>NC_139483.1:52833515-55610375 GCF_008360975.1 Lichenostomus cassidix
GGAATAACTTACTGACTATTCTTTTGTGCCACATATTCCCCAGCATTGACTATTTAACAGAACTGCCAGAATGCTCATCTATTACAATCACAAATCAGATGGCCAACAACCTCAGTGTTTTAATCTTAATCTGCCTTTGCTTCTCCCCTTGTTTTCTTTTTCCCCTCTGCCCCTAACACATACAAACACAGAGACTTTCCGCTTTCATAAATACAATGGATGTTGTTGTCAGTTCAGATAAGAGCAAATGCCAGATAGGATAGCAATATTTTCAGTCCTGGCAAATGCAATCATAAGTTCAGTTTATTAATATTGCAACAGTTGCACTAAATGAGATCACTTGGATAACAAAACATTTATCAACAAAACGCTGCCACCTACTGAAGTTTTGCAAACAGCCCAGATGATTGGATAAGATCACAAATTCACTCTGTCACAAGCTTATGGTCTTTGCTGAAATCGTTCTGAGGGAAAAAAGCAAGAATGATAACCAGCAGAACAAGACAAGACATCTCTTTCATGCAGTCTGTTCAGCAAGTGTCAGGGTAAATCCTGGAGAGCAACCTCCAAAGAGGAAAGGAGATTTGGCTCTTTGTGCTCAGTATGCCATGGAGTTTTCAAGCATTGTGACTAGAGAACTCATCTTATCAAACACTTTGGCTTGCAGCAGCCCATTATAAACTTCAGTTTTCTTGTGCTGATGTTCAAAGCTTCTATTCAGGCCCTAGTAAATAGACATTAAAACTTGCCAGCTTTTTGTTACATTGCACCACCCCAGATTATAACGGCTTGTAAATCAATAGAAAAGAAGTTGTAGTGATTACAACAAATCTTGTGCATTTTCCATTGCAAGATCTCAACCAACTAAAAATTATCATTATTTCAGTATTGGTACCAGGCATGCCATGAAACAAGGATAAGTTCTGTAGACTGTACAGGTGTGTCAATCAGCAGATGATTAGACATGCAAGGGCTGACAAGGCTTTGGATAGGAATTGTTGTGCCCATATGAAAATGCAATCAGACCTTCTAGAGTGCAATAACCTAAACTGGCTTTTAGGCAAGAATGTAGATCTCATTTTCTAGTGTCTTGGGAGAACTGCTTTGAGGGTTTAGCTGTTAGTTATTGGTAGAAGTATTTAAAGGAAATGCAAACAAAATTATTCATGGTGCAACTATATTTCACATTATTAGTAGAAAGGAGTAGTTATGTTAATGAAGTAAAGCAAACTCAAAGAGTCAGGACAGCATGGTTTATGAATTAGTCTCAGTGCCATTATTTCATGCAATGGGTGATGCACCTTTACCCTTGCAATACTATTCAGTTTCTGATTTGTAATAATAACAAAATTAATACTTACCCCTGGAACATCCTTGGGTGCTAACATTATAGAGAACTTACAAGGCATGAAAAAATGCCTGTTTTTTAAGACTGGACTACAACAGAGCATTTATGCACATAAACATGTGCATAACTTTAAGCATGGGAGTAATTCCATTGAAATTAACAGGACTGCTCAAACCTTTCGGATTTTGCATGTACTTCTGTGCTCTGCTAGCTTAGGGGCTAAGAATGGATATGCTTATTTAACACAGTGTTTATCTACTAAGCCTACATTCAGCATTACTGATTCCTTTCCCTTTTATCAGACAGATACAAGGAGTTCTCCATTTTTCTAGTCTCCTTCTGGGTCAGTTTCAACTTTCTTGTGCTTTCTAATGCATTTGCATTTTATATCTGATGTAGAAAATAGCAACTTTAAACCCAGAGTCCTGAGGGAGTAAAGTGGATTACTTGAAAGAAAACACTCAGAGGTTAGTCTAGATTATGGGACACAATTGATATTAGGTTGCGGCTGGCCCTTCCTGACCTAATTTTGGACATTTTTGCACTGGGAAAGAGGATCTCCTTTCTTTGGATTTAGCTCTTTGTGATTACCCTTGGGTTCCCCTTCATTACTTGACTAACCCTGGATTCATTCTCTCTTCCTCATGCAGGATTTGTCCTTACTGCTGTGATGACACGATTGTTTCATGCAGACATGAATATATATACTCACAACTGTTTTGGGAAACCCCAACTAGTGACAAGGCAAATCCACAATCTTTGACTCGACTTGACCCCTATGTTTAGCTCTTTTTGCAGTAAAACCTACAACATGTTTTAGTCTTCTGTGAGTTTTTAAACATGGATTGTTTATGATGGGTCAGTTATCCTGCTGTACCTGTTATGTGTATCCAGTGCCAGCTCCACCACCTTCCTTGATGTGCAAGCAGGGCAAAACCTGAAATCCCCACTGTGGGCCACCTGGAACTGGTGTTACCACATGTAAGCTCTGACTGGTTTAGGTAGGCTTGGGCTTTAAGCTGTGCTTTGCTGCAGCTGCTCTCCAACACAAAGGAACTTCAAAGGGTTTTGACTCCACTTGGGGACACTGCAGCTAACACATCTGCTAGCTGTGGAGATGAAAGTGACTGTTTAATGCACACCATTGCCCTAACAAGTGCGCAGGTGCAATTTCTGGCTGGAGCTCCTCACATTGGCCTGTCTGTATGTGACTTTTTCTATCAGGATTTGTGGTTATTTCTGAGATCAGAGCTCCTGGCCTGTCAGCCAGTGACACCATTCCTCTAATAGCATCTAGAGATTGCTTCTTCTGTGGGCAAATAGTGGCATCTGTGGACTTTCCGCAGTTGTACTGTACCAATGTACATGTACCGTGCCCTAGGTCCGTATTAGTGAATTACTATGAGAAGCCACTCCTTTTTTGACAGAAAAGGGATCAGAGAATGGACATGAGAATACAGGTTTCTAAAGGCAATCTACTCATAAAGCCAAGAAAACAACTCATTGATTTAGGGCCAAAGTCCCACTGCAATCTGTTCAGAGCAGAGCCATGTCAGCTGCTCCCAGGAGCAAAACAACTGAGTTGGTGGGACTTTCCAGCCCTCTGGTGAAACACTGTTCATGACAACTGTGCTCCATCTTTAGAGGCTCCACGGGGACGTACAGGACCACCCTGAGGTACATGTGCCACAAATAGGTCTGGCAGCAAACAAATAAGAATGTGTGCAGCCAGGCTTTCTTGCACAGTGGAGCTCAGCAGGTTTTGTCCTTATAGGTCTGTGTGTCCTGTGATTTGGATTGTGAGGGGGCAGGGATAATTTTGATAAATAATTTTGTACTGGAGTCTGGGGTGGCACCAGGGTGATGAAATGAGCTCTTACTCCCTGCAGTGAGAAATCTCCAAGCTGTCAGAAGAAGCTATGGCTCTCAAACACAATTTTTAGCCTTTCTTTGATCACTGTTTTGCTTGCTAAACCACTGGTGAGGTGGAAGGAGAGATCTTGTGGAGCTCATACTAGGCAGCACTGTCACATTTGGGTGGTGTCATGACAAATGCCCGTTCAAGATGCTAGCTCTCAGGTTGGAGAAAATAACTGCATGGGTATTACAACAGTGGCAGATCTGATATCTTCGATGTGTATCTTCTGGAAAAGACACTGCTGTCCACCTCTTGCTGCACAAGCATACTAACAAAAATTAAAATAAAAAAATCCATTATGAGTTTCACTAGCTATTCAAAACAGTATATTTTAGGGGATTATTTAAATCAACCTAAGTGGAAAGAACATTTTAGTCTATCCAGATACAATTTTTGAAGGCACTGCATCTAGAGATTCTTTCTTGCATCTGACTTACTTGGAGGTTTTACAAGTAAAACTTTCTGTATGTGTTAGATTTTCTAGTTAAACCTCTTAAAGAAGGTGGTCATTATGTCATTAAATTAGCAATGCTTGTCAGTTTGCATTTTTGTGGTCAATAGATTTTTACCAGTGAAGACCAGCGCAGGATCTCATTTTTCATGTGGAAGTTTAGAGTGGAGCCAACATGGAAATATTGTCTCTATGCTTAGCATAGATTATCCTGAGCTGCTCCAGAGTGAAGGCAGGACTTGTGCTGGGGAGAGTTATGCATGAGAAGCTTGGCTGATTGTGGCTGGTGGGAATAGCTCCTGGGTTGCTGTTACTTGCCCTCTAAGCAGATTACCTTTGAAGTACAGAACCACTGAGCAATTCAAGGTTCTCACAAAATTGACAAGTAGGTAAAGTCATATGAAGGATTTGAAATCCTAGATCACTGTGACACTGCCATGACAACAGGCATGGCACACAGCTTCCATGTACATTGCTGGGGCATCACATCCTGCTGAACTCCAAAGTGTTTCTGTAAACTGGCTGCAGGAAATATGGCTCCTACAGAGAAAAATCTTCAAAAATTCCAACTACCTGAGAAACCACCTGAGCTAGCTAGAAGCAAAACAGAATTGGCACAAGCAACACTTTGATACACAAGATAGTGTGCCTGACAAGAGATAGCCTCCTAAGCAGTCCAGACATGTCACTTTTGTGTGTCTCACTGAGAGGAACTTTTCCTGGAGGTGATTACATCTTGATAATTGTTTTGTTAAACCCAGACTGATTTTCAGAGAAGCAGATAAATAACACAAACCAGGCAGTTATTGGTGTCTATGGTGCTCACTGGACACATGAGTGTTCAATTCTGCTCTCCATTAGCCATTATTTTCAGTTCCTGCCACTCTTGGAAGTACCTGTGAAGAACTGTGTCAGTGCCTCAGCATAATGGTACATGTGAAACCTGTACATCTTTTAAATTAGGTGGCCATGAAGCTGCAGGTTTGATCCTTAAAAGACTGAGAGAGACTCTTTAGTGCAGAGCCTGCCTGCCTTCCTTCCTTCCTTCCTTCCTTCCTTCCTTCCTTCCTTCCTTCCTTCCTTCCTTCCTTCCTTCCCTCCTTCCCTCCTTCCCTCCTTCCCTCCTTCCCTCCTTCCTTCCTTCCTTCCTTCCCTCCTTCCCTCCTTCCCTCCTTCCCTCCTTCCTTCCTTCCTTCCTTCCTTCCTAGATTTTTTTTATTTCTAATGAGCCCAGTTTTCTCCACTTGGCACTGTATCATGTTTGTTCCCATTTCACAAAGCCAGCACCTAAATAATCTGTAAGCAAGCATTGTAACTTCCCTGCTCTTTGGCATGTGTTTAAAAGTCATGCTACACAGATTTAAGGCTGGTGGATGGTAAAGAGATTAAATTTTCAAGTGCCAACTCATCACATCAGGTTGACACAACTCCCACTGTGTTGCTGAATTTACTTGAACCATTTATTATGGGTGTGGGGAGAGACAGCTAAGGGGAGTCTAAGAAAAATGGTTTCTTTACCAAGACAGCAAATAAGGAAATACATGTTTTAAAGTGCAAACTCTCTATTCTGAAAAGTTTGGCATTGTGCCTTTTGTGATGTATGCCCTGTCTGAAAATTTTGTAACTATGAATGTAAAACTATGTGTATGTGTGCATTTGTGGTTTTATTACAGGAAGCTCAGAGTCATGGCTGGGAGAACTGGACACCCATGGAATCTACCAGGTGGAAATAATGTTGGAGATATTTCTTGTTGATGAGTTAGTAAACCCCAAGAGTGTCAGGAGCTCATTAATGTGGCATTCTCAGACTGTCCCATGAAGACAGGGAGAAAGACCTGCACTTCTGTAAAAGTGCTCTTTTCTTAAAGTAACAGCTTATGGGATGGGACCAGCCTTGTAACAGCTCAGGTCACCATTTCCTGGGACCACTAGAAAGTTTCAACTCATTTTCATACTACAAGCTTAAGGGATAAAAGCCCCAACAACTCAACCCTCCCTCCTCTGCCTTCTGCTAACAGCTTACTATTGGGTCAGGAAGACACGATTAAAATTGTGGAGGTCCTCTGCTCCCCACTGGGAATACTCTGCTTAGCCAGAGGTTGTCATGTAGGGCTTTGACTGAGGAAAGCTGCCAGTCAAGTTTGGGTTCATAACTTGCAGATACTGAAGACATGTGTGCTAACAGATACTCCAGCTCCTGCTATATCATTTACAGTATTTGCAAACAATGAAATATAATACAGGTATATCCTGATCCTTCATTAATCAGGAAAAAACAATATTACAGGAAGCATCAGGGGCCCAGTTATGCTTTCCAACGTGTATGCATCTTAACCCCCATTAATTTCAGATGGAGTCTCATGTGTGTATCCTGAGGGGGCGATTGCATCCCACTTCAGCTACAAGTGACCAACAAAGGGAGAATAATCGGCCTGATACTGGTCATTTGGACAATGTGTATTTGATGTGTCAGAGTCGTTCCAACCTTCCAGTTACCAGATGTCCGTAAAAATTCATAGCAGGCTATTAAATTTAGCAGATCCCGTCTTAATTAGATTAGCTTCTGCTCAGCATGACAGCAGAGTATTTCACTGATGGAGGATTTATAAAGATTTCTGGTGGGAATTCTTTATGGAAGATGTAGTCTTTTATCCAATGGGATTTACAAATGGAGAGGGGGAGGGAGGAGAGAAAGCCCTGATAAGGACACACAAACATTGTCATGGCATGTTAAAACATAAATGAGAGCTTTTATTTTATGGATGTTCTCTTTTTATTTCTCTTTCACAATACGGACAGGCAGTGTGAGCGTTTGTTGTGTCCTTGCATTATCAGGCCCAGCTAACATAATGGCATACGGGTGGTGGAAAACTACAAGCAAATTCTTGTTGTCAAATTCCCTCCTAAAACTAGCACCAAAGGAGTACTCAATGTTCAGTTGCCTGTCAGGTCATGAGTTATTTTTTCACCTACAGGAAACAGAACTGTACAGTTTGTCTTGAGCTGGTTTTATGTGCTGCAATCCAACATCTATCCATCCATTGCCCTTCTTTCTTTAAGGTCACTAGAAAAAAAAAAAAGACACACAAAAACCCCCAACAACCAACAAACCTTCTTTCTTATTAATTCTGCCTCTGTCCCAGTGCCAATGATTTTCTGGTTTTCTCTGCACACGTTTTTATGGAAGATATATACTGTTAATGGTGACACTGGTGTCAGTAACAGAACGTGAGCAGCAGCAATGCCTGCGCTCTATTCCCAAAGTGTAGATAACTTCATAAAGAAAAAAGGTGGGTGGAGGGGAGGGGAGATCTGGATAATTTTTCTTGTCATTTGATTCACCACTGAAAAGGTCACTCCCTGTAAGAAGAGACAGTCTTCTCCCTGAGATGTCTGGGGGAGGAGCAGGAATGGCAGAGCCAAAATGCGGGGGACCCTTGCTACCATGCAGCTTTTGTGAGGTGGCAGAGCAGCCCTTCTGAGCACAAGGGCATGCAACGCCCAGAGTATGCGTGCTGGCAGCTGATAAAAACAGAAAGGGTCCATCCCTTGCTCACGCTGCGGGCTGATAGCATTCACATCATACACCGTTTGTTACTAGGCAACTGATTAAATATACGTGCTGGTCCTTCAAGCAGTGCTTGCAATTAATTAACCAAACCCTTTTCATTTTGACTGTCTTCCGTTCTCCCCTCCCCACCACCAACCACCTTCCCAAATGCTGACATCTGACACAAGTGAGAGAGATTTGATGCTCCTCCCGACCTGTGGTGTAATATAATAAAGAGTGGAATCTTTGCATGGTGGATGTGGTCTACACATGGGCAGTGGACACTTCTGAGCATCACTAATGGGTCCAGATAGCAGCAGGAACAAGGAACAGACATTTTGCTTTGCTTTGCTTTGCCATGGTCAATGTAAACTGAACTGTGAAAACCACAGGGCAGAATCCAAAAGAAGTTCCACTGGCAAATCTATTTGAAGTGCAATTGTATTGAAGGATGGAGGTTGGGTCTTCTTTCTTGGTTTTAAAATTAAGATTCCTTATCATAAAGTACTCATTCTCAAATTTAAAACCACTATGGAAAACCATGTGCGTGTATATGCAGACACACAGATATATATATATTGTGAAAAATATAAATATTTATACAGCTACTAATATGTCTGTGAGTGGTGTTAAAGCTCAGATGTCACCAACTCTAAGTACACACTCATCTGTCATAGCTGTTATGCTGGGACCCCAAAACCAGGCAGTCACTGCACCACTGAGCTCACAGTCTCTAAACAGCATTGACAGGCAAAGCGGAAGAAGGGATCTAGACATCAAAGGTTGTTCAAGGTCATACAGGGGGTCAGTAGCAGGGCGGGGAATAGAAAATGGCTTTTGTTTTTGAGATCATATTTTCCAATAAAAAAGAAAAAAAATAGTGAGTCATCTCACCCCAAATCCTCCCTCTAATTTTGTAATACAGTTGTCATATTAAACTTGTATGAAATAGACTGGAATTACACATGGAAAATGGGTAACTACAAGGATCCTGGAAGATCTGACTGTTCCTATTACACTTGATCAAATGCAACTGTCAGCTGCTTTGGCAGAGATCACCTTTGATGATTAAAAGGAGAGGACTACATTACAAGAGGGTTTGAGCACGAAACCACTTGCTGCAATCCACAATTAAACAGGAGAGGCTATTGTTCTGTTTCTGACTGGGAACAGAGTTACAAATTTATTTGAGTTCACAGGCTTGCTGCAGAGCTTGTCTTTAACGAAATTGTAGCCCCATTCTGTATCAGAGCTTCCTACCCTGCTCAAAACCTCGAGTGCATTAAAGAAGCAATTTAGGGTTTATTTGAAGGGGGAAAAATAGAATGTCGAGTTGGGTTTCTTTCTTCCTTCCTCCCACTGGCTTTCTGCTGAGGAGGGAGGGATTTGAATCAGCAGATTCTCAATGGCACTGTCGCCTATCAGAGCTGGTATAGATTCACTAGATATGGGTAAGAAGCAAATAATGAAGCACAGACTAACTGAAAATTTAAGGGTTTTTTTAATACACTGGCCAGCAGCTGATTTGGTGTGAACCATCTGTGGAGCCACGCTGCTTTATGCTGCCTGTGTCTTTGAGTCAGAACTGGAACGGTACCTCTGAAAAAAGCACTCTGGGTTTTCGACTCTTTTGAATGAGTCAAGGCCATTTTCCACTCCTGATGGGACTCAGTTACCTTGTCCTGCTTTGCTTTGACTCTGGGATGTCATTTTTTTGGCCTGTACTCCATTTTGAATAAAGAAAGGCTTGTGGCTTTTACCAGCCTTGCATGAGCTGGGTAAATCTGCATGGTGGCAAAAGCAGTCCCCCAGTTGCCCCCCTGTATGCAACATGTGCTCACAGCCTGCAGTGGTGACAACCAGCACAGGGTGTCCCTTATGAGATAGCAGATTAAGTCCCTCTTCTCCTAAAGTGGCTGGTTGCTTTCAGCAGTCCCACTGAGCCATACACTCCTCCTCTTTAACTTTCACTGTGGCTTTGCTGACCTTTGAATGAGAAAAACATTAGTAAAGAGCAATTTTATGCTCTCATAAAGAGTTATATGTTACTAGGCAGTAATGGAAGCAAAAACCAACCTGACCGAAAGATCTCAGCCTCTCAGATTTCTGCCACTTTGTTCAATGGTGCTGCTGCATTGTTAATCTACTTTGAGCTCGTCAATGGCTGGAAATCCCACCCAGATGATGTGAAGATAGTTCATGGTGCCACTAGAGTCCCTGCTCCTCATCCCTGCTAATGCACAGAGGGGGAGGGAGAAAGTCAGAGAACACCTGTATTTCTTGCAGGTTTCTGCATGCTGTTCCTTTCTTCTCATCCCTATAATGATTTATATTTAATTGACTTGTAATTATACCCACTTTTTTTTTCCCCTTCTAGCTCATCTTGGTTTTTCCATACCCATATATGGTCAGTCACTAGCCTGAATTTTTTTCCACCACAATAGGCAATAAATCCTGTGGGGCTGGACAGGAAACCCAGCTTGCCAAGGAGAGACAGGATGAATATCTCCTGGAGACAGCCAGAGGTTTGAGTGTGTATTGTCCATACAGCATATTTCAAGGAGTGCCCAGAGCAAGCCCCGAAAATGTTTTATGTCTGCAACAGTATTTCTTTCTGGAAAAACAGATTTTAAAAAAAGCCCACTGTGTATTTTTTGCTCCTTTTATGTGTATGGAATCCATGATATACAGAAGTTGGTTCATCTCAAAATTTAAGCTAGGACCTGTTTTTTATAGGCAGAAGATAATCACATAGAAATGCCTCCTTTAGAAAATGTGCATTTGCTGTCTCTTCAGCTATATGCGTGCATATTCCTCAAGCTGGAAATGACTTCTGGGATCTTACTGCTCCAAACACCTTCACTAAAAACTCGAGCAAGTTTTATTAGTACTTTCTTGGGCTTCCAAGCATGTCTAGGCTCATTCATGTTTATGCTTCACTGCGAGCACCGGTGAACTCTCTGATCATATGTTCCACCCCAGCTGCTTGCTCTTTTAAAGGCAGCAAAGATCCTGAGACACTGGGATATTGTAACAAAACTCAGACTAACTCAATAAAATGATGGTAGATGGCACATTAATGACACAGTGACTACTATGCATGTTCAGTATGAAAATACATATTGTGGATCCCTTTTGAAAGAATTCTTTCTGTAAGACTCCTGTGGTATTTGTAGTCCAGAAAATCCACTCCAGGTCTTGCAAAAATATTACCTTGCAGTAAGAATATGATGGTGTTCAGACACAACACCTTACTCTGCATGCAGTGACACTGGTTTGCATCCTGGCACACTGGTGTATAATCTCCATACTTGAGAAAGCATTGCTTTCAAATATGAAGAAGTTACCATTGCTGCTGCTAGTGTAAGTTCAGGGGAAACACTCAGAAACAAAATTGTTGGTGACCTCTTATAGCTGGCTAAATTAATCACTATGTCATTCCAATTAAAGCACTGACTGACATATGGGCTGGTTTATGAACATTAGGAAAAGAACTGGATCTTTGGTCATCAGTACATGGGCAAATAAAATTCCCAGATATACACAAGTCACTTAACTGTGCTCTCTTGCTTGCATACATATGCAGCCACACTCCTAAAGGGTTTGCCAATGCAGTGTAGTGTTGAATTATACAGGCTAACTCTACAAGATAGCTCTACAAGAATTAGCTTGGGGACTGGAATAAGTCTAACAGCAGTAGCAGGATACATTAACTCGCATGGCTGAGTTAGCCTATCTGGCGACCACTATGATTAGAAGGCTTCTAAGATTAGATTGCTGGAGCTAAGTGATGAAAGCAACCCTGGCTCTTTCAAAGTAATACAGTGAATTGTGACCTCCCTCCTCCCCCAGCCACCACCCAGCACAGAGCACTTTGCAGGACATAGGTTGTACTTACTTGCATTCAAGATCTGGATTCTTAATGGAATGAACTGGCCCAGCTTCACTGTGGAAGTCAGTGGCATAGCTACACTGATTTACACTGACAGACTCCTGGCCGAGATGTTTCAGTCTGTCAGTTGTACTTACCATGCTCTGCCAATCTGGGGGGGCTAGTCATAGTCTTATCCCTTTTAATGATGATTCTGCTGCAGTTGTCTTTTTTTGCTTGTTGCAGTTAAGGCCAACAGGCACTATTATGGTCTTCTAGCTTGGTCTTGCAATGATTTTAGCTTTAAGGGATAATTTTGAATAGCACTGCAGAAGCAGTAGCAGCTTCCTTACACTGCCAGACGTCAAGGCTCAATCCCTCAGTCTGCTTCCCCCATGTTTCAACCTGCAGAGTGTTATGCTAATTTTGCTTGCAGCTTCAAGTCAGCTGAATTTCCGGCTGGCTTCAACTTAAGCTGTTTTTATTTCAAATAAGGTAAATTACCCGCTTCAGCCCAAGGCTCGGTTTCCAAGCTTCCGTTCTGCCGGTTTTCAGGCTTCACTTCCAGCAGCTCTGCATAATCCCTGCAGAAGGCATGTCCTCCGCTCCCCCTGTGCCAGGGACACGCTGCTTTGCTTGGCTGCTCCCAGGGCTGGAATCCTCCTCTTCCTCCTCCCTCTTCTCTCAGGCCTTTTGGTCTGAAATCAACAGGACTTATTTTTAACCTTTACTTAAGAGACTTCTGCTAAAAGCAATTTGCCAATACCTAGACCCTCCTCCCTGTTTGTCTCCAGATTTTGCAGAAGCTCCCACTGCAGAAATGGAAAGTGTGCTTGACAGTCATCCCCATTACCGGCTGCAATTATGCAGTACACCTGATGGGGCTGAGAGCTCCTTAGCAGGCCCATGGTTGCCAGCTTGCCTTTCCTGAGGCTTCAAGGGCTTGTGAGAAATTCCATAGTAACAAGACTGTGATGGTGTGAAGGTAATCCTAATCCAAGACTGTAGGAGAAAGAAAACCAGGAGCATTTGTGGAGGCAAACCTTGGTGGTTTGCCATGGAACCCAACAGTATAACCAGTCAGATTCCTCTAGCCATTGAGAGAGAGGACCATGGGGAGGTCAATAGCTCTTAGATTTCCAGCCACCACAGCTCACCACAGTACACTGCCTGTGTGTGAGCATCAGCCACTGTGCACTTCCTAATACATCAGAGGGGTCAGCCATCTCTGCCATTGTGCCTAAAAATCCTGACACAGTTTCTCTCTAAAGGGATTACATTGGAATAAACAATCCAGATAGGTGAAGGAAAACAAAATATAGAGAGATGGGGTGGCTTACCTGTGGCCACATGGCAGATCAAAGCTGAGATATCAGTCTCCCTCACTACACTGATCCCATTAAGTGTCATGACCCTATGAAGCAGGTTAGTGTATGCTCCTGCCTCAAAAACATCAGGAAACCAACTATAAACCAAGAAGAAAACTGCATGAGGCATCACATTATAGCATAAAGGAATAGCATTTCTTTTCTTGCTTTGTGGAAAGCTGACATTTTATGTGCTGTGTGTTGGCATTTCCTGTGATATTGCCACAGGCACAGGACTCAGATGGATTGTTCAGGAGCACATTAAATACTGCTTCATAGATATAACTTTGGACAAGAATCTGTTTTATGCATGTGGGATGGATAGGCAAACCATCATCTGAGACAGAGATCATCAGAACCCACAAAATATTATTGAGGTGCTCTGCAGAAATCTTCACTCAATAAAGGTAATCCAGCCCCCATTTCTCCATGATTTACTCAAAAATACCTATTTTGGTGTTATTTTATTCCCATTTTAGAAGACCTACATTTGTCTTGGTTTGCCTTTCATATGTGCAGGCAGTTCATTTAGGAACATAGGATAATTGCTATTGTGGTGGACTGATCCTGTCCAGCAGCCAAGCTCCCACACAGCTGCTTACTCACCCTTGCCCCCACAGCAGGATGGGGGACAGAAGAGGCAAAACAAAAGTGAGAAAACTTGTTTAATTGGTGAAGGAAAGAGAAAAGGAAAACCACAAACAGTCAGTCACTATCCCCCACAAGCAGAATAACCAGTCTCCAAGCACTGGACAATCTGGAAGCCAAAAAGCTCCTTGTTCTTTCTCTATCCCTGTTTTCATTGCTGAGCATGACACCGTATGTTGTGCAGCATCCCTTTATCCAGTTCAGGTCAGCTGTCATGACTGTGTCCCCTCCCAATTGCTTGTTCACCTCTTACCTATTTGCTCCAGGAAGTGGGGGCAGAGTGGTAAAAAGAGAAATCTTTGATGCTGTGCAAGCACTATTCAGCAATAGCTTAAACATTAGTCTGCTATGAACACTGTTTTAGACACAAACCCAAAGCTCAGACCCATCAGGACTGCTATGAAGAAAGTTAACTCTATCCCAGCCAGAATAAGCACAGGTACCTTTTTTAAGATACCCTGCTTCAGAAAAGGTTATAAGTGTCTCTGAATGAATAGACAGAGGAGATTATACAGGAAACATAGCATTCATGGGCACCTCCAGAGAATGATCCCTTGGATATGGGTTTGTCTCTTGCCTTTCACTACCAATACCAAGCTTTTCATTTCAATACCAAGCTTTTAGAAAGCTGAAAGCAAATTGAGATGACCCTTATTTTTCAGTGATCAGACATGAAACTTTCTCCTGTTCTCTCTCTATTGCTAGTTATGCTATGCCTATCCATATGGTTGTTATCTGTCCCACAACAGGTTTCATGTAGCTTATAATTTTACCTTTAAATACAGTAACTAAAAGTAATTTTAAATCTTCCTTTCTCATATTGCTCCTCAGAACTGGATCCCAGAGGTTAAAAACATATATTTTCTTCTAGTAGTGTGTATTTTTACTGAGTAAGCCTTGTGGATGCTTCTTGGCCATGGATCCCACCTTCTCAAATGTAGAATGCAGCTTCTTTGCCTACTGTTGAAAGTGACCAAAAGCCTGAGACTGAGCAAAAGCTCTAAATGGTGATAGCTGTCAGCCCCAAATAAATATTGATTTTCAAGTGTCAATTTTTAATAAAGATAGCTGTCAAAGCCAAATAAACCAAATTACAGTGCAATAAAATATATCACATAACTATAGTTCAAACACATGCCAAAGCTTTTATACTGTAACATAGAAAGAAAGAGATACTACATGGCCTTCTTGGTACCAGACAGATATTTATTAAATTTATCTATATATATTGTACCGATATAGCCAAGTGTGTTGCATTTCAGGTTTAGCTTACTTCATTTGTCACTCTTCTGTCTGTTTTTGATGAACTTTTAGTGCTGTTTTCTTCATCTCAGCTTCAAAATGTCTGTCTCTACACATATGTGAATGTGTGCCTTTCTGCCTTCTCTGTGGACTTAGAACTAGTCAGTCATTTCTAATCTGGAAATAAAAACATCTCAGATATACTAAGTTTACAGAAGTTTAATTAAACCATGTAGCTTTTAGTGGCCTGCTTACAGGAAACACTGGGGTATAAACTCATCTTCCCTAAATAACAGCTAATCCAAATGCAACGGGACTGCCCTGGCTACCTTTGTCTCAGAAAAGAGTTGGCTAGAGCCTGTGAATTTCCAGGCCCCACAGAACCTAAGCATGAGGAGCAGAGCCAGAAGAAACACAGCCTCATCAGACCTTTTGGCAGCTCCTTTCGTTGTTTCTCCTTTGACCATGGTGAGCTGAACCTGAACGTGATGGCCAAGACAAAATCAGGTAATGTCATCTGCTAATACAAAATTATGGGATTGGACTCTTATCTTAATTGGCTTAATTTTTTTTCCCCACAATATTTCAAAAAGACTGATGCTTTCTCAACCACCGCTGCGTGGTTAGGAGTCAGTTTCCTTGAGTTGACTGTACACGTGCCTGATGCATTTGGGGATGTTTAAAGGAAATTCAAAACCTACCCACACACATAAGTAGTTTGTAGTGTTCTCTACAAAACACTCTTCTTCTGCATGTGTTTAATTTCCACTTAATTTCCACTATATCACTTTTAATTTTTTCATCCTCTGCAATTTCTCATGACACAAACTTTGTCACCTTTGCTCTTCACCACGGTCTTCAAATCACTAATAAATATCCCAGGCACATGTCATACTTTTAACCTCTGGGGCACCCTACATGGAAGCCCTTTCCATGCTGAGATGGACCATTTGTTCCTCCTCTTTATTTCCACTCTCTCAACTGTGGGCTTTTTTCTCCCCCTATCCATGCAGGACTTTACCTCTCACCTTGTGGTTACTAAGTTTCCTTTATAGCCTCTTCTCAGGAACTTTATCAAAAGCCTTTTGAAGGTCTAAATAAAATACAGACACTGGTTGTCCTTCATCCACTGTTTTGTTAACTCTTTTAAAGGTCCTGAACAGGTTTGAGGTTTCTTCTAAGACAGAGGTCATGCTGGTTTGTCCCTACCATATCACCCTCATCTACTGCTCCCGCTTTATAAGAATGTCTAATGATTCCCCAGTACTAGGAGTGTGTTGCTAAAGAACAGAAAGTAAAGGGAGATACTTGTCTGTGGAGACTTTTCCTTACAGCCTTCTAGCTGGTTGGTTTATGCAGCCTTTAAGCCCCGAGGTAAGGAAACAGGAAAACAGATTAATAGACATAGCAATCTCCCCCAAGATACTTCTAGATAAACACAGCCTTGGGCATTTAGAAAGGCGGATTTATTACACCTTAAAAGAGGTTCCTGAAAACCACTGCTGTTTTATTTTAAAGTATGCAGCCAAAGGCATGCACTTCTTTAATCTTTGCCACTCTTTCCTGATAGACAACCAAAAGCACAGGTCCCAGGGTTTAGAAACAGTTGTGTATAAACTGGAAACAATCTCAGCAAGCCTTTAGAACAATGAAGATCTCTTTGGGGGCACTGAAGTGGATTTGAACTAAAGCCAAAACACATTTCCAGTGCACAAGCTGTACAGAAACAGACACAAATGCACAATTGATATTGGTAGGGTAATATAATTGCCAACATTTTCTTGGAAAAATGAGAATGCAGACAGTGATGTTTGAAGGTAGGTTTTTTTTTATGCTCAAAACAGCACTGAAGAGCAAACCCAGGCCTCAGTGTTTGGCTGGCACTGGAGGTCTGGGATCCCAGCTGTGACCCTTGCTGCCCACAAAGTGGCAGTACCAGTGTACTTGCTTCTCATCACTGGTTGACTGTATCTCAAGATCCCAACACCTAGCTGCACTGTACTGTTGGTGGGTGTGTTGCATATGCCCAGCTCAGTTGCATTCATCCAGCTCATTTTAAGTATTTACTTTTGGGGACCACTGGAATTTTTCATTCATTTTACCCGAGCTAAAATCTTTGAAAAGGTGGCTTTGCCATTCAGCATTCATCTCTTTCTTCACCTCCACAAAGGCAGGAATATGTATTTGTTGATTAGCTTTTGACATGTGAAGGAGACTCATAGTCTTAGCTACTCTCATACTCTCATCTTGTAATTTTTTGCCCCCCCACTGAGTGATCCCATTCACTCCCTTCTCTCAGTTCCCAACAAACAGGTAAGTACTGTAATCTGAAATGCTCTGACTCCTCAAAAGGCTCCCTTCTCTTAGAGATTTTGGTCTATAGTATTTTTTACCAAGATAAAAGTAAAAAGCACCCACACCATGGCTTATGCTAGAACATAAATGACTAATTTATACCAATTTCCATGCCAGGTTTGTTATTTACTCATAAAACTCTGTAAGTTTCTTTTGCAGACCCTCCGACTTTTGTTGCTCCTTTTTGGCCATGAGTATCTGCGAACCTTGGGGGATCCCTTCCCCTTAAGGGTGGGGCACGACAAAGGGTCTTTTGTAACTTGCTAAATGTGTTCCTTTTTGTAACCTGAAAAAAGGACTAATCTCAGGTCTCTTTGATGGCATGCTGCTCTAGACTTTTTTAAAATATTCCAATATCATCAAGAGTGGTCTCAGTTCTGAAAGGACCTGCTGGTCCCTCTGGAGATGCTGAGGGCTGCTGGAGAACTATAAATCCAGCGCTGTTCATAGTCATAACTTCTAAAATGATTACCATAGTTCTTGCACTACAGCGTGCTGGGCTGGGGGTTATAAGATTTCCTTTTTTTCAAACAGATTCCTGCCTTAGATAAATCCACCTGCATGCATAAAGGACACTCAGACGTGCAGAAAAAGTCTGCTGATAATGTGTGTTAGGGATTGAGGCTAGCACTTAATACTTGTCTTCCCTTCCAGTGCATCTTCACAAGCCTCCTTGGGTACTCCTCGTCCCCAGCATTTGGATTTATCTTTTTCTGCACTGCCTGAAGCACAGTTTGCTCACGCTTAGGTGATTTACTAAAGGCTGCATAACCGCTTGGAAATATGCAAGGCTGTTTTTGGCAGTGCTGGTGTAGATATTTTGGTGCCCGGCCTCAGATTGATAGTGTTACGCAGGGAAGAGAAGGCAGCTCTGGAAAATGTTTTAGTTCAAAAGGAAGAAGAATCTCTTTAATCACTCAGGCTCTCAGGAAACTCAAGACTCAGTGGGACAGTTTCCTCACAGTTGGGACTGTCCCAGAAAATCAGTGGCATTTGAAAGCAAGATCACAGCCAAGGAATGCTCTGCAGTGATGAAGAGGGCCCCAGCCAGCGTGAGTGAAATGGCTACTGCCTCTGCTGCAGCCAAAAACTGGCAGGGACACTTGGGGTTTAGTATTGCAGAAAGAGAAGCATATTAAGCAATGTCACCTTTTCTGTTTGAAATATCTGCAAAGGTTTCGATCATATAATCAGCTTTTAAAATGAATGCAGCACAAGGAACTATTTCAAGTCTCCTTTGATTATATTCGGGGCCTGATCCGGCAATTTCTTGCTTTCTTTCTTCTCTTTTCCCCCCTCCCTAAATATACATATCCTGACTGACTCCTATGAGATTAATTCAAACAGAGCAACTGCTGGATTAGACCTTAATCCCTTTTCCATCCATTTAAATCATCCTGAATGGCGAGGGATTGCGATGTGTTCCAGCGCTGGCCTAAGATTCATTTTATTCTGGCATTTTGTTGTTGTTTTGCATCTGTTTTCTGTCTCTCTCTCTCTCTCTTTTTTTTTTTTTCTTTTTTTTTTTTTGGCAAATTCTCTGGCTTCAGATGTATTTGTTCCTTGCAATATTGCCAATATGGTACAGCAATGGCATTTGTCTTGAGGGGATCACTTTCCCCCCGTGTTGCTCTGCAACAGCCAGTTGATTCTTATGAAACATCCCTCTCCCATCCGCCGGGCTCTGCTCTGCAGCTTCATGGGGTGTGAACTTTGAAAGGCTCAGCTCAGATTATCCACATCTATAACTGTTTTTTTCCCAGCAGTACTCCCCTTACTCCCCTTCCCCCAACCAGTCACTAGCTGCGATATACAGTTAAGAGGATAGCGCTGGGCTACTACACAGAAACCTCTTTGATATAGGAGGGAAGCGGGAAGGTCACCTCCCAGGCACCAAACTCTCCTTAATTTGGGAATCAAGTTCAACAGGAAGCACCTCCCCTCACAGCCTGAACTGCGGCGGCGGGACGGGCAAGCAGAGACCGAGGCAGCCACACTCCGCCCTGCAGGGCGAGCAGCCCCGCTCCGCACAGTCCCGGTGCTGCCCGTGAACGCGGCGCAGGGGCAGAGCCCGGCCGGTTCCGGCGGCGCGGGGAGGGCTGCGGGGCCCGGGCCGGTGGCGGTGCCCTCAGGGCCGCGCTGCCCGCGGAACGGCCGGGGCAGGGCGGCGGCAGGCTGGGCCCTCCCGCCCGAATCGAACGCGGGGTCGTGACGCCCTCTGGTGGGGGCGGCGCGGCGCGGCCGGGCGGGCAGCGGGGCCCGGGCCGCGGGGAGGCCGCTGTGGGGAGGCCGCGGGCTCAGGCTGTGCTGGAGGCGCCTGTGTCGGTGTGCGGATGGACAGAGATTCGGGTGCGGCTGTGGGAGCGGCTGTGGGCTCGGCTGTGGGCTCGGCTGTGGGTGCCAGTAGCGGCGAGCGAACGCCCCCACCTCCCAGCCCAGAGAGCCACCTCGTGTTTTAGCCCTGCGGATAATCCAGTGTCCTGTTGCTCTTGCCCCCCACAGCTGCTTGAAGCCCCTTGCGTGGGGAGTGGGGACTGGTGTAATTTAAAAGGAAACGACTTGGCCATCCCTGTTCCCAGGGATGTAAAGCAGCCCGTGGCAGCACTCAGTGAGAGCCCAAGGCCCAGCGGGGGAGCCACACTAGACTGATCTCTCCAGGAACACCAGGCGCAGGATAGAGGTGCATCAGGCCCTGGAGGTGTAATTGCCGCCTCAGGAGGATCTGCCCTGGCCTTCTCACGCTGCCAGGCTGGAGTGCCACGTGGCGCGAGAGTGGGATGGAATCACAGACCCCTTTAGGTTGGAAAGGACCTTTATGATTGTCAAGTCCAACGATTAACCCAGCACTAACAAGTCCAACACTGGGCCACATCCCCCAAGTGCCACATCTACAAGTCTTTACAATTCCTCCAGGGGTGGGAGCTCCATTAATTCCCTGGGCAGCCTGTTCCAACGCTTGACAACACTTTCAGTGAAGACTTTTTTCCTAATATCCAATCTAAACCTAATAATAAATCTAATAAAAAACCTGAAAATAAATCAAATAGGTGCCACCAATAGCCAGGTGGCAGCAGCTTAGTGAGAGCATATACCTTCATTTTCTCCTTTTCTTGTGCTTGCTCTGCCTAGCTTTGGTATGCTTTTTATTTGCTGCACCCTGCTTTTGTTTTGCTTTGTCCTCCTGAAGATGCCTGCCTATTAAAAGATGAAAAGTTTGAAATGATGGTTGACCTGAAAACTTTAGGTGGTTCAGGTATGCTTCTTGTGTATTACTGAGCTAGGTTTGCTCATGCTTGAACACGGTTTTGCATCAACTAGATTAGGAGGAAGCACCTATGTGTTTGGGATGACTAGAATATATTTCTTTTTCGGGGGCTGCAGAAAAAAAGTGACGTGTTGGCCCTTCCAGCCACATGCAGGAGGTACTTGTGGATTTCAGAGCTGAAAGCCTTTCTAGAAACAAGCTCCTGAAGTAGGGAGGGTGCTCTTTGCTATCTGGCATCAAACATGTTTTGAAAGTGTTGTTTGCTCATTGTCATTGGTGCCAACCCAGATCTCTGTTTGCCAGTGCTGGTGGTTTGGCATCACTGATCTAGAGTGAGATCAAACAAGAGGAGTACCGAGCCAGAGCCTCAGTTTATTTACCCTAGTGCAAGTGAATGGAGACATGCCAGTGTTAAATGTAGGTAAGCAAATACATAATCTGTCACTTAGACTCATTTTGACACTTGGTAAGAATAACTTACAAAGCATCCTGTTGGACTACAGTAAAAAAACAAAGACTGTGTGCATCTACTTTATCCATACGCTTCTTACTAAGGAGAAGGTTTGTAATCCAATCCATTAGCGAAATGAAACATGAATGTTGCCTACCTCCATATCCCTGTCACCCAGTGTAACTTGCATCTCTATAATTTCCCTTCTGTGGAATGTGTTCATCCCTTCAGCAGGAAGAATAACAACTAGTATATGAAATACCTTAATTCTCTTAAATTGCTTATAAGTGTCAAGTAGAGATTGAATGTAACCAAAATACCATCTCAAAATACATTTTAATGCACCAACTGAACCACTGAACAATACAGAACAGCCAAAGACTATACATATATTTTCGATATTCTTTTATTATGCATAAGATTTTTCAGTTGTTGTTACATGCTGACAGGATTCTTAGTAGCTTGACAAAACTGATTTTTTTTTCCTGGGGAACATTTATAGAGGGTAAACAAGCATCTCAGTCCATCAGGAAAGCTGGGAGCTTTTTTTCCCTGATGAGTGGGGTCAAGGCATCCTATATTTCACCGTTTCTGATTTATATGTGTAGCTGGGGCTCTGTGTTTCCCAAACCAAAATGATTAAGGTAATTGGAGTTGTTCTGTTCAGAATTCCACTTTTTTTCTTCATTTGTATGAAAGAAATAGTAGGATTAGTTTTAGCTTGTATCTGTAAACCACTCTCTTCGCTTGAATTTGAAGGTATGTCCTGTAATGTCTGCTGCAGGCAGCTGACAACTGTTTGCAAGTAGGCAAACATTATTTGACCTTCGGATAATTCTGTGTTTAAATGATTTAAGTGTAGTTTGTTTGATTATTTGTGTTTTTTCTGCTGAGTTTCACAAATAGCCTATTGAATGAATTTACTACCAGCTATTGAAACAGTAGCATTTAAGTAAATATCACACAGTATTTTCACAAGGCTATTTTATGTCTCAAAAATCTAAATATTGAAGCAGAGACTTGATTCAAAATGTCTCATTTAGCTAATCAAGGAAAAGAAATATCTGCTCTCTGGTATTTTGAGTTTCAGCATTATTTTGACAAGTCTTGCAAGGAGTTTCTGTGGACAACAAATAACTCAGACAATAATTTTAAATGAATAACTGAGAAACTCAAACAATGGCTGCAGATAAAAAAAAGGACTTTTTAATTGAGTAAGTTACTCACTGTGGGCTATCCACGCAGCCATTACTGTACAGTAACTCTTCTTCATGTGGGGCTTTGGAGAACATTTGGAGAGCACTTCGCTTCTATCCCTGCAGGATAAATATGGCTTGTCACATGTCGAACCAGTGGTTAGGTAAGACATCTACAGTGAATGGTTTCCAGGATTTTCCTTGTAGGCCAACAGTTTGTAAACAGCCTCTCAAAACGCTGCGAAAATGGTTCCATTTTCCATTGGTCCCTGGATAATAAGTAGCAGGAGCCCTGTGATTTACTGTCTCTTCCTCACTTCTTCTGAAGGTGAAGTCCTGGGTTAGAAGCCAGTTTCTTTTGGATTTCCTTCATGGTTGAAATTTGCTAACAAGAACTTGATTACTGCTGTGGAAGTAACTTGGAAAGTAATGGCTACTTCTGGCTATTTGCTGAAGCAATCAATTGCACTAATAGTGTAGCAGCAATCTCCTGCTGCTACTTGAGGTGTTCCTCCAATTTCAACAGCATTTCCCCCCTGTAAAGTGAGGAATCTGGCAACAAAAGGCATTGCATGCTCCAGGCATTTTATCAGGCTGTAGTTGGGTGACAATAGCTTTGTTACACCTCAAACAGGCTCCGTGGGATATTTACAACCTTCCTCAACTTCAGAGCTGAATTGTAGCTACCTGCACGTATCCCTGACTCTTTGCTTGGTTTGGGCTGCCCTTTTGTGTATGTCAGGAGCACGCTGAGTACAACTGAGTGAGGCTGTGGCAAGTGCCTTTGTCTGTTGAAAGTAACAAATCATGCCTCCATTTTTAGGAGTTGTGTTAGTGATCAGAGACTACAGGCAGAAACAGGACTGTATTTTTATGAGAAGTGTGCAACTATGAAGTAAAAAGTCTTGCCCTGGTACGATGGCTTTAGGCAAATAGTTGTTGGCTCAAATGAAGGACAGGGTGGTGATAAGATAATTTCTTATTTGAATGCGTGTCTTTCAGTTGGCTAATGCTATGCACATTTTTGTTCAATTATGTTTCAGTTTCTCCTTTCTTATATTCTGCAGATATTGTGTATCATGAATCATTACATTTCTGTCTCACTTTTCAGGTGCTTCCAAAGGCAAATGACCTTCACCCCACCATTTTTTCATGGTGAGATTTGCTTGGAATTGGAGAAAAGAAAAAACTGAAATTAACAGCTCACTGTGACCATGCAGCTTGAGCCACTTGAACCATGTCAGATGGGAAACTATTCTTAGTGGTCTTTCTGTGCAGTCAGCTTATCTTCCAAGGAGGAAAGAAACCATTTTTTTGAGGTGGGCGCTTCACCTTTCACCAGGAGATTTGCTTGGCCTCTTCTGCTGCTCTAACGCTCTTGTTCCCTCATGTTTTTCGTATATTCTGTGTGCCAGTAAAAGTGCTGGATTTCACAGAATGAAGATAGTTAGGCAAACAAGGTAATCACTGAGGCTTTTATCAGTCAGTTCCTCAAAATTAAACTGAGCAACATTTATCTGGGAAAACATAGCATTGCTCTGCCTGGCGAATTTCCATTACTCTTGCATAATGTGGATACATTTGGCATAGACATACCATGAGGTTCAAGTCTCGGGAAAGGATGCCAAGTAGTCACATCTGCTGGCTTGGGTGCCAGAGCAAACACTCCGCGTTGCCTGAGTCAGGGCTTATGCTTCCTTTGGAGTTCAGAAGAATAGTGGAGGGAAAATTGTCTGTGTAAAGGAGTTGCAGCTAAATGTTTGAATAGATCTCAGATTTCTTTGTGCTGCTCTGAGGTCTCAGCACTGATTATCACCTAGATAACTCTTCCCCCAACACCAGGATGGCTCTTTCAAGATCAGTGAGACAATATGCTGGGAAAGCACTAGGCTGATAATTTAATGTGACTTTTATGAGATAAAGACTTGGAATTCTGTGTTGAATCACTTGCAAGATTCCACCTATTTGTAAGTCCTGGTGCTTGTAAGTGATTGCTTAGACATCCAAAGAAGTTAAGTTTCCTTATAGCCCCAAGAATACTGCCCCAGTGGGAGGAAATGCCGGTAGATTGCACTCATTCACAATTGCCTTGTTAAGCTCATGTACACTCATATTCCAAGGAAAACTACCTTTTTGTTTTTTACGTCTTCCTTGGGAGCAAGAATTGTAGACAACCAATTACTCGTCAATTAAATCCCTCATTTGATTTCACAACTCCTGAGAAATGGCTTGCCTTATAGATAGTATCAACATTTTCCAAGGCCAAGAGGGGACTCACATGGGTCCTGACTATTGTTTAATGCATAAGTGTAATTACACAGTTCAGTGTAATGATAAACATGGTACAAACAGCTGACATTGAGAAAGTAGCTGTTTTCTTTGCCAATGGAAGTAAAAGATACACAGTGAGCGATTTAAAAGGTCAATACAGAACTTATACATCTCCTATGCCAACAGCAACAAGAAAAAAGTGTGCAGGTGTAAGACTGGAGCAAAAGTAAGGCTGGGGAAGTTGTCACAGTTCAAAACTAAGTACGCAAGATTTCCACAACTATCTCAAGGTGCATGTATCAGAGATTACTTTTCATGACTCAGATCAGTTGAATTTCTGTAGGCCCTCTGAAAACATAACCAGCTGTAGGAGAGATACCAGGCAGACACTACCCAACATCACTTCACTATGGCAGGGCTGCCTGAAGATGATAATTTTACAAGAATGAAATAGAGCATGCACCACATCACAAGCAGCAGCATCATGTAGATTTTGAGGGGGAGAGTCAAGGAACATTTGAGATGTTTTCCCTTGGGAGGACTTCCCTAGAATATTTTGTGGATCTTAAGCTGCAGTTTTACTTCAGACCTACTTCTGCAACATTTCCTTTATCCATTAAAGGCACAGCTGTTCATGAAGCTTAAATTTCAGAATGACAAGCACACAAGCACACACTTTTCTTAAACAGCCTGAAATAGGTATGTCCAAGTGCTCTTGGCAAAAATGGCTGAGTAGCCTGGGAACTGAAAATGAACAGTGCCATCTGAGTCAGTCATATCTAGTCATATCTGTGTGAGCTGGATTTAATACTCAGAAAGTACATTTTGGCAGTGACACATGGGTTTGTGGTTCATTAAAAATAATAATTAATTAATTCGGATATTTGATTATATACTTTACTAGAAGCATAGACTCCATCCATGGGATACACCATTTGCTGCTAGAAATTTATGCAGATATTATTCTTCAGTTCAAAAGGGAAGTTTAGCCAGTATCTTCTGTATGATATACTTTATTATGACTCTCTTCAGCAGAGATCATAGATCAGTGATAAACAGAGGTATTAATTCAGGGTTTATCTGAACTAAAGAAGGGGACAGATATGGTCACTGCTTAGAGGCAGATGCATCCCAGTCTTGGTGGGTGTGAAGAGGAGCAGTGCAGGTCCTGTCATGGTACACTTGGCTGTGCTTGAAGCTTTAAACAGGGCTAATGGAAGAGGCTGTGTTACTTTTCTGAATTTCTGTGCTTATTTCTCAATAAGCAGAAATGGATGTTGTGGATGCTGTCAGGAGTCTACACTGTTTGGCTGACTTCTTCCAAAACTCAGGAATGTGATCTGGATCTGAAGCATTGGAGCTTCCTCCTGAAGTGAAATACATGCTTTTTAATGCATTGCTGAAATCAGGGAATAAACTATTTAATGAAAAATTTGTACATTAGTCCTCAATAACCAAGTTTGCAGTAAGCTCAGACCAAGCTGCTCAGGGCTTCGTCGGATTGGGTCTTGAAAATTTCAAAGAATGAAGGCTGCACAACCTCTTCAATTTCATGGAGAAAGGACACTTGCAATAGCTCAGTTTTCCACCATCAAAGGTAGGAGCTCCACACACCTTCAGCCAGGCTACTTCCTGACAGCTGTGGAGTCTGCTCTTCATTACTGAGATTGTAGATTGTCAGGATGCTTTGTCACAGGAAACAGATTCAGTAGAACAGAGTAGAGGTGCAAAAAGAATTGTGGGCAGTTTTAGTGTCAAAATCCTAAGTACTAAAGATGCACCCCTGAATTGTGCCACCACACCTGTGGACAGCTGAACCTAGCAATCCAAATGCTTGTGTCAGGATTTTAAAAGTCTCTGGATGTTAGCATGAGGTAACATGGACTGCCTTTAGAAACTTGGAGTTTTCTGTTAATTCCAAAAATGTTCCATGTTTCCCATGTTCTGCAGAAACCCTGCAAATCCCTATACTTGCAAAAGATCTTTATAATCCACATTTTGCTTAAGTCCAGCAACAGTGAAGGTGCTTTTGTATTTATTATGTTTTGTTTCACTAAATAGGACTTAAGCTATTTCTCATATTCAGAATAGCTACAAGTGGTCTACCAGACAGAAGCCACTTATGGCAGGATATTTTATGACATGAATGGTTGTGGAGAAAGTGCAAACACTATCCACCTGCAAAGCCCCATTCTAAAAATAGTCTTACAATAAGCTACATTAGAGAAGAGTAGCCCTAAAGGCAAAACCCCCCACATGGGCAGTCCCTCAATCATTTCTCTGCATCAGCCTCCTGAGTATGAAATGCCATCATGACTGACCATAAGGAAGTAAGTGATTTATAACTAAAATGAAGCCTGCAATGACTAAAGGTCTACGTGAGACTGGAGAGTTTATTTGCTGAATTACTATGCAAATTTAACAATTAAATCTTCTTTCCGCTCCTAAGGGAATAAGGGGGATTACTAAAGAGAAGGAATTTGACACAAATGAAAAAAAAAGAGATTAAATTGGAAGGATTCTCTGCAGTTGATCAGTTCTGCCCTATACGTAGGCATCACAGCAGTTAATAGGAGTTACTACAGAGATTTCCAGGAAGATTTGTACAAAGCAGGGGAAACACAGTAAGGAAATATAAAACCTCCACTGTGTAAGTCAACTTTTATTTGTTTGTATGTTTGCAAAACTGAACTATGAATTTATCTTCAAGACCTCAAGTGAACTCCACACTTCTTTATTTCTGTATTCAAGCAACTCAGAATAACCAGATAACTTCAGAAAAGGAAAAAATAAGTCACCCAAAAAACAACAACTCTCTTTGGTTTGACTGATCTGAGCCTTTGTAAACTTATTTATTTATTTATTTATTTATTTATTTTCATTATCCCCACTTCCTAAGCTTGCTAGTTTGAACAAGAGACTTCTGTTTTGACAGCCTGTCTCCTGGGTTCCCCACTGAAAAGGCCAAAGCTCCCAGTGAAGCAGCAGTAGCTGCCTTTAAACAGGAGCTGAGCACTTCTTGCTTTCCTGTGCTGCATGCAAATGGAGAGGCTCAGTGTTACCCAGCTCGGCCAAGCTTCCCCCTAATGTGCCTTCTGCATGGCAATGGCCACTACAAGTGATCATCCAGCGTGTCTGTGAGCGTGCTAATGTCCCTGACCCTGGCACACTGATCACCCGCTGCGGCAAGGGACTCGTCATCTGTACAAACAGCGCTTGCAGAGCCCACAGCCTCCTGGCGGTACGTGACAGAGAGCTCTGCTTTATGCTCTGCCTGTTCAGCAGAGCTCAGTGAAGGGCAGCTGCCCCTTCCATGCTCGTAAGTAACACTTCCATGACAACACCTTCGGCTCATTAGTTTTGTTTGTTTCTTTCTAGAATGGCAGTATATTTTCTAGGGTTTTTTAAAGTGTGCTGAAGAATGGGCCATCATATCTGTTACTAAGCTACCCACGGCGTAATTCAGGAAAAGGCTGAAGGCTTTATAAACAGAGGAGAGATGATCACACAGCAGAAACTATATTTACTCCTTCAACCCCCACCTCACCACCTGATCATCTGCTGCAGTGCCAGTTCCAGAGCCCAATACATACATTTGTAGTCACACATGCATGAAAATGTGTTTAATAAAGTGAGAAACTCAAACCCCCAAATTGACAAAATCTCAAGCAAAGGTAATCAAGATGCTGCCCTTTTCTGCCTTGCTGTTTGTTCATTTCTTTGATGGAGGAGAAAGTGATGCTGCCTTCCCTCTGCCAAGGGGAAACCAAGTAGCCAGTTAGCCCCAGAAGAGTCAAAGGGGGATGGACTCATATGGGAGTGGGAAGCAGGTGGATTATCAGAGTGTTTGTGAAAGTAGATGTTTGAGTTGACACATGTAGTGGTTTTCCCAGGGCCATGCAGCAGCTCTGGGCTGCCAAAGCACAGGCCATGATTCACATCTCAGTTTTGACCTGGCTGTGTCCCCCCAGTCAGGGATTTGAAGCTGTAAAATCTGTGCCAGTATGAGATTTCAGTGCCATAGCTTGGGAAAAAACCTCACAGTCAGTTGACACCATGAAACATGCCCTAAATTTGCACCCTAGATGTGAAGACAGAAACAGAAACATGCAAAGTCTCCATTTAGCTATGTAAAATCCTTTGATGATTGCCTCCTCTGCACCCCTCCCCAGAAGAAATCTTATAATTCTATATGAAAGTTTGCTTTCCTCCCTAAACCTCACAAAATCTGGTTAAATCTCTAAATCTAACGGAAGAATTTTGATAAATTTCACAACACAAATATTTCAAATCACTTGTGTGTGAAATATCATGCATGTGCAGTGAATTTTTGTTCTTTTCTTGCTAAATCTGAGTGGCCTTTTTTTGCTCTTGCTATAAACACCACACCCTAACTGGAGCATGTGGGCAGAGATGAGGAGCAGCAACACAATTGGTTTTCTATTTTCTACACATACCTACCCACAGTGGCTATGGCTCACTCTCATTGCTGCTATGAGCTGCACACATGAGCAGCAGCCAGGTTGATACAGCAGGCCAGGGATAGGGATTCATGCAACAGACAAATACAGTAGGATTGGTGCAGGGGTGAAGGAGGACAGAAGAAACAGTGCACCTCAGCTAGCCCATAGAGAAGAGAGAGGAAAGGGTGCACAATATGCTGCTACCTCAAAAGATACTGAGAGCAGAAAGGGGAAAGAAAATAAGGGACTGACCACTGGTTAAACAAAAACACAAAGAAGAGAAAATGTCACCTTCAGGGAGGAGGTAGTTCTGTAAGTGCTGATTCAGGTATAGTCTGAACCAGGGCAGAGAGATATTGAAATGAAAAGGCTGCTGTTTACTTAAAAATCTGCTGTGCAATGACTATCTACTTGGGTCTCTGCCACTTTCTTCCCAGCAGTTTCTCCCTCCTATAACCTGGTTTGTCTTATTTGCAATGGCAGTTTGGCTCACAAGCTGTTCTCTGCCAGCTCATCTGCTACCCCAGCCAGCTTTCACAGTAGCCACAAATCCTCCACTGCTCCTGCCTTTTGCTGACAGCACTTCCTGGAGTAAATATCACTACTAGCTCAACTTTAAAGATGTGGCATCAGGTCACACTTCCTTTGTTTTCAATTCATCAGTGTTCTCCATGGATGGGAATAAGAAGAAAAGATACAAATTGTGACTGAGGTGTGCTAAGCCTTCAATGCCTACATGCTATAAGCCAGAATGCCATCCCTTAGTTTTATAAGCATCAGCTTAACTCACAAAATCAGGGTAAAAGGAAAAAAATTACACCCGGAGGCAAATTTTCTCATTCAAGTCAAACATTTTTCTTTTGAACAGTAGGGTCTATAAAGGAAACGCTGATACAACCTTAACCTTGGCAGCACAAGCACTGGGGCTGTGTTAATCAATGTAAAGAGCAGAATGAGTGCTTCACGTATGAGTAACAATACTTGAGAACCTTGCATAGAGTGGTACAAAAAAACCCAAAAACAAGCCACAACTCAACAAAAAAGGCTTAGAAATTGCCCTTCTTCTGCTGAGGTTCAAAGGCTTCTTTCTCTATCTCTGACAGTAAAACAATATGAAGATAAAATGTCATTTATGCACAGACTTAATGCTGTGATAAGTCCTATCTGCATGCATGTCTTGACAGCTTCGGGCCAGAAGAAAGTAGCCACACACGTGTTACTACATATGTAGAAGCTGCGTGCATGTGGCAGAACAGTTGCAACAGGGACAGCCTGTTACTAGGAAGCAGATATGCTGAGTTTCAGGTTCATGTTACCAGGAGACTCGAAAAAGTTGAAACTCAGCCTAACCAGGCTGCCAATGGCCTCTAATGAAAATTTCCATTTGGAAAGGCTTGATGTTGACTTGGCATGGCACCAAACAAGCAGCCTGCTGCAAAATTTTACACCAATTGTATTTCTCCTAATTAAACCCTGTCTGACCTCAGCATTAAGAAACAATTTGTTTCAGGATATAACCAGCACACATAAGCAATTACATTCTGTTTGCCCTATTAACATTATTTGGCTTGTATGCTTTCCAGTGCTTCTACTATTGCAAATGCTGTGTGGGAGCCAGAGGTATAGAAAGTGTGGACTGTCTAAAATTTTTTGTTGGGTAGAGAGGAAAGGGAGGAGAGAAACAGAAGCTTGAACTGAAAGTATCATCATCATAGGCACCCAGAAGTAGTGATCAGATGGTGCATTCAAGTTTACTCAGGGACAATGAAAGACAGAAGTGAAGTGACTTATGCAAACCACTGAGAACATATATACCAATACCCTATGATTAAGGAAATAAATATGATAATGAAATTATTCTCTCTCCTAACTTCGTATTTTTCATTCAGTTATCTAACTTGTGTTTTTCACCAGTCAGTTAGAAATATCAGAAAGGACAGCCTTTGTTGCCCTGGCTGTGAAACACTACCCCTAGCAGGATACAGGATGCACTTGTCTCTGTCTTTCTGAGTGCCAAGGAAAAGTGACAGTCAGAAGACAAGTGATTTGGAGGTGAAGGTGAGAGATGGGGCCATGCTGCACCTCCAATACTGAGGGGCATCTGTGGAGAATTTTCCAGTTCATTAGGAGTCATTCTCACTGACAAGTTCAGTACTCCTTAGGCACAGACAGGAGAATTATTTACTATTGTACAGGATGCAAGAATATAGATATCATTAGTGCATCATCATTTCTCCACAAGCCAATGCTCTGGAAGACCTTTATCCCCTGCATATAGGTTGGTGTTCATTGGGTAAGGAACTACTTTAAGTGGTGAGGAGTCTGGAGGAAGGGGTGAAAGGAGAAAGGGTTGACCACACTTTCTGCAACATACACAGGGTGGCTAAAATGTAAAAGGCAGTTGTAAATAGCAGAAGAAAGAGAAGAATGAAACAATCAAATGAGGTGTGTCCTGAGCAAGACCAATCAGCTACAGTTTGGAAATGTCAACATTTTTAGTCCACGATGGGATAAGGCTAAAATCTAGATTAGTCCTTTCTGTGTCTCTTTGCCATTGTGAAACTGAAGAAGACTTTCTAGTGTTCAGATATTCAAGGAACTGTCTGGAAAATAGCAGCAAGATGTGTTTGTGCCAAGGCCATTAACCCTCTATTCTTGCCAACATCAAATTAAATAAACTGAGAAAACAATTTGCATAACACTGTCACAGCGATAAACAGTCAAGGCAACCTTTTGGAAGACTGAGCTTATGAAGAGGTTTAGTAGAGTAGACACAGTCAATGACTGCATGGTCAGAGCTGGCAGTGACTGAGGTTGACTTCTGGAAACAAGCTCCACAGGTCTATGCACAGCTCTGACACACAGTTTTATTGGACTCCTGCATGGCTCTTATGGGCCACAAAGTGCAGCCTTCTGCTTTGGCCTCTGTGCAAACTGCTGGCAAGTTTTCCTGGTGGTCTTCTAGAGGCTGGTGAGATCCAGAAGTGTACATAAATATGTGAGCCATTTGAAAGCAACAAGAGAACAGCAAACAGAGTCTGTGATTGCTGGAGAGCATGAAGTCAGCTTGTGTGAAAATGTATAAAACAATCGCTTCTGTCACTGTCTGTACCTGTTCTTGCTCTTTACAAGCAGTTGAACCATCTCTTTGAGCAGAACAGCAGCAGCCACTTCCCTGGTCTGCTTTCACTTGAACTAAGCACATCCAGGAGACATTTCTGTACCAGATTTGCATCTTGGCCATTTTTTATGTCCATGTCGCAGTGAATGGAGTAGCAGGATGAGCAATCCATATCTGAAACTCTGAGATAGGAAACAAAACAATGTGAGGCACATCTGGAGTCTGAAATCTTTATGCTAAGCAGTCACAGCTATTTACAGTTGCTTCAGATATGCTATGGATTAGCAAAAAGAAATAAAAAATGTATGGATGGATAATTATCAAAGTATGTTTTAACTTGAGACATTCTTTCAGCTCTCAAGAAAACATTTAAGACTGAGTAAATGAAAATGTGCATTTTACACATTGCCTAACTATGCTCATTCTTTTCAAATATTTGCATATTTAAACAATTGTCTGTAAAGAATGTGTTGTGCAATCCCACATATAAGCCCAAGAGAGCATGGCTAAATCCTATGCTAACTCACTGAAAGTATAAATCTTAATTTTATTTAAGTACCAACTCATGTAGTTTAATTTTCTTTCTTTTTCTGATTTTGTTCCCCCATCTCAGTCTCATCAAAAACAAAACAACCACTAAAATACAACCAATCTTAACACCTCAAAAAGTTAAGAAAAAACCCTACAAAAAGGGAAGATCTCTAAGCTCTCTCTTGGAGCTGTCTGGGAGGAGATACAACATTTTCTTTACAGTCGATTGTGTAAATATGAAAATATGTGGAAATAGAATATATTTAGGCAAGTTTTAAAATGCATAATATTTATTCAACTCTAATAGCTTTTTATTAGGAGTCAATAGGGTCTATCAACTAAATGGGTATTTCAACCATTTTCAATAGACACATTATTTACTCAATAGACCATAATGATTCTGAAGGAGGCATTAGGGCCTATTATGCAAATCTCTATGTATTGTAGGTGTATTCAAAAATAGTGAAATTTTGACCCTGGCTGTTCTACAGATCCTGATGCCATCGCTCTTTAGAAAGCAAATTGTGTAAACCTAGGTTGAATGAAATAGAAAGGTTAGAAGTAGCACAGTGGAAATAATAGATTTTTTTGGTTGGGCTGTAGAGCAGAGAATATAAAAAAGTTTTGTTTCTACTTGAAGCAGTCTTTTTCTTCAACAAAATATAAAAAACCAGAAAAATAATTGTGTATTACAGGAAACATTTCCTTTCCCACACAATGTTTTCACTCCTTTTTTACCCAGCAGCTACACAAATAACTTCATTTCATTTTTGGCTGGTTAAAACATTCTCTCAGGAGACCTGTGGTGAATAACCTGCTTGACACTGGATGTGAGCAGGAGAGATTTGAACAAAAATTTGGACCTTTGCTAAGATGGCAATGCCAGTCACCCAGCCCTCCTGTTGGTCTGTCATCTAATTTCTTTCCAGCTATACTGATGACAAATTGTTTCAGGCTGACTGAGAACAAATAAAACAAAAAATTACTGTAGGTAAAAAACCTATAGAAATGGCCCATTTTTAATGGTATGGGAAAATCCTAGTAGTACTTGGTAGGTGGCCTGATTCAAAACTAATAGATATTAATGGAGATGCTTCATACAATTTCAGTGGAATTTGGCTCTGTATTCCTTTTTGCACACGAGACATAAATACATTTCTTTAGGGATACTTATAAAAATCCTAGAGGAGACATATAGCCAGAAAAGATACTTCTGACTCACATAAACCACATGAAACTCTCTCAAATTCAGCTTAAATTGTCAAAACAGGTGTCTTCAGTCTTATCAAATATTGAAAAAAGCATTTCTGAAAAAAAATAAATATTTAGGTCCATACTCAATAATTTAACATAAAGCAATGAATCCTGGACTAAGAAATCCGGACTAACTCAAAAACCACAGGTAATATTATTAAAGTTTGGACAAAATATTTCACACATGTCTTTATGGCTTGTACAAAGTGTTTAGGTACTGGGTGGATGCTACTGCCTGGTGCCTTGGCTCTCCCATGTGTCTTTACAGAATAGAAAATAACATTAAAGTGACGTTAAAAAATACCAATTTGACATTTTTTGATTTGCTGTGTACTGCAAAGTTCTTTTTATTTGAAGGGCTCCTTTTATTTCCTTTTATTTTTAATGCTGAAATTCTCAAAACCGAACAAATGACCAAATGACTGGGTCTGCTTCTATCAGGCGCAGATACATAGAACATTTGAAGATAAACTTACATGTGAGTTACATGCAGCAGCAACAATTATTTGGTTACATTCTTTATCTATGTATAATTGAGTCTAATCAGTGTTTTTAAGAAAGGGCACAGAGCTCGTGAGGCAGGGTTTGTAGAAAGAAGCAATATTTTGTATGAAATCATACTGTTTGGAATTATGTGCACAGAATGAATGGACATACATTCTCGGTTGAGTACAGCTGGTGTATTTGGAGAAAACCAGATGGACTTCTGCGTTCAGACCCTTCATCATGTTCTGTTCATCAGAATTAATTTGCAATTACAGCCTGGAGGATGACCAAGATTATACAACTGTGTTACATTATATGGTATACTCATATCCTTCTCTGAAGACTACACAAAGGGAGTTAGGCACACTGCCACTTGTAGCTTCCTTAGTTTTACTAGTGGCAGCAGGTAGGTTTTCTTCACAGAATAAGGTTGCTAGTGAACATCAGCCCAGGTCTCCACAAACCAAGAGCTACCACTGAGAGCAGTGTGAGCCAAATGGCCATCCCATGACAGTGTATCTGGGCAGCTGTTTGTGCTGGCCTGGAGCTTACAGGAGTGAATGTGAGGTAAAATTGGACAGTGCATAAGGATCAACCAGGAATGAGGGTGAAGATTTGGGTATCCTGACTATCTAGACCAAAGAACCCTGACCTTGCTGTGCTTATCTAGATTTTATTTGTGCTTTATGATCTCATACCAGCAACAACAGAACTTCCACTTTCTTTCATTTCCTTTTTTTTTTTTTTTACCCTGTCTTGTGAGAAAGAGTTATTGAAATGAGTTTTGGGGCTGGTGAATACCCTGGAGGTTCTTTGGCCCATTGCTTTCTTCTAGACCATTTGCCTTTAACTCTCACTTGAGCTTCTGCTCAACAAAGTTAATAGCTGCGAGTTCTTCAGGGATGGTTTATTAAATCATGTCCAAGAAAATAAATATAATGAATGAACAATCTCAGGAGAAAGCCCTGACATTTAAAAAAAAAGTAAATGAGTCTCAGAAGTATCAAGCCACAGAACAGAGAAAATACATTAGCAAAAATGAGATATGTTTTGCAGCAATTAGAGAAGGAGATAAAGTCTTCTCCAGGGGAACACACCTGAGTTCTTGAAAAATCAACCAAAATCTGTTTGTGTACTGGATTGTGGCATCTAACAGGGCAGACCTGAACATTGTCTGCTCATAACTTCCCTCCCACTCTCCCAGCATTTCAATGTGCTTCATCTGCCAGTGCATCAATGGACTTTGATATGAAGAAGCTGGTGCACAGCTTTGAACTCCACTGAACCCAATTACATCTGGTCATTTCAGACAGCTGTGGTGGTGTGACTCTGAACTATGAGGCAGAGAGTTCATGACAGACTCAAGTGCTGCAGCTGGAGCAGCAAATTCATCTGGTGCTGTGGTATTGCAGGTTTTATGCTCCAGAAAAGAACTGGAAATCTGAAATAAGTGCTGCACTAATTAAAAGATAGGCGTTTTGGCAACTAGTGTTTGGTATGTGCTGGGGTTAATGCCTTTTAATTCTCATGGCACAAGTGGTAAGTTTTATCTCTGTGTGCTACTAGAGGTGTGTAAGGGATTTAAGTCACTGAAATGGGCAGAATTCAGCTTTTCCCCCACTACCATTACAGAGCTTACCTCCTGTCTTTGGCAATGGCACTTGCTGTTTTATGCTCGAGAGAGGATAAGCGTAGCAGTGATCTTAATTTCCTAGAGATACAGGGAATATGACATCAAAATGATATTAGAAAGCAGGCTTAGTTTTGCCCATGGCTTGTGTAATTAAAACCTAGTCTGGTGACAAGGTACTACTACACAGTGATAAAGACACCCTTGGGCAGAGGACTACTGAAGTCTTATCCATTGCTAAAGTCCTGTTAAAGCCTCTTTTGCTTGCCTTTATTAAAACCAATTTCATTTCTCGGCCCTGAAAATGCACCTGTGAAATGTTTCCGTAGGCCTTCCCCAGTATTGATAGCTTTCAAATGCTGATTGCAGCTTCTGTTCTCACAAAGGCACTGAACCAATCCTGATCTCTGTTGCATTAAGCAAGAGAAGCTTCTGCTTGGTTCTCATGGCTGCTAGTGTTTTCCTTCAAGAAATGAGGACCAAAAAGACCTGCCTTCCCAGCTCTTTCTTGGGTGGAAGGAACAAGACACTGCGCACCATGCACATGCACACGTATGCACAATCCTCTTTCCCATTAAAAAGAAGTAAAAACTCATGGCAATGTCTAACCTATCCACTCTAGAATATATTTCAGTTACAGGTAAAGCTTTGCATTGGATACAGAAGAGATCTGAGACCTGCTCTTGTTTTGTGGTCACTTAACTGGAGTTTGACATTATCCAGATCTCTGGTAAACCTGTATTTTTCTTGTGCTTACTATAGCTACTGTATGAGAGGTTTGGGCTCTTTTTATTTCTCCCTTTAAATGGTTGGAATTTTTTTCACTTTTTCTAAATATAATTTTAAATGCAGGAAAAATATACTTGGGATGGGCTCTGACCAATGCCCATTGGAATTTAAGCCAACAACATTATTTTATCACATGGATTTGCAGTTCTGATTATTTCTTGTACTCCGTCTAAAAAGCTGCTACTAAAAGATAGTGAAAAAATGAACTTTTCCATGTTAAAATTGTGCTGAAAAAAATCTGTGGTAAGAATAGGGAAATTCCCTGGTTTCTAATCACTCTTGATCTTGAAAGGGTCATTTTCAGGTAGTCAGACTAAAAGTGGGAAGGGACTGATATAAAAATAATGTTATGAGGAGACACTCCAGATTTTTAAGCTGCAAAGCTAAGCCAAGTTCATAGTTATTATTAGCTGAGAAAAGGTTATTGGGAAGTAATTGTAACAGAATTAAGAGAAAATAGTTCTGCCCTAAAAGATCTCAAAATGCAGAAGAAAAATGTACCCAAATTATAGCAATAGTCATAAAGGCTCTATCTAGGGACTCGATCTTGCTTGGCATTTAAGAAAACATGAAAGATACTGATTTTTAAAAATTTTAAATAGCATCTAAGATAGAGAAAGTAGCAAGTGGAAAATAAAACCCAAGTCCTATCTCTTACCTCCAGAACTTCTAGTAAAAATCATATGTGTGCTCTTCAGGTGCTAAAGGATGATTTTTCTGCCTTAATATAATTTTACTAAAAATTAATTCTGTTGTTTCCAGTAACTCTCTTACACCTTGCTCCTTCAAAGACATTTCACGCACAAACAATATGTGGTATTCATCTAAGAAAAGTGTACAATGGCCAGCAGAAAAGTCAACTACAAGCAATATGAAACTGGGCTTTGAGTTCCATATCTCTCAGGTTATGTACATATTTGAAGATTCCCAATACCAAAACTTCATTTTGTTTTTACCTGAAGAAATATCATCTGCAGTACTGAAGTATCATCTGCACAAGGATCAGGTGAATTTTGAAGATGGGAGGTTATTTTATATCTTCTTTATATCTTCTGATATAAGGAAGGTAATTTAATTGCTTTAATCAAAGAAAATGCAATCCTCAACAGAGTTTTAATAACCTCATCCTCAATGGAAAGACATTTGGTCATGTAAAGAGGGATTTCTTCTGGATCATAGACAAACCTCACTCCAGAGTAATGTCAGATGCTGAAGTTTTCTCTCTGTAGTGATAACATTCAGTGTAGCAACAGATTAAATTCCAGGAAGGAGGAAACAGATCTGGTTGGTTTTGTTAACATTTTTATGCTCAAGCTGCAGATGCTCCAGTATATCCAGGAATATTCTGAAAGGGAATTTGATTTTTTTTTTTCTTTTTTTTAAATATACAGGATCACCCTTAAACATTTGAGTGCATTATACTTCTATTGCCCTCTAGGTCTGGAAGACACACATGTGGTCCTATAGATGTTCACATAGCCGCAGAATGCTATAGAACATGACATTTTCTCATTAAGATCATCTGTGGGTTTTTTTCATGTCTCTGTTTCTGCTGTCCAGTTGATAAAACCAATTACAACTCATTCAATTTTCCATCTACTATAGTTAGAGTTGACACAGCAAGAGGACAAAACTCCCACAGGGTATAAATGCTCTGAAATCAGCATATTAAGAGTATCATTTCAGAATGGTTAGGACCGAGAATTCCCACTGAGAAGAATGGAAAAGAATATTTGCTTGTTTAATTGTCTTCTCTGATGCCTGAACAGGCTGTGAAGTCCCAAGGACTTATGAAAACATAAGCCTCAGGTTCTAGCCTGGGAGCATGTATTGTGAGGGATCTTGTTTCCTGCCATATGGTCATGTGAGAAGGTCTTTTAATTTCCCTTCTAAACGCAAGATATAACACCAGCTTCACTAATTTCACTGCCTTCTTCTCAGTCTGTGCCTAGATTCACAAAATCTGTATCCTTTGTTTGAAACAAGTGAAAAAGAAAACTATTGTGGGTAGTCTTCTTCAGGTCATTACAGCAAATAGAAATAAAACAATTCTGTTACAAGACTGGCAGTTTTTCTCTGTGAGTTATCCTAATCACTTGACAATGAGTGGTCAAAGGACTGCTGTGGTCTTGCTTCTTTTAAACAAACTGCTGTTTTCTCCTTTTTCTTTTTTGAAAAAGGGGCTCCTTTTGGATAAGGTAGCTGTTGCCCCTCTGTTGGAAGTTGTGCCTCCCACTGTGTACTGGAGCTTCAGCACCATGGTCGTGAGTTGGTGGTCGTGGTGATTCCCTTCCTGAGGCACCTCTCGTACTCTTCAGTGGCCATTTTGTAGAGGCAGAGCAGTTTCACAGCTGACTTCAGGTGTACTGTTTGAATACCACTTTTCTAACCACTCTGTGGTTCAAATGAGTTCATCCGTCCCTGACACTTGCACAAAACACTCTAGAAATGTATTATTTAAAGCCTGCCTTCTGTGGTGTTTCAGAAATAAAGGTGTAAACTTTCTTTAGAGGCCTGAGAAAAATTTCCTTTGCTCTTGTGGGAAGAAGGAAGGGCCAGGCTTTGAGCTGCATGCATACCCCCCAGAGGGCCCTTATGCCAGGAGACGTGTGAATTACTGGAGATGGTATTGTTGTCTTCCTCACTGCATCTGAGGATGATGAAGCCACCAAGGAGTGTTTTGCTGACATCTTGCTGCAGTCACCAGGGGGATGCTGTGATGGTACCAGAGCAATCAGTGTGTCCTGCATCACACCTGGGCTGGGCAGGTAGGAGCTGCTCTAAAAGGTAAAGGTCTCATAGATTTATGGCACTTCCATGCTTTCTATTCTTGCCTGTTTGACCAGTTGTTCAAGGTAGAAAGCAAACAAGGAGTCTGAAATGAACACGGTATTGTAAACAGATTTTGAACAGCATTGTGGAGGGTTGGGGTCTGGATACTTAGCATAAAGAGTGTGAGAAGAGCTAGCTGGATCTTACTTGTATTTTCCTTAAATGTGCTTTTTCACTGGTCCATAAATGTTTTGTCAAGGGGTGTCCACTGGAAGGAAGGTGTGAAGAAAAGCACTTTTAAGGGTCAAAACTCCTAGTCTCTCTCAGGGGTATGAAATTCTCCAGTTTTCTAAGCCAAAGTTGGAGGTTTTCTTTATTCTTCAAGTCAAAAATTTTGCAAAATGTAAGCCTGTGAAGGCTGTCAATAGATGGGCTTTTCATCTGTTACAGAAAGGAAACAACTTTGAAAGCCTATGAACTGGAATTGCTGGTCTCCAGGTAGCAGTACACGGTGAGCATTTCCCTTACAATAAAACAGATAAATACTCCAGAATATTGCAATAGCAATCCCAAGTAGAGCTGTAAAATCAATGTACAGAGGATGTGTTGGAGCAGAGTGGTGACAAACGGCAGTAGTTTCAGGAAAGCATCTGTGCGTGTGGTGGTGTGGAGTACAGATGCAGTTGATGTGTCACATGCGAGTGGTACCTCTTGTTGGAGCATGTCTCTGTAAAGCAATAGAAAAGAGCTGAGCTTTTTGAAGCATGGTATGTAAGAACATCTGCCCTTCAAAATGACAGTAATGCATCAGGTAAATGGAGGTGAGCTTGAGCTTCATGCTGCATCTGACATAATTAAAGGTGATGAAAAAGTACTGCTGTTGTAATGGGGGGATATGGTTTAATACATCTATCACAAAGAATGCCATCGTAAGAAGAGTGGAAACAGAAATAAAAATGCACTAGATTTGTACCAGCAAATTTCCCAGTAAAATTTCTGCAGCTTTCATCAGATGCTTGGTAGCACCTCTGCAAAATGATTGTTATCTCTGGGCATGTTTGAAGTGTTATGCTACACTTCCATGGATGCTGTCAGGTTACATCTTGTTGCAAGGGACAAATCCTGCACAATGGCTTAGCTCTCCAACTTCTGTTCTGAGATTAAATCTTTGGTTAACTCTCAGGACAGTATGAGAAGTGACAGATCAGTTCAGGAGACAAGGGTCTTGTAGTATTAGCCCCCCAGCCTGTGCTCATACAACAGTCTGCTCCCCAAACCCTACAATAAAATGGTTTAAATAAAGCAAGACCTGTATCAAACTCTTAAATGGAATATGCAAATGAGAACAATAAAATTGGAGTGACCCAAGTAACAGAGTTTCATGAAGAGACTGTGAAACACAAAACAACAACAGCAACCACCACCAGCAAACTAATAAACAAAAAAATCAGGCTGGGCAAATGACTCCACAGATTGCAATTTAGATAGAATAAATTCATTAAGACCAGCAAGAAGTCCATTTAAATATTTAAGCTGAGAAAGAACCAAAGCATGCACCAGAGTTTTGGTTGTCTCAATTATTAACCAAGCACAGATTTTGAAGATATTCAATAAAGGGAATTGACAGGTCTTTATAACACAGTTAACATGGAATGAAATGACAAATCAGAGTAAAAGGTCACACCCAATTGCTGTGCTGTGGCAGAAGAAGCATGATGTGGTGATATTCAGGAAGAAGAAAGAAAAAGAAAATAAATGGAAAGGAGGCAAGTTAAGAGACAGAGTCTGTATAAATCTTGCGCCTTATCCACATTACTAGAAATAAAATGTTAGCATCCACTGGGAGATGTTACTGAAGAAATGCAAGGCATGAGGAAAAGCATTGTTGAAAGAATAGAGGGACAGCACCCACCGGACATTTTAATATAAAGTGTAGCAGATTTACTACAAACACAAAGAGACTCCCACCCAGCTCCTGGGTGAAATGCTTGTCTCAGTGCCATGGCTGACGTGCCACAGGACAAGCAAACCTTGGCACCTTCTCTGTCCAGAAGGGAAGGACTTGATAATACCCAGTCAAAGCCTACAGTGAATTAGCTCCTCTGTTGGCAGCTTCTGTATCTTTCTCAAGGTAAAATCTTCCTAAGATGGCTTTCTGAGTAGTCCCTGGTCCTCCCCATATCACCAAACTTTAGACATTGTTAAGCCTGCAATGTTTTTCAGGCTTCATTGGGAATTACTTCTTGCTGGATGGGCAGTGCCCTGAAGAGCTATGGGGTATCAGAGCTTAGGCAGTAGCATGAATAACTCATTGCTGCAAGCAGAGAGGTTCTTGCCTGAAGCCTGCTGTTGAGATGGCATGAGTCTCACAAGAACTGTTGGCTGTGTGGAGAGGGAGCTCCATCCAGCAGGGCTTGAATAGGTAGGGTGGTATATTATAGGTAGGGTGGCATATTTGGGTATTCCTGAAGGAGTATAACAGTCTTTGCTCATACTATCTCTTCTGTTGCATTCAGGAAAATGGGTCTTGGGGGGATATTTTACCTCTGTTTTTGGAAGGGCTAAGTAAACAAGGTTATTTTAAGATTATACCAAGAGTACAATTGACTTAGACTGCTGGTTTCTTATGCAAATAGAAGCAGCTCTGCAAGGCTTTGAAATTTGGCTAATCATTCAGCCAAATTGCTACTCTATATTAATAATAAAGACATCTATTGATGATTATGTTCTGGATTCACTAATCCAATCACAAATGCCTTTTCTCTGTAGTTTCTTTGGACTCATATTTCTTACTCTTTTTTTTTAATATAAAAATAATTGGAAAAACCTCAATAAATAGATTAGAGGAACAGAGAGGATTTCCATTACCATGCAAGTTCTTCCCCTTTCAGCATTTGCATGATGCATGATTTGCATTTAATAGCAGAATACAATTAGGGCAACCAGGGAAAAATGTATGGCTTTGTATTATGTGGTATCACCCTCATTTGCTAATATAGTGAGTGCAAAAATGACCCACAAAGATTTCACTTGAAAATCTATATTGGACACTGGTGCAGGTGTTACATCAGGACCTTTTGTGAACAGAAATGCATGTCTTAGAACTGTTCCAGGCTCTTTTTCTCCTCAAAAGAGAGAGATGAACTGAGATCAGCTGTTTTATATTTTTATTTTTCCTAGTAATTTTACAGACAGGATTATTTGTAATCCATTTTTCTGGAAAGAACTATCTCATGCTCAGCAATTTAAAAGTCTCCTGCTCCTCTTCCTTCCAGAACTGCTGTGCTGCTTTCTGCACAGAGCCCTCTGCTCTCACCTCTCCCAGTGATGCCTTCTCTTGTCAGGGTCTTCTGGGTTCCAGCTGCTGTAGCATTATGGATACCTTTTCCTGATCCTTTCACCTCAGTAGAGAAGGAGTTATCACTTGCAAAGACAAAACCTGGCCAGAAAAATGTGTTGTTCTAACTCTTATTAATTAGATAGAGAGGACATCTGCCAGGTAATTGAGGATACAACAGTAATGGTCTGGAAACAACAGAAATGGGTCATTTCTGCTATGTCTGCCCCACCTCATTATCTCCTCCTGCCTCCTTTCCAAACCATCCCTATACATCTACCATGCTCCTGCTGCACACAAGGTGCATCACTGTGTTCCCACCACCTCCATCCTCCCTTCCACTGCTTTTGGGTTTATACTGTTCAAGACACATCAAGGGATCTTCTGGTCTTTTCCAGATAAGGGACAGACCAGAGGCGCTGCAGATGCAGAAAAGTGAAGATTGCTACTGCGTTGTCACATCCGACAGGGTTGTGCAGACACAGGGAACTCTAGGGCTATTGTTTTCCTTTTCCTTATTTCCATTTTTTTTTCTTTTTCCTACTGCTGAAACCCTTTTTCAGAGGGATACTATTGTGCAAAAATTTAGTCTCATGAGCTGTATTTTTCAACTGGGAAAATTTCTGCTATATTCATGTGATAAGATTATTTATAAGATCTTTAACAAGTACTATTCATTTCACAGATTATGACTGCAGCCTCCACACAATGGACAGTGTTGGCAAGGGAAAAATAATTCAGTCAGAAGGTTCATGAACTAATCTGTCATATTTACAGGAAAAAACTCAATAAGAAGGTTTCTGGAAGACTGAAGTTTATGTTTTTGTGTGCAGATGATATGGAGTGCTGGTAGCACTGGTGAACAAGAGGTTGGACACAAGCAAAAAATGCTCAGCTTTTTTTCACTTTGCTTTTGTGACAGCCGTTTTAATAGTGTGGAACATCACGTTTTAGCAAAGAAATTTATGGTTTTGTGGGAAGTAATTTCATACAGGCAATAGTCTTGTTATACAAGTATTGGGTTGCCAAAGGACTTGGATTCTAGCAGTCTTCCCTTTTCTCATGCCTGTAAGGAAAGATGTGCTCTGCATTATGAAAGGATGATTTTCAATGTCCTGCAAAGCCACCCCACAACCTCTAGTATTGTTTAAAGATGAAAACAGCTGATGAAACAAAAGCATGTTGTTTGCCGTCTCCTATTCTGGAAAACAACCCTGGTCCATGGTCTTGTCTTTAGGGACCAGAGCTTCCTTGTGACTCTGTTTTCCTTCTGTGCAATGCAGTAGCATCAGCCTTCATGCTTTCCATCCTCACTCCCTTCTACCTTTTCTGGGAAACACTGGGAAACACTGCTGAGCCTGCTGCTCTTCCTCCTGTGACGCGGAGCAGATGCAGGGGTGCAGCAGGGTACTGCATGGGTCAGAGGTTTCCCCCTGTCCCTGCTGAGCTCCCAGGGGAGCACACAATTGTCCAGATGGCTGTGGGCAGAGAAGGCAGTAAGGTAAGCATGGGGGATTGCAGGGGTGACTGCACATCCTGCAGCTCCCAGGCTTTCCAGCTCCAGGCTGCTGCAGGGCATGGGGCAGTGCAGGCAAGGTGTGATATTTTCTCCTTAGATAACATGCAGAGGTTGATGGCAGTAGATTAATGCTTATTATTTTTGCCTATAACTGCTATGGGTAATATTCAAAAGGAAAATGTGACTCATTACTTCTGATTGCTTTCACTCACTCTCTTTTTTAGGGTACACATATTTATGTGCCAGTTGCATCAATTAAATAGCAACCAATCCAACTACATTTACAGTCTGCCTTTAAAATGCCAGTTCCATATTGTAGTTACCAGTTAAGCATGAGCAGATTAATGGGATGCATTGTTCTCTTGGGTTAACTACCATATTGTCATTAGGTGGATACGCCCTCATGAATCCAAGTTTTCTTTCTGTGAAAGGAAAAGAAAGTGCATGTTCAAAAAGTAGGGCAATTTCTATGAAGCAGAATCAGCTGAGAGGAAAAAAGAAGAGAGTGCCCTCCCTCCCACTTTTTTATTTCGGTTGTTGTTTAATTGTTTCTTCGACCCAGTGGTTTAGTGATTTCACATCTATTTAATTAACAGAGAAATTGATAGGGTGCACTGAAAAACAAGAAAGGAAGATCAGATAGACAAATGGTCTCTGTAAGTTCACAGTTCTTAAAACAGATGTTCACCTCCGCTGGCTATGGTATATCATTATCTCCAGGAACCCTGAAGAGAAAGCAAAATCCTTCATTACTTGTAGGAAAATTAGAGCAGTCTTACAGAACTAAACAGATACACCAACCCATTTCATCAGATCCCATCTCACTGCTGTTGTGTTACTCACAAGTCAAGAAGTGTGTGTGTCTGGGGAAACTGAGACTGCAGATAAACATTGCAGTTGTCTGTGGAATGAGGGATTATGGAGATGTGATGATGACATGGTGTCTAAAGCAGAAGCAACTGTATGGGTGAGGGGCTGGGACAATTCCTCTGTGATTTATTTGGTGCAAAGGCAAGGTGGCAATTGTCTCTTGGACCTCTTACTTGCCTTTTGGACAGACTTACCTTACTATTGAAGTGGGGCTGCCTGAGACTCCTGACTGAAGGGCTAGGGAGTGTGTGGAAAAGCATATTGTCTCTTGCTTTCTATTCTCTATTCCTACTATACATTGCAGACATAAATAGGTAAAATGTCCAGTGCTAAGCAGTCTTCATCTTTTCTGCCAGGAAAAATCAATAATTGTGGGAATTCCTCCTGTCTCAGGGAGATAGACAAAAAATAAGTAGACAGGAGAAGTTTGCCTATGCAGTCAAACCCATATGAAAATACATGGACAGACACACCTGTGCAGACCAGTCACTCTGCCTGGCTCCCTGGCCTTGCATCTGCTTTCCCCACCTGCGGGGCAAGAAGTGCTGGGTTCTGCTGTGTAAGCAGTTGTGATGGCAACCGTGAAAGAGCCCCTTGGAAAATGTGCCCTGAACACTTTGATTACCAGTGCCCCAGATTTAGTGTGCCTTGTGATTATGCTTTATCGCTCTTACTGTCTCCACTAACTTTTAATCACAGCTGAGTATTTCCAATCTGACTGCCATTTCTGGCTTCAAGTGTAAGGAGTATTCAGATTCCCAGATAGCAAAATGTGGGGATTTGCCGGGCAGGAGGCACTAGAGGGACCCCCTCTGCTTCCCCTCTAGCTTTCACCCTTCCCCCTTGCATCAGAGCCCTGGTAGTGGAAAAGAAATGTTGAAATCAATATAAGAATAAATTGCCACGTGGACCTTATTGTGGAGGCAAGGTTTCTACAGAAAATCCTTGTAATCAGAATAGAGGGAAGATGAGATTAAACTGATTAAACTGAGAAAGTCAAAAAAGGACAACTTGAAAGATTAGCTCGAGGACGACTGAAAAGCATAATCCTCCATGCATGTTAAGTAGAACAGTCCCTCTCTGTTATCAGCCCCTTCATCTGATGACCTTCTGTTGCATTAGCACAGAGCTACTTGATCCAAGGCAAATAGTGAAAATTGAAAAGCCAGAATGCCAGTGATTACAACAGGTATCAATATTACTGCAGTGATGGTTTGTTATCATTAGGGAGCTCCATCATAGCTCATTCTGGAAGCAGGAGGAACAGAAAATAACAAGTCATTATACTTGAGGCAGGTAATAGAAGAAAAGACCTTGTGTTACAGTGGGAAAGCCTTTTTCACCTGCTTCAACCTCTAAAATTACAGCATCAGAACAGGAAAAGAGGTGGGGGGAAGCAATACGGGAAGCTCATGTGTATTTCTTTCCCTGGGAACAACAGCCTCAGAGGGTTGCATACAGCCAGAGTGTGCTACCCTTTTCTTCTGCAGTGAGAGGAAACAAAAGACCTGTGTCAGTTTTACTGGTCAATGACTTTTTTTGCCTTGCACATGCAACTTTTTAGCAAATCTGCTCCCGTGTGGTCCCAGCAGCAGCAGCAAGGCTGGCTCCTCTGCAGCCTTACAGCTCCACTTTGCAGGGCTGCGTTTCTGAGCCTGACAAGGTGCTGTCCAGGGGAAGCATCTTCCTTCTGATTCAGAGATGTAGGGAGGTCTGGGGAAAAAAACAAAAAGCCTGTTCTAGCTAAGGGTTGTTGAGCTCAGGTACATCATATCCCATCTTAACTTATAAAGGAATATTATTCTGATTAGACTCAGATTTTGTGCTTTGGAAATCTGCTTAGCAGCACATTGACAGAAGCGTTTTTAGAGGATGACATCATTGTCTTTCCTTTTAAGTTGGCAGAGACCAGAGAGGCTAAGGAGTGGAGAGTGGCACGTGTTAGTGGCTGTGTACCTCACCAGTTACATTTGATATAATGCTTCACATTCATGCCTGTTTTGTCCTTTTCTCTGTTCCCCCTGCCCCTCCAAATTCGGTTTTTTTACCCTACTATTGCCCAAAAATGCATTATACTCAGGCACATTTTTCTTTGCCAAAAGCCTGAAGTCTACAGTGGTATTAATCTTTGTAGTAATGTTGCTGATGTAAATGGAGAAGCATGACTCTGAATCATTTGAATGTTTTGACTGAATCCTAGCTTTGTCACTGGGATGCTGTTTCATTTTGTTCATCTTGCAGCAAGTCAGTGCCGCTGTTTCCCCTGCTGCCTTTGCTGGTCTCTAAGTTAGGCAGGATGTCTTCGTAGGTCAGAATTGTTTCTTACTGGTTATTTGGCGAGGAAATGTGACTCCAGTTGAAAATTGACAAAAATACTGTGGTCAACTTTCATTAATGGAAAAAGACAAGATATAGTTTTAGATAATTTATCATAATTTTTAAACCCACAGAATTTCACATTAAAAAGCACAAAGCATTAATGTAACAGCATCATGCTTAAAGGTTTTGAAAAATCTGGGGGAAAAAAGGCCCTGCTACTAGTGAAATTTAATCCAGCTCCAGGATCCAGAAAACAGACCCGTTTCTGGCATGGCTCTTTATTATTCATTTGAAAGATCTTATCCACGTATTGCACTAATGTCAGTAAGGAGAGCTAAATGGTATAATCTAACCTTGCCTTTCTTTACTGGAGAAGTAAGGATCCCTCTATACTTTTGCTCCCAAAAAGCTTTTGCCCTCTTGTCAGTAGATTGGGTCAAACCTAATCTAGGTAGAAAGAAGCAGTACTGTTGCCTTGGGAGAGTTCCTACTTCTATCATGCCTGAATTTGTCCTCAGTTTGCTTAAGTCTCAATGAAAAGAGGTTTTCAGTTCAGGAGGTAAAGGGATTCATTAGATCTCATTCCCAGAAATGTCTACCTGATTGAGAAAGAGTCCCCTCAGGGGTAATGCTCATAAGCAGGCGGAGGCTGAGGGGCTGAAAAATGACCCATTTTGAAGTTTATCTAATTAGCTTCAAATATATAAGTTAGGTGTTTTGCTAGATGGATTAGCGTAATTATCTTAGTGCACCTATTCATGCTAGGAATGTCAGAAAACCAGAGAACAGAGGAGCTCAGAAAAAATCTCAGCAGCTCAGCCTGTTGACTGCCCTGACCCACACGTAATTTTGCTGCAGAGGAAAGAGAGAAAGCTGGGAAAAACACAAGGTGAGAGGAGCTGCTTCAAAGACAAAATATTGACAGCTGACCTAGAAATAAATTGAGAGGGATCTACCATGGCCCAAATTCCTTACATGCAAGTACTACAGAAAAATCATCCCAGGTGCATGCAGTCTTTGCATAAATGCATTATCCTTATTGTTACACCAGCAACTGGATCTGAGGTATTCACTGTAATCTCTGTATCTTTAGTTTTGCCTCCATTACTGAGCCATCTTTAAAATGAATGAAAGGATTTTTCTTCATCTCAAAAGTGCTTCTTCTGATGGAGAATGGATTACTATTTTATTGTTTGGTTACATATTTTTTTTCTGATCTATTGATAAAGTAGATCCCCCATATTTTGTGAGATCAGTTAAAAATTCCCTTGAAAGACAGTAGACAGCTATGAAATAGCTTTTCCCAAAAAGGACTTCCAGGTAAAGAAAAAAAAGGGGGGAAAGGGGGTAAGAAAAAAAGAAAAAGAAAAGGAAGAAAGAAGAAAGAAAGAAAAAGAAAAATAGAAGTGGAGTGAGCATCTGTATTACTAAGTGAGTTTTTGTCAGGGTTTCTTGTTTAGGCACACGTACATAGAAGCAGGCTGGAGAAAACAACAGCATTGCTAAGTAAACCTGAGACCAATCAATGGCTCTTCCAATCATTTCTTTTTAAACAGTGAGTGCTCCAGTTGTGCAGCTTGTTCCACCCGCTGAAATCATAATGCAGATCTGGGGCTGATGGCCAGACTGCTTCAGTGGCACACAAAATCCAGTGGCAGCTGGAGTTACTCACCCACCTTGTTGAACACCTTTGCTCCTAACTCACACTGTCTCCATGCCCCCATTCTGTAGGATTAGCTGAGTTTCCAGCTAATGGCATTTCTAAGTGTATCAAGTGTGCAGCGTTAATTTCCCCAGCATCTCATTGACTTTCCAGTCAATATTGCTGTGATCCTTTCAGAACCACTCTTGTGTTCAAAGTATTGTAAATGAGTTTAATCACCGGAATGACCTGGTTTTCAGCAGGGCTGTGAACTCTTGGTAACCATGCAGTCACCAGGTGACCAGCACCCCCTATGCCCCTTGGTTCACTCGTGCTTTGAGTCATGCCAGTAGAGGAAAACACCAGGATTAAAACACTCTTGAGAGCGTTCAAAATAGTAATAGTTTTCCCAATAAGTTGGAGGTTTTTTTGAGTTGGAAAAGCCTGTTTTACCAAAACATAAATTTTTCATGTGAAAAATGTTAATTTTTGCCTTTTTGTCATGAAAGAACATCTAAGGTCTAAGCACCAGATAGTGATCTTAACTGGGCCCAACCACTTAATTGGTTTGTGAAATTTATCTGGTTTAATTTGATGTATCATTTATAACAGAGCAAGTCACTTTTAGCATTACAGCTTCCTGTTATGTTTCTATAATGTGAAAATGAAAGGATCAAAATCAGGACATGATATTAATTTTAATAAAATTGAACAGTTGTGATTTAATATTACAACTTGAAATAAACATTCTTCTTTTTCTTGTAATGTTTTCCATTTGGAATTTGGAATGAAAACAAAACTCAGAATGTGTCAGTTTCAGATAGTTTGAAACTTTCAAGTGGCAACCAGCTATATCTGCTTGCTTGTACTAAAGTTATTTTACAGGTATATGAACTTTCTCCCTTTGTAGATTTTTCCCTGCTGTTTTAAAGGCAAAGATTTGTCCTTGAGTCACAGCAGAGGGCAATCAAATGGATTGAAGACCTGAGTTCTGCCCCTAGCCTTTATTTTCGGCAGAGCAGAGAAAGTAGAGGGAGATGTGTTCTGACATCTGTGGCATGTGGTGGCTGGTGAACTTGCAACTTCACAGCTACGTTCCTCCCTCATATGTGCTCCTCTGCTGTCAGTTCCTCTCTGCATCCCAGAAAAGTAACTGCTGGCACCTGGAGAAGGAGGGCTCATCCTGGCTGCAGAGGGACATTTGTTCTGAAGGAGTGGATTGGTAGAAACATTTTTATGTGCACAGTCTGATGAGAGGAGAACTCAGAAAGACAGACCCCAAGAGGCAAAGGGAGAAGAAAGTAGCTAGGAATTAAGTGTCTGGAAAGGAAAAAAGAAATCCAGACCCTGCAATTATCTGTGCCTTTTACGCTTGTTAGAAATTTCTGGGAGATGAAACAAAAAAGAGTTAGGAGGTTCTCACCAACAAGCAGGCTGCTTGCACTGCCAGCTCACAGCTTAAGGCCAGACTCCTATCCCACTGCCATTGCCATTGTGCCCTGCAGGAACTGTTGTACCTCTGGATGGGTTTCAGCACTCTCCTGATTAAACCCCTTTGTTTTCTCAAAAGTTCTAGTTCAGAACATGGTTTTGATTTTGGAAATTAATGAGGACTGTCATTTTAACGGAGATTTCAGGTATCTATTTGATGTTATTTATTCCAGCTATTTAAGACATTCTAGAAATCCTTTCAGCATCTGCCTCTTTGTATTAGAATGTGGCATTTTAAGAGTCTTGCCTGTTGGTGCACTATGTTTATGGTCTACACATAGACTCTTTGACTAAACATTAATAAATGTAGCTATAACAATAAACAGGATGTGAAAAAAATGGTAACTACTGGAGAAATAGCATCAAGCCAAGGGCAAGGTGACAAGATCACATTGTAAAGAAGCTGGTGAAGAAGAGTTACTTTAAACAACAAGTAGATGTTTTTTAGGACAGGTGGACACTGTTGGGGTATGTTTGGAATATCCTGATATTCTTCTCAATGCATAGAACTCACAAAAGTCAGGATGTCTCTTCATTACATGTGTTATTACTTATAATTAATTAGCACTTTGTACCCTCTGAGAGCTGACCTTCATAATCACACAAGCTGAATTCATATAGATTTTTGTTTGACCTGCTGCAGATAGATCATAAAAGACCAGCCCTTATCAGCAATCAAGTCCTCTGTTAACACTGCCAATGATAGCCTTTCATGCCTCTTAAGTTGTGTGCCTGCTACTAGCAGGAAACTTGCTTGAGAACACTCTTCTCATTCACCACATACATCTCCAAAGATCAGGGCTATTTCTCTTTCAGCTGACACTTTCCCGAGGCTACAGAGGTCTGTGTTTCTCCTATTTCCATCTCTTTGCAGATGGAATGTCTGTGCTACCACCTTCTGAATCGACACTTGAATCTGAATTTTTCACATTTCAGGTGACAGTCAGAAGGACAGCATTTTTAGGGATCTGAACTGAGGCTGTTTTTGATTTAACAGTTGAAACTCTTAAACTTGAATTGTTAAACATTCAAAAATATGAAGAAACCAGCTATATAGTCCCAGGTAGTGTAGTCACATGAGACACAGGAGAGCAGGGCATAATCTCCCCTGTTCTGTTTTAGCACTTCAGAACTATAAAGTACCTCTTATTTCAGCAGCAGCCTATGGATTCTGGATTTTGGTCCTGTCGGCATTGCCTATGTTTTTGAGAAGTTTTGTGTCAGCTGTCTGTGTCATAGAAGCTGCGGGTGGATGCATGATGCCAGCAGGAGCTGTGCCAGACCTTTCCTCATGCAGCACAAGAGCAGTAGTACTGATGCTGTGGGAATTAGTATTATTGTCAGTCACTTCTTGTTTAACTCAGTTTGAAATGAGCTCGGTAAAGCTGAAGAATGGCTTAATAGTTAACTGCAATTTGGCTGAATGTCAGGTAGTGCCTTTGGGTCTGTAAAAATTTGCAGTGATTAAACCACATTCTAAGAAACCTGTTTTGCTGAGCATTTTGGATATGTGTTTTTAATGTCCCTTTGGTATACAGTATGAGTACAGGGCACAAGATGGAGAAAATGTTGTTCTTTGAAATCAGTGACCTACACACATGGAAAATATAAGTGAGGGGCTATTGACTCCTAGATCCATGACATGCCTCACAGAGCTGGGGCATTCAAAATACTTATTTCCATAAATGTGAGAATGGTTCCTAAAAACACACACAGAACCAACCACACTTACCAAACCAAGAAAATTTTACGTACTGCATGTTAGTGTCTGCACTGTTTCAGAGTTGAGAATTAATGATCCTTTGCTGCTAAAAACCCAGAAACTGTTAAATGATTGGAGCCTTGGAGGTAATGCAAGCAGTAATTGCTGATCTTTGGGCTGGCATGTTTTCCCTCCTTGTGTTGTTGTTTGCTGGCCTCAGAGATGGCTTGCAGTTGGAGGCAGATTTGACTGGTCGCTCCCAAACTCCAAAATATGTGAGATCATCTGCATTTTTTGAAGGAATATGTGATTTGGACCACTCCGTGGGCTCCTTAGCTGTTGTGTGTCATGCACCACTACATTTTGCAGTTACAGAGACAGCATGAAGGGTCTGGCAGAACTGATGCTGATTCACTGTCTCTTTTAACAGGTCTCAATAAAATTACCAAGATAATATCAATTAAAAATAGAGACCTCAGTAAAATTTTCTTGCAAAACTCTGAAACATATAAAGATCATCAAGTATTTCCAGATGACTATGAATGAATAAGTGCAAGAATAATGAGGTTGCAGCTGCTGTTGTTACCGCTGTGTACAAGTGTGACGAGGAGCCCTGGTTCTGGAGTGAGCCCTTCTCTGTCATCTGCCATTCCACACCAGAACAAAAAGATGATTTGAACATTCTTTTGGACAGAGACCAAGTTTTGCATTATCTGTTCTGGAGAAACACGTGAGCATAAATAAAGGCAAATACACTGTTTGCCCCCAGCTACTGTGTATGCCTTGCATGCTGCAGGCTGGATAAGTGTGTGCCATGTGCTGTCAGCACAGGTCTGTCTGCATGGGAAGCAGTTCTGTTGCATGCAGATGTAGCCAGGGAAAACCTTTTGTTTGTACAAGAAGCTTACTGACACTAATTAAATATTTTCTTTATTTGGAAAGCAGACAATTCATGACTACCTACATGCCCCCAGATTTACACAAATAGTTGATTACAAACCTCTTATGTTCTGGAAGACTGAGAGGGAATTCCTATTTTAGTCCTGCTGAAATGACATAGGTAGGCAATTCAAGTAATGGCCTGTTAGTCAGTTATTAAATATTGCTCTTCAGCAAAATTGCTAATGATGATGGTCTTTCTGTGCTACCTTTAGAAGAGTGCAGAGTATATTCTGAAGAGAGATTATCTTGGATACAGAAGGCCACTAGCTTGAACACTGTCCAAATCAACCAATTATCTGTGACAATCAACCAGCTCTGCCAGGCCACACAGAGATTAGTTGCTATATAAAGTTCCATGCTTTAAATTAAATGGCTAACGATAGAAAGGTGAAATTGCTCTGAGGATGAGACTTGATTTTTAGAGGAAGGATAAACTTTTAGCAGAGGTGGACTGCCTCCTGTGGGTATAAAGACCATTGTTCTGAGTAAGTATCTTCATCATCCTTTAAAAGCTGTTCATAAAAACTGTGCAGGTATAGATAATCTAAAATCCTTCAACCAGCGTCGTGGTGGCCAGGTATATACTGCTGTGTGCAGAGAGGTAGGTGTTATGGGACAGATATGACATGCTGTGTGCAGGGAGGTAGGTGTTATGGGACAGAAGCTGGTCCTGGTGGGCAAGATAAGCAGTAGGGCTGACACCTGATGACATACTGTGTAGGCTTTGGCTGGGGTAGAGTTAATTTTCTTCTCAGTGGCTGGTATGTGGCTGTATTTTGGATTTGTGCTAAACGCGGGGTTAATGATATAGAAATGTTTTTGTCATTGCTGAGCAGGGCTTACACAGAGCCAAGGCCTTTTCTGCTTTTTGTACTGCCACACTGCTGAGGACACTGGGGGTGCATGGGAGGTTGGGAGGAGACATAGCCAGGACAGGTGACCCCAACAGACCAAAGGGATATTCCAGACCATATTACATCATGCTCAGTGTATAAAGTGGTAGGGAGAAGGAGGAAAGGGAGGACATTTGAAGTGATGGTGTTTGTCTTCCCAAGTCACTGTTATGTGTGATGGGGGCCTGCTCTGCTGGGGATGGCTGAAAACATTCCTGCCCATGGGAAGCAGGAAATGAATGGCTTGTTTTACTTTCCTTGTGTGCACAGCCTTTGCTTCCCTATTAAATTGTCTTTATCCCAACCCATGAGTTTTCTACCTTTTACCCTTCCAGTTCTCTCCCCAGTTCTGCTGCTGGGGGTGTGATTGAACAGTTGTGTGGTACTTGGTGGCTGGCTTGGGTTAAATCATTACGTATATTCAGAACAGAGATAAATGACAGAGGCACACCTCATCCTTCTCGCATCATGAAAAACTAAACTACTGGTCAAACACATGCGCTTTAGCTGTGATTGCTAGAAACTTTTACTTCTTTCCCTGCAAACAAAGCATCATCTGCAGCTATTTGCAAAAGGAATACTTGTGTGTGCTCTGGGCAACACAAGAGAAATATTGATTAGTGACAATTGTGCAAGGAAAGAAATTTTGACTAACTGCATATTCAAAAGAGTTAAAAAGAGAGATGTTACCATGAAGAAACAAGCCAAGCAGAAACAAGGTTCCTCTCAGAGGATCTTGCTCACATTCACCTGCGTTAGAAGGTCCTGATTCAAGTGTCCAACCTCTGCAGAGAACATACAGTACTCACTCCTGCTGCTGTCCAAACTAAGAGGCAAGGAAGAAAAAAGCTGGAGGAAGAAGATGCTGCCTTTGCTAGGAGGAGATGCAGATGGGAAGGGGAAGAATATGAGTAACAATGTGCATCAGCTGTGGACCAGCTTCTCCTGTTCCTCACTCAACTGGTACTTGGCTTCTTAAATCCTGTGCCCTAAACCCCTTCCTCATTCTGTGCCCAGTCACCAGCAAGCAGTGAGTTTTGCCAAAGCAGTGAAATATGGGCTTAAGTCACAGGGCCAAGCTCTCACTGAATGTAAATGGGAATGACTCCACTGCTTTCACTGGTTAAGGTTCTTGCCCTGAGTTTTCAAGATGCTTTTAAGTATTGGATGTAAACAACCTGCCACCATGGATACACTTTGGTTTAGAGTGGATTTTTCACTGCTTCAACATACCTATTAATTGCAGTAATGTTTTGCTGCACTCCTTTGGATTAAAATGCTATTTCTAAATGTCAGTTAATGGGTTTTAGTGAAAGTAATTTCTTAAACATTATGTACTCAGTTTAAATCTAACAGGGTAACTAAACATTAAAGTAACAGGGGGGAAAATCTATATTGCTCTAATTTGTATTGTATGTTCTTTTCACCAAGTATAATTGCTATTGACTGCCTAAAGCAGCATTCTCCAAAGCATGAATAACCAGAAAAAAAGTTGCAATTGTATGTAAAAATCAGTGTCATACCTTGCTAGCATAAACATGGGATGAAGAGACGAGTTATGCAATACAATGCTTTGCATTCATTGTTGTTTCTCCCTTGCTTAGTCATTTTTAATGACTATCCAGCTCCCAATGGTATGAGGGGGTGAGCATAACAGATGCATGCATGTTTTGTTGGTAATGCAAACCACTATATGGAGGACTAAAACCAGAATGAACAAGTATCTGTAATTGTACAAAGGTGATGTTGTGTCCCAGAGTGGCACTCTTTTTCCTTAATTCCAGAGAATAAACTCTGTTTTCATATTTTCAGTTCTGGGTCTCCCTTCTTAATGCACATAGAGTTATATTGCCATAGGCACAGGAGAGCAGTGTTCACATTTTCCTGTGTGAGTAAAGGAGGAACTAGTGTCCAAGGTGTCACTGTTAAGAAGACTTCCAAGAAACAAATAAAGGCAAAAATCCACATGATTTTATCTTTGTTACTTGGAAATGAAATTACTTCCTGACTTATCACTAGTGTTTATGATCTTGCTCTCTATAAAATTCCATCTGGTATTTGATACTTAACAAGAGTTTGATGTAAGAGGGAAAAGTATCATAAGGGGGTCCTCTTGATGCTTTGATCATCCTAATGTGTTAACCAAAACTTTGTCAAAGCCCTTTGTCCATCCAGCATAGCCCTGCATAAATAATGTCCTGCAGCTTCAGAAAACTCATCATCCACCTGTAAAGATGGACATCTTTAGGGGCCTTCATGGCCTCATCCTCAGGAGTTATCTGCAACATTTTAATGAAATCTAACTGACCATTTATGAGGCACACACTCCCTTGTCTCCATAGTCATGATCCAAAGAGCTGCTCCCAATTCTGACTCTTATTCATGGCTGCAGAGTGATGGAGGAAAAGTCATTGTTGGGAGAGGAGGTATGAGCTGCTCTGTGGCAGCCTTTTATTTACCAAAACATAGACTTTAATATTTATCTGATGTCTGTCCCTTAACTTCTGCTTTCCAAACTGTAAAACCTGATACTACTTTTAATTTCCTATAGCCAGAGAATTTCCAAAGAAGAGCTATAATTCTTCCTGCGTTTAACTACTTGCTTGGAAGGTGGAAATGATCATGTGCTAAGTGATGAAACTTATCTACTATGCAAACCATTCATTTTGTGATTTGTGTTTTACAACCTGCTTGCTTCTTCACCTGTGCCCTGTCTGCAGATCAAATTCCCCTGGCAGGTGCAGATTTATGGGGGATAAAAAGACAATTTCATCTTCACCCTCAGCTCTTGATTCACACTTCTCTTTCAGGACATCCACAGCACATGTTTTCCCAGAGTTAAGCTGGAGATTATTTCTGAGTCCCTCTGCTTCATTTCAAAGGCAGACAGAGAGGGAGAAATTTGGGCACTCAGAGATTTTGAGTCTTGTCCCCACTGTTAGCTCCACTGCTTTGCGCACACCTACCATATGGAGGGGCATTGAGACACATTTCTCTATCAGATGACATCTGGGAGGCATCTGCTCTAGCTTTAGGTCCTCCTAATTTGTATTACTCCTTAGCAACCAGAAACAGTCCCCAGTTCTCTCCTAAAAAAAATTGGTTTAACTTTTGAAGAGATTTTTTTTCTTGTGGCCTGTGTGGAACCCATTTGCTGAAAATTACAGTGCTCAAAGACTCAAATTAAGTTGATTTTGGAAAAGGTAGTGCACATCTTTTCCCCAGGTTAACATCAATGCTTTTTCACATATTTTTGTGGAAACCAGTTGAACTAAATAACCTGTCTCAGGCCTATCCCTTACCTTCCCCAGCTGCGCCTGGCCAGTTTTCAAGGGTGGGTTTTATACCTGACTTTTGTGCTGAGCTCAATGAGAAATGTTCCATCAGCCTGTGCCAACAAAAGGGCAGTGACAGACAGTTGTAGGGTAATACTGTGTCATATTGGCACAGACATTTTTGGATGAACTTGTCACCTTCTCAAGCAGAAACTGAAAGTTCAAGGGAGCTCTAGAGGCTTAAGTTGTTTTGTGGCATCGGAGTGGGTAAACCTGAAAGCATAGAAGCTCCTTGGGGCAGGACCATGTCCGTTTTGTTTAGTATTGTATCAAATTTCACATTCTGTGAGTAAATGAAAATAACAGTGATGCTATGGTGCATTAGTGTCTGTGTGGGGAGCCCTGGGCTGGCTGTGCCATGCATGTCAGTGCAGACAGTGCAGAAACTCCTCTCTAAGGAGCTGTGGACAGCAAAGATTGTTCAGCCAGTGGTGTGACAGGGGTGTGCAGGATTGATTCTTACAGCACCGCTTACACTTTAAAAGTAGAGAGAGCAGACCAAAATGGCTTTAGACAGGAATTTCTAAGCAAATCTGGGACCATATGTGTTTATTGCTTTGCCTGTATTGCAAAAGTATCTCTCAATATCTTCACTCCATATTTAAATAGAATCAGTATGAAGTTCTTGTGGTATAAGCATGCATGCATGCATTCAAAATAGCAAGAAATAAGAGGGTCAAATGGATTGACTGTAAAAAAAGAATTGCAACAAAACTAAATATTCAAAACTGCAGAGATTCAAATAACATGTAATAACAAAAGGAGCTGCTCTATATTTTATAGGGTTTTTTAGTGAATTATGGTCTCCCTTACTATCAAAACATTTGGTTTAGCTGTCCTGCTTTTTCAATATTTTGTCTCCTTCTATACATACATATGTACAGGACAGTCCCTGTTGAATGTTGATGATGGGATTATCAGCACCATTCTACTTTCACTCCACCTCACAAGTCAGTGATGACGATGGAAGAGTTTGTTTGCTACTTGACAAATAGCATGAGTGTGAACAACTTTGGAAAATCTCTGGATCTGAAATCTATGTGTCAGTGTCGACTTTGTTAGCTAATTTCAGCAGTGCTTTTAAGCTGCTGATTGCCAGGAGCTGGGACAATTCACAGAGAAGAGAATCACTCAGTCCTTTCTGCTGTGGCTTTTATATTCTTTCACCAGGCAGCTACTGGCAGGTGTTGGAGACAGGATATTAAGTTAAATGAAATTCTGGTCTGACCCCATAGGGCAGTTCTTTCAGTTTTATTTAGAGCCGCAGCTCAGCAGTGGAAGAGTCTGTAGCCTGATCCATTACCCTGTTAAAAGAACATGTTGCAACTCACTTAAAAGCAAATGCAGTCTTAAATTACACATACAGAAGCTAAAAGTAGCCTCAGCTTAAATTAAAGGGTATGCTTTCCCAGAGGGGCAGCCGGCTCTGGTCGCCCAGAATGAGTCTTTTCCTGTGTGGGAGATTCTTTTTTAAGGCTGTATCTACTTATGCCAAAATGCTTCCTGATTCGGAGGCTGTGCTAATGCAGGCAAAAAGGGAAAGGTGAGGCATTATACACTGCTATTACCCGCTATTTAAACAAATATTCTTTTTTTGGACCTGAGGAGGTTTGTGGTTTTGCTTTTTGTTGGATTTTTTTTCTTTTGTTTTTTCCTTTTTATTTTTAAAAACTGAGCAGGCTTTTGGCAGGAGGATAATAAGGACTCCAGAAGGAATTCAGCATGAGGCTTTTTTATCATGCTGCCAGGGTTTAATGGGAAAGATAGGGCTGTGGAAAACATTTTCAGTTTTGGTTCACAGTAACACCCATCATCTGCTTGCATGTGGGCCTCCAGTGAGGAACTACACAAGTGCCTTGTGCCAGCCAGACAAAGCAGAGGTAACTTAAATGGCAGATTACTGCATGTGTGAGAAAATGCTTAGGTAGGAGGCAGCCACCTGGACTAATAATTATTTTTGTGACATATCCTCTGGGCAAAAAAGGTTTTTTAGGTCATTTGCAGAGTCTAGGAAGACAGAGGAGAGGAGAGATGGGGCAAGAGTTAGTTGAATGTTGGACAACATTTTCAGAATTAGAGGTCTGAATTCAAAAGCCTGCCCTTGGATAGATATTAGGTATCCTTTGATGGATCTGTTCCTAAAACTGCAAGGCACTAACTAGAAAGGTTTTGATCTGAGGGAGCCAATCTCAGATACAGAGATGTCTCTCAGGGTTAACATGCCTGTGCAGGTCTAAATTAGCAATAATATGACCCAAAGGATAATGCATTGTACAGATCTGCCTGTTTTGCTTTTCCTGCACTCTCTCTTCTGAAAGCTAATCACACATTTTGTTGGATTTTTCTATACACCAGCTTCAGAGCCTCAGTCCTTACTCAGTTCTCACTTCACCTCTTGGGTGTATTTTGTTTCTGTTGTTCCATTGTGCTGGCTAAATAATGCAGGAAGACTAATAAATTCAAATATAATTTCTGATTGGTTTAGCAGCAGTTTAACTATCTAGAATAATTAGGTGTTATTGGATACTTTATATGATGAGTCCATGATGTTTAGACTAGAAAATAATAAAATGCACTCAATTGATTAAGCTCTTTGTAGGAGTCTAAGAATTAGCATACTGTCTAATGGCGAATAATTTATAATTACCAAGAAGAGCTGATAAAAGGGTTCAGTGCTATTGACTGCCTGACTTGATAACCTTGATCAGCAAGCTTCATTAAAAGAAAAGTCCTAGCTTGGATGTAACTCTGTAAAAGACATGAGATTACTTTAACACTTTGTCTCTTGAATGGGATGCTGCTGTTTTGACAGACGGTCCCAAAGTGCTGCCTTTGGAGACCACACATGCTCCAGATTGAGGGGCATGTTGCTAGGCTGACTGGCAACACATTCCCAAGTGGAAGTTTTCCCTGCAAGTGAAATCTCTGTTTTGAAACTAAGTAGTACAGGATATGTATAAAGCAACTTACTGCAAGATTTTGGCCTGCACTTCATTAACTACACTTGTCAGAGTAGGAAGATGAGTTCTGCAGTGGTATTTGCTATACTCTGTAGACTGTAGTTGGAGACACAGTCTGGTTCCTTTCACACATTTCTCTGAAGTGACAGCTGTTTGAGCCAAATTTAAGGTTAGAGATAACTTGTAGAAATGGAGGAATGAGTAGATCACAGCTTTTGCAGTAGACCTGTGGACACTTGATCTTTTCTAAACTGGAGAAAGGTGAATAAGCGGGACTTTCACGGAGAGGGAAAAGTACTGCATGAGAACTGCAAGACACTGATGTGCCAGGAAGGTTGACAGCTCTGCCATTTAAATGTCTATTTTCAAGCACATTCCCCATTCCCATGGCTTAGTTATGTCTGGCAAGTTCTCATTTAGTTTAGAATTGCCCCCATTTCTGACTGACAACATTGAAACAAATTTCAGGTTGTTCTCTTGTTCTGATGATGTGAGTCTGGGCACACCAGCTTTCTGCTGTGCCCCACACCCTCACTAGTGAGCAGAGAGATCTACTTAAGTGTTTCACACGAGTGCAGAGTAAGAAGAAACCTGTGGCTGGTCACTGGTGCATAGTGAATTTGCCACAGACACAGATATTTCAAGTCAAAATAAAACAAATGTTTTCATGCAAAGTCTTTGGCCTGAAGAACAGGATAAAGGTGATGAAGGAGGGTGGGTTGAGGAGTGTTATAAATGCATCCTTCTCTACTTTTTTTTTTTTTTTTACATTGGCATGGATAGGTATCACTCTTTTTGGAAGCTAGAAAAACTTGGATTCTTCCCCCTGTTGAAATTTTGAGATATTCAAAATGGACCCTTTGAATGTGTCATCCCTTCTTCCCTTGTTGTGTCACAGCAGAACAATTGGTTTGAATGCTTGCCTCTAGCCATGCTCTCTTCAGTCATCTACTCAAAGTTTCTTGTAGTCAGGTCAAAGAGATGGAGCTTTGCAGAATACCTTTTATGGATTTGAAGACACTTAGGAGCACTGTGCTCAGGTGACATTTAAATCTGGGCGCTCGACAGGCACCGATAGGAATGGGAATTGCTGTCACTCTATGCACAGAAATGGCTGTTTCCCCCATATTTTCACTGTTTGTGAGATGTCATGTTAGAAAGGCTGAAGCTATGATGATGGACTATCTACCAGACCAGTGCAGCAAATCATGTAGCAGCAAAACTGCTTTGCTAAGAAACAGAACAATTCTCATTTTCAAAAATAAATTTACACTGGTTTTAACATTGGAATGCAATAGTTTGAATTTATCTTATGTGTCACAAGGTTTTAGTCTGGATGAGTGAGGCTGGGTTCATTCTAAGATGATAAAACCCTTCACGTTTCTGCTGAATAAAAATGCTTCAGAGAAGGCATTTTAAACTCACATTTCTACAAACAAGAAATTTAAGGGAAACTTGAAACCTTGAAAGTTTCAAATCTCCTTAAACCTTTTGGTTTTACATTTGTATAACTGACAAAAGTCTAATTTATATAGTAAAACAATTCAGCACATATACATCAATTCCTTGAAATATCTTCAAAGTGATGATGACTAGCTTGTCATAATATAGAAGAGTCTACAACAATAACATGTACACATAATATGGCACTAATATTAACAGTAAAAACTAATAGTGTTTTGGTTGGATTCAAATACCTAAACTCGTGTTGTCTGACTGAGTTTGAAACACAGAGAAGATAGAAATTCACATGAAGGAGCTATGATAGCTAATAATCAAGATTCTTCCTGTTCTTGGAATGCCTGTTTTGATTTTATTTGCTCTTGCAGTTTATTTGAAGGATATCTCACTAAAGGTCACTCTGTGGATAGCTTCCAAATATTTGACATTTGCAATAGGTTCTGTTCTCATTGGTCATATCAGCAATATCGTGTATTCTGTTTCTCAGACAAAATAAACTAACTTATTTTATCTGAGATCCTTGGGATTAAATTCTTCTGAACTAGTCATGCTAGGCTCCCTTTTTGCACGGATACAGTCAGTTCCAGAATATGAAACATGACCTCTTAAACATCTAACAGATCTGGTAATGCATATCTAACAGAGTCTGCTTTCCTCCTTTAGCTACCAAGGGATCACAGAGTGACTAGCTTGGTTGATGTCCATATTGTGGAAGTCTAATGCTAGATGAGAGAAATACTACTCCGCATGGGTACAAATTTGATTACATTCACCCTGGAGAGTTCTGTAAAAATATTTTACCAGAAAATTTATTGTCATTATAAGCTGGACATGGTGGAAATGTGAACAGCCCTGTGGTCTAGAGTGATAGCCTAATACTCAGCAGGACTGAGTTCAAGTAAAGTAGATTTCATCTCTGACCTCAGGCAGGTCATTTGAAGACAGTTTCCCGAAAGAAAGAAGAGCCTCACAGAGCTTCTCTATCTCACAAGAACTTTGTTGTGATTAATACAATGGAAGCTGTAAGCAAGAATTCGCATGTCTGAAATACACTGTGTGTGATATCTCAGAATAGAAGAAAAGTGATCCACTGTTTGGAAAAGTCAGCACACACTGTTGCCTTTCCCTTAAGATGGAAGCCTCCCCTGAGCACCACGACCTTTCAAAAATAATCAAGACTGGCCTCACAATGACACGGGTCAGCTCCCTGAGCATTTGTGGATGCCTACCATCAGGTCCCAGGGATGTGTGTATGCTGTTTGTCTAAGTGTTCCCTACCTCCTTCACAAAGAATAAGTTTTCCTTTCTCTAGAGACTCCTGGCCTCCAGTGTGTTGGATACTGGATACAAGCAGTAAAAAGAGAGGCAGAAGTCATGATGAACTTGACCTTCTTTGTGGCTTTTTGTAAAGATCCAGATTCCCATTCAGCAGCAGGTTCACATTTGCACTGGTATTCCTTTTGCTGATGTTTTACCTATATCAGATTTCTTTTTGCCCTTCACGTAGTTTTTCAGACTGAGGTCCCTGTGATTCTTGGCTTTCATAATCTCATCACTGCACACTTGCACAGTGTCTTTATTCCTCATGGGTTGCCTGACCCCTGTTTTCCATCCCTAGTAAGCTTCATTGTTGTTGTGTTCGGTTTTTTTCAGGAGCAGCTTGTTCATCCCTGCAGGCCTCCTATCACCTTTGGTCCACAGGGCAGAATGGACTGTTCTAGATATTGGCAGATACTGTCCTTGAAAAGCAAATAGGCCTCCTGTGCCCCTCTTCTCTCTGGAACTGTTTCCTTGGGATGCTTCCAAGCAGGTCCATGAACCAAGTCCTCCCTCTTGAAGACCATGGTTGTGATACTGCCTTTTGCCTTGTTTCCTTCCATTAGTATTCTGAACTCTGACCTGTTTCATTTTATGAGCTTATGATGCTGTGGTACATCATTCTTTTCATTTTTTGAATACAGATTTAGCTGGTGTATATTTTCTAATCCATGACTGACCTCTACCTCCATTTCCCATTGCTCCATTGGGACTGAACATGGATTTACCCTGCAATAATGTTGGAGTAGTTCTACAGGATCAAATAACTTGGAATAAATCTGACCTGAGGTGAGAATCAGTCTCCTCAGTCCTTGTAGCAGAGCTAACCCTGACTTCTATTACAGTCTTCTGAAGTATTCTCTGAAATTGTTTTGTGCCTGGACTACCTTTATTTTATTAAAGTAATGAAATAATACATCTTTACCAACTCCTCAATGCCCTTTATATTAACAAAGCATGCATTATTTCATCTCTGTCTAATTAATACCCTGTTTAATAGGTATCTCACTTCATGTTAGGTTCCTGTATTCTTAAGAATTTTTACTAATTTAATTGAGAGCAGTCTCAAATTAATTGTATAATTAATCTTGTCAAATTAGGTAACATTCATACAGCACCTTATTAAAGAAACTTGAATATTTTAAATTACCATGCTATTAGGCATTAATAAAGAAGTTCTTCCTCTGTATTGTTCTGCTTTATATCACAAAGAAGGTAATTGCAATATAAATTGCAATATAAAAGCTAAGTTCTATAGTACATTAATAATTAGATACACATTATTCCCTGCTAAAGCTTTTTCTCTTATTAATTCAATCATAGAATGGATAAGCCTTTTATAAAACAGGAATAATACACACCCCAAAACACTAGGAATGAACTATTGTGCTGATGTGTGAACAACAGGATGGCTAGAACCCGAGCTGTTGCTTGAGTGATGTCTCAGAGAAACAGGTTTCTGAGAAACCCAGTGCTGTGTGGCAAGCAGCTTAAAGACTTTTGTGGCTGTGGAAAGATTTCTTTCCATCTCATGTTTGGGAATAAGTGTGTGTCTCAATATCTTGACTGAAAGGGAAGAGGTGGACTCCCTGATACATTCCTATGGATTACAGAGAACAGCAACCTCCTTGTAGAGCCTGAAAGAGGTGCCCCAGACACCCCTGGAGGTGACCAAAAGACTGATGCACAGGACTGGGGAATTGGAGGTGGCAGCTGCGATGTGGGAGAGAAGAGTGGGCAGGCTGAGGAGAGGGGAATGGATAATGAGAAGTGCTATCAATTTTTTATGAGTATATGGAAATAGTACTCAAGGTCAGAAAGCCCAAATACTATATTATATCTGTGGGTGCCAAAGAGATTTTCATTTATATAATATATTGGGCTTGTATTTTAAATCCTTAATCTTAGTGCCTGTAGTTGTGTATACTAAAAGTGCCCATTAGATTAAATACTTGAGGCACAAGAAATCATCCACGCATGAATGCTGAATGAGTAAAACAGCATTTCACATAGGGACATATGCTTGGGTATAATGTGTGGGATACAATAAATTGCAGTGTCAGCCTTATATGTAGAATAGCCTGTTCTGATAAATTCAAAGTTACTGCTGAGAGGGAAAGCCATAAACCAGCAGTGTGAAATCTGCTGTCACCAAACAGCCAGCATTACTGGCCTCTTAAAGGTGCATCACCTGGAGTTCACAACGTTTTCTCTCTGAACACACTCTGCCATGGGGCAGTGTAATACCTGTCTTGTGCAGATGATCATGCAAGGCAAGGCTGGGAAGTGCAGTTTCTTTCCTCTCCTTCTTCTTCCAGCCTTCTCCTCCCTCTTCCCTAAGTAAATTCACCCCTGGATTACCTAGAAGTGCACCGAGCCATGGTCTCTAGTACACATTTGAAAAAACTCTGTCATACCTGGCTCTAGCACCCTTAAGCAGAGCTTTATGAATAACAGCTCATCTGTTTTTTTCCTTTATTTACACAATTGAACAGGAGAAATGTGTTTTAAAATAAAACAGAACATTGTGTATATGACATTTAAAGTAAAGGGGGGAGAGGGGAGCAGGGACGAGATGTTGAACTGAAACATTGCATTCAGCCTGACACTAAATGTTCCCATTTGCTATTTGAAGTTAGACCTTTCTCATTGTCTTTTTATTTAGCTCTCTTTTTCCACATAAAAATCCTATTTCAGAACAGAAATCCATATTTGTTTTGCAATCTTACAAAAAAAAAATTGTCCTTCATTTTTCTTGGCTGAGACTAATCACCAAATGTGATCGACATTTGCAAATAGGACTTATCTCCCTCTTGTGTCCAAATCTGCTGTCGCTTCTTCTCGGTCTCTCTGTCACTCTCTTTTGTTTTAATCGTCTTTTTTTTTTTTTTTTTTTTCCTCTTTAATGATTAAGCTGGAATTGAGCATTTTCCACCTATCTCTGCCCTTAGGATCCCATTATCCCAACGGCCAGCTACAAGACGGATTAGATTAGCTGATCTCTGGAATGGGTGCCCATGCTGATGCTTCATGTTTATTTTGCAAAAATAGGATGTTCTCAGGATGAAATATCAAAGAAGCCTTTTCCCACTTACTCCCCTTTGAGGACAGAAGCTTCCCAGATTTGTTCTTGGATCACAGGGATTGTAATAAAACACCTAGTTGGTGCAATGTGCAATAGTCCAAAAGACCTTTAAAACCTAATAGGGTAGGAAAATCTGCAAGATGCAAAGTTGGGAAAGCCTGCAAGTTCTCTTTTTTCCAACAAAAGTGTTTTAGATAAGATGAGCTGTTGCTGAACACTGATAAAAACTACAACATGAATTCCAGGACTTCATAGCTCAGCAGGCAGTTTGCTGCCAACCTGAGGAGTGAGTGGCACGAGGAGATGGCTTCTGAAGACAAGTGGGAGAAAAAAAAAAAGATTAACACAACATGTTGAGAGAAACATCTTCAAAGTCTTAAGCACAAATTCTGATTTTTCACCATAACAGAAAAAAATAACACACACTGTGAAAATCTAATGTGCTACATATCCATGTAGCTGTTACTTGAGTGAGTAATTGCTGTGGGAGTGACACTGCCATTACCTGATAAGTCTTGGACACTCAAACACTGAGCAGGAGCTATATGGTCACTGCAGAATGCAATGCCGAGAAGGTATCATGTTGGACTTCATCCATCACTTTCAGCCTGAACATAATCTAAAGGCAGCAAAATTTGTATTTTTACAAGCATATGAGCCTTTTGCAACTCTATCTGCCCCCTTAAAGGAGTGTGAGATGTAATGCTTGTCTGTTGCTAGTGATATTTTTCTTTGTAATTCTGTATGATTTGAATCAGATGGAGTTCATTTCTTGCTGTGTTTTTGCAGAGCTGTCATTCTGATTTGTTTGTGGGTTGTTGTTTCGGGGTTTATTTTTGCCGTGTATAATGATATCTGAATAACCCTTGTGCATTCCTTCTCCCCCACATAATCTGTAATATTGGCCATTCTGCACTGCACTACTTCTCTTGGAGATTTGACTTCAGTCCTGTCAGACACGCTGCTCAACCTGTCATTGCCCTCCTGCTGGCAAGACTGACAACACCAGACTCGTCACATCTTACCTTCCAAAGAGGAGGGGGGCAGAAAATGTCCCAGGAATGTATTTCTTCTGTTGCTTTTATTAAAATCAATCTTACTCACCTGCAGGGTTTCTTTTTATTATTTTAAACATTTTTCCCTCACAGTCATTCCACATTATCGTTCAATGTTAATAAAACTGATTGCTTGCAGTGAGGGGAAAAAAAAAAGCTTTTTATCAGGTGTGTATTAGCAGAACATGCTGAGTCCAATTGCTGCCTCTTGCAGTTAGTCATTTGTTTCTTATGGCTCCTCTCCCTCCTCCCTAACATCTCACCTTTAAAGTAAATGGATTTTGGGAAGAGAAACCTGAACACAGATGCCAAGCCCTGGAGTAGTTCTGCAGTCAATTGGATCACAGAGTGTGCCTGTTTCCTTAGGGCCCAGAGCTGACCCATTTCTGGGCTGGGACTTGGACATGGCTTTGTCTTGAATCCTTCAAGTCTTTGTGCCGCTGGCCACAGAATCCAGCCTCATAAATTTCTGGTGTCAGATCAGTTTTGAAGTGCAGGGAAATAGCACACAGGACAAGTTTATATAAATATTTGAACTTCCGTCAATTTTTCTTTGGAAGCCAGACGTTTCATGAAGTGTTTGAGAAAGCCCTCCACTGGAAACATCTCCTAAATTCATCATTTCTTTAACACATTGATCTAGAGCAAACCTCATATTCATGTTCAAGTAATGAATTTAGATGTTATGTGGTTTTGTGCTATACATAGGAAAAATAATTGGGTTTGGGTCATCCTGGTTCTGAAACATTCAGAGATTGTGGTATTTAGGGAGGAATTGAACTGGGTAGAGCTTTCAGAGCAGAGATGAGAGCAAAAAACTGAACCTTGAGAGAGAACCTGCTTATTTGTGCCACACAAAACTTCCTCCCCAGAGGCAATTGCCAGCACCTGCCAGAAAACGAAAGGTTACTTGCACTCCACCCTTTTGTGAGACTCAAGAAAGTATGATGAAATTGTGTTGCAAGCATCAGCAAACACAGCATGGTGAGCTTTTTTGACAAGCGAGTGGGAGAGAGGAAGTAGTTAGTTGTAAGGGAAATGTGTGCTTGGATGGATAAGATTATTATGGCATCAGTGGATGGGCTGGGAGAAACAAAACTTGCAAATTATTTTGAGGTGAACAGGTGAAGGTTTCACATGCCAACTATTTTGGAGAACGGAAGGCTGATGTGGGTTTGGCTTTTCTCGTTAAGTGCAGGCTTCCCATGGACCTCTGGACCTGTGACTGATTTTTTATCTTTTGAGTGAAAGTGAACCATATATGTCCAAAATATGTCCTAGCTTCTAATTTGTCATATATGCTTTCAAAAGGAACTTTGTCTCACTCAGTTTTCCCACTAGAGATCTTGCAGTGGCCCAGTCCTACAGCTACTGTTGAGCACAAGCTCTCAGCTCTCTGCTGCTATTTGGAACCACGTTCTGAAGAAGTAGTATTTCTGCTCTCCCCAGCATCACAAATCATTCTCTTAAACAGAAAATGAGTTAGCACATACATCCTGGAGTCATATAGGGTAACTGCCCTGCCCCTGAGTAGAATGGCTATCTCAAATTTGGTCTTCTCCTTCCCTCTCTTTCTCACTGTCACAGTCTCTCATGACTCCAGCAACAGGACATCCCTGGCTGCTCTTCCAGGCCCTCCAAAGAACATGTCTGCAGAGAGCACACCTGTGGAAATGGTACAAGAAGGACCAACATACAGCTTTCCTCCTGGTCATTGCTGTAAATGAGAGCTGGAAGGGCACAATGGAAGGGCACACTGGGGGTTTGGTCCTTTCCAAAATATTGTTGTCTTTCCAAGACACTCAGCAGCAGCCTAGATTCTGCTCAGTATGGGTATGGTCCTGTTCAATGCTGCACAAACGGGATACACTGGCCATACTGAGTCTATATGGCAACTCAGACAATGCCTGCATGTCATGAAGGATGCAAGGTCACTGAAGACATGAATAGTTCAGTAGGGACTTCAGAATGAATATTTCCATTAAAGCAATTCTGTCTTTGTGAGTCTGCTTGCAGCTTCTTTCAATGTGTGGCTGTAGAAACTGGTCTGGAGGATTGTCTACCCCAAAGATTTGAGGTATAATGACATTTCCTCACTCGCATTTCATTTCCTCATTTGGTGGCAAAGTAAAGCATCTTTGAACCATTGTCACAGCAGTAGCTGCTTCCATAAGGTTTTGCTTATTTTGCTCAGAACAGCATTAAATGAACATAGCAACAATCTAGGGTGCAATATGTCGTATTAAATTCAAGTTAGCCCACTAAGCTTTCATCTTGGTACTCTTAACAGTTTGCTGTCCTTCAGAAATGGTCCTGGTTGATGGAAGCTCCCTGAGACTGGCATGCATGTTCTGGGATTTCTCCCATACTGCAGGGCAGGAGATAGTCCAGTGAAGCAGAAAACATAATTTGCTTTGCTTAAAACCACCTGCTCCCAGCTGATTATTTTTTTTCCTGTGAAGATTTTATTTGGGGAGAGGGATATGAAGGAGGGAGGAGGGGGAGAATGAAAGGCAAACACCTGACATTTCAGAGAACCTGAACATTAAAGACAACAGTGATCTTCTTATGCATGCAAGACTTTACAGAACCATCAGTGCTTCTCAACATGCCACTACCAATTAAGGGCAGAGCTGTAAGCTGTGTGCTTTGCAGTGCTATGCAGAGAGTAGGAGAATACCACCTGGGTGGTTGCTGCAAGAAAATGTAGTTACTGAAATAGATCTAAAGGGAAAGTATTAAACAGTTGATATTTAATATGCAGGTTATTTATATTGGGGTCTCACTGTTTACGATAAAAACAGCTTCCATTTTACAGGTCAGGAAATGCCATCCAGCCTTAAATCAGCCCTGTTATGCTAGATAGAATTTGCACATACTAGGGTACCAGCTTATTTCTTGACCTTGCAGTAGTTCTGTGGGCACAGGAAGTGTTCAGAGAGCAAACAAATAAACTGATGGATGATGAGATGGGGTGAAAGAAAAGCAGGAGCATCCCCTCAAGGAATTTAACAGATTTGTCATGAAATATTAGATAGCAAGGTTAGTCCAAAACTCCAGAAGGTTCAATGCCACATGACTGAGCCCTTGTCATTTTTCTTTTTAATAGTTAAGAATTTAAAGGTGGAAGATTTTTGATTTTGTTTTTTTTCTTTTTTTTTTTTAATTTCTGCCTTGATTCTAGAGAGCACCAACTACTGAAAGCAATCCTCTTGAGAAAAAAATATTGATTTCCCCCGTTCTTCATTCTGTTTGAACTCTACAACTTCCCTAATTCCCCCAGGGAACAATTCTCTTCCCTACAGAGCTACACTCAGTTTCAAAATTGACTTGAAAACAAGAAAACAAAAATCTGCCTTTCTTTTTCCTGTGTTCTAAAAGTTCTGACAAGGGCCTTTCTCCAGAGAGCCATCTTCTTCAATCTCTTTGTGTTTACTGTCACCTGCCAGCATTTTGTTCTGCCTTAAGGAGACAGTAAGCTAGCTATGCTGTTTCCTTTCTGTGACTTCCTCCACCCACAGCATCCCACTAGATGTATCTGAATCTGGTCTTCAGCTTGATCTGTCTTGATTTCCCTGATTATTTGTCTATAACCAGAACATTCATGTTATTTCATGGATGTGTCTCTGTAACTGCCACCATTTTTCTCTGCCTTTCTCTCTTTTTCTCTTTCAGTTTGTTCTGCATTTGAGAAAGACTGGAGACTATGATTGTGTGTAGGGCAACACACATGAGCCATCTCTAGTGAGACACTCACTATTAATCTATAGTAGGAATCACTTAGTTTTACTGGAGTTCTGTATTAAATTACCTGGATACTTAATTAGACAGAATTAATTTGATTTTAAATATCCACATGACTCATGCAATTATTATTCAGCCTCTTGCAACTTGCCTCTGTCTGCTGAGGGTAGTCACGCACGCACACAGAGGCAAAAAAATGTCTCTGTGTCATTCTAAGCATCATGTCAATGCTGCTTCATGGAATATTTTAAAATCCTTAGGCAAGCAGGCATTTCCCTGAAATCAAGAGCATTATCAAAACACTGTCTCGTTTCCTCATCTGTTATAGCTATGCACCAGCCAGGCTTCTTCTCCAGGCCTGGGGCCAGAATGCTATTTGGAGCACATACCTGGGTATCAGATCCTATGTGTAGCACACCTTTATGAGGCTAGAGACCTCTGTTCAGCTGCCACAGGCTTGAAAGCTGATTTGTTTCTGCAGACACAGTCATTCACTTTCCTGTAGTGTGGCTTCCTAGGCACCCAGATAAACGGTTTGCTCCTTCTACAGCACATTATGAAAGAAAGACCTAACAGAAAGGTTTCAGAGTAAATTTTTCTAGTCAGCAGAAAATACATACAAATCTGGATCAAGAACATGCATGCTTTTCACCACTTCTCTTTCATGATGTTTTGTTTCTTTCTGGTGCAATTATGTAATTTCATGATTGTGGTTAATAATGACTTTCCCTCAGGAACATGGCATATCTTGCCTTTTTTCCAGTCAGCTTTTTTGCCCATTGTCAGAGGGATATTCAGTTTGTAAACAGCTGGTGTTCTCCTTGCTGTTAACCCAGCTTGCTTTCTTTGTCAAAAATCCTACTCTGAGAGTGCTCTTATTTTTGATTGTATAAAGATTTTCTTCTTTCCTAGGGATGACTGGGCAGAACTGTTTCCTTTCAAGGCACACATCAGCCTTTGTATAAACATGTCACAAGGTCTGATAGTAAGCATTTGGTAAATTTGAAAACAATCACAAATAGTAAGACACAAGTTATTCTATCACAACAGCATTTTGCACAGAAATGTTCAAACTGAAGCAGGTCCCAGCTGAAAAATAATGGAGGTGGCTCTCCAGAGAACCCATGTGGTCACTGATTTCTTGGGTTTGCTCTGACAATAGTCTGAGTCATTTCTCTCTTTGTTAGTTCTGTTTCTAAATCTGGAGGACACCATGTCACTGAATAACCTCTGAGCCATGTCCCACATTGTCTTTGAAGCTATTGTTAAAGAAGATAGCTATCTACTAACACCTGTTTGATGGAAAAAATCCTATCACTCTCTCATAACAGGGCTCTAAAGCTTACTTTTATGTCCTCCTCAGCAGAAAACATGCATCAGTACCCAACTTTGTATTTAACAAATGGTTACATGAGACATGTGAAGCTGGACATTCTTGGCTGAAAGGCTCTTAGTACCTGTTTAACTTGTAGCTGGCTCAGTCATATACTATTTTAAGATTTTTTCTGCCTTGAAAAATCTCATTTCAGTATTAAAATATTAGTGGCACTGCAATGTTATTTCCACAGCGCCCTGCTTCGCTCCAGGTCACTTGTATTTTGTCAATCAGTCCTGCAGTGTTAGTTATTTATCTATCACTTAATAACCATGCTGCAGAGAATAATTTATCTGGCATAGCATGGTAATTTGTACTATAATTTCACCCCTGCTGCTGCAGACTTGCATTCCGTTACAGCAATGATTGAGGAAAATTAAGATTCCTAGGTCACACTTTGGGCTCTATGTTTTCTGCCTTTCATAATTTCATTTCACTTCATCATCTTTGATTGAAGAAAGGGTTCATCTAGAAATCTGAGAAGTGGCTAAAATAACTGTGTTTTTCAGCCCACTAGGATGCAGTTCATGAAGATAAAGGGAAGGGGACTGTGCAGTCTCAAAATTGGCTCAGGAGACCCATACATCACCAAAGCTGAATCCACTGTAAAGGCTCTGCAGAGAAGCTGCATTTTTTGTTTCTCACTTCTTTTCAAAATGTAAATAAAACATATGTATAACATATGCACCCCTTTTTTGCAAGGTCTCGCCAACATTAATGCCAGTCAGGTATAGAATCCAACTTTATTGAACACTCATCTACACTAATTTTGGAGACATTTATTGCAATTAAGTGTGAGATGAGAAAAGGGCATAAATATAAAGAACGTAAACTGAAAGGGAAGGTAAAAATTGTTACTCATAGAATTAGTTTTACTTATCCTCTTTTGCAGAGCATAGTAAACACACATTTTTTAAAACCATGGATTTTATTATAATGATTAGATAGTGGAGCTTCTTATAGTCCTAGTGGATGGCCATCACAGAAACACTCTATTTCAGGTATTCACTTTCAAACGGAGGAAAAGGTGTGGACTGTAAAATGCATTGGGCAATGGATTTCATCCATTGCTGACCATTAAGTACTACCATTTTGTCTGGTTTTTCTGTGAAACAAACAAACTTGTGCATTCAGATTTTCTTCAGATGTTGCATCCTTCAAGAAAGGCATTAAAGATGGTAATTTTTTGATACAAGAAGAATTAATTGATGCCTGCTAAAAGGAGTATCTAGGCAGATTTCGAAGAGCTAAGACAATATAAACAGCAACAAAATCAGCAATATCAGTATTATGGAGATTAATTTCCATGTGAACCCCCCTCTGAGAGATTCAGAGGATTTGCTACAGATCTACTTCTGCATCCCTAACATTTATTTATATATTTTAAGTGGTGTATAAGGAGCCTAAATTATTTTTAAGTGGAGAACTTCTACAGAAATTGCAAAGCAGCCAGTGAGTATCATGCGCTTGTCCAGAATTGACACCAGGTTGCTTCTTTTTCTGGAATTTTTTTTTTAGTAAGATGTTCCTATCTTTGTAGTTTTGTTTACTTCAGCTCTGCTTCTGTATTGTAAAACAATCTAGGGAGGATAGGATATTCTCAATATCAACCAATCCTTTCAGAATTGTACTTTATTTCCATAGCACACTAAGCTTTGTTAATGGATATTTCAACCTGGTACCACAATTTTAATTCTCAGAATTACATATATAGGACTAGGTAGTTCAGCTTGGGCCTGCATTTCTTTGTTTAATAAGGAAAGTGAGAGGTAAGCATCTGCTAGCAAATACACCTGGTGAGCTTGCAGTCTGAATGATGATGTTGTTATTTTCAACTAATAAATAACATTGTGCTGGTCTTCCAATTGACTAATTTTTCATTATCACATCTCAGATAGTCTGTCTAGAAACAGTCTTAAACATATACTGGTGAGTTGTCTACACAATAACTGAATCACTGAAAATTATAAGGTAGAAGAGGGACTCAGGAGAAACTGCTGCATGGACACCAATACATGGAATTTCTTAGAGATTAGTTAACTCCATGGTATTTTATACTAGTAGTTTATGTTTTGCCTGAACTGTTAGTGAACAGGGAAGTATTAGTGGATAAAGACAGCATCTGGAAACAACCAGGGAAGTAAGAACTCATTATTGGTGTTTTGCCATCTTCAGAAATGTTGATAAAATAGAAACATCGAATTATCAGTCTGGCGAGAATCAGGATCAACAGTTTTGATTGTGGTGTGGTTCTCCTTCTTTCTTTATTTATAAGAAGTCTTTTCCTTGCTGAACTCTCAAACATGACTCTGAGGCTAATTTATTTGAAAACTTTAGTTCTCAGTATGGTCTGTTGCTGTCTGTTTCCGTAGCTTCCCTTTCAAGGGCAACTCCTCCCCCCACCTTCCTGGTCTTATTTTGCAGGTGCTCCTTTCATTTCTAGCTCATATTCTAGCAGGTGGCTAGTCAACTTTGGCATGACTTTGAAGAATTGTGCTCAAGCTCTGCTTTGGCAGGGAATCAAGCCTTATAAGTCTGTGTCTAAACTTTATGTCTTTTTGTGCATTTAGCCTCTCCAGGTGGTGAGTGATAAGCATCCACACTTCCCCTTCTGCTAATCTCTAGAGAAAATGCAGGCAAGCCTTCCTAATGGTCTTTTAAAAACAATGAAGACTAAATAAATAAATAAACAGTCCATTACTGGGAAAAAAATACTTGACTGCATTATTATAGAGTGTGGATTAAGGTGTCATAAAATATGCCATTTGGCAAATCTTCCTCTTGTTGCCTGTGCTGGCCTTGGGTGCAGAGAGAATCAAAAGTTTATGACAATTGCCTTTGACCACTTTTGGAAAGAATGGCTGGAGACAAACAAAAATAGTAGTAGAAAACTTTTGGAAGTATTTATCATTTACAGGATTAAGTAAGGTGAGCAGAAGGACAGGTGGAGCAGTTTGTGCATTAAAATTTGGTTTTCAGAGATCACCTTCATGTGGTAAGATTATGACAAGGAGACCCTCCACCATATTTCAGGTCCAGCCAAATGGTATGCTTTGGAAAGCCGGGAATTTGCACCTGAGTTCTGGCCAATCTGTCAAGCAGTGCTAGGTTTCAGGCATTGCACTCAAAGTTTAAGTCTGCTAGAATACTTGTATGTAGCCACACATCTTTTTAAGACCTTTTCTGCAATTTGAGAGCAGGTTAAGCCCTCCATGTAAATACAGCCCAAAATAGATACTGGCATGCTGCAAGATTTTAAATGCAGAAACATTTTAGATACCAAGGCAGATAAAAACTATCTGCCTTGTGCAAGCTTCACACTGATGTAACAGCAGATTTTAATCTTACAGACACATTCATCAGCATATTGCAGTGATATGGAAACTAGTCATAATGGAATAAATTTCCAGAGCTGACCAAGTCTTTGGAGTACAGTAAATCCTGGAAGGATTGTTCTCTTTATACTAACACTAATTTGCACTCTCAGGTAAAGAAAGATTGCTCTGCAATTCTACAGTACCACATAAAGATTTTAGGCACAGAGCCTAGAAGATAATTTAGATAGCAGGGCAACAGATAGCATGGAAGTGAAGAACTCCTCTGCTGTTTTTTTCATTTTTTTTTAAGTCTTAAATTGCTTTATTGTAGTGCAGAAGAATCTGAAACCTCATATAGAGTCTCCATCCTTCTCACTCTGCAAGCCTATGAGACAGTGAAGTGAGTAACCTTTTATCACTGGGCAGAGGTCATCACAGCTGAGCCAGGAATAAGAACACTTCCATGGTGTCAACTCATAGGGAAAACTCAATAAAATACTTGGCAGTTTTTTTCTATATTGGTAAAGGCCACTTTCAGGTTGTCTGTTTTTTCCAGCTGCTGGTTTTCAGTCACCATTATGCCACTGGTGTTTTTTCACTTATTCAGGTTCTCTATCCTTTTCAGGTCTGTGGCCTTTTTCATTCTCTTCTCTTTATCATCCATCTTTGTCCTACCAGAGCCCCCTACCTGAAAGAAAGATTTCTTCACCAGTGATTTGCACATTTACCAGTGCTTTGCACAAAGGATATGTTTCCTACCACCCGCTTTGCCTCATACAACTGTTTGCATGCTCTTTTGATTTGAGAAATCTCTTCAGGTTTGCCTTCTTTCACTTGTGTTTATATGTGCCTATCAATATTTGCAAAAGAAAATAATGTTACTCAACATCAATTTTTCTCTTTGTTTCTAGTATAATTTTAGCATTTCCTTTTATAAATACAACTGAAGAACTGAGATGATTTGGACTTGATTTCCAGTGTCTGTAAATTGCTCTGCATCGTCTTGAGAACTACTATCATATAAACAGTGATAAAGCCAGTGATTCAGAGGCTCAGAAAAGGAACATTTCCAGAATGGACAGACAAAGGCAAAGTACTGGACCTCCTGTTTTTCAGTGTCCTATCTTTAAAGGAAGTCAAACATGCTGGTCTTGCTATTAATGGTTCACCTGTAAATCAATAGAGGTCTAAATTCTCTAAGCAGCGTTTGCTTGCCTTTGTAACTACAGTTGTTCTGGCTTTGAAATCTGCAGTTTATATTATTCTCTGGATGCATAATTTGAAGTTAATTATTTTTACATATGCTTACAAAATCTAATGGTTTTAAAAGGTTATTGCTCTCTGAACTCGATCAGTTATTCAGATAATTTGAAAGGTTATGTCACTAGTTGGTTTCTTATTTATTGGTTATCTTTACAAACACAGTTTTTGTAATGTAGTTTGTCTAATCTGAGCACACAGTGGCTTTTACAACTGTATTCTAGGATGCAAAGCCTTTTGTCACACCACCAAATTATCCCACTTAAGCAAAAGTTGCAGGCTAAAGTGTGTGCTCTGCTGCAGTGAGAGCTGCCCCTGTTGCCTGCAACCCAACCACCCCTTCTGGAGCAGCCAGCATGAACTCTGCCTGCTGTCTCATGGATTAAGAGCAAAGAAGGATGCCACTTCTGACAAACAGCCCAAAGAAACACTGTAATATTAGCAGGAGATACTAACTACACTCTCAAGTTTTTATATATTGGACTGGGTGGTTTGCCTGGCTAAAATTCTGGGTTGTCCTGTTTACCAGGTCTTGCAGCAAACCTCTGAGAACAGAATGGAGGAAGCAGCACTGTCCAGGCAGCCTCCTCCAGTGATGCAGCCTTCTCATTTTGCAAGAAATAAGCTTTTGGGAGAAAATTGTCCTCTCTCTGTTTATTTATATACCTGTGGAAGAAACATAGCAGCACAGACCACATTAATAGGGATCTATGACTCTTGCACCATTTGAACAACTTTTCGTATCAGTTGAAAAGATCCATGTTTTGTGCCCCTTTAAAGAGCTTCTCTGTGTGTGTGCATAGGTGTGTGAGTGTGTGCATGCATTTAGAAGGATGCTTTACTAAATGAATTGGATCTCCTAGAGAGACACCTGGGGATACTGTGTAGTTGCTTTCCCCTGGTATGCCCAGTTACATCCATATTTATAAACAACTTTATCCTCAGAACAGGAGCTGTTAAATCACTATCCCTGAGGCTGCTCTGGCTGTGGGAGATAAACGTAAGTATATCTATGTATTTTTATGTCTAAGGATTGTAAGCCTGCATAGAGAGTTAAAAAGGGCAAAAGTTCAAAGCAGGATATGATTGAATGGATGGATGGTAGGAAACAGGATCAGATGAGAGTACAGTGCCTTGTATGGAAGGAAGTCTGCTCATTAGCAATGCAGAGATGCTCTAGCCAAGAGCCAGGCGAGTGTCTCTGAGGAGCAACATTTGAGAAGTTTACAGGCACAGGATGCCTGTGAATAGCAGGAAGATGACTGAGGGACCACAAAACAACTCTGGAACTTTGAATTGTTTCAAAGGACTGCATTTTCCTCTGCATGAATGTGCTAATCTGACTTGAGTAGGGAGTAATGCAGCTTGTAAGGTAAAATCGTGGTTTTTCGTCTGCTTTTGTTTTTACACAATGTCCACCTTGTACTGCCTTAAACTCTTGATGTTTAGCTGATTCTTTTTTAATCTTCCATTTGGCTGGGATCTGTCCTGCAGATTCAGAGTTCCATGGAAGAACACTGGTTTCTACTGGGGGACATTTTTTATTCCCATCATGATAACGAATACTGTATTTCTTTCTGTTGCCTAAAGTTAGTGTGGGTTTATTTCAGTTGCTTTATACTTGTGTTACCTCTCTTGCACACTTACCACACTTGTGGAAGGTGTTTGCTAGACAGTTTTGGAGACTGAAAACTGCTTCAGCAGGTGAGTTGAGTGGCCAGAAGCCAAATGCAAACACTGGGATACATTAATATGGTTTAGGTGGCACATTCAGATACTTCAGAAAATTCTTTTGTTTGGTTTACTTTCCTAATTTTTTTTGTATGTTTCTGGCTGCAGTGACAGCTCAACATGATCAATGTTTAACACTTAGAGCAAGATTTGGCTGATCCTACAGATGGTCATGAAAAGTGATCCAGAGACAGACATTCTGTTTGTAGAAAGCTGTTTACAGCACCTGCTTTGCAATGTAGTGACAACTACCTCAATGCTTTACCAATCTTTACCAGTTAGACTGGCCTACAGGATCCCAGGCCCGAGAGCAGTGGGAAAATCTGGAGAAAGGAAGACTGACCCTCTTGGTAAATAAAAAGCTGGTTGGGTAGCTTCTGAGCCCAGCCTCAGAAGGCATCTGCTTGCACCTGAATACTACAGCAGCTTTTTTGGGCACAAGATTTCTTATGAATGAGCCTGATGAAGTGCTGATTAGAAGGTGAAGATTAGTAAATGAAACAGCATTTGTTCAAGAAAACCCCCGTTATAATCTCCAGTGATTTGCGAAATATTTGTTCCTCTCCTTGATATGATCCCTTCATTATGATCCTTCTCTGGAATGCATTAAGAAAACATAATGTCTCATTTTCTGTAATGCAAATAAGTGAAATCCATTTTTCTTAGACAAAGAGATGCTTACAGGACATTAGAACTGAAGTATATACAACGCAAAGAATAAACTTAAGGGCACTGAAGACCTATTTTGTACAGATAGTAGCTGTGTCCTGGTTAATTTTTCCATTTTTTGAATCTTCAGAATAGCTTCTTCTTTTAAAAAATATTTATTTTTAACCATGGAGAAATGGGTACGACAGCAACATGCCTCCAGGATGAAGCCTAACATTATTTTACTCGTTAACATAAGCCCATAAACAGTAAAGGCCAAATACTGCTGTATTACCCCTTTGTGACGTCCTTGAGTTCACAGGGGCTAGAAGGGGTAAAGAGTTGCTGTCTGACTTCATGTAACTGGCTGAAAAAGAATGTGCAAACTTAATACTTACCGTAGGGCAATGACCATTTATTCTGGATTCATGTTACTGACTTTAGTTCTATTCAGACAAGGAAAGGACCTGTAGTGCCAGTCCTGTAGTAAGAGAAAAAAAAAAATTAAGCTATTAAAAGAAGGAATCCTGAGATGATTTAAGAAATCAAAACCACTCAGGACAAAGTAGGTAGCTGACCCAAACTGAGACAAGTGCAAGTGGGTTTATAGGGCAAACTCATCTCTGAAACAATTCCTTTCCTTTTAGTAGAACTACAGTAGGTATAAATCTGACCTATATGGGTCACCTTGTAATAAAAGAGGGATCTTCCAAGTCTCAAAATAAAATGTTCTTCACTTGGGAGCTGTTGCTTACATAGAGGAGGAACTGGCCATGTATTGTGATGACTGGCTCATCTGGAATGTGTGCTACAAACTGTGCAAGCTAAGTTATTGGAAATAATGAGAGTGGGGTATTTGAAAACTGATTTCCCAAGAAAACAAACCCTATGGAAAGACTGAGTGTGTTGTCCCAAAGCCCATTGTTTCCTGATAACTTTTAAATCTATGGACTACTTTCAAACAAATTTGAAAAATAAATTAGAGTGAAGAAGTGAGCTTATTTCTACAAATTTTGTGAAAATTGAGATGGGCTCTTCTGACTGCCTTTATCAGTCAAAAAACCAGTAATCTGACCTTTTATTAGAAGAACAGACAATCTGACCAAGAAACAGTTTTTATTCTTTTTTTTTTTTTCACTTCTCATGTCTCCTCCTTTTTCACACAGGAGGTCCCTATTAAATCATTAAATTGCTCTTAACTATCTGTTGGCACATATTCTGCGCTTAATTAAAAGTCACACATAACCTTGTGTTTATAACAACAGGGCATAGACTTCATCTTTGATACATTTTGCCACCGGGAGCAGTCACTATCCAAGTGAGTTCAAGGCTTAGATGTGTGAGAATGGGAAACTTTATCTGTTGTCCAGTTATATGTATAGCTTCCTGTCTCTAGAACGTGTCACTAAGCATTACACAAACTCTTAAGGAGTTTATAGGCTAAACAGGAAGGAAGAGAAATTGAGGTATTGGGCTAGGCAGAAAGCTAGTGATGAGAACCAGAACAAATCCTGATCTGTAATCTGAGCTGTATCTTTCAGTCCTACAAGACATGTCTTCTTAGCTCTAGTGTATTGCTCTTGAGAAAAAGCTGATGTCAGAAGTATCTCTGTAAAGAGACTAGCTTTCCTTTCTTTTTCACCCCCCCTGCTGTTGAAATAATTTCCTGTCTTAGCTGGTTAACCTTTCCTACTCATTTCTATTTTCATGTAATTTCTTATTATAGTTGCAAGTTAATCACAAATCTATTGAGAGATTTCTCTTTAATCTAGCAGCCTTCGTTTACTTTCTGTATCATTTAAAACTGTTGTGCTACGGTTAAGAGTGTCCAATTACGTTCACTGCAGGAGAAAAACACAAGTGATCAGCAGCCTACCATTTCAGCTGAAGATATCATCAAATGGGAAAACAAATTAGGTGCCTAAAAATAACATTAAGGATTCACATGCCAGATTTGCTTGTACTCAGTGACACAGGATGAATGGTCAGATAATTGTTAACCTTTTCACCCTAAATAAGGAATAAAAGAGGTGATCAGTTCTAAACCAGAAGACAGGCACCCTTTTAGAATCTGTATGGATTATATATTTTAGAGCATCTGCCACTCCAGTTTTTTAAATCTCACTGTGCACTTGCTGGTGCGTAATGAAACACCAGAGATTTCTCTGACTCAATAAACAGATTCATATACTAGTACAAAAATTACTAACCACTTCCCCCCCACGCACTCTTCTGTATGGTCTAGGGGAGAAACTGGTGAAAATAGGGATATAACACACACTGACTAGTAAGTTATATGCACATATGCTTGCTTGCTTGCTTTCTCCTTCCATCCCTCCTTTACTTCCTCTCACTCTCCCTCCCTTGCTCACTTCCTCCCTGCCTTTCTCCCTTCCCTCCCTTCCTCTTGCACTCCCTCTCTTCATAAGGATCTACTAAATAATACTTTAAAATAAATCTGATTTCTCTCATCCAGCAGTGAAAGTGTCCATATGTTGATCAGTTCTCTGGAAGATCCTTGGTTAGGAAAAACTTATTACCTGGACAGTTAAATGCAGACTTGGACATGTAATGTTTACTGATGCTTTCCTACATTGCTAAAACTCACAGAGAGTGGTAAACAACACACACATTTTTGCTGCACCTTGGCACTGCCTCACGTAAAACATCTGTCTCAGAACCTTCCAATAACCACTGTGAATGATCTTTAGCAGCAAGGTCCCTCTTTCCTGAGGAGGCCTATAGATTGTTAAAACACTAGGCAACCAAAACAAGCAATTCTGTAGGTAGAGAGAAAACAAATAAAAGTCTCTGTATAGTTATCCAAATAATTAAATTTCTCCTAGTAAAATCAGAGTAGAAACCCCATTCAAAAATGCTTGATTTAATGGATTTTACAAAAGATCAGCTTCTTATAGCTGAACTTCAGAAATCATTAGTATATCAAACTCTCCAGAAAGGCCAGCAAACACATACTTCTCAGGATAACTCCAAGTTCTCCAACAGGTAAAATCAGGCAGAAATCTGAACCATGTTTTCAAATATCAGTCCTTATAACTTGCACTTCAAATGTAAATATAATAATTTTTCAGGCACCAAATTAGTTAAAATTGCAAACTACCATTCAGGCTTGAAATTCAGCACATAAAACAGCCTAAGCTCAATTTCATTGCCCAAGTTACCATGGCATCTTCTAAAATCATAAAAAGCAAACAAGCTCAGCAATATAACTGAGCCTTTAAAGCAGAAAGCTGTCCTCAATTCAAAAGTAATAAAAGGTCAATCTGTTTCAGGTCTGTGTGGCTTAAAACTCTCCTGGACAAACAGAAGGTAACTTGCTGGTCTGCGCATGTATGTGCTTGTGTTTCTTTCTTGAACATGCCCATACCCCAGTTCTCAGCTTTCAGCACATAAATCAGTGTTTGCCAGCACTTATATGAAGGTGTAAATAAAGGGGGCTTGATGACTCACTGCACAATGGCAATGACTGTAGTATTTCACAGGCAGGACCGCAGCTGCTACCCACCTACCCTTGAATTGGCTCAATATATCCTGTCCCAGTGGATGTTAGTGACTTGCCTCATTTGTCTGTACTAACAGGCTCTCTTTGGAGAAGGAACTGGGGGAATTGAGAGCAGCCATTCTGCAATTGCCCTTTCAAGATTCAAAGGTAAGTGCTCCAAATGCTCAGTCATTGAAGTCCCTCTAAGTTATCCATCAGACAATGTATGCACCTCCTGGTTTTGGTAGCTCTCCAATGACCTGTGCAGGAGCAGGGGACAGCATGGGCAAGCCCTCTTCCATAGACATGGTGAGGTGCTGGGGGCTGCAGAAAGGTGAATGGGACTGAGCAGATGGAGGAAAGGCTCCAGGAAGTGTTTCCCCTGTTGTGATATCTGGCCCTAGGGGACAGTGGCAACCTTGAACAGTTGGTTTGTTGTACTTGTTCAGGTGCTATATATATATCTATAGATATATATTTATTTTTTATTATTATTAATTTTTAAATTTTTTTATTCATACTCATACATATTGCTGCCTACTGAAGCATTATTAATGGTAAACAAATAGGAGCTAAATACAAATGCACAAGAACCCTGACTATTTCCACTTCATCTGATTTCATGAAGCAAAGAAGATTTGCTCATTACCAGAGAGTGAAATAAGAGGAAGGTAAAATTGCAGCTTGTGCAAGATAATGTATGGGATGCTGTTGTATAGAACTGTTTATTACCTCTTTCTGCACAGAAGAAAGCATGGCTCTATGTAAGGAAACTATGCTTGGTTATCCTAAATTGCTGGAGCATTATATTCTGGGCATTCCACTTCTCTCCTGAAGTAGGAGTTAAGTCAGACTGATTTATGCCCAATTGTATTAATATACCCTGATAGTGAAGCATTTGCTTCTGGCCCCAGATTGCTGTTTTCATCACCCAGATATTTGCTCCTTTGCTGTGTGTGCTTACACATACGTTTAAGGTCTTTTTAACATTTGTGCATTTGTCAATACCTGGATATTCTTAACATTAAGATTGGCTCTTCATTGATCCCTGCAAGCTGGAACCAAAGAATTCATGATAAGACTCCTGTGACTCCTGCCTAGCCTAATAAATACGGGCTATGAGGCAATGCAATCTGCTGAAACACTGGAGCACATTTTAAACAGTCGTCATGGTGTAAATATTCCTAAATAGAAGTCCATGGTAATCTAATACAATACTGTGATCTGCAATATGGTAATTACAACTGTGACTTGACTCATTAATTTTGGTAACAGTTGTTAAGCAGCTCATTAGGTGGGTATCGAACAGCAGACGTCAATCTGGGGAGCCTCTCAAAACCTTCCAATATTTTTCTTTTCACAGCAAGCAGCATAGCAAAGGAAGGAGAAACCTGGACTTTGGGACTTCTGAGCTCTTAAATTCTGGGTACTTTGTGATCTTGACAAATACAGTGCTTGCTTTGTGAGCCACAATTAGGCAAAGATATGATTGTGTAACACATGTCAACTGCTGGGCTTGAAAATTTTCCCTTGGTTGCTCAAACAGTTATTTCAGCAGAATCTCCAGTTTCTACTGACAAACAGTGGGGGTAACAGGGTACACCCCTTTATGGATCTGCACAGAACTGGTCTGCACTTTCACTTGCTCATTTCATGTCACACTTGGTGTTCTAAAAGTATGATTTTTGGTGCTTACTTGTATTAATTCAGCTAAAGTACATCAGCTGGAAATAAACAAGCAGTAGTTCTTCATATATCTGTATGCTGGTTAAGGTGAACAAGATCACAAAATTCACAAACATGAAAATTAAGCTGTCAGTGGCAAGCTCATGAGGTATAACATGTTGAACATATGCTTTAATCTGCCTGCTTTTGCATATTTCATCAATTGGCTGTTGGGCACTTAAAGAAATGGTGTGACAATGTCCAAGACTGTCCAAAAATGGACCATGCTGTCTGAATAGCCACACTGCACAGAGGTAATTAGATTTGACTTCAAGTATTTAGCTTTTCCTTGAGCAGATTACTCAAGGGAATTTGAATAGACTATTCTGAAGCTGACTGACTACAAATAGCAATGCCAATACACAGATGCAAGTCAACATTCAGCCACAGTGTCCATGGATTTGCACATAGTTTAATCTTTGAACTTAATGAAGGCTGAAAGTTGTCAAACTTGTCTGCTCCTACCTTCTAAAAAACCTGTCCAGTCAGGTACAAAAGTGCCAAGATCAGACTCTACAGTATGGAGGAAAAAGCTGAAATTATTCAAAAGTTGTTAGTAAAACCTCCCAGTCCAACCCTGCAATGCTTTGGCAGGAATAGAGACAGAAGCACAGCATCTGGATAGTGTCTCCTGGCCAGTATATCATAGGTAGCTTTCTATTGGTGCATTTCCCTTTCTCTCTGCAGCCACAAGTGATGTCAGTCTCCACAAAACAAGAACCATCACAGTGCAGCTTTCTTTCAAAGCAATGGTGTATTGTAGCTGGGAGATAGTTTCTCAGTTGTACAAACTTAATCTGCTTTCTTATTATTAGTCTTTTTTTCCTGAGGTTGTAAAATCTTCTGCATTTCTTACTCCACATTATCAGCCCAAGACATATCCCGCCTCTGACGTATAAACACTTCCTTGCTAAGTAAATGATAATTTTCTGATATGTAGACCAATTAAACCAATGGTGCAATATAACTGCCTTTCAGACATTTAAGTATTTTTATCTCCTAAGTGACTGACTGAGTAGATTGGATGGTGCTTTTCATCCATGTTTTTGCTTTCCTATTCTTTAATCATCCTTATTTCATTCTTGATAAACATGGTGCTGAATAACACCATAGAGCCTATACTGCTAGGAGAAGCACTAGCACTGGCAACATTTGAGCTACAAACACTGGAATGTTTATGCCAGGCTTAAGTTTAGCTTAGAGATGAGAGATGTAAACTCTTTACTGTGAATCTGTCCAAGATGTGGTCTGCTGAATCATTGCAAGCTGAGCTTAAAAGGCTCCAGTGCCTCACTGTGTCAGCTGGAGAGTACAGCCACATAGGGCAGTTTTGTTGGTTTGGTGTTTTTTTTCTTCCCCCCAACATAGTTTCTATTAATCAATCACATATGGAATAAGATTTTTAAAAGTCTTTACTCCCTCCTGCTCCCCTCTCCCCCTCCTCCCCCCCCCGAATACAGTCTGACAGCTGTTGAATGCAAGCCTTCTCCCTTGGGTCACCTTCAGGCAGGAACATAATTTTTTGTCTCTATCTTGCTAAGTGTCTGTCTATTTTTGAACCTTACTGGCAAAATTCTTTTCTTCCACTCTTTAAATTTAGTTCTGAAAAATAAATTTTAGTAGGATACTGGTTATATGAAATATACAATAGGCTGGTTCCACCTTTCCTAATGTGAGTTATCAAAAAATTGTTATCTATTCCAAGTTAGCTGTCCAAGTTCCTTCTGTAGTCAATGGAAAGACAAATGGTTTAGCTCATCCTCAATAAGTATTTGAGGAAAAATCTCAAGTTATACATGGACTAGATAATACTGTGAAGAATTCTGTTCCCTCTGACTTAATTGTATAACCAAGGTCCCAGTACACCTCAAAGTCAGTTTGCATCTAAATTCTGACAGCCCATCTGGTTTCTCAGTGCACAAGCAATCTTGCATTGTGCGAAGGAAGTTTTATTTGATGTCAAACTCAGTGAGCCATTCTTATGTGGAATAAGCAATTTATTCTTCCCCTATTTGCTATTTTTCTTTCATCCCTGAAAAGAGAAACTGCTGGATTTTGTAAGTGCTCCAGCAAACAGTTGTCTAAAGTCCTGTAGGAGTGACACCACAGTTCAAGTGATAGCAGAAAGGCAAGCACTTGATTGATCCTCAGAAGTGTTACTAACACTCACTTCCCCGTCTACCTCTTTCCGCATCACTCACTGTCACGTATTTTTAGAGCAGAGCACTTTTGCTCCTCCAGCTCTGTTGTCTGCCTTCTCTTTGCTGCATGAGCTGTTTGCCAGAGGTGGGAACTGAAGAGAAAAAACCATTTGCTAGATCTTCACTTCTTTGTCTTATGACCTCCCACTCTCTGGAAAAAAAAGCAACACAAAAGAAATGCTCTGTTTAGATGGTAGGCAAACATAAAACCCCACAAATCTGGAAAAAGTTCCTTGGCTCAATGAGTCAAACTCTTTCAAGCCTGGGCAAACACAAAGCGGTTGACTCCTGTTTGAAGTTGGACCAGTCTGTCATGGTCTAGCACTGGTGACACCTCTGGTCCATGACTGGAGGCTGCTGGCTTGGAAAGGGTGAGCCCTGGTGGGAGTTGCTAAATGTCTCATAGCATCAGAAAGGCAGAGACAGGGAAGAAGGAGAATGATGCAAGTCCTTAGAAGTGTTTGTTTTGCCTCAAGTCTTGCATTTAATGTTTGTATTCCTCTCCAATGAGGCAGATAACTGTCCAGTGAGTTAGGGAAACTGCCTAAGATTTTTTTTTACCTCTTTTACTAAAGTCAGTCCCCCAAAGTATCTTCTATGGCACTTTTTATTTTGGAATTTCATTTTCTTACATTTTTTTTTCTCCTATGAAATCCTCCATGAGATATGGCACTTTTTCTCCTCTTCAGATTTGGTTGCACCCCAGAGGCAAATTTTCTGAAAAATGTTTCTATCCATCAGTAAGTCATTGGAGAAAGCGTATAAGGAGAGAAAAAAAATAGGAATAAATTCTGCTTTGAGGAAGCAGATTTTGTCAGCTATTCCTTATTTTAAATAGTTCCAAAATATAGAAATTCTAATAAGCTGCTTCTTCATATAAAGAAAAATTGCCATACACTTTAAAGCAGTTGAATTAGTCCATAAACTGGGTATGCTGTGTGGTTATTCAGTTACGACCCACTAGATACAGTCAATAATTCTGCCCTATCATTGTACCATAACAACATTGCCTAGGCATAAAGGGCTAACAAAATCCACATCTATTACGAGCTACTGTCTCAGTTTTTCTATTGCAATTCCTCACAATCTACTTTTTTATGTGTGTCAAGCCTCATCTGTGGGGGAAGAATAATTTAGAAGATCAGTAATGGGATGTGGAACATTTCACCTCCAGGTCACTTGTTTGAATCTAACCCTGAGCCAGTAGTGATTGAAAATCATTGCCATCTGATTGCTTTCTTTTGCTGGCCTAATAGATATGAACCATTGGTCCTAGTCTAGAGCATAAAGGACGTGTATCCACATCTAAAATCTTCCTTCAAATTGCAGTTAGCCTCTTTACACTCCCAGCAGAGAGAGGACCTGGGTGGAATGGGTGATAGGGAATGAATTGCCTTACCCCCATGACCTGCAGTAGCCTTTTCATGTAAGTGAGATACTCTGGTAGAGTTATAGAGAAACTTTTATTGCCCGTATGATACTCTGCTGAGACACAGAAAACCAAGCCTCCAAGTCAGATCATACTCCATGTTTTTTGAATGTTTAGCTTTCCAAAAGAGCTAAAATATTTCAGGAGTGACTCTCCAACCTCCACCAGCAATCAAGAAAATATTTTAGCAAAGATTTAAGGGTCCTGAAAAACATTAGAACATGTGTGGGGGTAGTAAAGGCGAGAAGGAGGAAAAAAAAAGGCAGAGATGATGATTATACAGAAAAAAAATAAACCAGAAACCATGACATTATAAGCCTAAAATTGATAACTTGACTAATATACCACAAATTCTCCAGAAAGATTGGCCCTTTCAGGTTGGGTTTGTAGTGATGAATCTCAGCTTCTCTAATGATGCAGTTTACCTGTGATCCTTCCCTTGGCTTCCCTTCTTTTCTTTTGGATTGATCTACATGGTTGCTTGTTAGACATTGTCTGTAACTCATTGTCTGTAACCTGCAGAAGAGATCTGTATTTACACCAGAGGGGGAAACTGTTATTTTTAGAAGGTACTGTATAGCTTTTTGGGATCCCTGGGTGTTTTCTGAGAATAAACCATCATTTATACTGTTAGCTGAGCTGGTTCAAGGGGCAGATGGGCACAACAATGCAAATAACCCTGACTGTGATGCTGATTCCACCTTTCCTCTGTCTCGTTGGGCATGAGGCACCTCAAGTACAGAAGCTACAAAGCTGTATTTCTCCATGCTGGCTCAACCCATATCTAGCTTTCTTTTCTTAGGAGTTTTTGTTTTCTCAGGACAGGAGATAAATCAGACAGTGCAAGGAATACTCTTATTATTTTATTCCACAAGACCAGGCGAAACAAAATCAGATTAACTCTGTGAAGCACAAGCAGAGGAACAGAGGGTTTGTTATTACTCTAACAATAAAGACCTGCCTTAATCACAGAGCTTTTCTTAATTCTTCCTCTGATCTACTTAGGTAAAATCCTTTTTGGATTAGTATGAGTAATGACAAATCTGAAAGCTAAGGTGAGACTTCAAGATTTGGCCCTGTATGATTTTGGGCATTTGTTTGTTTGTTTTGTAATGCAGGTCCTCACAGTTCAGTACAAAGCAGTGTGCAATACCAATTCAGGAGAAAAAAACAATGAAAAAATAGGACTGTACTGCTGCCCTCCAGGAGCCAGTAAGAATAATGTCTTAGATTATAAGAAAGGGCAGTAGCAATATCACCAGTGCAAAGTACAAGTAACAACTTCTGGCTCCTTTATCACTGATTTTTTTTTTTTTTGCCAATTTAAGATCAAGATCTTAGAAAGAATTACATTCTGTCTTAGGAGAAACTGACAGAAACACATTTTCAATTACCAGCGGGTGACAACAGAACAACAATGTTGGTACTTTTTAAAACAAGGTTATTTCTTCATTTACAGAGGTGACTATTTATAAATGACTGAACAAGATTCCCTTACAAATGATCTTATTTTTTAAAAAAGAAATGCCCTCATTTGGGGAATGGAGATGTCCAATTTATATCATACACTCTGTTTTAGAGGGCAAGGGGTCTCTGTGCACAGAATAGTTGCAGTAAAAATATTTTGAATTGATCAGTTCTTTAAATAAAATCTGGCTGTGTGATGGGGTCTCTTCTGCCAGCTCTTTGCATGGACAGTGCATCTTGCCAGACTTCAGTGACCCCCATCTGCGTTCTGTCCTGTGTGAACAGGGTCTTAAAAGAGAGAGTGGTATGGTCTGTAAATCACCACCTCTTTGAAGGTGGAACAATGCTTTACTGTGCAGCCATGGGAATCAGCAGGGACATAAATTCGCTTACAGATAACACACATTAGTGTGCTATCGTTAAGGAGAATAAAGAAATTTTGCAGCTTTTCTGTGCACTGAAATGTATGCTTTCAGCAAGCTAAGCGGGGGGGAAGACAGGTAATAGCTCTTGTTCCTATGTGATTATAATGAAGAAAGAAGTGTTACTACACTATTCCTGCTTAAATATTTATCCAGTTCGAGCTTTGTCAATATAAAAAACCTGAATTGTACAATAAGATTACCTGGAACAACCAACTTTCTGATGGCTAAGCACAGTTCAGCAGTGCTGGAAATGAATATGTTACATAGATGCACGAGTCAGAAAATGATCCAAGCACAAGGCAGCATGACTCCCACCTAACAAGGTGCTTTGTGTGGTTGTAAAACAGATGATGTATAAATTACACCAGTATAACAGCCCTCATTATGTAAAGGAGTCACAAAAGCATGGCAGGCAGTGAGGTACCTGGGAGCTGGAAACTGGGTTGCAGTAAAGTAGCAAAGAAGAACCCACAGCAGATGCATTCCAATTTGACATCTGTTGATACGATCCTAAACCTGGTTGGCATCAATACTGAAGCTGTATCCATTTATGTTAGGATGATAGCTTTGACAAATGCTAGCCCTTGCTGGTACTGGTTTAGTGAATTTTTACCAATCTGGAAGTGTCACGGTCATGCATGCATGCTCTGAAGTCCAGAATGGAAGGGATGACAGACCCGTTGAAATCTCTGGGCAATAACAGAAGGTTGGAAGGAGTGATCTGATGCTGAAGTCTGCCATTGAACACCCAGCCTGGGAGATCAGGTGTGATGAAAGACTTGGTGTTGATGGAGGACTTTAAATACCCAAGAATCTTTTAGAAAGCTGGTATGGTGACAAACAGCCTGTCAAGAAGTTCCTACCCTACCTTCAAAGAACTTAACAGCAATTCATTGCAGAAAGGCAGCTTGTGTGAGAACAGTTGTGAAGTAACAGAGGGCACAATTCTTAGGAACAAAAAGTGAGAGAAAGAAGAATAAATCTAAAAGACTACAGAAAAACCTGACCTTGGCAAAAATAACCTAGAGAAAAAAAGGGGGGGGGGTCTCCTTGGGGACAATCGGCTTGACATGTGTAAAAGATCTCATTCTGAAGAAGAATAAATAGTGCCTCATATTCTCTCTGGCTAGGACAATGGGAGATAAATTTCAGTTGCATATGAGAAGTTAGACCCTCAAATGGATTGCTTAGGGAGGATGTGGGGTTTCCCTCTTGGGGTAGTTTGCAGGGACAGGTTAGACAGAGTATTATGATCAGCTGATCTTGCATGGGAGGCATGGAGTGGGGAAGGCTTTCCCCATGATGAAGAAAACTCAGTCTTCTTCTTAGGACAAAGATGAAATTTGAGATGACTCAAACCCTAGCCTTCAAGGGAAAGAAAATGGTTTGACATTAAAGACTTCTAAAAGCTTCCTGACTTCCTCACTGTTCAAGATGAAAATTTTACCTATATAAAATAATGCAAACTTTAATTTTTCTTTCTGGTGCATTTAACTTAACTCTTTTGAAAACATCTAATTGGGTAAAATAGCTTTCCCATATAAACAGTTTTTGCCTCAAAGCTTTTTTACACACCTATCATATATTATTAATTTTCTGAAGAATAATTTTTCTTTTCTGTCTTGCTCTTTCTTGTTCTACAGATATGTTTTAACTTGGTCTAGCACAGCAAACCTTGTGGTTGAGCAGCTTATAAATTGTCACTGCTCTTTCACCAATTGGAGAACATACTAAATTTTGGTAACAAAAATTGCTTTGCTTCCACTGAATCTGAGAAATTTAAAGAAACTGAATTTTAGACTGTGGTTAATAGGAATAACAGCTAACATTTAATATAATATAATATTTAATATATAAGTGAATTACATATATTTGATATGTAAGTGAATATTATGCACTGTAACTTGTCTGGAGAGATTTTCCTTTAAAGCACCTGGTTTGGACAAAACAAACCTTGCAATTATCAGAAACAGGAAGAATGGTAAATAAATAAAGTCAAAATTTCCCCTTTTTGTGAAGTATAATGTCAACTCACAGAATGGCTAAAGGATAAAGTTTACTCCGTGGCCTTCCCAGGATTCATTCTATTGCTGGACTATGCTTCTACCCAGAAAACCACCTGTCAAATCTCAGATAAAATAGAAATTACCATCAGTGGAAGAAAATCTCAATTAAAATCCATGACCTTAATACTGTCAGCAGACAAATCTGTGCCAGTTATACATTTTTTTTTCCCCAAGCAAGTTCCTTTCTAAAAGGGCTGAGAGCAAGATCTATTCCAAAAGGGATGAGATGTTTCATTTTTTCTCTGAACTGAAAAAATTCACCTCAGTTTATATCTATACCTCCTCCCCACAGCCTTTATGCATGCTGTTGAGCTTGAGGGGACATGAAACATTTTTCCTGGCACCTGCAATAGTCCTGGGATCCCTCTTTTAAGCCAAAATTATATATTTGCAGTAGGAGGACTGTTTTAGATAATCACATGTCCAGAGGCCTGGGCTACGACTTAGGCTGGAAATACCAGAAGATTAGTTTTTTCCAGTGCTGTTTCCCTAATCTTGTTTCTGGACCAAGACAGAAAAAGGCACACAAAAATTACTTTACAGCAAGGCAGAAGAGTCTAAGGGAGAGAAGGAACTATATGCATATTTTAGAAAAGGCTTTATTTTAGAGTTAGTTTTATACAATAGTGAAAAATTATAATGTCTGAATAAAGTTAGTTCTCTCTTTTTCAAAATGTTGAAAGTCACACAAAATTTATTGCCAGTAACTTGTATATAATGCCCTGTGGCTAAATGTCTCCCATAATATTTATTCAATATATTTTACTGCATGGAATCTAAGCATGTGTTTACAGCACATTTTTTGGTGAATCAGTTTGCAAGAATGGCTTGTGGTGTTTCTGTTGCTGTTTTGCTTGGGTTTTGTTTCCTTTTTCTTGGCTGGGGAGAGGTAGGGGAGTAGGAACAGGCTTGTTTCTGTGGAGAAAGCAGACTAAACCAGAATAACCATATTGGCTACATTTCAGTTGGAAGATGCAGTGCATTATTTACATGTTGTGATGGGTTGACCTTGGTCTTCTGCCAGCCACCCACTCAGCCACTTTCTTACTCTCTCTCATCAACAAGATGGAGGGCAAAATGATGGAAAGTCTCCTGGCTTGAGATAAAGACAGGTAATTTATCAATTACCATCACAGGCAAAATGGGTTTGACTTGCAGAAAGTATCACTACACCTGTTGGGTGTAGGTGGCCAAGTGTTGATGATGGGGAACTGTATTTAACAGGGTGCAGCCCTGAAGAGCCCTATCCCACCCCTGCCCTCCCACTTCCTACACCTGGCCAGCCTCATCCAACACACCTGCACTGGCAAAGTGTCCTCTAGCAGAGAAACTGGAAGTGTCTTTACATTGAAGGTCCTTGAGCCCAAATGACCCTATAAGGAGGAGTCTCAGGTAAGTATAAGACACTGTTGATAACACAAGGATAATTTTCAAATGCAGGAAGCTAAGCAGGCAAGTTGTTATTTTAGCATTTAAACTGACCTGCAAGTAATTTAATCAGCTAGGTCCTGATCTGGGTTCCTAAACACTGGTGTAGGATTTGCAGTGTTGAAGTATCCATGACCTCTTCAAAGCTCTCAATTTTCATGAATTTCACACTAAATTAGTCACTGCTTTATTTATAGGTGAGCCCACACTGGGATCTAATGTCCATTCCTAGAGAAGACAGCCTTGCAAGCCTAGGTGAAGATAGCTGGCAGCAGGTTGCAGGTTGTCCTCCTGAATGCCAGAGGAGGAAGCCTACAGTGCATCATGATGGCTACAATACTGGAGTTGATGTTTTTTGAACTCATGGCCAAAGAGTGACAAAACCACTTTTGGTCAGCATGATGCTGTGTTATTTAATTCACTCTCTTGGAGCGTCTGAGGTTTTATTCCTCTTTTTTTCCCCTCATATTTAATCTGCAACTGAACTATACATGAAGATGTGATGGTGAGGTCTACCAAATGAGCAATGACAAAAGGTCAGTTAATGCAAACAACATAGGGCAGGCATAGAAGACAGGGGAAATCCAGAGTAGTGACTGAGCTGGCAGGTTGCATAGAGCCATGAAAAATGGAAATACACCATTTAAATAAAATTAAGGCTTCTTCCCATGTTGTTTCTTTAGACATCACTTCATGTGATTTCTTTCAGCAGCTCAACTGGCTTAAATATCTACTTCAAACATTTTGCAACTGCAAACCTGCAGTCTGAAGTTTCCACTGGTGCAACGTGGCCACAAAATCAGACCTTATTTTCTCCAGATGTTGAGCATCTGTCATTCTTAATTAAAGGAACAGGAGTGAATGCTGTGGAAAAGCAAGCACATTTAAAGGTGACTTGCAGTGGGATGGAAAACTGGAATGCTGCCCTTTCTTCTTCTTCATGATGTGAAAGAAAATCTAGAAAACTTTCTACTTTTGAGGTTGAGTTTTTTTAATTTAAGTGATATGCTTAGAAATATCAGGAATATAAAATCAGGCATTTCCTGGTTTTGCTTTGGAGGCTTCATCTCCACTTATTTATTTGTCCTGAGATATGGCTGAGCAGGGATCAGTGCTGCACTGTGCATATGTGATTTGTGCAGCATCTGGCACAATCTTTATTTGCTCTTAAAAGCTCTGTGGGTTTTAAATCTTAAACAAAGGAGTGTTTTCTCACAAGGTTTCTTAGGCAGAGCTGTTGAATTAGTATTTTTTATTTATGAAAGGAAAACAAAATTCCTTCTCCATTTCATCAGTGTGGGCAGAAAATATTTTGGCTTGGCCTTACATGGTTAACCTGGGAAAGATTCAGAATATCATTGTTTATGATTAAAATATGTTTTGTATAAATGTTTTAGAACTGTGAACATAATAAACTTTCAAATATTTGGTTTACATTGGTGAACTTTCTCTGCAGAAGGTGCTAGTCAACAATGGAAAAGATACTGTATTTTTCTTCAGCCTCAATAAAACAGAATATTTTGGACAATATATTTAGATTGGTTCAAGTGTTTAAATCAACCAATTTCCATTACTTTTTTTATTTTTTTGCTGCCATAACAAGATAGATTCTTCTCCTGGTTTTAAAGTTTTCCTAGAAAACCAAACCAAACCAAACCAAATTAAACCATAATGAACTATTGAAAGAAATATGAATTGCAACTCTGAATTCTAGAAATAAAAAATAAAGGCCCTAAACAAAATATGTGAATTAAAAAAATTAGCAAATATTCAGGGACCTTTATGAGATTTGTAACAAAGAAGCAAAACCAGACACGTCAATTCTGTTTTCATTTGCATGGTACCTCTGAAAGAAATTTAACTCAAATGTTTAAGTAGGAATCTGTCCTTTGGAGCTTTCTGTGGTTTTTCTTCCACTCTCCTGGTACTTCTGGCTACTCTGAAAGACTTAATTGTGCAGAGAGAAGCTATCTTTTTCAGCTGAGTCAGAGGCACCCATAAAATCTGAGCAGTTAGAATCAGATGGGGAAAATGTAAACAGGCTTAATCACGCATGAAAGCTTTCTCGCAGTATGCAAACGCAGAATATAATTTGAGTTGCAGAAGTGCAAAAACTTGTATTGTTTGCATGGTGAGATCAGGGTTAATAAAAAAGGTGCTGAAGCAGAAAGCCAGCTTCCACAGACACGAGGAGCAGAGCATGAAGGTTTTTTCACTGAACAAGGACTAATCAAGCATCTTTGACAGTTTAAAAAGACACTTCATGCAAGGAAGTGTTAGTATCTTTTCATCTGTAAGGAAAAGATTATCCACAAAATCACTAAGGCAACTTCCCTGGCCTCGTGTGCTCAGCTGCCTTGATTTCATAGGAAAACAAAAGCATGCAAGAAAAGACAAAACTGACATTTGTAGATAAATATACTAGATAATGTTTTGCTTTTGCTCAAGTTTAAGAATGGAGTGGAAGGATGTACAAGATTATTTTGTACCACATGGTATTTTAAACAGTAGCAGGAACATTTAAACTGATCAGTGCAGCACAGAGTTAATTTTCTACCCTTGGTATTTTATCTTACAGGAAACCTTTGTTGAAATGAATTATTTCACTTTACTTCTTGGTTTGGACCACATGTGATTGTAATGAGAGTTAATCCCAGTTACTGTGGCATTAGAATGGTGTGGTCAAGCTCCAAAACCCAAGAGGTTTTTTGTATATAGCTAATATGCTTCCTACTAACACTGGCAATACTGATCCTTCATTCCTGTAAGCATATGTTCTGTAGTTTCTTTTTGATCAGCATTTGAGTTGCAAACAATCTGCCTGCATTGTCAGGGGTTCTTTAGATATTGTGAGAGGATATAAAGACCCCCTTTATCTCTTACTTCTCCTCAATTTGTTTGGTATCCTTTTATCTTAAAGATGTTGGACAAATGCCTATTTTGTTAAAATAGCTCAGTCTCGATTTTTGTACAACCTATGTTTAAAGAACATTACAGCTTTTCACATATCTTTTCACTTTAAAAAACAAGCAGGCAGGAAAATATTAGGAGTTGCAGCATTCAGTCTAGTTAGGTGTGACTAAACCTCAAACTGACAATGAATTTTAACATGTGTGTGATTTACAGAAAATAAAATTAAACTCTGATGGATCTTCTTCACACTGAGGTTAAAAAAAAGGAACTGCGCAAAACAAAACCACAGCTTTACTGAGAAAAAAATACAGCGTGAGCTGAAAACTACAGCTTTTTTGATTTTCAAGATGAAAAGTAGATCTGAATAGGGAAATTGGCTCTTCCAAGACCTCCTCTTTGTATGAAAGGGAGCAATATTAGAGAGACTGTAAGGGTTTTGCATTCACACAGTTGTGAAGCAGCTGGTTCAAGGTACACCACAGTGAAGCACATTGATCATTAGAGAAATGCAGATTAGAGAAATGCACAGATTTTCAAAGAAACCATGAAAATGAAAACCTTCTTTTACATTCAAAATCCCCAAGTCCCCCAGCTCTGGGGGTATTGAGGCAAGAAATAGTACACAAGTCCTAGGAGACAGTGTGACCAAGGGGATGATGCTAAGGGTGCTGTAGGATTGGATCCCTTGCTTGTACACTGTTCTGGTGAGCTGTCTTTCACAGTCTGCAATCAGGAACTTCCTCTTGCCTTGCTGGAAGTAACTATTTTCCATTTTTAACCTTGTTTATTTTTAACAAATTAATTCAATATACCTGACAAATTCTCATGCTTTTTGATTTCCCTTGAGTTAAATAAGGCAATGTTGTAGACAAAGGCTTTTATTTTCTGAGATCCAGGAAAACTTAGGGGCCTGCTAGAAGGGATTTGAGATCTGGTGATGTTAGCTGTCAGGATGTAAGGGACAAACACCCTCTCAGGAGTTCCCTGTGTCCTTAAAAGGGAGGTCTGAAGTGATAGGAGAACATGTGGCTTCAGAAGTAGCATATTCTTGTGCAGATGGCTTACTTAAACAGGAACACTTAAAATAATGGTGGCAGCTTCTATTTTCCCACATCTCTGGTGCCTTTTGGCAAGTCTCTGAAGTTGTAAAGGTGATCATTGTTTAAGGATGTGTGCTTCCCTTAGGCATGCAGGCTCTCTTGCACAGAGCTCATTGAAAGTCAGGATGTTTGGGTTTTTTCCAGAAACCCTGAGGTTGTATTCATTTATGGAACAAAACCATAGAACTGGTATAATTTTCATCAGTAAGAAGATGATCCAAGAAGTTAATCAGAGATGAGTCTTTTGCATTATTGATGGAGCAGAACTGTGTTTTATTGGTCCATTTTGAGCCAACTGGCCTTGACTTGGTGTCTCCAGCACATTGCAGCTTTCTAGAGGACAGGAAAGTACCTCTGCAGTGGGCAACACGTGAAATGACCCAGTGGGTGTGAAAGTTTCATCCCAGCTCCCTGGCTAGATATTGCTTGGCTTAGTTGAGTACGGAGCTTTAATGCAGCTCATACTCATACAACTGGTAGAAGATTATTTTTGAGTGAGCTGAGTCCCACAAAATCTTGGTATGAGTTTTGCTTCAGGAACTGCATTGCATTCTCAGACTAATCATGTAATGTTTCTTGAGAATGCCTTTTTTTTTTCATAGTTTTCTAAACCGACAGGGGACTTAAACAAAAAGCCTTTAATCACTAGCTCTGTCTATATAGTTTAAAGAAACCTGTAATAGACAGTTTGAAACCATATTATGCAATGTTGTATGAATCAGTGCTGGACACACTTATGAAATTTTAATCTAAACCCAATATTTGCTTAAACAGACTTCATGCTGTTATCTTTTTAAGTATTTTTCTTTGCAGCTCTTGTAATACTTAAAAGACAGGGTGAAAAATTCATTTGATTTTGAGCAACATATCATAAGAATGTACCTTTTTACAAGGAAATAAACAGCTAAATCAGAGGAATAAGTAACAGATACTCTATATAGATGAATGTAATCAGCTGATATCATTAAAAGTTGAGTTAGAGTATTGGAGAGAGAGATACAATACAATTTCATGTCAAGAAATGGTTGCACAAACTGTCCATTAACTGCCTATAAGAATTCATTAACATTTTTCAGTTTAACCTGCATAACCTTGATATCAAGCCAGAAACAGTTAATTCCACTTCTCTGCCCTTATTATTAAAAAGATAAATGAACATGAACACTGAATACTTTAGTAATTTCACACACATACTCTAAAAAGATACCTTTTTCTCCATGAATGTAGGAATTCTTTTTCTGATCTTATACTACTTCTGACCTTAATACCTCTTATTTGTGTACCTATACCGTTTTATCCAGTTCAGAGTAGCTTCTCATGATCCTTCACTTAATCATATAGAAAATTAGGAGTAATTTTTATTCATTCTGAGGACCGCAATCTTGAGTGTAATATGAGAAGTCATTGTCCTTTAGTTTTTCATTAAGAACACAGGTGATATCCACTCTTCTTGATGACAGCATCCAAGACCAAAGACAGAGAAATAAAATTATACAAGTGAAACTGTATCTGTCTTATTTACAGTAGGAATAAAACATTTGTGTGAGAATATTCTCCCTTTGACAGGGATGGCTTGTAAGCTTTTTCAGTCTCCTGCTCTTTACAATTATCTTAGGGATGGCTCTTAGCTACCTCTACTTGCTCCTGAAGGAACTTTGCCTTGCTAAAACATACAAAATATCAGTCTTGAAATTCAAAATCTAAACAGTTGAAAACAATCAGGGTATATTGACTTGTGGCAGGTGTTTCCCCAGCACTGCTCTCACAGCAGACTCCTGCTCTTACATCATCTTGCCAGTGAAGATTTACCCTTCTTGCCCATTTATTCCTCCCCTGGGTGCTGGATTCCATGGAAATAAAAAAATAAGACTTCATTAGCAATTCTGCAAGAGCCTTTGATCAGATGTCTCATTTAGGGGAAGAAAGGAAGAGTTTAAGGAGAAGGCCACATGGTTGTTGCTCCTTGTTACTGCTGGCTGTTCTCTCCAGCCTTCCTGCTTCCGATGCTGACATGTCAAAAATCTCTAGAGATGTCAGTGTTTTTAAATGAATACACAGTTTCACTTCTCATGTGTGCCTTGATTCTTTAGAAAATAATAAACTCCACACTTCCATCTTATCTAATTCTTGTTGTATGCAGCGCAGATGCATCCCTCCTTGTCAGAAAGTCTAAATGACTGATAATTGTTTGATCCTGTTATGCAGATATCCACTCCCTTATCAGAGTTGTGTGGGAATGTGCACATGAACCTCGCTAGACAGACCAGCTCCAACAAAGGCAATGATTCCCTCACCCACCACTTCAGTCTCTACTGCACCTGGTTTGGTTTAGCAGTAGAAGTCTACCTGAAAGAAATAAGCAGTTTTTATTACTTCAGAGGGGAAATCTTCACTTTGATCTAAATCTTTTCTTACTGTAAAAGAAAGGACCAGAGTAGACAAAGGAACTCAGAAAACTCTGGTTTCTGCCACTGGAGGTTTGCAGCAACAGACCTCATATAACCATCCTACAGAAGTGTCCCCAGAGCATCCATTTCCTGACAGTTGTTAGGAGTGGAGTGTGGAGGGCACTGACCCTGCCTCAAGCTGCCCAGAGAGGGCTCTAGGCACTGCTTTTGCCACAGACCTATGCTAGATTACCACTACAGCCCACACAGTGCTAGACAATGCTCTGGATTCTTGGAAGAGCTGGGAACAAGGTAGTGTGACAGCCACTGTTCACTATTTTCTGTCTTCCAGTGCTAGGGATTAAAGCAATGAAGTCAGGGCTAAGGAAGGCAACTTCTGCTTCCAGAACAGTGACAAAATACTGGAAAAGAAAAACAAATTGCAATAGTCCATTATTAGCCCTTTTTCCCCAACCTCACCATTTCCCCTTACTTTTCTGAAATGACCATGAGCAATTCCTTCTGAAATTTCTTTGCATGACTTACCAACCTTCTGTTTCCTGCGCATGTTGTAAAAATCCATCCAATATTGTGTCTAGCATTGCGCACTGACACTTTCCCTTCTCTATTTATCTTGTCCAATTTTACAACAGTAAGTAGTGTGATCTTATTTCTATTCTAGTGTCTCCAATTCAAAAAGCTGTCTGCTCTTTGTTCTAGCCTGACAAGTCAGGTTTTGTATGCAGACCAACCTGGCTAGACATTTTCAGCCCAACTCTAGCTATCTGAGCATAAAAGAGACAAGGCTCATATATTCTTACAATTCCCCCACTGCTCATATAAAATACAAATCACAGACATGACAGATTAAATTCATCTTGTTACATCAGTTGGGGATGTAAAAATTCTTGCCATAGGCCACATGACTTGTATGTTTGACCCTTTCTCCAACTCAGCAGCTCTGTTTTCCATTTGGATAGTCTCTGCCCTGCACAGCATACAGTTTTTTTTATGCCATTGTGCCCTTTAGTGACTAACATAACTATCTCAAAGTTTACAAATAACCTGCAGTGACTTCGGACTGGAGGGAGGAGCTTATCTTAGAGCATCTTAGAAATTACTGCGGACCCAGCAGCCTTTACCTTTACAGGAAGGCAGCAAGTAGGCGAGGTGCCTCAGCATCAAAATCTGTGACTTACCCCAGGGTGAATGCTTCTCCTGTTTGGAGTCCCCTGCAGCTTCACACTTCAGCATTTTGTAGGAGATGAAATGAGAAACACAAAGATCCTGAAGACAGCAAAGTCTGTAGGGTCTTCCAGGAGGAGAGGTATAAGAAAGAGCTTCTGAGTTGAACATGGAAGGTAAGACTGGACCTACCAGAATAATCCAAGTAGTAGTTTCAACACTGCAGTGCAATGGCTTTTTGCATGTGGGTACATGAAAATCTGAACTTATACAAATAGAGACAAGCCTACCATATATGCTAAATTAAGTAAATATTATGCATAAATACATGAGCATACGCCTGTATTTAAGTATGTGAAAATACATTGTATTATTCTTATTATGTACTATGTCTCAAAAAATCCTCCTTCTTTCCTTCATTTGCTAATATAAACACCCACAAAATGTTTTTTTTTGCTCAATGTTTGGACACTATTTGGGAACAATAAAATTGTAGTTAAGAAAAATAAGAGGGCCCTGGTATTGGCTTTTTAACACCATAACATTGGAATAATATGTGCGAATTTTTTTTCCCAGACAACTCAAGCTTTCTCAAAGCAGAACAGCTCCCCTTGTGCTGCTTTTCTCAAGTTATGCTTAAAATGACCCATAAGCAGAGTAAGACTAGATGAACATCTCTTTCTTCCACAGCCCTGTGAATTTTTAATGCTCAGCATTAAGGTGAAAATCATCATTTCTCTCTGCCTGCTGGGTGATGGGCCATCAATTAAATTCTCTTTTGTCCATATGTAAAATAGCTAATGGTTGCAGCTTCTTTCCATAATAGAGCCATTAGCAATAATCTGCCCCTCTCTGCCAGCCGATTTACTCAGATGGGTATAGATGAATTGGCAGTAATGTGCCATATAAACCTGGCTCTATAGACGTCCTGAAAGCAGCAAAGGTCTCAGTTTGATAGTTTGCTGCATTGTAAGGCTGTTTGATATGTAACATAATCATATACTGGCCATGGTTGAATTTGTGAATGGTTGTGTATTCCAAGATTTTAGTTTACACAAGTCTGGTTCATGATCTGACATAATGTATATATGAATTGTCTTCAATTTGGTAGTGTGAATCTGATTCACATTGATTATATTCAGCACTGGTATTCAAAGCCCTAAATTATTTTCACTGTTTGCTAGCTTACAAATATAGCAGATAACTGTCAGGGAATTTGAAACCCTTTGTAAATGTGCCCATTTGGCTGTGACACAATTAATATTTTACATTTTATTTAAAACTTTTTCTCTCTAAATAACTCTAGATTTTTCTTGGAAGGTGGGGAACACAGTGGGGGGATATGTTCCATGATAATGGTAAAGGAAGAAATGAAAGCAGAGTAGAGACATCTTGTAAACAGTGATAAATGTTTCAGTCATGTGCTTACCCACACCAGTGTGCAGTGGCTGAATAATCAGTAAGATAAACCATCATTTTCTTTGTATTTGTTGTTTGACAAATTTAATAAGCTAAGTAACTTATTTGGTAAAAAATGGCACGGATCCAGGGGACTATGTTTTTATTTCTTATTTTTCCTGGGTTGAAAGCCAATAATGTATATGCAGCTGTTATGAGATTTATCATTGCTTGAACATATAGGAAGACTATAGCAATATGGAAAAATTCTGCAATGGTTAGGAAAGCTGGAGAGAGGATTAATAAGTGAAGTTGCCAAAAGAATCATAGAATCGTATTGCAGAATAGTAGAATGTCTTGGTTTGGAAGGGACCTTAAAGATCACCTAGTTATTATTCCTGTGACATGGGCAGGGACACATTCCACTAGACCAGGTTGCTCAGAGCCCCATCCAACCTGATCTTGAAGACTTTCAGGGTTAGGACCTTCACAGCCTCTCTGGGCAATCCGTTCCAATGCCTCACCATCCTCTCAGTAAAATATTCCTTCCTGATATCTAACCTAAACCTACTCAGTTTGAAGCTGTTCCCCTTGTTCTATCAGTACACGGTCTTGTAAAAAGTATCTCTCCATCTTTCTTCTAGGGTCCCTTCAGGTACTGAAAGGCCACAATTAGGTCACCCTGAAGACTTTTCCAGGCTGAACAACCCCAGTTCTCTCAGCCTTTCCTCAGAGAAGTGTTCCATCCCTCTAAGCATCTTGGTATCCCTCCTCTGTACTTGATCAAACAGGTCCATGCCCTTCTTATGCTGGGGATTCCCAAGCGGGAATTCTGAAGCTGCAGTACTTTAGAAGAGGTCTCACAAGAGTGGAATAGTGCTGCCCACACTGCTTTTGGTGCAACACAGGACACAGTTGGTTTTCAGGGATGCTAATTCAGTGCCTGGCTCATGTCCAGCCTCTCATCCACCAGCAACCTCAAGTCCTTCTCAGCAGGGCTGGTCTTAAATTGTCCATCCCCAGCTTGTGTTGATGCCAGGGGTTGCCCCAACCGGGTGCAGCACCTTGCACTTGGTCTTGTTAAATCTCATGAGATTCCCATTTCTCCAGCTTGTTCAAGTCCCTCTACATGGTATCCTGTTTTTCAGTTGTGTCAGCCACACACCAACTTTGGTATAATTGGCAAATTTGCTATGGGTGCACTTGGTCCCTTCATCTCTGTCATTAATTATGATATTAAATAACACTGGTCTCAATATGGACCTCTGAGGGACATCACTTGTCACTGATGTCCATCAGGACTCCGAGCCATTGACCACTACCCACTGGATGTGACCATCCAACCTGTTCCTTATCCATCTAACAGTCCACCCATCGAATTTCTCTCCCTCCAGTTTGGAAAGAAAGATGTTGGGGGGAGGACTGTGTCAGAGGCTTTACAAAAGTTCAGATAAATGGCATCTGTAGTCCTCCCCTTGTCCATCAATGCAGTCACTTTTAAAAAGGGCTTTAAAAAGAGGAGATACATTTCTTGCAGCACTAAACTGTTCAATAATTAAAATACATGATCTATCAAGACTGCACTTCTGCCCTGGAAGTAATTAACCTAAAGGCCAATGTTTACTCCAGGATATATATGAAATGTTGGATGTTGTTTCTCTTTTCAGTGTGGGGAGGAATTTTAAAAATGGGTAGAAGTGACACTGGAGAGATGTTTCAAAAGCTGTTGTCAGTAGTCCTACTATACTCTCATTTAAGTCTAGAGCAGAACCCCAAGGAGTTGATACCAATATGGAGTTAGACCAATTCTGAATGCTCTTGGAAATTTTCATGGCCCTGTATATTTGTGTGCAAGACATTTAAGTTAATGCATGTGTACATACTTTGCAATTAATGTATCTGTGTCCAGTAAACAGATACACACTTTCTTGCTCTCTGCTTGCTTTTCTTGTCTGGCACACTGTCTGCAGATTGTTTCCAATTTGGGTCATTTCTGTCCTCCTGCCAGTTTTCCAGTCCAGTGTGATCCAAATTAAATAATCTTCTATTGTGCCATTCCTGATGAATGTCAGATTAATCTTAGCAGAATGCGGGACTTTGCCTGACAAGATGATTACTGCAATATTTAAACAACCCTTAGGGCCTTAATTCGCTAACAATTTATGGTTCTCCCTACCCTTGAGTGCTGTTTCTGCCTTCTGAATGCCCAGGTGCACCCTGCTGTGAAACACAGAGTCGAATGGAACTTGATGACATGCACTCATTCTCTTTTGCTGCACAATGGAGTGTTTCAGACAGGGTCTGAGAAGGGCTATAGAGTGCTCCCCCTCCCTGCTCCCCAAGCCCCAGGAAGAAATCTCACCCCAAAGAAAAATTCTGATGGCAGTCAGTGGGAGCCAGGTAAGGGAAATCCTCTTTCACTTGCATTTAAATAGAGTGGCCATGATGGGCATGTCCCCACCAGTCACTTAGTAAAAGAGAGTTTCACAGCCTCTGCTCCCTTCTGGAGCCAGCTGTGAGTGTGGGCTCAGAAGCTGCTGGGGCCAGCTAAGGAAAGTCCTCGCTGGAAAGCCCAGTCCACAGTGCAGACACCAGACGAAGAGGCCAGAATAGAATCTGAGAAGTTTAAAAGGAATTTAAGAATGAAGCCAACACCTAATGAGGCTTGGGAAAAAAACTTCCCCTAAGGCCCTGTAATTGAATAGCTGCTGGCTGTAGGCTTTTTTTGTTCTCTTTCAGAGCAGCTGGTACTGGCCATTGCTGGAGATGGAAAAGCTGACAGGGTCAGAGATACCAGTGTCTGTCTCAAGGCTTATTCTAATAGAGTACAGATTCTTAGCAAAAGATGCAGCAAGATGAGGACATATGCACAATGTATGAGTGAAGGAAGTATCCCACTTTCCCTCTCACATTTGTGTCCAGCCTGTACCACATTTTTGTCCCAGGATACAGCGTTATGTTTCACTTGCACAGTGTGCCTTTAACTGTCTGATGTCTGTAGCATAAAGCAACTGGTAGTGTTTAGTGGCTCTCTGCACCAGTAGCTCCGTCTTGAGGGACTGAAATTGATGTAATTTATCATGGCAGGTGAATATGCAAGCTGTGCCTCTTGCCCCATTGCACAATGTAGCAGAAGAAGCAATAGACAACGAGTCAGAAATAGCTCTTTCTTTTTTTTTTTTTTTCTCCTGCTTTCTGAAACAGCAACACTGTGTGTCTGCATGGTTGGAATATCTAGGTACAGTAGCTCCTCTTAATGGAGCTGTGTACCACCGCACACTGTCAGAAGCTGTTGGGGTTTTTATTACTGAGCCATTCACTGTGCATCTATTTTGCCAGAATGGTAATGAAGACTGCATTTTGTTTTGTGACATTTTTTCCAATTGAAAAAATTCCTTTCTCTGTGTTTATACTTTGTCTTGATGTTTTTGTACTGTCACTTAACACTGAAGTACCCTTTTATCTGTTTTTTAATAGACATATCCCAAACAGGACTGAGCAAATGGATGGGACTCTCATTGCCTGGATCAGTATGTTTTTTCCCTCCTCACTTACTGTTCTCTAATCATTCCGTATTACCCTGACTTGATAGATTCATTAAAAACCATAGCTTCAGGCCTTTTGAATACACGTGTCAGTTCTTACAAAATTTCGGGATGAAGATTACCAGTCACCTCGACTTGAATGTAGTGAGCTCTGTGAGTTTTGGTTCCACCTCAGCTCTGTTACTTTGTGTTTCCACAGACTTGTTTCCATTAACCTTCTTTCCTGTGCCTCCACTTTCAGCATCATTTCACTAATCTGTGCCAGAAAGTCAGCAAACGTGGACGTGAGTCATACCCACAGGGGGTATCCAAGGGATACATAATCCTGCTCCCATTTTGAAGGATCCCTCAGCATGAGTATTGCAACTTGAGTTCAAATATGCTGCTGCTGTTATTTGTAGGAGAGGGACTCTGCAGGACTGGGGGGAAAAGACAGCAAGTGGCACAGCTTTGTCTGAGCAGGGACCTGTTTCAAGCATTTGCAGAATTTGTCCCGATTAGCCTGGCTCCTTACAGGTGCTGGCTCCATGTTGTCCCCAGGGCAGCTGGTGGGAAATGCAGCTGCTCTGCACCTCTGCAGCCCGGGCTGCTTGTGTCTGGGACTAATCAGAAATGCTTCAACCATGAAAAGGTTTGTGACTTTGAGAATATTTTACATATCCATGTTAAGAAACATCAAAATAACCATAATCCCTTTGCAAACGTTAAGTCTTAACACAGTCTCTTGCTTGGCTCTGTATCTGTGGGCAGGCATGCACACATTAACAGGGCTAATGAGCAGAACAGCCAACAAAACAAAATAAGCAAAATAAATATAATAAATTAAATTGAAATTAAATTGATTTAAATTAACTGAAATAAAATAATAAAATATAAAACAAATAAAATAATAAAATAAATGCCTCCTACTCTCAACAGTGTAGTCTTATCACAGTTAGACTGTATTTTTCTTCTGCAGGATTCAAAGTTTTATTTTAAATTCTGCACATCACAGCCATACTAAATATCCCCTTAGACAAGACACAAAGCTGCTGAGTAAGACCCCTGCAAATCAGGGATGCTTTTTCATAAGACCAACATGCATAATTTATATCTGCATACAATTAGCCTGTTTACATTTATACATCTTCTGTTTCCTTTTATGTGAAATATTCCACAGGATACTTGGTAATGCATTCAAAGTAGCCTGCGTTTTTGGGGTTTTTTTTTTGGTTTGTTTTTTTTTTTAAAGGCTGCAGGACTACACAATTTATAAAACCTCACACCTAATAAATACTTTATATGAATACAAAAGTGTTTTTTTGCTAGGTAGCAATGGCTTTACATTAAAAATAGTCCTGCCTTTTCCCAGTTCAGAAGTTCTCTCAAGCAGTAGTCTATAAATCCTTGACACATTTTAAAAATGTGTTTAAATTGAGGGTTTTGTGAATGCATTCAGTGTCAGTCATAATCAACCCTACAGGATGGATACAGCAGAACAAAGTCATTCCATCACCCCTGATCCAAAGGGCAACTCCTTTAAGACTTCAAGATCCTTTAGGGGGTTTGGATTTGCCTCACCAGGCATATTGAGGTTTTCTTTAATCCTTCTGTTCCTGGCCACTGCGTTGTGTCTCTTGGCACAACTGATGTGGCAAAGCTGCATGTGCATAACAGATGATAGTGAAGTGGCTTGGTGTGATCACCAAATCATAGAATCATTTAGGTTACAAAAGGCCTCTAAGATCATCAAGTCCAACCATTAAACTAGCACCCAAATCCATCACTAAACTATGTCCCTAAGGGCTACATCTACCCATCTTTTAAATATCTCCACGGATGGTGACTCCCCACCCCTTACCTGGGCAGTCTGTTCCAAACCCCGACAACAAAAAAATTTTTCCTAATATCAAATCTAAGCCTCCTCTGGCATAACTTGAGGCCATTTCCTCTTGCCCTATCACCTGTTACTTGAAAGAAAAGATCTGACCCCCACCTGATTATAACCTCTCTTCAGGGAGTTGCTGAGAGTGACGAGGTCTCCCCTGAGTCTCATTTTCTCCAGGCTAAACACCCCCAGCTGCCTCAGCTGCTCCTCATAAGGCTTGCTCTCTAGACTCTTCCTTGGCCCTACATCAGAAATGCAGCAGCCTGGTGAGTGCAGTGGTGGGCTTGGCTGTGCTGCATGGTACATGAGAAGATGGAGAGGGCTTGCACTGGGGCTGTTTTCACCAGGTTATAGACAACACCTCGAGGTGTGTGAGGATAATAAGCACTGTTTGAGGCAGGGGAAACTGGCCTGAAGAGGAAGTGTTATGGAGAAGGTCACCTCAGGGAAGGCCAGGTGTCTAGGAGAGACTAAACAGGGACAGAGACCAGAAGGTGTGCTTGAGAATGGAGACAAAGATTTTGAAATAAAACTGTTTCTTGATGAAGGAAAAGAAATCCTATTTTTCCCTGGGTAGGAAAGATCATGTGCATTCTATATGGATAATATTTAATAACAGAGATATACAAATTAAATCCCTTTGTAAACAACTCATTACTAGCTCTGTACTCACATACTTATAATTGAGGAGGTTGCTGCTATTGTAAAAGCACTGATAGAGGTATAGCAGGGATGCTCTGTGTTGGCAAGCATGTCAAGCTCAGAGCAATGGAGTTTTGGGTTCCCAACACTGTCCAGGTATGTACCATTCTGCAGCTTCTGCTATGCAATGATGAGTCAGGTCAGTAGTGTTTTAACTACCAGCTACTGAATTTTGGATTTGAATGCCTGGGTTCAGACTGGCACTTCCTCCCTCAGCACACCCTGGCACTTCTCCTGAAACATTTGTTCTTTGGAGCAGATTTCCTATTTATATTCCACCACCTGCCTTTCCCCTGGGTTTTTTTGTTGTTTTGTTTTTTTTTTTTTTTTTTTTTTTCCCACTATCCCCTGAGAACATGGTAGCTATTTTCTGTCCATGAGTCAATGGTGAGAATGGTGTAAAATCTGGTACAGGATGATCCAATAGGAGAGGAATTACTGGTATTACTTTGCACTCACTCAGCACCAACTCTCCAAAGAGCTGTTATTGTAACATAAAACACAGCTGGAACATAAACCATTGATCCTTATGAGTTTTTTTCTTCAATCAATATTTCTTTATAGGGAAACTTCACTCAGGATGTAATAAAGAGGTACATCATAACTGCCATGTGCCACAGGATACAAGGGTTCATTTTAGACGCTCTGAGTCCTGCTGGTATTGAAAGGGGACCACAGTGCCAGAGCAGGGCAGAAGATGATGCATTTGGAGACTGGGCTTTGCAGTCTATGATGCTGTAGGTGAGAACTAGGACCTTTCAGAGAGCTCCCCAGGGCATAACCCTTGAATGTGCTGGTGGCTGTAGATCTTGACCTCTCCTATGCCTTAAACTCCAGGAAATTATTTCTTTGTTATATCTTCACTCAGTGGCTTTGAGACTCACAACTCCTGGCTGAAGAACAGGATGACTAAATACTGACCAGGAAAAGTCCAAATTCTCTAGACTCTTATAAAGTCTGGAGGACTGGAAATGGGCAGGGAATAAAAATCAAAAGAAATCACTTACACAGAAACATGTCACCTGCCATAAAACGACAATTAAAATATCCATAGCAGCAGTGCATTTTTATAAATGTGTTCTGTCAGGAGCTGCGGAAGGGCTCAGAGTCACCCCACAAGGCAATAAGGAAAGAGTGTCAGATAGCAATTAGTGTTCATACAACGAGGCAGATGGGTTGTCCTTTGCAGCTCAGATGTGGAAGGGGCTTTTGCGGTTTTTTTGAGACTGCAAAGCACTGAACAGCTTTTGTTATAACAGAACTTGTCTGTCAGATACTGAAATAGACCAAGATAAGTTCATATGCTCACAATTCTATGTTTGATGCTAAATAGAGAATTACTGTTCAAATAAATGGAGAGAAAATGCAAAGGAAAAAAATCCCAGGACAAGTTCCCAGGCAGAGAGGCCCTGCACAGAGATCTTGTCATATTAGAGGGCTAGGTAATCACCAACCATATGACGTTTAAGAAGGACAAGTGCCAAACTCTGCACCTGGGATGGGGCAACCCTGGATGTACAGACAGACAGGGGAATAAGACACTGGAAAGCAGTGCCATGGAAAGAGACCTGTGGGTCCTGGTTGATGGCAAGATGATCATGAGCCAGGAGGGTCAGCTGTGTCCTGGGGTGCATCAGGCACAGCATTGCCAGCTGGACAAGGGAGGGGATTGTCCTGCTCTGCTCTGCACTGGGGCAGCCTCACTTTGGATATTATGTACAGTTTTGGGTATCACAAACTAAGAAGGATATAAAGCTATTAGAGAGTGTCCAGAGGAGGGTGACCAAGGTGGTGAAAGGTCTAGAAGGGAAGCCATAGGGCCAGCCAACATCCCTTGTCTTGTTCAGCCTGGAGAAGAGGACACTGAGGGGAGACCTCATTGCAGTCTACAACTTCCTTTTGAGGGAAAATAAAGGAGCAGGAAATTATCTCTGTGGTGACCAGTGACAGAACCTGAGGGAATGGACTGAAGTTGTGTCGGGGGAGGTTTGGGTTGGATATTAGGAAGAGCTTCACCCGGAGGGTGGGTGGGCACTGGAACAGACTCCCCAAAGAAATGGCCATGGCACTAAGCCTGCCAGAGTCCAAGAAACATTTGGACAGTGCTCTCAGGCACATAGTGTCGTTCTTGGGGTTGTTCTGTGTTGGACCAGGAGGTGGACTCAATGATTATCTTTGGAGGTCCCTTCCAAATGAGGATGTTCTATTAAATTAAGCTTTGGTTTGATAGTATAGCTTGTCATTATTTTATTGGCTCACTTTTATTTATAGGAAAGTGTTCCTATCCCCTGCCATTCATCTCCAAGATTAACAGAGATGCCCTGTGAAGCAGGAAGGGTTATGCACAGGATGAAATCTCTCTGTATTGACTAATTTCCAGTTACCATTGGAGAGTAGGGCTGTGGTAACCTTTGCTTCTCCTAATTTTCTAATCTGCCCTCCATTTGTTTCCCAAGGCATGACAGAGGACAAGATAGCACCTGTCTCAGCTCTCTCTTTCCCACTGATCCCATCTCCACTTCAGCCCCAGAGTGCTGAGAAAGTGCAGCCCAAGTAGATCACTTTGTGGGTGAGGATAGGGATCCTCACAGACTGACTAAGATCACTTGAAAACAGATGGAGAAGAACCACCCTCTCGCTCTGTTTAGGCACAGAAACAAATTATCAGATGTTCTGTTACAAAGGTTATAAAGAAACTGATAAAAAACCTTGTGAACTTCTGGGCAGACTGTAGTGAGTTAAGGGTTTGCTGGCCTTCAAGTAGCAGGGTTCATCCACCCCAGTTTCATCTGCTTTCTCGCTAGCTGTTCTTGGCATAGTTAGATGTGTTGTGAGAAAGCGACAAACAATTGAGCCAAGCAGAAATCGTGGTTGACTTCGTAGATCAGAAAGATGTCAATATTAACATATTTTTAACTCCCCAAACTATGCAAAGAAAGTGCTGGTGATTTCAGAGAGGTGGGAGCATGCATGAGGCACATGCTGTGACACTTGCACATATTCACATCTGTATGCAAGACTTAAACACACATATATAATACACACATGCACATTCACTGTAAAAAATACCACAGTAATGTCCAATGAGATAATGGTCTTTTTTCAGACAATTCCAGATAAAAGGATTGCTTTTTTTGATCTACTATGTTGACTGTGAACAGAAAACAACATGGAAGCGTAGGCAGAGGTATGAGGTGGGCAGAAAGTGTGAGAGAGTTCAGCACTATATTGCTTGGTGCAAAACTGCTTTGGCAGAGTGCATAGGTGTAAAAATATGAAGATAGAAAAAGAGGGAATTCAATTTCTTCCATTTTGAGCCTTTATTTTACTAAAGAGGTGAAAAGTTCTTAAAACATCAAAGAGAAAGCTTTATGGATTGTTTGAGCTGTGAAAAACTCAGTTTGGTTCACACAAGCATTGATGATTTTCTCACTTTCTATTGATATGTTATGCATGGAGTTATCACACCAGTGATATTTCACAGTGTTTCTTAGACCTCTGAAAGGTCATGGGATCAGTTGCCAACAAAGTTCTGCTACAAATACTGATCAGACCTACAATATTCTGTGCTAGATAAGGTATGTCTGAGCATTTTTCACTTTGAAGTTCACTGAAAAGTTTAGGAACACACCAAGCTATTTGCTATTGAGCACATTAAAGCAGGACAAAGAAATCATGTTAAAAATGAAGATGCTCCTCACATCTATCCAGCATGTTATGGAGCACCAGGTGGAAGCATTAAAAAAGACAGGCCTGCTGAGTAATTTGAGAATAAGGGATTTGTTACACTGTGAAAGGATAAAGATCTTCTGGTCTCTCTGAACAAATCCATTCCTCATAACTTAATGCTCAACAATGAATAGTCAGATATTTGCGCAAAGCAAACTGGAAATCGTACAATCATCTAGGTTGGAAAAGACATTTAAAATCATTGAGCTTACCATTTACTGAGCTACATGAATGGAAGTCATCAGTAAGTGTGTAAAATACTGGACTACTCATGCAACAGCAAAATGAAAGACTCTAAGAAAACACATATACAATATGGATTAAAAAAAAAATCTACATAAAAGAATGGGCAGTGGGTGAAAAATAGTCAAATGAGTTTCTGTTTCCAGCCCTAGTAAATGACTAGGATGATTCCTGCCCTTTGTAATTTGTAAAACTATTTAACAGCTCAGCATGAAACACTCTGTCAAGATTTAAGTCTATCACAGAGCTGAAATACAACCATTTAGGATTGTTCCTGGTCTGCTGCATGGTCTGCCAGGGAAGTTTTGGTGCAATAACCATCAACCAAGAGAGGAGGCTTGTTCAAAATTTCCTCTGTTCGAATGTTTGCCATTGGTGCTGGAGCTCCAGAAGAGACTCCGAGTCTGGCTGACACTCACACATGTGAATCTGGACTAATCCTGCAGTTTGGCTGCTATGGTCCACAGCATCTTTGGGACAACCAATTCTGTATTTCCCTGATACTCATTTTCCTTTGTAAATGGTGTTCACTGAGAAAATGTTAGTGTTTCTCAGGGAGGAAAGGGACCTATGAGATGGTTTTTCTCAGAACTCTGAGTGTGTTGAGGAGGCAAAAGTTGGGCTACTCACATACTTCCACCTGTATAGATGCTGAAGGAGAAGTCCACTTTCCGTATTTAGTGTAGAAGTGACTCCATATTAAGCTAATTTAAAATGAATTACTTAAAATGACTTGCTTATCCACAGCACACACCAGTTTAGAGAAAAGAATGAGTGGCAGAGAGATGGCCAGGAGAATAGAGATGGTGCAAACATGACTTGATGGCCATGGTGGGTAAACTGAGAAGCCCATTGTCCTGATTTATTTTCTCAGTCACTTTCTAGGCTTATATCTGCTGCCTCCTCTGTGCATGCCTTTGGGGTGGTGGAGAACCACACCAGAAAGAGTTCTTGACTTCTCAGCCGCCAGAGATCAAAGAGTGTTCTGGCACTGTGGTGTATGATACCTCTCAAATGACTACTCAAATTTGGGACTTAGTCTTGTTGATGTCTCAAAGTGTCTATTTTGCACACAAGATGGGGTATGAAGGTCTTGACATTCAGCCATCCAGGACAACGCTGTCTTTCTTTGCAGGTTATGTGAAAGCTGGGTGGGAAGGTGATCTGAAATAAGCTGAAACACCCCTATGACAACTGCAGTGAGAAAGTTAATTTAGTGATGCACTTAGCATCTTCATGTCCTGGCAGGTAGAGATATAGAGGATAATAAACAAGCCTTTTTGCTTTTATAACTTTACTAGTCTTAATTATAACCAACAGCAAACCTAGCTGGAGAAATCTTTTGTTGATAAAATGTATGTAACTTTGTTTTAATCTGTGTTCTTAACTCTTCAGATACTGCTCTATTGACTGATCTCATTGCTGGCATTTGGTGATATTTATCTCTGTAAAGGTGAAGATTAGGTGGAGTTTTCTGATACGTTTAAGAGATGCCTGGGCACTTTGAAATATGCATATGATACAATATAGATCAATACAGAAATTAAAAGCAGGGTGACTGGGCATGTAAAAAACAGGAAAGGAAGTGTTTATAGAGAATAGATTGTGGAAACCATGATTTTGTATTGAAATATCTTTCTGAAGAAAACTAGAATTTAGAGGGGTAAACTGCTGGTATTTTGGTGAGTAGGGATCTGGGGGTTTAATTTACTGCTTTAGATCAAAACAAGTTTAATTAGTTCTAAATAATAGCTTAATTTTAAAGGAATTCCTGAGTAAGGTGAAAAAACCTTTTTCTTAGGATAAGATCACCACTATCACCATGCCTATTTTGTCTTTAGGATCTGCTTATTATTGACCTCTTCCCTTATCTGGCTCAACCCCCAGCTTGTAGCCTGCAGTGGTGGCTGTGCACCCCCTCTGCGCCTCGGTGGTCACCTTGCCCATTGTGAGCAAAGCACCTGCTGCTTTTGCAAATGGCCAATTGTTTGAGTCATTACCCATTAACATTTCAGTCTCACACATGGGGAAGCAGCTGTCCCCCTGCAGTCCATGGAGTCAAGAGGGAGTGCAGAGAGCCACCTGCAGCCTGAGACTCCAGCTGGGGCAGGGGGATGCCAGAGAAGAGGCTGTGACTCCTTGTGAGGTGCATGCTTGGGCAGGCTACTGGCAGGGTCCTGCAGACCCATGGAGAGAGGAGCCCATGCTGGAGCAGGTTTGCTGGTAACACTTGTGACTGTGAGGGGGACCCAGGCTGCAGCAGGCTGTTCCTGAAGGACTGTGCCCCATGGAAGCGTGCAGTTTCCAGAGAACTGCCCCATTGCAGCAGCTTGTGGAGAGCTGTTGCCCGTGGGATAGACTCACGCTGGAGAAGTTCATGTCCCCCATGGGAGAGACCCCACACTGGAGCAGGGAAATGACTCCCCTCTCTGAGCAGCAGCAGGAACAATGTGTGATGAACTGACTGTAACCCACATCCCCTGTCTCCCTGCACTGCTTAGGGGGAGGAGGTAGAGCTGGGAAGGAGAGAGGGCTGGGAAGAAGGTATTTTTAAGATTTACTTTAATTCTCATTTTTCACTCTTATTTTGTTCATAATGAATTAAATTAATATCCCCAAGTTCAGTCTGTTTTGCCTGTGATGGTAACCACTGTGTGATCCCACCTTGTCATTTTCTCAACTCATGAGCCTTTTGCTGTATTTTCTCCCCTGTCCAGCTGTGGAGGGGAGCTGTCAAGAGGCTTTGGCGGGTGCCTGGTATCCAGCCAGGGTACACTCACCACAGTGACATTGTAGAAAAAATTAATGAACAGTATCTATACACTGTATACTGCTGGTTGTGTTTATTTGTTTGCTTGTTTGTTTGTTTGCTTTCCCACTTATCAATGATTACAGGTTTGTCTAGTTCTTTTACTTTTCAATTGCTATGGGTTTTTCTGTTCCAATTTGGCAGAATTAATCGTCTGGGACAGATATGTCGATGTACATAAGCTTGTGAAGGTGGGTGCAGGGGTTTTTCAAACAGTGTTTAAATACTCAGGGCACTGAATTTACAGACCTTCATTCTAAAATAAAATGTTTGAGCAGGAATTGCATGTATTTTGAATTCACAGAAGACATACCAGTGTTCCTATTTAAACAGTGTATCAAAACAAGGATATGAATTCAGTGAGTGTGATCTTCAGCTGAGACATCAGTTTACAAACTGGTTAATTATGTATCTTAAATATGTAATTATATCAAGGGAAAAGTCTGCTTGTATGTCAAATAACTGGGTATTCTATCGCCACAAGTAAAGGAATTTTACAATTGCTTGGGAAAGGTATTTTTTCCTCCTTTTCATTTTAGAGATCAAATAGAGCATACCCTCCATTTTCTTGTCAGAATTAGAAAGCTAAGTTAAGAAGATGTTTAGAGAGAGGGGCTGTTTGCTACCTTGCTGTTAAAATCATGTTTTTCTGCCTGTAACCATAATATTTTCAACATTGTAATGCTAGGCAGGAAGGACAAGATTGCTAGCTATCATCTCTGATTTCACTGTTTCCTGATTCATGTCCTATATGGCCTAAAATTTCTGTAGATAAATGCAGTTTCCAAGTTAAACACAGATGTGGTGCAGTGTAATTCTGGCAGGTGCTATTGTGCTTGTGCTATAAGAGGTGTTACCTGATCTTGCTTGTCTTTAAAGCTGAGCAGACAAGGGCGCTGATTTGGCTTTCCCCTGAACATGCACAGTGATGTAAAAAAGAAATCTTCACCAGCAGGTACTTTACAGAGGTGAACCAGGTACACAGTGAAGAGCTTGTTTTCCAGTCCTTCCTAGACTCTCACAAATACCTGCCCGCTGTTCCTTAGGAATTATGCTTTCCTTTGCAATTTTTGAATGTGCTTTACAGCAGTTTGTGGGGATGCTGATACACAAAAGGATAAAGTTTAAGGGTGTTCTAAGAGGTATCATATAGAGAATAGGGAGGGGGAGAGAAATTGGCAATATAATGCAGAGATTAAGAGAGTGTGTTGGAAGAAAGGATGTAAAGATGCATGCAAATAAGAGAATTAAACAGGAAAAAATAAGACAGTAGGCCGCGATTGAAAACGGTTAACATGAAAACACAAGGCAGGCAAAAAGGAGCTAAGACAATACCTATTGAAATTTCATTCATCAGAGGAACAAGAGAAACAAGAACCTAATTTTCATGAGCATCCCAAAGTTCAGCAGGCATAAAATCATACACTTAAATTACAGAATGCCAACACTCTAAATCATGCATACATACATACAAACAAGATGTTTAAAAAAATAAATGTAATCTTATTTTAAACAGCTTATGGTTGCCCCCAGAACCAATTTAACCATTTTGTCTGTAATACCCTGGCATGGTTCCTATAAAAATGGGAGCAATTTGTTAGATTCAGCAAGTTGGTGAGCAATTTAACTGAAAAAAAAAAAGAAAAAACCAACCAACCTGGTATAGTAAAATAATGTTAAAAGGTTTTACTTAAGCTCAAAAATCACAGAATTCAGGCATGACTAAAGTGGTGCTACTTAACCCCCTCAACTCTGTTGAAGGATTACAGCAACTATTCATTGTTTGAAATCTCTTTTAACACTTAAATCCAGCCGATTAAAGATAGGATTTTGAGAACTGAGTACCAGGTGAGGAGATTGTGAGAGGAATAATGATAGCAGGAGCCATTGTCATCAAATTATTTTAATTTGATAGTTATATTTATAGTTGTGGGGGATAATGCGTAGGAGCTGGAAATATTTTTAAATCCTGTTTCATTTCTTGTCTGTAATTTTTCTTTTCGAGTGTTATGTCTGTTGTGTCTGTATGAAAGTGGCTCAGAAACTAGAGATAACCCTCAAGTTTAAAAGCATCTTTTTTGCTTTTATTTCTTCAGTATTGCCAACATGGTTCTTGTGGTTATCAGAACACATTGATTTGTAAGAAATCAGATACTTGGCTAATAAAAAGTACTATAAAATCTGGAAACGATTAATAAAAAAGGTTACAAAATGACTGCTTCTAACAGAAAATAAACAAAGTCTACATTCTTCTTATTCTCAGTCATAGACAAATGTGTTTAAGGAGTTTTGACAACTCAGTTGTTTTTATTTAATCATTATATTCCTTGCAGAAATATTAATATCTACCATAAAATATCTATCACATTTAGGCATATCTATCTTATTTACATAAGATGAATAGAAGATGCAGAGGCTTTGTGGTAAAAACTGTTACAGAACTTTGGCACAAAGTTAAGCTTTATTTCTCAAAATGGGTGGCTGTGAACTTGAGTACTAATAGATTCAATGGGATTTGATAGAGATTAATGATGCATTTGAATTTCAGGCAGTATGTGTTTTGTTGAACTGTGGGATGGGGTACTGCTCTATTACTTTTTCAGGTGAATGCTCTTTTTTGAAACTGTTTTCTCAAGTAGACACTGGATCAGCTTTTTGAACAGATGTTTCATAATTCTGCACCCATTAAGCCATCTCATAATAAGTGATTTTTTAAGTTTTTAATTTTGCTTTATAACAAATATGAATCTGAGACAAACAGGAGGACAAATAGGGACACGGCAATCTGTTTTCTCTTGACAGAAGAGTTACATTACTTATTTTTTTGCTATTAATGTTTTTGTTGGTTACAATGAATACTGATTGTCACAAATTCAATTAGTGCATAAAAATTAGAATAACACTTTCTATATCTAATTGATATATTTTTCTGTTCAATGCCTGTTTCCTCCAAACTACACTGCCTTGGTAGCTTGGAAATTCCATATTGACTTTACCAAAATGCCCTCAGAGTTTTCATGTTCCCTGGTTCTCCCATAGTAAGAAAACATATGTGAGAGCTCACCTTTGAAGGCTTCATAAAACCAAGCTCAAGAGCCACGAGCAAAATAAATTAGCCCCACATACCTTGCAATGGTGTCATTCCTCTTACTGCATTGGTCCACCCATCCATCTGTCCATTCAGAAGTACTGCTGAATTCTGAGTATTCCCAAAGCCTTTGATTTAAACTATCAGAAAATTTTGTTTTGAGATCAAAAGGTAGTAGGCTAGTTGCACAAATGATGACATTTCCCACCTTGGCATACATGTGAAGGAGGGTTGGCTGTAGAATTTCAAATGCTGTGAGACCAGAGCTACATGGCTGGAGGATAAAAAGTAACAGCACAGCAGTGAAGCAACCCCATGTGAGAAATGGAGGTTAGTCTGTCCTGTATATTTTTGCTGAAGGGAAGGATTATTTGTAGCAGGAACCAATTATTCATTTTTGTATACTGTGCCATTTTCTTATCTGTTTATGGTACTCATTGTTGATGTAATTTAAGACTAAATATATGAACTCCTATAGCCTTAAATTTTATGCCTTCAGAGTAACACATCAATTAAAATGTTGTGACTAAAATATTCTGGGAAGGTATTTTTCACTTGGAATTTTTTTATAATATTAGGATGAATCCCACTGTGGCTTATGTCAGTCTTGTCAAATTCTATGATGTCAGCCATCAGAAAGATAAATGGAACAAAGGGTGGCAACAAAGAGGTAGGTTACTGAACGGGAGACAAATCAGGATGTATATATAGCAAGAGATAGAGACAATGACATAAAAGAATAAACAGAGAACTGACAGTACGGTTCTGTACCAGAGCAGAGGTGGAGAAGAAAAGTGATGTTACAATGAAAAGGGAAGATAGCTCTATACCAGAGTGAAAATCTCCATTGTCACCTCCAGTAAACAGACTAAAAATGCTGTAGCAACCTTTGCCTGCTTAAAAATAGTTTGAAGGTATCTAAGTGCAATTTTGTTTGACCATTATTTACTGTTCCCTTCCTATCAGAAATCCCAGGGACAGGTTTCCCAGAATCATACTGAAAGGTTATGTCAAGAAGGCATTAATGCATTTTTGGTGTTTATACCGACCTTGTTTCTATCATTACAGTGGCCCAACCCTTTTCTCATGGTAGTGCTATTTAATGCTTTTTCCCCCACAAAAAATGTTTCCCATCTGTAATTATGTCTCTTCCCGCCTAGTTTGTCTTTCTGGATCTGCTAATTATGGACAGCACTCTTAGTTAATACCAAAGGAAGGATAATATAAAACACAGTCTTTAATTTATTATAAACTATCACATGGCAGTGCAAGTGAGTTTGATGTGTGTGTGGAAAGTGGAGTTTGTAGCATTACAGCAGATGAGTTGTTCCACCAAATGGGCATGAGGTGCCTGTCACCCTGGTACCCAAGCCCTTGTGAAAACCAGATTGCCTACAGTGTAACACAGTTGTTACCAGTGTTTTCAAATATTTCAGTTGCTTTGTTTGCATGTTAAAAGATAGAAGATTTCATGGATTGTCTTTTCCTTTCTTTGCTGACTGGGAACCATCTCAGTGGTATTTACAGCAGTTGGTTATATGGAAACATACTTTCAAGGAAGAACATATTATTTTATTTTATTTTTCTGTCACCAAATGTGGTTTAACAGTGAGAAAGAGGAAAAGCCAACTGGCAATTTGCCACCATCTTGATGGCAACAGCATGTATTATTTTGGTCCTCAGGAATCAATTTGGGAACCACTCTCTAGGAGGGAGCACTATAAAGAGAAATGTGCTGTCTGTGGCTGCTCCTGAACATGAAGCTCCATGAGGAATTTAAATTTTTATTTCAGAAGCAAAGCTGGTGGCAGAACTCTAGTGAATACCAATTCCTGCTCTCCCATAGCTGATCATTTTCCACAGAAATCTATAATCTCAGGCATTTTGTAGCACCGCCTGTCAGCTGTCCTGGATCTTGATCTTACAGTGTGTAAACTTTTCCCATAAAGGTTTTTAAAACATAACCCATAAATTTCAGTGTTTGATTTAGAAAGGCAAGTGTGAATTTATATGCATGTGATGACAGTAAAACAAGCTTTTTGCCCAGCAGAAGACTGAGGCATTTTTTTGCTCACTGAGCAACTAACAGCATCCACCCCAGAAAGGCTGTTGGATGAGACTGTCAGAGCAAAAGTCTCCTTCATGGGGCAGTGCAAGGAATCCACCACAAAGGAAGGTGAAAAAAAAAGAAATATACTGGAAAGCAGCACAGAAACAATGCCAAGGATGTGGCAAGGATGTTGAAGAAAAACCAAGATGGGAAGATAAGTGAAAAACAGACATACCATCACTGCTCTTTATCTGAGATTAATTTCTGCCTCCCACATGGGAATAAATATTATTTTCATACTTAATGGAACTTCAAAATTCCTTTAAGATTCCTCTTTCAGTTGAGGGCTAATTTCAATTAACCTCATGTTTTTTAACTCTCACATGAATTTCCCCATGATAGCTGACATCTAGATAGTGAAAGAATTGATGCCATTTACAAATCCTGCAGGGGGAGGCTTCAGTAATTTATGCTGCATTGATGTCAACTGTGTACAAAGCAACATTTGTAGGTTAAGGAGGTCAATAAATGACCCTAGGTTAACGATAAACATATATTTTTACTAAGAGGTCATAAAGCACCCCAGAGTAGCTAGCAGATACATAAGGTGTCTGATCATCCTGTCTTAGCATCTCTCAAAACATTGAATGGTGTAATCTTTTCACCAGTAATTTGATTGTCATTAAGAGAAAAATTAAAAGAATCCATGGATAAAAACACAGCTTAGAAGATTGTGACATCAGCTGACAAAATCCAAGAGGCTGAAGATGTGACCTAGGACACAGCCTGTGTTTTTCTTTGCAGTAGCACAAGACAAATGCAAAGTTCCACTCCTACCATTGAACTTCCTAGCTTTTGTCATTTTTGTCATGATGTTAACATTGATAAGCATTCATCAGTGCCAAAGGGGTGTGTGAAAATGATTGCATAAATACAGTATTAATATGCATATAATTAATACGAGAAAACATGCACAAGTTACTGCTGTACTTGACTTGTTTGACTTTTGTCGGTTGAACAAGAATCTGTACTTAGTTTCAAGTGCTAAAATGAAGTGGGGATGAGGGAAATGTGCTAATTCTTGGAACCAATGCCCTTCTGAAGAGTGGCAAGGTGGAATTTTCTAGGATACTTGAAATTTCAGTCCACTAGTATGATTATAGCATGTTGCAATGCAAAGTGGAATTTCCTAGTTAAGAATGTATCTCAGGTTCCCAAGCCCCAGGCCAGTGAAAGCTGCGTATACTGTGAAGGTGAAATGTTCAGTCTCCAAAGCGAGAGAGCCATCCACATCAATTTGCAGCAGGCTAAGTGGCATCAGCTATGGGAGGAAAGCTATCAAAGCCTGGCTTAGAGAGCTGTGCTGCACAAGCTGCACAGCACAGACTGAAGGAATCTGCATAAACAAATTAGAGACTTACAGCTGAAATGCTCCAACAGCACTAAGTCTATAGAAGCACAGTGCTGCAGGGAGGAAGATGATGCAGAAGAAATATCTCCTGTATAGCAATAAGCAATGTCAACTGTGTTATGGAAGGAACTTGATTGGCTTGTGTTCTGTAGCAGCTGGGATTTACATCAGACCATACTTCAGGGAAATCTGTGAAATAAGCTTTACTTGTGGTATTGCAAAAACTCTGAGATTTTACATTTGCAAGTACATGTACAAATTTATATATGCATATCTGGAGCCTATGTGAATCTGCATCTCACTCCTCCCCCTGAGATTCACTGAGGAGTGAGCACCAAATCTAAAAAAATTAAATAAATAGAAAACCCCCTCTGTCAAAGCAGCCAGAATTCTCCTGGTACCACAACTAAGTACAATGTCACTGATTAGGTGCATTGATTCAGTGCAAGTTAAAAAGAGGCCCAGGCTGCTTCTTAAGTTTATGGCCTCTGATGATACTTTAAAAACACATATCCTATGAATTTTGTTATTATAGTAACATCTGAAAGCAGCCAAGTTTTCTGATTTCAGGTTTCACTTTGCTCTTCTGAGACAAGCAATGCTTCTGAGTTAAAACTGGCTGATAGGAGATAATGACGTAACATTTATGGAAAAGTGCTTGAAGTGGTGATAATACTGCATTTTCAAGAGAACTATAGAACCTTCAAATAACACTTGTTTGTATTAATCTTTTCTTTCAAAATATGGTTGATTGTAGAGAAAAAATCTGAAAGCAGAAATTGCAACCTAGTATGTGTGTGCATTGAATGTAAGGTGTCAATGTAAGTTCCTTTGAAAAGGTATACAGAAGTGAAATCTGTATGGAATCAAAAAGGAAACTGTTGATAACATCATTATCTACACACAACCCAGATCCAGAGAAGCATATATGTGGAAGAACACACTATCCAGGCAGAGACCTAGAACCAAGCTATATTGCCAACTTTATACATGATTCTGAAGTTCCAGAAAAATTTTCTTCCAGCTTTAAGGAGTTTTATATTTCAGCTCCAAAATTACCTGCTTCTTCAATTTCTAAATTATTCAGATATTTTTTGTATACTTATAACAGTTTCAGGAGCTGCATAGCAGTAGCAGGTGTTGAAAAACTAGGTTTTTCCCCATAATGAGAACAAATAGTAATGGAAATCCTTAAAAATGCAAAATTAATCTGTGTATCCAAACACACAGCTCAGGACAGATTTTACTCTCAGGTAGCTTTTAACAAATACATACTCTTTTCAACTACAGAACTGAAATGACATATATGTATTTGAAAAGTAAATTTCTTGTTACAGGAAGAAAAAACATTTCAGAAATTGAAAAGAGAGCTTGGTTGGTGCTCTCTATCCTCACTAGTACCCTCAGTTTCTTCTTTAGGAAAGAGACCCTTTGAGATGCTGAACACCTTAAGATCTGCTGGGTTCTTAGCTTCAGGTTCCTGCACTTGAACTATTTTTTGTTTTAAAGTTCAAGTTTTCAGGCTATAAATTTCATGCACTTTTATTTAATTAGAAGCTAGGCATCATACATTAATATCTTCTTATGAACAGCTTCAATAAAACATTATAAATCATCACTTGGAAATACATGTTGAGATTGTGTGCATTTTTCTCCTCCTCTGTGAATGCAAAGCTCAGCACACTCTATTGGATGCCAGGTGGTGTGCTGTTCCCCTTCTAACAATTTGCTCTGATCACTTCCCTTTGACTTGGTAACTCTCTGAGGAAGAGGAAATAAGAGGTTCAGTAGAAGCTACAAGTATTTTCAAGGAATGATTTCCTGTATGACAAGTTTGGCATCTCAGATTACTAGCTTTAGGTTGTGCTATTTTGTCCAGTAGGGCAGGATTTGAAAGAGACTGTAAAAAAGAGAAAGTAATGAATACTAATCAAATGATTTGTCTTGATTTTGGTCTGTCCCTGAGCAATCTGCAGGCAAAATTCGTGAAAGAGTTGGTTGCTGTGATGGACATGCTTCCACCTTGGACTGGCATAGCTGGACAGTTAAACAGAACTCAGCAAGATGTAGAGATGGACAAAAGTCATACAGACATACTGCCAGAGATGAGTCTAAGTGTTTTTCTTCTCTTCTGGGCTTTATTTATCTCTTTGAGGTTCATGCTATCCTTTGAAAAGAAAGAAACAATAGAGGGAAAAATATAGTGGTGGTTCAATGAAGTTTCCACTGTAAACTATGAATACATGGGTGACCTATTCCCAGTGGCTGAAGGGGACCCTGGAAATGAGTTGGGAAGGGAAACACAATAAGGATAATGACAAAAATTGAAGTAATACTTTAAAATTATTGTTGTCATCCATTTGGAAAGCAGGAACAAACCTGAGTCAAGACACAAATCCAGAGAAGGTGGTATTATGGCAAACCAACCCTTGTTCCTGATGATGTGCACCAGAGTTGGAGGGTAACATTACTTTCACCCAAACCCCTTCTTCCACTTTATCACTCAAGTGTTGTTAATGGAGCAAAAATGATGTAGAAATCAGAACTGACTCAACCCCCCAGGCAGTGCTGACATGATGGTTTGGCATGGTTTTACATCCCTTGTCTGCACTTCAAACAAACATCAGACTTCTTTACTGCTCATTTTACCTTTTCTGAAGTTTTACATGAATATGTCTAACTGCTATGTTATGAAATACCTCTATGTCCAGCAACACATGAAAAGCTTTGATCAAATGCCTCTCTGATCATACAAAGACCTCTCCTTTTTGTTCCATATTTTCAGGGAATTGAAAGGCTGCTATGATAGTAGAACAGTCTGTTCCAAAATGGAAGAGTAGATGCTTTATATAGCAATTTTGGGTTGTAGAGCACAGTATTATGATTTCCCTCTGGGAGAATTTCCCAGTGTTGATATGGAACTGGAGTCACAAGCTTTGTGATTCACAAACTACACCCAGAATCTTCTATAAAAATAGCTTAATTAGGAGGGCTGCCTGACAGATATGCTAGACAATAGTATCACCACTGGAGCTAGCCAGGAATTTTGTGACAAAATGGCTTTTCATCATAGCACAATGATTCACCAAGCATAAAACTTTCAGTGAAAACTTTCTCTTTCATCCTACTTTTTGGAGAAAGGTTTTGCAGGCTCAGGGTAGAAATAATGACAAAAGCTACAAAACTGGTCAATGCTGCAATAAGGGAGCTTATCAAAAACACCTGGCCTGGCTTAGACCAGAGACTCATATCCTGATCTCCTAAATGTCCCTTGAGTATCATGAATTTTCTCTGGAAGGGGCTCTTTCTACTTCAGGGGAGTTGTTCTGTTCAGTGCGATCAAAATAGTGTGAAGCAGAGACCTGAGCCTTGTTCTTCCATGCTCCTGGTGACTTCTCCTCTAGAGTGTTACAGGTGGTTTCACCCTGTGCTGTCACAGTGGCTGCTGGGCTGCCTGAAAAGGAGTGACTCCAGCGAGGAGGCTCAGCAATGAGGACTCAGGCATTCACCTGCATTAAGGAGGAGCAGCAGAGTGAGGAGCTCCCACAGCCAGGTGAGCCCATTGACTTCCTTCCCATCTTCTTTCCCTCCCCAGCTTGAAATTGAAGGGGAGATTTCCCACTCCTAGTTATTCCTCATCACGTTTCTATTTTTCAGCATCTGGTTAACAAGCAACTCTTTTCTCCTGAGCTCTACTACAAGATATTTTCTCTGAGAAACCTGGGTATACTGCGTTACCATGCCTGTGAGAAAATGCTTCAGGTGACAACCTGTTGCTGCCTGTGCCAGAAAGGAAATGGTTCTTTCTGAAAGCTGCTTTACTTCCTTGGATCAGGATGCCCTGAGAGGAAGAAATACGCATGCGAGTGCTCTTAGGACAGCTGAGTTCTCTTGCCAGAATCAGCTTTAGGAAGCTCAAGCAAATCAATTCTAGATTAGAAGCACTTTATTTTAATTTAAACATTGCCTGCACTGTTCCGTGCAGCTTCCTTTTCATAGCAAACCTTCAGTTTTTCATTTCTTCTGTTAGCTCCTGAAAAAGTATTTTATCTCTTAATGTACTGATACCACTTCTCTCTTTGGAAAATCTTTTCCCCTTTGTCCAGACTGCTGCTGCTGCTTTCTGCTCTATAAAGGTCTCATGAATATGGCAAACCCAAAGATTTTAAAAAACTCTTTTCAAACATGGTTGAATTTTGTGTTAAGCCTAATATATATTCAAATGAACATTGCTGCCCTTGCAGTCTCAGCTCTCCTTCAGTCTGGTTAGAGAACTGAGCTGTGACACAAAATTTCTCAATCACAACAATTCAGGAGTAAGGAGATGGAAAGCATGTCTAATACTGAACTTTGTCTTTCTTTAAGGCCAGATAGATTAGCCTACATCCATGTCTAACTAGATGTATTGTGAGCAAGAACTTTTTTCCACTTCTTGTTTTATATTATTTTTCCCCACGATTGGACCATGTAACACAACAGACAATATATATAATTAAAAGATAGATCATATTTTTTATACATAGGCAGCAATATGCACAGTTTTGCCAATGACTGCAAGTAGAAAAAACCTGTATTGAATAACAAATAATGTGTTACAGAAACCAGTACAACTTCCCCTCCACACAAGTGCTTCCTATAATTTTACTCCTGTTATCAATCATGAGAAGTTCCTTAAGCAAGAATTTTTATAACATGCTGAGGGAAGGAAAGCATGATGCCAAAAATAGGCAGTCAGGATTATTATTAGTTTGTTCCCACAAAATCCTGACATAATCTTAAAAGGAGTACATTTGGCTATCTTTTATATTTGTCTCTGTTTTTTTGTGTATTAGGATTTCTGTTTAAAATATTTTTTGTAACAATATGGACAAGGCATTTTTTAAAAGGACAAAGAAAACATTTTCAAATAATACCTTCAATTCAGGAGAGGAGATCTAGGAAAATCAAATAGCACAAAGCCCTCAATAAACATTGCCAGAGTTGACAATATAGCCTCCAAATTATAATTTTTTTCACTGCAGGTTTCTATCCTGATAGAACATCCAGAGTTCAGATCCAGCATACAGAACAGTCCCCCTTGAATGCATTCTTTCCTAACTAGGACAAGAGAACTATTTATTGTCACTTCCATTTGCACTGCCACAAAATATGACACTTTAATTCATTGTAAGAATCACACAAGACAGTCTCACAATGTCTGTATTTGGTCTACAACAGTAACTTTTGCTTAAGAAAAACAATTCTCCTTGGAGGAAGTTCAGCTGCTCCACAGACATTTCAAAATCTAGCTGTCAGAGGGAAATTCATGGAGAGGCCATTAAAATTTAATATTTCTAAAGTGAACTCTATTGTATGCTTAGCAGGTATTTTTAGCCTCCAAAATTATTTTTATTGTTTCTCAAAGACTAAATAATATATACTAAATGGAAGAAATTCTTCTTTTGCTTACCAGTGAGTGGATCCAGAATAACTCCATTCTCTTGAATTGTATCACTTCAGTTTAAGGGAAAGCAGGGTAAGGTTTTGTATGTATTTCAGTTCATTGTGTTTCTGTAAGTGTAATATTGTATTTCACAATTTTCCTAGTGTTAGTTAAACAAGTATATGGGGTTTTTTGCCAGTTCAGGCAATTTTGTTTCTCTTTCTCCAGTAGTTATTTCATCGAGTACTCTCTAAGCACATATTTACCCGTCTCTGTAATATTACTTGATATGGTATAGAGATATTTTATTGTCTTCCTAATGTTAGTTGATAAAGTAAGTATTTCTCAGTTATTGGAATACTGTAGCTCTTTATATATATAAAGGAGGTATTTCACACTTTCATGGTTGGGAGTATTCTTCCATTTGTCTGCAATATTTCATTACAGTGCATTTGAAAGTTCCAAAATTGATTTTTCAGCCTATAATGTGTTTTGTACAGAACTTTTTTAGTCTTAATATTGATTTCACTGTATCTTTCTGTCTAAATTTTTTGTACTTCCCAATTTTCTTTAATATTAGCTTTGGGTATAAAAGGAAGTGTAAGTCTTGCTCTTTGATGCTACTTGGACTTTTTACTCTGGACTTTTTCCACTTCTAGTAATGGTTAGTCTTAAATTAACTTAAAAGTCAAGAGTCCCTCTGGCTGTCAAAAACTCCACAATTATAAAAAAAAAAAATCAACACATCAACGTCTCTACAGTAAATTTAGGAGTTGGCATTTCCCATCCCCACCCTGCTCACTGTCTTGCATTCATTCCAGTGTGCATCTCTCTTCTTCCTTGTTTGCAAGTTTTCTGTTTCTTACTTATTTACATCCTTCATTATCCTTCAGTTCCTTTACCACATGTCATCCTTCTCCTTTTTTCCCATGGTACCTCACCCAATTACACTGTTCCCTGCTTCTTCTCTTCTAGCCTGCTTTTCTGCTCTATTTCCCCAGTTTCTCCACTGCCATATTTAAGGACTGCAGAAACAAAGAGTGGATCTTTTTTTCACTAGGGGCAATTTAATATTTGCCTGCAAAGGCTTCAGAGAAGTAGTGACCACATTTGTTGAAAGTATTCTAGCTACAGCTGCGTTCAGAGCAGTGGGAGAAAATGGCATATTGTTAAAAGGGAAAAAACTTAGAGATTCCTTCAGGGGCCAAGTTTTAAGGAAAAAAAAACGGTTGTCACACTTCTGGTAATCCTGTAAGCATTGAGGTCTCACTTCATAATATCTTGCTTTGCAAAATGTCCTTTCTCTCCCACTCTCAGTTTCTGCAGGGAGTGAGGTAGAATGGGAAAAAGAAATGGTCTGTGAGGAGGGAAAAGCATGTATGAACCACACAGGGAGGTGCAAGCTGCAGTTTTTGCTTAAGAAGGAAATATTTCCCTAGTGCTTGATTCTAATTTTTCTTCTTTTTCAAAGCAGTTAATCTGACTTTATGCTACACCAAATACAATAAATACTGATTTATTTTTCATATAAGGAAAATGTTCATAATTACTAGGAACTGGTTCTATTTTTAGGGTATTGCTTTTCATAACAGTTTTTACCTTTCTCCTCTCTGTTATGACATGCTGTAGTGAATGTAGGCAGAAGGACAAGAAGAAGCAAGCTGGAAAATCAGAGGTATGTATAGTTGCAAATGGGGGTTATGGGGCTACAATGCAGTGGATCAAAAATAATAATAATAATAATAATAATAATAGTAATAATAATATGATGCAGAAATACCAAATTTGTTTTACCTAATTCTACACTGGCCTTAACATATTAGGGAATGTTTAGTTTACTTCTCACATATTAGGGGTTGTTCACTTCTCACAGAAATCTGTGAGCACATTGTAGAGTATTTCTTGGGATAGATCACTGCTATTTACATAGGTATTTCCGGATTTCCTTTTGCAGTTCTCTATGAGTCCGAAACTCACACAAATGATGGATGGACTGAACAACTACATGACATTTTCCATGGTATTATTTAAACCTACTGCACTAATTTTACTGTGTGGTTTCATTCTCTAAATCTGATGGCATGTAAACTCCACATTTATAAGGTGTAGGTCATATAGTATGACATTGAACTGCAATTGATCAGTGTAAGATTTAAAGACCCATGCAGTGGAGAATAAAACCTACATGGAGCATGTTTGGCTGGGAGAAATATGGATCAATAAACATAAGCCTTAAATGGTAATGTACAAAAAAGATTCAGGTGTGTCAATGCAATTCTCAATTATTATGGAGGATTTTAGTCTGGAGTTGCCTCATGATGGTGCTCCACAGAGGAAAGGTATCAGTATAACAGGTTTTTCGATCATTTCTGATATAATATTCCAGTAGCAGAAGGTCTCATTTTATATCAGGAAATTAAAATACGAGGTAGCATTATTAATAGCTTTATTGAGTGAAAAGAGGTTAAAGTACTGTAGAAATATTTTGACAAAATTCCAACCAGGCTTTTAAAAACAACTGTTCAAAACTGCGTAGAAAACCCTTTGAACATAGATAGAGGGCAGAATTGAATGAAAGATTTCCTCAGCCAGTTTAATTCTGAAGGCTTTCATGGACCACATGGGCACAATGGACTAAGCAGAGAAGTTGCAAAAGTTTGCTCTCACTTTGACTTCTATATAGACATACATATGTGCATACACTCCCAAACAAAACTCAGAAACCAGGAAACAGGGATAAAAGGTTGTAGAGAAAAGGGTATGACTTTCCTCTCTTCAGTAGTATTTGTGGAAAAACAAGCACTGTTTTACAGAAAAGCTGGGTTTTAGGCAGAAGTAATTTTCATTTACTAATTCTGTCTTCATAATGGAGCACATTCATCATAACTGTATTGTAATTAACTGAAGTCATTCAAGGTTATTTTTGCCTAATCGTTTGACTGAAAAAAGGAACCTCCGAGGGATTTGAGGACATTCTGTTGCAACATGAACGCCTTCTTTGGGTCAAATGACTGCACATTTCATCATTCCCCTCTATGGCATGTTACTCTGTTTTACACTGAGAAGATGAAGAGCAAGAGAATTCCTAAAGCGGAGTTTTCATTCAACAATGTAATATTTTAAATGGTACCTTTATTGTATCTGTTAAGCATATACTTATCTTAAGGTGAGCAATACCAGCCTTAAAGTGAACTGCAGGGCACTGAAATGGATGGAGCTCATAGAGTGGGATGGAAACTGTGGATGCCCACTGGGAAATGCTGTGGGATCATTAGTGGCTCTAAGCTAGTGGACTTGGTTTTCCATCTCATCCAGCACAAAGGATGTCACTGTCATTGTCAAAGGGAGATGAAGTACTTGGATTTTTGCTCACCATGGTGTTAAAAGGACTCACAGGTCTGTGCCAGAGGAGTGGTTCTCTTTGGACACTGACCAGATGATGATCCCATGTAGCTTGCCAAGTCTGGCAAAACCACAGTTCAAACTGATGCTGCCTGGCTCCGTTAGCTTCAGAGAGGTGCAGGAGCCCTTCAGATTTGTTCATTCTCACAAATGTAGTGCATAAAGAAGGAAATGTAACACACCTAACAAATCCTGGGAGTGTAGCTTCTTTGAGAACTGGGAGAGAATGAATTTTCAATTGAAAATGGAAATTCTATCCAAAACAAAATAGATGTTAAAGCCACTATTCTCTTACCAAATGCATTCCATGATCTTGTTAATGGGAGATGAAAACACTGGGAACCTGATAAAGACTGCACAGAACATAACACATAGAAAAACTTGCAAAATCTAAGGTAGAGGCTTTGTCTTACAAATGGCTATTAGACTGACAAGACAGAAGCTGTGAAACACAAGAGTTCTAGTATAAGTATGGTATGTGAGAGGACTAATATATTTTATACCTTCATGATATGGGGAAAAATAACCTCTCTAAATCTTGTAAGTACTTCATCAGAACTGAAACAGGAGATTAAAACAATACCTTGTAGTACTAAATTGGTGGCTTGTGTTAAAAATGTCAAGACCCAAAATGGCACATTGTCTCAGGTTTGCTTTAAGAGTAACTGAAACCTAGCAAAGTCTTGGCATGGGTGTCACAGGGCAGGTACATCTGTGTTTATAAATACAATGGGAGTGAAAAAATACATTTTATTAGAAGCTATCAGACTTTTCTTTATGACTTCTGTTTTGACTTTGAATTATTTTATTTTGAGCAATTTTCCTTATTTCAAGAAAGAAGAAAAGCTTTAGCATTCATGACCAAAAAAGGCTTTATTTCCTTGTAAAATAATAAAGCTGGGAGACCTTTTTAAAATGACTCACAATACTTTTGTGTTCATTCCTGTAAATATTCCAAAGTGGTGAATAATCTTAATGCATCTATTTTGACTTCAGTTGTCTGTCAGGGTGTTCTTTTATGGTGCTCTTGCTCCACTGTGGTTACTGAACTTTCTGATTCCTACTCCAACTCTATGGAGAATTAGAAAAATGTTACATATATTGTTTCATAGCTGTACTCATAATGTGCTATACAGAACATCACTTATAATTTAAGGGTCAATAAAACAGAGAGCCTTTTTAACTCCTTTGCTTCAGTGGGTACTGAACTTGCAGCACTCTGTGATAGTGCATTTTAGAATTCTCCACATTAAAATATGACAATTCCCAACATATGCCCTAAAACATTAGAACTTTTTTCTTGAGGATACTGGACATCAGGCAGCAGTGTCCTGTTGGTATTTCACTACCCAATTACAAGTAAACATATTAAACACTGGAAATAAAAGTAGAGCAAAATCTATTTCTGGAACTGCAATTTTTTTTTTTAATCTAACAAACAATCAGACACCCCTTAGTGCTGTGCAATTAAAACCCTGCATTTTTGCCAGAATCCTTGCACTACATGTTGCCAAAAATGCCGGGAAGTCAGCCTAATTTTTAAATATGGACATCTTAATAGGATATCCAAATTGCACACTTGGGTACTTACATGGACACTTAGATGTGTAAATGCCCACTCTGTGGATCTAAGTGCTGATTTGAGCATTCATGTCTGAGATTTAGACATTCCATTAAAACATCTATATTTGATATTGGACCCATAGTGTGTGTGTGTGTATTATTAATGTTTAAATAGAGCAAGAGCATATGAGCCAAATATGCACCTTACATAATACTGGGTAGCTGAATGTATTTTTACTGCATACACACATATTGAATATGATAAAACAGCACCACTGGGGTTCCAATAAATGTACAGACAATCCCTTGAACACACCGTAAGAGAACCTGAGATATCTGCAATGTAGAATAAAAAGAATTTTCAAGATATGCTTTTGCTTGCAAACACAAGCACTATAAAAACATTAGGAATATAAATACAGAAATAAAGACTGAAACTCTTTTTTCTGTGCACTGTTCTACTGGAATCTGGAGAAAGGTCACTTATTGTAATAAAGACTTTCACAGTTTTAGATATTTCCCTTCGCAGCAGTTGCCCAGTGTGTTGGATATTAAGCATTCCATACATACCAGACACATGGCCTCATTTGGTCAGAAATTCATGTCTCTACCAAGCTTTTTTATGCCTTCCTCTCTTGCTCATTGAACAATCTTCTTTTATATTTCTGTGGGGCTTTCCAAGCATTCTTCCATGTACTCTAGCTTAAACATAATCTTCTGTGTTAGAAGCACTTCAGGTATTAAAAAAACATGATTAGGCAGAAAAAAAAAGCAATCAACCCAAACTCCCATTGAACTCCTGAGAGCATTGTGAAAATCTTTGTGTTTGGCTTTTACTTCCAAAGTGCAGAAGTGGTTGATGTTAAGCCTGAAGGCATAACGAAAATACCAAATTGCTGTGGCAGATTTTAATGGGCTTTTAAAAAAAGAAATGATAAACAACAAAACCCACAAAAAACCCGTTTGCAGAAGGACTGGTTATCAAAGAAGTAGGCTTTGGAGAGCTCTAGCACAGACATTCAGGACCTGTATTTCTAAGGAAACCCTGAAGCATGCACATCTTGAACCAGGTTTCTCAGGGACTCTTTGCATGGCAGCTCTGCCTGGGGATGGAGAAAAGCAGTAGCAAATAAATTATTATTATTAGAAAATAAGGGCCTCCTTAGCTGCAGGTTCACATGGGTGAAGCTCCAAGGAATCACAGAAACTTTATTTATAGAAGGTGCAGATATCCTCCAAATGGCTTTGTTTTTATCTGTGATGGAAATGGGAAGGTAGAGCTGTACCAGGCTTTCCTGAGGATGTTTGTTGCAGGTACAGACTCCATGATTGATGGATTCTTTGGCTATGGATTTTGCAGAGTCAGCAGGATCTAAAATATGTATCAGGTATGAAAAAGCAGAAAGCAGGTATGAAAACAAGGTGGAGAGTGAACGGATAAGGGAGGGTGCAGGAAAACACACTGGTCTTGGCATTATTGCAAAAATGGCAGTCTGAAGCACACAGGAAGAAAGCATACTTGATGAGTGAACCAACAAGTTTTCCACTATAAAAAGATCTCAGTGGAAGCAAACTCTGCTTAAATTACAACAGATTGAAATAATTATAGCAGTTTTAACAGTTTCGGTTACAATTATCTTAAGCAGTCATGCAGCTATAAATTGCGTTAAAACTCAAGTATTTGAATCAAGGAACTCCAACTGGTGATTTTTCCAGTACTTAGTATATGGTAGCTGGGAATAAACAATGACTTTTATTATTATCAGGTATACTACACTTTGCCTAAAATACAATACAATTAGTTTCAGGATTTTATTTTTTTTTTTTAAGTTGGCAGTTAGCTTTTCTGTTCTGCATAGCTTGCAGGATACTTTAATACATTAGTTGACATGGTAAAATATATTATAAAGCTGTACTAATTTCTGATGTAAACAAATGGAAGTTTTGAGTTGTTTGGCTTATAAACGGCCTGACAAGTTAGGGCCACTTCTGTCCCTGTACTTGGAGATAAGAAATATTTATTTTGTCACTGTAGAAATTGTAATCACTTGTGCATAAAGGCATAAGGGAACTCAAAAGTAAATAATATTCTTGATTAATAAAACTTTTTAATTTGTTTGAGAAACACTGACTCAACAAGTAACAGCTGTTGCTGAAAAAATGTTATAACAATAAAAATATATTACCTTTACATTATAATATTATTAATTTCAAGCTAATCATCTATATTTTAGTTCAGACAAGCCCACAGAAAGTAATTTCTTTCTAAATATAAATTGCAGATAACACAGTTTATATGATTTTAAAATAAATGCCTGAGTTTAAGATTTAAACAACTACATGAGTATGAGAGCAGTTCTTCAATAATAGAAGTCTGGCAGAGTATAAAAGAAGATTTAATGAACAAATTAATTTTGCCTATAATCATGCTATATCAAATGTATTTGGACTTCTACTCATTTGCATTTTTCAAGGTTTTTTCAGTTTAGTGGTGCTACTGAAATCTTAATACATCTGGCAAAAGTTACCCATTGTACTTAATCTCAGTAAGCTAAAATTTAACTCTAGAGTGCAAGTGCTATCATAATTTAGATATTCACAAATACTCAGGACACACCCTTGAGATGGAAGAGAGTTATACTGAGATGTTCCTCACTGCAGGTACTGCCCTAAAGTTTTTTGTATGGAATATCTTTTGAAATAGTCAATGGCTTAAAAAGACAGTAAATATTGGCTTTAAAACTTCTGGATAAAACCACACTGAGGGAGTTAAAGCCACCATGTTTCCATCCCTGAAGCAATGTATTTTTTTATTTAATGGTGATAAGATCCTTTCCCTTTCTTGTTTTGCACCAAAATATACGTCCAATACTTAGCCCTTGAATCCAAAAGTTTTAAAAATTTAAGAAATATCAAGATGAACTTTTCTGACATAGGAATTTTTTTAATTGATTTTGTTAGAAACTGTTAAACATAATCCTCATTTGTGTGTGGCTCAGACCCAGAAAAAGAATAAATTCCATTTCCCAAAATATAAATAAATTATCCTGTTCTATTTGTGTCTCACAGGTCAGGAATTGCCAATGACTTCTCTAAATGTGATAAACTGGCTAATAATAGAATTCAGTTAAATACAGTTAATTCTTCCTTGTTAACTTCCTACAGTTAATTCTTTCCTAAATACAGTTAATTCCTCTATTTCAAGGAATATGAAATACTCTTTCTTGAAATAGAGACAGACTGCTCCCTGTTTCCTGACCGCTGAAGATGGGCTGTTGCTGCTGCAAACCTTGAATTCTTTAATGTAAGATTACTGTAGTGCTGAATACAAGTGGTGTAAAAGAAAATATAGCGTGGTAAAGTTTCAATCTCAAAACGTTCAACACATTAGGCATTCTTCCAGCCAATCTAAGTTTTATGAGGATTTTTTGGTTTTATTTTGGTCTCTGGCATTTGAAGATAGGGAAGATTATTTGTCCCATCTATTACATTAAATATCTGGGTATTTGTCTCTGAAAGAAAAAGATTGTAAACAGAAAAATGTCTGTGGACCTTAATTATCCATGTATCACTAGTCTGCATCATATTTTGCAACTGCAACTGTATCGCAATTAGCAAACAATCTACTCTGATTATGAAAGGAATTTTATAGGCTATTAAATGTAGTTAGAGAGAGAAAGGCAGGTTCTTTAGACTTCTAGACAGTTTACAAAAACTTGGGAAATCCTTTGAAATGTCAGTGGTGTCCAGCTTAATGCCCCGTGAACAACCAAAGTTGCATAAGTGATAAACTTGATGAATATTAATCTGAGTCAAGCACTACGCATGAAAGATTCTTTTTTTCCACCTGAGAGTTTTTCAGTGAAATAGTGGTCTATAATGAAAAAATAATATTTTTAAAGATGAATCTAAGGGAACATAAAAATGAAGCTGTATTTTTATTGCAAACTGGTCTGTTTGTAAAGCATGTTGTTAGAAAGGCATTAACCTCAGTGTACATCGTATTTAGCCACCACCAATCAGCTACTTAATTATTAGGCATATTTCAATTTACCTTTCAGATTTCTTTTTTTTTCTTTTTTCCCCTTTCTTTTGGGTCATTAAATTTGCTGAGCACCTTGTTTATTCACATTTTAGTGACAGATTTGGATTTCAGAAGGCAACTTCTCATCTGATTCTATCCTTCACAAGAAGTTGGTTCCTTCCTGAGGGAATGAGATCCAAAGTTTCTTCTGATGGAGATATTTGCTGGATGGTTGTACACCTATTCTTATTTGCTTTGTCTTTGTTACCATTTGGAAAAAAAGTAGCTATTAACTTTGTGGTAATTGCCTTTTTTTATTTTTCCCAGGCACATTCCACATATCACCTTTGGCGGAATTTAAATTGTAGTCACATTTTGGCAAGATAAGGTTACTTGGTTGCAGTCTATTTAATAAGCTACAGGAAACAACTTTACTCCCTCAACTAATTTCATTATCGCACAAATTATTTAATAGAGGCTGTATCTTCTGATGGTTTACAACAAAAATTCTACTCTATTGGCATTTTCTGGTTCTCAAATACTCTGCCTTATTGCTCAACATCTTTTGAAGATACCGTATTTGTATGGAACATACCCTGTAAACCTGTGTGCAGATACAGGTGATAGTTACCTTCAGATCTTTTCAGTCTGAGATTGAGGTTATGACAGAACCATTTCTGTGTTCCGGGAACTTTGATCATTCCTTCACCTAGCTCAAAGAGTATTTTTTTCCATGCTTTTATCTGTGCTTGAAAGTTTTGAAGCTCTTGTATTGGTGAAGTATGTGATCTTTTCACACTTTGAGGGGGAACTGCTGTGTGTTTTACTGCCACCGGAATGGTATAAGTGGTCTTTTGCAAGCATAAGGTATATTTCTAGGTTGTGAGGTTTTCTTGCAAAAGGTAAGTAGGCAGACAGGTCCAAAAACTCAGTCAGCTGCAGAAGAATATGAAGATCATTTTCAAAATACTGATTTGGACTGTGGTACCAAGTCTTTGCAATGCTGACAGGCTATGCAAGGCAGGAGAAAATGATACTTCAGATATAACTACTGGATTTTTTTCTATGATATGGTCCACAATCTCCTACACCCTTTTGACTGTGTGCAGATTTGACAATATTACTACGTTTACCAAAAATGTTGCACTCTTACCGACTTGCCTCTGCTATATTTCATTGCACTTGTTGCACATAATAGAGCTTCTCTTCTCCTTGCCATCCTTACAAGCAGATAGAACACGCATTTGCATCTGTGGATTTGCAACAACGCTGGCTGTCTTGGTTAGCACAGGGAAAAAGCTAAAGGAACAAGAAAGTGTATCACATGCTGAGTGAAAGGGCATGAAATCAAAACCGACAGTAAGGTAGCTCTGGCTGATCCAAAAGTTCCTGGGAATGACCTATGATCAGATCTGGAGGCAGAGTCAGGGCCCAGCTATTCTGATTTCCAAGGCTGCCTCTATGAGAAAAAAATTGGGAAAAGTAGGAGAAGTGGGTAAAAGATGATTCAATGAATAAGGAGAAAACAAACAGCAGAGTGTAAAGCCGCAATGAAAGGTCAGAAGTATTTGTCTGAAAGTTGGAACATCAATGGAATGGGACTGTGGATAGGTAGGCTGTTAGGTGGCTGCACAATCTGTGCTGGTTTAAAACATGCCATCTTTCAGTGAAAGAGCCATGGAGAGCAAGGGGCTTGGAGAAAGGAAAAAAAAATGGCTGAAGAACTTCAGGGGATGTCTTGAGACACTCTACCAGTGGGTAAGAACTCTCAGTTTTCTCTTTTGTTTCAACAAGGTACAGCACTTAAGATGTGATTTGGGTGACAGCACAGCATGACTAAGTTATATCAGGAAATAGGATTGAAAATTATTCGTCCTTGTGTATAAAGGAGAGAGCAAGTATAATTTTGTTGCTGGACGGAAATTTCTAAAAGTTGAATTGTGGGAGGTAGTAGCTTCAAAAACTATTTGGGGAAGCTGGTGGTATATTTTAATTGTCTAAGGTAGCTATACCTTATAGCTAGAGGAATTCCTTCTTTGAAGGAATTTTCTTTGCAGTCTATGTTTCTATTATTTCATACTCTTTGCTGGACAGGGCTTGAAAAGAATTGTGAGTAGTTCTTGGTAAAAAAAAAAAGTTTTTGGGTTTAAAGTTTGGGACTGGGGGAAAAATAGTTTTCAGAAGAGGTGCTTCTGATTCTGGTATGAATTGCGCTACAGATATATGTCAAATTTGTTTATGTCAGTTCAAGACCTTTCAAACACAAGTAATTTATTCCAGAATGCAGAAAACTAAATGGTTTTGTTCCCAGAAAAAAAGTAATATAATGGTGGAAGAAATGAGATTGCTCATGGGAGGCTTATTGCTTAGAATAACACGATGATGGGTGGTAGGAAGAATTAATGACAGAAGGAATAAAAGCACAGCTTAGAGATTTAACACAGGATTTTACTTTATTGCTTTATTTAAAGAATGGACAGAAGAGCATTTAATTTTTTACACAGATCTATAATTTCCTCAACATCTAAGTCAAATATATCTAATTTTATAGTATTTTGAGCTGTCCAAATAAACCAGTGGAATTTAAAACAAGCAAAGTTATCAAATATTTTCATGATCAATATTAAGGAAAAATATCTGGGTTTTCTGGATGCAGCTGCTATCTTGTTATTTTTTTACACTTGTTAACCTTAACATGCTTCACAGTATACTGAATTAACACACTCACTACAAAATGGTGCAGTGTTAGCCTCTGTATTTTATGTTTTAAGTCTGTCTTTATTCTGTATGAGCTGAGGCTCTCTCAGCACAGTTGATCATGCTCTTAAAATGCCATCTTTCTTGACCTCTTGAACCTCTCATGGTTCTCCTGCCTCTCTAAGATCTGCCTCCCCAAGAAATGTGAAAATCAATTCTTATTCTTCCCTTGATTGGTTCTTCCCTCTTGGTTACAGAAAACGAAGCTGATTCCTTTGTCGGTCCTCTTTTCATTTTCTTACACTGCTGCTGCCTTAAATTCAGGTAGTAATTCTTTTGGGTCAGAGTTCATTTTCTCACCTGTTTGTGGGCAGAGCCTCACCAGTTGGGAGACTTGTCCTTCACTGGGTTTCCTAGGTACATTGCTAATGCAGTAGAGTAATGTCATACGTCTAAGGTCTTTTCTAGTCCACAGGGAAGGGAAATGAATACAAATGAGTAAATGGCCAGCCAAAAATAAGAGAACCCTCCCTAGTAACAAGGATGTGATAAAAAAATGTATTGACTGTGTAACTACAAGTACAACCACTGTAAAGCACTGCTTTTGGAATATGTTGTAGACCATAATTCTTATTGACTTCATCTTTGTATGTACCTTATCAGACTCTAACTGCTTTCTGCTTGCCAGTCAACTAAATTTTTATGATTAAGATTATGTGATTTATAGAAATCCTTCCATGAATCCTGTTAATTTTTAATTGAAACAATTTCATCCTTACTGACAAGTAGAATACAGACATATCCCAGTTTTACCAATACTGTACCTTCCCCACTTATTTTTTTTTAACTTTTTGATTCTTTCCCTACCCCAGGACTTAAACAAGGCTGTATTTGAGGAGGTATGTTTACAGGGTGAGGCATTCTGCTTTGCAGATTTTGCTCTACAGGACATTTTCTGGATCGATGACTTGCTCAAGGGAGTTTGTGTGCATACTTACGAAGTCTTGACCTGTCTGCTGCAGCAACCTAAATGCTGAACATACCCTACAAACAGAAGAAATGGAAGCCTGAAGTACAAATGAAGGTTTGCTGTAGTTGTAGCACCCCGATGTTGGAAAGAGGCTACCAAATCAGTCGTGCAACTGAATGTGCCACCTTTTCTCTAACAAAATATCATTGTAACAGTAGACTAGTGCAATCCTTGACTGACAGAAAAAAGTGTGAGCCAAGACGATTAATTAAGTAGTCAATATCAAACTCATCCCAAATGTCTGCAACAAGAAATATGATTGAGTGTGTAGAAGCAGCATTGCATTTAAACCCCAGATACTTATCAATACTGGTGGAAAGCACTCCAAAAAATTGGATGTTGTTTGTAGTGGATCATTTCAGCAGTGATTCATCAAACGCTATCACGTATATCTGACAGAACTCAAAACTGGCAAATGTTCTAATGGAACATAATAACAATGATGAGTCGTACATTTGTAGCACTTACTAAAAAGAATTCCAGGATTGACAAATTGGAGAGGCAATGTTGGCAGACTAAAAATGAAGCATTTGTACAGTATATACAGTACTCGGAGATGTGGAATAGATTCCAATGTGAAATGCAGAGATATTTCTTAACATCTTTCTCAAACTTCATGCCAAGATGGTGCCTAATTTTTATCCTGTCACTCACAAACCCCTTTGCATCTGTTGTTTCAACATGTGAAGAGTGACCCGGTTCAAGCTGCTGCTAAAATTTGAGTACTAATTAATAAGAGGGAAGCTGGCTGATGGATAATTAAGATCAGAGAAGGAAATTCTGGACAATGTATTTGCAAAACTGCACTTGGAAGAAAGATGTAGAGTGGTTTTAAAAAATTAAAAACATTTGAAAAGAGAAGTATTTGCCGAGAGTATCACACATTTTAATCACCATGGAAAACTCCAACCTTTCACCTTCCTAGGAAACTTCACTGTAATCATCCCAGCTGCTGGACTGGCCTTATACTTGACTCACTTTCATCACTTCTCCCAAAAGCACATAACCAAAAAAGCACGTTTTAAAGGGCTCCAGCTCATCAGTTTTACTTACAGTTGCAAGTCTATAATGGGTGTGACTGCTAATCTGTCTCTCCCCCTGGACACTCTTCTTTGGGAATTAGCAGAGGGGTTCCTTTACACCAGAATGCCTGAAGCCCTCAGATGTATATCATCCTTTTACTTCAGAAAAGTCCTATTTCATCATCAAGAATTGCTTGAGACACCAGTCCTGCACCATTTCTATGTGGATCTTTCATCTGGGACCTGGAACTTGTCTATGGAACTTTTGTCTTGTTGCCCAATATATTTACAAATTATTTCCCCATGACAGCTTCTAAGAAGACACATTATATTGTGCTAATCCATTGGTTTTTGCCATCTTGTGTCTATTAAAAAATCTTTTAAAAATCGTTATCTATTTTTTGCCTTCTCTTATCTAATTTCTCTATGGCTGAATACAATAGAGCAGTAATCCAGATTAGATCTTTCCACAAAATAAACACAATCTCATATGTAACTCTACAGAAAGTATTTTGCATCTTTTTTTTTGTCTCTGGAGACTCATTTGATCTACTGTTTGCTTCACTTTAAAATGTGGTTTCACCAAGAGTATTACTTGATTTTTGTTTTTAAATGTTGCAGGTGACCAAGTTAAGTGGAAAAATTTCAGCTGTACACACACACAAATTAGTTTACACTCATCCACATTTTGACTGATGTGTAAAATCATGTTAAGTAATAATTTTATTCAAAGATACTCACCACAGGTAAACTACCAGCCACAAATCTCTAGGAAATAATCTGAAGCATTTTTTGAGTAACAGCCACTGGTTTGCACTGCTAACACAGATGCTGAAACACATGAAGGCACCATTATCAGAAGGCAGGAGAAGAGCTCAGGAATGATGAGCATATCATCAATTTTTTCTTGGCCACATGATACCAGTACAGGCACAGTGCTCTAAAGCAGGATTTTCTCACAGATCTCTACAGTGCAACAACTGCTTATTAAACCATTGCTGCTGCTTTGTGCATAGGTCTCAGGTCCTAAAGAAGAAGGAAAACAAGATCTGAGCACATCCATCATGAATCCTCAGTAAATCCAATTACACACAGAAAGTCCATTTATGGTGTAGACCTTGATCAGTATCACACACAAATGTGCACACACACAGTTAAACACACACAGTAAAAATGCATTTCAGGAGTGAAAGAAACAAAGACGCTATCAGCAATAAAGATGTATGCCTGAACTAAATGATTGGCTCTTTACTTTCATTTTCTTCACTTTCTTTTAAGTCCTGCACTCCATTTTTAAATTTCACTTTCAACAACGACGCCTTGATGGTCATTAAATATTGAATCCCATCTGAAAGGAGGATGGTTTCTCCTTCTGCGAAGGATGGGATCTAGCAGCTAATTCTGCAGTCACATCAGTGTGATCTTCCTCAGGCATTCCTGAAATCTTCCATCACAGAAATATATAACTCTGCATTTGAGCACCTCATTCCCAAAAGGTGAGTGAAAAAAGTGGGTTTTTATCCTGTTTATCTCAGGAAAATACAAATGTTATTTCACTTCAGTTGTTTTGGTTTGTTTTTTTTAGGTACTTTTGTGTGGCCCTGTGCTTGCTGTCATGTTGAGGCATCTGGGTGATATCTTGGCTATGTATGCCAAACTCAGCAGAAGCAAGGAGCAAGATTCATCTGCCTTATCTGAGAGAGAAGAGATCCCAGCTATTATCTGAGAGGCAGAGACTCTGGTTTGCAGAAGGGTGGATTTCCTCTCTGGTGACAGGCAGAGGCTCCTGGGTCATGGCTCTGTAAACTTGCCATGGCGAGCGGCAGAGACTTGGCCTGCAGGAGCTCACTGTGAGCTCAGCAAGCGGCAAGGGAGCCCAAACAGGCTTGGAGAGGAGCAGCCCTGGATCCTGCTGCAGCCCTGGATCCTGCTGCTTCCCACAGGCTGCAGGAAGGCAGCAGGAGAAGGGGTAACTGCTGAGCTCCTTCAGGTACCCTGTGGGAAGCAGCCCCTCAAGGAGAGGCAGAATCATCGCTGTGTATGGGTTCAGCATCCTGCCTCGTCACTAGAGGCTCTGGACAATGCTGCCTTGTATGTAGAAAAGTAAATCCGTCTTTCCAAGGTTTGAGTAGCCCATAAACAGCTCTTTCCCAGGGCTGGGAAGGTTTCCATTTTCTTTTCTTTTCCTTGAGTACCAAGGTAAGAGACCAAAACATATAATTAATTTTATTTATGCTTCTGTAACTCGGGAGTAACTCTTTACAGTCAATAGAAGATGAAAACAGTGAGCAGCGATTCCCGAGGCATTTGGGAGGCTGGGCAGAAGAGATGGAATCTGCAAATAGCACTGTCCCTGAACAAGGTGTTTTCAAAATAAATATAAATTTTAAAATTATTTATTTGCATAATCCTTGTAAAAGTTCCATTTGAAACAAACATCATTCAATATTTATAATATTGACTGATATGTTCTATGAGGTAAAATGGCTTAATTTGGTCTAAACTTCAAAACTTTTTTTAATTTTTAATTCAGTTTGGGAACTACAGCTCTCGATATTTGTTGCGTGAAAGGTGGTATGTTTTTTCAAAATACTTCATAACCTAAAAAGAAAGATGATATTGTTTGAGAACTCATTTAATTTTTCTCAAATATTTTGATTTCTAGATGTTCTAAATACTACAGCTGCTAGTCCCAGCTTCTTTATGCATTTGATTGAAAGATGCTGATGATATAAAGTAGAAAACCTGAAAAGGCTATGAAAAAGATATTTGCAGCAGTTTTGTTCTAGCAGACTACAACAGGATGGGCTGGAGGGCAAGGCTAAAAACAAAACTGAAATATTGAAAAATATACACTTGCATTCATTTCAAATAACCATAATTACTTAAGTTTATAATGACATGTAATCAAAATATGATTTGGGAGAGGTGTCTTTACCCCTGTAAAAGCCTTTTCTCACTGAAAAACATAATAATAACTACATTCAATGACAATCAAGATGCAGCTGGATAATGATTTCATGTGTTCTTTGATAACTATTTCAAGGTGTCAGCACATCTGAATATCATATTTTCCATGGGAATTTATTCTGCTTTAACATCGCTGATGTCAAGGTGAAGGTTTTAACCTATTGTGTTGGGTTAAGAACAAAAGGAATATGTTTGTGTCCAGCATCTGCTAGAAATGATAGGCCTGTGGTCTGCTGACAGGCACTGCTGACAGAGTATGGTGAGAGGCAAGAAGTTAGAAAGGAAGAACTGCAGAGGTCTCTCCCCATAATATTAGGGTAACAGAAAGATGAAGATGAAGGTGAGGTATTCTGCCCCAGTTCTTACCACTCCTCAGCACAGATTTTTGGGGGTTTTTTTCCTAGGATTTGGGGGAAGGTGGAAAATTAGTCTGTTTAAAGCTGATGTGGACTTTATTCCTGAGAATCATGTGAAAGTGTTTCATTAAACCATCCATCCAGAATGTTTCATTGTCATTTTAAATTTTGTGGAAACCAGAATATCTCTCAAGATTCAGAAGTTCAATACCAGCCATAAGAACCAGGGTGGACTTGGGTGAGAGAGGTTGTGTGATCTCTCAGTTCTCAAAAGTCCTGTTAATACCTGAAATCTGCTTGTCTTCTCCTGTTATGCTTTATGCTTCTCTCTCCTAGTGTCTAGAGTTTGAAGCATCTTTCTGAGCCTTATGTCCCCCATGGCAGTTTGGAGGTGGCATCTCTGTGTGAACCATTTGGGAAGTTTCCCTGTTCCCTGCATAAGAGCTGATAGTGTTGTGTCCTCTTCATTGACTAAGGGGAAGAAGCACTCAAATTTCCAAATTTGTCCTCATGGAAGGAACAGTATCTATTTAGAAATTTGTATATCGTCAAGAGCTTGAGGTGAGAACCCCTTCACTCATTTGTTTTCAGATGTGATTCCCTTAAAAAAACAGATCACAACTTCATATCACATGAGCACAATCATGGCATTAGCCAGACAAGACACATAAAACTGAAGCCACTTTCTTCTTTCCAAAGCCTGGGGTTTGGAGGTGAATTCTTTTCTCTATAACTAGTGCAACCTGCCGCAGACAAACACTGTAGGTAATATTTGTTGTGTAACAAGGGATTCTTTGTTTACTGCCAGAAAAGGATTAGCCATTACAAATAAAGGAAAGGTCTGACAATATCCTCAATGCATGACCGTTCAGAGGCACAAAAAAAGAGAGAAAATGGATTTCTGGGAGTTGTGCAAATCTCTTGAAAACTAGCAGGCAATTCCTACCTTATGCCCCTCTGCAAGGGCAGTGCTCCTGCAGATATGTGTTTAAAAGTTCCTAAACAAATATTAAGCAAAATGTCATCCTCCTACCCAGTCAGTGTCCTTTGTACATGGGACAGACTGGACCCACAGCTGAGGTCTAACACAATAAAGATGTTAAGGAGGCAATCAACAAGAGCAACGCTTCCCTGAGCGCGTAGTTACAGCACTTCTCATTACAAAGTGGCAGAGCCATGCATTTTTCCACTTTCTCTATTCTGCAGGGGGCTGTTCCCTGGAGTCCTCAACCTGCCAGAGTACCTGCTGGTGGTACCTGGCCTTTCAAGCCTTACATGCCCTCAAAAGTGTGTGTGCATGTTGTTGCCAAACTTTAGGTTTCAAGTCTATATTTTTTTACTTTTTTTTAGCCTTTCGTACAGCAATACAGCTCCATTCAGTAACCACCAGAGAATAAAAGCAAAGTACTTACTCAGCAGTAATAAAATATAGTAACTTCTGAATATTTTATGATGATGCTTTAGGTGTAAAACTTTATCAGAGTCTGTTACAAAATAATTGTAAGGAAATGAAAAGAACAAGTGGAATATAGCAGGAGAACAGCACAAATTCAATCATCGCTTACTATCCTCTCCTTTTAAATTTTCTTTGTACCACAGAACTCTGGAACCATTTAGAGATTATTAACGCCGGTGTTCCATTAAAAGTTAATTTTTATAACCCATAAATAAGTAAGCCTTCTCTGTATAGCATACATGAAATAAATTGCCACAGCGGCCTGTGTGAAGCAGAAGAGGTAGAACATGACACACTATGCTGTTGGGTAGAGCAATAAGATTGGCTTTTCTCCTGAAGCTTAAAGTGAGTCAGTTCCCAGACCTTGGTAGCACATCCTCCATAACTGTAATGTGATAACACAGCATTATTACTGTTTATGACAAGTTATTTCATGTTTATGACAAATATTTGTGTGTTTTTATATGTATTTACCTTGATCTTCTCTGTGGTGATCTGTAAAACATTAGAAGTTTTACAGGATGTTGTTGCCTAACTGAATTTTCCCACATGTTCCTCAAACTTATTTAGAAAACATGCAGCCAAAATATGTACAATAATGTTTAAGTAAATTAATGCAAACCAAACCAGAAAAATGCACAGTGAACTATAAATATGTATTTGTGCACTGTAAAATTCTTCCTCTCATTTTAACAAAAAATATTTTATTAAAGGTTTCCTTTACCTTCCTGTTCTTCCAAAATTCTTTTTTGTTGTCTTCTCTTTTTGTGATTCAGCTCTTCTGCTCTGCTCCTCAGAGATCTTTTCAATTCTTGTTCTTCTCTGTTTCTCTGATTTAATGAAGATAAGGAAAAAAAACCTCAAACCTTAATTAGTTTGGCAAGATATTCACACTGAATGCTCTTTATCAGCATCATTGGATTAATAATAAAGTTCATTAGCAAAGAATTTGTGCTACAATTTTTTTATTTGTTTTTACAGAGGGTGTAATTGTAAAGATTCAGAGCTAACAGTCAGAGGAAAGCCACAGGACAGATAGAGAAGGTTTTTCAGTTGCTTTGTGTGCAGAAACAAACTTCACATTGGTATGATCCCCTGTGTGCAGGCAGGAATCCAATGGTCTGCGTAGAGGTGAAAACATTCAAACTCTGCGGTAGATCCAAGGGCTCTGCCAGAGCCCAGAAGGCGTGGAGTGAGCAGCTCCAATGCAGTCCAATAGCTGAAGTGCTCCCCCTTTCCTTACTTCTCTCTCCTGAAGGTAAAATGTTTGCTTTCTGCGGTCACACTCAATACTCTAAGCGCAGAAATAGCTCGGTTTAAGCTATCTTACGGAATTGTACTTTATACAGTACATCCCCAAACATTTTCAAACCCAAATCATTCAGCAATCTTAAGAACTGTTCTTTACCTGTAAGAGCAGCTCATGTCTGGTCCACTGTCTTACAATCTAGACAATAATGATGTATTTAAGTTTATACAAAGCAAGATCTGAAACAGCTGCTGAGACCTGGAGAAAGTGGTGCAGGTCTTTCTTTTACCTTTGTGCATATCCTACAAGTTGCCTGAACTGTACATAACTGACCTCTGAAGATATTTTTACATTTGGATAAAATATTTAACACATTAACGTGAGGTAACATACCAGTATAGAAAAATGGCTTTAGTTAGAACATACATCATTGCCTAAATAATGAAGTTTGCTTCAATCTGTTAAAACCTACTTATTACATCTGCCCTGTCAGCACTATCATATTACACTAATTTGCAACTACACAGTCAAAAACCCCCCACAATTAAATATCTTTTTCCTTCTGCCAATGGCAGCAGGTGCAGGAATTGTGTTTGACTTGCAGTTATTGCTGTTTGCTGCCTCTCACTTGCACTGCACAGCCCCATAGCATACCCTTGTTAGGGGTCAACTGCACTAACACAGTCCCTTGCTTTCCCACTGCTGCTGGCCCCACCAGCTGTCACCCACCTGTGCCACCAGGGCCTCACTGTACAGCACTGGGAAGAGCTTTGGTGGAGGATAATGGTGTAACTTTAAAGGTGTCTTTGATGGCATCTTTGATTTCCTTACCCACCCTTGGGGGTCCTTAAGGACAGGGCTCTCTGAGGGTATGTCTGGTGCTCTTGGGTAACTCCACAGTTAGTCTGGCATGTGATAAAAGTAAATTTAATTCCTGCTTCTGCAGGCTTCACAGCCTGCTGGCTAATCTGCTAATTGGGTTGGGGAAAATGGGGGAGGAAATAGAAAAAGGGAAGTGGTGATGAGAGGGTGGAAACCCATTGCTGTTGGGATTAGTAACAGGTCCATAGAGGAACAGGTCTCTCAAAAGGCCTCTGAAGGATCAAGGTTTTCTCTGACCTGTTTTAACCACATAAGAATTTGCAGCCTTTCTGAGTAATTTCTGGTCATTCTCTGTATTTTAAGGGAGTCAAAGTAAAGCTACCTAAGTCCTAACAAAATGTTGCTCCTCTATCACAAGTTATGCAGTCATCTATATCAGTTCTCTAGTTGCTCCTATTTCCAAATCAACGTTTTATTATAATTAATGTGCTATTGTACTTTTAAATATCATTTATAAATATGCATAAACTGAAATAATCTTCAGCAGAAAGAAATTTGGAGTAAAAACATTATGAAACCTATGCCTCTGCAATATAAAATATTATAATATAAACATATTGCACATAATTACATATAATGACAAATGTGTCTCTGTGGCATGATTAGTGCTACTGTAACAAAAGAAGAAAAAAGAAGAAGATATCACTCTAGCTGTCAGCTATGTCAGAAAATAAATACAGATGAAACATCTCTCTCTCACCCTTATTCTATTTACTCATTAAATAGTCACTAGAAGCTAACCAACAACTTGTATTTAGCCATAGAGTTACATAAATCCAAGAAAGAAATATAAAAAATTATCACCCTTACCCCTTTGTTGGGGACAATGAGGAGGATTCAGATTAATATATCTCATCTACACAAAGAACATGTGCAAAATGACTTGTCAACTTCACAAAGAGCAGAGGAATTTTTCTGGAGCTATTTAGAAACTAGATGACGAATTATACTCTGAATATGTCTTCAAAGATTATTCTCATGGGGAGATCTAGAAAATTGTTAAAGAAGAATCAAATCTAAATTGCATTAAGCAAAAACAAGATCTTGAGTAGCTCTATGAAGCTTTCATCAGAACTGTCATACAGAACACTTTCTGAGAGCATATACATGTGAAATACCTTTGTGAGCACATCTCTGAAAGACTCCTCAAAAATCAGAGCAATGAACATGGAGCTAATGATGTAACATTGGCAAGAATATTCTAACAAATGTTTCAGAAACCTTTGCAAAATTTCTCAAGCCCTGCTTGGGAGAAACACATCAACTAATCTGAGAGCAAACATCAAGCTCCCAGGCTTTGCTGGGGAGGGAGAGGGCGAAGTGAGGTCAAGTAAGTCACTCCAAGTAAAGCAGGTGAGTGGACTAACCAGGCAACTGCTGGCAAATGATTGATGGCCCAGTCTTGCCACCTCATTTTTGCAAGAAATTGCAGAAGATCTCATTTTTATCCAAATGTGTAACAACACCAAATTCTAAAGCTTTGCTTTTTCACAGAATATAAGTTTTACTTTCTGGACAGTTTGGACATCGAGCAACTAACACCAAGTGCTGAGATGAATCTAAATGTCCTGGAAATTGGATGATTAAAAGTGATATCTTGGAGAAGGCATGATGCTACCTTGGAGGAGATGTGAGGTACATTTTAAGCAATAATACATGTGTCCAGTCCTAGGGCTGAGTTACGTTCTGAGTCCTCCAGTCTATTCAGGGGCACTTGTGAAATATATGCATTAAACCTGTAGCAAACTACTCACCCAGAGTGGAAGAGGAAAAAAGACTCCATGTTCCCTTCCACATAAAACAACTACTGTGATAGTAGAAGCTAGTAAGTGGTAAACAAAAATATAAAGGTAGGCCAAATTTGTCTTGGCACACATAAAAGTAATTCAAGTAAATGTAGGACCTGCTTATAAGTCTAAGTTTATTGCTGGCTAAATGTCCACAATCATTTTCTTCAGACATGAAAAATGTACACTGTCTTTTTGAAACTGTAGACTGAAGTAAAATGCTTCTGTAATTACTAACACAGTAATAGACATTTTCTTACTCTCAACTCTGCTGAATTGTAGAAAAGAATTCCCATCTATGAAATATTTTGTGGAAATTATGCATCTCCCCTCTTCCTATATCTTCCTTAATTTTTTTCAAAGAAAAATAAGTAACTTTTGAAAGACAAAATGAATATCAATTAAGAACACACACACTTCTTTTTTTTTCTACAAACAAAAGATAAATGACCAGAAAGCTACTAGAGTGGTTTCTTTCCCATAAGAGCCCTTGATTTTGTCAGAATTGAACAATGCTTATCACCTGCCTAAAAAATCACATTTTTTAAGTGAAATCAAAATATGATGTGAGTGATAGCACCTGCAAACAGAGAGCTTAGCCTTGTGACAGTGAGGTACAGGGGAGTGAGGAGATTTTCAGATGTGTAGAAGGATCTTCCCAATGAGAAAGTGTCTCTTTAGTCCCAGATGGCAGGAGATCTCCCCTGCATCCTCTTAGATTTTTACCTGTTCCCATTTCCCAAAATGACCCTTTCTTTGGCCCCCTGGGGCAAGAAGGGCAAGAATGCCTGGGATGAGTGAGGTTGAGCCTTGTGTGCTTTGGTGATGTAATTCATTGTTCTGGACTGATGGACCACTTGGCAGAGGATGGGATGCTGGCTGAATCTGGCTTTCAGTTTTGAACACTTACATGAGGTCTGTGCTGCCAGATACAGTTTAAAACAAGCCAGGATAGGATTGATTTGTCTTCTTTGCGGAGCCCTTCCTCTGTTGAGTGCTTAGTCTCTTCAAGTGCTACCCAAAGCTACAATAAACTGATTCACTGAACTATGACAGGAGCTAATGGTGAAACCACTGGCCAGACATCCTGAACTTTGTCAGAGGAAGTCACCACCTCCCTGGTAATTCAGTTGCTTTTGTTGGGGAAAGAGTGGAGGGTACTGGAAGACTAAGGCCTCTTCTGCATCATTATTTCTTTTTTACAGTAAGGAAGAGTGAGCAGGAAGTCATGAGTCTTCTTTCAAACAAAATAACCTCAAAGTAGTTTCAGTGTATTCTAGCCAAAAGAAAAAGATATCAGAAGAGGCTGAGTCAACCCAATTGATTTTTGGCCAGTCTAGCACTGCTCTAAAAGCAGGGCTGGCTGGAGCTCCACACCCCCACATATAGCCTGGGCTTCAGAATTACTCTGCAAGCAGCAAAGTAAGATTGCTTTCAGAGTCAGAACCCTTTACTGTCCAGGGAGTACCATGGGTGTATCCTCCAAATGGAAAGGCAGAAAAACCCTTGCAATCACAGCCAGTTTCCCCTTTGCTTTGTGATAAACTGCTGGCTTCTGATAACAGCTGCAGCATCTCAGCACACAATCATCTTGCCATTACAAATACTCTGAGGAAAAGCAGGGCTGTATTCTACAAAGATCTTGTTTCTTGTAAGTCAGACTCAGCTCCAAAGCCTACAGCAATCTCAGACCTCTGGGATCCTTTGTTTATTCTTAATTGGCTTTTAAGATCTGAGAGAACAATTTCAGAATGTCACTTTTAGTCAATACAAGGCTCACATTTCTCAGTCCCTCTTGTTTGTGTCATGATCTTCTAAATTTTTTAGTAATTCCGTTTTGGATTATAGGCTTAAAGTGGTCATTTTGAAAAATTCTATTTCAACATTTTACTTAAAATGTACTCTGAAAAAAAAGTAGCCTTTCAAATGCACTTTTTGTAGACAGCTTTTCCTGAAGCAAAGTTTCTGGAATGAGATTTCAAGCATCTAGTATTACCACTGGCTTAAAATATTATTTTATGTTAGATCTGTGTTAAACTCTTCAGAAAATTAAATTTGAGCCCAAACAAAGCCAACTGTGAGGCGTTCTGGAGCAGGAAATGCTGCAATGCTGGAGCACCCAAGTCTCCACTCAGCCTTGTTTTGCATCCTAGTGGCAATTGAGATTCACTGGCTAAGTAGAAGAGCCTGGAAACACTGCAGTAGGCAGGTGCACAAGGTAAGCTTCTCCTCCTAGCTCACTTACTAGAGGTTGCCAAATCTTACCAGCCACAGGAATTTTATCACATTCAAAACTATTAGCTTTAACTCTTTTATTGGGTATTTTTGTCACTTGTTAATGTCGTTTGTTTGTGGCTTGTTATGTTTGGTGTTTGCAGAGCTTTCATAATTTATTGCCTGATTATGCCACTGAATAGCATACACAACTCTTACTGACTTCAAGGGGAGTTTCACACAGAGAACATGGCAATATAACACAACACTTCTAAAGTATTTCCTATAACTATTCATGACTTTGTCTACATTGGTGTTAAGATGTAAACTGAAGAATGGAAAATTATTCCCAGTAATACCTTTTGTCATACTCTACTTTGTGTGTTATGAAGACAATAAGAATTTGCAACATTATGGTTCCTACCAGAAAAGGAGAAAGCAAATAATCTTCCAGTAAAACAAGCCAGATAGAAATCTATATGAAGAGGTCTTGGCACACATAAAATTCAGCAATAACTGACCAAAACTGATCTATAAATGGGAAATTGCAAGTGCTGAGAAATCTCCAGGAAGAATAAGTGATTGTAAAGCAATTTTCTGACAGTATGTTGCAAGCATTCAGGTAAATTTGTAGTCAAATATCCCCAGTTCCCTGCTGAACAGAGGATGATGGCTACAATTAGAGCATCAGACAGCAGTTTTAATGGTTGAGGCACTCTGTTCACAAAGGTAATTGTTGCTCATTTGCTGCATTTGAGAACAGACAAGTTAGAGCATTGAACTAGCCTAAAGGAAGGGTGTCCACCAACATACGAATATATAAATCTTGAGAAGAATCATCTTAAGGGCTCAGAAAATGTCCCATCAGCCTGGCAAGCTAGAACCTTTAGCGACAAAGAGGTGACCAGGAAGAAGATCAAAAATTATTTCCAAAATGGTCATGGCATCTCCAGACCAGAGGTTTCTGAATTATCTTCCAGTTCTTGTTGATAGCCTATTTCCCTGGAGGACAAAAGGTGATTTACAAAGGTGTCTGTTGAAGGATGAGGAAGTATTGGCTTGACCCCCAAAACAGGTTGTGAGTATCCTGTGAAGATGCTGTTTTGCCAAGAGAGGGAAAGAGATAAAGCTGTAGCAGATGTATGAACTGTGAGCAGCAAAGACTCATCCTTTCTTACCATTAATGAGGAACTAACTGCATTATGTTGGGAAACTAAGCTGGCATCTAAATTATTCCAAAATTATTATTTTTCTTTACTATTAGCTCTGGTTTCAAGGGTCTCAGATACTCAATCTGAATTGAGTAGGATCAATTGAAGAAAAAATATCTGAAGGGCAAAAACTCTTCCTTATCACAGGCAATTATCATTGAGGACAATAAAGCAAAAAATACCTCAATCAAAACCAAAGCAATTATAACTTGGAAGTGTCATCAAATGTAATCCTTTGCAAATCCTCCCATTGAAGAGAAGTGTGTCCACCATAGGCAATACACCCATCTTTGCAAGGATGGCACTAAATACTTGGGAACACAAAAAGTAGATTCTTGGCTCAGGAGATCTTTGCAGACAAAGTGAATTTCAGCAGAGATTAGGAAACAGCTCTAGAGACAATTCAGATTGCATGAGAAGATGTCCAATCAGGAAAATCATGTTCTTAATTTAGTAATCTCATTGAATCATAGAATGGCCTGGGTTGGAAGGGACTTTAAAGATTTTCTAGTTCCAACCCCCTGCCAAAGACAGGGACACCCTCCACTAGCCCAGGATGCTCAAAGTCCCATCCAGCCTGGCCCAGAACACTTCCAGAGATGGGACATCCAACAGCTTATCTGGGCAACCTGTTCTAGTCTCTGCCAAACCTCATGGAGAAGAATTTCTTCTTAATATCTAATCTAAACCTACCCTCTTTCATCTTAAGGCCATTATGACTTGCTTAAGGCCATTATCACATGGATAATTTTCCGGTGGGTAATCTCAGCAGGGTTTTTCAGGAAGAATACCACTGTATCAAAACTTTCCATTGTACTGCGACTTCCCTGTCAAAGAGGACAAGGGAGGCTGAGTTATGAACTTGCATGATGCTTTCTCTCCTAGTTTTCTCCCAGTTTTCTTTCTTGACACTTCATCCAGTTTCCCCTTCCATGATTACCCTACCACACCCCTCTCTTTCTCATCAGGGGATAACATAAGGTATCTACTACTAGGAATCAATGCAGCAAAAGAAATAAGGAGCTGCTTCAACTGTAGAAGGAATGGATATTTTATTTTCGAGTATATGAAGCAAGAATACTGCCTTCAGACAGGAGATGTTAAAAAAATGGTATACACCTGTTGTTAGCTGCCTTTGAGTGCTTCTGAAGCACCTCACTGCAATGCTAGCCAAGTCATTGAGTGAAATTCTCTTCTGTAACACCTCTGAAATGCAGAAAGCAGTCAGTGCAGCTGTAAGCTCCTGAGGGTAAAATGTGATTCAAAGTGTAAAGGGATATTCTGAAAGAATGGTTTAAATATGTTACCATCTGAATTTAATTTCTTAATTTTAACTCAGACATACAGACATAATTTGTGTTTTGCCCTTGATTTACTAAACAATACATTGGAATTTGATCAACTGAAAGATAAGATAGAAGGAATAAATACAATTAAAACTCTAAATAGTAGCTTTTGGAGGCTGAAAGAATTAATGGATTATGGTAAAGTTCAGCAAGTATTATAAAAGCAAAAATATTTATAAATGAAGGACAACAGTTAGGGTCTTTCAGATTGCCAACATCAAAAGGATAACTCTCAACACAAAAACTGTACATTCACAAAAAGTCAAAAATACACAGATATATCTTGACCAACCTTCTCAAACATGGCAAAGAATCAGGAAACTATTATCCTCTTTCACATGGCAAGTTATTTTAATTACACTTTCTGCAATATATGCAATCATAGAATCATATAAAGGTTTGGGTTGAAAGGGACTTTAAAGATCATTTATTTCCACCCCCCCGCCATTGGTAGGGACACCTTTCACCAGATCAGGTTGTTGAAAGCCCCATGCAGCCTGGCCTTGAACACTTCCAAGGAATGGGGCACCTACAACATCTCAGGGCAACCTGTTCCAGGGCCTCATCATCCCCACAGTGAAATCTTTCTATCAGCTATTCTAAACCTACTCTCTTTCAGCTTAAAGCCATTTTCCCTTGTCCCATCACTACACGCTCTTGCAAAAAGTCCTGCTTCAGCTTTCTTGTCGGTCCACTTCAGGTGCTGGAAGGCTGCTAAAAGGTGTCCATGGAATCTTGTCTTCTCCAGGCTGAACAGCCTCAATTCTCTCAGCCTGTCTTCATAGAAGAGATGCTCCAGGCCTCTGATTACCTTTGCAGCATCCTCTGACCTCTCTCCAACAGGTCCACATCCTTCTTTTGCTGGGGGCCCCAGAGCTGGACATATTAGCGCATGCACTGCAAAAACAAAATAAAACCACTGATGGTTTCTTTTACCTCCAGAGCCTTCCTTGCCATATTATCTTTTCTTATTGGAAAGCAAAACTAAATGCCTGGAAATGGCAGCAATCTCTTTACTAAACAAGAGCATTTAAAAATATAAATTAAAGTTAACTGCTCTCTCATTTGTACTGCCTGGCTTCTTTATTTGCATCCTGGAAAGTTTGTGGCAAAGAGGTCCCCAGAATTTGTTGGAGTTAACTATTTCACTAAACTTCACTGAGCTACCACTGCTGGTGATTAATCAAATTTTGCTCTAAATAGGATTAATTCGGGTGTATCTGTGAAGAAGCTTGTCAGAGTGCACGTCCCTCTTCTCATCTGTCCTCGGGTCTTTTTTCTTGCTGAATTTAAAATGAAGCTTGAGCTATAATCTTGCATGGCAGATACTGGATCGTTCCTTTGATAAACATCTAAAATGCTAATGAATGTGGGCTGCAGTTCTGAAACAGCAAAGCAAATGATTTGACAAGAATCTGGAGGGTAAAAAAAAAAAAAGGAACTTTCTGACTTAAAAGAAAAACTCTTTTTGTTCACATAGAGTATTGTTTCCCCAAGAAAAATTTTTCTGCTCTGCAGAAAACAGAAAAAATCCTACTACATCAAAATGCGGAAGCATGAAAAACTGATGAGCTTTCAGATTGTCCTCTTTTGCATGCAAATCATATCAGAAGTTCTCATTAGCATAAATGCATGAGCAGCTCTAAATGCTTTTAATTTCCAATCTCAGCCAGCAGAGGAGTAATTTGTCACTGTCAGGGTGAAAATCTAAAAAGAAAAAAAAAAGAGAGAAGGACTCCATGCTAAATTGGAATCATATAAATTTTTGATTTGCTAATTGACTGATGCTGCAGTTCAATCAGCTGCCTTGAAGGTGTAAATAATTCAGTATACAGTCAGAAATAAAAGCATAATGTGCTTCTACTGAAGTCATATTAGCATTCACTGCACCAGGACACACCTGACCATGTCTTTCTTACAGATACCCTTTAGTCATGTTCTATCTCTATGCTGGCAAGTGCACTACACCAAAAAATAAAGCTACCTCTAAAAATATTTAGACTTTCATATTAAGAAACATGATTCCAGAGATAATTTAAAATATTTTCACTCCAAATAATCTAGTCAGTCAGTCCTAATGCTTGCAGAAATGGTGGAATACATTTGTATAACACTAATGCAATTATAAAACATAGAGAGTGCATAAATGGCAATCCAACATTTCTATCAACTTTTAATTATCCTTTTTCCTTAATCAACTGCTTTAAATGTCATATGCAAAGTGTATTTTTTGCAAAAATGCTTCTCATCAGCGTGCATACACTAAGGGTGTTTTAGAATCTGGGTAGGTAGTCTCAATAGTTTGTGATTTACAATAGAGGAATAATATTCGCATCCTTTGTATGGTTTGTGTTAATAAATAATTTTTATTTCAAAGCAGTTGCTTAAGTAAAACCTATTTTTAACTGACTAGCCACTTCCTCCTCACCTTGATCAAAAAAGATTTATAGTAATCACAGATTTTTGTAATGCAATTATACTGACAAGAACATAAATGAATAATTTTTTAAAAGTATCTTTAATATAAAGAAATGCCCCTCCTCTGGAGCTTGTACTTGTTAAAAATCCAGTTATAATTTACCAGATGCCTTAAGTTAATTATTAATGTCTTATGGACTGGTGGATGTGAAAATCAAATATGGCAACACTGAACCCCAAAGTGATCAGTTGACTTTGTTCTGAATTATATTTTGCACAAATTCTAGCTGTACTATTTTGTTATAGCACAGAAATTTATCAGACACACCCTCTGCATCAACAAACCTATTTTCCATGTCCTAATTCATCCAAACATATACCCAAACCAGTTTCAGTTAAAAAAATTTATATGAGGAATTTATCCTGGGCAAAGAGAAGATTTTAATTGCCAGTAGCAGTCTTGCAATGCTTTTTGCAATGGAAATCTGGGTTTCTGATAATGAGAGGCTTACACCAAATTCCCCAGTGTTTTCAGTAAGGATTTAATCTGAATAAAGTCTGTAGGATTATGTTCCAAGGTGTTCATTTTGACTGAGCATTTGATTCCGCTTTCAGTGAGATCAATGATGGCATTGATTCAGTCATTCACACTTTTTCCTTGTCATAAATTGTGCATTTTCTTTCAAAATAGTGTTAAAATATAAAAAACAATAGTCAAAAAGTGGGAAAACATGAAATATAATGGGCTGAATACAAACTGTGAGGATTCAGTTTCCAAACAACCAGTTCCTGCTTGCTCTGATAGTTGACTAAGGAAGAAGGATAAGTCCTTTCAATCTATGTTAATGTAGAAAAAAGGAATCTGAAAATTTGTTTTATGAATATATTTGTTTGTACTCAGTTTGTACTGGAAAACCTAACTCACAGACAAATCTCTATTAGAGCAAGTGGAAAGCTTGGGTAAGAAAAAAATCTTGTGATAGCAGCCTAGGTATTCTCCCCTGGCCTAAAGACCTTGCAGTGCAAGCAGAAGCAGCAGATAAGTGCAGGCAGGGCAGATACCCATAGAGGTCATTTCACATAACAAAGGGTGGATAACAGAAATTATTTCTGCAGGCCCTGCTCCTCTTTCTGCAGGCTCTTTCAGGTTCTGGGATACCAACAAAAAGGGAGTGTTGTGAGGAAAGCCTTACTAAAATATGGATGTCTCACCAGTGCTTGGTTCACCATTTGAAAGGCAAGCTGCTTTGTTCTGCTGGTCTGGTCCCCAGTGGGAAGAGAAAAGGATCAGCAAGGGGAAAATGAGCTGGATCACAGGATTAAACAGTTGGGGAAACGTCCTGGAGTCTCATTCAGACTGTAAGTAGACGATTAAAATTTAGTACATGAATTTCAAGGATTTTTAAATAGTTTTCCAAATTACTCATGTATTCTTGTATATTTGTATTTTGGTCTTTTAAATCTTTTTTTATGTAGCTGCCTCTAGTTCTCTTGTGACTTGTACATCACTCTGGCAACAATTGTGGCTGCCTTTTACATGCAGCTGAGGGAGATTAGTTGAGTTTAATTCAGTCTTGTTCAACCCATTTTTTGTATCCATACTTTAGACATTCATATGGAGTACAACTACCATCTCTGACAAAAAAGCTGCAAATAATCACAATTATGGTTTTACAATGGTTTAAGACACACATTAATGCATTCGCTTATCAGTTTTTACGTAAGTATCATGAGGAACATAAGAAAAAAGGGCAAATTTGGAAACAGATTTTGTGAGCAGGATCTCTTTATTGGAGAGCAGAGGGGCTCAGACTCCAGCTGTAAAAGTCCAATCAAATTCCATCCTGGCCACAGGTACAGACCCAAGAGTTAAGCAGATATTTCAGCCCTGAAGCTCCTGGCAGGCAATCCTGGATGGAGGTAGATGCAGTTATGATACGTCAGCATCACAGCACACCTGGGCAGAGCTTCTGAGTGGACATGCTGAAGCCCCAGGACATCTCCCAGATTACACCAGTGAGAGAAAGTGTGCTGGACCAGACTGTGCTGGTTGGTGGGATTACCAGTGTGCTTCACAAATCTCTGCCTGGACACTGACCACTACCAACAGGAAGACCTTATACATTTGCTTCTGTTTAAAAGAAACCAGCAAACAAACAAACAAGTAAACCAAAACATGGTTTATCTCCCTTTACCCCATTTCTCAAATGAACAGCAGAAGTGGGTATCTTCATTTGCACTGTCACTGGTAGGTGTGAAATACTCTAACCTTCCCAAGGCTGCCATGCCCGTTGCTCTCTCTCTCTGCCACTCTCTCTCTCTCTCTCCAGTGTTTTTTACTCCAAATCATTGCATTAATCTTTAGATTTAAGATAAATAAATAAATAAATAAATTTGATTGCACTCGCTTTGAGCTCAGGTTGCATCCTTCTGCATGTTTGGAAACAAAGCTAAGGCTCTGCCCCTGGTAGGAAATGCAGAGTGTGGTCACCAGGCACACTGCTGCAATCCTATCAGCACAACACCAGCAGGAATTCCTGCTGCTGCTGCTTCCTCCCAGGGTTTGTGTGTCCACGTTGGAATCCGAATAAGGTGCTAAACTTCCGATCCAGGAAAGTGGCTGCTCCCAGCCCAGAGCTTGAAGTGACTATTTTTGGCAGAGGAATCCAAGCACTCTTTTTAATGCACTGCTTATCTGGCCTCAGTAAATTCCAGGGTCAAGTTGTGCTAGACATGGAGCTTGGGGAGCACTCTGGGGACATCACCAGCTGTGGGGAGCATATGTTCGGAGCTCAGGACTGATCCTAGCTCATCAGTGTGGATTTAGCCCCCATTGAGGTGACCAGACACACAAAACAGGAACCTGATTTACCATCAGAGGGAAAAACAACCTTTTTATATCATGAATACTTGGGCCTGAAACATGTTACATGATTTCATTTCACCTTTTCTTTCCTGTTTTTCACTCATGATAAATCTTCTCTGGTTTAGACTATGGTAAATCCTCTCTGTTTCAGACTATTCTTAGAGCCTTTTTTTCCCATAGTAACATGGTTCACTCTTGCAGAAATGTATGCAAATTAACTTTTTATGAAAAATGGGGGCAGAAATAAAACATTATGCTGCTCTTGCAAAATAAAAAAATCATTAGTGATTGCCAAAAGCAACAAAGTTGATCTTTTGGCAGCATATTGTACATAATTACAAATTCTATATTCTATTTCAGTCCTGTGAGCAGTGGAATAGCCATGTCACAGGACACAAAATAATTCTGACCTCATGATAACTCACTCATGTACCTCACTCTGACCAGCTTCACAGAAACATTGTTTCAGACAAGCCACATTTTCAGTGGAGCTTTGAGAAGGAGGGAGACAGAAAACACTTTTTCATTACTTGAAAAGTGCCAAGGATGCTATAAGCATACCTCAGGCAGATTTAATTGTAATATTAATTAACTGGTTCACTTACTCACTAATTAATCTGCTAGCCCATCTTTTTCACACTAATGTATTTCAGAAGCAAATTCAGAGGAAATGTTAGAAAAGCTTCTTATGACAATCTCTGAATGAAAATTTGCAGAAGTACATGTACAAAAATTGAATTATCAGAATGTCAATGCTTAATCTACTCATTTGATCCAGTCATTTAAAAGTAGGAAGAGGAGCTACTTATTGTAGTAGCTGCTATTGGATAGCAGGACTAAAAGACAATCCAAACATATCTTAAACAATTCTTAGAGTGGCTGTACACTTATATGTACTGGAGATATCCACATAATAGGTAATGCTGCCATGTCTTCAACTACAAGCATTTCTCAAACACAGAGAAATACATGACATATTAATATTCAGCTAATATTAAAAATTATGCAGAAAAGTCCACAATTGCTGTATTCTGCACACTCTGCCTTGCTATTGATCTCTTCTTCAATTTTTTTTTTCAACTGTTCCATGCAAATAACTACTCCCCTGTCTATGAAAACCAACCTGCAAAAAATGCATTTCCTGAGTAGTAGCATTCCTTTTTTGTGGATTTGGAAACAAGAAATTTCTGTTATCAGAAAGAGGAGACTGCCTAACATTGCTACTTGTTCAGTAAAGGCAGACAACACTGGAGTTTATTCTAAGGTACTCTTATGCATAGATCAGCTTTAGAAGCATTTTCAATATATTGGTTACAATTTCTCTTCCCTTCTGACAGAAAAGCCTTCCCAAGACAGCTTTAATTTATAAGGAAATAGACAAAAAACCAACAAACAAGCAAATACTCATATTTTTCTTGCTGTTTTGCTAGTTCAAAGATGAAGATATTCTAAAGTAGGAGTAGGAAGAGAAGGGCATATTCAGATCTCCTGCTCTAGGCTTTGGTAGGTACATAACTCCAGTGATGACTAAAAGACCAGGAAAAGGTTTATACTTGGTGCAGTGTGATAAAGGTGCCACTGGCTGTGATTCTAAGCACTAAGTGCAAATATCTTTTATCTCCTCATGGGGCTTACGACCTGTTAAAATGAAAGACCAAAGAGCCTAAATTACTTTCCTAAGCAAACCTGAGGCACAATAGGAAGGAAGTCAATGTCTTCAAGCAGAGGGGGACACTTAGCACTGAGACACATCTTCTGTCTTAGAATTATTTTTAGAGGTAGGTAGAATAAATACCATAGACAGCAGAAATGATGGCATAACCTAAAGTAATGGATTCTAGACAAAGTCTTGGGAGTGCAGACCTTTATCATGGCTTCAGGACACTAAGGATAAACTATTTCCCAAGCCATGATGTATTTCTTAGTCACTGCATTACTTAGATTAAGAGACAAAATGCATCCTGTTAATATGAATTGTTAAACTGTTTCACATGGATAGTCCAGTGTTTTGGCTCAGCTCTTACTCTAAGGGATCATTCAAGCTTATAGCTCCAACATGATGAGGAAATCTGTTCATTCTTCAAGTGAACTGCCTCTGAGACTGCAATAAAGTTAAAGCACTTAACATTATCTTTTTGCTGGAAAAAAATTCCCTATCGAAATTGAAGAAAAAATATTTGTTTTACAGATAATGTTGTTGACTTTGTTAAACTCGAGGTACTAACCATATTGCAAGGAACAATATGAAACAGCCCTTGATTCAATTTATACTTGTAAACAGGAGAAATTACCACAATCAATAACACATTGAATGGAACAGGCTCAAAGTGGTCTAAAATATGTCAATGTATACATATTTAAGACTGTTTTTTGTTGAATGACAACCTCATCCGACTGTATTCATATATTTTCACAGAAGTTGTGGCTGGGCAAGACTTGCAGGCACTGTCACACATACCTTTACAATCGCATGTTGATAAAAAGGAAAATAATTCTTAAATTTGACAAATCATTGAACCAAAGAGAAAAAGGAAAAGCATTTCAACAGTAATTATAAGTTATATTTGCCCCAGTTCTTTCTTTGTGTACTGCCTCAGATTTCTTTGGTGTTATCAGCCTGCCAAAACTGATATACTTCCTCCAAAGCTTGGCCAAGAAGAACATTTAGTTTTTCATTAAAAGTCTGCCTGGGAACATTACATCTTTGCTATCTAAATTGTTAATGTACATTGCAAGTAACTGGTCCAGTTGTCAGAGCAGTAAAACACTGTCTGTTTTAAGGTAAGAAAATGCTTTTGAAGAAGCTGCAAGTTGTTATTGAAATTGCACTTCAAATTAAATGCATTTACACCAAATGTTTTTGAGAGTCCTTTCCCCAAATGATGACTTCGTTTCTTGCAGACATTAGCAAAAAGCAGGAGGAGTTTTGTTTGTATCAGCCTTTCAGAAAGGTCTGCAATGGTAAATGCTCAAAGTAATTTGGTGTTCTGCTCTGTCTCAGCAGTTAAGCCCTTTCAATAAAGTAAACATTTCATTGACTATTGACTTTTTTCTAAGAAAAGTGGTAAGTTTCTATTTGTATCGCTGTTGTTCCCAAATCCTATTTATAGAAGAACAATTTTGTGTCAATTTCTAGATCTACCAGACTAAGATTTTCAGTAATTTATGTAGATTTGGGCAATACTGAGCACCCTGCAATGTCTTGTGATCACTTGGGAAAGCAAACCAGAAGGACATTAACCCGGAGAGCTGTGCAGTAATTCAGCATGCACCAGTATATCACTCTTTAACATGTAATACTCAGTGCATGAGGAAATTTTTCAGAGAACACAAGCTTGAGAAATACTATTAGCTTAAAATGGTAGAAAATTCCTCATTTTCTGGATTAAGAATTCACCCTGCATCTCTCCACTTAATAACTGCCTCATTTTAGACACAGTCTACTTTTATTTTTGTAGCTTTTTAGGAAAGGTAGTGGCAAATTTTCTTGCGAGGCAGTAGCAACCCCGTCTCAAACTGCCAGTGAAAGCCTGTTTTACCTCTCTGAAATAAGGGACACTGTGTATGTGAGAGGCAGCTCTCACAAGAATTGTATCTGGCCTGGTAGAGCTGGTATTGCTGTCTGGGTCGGAGAGTCTTGCAATGTTAGAAAATAGCCGTTTGATTCAGCCAGGGCATTTTCATCTCTTTTCAATCACACTATGAACATCTTTTGCTCACTGAAAAATGGATCCCAAGGCATTGGAAACAGATTAGCTATTGAAGTCTGAGTGAAGTGGTATTTGCACCATCTGGTTGTGAACCCTACAGAGAAGCTATCGATCGGTCTACTTGCTATTTAAGTGGTAGCCATATCCTCACTGATGTCCCAATTAAAGAAAAGAAAAGGCATTTAATTGGAAAGACAAGTTCACACATTTCCAAATTTTATGGCAGGCCCATATGAAACAAAAAATAATAATAATAAAAAAACTACCGCAACAACAACAGCAACAAAACAAAACAAAAAAATCCAAATAAAAAAACACATAGAAACAAAAAAACCCTAAAAACCAAGTGCTTATGTCAAAACTGGATTTTTTCAAATTGGCACAGATGTTACCATATTTTACTCAATGAAATTATGAACTATCCTGGATGGGATGGGGGAGGGAAGAAAAATATTTAATTATTTTTCTTATATAAAGAGGCAAAAAAAAGCATGTGGACTCCAAAATGGCACCTTTCCAGGAACCTGATGAAAAATCTGTTATCTTTTGAGAGAGAAATTAAGTTTTGTAGTTTCTAAAATACACAATGATAGGCTTATATATTTCTACATTTTTAACATTTTTTTTCTCTGAGTTTTGGAGAGCTCTTGTTGTCCTAGTTTAAAAGGCAGCCTCTATTTGCTAGACCTGAATATATCAACTGCAGTGAAGGCATAACTCCTTTCTGATCTTATTCAGAGATCATTGATTCCTTTCACTTCTAGTGCAAATAACTATCTTTCTCTTAAAGTAACTAATGCCCAGCTACTCTCAACCCTTTATCCTTCTGCAGACCAGATATAATTACATTTTTAGCAACTGCATTTTTAGCAAATTTATTTTTAACCATTTTCCTACAAAAGTGTGTGATGCTGTAATTCTCTTGAGCATTAAGTGCATGGTTACTTGCACTAGAACTCTTAAGACTGTAGCAGAATATTGGTCCTCTATTATGGCTACAGGGACCAATACTTAACATATTCAGATAGTTTTATTTTTAATATACTCCATTTGCTTTAAGCCTAAACAATGAAAATTCCTTATTTCCCGCTAATATTATAACCAGAGTGGGATTAAAATGTCATCAGAGCTTTAGTTTATTTCACTCCACCAGTGCAAGATAATGTCCTTCGAACTCTAAATACAATAATGAAATTTTGATTAATATCTTCCATGTATTTTGGATTGCCAGTAGCTAGAATTGCCTGTTCTGTTTGCCCTCCAAATTGATGCCACTTTTTTTCCCACATACATCAGTGGTAAATCAGTAATTTCTAGGTGTCAAAAGGTGAACTGGCATTGCCATATTTTTAATGCAGATAGATAAGATTATACTGAAAACAACCAACCATATTTCTGTTCTTCTCACCTGTGGATTAATATTGGAAATATTGGACAATAGTTTCTATTCCAGAGAAATGAACTATCAGAATATGAAAAATAAAAAATAAAATAAAAATCCTTATTGCCTTATACACTGATTTAAAAAGCTGTTTTTCCCAAGGCAACCACCAAAAAATTTCTGGCACTGGATTGCCAACAGAATAATATCTAAACCAAGAAATGACACTTGTTCAGCTGAAAAAAGGAAAACATTAAAGGAAAGTGTAAAAAAATATATGCTGTATTCTGAAAAACTAAGTTACTGCATAGATGTGTACATATTATGCAATTTGTTATCTGGTTTTGGATTTGTACATGTAGTATCTATTAGCAGCGTGTGATGAAATGTTGGGCGAAATCTTTTAAAGTATTATATCCACAACTTTAGTGTAAATTTTAGTAAACTTTCTCCTGCGCACATGGGCAAGCTGCATGTGCAGTATTTGTACTCTTAGTGAGACTGATGGAGATCTCTGAATGAGTAAAATTGAACATAATATATTTTCTTTTAAAAATTGTATATTTTTTTACATCGAGGTGGTCTGTGAAGGAACTAACGGATAAAAGAATAAAAAAATTAACAATTCTCCAAGCCTGTAATTGGTGTCTGCTCATAACCAGAAGGTCTTAATCCCAAAGAAGTAAATTTCTGGTGCTGGTCCTTCTTCAATGCACTCAAAGATTTTACCATAGGACAGTTCATGGTCAAGGGCTGCCCATTTTACCTACTAGAACATATCTGACAGACCAGCCCATAAATGCAGCAAAGCAGAAGAAAATCAGCCTGGGATGAGAAGGACACATATCTATTTATATCTTTCCCCATGGTGATTTACATCTAACTCTTAGGAGCATATTTAGGCCACCAGCTTTTGATGCACAGTGAAGTAACCATTGTTCCATTTTCTCATAAAAGCTGTTTTTCTGTATATAGGAGACATAAAGATTTACTACAGCAGGTCTCTAACTTGGGTCTCCAAAAAGTACACACTATCTAGCATCCAAGACATTTTTCCTTCTCACTAGCCAAAGGAAGATGACTTACTGCAACTGGACTGACATGGAAGGAAAACATCCTATTTGGCCAGAAGGCAGCATCCTCCTTCTTGAGATGTCCTGTCAGCTGGCTTAGGTGGCCTCCTAGCCAAGGTCTGGCACCTTTCTACCTTGTGTTTAGGTGTCATGCCAGGAGCAGCAGGTGCTGTAATACTAGGTACAGTTTCATATTTGGATCTAGGTGGTGATAAGGACTTGGTTCAATCCAGGCAGTATGTTGTTTTTCTGCCTTGGTGGCTGCAACCTCAATAGGCCATTGTAGAACAAAAATGTAACCTATATCTTACCTGCAACCCAAACCTCACCTTCCCACAAAAACACACAATTCATGCAGGTAACAAGAATCACTGCAGCATTCTCATATAAACTGATCTTACCAGAGCAAATATTTTCTGAAAGAGAACTGTCAATGAATATTATCCATTTTAGATGTCGTATTCTTTTCTTCATTAGTTTCAAATTCACTGAGGCTATACTACATCATACAATTGCAGTGTGTGTCTCAAAAGAGTAAAGTAAATTCATGGCTCTACATTAATCAAACGTGTGTGATCTGTAGGATTTGGGCTTCAATAGGTTCTAAGAACTCAAACACACAAACAAATGAGGCATAGATATATAAAGAAAGAGATCAGAATGTGCATAAATATAAATTTACTCTGAATGAATTTGAATGTGCTCCCAAATGGAAAAACTGAAGAAGTGGAATTACTAAACAGATCAAAATGTTTCATACTTGAAATTTATAGGTTTGGGTCATTGGCCATCTGTCTTTTGTGTCTTCTTTAAATTGTTCGCATGTTTTTGTTACAATTTTTTTTTTAACTGAAAAGTCTTCCTAAATAAAAAATCAAATAAGAAAGTAGTTAGTGAAAAACCCAAACTAAGACAAATTTTGCATGGGAAAAAGAAAAGAAAATGTATCATTGCCAATATTTTTCTGTCTAGGCTGGGCTTTCTGATCAAGAATGGAGATAAAAATCCAATAAGAGTGAACCATGTTGCAATGAACAATGTTATACTGAATACAGGGGTATGAGAACAACTGAGGACCTTCGTCTTGGCTGTTAACATCTCAAATGTTTTAAACACAAGGCTTCTGGCCACCCTATAGCCAATATCTTCTAGGTCTGAAAAACATTTGTGGGTCTGAGGTTTGACAAGCACAGTGTGGGAGAAGTCTTGAAAAATCAAAATTCAATGGGACAATTCCATTGTTTCCTGCCCAGTTCTATTCCTTAGGTGATGGCCACAGAATATAGAAAAAGAAAATGAAATCTGATGCTCTAACTTAGTTTCCTAAAATTTATTCAGTTAAAAGTTTACAAAAATTAAATTATTTGCAACACAATCAACATTAAGTTTCCAATAAACTTTATGTGTAAAATACACAGAGCACCCATCTGATCTAGCATATCACTCCCTATTTAATATTGTATCCTGTTTCTAACTGTGCTCAGAGGTTGAGTTGCATAAGCAGGATTGAACCTGTAAAACAAAGAATAAACCCTTAATTCTTTAAGACATGCGTATACTTGTAGCATTTTCTAATACTATGCAATATAGAATTTATTTTAAAAAGCAGCGTATTTTTCCCGTTGCAGTCGGAGCAGTACATGCTTTAAACATCTCAGGCTCATATTTTATACATGAGTGATTTTTCCTGAAAAAAAAAAAAAAAGAGGGTGATTCATCCAAAAGTTTTATTTTTGCAGAGTCCTTTTGTTTCAATGGAACAAAACATACCTAGTGCTATTTCATTCAATAATGACCTGTGTGCTCTGCGTTCCTGGTGGCTCGCCACGAGATTAGTCCTTCTAGACAAACAGGATTGTTTCTCCACTTCTGTAATTGATTCTGATGTGCAGGTCTGGACATTGCTTCTGTGTTGTGCCACTTTGATTCGCCTATTTAATTGAAAATGTGTTATGTTTACAGAGTAACAGAGGGAGTGTATAATCCGTGACAAAAGTCTGCTGAAGCAACGTTAAACCACAAGATGGCAATAGTGTTTACATTTTTTATTAGCACTTAGCTTATTCTCTGTTAGACAACCTACACTTTGGTTTATGCTAAAATAGAGTAACTGAGATTCCAGGCAAGAGTGGCACCTTTAAATCTCATATGATACATTCGAAGTTTAGCCATGACTTTCACAGCAGCGAGGAACATGCAGTGAGTCTCACCACGGAAGCATCCCACCACCTCCGTCAGTCACCTTTCCTAAGCCAAAGGAAAGCACAATGACACTCTGGTGCAGAGCAGCATCAGCTGGCTCATTACAAGACAGCTTGGGTTCAAGTAGCACAATTCATGCCCTTTGTGCTACATTTGAGCTACCTCAAATCCACAGGTCTGCTGACTCTGCTTTCTCATGCAGAAGGACTATGTGTGCTGCTGTGCCCAGCAAGCATAGCTGTGCCTCACTGCTTTATGCTGGGTGCACAAACGTTGGATGCCTCATCTGTGAATGAAATGAGAAAGGCAAAAAACAAAGGCAAAAAAAAGCCCTCGCAGAAATTCTGTGGTGGGGTATAAGAAGCCTCCTTGTGGTCCCTGGTAGCCTCACTGGATCCAAAACCTCTTCCAGTCCTTCCAAGCTTGGGCAACACAAGCTTGAGTCTCCCACACACAGGCTCCTATTGTGGGCTGCTTCAGATATTTTTTTTTTTCCACAGAGAGGGCCATTTGCCATGGTTTTAATTTCTTCAATGACGTCCTAGTATACATACTTAACCACCTCTGAAAAATTTAATTCCCTATGTCCTTCACTTTTTCTGGGAAACTCTCTATCTTAGATGGTTAGTTGACTTTCTGTACTAAGGCATTTGCCTTACTCTCTTGAGATACAATCCAAAGCCTGTTGAAGGGAATGGAATCAGTACCTAATGTCAGCAGGATTTGAAACTCCTGACATTTAGTTTCTTCCCTGTGTCATTGCTGCCAGGCTCTCCTTATTCCATAATGAATTTTTATATATATGTACACATATTAAAACACACAAGAGAAATATTTTTTTTAAAAGCAGTATCAGAGTAAATACAAGATCATCAAAGCAAATTCCTAATCCTGCAATAGTAACTGCCTTACATCCCTCAACAAAGAGCTTAAGAGTTAGTTTATTTAATGACATAATTCAATTTGGGGTATAATATTTTAGGCCAGGGAATATTTGTTTTTCTTTTTTGCTTAAAAATATGCCTACAGTGCAGCACTAGACAGAAATTAGTAATACAATACAATAGCACTAGAACATGATAAACAGCCTCACAATAATCAACACTGAAGGACATCATGTCTGTTTTATTATGATCTCAAATAAAGCAAGTAATGTCTTCAGACTGAGGATGCACCCACAGGGTGACTTTGGACCATGGAAACTCTTCACAGAGGAGAGTGAAGGGAACAAAATGGGATCTTAAGAAGGTCTGTTTCAATTCTGGCCATTGGAAGATTAAGATCAGAACTTTAAACTCACAAAGATGTATGAGCAAGTCTCTCTCCAACACTGGCATTGGGTAGAGGGAAGCAGGACGGGAGCAGAGAGGGAAGGTGAAATACTGAGAGCTATTGTACAGAACAATGGATTATTGATCCCAAAGGCAAAAATGGGAGAGAGGAACATCTCAGCAGCTGCTTGGGTTCTGGGTCAGAAAGACAGCTTTATTCAATTATTTAGGCATGTGATCATATTATTAATTTTTGCCCTGACCAAAAATTTATCCAATCAGCTTTCTGAATAGATACCGAAATAGATATTGAGAGGTAAGAGATGACACAGTAGAAGACTGAGCTGTGAAAACAAAGGGAAGGTAATATTTCAAGGCAGTTACCATAATGTTGAAATCCAAAGAGAAATGGACGAGGATGGACATCCTTTGACTACAGGGATGGTGTTACTTAAGTACAACCCATTTTAACATAATAAAAGGACTTTGAAGAAACAAGATATGTACAAAGGGGAGGAACAACCAAAGGAGAGGCAGATGTTCCATATGGAGATGGGAACAACAGTGTCAGGGAACATGCCATGTGTGTTGTGAACTGATGGGTTGTGACGGAAGCAAACAGAGAAAAAAGAGGTTGGGAGAAAACAGAGGGCATTGGAAATGGAGCTGTTGGTGTCTGGGGGCAGCCAGTGATTTCAATCTGGTCCATGAAATGTTTCAGTTTGGTTCATCACTTTTCCCAGAGAAAGAGGAGAATGATGCTAGTCTGTGCTGGTGCTCCCACAAAAGGCCATTCTTTGTTCTGTGCCTGCTGCTGTCAAAACTGGTGATGATGAGGGACAATGATCCCAGGTGGAGACTGAGCTTCCAAACAGCTGTTGTGTCTCCTGGTTTCCTATTGAGCAGCCTTGTTATGTATGTGGGACACCATCTTGCTCTCCTGCTGCCCTCCCTTGTGCTCTCTGGTATGCTCCTGCAAGACAAAGATTCGGTGAAGTTCAGAATAAATTGATTTATAGCTTAAGCATGATTGTGCATTAGGACTATTCATCAGAAGCCTTCTGGTCTCCTGATGGAAGCGATGGATGAGCTCTACAGGGCCTGTCTGTGTACACTCAGTCAAAGGCAGCTGGCATTTTGCCTCAGTACAGATTGTAGAATCCATCTACATGAAAGAAAGATTTCAGTATCTCACTCTAAGCCTGAAGAATCAAGACTGGATTTTCAATCCTATTTCTCACCCGAGCTACTTCAGTGACCTATGGTAGCACATTTTATACCACAGCTTTCAAAATGACTGGTAATCTTGCTGCCACACAGCCTGATCTTCAGACATGTTCAGCTCCAATTTCCAACTTAAAAATTAAAGACTATATTTGAAAATGTTGTTGTTGCCTCTGGCCCAATATTCCTGTTTGTAATAAGGAGTTAGCTTATTTCCCAAGAATGCTGAGAATTTAATTACATAATGTCTGTAAAGCAATTGGAAGAAAAGCACTATATAAGTGTTAAGCATTATAATTGTATTAAATGTGTATGACCAGTATTGCAGGGAAGGGATGTGATTATCTAATAAGCAATGACCTCTCATCACCAGCAATAAAAGACTGCAAAGAAAATGTTCTGCTAGCAGAGGCTGTATTAAATGTCTAGGATATCAAGAAGTGCTTTTTAAGTTTTCATTGCACAGAAGGCTAAAAGAATTTCTGTTAAAAACATGCACTACCCAATCAGAATATTCTCAGTACTAATGGTTTTCCAAATGCTGGTACAGATATTAACTGGAAGAGCTAATTTGAGACTATCTTCTGTCACCAGTACAGCTTCAGATGAATGAATTTTAATCTGACCCTCAAGAGTCAGTCTAGCCGAATAATAACAATGAAAAATGCATGAGAATAGCAATTTCAACATGGCTATTTCACAGACAAGCTTATTTTATGCATCACTAGGAAATAAATCAAGAAATTGGATGGACTTTCTGAATGTCTTTCACTGTTTTAAGTAAATCTATCTGGCCAGTGTAACCATCAGTTCCAAAGATTGGAGAGTAAACAGAGGAGGAATATTGAATGATTGCTTTATTTGGAATGGAATTCCTAACATCACTTTTGCCAGGAATTTAGCTTACAGGGGTTGAACGTGCTATCTTGTTACAAGAAACTGAACTGAAAGATATCGTAATTGTTAGCATTTGGATTTCACCGATTGTCTGAGCAGAAACTGCATCTCGAAACACTGCTGTGCAAACTTTCTTAAATACCATAGAATAACAACTGACTGTTAGCAACAAGTTGTTACACAGCTCTGTGGAAGGGACTAATGAAGTGTTTTTAAAAGGCTTCCACAAAATATGCTATAATGCATCCTAATTCATAACAATGGGAATTACATATTACCACCAAAAAATAGGTTAGGTAGTTCAAGTTCATTGCCAAAAAAACCAACCAAAAAAACCAGCACATTCTGGCACAATTTTCTGGTCTGTCATTTTTTGCTCTAAAATTTTCCCACATAGAACGCACAGTGTGCCAATATTAGGCAAACAAACAAAAATATTCGGTTTGGTGTGTCATTTATCTAGTCCTAATATTAGGTGCTCAGGTTTAAATTTCAGGCCCAGTCCCTGGATATATTTCATGTGATTTGGAAGATGGGCCAGACCTTTGTGTTAACACAAAACAGAAAAGTTTTTATATTAGTTCTTACCACTGGATTCAAGTGGAGTTCAGACAGTTTATTAAAACCATCAAGTCCTTAACAGGATCTGACAAAACCAGATCATTGTTTTTAGAGGGAAGTTTGACATATTTTACTTGAGAAGTGTTCACTTTTGCTATATAAGACCTAATGGAGCTCCAAGATAATATTCTTTAACTTAAATTGCTGTATATATTTCCATGTCTGAAAATCTATATAATCAGATGGTTTTTAAAATTATTTTCCCTGAAATCCTCAAGCATGCACTACGCATTCAGCTTCATAAAGATTCCCCTTGTATTGAATGAGACATTGTAATTGTTCTATTAAACACAATGAGTTAGATACTTGATGTGTTATTATGCCTTAACAGATGCACAGGAAATAACTTCTGGGTGTTACGTGTGGCACTGAACGGTGGGGACTGAAGGTTATATTTGAGAAGTCTTAAACAAAAGGCTTGTTTCATTTAGCCTGTGGATCTCCATTCCTATAGGCAGTTTAAACATGATATCAGAATTATAAAGAAAATTGCATATTGCCGAGGTACTTCAAATTGCATTGCTAAGAACAAAACTAAGCAAATGTTAATGAAACTGTTCTTTTCCAAATCTTCAGCAGAAAGGTGATATAAAGCCCTTCTGGGTTTCATTTCCAATATCTTTCTCTCCTTGCCTGATATTTGCAGACTGATACAGACGAGAGAGAAATCCTCATGGGCTATTTGAGATAACTGAGCCCATTGCTTTCTATGGAATTTCCTCTGTGAAGCTGAAATTGTTGTGTGATAACCAAAAACCCACCTGGAGAACAGATCTAACAACAGAATGGTTGAAGGAATTATCCAATGAGAGTTGGCAAAATATGTGACTTCAAAGGAAACGACAACATATATACAGAGAAATTTGTCTTTAAAGGCACATAATTAAAACTAAATGTATAGTGTTTCTATTGCAATGCAGATATTCAGGGAAGCCTGATTTCATCGGTTCAGAAGAAAACCAGAATAAAATTCCATGAAACTCATAGCCACGTTTGTACTAATAAGAGGCATCTCAGTGAAAAGATGAATTTCTATGCCATAGGTTCATGCCACATCATTAACACCATTTTCGTCTGAAAGAATAGGTTGATATATGACTTGCACTTTGTGGAGTGGAGAAAAGAAATGTTAAGTCTGAGTACAAAAATCCTCTATGAAAATCCCTGTCCCAGGGAAACTTGTTGATAATCTACTCCCAGCTCTGTATGGCTGATGCAATTCAGAAGCATGCCTGGTTCCGTCTGAGTTAACATCTATTTTCAAGCCAGTGCTATGTCATGTGAGCCAGGGTGACTGCCATCAACAGGAAGATTCACAGCATTCTAAAGGACGTCTTGGAAAGCCACAGGAAGATAAATACAGAGATATAAATGCAGAGATACAAAAGGAGATTCTGGTCCAATGTAACCAAAGGTTGTGCCTCCTCACTTTCAGTAGTAACGTTTATAAGATATTCAGAGCAAGTATATTCAACATAATAAATCTTCAGTCCTGCACCAACTGGAATGATTGCAATGGTTTATCCTTTCAATACCTTTCACGTTTGGAAAAGGTATGCTGAAAGTATGATAACTATGTAAAATGCATCTCAATAAAAAATGAAAGCATATCACAACAGAAATAAAGTGGTGTTTAACAGATATTTTCCAGCAAGTTTAATGGGAGGACAAGACTTTTGAAAATTGGAGGAAGACCCTGGGAGGAAGAAGGTGACATGATACTACAAAATATTTGTGTATATGTGTATAAACCGAAGCATAAATGATGGAGTTGGTAACAAACAAAAAATCAGAAAGAAATAAAATACTGAAGCTATTTGAAGAAAATAAGGATACTTGCTCTCAAACAGGTTCTTTTAGCATTTAAAACATGTTCAAATGAAAAACAGGCTTGCTGTGTAAAAGAGACTATTATTTATCCAAGATTAAGCAATGATCCAAAAGAAAATGTGTTTAAATACTTGTGCCCACTGCTTGGCAAAAAATGGACAAGACAAACATCTTACTGTTAGCATGAATGCACACTCAGAAGAACTACTCATAGACTATTTTGTGTGCAAAATATCAGGACAAAGCTGCAAGGGACCTCAGATTATAATGAATCTAGCAGAGCCTAGCAATAACTGACCATAGACTGACCTGTCTGAACTACTATTATTGCTAGTTAGTTATTGAAAATTCATTTTTGAAGTAATTCAACCATGTTATTCAGCACTGGGATTAATCATACCATGACAGTGTGCATCAGACGTGCTCTTTATGATGAGCTTGTTTCAGCTAATGGCTCTCCATATGTAATCAAGGAACTCCATTGGGTTGCAAAGAATTGGGATTTCATGCCCATGACTAACAGCCTGGACTAGTAGGAGCCAAAGAAAATGAGAATAGTTAAGAGGCTTAGCTGAGCTTGTTAGTCTATTGAAGGACATTTACAAAACCACAGGTTTCATTTAAACAGATACATGAGCAGAAGACAAAAATCAGCAAATTTCATCAGACATTGTTGCCTAATGCTGTAAGCTTTGCAAACCATGACAAAACAAGCAAACTAAACCCCTTGAATACGGGTTTAGTATTCAGAAAAAGAATTTTCTAAATAGTATTTAGAAAAAGGTAGGAATGCCATTAAACCATAGATGTCTAAACAATGAAGTTCTTTCTTCACAAAGCACTCCAATATCATAACAGAAATGCTGGGTGATCTTTGGTGTCTTGCCACAATACTTCAACCAGCCATAGGCTAGAAAATCACAGTCTGTTAGCCTTGTATCTTAACAAACTCTCTGACACTAACTACCAACAGCAGAGCAGATGATAAGATGTGGTAGGACAACCATGATCTCAACAGCCTTTGACAGCAAGTCAGCAAGACCAAAGACAAAGAGCCCTTCTAAAATGAGTATGGGCATAACCCTTGATACCACCAGAACTATACCTAGGAAGGTATAAAGAGACAAAATTACTCCATGTATGGGGAAACCTTGAGCCCTGAATGTGGCTGGACAAAGAGATATTCTAACACTGGGTTAAGAAAAGCATTAGCATCAGCACAGTTCAATCTTAATTTGGAGGGAAGAATTATGTAGATTTAAGGGATGTCTGGGAAATGACAGCAAGAACCTAATGTCTTCCTTGCATGTGTGTGCACACATGCATATACATAAACAGATGACTGTGCTGAGGTAAGAAGAGAGAGCAAATTTGAAAGAACGCATTAATAGATGGTTTGTTTAGTTTGTTGATCCTGTACGGATCTTTGGTACACTGAGTTCTTTAAACCAAGACACTGACACTGCCAAGTCAAGAAGTCCTTGCTTCTCCCAAACTGGGTTTAAATTCAGTGGGATTTTTTATTACAAAGGATTCAAACATTTAAGATGGAGTCAGTACAAATGCTGGCAACATGGACAGCAAAAAGATCTTGGTGTTAAAATCCCCCATCTTCCAAAGAAGGAAGCTTCTCTCTTTTCTGTGCCTGTGACAAAGGTAAGCACTTGAAAAATAATCAATTTTATTTTTTCTTATCCTGCATATATTTAGTTTATGACTATCTCCTAAGAACTTCTTCTCTAAAACATATCCATGTGAATAGGCAGCAATAAGATGTTGAAACAGGGGAGCAGGGAGGAAGGAGAATAAAAATATAAATCTGGATGGACATGGTACCAACACTTTCCTAAACATTAGGCATGTGGCAAAGAGATAACAGAATACCTTTTCAAACTGCTCTTTGGCTCCCCTGACCTGGGGAGAACATGCTTGTGCTAGCTGAGAAGAGCCACAAGGCAGAATTTCTTCTGGCTTTTCCTTGGTGAAGAGCCAGGTCCTCTGGCTAACTTTAATTTAAAGTTGCTGTAGACACTCTGCCAATGCATTTATGAAAGATGTCAGAATCCCTGGTGGAATAAGTGCACTGTGCAGTTCACAGAAACACGAGTGTGTTACTCTGAAGCTTTGTACATTGGTGCCTAAACACATGCACCAGCACAGTAATTTCTCTCCTTCCTCTCGGGCACACGCAAAAGAAGCTGCCTTATTCAGTGCAGATGGTGTATTGCACAGCAACAACCTTTGTTAAGCTGCAACAGGGAAATAATAAATATGGATCAATTATTAATTTCCCACTTACTAGTTAATCTTTAAATTGAAAGTAAATTTATCTCACTAAGTTTACAAATCTACAGCATCATGAGCTGGTCACCATTCACCGTCCTTACATCTGTTTGAGAGAAAGTGTTGTAAAGAGAAAATAATTTCACCTGATCTGAAATTTTGCTTGAAAAAGGGTTGTATTTTACAAATGTCTTTTTATCTATTGACTGTAAAAGTAACCAGATGATCTGCAAAAGCAAACCTACATTGTTATATGTGTAAGAATTCACTAAAGTTTTTACATTTTTTTTATTATTGATACCTGCCTTACATCTTGTTTCTGTCAAGCCAGGACTTTGTGGAGAACCTGAGTGATCTGTTAGTATTTTGATTTTAGTGATGAAGATTTTTTAACTAATATATTTCTTTTCGCTGTGCAATTCCTGTTCTTTACGTGCTGTTTAAACACATCTAACAAATCTAGGATGGAGATGAGGTATTAAGACATCAACTTTGCAAATATTTCCAAAGAACTATAATTTTTATCTCCAAATCAGCTAAATTATCTATTAATTAGTTAAGTATATGCCATAAGCATCACTCCATAATAAACTGAGCGCCATTATTATATTGGTAAAGAACAGCTTCATTTTGAACTTTTGGCACAGAATCATTAAAATCATAGTGTTATCTTTATTGAGCATTGTGTGTATACATCATACAGGTTCAAAAGATTATACATCATATTTTGTTCCTGTCAAAACAGTATTTCTCTTGACTTTGTCCAAACACATTCCAGTACCAACAAATCAACACATCATAAGGTTTACTACTTCAGTTAACAAGAGAAGGTGGCTTTTATGTCAAGGGTAAATAATCTGTATTCTATTTATCTCACAGTCCTTAAAGATTTTAGTTTGGTTTAAAAAAAGTTAGGTTTTTGTCTGTCTGAAGTCCAGTCTTCTCTTAATAATGCTCATAAAACAACTAAACCCTCAACTTTTACATAAAGATGAATCCCACCCAAGAAGAAAGGCATCCTTCAGAAACAATAGCATGTGTTCATGCATATAAATAAGACAGTGGAGTTAAGACTCTATGAAGCATTCTGACTCACATTTTCACACTCTTGAATGCTTTGATCTACTACCTTTTAATGTAGGTGTTTGCTAATATAATTAGGGAAAAGCCATAAACAATTTCACCTAACACAGGAGCTCAAAGATTTCTTTTCAGGATCTTACAGTGAGCCTATCACTGTGATAGCTTCTGCAATGAAATGTGCAACAGAGATTTAACTCAGACATGGAAATTATTTCCTGTCTGCATCTGATTTATCTTTGCAGTCCTGGGTTATTTTTACTTAACCTTCTGCCAGCTCTCGCACTGCAAATGTTGTAGTGGAAACTTAAGAAAGGTCCTCTGGATAAATTAAAGGAGGGTAAAGCTGTTCAGCTTCAACCAGTTGTAGACTGACTTTTCCAATACTGTCCTGATTTGAAGAATGAAAGAATGCATTTTTAAGTAATGGAAGAAACTCTTTGGAAAAGAAGCCTGGATATTTACAGACTCTCACAATGTGTGGCTATTTATATAGGGCAAAGAAGGAATAAATCAAGTTTTAACTCAACCTGCAAACAATGCTGTAAAATACGTAACAGAAGACAAAACACAGAAGAGGGTTTATACTGTTTAGAAATGGAGTAGAGAAGGCATTCAGCAGGAAAGTGGACATAGAGACTGCCTGTATTACAGTAAACTGAAGTGTAGGATCAAAGTTTGTGTACTCCCATGCAAATATTCTGTGTATAATTTTTAGCAGGCTGTATCAAGGCTGTGGCTGAGCCAGATACCATATTCCCAGACAGGGCCCTACCCTGAACTGCTGGGTAGCTTGGACTAGAAGTGATCCAGTAAGCAGTAGGGATGAAGGCATCTGATTTGGTGCAGGAGGAGGGAGTTTAGTTGGACAGATGTAAGCCAGGACATGCACTTGCCCTCAGGGCCAGGGAACAGACTGTGGTCCCTGCTCTTTATTAGTTTGTATAAGTCTAGCCACAAGCGTACACAGTGGAACAGTAGCTTTGCTTTCATGTAGAAAAATATGCTTTTACCCTACAAATCATAGGTACACTGTGCTAAAGGTCTTGGTTATTGAAGGTGGGAAGGATGGAAATTTTATCACATTTTATGGAAAAATTCATAGCTATTACAGGTATTGTTCCAATCTCAGCAAGTAAACAAGACTTTCAAGTTCATTTCCCAGAAGAAAGGGAGGGAAGAAAGCAGAAATCTTCCCTATTCTTATCAGAATTATTCTGTGGTCAATACTGAGTAGTTTTACTGGGTTTTCTATACGAATAAAGATTCTCTGTGGTCCAAGCACTGAAGATCTGATTAGCAAACCTCATGAAAGTGTTCACAGTTAAATACAAATGACACTTATTTGCCTACAGCCATCTTTTTAGAAACTGAAATAACTTAATGAATAATTGAAACATTGCTATTTGATACCTGCTCAATTATTTAATGGTAAAAGAAAGAATATACACTTTTAGGTAAACATTGCTACCCTGAGTTTGTTTAACTGCAGTGCTAAGATGGTGGTGGCTGTTGGTTTTCCTATGTTCTAACAGACTAAAAACTTTCTTTTCAGAGGCATGGACAGAGGGAGCTCTCATAGTCTTTGTGAATTTGGGGTGTGTTCAAGAACTCAGAAGGGAGGTCAGACATTTATTTTCCTTTTGGCATTGCTGATTGTATCTTATAGAAAATTCCTAATTCATCACAGGGCACTGCAGCCAAGTATCCCGCACAGTTATTGGCAAATGGATTAAATTTCCAGGGAAAAGGAAATGTAAGGAAAGTAAGATACAACATTTAGATTAAGGATTTGAATCAATAATCAATTTACAGCTTTAAAAAATAAATGGTTGCAGTTTCTAGTTACACAAGTAAATTTATGACCTACAAGTATTATGTACAGATATAGTATATATAAGTACATACAGTGCATATATTTGGATAAAGAGACAAAGACTTTCCAGATAAAATTTAGCAGTCAACATTTCACAAGGGATTTTTTTTCTTAATCAGACTAGAAAAATCTACCTACTTAAGAAATCTAGATTTTGTCAGCCAAAAGTTCAGATATGCCCAAAACCAGGTATCTTATTACTTGCATAGGGGGCTTGCAAGATAGTTTGAATGCCTGTCTTGAAGAAAGGTGGTCCCAAAGAGCTTTGGGGTGGTTGTGGTTATCACCTGCAACAAGTTGATTTTCACAGAGGCTGTCAGACCAAAATGTGAAAAAGCATGACTCAAAAAAGAAATAGAAAACAAATGTACCACTGCAGCAGTTAAACTAGCACAGGGAATGTTACAACATGCCACGTGAATATTTTAAAAAGGAACCAAATTTTTCCAAAGGTATATATTTTAAATACTCTGTCCAGACTTCTTGGAGTGATGTTTTCTATCTCCACCAGGAATCAGCCAGGACTTCAGGCTTGTGTAGCAGCCCAATTAAATGTTCTGAACTTCACTCTGTATATAGGAATCAGACTCTAAGGCTGAAATCCCAATTGCTTTGTTTCTACAACTCTTTCCAAGAAGTTTCCAGTACTACCTTGACCAAGTACTACCCTCTGAGCAATGTTTTATGGTAATATCTGCTCTGGAATAGGTGGATATGTAAGTTATTAGACATGCATATTAGACATTTACTTTATAGACGTAGAATTTTGATGTCATTAACCTGTACTCCCATAGGTGTAACATTTGGGTGAGCTCCAAGAGATGGGGTTCCTAGCAAAAAAGCTTTGCTCATAGCTCAATAGGAAACACCATTTGAATTTCTAGATTTCTTGCAATGAGTACTGACTAGCCCTTTCATTGCTTAGTCCGAAAAGGACAAAATATTGCAAGGGGAAGCATAATGGCATGATTTCCCAAAGTAATTTAATTGCCCCTGATGCTTTCCTAAGTTTTGACAGCAGTATCAGAAGAAACAAGGTACTGCTTCCAGGACTTAATGATAATGCCTTCATCTAGGACAGCAATAATTGAGTTTTAATGTCCTGCACAGTTGCTTGTCATAAATCCTCTCCGTGTGAAACTCTAACCTCTAGAGTTAGGCAAGATTAATGGTTAACAGTGTATATAATATTTATTAAACCTCTTTTTATATTGCTTGGCAATCTGTGCTGCCATCAAACAACTTGAAATAATTGACATTTAGCGCATCAACCTTCTTTTGACTAAGAAGCATGACATTCATGAAGATAGTAAACATTTGGCAATTGCTGTAAATGTCTCCAAATTTAACGCCATGACCTTTTCTCAGGTAAATGTTTTGGGATAAAATGTAAATAGTGATTTGCTGTATGTCAAATATCATGCAACATCAAGTTTACTGTCTTATTATTCTTGAGAGGTTTGCAACTTGATTTTGACCTACTGGTTCATCTTTTAAACTTCTGTAGAAAATACATACATGTGAGTTTTTTTAGTCTATTTTTATGACTTGAAGACTAACAAGTTCTTTGGATTTTTTTTCTTTTGAGGGGGGATAGTTTTAGAGTTCTATTGACAAGAATCCACTAAAATTCCCCCCAAAATATTAAGATGAGACTCATAAATTTTAGCAAGGTGACTTTAGTAATTTTGTATATGTCACAGTATTTTAATTTTTTTTTCTTTTCTTTTGTTCTTTGTTTCTCCTGTCATGTACTCTGAATACAGTGCTTCAGAAACAAACAAAATTAATAAAATTCACACTAGGAAAAGCAGCTGAAGAAAGAATTACTACAAAAGCTGCAATAAATTGAAATGGATGCATTAAGGTCAAAAAGACATTACTTTATTGTGATTGAACTTGGTCCAGAATGAACACGGCAGGGGTCTGATTGCATGTGAGGTCAACAGATAATAATTTATATTTAACCACTTTGGAGTAAGTTTAATTTGGAAAGAAAAGGCAGAATATTTTCATGGATTTGCCTGTGATCTAGAAATGAAGTAATTTGGTTACCAACATTGTTAATAACAGTGAAAACACATGCAAATGAGAGAACATGTTCCTGGAGCGAGAGGAACATTGGGAATTCCTAAAAGATCTGCTTTGTTTAATGGGGAACTAAGGCAGGATGTCATGAGAGCTGAAACAAGAAACATGCATGTCTGAGTCCCATGACTTTTTTCCTGTTGTCATGTTCCATTGCCATTTGACTTATCTCCACACAGTCCTATTGACCATTGATCACTTTGAGGCACAGAGAGGTGAGAGCAGCAATTCCTGTGCAAGGACAAGCCTCAGGTTTGTCTGAAGGCAAACCCAAACCCTTCTGCTGCTGCTGTTAACTTCCCCTTTAACCATGAATTTGAAAAGAGCTTCTGATACGGAGGCCTACTAAGGATAGTCTTGGAGCAGAGCACATACATATTTGCTATGATCCAGCTGTCATTGCCTTATCATTGTCATCATTGGTCTGTTGTCATCACCTTTCTCCTCTGTAGGGTGGTCCTGCTCCTCTGACTCATTTAATCTGCTCCCTTCAGAATATCAGTTTACACAGAAAATTCCAAATAAGGCACACAAAGCCTCAGCAAGGACTGTTCCTATAAAATTTTCTCAACCTGGTCATTATGATCCATTTCAGTTCCTTCTTCCCATACCTTCACAGAGTTGTAGAAAGAATGAGGATCTTTGGTTGTCATTGAACAGCAAAACTCTCCCCAGAAAATTTGTAGCAGGACCAGATGGAGATATTTTCTTCTCAGCCCAGCTCTTAAACTGGGGTCTCTATATTTACTATCAAAAAGCCACCTGCAGTCTCTATTCCTAATCCTTCGCTTTACTGAACAATATATGTGCCAGAAACAGACTATTCCCCAAATCACATATTCCCCTACCAGTGGTCACTAAAGCTTCTGCTCTCTCTACAGGTCAGCAAAACAGGTCAGCCTTTACCTGGCTAGCCAGATGTGTTTGTTGTGATAACTAAGCTTCCAGACATCCATTCCTCTGTCTGTGCCAACATCATATTTAATGGACCCCCTTACTAACTAATATACCCTATAAAATAACAATAACAACAACAACAAGACTAATAATAAAACAGCTGAAATGAATAGCTGAAAAAAATGGACTACCTAGATTCACTTACCTGGGAATATATTTGGATTTGTATTGATGAAAAGGATATGAAATAAATGTCCTCAGGGTGGGAGGTGCACACAGCAGAACCCATTCAAACTAAATATCACAATACATATTTCAAACATTTGGATGTATGATAAAAGTTAGAGGAAATCATTAGTCTGGTCATTAACCAGAGCATAACCTGAGAACAATATCAGCCATCCTGAAAAAAGTCAAACATATCTGCAGACTAACAAGGACCAAAAGCCCCAACGTAAGACAACCACAACTCAAAAGGCAGAGCACAGGACACTGTATTATTACTTGGCTTGCATGACAGATGATGGAGCAATAAGGATGAAGCGTATTCTGCCAGTTTGTCAATGTCTGCAGACTACCAAATAAGTGTGGATATGTTTTTAAACAGTAGGAAATTAGCTTTATATTCAGTGACTTATTTGGTGACTGAACATGTCTATCCCTTAACTACCTATTTGCAGAACAGGGAGTATAAAACTCATTATCTCTTGTCTCAAACAACAATCAAGTACACTGATGAGGAAAAGGGCTAAATCCATCAAGTCATCAGTAGATGTAATCAATAACCAAAGCCATAGGTTTGGCCATCAAACCCGAAGTGGCAAGAGAAGATAAAGGAGTCATTTGTTATGGTAATAATGAACCTACAGTCAATAATAACGTTGCAAACATATAAAAGTTTAGCTGGTTTTCACCAGCCTCCAACTTCCTTAGATACTCTGCTTCAGGATCACATTGAGAAATTTTGACCTTCCCTATTGATTAAATGGCAATTTCATACAGCCAATGATTAGATAATCCAATCATATCTGCCAAAAGTGATCAACCATATATGAAATAAAGGGCAGAAGTTGTGTAATTTACAGTACAAATGAGCTGGTTCCTGTAGCTCTGATTAAATAAAACAAAAAATCAAATTAAATAGTGATCAAATTATAGGGGTGGCACTCTAACAATTTGAATTTTTCATGATTCATTTAATTTGAGACAGCACTTAACTAAAAACTAAATAAAAGAGAAAACCCTTTTTACTCCTTCTTTCTTTGAAGTTAATTAGTCTTACTTAAAACTATTTCTTGAAAAGCCATGGAGCTATTTTCAAAGTCATTCAAGTATTATATCTATACCACACATAAAAGTGCTGACAACACTCTCAGTGATAAATTTAATTTGGGAATAATGCTTCTACTTTTTAAAAATATTTTTCCCAAGCTGTTTCAGTCCATTCCAGAGAGGTTGCTTCTGTTACACTGCTGAAATGACATCTTCAAAGCATCAGTTGGGTTTATTGTGTCCTAAATTTCACCAGGCAATTCAGCCTGGAGAATTTAGGCAAGTTTTCCTATGGGAGAAAGAGAGAAGGCAGGTGGCTCCCCCAGGACACTCTCCTCCTGGAGGGAGAAGAAAGAAAGGTGTCTGTGGTCACTGATCTGCGTCAGGCAACAGATACAGGTACAGGTGGGTATGTCAAGCATCAGAAAAGTGATGCATGCACTGGCAGAGCTATTTCTGGAGATGGACAGACTACAGCTGTGCCTGTCAAAGCAGGGGAGGGAAATACTGTGAAGCTACCTCGAAGCAGCATGCATCATTAGACAGCTTTGTGTGACATAGCTTTTTCCACTAATATGGGAATTAAGTTCTTTGAATGGAGACTTTATATTAAGCTCCTGCCCAAAATGACAAGTGGAGTACAGTGTCCATTTTTAATCAAGATCTCAATGTGAAAAAAGTAATTATATTGTCACTGTACCTCCTATATCTGGATCAATAGGTCAAACATACACAAGAATGCACTGGTGGTCATTTTTTAGCAACAGAGATTCAGAAATACAACAATTAAAGTACATACAGCATCAAAGCTATACTGTGGACAAACTGGAAGACAGTTTCTTTCTGGGAAAAATGCAAGTGAAAAATCTGAAAGTGGAAGATGCAATGAAATAAAATGAGTGATTTGTTACATTGTTTGCTGATGTAATTTTAGAGTTGAAAACAATGTGAAACTAAACAGTGGTTCAAAAGCAGGTCATTTCAAAAGAAAGGGCCGAATGGAGATGTTGAAAATATGACAATTTGTTTAAACAACTAGTTTCTATTTATAGCAAAAATACTGATTAGATATAAGGAATGCGATGTTTTTAGTGGTCCCTTTGTAACTTTGTTGTTTTACTAACACTGTTCTGTGTACCTTCGTGTCCAGTGCTTCAACTTTTTGATATTTGAATAATTCACTGTTTTGGATTCTGACTTTCTTTCTGATCCCTGGACACAGGATTTGCTCCCTTTTCAATGATTAAATTGGGTTTTGTTCAGCTGGGAAAGCTGATTCTTGAAGACTTATGACTGGAGTGAAGAAAAAGAAGAAATCTCATTTGCCACTTCTTGTTCTGTGCATTTTGGCAATGAAAGAAATAATGAGTTATGTGAGAACAATGAAGAATCACCTTAAATTAAATTAAATCTTTTAAACAAATTTTCTGTTCTCCTCTTCATCCCCCCCCCCCTTCCTTTTTTAAGGTATTAGCTATAAGTAAAAAAGCATTGAAAAGCAATCCTTGAGCTGGTTTTCCCTGAAGGTTAGAGTAGGATGTGCCTGCCCTGTGTACCTGTGGGTTTGCCCTTTCAGCATCAAAATAGTTCCCTGACGATCTACACACAACGTTCAATGCAATCTTTGGAGAAGGACCTCCCCATAGTAAAGTATGCTTTACCAGTGCCAAAATATGTCTGTCATTATAACTGAGCTTTTTTCCCCCTTAGAGTCACTAAGGAATTGCTGCTGTTGACTCAAACATTATGGGCAATTCACTATAATACTGGTACCATTGTTTATCTTGAAGTGATCATACTTTTAAAAGGCTGACACAAAACTACTAAAAAAATGTACTGCAGATAAACCTAGACAGATGATCACCCATGGAAAAATTATAAGAAACAAACCTATGAAAGTCCAAAGGCTATGAAGAGCTGTGAAAGTAGATGGCCTGAGTAAGTCATGTAGTGATCTACATGATTTCAGTGTAGTTGAATAAAACAGAATTTGGGTTTATATTTACATAACATACAAAAAGAAGAAAATTACAGTTGCAAATTCAAGCACATCAAAGGTGATGCAGTCTTAAATCAGCTCCCGTTTATTATATATCATGATATGGTCTTTAATGACATGATAACATACCCCTACCTCATTAAGTGTGCAGAATGTACTGTGATTAAAGGAAGAATGTTTTACAGTAGGAAAAAAGCACCTTCTGTTACAGCACAGGATGAAAGCCCAGGAAAGCTGGGTGTAATTGTGGTTCTATCACAGACTGTGTATGTGAAGGCTATCAGAAGGTAGATAAAAAAGGATTTGGAATATGACTGAACAGCAAAACTTGTACTTGCTAATTTCTGAATACTTTATATTTTCAGGAGTATCTTTCACTTTTCATTCTCTGTATGAAATATGAGTTCTATGCAAGGAAACTACAACAAAGTTAGAAGCACAGGTAGTGTTCTACTGGTGATAAATGCTTTTTTATTTCAATTACATTAAAATACATTACAGTTCTACAGGAACAGTAAACTAGGAAAAGTAATTTTCACCACAATGCAAATTAAATTCTAATAAAGGAATGCAAACTCATGAGGAAATTAAAAAATTTTTGCCTCTTTAGCTCATCTGATACAGGTTTACACATTGAGTCATGAAATAATGGAAGTTTTCAATATTCAAAATACAGATACACTTAAACTTTTGATGTGTTCTGTTAATGCTTTTCTGTACAAAACATTTTGTTGGCATACAGTCCTACTCTACACAAACAAACTCTAATTCTAGACCTAAAAATATCATGGTACACAGTAAATGGTGCCTTCCATAACTAACCCATTGTAGATACCCTCCAACCATGTTTTCATTAAAACATTTCCTTTCATGTTTCTTTTCAAAGTATTGCAGAACCTCTTTCTGAAATCCAAGCAGGAGAAGGCACTGTTTCAATTGTACAAGATACTTCTTAGACATAAGAGGCAAGATAAATAAGATGCTAAAAGAGTAATTAGTATACTGAATAATTCACGGTCATATGTTAAAACGTATAGAAACTTACAGATTTACATTCTCTGACTCACTGCTATCTCATTTTATACAGGAACATGTTGTACATTTTTCAAAATGTTAGCTGAATTGTAATTGGCACTTGAAACAAAAGCTTAGTGAGAGTTAGAACATTAATCAACTGCTAGTGTAAGTTAAAGGAGAGTTAATACAGTAAATATTTTAAAACAATACAAAGCTACAAATTGATAAATTATAAAACCAAAAAATTGTTTTGACTGGAATTAGGTCTTTACAATTTTTGCATGCTGAAACTCAATACTAGTTTGTGAAGTGGGTTCTATTTTTTCTGCAAGCCAAAATGGACATAAGTACACAAATACTGTTTATAAATCTGAAAAGTAGATGTTTTCAAAACTGTAATGCTAAGGCTTTTGAGTGCTAAAGGAATCTTTTTAGTAATATTGTGAAGAGCAAAAATTCATTACAGAAGAAAATGAGAAAAACACATATGAACCCATCTCTGACTTGTCAACAATTTTGGAGTAATATGATGTAAAACCTGTGATCTGCAACTGCTAATACCCAAATAAACTGATCTACCAGTAAGTACTTTTTGCACCACTCAAAATATCTTGGCTTTTATTGAGTTTAATACCAGAATTTAAAACTCATTTTAGGACATTCTTGTATATTTAATTTATCCCTCAATATCTCTGATTTTTCTATGACTGTTATTCTATACATATTAATAATTTCAGTCAACAGAAAGTACTGACTATGCTTTGAAATGTGAAAAACAATGAAAAGGTAGTACTTAGCAAATACATTAACTCTACACAGTCAATCTTTAATCTTATTTAATTGGGCTTAACAGTGTTATCAACTGTAACTTGAATGTGGAGGTTTTGCAGTTGCTGCATAATGTAATAAAGATTTAGCACATCTTGGAATATGGGCTGTAATATAAGCAGTGTATTTAGATATTTAGTAACAATTTATGAAAGACTAATATTAAAAAAAGGGTTAAATATTATTTTCAAAAATTGGTTTCGTGCTATAAAATGTTAGGTAGAACATCCCAGTTTCTTTGTTGCTGCACTAACACTGCACTGATTTAACTCTTCTTTTTCCTGCTTCATAGCAAGTTCAAATTAGATTTTGTACTAAGATGAATCAAGATCCTTGATTTCATATTTCCCATGAAAACACTATTAAGGACGCTTTCCAAGTCGAAGGCTGTCTACCTGAATTTCTGAGGACAGCTGAAACTGGATGAGGCTCTGCAAACAATTTGTAGTATATACCTGAGGGGACCAGTTAATATTAAGTGTTTCTAATTTATGTATCCCAAACTGGGCTCCACAGAGCCGTTTCTGTCTCTTCTGGTGGCTGCCTGCCCTGCTGGAGCGGAGAGCGGCGAGCAGCCAGCTGTAGCAGGGCTGGGATGCTCCTTCCGCAGCCCCTGCAGAGGATGTTTCCAGAAGAAAGCTGCACAGCTGGATGGAGCAAGGCAGTGACGGCTTGTCTCAGGGTTGTGGGCACAGCAGGAAAGGGCGATTTGCATCCTCCACCCTCCACTGTGTGCTGAATGCATCTGAGCCAAGGCAGAGAATATAAATCTTCGCCGCGCCTGCACACATCCTGAACATCATTGCTGTTGTAACGAGAGGTGCAAAATAGCAGGGATGAATATTGCAGATTTAAATGTAGCAAAGTGAGACTTTGGGAACTCTGTTACCATTAAAAGCCCTTTCAATAAGGGGTTGTTAGCAGCACATATGTTTTGCTTAGACAACATAATTGCTTCTTAAACAATAGGTGGGCCATGATTCCTGTCCTTACCCCTGGGAGACCTTCTCTGCCTCAAAGTACTTATAGCAAGTTTTACAGCAAAAACTACACATTATTAGGTAGGTGGGTGGCATCTCGATTTTTTTTTCCTCCTCAGGATTCCTCTGGTATTGAACTGAATGTCTGCCAACATTTGGATGAGCACCTGCATGACAGAATGTTTCCATGGGAGTGGTGTAACTATTCTTGGGCAAGGTTTATTTTAATATTCCCTTTTTAGTAGATTTTCTTGTTGGTCTAGATTGCTAAATATGTCTATGTATTAAATCACCACCCAGCTTATATCCAAAACACTCTAACTTGTAGTAATTGATCTGTATCAGTGTGGGGATCATGACTTATTTACTAAATTTGTTTAATTTAAATACCAGGAAAAAAAAATCAAAAAGCTTGAAAGGTTTTTTTCTGAGTTCATGCATCTGTTCAACTTAAAAGGAAGAGCTACAGGAGTCCTGATATCCAGACGTTATCTCATTATATTTCCTGGTGATATGTCAAAACACATAGCAATGCCCTTCACTGAATAAGGTAGAGTCAGGAAACTTTCATACAACTTTTCCTTTAAAGTCACAGAAGTTTTTGCCCATATTATCTACAGTCTCTGCAAATGCTGGAATACATATAGCATCTTGCAGTCAAAGGCCATTCACTTACAACCTAATTCCCAGACCTTCAAATATCTTCAGATATCAAGCTCCTGAACTTCCATTGACTCCCAAAGGCTTTAGTGACCTAAAGAGCTTTGAAGAGAATTCTTTCTTTTTCCTTCACACCTGTCCTCACAAAAAAATGATTATTCAAATGTACTTGTCCACCATTGGACATTACAGCTCAGTGAAAAAAAAAAAGACTCCTGAGTATTAAATTTCATCTCTTAGTGGAATAATGGAAAAGGAATCCTGCAGAATGGATATCCCAAGCCCAAACTTGCCACTGTTTCACAGTCAGCAGGAAAGAATGGCTGCAGGAAAGCCACTGCTAGATGTTTTCTGCACAAGTGGCTCTTGAGATTTTTCTTCTGTGAGAAGAAAAAAGTTTCTTTCTTGAGATTTTTCTTCTCTTCTGTGCTGCTGTGCAAGTGACACAAGGAGGATTGCAGTGTATGCAGATTTGAGGTTGTTGAAGACTGTTTTCTTATTAAAGTAAATATTTTCAGAATAACAAAAGTCTGTGCTTCCTTGACAGACAGCCATATGTAATCAAATAAAACCACTTTTAACCTGTGTTTCTGTTCTAACAGAAATTCTCTGTGTAACAGGAAAAAAAAAATTGGGTAATCAGCCTGTTTTTACAAAACAAGGAGAAATAATCTTCAGATATATCTGGCTTGTTCCATGGAGAAATATCATGATAAACCATTAAAATAACATAAGCAGGAAAAGCAACCAATAGACTTATGAAAGCATTTTAGATAGACAGTCTAAAAAACCCCTACTTTCCATCATCTCACTGGCAGAGGGGAAATGTTACTTCTGTATTTTTTCCAGTTACATGCACAGGCCTACCTCACTGAAGTACTAGGGACTTCCTGGGACTGATTAGCACCAGAATACATGGAGTGTCCTTGTCTGAAGACTCAGACAAAATGCCATACTCCAGAAACTACTAGGAAAAATATTCCGTGAATAAATAAAAAAGTCATGAAGCTGCAGCTATAAATAGAGCTTAGAACATCTTACTTTTAGATCCCTTTCAGCGATCAAGCAAAGCAGTTATTAAGCGCAAAGAAATTACCAGTTTTCAAATGTGGTTATTTTGAGTACATTTACCCAGTAATAGCTGCACTGTTTAAGTTAAAATGCATGCTAGTAAAATGACTCTGAATTGCTAATAATTAACAGGAAAAATATAAAAGTAATCTTTTACCTTTGTTAGCGAGCTGGTGATAACTAGTTTTTATGGCATTCCAAATACATGTATTTAGAAACAATTGTGAAGCAAATGTTAGATAAATAGGATTATAGAAAAATGTCAAAAATAGGCAGCAGCTCAATCCTTTCCTTTTCCATTGGATGAACACAGGAATTTGCTTTAACATTAAACATTTTACAATGTACTGCACACAAGAATATGTAAAATTAAATGCTGAAAAATGATGGTTAATGATTTAGCTTTTAGGATGTGATCTGCATCTGATAAAATTTACAGTATCACTAGGGGCTTCAGGAGAAGGAAGATCAGACTGCTAGCTAACAGAATCAGATTTCTTCCAGCTGCCAGGAAAATGAAGGTCATAGAACTTGCATCTAAGTCAGCTGATACTTGCATAGCACAAATCCTGACCACGTAGTGTCTCTACAGACAGGTGGCATGAAACTTAGTTGCAAGTGTAGAATTACCTCCCTGGTCTCAAAGATTACTTGTTTTTGTTGCAGTAGAATTACGACTAGACAAATGTGTGAGCTCTGAAAATGTAAATCAATTAGGCTATTTTGGAGCAGAAGAGTTTACTACAATATCCCACAAAACAGAAAGAAAGTAAAGACAAAGGTAAAGATGCATTCCCTCTTCCCCAACAAAAGTGACCTGCCAGGCATTTAGCCACAGGTTTCAGTGAAATCTGAATATCTCTCCACTGTAAGATATTTTTTTTATTGTTCCTAAGACTTCTTAAGAAAGCTGCTTTTCTTAAAGACCCTAGTAGCTTCTCTGCCAAAGGCAAGTTTGTCCTATCTTTACTAATCCTGCTGGATATTGGTTTAAAACCCAAAATATTTCACCCCTCTTTGTATGCTTGTGTAGCTCATTACTATATTGTTTAAGTACTTGAATTACTTTCCCAGATGGAGCAACAAAAGGGAGTAAAATTACTACTGCTCAATTGCTTCAGTGGTCTGTTTCCTGGGGCTGATCCCAGCATCCATCTTCTCTGTGCAGTCCTTATTTAGAAGCATCAACATTTTTGACAGAATTTTTTTTTGTGCATTTTCCCACACAGAATATTTACAGAATTGTAGGATTCCATCTTGAAATTCTTGCACCTGAATATCTTGCTGTGAATATATAGTCAGTAGATGAATTTGACCTGTGACTGAAAGCATCTGAAATGATGGCATGACAATGTTGTAATGGAAATGCCTAAGATACAAAGCCATATGACACAGTAATTTCACACATACCTTGTCTGAGAACTAAGGATGAATTCTCAGTTGCATCACCAACAGACATATGGTCTAAAATCTGTTCTGTGAATGTGAAATTTTGCCAATGTAATTTATAATTATTTTACAGATTGGATTAGTTGATAAGGTATTATATGTGATTTGTTCTTATTGACTTTAAATCCTGGTAAAGAAAACAGCACCATTTACACTATAAAGAAATTGTGGCATTTTCACAAACCAGCCAAAATGTGTTAGAGGTACTTTGTAGCCTCAGTTTAAACAAATTACTTGTTATTAAGACAGACTGGGAATGCAGTTGTTGGTATCAATGAATCTATGGTTCATAGAATGGTCATTACTGAAGCAGCAGTCAGGAGTCACTATGTGGAAGATGAGTTAAGTAATGAAATATATGTAGGTCATCAATGAGAAATACATGTATTCAGTTCCCCTCCATTTTTTGTAAGTAGAGGAGAATGGCTGAGCAGGAAGAATCAGTGTCAACTCTTTCCAAACTATTAGTAGAAATAACAAATTATTCCTACATGGGGGAGATTCAAATGCATGCTCTGTAATGGTAATGAAGATAGAAGTGGAAAAGGCAGAGGTTCTGACTCAATTTACAAGTATTATGGATTATTTTTAATGCCCACTCATCTATTGTAATGCATGTCCAGAAGTGTTTAAAAAGAAGTAAGCAAGAAGATGTAATAAACCTCTCCATAAATCTCTGCAAAATTCTCAGTCATAACCTGGTGTCTGAGAGGATCTACTTTTGAAGTGGGAGAAGCAGACAAAAAAATTTTTCTCTTCTGAAACCCCCTGCGTAAAGCTTCAGTTCTTGATCTTTTGTTCTCAAGACACTTGAGAAGGAAAATGTTTATTTCTAAATGGCTGCATGTATAAAGATGGAGCCCTAAAGACAAATTATTTTTTTCAGGCAGCAAGAAGTCTCAAGCTTATTTACAAAAGTGCTCTTTGCCACTGAAGTAAAACTGCATACACCAGAGTGTCTCTCCTTTTTTCCCCCTAGGGATCAGTGATACAGAAATTCAAAATCCCTTCCAAACACTATTTGGCACTGATCTTAATCTTAATTTGAAGCATGTGGTACAAGCCAGAGATGGGATTCTGTAACCAGTTGCCCTTTAAACAAATAGATTGAAAGTTTATAGCAGACACATTATCAGTAAAATTAACCATTTAATTCCATTTCACATAGGCTTATTCATAGGGCCAGCTTAGCATAGTAAATATTAACTTTTCCAGTTAGTGGAAGTGTGCATCTTCCAACAACAGTGATGCACCATCTGGATTCCTTCTCCTTTGGGCATGATATAGCATAGCCTGCTGCCTCCATCGCAGGTTATACATCGCAACTCAGAGGAAGCACAAATCTGGAAGCATGGTGCTGGATAGACCTTTATTCTTCTGATCTGCACCTTTCAAGCAATCTTAGTAATTTCTGAGAAACTCTGAGCAGTTCTACCTGTCAATGCACCTGCCTGCAGTGCTGTATGTGTGTGCTCCCTTTCTTACCTCATTCTGAGTACAAGAAACAAAGTCTGATATTGTTACTAATATCTCAAAAGAGCTGATTTGATTTAGAGTGACCAGCTAAAGACAGTGAGGTTGATGAAAAGCAAAGCAGATGTCCTCAGCATTTTGTACCTTCTTTTCTGTCAGTATGTGGTTTCCCTGTGAAATGGTTTCACTTTCATGACAGAAAACATCTTGGAGGTTCCCACATAAAACATTTATTTCTAGATCTCAAATATATCATGGCATCTGACTCCCAAACTAAGGCTGAGGAACCCATTTTCATAGAATCATACAGTAGTTTAGGTTGGAAATGAGATTTTAAGGTCACCTAGCCCAACCATCACTTTACGGCAAAGCCCCAGTTTGAAATTATTTCCTTCTCAAACTGGTGGATACTGCTCTGCCAGCAGCAGTCCTAACTTGCTTTCCTTCCTCCTCTCTTCTCTCCACCAGGTGGGAAGCACATCTGAACCTCACTTTAACATCCCCAAACCTTTCCAGACAGCATAACGAGCTCCTGGAGCATTTCTCAACAACCACATATCCTAGCTACTTTCCAGACAAAACAATGTCCCTGTGGAAATTCCCAAAGTAATTCTGCTACTGGAAAGCACTTGCATCACAAATATTTCTAAATATTGGGAGGGGGTAAAAAAAGCCTTTCTGGACAAATTCTGTCAAGTTCTTACTGCTCAGTTCAGGTGAGTAGACATCAGGAAAGCCAGTATGTCCATTCAGCCAAATAACACTCATAGAATTAAACATTTGAATATTATCTGTACTGATTTAGAGTCAATTAGGTGTTTATACAGATTAATATTTGTATAATATTTAACAAAAAATGCATATAAAATACAAAAGTATTCAGGAATAAGCTCATTTGTGTCACAATCAGTGTTTCCATAGTGCATTAAAGGCAATATTATAGCTAGAAAAGTATCTTTTATTGTTTTGGTTTTCTTAAATAATATTTGTTTTATTTATCTCAGGAGGACATAATTTAATCTAATGATACATTATCCTTTGGAATACCAGAAATGCCAGAGCCAAAGCATAACGTGACACATGGTATGAATCAGAGAGAACACAGGCATAGCCTTATCTACCAGATTTATTCTATGAAACAGAATGCAATTGAATTACTTGACTATCAGATTTCAGGAGATGCTCTCAAGCTCCTTTTAATCTTACTAAGTTTACCTATTTTCTTGAAAGAATTTACAATTCGGAAATTAAGAGGCTTAAAAAATGTTGCTTCTTACATTTTTCCTTTCTTTTATTGCCATTTTTTATAATGGGTAGTGAAAGAATTGCTGTTTTGTATGCAATTTCTTCACTAGTTTTATGTAATTTGATTTTCTCTTAAAGCCTTGATACCTTCATGGCAAGTTGAAAACCACTGGATGATAACTTTGCTCTTCTTGAATCAATGATAAAGGTAACAGAATTTCAATCACTGTGTGTGGGGGTATGCTTTTAAATTCAATGTTTATACTTAGTAGCTCGCAGAACTACTAGCTAGGTATATAAATCACAGTGATAGGAATTTAATATTACACGTGTCAATGCAGAGTGTGTCTTGAAGGCCCAATTACACATCTAAATTGCTGAAAGGTTGTGAGAGAAATTTATGATCTTTTACAGAGATAGAAAGAAATAACTTCCTAGCTCCAGCTTTGAGTAAATACTTTCTTTTTTCCTACGTGAAAGCTGATTAACTAGAATTGCTGTTTTAAGCCAACAATTTAAAGCATGTATTCGGACCATCATTAACTACAAATCTTTCCCTTGCCACTTCATAATGAAGCTAAACTATGAAATAAAGGTATCCTTCTGTTCTTTTATTTCAAAAGTCACCAAGTTTGAAACTATCATAATGAGGTAGGTTTTGAGTAATTCGGTACTAAAACCAGATGAAGTACTGTGGCTGGAAAATGGGGGGCTAAACTGTGCAAATGGCACCCAAAATCAGCAAAGTCAATAGTTTGTACTTGTAGCTTGACTTCACACCTTGTATGCTGTTAGCTCATTAGGAAGTTTACTCTGTGCTTTTTATCACAATGTACAAAGACTGAGAGATCCTTCAATGACTACAAAATCAGATATCACTGGACAGACCCCTCTAAGTTAAATATATAGTGGCAAAAACCATAAGTGTGTTCTTTCCCATCTGACTTTAGCTATCAGAGAATTACATATTGGTTTCATAGAGAGGGAAATATCTTCATCTTCTAAACTTTTGAATTTACATTAGGCACTTACAGAGATTAAAGATCACTTTAAATGATTTAACTCAAACAAAGTCAGTCCTGTGCCTATTGTATGACTGACTTCAGAGCTGTGGAAAAGAACTCTGTGGAGAGAAACCTCTTGGGGACATCTGACTTCCACAGATCTAATGGACTGTTGTGTGGAGTAGCAAGACATTCCATAAGATGTCTTGCAGAATTTCAATATTCCAGGCTTTATTTGTTTTTAGCTGCCATAGGGTACAAAAACTGCCTCATCAGTACTAGATATTTGTATCACATCAAGGACTAAATATTCTACTTCCACTTTGCAGAATCTTAGAAAATTGGATGAAATTATTTCATTTACTAATTCACCAAACATATCCTGTCGAGGCTCTGTTCTGATAAATACAATATATGAGGTCATTTATTACCTATACATACTTTAAACTGCTCTTAGGCTGAAGAATGGGATACAAAGATGCCCATTATTACTCAGTTGAATATGAAAAGGTTACATATTGTCCTTTTAGAAAAAAAATGACCAAATTAAGGTCTTTTCATCCCTAACCTAATTGCAAAATATAATTACACTTTGTTTTAGGTATAATTAATAATCATATAAAAATCTTTAGCTAATTTGATAGTAAGTGGAACAAAGAGAATCAATGTTCTTTTTAGAATTCATTAAAAATAAGAGTTCCTGTACTGTTCTCAAGTGCTGAAAGTTCTGTAATATTTTTCCATAATACAGAAAAGTTCATTTAATACTCTTAATCCATCTTTTTTGAAGTTACGCCAGCATACTAGGGAAAAACTTTGATACCTTTCCACCTTCTAGCATACAAGGAATTCCTTGCAAGGACATCATTTCAGCTCTAGTTGCTCCCATCAACTGGGGAGCACACTGAGAAGAATCCATGGGCTATCATCTCCCTCAGAAACATTAGGGGGAGAAATGACTGACACAACAGACATTTTCAGCAGTTCAAGGAGCTGATGTAATTCAGTTTCATCAGTTACAGTACAGCTGGGGGGATGAATCATCACCCACCTTTGTCTGTGCTTTTGGATGAAGTTCAGATGAATCTTCTTCTCTCCTCACTTTCTTTACACTTTCCCCCTGTACATCAAAGAGCTCGAAGTAGGGTAATATTGTAATCGGTTGTTCCAAAACTGGGATGAGCTGAATATGAGTGGCATTTTTCTAGAGCAAACACAGGAAAGGGTTCTGGTACAGGTTCTGTTGGCAAAGGTGCACTCCAGGGTGACTCTTCCTTACCAGGATTTCACGGCTGGCTTCCCCTCTTTTCTGGAGACCACTTTCAAAGGTCCTCAGAGGATAAGCCCCTGCTATGTACTTCTGCCTTATGCTTATTAAATTTATGGTGTCTTACACCTTCAATCTTTAAATTAAACTTCTTGATATGTCTGTTGGTATCCAAATCTAAGACATGAATTTCATACTCTAAAAGAAATACATTTAGAAGAACTTACTCTTTTAAACTTAACATAATAGATAATAAAACAGTAAAAAACATACAATGATTTTTTTAAACTAAAAATTTTAAACAGAAAAATGTTGACATTCCCTATCTGTATCACTCTGGTAAGATCTGCAAGGTGCCACTTGATATTATGTAGCCAAATTATTTCCAATTTCTCTTACCTCAGATTTCTAGAGCCGAGAAATAAATTTGAAGAGGGCTCTCTTGTCTCTTGTCATCATCATTCTTGGGATTTTTTTCTTGTAAAAAGGCCTTTCTTAGAATATGCTATTTATTTGTGATGTTGTCTGGTCTTTAGACTTTCCCAAAGATGTATGAAATTTCTGCTAAGATCAAAACTTCACCATGTCTATGATAGGGAGTGTTATATTGATTCAGCTTTCATTTCTAATCAATGGAAGTTCACTGGAGAAGTTGCACCAAACCAGTGTTAATTCCCCCATCATGCACACTGTCAGAAGGTGACGTTTACACTTTGTCTTCTAATTGTGCCTTCAGGCTGCCCCTGAAGCAGCCCTGAGGATGGGCTGGCAGAGAAATCACACAGGAGTTTGGGTGGAGAGGGGAAGGAGCAGCTCTTTAAGTTGTCATTGCTGAATGGCTCAGCGAGCAGAATCCTTGCCAGTGCAAAGGAAGGTTACATGAAGCTAGAAGAAGTATTTGGTCTAGCCTTCTTTCCAAAGTCTTAGAAATATTCAAGGTGGAATGTTTTCTGGATTTGTTCTTACCTTGTATATTCTGGCTATGAATAAGGATCTTGCTGTTTAGGATGAGAATTAAAAAAAAAAGAAAAAACAACTAAACCAACCCTTGTAACGGGAAAAAGAAAAAGGATTTGAAAATAACTCAGCTAGTTAGAAGACACCTATTGTGCTAGTCATTATTAAAGAATCAAAAGTATAATAACCAGAAAGGCCTGGGGCCACTCAGAAGAACAAATTATTATATATGGACTTAATGAATTGCCTTTACAGGTTACATGGGAATACTAAAAATATATTATGGGGAAATATACACAAAACATAGCTCTATTTTTCTACCCAGCATGGTCACTTTTGCAAAATTACTCTTTTGACCGTCCTTAGATGTAAGACAAAATTTAATTGCAAGACCATTTTGGCAAGCAGTGCAAGATTTTCTGAACAGACTACAACGATACTAATGTGGGACAGGCTATCAATTTTTCTGCATTATACTATGCTGGTTACAACTAAATTAGAAGAGAGCTTTAAAAGCATGATTATTGTATTAAGAGCTTTGTGGAAGCCATTAGTAAAAACTATTTTCCAAAAGTAGCAAGTAATATTTTCAGGGTAGTTTTTTCTCTGCTTGTTTTTATTTAAAATGAAATACTCCTATGAAAATTTCTGTTGCTTAGGAGTACATTTGTTCCACAGGGATTTTTATTTCAAGTCAGAAAAAAGCAGCAGCAAATGATAAATTCCTATGTGCGTATTTTTATGCAAATATATCTAGTAATCAATAGGGAAATGTGATAAAAAAACATATATGCTCTAGAAACAGAATTATTTCTATAGAAAATGCTTTCAGAATTTCCCATGAGAAGACAGTAGTTTTAAAAAGTAAGTTGCAAATGCCATTTTTAATCTGAAAAAAACCCCCAAAACTACGGCAAGTTTTTCACTATATATTTATGAAAGGCAGAGAAGTAAAGATTAAAGGGTGCTTTCACTGTCAACCTTGGAAACAGTACCCATTAATTAAATATATGCACAATTCTAGCTATTACATTGAAAACATCTCTTTGTAAGAGCATCTGGTTTTGCACTCCCTGTCAGCTAGTCACCAGGTTGCCATCAGGGAGAGCAGCTACTCCACCACCCAAATATTTTAAGCCTCAAGAACTTCAACAGAGGCCAAACACTGTCTGTGTTTTACTGCCCCTGCTCATTCAGGGGATGTTGCAGTGTTGGTTAGGATCCTCCATCAAGCTTCCCCTCAAGAAACACTTTGTCTTCTTGTCTTGTTCCTATCACCTAGTTGTTTTTATCACTCTCCACCATAATACAAATTTGTCCTTTCCCATTATTCCTGTCAAACATGGGAGCTGACTGATTTCCACTTCAGATCTCTAGAAGACACATTATAAACATACAGAAAATAGGAAAATGAAGCTACAGGTATATACAGATGCACCATAGATTGCCATAATTGATTACATTTGCTTGCATCATTACTTTTTACTCAGGAAGATAAAGCTGACAAGTCATTCACAAACAAACCTCCAGAAAACAGTGCAACTTAGGCCATTTTAGCCCTCTCACTTAGTCCATTCATGTCTAAAAACACATGCAATAAACTCGTGGCTTTCCTTCCCTGTCTTTGAAGGGAGCTGAATCTTAATACAAACTAAAGAAAGGTCAAACTCTTCCTGCATCACCTGTTCTGCAACTTACTCTGTTGTAGAAAATAAAAAGAAAGCAGGTGGGTAGGCTGGGGGCGCGCGGCAGAAGGACGCACAACAGGCAGTCTGCGGTTCTCCAGTGGTTTATTATGTGGCGCAGTAGGGAAGGTCCGGGGAAGGAGAGACGGGGCGGAGAAGCAGGGATGGGCGCGGGGTCTGGAGCTCCGGAGGCTGCAAGCTGTCGGTGGCAGTTGGTGTCGGGCAGCAAGATGTCCCAGTGAGCAGGACAAAATGGCCCCAAGCAGCAGGACAAGATGACCGTTGAGCACCCAGGGACATAGAGTCTTAAGGGGAAGGAGAGAGGGAGTGGTTTGGCATGCAGGCCAACCGGGAAAGCCATAGGGAAGAGGGACAGGGGTAACAACCAATCATTACAGGGGAGGGGAGGATACATAATCCAAACCAACCAATGGGGTACAACTTAGGAGGGGAACAAAGAAGAACAGTCTGGAAACTAAACCATATATGGGAAAGGGGCGGGGGAGGCGTCCGGGCCAATGATCCTCTTAGCTGGTGCATACGTTGCCGCAGGGGCTCATGGGCTGATCTCACTGTCACCATGAGTGTGACAGCACAGGCTGTCCCTGCCCCTACGGCCGGCCCTCTAGCTGGCAACTCAGAGGTAAAACCTCCACATTACTCCTCCATCACATTGAGACTACTTTTCAAATTATTGCATTTAGTTCAACCCATCCCCTTTGAGGCACCTGTTTTAGGCCTGATACAAACAAACCTCCTTCCATTGCAGGGTGTCAATGAGATGTGCCCAGTTTTCTCTAAGGTTTGATGGAACACCCTTGCTTGTTGTGGACACTCAAATTGGTGTGTTCATTTGCACAACAAATTTAGGACTGTCAGCTGCATGCTGTTTTGCTCAATTACAAGGCAATCTGGAATCTAAGGCAATTCTCTCTGTCCAAAGAGCAAGAGTCAAAACAATCACATGTAAAAATGAAAGTGCAAGTGCCCCCCTTTACACAAGCACCTTTCCTGTGCCACTTCCCCTGCAGTCTGACTCCATCCCCCATCATCCTCCAGCAGGTAGGTGCTGGGTAAGAAAGAGGATAATGAAAATTCATAAAACTTGAGTTCCTCCCCTCACAATGACATTTTGGCCCACAGAAGACCTGTGCAGACAAACAGCTCTTAGCCTGTTGTCCACAAATACACGGTGGCTGCATCTTTCCCATCTTAATTCTTCAGGGCAGAAAACTGGCTTCATGTTCAAGTTAATATGTTGAAAAATTCTTAGCATCAGCCTTAACTCCTAAGCTGTTGTCGCAGTTTATCCCAGCAGGCAGCTAAACACCACACAGCCATGTGATCACTCCCTCCCAGTAGGACGGGGGAAGAGAAATCAAAGAAAAGGTAAAACCAGTGGGTTGAGATAAAGGCAGTCTAATAGGACAGAATAGGAAAGGGAAAATAGTAATAATAATGGGAGAATATACAAAACAAGTGATGCAATTGCTCACCACCTGCTGACTGATGCTCAGCTAGTCCATGAGCAGCAGGCCTCCACCCCCTGCAGCCAGCTCCCTCCCAGTTTTATTGTTAAGCATGACACCACATGCAATGGAATATCCATCCTATTGGTCAGCTGGGGTCAGCTGTCCTGGCTGTGTCCCCTCCCAGCTTGTTGTGCACCCCCAGCCTACATGCTGTCAAGGCACTCACAATAAGCTGAAAAGTCCTAGACTTAGTGTAAGGACTGCTCAGCACCAACCAAAATATCAGTGTGTTATTCTCATCCTGAGTCCAAAACACAGTACTACAGCAACTGCTAGGAAGAAAATCAGTTCCATCCCAGTCAAAACCAGGACATTGTATAAACAGGTTCCTTAAATCATTGTTAGAAGCAGATCACTGATCAGGTCAGGGTGAGGTCAGATTTGCATCCTTCACTGCCAGCTGGGCAAGTAGCAGATAAGGTACAAACCCATTCTTTTTTTAAAAAAAGAAAATTTTAGGCAGAAAGTTTAAGGTCAGTTCAATATCAACAGGAAAGTAATCAACACCACACACAAATAACCTCCTATGTTGACTTCTTGCATGTACTTTCCACATTTTGAAAAATCATGAAAGTATTTGTAAAATTCATGGATAAAAGCCAAAACTAGAAAACAAAAAGAGTCACATTTATGAAATCTTTATCAGGCATATGGCTATAGGTGCCACACAGTTATAGTGAGAGGCATCACATTTATCAAAAATCATTTATCAAATGACCAGTTTTCTTTGTACATAAACAGCATTGCAAAAAAATTCAGATTGTGAAATGTTTTATATTCAAAACTGTGTGAGGAAACAATTTTCATGGAATTAATCTCCAAAGCTTCTTAAGACAGTTAAACTACTTTAATTATACAAATTATAAGCATCTGGGTTTGACTATTTTAATGTAATTCCTGATAATTTTCCTTTTCAAAGGGAAAAATAAAAATGGAAAATTCAAAAAATATAAAACGTTCATTTGTTTTGAATATAAAATATCAGCATGAACAAATATTGCCAAATGCAATGCCATAATTTTGACCAATACATGCTGAGCCAAATATTAGTCTGTGGTGGAAAACTGAAAATCAATAAATTTTTTAATGGCTTTGAGAACCAGATTTTGGATGAAAGAGAATGAAGTAGGAAAAAAACTTACAATTTAGCATTCAGTGGATGTTCAGACAGTGTAATTTACATGTATAGGAGACAGAGGGAAGTCATTAAAGGAAAAGCAAATTATGGGATGGTGTAAGTCAAAATCTGTTCCTTTAGAACTTTAATTAGCTACCTTCATCATTGCTTTTCTCTTGTAGGCTCTTCTGCCCCATCTCATTCAATTTAAACCAGTCTAGTTCAGCACCTAAGTTCAAGGATAAATTATATGTTTTAATAAATACGCCCAGTCTCTGACAGGCTCAGTTTACAGATTGCCACTCTTTGTGATGTCACTAAACTTAGGCCAGCTTTGATGGAAGATCCACTCACTTTACCACAGCCCTGATTAATCTGTCTTGTAAGCACAATCTGAGGAAAGCTCCTTATGATTTTAGAAATACAGTAAGAATTTCATGTGAAACATTTATTTTAAAGGATTATTTTATTTGATTAAATATAGCATTGCATACTGTTGTGCACAGCATGATTTATATGGTGTGTCTGAAATTACATTTATTGTGTACTGTCCATGCAGTTTCAGCTTTCAATGAACCATAGGCTGTCATTTGTGGGTTTGAGTTAATAGTTCATTCATATGTGTAGGGCACTTCATGTTCCTCAGCAATCATCCCATGATGTCTTTAAGGTCCGGAAAACATCATTAGATCAGTTTACACTTGATTTATGTTTTCAAGGCTGTCACCACAACAAGGTCTAGGATGTGGTCCATTTCTTTGTCAACTGAAAGCTGAGATTTTTGGACACTGTTCGTGGGGAAAGGGTGAAAAATATTTAGAACTGAGTGTGTGCAAAAGTGTTTCAAAGGACGGCATTATCTTCAGTCCTGATCTTTCTGGCCATCTTCTCTACTGTTACCAATTTTTCTACATAATTTTTGACTACTAGTTCTGGTGCATTTTCCTCTACAGGTTTTACCAATGCTATACAGCATGTCATATTCCTACTCCTACTCAGGACTCCCACAACCACTTAGCCATTGTCTCGCCCACGGGAATAGGAATTCAGAATGAGTCAGCTTTCTGCTCAAAACCACAAACTTTTCTGAAGTCACTGCATGCCAGGAAACAAAGCTTCATCCTGTGCACACAATTTTATTCTTACATATATAAACAGATATTCAGAGGGCATTTTGTTTGAAATGGCCAAGGCTGCAGGATGAACCAGCATGTGGGTGTGCATGGAGTTTCCTCCCCAGGCTGGGCAGGGGATGGAGACACTCCCTATACAGCCGATCCTGTCCCAGGGAAAGGTCCCAGTCTCTAAAGCCAGAACCAGCCATAATGTCAGGACAGGGATGCTGGAGCAGGTCTCATAAGCTATGGTAGCTGTTTCCCATTTTAAAAGTAATAATAATACATGAGCTGAAAATCTTTAGAAGACAAATAATGAATTCAGCAATAAATCTCTTGTCATCTTCCTTTTTGTTTCTTACTGCCATTCTCTCAACTAATCTATCTAATCACATTAAAAACATTCTGGTCTAGTGATTACACATTGCCATTTTCTTTGCTATAATAACAATTAAGAGTGGAGTTGTAATGTCTTATATGAAGAATGTTTCAGTTTTTTTCAAAACAACATACAAATAGCAAAAGTCTTATGAACTGCTTATGAGCCACAACCTGTTAATAGTTGCTGTGACCCTTTGACAAGTCACTTAATCTCCCCTTCTGATTTTTCCTTCAATAATAGCTCATATTTTTCTTACAGAGTTTGATATTAAGACTAAATAGAAATGTTTGAACAGCATGTTTAGTATAGCAAGAGCCACCAAAAAATGAGTGTATGTTTTGAATGAAAAATACAATATTATATAATAAAAATATATTATTATTATTATAAGATTCTAAAATTGTATAATAAAATACATACAATTCAAATACAATGAAGTGAATATTGAAGTAAATGAAACAGAACATGGGAACTGAATCGCTGTTAAAACAATTTAAAAATTAGCACTGTTTGTAAATAGGTGTCCCTCAAGGTCATATTTCTATAAAATACATTTTTAAAACGTTGCTCAACTTTTAAATTAATAGCAGTTTACTTATAGTCCTTTAATTGTCTTTTAATTTCTTTATTCTCAAACCATAGAGAGTTGTTAAAACCTTTACAAGATCTGAAATGAGCAATATCCGAATATAAACCAACTTTAATCTTTTTTGGTTTAAAGCACTGTGTTGGGAAAGACTTTAAAGAAATTGAATTCATTATCCTTAGTTGTAACTACAATATAAACAGGCATACATTAAATACTATAATCACCACATTCTTGCCATTACCTTTATGTTCATACTTAAAATAAAGCACATTTACAGTTCCACAGAAACTGCAGACACCTCAGAACCTTGAGGCACTTGCAATGTTAATCTAAATTTGGGGCAAAATGATGTAAGAGCTGACTTCCCAGAGCCCTGGTGAGGGGTGATGCCTGTGGAGAGCAGGTGTGGGTGGGGTAAGGCCATGGGGCCAGGGCAGTGGGGTGGTGCTGCACCAGCAGGGACACTGCTGGTCACTGCCTGGCTGGAGAAGATGGGAGCTGATTTTGCTGCTTGTGTTGCTTTCTAAATAAAGCATGGCAGGAGACAGCCCTGCATATATTGTGGATAGGAGGAAGAAGTCCCCACACCATGCCCAAAGGGGAAGGGATGTGAGAAAAGGACATGAGCTAATCTGCTGCTTCCTTCTCCTTGCTTAGCCTTCTGCCTCCACTGATTGGGAATTACTCCACTGCAGGTGCAAATGCATGAAATTGGGGTCCTATTAGAAGGAAACCCTCAAAATTTAAATGTAAGGACCAAATCGTGAGATGTTTAACGCATGTGCAGCCACTAAGCCTTTTATTACAAAACTTCATTACTTTCTTTGTCCACAGCAAGTTAAATCAAATGTGTCGCCAATTGCAAGACTTCTCACCTACTTGACACATTGGCATGAGACATTGGAGAAGTCTGGCATAGGACTAATTATTCTTAGTTGCAAAAACTTACTCTGCTTTTAGAATAGATTTAGGAGAGGGGAGAAAGGTGTGGGGAGACAATGTTGAAAGAAGAAAGGCATCAACTGGAAACACTCACAAGAGCACTGTTGCTTAAACTATGAAAACACTTTTAAAATATGTTATCCTCCCATTTTGTCTTTATTAATTTTTTCTTCACTTCTTCTTCATGTATTCAATCCTCATCACCCACCCCTGCCTATGCCTCTTCATGGCTTCTTCTCACAACAGATACTTTACAGACAGTGCCACTGACTTATTTGAATTTCAGGTAATAGAAGCAAATAACATTTTAGAGGCAGAGAAATGAGTCCAGAACACTTACGGCTTATGTTTTTATATGTTGCTATACTGCAGTGTTAAAAATGATGGGCTGTAATTACTTTAAAATACAATTTCCATTTTGAACATCCTAGGAAAATGCTTTCAACTAGGTGAACTCTTAGCTCTTGACCTCTGTTCTGTGCACACTTGTGAATAGCCATCTGGAAAGGCTGCACGTATTGTTACTCTTCCTGCATGTGCATATGATTACTGACACCAAGGAGTACATAGGAGTGACCTTTTAATGCTCCTATGCTGAGCAAACTGTAATTCATTTTTAATTTAATATGAAATAGAGTTTAATGATAATCTCAGAATGAATTCAAGAAAGAATATAAAGTCTAAACGAGTAAAATCATTCATTGAAAACCATTCACATAACATACCATTTTACTACTATGCAAATAAGGAATTTGCATGATGATGAGTGTTTTTTTAAAAATTATTTGTGGCACACAGTTGTAAAAACATACCTATGTACAAGTCCATATATTAATTTAATTGAAGTCTATTTTTTGTGTCATTGTTATTCATTTTAAGGATATATGCCATCTCTTAAATACCTATGTGTCCTTCTTACTATTTTTGGTGTATCCATTGAAAAATTTAAGGCTGCATCAACTGAAAATCCTATAAAATATTCCCCTGAAAATATTCAATCTAGCACTCCAAAACATATCCTGCTCATAAAAACGGACTGCTAATGGGATCACAAAGTTCTAAATTAGAGCCAGAAATAAAATCAGACTAATCTAATAACTTCCTCATGAAAATTTTAACAAAAGACAAATTAATTAAATTAAATTAAATATGCCGGTAGTCTAGAGTAAGAAACTTCAGAACGCTCCCTTTACATTGTTCTGGTAAACTAAATGGAAATTTCAGACATTCAAAATGTCTGACATCGGAAAGGATCACTGGAAATGTCCCTGTCCAACGTCCTTTCTCAGAGCTCAGTGCCAGGTCCTCTACACCATGTTGCTTGGGGCTTTGTTCATATTGTTGATAAGTATCTCCAAGGAGCAAAACTCCATAACTTCTTTGGGCAATCTGTGCCAGTTACCATCGCAGCAGGAGTTTCCTGATGTTCAGACAGAACCTGCTGTGTTTCAGTTTGTGCCCACTGCCTCTGATCCTGAATATCGCTGAGAAGGGTTGGTCTCCATTTCCTTTGCACCCTCCCATCAGGTATTTATTTGCATAAGATCCCTCGAGTCTGCGCTTCTTTCTTCAGGCTGAACAGTCTCTCAGCTTTTCCCCTCACAAAGAATCCTCCAACCCTCTAAGCACTGTTGTGGCCCTGACTGGACTCAATCCAGTAAGTATGCATTTTTCACTCACTGGGTGGCCCAGCTCATTGTAAAGTAATGGGGACTGTTCCCATCCCGTCTTTCAGATGTCTGAAAATGGTTCCCAGGTAGATTTGGTCCATCATCTTCCTCAAGACTGAGCTGACACTGACCACTTCAGGTTGCCCAGATGCTCCTTGCCCTTCTTGAAGACAGAAGTGACACTTGCTCTCTTCTAGCCCTCAGGAGCTCCCCCAATGGCTTTGACCTTTCAAAGATGGTTGGAGTGTTCTCAGTGACACCAGCCAGGTCAGCACTCTTGAGTGTGTTCCATCAGGTTCCACACACTTGCCTATGCCCAGGTGGCTCAAACGTGGCTAGCCTGATTTTCCTTCACCAAAAGTACACCTTCTATGCTCTACACTTTCCAGCTTGCCTGTGGCCTGGAATAACTGAAAGACAGTCTTACCAGTAAAAACTGAGGGGAAAAAAACTCAGCTTTGCCATGATCTTTGTCACCAGGTCTCATCCTTGATCTGACCAGCCCTGGAGAGCATGGAGAGGATTATGTATCTACAGTAGTATTAAGGAATTGGTTGTGTGCTGATGTGGAACCCGAACCACCCTTTTATACCACATGGAGTCCCTCTCAATACTTTCTCCATTGCGTTGGTGATGCCCTGCCTCTGGGGGATGTGAATCATGGATGCTAGTCCTCCCTTTTTCCTCCTGCTCCTTGTTCTTCCCTTTTCGTAACTTATCTTTAAACTAATGTTTTCCATAGCTTGCTACCTACAAAATAGCTAAGAGGAAAATTCTTCTGGGTAACCTGTGGACGCATATATTTGTGCAAGATTTCAGCTGCTTTGAAGGATTGTTTTGGATTGTTTCATTTTATTATGGTGGAAAACAGCTCTTGTGGGAAAACTAGAATTTTGCACATGTAATTAGGAAGGTATGATACTCTATTTCTGGAGATGCACAGTCAAGAGCTGGGAGATTTTGGCGCTTACTAAAACAGATAGATTTTGAACATCTGAAATTGCTCCTGAATATATTTTGATTACGGTGTGAGCAAGGCAATAAAAGAGTCCCTTGAGAGAGAAAAGATCTGGATTCATATATTAATATTATTTGGCTGGGAATTGGTTATCTCCCAAGACAGAACTGTTAGGTTTCTCATTGATAAACTTTTCTATTGGCTTGAGGAAAGAGCCAGTCTGCAAACAGGGTGCTGAGCCACATTTTAGGAAGAAACAACAATCAGTTGCTCCCACACTGGTCAGTGACAAACCCCCTTTTAGCCTCCAACATGATTTTGGATTTTGATCCCAGACCCTTTGTATTTTGCCATGCTATTGACTCCTGCTCTTGACTCTGCAGGCATCACAGCATATGCAAATCCAGATCCTGGCACTGCATATCAGTTGAGATATCCCTAATACCAACATCAGGTCTGCTATCAGAGGGAAAGGAACTGTTTTATTGCACTGGCTTATGGAGTTCAACATTTAAAGGGGTTATGAAACTTTATTCTGCTTTTCTGTATAGAAAAAGAAGCTTCTCAAAATTTTGTGCCTTGTGAACAATGACTGAATTTGTGGATGTAGTCAATACTTGCTATACCCTTGCTAATTCTGCCAGCTGCATCACAACTGTTTCGATAACTGCATTTTTTTGTTCTTGTTCGAGCCGACTTTTAGGGCCAAGGGCTTTAATATTTTATTAAAAAATAAACACACTGTTACTGATAAAAAGCTGTAAATGGGAATCCAGATGCCCTTGAAGTCTCTGTACTGTACCCCAAACTATTTTTTACTTTCATAAATTTTAGAACAATCTGATGATTTTTGAATTTTGGCACTGACAAGGCTGCTATTACATCAGTCTTTTAGAGCTTTGGGGATTTTATGAATGTTCTCTAACTGCAAAACAGTTCCCCATCCATAATGTGGGTACAGTTCATAAAAGAAAAAAGGCATTAACATTAATGAGGCAGTTAAATATAAAAAATAAAGCCCCACTATAAGAAAATCTCTAAAAATTATATAGCTGTTTTTTAATGCTACTAGTCACTCAGCCACTCCTTATGGAAATTCAGTGTTCTTTTGTAAAGCTAGAATCATAGCACTGAAGAACAACCAAAAATGAACTTTGGCCTCTCTTTCCTCAAAGTCATCTTTATAGGGAGAAACAAACAAACAAAACCCACAAAACACACACACACAAAACTTAAACAAAACAAAAAAAAAAAAGGAAAGGGTTTGATCTCTGATTAACTTCAGCAGTTTCTCTTTTCACAAAAGTTAATGGTTTATCCAACTCTTCAGCTTCTTCATTCATCAGAGGCAAATCTGTCTTCCACTTAAACATTTTTGGAAAACATTATGTGGAGATAATGTAAAAATTACAGAACACAGCAGTGCCATACTTTGTACATTTTAATACACACCATATCCCCTGATATAGCTAGCAATTAAATGGCTTCAGTTGGTCTGCAACCTTACAGCACTCTGACTCTCTGGATCACTTTTTTACCTATATCTGCCTCCATAAGTAGCATAGTGAAGCTCATAAAGTTGATCCAGGTTACTAACAGACACAAAGTCAAGCACACAGGAAAACTGTGAAAGGGCTAGGGCAGAGTTCAGAGCCAACTGAAATGACTTTGCCTTTGAGAAACAAGGCATGCATATCTAATAGTCAAAATAGGATAGCCTAGCAAAATGAAATATATATAGGTATATGTATGCAGTCTCATGCTAATAATTAATTTGTCTTGCAAAGGGTAAGCACTGTTCAAAGCACTTTGAAAAAATTATGAACAACCTCAGATAGAGGTTGCTGTCAAATAGAATAGAACTAACTGTGATTGAGGTCTGTAGCAGTAATTGATACAAACATTGACATTAATGCTGAGATACTTACATGGAAGAACTAAGCATCTCATAAACCTCTTTCCATGCAAAAACTGACCTTTTACACTAATGACAGAGTTGCCTGTCGCTTTCTACCCAACTGCTAGAATGAACCCCTTTTCATCCTTTTTCTATATCCTTTTTAGGACAGTTGTAGCTCATGATAATGATAAAACAATTACAAAATGGAATACCATTACATCTTTAATCAATAAAATGTCCTTTCCTGAGTCTTGTCTGAATAGTTTGTGCTAGAAATTGGCTGAGATCACTGCAAATCAGTATAATAAAATGATGTTGACCAGTTCCTTTGGTCAAAATGAAGCAATAAAAAGCTTTTCTGTTAACTTTATGTTTTTATTGATAGATAACATACTGGAGACCACACACATTACCGTTATATATGAGAAAAAACATAGCTGTTTCAACAGACAAAAATTAAAGTGCAGTTGATTCATTGGCTCCTTTAAGAGCGCTGGCATCTGGACCACATGCACTTCAAAGTCAAATGCTGTACTGAGATGTGCTGCTTTGAAGTACAGCTGCTGATCCAGACAAATTTTGGAGCCTAAACCAGCATATGAATCTGCTGTACTCTGAAAAAAAATCTATTTCAGATGCCAGTTTTAACTCAGTTTAGAAAATTGCTGTCTGGATCGGCTGAACTTCAAAGCAGAACATCGCAGTGCTGCATTTCCCTTTGAAGTACAGCTAATCCAGATAGTGGATTTTCTCTCCCTCCTCTTTTTTTTTAAGTAGTTAAAATTGGCATCTGACCTTACTAGCATTTCTCTTTACCATCTGCACATTCTTCTTCCCTTCTCCCTTATTTTCTCATCTTTTGACCCCTGAAAAATACAGCAAGATTCACTATCTTGTTAGCTCCTGCATTACCAAAGCTACTATAAAGCCGGTGGTTGTGGGGACAGCCTATATCAAGTTACATAATGGACAGTGGCCAATTACTGCACATGGCTTGTCATAAAGTTTGTTAAATAATACTTAATTTTACCATCCAAGAAAAATAAAGCTCAAAGCAAATCCCTTGTAAATGTTCACATTCAAAACATTTGCAATGACATTCTCATGGTTCCGCTAACTCATGTTAATGGCCATTAGCACTGCTTTAAAAAGTAGCTGAGCTCAGTAGCATCTCAACTTTAAGAAATTTTCAGTTATTTTGTCACAGAAAAGTCTCCTTCACAGGCAAGTCAGGAAAGCCTTAAGGAAATGGTTTTACTAGAGAAAGAATGAGATTACTACAGGCAAAATTTGCACAGCTTCTGGCAAGGGGAGCCAAGGGTAAATGCAGTTCCCTCACCAGGACATGCTCCCATATGATACACACATAAGGGATGATGTCGTTTGCCACTGAATTAAAAGACAGATCACGAAGAAATGTTGCACCCTGTTCAAATGGCAAAAACAAAGCAAAAAACCCCTCACCCAAATGCATGTTAGTACAAGAGGACAATTTAATGACAGCATCTCTCATTTGCTGAGAAATAGCTCTGGAGAGAGAAAGGACTGGACAATGACCAGCATTTTATTTACACAGATCATGAGACTTGTCACTTGGGTGATCTGTTCTTGTCAGGCAACCTTTAATTAGAAAATTCCTAGAGAGAGCTCATGCTCCCACTAGGTGCTTATTAAAAACTAAAGAAAAAAGGAGTGAGTAGAAAAGCCCAAGGAATGGACGAGAGAACTCAGGTTACACTGAAAGGCAAGAGACAGCTGCTGCAAGCACAGGGAGAGGCACTCAGGATGGGATGCTGGATTTTGAATGAAAAACTCTCAGTGCTGTTATTAGTGAGTATTTTTACCATTAAAAATCTAATTGGATATATATAAATATTTTAAGCTTGTTTAAAAGACATTTTATGGTTTGCTTACAGTAACACTCCCAAGCTTAATGTAAAACTTGCTATAAAATATTCAATAGCCTTTTTATAACTAGTCTTAAAAACAATTTAAAGTCCTAGTGTTTTATTTTTAATTATTTTTAAGTCCATGTACTTTAGTCGTCAGATAAATGCAGCAGGGGTTTCCAATTCTAATTGAAATTATATTCTGAATTATTTTCAGACGGTTTGGTGAAAATCGTGTATGGGGAGCAGAGAAAGGAATTTCCTTAGCTCCTAACTACCCCCATTTCTGTAATTTTTTAATTTTAGCATTTTTTGCCTTTTAAGAGACCAGGTTAAGGCCTGTGCTTAAGAGCAAGTTTACCATGACACAGTAAACACCATTTATAACCTCTACTGGGGATCTGGGGGTAGGACTATAACCCTGCATTTGCTAAAAGATAGCCTCATTCTAGTAGGCATTTTTTTTTTTATTTCTATCATCTGTGATCAAGAACTGCATTGCACACTGATTTTGAAACATCTCTCAGATTCTCTTAAAACTATAACCATAACCAGCTTTATATGCATTAAGAAATACTGTAAATGTCACTAAACTGCAGCCTCTCTGCTTTGTAGCTGGTGTGGCTGGGACTGAACTTTTATTTGTTTATTGATACCTTCCACTGGTATGAAGATGACAATGCTTACATTTATACACGGATTATGCTGGGAGTAAGTATGAGTCTGACTGTTAAAGGGTTTCACAAGAAGAATATACTCATAGTCTGATTTTATTTACATCCTTCATAAAACTTTTGATGCTTCAACAGTAATTTTCCCACATAAGAGTATTATATTAATATAGTATATTCTTTCTTTTGCTCTTCCTATACCAAGCTTGTAATTTAATTTCTTTATGTTGTTATATGTACAGTCAACGCTGGCTTGGGCAAGAGCTTCTGCAACGTGCCTTAATTTTAACTGCATGCTAATCCTGTTACCAGTCTGTAGAAACCTCATTTCATTCTTAAGAGGAGCAAGCATTGTAAGTATCATTTCTCAAATAGCCATATTATCTTCTCATTTTTATTTCTGTAGTTCAGCAGTATTATCCATATCAAACATTTTCCAAGGAATTTTAATTTTTGATAGAGAAGCCTGTACACTATTGCCTAGTTATTACCATTTAAATTGTCAGTATTCATGACTGAAGAGAAACAAATGACTTGTTTAACACAGTGCTCTAAATGCAACACTGATTTTGGCAGCTGCTGCATAGCATGGTGTCACGAAGAGAAAAGTGAGAAGCTACAAAAAAAAGGGACATAATAATGCGACTTGGCCAAATGGAGAAAATTCATATCCATCATGTGTATTCTCTCAAGCTGCAAAGTGAAAATTGTAGAAATAAAGTGTTCAGATAGATAAAAATGTTCTAAGGGTAATAATGAACATGTTTAAACACTTCTATCTGAGTGGCCACCATTCAGGTCTTCATTTGTGGTGAATGCGTATTTGTAACAGAGTGGTCATCTGCTCAGAGGTGTTTACATTAACCTTGGAATCACAGATAGGATGCACTTAAGCATTTAGCTCTATTAGCTGTAAGTTCAACTTGCATTGAATTATTATAATATAATAATTATTAATATTAAGAGCAATTTCAGTGCCACATGTTTGGGTAAAAAAAATCACTGATCACTTTATGACTCCAAGAACAACAGGAATTTAGAAATGGTAAGATTCAGTTATTTTATAGTAAGCTGGTTCTTATTTCAGTTCTGCCTTTTTTTGTTTCCTTGATTGTTAGGCTTGGATGTTAACCAGTCTTTAGGCTGGGAATCAATACTTATATCATTGCTGGAGTTCAGGAGTTGAACATTTACATTTACAAAAAAAAAAAAAAAAAAAAAAGGTGTCTTGGCCTTCTGAATCATTTTGTAAAATAGCACAGAATATATGCATGCCCATTTAGATGCTGAGTAAGAACTCAGAGAACTGGAACTCTTCTCACGGATAATATTTTGCTTTTCTGGACAACATTCTGCCCTTGAGGAGAATGGTGCAGAGCAGCTTGACTGGCTCCAGCATGGTCAGTACTGGGCTGGATCCAGTGACTCTCCAGGGAGGTGCTGCACATTGACATCACATCCTGTGGTGCTCCAGATTTTTGGAAGGCTTATTAGCTGGGAAACAATGCGGATACATGCCAGGATCTTTGGCATGGCACCATGCCATGTTGTGCAAGCAATCCAGACACCCACACCACCACTCAGAGACTGAATTCAGTCCATGAGTGCTGTCTGGGTTCCAGCAGAGCATGTTAGTTTTGACTCAGTGCCCCCAGCCCCGGCTGGCTCTGCAGGGGCACCCAGCTGGCCGTGAGCACAGCACTGGCGAGCCTTTCCAATAATGGGAGCATGGCTCAGTAACACATCAGCATGCAGCCACCTGAGGTCTAGACAGCCTCATCTTCCCAGGGTGCGCATTTCCTGAAAGCAGAGAAAATGTTTTCATTGCAAGCTGGCTTTGCCAGCACTTCAGCTGGGCTCATGCAGCTAAAGCCAAGTTCTCAAGGCAGTGATGACCCAGCCTGGTGTCCTTACACCAGCAAATGAGTTAATGGCAGCTCAGATAAACCACTCACAAATCACAGCTAAGTGTTGCACAGCTTTATCAAACCCTTTTTTGAGCCCCCACATAGGCTGAATAGTTTCAGAAACCCTGGAGTGTCACTCAGGAAAGTTACCTGAGTCACAAACTAACCCAAAACTTCCACTGAATTCCTTCAGCGTTCCATTTGCAAATGTTCTGAACTATTCTCCTGTCCAATATGTGAGTTGTAAACATCAATAGGAATGATACAAAACAAGTTCTGCTTTTTCACCAAGTGCTGTGGAGGAGCACTGAGGAGACAGCTTGACAAAAACATCACATTTCACAAGATGGTTGCCTATGGAATAGCGTTAAATGCAAGTAAGCCTTTTTTGGTTTTATTTTTTTTTCTTCTTTGTCTTTGAACTGTTTTGAATTTCACAGTGATTCTGTCTAATGCTGTAATCCCCATCAGCTCTGAGATGTGCTATTTTAGTGCAATCATTTGTTGACTGCAGCTTTAAATATGTGTAGGAGTCCCACCTGATTAACCATTTGTAATCTTTTTTGCTTGAGAAGAGTTTGACTGTTAAGGCAATAAACTTTCAATCTGAAGAGTAAATACCATTTGTCACTTAGTTAATCTGACCAATTTGTGTGCTCTTAAAATTTAGTGTAAATAACTTCCATTGAATCCCTCAGGGTAGATGTTTGAGGAGATGACATAACATTTACTGTCTGATTCCGTAACAAAATGGCTTATGAGTCACAAAGCACATCTGTCAACAAATGCATCTTCAATAATTTTTCAACCAGGTAATAAATTTAATCTGAATTTGAGAGAGGCAGGTGTCTCAAAACCAATGGATTCCTAAATATTTATTTTAAGTAGGTGACTGATAAAAGAAACTAATGACCCCCTTGAGGGAAAAACAGCATCTTGAGATCAAAATTTATCAGTTCTGCTGGTCCTAATGACTTACTGAGGTGCTTTTTCACCTGGCTGGGAAAAAGACATGGCACCTTCCTGTTCTCTAAGTAGTAAAAGTACCTGGAGAAGACCGAAGTTTGTAGGAATTCAGAGGACATGAGGGGAACAGGAGATAGCTTGAGGAAACAGGATGTACAGAGAGGAATGAACAAAAGCCAGTGTGAAGAAGGACATGAACACAGAGATGGAGAGGTATCTGAGATGGTATTTCTCTTAGAAAATGTGAAGGAGACAGAGGAATTAATCAGGGCTATTTGCAAGCATAAGACATTGCAGGGTAAGAGTTCTACCCCCAGGCTGTCAGGGTGGATTCTGGTCCCAATATTTTTTTCAGCCTCCATGAGGGAGCTGCTTTTGCGTGTATAGGCTGTTAATGTCCTCATGCAGTGAGACAAGAATATGAAGTCAGGATTGCCAACAGGAATCAATAGTTAAAGTTTGTTTTCTGTCTGTCATGCTAAAGAATTCAGAGGGGAAGGCTACAGGATGCAAACATGCCTCTTACAGTGTGTTATCATTAATAACTTACCTGTCATGTCCACTCATTCATCAGAGCTCAGTTTCACCATAGAGCAGATTCCTACAGAGTGCAACATTGCTTCTTTAATTAATAAATCAACTCAGGAACATAACTTAACCAACTCTACTGGGTATATAATAAGTCATGCTCCAAAAAGAATGCAAAACTGCACAGTCAAGCCTTTTTTGTTTTTGTTTTTCACATTAATATTAAAATGTTTGCTCTCACTTTAAAGTGGACAGTTTGGGAAGTGCAAGTCTATCAGAAAAGTGATTACTTTATGGCTTCACTAATTTCAAGGGAAAAAATACAGGAGCTGATGTCAAGTTACAGAAAGCATGATCATATAATTCTCATTTGAATCACTCTCTAGGGAGAAATCAAGGGTTCATTTTATGGTTGTTATTTGGGTTGGTTGATTTTTTTCTAAAATATAAAGTGGAAAAGTAGTTGATGAGATATTTGAGAAAGAAAACACAATACAAGGAACTCTAATGAACAAAGCATGACAGCTTATGAATTCCTGCTTCCTTAATAGTCAAGTGAGAAACAGCAATCATATTTGGAAAAACACTACATCACTGTATAGTGAGTCTTGGGTAAAAAATGTCCAGAAACTCAATTGCCTGAAATTCAATTTTAAGTTCATAGAAAAATAAAATATACAGAACACATTGTGACAGAAAAGCAACAATTCAGACTGGTACCCACAAGTACATGGAATCCTTTTTAATAAAACCTAAGAGTGTTAAAATGATGTGTAAATAGATGCCATTTTCCTCTCAACTGATACATTATTTATCCTAGTACTACCTATATTGCCTTTTATTACGCAAAACCATAGTCAACTCCTATTAGTCTATTGCAATTTAGTAATTCTTAGTTAAATGGATGTTCTCCCTTGTATGATCAATAGTCTAAATGTGGCAGCAAGAAGTTAAACCAATTTGAAGATCAGATCAGTAAGCTTAGCCTCGCAATATAAAAATGTAAACTCCTTTATTATTAAAGTAACATGTATTCATCTTGGCTTGCCAGGTGGTGTTATTCCAGCATATTTATTTAATAGTGTGCTAAAAATAGTCAGTGCAGCATTAGTATTGTCTGGCTTCTAACAGGCAGCAAGCTCAGCTGAGGTGTGCCTGGCCTTGGAAAAAGTACATCTGTACCTTTAATTTTTCATCAGCTCTAATACAAATTCAAGAGCAGGCTTTAATTGGTCAGGTCATAAAGGGATATAATTAGAGACTAGTGGAAGAGGGAAGTTGGAGGAAAGAGAGAGAGTAAACAATGCTATCTATAATCAAGGGCATCATTGAAAATTCAGTAAAGGGAATTCTGCTTAGTTTGGCTTCCTGCGTTCTGCATGCCTGTCTGTGATAAGAGCTGTCTGGGAGTTATTCAGCCACTAATAAATCTTCCTTATAGACCCGTAACTCTGCTAGAATAAAATCAGAGTTTCATGCACTCTCAGTTTGATCAGTGCAAATAATTCTGTGCTTTCTAATGCAAAAGAGACTTTTCAGTTGAGAGGCAGTGTCCTGAAACTTAAAGACACTACAGGACCTAGTAAATAATGTTTTCTACAACACCTACCTCTTACTGTATTGTTTTTACCTTCTCAAAAAAGCACATTCATACATTTTCTGAAGTGGGGAGTGTTGGGAGGATTTTTATTTTTTTACTTTGAAATGTTGTGCATATCTTGAAGAACAAACTATTTACATTGCTTTGGTGTTTGCAGTAAGGTTATATAGATATTTTGCTCCAACAATCTTTGAATTATGATATTAATAGAGTTTAAGGAATCGAGGGGAAATAGGGGAAGGATGGCAAGGTTGTTTGGAGTTAAGCTGTTTGAAATGGTGGTTCTTGCTCCTTAAAAATTCCAGCAGTGTGATTTTCTTTAAAAACCTGCAAAATTAATAGAGAAATATGCTGATATGTGTTTGGCTTCTGACAAGAAAAATCTATAGCTAAAAATATTAGGAAACCTTTCCATTTTCAACCACTTTTTGGTACACCATGTGAAGGGCTTTGGTGATCTGAGTCACATTTTTGTGTAAGTGATTAAGTTTTCAGGGAAGCAGATGCTTATCTTCAAAGGAGGTTTAGCTGATATCTCAGTGTTGTACTTCCAGAAATTACAGAAAATCAAACTACCATTAAACTTTTTTTTCCATCAGATTGTTTAAATCCAGACTTAGTGCAAGTACTAGGAAGGAAATTGTATTAAATTAAAGATTATAAGCTTCCAGCTAAGATACAAAATGGTCCAAGTCATGGTCTTCTTTGATGTTTATAACCATTCTTTAAAAAAAAATACAATGCAAGTACGTGTGTGGTCACTATTGTAAATTTTGAACAACCTGCCCATTTTTAGTCCACAAAGACAGCATGAAGTTGAATTAAGGGTTCTGTGTAACTAGGAAAGGCACGAGACAGTGGGTGGCAAAAAAGAATCTAGGCTTGGTCGCAGGCAGAATTGTCTGTGTTTGGTTTATCTGCTTGGAAAGTTGCTGTCTCCACTGTGGGCAGAAAGGCCAGGATTTGACCCTTTGACTTTATCAGGATAGGCTGTTTAATCAAAACATCTAACTGCTAGCAGCAAGCTCCAATTTGATTATTATCCTGTACAGGCATGCAGAAAAAGAGAGAGTGAAATCTTGTCCTCAGATAAACACATGAAATTTCTGTTTAGTTCAATGAGAGTTGTGCATGCTTCACTGAAGGCACAATTGGCTGAAAGACTAGCTAAATTGACCATACTTTCAAGGTAATTTAATTACATCTCTTTGTATTTAAGGATATGTACAGTAAACACCATGCTCTAATAGCAATCCTTTTCCTCCCTCACTCCTTCCAATAAAACCTTTTATTTGATCTCAGAGGTGGACTAGATGGAACATCCCAGGGTCAAATACAAATTAATGTATGTTAAGTGCTTCAGAGGTTCCAGATGTCATTAAAAACAACAGTCAAAATCCTTCAGTATTCGTGAAATGTTATAAAAAAGAACTTTGTTTAAAAGAATGGATGATTTATTCCATATGTTATATTTGGATCTGCAGAATGAGGAAAAAATTGAACTGAAAATCCAGAGATGTAATACCTTAAACTTTGCCCTCATGGTTAACTTAGATAAGTGGTGCAGAGGAAAAAAAATACCAGCTGTGGTAAGCTCTGACTTCAGAAATCTGCATATTAATTTTGGAATTACTTAGTGAATTCTATACGCTGCAGATGCAAAGACCTTCAGAAAATGCACTTTAGGGATGTAAAATATTTTAGTTAATGGCAATGTGTTCAGTGCCAGACTTTTTATTCGGCAAGAACTATTATACATTAAATGAACCACACTGAAAATGGAATTAGGTCTTTGCATTACTCTTACCATCCAGCTATAATTCATTTTTAGATTGCATCATTTTTTGCTAGCAGCACAAAAAAAACCATCAGAAGTATTAGTCTAATAGCACTCCAGCCAATATGTAAGATCATGGGAGACTCAGGTAAACCAACATATTCAGTACATCATTAGTTTAAATGTTAATAATTTTCAGTATATCATTATGCTCTGTACATTAACATCTACCACAGAGTAGCTTGCAGGAAAAAACAACAACAACTCTCCTGTTCATTCTGGAAGTCTTCTACACTTATAATGTCCTCTACTTGTCAGAGGAAAGAATGTCACCCAGAAGGGAAGATAAGGTAAATCCAAAATAAGAAGGTAGGACGATGTTTCCATTGATAGAAACACAGAGAAACAGAACAATATGCAGATGGAAAAGACAGTGTCCTCTAACAGCCTGCAGACAAATCTTACTAGCTAGGTTACAAGTAGCGGATCTCTTCTTCCAGGGGAAACTTGCAACATGACTGCTCTTCATCAAACTTTAATCTCAAGACTTTCTTGAGAAGCTCTATCCATTAAACCCATTTTTTTTTTTCTATCCAAGACTAGAAATACTCTGTTAGGAAATGTGGACCTCTGTCTGTCTGGAGAAAACTAGTGCATAATTTCACTCTCAACATGGCATTTACCAGATAGCATTAGACATCCTGTCATTGCTGACATGACTAGAATTCATATAAATCGTGTAGAATCCTGAAATTTGGGGAAAGGACAAGATTTTTTAGCATTCTGAACAACAGAAATGTCATCAGTTCATGTGAATACTTTAAAGTTTGCAGTACTTTTAAAAAATCTATTGTTTTGAGGGTGAAAGGGAGAAAGTGTGTTTTGCTATGAACAGAGATTCAAACCTCCACAATTGGTCAATGTTGTTATTCTAAATGAGTAAAAATAATCCAAAACCCGTAGCTGACAGGCTGCAGGCAAGCTTTGGTAAAACACCACTATAGACCCTAACTGTGTGAAATTCCCATGGTCCCTAGGCTATGAGGACTATTACATCATACCAGAGTTATAAAGAGCATCCTTTACGTACAGAGAGCAAGAGGCCCAAGTTACAGTCATCAGTAGTAGATGCCAAAATCAAACTGCTTAATAGAAGTCCACTTAGAGATTGAATGTCAGGGGTTTCCATCCTTTGAAATTTTTATTTCTTCTTTCTCTTAGCCCAGTACCAGACAATGTGCAGCATGTAACTCCACAACTTACCAAAGACAGCAGTCAGTTACCCCACACTCCTGTCCTACAAGTGAGCCTTTTTAGATGTCAAAGAAATCAGGTCCTCATCAAGCAATGACTTGGTTCCCTTCCAGCTGGATCAGATAACATCCTTACCAGGCCAACACATCTGTTCTGAAAGGAGCCCTTGTAAGAACAGTTCTCCCCTTCCCACTCAGCACTTAAATGTGCTGTTACACTTAAATACATAAACAGTGTTTATATACTGCTTATACACCAGTTGTATACTGGGGAACAGATTGCCACAGCCCCCACACAGCTGCCACCCAAACCATGCAGCTCGGAGCTTCTTGGGCTCTCGGGTTTTGACAGCCTAAATCCACACATCTCACTCGCTGCTTGTGGTCCAGTGTAAGCTTCCTTTCCGCATCCCAGCACTGCCTGGGTGCTGGGAATATGCTGTCATGCCCAGGCTCCGGGAAGCATCTCCCACCTGATGCTGGCCAGACTGTTCCCCATGCAGCACCTCATCCGCACCAGCACCTGCAGGACAGGCTGGGTCACCGAGTCCAGTACCCTCTGATGCTCACCGTCACGTCATAGACACCATTTCATAAAATGACCAACCTTCAGCTGAAAGCTCTTTAGATTGCTTGATCCCATTATCCCGTTTATTGAAAGGTTATTTTAGAGTCTCATTCCTTTGATGGCATGAATCTGTCTTCCAATTTCCAGTCTCATTTTATCTCTGTGCAGTTCATACCCATTTGGATTCACTCTCCATCCTGCTGAAGCTATTCCAGCTTGTATAAATAATTTATTATTCATTGGGCCAAAGATTCAGGAGAAATGGGAGCTTGATTTTGCAGTTTGGGTGCTCAGGATATTCACTGGGGATGCCTGTGTCAATAAATATTGGATTATTTTTATTAAGGGTTTCATCAGGAGACAGCTCAAAAGAGAATAACCAGTCAACCCAATGACTAGGACATGTGATTTGGTTTAAAGCCTTACTTTAAATTTAATGTAACAAGGATTTTCAAATAGGTCATTCATCTCCCAGTGAATATCTAAGCACGAGGCAATGAGGTGAAGCAGGTGTCAAGGAGTGGTGGGGGGAGTCCCTAAGTTAACATTATGTTTTGAATGAAGTGCATCCTGACAATCAACCAACCACAGCACATCCACTGCTCTAGAAGGATCACCTCAGAAGTACAGAGTAAAAATAGCCTCTCTCCAGCCTGGACACATGGAATAACCAACCTATGGTAGAAGGGAATGTTTTACCTTCTTGCACTGGCTGCTTTAACCATTTCCATGGCCAGCATCCTACTTTAACTCGTATTCCCATGTCTCCAGTGGTTGCAGAGGAGCTGGACTTCAGCATGTGGAGTGAGGGAGCTCACTAAGAGGATAGGCACATAAAAGATCAGCAATACAAAAGTCCTCATGCATTTAATCCTGTGTTTGCGTCTAAGATTACACACTGACTTGTATAGTAAGACATTATTTTCATCCACATTTCATTCCATATTTAAAAAAAAGGGAGAAAAAGGCAAGAGGAGAGGAGAGGAGAGGAGAGGAGAGGAGAGGAGAGGAGAGGAGAGGAGAGGAGAGGAGAGGAGAGGAGAGGAGAGGAGAGGAGAGGAGAGGAGAGGAGAGGAGAGGAGAGGAGAGGAGAGGAGAGGAGAGGAGAGGAGAGGAGAGGAGAGGAGAGGAGAGGAGAGGAGAGGAGTAGGGGGAAGAAAAGAAAATAAAAATAGAAAAAAAGAATATTTTTTGAGAATATTGTTCAGGGAAGATCATATTTGATTTACTACAAATATTGCTTTTTTGAAAGGTTTTTTAAATGGTCAGGGACAGAAACAGATAACCACTGAAGGAGAGATGATAACAAGAAGCTAATTATAAAAACTAGAAATAGCTCTGCTGTAAACATAAAATTATCTTTCATTGTCATTTTTTCATCCTTTGGCATTTAATATTTTGCATTAATTACAACTTTCCTGTAACGGAATTGAGAATTTCTCATATTGAAATATGAAGCCCTGCACCTGGCTTGATTACAACTTTATCTATGTTAGCCAATAATAAAACAAAGTCCCTCCTTTTCCACTCTTGAAATTATACTCTTTCCACCCAGGAAAATAATTACAGGGGAGTTCTTACTTCAATCTAAGGCATTTTTCTAAACTGACCATTTCATATACCTTTTAAGAGCAGGCCAGAAGTAGGGGCGATATATGATACTCAGGACAAATCAGATCTAACAGTGCAATTCTCTCTTTTAATTAAAATCATAGTTCCTGTGGCTTCCCCAGGCTTCCCCTGCATAAAGTAAAGCTACAGCTACTTGTTAATATGGGACAGATTTTGAAAGCATCTCTAGTGCAAGTTGCAAACTGTCCCATGCTGAAACCAATGAACACAGTATCCTGTGCAGCAATGGTAAACTATTGCACATCCTAGCATATTAATTTAAAATAGGAATTTTAATCAATTTACCTAATTTTGAACAATGTAAAATCAGAGGCATACACTTTTACATCAGCTCCCAAGAGGTCCTCCTTTGATGACACTGTAGACTGCAAGGCACTTGACTGTAAACCTGGGAGGTGACCCTGGAGCTGTTCCTATCCTCTCCACTGTGAAGCCGTCACTTCATATTAGACATGCAGTTGATAAAATTCTCTTTTTATTGTCAGCTTAATCCATGCAAAACTCTCAATTTATGCCTGAGCTTTTCAAATAGTTCGCAGTGTGCATAATGAAGTTCCTTCTGGCAGTGTGGGCACATACAGGCGTGCCTGTAATTTCACACCACTCTTTCTCTCATGCAGCCATCCATATTGTTGCCCACTTGATCAACATCGAGCGCTATCATTCCAGCCAGTCAAAAGAAGCTGGGGAGTTACAGAATAAACTTTCTGGTCTTGGCAAGAGCCCAAATGAAAGCTACTTGAACCCAATCAGGACCTATGAAACAGTAAGCTGTCACTTTTTTAGGTTTCCTCATTTAAAAAGTTTTTCTCTGTGGGTTCTATTGTCGGTAAAACTGTATTTCAAAGCCTTTTAACCAGAGTGAGAAGGTGCTGCCAAAGGTTAACCTCAATTTCAGCTGAAAACACTTACTCAGAGCTGCAATTTTCAGGTTACTAAGCTCAAAGAAATGTCTATAATATTTTAATTAGTTTGTCAGGAGACAGCTGGTGGGGGGAGGATAAGGAGTGTTGTGAATAGTAGGCAATTAGATAAACCTGCAAAGAATTTTAAAAAACCCCAAAATGAAACTATCAATACATGGAACAAACACAACTTCTTTTCAGAAAGAAAAAGAACCTAACAGCAATAGCACTTCACAATATTTCTTTCACATTTGCTATTTGCGTCTCCTGAAGATTGTGCAGCACCTTCCCAATCTGGGGGCTAATTCTGCCCTCATTGTTCATATTCTTCTGATCTTTAGAAAATTCCTACATAGTCAGCATGAAATATAATACTCCATGCTTGAACACCATGGAGTGGTGCCCTTTTGGTCAGTGATGTGAAGCACTGAAACAAGAAACAAACTGAGAAGATGGCTGGACAACCACTGATAGGATTCTATACTTTTTAAGCTGCAAGGCTTGTCCTGCTTCTTCTTAGTTCCTTTCCAGTTTAGATAGCATGGAGTTTGCATCTTTCAAAACAAACAAGTAAGCAATTTCAGATTTGAAGAAAATCAAGCAAATTGATGTAGTCAGTGGTGTGAATGCAGAAGTCTTCATGTTCATGTTGACAAAGCAGCCAGGTTTATCAGAACAGGACAGCAAGCCAAGGGTTCAGCTGCACAGTCCTTCAGTACACCCAGTGACCACCTTCACAGCATGCCTGTGAGGTGCTCCCCAGGAGCAGAACAAAGCTCACAGCTCTGGACAGGAACTTACCATCTCTCAGCATGAATTTTTTTTTTGCCAGTAAGCATTCCCATAATTATATAATTGTGAGGTAGGTCTCTAATTAGCATTAAGATCCTAAATACCCTTGAGGAGGAAGGCTAGAATATTTTGAGATCCTTTCTTAGATTTCTCATAGTAATACACTCCACAATTACCTTTCAATTTACAGCCTAGTTTTATTCTAACCTCTAATATTTATATTTCTTTTATCACTCACTTGTGTCTCAGTAGTTGAACTCAGAATTAATAAATTGTGAAGAGAAGCAAACAAAAGATTGCTCCTAACTTCAGAGAAGAAAGTTCTGAGATCAACAATTCAGACTTTCTTTTCAGTTTCATCCTACTGCCATAGAAGCAATGTACTAAGTGTCTTTGACATTTTGCCTTTTTTCATCTCAACATTCAAACTAGCCACTGTAGTGGAAATGTTCAAAATATCACCTAGATCAATCCTGTTAATATGTAATAGGATCTGAACACACTCTTCGCAGGTAGGTACCAATTTGAAAATGTACTGTGTGCTGTCAAGTGTGAGAATTTGAAAGAATTATTTTTCCGTAAAAAGTGACTGTAAAAATGGCATTGTGGACTTTTATCACCTCCAGGATTTCCATATCAAATGAGTGCACTTTACAAGTACAATACAGGGTTGTTTTTTTTTCTCCTAGTGTATTAAGCTGTAGAACCAAATCAGTATCCAGAAGACGTGCTGAGCTCCTTCATTCCTGTGCATCATCACAGGGAAAACAGATAGACATGCTTTGTAGGCCAAATTGGGACTTCATTTACACTCTGCTGGCATATTTAGCTTGATTCTCATCTTGCATGTGAGATTTTTACTGTTGTTCTTCACGATTTGCACTTTATAACTGCAATCAGCATCTGACTGTTGTGTTCAAAATACATCTTTGCTCTCACTTCAGTTTATTTTGGTGGTTTTAGACAGATATACCAGACCTGTGCTGACATCTGTGAGTCATGAACAAGAAGGAACATGTTCTATCCCAGCATATTAATGTCATAATTGACAAGTATAAAAATGTAAATATAAATATGTCTTTTAAAAAATAAATCAAATTATTATGCAATGTATCTCCAGATAAATGCAAGGAACAGGTAAACAAGATATGTTTTTAAAGTAAATGAGAGTATGCCATCTTTGTGCACCATTTAAGGGCTTCTACCTCCCCACAAACTCTGAAGTAAAGTAAGCACAAAAGAGTTCCACACCTTTATGGTTGCAGGTGTCTTAACAACTGACTTTATCACCCTCACATAAATAAGCTGGTTTCCTGTGCTATTTCCTTTATTACATTTCTAGGTTTAATCTTCTCATGTCTCTAGCAATTTTTATTTTTTCTGGCACATTTTTATGTAAGCAAAATTTCTAATAGTATGAATGAGAATGTCTAATTTCCTCCGTTCAATTCCTGAAACAAGTAAGTGACAGCAAATATTTACATATCTGTCTGGAATAAGCCTGAATAGAAATGGAGCAGAAGGATGTCTTTCCATGCTGTTCTGTGGTAAAATGAAGGATTACCTTGCCTCCATGTCTTGTTCTGTTTTTCTTTTTCCTGTGTTGAAGATTTTGGCTTCACATGTAATTGCAGCAACAGTAACAATAAAGAAAGTAACAGAAATAGTAATAAAAATAACAATTATAACAGGATTAACAACTAGAACTAATACTAATAATGTATTCTTATTCTAGAACACAACAGGAGAAGTACTAACCACAATAGCTGGAATAACTGGAGTTGTGATAACTGTGGCTTTAATTCTCATCATGACTTCATCCACTGAGCTCATCAGAAGGTCATGCTATGAGGTGTTCTGGTACACCCATCATCTCTTTGTGGTTTTCTTCACTGGTTTAATAATCCATGGCATGGGGTAAGGTTCTGTGTAAAATACATGGGGTCTATGTACACAGTTTGAGATGAAACACCATCCAAATCTATAAGCCCACACTTTTCTATTAACAAACTGCTGGGATCTTTGGTGAGATTACAAAATTAAAACATTCTGAAGTTAAAACACATCACTTTTATATGGACTGAAAGTGTAATTTAGTTTATTCTAAAGGATATACCATCTTACAACCTGCACCTTATCAATGAATGAACTTTCATGATTGGGAACTGAGGACATTAACAATCAGGAATCAAATCTTTGTGGGTTCAAATTAGTAAGGGATAGAGCTTACAGCTCATAGCTCTTGTAAGACTTTTTGCAAGAGACCTTGTAGAAGCTTGACAAGCTGTCAGCATGTCATCTGCCCTGTGGTAGATGTCTCTGTGGCTATTCTCTGCATTCATAAATGTAAGGTGATTTTAACCTTTCTCTGCAAGGAACAGAACCCCAAATTTCCTCACTATACAGACACACTGTGTAGTAGCAGTAGATACTATACTACAAACCTGGTTTAAATGACTGCAGTAACAAACAACTCAGGCTTATGCCTAGCCCAGTCAGAGGCTTTTAGGGACAGGATGACTGCCTGGTTGCTGTTTGTCTCCCTGTTCCTCAGCACAAAAGGAAGGTCTGTCCTCTTAGTAGAGGATGCTGGCTCTTACAGTGAGGGACAGCAGATGCATGGGACCTTCCCTGAGAAGCTCAGGGACTGATCAATGCAGAGAGCAGAAATGCACTTCAAGCTGAAAACATTTCCATCTTCTGTTTCCAGCTCCACTGGTATTATCTGCTTCTCCCTTTTGTGCTACCCTCCATTTCCTTTTCTCATTTCTGTATGATAGCGTTCATATGAATCTACAGCAGTGCATATGCATTCACATTTTAATCCAGTGGTAAATCTCATGGCCCTCCTCATTCCCTAGATTGGGCTCATGCCATGGTACAATGCCTGGGCTGCATAACCCAGTGTTTGGGGTGGAAATACACTGACAGGCACACATTTCTCTGTGCCAAGAGCTAACAAGTGATTCATTCACAGGACCAAGCCAGACCTAGTCCTAATCCCTGGGCAGGCCTCAGTCATGTCCAGTGAGGGGCCTTCAAAGATAGCTTTGCTCCATAGATCTTTTCCTGCTGACTAACTTGTGTACACATGGCCGCAAGCTGTAGTTAAGCTTTTCAGATCCAAGTACAGTCATTTGGTGTTCACAGAATCACAGAATGATTTGTGCTGGAATGGACATTAAGGATCATCTAGCTCCAAACCCCTGCCATGGGAAGGGACACCTCCCACTAGACCAGGTTGCTAAAAATCCCACCAGTCTGTCCTTGTTATCACAATACACTTTTTATGTCTGTCTCATAAAATATTCAGATGCTATTGCCCACCACTAAAATATGCACAGACCATGACTCTTTGACACAGTGCCTAGCCCACAGCAGTGTGTGCATGTGCCTGTTCTCTGGAGCTGCATGGATAGCATCATCAGGGAGCAGCCAGTACAATGTTCTGTGGTGTGTTACTTTTCTCACCTCTTTCCTTGTGGTTTGAGAGTTGCCACATCCAGTTTGGCTTTGAGTTTTCCTGAAATTGGCCCAATTAATTAGTTCCATTTTACAGAGGCAGAGCTGCAAGCAGATGCTGTATACTGTATCCTGGCCTGATTAAAATGTCCCCCTCCCTCTCTGGCAAAACTTTTAGAATCTAACTTCAAACAACTATAATGAGCCCTTAAAAACCTTCAGCTTTGTAAGTTCCCTCTGTCTAGCCAGTTGACCAGCACTACTCAGCCAGAGACTTCCCCAAAAATGGGACACTGTCTGAAGAGCCCTATCGATATGCTCATTCAATGAGCATTCTGCTTGCTCCAGGCTAGGAGTGCAGCTTCCTCCTGCCCTACAACATCCCTACATGAGAGTCAAACCACAAGGATTCATCCACCTCCCACTTCTCCCTTCTTCCTAGGTGGCTGAAAAAACCTCACTCAAGCCTAACTCCTTTCTGTCTGAACTGGTGGCAGAGTCAAAGTATGGAAGGGAAAATTCAGAGAAATTATATGAAGCAAACAGGGTTTCCCCATAAAAATCTTCCTTCTCTGCTCGTAATCAATACCAGGTGAAACACATTTAAACTGAACAGTCAGGACTGATATATTCTGAAAAATTCACATCATTAACATTCTCAGAAGTAAGGAAGCTAGAATTTAGTATGTTTAGACAGTATACATCTAATTACACTCCTCCAACTTTATTTGTAGCTTTTAAAAATGCATTTGGAAAGCAGTAAAGGGTAGAGTAGGTCTGTCACTATTAGATTTTATCACTTTACTAAACACTACCAGATGTTCAAATACAGAGGAGGTCAAAGAGCCTACTCCAAAGAACTTGGAAATCAAATTTTGCCACATACAGTGAAATGTACATTTTTCCGTGCAAGGGCTCTCTGCAGTTCAGCTGCAGTGATGGATACCAATACTATAGCTCACTTCTTTCCTTTGGTCAAAAAGTCTCTGCAAAACTAAAGAAAAGGTAATTTGAACAGGAGAGCAGGTTTGAAATGGCCGGTTCTCAAACTTTCATTTATCTCAGAACTGGCATTCAATTACTAGAGAAAAACTTAGAGAGGCACAGAAACCATAGAAAGAGGCATATCACTGATGAACATTTTTGTTTTAAGTCAGCTTGTCCGAGGTCAGACGCCTCAGAGTCTGCTGCTTCACAATGCCACTTACTGTAAAGATCACTACTGGGAATGGGAGAACGCCACTCAGTGCCCTCTGCCACAGTTTTCTGGCAACAAACCTGTGGTAAGAGTGATATTTGTCTTCTGTTTTCAACTTAATGTCCTTTCTTGGGAGGCCAAATGTCTTAGGGAGCAGGGGGCTGGAGCATATGCTAGCGGCTGGCACTTAGTGTCATGTTTAGAGGGTCGTTTCACATTCCTGTTCCATGACCTCTCCCCGTGCATTAAGATAGTGATCCAAACCTCCTCTGTAATCAGTATAGATTCATACAGGTGAAGAGTATTGTATACAATTTTGATGTCATTAACAGCAATTTTTATTTCTGGAAGATCATTTGTTCATGTAGACTAACTAACATACTCTTTGAAGGGTATGAATGTCAAAATTGTACTCTGTCTGATCTGTTGTATACATTTATTTTGAATAATTCAGTATCACAAATATCCTTGATGTGTTCGTTGCACAAAGATAACATCCAAGTGAAAACCTTATGAGGGTAGAGATACAGAAAATACAATAAAACTGTAAAGCTAGGGATGCAAATTAATATTATTATTTTAACTAACAGAATTTTAGTATGGATAGTTTAAATACCAAGGGACAATAAGGTGGAGAGAAAATCATGTCCTTGCTTTGGGGCACACGCTTTATATTGTCCAGCCTTGATGTCTTAAGTTAGGGAAAAAGCAGAGAATTTGAAACAATGAATTATGAAAGGGAAAGGCAAAAGGCAGGAAAAATGTCCCATGGAAGGATGATTTTGTTAGAACAAGATTGCAAATCCACAGGGGGTAATTAAGTAGCAGACTTGTACAGTATGTCAGATGTCTTGCATACAAACAAAATCATTTAACATTTTCAGCTCAAGATTTAGCTTGCTCATATGCAAGTTTCTGTTGTTTCCTCCAAAAAGAGAAAACATACCAAAGGAAATCCTAAAGTAAAGGAGAAAAATTAGTATTCAGTGTCTAGTAGCTCTTTTAATGGCTGACATAGATTTTTCTTAAACTAAACTATTGTTAGCCACTATCCAACCTGCATATTAATGAGAAAATGAATGCCTCTCTAAAAATTGCAGCTACAATGTCACCATAAAAATCAATACATGGCTATGCACCATGAATACAGACACAAGCTTACTTCCAACAGCATGTCTTGACATTCATTATCATAAAACTAACTGGAAAGAGCTTCCACTTCTCTGTGTTAAACCTATTTTGTCACACTTTCCTGCCTACCCAGGGCCATACTTACAAAGTCACATTACCTTAAATGAATTGTGATAATACCATATGACATATAGATCATCTATATGAACAGTGCCTTGCTGGATGTGTAATGTGCTGTGGTGTGATATCTGCTAGACACCGCAGAGAAACAGCACAAATTCACTCAGAGGCTAAAAAGCCATGGCAAGGTCTGTGCAGGTGGGACTAAACAGGAAGGGGACAGCCTTGTGCACAGCTGGGACAGTGTGAAGTGACCCCAGAGGGCACAGCAGGCTGGCCACAGCTCCTGGGGGAGGCTACCACGGCAGAGCCCCTCTCAGTCATGCCACACCTGCTCTCCTGCTCCATATTTCAGCAGGTAGGAAGCAGCCCAGCCTGGTGCCTGATGAGGATGATGTAAAACCTCTCTTGCACCCAGGGCACCCAGACTTTCATCCTCACAGCCTGGCCTGAGCCATCACCACCCATCTCAGTTCATTCTCATTACAGGAGGAAACACTGCTTGGGCAAGGATACTGATGCCCTGATTAGCCAGCCAGCAGCTGTGCTGCTCAGGAGCCCATCTCTCCTGGTGGATGCCCTGTTGTCCCAACCCAGCCAAGAGATATTTTGGATTGAATGCTCCATTGCACTGGAGTGATGGCACATTTAAAATCCCAGCTGAGATCTCACACAGGGTAGCCTGCAACCTTATCATTCCTGTCACATGCTTTTATTTACAGGTAGCACAAATGGAAGGGAGGAAAAACAGATCTCATCATTATTGTGGCTTGATATATGCAAATGTATTCAAGACATGAGATTACCTACTGTGCAGAGACACCTGTAGTATTTAGGGACAACGGGTGTGTTGAGTTTCTGCTTTAGCTGAGAATCTTCTGGCTTAGGCTGGTTTCTTCCCATTATTAAATCATGCGCTCCTTTTTTTTTTTTTAAATTTAATTTTCCAGACTTAACCTTGGGAAATTGCCACTCCATCCTCTTAGCACTTTCTAAGGAAGCCACATAATTTTATGGCTTGTTCCTCATAAAAGATACTTTGTAACTCCTGTTACCCAGCTTGTGGAGCAAAGTCAATGTTTCAGCAAGTTATTCTTTGGTGATTTTAAAAGACACATGATTGTGGAGCATTCAGTTTGCTAGAATGAGCTGTGTAATTAACAAGAGTGGGAACAAAACAGTATCTCTTCCAGGAAAAAAAACCCCAACATTCTTTTTAAATCATGAAGATTCAATTACATCTAATTATCTTAGCTATCAGTGCAACTCAGTGAAATCATCAGCTTGTATACTTGAATAGCCAAGTATCTCTGATTGTTACAGTGATCAGTACATACGATTAGCAAGCACAAGCACAGCAATCATCTGCAATACTTAAAGTATGACCAACTTTGTTTCCTAGGCCAAAAAAAAAAAGTATTTATACAGAGTTGACTAATGGATTAAATGGAAATGTATCCCATTTCTCTAATTGAATATTTGGGACTTAATGTTTTCTCACGCACCATCAGAAAACTCACAGCTGACAATAACAGCTATTCCTATCTGACCACTGTGAAATACTTTAGACTCTGGGAAAAAAATATTGTAAGTCTATGGGTACTATTGTATAAATGTGTACATCTCTACAGCTTCAGGTCCAATGACATCTGTATGTAACAACACCTAAATAGATTAATCCTTTGCCTTTTAATAGGAAAATATTTTAAAGGACTTTTCTTGGCCAGAGTACAGATAGATATTAGCACTGCTTTTGGAGTGCATTTGTGAGGGAGTCCCATATGTCTATTCCACAAGAAAGCCAGAACTGCTACAGCAGCCACGCAAATACTGTCTTGAGAATGACAAACCAAAAATCACAGAAGAAAATAAAATAATTTAATTTTAGGCTAACTGCTGATTTAAACCGGAAAAGGAAAGTATTTTTGTGGACATTCAAATAAATGTTGCTTTTTAATATGCAATTTTCTACAGGCTTGGAAGTGGGTTTTAAGTCCTATGGTGTTGTACATCTGTGAAAGGGTCATTAGGTTTTGGAGATTTCGACAGGAGGTGGTCATTACGAAGGTATGTAACATAGCTGGCATATCTGCATAAAAAAACACATTATGTCAATGACTTTTTATCGTGTAAAGGTAACTTCTCTATATTAGGACCTCATTTTTCAGTCCTAGCTTCAGCAACTTTTCAATCATTACCATGGTTTCAGCCAAATATTGATTTTACATTTTGCATTTATTCCAATAGCAAATCCATAGGAATATTCCATATGGGACCACACTTGATTAATGAAGTACCAGACTTTACACCACCATAACACAAACATCTAGTTGTGGTCTCTGTTTTTAATGAACTAAAACCATGTTCCACGACAGTTAATGTAAGAGAGTATTGACTTCAATAGCAGCACAAGGTTTTTACTTTCAAAATCTGGAGGCTTCTGAGGAGATGAAGGGTTATATTATCAGTTAGCATATATAGTTATATAGTCAGTTATATCGTCAAAGCTTTACTAATACCACTGTAGTGATTTCTCCCAGCTGTGTGCCAAGGTACTACTTAAGTCACATCAGAATAGATTGGGGATGTCACTATAGAAGCAGCTGAGTCCACACATACCAAGCCAGGGATCAGGAAGAGGTGTATCTTGTGTGAGGGGAACAGGATGTGGGATAAGTCTTGCTGCTGATTTCACAGAGTGGCTGTGATGTGAGAATCTCAGTGTACTGTGTGTGACATACAAAACTGCTGCTTAACTGAGATTACCTCTTTCTAAAAGTGTATTAGAATTGAGCTCACTGTGCTTTTTTCCTTCATAATCCTACAGAGTTAGCAGTGTTACATGAGAGTAAAACTAGGAATTATGGAATTATTCTAATTAATTAAGCAATACTTTTGCACAGGTTACACTAAGAAAGTTGATAAATTGTTGAATTGTTACCTCCTTTCCTCTGTCTCTTGCCCTCAGAAGTCAAGCTGTCCCACAATACACACTGTACATGCTCTCAAGCTATTGGGAAAAAACACTGTAACATGCAGGTTAGGATATCTGTAACGTAATGAAAACAAACATTTACCCTTCTGAACAAAAATTAAATTTGTCCCTTTATTACTCTTTAGGTGGTGACACATTCCTCTGGAGTCCTGGAGCTTCACATGAAGAAACATGGCTTTAAAATGGGAGCTGGTCAGTATGTCTTTCTGCAGTGCCCATCTGTCTCACAGCTGGAGTGGCACCCTTTCACCCTCACCTCAGCTCCTGAGGAGGACTACTTCAGTGTCCACATACGGGTTGTTGGGGATTGGACTGCAGCCCTCTTCAAGGCCTTTGGAGCAGAGGAAAAAGCTTTCAAGGAATTGTGGATGTTACCAAGGTTTGAATAATAAACTATATATTTTTTAATGTTATTTCTGTATTTTAAAATAAATGTTAATGTTTTTAATTGATTTTGCATGTATTTTTTATGATACATTATTAGATTGCAGATCTGGATTCATAAATATGACATTATGCTAAAAAATACCACAGACAAATAGCCATGAACTGGGGCCAGCAGCTACCAAGAAGACATGACAACTAATCCAAGACTTAAAGTCTGTATCAATATCCTTATCTCTGCTGCTAGCATCTAGATCTCTAACTTTATCTACACCTAAAGATATCAATTTTGAAAGACGGTTGTTTAACAACACTGGAAGATATCTGCTAGATTTGTGTCTCTATGCTTATGCTCTGATAGTACCCATCTCTTACCATCCAAAATTCCAGTTTTTCCCTTTCAGTTACTTAGATATTTTGTGGTCCCTGAAACTTCTGCCTAAACCTTGCTTCACTTTAGAAAGGTGGTTTCTGTGTTCAAAATTTGTGTTCAAATTCTGCATCTGTGGCATCTTAATACAAGCAAAAGTTGCTGCTCTGTTGTTCCAAGTTAGCAGGGATGCTCTGGAGACAATGGAGACATCCTGACTTACACCAGCTAAGCATCTGGCTCTACGCATAATGGATTCAAACCATGTAGCTCTACTCCTGCACTGCTTGCAGGAATAGGGGAGATTTTTCAGCAAAGAAGAGCCCAGCACAGGATCATTTAAATTCTGGTGGAGGGTGTAGGACCTGGGACAGGAGGGACTGATTTCCCCCTGGAAAGCTTAGAGACACCTCTGAGCTGCAGGGGTTTCCTAGAGGGTGAGTGCAGAGACAAAAGTCTGGTCCAGTCCTTGCATTGTATGAACAAGAATTAGAAATGTAATTAGTGCCTTTGTTAAAGGCAACTGGAATGAGAAGTATGCCATTTCAGCAGAACTGGACCAAAAATTGTTCAAAGTGATTGACAGCAAGTGTTAAAAATGAGAAAGAGAAAAATGTTATCAAATGTCACTTGCCACAATGCAGGGTTGAAATTAACAGTACTGTCATATGTAAACACTCTTCTTTTTAATCTTGTTAGGGTACCAAATTACATACTTAAGTTTCTTTCTCACAATATCCTAAAAAGAATATTTCAATAGTTAAACCAGTAATAAAGCAAAAACCAGGTCTTTTTTCACAGTTTCAATATCTAAAGATATACACCAAATTGGTGACTATATTAAAAAATAACATACAGCAGAAATGGAGCAGAAGACAGGAGACATAGCAACTGAATAATAAGTTAGGGTTAAGAATAAAATATGTGGTGTTTAACTACTAAAAGAAGATTAAAGTGTTCATGCAAATATATAGGTTGCAAAGACAGTTGTGATTTCTGACCAATTTGGGAGCTAAAACCACAGAATAAACTACTCCTGTGAAAATAATCAAGTACCCTATTAGGTCTCTTCAGGATTTTGGCTGACTTAATTGCTGTTTTAATACATTGCCCCAAAATCTAACTTCCTTTACAGTCAGGAGTACTACACAATCATCATGGTGGTCAGCATATGTTTAAATTCTAAAAATAATCATAGAATCTGTTAATTATACTTTTTCAAAAAGAAATATTTCTTCTGCCTTCCCCATAAGTCTAACTTCTTTTCTAATGGAATTGTGGACATAGAGATGAAGAATATGGACAATCCAAACCACAAAGTCCATAGCACTATTTTCTACTTCTCTTTGGCAAATGCAAATGTAATTTTTTTGGTCACTTTGTTTACTACCTTCCTCCACTCTCTCTAGATCAAATGAATGAGTTGCATAGCTCAGTTTCTCCTTCTCTTTCTCCTCCCTGCTTCTCTGAGGCTTTGTATTTGGCTAAGCTGTATAGCTATGGCCGAGTAAGGCATTCAAACCAATGATGGGATCTCTGTCACCTGAGGATTTAGGAGCAGACTGACAAGACAAATCTCTCCAAGGAAAGATTCAGAAATAATTGAACCTGTCTTATAGCACAGCAACGGACTAGAGAATCCTTGAAATTTCTCCCAGATCAATTTTTTCTCAATCTACTGACAACAATGAGAATTGCTTCCAGCCTCACATTGAACTACACAGAAAGCTTATCTGAAAGCTGGTCTTAGGCACTGTACATATATACCACAGTTTTGAGTGCTCAAAAAATACTGGGCTGGGCAATAATCTGAATAACTGTACATATTAAAAAAAAAAAAAATCTTTATGTCTAAGGTCAGATTTCCAGAAGTTATGCTGGAGTAGCAGATTTTTTTGCTATCACACTTTCAGGGCATTTTAAATATTGAAATAAAAGGGAAAATGTTTGCTCAGATTTTAAAAAAGTAACAATAAGGTTTTAGATACGTTGTGTCCCTATATTTGTGTGTAGCATTGCCTGGGGATCCCACTTTCTTTTCCTATTAAAACACTTCCTTTTAATTATGTGTGCCCACTTGTTTGCACTATTTAAGGATAAATTTTAAGGATGATTCATGCAATAAAGAGCACAAAATAACAGAAAAATCTAAAAGGAAGAAAAAGTTGTTTGTTTTTTTGGGGGGTTTTTTCCCCCTAAAGACAGGGAGTTAGTGAAACCATCTTCCAGAGCATGTATGTTGTATGAAGACAGGCTGGAAAGAGCACTCCAAAGTACTACATGTATTTACATTCCATGTCACTAAAGGAATGAATCTGATCATTCAGTAATCTTTCTCATCTTTGATTGTTGACCAGAATTAATTTCTTGTCATCAGTATCATTGATTACAGGAGGTAGTAACATAAACAAGCACTTCTCCTTACACATTTTGCCTTTATGTCAGATACTAAGTACAGTAGTATGCCAAAAATATATTCCTGAAATACTGCTTTTACGGAAAGAGATGAGAAAATAGTAGTTTCCTTGCATATGATGACCTTTTTCTTGCCTTCTCTTTTATTACTTTAACTCAAATACAGAACTTTTAAAAATTATTACTATAATCTGTTCCTCTTTACTTTGATATGTACAATACAACAAATAAAGCTCTAAAACAGGATGCTTTTCAGTGATTCATAATTAAATATGCAAATTCCACAGTTAAATTTGGACATGCAATTATATGACTAATCACATTTCAGAAAGCCAGAAAATTGCAATTGCATGCTTAAATAGATGGCCAAGCCCCAAATCCACATGGGTGCTCTTGTTCTCTAATTTCAGAAAAGACAGTTGCTTTGCTATTAAATGGCACCCACTGAAAATTAAATGTATTTGTATGGGCAATTTACATGCCATCTTAGACATGTCTTTTCTCTTTTATCTTAACATAAATTATGTTTTGAAAATGTGTAGCCCAACAAATGGTGACCTTTCTGTCACTTTATGCATTGTTGACTCTCAACTAAATATCTTGTTGCTGTAGACTGGCTGTGGATGGACCATATGGATCTGCAACTACAGACATCTTCCACTATCCAGTCAGCGTCTGCATTGCAGCAGGAATTGGAGTCACGCCATTTGCCTCTATTTTAAAATCCATTTGGTACAAATGCTGTAACCCCAACACAATACTGGCACTGCAGAAGGTAGGTGGGAAAGTTTATTGCTTCATTCAAAAGTTCCACAAGTGAGCCTATTTAGCCAGGAGAGAGAGGCAATTCAGAGCTAGAGGCTCACTTGAGTGCTATAACTTGCTCTGAGAGGCAGTCACTTGCTTTCCAGCTGCCTTAGGAACTGTTGTGGGGTAAAGTCTCCTGAATTCACTGTCATTCCCCGAGAAAGAAGGTAGCTGTAGCTGCAGTGTTATTTGTAAAAGTTGAAGAATCAGATTTTCAATAGCAACTGGAGATAACTGTGGAATGTCTTTCATAGCTATACAGCTAATTAGAGAACTGCAAGAGGAACTTACCCTCTTTCTTACCAAAAGTAAATCCTGCAAGGTCATCTCAATCAGAAGTGAAGAGCAGCACTTACTCTTTGTCCAGCTGCAAGTTTCATGAGGGTCTTTTGGCAGCATGTCCTGGTCCAGAATGCTGCATTAGCAGTCATTTGCTGCTTTTCTCACATTGCAAAGTCAGGATATTAACCAGCACAGAAGGAATAAAAAAGGCATTTAAGCTCCAGATGAGATGCATATAGCAACATGCATATTACTCCCTCAAACCACTGTAATTATTTTGTTGAAAAAATATATTTGGGTCTATAAGGCAAAGGTGGCACCAATTAAATTAACATACTCTTGATTTTCTAACCTGTTATATGCCTTCTGCTAATGGCATGTGAGGGAGCACTGGGGGAGGATAGGTGAAGGAGAGAAAATAGGTGAAGCGGGGTGAGGGTAAGAAGGTAATGGAGAAAAAAAGTCACCATTAAACATTCTCTTCCATATCCATCATGGCAAGTTGTAGCTTCTGGACCTTGCAGCTTCTTTTAGCCCATTTTCCAGTGTAAAAGCTGAATCAGGAACTGTTCAACATTTCATATTTAAGGACAAACATTGAAATTGCATTGGAGTGGACAGATCTCTGAAAGGGTCAATACATATGGAGCTGATTGCAGGACCAAGGGGCTGATCTCTTTAAATGAAAGAGTGTTAAGACTGGCATCTTAATGACAAGCTGCCACTGAAAAAGCGTCTGGGATTTTAGCAACTGAGGAGTTGAGGACAGGTTCAAATTGCCAGGGGGGATCTTTGAGGCAGAAAAAGCACTGAGAAGGGAGGGAAATAAAAATGGAAATACATGCTATATTCGAAAATAAGTGTATTTGCAAACACTATGATTGTACCAGAATGATCTTTTTCACTGGAAGAAGAGCTGTGCATATGCATATACACTTTATATATGCACATTATGTGTATTCTACATGTATACAAGCAAAGGTGTTGTTATTGTCATTGCTGCTATCTTAAGGGGAAAAGAACAGAATTTAACTATGCATCAATAGTATACCTGAGGGTGCTCATTCATAGCTTAGGGAGAATCTCGGGTAAGTGTGCCTGCAAAGATAAATGCATCGTGCATTCCGCCATGGTTTTCTGCTATACAGTTTAGTTTTTCTGAATTCCTGTGAAGTACAAAATTATCATGATTTCTGCTTGTCTTTTCTTTATATCTTGGCTTCCTTATTGGTGCAGTGGGAATGGTGGTGTTTATTTTCACAGGTGTTATGAGGCTAAATTTCATCAGCGCTTGTAAAATATTTTGAAAGTGTGGATGAAAGGTCGTGGGGAAGTTCACAGCATTACTTAAAAAATTTAGCAGTCATCTCAGTGAGAGCGATTAATATCAGGGTAGCTCCACATTTTTTTTCCATTGGTTAAAAGCTTCCACTTGTGGTATAATTACAAATAATTTAGTCTTCCTCAAAGTATTCAGCACTCTCTTTCTGCCATGATGAGTACCATAGAAATGTCTATTAAGGAAATAAATAAGAGGTTTTCCTTTTTTTTAACAACTTCGCTTTGATTTGAGTACAGCTATCATTATGCTTATTGAACTAATATTTCTTAGTGTTGCCCACATATGGCTCAGATATAAATACTCATAGTTTCCATAATGTCTGCAGCTGTATAATTTAAAAAACCTAGCAAATCAAAAGGAGTACACATTTATCTAATTGATTCTTCCCAATTAAATAGCCTTAGAGCCCTCATTTCCCCATAATTCTTTTGCATGTACTACTAGTCATGGCCAGAAAGTTTCTATGGGCTTTAGTTATCCATAATATGCTTTTTTTTTTCACATTAGTGGTCTCATTTTTCAGATCAATTGCTACTGAAATTGATAAAATTTTACTGATCCATCAGATTCTAGTGTTAGCAAACATCCACTTTCTCTTCCCTACAAAAGATGCATGAAAGGTCCTACTGAGTACCACTGAAGGTCCTTCTAGCCCAGTATCCTGTCTCCAATGGTGGCTCTTCAGGAACACCTAGAGAAAAATATACAGACCACAAAAATCATATGGTGATTAGTTTTTAGGGAACACTTTCTCACTGTTGAGCTACTTGTAGCTCAGTAATGCCTTGATACAAGAGCTGTAGCTCTGTCTTTATCATCCCATTGTAGCTTTTTCTTCCATAACGTAGTCTAATTGTTTTTTGAATCCATGTAGACCTCAGACAACCATAGCATGTTGTGGCAGTAAGTTTAGCTACATACTGAGAGGAAAACAAAATCAGCCTCTTCCTTTTGCTTTGAGACCGACTTCCCTGCCTGAGGTAAATCTCTGCCCCAGCCCACAGCCTTCTGCACTAAAATCTTGTCTTGACCTAAAAACCTGGTCTCTTTCTTCTGTCAAATCTTCTGGTTTTTATCTTATTTGAGATCAGGTTAAGCTTCTTGCCTCAAATTTAGGAATACGAATTTGAACCTCATTATGCACTTATAGGAAAGGCCATTTTCTGCCACCCTAACTGTAAATCAGTGCCTCCTGCAGGCTGCCAAATCCCCATCTCCTGCATGACCCAGGCTGCAGGCACTGCTATGCCTGACCTGGAGTGGCTGCCTTGATCAATTAATTACACAGAGGGAGAGCTCTGATTTTCTTTTTTTGTATGCTCCAGCCCACAGGTAATGTAGCACACCCAAGAGCAGGAAGGACTGGATGCTTGGTGGGAGGTGCCCAGCTGCAGGTGCAAGAGGTTTTAGCAGGGATAGTCAGGCCTAAGAAGGAGCAGCAAGAGTCAGGGATGAGGAGTGTCCTCCTCAGACACCCCTTTAGTGAAAAGCTGGCTTTGCCTGGAGCTGCAGTTCCAACTCTGCCTTCAGGGAGCAGGGTGAAACAGATGGATGCTCATCAACAGATAATTATTAATGACTTTCCTCATGATGGAAGCTGATTTACAAAGAATGTTCTTTCACCTTACAGGAAGGAGGTAACACAGCTCTTGCTCTTGCTCTTGCTATTGTACAAAATTCAGGATTTTGCAAATTGAAGGATAAATATGGATGAATTGCAAGGGAGCAGAGCATTACAGAAATAAGCGACTACTCAAACCCCTGCATTACAGATCTGATTAATAGCAATACTGCATCTAACTCAATTTGCAAAAAGAGCACTTGGAAAATTTAAGACAGTTTACTTGGGCAAGCCATCAAGCTGATGAATGCAATTGATGGCAGTAGGGTGGGTGGAGAGTAATGGAAGATAAATCTAAACCAGATTTTTAAGGGTCCTAAATAATTGCAGTCAGATAATTGTATGAGGCTTACAAGAAAAAAAAAGAGGATTTAGAATAATTTTCAATTATAGAGATGCACTGGTGCTACTTTATTCTACTGTTTTAATAAGGATTAATTTTTTGTGCATTTATTGTATTTTAATTATACATGTAATATGTTGTACTATGCTATGGGCAGTCAGTGTAAAGAAAGAAAGACTTCTTTGTAAACACCATTTATTTCAACATATTAGACTAGAAGTCCTCTCTGATCTAAGGGAAACTAATTCCATTTACCCATACGCCATCCTTCTTCACTATCTCTTTTCTTTCTAAGATTATAATCACAGCCAAAAATACTTCTTGTAATGACAGTCTTTCTTCATCACCAAATGCTCGCCACCTCTAATGTGAAAATCAGAGGCAATGCAAGGGGTACCACAGGAGGAGCTTCAGGAATTTCTGCAGCTTCAGAAAGCTGCATTCTTTCCTGAGAGGACTGTGCCAGAGACAGCTTGACCCAAGCACTTGGACTGGCTGTTACTGTGACAGCCAGGCCTGCAAACAGCTAAAAGCACTCCTTCAAGATCCATAGGCTGATGTTCTGGAAACCAGCTCCCCAATTCGAAGATCATATTGTCTCAACTCATTGGCTAGTTTTTCTTCCTCCTTCCCTGAATGTGCTTATCTCCCAGTCCTGCCCACATGCTCCCAGTTGCTACCCAATGAACAATTCTTTATTCATTTGGAAATACATATCTCCTCTCCACACACATACTAAATATACATTTCCACAAAATGAACTGCTGAAAAAACTTGAGAAATAAGATGATCAAGTAGAGTCTGGGGGAAGAAAGTTCTCACTACAAATCAACAGCTATGGTGTGATACAGACTGACAGCACTTAGTGGGCTGATTTTTGAGGTGCTGAGGATGTAGAAAAAGTGGGGACTTTAGGACTCATACACAAAAAAGTTACGTAAAGGTTAAGGCTATGAATCTTGCCTAGTTTTGGTAATTTAAAATAATGCTGTTGCTGGCCACAAATATGAAATTCTGTAAAGTCAGTGGGCTTGCTTTTTCCTCATAACCTATGCCAGCATAAATCAGCAGCAACCCCCCCTCCATAAGGCAATAAGGTCATATTTAAGGCAAAATATTGAAACAGAAGCGGAAAAAGCAAACAGACAAGATGGTTGGTACTAAAATTCCACAGACAGTCTTATTCCTGGGCTGTAAAAATACCCTACTTAACCCTGAATGCCTTATCTCTGTTTCTGGGATCATACATCATTTATATTTCTTACATAAACCACAGATGGTCCCTTACAGTACACTCAGATCTAGGAAACATCTCAAATTACTGTTAATGTCTTTCACCAAATCTCCACTGAAACATGGTATTACCACATTTTTGTCCCACCACCTTACCAGAAGTCTGACCACCTAGTATATTAAATCTTCGGGATATCTCTTTATAGCTTTCTGGTTTCTTTCTCTGGTTTTTCACTTCAGAAGTGTCCAGTGTGCATTTTTATCTCATTGATCCTGTGGAAAAGAGCTACAATTTCCTAAACATTGAAATCACCACAATGATTGCCTTGGGGACATACCTTCCAGACCACCTTTGATATTGCAGTACAATAAAAGACAGAGGGGCTGGTGAGCAGAAAAGGAGATGGGTTGGAGGAAGATAAGGGATTTTGCAACAAAATAAAAATCACAGTCACAATAAATAATAATAAATAAGTTCCAATCATCCAGTTTTTATAAGATTATACATTGTCCTTCATGCCATTCCTTTTACATCTGAGATGGTGTATTTTTAGACTTCCTCCACGTTTGTGAATTACTTCTTTGGATAATGTATGAAAATACACAGCCTGCAGAGGCCCATTCGAGGTTTGGCACCACCTCGTGAAAAAAATGATGAAGGGTGGGGCAAGAGCTGCAGAATTTGAGTAGTAAGAATTGCAATCAGACTTGTCTTGTAATTTTGCTTCAGACTCTCATCAGGGTAGTGCCTGGGCAGACAACCTGGGAACTTCAGACATTCATCCTCTGCGTAGTACAGGAACTCACACCTGAGTCACCTCCACATCTGGATTGGCTTCATACAAGGCACTGAGCTAAAACCAGGGCATCCCGCTGGACTGGTCCCATCCCACTGGTCCCAGTCCTCTACACAGCAGAGCATTGCTAGAGGAGATTTCCAATTGGGAAATCATGACTGTGCTGAAGACTCCCTAAGGTAATTCCTGATGAGCCTAGGAAGGCCTGAGTCTCAGTGCATTGATATCCTGACCAGAGAATCTCGTCAATCCTGAGGCAATTTCTGCTGCAAAGTTTATTAACTTGTACACAGACAAGACATTTGCAAATGGTCATCAGAAACCGTTCCTGCAGAAGTGGTCATTTAGGACAGCTTTCTAGAAATAGCTAATTAGTAACAAGATGGTTTATGTGCAGTTAAGAAGATAGATCACAATAGATCATGCACATGCTGGAGTGGTCACAATGATCCCTGGCCAGCTGGCCATAAAAACTGAGCAGAAAAAGGTTCTTGTGGATACCCACTGCTGCAGCTGAAGATACCAGAGGAAGGACTCTTGAAATAGAAACTCTCATCATATGGACAATGACTAACCACCTAGTTTGAAAGATTTTTTTCCTATGCAAGCATTACTTTGTGCCAAGATATTAATAAATTAGCTTCTTTCTTTAAAAAAAAAGAAAGTAAAACTCTGCTATATTTGTGATTTACTGCAGTAGAGTAGGAAAAACAAGCCACAGGAATGATTAAAGGATGCCTCTCAGTGACAGATCCCAGGAACGTTTGGTTTGCCATAGACACAATTACAGGAATACGTGATCCCAGACTCTAATTTCTACCTGTGGAACAAAACTTTGATATCAGGCTCTCCAATCAATAGAAAACAAACAAAACGAGATGAAAAGTGAAACTAGTGAAATCTGGATGAGAGAAACTGCGTCAATTTTTGGCAGAGAGGAGGGTTTCAACCAATAGAAAACCAGTCATGGGAGAGTGGCTCATTTCACCCTTTCGACAATTGTAAAATTATAGTCTCATGTTTCTCTAGGAACTAGAAGTTCCAATTTAAACATGAAATACATTTAAAAAAAACCAAACAACAAAACCCCAAACAAACAAACAAAAAAACCCCAGGGACATTCTCTCACCTATTTTATACAGGGTATATGACTTGAAGAATATAACTATGTTTTGGCAACATCAACTGTTAAACTATGGCATAAGGTCTTGAGAAACAAGGAATTCCTTGCTTCTATGCTGAATGAAAATGAAATTAAATAAATCCAAAATTTCAAATAATTATCAAGCTATTTGCAAAGAAATGAAGGGCTAGGTATTACAAGCGAAAGCTGAGATACACTGGCAGAGATATATGGGAAGTTTGTCCATAGCCTATTTTTACTAGCACATTAATATATTCACTCATTGTTTAAGAAGAAAATAAAAATTTTAAATCATCAAAATTATGTGTAATTATGTTTACAATAAATTTAGAGTGGAGAAGAGTCACATACTGTATGGTTAATAAGTTCAGCCAGTAATTAGGAAGCTTTATTGAAAGTTTGCTTCTTGTTAAATCTCTTTATTTTATTTGACAGGTTTATTTTTACTGGATTTGTAGAGACCCATCAGCCTTTGAGTGGTTTGCTGATCTTCTGTTCCATTTGGAAACAAAAATGGCTGAAAAATGGAAAAATGATTTTCTAAGCTATCACATATTTCTTACTAGCTGGGATGAAAGTCAGGTAATAATGAAACTGTTACAAGTCTGAGTTAATGTACCTTACTTTTCCAGTATGGTAACATATGGAACAGGAACAGCTGAATAAATGATGGATGAAGCAGAGAGACAAAGAACTGTAAATATGAAGACACTAAGACGTCTCTTTGCATCTCACATTTAGGACAACAAGAATAGCGAAATCAAGCCAGTGATTCTTCCAGTCCTACATTTTGTCTTGGGCAAAGATGGTTACCAGGTGTCTCACAGACAAGTGAATAGAGCTTTCAGAAGCTTGTCAAGGAACATTTTGTCCACATCTTTGGAACAGTCTTTCATTAGATTCTGGCATTTTTGTACTGAAACATGGACAGCTGTCTAAAAAGTGTTGGTTTTGTTTACTCTTATTATTTACTATAACTTCTGTTGTTCACATATCTATATATATCCAGTGCACTTTTGAAAACTGCTGCACTTAGAACATTTTGGCAACCAACTCTGTGGTCTAATTCATGTTGTTTGAAAAGACATTTTTTCTGAGTGACTTTAAATTTGCTATCTCATAATTTCATTGGATTGTACAACCTCAGGCACTTAATTCTTAGACTGGGTCAATATTATCCAGCTTCTTTAGTCTTCACCTAAACACAAATATGTTGATTTTCTCTCTGTCTCTCTCTGTCTCTCTCTCTTTCCTTTTTAATGGATCACTCAGACCATGCAGTGATTAGTTAGGCACCTGCCAGAAAAACTCTCACAGGAAAGCCTTTGCTCTACTGTTTTATTTCCTGCTGTCTCTGTTGAATGAAGGACTGTCTAGCAGAGATGAAAAAAATACAGATTTCATAGAGCTTTTCCTTTTTTACCTCTGCTGGTACAAAACCCCCATTGTTTCTTTCTGCTTTCCTCAGAGTTTCTGTCAAGTAATGAGGTATGTGCATAAAGCTGTATTCAGAAAAATCTACTCCCATTGTGAAGTATATGGTAGTTATAGAAACTACTGCTCTGCATTTGCAATATCACAGGGTATTGTCTAAAACCTGCTGTTAAAGAAGCTATTGGGGAACCTAACAAAACACAAGTTGCCCTCATCTTTCAACTATCACCTCACTTCCCTCTTGGGCAAACATCAGGCCAGAAGTCAGGCAGAGTGACAACTGTTCTTGCTGGGGTGTCTGTGTCTCTTGACTTGTGTGACCTGCACATTTCTGAAGGGCCTCCTTCAGAACCCTTCTTCTCTTCAACTCCATCAGCTATCTCCATTTCTGTCAGAGGAATTCTCCTCAGTGGCTGTTTCTCCTACTCTGACCAAGCCCTGGGCACTGTGCTCAGTAACAACCTCACCTTCTTCAGATACCCACAAAACTCCCTCATCTTACAGAACTTATTATATTTAGTAAATTCCTCTTCATCCCACCTCAAAATTTGAGCTTCACCACCAGAAATATTTGAATGATATTTTACTTCTCCCCTGGCAAAAAACAAAACAACATTCACTGCATTCTCTCCCCTGTCTCACCACAGACATGACCAGCAGTCAAGCGAAGCTGAACCCAAGGAGGATGGGCACTTTACACCTTCTAGTACACCCTGCTTCACTGACATGTGTCTACTCCTCAGACATGTTTGTTCAGTGCTTTGAGATCTTTGCAGATTCCATGTTGGCAACAGATGGTCAAGAAAATCAGGCACATGGTCTTCTGCCTCTGCTTGGAAAAAAACTTGTGTTTCAGCCTCTTGCTCCCTGCAATGCCCCTGAGACTCCTAGGCAATTTTAACACTGTGAGCTACTGCAAAGACTAGCACCAAAAATCCTGGGAAACTTCCACTTAATGAGAACAGCCCATCTTCTCAATGGAAAAATTTTGCTGCAAACAATTGAAAAATTCTGCAGTTTTCTACCTCCCACTCTCACCAAACACTTTCAAGTTCTTTCTTAGACTATTCCAAGTCCTTCATGACAGTGGCTCAAACTAACAAGAAGAAGCTTTTAGAAACACGACCTCTTGTGACAACTTTGCTTGACGAGAATAATTGTGTTGGTAAGGAACATGGAAGACTCATTAGAAGAAGAAATATATAGTATTCCCAGGAAATGGATCTAAATTTCAGCAACCACTTCTGCAAAAGATGATAATGATGCTCAGTTCATACTAGGGCCTGGACTAAATGCAAAGCCCGTTTTTAAACTTAGCTTTCCTCTGGTAATTTCTTGATAGTGACAGCAATGATGATAGTCTGTGCTGGAAACAAGCATATTACTCCTCCACAATAGAAGTACAATTAGGAGTGACAGTGGTTTTTGTTTTTAAGTACCTGGGAAGTACTCAGATAGCATGGTAATGGGTGTAGTATAGGAGCTGAAGGACAGTAAATGCCCATGAAAATCAGGATTTTTTTTCCTGGCGCTTGGGAACTGTGCCCCTCACTTGGTTCAGTGCTTCACCTGAGATGATCCACTTTCTGTACCTGCCTCCACCTGAGGAGAAGAGTCAAAACAATCAGGGTTTTTTATAGAATCACTGAATTTTTAGGGCTGGAAGGGACCTTGGGAGATCATCCAGTCCAACCCCCTGCCAAGGCAGGTTCACTTAGAGCAGGTGACACAGGGACTTGTCTTGGTACGTCTTGAGTGTCTCCAGAGAGGGAGACTCCCCATCCTCCCTGGGCAGCTGTTCCAGCTGCTCCATACCCCTCATCATCTTTGTGGTCCTCTGCTGGAACCCTGCTTTTACCCCTGATATGTCTTTTCCATCAGAAACAGAATGCTCTAGATTTGGGTCTTGGGTATCTTTGGAAGTGCTTTTTTACAATTTTAGTAATATTGTCAACTCCTGAATAATACTCTCCCTCTCCCTTTCCCTCTCCCTCTCCCTCTCCCTCTCCCTCTCCCTCTCCCTCTCCCTCTCCCTCTCCCTCTCCCCCTCCCTCTCCCCTCCCATTTGATAATTACACAGTTTCCTTTCCCTCATTCCATCTTTCACAGCAAAGCTGCATTATTGCTTTTGCCTCTTACTTAGAATATATGTTGTTGACTCTAAAATTATTATCTCGTAAATTTGCCTTTAGGCTACTCACATAGCCCTACATTGTGATGACAAGATGGACGTAATTACTGGTTTGAGACAGAAAACCTGTTATGGAAGGCCAAACTGGGACAATGAGTTCAAGCAACTAGTTGAAAACCATCCTAGGTAAGGCAGACTGGTTTCTAACCTTGTTAGGTAACTCTTCTCTCAGCATAAACAGTGGGAGGAGGGGAGAGCAAACCTTTCTAAATGACCCTTTTAAAATAATTTCTTCTTTTTTTGCTGCGTGGAAAGAAGATTTATGCTTAATGAAGCTTTTAATGAAGAAATCTCGGAAAGAGAATGCCAATAAAATCTAATTTTTGGACAAGAAAATCTAATATTTAGAAGTATTTCAATATCCTGGCCTTTGTCCAGATATAATTGAAACACACAATCCAATTACTGTTCTGCACAAAGGACAAAGTAGCATTAATTTCCCTTGAAGATGGTTATTAAAGAGATAAACTGTGATTTTTTTCTTATGATGTCAAGGATATGTTTGTTCCCTTAACATATTTGGCTGCTCTTGCAAGACTATGCTGTTCTGTTATTAGTTCATCTCTGCTGGCAAAGACAGTTCATTTGAACTTGGTGGATTTGCTAGTGGTCTGAGAAAAGCTTCTTTGTTCCTGAAAGCCTTTGAAGCAAGAATTTGAAATATTTTGTGTTCAGCAGTAGAAAATTCCAGAATCTTTGTGACTTTGTGATTTCCAAACATTTACCTGCTAATGCAAAATAAAGGCAGGCACTTGGGAGACAGAGATACGAAAAGAAAAAGGAGAAAACTTTTTTTAAAAGATGAAAAAGACCCAAGAAAAAGCTGAAAGGGAAGAGATCAAAGAGAATACAGTAAGCTACAAGAATACCATAAAATTGCAAAAATAACAGTAATAGAGAATTCGCTTGATGGAGGTCAAAATAAATACAATCAGGAAATATGAAAGATTAAAACCATAAAAAGGCCAAGAATAGAAAATATGACTTTTGAAAGACCTTTCGTAAGGATTCTACTACCTAAACAGAGCTTTTAAAGTTATAGTTGAAACATTACTTTTTGTTAGTTACTTTTGTTAAGTACAGGTGAGATAAAAAATGTTTTTCTGTTGCTGAAAGGGGAGATGGGCATTAGCTTTCTATACTGAGTCTTGAGCTAGTTCTGTAGAAAGCCAGTCGTAAACTGACAGAAAAATCTCCATTTTTTCCCTGAACCTAGATGCCCAAGTTTCTGGTCAATATTGAAACTTTGAAAGAAAACCTTGCATGAAATAAGGATTCCTTATGGGAAAAAAAACCCTGTTTTTTCTTGCTCTGAGTTATAAAAGATTTAAGAGTAAAACTAAAGAGTTTCTACTTTGTGATAAAACAATTAGCTTTTAGGAACTGACTAAATTTCAGGGTCCTGAACCTAGATTGACAGAGTTCCCCTTGGCTGCAACTGTCTTTTAGCAGATTAGCAGGAATATAGAATATACCACTCCAGGTTAAACCTGGTGCAATTGACCACCAGAGCAATATGGGCACGACTTATGGGGATTATCTATGGCTTGGGCACCAAAATCATATCCACAGCCCCTTCTTTACATGAGTAAACTTCTTTAAACTCATGCTATCACTTGTCACTTGCACTGCATTTATGCAGATTGAGCTTTCCCCAGCAGCCCAACACGTGTGAATCTGTGCCTGCACATATGTTTTAAAACAGTATGTGTAGTGTACTTGGAGGCAAACCCTTTAGGCAGTTTCCAGCAGGCAACCAGGTTACCAGCTCCCTGTAATTCTTGTGCACATATGAACACAGTTGTTTGTCACATTTGTCATGTTCTTATTTTATAAGAAGTACTTATTTACAAATGTTGTTATTGAATCAGCCATTTAAAAATTGTCTGTAGGCAGAAAAGTGTTAGACATTGGTGAGGGGGGGTGGAGAGGAGAAGGAAACTCAGAAGTAACTGAGCATTTTGTGTATTTTTGTGTATTATTTTTGTGTATTAACTCAGCTGGAGAAAAAGCACTTAAAATTTTCAGCCCAAGAATTGTGTTTGCCTCTGATCGAAAGAGCTATGAAGATCAAAACCAAAGAGCTACCATTTAAAATAATTTGTGACCTCTAATATAGCAATCCTAATAAATAATGTAATAAGACATAATAAACATGAAAGTATTAAAATTATTATATTCTAATATAACAACACAAGTTATACAGTACATAACACAAAATATGCAGTAACACAAGAGTTTTCAGATATATTTCTCAAAAGATCATTTGAAAAGATGCAAAGCTGGAAGCAGCCAAAAGGCACAATGTATCCATTTACGCTGCTACTCTCACATTTCTTGTTGTTATTTTGATTACAGCAACAGTATTGGCGTATTCTTCTGTGGACCTAAGTCTCTCTCTAAAATCCTGCAAAAGACATGCAACTCATATTCGTCAGTTGATCCAAGAGGAGTTCAGTTTCACTATAACAAAGAAAGTTTCTAGGCTGTACTTCTTAACTATATAATAGATATTACCAAATTGTGTGGTTTTTTCTCACCTTCTCCTGTCCTCTACTCATTCTGCAGCATTCAGGCCAGATATTAAGAGTTTCAAATTGAAAGAGGTGTATTTACTTCAGTAGAAAAATGCCATCCTATACCAACTAAAGATTTGGACTCTTCCTTAGCCTTTTCGTTGCTTACTTAATGAAGCTCTGAATCCCTCTACACCTGTGTGAAAATACCCACAAACCATAATTGAAGTGAACCTTTGAAGAAAAGGGCATGAATAAAATGGACATTTAGAGTTGTATTTTGCTGTTGTGTATGATCACTGGCAATATATTCCTGCTGTTTAAATCATGCCCATTGAAAGTATTTTCCTTCCTGGTGTTCTGATTTTACATTCCCACTGCACACATATCCATATCCACATTATCTTTTGTGCCATAGCAATACTATTTCTATACATACTGTAAAATTCCAAAGGAACAAATTCCTTTTGCCCTACAAACTATGCACCATTTAAACCTGCTATTTCTGCGAGAATGGTGGCTGTGTATGCCATCGACTAATATGTACTTAGATTTAATATGCTAAAGAAACTCCAGAAATTTTTGCACTCATTTAATGGATCTCCTGAGACATGTAACTGAAACTATGGAAAAAAGGTTCTTGATGCAGTGATTGAGGTGGGAAGGCACTCCTGGCATCTACTCCAAACCTCTTGCTCAGAGCTGATTCTATGAAGAGTGAATAGACATTTGCATTCTCCCATTACTCAGGAGCTGTCTCCCATTACCATGACTATTCAAAAATACAGAATGGTCAGTTCCCTCAGCACTTGCAGATGCATACCATCAGTTTCCACGGACTTGTTTAAAATATCCCTAACATGATCTTCCTTTACTGAGGTTAAGTATGAATTGTTTCAGTTCCTCTCACTTGCCTCAGAAGCCAGGGATCTCTGAAGGTCAGCCTTACCTGAGGCAAGACAGACATTGGGTACCTCTACCTTTCTCCCTGGCCTTGGGCACCCAGTCAGCAGCAAAGCAATATTTTCCTAGCCTTCTTTTTGCTATTGACAGCATAGCAGCTCCTCCTCTTGCCCTTCACTTCTCTCGACAGATTTAACTCCCAATGGGCTTTGGTTTTCCTGACCCCATCCCCACACAGTCATCGTCTCTACTCTCTGCATCACCTGTCCTTTCTTCCACCTCTTGTATGCCTCCTTTTGTGCTTCAGTTCTGTCAGGAGGGATTTGTTCAACCATACAAGGCTCCTACCATCTTCAATTGACTTAATCCACAGTAAGAGAGATCATTTTTGAACCTGGTGATTCTTGAAAACCTCCCAGTTCCCCTGGATCCCTCTTCTCTCTAGGACCACACTGCAAGGGAAACTTCTAAGCATTGAATTCCTCCTGTGTCCTCTCCATGCCATGTGTGTTAGTGTACATGCACTTCAGAAAGGTATCCAGTCATGTGAGTTTTCCAAAACTGGTGCTTTAATTTCCCCCACTCTGCTTTTCTATAGGCACTTCCTTGTTGGTGTGGATACCCTTGCAGAAGGCCCTCTTCTGCCTTGTTTTGCTAGTTGTGACCCCTCTCCTGTTCACATCATCCTGCACACTTTATTTGTTGCTCCAGTTCATCACTTGTTCATTTGGTTGTTGGTCATCCACTCCCTCCCCATCATGCAACATTCCCAAAAGCCACAAAAGGGAGAAAAAGTATTTCCCTCTATTCTAGCACCAAAAGTTAAAAACAACCTGTATTTGAGTTGGACTGAGGTGTAACAGTTCACTAGGATCACATAATGCACTTATCCAACTTGATAAAAATGGGAGACAGGAAACATCCTGTGTATGTCAGCATTCGAATGACAACAAACATCAACATTATATAAGCATACTTACCCATGGACAAAAAAATGCCCACTGGAGGGGACATAACTGTATAGACAAAAGAAACAGAACAATAAAAATTATGAAAGACTCCAATGTTATTTTATACATTTTCGAGTAGGGAATATGTGTGTGTGAACTGAAACTGTTCCACAATATACAGTTGTGTTATTGTGAAGTTTAGGGCAATGCATCTTTGTTTTAAAATAGTTGAAGTTTTTTTAAATGCCTGCCTATGTGAAATGATTAATGCAGAGCATACTGTGCAGCAGTAGAGTGAGTAGAGAATTAGAGCCTCTGCCAGTTCACCTAGAGGCATTTATCTTTTATTTTTTCCCCTGGTGCCCGTGCTGAGCCTCAGGGTAAGCTGACACATTTTCTAATATAAATTAAGCTTCTTTTTTTTTATGTGTGTTGGAAATCTTGAAGGAAATGAGAAATGTGTGTAGGCACCAATACCAGCTGCCATTGCATGAAAGAAAGAGGTGACAATTTCCTGCAGATTCTGAATGATTGTCTTAATGGGGTTGGATCGGAGGTAACAAGCACAAAGATATTGTGCTGCCAGAGAAACAGGATCTGTTCTCCCCCCAGCCTCATGCAACAAGATGTAACATTTAGCTTCTGGCTCAACATGGCATCTCTTCACTGCTTTGATTTATTCCCACTTTTGCAAATCACTGTGGTATGCTACAGGAGATGCATTTAGAGCCCTTGTTATAGTTCATTGAGTAGCACTGCTGTTATCACCACCAGAGGAGAATTTCACTTGCATCAAGACTGAGTGACCTAGAATAAAGGAAAAATAATAATAATAATAAAAAAAAAGTGGGGAGGTTTGTTGGATGAGGATGAAACTGCATTTAGATTGAATGAAAATCCCTTTATTACAAATACAATTTGAATCAAAATGGGAACTAGGAAAATTTGGCTTCCTGCCTTGTTTTGAATAACACTGAGCACACAGCAGCTATGATAATGTGAGTGCATATGTAACGACTCTATTATTATGTTTATATATGGAAACATCATTCACTGTCAGGAAAAATGAAAGATATCTTCATGGATTTGTCCATTCAGCTGCTTCAGCAGGAAGTGTTCAGCACTGTGTAGGAAAATATTATTAAATAAAATATAGTCATAACAGCACAGATTCACCACATCCTGTGACAGAAAACTAATCATAGACAAGGATCATAAATATACAGATTAATTACTTTGGCTCTTACAATAAAAAGAGTGCTATTATAATGATTGAAGTTCTGTTATGATAATTTAAGTTTATTCACTAGGAATTATAAATTGAAATACATGGGCTTATATGTTCTGGCTTTCCCCCCTCTCCCCCTTCTTCTAAGTTGTATGTAGTAGAAATTATTTTTAGTAAATCTGTTCCTTAGTTTATACTAAAATATTAAAGAGAAACCACCACTCTTAGCAGAAAATCCATCATAGGATCTCTGTGCCATATCAACACCATTACAAGGACTCTCAGCTTCTTTCCTGCTTTTAGGTATAATCAAATGATTTAGTGCAAATACTGTTAACTGCAAAAAAGTGACAAACTTTTCAAAGGTTGGAGTATTCCTGATTAGCAGGAGATTTTATAAGAACTGCCTTAAAGGCAGCTTAGTTGCCTTCAGAAAAGTAATAAACTAAATGACACGGTAGATTTATAATCTCAACTGGTCAACAATTTCAGTGCTGTCTTTTTTTCTTGATGGAAAGTTACCTGAATTTCTTCAGGAACAGAGAAAAGAAAACGAAAAATGTGGCAGTGCTTCCACCCAGCTTGCTCTATAAATACAAAAAGCTTAAATGAAACATGCATAGTCAGCGAAGTAATGAGGGATGCAAACCTGTGAGGGTCAAAGCAGCATAGCAGGTGATGGGCTGGAAGGTGCAATATTTCACTACATCTCCTGACACTTCTCAGGCAATCAAGTACCAGGCGTGAAGTCACCTTGGTGACCACTTACAAGGTGGAGGACACCCTATTAAGGACTGGCTGGCCTAAACCTTCCTTGTGCTGGAACCTGGCTGAGCTGAGGCTTTCTCACCTCAGTCAGGTTCTCTATTCTGCAGCAGCAACTCTGACTCCTTAAAGTGTGATCACTTCATTGTCTGAGAAATTCTGCATTTCTGCAGAATAAAATTGAGTGTCCATTTCATTAAAGCTGCAGTCACATTTTCCAGGAATGTCTACTTACATGTTACTGAATACGTTCAAATGAGAGTGGGCTGGTGATTTGCATTTTAAAACTCTAACCAGTATAGTCTATTTAACAAGAGTCTACTTGTCCTTCAACAAGTTATATCTTGCAGTGAAAAAAATCTCAATTACACAATGGTCTTAATATATGGGAACAAATGTGTTAGTTGACATGGAAACACACTTTTTCTCCTTTCAAAAGCAAGAAAGGACAAAAAAAGCTTAAACTCTTTAAAAGATATATTAGTATCCTTTCAGAATACACAGAAGGAAACAAAAGTTGTATAGTATAATGAACCACTCAAACAGGCATATTTCAAAGGCTATCTGCTTCAAATATTTGCATCTATTATTTCTAAACAATAATGACTTCTAACATGGTAAGACATTTGTATTCATTGAGGATAAAAGCCCTGAGCCTGCCAATACTTACACATGTGCTTTACTAACTTCAAACAATCTTTTTACTGTCCTAGAGGACTAAATATGGTTTCCTTTGAAGCTCATGCGCAGAGGACTGATGTCAGGCTCAAGGCTGGGTCCTGAAGGCTGATCTCTATTATTCAGCTATTAAACTACCAGACTGTCTTGATTCTTGTCTAGAGACCATTTCTCTGGTACAGTAATTCTGAATATGAAAGATAACTTAAAATCACGCTTGCCTTAAGGTACACAGATAAATCTGATTGCACTTATACACTCTAATAAAAGTCCTAGTTTTTAGTGGTCTTACAGCTTTTATTAAGAAAAAAAAAAGTGGGCTTGGGGGGAGCTTTTATCTTCTTTTATTTTGGCCAAACGATGAATATGCAGATCTGAACATTTTATTCTGTGGATATATGCAAATAAGGAGGAGAGAGGGCAGATAAGAGCCTGTCCTCTGAGAGAGAATCCCTGGTCTCCAACCTACTGCTGACCATTCCCCAGTATCACTGCCTTAAACACTGAATCTCCTGTGCCCTTGCTTCAGACTGGTTCTTTGTACAAAAGCAACATTTTTCCTCCTGCCTCTGTCTAAGGCTGCAAAAACCTTCACAGAAATCATTACTGTCAAAAAACTGAACTAAATGGGACTTTGTGAGCAAAGATAAGGGTGTGTGCACAAGCCCAAGTTAACACACAGCAGTTGCAGTGTCGACGCACACAGGAAATTTGCAGATAGCTATCTGCTTTGGATATCACACACACGATTCCCTCTTACTGTAACAAGCACAATGTATTTGTTCTCATGTTTCTAGGAATTCATCAAGGTTAAAAAAATGAAAGACAAACTTCAAATTCAAAAAGGTCGCAGGCACATAATCAACCTGCAACATATCACATCCATTAATTATACATTACTGTACAATTACATTACATTTAGATAAAAATGTTTAGATTGAAGAATGCCTACCATTTGCTCATTGATATTAGTAAAATATCCATGTAATTTTCTGAGTTTGCATGCTGCAAAGAAAATTCAGAGGGCTATGCAGAATGCATACCAATGCAGAGTTAGCCATTTAAGATCACCCTTTTTTAGATTCCTTACCATGCTGGCAAGAGGAATATAGTTAAGAGGCGCAGTTGGACAACTTTGAATTTAATATCAAAGGTTTGAGGATGAAACAAACAAATGTATGCTGTGATACTGGTCAACACTGAAGTTACTTGAAATACAAATCATGGGGAGAACAGATAGATTTGACTGAACTGGACTTTGTGTAATACAAACACTCCCAAGTACAATTTCTCTGACTGGAATGTACATCAACTATATATTATCATGTGGTTGGCATTACAAAGATGTATCTATAGTAAGAAACATCAAGTACAACAACAAACGCTTGCCGCCCCACATCTATCTGAGCAAGTCGATCATCCTTCTATAACTGTGCCTTCTCAAAGGAGCCTGAAAATGTCTTCAAAATGGTCTGCCGCTGGGAGGTGCTGAACTGCAAGAGCTTTTAGCAAAACCAAAAGAAACAGTATCTGCTCAGCTGAAACTTTGGAATCAAAACAAAAAAGTTAAACAGAGATTTGCCAAAATGAGGACAGCAGAATTCAGCTGTTAGTCAACATCAGTGCAAAATGATATATTGCAAATATTGAACACTGAACTTCAAAGCAAAAAAAAAAAAAAAAGAATCTCTAAACTGTCTGGTTTGTTTATAATTAAATAGCCAGTGCTTTGCTACATGCTGATTGTCTTATTCCTATACATGTAGATAGCCATGAATAAAGTTCCAAGTGGAACTCAAAATGCTTTGAATGTATGTTTTCTCACAATGTCATTGTCAGAGAGAAAATTTATTACTTCCAGTTATAGATGAGGAACTGAGACACAGAAATGCTAAGTGGTTTGCCTCAAACTCTCAAAGAAAAGTCAGGACAAGGATTAAACAGGCTTTCAGGACAAAGACTATAGCTTGAACTGTTACAGCAATCTCCTTCTTCTGTAAACTGTATTACATATATTTGACATGACCCTTAAAAGTATCTGTGAGCTTTCTGACTGAACATAAAACTGATTTGAATTATTTTCTGTTCTACTGGCAATGGTTAATATTGTTATTGGGCAGCATGGTTTGAAAGCAAGTGTTTTGATTCTCAGGACCAGTATGATTCATACTCACTTACTCCTAGAATTCTATCTATGATATAAAGCATGCACATGAAAAGTAGATCCTCTGGCAGACATGAATGATTTCTGAGATAAAATAGGACATTTAAAACAAACAAAAAAAAATTATCAGAAAAGAAACAAGATTTGGAGTTTTTACTAAGAAATATTATTAAATATCTGAACATAGATTTTGATGCTGGACTCAAGCCTGATTCTACTCTGAGAAAAGAACACAGGAAAATGCTTGTTACCTCCCATTACAGGATTCAGCTAAATACCAGACAGCACAGCATTACACTGTCAGGAAAGCCAAGATTTCATTTTTATGTAGGGCAGATCCGAAAATGTTCAAGTGCATTAAAGCTCCTCTTTAAACAATTCTTGTCAAGAATATACAATAAAAATAATAAAGCCAGGTAAATAAGCAACATTCTGCTCCAGTTTCCTGGGATGCACTCATCCCCTTTATGACCATTTGAGGCAACACCACGTTTGTTTGCTTTCTGATTTCTGTCACCTTGCCTGTACTAAGAGAATTTTCTAAGATTGCAATGGGGGAGCTGGTTATTTCTTATGTCTATCCTCCATTAACAGCTTAAAACAAATTCTAACATAACCAGATATGAAGTCTTCATTGTGACTCTTTATCATCTCACTTACTGGCTCCGTAGTCACCCAGACTAATGTATTTGGTTATTGCCCAGCTTATGTTAAAGCTGTGCTGCAATAATACTATTTACAAGAGTAAATTCATTCCTTCTCATTCTATTCACTAGTATTTCCTATTATAATAGTGCTAGGGAAGGAAGGCTTTAGAACACTTCACTTTCTGTAGAAGTAATCAGAAAACATTTACGAACATTTGCAGTTGGGAAGAATAGAACAGAAGGTATTTTATTATGCTGATTTTATCCCATTTCTTTTGATTGGTGTTAACTAGTGTACAAAGATCCAAGGCTCATCAGAGGAAAGGGATCTATGCATTTTCAAAATTCCCTGCTAAGAAAATAAATTTGAGGGGGGAAAATATAATTCATACCTAACTGTGCAAGTTCAACTCCGCTAGTTGCCAACACCACAAAGCACTGGAGCATACTGTTAGGATGAGGAGTGAAAACTACTCTAAAAGACAGTATCAATCCAGAAATTCAGTCATTGAAAGCCTGCTTCATGAACTGAAGCTAATTAATGCTCGCATGTAGGGCTGAACCCAAACCATCAGAATTATAGCGGCTCCACAGCTGAATTACTTTTTTAGTATGCTGTCACTTAAAATTCCACCCAGTCACTTTAAAAGGAGGGAGCACATGATTAAACTGTGCTATGGGAAGGGAAAAGATGAACAATTAAAGTAAAAATCTCCCTAAACCCAGATTACCTAAGATATTTAAATACAGAATGACTTTATATTGCAAAAGCACTTTCTGCAAAAAAACATCCTTTAATTATCTGCACAGAGTTACTCCTTGTACATCTCTGTTTGGAAGCTCTAGAAAAGGTACTTTTGTCAGCTCAGTCTTACACAGCTGCTTCAGTAAAGGACTTGAATATCCAAGTATCAAAGCCCAATGACAGCGCTGACAGCATGAACTATGCAATTTTTTAAAGCAGAATAATTTTTGCGTGAAGATGTCTGGAAGACTATAAATATGAAAATATTAAAATAAAAACCAAAGCTAGACTGAGCAGATCCCTTTACCTTAGGAGCAGAAAAAAGCACAGACCATTCTTAAGATGAGTATGAATCTATAGTATTTGCAAGTTATTTTCACATTTAGCAAAATGACTTTGAGACGCTGTCCGTGACAGTGCTTTCAAGCCTTTCTCTTTCATTTGCAAACCTTGATGCTCTTGTTTGGATACTTTTCTTTCTGAAACAGGCAAGAGTAAGATTTCAATGTGTGTTTAGGCTGGGAGAGGATGATCAGAAGAATATGGCTATAAAACCCACATCTGCTAATGTCTCTAAATGATGCTACAGCTGCTGAATATCATACCATTTAGTTGTCTAGGTTATCAACTACATCAAAATTATATTTGCAACTGGATTTTTCATCAAATACAAGAGATTATCAAAGGTAACATTTCAAAAAGAATTGAGTTAGGAGACTAAATCGCATTGACTTTCAATACAATGCAGGCATCCATGTGACATAAATATGTGACATATATAGATTAGTATTTTCAATACTAAGCCACGTCAAAGGCAAGAGGGCTTTCTCTTTGTGGAGAACCAGCACACTGTAATTGGGAAGAAGTGAAGGGAAAGGGAGTGGCAGAGGAAGTGCAAGAGGGGGCACAGCATTTCTAGAGACCATTGTTCATTGAAGCATAGTTCTTCCTTCTATCAGGAGTATCTGGAAGGCTTTCCCAGGCTATCTTGAAGTGGGATTATTGTCTTCTTCTGCCTGGTGTTTGCCTTGGTTGTGACATGCAAACTGAGCCACCTTAAGAGACTCAAACCAGCAGGCTTTGGCAATCCTCTATCATTGTCTGAAGATATGAAGATCAGTCCCACAGTGGAGCAAATATGGACAACAAGGACTTGCTCAGTGGCAGAATGGGTGGTAGGGCAACATGAGCCGCAGGAAGCTGTAAAGTAGGTGGAAGTCCTAGCAATAATATTTTTTCAGATATGTCACACAGAGAGAGGGAATATTAACATGGCAGAAGCTCCTTTAGAAATGTTTCAGCGTGATCTCCGAGGTCCATATATGTCCCAGAAGTGAATGGGATGTCTTTGTGTGACATGGCATGCTGCATGGCACAAGGCATAGAGGTGCCATCTCTGACTGCAGAAAAGTGATACTGATAATTTAGGCAGGGAATGTTCTTTTCAGACTCATATTCAGGACAACACCAGCACTGCAGCTCAGGAGTTTGTACAGCTCACTCAGAAACATGTTCCCTTGATGAATCATTGATTTTGAAATAGCTTTCTATCTGGTGTCACACAAAGAAAAGTTTTGCTTCTGGCAATGTCCTTAGTTCTGGAAAAATTATATAACGTAAAAAATTGATAGGATTTTTGATTTGGGCTTTAAGACGACCAAAGGAGTCAAAACCCTAAGGTCTTGAGCTCTTAAGTTTGTCAACTCCTCCTGAACTTCTAGGCTGCCCCTCCTTCTGCGCTGGATGTAGTTTTCTCTGCCCATACACACAGGGAATCACGGTGGATAACAGAATTGATTCAGGAGAGGTGACCACCTTAGCAGAAGGGAGAGGTCCTTTGATTTCACTGTGAGCAGTCAAAAACTGATGTCTATGGATCCCTCATGTTGACTACCAGTAGCTGCATCTCAAAGTTTGCTGGAGAGTTTCTAGAACTACAGTGGAAGCATACAGGTAGCAGACAAGTCAGAATTCCCAAAGCTGAGTAACAGACCCAAGGCAGATTTATTGGATGCAGCTTTCTACCATGTGGCTGAAGAGACACTGATAACTGAAGTCATATAAAGTGATGGCGACAAACAGCTGTGACCCTGCTGCGTATAGGTTTAGACTTGAAACTGGGACTGTGAAACTATCTGTTATGGATCATTAATCAAATTATGTGCACTTGTGTAGCTGCCTAGAAGAAAATGTACTTTCCTCCTACCAGTTCGAAACAATGAAAATCATGTCCAGAATGGAGGATAGTGATGTATGCCAGAAAAAGTCTCTTCAGGTTGGCTTGGAAACCACCTGTGTTTCTGGGGCAGGCAAAAGTCCAAGACAGGTAACCACACTGCTTAGTTCACTCTACAGATGAACAGCAAATGAGATGCAGTTTATCCCCTATAGGATCCTCAGTGAAAGGCAGATGTCCTGAGGATAGAACAGAATGAAGGATCAGAACTTCGAAACACCAGATCTTGATTCAAATAAAAAAAAATCAAATATAATAGCATCTGGGGGAGCATTAGGAAGAGCAGGATGAGGGAGGCAATCCTTATCGGTGAGACACGTCTGGAGTGGTGGGTCCAGGGCTGTGCTACCCAGAATAAGATACGGATTTACCAGACTGAATCCATCAAAGGACCACTAAAATAATTATGGATCTGGAGCATGAGAGAACAGGCCAAAAGAGTTTGGAGAAGAGAAGGCTCAGAGGGATCTTATCAGTGTCTTTAGTACCTGATGAGAGAAAATGAAGAAAAAGAGATCCAGACTCTTCTCAGTGGTTCCTAGTGACAGGACAAGAGGAAATGGGCACAAGCTGAAACACACGTCTAGATTATCTCAAGAGCTTCCTTCCAACCTTAACAATTCTGTGACACTGTAAAGACATTGCTGTATTTCCTGCTTGCAATTTTACAAGTCTCAGGGCCATTTATGTAAGTTTCTGCCTTTTCATTTTTATACATAAGGTAGCACCAAGGAATATTGTACCTGCAGAGAAAAAAACAAGGACCAAAAGTAAAAATGTGATCTGATTTATACTCAGTCTGATGGAGAAATTGCACAGAGTTGGAGCCTTTGCCAGTAACCTACATCTCATAGAGTATTCTCAATGCTGATGTAATTCAGTGTTGAGCTATTTACCAAAAATAAGATTTTTGCTTTCTGATGAAAAACAACACCCAAGTGTCAGTAATTGTCATGTCTCATTTGAGATACCAAGGTCACTGTAGAAGCTGTGATGTCATTTATTTAGTGGGGAAATGGAGACATGATAATCTACTGTAATTTTGGAAAACAAGGAGGACGTGTTAAATTCAACGTTGTGCTGTCCAAACTAACCTTAGCAATTCAAATATGGGTCTTGGCAGAGGATCTACATGATTCCTCAGAGAAAACCTATCACAGATCTCAAAGAGGAAGCTACATGACTGGTTAAGAATAAGACATTGTCAGATGTGTTTATAAGCAGGTCAGCTGAGTGCCTTTCTAACTATACAAAATCACTGCCTAAGTGTAAGAAAACACTTTGTGAGGCAATTATCCAAGGCAACCAAGAAATGGTTGGAGAATATAGTTCATTTAAGATCTCTGAAAAGTACCAATTGTTTTAGCTTGTAGTATCTGCATTTTGTATTGGTTACTAGAATAGTACTAAAAAATTAAGCACCTGAATTTGACCCACTCTGATGCTTGGAACTGATACAATGCAAGATACATGGTGAATAGCCATTGAAAAAACCAGCCTGGAGTTAATGAATGGATATTGGTAAGCTCTGTTATTGCTGAAAACTGAAAGTTATATTAAATGCCTTTCTAGTCCCTGTATCAGCTGTACTTGTTCCATATCCAGCTGCTATGATTACATGGAATGTGCAGATGAGGTACTTTGATACTATGGATATTCAGACATACATCTTGATACACCACCTAGCAAACTAAGTCCTTGCACAGAGATCTCAAGTCTCTAAGGACTTCTTTTCCAGCAGTGTCACATAATTGACTGCAGGCTCTAGTAATATCTAAAAAGGTATTTAGACCCTGTGCAGCCTAGTTACTGCGGGTTTAATCAAAAGAAGTCTCTATTTCTCTCATATCAAACATAAGCCACTTATCTTCACCCAAAAGTCTCTCAATGTCCTATTACCACTCTTCTTCACTACTGTGACACTACAAGTCAGTGAGCTGCTTTCCCAGGTGAAGCCATGCCTTAGACTCCTGCTGATTTAAATTCCTGTTTAACGCCTTTTATTTGACACAGAACCAAAGTTTCCAAGGTACTTAGAGCAATAAAGCTTCTGAGTCTTGGCTGAATCTTCTCTAATACTCAGCTGTCCTTCTAAATCATAGCCAGATCCAAGCTTTCATATCCTCCTCAATGTACAGCTTCAGTCCTGGCAGACTCCTCCTTTCCTTCAAATACTTTCCAAATTCTTTCTGCTATCAAGTATATGGAGTATTTTGCAACTGCTTTTTACTCTTGATCTCGCTTTACTCTTAGCGTAGTGGGGAACAAGAGCTAACATATCCAATGTGTACCTCTACACCCAGAATGAGGCCTGGGGTGGGATGGCCTGGACAAAAACCTCCTTAGAATGTTCTTTCCTAGCCATGCTTTTTCTGATCACTGTGCTCCCATCTACTCATATAATCAGATTATCGTTATCACCTTGGATGTCTAATTTGGCCTCATCCCCAAACTTTGCTTTGCAGATCTTTCTACACATCTGTAAGCTACAGTTTTCATAAATAGAGTTAAAGTTCTCATCCAATTCTCAACTCTTCATATCTTGCAAAATGAAATAACCTTCTCTCTGGCTTTTATAAATGCTTCCTTGCACCACTTGTCATCCATCCTTCATCACATTTCTCCCTACCTCTTGCTTTGGTCTGATCCCTCCTCTCTTTATATCTTCCACAGCTTCACCTTTTATATTGCAACATATGCCACAAACTCTCACGTTCACTAGCTTCTGTACAAATATTTCTGAGGCTGCTTCCTTGAAACTTACTTATTGTTGAGAGGCCATGGGTCATGAGAGTAGCCCGTGTTTCAAAGAAGCACCTTGATGTTTCTTCCCCTCTGCCCTCCCTGTAAACATCAGCAGAGTTCCATCACTGTACCCTTCAGATCCTTCTTTTGTGATTCTATAGGAAAAATGCTGCCTTGCTGAGACCATAGCTTGTCATGCAGACCACTACTAACTCAGTGCCTCCTTCTTCTCTTAAACTGCCAGCATCCACTTTCACCTATTCTTTGGATTCACATGGCAAGGTTTCCCTGACAGAAGTCACATCTTCTGCAGTGCTAGTAAAATTTCTGACATGCTAGACTTCTGCTGGGGGCCTCTGGGTATAACTACAATTAAAAAAATATCCATTCTAAGCTTTGAATACAACATTGAATAGATACTATTTAATACATAGGGCTAAGAAGATACATTCATTAGCAGTCCAAGAGAAGCAGTGGCTCCAAATTAACTTCAAACAAGAATTCCACAAGTGAAAAGCCAGAAGGAAATCTCTCCATCCACCTCCATTTTCAGATCACAGAATGACAGAATATATCCAGAAGTGCACAGGTCACTGTTGCATTTTCTAAGATGTTTGAATATTTTTTGTTTAAAATCAAATCAAACCAACAAGACATAGAAGAATTAAAAAGCATTCCCCACCTATTAGAAATCAGTGCTGTCACCACAGCTTTTAACAGAACTGTAGCAATTTATGCCAGGTAAAGCCTCAGAATAATATATTTAGAAAAAGAAACTAAAACAGTTGATGAGGGGAGCAATGTCTTGCTAAAGATTTTTTATTTCTATTTAGCACTTCTCTTAGTCTGGACAGAGAAATCATTGCACTTAGCTTTACTCTCCCATACTCAGTACTACAGCAGTGGTGGTTGTTTGCCCCCTTAGAAATGCATGGTCAAAATGCTGTGGTTGTTACAGCTCTCTAATGATAGAAATAGGTAATGGTTCAAACAGAGGTTTTATTTTACCAGCTGCATTACATGCAAAAAAATTATTTAAAATCTGTTGATTAAATGCTTTATTTTAAAAATAGATTTTAAAATCAGCTTCTTCATACTTTCCTTAGGAAAATACAAATTCTGACATTGCCTTCTTAGGAGCTCCCAACTATGATTAACAACCTACCCTTACATGCGGTATATTCAGCAGACTTGAACTTCCAGGTTTTACTGCTTGGATTTTGCTTGCTGAATCTTCCTTTCTTGCTTACTGTAAGAGTCTATCATTGACCTTCTGCTTTTTATTTCTGCTAGGCAGAATATATGGCATTCGTATTCTGGCAGCCTGAATCAACATAAGGACGTTCAGTGGAGTCAGTAAACTTTCTGGTCCTTGCTAAAGACACAGCAGCTCACTCGTCGTGGAACGAGAGTGGCACCCAGTGGCCACACAGCTTAGCCCAACATTCATGCCCCGAAGTTTCTGCCTTCCGCATTTTATAAATCCCCTTCCCCACACACTGAAGACATAAATTTTTTCATGCTCAAGCTCCCAGACCCAAATGCCACCTCTGGACTTGAAAGACAGAGGCTAGAGAACTGAAGCTAAAAGGTTTCTTCTCTGTCCTCTTTTTTCATGTCACATTTTCTAGGAGCATAAACAACCCACCACAGCTATGAGGCACTTAAAAAGGGTATTGCTTATTTCTGAGGGATCAGACAGCAGCTATCTTGCCTGACACAAGCAAGGAAGAAGAGGAGTTCAAGGACCTCATCTAACTCTAATACATTGTTCAGAGGTCCACATGAGGCAAAGATATGTTTTTAAACTATCCTGCAAAACACACGTGGCAGCAGGGAAGGAAAATCCAGGGACATAATCTGGTTTGTGATTTCCCTCCGTGGGGGACATACAAGGCTTTGTACCACTCCTAGTCCATAGGTGGGTTTTACAAGACCATAAATTAACTATTGCAAAGGAGGCACAGATGGCAACACTGTGTGACAATGAACAGCTACCTGTGTGCTTCTCAAAGGTTTAGGTAATTTTATATTTATTTCCCGTGATACACAATCAGAGTACAAAAGTCTGAGTTCCAGTAATGTGGTATGTTGTATTTTTAATGAATATCTTTGTGGGAGCTGTTGCAAGTGAGAAAGCTTTTACTCTCCATATTTTTTACTTGGGGATACTTAATGCTTAAAACTGGAACATTAATTTTGAAAAAAACCTCCATCAAGAGCCTAATTAAAATGCAAACTATTACCCTCAAGGGAACATTCTCCAACACAGACACTTGGGTGTTGGGTGAACAAGACCAAGCTCACTAAAACACCAATGTTTCACAATGCTTTAAAATTCCCAATGACAAATAGATGATGATGCTATAGCTGCTGGCAGTACTGAGTCTGAGCTTTTGGTTTTAGGTCCTACTTGCAATGTGAAAATCCCCATTTCTACAGAAGCCAGGAGATAATGTAAATGAGAGTAATCTTGATTCTCATCATTCCTGGTATTCCTCAAATTTGAACCCAAAATTTACATTAATTGGTATTTTTTATAAATGCCCTAACACATAAAATGGCATTATCAAGTGAAAGTCAAAATTGTCAACTAAAAATAAACTTTCTAGTGTGGATGGCTACAGCTAGAGCTTTACAATGTGACCTGAGCTGATTAAGTGTCTCACAAATAAAAAGGCACATCAGAAGAATCAAGCATTAAAAGAAATTCTAATGCTTTAAAATAAATATAATGATTTTTAGCCATCCGCTGTGACAATACTGAAAGCCATGGATCTTTGTACTTCCTGAGTTATGTTAAGAAAGAACTCAGCAGTCTGGACAGAATTTCTGCCAGATTTTTTGTTAACATGAAGTCTTTATTCTTTGAGTGTTTAGTTTTCGCTACACAACATTATTGAAATGGTAACAAGAAAAACAGTGTTCCTGATCAAAATGTGGCCTGACAAATCCACAGTAGTAGACTGACATAAGCAGGAAGATCTCCTCCACCAAATTATTTGGTTCTACCAGAAGAAATAGCCAAAGTACTGTTCAAGTTTATTTCACATTGAGTGTAAACACTGAAGAGAGCAGAACATTTAGCTCAAAACAGGGACTTTAAAATGTATCGCCTTCACTGTCAAAGAGCAAGAAACCATCTTACAAAGCCTCTGCAGAGTTAAAACTGAAGAGGTTTCATAACAGTTTTGTACTTTTTTGCAGCTCATGGCTTCTAAAATTACTGTGACTACACAAATGCACATTTCTCTGCTGCTGTATTCCCTAAACTTCTTCCCATTTGCTAATTTATTTTCTTCATTATTTTATTTGGTCACAAAAGTCTTCCTGAGGGAGGGCAGTCACTGTGTTTGTTTGTACAGTGCCTGGTGCAATGGGCTCCTAACATCTAGTTAGGATCCTTATGAGGTAGTGTAAGAGAAATAATAAGCATTTTATTTTTACAAACAATAGAAAACAGTGTCTCTGAGAGCAAGCTGAAGAATAGAGGCCTTGTGATATGAAAATACTTCCAGCAGAGTGGAAAATACAAGATTTTCTGTCTCTATCTTCTTTTGGGTGTTACATTTCCTTATCATTTTACAATGTAATTTGGACACTTACAACTTGTCATCTTACTTACCCTAATTTGATGTAAAATAATTGTCAAATAGATTTTTCTGTCTCAGAATTGAGTGGAGCATGGCATTTCAAGAACATGGTGCGGATCCTATTTTTTACAATATGATGCTGTAATGTCAAACTAGTAACAATATTCCCAAGCAACAAAATCATTGTTTTGTACTACTGTACTCAGTAACACTGTAGTTCCTTTTAAAGGGAGTTATTTTTAAATTGTAAAAAACCTGAACATAGAACCAGTAATTAATTAGTATCTACAAATGAGCTCAGCAAATCTGTAAAATTAACTTACACACTGGCAAACATGCTTTTTCATCTTTACAGATGCAACTTTGGCTTCAACCCTTGCAATGCTGGCAGGTGAACCTGAACTGAGGCTGTAGTCATGAGAATTCAAAGCAATCCCATGATGGTGTCTCTGCACAGCTGATCTCAGAACTTGACCCTGAGCTTCTTCACATGCCCAGTTTATCTTTCTCTGGCATCTACAGGATCTATGGAATATGTGCTGAATGTTACAATGGCTTCAAAATTAGCAGGATCTGCGTGTAAGGTCATGACACAACAGAATGATGAAATAAGCAGACGGTGGGTTGCTGCCATTCTCCAAATAAAACATTTCTCCAGCACTCCAAAATTCTGTATTATTTTGTTAATGATTTTGTCAATTGCTCTCACCCTGGAGGAATAAAAGAAAATAGATTAAGATCTTCTTTAATAAATTCTTGGGCCAGGCTCCAGTATGAAAACGGAGTTGTCCAAAGTCTAACTTAAGAGGTCATTAAAGTTTTATTATTGTTATTTATACAAGTGCTCTCTATATTCCACACTCTTTCTGCATATTTAAGGACTCTCCTGACTGTGGTGCTCATAACCCCTTGTTGTTACATGGGTACCTTTGTGGTAAGGAATCAGAAATATCTTCCCAGGACAACTCCAGCAAAGCAAGGGAGAAAGAGGCTGGAGAGTCCCAGGATGGGTGTCAGGCATTCACAGGAATGGGAAAATTCCTTCCAGCTTCCTTCTCCCACATGTCTTTTATGAATTTTGTTAGGACAATAATTTGTTAGCTAGGGCCTGCTCTTCCTGCAGACCCTACCTAACTTGAAAAGGCATGAAATGGCTGGAATAAGCAGAATGGCCAAATAAAAGTTTGGAAGGCTCGCTTTTCCTCTCGCAGAGTATGCAAGACTTATTTGGAGACACCTTCTATAAAGGATGAGATGTTGTGGTTTAAAACCAGCTGGAAATTAAACTCCAAGCAGCTGTTTCCATTCCCCCTGCCCCCCACCAGTAAAAAAGTGACAAAAGGCAGAGATCGTGTGTTGAGATAATAATTTACTGGTAAAGCAGCAATTAAATATGAAAAACAAACAGGAACAGCAATGATTCTAATAACAACAGTGTATCAAATAGGGTGATTGCATGCAAAAAATTGCTTGCAGAAGTCTGACTGATCTGATGCTACCACAGCCAGCAAAATGATCTGAACACATTTCAGCTGTAAACTGGGTTTTTTATTTTAGAAAGCAATTTTTCTACCAAAAAGTTTCTACAGGTAGAAGTATTAGCAGAGATTACAGAATTTCATTCAAGTATTTAATTACAAACCTATTATAGCTTGTCATTATTACAGAAAGAGTTATAACCAAATTAAATACTTGGAAACTTTTATGTATGGACATCTAAGCAAGAAAAAGTGTGCTCTTTTAACCATGGCAGAACAATCTTTGTACACAAAGACTGAGAAGCTTTGAGATTGTGAGATGAAAATGATCAGCCTTGGCGACAATCAAGTAGGAAATGCATTATTAAAACAATGCTCTTACATGACATTTTCCATGTAGAGAAAAACTTGAATTGGCATATTTTTTGGTTGAGAGCTAAAATAGCCTGGATGCCTCAGCTGGTCATAAACCCAACTGATCCCATGCCACTTTCATACTTGTTCCTCCTGAGATGCAGCCTATATTCCTTCAAATTTCTTCAGATTTTAAGCAGAAAAGAACACCCTTATATTAGCTTCTTGTAAAGCCCTTTTGGAATTGAGCTACTATCACTGGGCTAGTAACAAATATAATTTGAAATCCCACATTTTCACCAACAGGTGGAGCTTGCATTTTATGTTTAATATATAAGGACTTTAAATTCAAATAATATATATTAAAACTGATACTTCATATCCCACAGACTCAAAACTCCAGTGCTTCAGATAAGACTAGGACCATGAGAGTTTATTCCCATATTCCACTGTATGCAAATAAACCCTAGGCCAGATCCTTTTCTTACTGATACCAATTGTGTAGTTCCCTATATTTTTAATGACTGAGTAATTAGATCCATTTTCACTTTTCTGTAAATGTGGTCTCTATTCATTATATTCTCTTTCTGACTGACACCACCTGTTCTCAGGTCTTTACACATGCATTATTTATCTCACATGTATAGGTTTCAACTGTGATAAACTTGATTAATCTCAGAACACAACTGAACCCACATCTGTAAAGAGATATTGATGCAGATATTGTATATTAGTCTTCTTCCCTTTAATTCTTCACCAGACAACACTAACATACATTACACCATCTGCTGTTGTTATTTAAATGAAATAGTTATATAATCTATTGGTGGTGGAAGTGATGTCTAATGCAGAAAACTATTTAGAATTACACCCATTATTTCTCCTGAGTGAGAAATTATGTTTTACAAATCATTTAATGTCTTTATTTCTTTGCACCTACCTAATAATATCCTTTATTACCTGTGACTTTTAATAACAGTCTAGCTTTCAGGAAATATCTTAGCATTTAGTTGCACAGTCATAATAACACAGAATGATACAGGCAAAATTAAAAAATAACCTTAAAATCCAATATGTGTTTAAAAGTGCTGTGGATAAGGGAACTTCCTTAATACACTGTGACAAAAGATATTGCAGAAATGCTCTGCAAAAATGGCTTTTGCTGCTACTAGTGTATTTCAGGATGAAAAACACTAGAAAACATCTTAAGAATATATCCAGAGATATAAATATACATGCAAATATATATATAAGCACATGCACTTACATAATGTAATTACTCATACCAAAACTATTATTAAATCTTTCTTCACTGCTAATTTCCTAGTCTGATGAAGATGTGTTGTGTAACTCTCACTTTCAGATATACAAAAACAGAGAAAAAATTAACTGCAAGTTCTGATCACAGAAATGAGCACACAGATGTGTGCACTACCCAGACTAGCTGAAAAATATCCTAGCTATGGCTCACTTAAATTAGAAAACAAAACAAAGTAAAGCTCCATTTTAAGTACAGAAGACCAATTCAATTCCAGACTGATGTGCAACTCTGTGAGCTTGCAGTTCCTTTCAACTTCCATGTTTTTTGGCAAGCATGGCTTCCACACCCTTCCTTATGCTGTTCCTGGAGTCTTCAGGTGACAAGCTACCCTGTGTACAAGGGTGTCAGACAAATTGTGCTGCCATGGAAATGGATAAACTACACTTTAATTAATCTCAGTCATAGTCTTAACTTGTGCCAGGGGAAGTTCAGGTTGGACATCAGGAGGAATTTCTTCCCAGAAAGGGTGATTAAACATTGGAATGGGCTGCCCAGGGAAGTGGTGGAGTCACTGTCCCTGGAGGCACTCAGTGCCACAGTGCGGCTGACATGGTGGAGCTCAGTCACATGTTGCCATCGATGACCACAAGGTCTTTTCCAACCCAACTGATTTTATGATTCCCTCCTGCCCGGCAGCCAGGGGAGGAGCAGGCAAGGGAAAGCACTTTGAAAGGTTTAGCGGTGGGCGCGCAAAGGCCCGAGCCGGCAGAGCCTCCCGGCGATCCCGGGGAGCAGCCAGGAAACTCCCTCACCGCCCGGCCCGGCCCGGCCCGGCCCCAGCACCGCTTCGCTTCCCGCCCCGCCCCGGCTCCATCGCGCATGCGCACGGCTGGCGGCGGCGCGCTCACTGCACAGGCAGGTAAGGCGCTAGCACAGCCGCATGCGCAGCGCAGCGGCCCTTTCTCTTCCGGGTTGGCGCCCGCTGTGCCCCGTAAGGAGTCGCGGCGCTGCCGGGGCACAGCTCCGAGGGTCCCTTTGCGCTGCGAGAGGCGGGGAGAGAGAACGCGCGTGCGGCCGCGGGACGCTCCCGGTCTGGCCCAGCCCGGTGTGTGCGGCGGCGCCACGCGGTGTCCCGCCCCGCCCCGCCCCGCCCCGCCATGCCGACAGCCTTTGCGCCTGCGCAGTCTGGCGGTGCCGGCGCGAGCTGACAGCGGGCGGAGCTCTCGCGGCCTGCCTGAGAGACACATTAATTAAATATAACCTGTCTTTACGTGGTGCCGGGGAGTCGTTAGCCTTGCTGATTATTCTTTTCTAAAGTAACGGAAGGTTGGCACTGAGTAGCTCTGAGAGGCTTTGTTACACCTGAGGCTATGGCAGAGCTACGAAAGGGGAGTTAGCCAAATACCCGCATTCGTGCCCAGCATGAGCACTGCAGCCACGAGTCAAGATAGGGATGCTTGGAGTTAGTCCTCCTATAATGATATGTGAATCACGCCTTGGTTTGTAAACTTAGTAGCGTTTTGAATATTAATCACAATTTATTGCATGTAATAGAATAATCTCTTTGGTGTCTCTTTAGGAGGAAGGAACGAGAGTTTTGTCTTATGGCTGCTCCAGGAAAGGTGGCAGCTTTCCGTCTGCCTCCCCTGCCAACTATTGGAGAGATTATTAAACTCTTTCGCCTTAAAGCACTGAAACAACTTTCCCAGAACTTCCTACTGGATTTGCGATTGACAGGTTCAATATTTTATTATAATATTTTTAGCTAATGTGGAACACATATCCCAGTTGTTGTGAGAATCTGGAGTATACCAAAGGAGATGATGTTTGCATGATGGCATTTGTCAGACTAATGGGAGCTCAATGGTGAACTTAAAGACCTCTTTTTAAAGTTGTTTTAGCTTAGACAAATTGTTTTTACCTATTCCTCAAAACTAGGTGTCTTTATAAATTGTAAGTTTTTTAGACAAGCTATTTTCCCATATAAAATTTGGGTTATTGACTGAAATGCAAAAATCTAAGCCAAGGTAGTACTTTTACCATTCAGGTGCTATTTTGGTTTATAAATTTGACTCAAAAATTTGTATTTCATGCATATTATTCTGTATCACAGAAAATACTTAACACACTGTGCAGTTTAGGCTTTGCTATATGCTGTAGTTAGAAGAGGCATTTACCTCAGTTTATCAGAAGTGTTGTAGCTTTTTTGAACCAGTTTCATTGTGCTGAACAATTCAGTTTTTTCTAGCTTCATGTGAGCAGTGGGTGACAAAGCTGGCACTGGTCTGTCAGTCAGGGTGGGTGTCTTCTGTGCCATAGTGGTGGCTGTGTTTTCATTCACAAATGCAGTATGGCTTCATGTAGCAAATGATTTGATTATGTTTGAAGATTCAAGTTGATAAAGATTCAGAACATGAAACTCAGTTCCACTTCCTGAACAACTGGATTCTTACCCCAGAATGTAAATGTCTGCATGCCTTTTGTAAAAATTGGCAAGTAGACAGGTCTTCAGATTTTTTTTTTATTTTTATTGCACACATAAGAGATTATGGAATGAACAGCATAATTTCTATCAGTATCTTTTCTCCATGCTTCCTAAGGATCCCTTTGTTTCATTAGCTACATTTTTAATCCTCATTTTAGTCCTTAATCTGTCTTTTTTCATGGCTATAAAGCTTTCTGATGTTGTATCCTTTCACTTATGTATGGATATTCCTTCCTCACCTTTCAGCTGCCCTGTTTCCTACAGCTACCAGTTGCTTGTTTACAGCTCTTCATTTAGTCCAGTTTCGCCCTCATAAAATTGCTCTGTGCATAATATAATCTTGAGAAAGCTTTACTGTATCTTTCTTACTTCTTAAATTTACTTGAAACAGAAGCACTGTAGTGCAATACCTTTATAAGGACAAGTAATGAGACTTCACGATATCAAACAGAAGTGCTTGTTTGCAGAGCAGTAGTACTGCTAGTGTACAGATGAGGAGTAATATTTGCTTTTTATTTGATTCTGTAATAAGCACAATAAATACTAAAGATGCAAGAGTAAAAATAGCTTTTTTCAAATAGCTCAGTATATCTTGTAGTATGAAACAAATCTGACTTCTGTGCAGTCTAGCGGGTATGTGATGATTTAACTGGGATGTGTCACTGTTTATGTCTGTTCTGAGATAAGCATGTTTGTGCTTGTGTAACAGCGAACAATGAGGTTATCTAAGTGAGCTGGATCGCCTGTAAAATAAAGGCTTAGTATGTTCTTTGTGTCTTGCAGACAAGATAGTGAAACAAGCTGGTGAGCTGAAAAATGCCCATGTTTGTGAAGTGGGCCCCGGGCCAGGAGGAATTACCAGGTCCATTCTCAGTGCTGGTGTTGAACAGCTCCTTTTAATTGAAAAAGATGCTCGATTTGTTCCAGGATTGCAGGTACCAACTGGAGAATAATTTGTATACATGCATCCACAGCATTGAATAAAAACATTTTAAGAACTTAAAGAGGTTCCAAATGTCTTGGGATCTCAGCACTGAAATAAGTTTGGTTTTGTGGCAGAAACCGGAGCTATAATTTGCATGAAGATAAAGATACACAGTATAACAATGAATTGGTCCTACTTTTTCATAGGCCCTTCAGGACCTGATCCTGCGACTGAATTAATGTCAAGGCTTGTCAGGGCTTTTTTTTCAGGTTGAGACACTTCAGGTGCCTTTCACCATGATGGTGAAATCATAATTTGAAGGCTGAATGTAATGTCCTTATGTATGGTCTTACATTTTCTTTTCATCCTAATAATTACACTTTATAAAATTGGGAAGACATATCTCCAGTTAATACAGTTCAATGTGGGTTAATATCCAGATAGCAAAGAATAAAACAACCATTTGTTTTTACATTTTCAAGAAAACACTCTTTAACTTTTCTTCCTTTCTTTTAAAGTTGGGTTCATAAGTCATTGTGGCATTTTCAAATGCTGTCTGCTTATGTTGGTGTTAAATTTCCATGTTTATGGAATTTGGTTGTATAAATCCATCAAGAAAAACAGAGTCCAAAAATCTCAAGATTTGACTGTTTTCTTATGTCTCTGCAGTCTCAGATTAGAGCAATTCAAAGGGCTTTCCTTAAATTGCACTGTGTCTTTTCCAGTAAATCAGCAGGAAAAATTAATAGGTAGTTCACTTGAGAACTGCTACCATCTCTTTATATGATAAAAACAGTGTAAGGTATGAATGAAACTTCTAATATCCTTAAACCTGAATGTGCATGTAATTATGTCCTTGTAGGGTTAACCACTGATAACGTACAGTATGCCATCTTAGTTTTATGAAATAAGAAACCTTCATGTTTTCACTTGAATGGGGAAAAATTAGCATTTTTGATTTAGATTTTAAGAACTGGCTTGAGACTGGAGAGAATTTGAGATTAAATGACACTTGTTTTCATTAAGAGAGCTTTTTGAGTCCTTGGATGTTTTTTCTGATCTTCGAAAATGCATCCACTGCAACAGATTTATCTGAATAAAAGTATACTTCTTGGCATTTTAAATGAGCTTTTGGTATGTAATTATCTTTACTGTTCAAGTGAGATAATGTTAGTCATTATTTTTAATTGCCAATCTCCTCACAGTAGAAGTGAACGTCTGAATGAGGTTATTGAACGTAGAGGTAGTATAACTCAGTAACAGTGGATGTGAATGAGCAAGAAATGCATTGCATTCATTAGTGTTAAATTCAGTATTGCTTTTTTTCCATACAAATAAGAAGATACATAACACTGAAGCTTTCTTTTCTGATAATGTGGTAATATGGGATGTAATAACTTCTCTGGTTTCCCATTGTGAACTATCAAAACTCATGCTCACAAAAGGCTTGAGATTTGAATAAGGGAAAATATCAGGGATTAAAATAACAATCGGGGACTATTACTCTAAAATGTCTCTTAGATACTTTTAAAATTGCTTATGTAAAGCATACAGTATTTTTCATTAACTCTTTTTCAAGCTGTGGTCTCTATCACAAAACGTGGGGATTTTCTTTACTGCAAAACTGAAATACAGTGAAGAACGTATGTGTACAGAGTTTAAAGTTTACACAAGCTGAAAGTCTGCCAGTTCTGTCTCACTCTTAAAGAATCACAACCTCCTTATGCCATATGCCCTAATAGTTTTTAGGCTGGAAAGATTGATGAGGAGAGAAAGAGAGCAAGAGAATGTATTGAATATAAAATCATTCTAGGAACAGTGTTTAATTTTTTAAGCTATGCCCCTTATGTTTCCTTTGTGCCCTTTTGGTCGTGTGTGAAGAATGAGAGTATCTGTATGATGGAACACTCTTGGCTGGTGTCCTTGATGCACAGCAGCTCCTGGAGGTGTGTTAGCTGCACACATTTTCCCTTCAAATGAAAAAAAGCTTCACTGGGTTTCCAAGTTTTTATTTCAAATTAGACATATAGGACTGTGATTTTCTGGTCACAAATTAAATACAGTTCTCAGTTACATAAAGAATGTTGCTCAGCAACCCCTAAACTCCTCTTGACAAGAAAACTGTTATTAACAAAGAATACTATTTTCTAGCTCTATTGATCTTACATTATCTTTCATCCTATTAAAGTGTTTATAACCACTTCAAAGAAAGATTTGACAAACCATGGCAGATTAGTGAGTTTGTATGACAGATAATTGCTAGTGTAATGCTGAAAAGTCCATTAAGTGGTTTGGAGTTGAGGTTAGTTTTATTTTTTGTATTTGGAAATAATTGCACTTAAAACATATAGGAACACTTAGATTTTTGTTAAGCTTCTATTGCTCTACATAAACTTTAGCTATTTTGATAATTAAAAACCCCAGACATTTACTCAAAAAAAATTTCATTATGACGTTTTGTGAACAGTATGAGAAAGCACTGTTTTCCTTGAGCTCAGAGAATGGTGAAAGCTCTTTGTGCCCCTGAGCTTATAAACATCATTCAGATTGAAGATGGGACTAACAATGGTGAGCAGTTTATTTTGGCAGTTAGGCCACTGGCACTTAACCATTTATGAGTTTGGATTTCTGTGCAAAAGCAAAGTTGTTCTTTCCACAATTTCTCATTATTCTCTCATAGGATCAGTAAATATCCTCAAATGTCATCTTTGACAAAGTTGCCACTGCTTTTGAATTGTGCTGTTTGTGCATAGTTTCATAATGTAAGCAAAAAGATTAGTACAACACTAAAAAAGCTTAACCAATTTTGATTGTGGGAACTGACACTAGAAATGAAAGAATTTGTTGTCAAACCACAACCAGTGCTGAGTTTGCATATTAGCCTGTATTAAATACTAGATAAATTGTGCAAGTGGCTTGCAGAAGCTGACAACAGAGATGATTTTGTAATGTCTAGAAAGACAGAAATTTTTGGAATCTTCCCTACTGCTAGGTACTCATTCCCTCTTTTGAATGGATTCCTTGTTTTTTAATGGAACAAGTGTGGACTACTACAGGGAGTATTAAGAGAATCTCTTCCGCTTTTTTCATATAAAAGGAAAAAGTTAGTATTTCTGCAGCCTTGTAGCACATACAGCTGAAATTGGATAATAGGCTCTAAAGCTGTGGGCGAAACAGGATAAACAACATGAACCCTTGTAACACTAGGTAATAGATATAAAAACCTTTCAAAACCTACTGCTTGCATTTTTACTTAAATCAGGTGAGGTCCTGCTTGTGGCCTGGGGCTTGTTAATTGTTGTTGTTGAAGAGACTCTTAGCAGTCTTTTCAAATTTGAATTCCCTATTAAGAATTCTACATCTGTGAATAGTTAAGTGTTTACAGAATCATACATTAACCTATTTCTAGTGTTCCCTTTCTGAAAGTAAATATTTCCTAATAGCGTTCTCAGTTTTAACTCCTACTGTGCTTTGTTGTATATTGCAGATAAATATATAGCAATGGTTTAATTCCTGCTGTGGCTGAATCTGGAAATCAGATTGGTTAACACTTGCTGTGGATTCTGCTTGTTTGCTTACAGATGCTGTCTGAAGCAGCTCCAGGAAAAGTGCGCATTGTTCATGGAGATATCCTGACCTATAAGATGGAGAAGGCTTTTCCAAAGTACTTAAAAAAGGACTGGGAGGATGGTTTGTGTTTGCATTTGGTTTATTTAATTTTCTAGGACTTCTGAGTTAGTCTTAAGTAGTGATAAAATTGAAGTTCATTTAGTGCAAGTGTTACTCTCTTCTGGTACATGTTGAAGATAAAAAGAAGCCCTCTTTTCTTTTTTTTCCCAGAAGGAAACAGAGCTGTCTTCCTTTTCTGAGACAAAACAGTGGAATTTGTGGGACATTGACCTTAGTTATCATTGAGGAACTTTGCAGTTATTAACCTTAGAGTGTCTTAACTGTACAGAAATTACTCTTGGAAAGCATAAAAGCAGATCAAATGGTGTACTTCCTGGCTTCTTCCTCTTTTTGAGGAAGTCAGAAATCACCACTGCTGTTGTTCTACTGAAGAAATTTCTGTAACTTGCTTTGAAGGTTTTGGAAAATTTACCCTCAAAAATTTAGGTTTCTCATTGTTTGGTTTCAGCTGAATATCTTTGGCAAAAGTAAAGTCTAATCAGGATTGTGGGTTTTTTGCCTTTTTTTTTTTAATCTGAGGTTGCAATAGGATACCATTTCACTTCCCTTTTAAAACATGTAATATTAATAGATAAATCAGAGATGACCTCCCAGTCCCCTTTACCAAATTATTAATTTAAGGTAAAGTCACTCTTTGCAGTGCCTGAAGAGCAGTGAAGTGCTTTCTGACTTAGGCTGTAAAAGGCCATGGCACATTGTCTTCACCTTGAAAAACTGTGTGTTGTATTTGCCTCATTGCAAAAGGTGAGTGCTTCACAATACAAACTGGGCAAATGTATGTGTGAGAGTGTAATGCAGTTTTAAAAATTTACCTTTCTTGAAGATATAGTCACTGTTGGGTTTTGAGCTGAATAATTAGTGGTAAGATACATTTCTTCTGTATTTTTGCCATATGCGAGTCTGAAAGGCTTGTGGGTTTCAAAAACCACCATCTCTGATAAATCTGTAATACCACAGATAGATTAGAAATATCAAGCTGAAAAAGTGCATAATAAGTAAAGTGTGCTGGAAAAACAGCTTGAATTTGGTATTGTCATTTCTTATTCATGTTATTAAATATTGTAGTATATAAGAAACAGCACACAGGTTTTGGGCTTTGCCCACTTCTCTTGCACTCCAGCTTGGACGTAAGGGTCCCTCCTAATGAAATCCTTGTGTTGTGTTGTACAACACACAGAGATACTGATATGATCCATAACTGAAAACCAGGTATCACTTCTTACAGCTGTCTTGTACTTTAAGACCTTTTGATTTCAGAGGGCTCTATACAGAATGAGAGCTCTGTCCAGTGTGAGTTAGGTGGTTGTTTTGGGGGTTGTTAGGACTCCATAAAATGGCCCTGGGAGAATGTGTTGGACAGAAGTGTGAGTATGGCTATTTACTCTGTACCTAGTAGACGTAGTTTGAAGTCACAGGAATGCTGTTGTAGTTTTGCTGTTCTAGAGTATCTCAGCTGGAATTTACTCATCAGCTGAAAATAATCTGAAAGCTACTGATTTATTCAAATGCAAATGAAACCCAAACCTAACCACTTTTTTCCAAGTAAATACTGAGAATAGTAGCACAGTTTTGTCAGTGTAAGAAGAGTATAAATGGAGAAGCATAATTTTGGTGTGGCTTGATAAAATTGTTTCCATATTTTAAGTCTGGATTGATAGGCATGTATTTTTCTTCTGTTTTATTTCTTGGCAAAATCTTAAGCAAAACTTCTTGACAGTTGTTTTTCTTCTGTCAAATGTGAACAGAACCACCAGATATACATATCATTGGGAATCTGCCCTTCAGTGTTTCAACTCCTCTAATCATCAAGTGGCTTGAGAATGTTTCTAAACGGGATGGACCTTTCATTTACGGCAGGACACAGATGACGCTGACTTTTCAAAAGGAAGTTGGGGAGGTAGATTTTTTCCAAAATCGTTCAGATGCTAAATTGAACAAAAAGTGGTTTACAGGCAATCAATCTTTTGTTTAAAACAACAAACCTAGTCTTAGTTGGCTTTGAAAAGAGAGGAAAGGGTTGGTTCAATTCTTAGTTTATGTCTGTAAATTACAAATTTTGATGAATTAATTATCTACTCTGGTCGTTTCATAAGCATTTAATTTTTTTTAATGTCTTATGGGAGTTATATTTCCTTGAGGTACTCTATAGTTTTCTGAAGTCTGATTTCTTTAATGTGAATACATTGCACAGATCTTCTGTTTTTAAATATGTTTATTCTCTCACAGTCATTTTTGCACTGTCATCAGTCTGTTTTTCCTCACCTTTCATTCATCTCAAGAAATACACTTGCATTTATTTTCTTTGTCCTCTTTATTAAAAATAATTTTTAATTTTAATTTTTAATTATCATATTCCTATTTAATTAAAATTCCATTATTTAATTTTTAATTATCATATTCCTATTTGAAATAAGGAAAAATGGAAGGTTAGCATGATTTCCAGTTGTGATTAAACAAAACAGAGGGGGTGTTTGTCAAGACCATGGAAACTGGCATTGGCTTTCTTGAGCAGGACTTGATACCAGAATTATTAATGTATTGCTGCCATTCTTGCGTGTATAAAATGGCCTTAATTGACTCCTGTCACCACAATTCCAAGGGTAAATTGATATTTTACTTTGTATTAATAGTTAGTTTCTTAAAGAAGGCCAAACTGATCTGCAGTGTAGTAGTGTTAATGCCAGGTGAGTTTACATTAGGTTGGCTTACTCCACAATGCTTTCAGACTTAACAGTTTATTTCTGTTGCCATTGCATGAAACATACTATAACATAGAGAATGGAAAGCTTTTTGCTTTGCAGTTATGGAAGCAGTCTGGCCTTTTACAAGCATCTCACTTGTTTCTATAAAGAAAAAGAGGAATTGCACATCAGCCTGAAAATTGAATTTCCGTCTTTTTACTCCAATATTTGTAAATACTGTTTTTTCTGTGCAGCCTCAATGTATATGTTGTTTTAATTTCAGTCCTTCAAAGTAAAAATTCAAATAGGAAGATTTTGCTGCTTCTTTTTTTTTTTTTTTTTGTGTGTATGTGAAAATTAGTAGTAATTATATATGCAAGTGACATGTCCACTGTTGTTTTTTGGGTCAAAGAAAACCATATTGTGCTATTGTTGCTCTAGCCTTGCAATGAAGAGTCAAGAAGTATTTCCAGTAGGTGGCTCCAGAGAATGCCAGGGACAAATATTTGGTATGGAATAAACTAGATTTCTTAATTCTGTTCTGGGTTTGTTTGGTTTCAGGCATTAAAGAATCCAGATTGATTTCCCAGAAGGACTTCATATCATGTGGAATTATGTTGTGTTGCAAAATATGGGTAATAGACTGTGGTCTAAAATGCAGAGTGACGATGACTGAGATACATAGTTTTGTGACAGCAGTGAAAAAATTCACCTAACGCTGTGTGAGAGCACTCTGGGCTTTATGCAGCTGTACCCAGCTGCACATGTCATTGGTGACATGCAGATTATAGTTCTACATCCACCATAGGCTCAGTTGGGTGCAAAATACTGTGCACACTTAAGCTCTTGGACTTAGAACACTGAGAAGTTAGAAACACTAGGAAATGGAATATTTTGTTCAAGGTCATACAGTGAATCACTGCTAATTGTCGTTGAGTTTACATTCTGAGATCTTTTGATTCTTGTTCAACACAATTTAAACACAGGTTTTTTCCTCTAAAGACAAAGCTGTTCATGGTTGTTGGTTTGCATTTCCAATATTGGTTTAATATCATTGAAAAAAATGTCTTAAAGATGCTATTTTATGATTAGGAGAAAGAGCAATGTATCTTTTCTCCTGACCCTCTGGAGTTGCTTAAGGTAACCATTGTAATTTGGTGTATACAGGCATATTCAATATCAGGAAAGAGAGAAAAGTGTAATGCAGATAATAGTGAGTTGCTGTTGATATTTTATGTATTTCTGGATTTATAGTCTTGATAGGGAAATGTCTTACGCTCAGAAATTTGGTGTCCTGCCTGGATGTTTGTAAGCTAAGAGCCTAAATATCAAAGAAATTCTCTGTGTATGTCATATGCTCAACAAAAGCATAAGATGCATCATGGAATGGAGTGATGTGCTCTATAATTAGTTAGGATAACTTGATGTTAACAGTAAGAAAGTGAAGCAATGTGCTCTTTTATTTATGGCCAGACTTTTTTTTGCCAGTATAACAGGGAAGTAAATATCTTTGCCTTTCTTGCTCATTGCATTTTCTTGCTTCTCTGTTTCCTTGCAGTGCAGCAATGTTGGTGTGAGTAATGTCACTACACACCTACTACTGCAGCCCACTCTGTTCTGATATGACTTAAATAAATTGATTAAAGCTGATGAGAACCAGCAGTTACTTTATATGCTGAATCTGAGGCCTGTTAAGGAGGATAAGGCCAAATATCTGCAGCACTAAAAATAAAGCAAGTGTCAAGCAGTTAATTTTTTTTCCTGTAGCCTAAATTTGTAAAATCATTATTCACTTTGTGGGTAAGAATTTTTGCATTGTCCCAGATTCCTCAGTACTTCATCTTAAATCTGTCAGCTAGGCCTGGTTCTTCCAGCCCACTTCCTCTAAAATTGATCCTCCAACAGGGCCTGTTGCTATAGAGCAAGGAGTAATGGTTTCAAACCAAAAGAGGGTAGATTTAAATACAAGGAGGAAATTTTTTACAGTGGGGGTGGTGAAACGCTGCAACAGGTTGCCAAGAGAAGTGGTGCATGCCCCATTGCTGGAAACATTCAAGGTCAGGCAGGGCAAGTCTCTGCGCAGCCTGATGTGACTGCAGATATCCTGCCCTGGCAGGGGGTTTGACTGGCTGATCTGTGTGTGTGTGCTGTACACAGGTATGTTCCTGCTGCTGTGGTTGAAGTGGTTTAAGATGTTACTACCCAGAGGTTGATGTTAACTTTTCCCTTTGTAACTAAGAAGCAGGAACTTACTGCCTGAGATTTGCTAGATGGTTTCTGGGAGAAAAAGTGATACACAGAAATAAGTTTGTTTGAGTTGGCACTGGAAATGTTGCTACAAGTGTTGCCATTAGGTCAGTTTCATTTCCACTGCAGGGGTTAAGGAAGTGTGTGTCTGATTACATTGTTAGACTTTGCAGTCTGGGTTTTTTCAGAGAATAATAATTTCCTCTGAAACATCAATGAAGGTAGCTTTAAATGCTGGCATAGGCAAAAAGAAAGAGCATTCTTTTCAGAAAGTCGTTGAAAAGTATTTATTTGCTCCATGCTGAACTGCCTTTCAGAAGAGTTGTTTAAAAAAATGTGAAACTTCAGCAGCAGGTTTAGCTTTTGTTTTCCAGGGATAGAGTTAATAAGCATGGCAGCATTTAGTGAGTAGGCATGTGAAGCTGCATGATGTACAGATGTTACTAGATATGCAGGTTGGGGTTTAGTGGTTTTTTTTTTTATTGAGGTGGTGGTAAATAAGAACAGAAGTCATCAAAATTTTGGTTTTGCATAATGAATTCTGTAATTTGAGACTTTACAGGTTGCTTTTTATGTTTAAATTTCATTTGTGCAAGCAAAACACAATAAAATGTGTTTCTTGCCAGGTCACAAAAGTGTAGAAAACCTCTGTCCAGGCTACTATTTTGTAAAAAGTTCTTGGGAAAATCAGAGAATGACTAAATTGAATTTTAAGTATTAAATGCTCTCAGTGCTAGGCATTCTAAATTTATGTAAAGCAGATCCAGCTTCCTTGCAAATATTGTAAGTGTAGACCAGTTAATTATGACAAAATTTTGGTTTCCAGCCAATCTTGAGTTTATGAAACTTTGTTTCATCTCAAAGAGGAAAAAAAGTAGTAATACTTTTTACAGAAACAGTGGAAGGAAAGGATTGTGAGAGTACTGTCAGATGGTGTTATGTTTGTTTTGAATCCTGCAGTCAGAATAGTTTTCGTTTTCTCTTGTATCCATACAAAATTCTTTTGACATTCATTTAATTCTGCAGAAGTTCGAGGAGTTCCTTTTCATGTGCATTTGATTGCAGGACTGAGGTTGTAAATCAGCATGATAACCTAGTGAATGCTGCTATATTAGAGAAAAAAAAATCTAGATGAACTGGGCATACAATTTGATACAAGTTTTTAATAATTAACTAGTGGTGGGGTTTTTTATTTGATTATACTGAAAATCAAGCTTTAATGTGACTGATCACTTGGTCAGTTCAGCATCACTGATGTACATGTTTGGATTCTCCCACAGAGACTTACAGCTAATCCGGGAAGTAACCAACGTAGCAGACTGTCCATCATGGCTCAGCATCTCTGCACTGTGGAAAACTGTTTTGTAATTCCAGGTGAAGCCTTTGTTCCAAAGCCAGAGGTAGGTTTTCCTGTATTTATTTGTGGGTTTTATTATTTGTCAGTCAAGCAATGTATCTTATATTGACTAAGGAACATCGGTGGCTGCTCTGGTTGACATCTCCATATTACAAAGTGGAGTGATAAAATTCTTGTAAATGAAGCATGCTTGCTCTAAGGAAGTGCTTTTTTGGTTTTTTTTGTTCCTCAGAACTTGGCTTTGACCTTCAAACCTATCTGCAAGGTCAGCATAATTCTTTGGGTGTTCTGGAGAGGGAGATTAGGATTTAATGGCAGGATAGTCTGCTAGGATTGGAATATTTTTTGAAAGCTTGCTATTTTACAATTTACATTTATAAACAGTTTGGGAATTGTGCCTAAAGAATTTGATGGGTCTTTTCAAAGACTATGATAAGAAAAGCTTTTCATTTGTCATCTTTGTCAAACATCTCTAATTTTACCAGATGTATAATCTTTATGTTTCACCCCAGTCATCTTTAGCATATTTTACTCACTCCTGTGTGCTATAGTACTTTGTCACCTATATCCCACTGACTGTTTTAAAAAGTAACGATCTTTTCTCCCTCTTGTATATTCGTGAGTGAGTAGAGAACAATCTCTTTATTGTTGTCTTGTCTACTACCACTGGTCTTTATTAGTAGCCATTATGATTATAGGAATCAAAACTGAAGCAATGAAGCAATCTTGTGAAAATAAAGGACCGTACTTAACAAATTTTATTTTTTGCTTTGAGGTTTTGGCTTAAGGCTTTTTTTCCTGTCTCCTAGCTGAATAGAAAATAATTTCAGGATGGCATCTCACTGTCAAATATGTGAAAAAAATTTAAGCAAGGCTAAAATTCCAGTTTTATGGTGGTGATTTTTCAATGGTGGGTACAATCAGTGTACTAGTAGAGCTAGTGTAGTCGAAAGTCTAGTGCAGACTGTGTCCCAGAATTGGGAAGCTATAACTGATACTTCCATTTTCCTGTACTGAAAAGGCCATAGTTGACCAAGAGAGAGGTAGCACAGAGTTGTGACAAATATCTTAGTATAAGCATATCCTACAGTCAGTTGGAGCCCTGTTGAATTAAAAAAGCAGTACAATTAAAGGCAGGCTTATTTATATTTAATATAATTTTTTGAGTTAACATGAGTATTGCTTGTGTTGCAAAAGCAGAAAGTACAGTTTTTTCAGACAGAACTTGCACCTGTTTTCATTATATTTTGTTTCCTTCAAACTCCTGTTATAGATTGATCTTCTGTTTTGTCCTTGTTCCTTTAGCTGTAGACTGATGTGGTTTTAGATGTTGTCATTTCTCATAGAATCTATTTTTTTCTGAGAGCTCTTGCAGTGTCTTGTGAATGAAATGGTTTAGTGCTTGATTTTTGTTTCATAGCTATACAAAGTTCAGGTACTTTTTTATAAAGTTTCAGGAAGAAAAAATTTCAGCATATGTAATCCATGGACATTTTATTTTGTTCATGGTATGCAATTATTACCTTTTTCTTATGCCCTCCTTTAAAAATGTCTCTTGGTTATAATTTTGCAAACAGATTTAATTCACGTACATGGCAATGATCATGGCAGTGTCATGTCAAACCCCTTTCTAAAGGTGGAGATGCATGTTTGGGAGAAGGAGTTGTTCATTTGCTCAATGTATGAATATTATTTCAACATTACTATGAATATTGAGACATAAGAGACTCTTGGTTAGTGGAATGGTGCTGCACAACGTTGTGTCTAGGGAAAAACATTGGCTTTTTGGTCATAGAGAAGTCTCTGCAATTCCCAATAACTGCTGATGGTTACATAAGGAATAGTACAAAACAAGCTCCTTGATTAAAACGTAGGAAATTCAAAACAGCTATGTAACAGTACAATAAAAGCAAGATGCCATTCTGTGTGTGAAGAATGAAAACTCTATGAATAAAGATTACTTACATATTAAGTGCATAAAACAGTCCACTTTCCCACATGCTGTAACAAAAGGTCTTTTTCCAATATCCTAAACATGTAATGTTTGAGCTCCTTCATGGTGTTCTAGGAAATTTCCGACTAGTACCATAGGAAATGAAAGTTGTGTATAAATAGATGGAATAAAGAGCAGTTGATTTTATTGAAAGACTCACCCAGCATTATATTCCTAAATTTAAAGGCCTGTATCATACCCTGTTTCATTCATTGATTTGGTTCTTATTTAGGGAATTATTTAGGTAGAATATACTTTGCCAATGACCGATACAAAACAAAATCTGTATGGTGAAAGAAAAGTTTAAAGGATTTAAGGTAATTATTCAAAATAAGGCAGTTTAAAAAATAAATAAAGAAGCTATCTCTTTATCCCTGTTGTATAGTACATTTTACAGTAATAGAATACCTGGGAGTGGGGCTGAAACAGACCCTACAGGAGTAAGACAATAAGTGGCAGCTGTGTTATTTAAGCTGTCAATAGCTACTTTTAGCAAGTATAAGCCAGAATGTTTACAGATGTTTCTTGAACAAAGATAATTTAGTTTCTATCCTGTTTGTTACTGTTTGCAGGTGTTTTCAGAGTTATGGTTACATTTGTCTTGTATTTCTCCTCATACTTAACATTCACTGTGTAGTGATAGATTAGTAGCAATTGGTGAATTTCCAGCAGACTTTTCTTTAACAATAATAAATGAAACCCACAGCAGGTGGCAGTTTGGGGCAGGAAAGCAGTGTTTGGCAAGGGCTGAATGGTACTGCTGATTCTTCAGCCTGATATGCAGAGTATACAGTGCAGCTAAGGTTTGGACCCTTCAGCTTTTGTTGTGGATTTGTTTTGGTTGGTTGATTTTTTTGTGTATGTATTTTTTAATTTTTTTTTTTTTTTTACAAAATCTAGCTAACAAGGCAATTTAGAATTGAAAATGAAAGGCAGATGTGTCTGCTTTTTAAAAACCATTTAATTTGGCTTCTTGCACAAATAGGTTTTGGGGTTTTTACCTTGCATCACAATTAAAACCAAGATAAAAACGTAAAATACACTGTAAAATATTATATGTTATTGAAAGCCTGATTCACTAAACAGAAAGCAGTTAGTTTTTAATCATGTTTGCTATAATAAGACATCAATACATGAATTGTACAGTCAGTTATGTTTTTAAAGTAGTTCCTTTTTCTTCAATAAGTGTTACTTGGGAAGTCAGAAAGAAGGCTTTGTAAAATCAACATAATGAAGTACTTTTGTAGCAGACAAGTATCTTTTCCTACTTTTTTCCTTTTTGTGGATGCTCCTGTAAATGAGATACCTTGCATAAACATGACTGCAACCAAGATAGAGAAAAAGTGCTGTTTTATACATTCTTTGAAATAATCAAACTACATTTAACACACAGAAAAGCCCCTTGAATGGATAGAAATACTTTAATGGATAAAAATAACTGTTTATACATAGTCCTTCAGGCTGTAACCTGCATTGCTTTCCTGCTCTGTGGGTGGGAATTGGTGCTGCTTTGGAGGGTACATCCATGCTCCTTGCTGCCTTTTAAAACAAGAAGAGCAGAAGATCACGCCTGCGGTAAGCAGAAACCCTGCTGAGATGAATCCTGTATAAACTGCTGCTCCTGGTTCGTGTTTACTACTCTCTGGAATGGTCTGGTCCAGAAAATTTGAAATAATTTCTCTTGTGTACCAGGATGTTGGTACTAATCCAAAGATTCCTGCAAGAATGAAGCAGATTCCTCCAGCAAAACAAGCATGATTTTTGCTGTCAGCATCCCCTCCCAACTTTGTGCATTTCATTCCGACTGTAGTGATGCAGATCCCAAAGGCTGACAGGATACACGACAGTACCATGGTGGTCCGTGCAGCCTGGATGTAGACAGGGAGAGAGAGAATGGAGTATTTCAGGGTGCAGCTGAACATCCCAGTGCTGTACCATGTGCAGTCCATCCAAAGTCCTTGCATCTGTGTTATAGCTGTTATGATATTAGAGCCAACATCTGCATTTACCTTCCAGTTTGGTAAAAGGGTGGCCGCGATATCTCCAAAAACACCAAACAACGCCAGAATAAAAGCGAAGAACTGCAGGCTTGCTGATGCCATGATGGTTATCTTCTGTCACCTTTTGTCTGCCTTTTCTCTGTGCAAATGAGTAACAGGGAGCTTCGTAGCCAAGCTGTGGCCGTCTGTGTAACAGGGAGGAAAGGGGGAGGATGAGAAGTGCGAGGGGGAAAGGAAAAGAAATCAGCAAACAAAAAAAGCTTGCATTTAAAATTAGAGCTATCTGAATGAATATCTGGATACGGCCCTGCAGCAGCTGAGCTGCTGTACACAAGGTGCTTGAACAGAAATGATGGCAAATGGACAGTGCTTTAGAATTGCTTGTAAAAAGGAGCTGCTGCCCTTTCATACATGATTGCAAGCCATCAAGCAAAACTTATTTTACTGCAGTTGGTTTTGGTAATAGCATACAGATTGCAGGCTTACTAGACAAATATATTTTGTAAATGGAACACTAGAAACTTGCAGGTTAGAAGTCATTGAGGTAGAAAAACACTGGTAGAAAATACATTGTACTCTTCAAGTACCTTGTTTAAGTGTGTTGATGGCTGTAGTGAGCTCCTCTTGACTATTTTATAACAATGAGTACTGTTATACTATCTCTTATTTGAAGTATAGTTAAAGGTAACCCCTTATTTCTGATTTTTTTTTAATATTACATGTTCATCTTTTTAGTAACTGTTAAAAAATATCTGGGTTTTGGACCAGAATAAAATGGAATTTAGTTTTTGCAGTATTTTCACAATTAGTCACATGTGACTTTTCTAAATCAATATTTATTTCCTTTTTATTTAAACTTACCAATTTTTTATTTTCAGTTATTTCTGTTCCTTGACTTAAAGCAGCAGTATTTAACAAGTCAGAAGGGTCAATATGATCTATTTCTGTCTCTAAAATAATATTTTTTTAATACTGATATGAAACAGGTCATTTATGCCTTTTTTGAATCAGTCACCTGTCTGAAGTAATTTTCAAATTTGCCATGAAGTGAAAGTTTAAAAAATTAATTTACAAAGTTCCCTGCTATTCTTTGTATAAAGAGTCCAATTTCATTTGACAGATGAGAACAATTTAGACAGTGTGATAACTGTGCAGCTGGGAAGACAGAACTGTTGTTGTTACATCAGCTGGACTGTTGGGATTGCAGATGCAGAACAGTGGTTTGAAACCTCCGAGAGCAGGATTAGAAAGTGATCCCCTGCCTTGCTTTTTGCTTGGGGCTGTATAATTGGCAGGTTTTGTCTTTACTCAGTGGTAGACAAAGGGCAGACCTCTGTCTTAGAAAGCATGATCCAGACTTTCTTAATAAATATGAACAGTGATAGTAAAATGGGTCTTCAGCATCAGAACTTTTTTGAAAAGCCATAATAGTAAGGGATAAAATTGAAATAAGTTGAATACAAAATATCTGCAGCATTGTACTCTTGTTTCACTTCATTATACATAAGACAACAAGGTTTTGATCAGTATGTATTCTAACAGTCTTCAGTGGCATTTCTGAACTTATATAATTAATATATTTGTCCTCGATAAATATAATACTGTTATCCTCTATAATAATATATGGTATAGTTATCTATATTCTCTATAATATATAATTTATATACTTCTACTCTAATCTTTTTGTATTGATTTCAGATAATTTTTTAAGGATGTGCTAACTCTATCCAGCATATATATTAAAAATGCTTCAGGTGAGAATTTTACCAGCTCCTCATTGTTAAAATCTTATTTCAAAGACCTGCCTATTTCCAAATCCCTTCCTTTTGTTCAGGCTGGGAAAAGATGTTCTGGCAAATACATATCATTTGCTGTACAGGCCCATGGGAAAGATGGCTTAACTTCCTTTTGCAGAAGGAACTGACAGGTCTGGATAGCTCAAAACTCGTTCAGAAAACTCATTCATATTCTCATTCGTATTCTGAAACAGCTAATTAGTACCTTGAATCAGTCTTTTTCATTGCTTCCTTTTTAAAATGTCAGTATATACAAACATGCAGGCATAAACACAAAACACTGCAAATGGTAGCCATACATTACATATAGTGGGATGAACCAAGTTAAAGACATGATAAATTTCAAGTATAAGCACTACAATTGTAATTAAAAATACAGTTATGTTTCATTCCTGTTTGTGTAGGACTTACTGCTGGGTGTGAGGTCTGAGACGTTTTCTTCACTGTAGATGTCCTGGAAAATGCAGTTTCTCTTGAATGGAACTATCCCTTCTCATATAAAACTGCATTGGCATGTATTAACAAAATTTCTTGGAATGTTGTTTTTTTTCTGTCCTCCACAGCAAGTGCATTACTGCTGTTTGTTCTCTCTCTTAGTTCCATCTACCCGAGAATAAAGGAGTACTTTGTTTAATGAGTTTTGTTTGAAAAACACTCAGTAAGGGAAAGCAAAGAGATTATGGAATAAAACAGATGGAGGCCCTTAGTCCTAAATACATAATGATATCCAGGTTCTATGATGAAAAGTGTGAGCAGTGATTAAATGGAGTAAAATCTTGAGAATCCAGAAACTGTAGACTTACAGACTGGGGGGATCATTTAAGTTGCACTGAGAGGCAGAGAGTTTTGTTGTTTGTCAGTTGTTGTTTTTTTCATCACAGATAATCTTATTAAGAGTTTTAATTTCCTAGAAAAGAACTGTGCAAATTATTTTAATTTTTTAATTGGAACAGCAGGACAGTTCTATTGAAGTGCAGGCTTTGCTTATCTATTCCTGATAGCTGTAGCCTTCCAGAGGTCATCCTATAACTTGTTACCTTTGTCTAAGACTGTATAAAAGAGCAAGGGAATAAAGCTACTGATAAGACTTCTATGGTAAATGCACCATATTGGAGAAGTAACCTCTACAAGTTGATGTGGGAAATCAAAAAGTTGGGAGAAAGGTCTTGCTCATTGCAGCAGTGATATACCCATAAGTTCTGTACCTGACTTCTGGTCTCCTGTGATTCTGTTTGTGAGCCTGATGTGAATGGAGAGCATTACTGCAGAGCTGTTCTTGTATAGAAATTATTTCTATTAGTGCAGAGGCATAGTTACTTTCTGCTGGAAGTGAACCAAAAGTAAACTCTCATTGGAACAAGATTGCTGTGAGATGCACATGTCTGGTGTTAGACCTAACCTTTGTTTGTAGTAGACAGATAAAATGCCACTGAGCACTTGGATTGTGAAAGTGCTGGCTTAGAACTATCTCAGTAGGATCTCAAGCAGTTGGTTTTAATGAAGTTGTAGTATGTTCTGCTTAGGTTTCAGTTCCCTATGAGTAAATTACAGCTTGAGGAAAGGTTATGTGGGTTTGCTTTTAATACAGCCCTGTTGCAAGATACATGTATTGCCCATTATGAGACCTTTATTGTCAACAATTAGCAAAAATTGTCTCACTTAAGCTTATTCTGATTTAGAGTGTTGATTTCATTAGCAAGGCAGCAGACCTTGCTACTTGTACTCTCTTATGTACTCCTCCTACCCTACCAGAACATAAACCTTCATTGTAAAGATATACTAAAACAGTAAGGGGTGAATAATTGCTGTACTATTGACAGTTTGGGATGTATCAATTGAATGATTTTCATATTCATTATTTTGTAAGACTTGAGTGTTATTTTGTAAATATTTCTAACATACTTGGTGGGGTGAGAAGTGTTACTACTAAAATTATTATCAAATCAACTTATGTATTTTAAGTGCTCTTGTGTACTCAATTGGCTTTTGTAATTCTGCTCTCTATTTGATACATATTAAAAGGTTAGGGGAAAACAGCATGTATAATTTTAAAGGAGTGGCCAATTACAAATGAAAAGCTTTCCTCTGTATCTGTTGCTATAGTAACCAAGCAGCTTTCCCGGGGTCCAAAGAAAACAGTGTCTGTAATGGACCTGAGGAGTGCTGTGTTTTGTTTCAGCGGCAGAAATTGTTGCCGCCTGGCCTTGAGATTGTAAATTGGGCTGTTTGGCTCTGAAGCTGTGCACTGCATCTAGATCATGTTCTGTTTTCCTTCAGAAATTTTTGTTAAATATGCAGTTCTAATTCCCAAAGAGCCCTCATTTCTCTCTTATGAGCATTTCTGCAAAATTGAGGTGACTAGGAGATGCCTCATGGACTCTGGTTGTTTTCTTACCCCTAATTTTTTAGTGATTTTAATTTAATTTTTGCGGGGAAATAATACTTTGTTTTATTTCCTGACCAAAATATAGATAAAAAATATAGATGTGCCCTTAGTATTTCTATACAAGGAGCTGATTGGACATGTGAAGTGTATATTTGCTCTGTTCAAAAAGATTAACTTTTCTTACATGCAGTGTGAACACAAGTTTTTTCTGTATCCCTGTGTTCTTCCTGTTAGCAGCAACTTGTGGCAAAGGCAGAAGCTCTAAACATTTGAAAAATTAAGAATCTGCTTTGGGAAGGAATTCATGTGTGTTTCACTGCAGATTCCGTATGCCAAGTTTTCTTTATCACCTGATTTTTAAATGAGTTCTAATGCTTCACATTTTAGTAATTTGAAGTATTTTTTCAGTCTTATTTTTAACTCTAGCCTTCAGAGAAGGTGGACAACTAGAGAAAAACACTCTAGTAATATATACTCGGGATCAGTCGTGCTAACACTGGAAGCTTGCTGTGGGTTTTTTTTCATCAGCACCATTAATTGGTATTTTCTGTCTCTAGCCAGTATTTTTGCTCAGCTTTGTAAGTTCTGTCTACATGAAAAACTTAAGTTTTTTGGATTTTACAGTTCCTTTGAAATACAGTAATTTGTGTTGTGGAAACATTTGTACTGGATAGATGTACTTGACAGCTGAGCTGTTCCCATGGAAAGAACAAAATAGATGGATGGTACCTTTGTGTCAGAATATGTTCACATCAGAGGTTGCTATGAGCAGTTTTGGTTGAAGCAGTAGGAAAATTCCTTTCTTTTTTGAAGTACTCTCGTGCTCTGGGTTATCTTGAGCAATTGGTACACTGAGAGTGTGCTTTGAGTGGCAGCTGTTCTTTGGTCTGATTGTGTTCCTTATTTCTGTCAGAACTAGCACAACTTAATATCACATTGAATCTGTTCTGCAAGTGCTAATATTGACTGTCAGATCTTTTAAAAAAGTTGCGTAATTGCTTATTATATTAACAGACTCCTTTTTAACAAAAGACTAAATATTTTTTAAAATCTGGCATTTACAAATTTTTAGTCATTCAGTACCAGTGCTTGTACACATTGTACAAATGTTCAATGTACTCCTCCACAGAAATTTTTCCTTTTTATTGTTGTTAATATCTAGTTTGGAAGACGAACTGCTTTATTCATTGTTGTGCAGAACTTGAATTTTAGTCCAGCTCCTAATTTTTAATACAGAAGTCTGAATTCAGGAAGTTTCTGTATAGTACAGTGTCTCTATAATTGCATGACACACGTTAGATATATATATTATTTCATTCCATTTTCAGACCTGGGGCAAGTGACTGTTCTGTGAACCAGTGTGAATTGAGAAGTATAGAAAATTATATACAAGCTTATCTTTGGGGAATCATTCAAACATAATTTTGGATGAACTGTGACACAGAGTGTTAATACAGAGTTGTGTGGTCACTTAAACTGAGTGCACTTATTTCTACCTACCATTCCTTCAAATAGACTAGAAATCTTAATACGTTGAAAAGCAATTTCTTGGCTTACATTTTAGAAAAGCCTTGGAGCAACAGAAAACATATAGGGAATGGGTTTGATTTCTAATTATAATACCAATTTTCTCCAGCTGCCCTTCAGCCTGTATATCAAAAATTGTCTAATTTGTGTGTTATGTCAGAATTATCTTGTGGAAGGATCTGAAGACAGAAGTGCTAATTACTTTACAGATTACATGGAAGTTGCTCTAAATGGACGAAGTGCCATGGGGGTAAAAAGTACCAAGTATTAATGGCATGTGAACTAATTGGAAATATGTAGATAACTAAGACTGAAATTCTGTAGGGTCTTTAAAGCTAAGGAAAATATTTCCATTCCATAGCATGACATTACTCATTAGTCACTACACAGCTGGGTTACCTGCTGCAATAAATCCTTCCTATGTTGTGCCTGTTTGCTGCTGTCTAGCCAGGTAACGTAGAATTAATGTGTCTCAGAGGAAGATGTCTACTCAAATTTATCTTTCTTTTCCATATAGGTGGATGTGGCTGTGGTACATTTCACTCCATTGGTGCAACCAAAGATACAGCAGCCATTTGAGCTGGTAGAAAAAGTGGTTCGAAGTGTTTTTCAGTTTAGAAGAAAATACTGCTTCCGTGGAATTGAGTAAGTATTTTTAATGAAAAATTCCAAGATAATGTTTTTGTAAAAGCATCAGCTACTGAATCAGTTAGCTGTGCATTTGATTTTATTCTTCCCATTTTAAATTTGCCATCATAGTTCATCAGATCTTTCAATTTCAGAATGGTTTCTGGACACAAAAGTACAAGGTGAATATCTAATATAATTACGTACTAATTACTGGTGCATTTTTGTTAGGGCAGTTGGAGTTGTTAAAATCACTAGGACAAAGTGGTCGTTTTCAATAGTTTGTCTCAGAAATGTAAAAAACCCAACCACAAAAACTACAGAATGATTGAATTTAAAAAAAAAGTATCAAAATCCAGAACCAAAGATGGCAGCATGAGGAGAACATAATGTGTAGGAAATTTTATTTATTTGGGGATAATGTCCAAAGGTCACATTATTGTTTTTGTGCTTGCCCTTTTATGGAGTTCTTACTGGCTCTTTAAAAATCCCCATGTCTTACTGAGGGAATTTATTAGGTTCTCTGATGTGAGAAACCTGCAGCCTCTTCACCAAGGATCCTGTTAAAACTCCATTACAGCCACATGTCTTAGTATGGGCAGCCCCCAGCACTGAGCACTGTAGAACATGTGACAGAGATGCTGTCAGGGCTAGAGGCACCTCCTGCAGCCTGGGCTCCCTGAATGTTGCTGGGCATAGTTTTGGCCCTAATGCAGACAAGAATTAGGGTGATGCCACCTTACTGTAACAAGCCTTTTTATATCACTGTTTTAAAGGTGAAAAAGAATTTTGCATCTAGTTTTGGTTTGTTGGACTTTTTTTCCTTGAGGCCATGAATGGCATTGATGTTGTGGGATGCAGGTATTGAATCTGAGTATAGATTTCTCTGTGTTGAAGTTTGAACATGCATTTGGAAGTGTCTAGAAAATGAAGTATCCAAACTCTAGAATGGTTTGGTTTTGACTTACAGGGTGGTAGTGGTTTTCTTTTTTCTTTTTCTTTTGGGAAGGAATGATTTCAGTTGACAATGTAAGCAGAAGGCATGTGCAATCAGCATATCTATGTTATGTACAATATTTTTACCAAAGTTAAAAAAAAACCAAAACCCTCCTGACTATTGTGTAATCTCAAATTGCTAATAACTGCTTTACATTCTTTTGAGGCAAAGAGGGGCAATCTGAACTTTTGGACGTCACGTATCACCCTAGCAGCTTATCATACTTTAGCCCTAGTGTGCAGCTAAGAAACACAATCCCCTTATTCTTTAGCTGACCTGAAAAAAAGAACGAATTTTGGTGTATAATAAAGCTGTTAAGTTCATTATAAGGTTATATATCACACAGACTGTATAAAAACAAGGCAATAGAACTAGTTTATATTTGTGTATGAATTCTGGGATTTGAGATGTGAAATATAAGATTGAGCTATGAAGTGCATATTATAGTTTGAGTTGTGGTTCACAGACATTTATAAGATGGTTCATAGTCTATAAGAGTAATTAAAACATTTTTTGCTCCAGTTATGTTTTTTTAACTAACATGCCAAAGGAAAGAGGGATATGAAAATAAAAATTGATCCATTTTAACCTTGCTGACCTAGATGCTGAACTAATGGGAACATTTTGACAAAGGTCTGAAATAGCATGTACATCAAACCAGGTTTCCCAGAAGTTTCATCCTTCGCTTGTAATTTTAAACCCCTTCTTAACCTTGTGTTCTATGCACCCACCAGGAACCAACTATCATTACTTACACAAAGCCTTTTCACTAGTTTGTCCAGTCAGGCTGCCAAACAGATCCTTTGAGGGGTGGTGCTGTTACTGTATTTGATGCATAACATTTTTAGGTATGATATATGTAACAGAGATAGAACTTGAAAATTGAGAAATGCCCATGAAACATGCAGATTTTTTGCCTTTCTGGCGTATTGTAGACTGAAAACTACTGCTAATAAGAGCTGGTCCTTTCAATAGTTCACACTCTGTAGTATGCATTTTTGTCTGACATGAAAAATCACTTCACTAATACCATTCAATAAAATTTGTGGAACTTCTGAGAGAGAGGTGCTAATGCATCTGGCCCCAGAGTAAATGTACTGATGTGCCTATCTATGAACAATGACAGAGCTGAAAACAAAATCTAGGACTCCTGCCACATTCTCCCACGTTCTAAATATTAAAAACTGAATGGCAATTAAATACTTCTTTCCTCCTTCTTGGCTTTTTTTTCTGGCATTAGAATTAGGGTATTAATGACAAGTGCTAACTGTCTTTCCCATTGGAATTAAACAGTCTGAAAGAAAGTCATATGGTTTGGATCTGATCTGTTTTGCACAGTTTAATCTGTTGTTGCTCTCTAAATATGAGGCTAATTCTAAGAAGGCTCTGTGCTTGCATCCATACCCAAAGCTCTCTTTAATGTTGGCAAACATGAAGGTACATGCATATGTTTAGTGTATATGTATGTGCTTTCCTATGGTGTCATAATTTGCATTTGCAAAAAAAGGACCATTATGTTTCCATTGATCAGATAATAAGCTATATTAAGAGTGTCAGAGCTAAAATAGTGACATAATTAATACTGGATTACCATAAAGTAAATTCTACATTACTCTTAAGGGAAACATAATTGTTTGTCTGAATTGTTGAACTTCGTTTTTCTTCATCCTGTATTTTTTAGGACCTTGTTTCCTGAAAATGGACGCTTGAAAAGAACAGAACAGCTGATGATGACAGCAGATGTTGATCCAACTCTGCGTCCTTTTCAGCTCTCCATGTCACAGTTTAGAAAACTGTGCAATGCATACAGGAAAATGTGTGATGAAGACCCAAGTCTTTTTGTGTTTGACTACAGAGAAGAACTAAGGCAAAAGAAGACAACAGGACATTTACGTGGAAGTACTGGTCAGCCTGAACAGACTGAAGAGGAAAATCAGCTGTAACAGCACAAGTCTGACTTTTTTTTATTAGTTTTAACTCCTTGATCTACAGGTGTTGACTCAGTAAAAGAAGCTTATATGTTCCTACATCTGTGCAGATACAAAAGAACTACTTTTGAGAAAGTAGTAGAGACAGAGGGCATCTCTCTGTATTCCATTCAGCTGCAGGCAAAAGGGAAAAGACAGGCCAGGTTCTTTTTGCTTCTGGGAAATGGCTAGAACAGACACCAAGAAACAAGGTATGTTGTGATACAGATAATTAAGTTGCAATACTTACGACATAACTGAATTTTGTATGAACGAAAGTGCTTTACTGAAATGGAGAAAAAATACTTTTCAGACTTCAGCATGTAAGATGGTGTTTGGGTTTTTGTGCTTTTTTTTATCCTGGAACATCCTACTGTACAGAGTAATTTAAAAAACAGAAGCCAAGACTCTTATAAATACACTCAAGTGACTGGCTTATGGGAGGATAAAGTGCACCAATTGCCTCAAGGTCTGTTAATACTCTTCTCATTTATGCAGAAGCAAAGAATTCAGGATTTAAAACTCCAACTACAGAAAAGCAGCACAATAAAAAATAGAAAACATGGCTAAGTACAATACTTATTTGTCTTTTACTGTACAGGCTTGTAGAGAAAATAAAAAATACAGTCAAATAAAAGATTACAGGCCAAGCTTTTTTTTTGTATTTACACATATGTATAAAGTATAAACAGCATTGAAACATACAAAAATGAAACTTCTGCACTGTTGTGCACTAAAACACATTAAAATAACTTAATTCTGCTTTAAATAAAGCGAACATGAAAACCAAAGAAATAAAATGCCCAAGGTATTGAAAAATTCAGTTTGCAATGCTACTTTCCATTGTAAACCCCTCTGTCACTCACTAGCACCTTTTCCACATTACTTAAAATATTAACGAGGCCATCCCCAAGAACACTACATCGTCTAATAACTGCTTGAAAGGGATGAACTAATTTACAAACCTGGGCCAACTTAATCTGTTTTTGATCCACAATAAATTAAAATAACTTAAGAATCCTTTACAGCTGTTTTTATGGAAAAATGTATTAGTGCACAAAATCAGATAGTAGTTTTCCTGCAGCTTCCATGAATTTACTAGTTTTAAAGTAACATGTTTGTTGAATTTTATGTGGACTTCAAATGAATATTTAATATAGTGCTTAAAAAGCTAGGATTTTCCATGCCTCTCCACAGCTTCATAAAAACAGTCCTCATTAACTACAGATGTTAAACTCTGGACACTAAATTCTCTCTCTAAAATAGAGTTCAGATCCAGGTTTGCAGCATCAGAGTGACTGTCAAGGGATTGGTGACGTTCTTGCATTGCCATTAGAGTTCCTCTATTACGCTTTGTGCTGTTTACTTTTCTCTTCACTGGGCAGAAATGGCCCCGCACGAGCTTTGGGTGCTCTGCTATCTGAAAGCCATCTCCTTCCTCATTTTCAGCAGCTTGATCCTGTTCAGAGTCAGCATTAGGTTCCTCTGAAATCTTCAGCCTCTGGAACTGTATTTCAATGTCTTTTGTAGGGCTGCCTTTCTTTAGGCTCCGATAGTCCTCGTCATCGTCATCATCACTGAGAATATCGGATTCTTTGACAAGGACATTAGAAAAGTCAGATGCAGAACCCTCTACATGTTTATCAGGAGATGAATTTTTGGGCTCCTGGATGCTCTCAGAAGTGTGGCAGCTGCTGCTCTGAGTGCTGCTGCTCAGGCTGCACTCATCAGAGTCCTGGAAGGTGCCTTTCCCCTGGTCACCATTCCACTCACTACTGGGCGAATTCTTCAGTACCTTTAAGGACCTCGTGGAAGCTGTGCAGAATAAAAATGCAGGTTTATTTTTTTCTGCAAAATATCAGCTGGTTATACCTTTTATCTTAATATCTCACTTATGATTATGATGTACATAGTCTCATTTGATAGTCCTTGCAAGTCAGATGTGTCAGCACTCTGATAACAACAGCGTGATCCCATGTCACAGTTTTCATTCCACCTATCCCAGGGCTCTGTGCTTTCCTTCATGTGTAATACATATAAAATTCTCCAAAAAGTGTAGTCATAAATTACACACTTTTCAGGAAAGAAAGACTGACTCAGGCACCTCAAGCACTGGAGGACAAAGATGAAGGCAGAAGTTCCAGATCCTGTGATGTTAAGGGGATTTTACAGAGGACTGATCAGATAGAGAAATTGAAATACTAGTAACTACACATTTAACTAAAAGGTCTGAAGCCTGTACTTAATTACAGTATCAGCTGGGATGCAGAGTTAGTGCATTGAAAGAAGAAAGACTCCTGCCTTTTGTCAGTTGTTTTAGCTATAGATCTTATTAGGGCTGAGTTACTAAAGGGAACCCAGAGGAAAGAACACTAATACTGTATGCCAAAGGGAGTCTGTTCCTTCCCAACAAAATTAATTTGGGCCTTATTAACTCTTCTCTGAAGAGAGCTAATGACACATCACAGTGTGGGGAGGAGGGATAGCCCTTGTCACACACTGGATGCTAGAGAAACTACACCTTCTCCAGTCCAAAAAAAAATAAATGGGATTTGTGGGTCTGACACATGACACTCTACAGTCACTAATAATTGTGAATCCTCTACCAGCACTGGAGTCCAGACATTATTTTTCACTTGAGGAGGTGTTTCTTACCCAGTTTGGCTGTTGCAGGTATACGATTCTTGAGTGGGACAAGGCGATCTTTGCTTGTTTTCTCCAATGGGAGCTCACATTTGATGTGACGTCTGAAATTCTCCCGCAGAATAGAACGGATGACCTTCACGATGTTAGTCTTGTTCTCAGAATCACTGCAAGTTCAAGAAAACACAGAACTTTGTTTTCCTCTCTGAAGCAAGATGCTGGGATAAAATGTTCCCACTTCCTTTCTGCTGATATGCTTTAGTGCAGTGGTTTTTTTCAAAAGCTTGCTTTAGTAGTAGTGGGTTTGCAACTATCATAAAATCATAGAATGTTCTGGGTTGGAAGGGAAATTCAAGATCATCTAGTTCACTCCCCCTGCCATGGGCAGGGATATCTTAACACTGTTAGACATTTCATGCATCTTGTGTTTTGAGCTCTCGGTTACTTCCTTTTAGAAAATAACTTGAAAGGTAAATTCTATATGAGGAAATCACCACTTTAAGTGGTCTTTATGAGAAAGTAATTCCTGTTAACCAAGAGTCTGATAAAATTAGTTTGCGCATACCATACTGGAACTTGTGTTCCTATATCTGCAGATTTCTGATGTTGGATCACTGCACCTAATTCACTCCCATTTGAATTTGTTATACTCTATACAGTTAAAGACTGGCATAGTGCCTGGCTTCAAGTAGTGGGTGCCACTGCTAAACTGCTGATACAAAGGTCACATGGGGGAAGATTTTAATTTTTTTAAATTTGATTAATGTGGTTTATGAAATACAACCTCCATGTAAAACTTACCTGCTGCACAATTGAAAAATTGTTTCTGGCCTGCCTTCTAGTTCTGACTTGGTGTGAATCAGTTCCCAGATACAGCTGTTCTCTGTTCCTGTGCATGGAAAGAAACGTTATTTTGCATACGCTCCACAAAACCTTTGGCATTAGAAAGACAAGGGTAGAGCTCCTCCATTCTCCCAACTGCAGTGTTAACACAGCCATGTGTGCATCTACAGAAGATCTCACCCAAATTGGAACCCAGCAGTCCCCTTGAGCTCTCTTGTTGCAGCAGCCTAGCACTGCCTTGAATAACTACTCTCTTGGAGAGTTGCTTCCCCCATTCTAGCTGCTTCTCCATGTCTTCCAGCCTTAACAGGCCTTCACTCAGGTGTGCTCTAAAGACCTTGTGACACTTTGCAGAGCATACAGAAGTGGACAGGACCATAAAGATCAAATTGAAAATAAACCTGCAGCCCTCTGCTACCACAAATTACAGTCAACTTTCCCCTGTTTGAAAAAACATGAGGATCAGCACACACAGCATCAGGGTGTCACCATGATGTCAACTATGGTAAATCACCTTCCTTTTACTGGGGGTTTCCATTTTGTCATTCCTTCACATCATGTTATATCTCCCTAAATGCACAGAAGAAGTGAACATACCAAATGAAGAAAGTCTGTGAATATATCAAGCCTGTACCCCCTGAGCACAGAGACAACACAGAGTGGATAGTATTTTCTCTACACCTGCCTGTTTCCAGAGGCTCCAGAAAGATGACTGGAAGAAGCAGCATTACAGAATCCCAGAAAAGCATTCAATCCTAAAGTATTTACTGCAAGAGTTACCTGCTGTGTTCCCCAGTCGAACTTGAAGAGCAGATAAAGGAATCAGCCAACGAAATTTAAATGCATCCAAGTCACCATAATTATGTGCAGCACGAACATTGGTAGGCTGTAAAAAGAAAAAAAAGGATATTTCTAAGATGTAGAAGTAGAAAAGTGGTGGTGTTTTGTGTTACTCTTAAAAGACCTGCTTCTGAAGAAAAACTAAGTTCATTAAACTTTCCTTCAGTACCTTAAAATATGCTTTTAAATGTAGTTGAAATGGTGATAGACACAACCTTTGGAATTCGTAATTGCTTCAACTTTTAAAAGCCATTTGATTTTAATGGATAAAAATAATACTTTGCCTGTAAAGTACTACCAGGGAACAAGTTTTCTCTGAAAGAACATGCAGACTGTTGATTAACAGAATACATTAATCATGTAGCTGACTGCTGCTACTTTTAGAGCCCCTCCATCTGTTAAAATAAGCAAGGTGCAGTACATTACCACTGGTACTTGGAACATACAACTTGCTACCTGCCTTCTACATTTTAGGTATGTAAATGGGTACAGAGGAGGTTATGTCTATAATGCCCCTTTTCCTTTCTTTCCAGGATGATCAAGGGTCTGTAAAACAAAGGTTTTTCACCTACACCCTGTGTTACGGTAGGCCATCATAAATGCTGTCTGGAAGAATCAGTGATTTCTGCATGGCTATGTTTCATATTCCACCTGATAAAACTAACATGGGGCTCACACAGAGAAGATGCTGCTGCTTACTAAATAACAAAAAATATTTATTGCTACACAGATATTGAATACTTGTTTTAGCTGGGATAGCCAGAATTCCAGCTTAGGAAGGGAAAGTGGTGTTTCACCTCAAACACTCCCCCTTCAATGCTGGTATGGTCTGTCTCACATTGCAAGATAAACATCCACCACCTCCACTGATACCAGACTTACCATTTTCTTTTTCAGTTTGTAGTTCTCCTTATACACCAGTATTACAGCCCTCTTGAAAACTAAAAAGAAAACAAAGAAAGGAAAACTTAATTACAGGCATAATATTCAATGAAAATACTATCTTGGAGAAACTGATTATTGTAGTCATGGGCATGTGAAGGATAAGCAAGCGTTGAAAAGCATTTGCCCTGGATTAAGATGACAACTGGGTTTTTCATCCTGCACTTCTATGCAATGGTATTATTTTTCCCTCAGATTTTGTTGCAGGCATTTAGGATGAAGCCATTCTGCACATATATTCTGATGCTGCCAGCAACCACCTATCTCCTGTAAGTCTTCACATAAAAAAATAGAGCAGCTGTAGATTAGATGTAAAAATTTTCTTTCTGTAATCAGTGGATATTTTCAAGTGGAGCAAAGGGCCTCTAAAAGCAGAGTGCTGTGAAGGACACAGTCTGTTCTTCGTGCAGTTTGACATTTGTTTAGTTTCTCAGACATCTCAATTCCTACTTTTCCTTCTGCAAGACTTCTCTGGCTTCTACAAAATCCCACTGGAGTGTCTCACTAACTTTATCTAATCTTTCAGACTCCAGGGAGACAGGGACATGTGGTCAGGGACATTGCTCCCATCTGTAAGGAGGAACAGAAACACAGAGGCATTGAAGTTGCAGATGAACTGAAGGATGGTTCCTCAGAGCCATCCTAGATCCCACATTGGTTGCTAGGGCAGAATTAGCTCTATCGCTGCTCATGCATCCATGTTTCCTTCCAGAGGAATGAGGGACAGTGGTATGAATTTGAGTCTTATTTCTACATTAAGCCAGGATGCAGCCACAGCAAGCACAGCATTAACCCCAGAGCTTGGCAGCTTCCTTCAGTTCTACATATTAGGTGCATTTTCTAAGCTGCCTGCAGGGAGTTCAAAGTGAGAATAATCAGTTTCCCAAGTGGCAGATGGCCAGTCCAAGCTAAGCATCAGGCCCAGAGTCCTTTCATTCATACATGTCTTGCTGGGAAGTGTCCAGCATACACACATCACTGAAAAGCTCATCCCAGGGAAGGAGTGCCCTGAGAAAGAGAAACTTGTCTGTCATCAACTGAAGCTACTCTGTAGTTCTTTATCCACTGAAATATTAAAATAATATTTTTTACAGAAATGGACTCTTGTTTGTATGCTCTCATTTCCACATCAAGTTTCAGGTTAAAATAATCTGGATGGTGATTTCAGTGCAGTAGCTGTAAAGCAGAAGTTATTCTGAATTCACAAGAGTAGAATAAATCATGGTTTTCCAACAAGTCTTTGAAAGCCTCATTTAACAGATTTTTCTAAAGAGTCTAATACTGCCTCTTGAAAATCACTGATTTCCATAGTTTAAATATAGGCAAGACAGCAGCTGAGGGTGGCTCACAGAGCAAACAGTACCAGCAAGCAAACAAATAGAATTTTTTTCATATTAGGAAATACAGCTATGTATTTTTTCAGATATAAGTCCGCCCTAGATATCACATGACTACAGGGAAGGCTTTTATCCTGTGAGAAGATCTAATGTGGCAATCTTTAGATTTGAAAGAGCAGAGTCATTAAGGAAGACACTTACCAAACACTGTAAGTTCAAGGTCTTTCCTTGCTTTGCCCAGTGATGGGAAGGGATTCAGCCATGTAACTGTAGAGTGCATAAGAAGTTCTCCCATTGAAAGCTCTGTCACCTGTATTAAATTATAACAGCAGACAATATAAATAAACAGTATAAATACATACATCAGTGCTGCATTTTACACATATGTAAAACATATGTGAGTACACATTGGTAACTTTAAGGATCTATGTTTTCTTTATTTACTCTATGTATAGAAAAAGATCTGCACTACAGCAGGAAAAGTGTCAGTGACTACACAAAGTAGTAGTCCCTAAGTTATGGAAGGTGGATAGAAGTTCTTACTATTTATAACTTGGAAAAATGTTGTGATCTAATAATCTTACATTTACATATAGCCAGTTGTGAACTGCCTGATTTATTAGCTGTAAGTATCTTTAATTTCTATGGAGTAATTAGTATTAATGCCACTGCAAATGCCAGAATTAATGGAGGTCTTGTTGTCTAAGGCTCTTTTCTTCTGTGGGACAACATAATGCTGAAGAATATCACACACAGGCTGTCAAATTTTGTTTCCCCATAAATTATGAGAAAGCAGGAGTCAACTGGGACAATTTGACTTTTACTAGCAGGAAATTAAACAACTGAGATGACATCTCTCTTATCTGATATCCAACTTAAAAGATTTTATCTGCTTAGTAATTGTTTGATGTAAATGGTTAAGTTGAGGCCTTGCTGCCCCAGTTCTGGGAGATGACTGCACACAGTCTGTATAACTAATGGGTTTTGCTCTGACAAATACCCATGGATGCCTCAGCACTGGAAGTGTAGAGAATGAGAATAACAGACCTTAATGTGAAATCCCTCGATTGCCATTTTCATTTACACGGGTGAAAAAATATGTTAAGAACTTAAGAATTCAATAGCATAAAATCTGAATGCCTTGGGGCATGGATAATCTCTGCAACATTTTGACAAGAGGAGGTTTTTTTCTAGTGAGAGCTATGTCTACTTCTGCTTGCAATTCCTGTCAGTCCAGAAGGTGACTATGGCAGCTGTCTGAAAATTTTACTGGAACCTACTGACAGAAAGAAACTTGACAGGCAGATACAAAAGAGAAGTCAAAATATTAAAGGAAAATGGAGCAAGCTGGATAATGCTTCAAGAGTCAATACAACATGTTGTTTCTTCTCTTACCTCTTTCTCTGTTCCACTTTGATCTGCAACCAGTTGGTCAAATACAGTGCCATAATCTTCATATATCTTCTGCATCTCATTGATGTGACTTGCTACTTTTTCCATTGCCTTCAGTGCTTCTGTAAGGTTTAAAATTTTCATAGACAGCTATTTAATTAATTTGTATTTTCTAAGCAAAATTTTTAATTGAATTTCCCTTGAGGCACGTAAAATTATGTTGCCTTTCCAAGGTCTGGTGAACTGAATTCTAGCTTTATATCACTGCTTTCTTGTAGCAACAGTACAAGGAATACTTCCTGGTCAGAGTAAGTGAAAAATGCTCATGTGGTGTCTTAAGTGCTTGAAAAGGCTGCAATAAGCATTCCAGTGACAAGCCCCCAAATGTATCAATATTTATAGCAATATGATAGTAATCATGGTTAAATTTTGCATCTTGCAAATATAGGGCCATTAGGACCTCTGGCGTAATCTACACTCATCCTATAATAAGTTATCTAATTATCTTTAGGAGAAACAAATTGCATTTGTCTACCCCAGAATGGACAAAGAAATACAGTGTGAGGCTGTACAGGTTCCTCATAGACTGTATACATTAAATGCTGGTGGCTAAGTTTTGTTTAAATTTCGTTTTCCAAATAAGAATGTCATTAGACTCCACTAGATTTTTGTATTAGTTCAGAACAGAATTGGACAAGGGTACTTTGTTTAATCAGTTCTTAATGGTACAGCATTTTAGCAGTTTGATATCCATCCTGACCTGCTCATATATCCCCTCCAAAGGAAAAATATCAGAAGCTCCTTTGAAGTCAGTAAGAGCCTCACGAGTTTTTACTGACAATGTATTTTGCCTGCATCTGTTTTGTGAAAATGACAATCAATCCATAAAATAGATCTCTTGATTTTCATCCACCATGTGCAGACAGACCTGAACTGGAATTTGCCAGGGTGAACTCCCAGGCATCTGAGCCTAGAAAAGCAATAAACTCTAATGTCGGTTAGACAAGTCACTCTACATGGGAGCACTGTAAAGATTTGGCAAAGATTTCTTCTACACAAGCAGGAGTCACAGAAAGACTTCAAATAACAAACATTTCCTTCTGTGGTGCTCTTAAACTTTGACATATTTCAAGAACTAAATAATAACCACAAGATGGAGCCTTGGTCAGTGTTTCTCAAGTAGGTAAAAAAAAGAAAAAGCAGCACTGTGACCTGACATGCTCCTGAGCATGAGAATAAAGACCTCAGTCCTACTTGCCATAGCAAATCCTGGGCATAACTACTCAAAGGGACTTGGTCATACCAAGCATGACTTTTAGCCAAAAGAATGAAAAAAATACTTATTATTTTTAAGGAAAGGAAAGGAAAGGAAAGGAAAGGAAAGGAATTCTCTCTAGGTTTTGACAAGTTCTGTGCTATCAACCAGAATGCCTACCTGTATCTTCAGAAAGGGCAGGAAATAAAACTTAACTCATGTTCATTCCTGCAGAAGAAAGGGAGAAGTTACCTGTCAGATGATAGTGCTCCTCACTCTCATTGTCTGTCAGAGACACTAGCTCTTTTAAAAGCAGAGGATATTTCAGCACTCTCTGAACAGGCTTTATGAGATATGACTCCAGTGTTGAAGAATGTTGCTTTGTGGGATTTCGAGCATCCAGAAAGGTCTTAAAGGCACTATCCGTTTTGGCTAGATGAAAAAAAAATATAAAAAGAAAAAAAAAGCATTGGTCACTTGAACATGGAAGTCATAGAAGCTACAATAATTTGAAAGTGTGGAATTGCAACTTGCTTGAACCCAGCACCTTTTCAATGGATGGTTTACAGAGTAGTATACACTATTCACTTCATACTAATTTCCTGCATTAAATCACATTCATAAGGGCTGAGAGAGCAATTTTATGAAGATGAGATTATTCCTATAATTTTTCCACTCCATTGCAGCGAATAGCAGAGGAAGTAATTCCTGACTTATTCTACCACTTGTTGCTGCTTTTGGGAGCCCGGGTCTGCAGACAGCACAAACTTGGGGAAGGAGTTTCTACTGCCTGGAGGTTACAAAAGGCAGTAGATCCTTCAGGTCTATACCATATTTCAGCAGAGCCTCTGATCTTAGATCTTCCTGTTGAAAGATACCTAATTAGACTTTGTTTTATAGCAATACTTATTCCTTGATTTGTACCAATATTCTCTGCATGTTCACAAGATTTGTTACGGTAGTTCACTGCAGCTTGAACTCATGTAAATGAATTACAATAATAAAGACAACCGTTACCTCTCTCAAGAACTTTCTGAACTTTGATGTGGTTTGCACAGAAGCCACTGTACAGTTTGAAGTGGTCAGCATAATACAGAAAGGAGCCTCCGAGGGAAAACAGCAATTTCTGAAATCAACACAATTAAAACACAAATTCACTACTAGAGTCCTAAATAAATATTCAGGCACACAACACACAGACTCAATGGCGCAATTATCTGCTATCTTTCTGTACAGACATATATACAACATGAACATACTACTGGTAGTAACTTGATGATATTTTTGTATTTTGTGGAGTGTAGAGGTCAGCCTATTTAGGCACAGCCTGCAATTTTCTCCTTTCTTCCTGTGCAGGTATTCTGTTTTACTTCATATTTCAGGCAGCATGGGAATAAAAATCAACAGACATGTAACTATGTTGTGCTGGGAAAAAAAACATGAGCAATAGGAAGCAAGATATAAAAGTGCCAAGCCAGAAGAGACAGAGTAAAACAAATACAGGATTGCTTTACAACTGTTTTAATTTTTTCAGGCAGGTGGTAATTACAAGACACCTCATGTTCTTGGATGAAGGGGAGGTTGGGAAGATGTAGGAGGGACTGATTAACAAGAGAGAGGGTTTTTAGAAAAATTCCTTTCCAAAGCAAATATAAGAAAGAGGAGTAGTGAGGAAGGAGAAAAGCAGCTCTTTGCCCTCTTTTAATCAGTGTTTGCTCCACAAAATGCAGCAGGTGTTGGGGAGACCTGCCAGAAGTTGCGCTCAGTCCTGAGCCAGTGACTCCATCGCCAGGGAACCTACTTCCTCCAGCCAGGGCAGGTAGTGAGTGGTGCTACAGCCATTTGCACTTTGCAGGCCCTCTGCTTGGACCTCACAATGTGGGAAACTCATGTGGCTTTTAAGAAGAAAAGCTCCCAGTCTGTAGTGGGTTAGTTGGGCACAGCAGTGAGAAGCATAGGCAGGGCAGAATTCAGTATAGCAACAAGAACCTCTCTACAAAGGAGTTCTGCCTCACAAACACTGTCAGTGTATCGTGTCCTCAAAGTCTACTCCGCCTTTTCCCATGCTGTAACTTTTGCCATGGGAAGGAGGAAGATAAGGCCACAAAAAATAGCACTTATCTTTCATTGCTGAATAGAAGTCTGTAATCCAAAGTAAAGCTTCAAACACAAAAGCAATCTTATGAAACTTCTTAGAGCCAGAAACTTCTTAGAGCCAGATTTTTAGAAACATTTGCAGGCACACTACAAAGTATGAAATGATGAAATATTTACCCGGAACTGAGATGGTGTTTCCAATGTGTTAAAATCTGAGGAAGAAGATATTCCATCTTCAAGGGTCTCCAAAAACACCTTCTGGAAATCCAGCATTTCTGGCAGGCTGCCAAACAAGGACTCCATCTGTGGAAAACAACAGGCTATGAAGTACAGCACTCCATGGACCTAAGAGTGGTCTTTTGAAAACAGTGCACTAAGGAGATGTAACACACAGAGATTGCAAAGGCCAATCATGTTTTCATTAATATTTTTCAAACAGGTTTTATAAAAATATCCATACAAAATGTGAAGATTTCTCAGCAGTTAATTCAGAAGAACAATTACGCTATAAGAAAAGGAAGTGACGCACACACCACACAGAAAGGCACTGACTGGTGTCATTCCTATTGACATCTTTGCTGTTTGCTTTTTCTGTTATGTTCTTAGCAATGAAAAACCCAAGTCCCAAGGTCTTAGCCCATAAAAGAATGAAAAGGATATTTTTCAGATGTTCCCTCACCTCATCCTGAGTAAGGAAGGTCTCTTTTTGAAGAGGCTCTAAGTACAGCTCGAAGAGGCAGCTCAAGTCCTGCAAGAAAGAGTATTTGTTCACTATTTATGTAACATTTTGAAACTGTTCTTCAAGTGGCAACCTTGAGATAGGGGTAAGTTTGGGGAATGAATTAAAGATACAATTCCTTTTCAGTAACAAAATTACCTGCATGTTGTTAGCAAAGAAGCTACTGCTAAATTAGAGGCAAACTGATTTCAGGGTAATGTTTTTATTTCATCCTTAAAGCTTCACAACTTGATTATAACAAATTTTAGCCTAGCATGAGGAAAAAAATGTTACAGGAAATTGTTTTCCAATGAGTCTACCTGTTATGGACAGCATCAAATGTTTTCATCATGTATGTTAAATAAACTATACAAATAACCATTTATTTAAACATCTGTAATAATATTCAGAAGATAGCATTTTAAAAACCTATTAGTTATTAAAGCGTTCAGTTATGTTGTCAGGTAGGTGTGGTCAAGGGCTTTTTCAGTCACTTCTTCAGAGAATTGATGCCACTTTTGAAGGCTTCTTCCCCCACACCAAAGCATGACAGCAGGGCTGGGGCCCACTACAGGGCTCTCCGACCCTGGGAAGAGACACACCAGAAATGCTATGCAGAAGGAATAATCAGCAGCTCCCCAAGAATGCCATAAAAAGTATGTGCAGCCTGCCAGGATTTTTCCTGATGCAAAATTTAATATATATCAGTGACCTCCATAGTAAGGCTTTGTTCAAGTGACTCCTCTAAAAGAAACATCAGGTGGACATAAATGAGGGTCCAGCATATAGCTGTATTAGTGCCTTGGTGGATGTACAAAGTGTTTTCTTTTCCACAAACATTATTGCAGCAAGCACTGATATCTGCAAATACATGTTTTCAGATCCAGAAAAGGAGACCTCCTTCTTGCTGGAAGTCAATGAAATCAATGTTTTCATGTTTCTTTTGGCATCCAGTCACATGCATTTAGGGTTTATTAAAAGAAGAGAGACACATTGAAAAAAATTACAGACTTATCAGTCAGAAGAGAAATAACTTTCATGTGATACTACAACCCACTGGACCTGTGCCTTCTAGCTTTGCTGATTCAAAAATAATCATGCACTATTTTCCACAATTAAGCTTTCCTTTCTCATTTTGTAAGAGACTATTCTATTCTTCTACCAGATTTATTTTCATCTTGAAAACTAGGGAGACATCCCCTGGAAAACCCTTTTTGTATTGCAGGTATCTTCTCCTCACAAGTGACCACTCTCCGATACAAACTGATGACAACTGATGCTACTACATCAAATCCTACAGCCTCAATTACAGGAGCACGTCTGCCAAAAACAACAGGAACAATTAGGTAAGGAGACTTTGTAGGTTATAGCCCTTGTAGAGGGCTGGTTATATAAAGATAAGATCAAAATATGCTAAGACCACCCACAAGTCATGGTTAGTCTCAAAAATAAGCCTCAAAAACAAGTGAGCCTTTTTTTTTTTTTTTACCTTGACATAAGATTTCTCAGTGTCCATAAGCTCTTGGATGACTTTCCTAAGTCTATCTGCATCAGAAAGGTGGCGAGCCAGTGGTCGTGGAGGTGGATCATGGTTGTCCTTCTGTCCTTCCATATTGCTTGCTTGGACTTCTTGGAAGTTCCGGCACAACGCACTGATCTGTTCCGCACTCTGTTGAGTAAGAAACAGACAAGCGACGATGTTTTAGAATACAAGTTGTACTACAATTATTTCTAAATCACTCTGATTTTGTTCATGCTACAAATTCAGGGGCCAGAGCATGCCACTGATTTTTGTCAGATGTGTATCTTGACAGCTTTGAACATCTTTAATTTATAGCAGAATGACATCATAGCAGTAAAAAGTATTTAAAATTTGCTAGAGATTTTCCAGCACAAATTATTTTCAGTTGTCCAATGCAAACTTGTGGAATGCAAAAGATGAGAGAGCACCTGGATCTACTGCATACTTTGATTCTTATGGCCCTAGCATCACACTGTTTTCCATCTCTCTGACTTTGCAACACTCACTGCATCAAAATAGAAAGAATTAGCAGATAAATATCTTACGAACATCCAGAATAATTCTTCTTTTTCGTCTGCTGCCTAAATTGTGTGTTTAGTTGTTGTTTTTTAAACAATGAGACATGGAGCTGAGGGTTAAGATTCCAATGTCAGAGGGTGTCAAAAGATGGTCAGATGCTTTCTCTCCAAGGAGAAAACTACATATCAGGATCTTTTGCTTTTAAAAAAGGCAAATGGAAACCAAAATCCTTCAGATTCTTTAGGAAGAATGAGATTCTTTAGAAGAATTTCTTTAGAAAAGAAAACAAAAAACCAGGAAATTTTCAAGCAAGGGTGGGAATTGAATATAGAAGAACAACAGTTAATCTTGTGAGGCAAAGATAGAAGAGAATGAGATATTTCTGACGCTATGAAATAGGTATGTAATTTGCTCATTTGACCACCACTAAGAGCAACTTTTGCAGGCAATAATCTTCAAAGCCTAATTTGACAATTATTTCACTATTCTCTTTTTTATGTGTTGCTTTCCTGAATGCTAAAATATCACCACCATTACCCAATTCTATGATACCAGCACTTGGTATCCACATTTTGAACTACACTTTGTAGTATACAAAACAATTCTTCTGCAGTGCTTCTGTCATTGAGACAGTTGCATATGCTGTGCGCCATTTACCACCTTGTATTTAGCAAGTGCATTCAAATGAGGACTTCATGAAGCTGCCTTATTTTCTCTGTAAGTCTTATTTCAGTGATGATATCAGGACATGAGTGCATTTCAGAACTGTCTTAATTTGTACTTATTTATTCCTCATGCTGTTTCAAGTAATCTTTTTTGGGTGTCCTGGTTCACCACTGATTACCTGTGTAGCTTGGTTCACCAACATACTTGGCCATCAAAAGAACAAATGAAAAGTTACTCTGAAAATGAATTGAGCTATACAAAGTCCCAGTAAAGCTGAGGCTAAATGAACTAGCAATATTTAATCTCAACCATTCCTGTGATAAAACACCTATATGATGAAAAATGAATGTTAAAATGTCTGATATTTGCCATATAGTCCATATTACTCTGTAGCTTCCCAGCTCCCGGTTTTGAAAAATGTCACCACTCTAAAAAACTTAAGTTACTTTCCTCACTGATATGTGCAACTAGCTTCATAATCCAGTATAATGACAACTTGCAGGACAATGAAATTTAGATACATTTAGTATTTTCAACACTTATTAGGATCTAACAACATGCAATATAAATTGAACAATGTTTGTTAGAATTACAGCTGCACAGTGATGGAATACATTTAAAAATTATAGTCAGTCTGTGACACTTAAATTAATTAGTGGTTTGCAAACAAATTGTTTAGGAAATGGTGTGTGTGTGTGTGTGTATGTGGGTGATTTTAAAGCAGCCTCTAAAGAACTGAATGCCAAAGCACTTCAGTTTTGTTTTCTTTGTTTCTGATGTCAGAAAGGTTTGTATTTGTATCAGAATTTTTCATATTTTACACTCTCTACAGCTCAAGATGCACATGGGCAGGTTGATTTACATCAGCCTTATGACTGATCAAGGACACAGGGATCAAGGATGCCAGGCAGCCTATTGAAAACAAGTCACAAGCACCATCATCAGGCACAGTTTAACAAGGAACAGTTAGAAGTCCTCTATTCCTCCTCAACCACCTTTGCATATAGAGCAGGCAGACATTGGGGAACATGCTATTTCTACATCCCCTTGAGTTTTGGGGTCAGTGCTGCATCTGTCACCAAGAATCACTGTATGGGAAAGCGTATGGAAATAGATGATACTCCTCAACATAAGTACTTTTTGATCACCTAAGCAATATAATTCTGCTTTCAAAAATTGTTCTGCATAGCTGGCTTAAGCCCAAGACACAGGATTACCTCTCAGATACTGCCAACAGGCACTGATTTTTATAAACTTCAATATGTTCCTGAATATGTTTGCAAATTTGGCATTAAAAACATTGCCCTTGGCCTCCCTGCTCACAGGATCTTTTCCTTAAGTCTTGCTGTTCTGTCTCCTTCCCTTTATGGGAGTCTTCCAGACTCTGCAATATCCAGACCTCATTCTTTGTACCCACTGTGGTACTTACATTTGGGTCAAAGCAAGCATGAAATGCTACTTGATCACAGGACAAAGGTGTTTCACATTCACTCACACATGTTGCACAGGCCACAGAAGATGAAGGATCCCATTTTGCCAGTGGAACCACTGGTTCTCAACAAAGAGCCTCGTATAAATGAGATACTTCATAGCAACAAATAAGTAGAGAAGTATAAAAAAATTCTTCCCCCACGTTTCTTCACAAAACTCTCTTACCACCTAGACTGGGATCTCTACCTTTTTCCCCTAGTGTTCTGGATGCTGCTTTCTGCCTCTGACATGAAACCATTTCCTTCTCTTTTAAAGTGTTTAAAACAGATCTTTTCTAGAAAGTCTCTGGTGATAACTCCTAGGACCATCTCTTTCCTATCTTGTATGTGTGGGTAAGAGAGGCTGAGCTGCTGCCCTGTGTTTGGAATTGTCCTACAGCTGGGATTTCGAAGCCAGCTGGGCATTCTGGATGTCAAATCAAAACTTGTTAGTCCTGTGCCCTTAAGCCAAGAAGTCTCAAAAGGAGCCCTCTGTTGATACTACACACATCCACTACAATCTTGAATAAAGGAGGAATTAACCCTGAATTTGCTCTGACCTTGACATTGCAATTGCTCGTACAAGCAGACACAACTCTCAGATAAAACTGATAAATTTCTCAAGCACACAGCTGCTTTTATTTGCGCAGGACCAAGACTGTTTGTACTTAGTATATGGTAAAAAAATCATTTATGCCAACCTGTGTACAGCTCATCAGAATAAAAATCTTTAAGTTTAAGAAAAGTCCAGATAACTGACTCTGGACAAGGCAGTTGGGTACAGATAAAAGCTGAGGAGAAACTACAGTGGAAGCAACGAACTTCCTCCAAAATCCATCACTTGACCTTATGTATGCCACTTTCAGCAATGTGTATAGGGGATTGCAAGCAGCTTAAGCTTACCTTTGGCACTGAACAGCAGACAGGTAAGGCTAAATATCCAAAAATTAAGACTAACAGTGCTAGAGCTGGGAGAGACAAATTGAGTTTATGCAGGGCTTATAGAAAAAAAAAACAACCCACATATACTTGCATTTCAGGGAGAAGGAAGCTAAGGAGCACTGTGCTGATTTATTTGCCATATTCAAGATCTTCCAACAAAGCTGTATAAACCCTTCGACAGATCTAACAGTCAGGGGAAGCAACCTCCTGCCCAATGCTCTCTTGGCCTCTTAGAAAACAGAAGGATGTGTAGAAGTAGCCTGGAGAAACATTTCTTTCATCCCTGCATATTTGAGACTCAGTCTTACGTTCCACATCCTTTTGCAGGGAGTATTCTCTGTGAATGTGGACTGCTTAAAGTAACCTTTGAAGGGAAAGTTCCAATTCACAGAGATGTCACCTTGACCCACACAGCCAACCACTGCAGTGGTGCTCAGCTTGTCAGATAGAGATATAGCACATTCCATTTTCAATAATAGTTCTGATAAGAAATATTACAGATTATTCCCCTAAAGTGAGCAAAAAGATACTCTTACAAGGATGTCTTACAAATTTTCTCTGGTCCCTGCAGACAAGCATATCATCATTTGAAGCTGTGCTATCCCCACCAGAGTAACAAAACCCCATAAAATTAATCACTGAGAAAGCAGAAGACACTAATCAGCAGTGGTTAAGAACTAGCACAACAATTTCATGGCTATCCTGTGACTTTCTACCAAATTATACTGATTGAGCATAAATGCTGCACAAGGTCAATTAGTGTTACAGGGTCTCTCCATGATGCTGTTTACTTTACCCTCATTTATACGTATCATGTACTCTGCCAGTCTGTCAGGGTTTGTTTGAAAAAGTGATAGAAAGGAACCTTTTGAGTAGGCTTAGAAAACTCTACACAGCTTAAGAAAGGCTCCTTGATGAAGTGAAAGCCATGCATGTCCTTTGAAGAGTTTTCAGGATTCTGTACCCTTTTGCAGGACACAGACCACATCTACAGGGTGGATCACCAATCCTTTGAATTGCCTACCCTAAGAAAAAACATGCTCAGAAACATCCTGCAGAAACAGATTAGATGTGTGCCCTCTAAAAATGAACAGCTAACACATCAGCTCTGTCTGATGTATGTATTTCCAGGAAAACTGAATGCACCAGTCAGCAGAAGAAATACAATTACATGGAATTTTGAGCAATGAACAGCTGGCCTGAGACCCTTCACATCACTTACCCTTTGTAAAAGGAAAGCTCTTGGAGATGTCTATCCATTTTACTTTGTGTTAGATAGTGTTTCTCTCCAGAACAAAGGTAGCCCTGATAGTCACCATTTTTTTATGGGTGCATCACTCTATGGGCATCTCTGGCATCTCCTCAGACTGGAAACTTCTTTTGTAACCAAGCAATAAAAAAGGCTAGAAAGTTGCAGGCCTTAGCTTCATTAAAGACCACAGAAAAAAAGTTGCTTTATGTTACACACCAGTACAATACCTCACTCCTCTAATTTGTTCATTAAAACTGGAAAATGCCAGCAGAGGTACAATACATCCCTCCTATAATTTGTTCATTAAAACTGGAAAATGCCAGCAGAGCTTTACTGAAAAATACCTTGTGCGATTTTCACCATAGATGTCTGGGCAAAAGTGCCGCTCAGCTTTTGGCAACAGAAGCTAAACCAAAGCAGTAGCCTCAGTCATTATTTATCTTCTGTTCTTTCTCCTTTTTTTCCCAACTTCAAGGCCACTCAGAATATGAAATTGTTCCTGACTGACAATGAAATTCTAGGGGTCTGCTTTGTTTCAATCTGTCTCTTGTGTGTCTTTTAAGTAAAATATTTAAAACTTTGCTAAAAGAAGGGCATTTTTTTTCAGTGTCCTCTCAGATTCTTCATAGCAATAAGCAAAGCATAGTTAGAGCTATGTTTTAAGGAAGGAGAAGCAAATCCTCTGCACCACAGTATGAGAAGCTGCCCTGCTAGACATTACCAGAAAATACAACAGGCAAGGAATTAACAATGAACTTTTGGTTTTGAGTTAGAATTTCCCAGTTTCAGAGAGACTCATGTTAGCAAATCAGCCTAACACAATTAGATGTCACCAACCTCATTTAGAATTATCATAGATACAATAAGAAGAGGGGCTGATGACCCAGTAGTTCTTTCCAGAGAACACAGGGTAAGGCCTGAAAGAAGGCTGAACATACAGCTGTGTAAAACAGCTAAGATGCAACCCACCTGATGTGGTGCCTGAGCTATTGATATTTGCAATGTGGCAAATCTTCCCTCTCACTTGTCACACAGAGAGATGCCCATCTTTCTCCTTGAGTACCGAAGATCCACCAGTGGTGACTGAGGTACTTGACTGAAACTCTTGTTATAAACCAAGCCATACAGCAGGGATCTGGGCCCAAGAACCTGCATTGACCAGGTCCCCAGGACAAGCAGCAACCACTGAGTTCATAGAGGCTGTGCTCAGTTTCTCTAGAATCAGTCCCCAAAGTCAACTGACCCAACTCATACCAAAGTCAAAAGCGAAACAGAAGTGATTTCCATCTCAGGATACTAAATCCTGACTATACAAAACGTAAAGGTCAGAGCATCAAGAAAACAAAAAGAGAAACCCTGACAGCCCAGCTCACAAAAAGGAGAGTTTCATGAGGTAGTACCAAAGCACACAATAAAAATATTCCCAAACTCTGATTTTGTAAAAACACTGTCAGTTCTTCCTTCCCTGGGTCCTTACCCTGATGTTGTCAATTATAATGCAGAAGGCTCATGTATTTTTCTGTCACCTGTGTAATACATATACACAGCTTCCTTATATTTTCCCAGCAATACCTTGATTATAGATCATATTTTTCCCTCCCTATTTCCACAATATTAACTTAGTTGTGAAAAAACACAGAAACAGTTAAAATATTCACGCTGCAGTTATTTCCAAATTTCCACAAAAAATCTCTTTTAAAACCTTCCCACTTCTTGTCAAAATATGGATCTTTCTTAGTCCTTTCTCTGAAAGATGTAAGAAATAACAATTTTCCTGAGCCCAGCAGCAAACAGTGCAGGCAACCAACCCACCGTTCCCTCCCCCAAACTTCAGAAACCCCAAGCTTTTTCCCATGCAGAGTACTGGTACAAACTCCCCCACCAACTACACACTGCCAGAACACAGTATTTGATTACAAATGCTGGGACAGTCATTATTTATCGAGTCCAGGCAGCTCAGATCTTCTGCAGCCCCATCACCCCAGCCTGATCAGGCAGCACCCCCAGCTGAAGCCACGCCGCTGCAGAACTCACCACCGAGAACATCCTGTGCAGGGAGCCGTAAGCTGCTGCTGCCTGCTGCTGGGTTTTGCGAGCCAGCGCTAAACTCTTAGCCCTGGTTTTACTCCTCCTGAAGGCGGGCATTGTGCCTTGTGAATGCAAACTTTGCCAAAGGAAAAGGGCTCTCGGAAGGAAGCCACGGATGTTGCGATACCCCACGAACACACCTTCCCTCTGAGCTCAGCTGCACAAGTTTCTCTTTTGTGCTGATTAACCAAAATCAGAGGCGCTGACAACATCCCAATGCAGCGAGGCTAAGCAGTGTATGAAAGTACAGACAGACCTGCCATGCCTCCCTTTCTTGCTACAAATGAAGGAAAAATATGCTAGATGTGAGTGCAGGAAAAGTGCAGTTATGACAAGGCAAGATGGATTTGATCTCCGCAGAAATATACCTGCCTCCCTGCCTGTGAAATTTACTGCATAAACAAAACATCAGGTGCTTTGAGAAAGTTAGCCAAATACCTAAAAATATCTAGAGGGTGCTGACTGCCCTGAAGGTCAGCATGATTTATCAATAGCACTGATGCTCTGTCAAGGGTATATATGCTGCTAAATGTTGTGGCATACAAATGCTCTTACAATGATAAAATGAAAAACAAATAGGCAGCTCTCTGGATGATTTCTTTATATAAGTATGCTTGTCCTTTGTTTGAACTTTTTAGCCATAATTATATCAATAAAAAGAAATTTAAAATGAGCTCAGTAATAAATTCAGGCTTGAAAGTAAGAGTCCTGATGTTGACATATTTACACAAAACCAATTGGGTCTATGGATAGATTACTCTAAGAACAATGCAACTTTAAATAAAACATTATAGGACATGACAACACTGAACTGAAGAGATAAAAGACTGACAACCAATTAATTAATAAAAGAGAACTACACCAGTGGCATAACAAAACACAGCACCTCCCATGTTGCCCCTATCACAGCACTCCTACAGTGCAACGAAGCTGAGCTCTAAGGCTTCATTCCACACTGCCCTTGCCAGCACCTCTTGCTCTCTAGCAAACTCTTCTCTTGAACCCAAATGATACACCAAGCCTGGGCATCTATATGTGCACTGCTTTAGAGGTTTCAAGGATATTCACCTTCATACAAGCAAGGGAATAACACAGCTTTCTCCTTTAATTACTGCAATTAAACTTACATCCATCTCTTTCCAAATCATTAGCACAACTTGACAGCTCAGCATTTGCCAAACTGTGCAGCTCAGTCACTGAGAGGCTGCCTATCAGAGGAAAAATGATGCTGGAGCTCTGAAACAACATGCTGCTGATAAGGCATGCAGAACTCATCACAGCAGCAGGAACCTCTTGCTTAGCGGATGGACTGTGCCCTTTCTTTCTCTTGGAGACCTATCAGGGTCACTGAGTGAGAAGACTATATTGAAGAAAATTGAGGAAATGGTCTCAAAGGAGCAAGAGAGGTTTTGCCTGCTCCCTAACATTTCATTTTCCAATGGATGTACTGTCTGGTTTAAAAATCCAATTACACAGACTACTGTGCAGTTTGTACAAAGCTACTGCTCTTATCCACCATTAGTGGTTGCCTCTGCAGTAGTCCACAGATCCTAGAGATCCACAGAGAAATTCTGAAGAAACAAAATTAAATAAGTAGTTTGTGGAGATCAAAGGTTTGCAGTGCTTCATATGGCATTTTAAAAATAACACGGGACAAGTTCATGTGTACTAAGAGTCTAACTATACTTTCTGGAGAGGTATTGTTTCTTTCTGGAGAGGTATTGTTTCCTATCTGCGTTAGTCATGGCACTTCCAAGCTCTGTTTTTCTAATAGATACATGTTAAAACACAGCTCATCCACTGGGACCGAGAGGAAAAAAAAAGGATGCTAAATTTCATGTCCAAGCAATATCGTCAATCTTGATGAAAAACAATGACAGGCCTTTTTAATTCCATATTAGGAAGTTATTCTTCCCCAGATTTGCTAATTAAGCCTGCATTATTAGCTAGCCATATGCCAGCTAAAAGATGTTACCAATTAACAGCTTTTTTTTAATGTGTATTCATTAGAAAAAAGACAATTATATTTCAGTAATCTTTCCAACTCCTATTGAGGGACTTGGACAAATCAAAAAAGGGAACAACACAAACTAAAGTAAAGCAAATGAATGAGTGCTTTTTATTTGGCCTTTCTTTTTTTTCTAGAAGCACACAAGCAGCACTCAAGCACTTTTCAAAAACACGTGAAACAATCCATCACTGTGAAATATTTTTAAGATCACTGGAAAAATGACATAGCCCAGTTGTTTGTTCCTGTGTACTTTCCTTTCACAGACATCTGGTTTTCATCTTTCTATTTCAGTGGCACCAGGCTTGATAGTTACCATAACAGTGACATCCTTCATAGTACAGGCTTCCCTCTATTGTCCTGATACATGTAGGTGTGCTTATCTGCACCCAGTTCATTTCCCATCCTGCCTTTGCCCTTAATGCATGAAGGTAAAAGGCTAATTTTGCTCCATCGATGTAGGCTTTGAATGAAAGGAAACAGTGGCTTGCCTCCAGGACAACCCTGAGCACTTTTGGGCTACTTTGTAACATCAGTCTGGAGCACTGGTGACATGGAAGCATAATTCATATACACAACATATATGTGTACACACACACACACACACATAAATATAAATATAAAAATATACAACATGTACTTACATACCCTGCACTAACAGGAGATCTGCGATGCTAGTGGTCTCTAGGCACCATAAACTCAGGATTAATGCAGCTTGTCTCCAGAGCTCTACACTGATCTAGAGGGAGTCTGTTTTTTGCTTTTTATAACTGTGGGTGGATGATTTTCTGCATATTTTCCTGTCATGCTTATTATACTAATAACATGGTTTTTAAATGCCTTCAAAATGTATTTTCAAAGCATAATTGACCACAGTGAAGACACTTGCTCCAATTCCAGTGATAAAAAAAATTGGTTAGCATTCCAAATGTTTAAAATGAATTCTTGTTTTATTTTTAAATATTGTTTGTAACATTCTCACTCAAAGTGTTTTGTGCTGAACGCAAAAACTTTTCTCAAGTATTGAATTAAAAACTATGGCAACCACTGAGACATTATCTTTGCAGTTGCATTCATGTTTCACAATAGAGTTTTGCAGTATGCCACCTTTGGAGGCAGAGAAGGCAACTGGAAATGCTCTTGTTAGTAGCCAGCATATTGCACTCCAAACGTTCAAAGATGCAATAACTCCCCTGTAAAGACAAATACAGATTCTCTCTCTAACCTCTACACCAACCTCTCCCCAGGTTTTGGCAAGGCTTGGTTTAGGCACTACAGCAGGATTCTGTTGTCTCAGAAAGAAATAATCACCATGTGAGTGGATGCCTGTGTCTGCTCACAGTATGTTAACAAGAGACAGCAGGTAACAAAACATGAAAATGTGGTGGAACCTCCCTGTGCATTTGACTCAATTGATCCCTTACTGGTTTTTTTAATTCTTCTGCCTCTTCCATTCTTTCAGGTACCTTTTTGTTACTTTTTATTTTGCAGAATCTGCTGCAGGTAGCAGATTTTTTTCCAGTTTTGGAATTTCAGGTCTACTTTTGTCATTACAAGTTCCTGACAGAGTAAAATAGGAACCAAAGCCTCAGTGAAGTTATGATGGTACCCAGGATGCAGTATTTGCCTGAAATCCTATACTGAAACTTTGTGCAAGTTTAAAGTGACTTCGTGTCCTATGGGAGACTGCTGGGCACATCACATACCTTGGCATGCACTAAAATCAAGCTTAGATGCTTTTGCATTGCAAGGATAAAACACATATGTCACTGTCAGCACTGTAACCGAAGAGTATCTTTATTTTTTAAAAAAATAAACAACCCACAAAATATTCTGCAGCTGGCGGAGAGGTTACCCAGTTCCCTGGGTCTGTCAGAAGTGTGATTAGATATCTGTCTTTCACTGTAAAGTGAAATGCTGCCGTCATATCCTGCACTGCAGGTGACCGGGGCTGCTTTTGGAGGCCCAGGGTGATGAGCTCCCAGGCAGCTTCCTGCTCTTCATCAGTGAAATCATGGGCGTCTCCAGAGACACTGCTAACCATATCCTGTTGCAATCATTCAGGACTGTTGTCATATGCTTCCCTTTTCACCTGCAGGTAAGCCTTATGGATTTTTCCCAGATGACTACAAAGAAAAGCTGTGTTATAAGTCATCTCCCACCGGCTTCCTTCATTTGCAAGCATCAACACAACACAGCTTCTTTTCCTGATCAAAACCATCTGCATGTTTTACACCAAAAGGTGTCTCAGTACTTTTGAGAAGACATTTCCTTCCACTGGAGGAAAGACAACAAAAACCCCCTCTCCCCAAGCCCCAGTGACTCAATGTAACAGCAGAAAAACAAAGCACAACAAGGTCACACCTCTGCACACGAGAACTGCAGCGTATCCCTTCTTTCCTACCATTCTTGTGCCTCCCTACCAGTAACAATGCAAGCAGGTCTCCATCTACAGCCTGACCTGGTTACAGGTTCACATCAGATACTGTGCACTTTCTGTGCTTTGGGCTTTGTGGTTTTGAAGCTCCTTTGCTGTGTTAGCAAAGATTTGCAACTCTTATATTTGAATTTTGGGCCATCCATAGTGGATGCAGAACTGCAGGATCAAGGCAACAAAGTGAAATCCAGGACTGGGCAGTAGCACTCACTGGTAGGTTTACAGCAAGCCTTCTGTAACCTGTAGTCCACCAGTTTTGGTGACTTCTCTGAGCGACAGGTTAATACATGGAAACCTAGATTAATTAGCAAAATTCTTATGGACTTCTAAGAGGCTACAGTTTCACTGATACCCTTCTTTCTCAAAAGGCACAGGAAGACAGCAGGGGTCCAGCAGCAGCTCCACTCTGCTGGAGCCACCAACTCTGGTAGGGGTCACCATAGGCTGGGCTATCTGCAAGGGAAGCACAATAATTAGCACAACTCCCCACAGGCTTGTCATGCTTTCAACGCAGAACTGTCCCCTCCAGGCACAAATGAATCAAGGAAACCACTGCTGAGAAACATGCTATTTTCCCATGTTAGCTCTGAGATTCCCTAAATGCATGTCACATCTGGAAGAAAATGACACTTGGATTGCAGAGGCTATACATGATTTTGAAAGTGCCATGCTGTTAATCCCCCTCCTACAAAGGAAAAAAAAATGGTAATTGCAGACTACTCCCCAAGCTTTTGGATCTCATCAACTGCTAAAGAGAAGTTTTCACTATTAAAATAAAGGAAAAATCCTTAATGTCCTATGGATGCTGAGTAAACCTTCAGGCAGGCAGCTCTCCTGCAATTAATGACATGCTGTGCAAGTGGGAACTGCCCAGGCAATGCAAAACAGAGCTAATGAGAAGCCATAACGACATTCAACTGGATTTGCCTCCATGCAAGGAGTAGGTTTGGGGCTTTGTTGAGCTTCTGGTCATTTCTGCTTGGCTTTCTTTCAGTGGAGCTCAACAATTGATGTTCACTTGATAAGTACTAAAATTTCCTTTCCAAGATTTTTGATTTTTACAGTCTGCTTAACAAAATTACTTGTACACTTCCAACCCCTCCCCCCCACTAGTTTTCCCACACTTTTATTTCAATGATAATATTTCTTTGATGTTCTGAGGGTTAGGGATCACTAACTGACTAGAAAGAATGATGCCAAATGGAGAGAAATACAGCTCTGAAATCTAGCAGACACATGTAAAAACACATACATAGCCACACCATCCTAAATGTAACCAAAACACAATTTATGCTTGTCAGTTTTTATGTTTTATGCACTATACAACTGCAAATCTTCCTTCTAATTCAGTATCGTTTGTTATATCTTTAACTTTTTCGCTGAAAAGTCATACCAGGAAACTGTTTAACTTTGGTGGAAAAGAATAAACATTGGACATTTACCCACTAAAAAATGACCATCCACTGCTTATATACAAATATTCAGACTGATGATCCCAAACTCACCTCTGAGAGTGAGAAGTGCCATCACCAGATCAAAATAAATAAATGAACCACCACATATATATTATCTATAATACATATGATCCGTATAATAAATAGGATTACATTTGCTGACAGCAGCAGTACTAGGCAGTTGGGCTGAATAACAGTTGAGTAACAGTGCCCTGAGCTACTCCACAGCGCATCTGCTACACATCACAGTGCACAACGTTTTCTAGGTAATAAATGATAGGAATACATCATTCCTAGCATCCACTTGCATTCTTCTGGAAGATAAAATACCATTCAAACCTTCCACAAACACTGAACAATTGCATGAATCTTCTGTTGGGATTGGACTATATGAGTAGTGATTACTAACTGCTTTCCACCCCTGCCACAGTTGCCCCCTTCCTCTGCCCAAAAACCACACTATGCTTTTTCTCTCTAACAGCTGAGCGTTCAGGCAGATCAGCAATGAGATACATCTTCTCTCATCCAGGTTGGAACCTAGACCTCAATGTATATTGTATCTCAGGATTTTTACCCTTAAATTATTCTGCATGAGAAGATGATGGCTGTAGTCCTACTGTTAATGAAGGGGTTCTGAAATCAGCTCTAGAGATTTTAAAGACAAAATACTAATTTCTTCAACTTATGAAAACCACCCCCCCAGCGGTGGCTATGTTGTATACGCAGGAGACCAAAATCACAAAATGCAGCAAACTCTTCACAATACTTGCTGATTTTCATTACACATATAGCTGTGTGAAATCAGGTAACAGAGGGATTTCCTTTTTGAAATCCTAGCACATGTATTTTGCATCTGTTGAAAGCACTGCTTTGGGAAGCTTCTTAAGGTAGCTGCATGATGTGGAACTTGGAAGGTGGGTTTGCTTTCTGACCCAGTCTCCCTCTCTCTCTTCATTCTCACCTCCTGGGCACGATCAGATATGCAAACGAGCTGCTCAACTGCATGTATACTTTATATCAGGAGGGCTACAAAAAAACCCCTGAAGAGTTTCCCCAGTCAGGCATGTTTGCATGTTGGCTCCTTGAGCATGAAAAGCGGCACTGCGTGCAGGGAGACCAATACCCAGATTTCTCACCTTGGTCCCTGACATGCCATCTTCACAGAAACATATTTCTCACTGCACTGTCAAGTGGAAGAATGTCCACAATTGGCATCACAATAAACAGAATACACAGCTTCAACAATACTGGAAGAATTATTTGATATTACAGAGGAAACTCAAGCCTCCAAAAATCAGACTCCAGAAACACACAAGGACGTACTTTTTCTACCTCATTTTTGTCCACTATATCTGTAAATATGGGCATTTCAAGTAGGGCCATCATATTGACCTGGACCTCACCCCCAGGAAAAGCTGAAGGCACTTGATGAAAATGTTCCCTCCTGCAGATTTGAGTTTGTCAAAGATGTCATGAACTCTGCTGATCAAACTTGCCATGAATTCTCATTTCCTTATCATATGAAGGGAAAGTGAATAAGGTCGTGAAACAGGAGGGGAAGATGAATTAGTTGAAATAATTTAAATAAACTCAAGATAGGGAAACGTGTTCAGGGATTTTTAACCGTAACTTCTGTTCATTGCATTAAGGATGGTATTCCCAAGGAAAAGAAGTTTATTTTCCATCTCGGCAGTGTATAGAATTTTTTATTTCTTTTTTAAGAGGTGATGGGGATAGATTTGTCCATATATACACATATTCATGTACGATCAATAACTTCTGCTGAGAGTAAAGGGACTATTTCAAGAGGCAACAGCAAAGGCAATTTCCCCAAGTTTCTATATTCAACTTATTCCCAGGATCAATTTTACTTCATTTTTTTGAAAGAAATACAGCACCATTTCAAAAGCATTACAAAAATTAAACCAGTTGGACATTCTTGAGAAAGCAAATTCTAGTTAACATTCAACATTTCTCACACAGCAGCTTCCATTTCTGCACCTGCAAAGTTAATTTTTGAAGATGCTTCCATAAAACCATTCTGCATTCAGTGACTATTTCTATAATGATTACAAGCCATCACAGTAGCTATTTTTACTGGGTTTCTTGAGTTTCTTAAAGACCTTTTAAGATACAACTGAGGATAAAATGAAGTTACGTGAAATATTTGCAGAGAGTGTACCCTAAGGTTTTTCCTTATGTTCAGTAAAATACGTAAAATGAAAATACATCTTCCCTTTCTCACACATGCATAATTCTTTATGTCTGTTAGAATTTAATATTATTTCAGAAATGCATCTCTCTGATGATACTCAAAAGATTCAGAGCAACCAAAGTCAGATCACAGCAGTCTTTCCAGAGACCTTAGAATAACAGGTAATTATATGGTAAAATTTCCCCTTCTAGTTATGTTTCATAAAAAGTTATTTTTAATACACTAAAAATACAAAGTAAGGATAAGGAAGTTAGTAACAGACTACTAAACTTCACCTTAAAACAGCAGGCTAGAGAAAACATTTCTAGCCAATATAATTTGCAATTAGAAATCACAAGCAGCTAAAGGAAAAATCGCAAATTTTTGTTCATTCTGCTTCATGCTACTTTGATGTAGAGAGAGATTGATTCTTGGCAACTGCCAACATAGCAGGATTTAACTGAGCACCAGAAGCACAGACAATTAGTTCTCAAAATGATTAAACACAACTAAATTTAATTACACTGACAGGCATGCTCAATTCCCAGATTTTCTGAGGTCACATATTCTTCTGTCAACAGAACACCTAGATACTCCAGAACCAACAGTAGGGAGGACAATATGCTACTGCAACATAAATAGTATTTAATATAGTGTGAATATGTCCTGCAGCAAAATGTGTTAGAAGCGTAGTATCTATCCCTGTTAAATAAAGTTAAAAATAAGGTTAAAGATAATAAAGTACAAATGTGGTATCCCAGAGAATACAGAGCTGTCAGAACTAATGAGCATCTCGACTGGATGGTTCTTGATATCCATGTATTTTTAATAATATTTTATAACTTAAGGAACAGCTTCCATTTCTGGAATGATATTACTCTCTGTTGCCCTCCTAATTCGTTTCTTAGCTCTCAGATGAAAAACATATAACTATCCTAAATACATTCATTTCTCAGTCTACAAAAAAAAAAAAAACAATGAATGACTGACTGAATGAAGAAGGCATGTTTGAATGTAGTACACATGCAACAAAAGACTTATTTCTTTGAGATTACAAGGCACTTCTGAAATGCTTCACTGTACTTTCAGTTAAGATGATGCCTAACCTTAGCTTGGTATGAGATGAAGAAAACAGTGAAAAGAAAACAAACAAAACTGCTCCAAACAAGAAACACAAAATCCAGAAATCAGACATGCAACCATTAACTCCAAAGCTTTAAGACTGTTTTTTATTTACTTACATGTTATGGGACAAAAATCAACCAAACTTCAAAGGAGCCTGCTCCCTCAGAGCCAAACAATTACATCTACACTTGCTGTCAACTGGAAAGTGAGCATCTCTAGCTGTGTCTCCTCTGAAATAATCCCAAACTGCCTGTTCTTCCAGGCTGTGCTCAGAACCTCTCAGAACTGCCAGCATCTCCTCCACAGAGCTGTGCTTACAGAGCTCCTCTCCCCCATACTTCTGCACCATCGCCTACTTGCCTACTGCACTAAGGGTGTCCCACAGGCGTGGGAGGTCAAGTCAGCACATGCAGGAAACAGAAGGCAAAGGGGAAAAAAAATCCACAAACCCAAATCCAGATGCTATGCTTTTCAAGGCTGCACAATTTCCTCAAACTAGCTTTTATTAGCAATAGTTATTGTTCATCTGGTGAGCAGTACCAAATCACAGCTATAAAAACAGAAATCATTTTAATTCCTGTTCTACACAATCACAAAAGCACATCCAATATAATATACACCACCTGAACTTACTGTTAGGTTTGGGTTTTCTTTACTTTTACATCTACTGGAGATATTAAAAGGGTCAAACAAAAAGCTCTGATGGTAATAGGCACCCTCCAATAGAAAAACAGCAATCAATTACAAACCATTTGCAGAAATTGTAGAGCTGTCACAGACTCATTTACAGCTGCAGTCCAAGTCAGACTGGCTCTGATTGCCAGGCTGTTTTCTACTCTTGCACCTACAAAACTAGGACAGCCTCAGATAATTTTTAAAATGACACTAGCAGACCTGCATGTCAGCTCAAGAAGTGAACTACAATACAGCATGGGCAATTACTTCAGCAAATCATGCAAAAGCCCTAATAACTGCTGAATCTGACAGATTTGAGGCTGTAGGGAGGGCAGGGACCAGACCTGTCCATTTTCCCCTCTTTTTTTGAGCGTTAATTGCAGTATGCAATTTAGAGCATTGGAGCAAATTCAGTGCATTAAGAGCAACAACTGGTGTACATCAATTGTTCTCTGTGTATTTAAATCCTCAGAACTCTCCCTAATTTTCTGGCACCTGGTGGATGTGACACAGGAGATCAGGATTGGCTTTGTTCCTCTGCTAAAACAAAGCTGATGCCTCAGAATCTCCTCCCCTCCAGCAGGACAGAAGGTCAGCATTTTTGTCCCCACAGTGCATGGGGAGCAGCACATACCCTGGGCAAGCAGGGCACCCCAAGACACCCAGGGGAGGCTGGCCTGGTGCAACCAGCCATCACCTCTGCTGTGCTCCCACAGAGATCCCCACCCCTAAAGCCAGGCAGAAGTCCTAAAACAGGAGACTAGAGAAATCCACAATAGTCCTTCCAAAGGAACAACGTGTCCTAAGGAGAGAAAATCCAGTTTATTCTTGTCTGATTGCAAACACTTTGGGGAAGCATAAGCAATTGTTACACAGGGTACAGATAATCTCTGTGGGAATCCCATTGTGCAGCAGGAGATGGACTGAAGATCCGCAATCACCAGGGCTCTCCTTACTCTCTAGGGAAAGGGCATAAAATCACCTATATAAAACTGAAGTAAGTTACAAAGTAATTATTTAAGTAAGATTAACAGCTCCTCTCAGTGGGTATGATAAGAGGCACAATGTATCTTCCCTATTCCAGTCTTCTGAGTTTTTATATTCTGTCTCTTCTCCACCAATTTTTCATACAACCTAGCACAAGACAGTAATGTATTCCAGAACCATAAAAACTCTAACTTCATCTCTGTTATGCAAGAGTGCTGACACAAGTGTTATCACAAATTTGCTCGAAGATACAACCAACTCATCAACAGAATTTAAAAACACATTTCTCTTGTCAGAATGGCAATGCTGGGTAAAATCAGGGCCACCAACACAAAAACACTACCCACGCTAGCAGTTGGAAGGTTCAAAACAATATGCACTTGAGTTGGACACAGGTTGTAATTTGCCTGATTCAGAGTAAAATGGATAAAAACCTGTTCTTTGGAGACCAGTGCATTTGAAGGTGAACGTTAATTCTGGATAGTCCTGCCTCAGTCTCCAAAGTCCTGGCTAAGAGAAGGATAGTCATTAGTCCAGCCAAACAGTAACTGCAGACACATACAGGGTCTCCAAATTAGAGAGTGGCGATCGCCACTTGCACCTCTCCAAGTCTGCACTCTGGTTTAGAACTACTGACACAGCATTGCTATGGTCACTGCAGTCTTAACAGCAAGCCCTGGAAATATCAGCAAAAAGAAAAGACAAAACAAACTGAATCAATTAGAAAGCTGTAGCAACTTTACTGTTCTCTGCAGGAACTGGGTTCAAGCCATACAGAAAAATGAATTTGACAAGTCTCCACCTGTTTGCCATTTGCCCTCATCACTCTGCTCCTGCAGATGCAGCAGCTGTGCTGTAGATGCTGACATGTCAGGGTGATACTAGATACTCAAGATATTAGAACACCAAGTACAGTTAATATGCATACAAAATTTTTCAAATTAATGCCATATGTTAAAACCTTTCCCACAAAATGCAGAGCATTAATGCTATGACACTGCCTTTTGGTTCATTAAGGATTGTTGTACTAAGCACATTCTTACCCTGAAAGGTGGATCAGTCTTCTCCCTGTGTGGCACTTGGTCCAGAGTGCCATCAGTACTGCTCCTTTTCAAACTGGATGTGACGTCAGGCACATTACTAAAGTCTGCATTTGAAAGAAAGCACATAAATAAATTAGAGGGTTATAGGACAGAAACAGGAAAAGTATTTGTTCTTGCCTGCCAACACTTTCAGTGTCTAGTACAATTGCACCAGGGGGAGAGAATCACAGAATCAATTAGGTTGGAAAAAACCTCTGAGACCATTGAGTCCAACCTATGACCTAACACCACCACGTCAACTAGACCAGGACATGAAGTATCATGTCCAGAAAGAACATAAAATTTGCAATCCTCCCCACTCCTCAGAAAACAATGGGAGAGGTCAAAGCAAGGAGCAACTATGCCTTGAAACTCTGCTCTCCAAACAGCAGCTGGGCATCTGAGACTGTCTGAAGCAATGTGCATATCTGATCTACCAAAATAAACCTAACGCTCTTGCTAACAGCATGCTTTTGAAGGCAGCACTATCTATAATCAGCACACTCTGTGCTGAGACAACCAGTGAAAATTATTAAATGCACTCAGCAGTTCTCCTTGGATGAGCACAGCATTGTTTGACATGACTTAGTCCTGAATCCTTTAAAGATTTCAGAAGAAAAGAGAATTTTGCCCTGGAACAAAGACCACAATTCATAATACAGACAAAATCCCTTCTTCTTGCAAATAGTTTACCAGTTTTACTAAGTTTGGAGTCCATCTCCACAGAAGCTGGAACAATGCAAAAACCAGAGGCAGCACTGTCCTGCTCTATTTACTGTCAAACCATGGGTTCCAATAGCATTTACATTTAAACTCAAGGGCTACCCAACAATGCTGAACATTGATATAAAAATTATGTTCTTCCTCTTTATATTTCCTCAACTGGCTGCTGAAAATCTGCAGAGATGTTCACATGGAAATTCTAATAAAAAATCCTATGAGCAAAAATATGATTTTTGATCTGCAGTATTATCAATCTATGTAACTGAAAATTATAAAGCAGCCGCCAAAAAAAAAAAAAGAAAGAAAAGAAAAAATATTTTCAGCAACCTCAGATGGTAACAAAGCAATAAAATAAATGGGGAGGTAAAATTTGCTGCTTTGTTTCCTGGCCTTTAAGCCTCTAGAGTATAATTTACACCACAGTACCACACTTTCAAATTCTTTCTCAACACCTACAAATGCTGGAGATTTATTTTTAAGTGAAAGGTAAGATTCTTATTTAATCGCTGACAGCAGCAACTGAAACAGTAATTAAATACCACCCATCTTGCAGTGAAATCATGACAGCTTGCAATAAAGAAACTGGGATGGACAACAGAAGTTAGCTGCCTGGGTGTTGCTGTTGTCCTGTCCATGCAGAGCAGGACCAGCTCCTCTCAGAAAGAATGGACCAACACAGACTGAAGCAGGGAGGAAAATGGGAACTTTAGGCCCAAAAGAGCACCTTGCAGACCAAGAGGACACTTTCTGGTAAGCCAAAACATGGCTGACAGACTCCAGAGGCAACTTCAGAGAAAGACATGTAAATAACTCAGCACAATGTGAACTTGATACTCGGTGTTTCTATGTGTTATTAAGGTGCCCAGGTCAATCTTAGCATCAAGGCTGACATTTTCCACCCAAATGCCAAAGACTTGACCACTACCCTATTTCCCTTGCAGAAACAAGGTCTCATCACTTTTCTCCCCTCACATTTTATTATCTTTTCCATCCAGTTTCAGGTGTGGCTCATGATATGTAAGAGCCTGTGTAACCTGCAATACCCCAAGAGTTACCACTTTGGAAGAAAAACCACATTTTGTACAACTCCACTCCATCCATCCATCATCTTTAAGATCTTAAGAAAGAGTCTGTCTTGTCAACTTATTTTATTATGTTTTTACCTCTCTTCCTTCACCAAGCCTGAATAATTTGCTCTTTCCGTCTGGACTTTTAAAGTAATTTTGAGGCTCTCTTCTGTGTATGAGTACACATGAATGCCTCTTAACTTCCACCTTCGTCAACTCCTGGGTAAGCCAACCCCTAAAACTTAAATTGACTTTTAAATAACATTTTCTTCAGGGTAAAGTGATGCCAAGGATATTATTTCGTCTTGTTTCCCAGTTGAGCTCTCTTTACTTGCCTTCAGGGTTTTAATGCCCTTCTCCCCCCATACATCCAAACAGCATGAACCCGAGATACATTTTGCAATAGCATAAAGGATCTAGAGTTTGATCTCAAGTAGCTAGCTAGAGAGAAAAAAAAACCTATGTCCTTTCCCTGATTTTACAGAGTGACCATTTTTCCTTTACAAAGCAATAAAACTAACCTACACAAGCAATGAAGAGAGAGTATAAATGTGGGAAGAGGAAAACAGGGAAAAACAGTCAGCAGAGAACATAAACAGAAGAAATCAGGATTACAACACCCAAAGTAGGCAAACAGAATATTGTATTGCTTTTTCCAGATGACACATCTTTTCCTGCCTTCACCTTCATTTTGTTTTTCCTTTGTAGTCCATAGGACTGTCAGAGCTAAGTCTATATTGTCTTGCCCACTTTTATAGCATTTGCTGTTGGCAGAGTGAGTTGCTGACGATGGAGAAGCAACAGTACATGTTATTTTAAATAGCAAAATCTAAAAAAAGTTACACAGAAAGAATCCAAGGTGAAAAAAGACATCCTACTGCATCCTAGATTGTATGCAGAATTAACATGGGGAGCGAAGGAAGGAAGGAAGGATGTATGGGTTGTTGATCAGTTTAACGTCCATATCCTGTCTCCTCTTCCTTCTTTGCTGTGGAAGGAGACTTCCTTTTTATCTGCTCCTACAGATCATTCCCAAAGAGCATAAAAACAGCAACATCACCTGCATAGCACAAAAAAATCCCCAATAAAACAAAACACAAAACCAAAAAAAATCAGGGGAAAAAAAAAGTAGTATTACCCTAGAGAATGGGTAATTATAAATGCAAAGCTTAAGACCATGACCACAGCAAGAAGTTTAATACTGAAATTCTTTCTACTTCCAGTATTAAGTGGAAGGAGAGTAGCAAAGCCAAGCCCTACAAAATGTATTTTCTTTAAACATTCAAATTTGGATTTAGCTCTACAATGGTATTATCAAAGATGGTCACAAATAGTAATGTGAAAGTGTTATCTCACAGGCTGGGTAACCACTACTCTTTCAGGTAAGACTGGCAATAAAACTGTAGAGTATGCACAGAATTAAGTGAGATGCTGTCATTGTGCAAGTACAAATTTGTTCCAGTATAAAATATTCTTGTTCTTTGTTGGGAATTAGCATGGAAAAGCAAGGAGATATATGTTCCTAAAAATCATCAAAGTTTAAGGTCAAACCAGCACTTCCAGGATTTTTTATTATTATTAAAAAACAAATAAACATACAAACAAACAAACAAAACTACAAAACATCTCTGATGTTACTAGAATTACATTTCTCCCTGCTTAAAGAAAGCACGGAATCCTTCACTGAAAGCATTGCTTGAAAGACTCTCCAGCATAGTATATGGTAAGTGTATCATGGCTAAATCTGCCCATACAGCTCAATTACACTAGTACATTTGATTTATTCTACTGACATACTTGTGATAAACCTGTCTGGAAGAAAAATGGGACTGATAATAATGAGTTAAATGAAACATGGTTTAAATCTTTTAACATAATTTTTATCTTTTTTTAAGCAGTACACTTCTCAGCCCTGTTTACACACACACATTCATGCTTGGTGAGTTGAAATGTTTATCACTTCCAGCTGGGATATGGGAATCTCTGAAGCAGATACTTTTTTCTGGTCTAGCAAACAGGAGTGTCTCCAGACATGAAAATACTAAGTCAGTGTGGTGGGCTGACCGTGGCTGGACACCAAGTGCCCACCAAAGCAGCTCTAGCATACCCCTCCTCAACTGGGCAGGGGAGAGAAATATTATGAAAGGGTCATGGGTTGAGATAAGCCAGGGAGAGATCACGCAGCAGTCACCTTCACAGGCAAAACAGACTCGACTTGGGAAATTTAGTTTAATTTATTACTAATCAAATCAGAGTAGGATAATGAGAAATTAACCCAAATCTTAAAAACACCTCCTCCCCACCCCTCTCTTATTCCTAGACTTAACTTTATTCCCATTTTTCTTTCCCTCCTTCCCCTGAGCAGCACAAAGGACCAGGGAATGGGGGTTGTCAGTTCATCACACATTGTCTCTGCCACTCTTCCCTCCTCATGGAGAGGAGTCCTCACACTCTTCCCATGCTCCAGTGTTGAGTCATCCCATGGGAGACAGTCATCCACAAACTTCTCCAGCATGACTCCTTCCTGAAGGCTGCAGTTCTTCATGAACTGCTCCAGTGTGGGTCGTTAACACAGAGTGCAGTCCTTCTGGAACAAACTGCTCCAGGGTGGGTCCCTCACAGGGTCACAGGTGCTGCCAGCAAAGCTGCTCCAGCATGGGCTTCCCATGGGGTCACAGCCTCCTTCAGGCATCCATCTGCTCTGGTTTGGGTCTTCCACAGGCTGCAAGTAGATCTCTGCTCTCCTATGGATCTCTGTGCACTGCAGGGGCACAGCTGCCTCACCACGGTCTGCACCAAGGGCTGCAAGTTCTTCTCCAGCACCCAGTTTGTCCCCTCCTTCCTTATTCACTGACCTTGGTGTCTGCAGAGTTGTTTTTCTCAGATATTCTCACTCCCCTCTCCTGCTGCAATCATGCATGTTTTTCTCCCCCCTTCTTAAATATGCTATCCCAGAGGAGCTACCACCACTGCTGATGGGCTCAGCCTTGGCCAGTGGTGAGTCTGTACTGGAGCCAGCTGGCACTGGCTCCATTGGACATAAGGGAAGCATCTAAAACTTTCTCACAGAAACCACCCCTGTAGCCCCCTGCTACCAAAAACTTGACACACAAACCCAATACAATCAACTTGTTGCAAACAAGAAGAGTAGCAACAGCAGATAAATACTAGAATTCCCAGAAAAGCACAGGAGGGAAAGAATGCCTCTATGTGAGAAGCTTAAACTATATCACATGAAATGCACATGAAACATTTTTCTTGGTTTCTAGAAATGAACCACGAAGTACTAAGAACCCACTCAGCACCTTTAGCTGCAAACAGCATCACCAAAGAATGCCATTACTCCTGCAATATTGTGTCTTGCTGGCAGGCAGGTAGGTGACTCAGTCATTCAAGAAAAGTTAGAATGCAACCACTAAAAACTGAGAGAAAGCACACTTCTTAAGTCATGCTCCTCACTGCTCAACATTCAATTAAAAGTAGGCACAGAACACACAGATGGGGCAGTTGGTTTGAAAAACAAACACATGCAGCATATCCAAGAGCTCTGTATGCCTACGGGAATGTCTCTTCCCATGTTGCTGCAGTGATACACGTACAAGTGGTGAATGTGGAAGTTATTCATGTGTTTGTGAGCAGTGAGGTACAATGGAAATGCATCCTCTAGCAGATGTGTAAGACAATAATAATCTCTGCTACAATCCCAGCCAAGAATCCAAAGGAAATCAACTGGAAAACATCAACATCGACCATCCGGCAATTCATTCACCATAAAGAAGCCATCAGCAGATGCAAATGTCACTTTTCTCTCTTATTCTGTTTAATTAACCAAGAAGCCTTAATTACTTTCTAGTCAGAGATGCTCTTACCAGTTTAGCTGCTCACTGCAAAGGCAAAATCATCATGAGGAGAGAGTAGGAACTGAGGATCCTGTTTCTTTATTCATAATTCTTTTTTCATAATGCATCAGAGTTTGTTCTGTTTCGGACTGCTCTCACTAATTTAAAAAAGTGCCAAATACCCATCACAAGCATGTCAAGTATTATCAAGTGCCAAGCACTTGTAGTTTCAAACTATGGCAAGAGGGTGTGTTTCCACCTGCTGCTCCAAAGACAATGACAAATTGAACAAAAAATTCCTCCTACCTCCACATGAGAAGACAACATGAAAAATTCAATGTACTCAGTCTCTCACTTCAAGACAGATCTGTAACCTATGTAGTAACCTTAGGCTTTCACAATCCATGCAAGGAAAGAAAAAATTAAAATGTGGAGATAAATGGAATATTACATACATTTACTATGGGTAAGCAGATTGTGTCAAACTGATCTGACATCCGCCTTTAATAAAGGATTTTTTAATGACAAAAATATAGGCTAAATCTAACCTTCTGGAAACCTAGTTAAAAAAAAAAAAGATATTTTCATTATTTGTCTCAGCAAAGAAAGCACAATAGGAAGTATTCTAATTAAATAATCATTCAAAGTTAATACAGAGAATTAATTAGGAGCATGACTGGAGATGCATAAAGGAGATGTGGAAGACCTTGAAGAAAAAGCCTAGAATTAAGTCATATGGAAGAACGTTTCAGGGACCTGTAAGAACCATTCGTTCTATAAGCTGTAACTTATGAGTTAGAAACATGAAAGAAAAGTGTGGAAGTGGGGAGAAGGGGCTGGCAACATGTAGTTGTGAGCTACAGCTACTTAAGCAATGGCCAAGGCCAGCAGATACTGACCTTGGCCAGGAATATGTCTATGCTGGCAATTAGAAAACTGGCTTTCAACCATCAATGAATAAATTTCTGAAACAGTCTTACCTTGGCACAAAGAATGCAAAGTCAATTCTATTTTAAAATGGAATAGGGTAAATGCATCAATAGGGCTGTCCAAAGCCATAACTAGCAGAGGATTGGACATTCTGAGACTGGAAATTCCTTCCCATCCTACGTTTGTCTATCACCAGCATAGCACAAATATTACACAGATACATACATACATAATACAGCTACACAGGCACAAATGGCCAGAAGCCTCTGTCTGTTCAGTGGAGCACAAGAAATACTGTAAGTTTTATTAATACTGGTACTTAAAGATCCTGGCAAAGAATGTTATGACTAAGAGACCATTTATATCACAAGTACATGTGGGTTATGAGCCCTGACAGTTGTCCTACCAGTTTCTTGCTGACTCCAGCTCTGGTGCTCATTAACAACTCACTGCAACAAATTGATCTTTTTCTTGTTTGTAGCTCTCTGGCACTTGAAAGGGAAACATGGCCCTCACTTCCTGTCCTCTTTGCTGCAGTTTTTAATCAGCAGCAGTCAGATGCTGTAGATACGGTGACACTCACACAGAACTTCAAGCAGTTATGATGGGCTTGGCCTCGTCTGTAAAAGACTGATAACCTGACCTCAGATCAGAGCAACTGACAGCATTTTTAAACTCTGGTACTGCCCTCTGATTTCACATGATGCAAAACAGCTGTAAAGTGGGCATCAACTTACAATATCACTTTTATCTAGGAAAAAAATAAGATCCTCAGTTATGAAGGACTGCAGGAGGTCCAGGTTGTCCACTAGGAAAGAATGTATTCAATATTTTCACTAATTACCAAATTTTCTAGAGACTGCCAGTAGAACAACATAGCCGATCTTCAGCTGATATTCTCCCTCTCCGTATTACAGAGAGTTTCCATAACACAGCTGCATGGGTTATCTGGAAATTACATACTACATTTGGGTAATAAAGCTAAGCCAGGTGTATGGAAAGCTGAGTTTTTCATTGCTGTGCAAATTCTCCAGACTGATCAGTTAATTATTATAAGCTTAGAGGTCTCATATTCTTCTAGCCAATGTTACTATCAAGAGAAAAGCAAATTTCCAGGAGAAGATAACAAATATTTTCAAAATCCCTGGTGCAAATAATACCAAAGTCTAAGCCAACTCTCAGAAAGGAAAAGAACTTTGGTGGTCTTCATGCCTTCAGAATTACTGAAAAACAGGGAGTGGTAGGTAAACCATTCCAGTACTGCCTGGAGAAGAGAAATATCACCATACTGAGCTCTAAAAATGCTCCCTCAGGGACCAGCACTCATAACTTCAGTTGAACAGTTCAGCCTGGCAGGTAACATTCATGTGTTTATTTCTTTTGGTTTGATACAACTAAATATATTTGAGGTTTTCAACATCATATTTACTCTTTTGTAATGAAGTTTAAAAAAATAGATCTGTAAGTATTTCCTTCTGTATCCTTTTCCTTTCTCAAAACCTTCAAGAAATATCTTTCAAAAAGTAACAGTTGATCCAAAGGGATTTATTGAATGGCTTTCAAGAGACACTCTCACAGTCTCTGTTAAAGAAGGCATCCAAGTTTCACCAGAGAGATGAAGGGTTCTGGGTTCACTAGTTCAGCTATGAATACCTCATGTCTTGCTTATGCCAGGATAAGACCTTTCAGTTCTTTGGCTCATGTTATCCCCTGGGATCAGCATGGAAGGGGCACCAAGCAGTTGGTATACATGACAGAGCCCACACAATCTCTACAGCCCATTAGATTTCTGTTTAGGTTGCAAAGAACACAATAACTATGGTCAGGAAAAAGAAAAGCAACAGAAGATTCCATGAAAGACTCATTAACTGACCCACAACGACCATTTGCACTGAAAAAATGTTTAGTAGAAGTGAGGAGGATCTAGGAGATGAAGTGTGGGGATATACCTAGGTAAGTTTAGTAAAGTTGTGATACAAGAAGACATCGGAGATGCTACTCCAGGGTTTCCATCATGAAGGCTCAGGTCTGGGTAAGCATCAAGAGGTGTTTGGAGACATAGAATTCTTCTAGGCCTTCAAAGAAAAGCAGGTTTTTTCTCTAAACAATCTTTGCCCAGAGAAAGATTATCTGCAATTTAGTGATAAGTCAGCTGAAGAAAAATTCAAAGATCATGACACAAGAATGGTCCAGCTCAAGTAACAAGTGGAGATCTAATTTCCACCTAGGAAAAGTGGACTGGAAAGTCCTACTTTACCTCAAGCTATCCACCTATTTCCTCTGCATGTCATAGTAACAAATCAATGAATCCATTTTTTGCATTCTTACATCCTACTAGTACAAGCCTCAACATATGAAAAATGGCTGCTACACACTGATCTTATGCATGAAGAGTTTTATGGGCACATTTGATTTCTAGGCTGAAAAGTGTCTCTAGATATCTTCTGCATTAAGAAAACAGATCTCTAAGAGAAGGCGAGTAGATTGCACCACAGATGAGAAGTATATATTGAAACACACCATATTCTCTACCACTTCAAGCTGAAAGCCAAAGCAATTTGATTCACTTTATTTCTTCATTGAGGTTCTCTATGAATTTGGGCAAGAGGCTGAGGTACCATGGACCCCAAGTGCAGATTCTTATTCATCTCCAATTAAGTTTTCCAGATTTAAGTGAGTGTTCATGTAATCTCAATTCTTGGAATTTATATAAGTTTTTCACTATTGCACAGTACCAGTCCTTTTTTTCCCCCACAGTTGGTACTCACAGTATTTACTCCAATGCTGGAGTAAATCCAAATTTATTTGCAGGCAGTAATTATGGTTACTAACTGTACAGTGGTTTACAGCTTTCATGCTGCTTTAACTAACAGTTAAAAAGATAGTGAAACATTAAATTCATAATCAATTCAAAAACACCTTCCTCTTTTCATGTAGGAAATTTTCAAGTTCTTCTGAAAGCCTCTGAACTAACTTCAGATAACAACTAGCTAAAATTCTCATTGCTAAATTATTGTGACTTGAGTCTGCCAGTATAAGTAACTTAAGTTTCTAGAAAACTGAACATGTTAGAAAAACAAAAATAAAATTAATTTAATTTAGAAATTCAGAAATTATTAAATCTCTGAGACATTTTGGGTTTTATCACTTTTAGTGGTCCAGGTGTTTTATAACCTATTTTGGACACTGGCTAGAAGGTATATTCTCAGCTTAGCTTCAAGGCTGTAACAACTGACTCCTTGGTGTAGCTGGAAACTCATTCAGGAATCCTTTCCATATGTTAAAATCTGGAAAATTAGCATACAGCTGTCATAACATCAGACTTGCTAAATAGGATTCTTAAACACAGAATTTGTAGATGCCTGTCACTAACTAGACTAATTGTTACCAAACAACACATGCAATTACAGACCAGCCAAGAAGATTCCCTTCACGGCCCCTCTCATCCATATGTTTTGGCTTCAGGGATCAAACTACAAAACATCAGAAGGCATTTTACATGCTTCCCAATGTACAATGCAACCAGGCTGCTTCTTTTTGTGTGTGTGATACTACCTAGACAAAGCGAAATTCCTTCTTCTGGCTGGGAACGGAAACGATCAAGCAGGAAAAGTCTTTCTCCTTTGTTCTCACCCTTCAGTGAGGAAAATGACACTTCTTTTAACATTCCACATTTTCAAGTATAGAAAAAGGCAGTATGTTCATGCAAATATTCTTGTATCATACAGCTTTCTTAAGACATTTTGGGTGACATGCTGAACAGTGGCTTCACTCCAGTCAGCCACCTACCTACTTTTGCTAGTTTGACTTTCTATAGGCCGCTTTATGCTCCCTTGTATCTTTTTATTTTTTTCTAAATATCTACAGAAACATCCATTTTGAAGTTGGAACAGAGTCCTTTAGATTCCTTTGTCCATTAACAGCTCATGGTGAGGCAAAGTAATTTGACTCATTAGCTAATTCAGTAATCAATAGGGGATACAAATTAGCAACACAATAGGAAATAGCCTCCTGCACTTCTGCAGCAAGGCCTGATTAGCCCCTGCATCTCGGTGGTATGTTTCTATACGGTTATTTAACATTCTAAACCTCCTCTATCCCAGTATCTGCCAGTCAGGCAGCTGTTCAGCTTTTCAGTTTTAAGCTTAACACTTCACACCAGCTTCTCATATTGTTCCCTAAATGCATTTGTTTCCTAAGTGCATAACAAATGCCTTTTCCCATACAGTCTCTCTGGAGGCCAGTGTCAGCCATAGCTAGTGCATCACCCTTCTATTCTGGCTCAGCAGCTGGAGATGTGTGGCTGCAGTATGGAGGAAGAAGACACAGCAGAGCCCAAGTTGGGTCCTCAACACCACCATCCTCTCTAAGTCAGCAAAGGCTGCAACCCACTGCTGCCATTAGGTCTTCCAGGCTACAGGTGCTAGATATGCAGGGGTGCTGTCAGAGGTACCTCTCCTCATTTTGGCTGCTCCTGCAGGATTGCTCATATGGGACAGCTTTGGCTGCCCTTAGAGGTCCCTTGCATTGAGGAGAGCTGGAAAGCAAATGGAGTTAGCCCTGGACAGGTTCCAAATACACCACCTCAGCGGTACATTTTCTCCTCCATCTCAGATTTATAAGCACAAAAGTAATGAAAATGGAAAGGAAAAAGGGGAGGAAAAGTTACGTAATAGTTTAGCAAGACTTTGTGGCTTGCTTAGATAGCTTTTATCATTACTCAACCTACCTCACCTCGGTGAAACACAGAACATCTGCTGTTTGATATGTTTTAAATCATGCCTACGGTACTAGTCTATATGTGGATGTCTCTAACTTTATCACAATTAATAAACCTCCTTGCTATCCATATTGTCACTTTACAGACTTCAGTAGGAGGGGCAATATGATGATTTATGCCTACATATCACTGAGCCAGAAGGTGCAACTATGCAGGGTTTAATGAAGTTTACACAAGGAAAAAAAAACCCAACAATTTGGCCCACTGACTTCATAGGGATTAAATCACAGCAGCATTTAGCAAAGCAGAACAGAGTGCTCTTTCAGTAGAAAAGCCCAACAAAGAGCATTTAAGACTGTCCCATTTCATAGCATAAGAAATCTTTTAATTTGCCGAACACACATCTAGCAGAAAGCAGAAAGCCAACAGGACAGTTTGTCAAGTGCCAGCAAGAGCTCATTAAACCACCACTCTTGGGAAACACTTGTATTGCAAAACACACAGTAGGCAACAAGTGCTCCAATGGATCCAGCTTATAAAGAGACAGACGCATTCTCTGAATTAATCTCTACACTGCCACAGCCCCAGGTATTGTCACAGGTCAAACCTAGTCTTTTCACAGTGATTCACAAGAGCACAGGACAAAGAGACTTGCGTTAGCAGCACACAAACAGCTGGAGCAGGAGCAACCCACCACAATTGTCAAAGACTACTGTCAACAGCTCACCCCTTGAGGTTGCCCTGATGAGCATGTCCTATCACATCTACGCAGTTTCCTGCTGAATTGGGTAATAAGCAAGAAAAAGAAAGTCCAGCGGATCTATCTTCAGGCAGATAAGCAGTCATGCTGCATAAACAGCTACATGTCTGTGTTAAAAGAAGCTTTCCTAGTATGTTGCCTCACACCACACAAAACCATCACATACTGGTGTGAGATCCACCAGGCAAGAGGGAGCAATGCATGCAGACCTGCACAACAAACACAGATCAGGGCCCATATCTAACAGAACTGTGGGTATCCTTGGGACTCAAGAAACTAAGAAGCAATATTCACCTCTTCTGAGCTTGAAGGAATTTCCTGTGAAAGAATAAAAGCAGATTTCTTTGATACCTCACACATGAAGCACAAGGAAGGAGACGCCCTACAGCACAATGAAGAGAACTTTTATGTTGAAACAGCAGCTAGGCAAACAAACAGGACCTGATTTTGGCAGAACTAAAAGTAGAAGTTATTTTAGAAATGAGTTGCAATTAAGTTTTAGTTTTACTTTAGTTTATGAAATGCTTTTGGCAATACATTAAGAATATTTGCAAAAAACTATGGACAAACAGCAAGAAGCAGAGTGGTCTGAGCCAGTGGTCCAGGCACAGCTGCCAGAGGCTTGAGACCACCTACCTTAGCGTCAACATCCTCCTAACTTTATCTCTTCCCTTGAAAGGGACACACAGATCTTTCTGATATTCAGGGTAGGTTGGGGCTGAAAGAGGATGTAGTGGGTGCTATCTGGAAAGGTGTGCACACTGACATGCAGAGCGACAGCTGGCAGCAGAGCCAACCTCTGTCTTCCTTTTCCTCCCTCAACTCAGTGGTATCTGACAAAGCTGAACGGAGCAAAGTTTTCTGGAGAAGCAGTGAGTTGTAATTATACTTTACAGAGGCATCTAGAACACCTAGCAAAGTGCATTTGAAACAGGAAGTACTTTGGAGTTGAATCCAAATCAGTTATTATTAAGATCACTTTGTTTTTTAATAATTTAGTCATGTGAAAATTAAACTTGTGGCCAACTGATGTGCTTTCTGTGAGTGCTTACTATGATTAAAATCAGAAGCTGCAAATGTCTTGGTAAACAGAAGAGCCACTTTCCATGTGAGGATTCAAACCACTGAGCCTCCTCCTGAAGCACTCACACTTTGCAGGAATATCTCAATGTTTAGCAGATCAGGAGCTAAAATGTAATTGCTCCTCTCCAGCACACAGCCCAGCCATTTGTCAAAAAGGCATGAAGCTTGACTCTCTCTCTCCCTGACTCCAGCCATGCCTTATACAGCACGAAACATCTTCATCAGCAGTGACTCAAGCCAGCATGTCCCAGGCTATGCTGCTGCCCAAGGATTGGTGCAAGAGGCAGGAAAGCAGAGGGCAAAACTCTTGCTCCAAAGTGGCAAGAGCAGCGCTCTGTGGGCAGCTCAACTGAAAGAGAACTTGCTGCCTCTGAGAGTCACTCTCCTTGCAAGCAGCACTCCCCAGCACCTGCCTGCTTCCCGCTCCTCCTCCTCCTTACCTGGCTCTGGCCCCTGTCAGAACTCTGCACCCATCAGCTCAACTCCCTGAGTGTGTGGGGGCTGGGGCGGGGGAGAAAGATTTCTCCTTAATTAGCTTCAGGGGCTGCAGCAAGTGCTGCTGCCAGCACAGGGGTGGGAGGAGTGCTATGGGGCTGGAGGAAGAGGAGGAGGAGCAAGCCTCCTCCTTGGCAGCAGCACCCAAGACTTCACTGCTCCTGGGACTGCACTTCCAGAAAGATGGGCCAGACAGGAACCCAGATCCTGCACAAAAGGTAAGCACCCTACCCCACAGGTGAGGACTACAACATGGAACATGGGAACAATATGCCAATTTATTTTTTACTTTCTAATTTTCTTTTTATTTTTTTTAAGTGGTTTCTTTCCCATTTAACTTTCTAACCCTCATAGATAAAAGTGTTTCATCATGGAAACTTGTTAAAGCATATCCAACTTGCTGCCATCCCCCACCTTTTTTTTTTTTCTTTTAATCAGAGAGTTCTATTTACAAATAAGGGTTGATTTCAACAGTGTCAGCTAACCAAAAACAACAGCTTCTTTGGCAAAAACACACTTGCTGAGGAAAAAGAAAAATTGCCCAACTCTGACAGCAACTCACATAGTGCAATGGCTTTTCACACCTACTAACACTTCTACCTCCTGCGTCATACCACAGATATGGTATATCTATAGATACATGATAAACCCACACAGCATTGCCCTAAATATTCAGGTTTCAATTCTTGTGCCTTCTCTGTTCTTTATTCCTCAAACATCCATACCATCTTAAAATGAGGTGCTTTTGGGGGGGGGGGGGTTTGTTTTGTTTTGGTTTTTTTTTGCTTCACAGCTGTAAGAACTTCAGTCCAATTTCCTCATTTTTTAATTCTGCATAAATATTTCTTTAACTTCTTTAGCACTGGAGCTTGGAGCAAATTTAGTTGCTCTGTTACTTGGTTTTCCACATCTATGAGGGCATTTTTTAAAAGTATTTCATCTCATTTCTTTTCCAGGATAAGCTTATTACTAGCCAAGCAGCTAAACAGCAGGAACATAGTGGTGCCATGTGGGAGATCAAATGATACAACCACAGCAGGTCCAAAATACAGCTACAAGTGCTCTTGGAGAAAATGAATCACCCTCACAGAAAATTCCCTGGGAATGATTTTCAGGAGTGGCAGAATTAATGGCTTTGGAGAAAGTCAATCACTTCCCTTCTGTACCGTAAAGGCTGCCAAAGTTTGCCATGAGGTATAATTGGGTATCCTCAACATAGCAGAGTATGTAGGAAAAAGCATTCATCAGAGTTACACTAAACAGTTACAAAACTGTAAACAAATGTGGACAAATGTGGACATTGTTACCATCCAAGTTATATGAAGCCACTGATTTTACAAAGTTCTGATTTGCTTTTGTATTGTGGTCATTGCCAAGCACTGGGCAGGGCATTGCTGTGTGACTCAGTGCTGAAAGTTTCCATTTTCTAAGCACTTTGTTAATCTTAGCTCATTAAACCTCATAGCACTCTAGAAAGGAGTTAATTTTCCAGAAACAGGAAGGCAACAGCAGAAACATTGAGATTTTTTAACTCCCAATATGTACTTCGCGCCAAATTGTGCTTCATTTTTTAAAAAGGTCCCATCTTCCAGCACTGACAAACTTTCAAAGGTGCTACTTCAGAAGAACAGACTCCACATGGACAAGCAAATGTTAGAAATTATTTTTGAAAACTGTGGTCTTAAGAGTGACTCACTCAACTCTACCAAAGTAGACATAACAGTATTAAACAAGACAAGCAGGGGATCAGGCTCAGCCTGCAGGGGTTTAGGAAAGGCATATCCTGCTTGAACAACCTGATCTCCTTTTATGACCAGGTGACCCAACTACTGGATGAGGGAAAGGCTCCAGATATAGCCTAGACGGATTTCAGTAAAGCCTTTGATACTGTCTCCCACAGAATTCTCCTGGAGGAACTGCCAGCCCGTGGCCTGGGAAGGTGCACTCTTTGCTGGGTTTGAAAATGGCTGGATGCTGAGCCCGGAGTGGTGGTGGAATGGAGTTACATCCAGCTGTAGGCCAGGCATGGGTGATGTTCCTCTGGGCTCAGTACTGGGGCCAGTCCTGTCTAAGATATTTATTGATATCTGGATAGGGGGCTCAAGTGCATCCTCAGTCAGTTTGTAGATGACACTCACTCTGGCAGGAGTGTTGATCTGCTGGAGAGTAGAAAGGCTCTGCAGAGGGATCTGGACAGGCTAGATCGATGGGCCAAGGCCAGTGGTATGAGGTTGAACAAGACCAAGTTCCAGGTCCTGTCCTTGGGTCACAACAACCCCAGGCAGCACCACAGGCTGGGGAAGAGTGGCTGGAAAGTGGCCTGGCAGAAAAGGACCTGGGAGTGCTGGTCAACAGCAGCTGAACATGAGCCAGTTGTGCCCAGGTATCCAAGAAGGCCAATGGCATCCTGGCCTGGATCAGCAACTGTGTGGCCAGCAGGACCAGGGCAATGATTGTCCTCTGTACTCAGCACTGGTGAGGTTTTCACCTTGAGTGCTGTGCTCAGTTCTGGGCCCCTCACTGCAGGAAGGACATTGAGGTGCTACAGTGTGTCCAGAGAAGGGCAGTGGAGCTGGTGAAGGGTCTGGAGAGTGAGTCCTATGAGAAGCAGCTGAATGAGCTGGGGGTGTTTAGCCTCTAGAAAAGGAGGCTCAGGGGAGACTTTATCACTGTCTACAGCTGCCAGAAAGGAGGCTGTAGCCAGGTGGGGCTTAGCCGCTTCACCCAGAGAACCAGCAACAAGACAAGAGGAACAGCCTCAAGTTGCACTAGGGAATGTTCAGGCTGGACATCAGGAAGTATTTCTTCACTGAAATGGTTGTTAAGCATTCGAATGGGCTGCTCAGGGATGTGGTGGAGTCACCATCCCTGGAAGTGTTCAAGAAACAACTGGATGTGGCACTGAGCGCTATGGTTTGTTGACATGATGGTGTTTGGCCAAAGGTTAGACTCGACCTTTAAGGTCTCTTCACTCTTAATGATTCTATGATTTCCTAAAGACCGGATATGAATTTAAGAGCCCTTGGCCCCCAAATCCCCACTTGGGTCATTAAATACCCTCTCTGCTAATCTAAAGTCTTATTCAATTTCTGAGTGAGTAACAGGACACAGAACAGTTAAACCTTCTATGACTATCTATTAATTCAAAGTAATGCCATTTTCTTCTGTTTCCATTTGAACTGATCAGGTGATCAGACACTAAGCACTGAATTCAATTAACATAGAAGTTCTTCTCATGAAGGTTAATCTAGAACTATTTGTTCCCTTTCAGAATAAAATAAATCTTCCTTAATTGTTTTTAAGCAGAAAAGCAAATATACTATGTCCCTTTATCCACTAGTGCTTAAAGTATAATACATACTACAGTAGTTTCCTATTATAATGGAATATTTGCACAGATTGCAAATTTGTCCCAGAGGAATGAGGAATCTAGTGAATGGACACATACATTTATTACACTGAATACTCGAGGTAATGCTGGCCTATGATATCAAGCCAATAAGCTGGATGATAGCCCTGGTATAATTATGTAATTAATTAGCTCTATCATAATTTTTGGTTTATGACACTAACTTTTATGTGCCACTAGTCAATTTAATGGCATTTTAAATTGAAATAGGGCCCCTGAGAGAGATGCTACTTACCGAATCACATATCTTGTATTCAGATTTCTTTTAATTTCAAAAGATGACCTAATAAAATTGCTTTATAATTAAATCCATTCTAGCAACTTCTCCTATGTGATTCTTTCTCTTCTCCCATTTTTAATTACGAAAAAAAGTTCCAATCAGAAAACACTCACTACTATAATTGTATGCAAAAATCAGTGATCTCTTTTTGTATCTCTTGCTGCTCCCTTCACACAGCACTGCATCCTGGCTAGCTTTCCTGCAGAATTTTACTAGCATCCTCCAGAGGCAGAGCGAGGAAACTGCACCTTTTACACTGAAAATCTAGTTAAATTTGCTTTATCTTGTTTGAAAAATAGTCAAGCTGCTGGGAAGAAAGGGGAGTAAAGCCCCACGTACTTTCTATTTCAGACAGACACCCACAAGTACTCTGGTATCACAAGCTGTGGTTCTCCAGCGAAGTAATATCAGATAAAGGAAGGGAAGGGAGTCCACAGCTCACCTCCACCCAGAGTGGCAGACCCCCTTGATGTGTCACCTCCCATTTCCAGCTGGAAAGGCAGCCAGCAGTAGACATTGGTACCTCCTTGGGGCTGGGGGCTTGGGATGTCATCCAGGAGCAGTCCTTACCACACAGGCACCTTCCCCACCTGGTGCTCCTCAGATGGAAACCCATCAGGATCTCACCCTGACACAGCACTGTTAGGAAGCATCCTCCATCCAATGCTTAATACGGTGGCATTACACTGAGTAAGGAATATGAGCAGGTAGAAGCAAAACAATCCCTCTTTTCATAGGATTCACTCTACACAGTGGCAGTTGTACCCGATGGGAGCACAGTATCACAGCATGGGAGCAGAGCTAAATGACTCCTTTCTGAGGTGATGATTATTGCATTGAAGGTACTCTCAATGTACGTGGTACTTTACCACACAGAAAGCATGGCAAACTCAGAACAATACTCTGTTTCTGAAGCCATCACATCATTTCAACCACTGATGCCTGGGGAATGGATGTGTTGGAGATACCCAGGATGACACAGAACAGTTAAGAGAACACTTGATAATACCGGATGGTACAGACAAACAGATTAAAATATTATCATTTCCCTGCAGACTTAATCATATTCTGTTCCATTTCTACTCCCGAGAAAATAATAACAGACAGATATTGAGCATAAATGGAACAGTTTGTACTTGTGTTATTAAGGCAAGCGCATAATTTTAATCACGGCTGAGTTTTAAAAAACAGTGATATTTAAAGTCAGGTGAAAGTGATGGAATTCACTGTCAACTTCTTACCATTTGCTGTGTTCTTTCTGAAGTTATCTAGAAACTCTTCCAAGAGCTGTGACTGGTTTGGAGGGGGCAACAAACTCTTTGGGTCCCTGGAAATGTCGCCATCTGACCAGGACACACATAAGGGCTGCTGGGTCCCACAATGGTTTGTTCTCACTGTAAGCATTACACTTCTCTCTGAAAACAGTAACTCCATCTGCCTGAGATCAAGATCAGACACAGCCTCTCCATTTATGCTCAGGATTTCATTGCCTACTCTGAGCCCTGGGAGCATGTGAAAGCAAAGAAAGAAAAAAAAAATAAGACGGGGGGGAAAAAAAGAGGTAATAAAATAAAATATAAAAAGGGTCACAACACAAACCTTATGCTGACTCGCCTTGTATCTTTTGGGTTTAACATCAAATATCGTACTCCTACCACAAGTCCCTTAGAAACAATGGGAGCTTTAGTCGTGCTGTAATTATACAGATTGACCTCATGCTTCCTTTGATAGGTGCTACCCACAGTACAGCAATCAAGTAGCTTTTGTTTAAAGATGCTACAGAATTGGGTGGGTGGAAGAGCAGCACAGCTTTCAGGGAGATTAGAATAGAGGCACCTCTCACAAGCAGATATACAGCACCATAACACATATTTCATTATCTATGAACAACGAGGCACTCGTCATGTAGATCAAATTATCCATGCAAAGCTGCAACTAAGGATGGAGTTTTTATCAGCTTTTATATAAGCCTAAACAGTGGCAAATGCTGTCTTTCAAGGTCAGCAAAACCAAGTAGACATTACCATCAGGTAGCAAATTAGTAACTGTCTCAATTTTTCTGGGTTCATTTTTCAGAGAGCAGAACCCACGTGAGCCTCACATGTGCTGATGAAGAGAAGCACAATTTCTGAGCAGCGCAGTGGAAAGGCTCTCACAGAAATGTATGCAGAAAACTATTCTGGGGAGGAAGGCTTTTTGCCAGCAAAAGTGGAAGTGATGGGTCATGCAAACTGATCAAGCCCACGAAGTTCCCTAGTGTGAGATGAACTCCTTCTCCAGTTTGTTCCTCTGTGCAAAAGTACTCAGTTGGATGGCTGAGCACACACTTTGTCTCCAGGGGTGAACAAGAGCTCTCCCCACTACATTGAAAGGATAATTCAGTTACTCTGTGTACACTATTTTTCCTAGTATTACATACTTTCCATGGTCTTTAGGAAAGCAAACTGTGAACAGTAAAAGACAACAACCATTTCAGACAGCATTACTAAAGCTCCTTCAAGTTTTTTGACTTGAAAAAGATAATGAAGAGTAGTTTTAAACACAAACAGGATACAATACCTTCCTTGTATGCCAGTCCATCAGGGAGAACATCGCTTACAAAGATATGGGTGAGATGCTCATTTTCAGCAACTTGGGCTGTGACAGCAAAACCTGAAGTAAAAGAGGTTTAAATCAAATACACTTTCTGGGAAACATTTCCCTTTCATTTTGTGTATTTAGCGGACTTCACATGAGAAGGAAGATACTTCTTGTGAGGACACACCCACAGCGCATATAGAAATTATCACATGGTTTCTCAGTCATTCTAAGGCCTGTCAAAATTAATAGGACTTTTCAACTCCCAGAAAATGCCATGCTATGCTGTAAGAAAAAAAATTACATTAAAAAAAAAAAGATTTCCTACCTCAGCTCCATGACATCTCAATAACACAGCACAGCACATTACATTAAGAGTTCTCCAGAGTGTCCATCAGACATAGAGGTGCTTTAAACAATTCCAAAAACTGGAAACTCAAACTATAAAGCAGCAAACTATACAGACTAGTGAGTGGGAAGAGCCAGAAAATAACAATTTAAAACAGACTTGCAGCTAAAGAACAGCACAAAGTTGCTTTACAAAGATATCCTTGCAAGGTATGCAATTATTCCTAGGCATAACTGCCTCCCATGGATAAAAAGACTGTCAGAACTTGTTCCAAAGGATACTTTTGATACTGTGCCAACAGAGGATCCCACTACAAAAAAAATAGCAGACCTTGACCATTGCCTGACTGGAGCACTTACATTAGTCCTGGCAAAGGATGTTTTTCTGACAAGTCTGTACTTCAATTATTTGGCCGGCGTAGCCAAATTAGAATGTGGGCCCTTCCAAAACATAAGAAATATTCTTGTCAGCATAAAACAACCAGTTTTGGTCTTTGCTGTAATGCCTGGAGTTCTTTGCAGACTCACACTTTGAGCTATCAAGGATGGCTCTATTTGCTGTCAGAGACAAAAAAGTCCCAAAGAGAGAAAGTAAGTAATGGCAAGAATAAAAAAGAATTCCTGAGAGCTTACCATAATCACTTATGTTTTCAGTCTTCGTAAGATGAACATGATAAACAGTTAGTGGACAGATTTCTATTTCATCATACACCTGTTGGAAAAGGACAGTAGCAGAAGTCACCAAATTATGAAAATACAAGCATCAAACCCCAGACAAAGTATGAAAAACAAGCTCAATATTCTTTGCATCAGGACTTGCTGTCTTTACATAGAGAGCTGTGTTACTGTGTAAGCATCACTGCCATCAGCTAAAGATCAAAAAAAAAAACCACCCTGGAGTACAAGCTGACACTGCTTTTGACACTAAAAGCCTCATTCAAATCTTCAAACATTTCTTGAAGAAAGTGTTTGCAGTGCTTAGCCACCCAAAACTGTGAACCAGAATGACAGAATGCGTCCCAGAACAGCTTTAAAACCTTATTTTAGACCTAAATTTCACATATTTGTAGGTGATAACTCAACTGCAGCTACAAACATCACAAAACTTTATCTGAAAGGAGTCACACTTTCCTGGTCTACTATGTATTCATATGGTTCAGGAGCACAATACTCAGTATTTTCATCAACCAGTCTTCTGAGTTGTAGGCCATAGTGTCTTGGCTCCAGCTGTTTCATCTAAAGAAGAAAAATAATGGAGTTTGGAACTTGTTAGTTATTTCCAGAATTCTAGAAGACAGAGAAGTGACACACACACAACAAGCTCCTAAAATCATGCAAAAGCAATCTCAAAAAGTCATTTTCTACCTATTTTTGTAGTATAAACAAAACTAGACGCATTGCTTAAAAGATAAGGTTACAGTGCAATTCCCACATTGCCTTCTGATCCTCCCACATCCTTTCATAAACACGATGTCTTGGCTATTGGATCCACTGAGCACTAATATATGCTTCCAAAGATATCACAACTGTCTTCTGTCCTTTTGAACTTAACACTCACAACCACTTTTTTCTATGACTACTTGTAATGATTCAGTTCTGCTCAGCAGCTTTTGCTTCTGATGTAGAAAATGTAAATGCATGTATGGGCAGTTAGGGGAGGGGAGGGGAGGGGAGGGGAGGGAATGGCAAGCAGGTTCCCTAAGGGTCTGCCTTTATTAGATTTTATTTTTATTGCTGGGTTTCATCTATGATCAGAGAGTTTCCCCTATTTTTTTTTTTTTACCACATGAGGTCAAAGCAAAGATCCTGTCTCAGCAGGAAGTCAAAGGATAATAGGGATATTCCCAAAGGATATTAGCCTGAAAGTGCTGAGCCCCTGATGGGAGGCTCTGAAAAATCAGGATACTGGTGAGACCATGGTACAAAACATTTCATTTTAGCATATTAATTCAGCAACAATACTAAAACAGGAGGAAGCAACATTTCCAAAGAAAGAGGAATGACAGCCTCCCTGAGGGTTATTTAACCCCTTTAACACATCTCTGCAGCTTACAAAATCTAACTCTACTGAGTAACTAGTAATTACCATTTTATTACCTCCTACAGTTAACAAGTTACATGTGTTCTGTATCCTGAAAAATTTAATTCAATTGCACAAGTTTTTGTATACATGCTATCCAAAAACAGATGGAAAACAGAAATGAGAAAAGTATAAATCCCATAACGCAAGGATGAAGGGGAAAATAAACCCTAACAAGTCCTCTGAACTTTAGCCTTATTGACATAGCATTCAAACATTTTCTCTTAAGAAGAAAGATTCCTTACACTCACCAGAGCAGAATGAAAATGTAAGAAGGAAAAGAACCAGGATAGATGAGCAGAAAGTATTCAGCATTAGAGAATGCTTATGAAAAGCTTTACACACAGAATAGAAAGACAAAATAAAACAGAAAAACATTTAAGAAAAAAAAATCAAGGAATTTAAAACTAAATTTTCATGAGATACAGACAATGAAATTAAAAGTCAGCTTTACAGTTACAAATATTTTGGAATGATAGAGTAAGAGAGGTAAGGAATTTCCTTTTCAACTTAATTTTACTTTTACAAATTTTATTTCCTCCTTTCGGGTTCTTGCTTGGCGCCCTAAGAGCTTCAAAGTGTTCCGGCTCTTCCGTGCCACCTGGTGGCCAAATCGTGTATCACACAATCCCTTCAACCTGACAGTACAGCCAAGCTTTTAAAAGTAAATCCAAATATTACACATTTTCTCCAGGATTCAGTCTCCACCAGGAGAAGACACAAGACGATAATTTCTCCTTATATGATGCCTTAGAGATGCATCGTGACTTGCCCAAATCAGAGTGTTTATTTTGATTTTCAAAACTATAGTTTACTCTGGATTGTTAAAATCGTTGGCCCCTCCCCCCAATATTAGCACGCAAAAAGAGCCATTAAATTGGGTCTTTTCCTCCATTAGAAGCCTCAAAATTCATTACTTCAAGCCAGTTCAATGAGTTCACATGAAAATTCACCGTAACCTATGCCAAAAGCTACAGCTGAATCTTGTCCAGCACAGGACATTTTATTCCCCTCTTTTTTCCCCTTGTGAAGCAAATAAAATATATTTACCAGTTGCCCAGAAAACACAACTCAGGGGTAAAAAGTTATTTTTTCCACAAAGCTTGTTAGCATAATTTGACTTGGATCATGAAGCTGGAGCAAAATTCAAGCACTGACACATGTGGAGAGAGAAGTGTTAGGTATATTACAATGTTCCAGAGGCACTGGTGTTTTGTTTGTAGCTAAAACTGGTATTTCTATTTTACCTTCCACCTGTGACTCAGTTTTCTGTCCCATGATCTATAGCAATCCCTCTCAAATTGCCAGCACTGAACTTTCAGACTGGAATTCTCTCTTTGAAATTCACAAGTAGAGCTTGTATTTAATCAAAAGCTTAAAAGGGTTCTTTCGGAAGCAAACATATATGATAGCCTTTGTCACAACAGTCTTAAATGTCTTCATCTCCTGGCTGTAACTCAACCAGTCCCTGTTGCTGCTCTGTGATTAATTTGAACAGAACAACCAGGTTTGGTGCAAGGACAACACAGAGGGGATGTGTTTAGACTCCCCAGGGCAGCTACCTGGCACACTGTCACTGCTCCTGAAGTACAGTCATGTGCTTTCTCCAGCAACACTTTCTGAAAACCTTTCCACAACCCTGCAGTCTTGGCTACAACATATAAAAACCACAACTGAGGAAAGAGAGAAATGTGCCTTGAGACAGTGACAGGGAGATGCTGCTATTATGCATTATTAGTACTATATATTACCTCATTACTCTGTTATTACATGTAATGATAATCTTATCACAGTTTTCGCTGTTTATGCATCCTCTGCTATACTACATTCCTTCTCAAGTCCACAGCTATTTACAAGGTGCAATTGTGCATGAAAAGTAGGTACCTTGCATGCCAAAGACAAAACATCCTCCACCCTGTGCTCTGGCTTGAGTGTCAGCGCCACTCCTTGGCCGTCACAGAAATGAACATATGTCTGTGCTTCCCACGCATTCTCCTTCTGGATGCTCTCTGGCAATGAGCAGTAGACATTCAAAAAATCGTCGACTTGCTGCTGGAAACAAGGGAGAAAAGTACAACATATGTGGATGTTAAAAAAAAATAAATAAAGTGCAATTACATTAGCAGTTTGCAGTAGCTATGCATTCAGACAGTACTGAATGTATATTTCCCCATGGCAAGCCAGGAAACAATTCTGTTACCTGCTCTCATTTGCTGTCCAATAACTGATTTTCTAGAGCTTGGATTGCACTTGCTCTGCATTCCCATTATAGAATTTTATGCCTTTATCTCATACTGATCACTGATTTAACTCATTGTGGAAGTATGTAGCTACCTGTTATTGTATCACAACTGAAATAAAATTTTAAGAAGAACTGACAACTACAATTTTACCTAATCAATAAATGTAAAATAACTTTGTAAATAAATAAACAAATAAATAAACAAATAAATGTAATTACTGTCATTTTGACAGAAAATGACAATAAAATTCCAGCAGAGAGCACTGTGGAGCAAGGCTAGCCATAACAAAATAAAGGACTAAAGCAGGAATAAAATGCTCCTACTCTATTTACAGTTTGAGAACATCATGTTTCATTGGCAGCGCAGGGTATTTGCCTGTTTACCATTTTGCTCCACATTCTCCCTCTTTCCAAAGCCACTCTGCTTGATCAAATAACATCAGTCCTAAATCAATTCCCTGTCACTTTCTCAGCCTTTGCTTTCACACTTTCTCCTGTACTGTACTTCAGGCTCCATATTTCAAAGGAAGCCACACAAGGAGAAGACAAACACTGAGAGCTGTTCAGAATTTGGATACTCACATATATATATTTGGGTCAGCCTATTCAGTACCTCACTTAAATACCCATATCAAGGCATTTAACTTTATGTAGATGGGGTCCCTTGGTTCCACATGCAGTCACTGGAAAGGGACAGTAAGTCCATAAAGTGGCAAAATTTCCACCCAAGGCATATCTTAAGATATCCTGAGCTGTTCTCAGGGGTCCCTTCCTCCTTCATGCTTTCTCTTAGTATTTGTGGTTTGTTTGTTGGGCTGGGGGGGTTTGTTGCCTTCATAAAGACCCTTGATTACCTAATTCTTCCTCCTCTCCAAAGGGACACAAGCCCAGGGGTGCACTGCAATTAAAAGCTGCTGTAAAAGCTGCACAGGGACTGTTTCCCTTGCTGCAGGCAGCAAAGTTACTGACAACAATCTGTCAGTAGCAACAGAGAGACTGATATTTTGTTTTTGCAAATAACAACTGTGGCTGTAAAAATGATGAAACAAGCAATCCTAGCCAGGTAATTACCAAACAAGGCAGAAATTCAGGCTGCAGACAACCCAGAGTGTGGTACAGAAATAATGTGATGCCAGAGTAACACCGGTTTGGTGGAATAATATTAATGACCTAGCTCTATTCATTAAACTTGTCTGTCTTGCTCAACTGTCCCTTTTAACTAGTTGAACATGAAATTTCAATTAACACATGTAAATGGAAATCCTATGAATGCCAGCAACTTATACGTAACAGGAATCACAGAATCAATTAACACAGTGATGAAATCTACACCAGGTGAAGTTTGACCTCAGTGGCTGCAGCTACAGACTGCTCGTAATGCTGGTGATGTTGAAGAAGATAATTCTTGTGGACCTGTAGTCCTCTCAGCACTAAATCAAGTGCCTGGGAATGAAGGCTGACCTATCTCCACAGTGTAAATCACAGAAAGGAGAAAGGGGCAAGGCAGGGGGGGCTGCAAGAGATCAGCACAAATGAGTCAGGCAGAATTTCCATGGTGGCTTCCTCCAGGGGAAACCAATGCTATGCTTGCCTTGGCAAGGGAGTTTTGCAACTACTACAATGGTTTATTGCACTGTAACAGTAGCTCTTCAAATCTGTGCAACTGAAATAAATCTCACTGTTGCCAGAGATGAAAAAAGACTCATAACCTCATATCATAGAGGATTAGGGCAATTTGGTCCATGGCTACCTTTTGATGTAAGCTTTTATGACAGGACAGAAAGCTCTGCAGTCAATGTGAGCTACATCCTTTCCTTGCCATGTACTAGGATGCTCAAGCATACAATTTGAGATAAACTCCCCCTGTTATTAAACATGACTGTGTTCCTTAACTGCAGTCAAGGAGCCGTTGCTTCATCCACATTTTCCATCTCAGAAAATCTGACATGAAAAGATTTTTTTTTGCTGTTATGCCTGCAGTGACTAATTCCACAATAGTTCATTCATTCATTGCCACATAAAGTTATAACAACCCATCCAATTTTCCAGAAAGAGGCGCCAGGATTTGCAGACTGTCACACGTTGTGCCACAGGGCTGCTGCAGGACCAATAGGTTACTTCATAATTTCCTCCCACTATTTGCCTCTGGTTTTATCATCCTTTTCAGGGAAAATACAGCTTCCCTGGCAGACTTCACTATTTGTCATTCGTTACCCTCCACAGGCAGCATTTTATAAAAGTTTTGATGCTGGTTTTGTTTTTTCATTTTAAATCAGCCAGTGAAACCAGGCTGATGCCAGAGTAACGGTTTTCAGAGTTATGATGAATCACTTCTGAGTTGTTGTATGATTCACCAAAATGTCAGGATCTTAAAAATGCCCACGCTGTATTTAATACCCATTGAAAAAAGGTTTCAGAAATAGGGTTGAGATAATAAGAAAAAAATGTTTTTCTAGCTCCAGAGCTCTGCTCAGCACCTAAATTGGGTGAGTTTTTCTAGTCTTAAAGACAACCCTGCTAATTTTTTTAATCCTGGCCCAAAACCTGCAGCCACACTGCCCTCTGATAGTCCCCCTCTACGTGAGGGACAGGGCTGTGAGTTCCTGGGTGAATTTGGCGAATGCTGCTTTACCTAGAGCTGGGACAAGAAGACAGACCTTGTGCCTTTGCTGACACTCCACCAAAGGGGAAGAACTTCATTCTGCCTGCTCCCTAATGCCTTCAAAACATTTCTTTGTCTCCTCAGAATAGTTCAGGACAAGTAAGTGCTCCTGAAAGGTCAGAGGACAGGAGACCAGCAGCAGACCCTGCTGTATAAAGCAGCTCTGTCAACCTCTCAGCCCCAATGGTACTGACATCCAACCAAGGGATTGGTGTCACAGCCCTTCAGGAGAAACCTTCCGGGGCTCTGCCCAAGCAATTTTGTCATTTCTCAAGTGGCAAACCTTTCCGTGTTTTAGGACATTTGAACAGGAATGAATTGTGTTTGCTGTGTCTGAGATGGGACATGGATGCCATCTCACACCACACACAATGGTACATTCTGGAGGTATTTGTTAAGTGCTCTCTACAGGAGTTGATTTCTATCCCATAGTTACAATTAATTTTGAAAAGAGAGGAGTGACTTGGTTTGAATATTTCCCCACTCCAGGAAGTAACAAGCAAGTGGCCAACGAACAAAGGGAATTCAGGTATTTCAGTACACTTTTTCAAAGAACAAACAAACTATGAAGATACTTTCAGGAGACAAAACAGCATTACAGGATTAGCTGCTGTCAGTGGGAGATGTCTCTCCCAGTGGTATAACTTCTGTGTAATTAGATATCTCTTACCTAGACATTAAATGAATGCACTTGATGAGAAAATAAACCATGTAGTACATACCAAAAAAACCCCATAAAAACCAATGAGAAATTATGAACTTTGTCCAGACCTTCCTCAAAAGATTAATTACAGCTCTTCATTACAGTTAATCATTTTCAAAAGCAATATTGCATTTTAAATGCAGATTTTGGCTTTTTGTCTAATACCTGGTACACAAACTCATCTGAAACGGAACAGTGCTGTAGTATGATTTTTTAAAGTCTTCTTTCAGGTTTTAAACTGTATCAGGTGACTATCTGGTTCAGGGAACAAAGGAGGAAAAGGGACAGTGGGCAGATGGGAAGGAAAACACCCCTTTGAGTCTAGCACACGTTGCCATTAAAGAAATGCAGCTATATCATTCAGAAAACAAAGTTCAGAAACCCTGTGCCTAAGACTTAATTAACCTTTTATTATCTGGAGCCTGCACAACCCTACTGAGAGAGAAGGATATTGTCTGTCTGCATAAACCCTGTGGCAAGCAGGCAACATTAAGTGGTCCTACATGTATGCAGTTACAGATTTTGGAATGACCTCCTTTGATTCCAGACTGGGGGCCAGCAACACTATCCCCCAGGGAGGCTGCAGGGATGGAGAGGGACCCTGACTGAGGCCAGGCAGGCTCAAGCAGCAGATTTCCTCCTCCTGGGCATCAGAAAGCATCAATCACAGCTATTTACTGTGTAATTCTGCTGAGGGGATGCTGCATCCTCTTCCTTTACTTGGGCAATCTCCAGCTTTATATTAAATCTCACTTCTCTGATGCGATGGTCCACAGAACTTACATAGATTCTATTGCTTTAAAACTCAAAATACAGAGCTTCTGTCGAAGTAGACAAAGGGGTAAAATACACCTTGGCTTTCATCCCATCCCTGGAAACCATCAAGAGCAGATTGAATGGGACTCTGAGCAGCCCGATCTAGTTGAAGATTTTCCTGTTTATTCCAGGAGGTTGGACTAGATGATGTATAAAGGTCTTTCCCAGTCCAAACCACCCTATGATTTGCCATACTGTGACGGATGCTTTCAAACAAGCTCAGCCCCAAGTCTCTCTCAGAGAGACTTTAGTGCATGGAGAAGTTTCTAGGGGTTTGGTTTTGTGTTTTAAAGACTACCATGGATGCTTAGAAACTTATGTTAAAGTGGTTTCATTAGCAGAATTATAATCCTGTCATCTAACTATAAATACATTTTATTAATCTCTTTGGGGTCTCTGAACCAGCCCCATCATACATTTAGAGAAAAGTATCCCGGAATTTAAAACATGATGATGCAGAATGAGAACAGGCATATCTTACCTCAGCAGAGCTGGCTGAATTCTGGACACCAGCAAATCCATGTCCTCCTGCTGAATCAAAAACCTATTGAAAATATTACAGATAAATCAGTAGGTTAAACAAATAAACACCTTTACTTCTTATCTGTTTTGGGTAAATCCTTTGAAAAAATAGGAAAGAAAACTAAATTAATAAATATATATCAACCTGATAAGCTCCAGGAACCTTTTTGTGGTTTTTATTGCTTTATTCTGACTAGAATTAATAAAGAAATACAACTCTCTCTACATAAAGAAAATTTAAGCAGATTTTCTCTCTTAAGCTACATGCACAGTCAGATTCAAATATGTATAAAACATGTCCTTGTTTTTTCCTATGTACTAGTTAGTAATAAGATTAAAGTAATTTACTTTCAAATCATGCACTACACTAGAATTATAAGTTTCACCCTTCATGAGACTGTTAGGGAGAGCTACAAATCTCATCATGATTTCAAGGAACTATTTCAAGTCACTGTTCCTGGTTTCTAAAACCTCCCACCCTACAGTTTTTCATCTTTTCTAACCAAGCAGTTTTCTTGACACTATTAATTGAAACTTTTAGCTTAGCTTTAGAAGCATACTTGACCCAAACCCCACACTATTAAGTAACAAGTAGCTGACTACTGTGCCTGCTTTGGAAGTGATGAAAGCAGGACCTGAGATGTACATTGCCCATATGTTTTGGAAATTTAACTACTGGAATCTCACAAAGGTGCTAGGCTTATTTTTTTTTTTTAATCTACTAAATGGCTAAGGATACAATCAGATATTTTGGTGATAAGGCTGGTATAAACACATGGATGGATCTATACACTTTATACATGACATTGAGATTTGCAAGTAATAACTTTGCCCTCCTAAATTGCAAATTTAACTAGTGTTTTTTAAACTCCTTCTGAAGTCAACAAATCAAGACAATACCAGACTTACATTTGAGCTTTCAGGGGGTTTTGGTATTAGCAAAAGCCTTTCAGATAATCTAAGACAACAACAAACTCTCTCTAGATTTCATACAAAGTCCAGTTTCTGCCAATGCAAATAAAGGGCACCAATTCTGAACTTCCTTGTCTCACCCACAGACACAATCAAAGTATTTTATTGCTTATGATTTCTCAAAACAGCTCACCATTTAGACATACGAAAGCAGATAAGCATTTAAGAAACTGAGGATAATGTGAGCCTAGACATCACCCATCTGCTACAGTGCAGTTTTATTAACTGATCTGTGGAAGACCAAGCCACTTCATTAATGTTTACGAAAGCTTCCCAGCACAGAAACTCTGAACATTTTTTATTAATGCCATAAAAATAAACAAGATAAAATTAAAAACTTCTCTGACACAATGATGTTCAAGAATATACTATCTGATTTTGAAGCTAGGGTACTGTAGATTAAAACATACCAGCTACAGTCAAATGAACTTATGTCCAAGAATGCAAAACTTTTTAAGTCTATTGTTTGACAGAAACTTCTCAACACAATGACCAGAGAAGCAATCTCCTCTTCTCTGCTTAACCCAGCTGGCTGAAAGAGACAAGAAAGTCATCCTCAGGCCTATTCTGATTTTGATGTAGAATTATGTGCACGTACATGAGTCTGAACAAGGAAGTGGCTCTTTTTTCAGCCATCTTCAAGGTTCATGGGTCAATTTTCAAGCCATGCCCATAAAAATTCCTCACTTTTATGGGCAACTCTCAACATTTACATTTCCTTAATTGTACCGATGGATGTTTAATTAAGAAAAAAGGAAAAAAATCAAGAATCCCAGTTCATGTATGAAAATGAAAACATTTTTGGGGCAGCTTGGTTTGTAAGGTTTGGAACAAGGGTGAAGACATCCTGCATTGGAGGCACCTCAGCCTGTGATAGGGCTCCCTTCTCTCTGCTAAGAAAAGCACTGGGAGGGCAGCAGGAGCCTCCTCTCCTTGCCACAGACATAAGATTCCCTGTCCCTGAGCTCCACAGAATCCCCTTCACGGGCTATAAAGCATATGAGAAGACATATTACCAAGTTAAGAGCAGTGTGAGGTATCAGCTCTGCTGCAAACAGAGCTAAAGGGCATAACATTCCTTCCCCCAGGGCTCACATTAATAAAGAAATAGAGGGTGCAGGGCTCGCAGACCAGACTCAGCTGCTGGGGAACACAGGGGAAATTACGTGAGGAGGATGACCTAGGGAAAATTTCTACTTTAGTTCCTTCTTTGTAAGACAGACTTGAGTTTTAATAATCAATTTCACCATGCTAACAGATCTCAATCAATATGCTTGAAAGTGTTAACAGGCAGATAGATGTTTAATGCCAGTGTAACACACAGATATTTACCTATTAAAAATACAAACCATTAGACCAGAAAATCCTGATGTGTTATTTTGCTACACTGAATCTGTTGGATCAACTCTGTGTCTATTGCAGGACATGGACAGATACGCTTGTTTAAATATTCCACAACAGACTACCAGACATGCAAGAACAGCCAATTTTCAAGTGCTGATCATAGATCTTTTGACTACTAAAATCAATATACAAGGGCCAGGGAACAACAGGAGCAAGGTCACCTAATGAACAACGCATAAAACACTGTTTGGCAGGAGTAAGAGCAGACATGTCAGAGGCTAGTGAAAACAGTAGTGTTCTCAGTGAGAGTATACCTCTGTAGCTTCTGCCTCACTGTAAAGAAGTGTCTCTGCTCCTATTACCCTTTGTTCAGGGAAAGGCAGCAAACTTCTGTTTCACATATAACTGAGCTTTTATTGGGAAAACACAGACTCGTGAAAGAGTCTTGAAAGAAACCCCACTTCCCAACAGTTTGCAATGTGCCAGAAGAGAAGTTTTGTTATAAATTCAAACCTGATGGTCTTATGCTGACGATGATTTAATTACTGGGTCAAAACCTGTCATTCACCAATCTTATTTATCACAAAAAAAACCCCAAATTAGATATATACTCTTCACAAGTGATGATTGCATTGCAAGTTTGCCACACCTACTGAAACCTTGGGTGCAGGTTTGATGGACAGATGTCTTCTGCCCTGTGCACCAACAGCACCTTGCAGGATGAATCTCAGAAGAAACAAGCCATTCTGTGATATCCCCAGCAAATAAGATCTACCTGAGTTATGGAAGGTCGTTTTTCTTTTCCTTTTCTTGCCAATGTGTCCAGTCCTTTCAGGGAAGAAAATAAACCCTTCTTATTTCGAACCCTTTGCGACAGAGACAGGGTACGTTTCCTGAGAGCAGCTTCATCCCTGGAGCAGATCTATTCAAACACAGAGACAGACCATCCTGTACCACTCTCATAACAGCAAAATATTGACAGTTATTTGAACCTGAGGTATCAAATGAGGGTTATTTCAGTTCACCTCAATGCAACATGCCAAAGTGCAAAGACAATGTTTTAAACTTTCGGCAGTAATGCTTGTTTCAGTATTCCAGTGGAGTAGCAGCATATTTTTTTGTCATGGGGCAAAATTAGAAGTCATAAGAAGGGATGAACTGAGAAAATATTGCTCTGTAAAACAAAAGAAACTAATGAAAAGGCTCTGAAGAAGAATGATAACCTATCATTCAGATATGAAATTGCTAGAGGAAGACAGACTCCAAATTGCCACATAGGAGATAAATGCGCTATGGCATTGAGTTATTAACAAAGAATGGCACAAACCACACAGATAAAAACAGTGGCAGAGAGAAACACATTCCTTGACAGGACTTTCAGTACTACTATTCAGACTTCCCATGCAGCAGATGTGGTCCAGCCCTCTCTGCCAAGATCAGCCTTGCAGCCCTGCCAAGGTTAAAGAGCAGAGGCAAACCTGCTACTGCTGCACTTCCCTTGAAGCCAACGGGGTGACAACAGGTTACAGCAGCTGAGGATCTCACTCATTCTTCTTTACAAACACAGCCCACAGTTCTTAAAAAAGCAACATATAATTTTGAATTGTCTCTAGTTTTAGCCTATTCTAAGAATACTTCCTTTTTAGGAGCGACTCCAAGTCTGGAGTCCTTTGGGGCCAAAAAAAAAAAAAAAAAAAAAAAAAAAAGCCATGACTATATCCTGTAGAAGAAAATTTATTTGCAGTCAAGGAACAGGCAAAAAGGGTGAGAAGGGAACAGGGCTGCCTGAGCAATGGATGTGGGTGCAGCCATGTATTATTCCAGCTCAATTCCATATCTAAGCACATGGTGTTTTTGTGTAACGCACCCCTGAGAGTGCATTCAGACTTACCAGTGCATGGAAGGATGAGACAGAGAAAATGCCGAGCCTCCCCAGTGCCAGTTTTGAAGGACGACTGGCAGCAGCCAAAAGGCTCTTTGGGTTTGGGAGCTCCCCGCCTTGCAAACTGGATAGGTAACATCTCATTCGGAAAAGGTCCATGTTAAATTTTTCCAGGTTCTGCTCCCATTGCTGGATCTGTTTAGATATAAAAAGGGACAATTAAATGGGGGGAAAATGTCTTTGTGGGCTGCACTGAAACTTCGAGCTCTTCCCCAAACCCATAGTAAATTGCTTTCATCTGGCAGTATATGGATTAGATTAGTTATTCCCTGCCAAAACACATTCAGTCATATTGTGTTACATCAACCCAAAAGATGACTTGAAATAAAACAAAGCTGGTGGTCTTAAACGCATACTGACAAGATGAACATACCGTGAACTTCGGGTAGTTTGATAGCCACAAAAACAGTTACATAAAAACACAACCCTGTGGCTCACAAAGGCTTTTTCCTTTTTTTCCCTCTCTTCCCTCCCACCACCCCCTCCTTTTTGGAAATTAGTCTTGGTTTTTTAGCTTAGATTGTGTAGCTGTCTGGCTGAAAGCAAAGTAGAACAGCTATGCTAACACACCATGCAAAACAAAGTAGCTACAGCGGTAGGTTCTGTTCTTTCTTTACTACCATCCTATGGCTCCTCTAACAGTAAACAGGAGACAATACTCATGGTTCTTGTTCTGATAGGGGAAGACACGATTACACTCAGGCACACTGCAAAAACAGCTACATGGAACCAATAAAAACTACTGGAGCAAAAGCAGGAATGTAAATATGCAATTCTTAAAATGTATCTAGCACAGGTACACGAAGATCTAACAATTTAATCCAATTTCAGTGTAAAATTAGGAAATTGAAGACTCAAATATTTGCTAGACAAAGCTCTGAATCAACATTTAGATGACAGATTTTAAGTATTTGTGTAGATACATACTCATTTAACCAAACGTATTCACACTCATTTAAACACATATTCTTGTGCACTGCACCAAAGTAAAATTTTGCTCCTCATTTCCCCAACTTGCATACTGGTAGTTGCAGCAAAAATCTGCCCTGCAGATTATACAATTAACATACAGCATACATTAATACCTATAGGTAGTAGAAATAAAAAAGGCACCAGGCACATTGATATGTGGGAAGGCAGAAAAGGCATGTCCACCAGGTCAAGGTACACCAAGATCCTGTACTGAAGACTGTTGAAATCCCCTGACAATACTAATCTTCCAATGTCAGCTCCAGTCACTGAACACTGCCTGTTCAACACGTGGTTTAGGGCTGTGGAGAAAGTTCATCAAGTTTTCTATAACCAGCGTTGGCTTCATACCTTCTGCTGGCACACGCTGCCCGTCCCCACGTGTACAGGACACTGTCACCTCACACTGGGATTAGCCAAGGCTGGGAAAAGCACCTTTGTGACTTGGGAAACAAGCTGACAAATATAAAAACCTCAGGTGGACTATGCCCTTTAGGCTCATTTAGAAGCGAAATCAGTTCAGTTTCCTTATAATGCTGCCAAATATTTCAAGAAGTAAACAAGTATTTGGCCGCTTTACTTTCAAGAATTAAGAAGTAAGGGATGAAAGGGCAAGTAGAAGAAGTAAGTGGAAGAAGTAGAAGAAGTAAGGTTTGTGCTACAGCTGACAAAGACCTTACCTAATCCAGCTTCTTTATACATGCACTCACAAATTGTGGCATCAGTTACTTTTGGAAATAAGAGGTAAATCTTATTTGGTGCGAAAGGTGAAGAAATGGAAGACAATATATCATTTTGTACAGGTATGAATGCAAAATTGTAATTTACAGTACACTTGAAAGATTTTTCAAAGAATGACTATTAAAAAGAAAAGAGAGAATTTACAAAAGCTTATCATGAGATCAGTTCTTGGAAGTCTAGTGAAAATGGACAGAGAAACACATAACAAAGATGCTGTGTCTAATCTCTCATCACAGGCATTTCAAACACACATTGTCTGCACTCCTGAAAGAATAATCTTTTCTCTTCCTTGCATTTTGGTTTTTTGGGGTTTTTTGTTTTGGGTTTTTTTTTTCTTTCTTCTTTGTGCTCTCAGACACTTCTCACAGAGCATTTCTCTGCTTGCCAGTACTTTACGCATGGGACGACTCCAATAGGAGATTGTGAGATGAGCTCTTTCTCTGTGTCAACATCCAACTAGAATGAAAACATGGTTGTCAGCTTTTCACAAAGCCAAAAGCTACAAGCTCAGGTAATGTCTTTCCCTTCGAGATGACACCTCTGTGGGTACAGAGCCAAGTCAACTTTTAATAGCTCAAGAACAGAGCAAGTCTTGTTCTGGGCACTGCCGGAGTGGAGCATCCTGTCCTCATTGAACACAGGCTGAGCACAGGCATCCTTGTGTGTCTTAGGCCTTCTTCAAAATCCCCATTAAACATTTGCATGAAACTGTATTTTAAAATAAAGATAATCTAAGAAGGGGGAGTAGGGTACAACATGGGAGCATTCTGAAGAAATAATTAAATTACAATGTTTAGCAGTCACACAGGATACTAGCTAATCAGCTCCAAAAGCATCGGTAATCACAATGTTACATTTAATGGCATTAGCAAAAGCGGTAGGCAAGGAATTTCTGGGATTGTCTTGTAGTCTTATCAAAACCAGGGATGTCTGGAACCAATTGGAGACCATGAACCAATACCAGCTGCTATTTGTCTAAGCCTTTTAAACTATGATAATTCTTCCTAGAGATTTATATTCTTGAAGACTAAACGGGAGAAGCACACAAATAAAAAAAGCAACAACATCAAAGCACAGTATGACCTGGTCCATGAAGTTAATTTACAGCCTGCAGACTCACTGCTGCAATCCCTATTTTGCTATTGTGTGAGGCAAATCTCTGCCCCACGTGGGTGGACTACCCGAAAGATGGCTCAAGGACTTAACTTCATCATGCACAGAGAAAACAGCCCTTTTGAATTGTGCCTGAAAGCACACAGGAAAAAGTGGATTCAGCAGACAGCTGTGGGAGCAGGAATGGGTGACAAAGGGTAACAACAGCACAAAGTGAGTCTGAATAGAGGTAAGAGATATGGCCTGAAGTGACACACACCAAGACAAGCGAGCACGTGAGAAACGTGAAAGCATTAAATGTTTTTTCCGGAGGAAAGGGAGGATGTCATTGTCAGTCCAGGCAAATGTTAGGCAAGGATTTCTCGGTTTAGTGGCAGCATGAAAGAGCTTGGGAGAAAGGCAAGGAGGGGCCACCCAAATAAATATATTGAGCCTAGTAGGATCCTGTAAGGTAGAGTGAAAAAGGAAGCTGTGGTACAGAGATAAAAAGGAGTAAAATGTGGGAAACCTTGAGAATTATTCAGCCTGGGCCAGCAGGAGAACTCATGCAAGGAAACGTGGTGCCAGGACAAGACCGTAATTATGTGAGGGGATAAGTTTTGCATCAAAGACTGAGTGCAGGAATGAGTTATTGAGAGTTAACACACAAAGGAACATCAGCACGGTACTTTTGGCAGTACTTCAGCAGCAATGATCATTTTCAGAACATAAATAGTCGATTCTCCTCCAGGTTAGTGAAAAATCTGTTCAGACACTAAGAGAGAGTTGCAAGTTAATTACATTTTAAATCACGCACAGAGGAGCTAAAGGAAGTTGCTTGAAAGCAGGTCTCTCTCAGGTCAATAGCCCTGCTAGGTTTTCTATAGCTAAACTTTAAAGTGGGAGCTTGGGAAAAGCAAGGGATAAATATATAGAGGCCAATGGTTTGCAGCAGGAGATTTGGGGATGCATAGCTCCTACATGCTCTATAGTTCTATCTGCAGGTAACATTTACAGTGGGATCAGCACCTCAGCAGGAACAGGTTTGGGGTTTGCAAACTGCAAAAGGAAAAGCCCCAGCAGCCCCAGCAAAGCTCAGGGATTGCCCTTGGCTCCTTGTCCTTCATACACTACAGTGCAAACCCTATCTTCTGGGGGGCTGAGGAGGAACTGTCCCACTTTCAAACACGTGTTCTGTACAAAGAAGAAAGAGCTCAGTATAATAAAACCCAAACCAGTGTGTGAATGGTGTAAAGTCAGGCCAGAAATGACACCATATCAAATCAATGTAACAATACTTCAAGGACCTAGAAGAAGGATGGAAAAAACTTCCTGGTCAGCTCACCTGATAACAAAACACCAGCTTTTGACTTGGCACCTATTCAAAGCAGCACAAAAGAAAATATGCACAGGAAGGAGGACCTTCTCTCAGTGCTTAAGCCTCAAAAATTGATTTTATTTATAAGTAGTTTTCATACCAGACAGAAGCACGAGGGCCTTGCTGACACAATTCACTATCTATCGCAATAAAAATTCTCAGTTTTTCCCTACACAATATCTTATTTCCAGATGGAAAGTCTCCCTGCAAGCTGATATAGAGAACCCTGTGGATTGAAAGGAAACTTCTGCTCCTATTTTATATGTACAGCTTTTCAACCACATTACAAACAACACCAAACTCTTAGCATTCCAGTCCCTGGTTCTCAGACACAATTCGTATTGTATCCATCTGGAAAAATGAGTCACTTGGTTTCTGGGGACAAGGAACAGATTTTTATTGTCATTACTTCCTAAAGAGAACTCGAAGAAGTAAAAACATCACTCTTCCAGAAATTCCATTACTTTAAAAAACACTACTGAGATGCTATCATAAATTTTAGTTTAAAGAAATAAAAAAGGCATTGTAATAGAGTACAGCAACACTCATGTGCAATTAACAACACTTTATTCTTCATTCTGCATGTGACTTAAAAGAGGTTAAGAAATCTTCCTGAAATAACAAAACAATGGAGTTTTTTTTACAATAAATGTAATCTTTTTGGTTTCATTGGAAGAACAGAATTTTCATAATTTCTAACCAAAATAGATAGAGGAAATCTTATTCCCAATACCAGTGATAGCACAAAAGTGCACACATGTGTACCCGATTTACATCTTGTTGATAATCCGATTGAAATTGGTGGTACCACATGTATGTCTATAGCTAGGGATGTAAGTAAGGAAGCCACTGAATTTTATTATTCAGCTGCCCCTCCCCAGAACCCAGACCACCAGCCCTTTCTGCACACGCTCCTCACCAGCTCCATTGTATGAGATAATGCTATGCAACTCCACATTCATTTTGCATTATTTTATGCTAAGTCTTTGCAAAACAAAGAGGGAAAATCACCCATCTGCAAAACAGTAACAACAGTGCCGAGAGAATGGAGATGATCTCCCCTAACTTTGTCTGCCTACTCACTTCACTCCCAGTCTACTACTACTAAAGAGAAGTATTTTGCTAATGATGTAGGGAAGGACCATCCTTACTGGAGAGTAACACCTGGAAAGAAATTGAATCAGTCTCTCAGAATGCAGAGCTCTGCTTTAGCCAGTTCAAAGACCACACAAATTGAAGATCTGTTCTAACAAGCCTGGACAATGTTGGGGTTTTTTTCAGTTTAAGAGGATATGGAAGAATGAAAAGTTACTATGTGTTGAGATTCCAGTTGAATTTGTTTGCAGCAATGCTGGCATGTGCTAGCAAAGTTCCCCAAAAAGATGCTCTTTGAGTGTTGTTGAGAATTTGGATCTCAATGTCAGAAAATATTTCATCAGATGCTTTATAGAAAGTCAAGACATGAAATTTGGCTTTTGTGGAGCCTGAAGAATAAATTCCCAGACCTATTCCAATCATCTTCCTTCAAATGAGAGAGAAAAGAGAAAGAATCAAGTAAATTTTAAAAACAAAGAAATGAAATTATGCTTTTTGTAAAAAGCTTAAGACCACTACAGGGAAAGGAAGAAAGAAGAAAGGTATTAATGGATTTAATGACTACCCAGAATAAATAGACCAACTAGTTTTAGGTGGAGGACACATATGAAAACTTACAAAAAAAATCTCCAAGCATGTGCCTGTTCTTCTCATTAATGCTTCACTGTCTCAGTGTCTGCAATTAAATACACATATTCCTAACCCTCTGAAAAGTTAAGAATCATACGCAGAGAAAATATGAATCACATCAGAAGTCTCTGAATAGCTTGGAAAACATGATTATACCAACATATTAAAATTTGAAGACAAAACTCCATAATGCTTTCAAGCAACTGTTAATCATACTATTGTTCTAAAGTGAGACATCAGGATAGACTTATGTACCAAGTACATAAACAATTACACCCAGGGCAGCAGTGCCCTCTCTTGCGTGATAAATTTTCCACCCCATTAAAACCAGTTCTGCAGGCAGAGGCAGCTCCACTTCTGATTTAATGTGCAATATTTTGTTAAAAGAGCTCTGAATAAATGCTAAGAATCCCTTTCACTCACAGTTCGACAGGGCTCCATATTCACAGTAAACACTGCGGTTTCTCTAGGAGATTAAACATCTAGGAAAGCTAAAATCTTTTCAAAGAAAGGCTTTGAAATTCATCTCAGCATTGGGAGATTTTCAAACTTGCTACTTTTTGTCCTAATTCTCTTCATTTTAGGGGAGAAGTTACAAGTTGGGAGAATACCATCACATACAACATACTTATTTCACATAGTAATAAAAACATACGTGGCTGTAGGTAGCACGTGCAGTCTTCAGATTTCCAGCCACACTGCAGTGGCTGCTGTATGTACACTGCTCTTGCAGATGCTTCATTGATCTCTTCTAAACTGACCAGCATTACCCACAGCTACGTGAAGGGCTACCAATTTCTCTTTAACATTTACAAAGTCTATTATTATTATTATTATTATTATTATTGGACAAGTAAACCCAGATGGAGAGAATCGTTCATATAAGCCACATGACTGAAAACATTTCCCAACCAGTTTGATAGCATCAAGTCTATAAAACAACAATTTCTCTAGAAAAACAACATTTTCCTGGTCTTTTTTTTTGTTGTTTTTGTTGTTTGCACTTTTATTTAGCATTGGTTTTATCAGTTGATTGCCTTCAAAATTCACAAAATTTGCCAGATAGTATCACATGAGCTTCTCCAGTCCATTTGCTGGATGCCAAAAAGAAGCATGTAAGTATATCAAAATATTTATAGCAACTTTAGAAGTCCAGGTTTCCTTAGTACAACTGCCTTTCAGGTGGTGGTAATATGTGAAACAAGAAAAGGTTCTGCTTGCTTGTAAAGCCCTGAGAATTATTAAGTCTTCAGCAGAGAAGTACTGGTTTTAAGTCAAGGCAGATGTGAAAGAAAAGAGCAAGTTGAGGTTTGGTGGTTGCTTTTCTGAGGAAGAGGAAGGAAAAAGAGAAAGGCTACAATAGAAAACAGAGTTTCCAAGATAATTCCCCAGTGAAAAGAAGTCTTTCTACATGAAAAACCACCATGGTACTTCTGAAGTCAATCACACTATTTCCACTGACTTCCCAAAATAAATTGCCAGTGAAGATTTCCAGCATAGGATGCAGGGCATGCTTATGAACTACAGTATTGGCAATACTATGTACCTCAGCATGGAGGAATCATATGTGCCACATGATTGAAACACCATCAAATTTACACAAAACCAAAACCAGAATTTAGATTCTCTTGTTACTCAAAATAGGCAAAAGGACAACTAAACAACCACAGTTACTAAACAACTACAGCTACATATATGCAAACTATTCCCTCAGGAATAATGTTTTCTCAAAGTCATTAGCTTACTAAGTATACTAAGAATTCTTCGTTACTAATTACATTAAGATTTTTCTTTTTCTTCGCAAAAGCTTATCTGAGACAACAAATTAAAAGATTACGAAACCCAGTTATCTATCAACTTTTCTCTGAAGGGACTTTGCCAGCAAACCTTAGGCAACTGTAAGGAGATATTTTAAAGAGATCAAAGGGATCAAGAATGGAGAAAAGTCTTGCTATTAATTTATTTTTTGCTAACTACTGGATGTTTGCAATGATCCATTTCATCCTTTGTATCAATGGTCTACCCCCATTCAATCTTCTAAGACACACATAGACAGAAGATTAACAGGAATAAATTTTCTGCAGCCCTAGAGATGGATTTCAGCTCTACAGAATGAAGCCAACTTCTGCCAAAGCTGGAAAACACTGACAGTTCTTCAAGGACAGAACATCTAATTAGCAGATATTAAGATAGATCATTAATATTCTTCAGATGACTCTAGATGAAATACTAACAGGAATACCTGAGGGAGGAATAAATTAAGTTAATATACATCAGAATTTTCCCTCAGTGCATCACATGTTACAAGCACTAGACAGCTATAGAAATCTGTATATTCTTCTAGGTCTCAAAGCCCTCTGCAATAAAAGGATGCTTAACATTTTTCCTCCTCCATTCACCTCACTCAGCTCTGGACCATGAAATAAAGTGACCTGGAAATAAATTATGAACATCTGAGCACTCAAAGGGGTTATGAACATCAGCACCACAAATCCCTACACAAATCTGCTTGTTATTTGAACTCTGCTCTTACAGCTTCAGACTCAAGTGTGCCACAAGAGCTTGGCAGTGAAGTCAGTACCAGCCAGTCTACTTTTCACAGAGTCCAAGCCAGTAGAGTAAGAATTTTAAATATTATACGCATCAAATCTCTGAAATTACAAGTGTTTCACTAACCAAACAAAAATAATTATGCAGTACTGGTTCAAAGGAAATAAACTTCATTTGGTACTCAAGGGGCCATAATATGCAGCATGAAGTACTGACAGAGGAACAGTTGCTCTGACTGGAAAGGCAGGTAGGGATGGGTTCTCAAAGACCAGTCAATGAGTTCAAATTATCAGAACTTTTTTGTAAATGGCTAATAAAATTAAAGATACAGCAATCTCCATCCACGGACTTATTTAGGCTAAAATACTAGACAAGTTTAGTACACAAGAGGCCATGGGTAGTGAGGTCTTTGCCTGAACACTAAGCATGTCTAAATAATTAAAGCATCTTCTGCCAGTTGCTACCTGCAAAACTGGGGGCATGGGCAAGACATCAACACTGCAAAATGTACTTCCATAAAATATCACCCGAGTGATTCCTGGTTCACATGCTAGAAGCGAGAGCAGAGTAAGGCTTCATGTTTGTTCACCACCATACAGACCATCAGGTGATCATTAGTCATGGCTAAATTTCAACTGGAAACACATGGTTTTGTCTGCAACTCTACAAATAAAGCTGGAGGAAGGACTAAGTATTCTTCATATCCTGTCTTAAGGTGCAGGACAATATTGCCTAGTACCTACTCTTCAATCTCTTCTGCAATACAAAAATTATTCACAGAACATACTGTATATTCTGTGGTACGCAATGTAACAGCTAGATATTATTAACAGTAAAGTATATCATAAAACAGTGAAAATTAATTACAGTTTCACAGAAGAGAAAAGAAATAGCTTTGTGCTCATAAAACAGACCAGTCTGATGCTTGGCTTTGAGGATCCTACCTTCTGCACTCCTCTGAATTACTCTAGAAACCTCGCAGTAATTACAGCCACAATGCCAGCTACCCCCAAGACAATTATTCTCAGGCCTAGAAAGCACAAATAGAGACCAAAGCAAGATGTAATAACAAATATGCTCTAATAAAAAAATTGTTTACCTGATTTTCTATGGCCTTTCTGTTTTTTGGATCACTAACAATTGAGAGCTGCAACTCCGCCATCTTTTTCATTTTGCCATCCATGTCAATCTTCTGGAAGAGACTCTTGGTCTGATTTTTCAGCAGCCTGACAGTGTCCTCTTTCCCAAGTTTCTTCGCAAAGAGGGAAGCACAGGCTGAATGTATGGCAGTAACCCAGTTTTCCAGATCTGTCTGGCTTGTTGCCTGTGAAACCAATCAATGGTGCAACATTATGAGCAGATAAGAGAATAAAATAAGAAAATCAACAGCTCTAGGACATGAAGTGCTTGATGGGTTCACTGTCATCCTAGGTGCTTTATCTTAACCAATTGAAAAAAGGTTTTCTTTAGAACTGTGTAAATAAAGGAAGTGTGAGATTTTCCTGCACTCTGTCATGATTTGTCTCCAACCTTCAGCTTCTGCTTCTTAGACCTGCAAGGTCTGAAAGCCCCAGGAGCACAAGAGCCATGTAAGCTGTGGGAAAGATGTAACTTGCATCTTTCATTCCTCCAGATAATTAAAGTAAACCCTACCAGATGCCAAAGACAAAGTTTCACTGTTGCAACAGCAGAGATTTTATATGTGAGGTTCTGAAGAGAGGTATTTGCTTCCTTAAAAAGTGCAAAGTTAGAGGAGAGGTGACATTGAAGCAAAGAGAATGCAATCTGCACAAAGTATCTCTGGAGATATGTACAAGTGTGCCTATGAATCAACATGTTTCTATGCAGGCAGTTCCACATAATATTGTTCTTTATTAACATTTCCAGTAGTGCACTTGAGCAGCCAAGGTATTTTGACTATTTTTAGCTCTTGAGTATCTTGCTCAACCAAACTCTCTGTGGCCAGCAGATTCAGGGTTGAACACGCCATTCTGTAAGGATGGAATGCTAATGGATGTGAAAAACCTTGATAATAAAGTTAATTTTTTAGAAGCTTGTGATCAACCAGGCACCCAGAGTTTCCTGAAGATTTGTGATCCTTGTTCTTTTTGTTTCTGAACCATAACTGACTGAGCCAACTAGTGGAATACTTGAATTCATTTCATACACTTGGTATTATAACAGTGTAATGCAATAGGGCAGTTGTGTTATTATTTTCAAGTCAAAGGCACAAGCATGATGTGTGTGTGCGTGTGTATATACAATCATATGGATACCTGTGCAGACTCATAAACACATCCTAAAATGGAAACAACCACAAAGTTACGCATGCATCCTGTTACCTGAAACAGGTAGACATCTCCGAAAGAATTGCTGAGACAGAACACATTTTCCTTCTTGGGATGTTCTGGAACAGACTGAACTATACTGTCTTCTGCAAACAGAGCGTACCGAGGCAAACTGCTCTGCTCCACTGAGTTCCTTCCATAGGTCTCATAAAACAGTAGAGTACAACCTTTCCAGTTCAGAGGGAAAAAAAACATAAGGAGAAAATGAGTTATGGATCTCCCAACATTATATTAATGTTTTTGTGAATTAAGACACCCTTCAGAGGCAGGGAACATCAGTTCTGCTCCTCTTTCGAAACAGACAGAAAAGGAAGATCTTCAACACAGAAAACCAGGCAAAGTTAAGGATGAATTTGCCAATGAGAAGTTGAAACAGACATCTAATAGGGACACAATAAACATCTATGGACTTAATAAATAAATCAGGACACCTCAATATGGAAGCATCTAAGGGTTAAGGTAGGATGGGGTTTGAGTAATCCGGTTGAGTGAAAGATGTCCCTGCCAATGGCAGGGGAGTTGGACTAAAGGTCCCTTCTGACCCACAATATTCGATCAATAAACTCAGCCTATTAAAATGTTAAGGTATGTTGGAGAGATTAACTCCTGCTTAGTTAAATCAGCTTTTCTGTTTCTTTATTAAATTGAACCAACTCTCTCATAACAGCCATTTAAGAAACCTTTGTACGTGTTTTTAAAATATTTGCAGAATCTTTTTCTTCATACAACATGCTTAGTGAATAAACTTCTCAAATTTAAACCCGCTTTCCTTGAATCTAGCTGAAAATTGGAGACACAGACAATTCTGAGTAACTTAAAACAGTTTAAATGGGCTGAGTTTGAGCATGTTTAGTCTTGTAAATAGTGTAATATCTAAGGTATGAAGCTTGCATCCAGAAAACAAATTTCATCCTTGATGATGACAATCCCGAGCCTAACAAGTGGAATTACTTCTGGAGGACAGAAGAGGAGACTTGATCCCAGCAGAGGACACTTGATCCTAGCCCACAGCAGTATGACTGCAGTGCCATGTTGCCTTTGGCAGTGAAGCTGGCTCAAGAAGGGCCTGTCCCCTCCATCCCGTACAGCCTCTCCTTCCTGCCTCATGTTATAAGCCCCTGTCCTCTGAGACACACCAATCTGCCTGTTCAAGGGGTCACGGACTGAACTGCACTTCTAAAATATTGTTACAAACGGAAACACATCGATTTCTGATCAAATCATCTGTTGATTGAAAAGCTTTCAGAGTAAGGAATCTAAAACATAGAAATAGCTCTAAACTATGTAAGTGCACCTTTTCCTATTACTGTCCAAACTGACTGGCAGAATATTTTGGGTAAGAAAAAATCCTAAAGAGTTTGTCCTGTCTTTTCCCTTGGGCAGCCCTCACTTTATCTTCTTTAAGCCACTGAAACACTTAGAGATCTCTGCAGCCGGAAAAAAGGACATGGTTTGTTGCACTCTGCATATCAGAAATGGCATTTGAACATAACAGGGCTAGCTAAACCAGCAAAACTTCTCTTGTATTCAGCTTCAGCAGCAGCAACATACAACCACTTCCACTTCTGCATTTTAGGAAAGTGCGTATTAAGTTCTATTTTAAACTCTCATATTTCCCCTATTTGCTCTAACTGAAGATAAGTCATATTTTATCCTGAGAGTTTATATCTAATTAAATAATAAAATTTGAAGGGCATGCATGTATGCCTGGGTGTATAGCATCTCTGGTATACCTTTGAGCTAAGTTCAGTGATCCCTGGAAATAGCTAGTTTCATAAGCTCTGTAAGACCCACTGGGACTGATTCTTGCCCAAGTATTTTAATTAAAACTTGAACTGAAGGGGGAGGGCAATGGGAAAGCAATTTCCCTTGTTAAAGTAAACTAACTGGACAGGAGAGATGAAAAAGAGAGTTCCTCTTGGTACCCAGTTACTAGTCAGGCTCAGGTCTTGATGGCCCCGAAAGTGAAGCAGAGGCCTCAGCACATGTATACTTTTAAGTCTGGCAGGTAACCAGATGGTTATAAGCTTTCTGCATATTTATAATTAAACACATCTCAACAGAGTGCAAAGAAACATGCTGTTCTCCATTTACATATGTGGCTATTTTAAGTCATGCTTTAAAATATCTTGGCTATTTAAACTTCAAGAACAAATTAAATACAGATTTATTCAAAAACCTGTATAAAGAGAAACAAAGCAATTGCCTTGATCTTGATATAGCATATTATGAAAACAGAACTATGTCTTGATATCCAGACAGGAAAGTTTACTTTGGCATCAGAAGTCTCCACAGGACAATAAAGGTAGGAGATCAAGGAAATGAGGAATGTATATTTAAAACTGCTAACAAAGCGGAAGTGACTCTCTACCATGAATGCAGCCATATCAATCACTGAAGTAAAAAGCATGGTATCTAACACTTAACAATGTTAGAAGTTAATAAATCTTTTTACAAAGGATTTTATTATTCCTTTTTTGTAGCTGCACAAATGTGGGTGGTAAGAAGGGACACAACTTATTCAAGGTCACCAATAAGCCAATTTATAGAAAAAAAAATGAACACGAAGCGCCTAAACTCCTCGCCAGAGCCTCATCTTCCCAGAAATGCACAAACTACTAGTATATAACATATTTCAGTTTAGAGTTTTGAGATAGGATTGTTTAGAAACTGAACTTTAGAAGAGGCAGATCAAACTCATATTCATACTCCATAACACAAACACACACAATAAGAGGGTGGAATTCAGGTACTGTTTTTCCCTTTGTATACACTGCTTGCAAGCATAAATCACATTATCTGATGATCAGGGTAAGTGATTTCCACTGTTAAGGCTGCCTACATTTTGATCCCTTGATAATAAATCTCTGAATTATAAGGCAGAATTACCTAGTTCTAGAAAGTTTGCTTCTTTTAAATCAGCACTATCAAGGACAACACTACCAGCACTTGATGTTTGCTGTTCATTTTTCTTCAGGTATACACCCATGCACAATTTTAAAAAGAGCAACCTGTGGGAAAGTTGTTATTTTCTCTCCTCTAGTCCCAGATATGCCCCTTACTCATTAACTTAGTATTATATTTACTGAAAGGCAAATCCTTTGGAAGCAATTCAAAATTTAAAAAAAAAGCCTATGAACTCGCCCATTAAATTTCCCTTCCTCCCCACAACAGATATTATTTTCCTTCTCACACTTCCTGACACCCTCACACTTCTTGCAGCACCCTCTGAGCCATAAATGGAGCACAACAATCACACCTGCAGCAGATCCTCTGAGTGGATTCCCTTCCCATGGGGCTGTTTGCACAACAGGAGCAGCAGCAGGAGATGGGAAGCTAGGGCATGCAGGGAGCAGGCAGGGTGAAAGACCACCCAGGGAAAGGAGGGAGACCTCCAAGTCCTCAGAATGGTCCATGGCAACTATGCCTTGGGCACCACAGGGCGTCTGCTGCTGCTGCTGCTTCAGCTTCTTCTGCTCTGAGCCACACACTTGTCTGTGTAAATGCTCTGCCACCAGGCATTCACCTCTTCATTATATTGCCGCTTAAAGTGCTAGAAATGAACTAAACATTTTTACATTAACTTACCCCATCTTTAAGTAAACTTCATAGCAGAGTCTAAGTAACTGTGTGTCTGCACCAAGGAATTGGGTACCAGCTACTTCTCCCAACACTTAAATTTTGGTTCAATTTCGTCTTTGACCTCCAAATATCCACTAGCATCTTTTAAGTCCCCAGTCTGATGTGAAGAGGCAAACTAGGAAGTCAGACAAAACAATTCCCCACTATGGTATGAAACACAAGGCTGCACATGCAATCCCAAAGACATTGAACAGCACCTCAGTTCCGTGGGCTGCTTAGGCACATGCTCTACTTTAAGTGGTGGGTAGACCTTGCAAAGTTAGGTGTGATTTTCTGATCCCCTAAACCTGCCAACAGAAGCCAGCATGAATGAAATGCTGCTGAGACACTATGGAAAGAGCTGCTGCAGCCAAGGTGAAGGATCAACACGGTGGTTTACCTTTGAGTGTGACCCAGTACTGCTTCCACTTCCGTCGTGTGACCAGCTCCAGCTTCTTCTCCTTCTGCAGGGTCACCAAGGGTTTGAAGAACAGCCATCCTGCCTTGCGCACCACTCCTTGCTCTTTCTCATACAACAAATCCAGCTGCTCCAAGGAGCTAAGGGACTCGCCACTGGAGTCTTCTGTTTCTGACGAGGTCTCTGTATTCTCCAAGTTCATCCTGCTCATCTCCAGCTCGCGCATGAAGTTCTCATAAATGTTCTGCCTCAAGGCATCACTGCTGACCGCATTGCTGGACTCACTTCTCTGGGACAGGACATGGCTGGAGCCAGGTGACCACAGTAAAGTGGAAAGCTGTGATGGTGCCAGCGTGTCTGTAGTGAAGTTTTCCACTCTGCTGTCGAAGTATTCACTCCCATCTTTACACTTTGGCTCCTGTGCATGAAAGGAATTTATCTGTGATTAGTCACCAGAGTTACAATCAAAAGACACACCTCATTTGTCAATTAAATTTGTTTCATGTTTAGCCACTTCCAGTTCCTTCATCTTTCCACCATTACATCATAGGCTTTCCCTCAGCAACTGACACCACCAGTGCTACCATTCAGTTTTTTCAGCAGAACCCCATCAAACCCTAAGTCTGGGCAGTTTGTTAACTCTGACACCTGTGAGTAATCTCAAATTTCACTAGTAACTACTGGAGCTCCTACTGGAAGTACTGAAACCCAAGGTATTCTGGGAGACAACTACATCCTCCAGCTGTAACCCAAGCACCATGGCTTACATCTGAGTACAAGCAAGAAGTATCACAACAGGTTTCTTTATTATTATAGGATTTTAAATACTTTGGTGCTATCACATTTGTGCAAGGTGGCTATGTTTAGCTTCAGCACAGCAAAGCTGACTTTAACCTCCACTTTCTATTTGTCATACAAACTGTGCTTAACCAACAAAAAAAAGGTCAAAAGTTGAGAATATTTTAAGCTTGTTAGTATTGATCAATTGACTAAAACCTAATCTAAAAGAATATGTGATTTTAAAAAAGACACGCTTGCTGACTGGCATAAATCCAACCTCCAGACTGCAGAGCTGTGTATTTTCTGAATTGCTGGGAACACCCTGAGAGCTTGATTATCCCATCAAGCACTGACAGGCCTTTCTCCTAATTGCACTATGCAACTTCATCCCTTGGATTGAGAGGGCTGGCTAATTTTATTTTAAATAATCAGGCCTGATGGTATGACTTCAACTTTGCCTTTGATATGGATGCTTGAGTAGGCCCATTTCTTGCCACTGCTTGTCAACATGGGACTTTGTTGGCAGATTGGACCTTTTCTCTCTTAAGTCTTTCCAAGTAATGTGCTGACTGGTCCCAACTCTCCCAGGCTCCAGGGATGGACAGGGATTTTCCTACTACCCAAAATATAGCTCCTTGGACTAATTTCACTGTTGAGAACCACACCATCCATCCATCCATCCATCCATCCATCCATCCCTCCATCCATCCATCCATCAGAAGCCATTTATTGTCTTCCAAACTCAAGCACTGCCAATGCTATTTAAAAGCAACCAGCATTTAAGAACCTAAAGCACAAAAGATGTGTTGCCTTTTGCAGTAAAAGTGCGAGGGAAGAAAGAAGAAGAGATTATAATAAATGATTCGAGAAGTGAAGATATTACCCTCGGTAATAATAAAGCCATTATACTTTCAAGTTTAGGCTGCCTCTCTAAAAGCATTTATTTTCTCACAGACTACTGTACTAAGAACAAAGTAAATAAACATTGGTCTCCTGTGAGCTGTTCTCACCAGCAGCTTTGAAAACAACTACGTTTTTGTTTCTTTGCTTCTTACTTGATGCTCTTCAAAACTGCAGTGGAAAAGCTGTGCTCTGCTTTGATAGCATCAGGACCTCTGGTGTGCAGCCAAGACTGGAATTGTACAGCCTCCCAGGCAATGCCAGACAAACTACTTCTCCAGCAGCAGGACACTGCCAGCCATGGCCTTACAAAAGCCAATCTGAACTGAAATCCATGTTCCCTTATAGTGCATTGAACTTCAGGTCTGGATTTTCAGATCACTGTTGGGTGATGCAATTCTCCTGGTAAAGGGGCACCTTCCTCAAATCTTATTGCAGAGTGTTAATCAGTGCTGTCAAAAAGTAACTCCCTAAACATCAATCATTTAGCTGGTTTTTATATGGTAAAGGGAGGAAGATTGGCACATGGGGTGGCAAACCAGGATATAATCCTGCATGTAATGCATTTATGCCACAAAGCGACTGTAGAACATAGATTGTACAACCACACTGGCGATCTGCATTTCAGGGGGAGACTGAAAGCTTTCTCCATCCCTGTTTTAACTACTGTCACTGTATTTGTGTGCCAAAATTCAGCATTTTAATTGCTTGAGTATTCTCTAGGAACTGCTAGTGTCCCCTAGAAAACAGCAGTACACAGCTTATTAAGAATATGTATTTCTTTCATTCCCAAAGCACTAGTAAGAGACACGACATAGGCAAATACATAAGAGTCTGTTGTGGAGACCCACCACTGGAACAACAAACATTAATGAAAAGGGTGGGATGCAACCTCTCAATGACCAACCACTACCCAAATCCTACATTTTTCCCTCACACACAGAAACGGGAGGAACGAGGAAGTACCAGAGCAGAGAAAATAGATAAAGAATCCAAAATGACTACATAAACTTCACCAGGACAACATCACTCATATTTTTCTTTTCTTAAGGAACTGAACTGGCAGAGTCAGGCAGTCTCTGTTGGTCCTTGAGGAGGCTGTCATCGTAGCAATATCTGCCACCACTGAAGAGGTCTGACCCGAGTTGTTGCTCCAGGTGGTTTCCCTGCCAGGTGACTTTCTGCTGGTTTTCACTCTGTTGAATCTAGTGACGATAAAAAACTACCACTGTTTCTTCTCAGCTGCATTCAAGGAGATCTCTCAATGTTTGAGATATACTCAGGAATACTTATAGATAATGCAAAAGATAAGATACCAATTAGACACAGTGATGCATGTAATAATGAGCTGTAAAGAACAGCACAGGAAACAATGCAGCCTGCTACATTCATTAGGACCCAAGATAAACGGAGAATCTAATACCAGTTTTCAAGTCAAATAAAGAGGTTGACTCAATGTACTTTTCTTTTAATTTTTTTTTACACCACACTTAAGGGCTCTGGCTCATAAAGTGATAAAATTTCGGAAATTATTTCTGTAGTGAGGCTATTTTACTTAATTGAAGAACCTTTCTTCAGTAGCTGTGTCTGGTGGCTGGATTTTCATTTTACACAGAATTTGCTAATGTCCTCCATGTTAAAGGGTTGCACAGAGTTTACACCACCTCCTTTAGCAGTATCTCGCTGTGCAGCAAGTCTGTCGAAATTCTGTCCACAGGCCTCACATATATCACACACACCTTTCAGCTCACTCACAATGCATTGTGAAACAGCATCATCACAATGCCATTTCAGCACGGATTAAACTAAATGAAGATATGTGCTGCAGTAGAGTTCCAGTGATGCATTGAGGGAACACTTTAGGACGCCCTCATGCAAGGAAAGCTAGGTCATGGAAAAGATGACTGCAAGTCTTGATGCAAGACCATTATTAGAAAGGGAAACTCAATTCCAGGATACATCAGATCAAGTCAGACATGAGGAAATATCCAAGTAACTGAACAAGGCATAGCCAAGGACTCCTCTGGAATATCCCATATGCAAAACTGTTTATGGATAATTTAAAACGGCTGTAGAGGAAGGGTGCCAAAATGAAAAGGAAATAGACTTCCAATCTTAACACAGGAGACCAAGGAGACTCTGTACAGCCCCAAAAACACAGGCCAAGAAAAGATACCATTTCTCCCTTTAAATAAATTATTACAGATTAAAAAATAGGAAAGAACAACTAATGTAGCCAGCAATACTGACATCAGAACAAACTGGCTGGGACTACATTTACTCTGCCAGTTAGCAAGCATTGAGCAAGAGGGTCTGGCAAGAGCCTTCAAGATGGAGAAAAGCCTACCTGTGTTTAAGCTGCAATTTGTTCGCAAAGAGGATTAAACTCCACTGCCTTTCTAGTGTCAAGGGTCTGGCCTCAATATCCCAAGCCTATGCCTCCTAGTCCTGTGTCCCCATGAAGCTGGGGGCTTGGTTGACTTGTTTCCACTGGGGCAGCTGGAGAGACTACCCAGCCACCAGCAGCACTTAGGACCACTTATAGGGAAATATTCCAGCTTTCACCTACGTTCAGCCCAAGTGACTCACATGCAGTTATTACTAATGTACGGAGGAAGGGATGCGTTGTTCAGAGCAAAGCACAGACGCTGCAATCGCCGAGACAAACAGACAGACAAATAGGGAACAACCGTCTGACAGACCAGAACCATGTACACCTCTGTGTTTTGAAGCTAAAGGACCTGGTAAGGGTATAAGAATTACCAAAACTACAACACAGCAACCCCCAGAAGAGATGGCAGGTTACTTAAAGTGTGAAAGATGGAAAAGAACCAATCAAGCCACACAAGGAGCAGCAAAACTAAAAAGCATTCACTACCTCCCTCTTACCCTTCCTGTCACTGGATATTTGTCTGATTAAAATCAATGACTAACCATTTCCTATGCCTTTTTCTAAGAAACCACCATTTTTGGAGCTAGGGCTGTTTTCCTTCTACCAGAAACTGATTCAAGCTTGATGCAATCTCGCCAGCCAAATTTCCTTGCTGTGTCTGAAGTCAGTTCACTGCACAGTGAATTCAAAACAGCTATGAATCGCGTACCACAAATGCCATTCTGTAAATGTCATAACTAAGTAATACATAGTAAAGGTCTGGGATGCAGAAATCATATGTAAAGCCTAGAAGTAAAATCCAGAACAGCTACAGATGTTGAAACCAGTGAAGAATCCTGGAACACAGCACTGAGGTTCTTCAGTGATTCCAGGTTTTTCTGCCCTCTCTTTCACAGCTGAGTAAGAAGGTGAAAAGACAGCATCTGATAAAGCACATGAACACCAACTCACAAAATGAACATATGAACACCAAACTCACATGAACATCAACTCACAAAAGAAGTGATCCAAATAAACAGCTTTCATTTTCGTTTCCCAGTTCTATAGACCCCAACTAGGATGCACACCAGCAAACCTTATGCTGACCTCTTTCTGAGCCCAAGGGTCTGTCAGAGTTTTACACTGCAATGACAGATGCACGTGGTTAAGCACACTACCTGTCTGAATTTCCAGCACAGGAGACAGCATTTGCTCTACATGCCACATAAAGCATGTGTTACGATCTACTGCTTAGCTGCTGCCTAAGCTGCAGAAGTGGGTGTTCCCTTCACTCTCTGCTAACTTCTGAAGTGGCCAGCACCTCGATGTTGCTAAAAGGAAGCATACTTCATTTAGGGAAGAACAGAGACTGTTCCTGCATGAGAAACACCAGAGAAGATTCAGGGGAAAAAAAAAAAAGAAAGAAAACCAAACCAAATCCAAAAACAGTCTCATCTCAGCTTGCAAACTCACACACAGAGACCAGGCACAGTCTGGTATTTAAAGAGCCAATTCTGGGGCCTGCAGCTAGAGATGAGAATTTCATTCCTGACCACAGGCATCCTAAATTCCTATTAATGGGATAAGTCTTAAATTCTTTTAAAGAAACATCCTTTCCCTCCCTCTTGCTCTCCCCTCCCTTCTCCTTCTTCACACTACCATCTCCCAGTGAGCCAGATGGCAATTCAAGCTTTTCCATCTGGTGAACCAAGCTGACACACAGGAAGGAGGAGGTTGCTCCATGTAATGCCTTCAGAAGAGGTGGAGGCAGAACCAGCACCTCTGGTCAATACAGCTGCTTGCCTTGCTAGAGGTGGACCGACAGCAAAAAGTGAGTGCTAAAGCCAGTAACACAGACAGGGAACATCTTCAAAGATAGTTATAATGTCCTCCTTCTAGTGCTCCTTCCACACTCTTCAGATAATGTATGCTAATTTATAGCATATATAGAAAGAGAGGTAGTATTTTGATATTTGAAATCAAAAGAAGGTTTAAAACCCAAGCCAACTTTTAAGCAATGCAACAATTTCAAAAGAAAATTCACTGAGACATTAGGCTGAAAAGATTGGAGTTAACTTAGAACAAAATAGGTTGGGAAAATTTGAACACACTCCTGTGTCTTTTTTTGCTGCTGACATTTCAGACAGCACCAGGGATGCAGTGTTTCACAGAATTCTACAAATTACTAAGAGAGATAAGGAAGTAATTATCCTGCAAGAAAGACAAACATGATGCAATCACTATGCTTATAAGAACACAGTTGCTAAAAACCAACTTTCAGACACTTAGGCTGGGGTCTGTACATACCTGCAGCTTCCTTTTCTTCCTTGAGAGACTTCCTGTCCAGTCACTGATGCGTCGCATTCGGTTCTTTAATGTATCCTTCTTGGATGCATCGTCCCCAAGGGGCTTAGACTTTCTGCACGGGAGTGTGTAGGAGGTGTAATGTGCAGGACTTCCCTGCTCTACCCTGGAGGGAACATCAATGTCTGAGGCAAACGAGACACGGTTGCTTAGGCTACCAGGAGTGTCAATATACTCATCAGACAGCCTGATCCCAGGTGGAGGGGTGCTTTCCAAATTTGTATCCTTATAGAGATCTCGGAGTGAGGAAAGAGATGAACTTTGGTTGAAGGGCTTCTTGTTGTCGCTTGCTGGGAAACTGGCATGAATGCTTGTATCTGGAGTGCTCCTGGTCAAATATGAACCATCCAGCTCATTGATATCCCCAGCATTTCCCCAGAGGGAGTCATACCATGAAGACTCGGAGCTGAGGGAGCTCCCTTTACTAGACCGAAGCCTTGAATCAGTAGGTGACAGACGATGGCTTGAAGGACAATCTGCACTGGAGTTCCTCCTGACGTCCAGCAGGTTATTTGGCTTAGATTCCAGAGCAGGCGAATACCTCAGCAGCTGCACTGGCCCACTGGACTCCTCAGTTGGTACCTTGCTGTTGTTGCTGTTGTGGAACTCGACCCTCAAGCAACCATCCAGCTTCCCCAGAGTTTTAATGAGAACTTTCGGACTCCTCCTGTCCTCTGATGGCAAGGTTGATGCAAGACCCTCACTCTTTCCATAGCAATTTAAAATGTGGCCGTTGCATTCTCGAGAGGCAGCATGATTACTTCCAGCTTGGAAGCCAATATAGTGGAATCCATTCTCCGGCAAAAACATTGCGTTATTTCCTTGGCAGTAGTCCCCAGAGGCATTTGTCCTGTTTTTGGCATGGACATTGCTTTTGGAGATTTTCATCACAGTGTCACCAAGTCTAGAGGAATAAGGCTGACTAGTCTTGAAGTGTGAAAGGCAGCTTCTGGCAAGGGACCTTGATTTGTAGTTTGAGCCACTGCTGGTATGTCCCCATCCATGCATAGAGCAAGACTTTTCATCTTTAGCATGAATACTGCGAATTTTCAGAGAGCAAGGCTTCTGCTTGGCACCAGCTGTAGTAGCAGCATGATTTTTTGATCCCTGAAGACTGTACTGGCTTTCTGAATTCCCCATTTTCCACTAAATTTAAAAGAATTTCATTAGAAACAATGGCTAAAAGACAGAGCAAAAAATAACAGGCCATTTTTACCCTCTACACAGGAAAACACCTATTCAAAAAATGATATGGAGCAATTGTTTTTTTTTTAAAAAGTCATTAAATAGCCATGTACAACATGAAATTCATAACTGAACTTATTTTAGGGGCAAGCTAGGAAGGCCTATTCTCTCCATGGTTCATTACCCCTCTGTTATAAAGCTGGAATCTAACTCCATTGAAATCATGTCAACACCTTTCTCCACCCACACCCTTGGCAACATCCTTTTCTTATAACTTACAAAATCTCTGGCTCCCAAGAACAATGGCATAATGAAAGGGAGACAGCAAGATAATCATAACTTAGATGTAAAGTGAACTGTACTTTCAGAGAAATCCCTTCTGCCAGCAGACAAGCCCACTGCAGTTGCAGCTTGACTGATTTCTGTGCAACCAAGTGTTGCCTCAATAAAATGTTCAGAAAACCCCAGCTATGCATTTAAATTGAGCTAATCTAGGAGAAAGGAAAAAAACACAAGGCCAAAAATCAGACAAAAAATAACTTGCTTAGCAAATAGCTTCATCTTCCACTACAGCACAAAACTGCATTATGTTCATTCAGCACAGCACAGTTCTCTTAGTAAAATACTCCAGCTTTTCACAGTGTTTGCAGTGAATAGCACACACTGGAGCAGTTAAATTGCCCCACTGAGGTAACTGAAAATTTCAAACCTACATAAAGTGCACCCCAAAATAAAAAAGATTGTTCTGTTCTTTTTGTTGCTCAGAATGAATCTCCAGTGTTTGTGACTTACAGAAACAACATCAAAATGCTTTTTCAATCAGCTCTATGCTTCTTTACACATCAGATCTCAGACTATCACCTGGAGGAGGACACACTGCTGCCTCATTAAAATTTCATCAAAATAAGCCACTGCAAAAGCACAATCTTATCTTCTGGAGTTTGTATATTTTAACATCCCTACTTCAAGCCCTCAGCACTTTTAGATTAAAAGTATAGCAGGAAAGAAGGAGCAAACCTGTAGGAACACTCTCAAACACGGGCACAGTTAGCAGTCAGCATGCTCTGCAATGTCTTCGTGGCCAGCCACTACACTTGCCAAAACCAGAATAGAGCTGCACACAGCCTTCCTAGAAAACACCAAAAAGACAAAAAATGGTCTTCAGTCAAGTAGAACTTATACTTTACTCCAGTTGTTTGTAAAATAACTATAAAAAAAAATCAAAAGTTAGAAATTAAAAGAAGTCTGATGAAGGGCATTCCTGGACTTTAAACATACATTTTTATGAGCATACTTTAACAATTGACATTGAATTAGTAGAAATAAGTCATTTAGTAAGTATTTCATTTCCTAGTTTTGTCCTTCTCCCCTCTCACTGACAAGTTAAGACAAATTTCCGTTCCTCTCTGGTTTTCCTTTTGGAAGACCAATTACAGTTGGCAGTATTGTGCAGTCATCCTTTACAATGTGGATCACACTGATCAGATCAATGTCCCTCAGCATCTGTTTATCCTTCCCTGTGCCTGGATTCCAACTATGACCTTTGCAGTGAAAGGCCACCATGAAATTTACTCCAGCAGTCACCCAGTAACCTCCTTCTTTAGGTTTGTTCTGATTTTAGTTAATCTTCCAGTAAAACAAGAAAAAAGCTGCACCAAGCATTGCACAGACCCAGAGGTAACAAGACCCAAGCCCTTCCTAACTCTCTGAAAATATTGGCTCATCACTTGGCACACAAAGACTACATGGCAAAGCAAAAGGACCAAAGCTGGATCTCATAGAACATACCAGTACTTTAAGGATTGAAACACTCCATAGAAAAGAAGTAGAATAAGATTTTAGACTCCATTTTGGAACACACAATTAAGTTAGAAACTATTCTTAACACACCACCACCAAATTTTTTCCTTTCTGCCTAAATTGCATCGCTACTGTTCATAATGTTCAGTTGAATAACTACTTGATTTGAACATGCTGGGGTTTGCTCTTGTTGACTCTTTTTATGCCTATTTACTGTATAAGAACCTTGAAGGGGCATAAATTAATTAATTGGTATTTAGCTAACCTTACCAAAAACAAAGGTAAAGGTTGCAAACTAGAACTAAAAACAGTCATAACAGCAAACCTAGAAAAAGGTTAGCAATTAAATCACTTAGAAGAGATATATCATGACAGAGATGCTACAGACCTATAAACACTAATTAATGCCTGCTGTCACAAAGATATCTGATAAAACAGATAAACCACAGAAATTTCATCTTACATTAAAAAAAAAAAAATCTGTAACTTTCTTATTCTCTCTAACAATTTTCAAGTTTGCTATTTATGATACCCTTGCCTGTGCAGGTTTGATGTGCCTATGCTGCTAAGTGCACTTCTCTGTGTAAACAGTTTTTGAAGTGTCATATGCAACTTGGATTGAACAAAAGACTATTGATTCAAGGTTAGCAGAAGACAACACACAAACTTCCTAAGCTCCAAGCTCCTGTACAAGTCACAAACACCCAGCAGAACTCTCCTCCCATATCCAAGAGGCACAGACCACAAACAAGCAATGAGTTTACATTTGGAATTCCTCATCTGGGAGCAGAAAGTGCATTCAGCAAGGGGGCTTTGAGGGGCTTATATCTATTCATAAGGAAACACTGCACTCAATTTGTCTAAAGAAACAGGCAAAAAGACCATCTGGTCTCCACAGTGATTGTGCAATGGTTAGGTAATCCTTTTAACAGAGTAGGCAGCGAGCAAGCTGCTGTCATGAACCTCAAAAGACAGACATTCAATTCGTCAAGGCTCGAGCCGTGGCCACCAGGTTCCATTGTACACATCTGATCTGATACACAGGCCACACAATGGGTGAGAGAATAAATTTATCTCAGGGTACAATGTCTACAAAACAGTGTCTCAGTCTGTGCAGGAATCAGTCTGCACTACAACAGAACAGTCAATAAACTCCATAGAAATAGCCCCAAGGGATTTTTCTCAGCATCCCAGCCACTCAGAAAGCTGTGATGGGCTCAAAATCCGCACACACTGCAATAACCCATTGAGGCATCTCTGAGGCTGCACAAAGACCACCACCCTGGAAATCAGCTGCCATGCCTTTCTCTTGCATCACACTTGTGTGAAGTGATTTTATTTCTGTTGCTCCCAGTTGGTGGAGGAAGAGCAGAGTGAATCAGCTTATACCCAAAGGCTGCATGATACAGGGGCAGGTTGGTGGTTATGGACAAACTCTGGCTGTGCTCACTCCAAAACACTCGTGTTTTACACTATTTGATCTGTGGAAGCCCTGGAAATTACAGTGCAGAGGTCAGAGTTCAGCTCCAGCTGTATTTCTCACAGCTATCCACTGCTGCAGAAGACAACGTGCTTTTCTCGTTTCCTATGCAGAGGGATGAATACTTCTTGTGAGTAAAACCAGTTGCTATGAATATTTTCAGCAATTTTAATCAGCATAATTAGAAAGCAGCTCACGGTGCCTGAAGATTACTATTAAGAGTTTATTTGCTTTCAATTATAACCACATTCCCTAAAAAGAAGTTTTCAATCTTCACCCTGGTTCCCCTTGACACATTCAAAAAAACCCAGCTATGCAAACATACTAATCCGGGAACCCCACCATCCCCACCACACCCAAACATTAACACCAGTCATAACCCTAGAGCTAAAAATGTATTTCCCCACCTTGAGGCTTCTCCACATAAAGTTCTCCTAGATTTTTTTCCCTTCAAAAAACAAACACACAAGCTCAGGCGCTGTTTCAGAGAAGCGCCTGCTACCTCTACTCCCTCATTATTACCACCACAGCTGGGCTGCTTTATGAATACTAGAGGAGAAAATTACTTTCTTTAAGGTGAACACACGTACAAGTGGTGCTCAGCAATTGCAGGGGTGCTTTCCTCTCTAGTCTTAATCTCTCAAAGTTTTCCCAACTTGAGTCACTAACCTTATTTCAAGCAAAACTGAATCATAGTAATAATATCCCAGTATTAGGTTTGCTTAGGAGATACAACAAGGAATTATTGTGTTATGAATTGGTGGGAGATCTGAGTCAAGGAAGACAGGCTCCTGCACTGCTCTCATCTGCTGCAGTGGGAACACATACCAAACATGATTTTGCTACTGTCAGCCATCTACTTCCCATACAGTCACACTAACTGGGCTGAGACTCTCTAAAACTACAGGTCAGAAAATGGCAAACTTCCAGATGGGAAGCCATCAGTAGGCTGAATTCTCCACAACCACAGTCAGCATCGGACAGTGGCCCTAAAAAGGCAAGAGGCCCTAAAAAGGCAAGTGGTAGCATCTTCCTAGGGAGATTCAGCAGATTTGCCTGACCGGGATTCACAATCTCACCACCTAGGATGTTGAAAGAGTTCAACTAAAGTGAACCCTAGCAATGTTAAACTTCAGTCTCATGAGACAAACACATGTACCAAAGCTAAACCTCTGATGTATTTTGATACCTTTATTCCTCTGCGTGGCTGGTGAAAACAAATCTTCACTGGTAGATGAATAATAAGTGATCTACAAACCAATTACCCTTGCTGAAGCTTCCCCAAAAATCTACTGAAGAGTTACAGGAATGTTAAGTCTCACTTTACTAAATATGTCATCTGTGCCAGAGTGACAAATACAATTAAAAAAAAAAAGAGTTAAAAATAACAGTATGGATGGGTGCAGATGAGGCTAACACCATCCCATCAAATTGGCACCACTGAGTGAGGGCTCATTAAAAAATGCAGGAATTCATGAGAGTCTTCAGTACTACTGGGAACAAAACTCTTCATGCACAGCAGAAGAGCCTAAATTTAAAACCTTCTATCTTTAACAAGGAAAAAGCATTTAAAAGAAGAGCTAGATTAAGAGCTAAATAATAGGTAAGAGCTAGAGCTAGCTGTCTCATCCCTATAAAATAAGATCCTACACAGAATCATAAAGGTTGGAAACTATCTCTAAGATCATGTCAACCCAGCTCTGCCAAGTTCACCACTAAACCAAACTGTCACATCCACATGCCTTTTGAACACTTCCAGGGTGGTGATTGCACCACTTCCCCGGGCAGCCTATTCCAATTCCTGACCACTCTTTCAAGTGAAGATTTTTTTTTCTGGTATCTAACCTAAAATTTCCCCTGGCACAACTTGAGAGCATTTCCTTTGGTCCTGCCACTTGTTACCTGGGAGAAGAGAGCAACCTCCATCTTCTCAGTTCTTCACAATCACACAGCAGGACGTGCAGTTTAAACGTTTTAAGAAAGCCTTTCCTTGAGGAAAGAAAGACAGAAACTAACCAAGTATTTTTTATTTTTACTTGTAGCTTAAACAGCAAGCATGTATCACAAACTCATCAGATTTTCCTCACTAACAGAAGCACTGTTACCTGCACCACTGCAGTTCCTTTCAAGGCAGGATAGGACCAGGAATACATGCCACTGGGCACAAGTCCCTCACAGCCACCCACCCAAATTTAAGCATCTGCCAAAGAAGGACACAGCTTCAACTGACTCCACAGTGATAAAAAGTCTTATACAAAGGGCCTTCAAGGGCAAATATACCATCAGCTACTCTCCAGTGATGAAGCAAGAGGAATCATCTGCTTTCTGGTGTGTTTAAAACCTGTATGTTTCCAAGGGCAGGTAAGGGCTCCCAGCCACGGATCAGGGCTGCTATGGCCACCTCTGGACTGTGCACAGGGAGCAGGGAGGCACAGAGGGGAGAAAAGGCAGTGCCAGGGTCTTTGCACAGGCAGCTGTCCTCAATGCATGGCTCCCACGTGCACCCCAGGAGACTGTCATCAGAACTAGAGGAGCCAGGATAATGCAGAATCTGAAAGTATTTCAGAATAAGAAAAACCAAAACAGAAAGTCACCTGATTTATAAGAAATTATCAGCTTGTTTTCTTTTAATGGCAGATTAAAATAGAAATGTTGCAGGGTTTGAGATACAGCAATTGTGCTGGTAGTTTTTTACGTCAGAAAAAGCTCTTTGTGTTAGTGTTTGTTTATTTGAATTGCCCAAGCTATTCCTGTATTTTCTTTCAAACTACTTTTACATCCTCTTTCACCTAATGATTAAAACACTGTCCATTCTAAAAGGCTTACAAAGTTGTTGAAATTGTATATAATGAACTTTCTGAAATTAATGTGCTCATAAGTTTTCCAAAGAATCACTGTGCTTTGTGAATTCTTACAGGGCTACAGAATTACAGGTTTGAAGCTTTAATTAACTTTTAATCTACTTCGGCTTTTAATATGAAAGTAATACAGAATGCTAGAATGTGAACCTGCCCTCCCCTTCCTGCATGGCTCTGTATAGACGGATATGTGAAATTAATGAGGGGGGCAGGTTAGCACAACACTGTAGCTGGATTAAATGTGGAGTTTCTTACTGGAAACAATTTACTGTATTTTTTCGAACTACGCACTTTGGTCACATGCTTCCACAAATCAGAAGCAGATTTCTTATTCCTGCAATCTCAATCACATTCCTATTATAAAAATATACCATAATAATTATACCACGGTATTCTTGGCAAGATACTTTGCATTATACACCACTATATTCAAAGAATGAATAACCAAAACACCACAAGTATGCCTGTATTTAAAAAAAAAAAATAGGACTATTTTGCCTTAAAAATTCAATTTGAAGCCAGAATGCCTCACTCACTCACTAGTCTCTGCAGAGTTCTAGTCTCCTGTACTAGGAACTGTTTGGTAGCTTACACAACGAATTAAAGCCAATTGTTTTTCTCATTAAACATAAGTAGCCTTTATGACCCCAGACACTTCTTTTCACACTGTGAATTATACCTACATTGCAGACAGACTTCTAATTTCACAGTTTAAGCAAGAAAGGGACACTCTCATTTTCTGGTTCCTTCTCTTAAAATAACATTAATTCCAATAGATCTACAGTGCTTCACATCTATATCACATCAGAATTACACGTCCAGTATCTGGGACGTGATTCCTTCTTTTACTCAACCCATCACTCTAGGTTCAAGAAACAAGCAGCTTTATTAAATTAGGCTTTATAGCTTTCAAGTTAGTGCAATATGGAAGGTTGAGTCAAGCCTGAAGATCCTTATCATATTACACCAGTGACGATACAATCTAAATCTCTAGGGACTTATTTTTCTTTGGCAGGAAAAACAAATTTCACCATTTGTAAATGTTATTGAATTTATATACAATGGCTAAAGTGCACATCCATTTAAATAAAAGCCATTAAGCTTGTTTAAAAAAAAAAAAAGAACCCACCAGGAACACCAGCTAACATCTTGGCTTAATGCAGTAGCTGCAGTAGTTAAAGAGTTGATATGTCAAAGGGTCTATTTCCTGCCCTCAGAGGAGAAATTAACTCAGTGATCTGAGAGATCTTCTCCACCTACTCGGGTTGTAAGCACACTGTCAGGTCCTGGTGCAGATTAACACGGCGCTTTCCAGGGGTTTCAAGGCCTGAGGATGGTGCAGATGAAAGGAGCCAAGATACTCCAAAAGCAGGGGAGCCTGGGCTCCATCATCCCTGCCCACCCTGGGCTGTGGAGCAACAACACTTTAGAGACCGAGCTCAAGTCTGCAGGCTTTGCTTAGACTAACTCCTGAAGAGGTTTCTGCCTCAGCCCTCTTCACCTGTGGTAACACCAGGAGGGGAGACTTGGGCTTTCTGGTCAAGCTGGGATTCCCAATTCCCCACCAGGAACATTTGACTTTCTCCTTTCTTGTCTGTTTCAGCAGCAACTAGCCCATGCTATCAAATACAATCATAGTCAGCAGGCAGCTATGGGGATATTCTCTCACATATATCCCCCAAAACTGTGGGTGCCAAAATATTAACTTTGGAGAAGATAGGATAAAGGTTATTTTTGGACTAGGACACTTCACAACACCATGAGCAGACCCAAAGACCCTATCAAAGAAGAGAAGCAAATGGCAGAAAGGAAGAACAATCCAAGACAGGAAAATTAACACATTCTGCCCACAAAGACTCTTTTTGGCATAACACATTCCAAGTCTATCGGAACAACTCTTAACCCATGGCATCAGTGAAAAGCCTCCATCAGCAACTGGCAGAACAGCGTGTTTCAGGCTGAGGGACAGAGGCTGGGGTGGCTGCAAAACTCCCTGCTTGTCACCTATTACACAGCCTGCTCCATGAGCAGGAGGAGGAAACCAGGCCACAATTGGCATGGTCTTTTCTACTTCTCAGTTTGCACATTCATAAATACCTGAGGGTGTCGATTCCAAAGTAAATGCTTTCCTACCTTGAACTGTGGGACTTCCTTGAAGAGGACAGAGGATCTGGGAGTTAGACACCAAAAGTAAACTTGAGACACAGTCCCTTAGAAAATTGAAAGCAGACCTTGATTTTTGCATGCCAAAAGCTCTACAGCAGTAACACAGCTTAAGGCTTCCTTTCCTGTACCCCTGTAGTACCAGCATGTTACTCACACATTAAAAGAACAAAAAGAGCACAGTGAGGATTAGGTTTCGTCACTAAAAAATTTGCTTTGTAGCTTCACAGCTACAGACTGCCCTATTCAGAGTCTGTCCTCCCATGGTACATGGACACCCCTTTCCCACTGTAAGTGATCACATAAAACAAATTCCAGCTCTTGCCTCTAAATTGTAACTTGCTATACATTCTATAACATTATCAAATCATCTACCCCAAAGAGAAAGAAATGCATGATTTCCAGAATGAAGTCACCAGTGTACAAAATTAACTCCATGACCACATCAGCAACAAGCATAAACAAAGTTGCAAACTCTGATTGCATTGCAAAAGCAATTAATCACCACTCTTAAAAAAAAAAAAAAAAAAAAAGGAAACCAAAGCAGGGAAGGCACTTCTCCATTTTTTGGGCATTTGGCATTTTCCTCATTTTAATTTAGTCTGCCATGGAACACAGCATTTTCACAATTTGTGTACAACTATGTATTAAAAATCTACATAGAAAGATCAAAACCTGTGCTGAACCTACCTCTGACAGATGCAGAAGTTTTGGTTTTCCACAGCATCCCAGTTCAGTGGTGGTAGTAGTGTTGACTGAAACTTTTTCCTCTAATACTACACAAACAAAACACCCTTGCTTGGATACACTATTTATTTTAAGTCACTCTAAGTATTACAGAGACTAGACAGAATAATAAAAAATATATAAGAAATATATAAAAAATATTCAATTTACTGTATTGGAAGAGTCACTTTAACGCAACAGAAACCTTAGTACTATTAAACACACTTTCTCAGACTTTGCCTTAAAAAATCCAGCCCTGTCATAGCAGAAATGTAAAATGATCCCAGCAGTGGTTTATTTAGCAACACAGGCAATGGAGTTTGATAGATGACCACCGAGAAGTGTTTTCTGGAAGAAAACCATCCGCCTTGGGTGCAGCCACCGAGGGCAGAGGCAGCACAGGGGCTGCAAGCCCTGGCACCGCAGCAGCTCACTCTGCCCTCCGCTTTCAGAGCCGTCCCAAGTCCTTCCCCACTTTGCCTTCAGTGCTCCAGCTCTGCCGGGCAGCCGGAGAGCACAGACCCGACTGCTGTCGCCCAGCATCTCCCTCCCGGTCCCCAGCCCCGCTTACCTCCCCAGGGCGCTGTCCCAAGAGTGCCACGGAGCAGGGACACGCAGACACAGCCTCTCCCTGCCCGGGGCATGCCAGGAAACTGTGCCTAACACTTCACAGCGCTCCGCCGCTGCGAACTAAAAACAGATCCTGCGCGAGGCTGCGTGTATTTTTGTCTGCAGGCTACACACCCTCCTCCCGTTCAATTTTTTCCATTGGTGGAACAGCATGATGCAGGCTTAGCCAGAGGGTGGTTTTCCACGGGCCAGCCTGCCGCGATGCCGGGCAGCCGCCGGGGAATACACCGTGACTGAGCTCTTGTCTGACCCCACATTCCTGAGCCTCCAGCCTGCTTCCACAGGAAAGCGGCTTGGAAATCTGCTGAATTGCAAGGCGTTTGCCTGCCTGAAGGTAGGTCCGGGGTATCCTCCTCCCCCCCCCCCCCCTTTTTTTTTTTCATCTTTCGTGGGTTTTTTTCTTTGACTTCTTTTTTTTCCCCCCAGGCTTGTTAGGAAGGGAGTAGGTATCCCTAACATCCTTGAGTGAGACACCCTGGCAAAAATGTAATTCCTCAAGCCACAGCAGAAACGTTGTAGTCACAAAAACCCACTCTTAAGAGCATTTCTCAGTTGTGTTTAACAACTCTGCACAACTGCATCACGTATACAACCACAAGCCCTGGTGCTGTCTTCCTTGCTACTTTTGTCACACATTTACGCTTTCCCATTGAGAAAATCTGTTGGTTCTTAATAACTGACCCTAGATAAAATATGTCTCTTTACATGCAAATGGCACCACCAAGTTTCAATATACAGAGCTAGGCTATTAAATCTGTAGTTAGGTGCATGAACAATTGCTTTATTACCAGAAAAGTTCAAAACACTATTGATTGGAGCAGCAGTTGGTGAACAGACTCGGCTAAAAAACAATGCATTTATTCAAATATTCTAATAAAATTGCAGAGTTACATTCAAGTGCCAAGTGTGAAAAAACAGCCAAGTTACACTGCAGATGACGTGTTCATTTGAAAAGAAACACATGAACACTATAATAAAAAGCATAAAGCCCCAAATCAACATATATGCCCACAAAAATGAAATAATGATTTGCACAGTAACAGGGGAATTGCAATGTAAAAGTGGACCCCTGTTTCACTGTGTCCATTCTTCACTCATTACAGAGGAAACTCAAGAACTCAGCAGCTTTGAAGTAATTTGGAACAAAATTCTATTTCATCTCCAATGCCCGGTTATAACTAGCTCATCTCCTGGAAAAAAAAAACAATTTGGATCTCTTCTCAAACTTCACAGGTGAGCAACATTAGCACTGAATACACTCTCCTCATCATGGCAAAGGTCAAATCCTTCTTTGAATTCTACTGACCTCCACTAAGTTTTCTATAAACGAATTTCACAGGCCAGTTTTTTTAAAACCTAGCAGAGCACTACATGACTTATGCCCATACTCCTAGTTCTACAACTGAAAATAGGTCTGGGAGCTTCACATCTGCTTATTCTGGTAACAACGTTTCCCTCTGTGCAAAGCAGACTATTTTCTTCTTCGTGTTCCTGGTACAGCTACATTCTTTTCACTTAGCATTGCTGTGGTCCAATTGTTTCACTAACAGGCCAGATCCAAGTCCTGGGACTAACATAGAAGCAATGACAGCTCACGAGTCAAAATAGCAGGTCTCTTGCAGGAGAAACAGTTGGCTTCTGGCCCTATCCCCTTTCTCACACAGAGTACAGCATTTCCCCCTTGAGTCCATCTCTTAGGTCATTAAATAAACCATGTTCAAATTATTCCTTAAACAAAATTAGTATCCAAGCGGTCAAGAGGCCCTTCATCATCAGCTATTCTGCTGACTTCATCTTTCTTAAAGATGAAGTTAAGAAGGATAAATACTATTCCCAAAGATGTCTCTCCAGCACCCTTTTCAAAAAACAGTGATTCTTCCTTAACTCAATGAAAAATACCTAAACCAACACAACCTAGGACCCAGCTGAATCACATTAATGCCTCACAATCTTTCAGTAACAGGTTATAAGACCATTCCCACTCCACTCCAATTTTCAGAGGGTTACCCCCAAATGTCAACAGGCATTCTTGCTATGAGTGCAAAACACTCAATCCTGTACTTCCTCCTTCTGGAAGTTCACTGCATGTGGTCATTCCAGTTCTAGGGGGTCATTCAGCTATTTACTACAATATTACTAACCTACCTGTGTATTCACTATGCCTTCCACTTTTTATCAGCCAGTTCTATCAGTGCATTCCCTCTCTTTGTGACAAGGCAATCAACATTCATTAAATTTGGTCTTAAGACTCCAGCTCACACCCCCCAAGTTATTTTATTTTCAAATAAGCTTTATTTTCAAAATTTTACCTCTAATATACTTAACTGGTTACTTTTAGCCCATGGTCATTGCATGTTGAAGACATACTTTTCTGACTTGACTTATTTGGTTCAGTCTAGCTTGTGAATTACAACACTCACCTTATTTATTACACCTCCAAAACTGACTGTCCACATCCACCTTGTCCCCCTTTTCTCACCCACTGCCTTGCCATTATCAACTTGGGACAACCTGATAATGAAATATTCTCTGGAGATCAACAAGGAGTATGCAAGCTCTATGGTGAAAACAACAGATTAATCTCTTATAACCATGTGAAGTATTTACGTGCCTCACAATCTTCCACAAATGTATCATCATCACAACGTTGCTGGGAAAGAGAAGGGTGTCATTATCCTTATTTTCTGAAGAGCTGGTAGGTAACACAGGAAATTATGGGGTATTTCAATACAGCAAGAGGAAACTCCATCGCTTGTGTTAATGTATGTCTCGGATAGTTTAATGGCTCTTAACATCTCTGTTTTGCAATAAAAGCAAACTGCAGTTTGTGCAGAAAAGTCCATAATGAAATTAAAAATAAAGTTGTGTGTGTATTAATTTTGAGAATTCATTTCTCTCCATCTATAAAGATGTTTTAAAGCCACTAACTTATTTTTGTAGATTGATAGAAATGAATCCTCAAAATTAAAGACAGATATTTTAACCTACCTTTTATACTACTTGTACACTACTTCAGATTTTACTTCAAAAAGTAAAAATCCCACTGTCACCATAGTTTTGTTTCCTAAGCAATGGAAATCCATGAGGAAAAACATAGGAAATGCTCATATCCCCAGCATTCATGCTGAGACAACAACACACCTCCTTCCCTAAAGTCAGCCTACTTTCAGATACGTATGCCGCCCCTATAAAATACCTTTTCCTAGACACAATCCAGTCTGTTTCTGAAACACCAGTTCTCCACTTTACCTCACGCCATCTCCTGCCTGGCACACTTGACTGATGCAGCTGAGCTGTGTGAAAACCCCTGATCCATAAGGTCCATTGACTAATACTCAACAGATGGGTACTGGATGGGCACATGTGGAAAGATCAGCGTCTTGCTGATCATAGCTTAACCACAGACTGTTACAGTACACAGATGTGTGCAGTCTTCCCATGAAATCCAAAACAGGTTCCCATGCTCTCCGAAACAGAATCTGTGTAGGAATTAAAGAAGTTTGAAGCAGGAAATTTGGGTTCTCAAATCAGAAGCCTCTGACGGAGCTCTCAGAAAAGCTGGGAAGCTATGCTGTACTAAGCGTAACTAATGCTAAAAAATAATTGCATGTTATTGTCAACAAGATAATAACCAGAGATGAGTTTCAAAGCCTTGCTGATCTCATCACTGAAATATCTGAATCATGCAACATCTGCTAAAGAAATATTCTTGTTAAACCGTACTGAAGATCCATTCTTGGTATCTCTGGTCTTGAAGTGGAATCGCACAAGAAACACAGTGTCTCCCATTCAGCCAGCAGTGAAGACAAACCTTACACCCCATGAAATTCTTCCATAAAGACATCAATTCAATGGCTGAGAACTCAACTTTTTGCAAACCAGTGCTCACAAACTCAGCTTCCTGGTCTCATCTCAAAATGTTTATCAGATGCAAAATGACAAAAAATTGTTGAAGCCATTTGTTACTTAATTCTGATTCAGAGGAGTTTGGGAAGAGAGTAAACAGGAGTCTGTGTGTTAGCCCATTCCTGCTCACCAGAAAGCAGGCCATTTCACTTACAGAATGACACCATCAACACAAACCTAACAGCTCTGGCTAGAGGTCAGAATAGATGTTAAGTAACAAAAACATGGTGTACATGAGCACAGTTTTATACCCTTAGTTATCACAGAGACTTACAATGCCCTAAGTGCCTACAACTTTTCCGTCAGTCTCCTGTTCTCTCTGTGAAATGCTGTGATGAAAGAGATCAAAGGGATTCTCCCCATCCCCACCTCCCTGAGGAGTCAGTGTGCCCTTGCCCAGCTTACCAGAGAAGAGGGGCTGCCATACAGAGGCTCTCCACACACACCTTACATCCAAAATAGGGAAAATCCACTGCCATTTATGGGATGCAATAAAACACATTTGATGTTTAAAGCGAGATGAAATTATTCCTTTTTTTTTTTACATTGCATGGTTCTTTAGCACTGCTGCAGACAAGGGCTTACTATTTGTGGCTATGATCTATTTTCAAGTGTTACAGAGAATAGTTGGGGAATCAAAGTGCCTCTAGTTACTGTCCTATTCCTTTCAGTATAATTAAATTAAGAAAGATAAAGCATGATCACATGATGGCAAGGCACATGGCATGAGCATTACAAAAATGGGACGTTAGGAGAGAAAAAAAAAAGATGACCTATGCAGCAAACCTCTTTCCTCAATTTCAACAAAGAAGCATGCTGTATTTGAGAAGCCTGGCCTGCAATGATCCATCAGTAATCCTGCACTAGGACGGTTGGGATAGAGCTAATTTTCTTCATAGTAGCTCCTATGATGCTGTGTTTTGGATTTGTTACCAGAACAGTGGTGACAGCACACCTGCACAACATCAAGGATTTCTCCATTTCTCACTCTGGCTTGCAAGGGAGCAGATTGGGGTGGGCAAGAGGACACAACTGGGACAGGTGATCCCAACAGACCATATAATCCCACACTATATAATGTCATGCTCCACAAGAAAAATGAGGGGTTGTTTTGACAGGGTTCTCATTGCAACATCTGAGAGCAACAAGGCCCTCATGAGGGTTAACCCCCAAGACAGAGGTTGCCCCAAGAAGCAGCTGTAGCCACATGGACAGAGAGGTCTGCCCTGCACAACCTCAAAGGCTCACGCTTTCTAATAGTATTTTTTTCTTTAGAACTAAGAGTAAAAGCTAAATTTTTGAAAAATGAAGTGAGAAATACTGATGAACAAAACCAAGATCAGAACCTGTCCTAAAGAGTACTTGCTGCATCCAGTATTGCTAGAGCAGAACTGATGCATCTTTTTTTGACAAGCACTCTACTTCAGCAGTGCTCTTTTCAATATACAATGAACAGTAACAAATTGGAGTTAACCAAATAATTTTAATTAACTGGGTATTTGTACCTTCCAAGCGAAAATTAAAAGCTCTTTTACTGCAATAGATACATATAAAGAGGTTCTTAATTTAGGACAGTTAATTTGCAGGAACAAAATCTAAAGCTTGGACAAATCTCACAAAAATATGAGCGCAAAGGTTTTTGGAATACTTTATGTTAAAAAATAAGGACTGGAGCCTTCACACATGCCATTAAAAAAACCCTTGTCTATTAAACATGTAAAAATACTTGAAGGTGGAATCATTTGTCACAAGAATATACTAGGAGATCTTACAGTGTAAATATTTATAAAACACACATGTTATTTCACATTGCATTACTACCACTGCTTGTTCCATTAACTAATGCAACAGACCAGTGAATTGCTTGTGCAAAATTGACTATTTGCTATCACCCATTCAAGACAGAAGCACAAACAGTTGCTGAGGAGTAGGAAGTTTTAAGGGAAGTTTTAAGTTTTAAGGTAGTTTTAATTATTTAAACCTATTAAATAATTACTATATCATTTTTCTTCAGAATACTTATCACTGGTTCATCAATTAAGTTAGAAAAATCTGCAGACAAATATATGTTACAAAAGGATAAGTATGGCAAAGTTTTTGAGAAAATTATGTCAAAGCACTCTTTGCTTCAATAGCATGAAGCAAAAGTCATATAAAATAGATCGTTGCATAATGAATTTCAACTAAAGTAGTCCTGAACATGCATATGATTTTATAGGATGTTCCAAGACATGACTGTTTCTCCAAAAGTTTCAGATCCTAGGGTTAGATGAGTATAAAACAAATTCTGCTTAACAGTACCTCTAATCATTCTGTTTGCAAAGAAGCACTTCAAAATGCAAAATAAGAAATTAACACAACAGAAGGAATATTAAAGGAGTCAAATTTGGGGAGGGGAGGCTGTTTGCCTTTTCTTTTTTGAGTCTTGATTGTGGTTTCTCATTATAGCTAGCTGGCAAACGTACTAAAAGTGGTAAATGGCAATATTAGCAGCTTATTACAATATCATTAAATGAACTAAAAGAAATACTGGGGTATAAAAGCTAGATGAAGTCTGGCTAACATGTGTTGCTTACACCCACATGCACTGCCTCAACAGAGCGCTGCACAAATCCTGCAAAGCTATTTGCCTGAAGCAGAGTGAACAATGAGAACAAGTTCAACATCTGCCAGGGTGTCCAACTGCTCACAACCATTTTTCTGGTCAGAGGGGGTATTGTTTAAGTTGACAGGTTCCTAATGGCCTGAATTATTTAGCAATTCTCAAAAGACTCTTTCTACTCATTAGAGAGGAAAATGCAAACCACCCCAGCCAGCGTTCCCTTGCTCCCCAGGAGCCGATCATGCTAATTGAGGAGAACATCACAATGTGTCCCATTTTAATCACACGAGTTAAGCAGGCAAGAGGCTTCTATTATCCCCACCCTACAACGAAAGATGGAGGGTGCCAGCTCCTGCAATAAAATGCACCTCGGTTTATCATCATCTCCATGTTTTTTAAAGACTCCAGTATGAACAAAGAGGACATGTGTTGCTGCTAAGCACTACACCCATCAAACTAAGCAGAGAAGTAAACTAAATTAAAGAGAAAATTGAAACACACAGTTTGGAGCCCGAATGCTAAGTGAGCAACAGTAAGCATCTCAACATATGGGAAGTTAGGGGGAGGCAAAATGGCTGTTTATTGATTTTTTTCTTCTCATCTACCATATGATAGATGACAGGTATAAACAAAATAGAGTAGCAGCCTAGAGGATACAGACAAGAGACGCTCATAGCTAAAGAGCCAGATCTTTCAAACATATGCCCACTTCTAATATACATAGAAATGAAGGGGAACTCTGCTAGTAACAACAGCTTTATCTACGATGGATTATTTCTCAGTCACTAAAGAGCAATCAAACACGCTCTACAGCAGTAATTATCCCACCTAGTCCTAGCCTTTCTTGACATGGGAAAAATGCAAGTCTTATAATCAACAGGACTGTCTTGTTTTCTTCACAGCATTAGGAGACTTCCAAAATTTGGAATCTCTTCAAAACCTAAGATCTGAACAGAGTTCCTTATGTAAACTTTGTAAGGAACGTTAGTACAGTAATTAAGAATGCCTGCAATAGACCTCTCTTACCAAAACACAGACCATGTGTGACAAGAAAGAGATTTACAAATGCATTCAAAAGCTATAAGGGAAGACATGTAAATATTTGGTAGATTACCATATGGAACACAACAACTATAGGGAATTGCCAATTTGATGGAAGGACAAATGGAAGAAGAACACTCCCAAATTAATGTTATTACTTCTGTTCCTAAGCAACCACAATATGAATAAAAAAAACAGCAAAAAATAATTACCTTAACACATAAAATAGGAAATTCCTTTCTTATTCTTTAAAGAGATGCTATGAAGATAAGCCTTTTAATCAACATGATCAAAAAGTAAGCCACCAGTTTACTTACAAAATCTTTATTTTGTCATCTGCATATAAACATTTCCAGAAGCAGAAGATTAAGTCAGCTAAATGGAAAAACATCAAATCTTCTGCCGGCATGACATTGTGATTAAATAACTAAAAGCCCAAAAAAGCAGAAGAGACAACATGATGCTGGCCTATTCAGCCATAAAATTCATTTCCAATAACCACATTTCAGCATGCAGCTTAGATCATACATTGCATTTTCCTATTTGAGAGCGTGCAAGATTGATTGCTACAGGCTCAGTTGTCCCATACACAGGCAAACAACATGTAAGGAATGATTAAATCAGCAAGATTCCCCCACTGAGCCTCCTACACAAGCTTATACTCAGGCAAAGGAGAGGTGGGGTCTCTCCCAAGAAACAAAAGCAGAGGATTATGCGAGAAGCCCAAGACCATCTGCACAAAGTCATGTGGCCGAGGATTTCCTCTTCCCCTTGCTGTGTACTGGGCATCCTTTCCCACTTCCAGTCTGGGCTGCATGGTGGGCAGTAGAGCTGGACTTAATTCCCAGCTCAGGGACAAAAGAGAATCAGGGACCAGGGGTTTCTGAGGCCCTCTTTGCCCATACTTACTGCTTTCCAAGCTAAGCCACTTAGGGATGTAATCCTTAATACGCCAATGTGCAGAAGTTCATAATGTCTGGGTCATTGTAAAATTCTGCATACCCTCGTCCCGTCCCAGCCCAGCCCCTTGTGCATTCCTGAGAGTGGAGTCAGCCAGGCACAGTCACCCTACTTCCACCCATCTCCCATGCACAGAGCAGGGAACCTTTCCGTGCAACCATGCTTGGAAAGACACAAGCCTTTCCCCATGTGTATCCCAGTTTCATGGGAGTTAACAAGCAGAGCATCAGCATCCTGTGTTTTCCATTTTCTCTAATGAATTTAAGTTCCTTTCTTCTTGCCTGAGGTAGAAAGATCAGGGAAGAAAAAAATGTTTTTGACCTCAACAGGATATCTTGTTAGGTTATGGCAGCCTCAAGGACTCCTTCCTGGCATCTGAGAAGGGGGTTACAACTAACATTCCTGTTGTTTCACTTTTTCCATGAGGCCCAGAGGGTAATTCTATAGCATTTTTCCAAATATAATGAAACATTAACTCTAATTGTAGTAAAGGCAACTCACAAAGCAGTGTTTGGATGCTCTTTGACTGCAGTATCCCTGAGCAATGTGCTGCAACAGATCTGTTTTTCCAAAGTGCTCAATACTTTCTTAGCAGCACTCATGTTGTGTGAACAGTCTACTCTGTGGCAGCAATTTCTGGGTCCTGACTGCTCTCTCCCTCCTTATCAAGCTGCCCTTTCAGCTTCCTGAAATACTATTGCTGACATAATGGCATTGCTAAGATAGAGCCCAATCCAAACCAACCACAGATAATAAAAAGACTTCTGTGGGCTTTGGATCAGGGTGAAAGCAGTGAAAGTACCCAAAGGATGAAGTCCCTCCTTTTTGTTTCAGAATGGTCCTTAAAATATCCAAAATTTCAGGTATTTTATTCTTGACTTTATGGCAGACTGGTAAGGTACACTGAGGCAACATATTGAAACATATCCCTTGTCTTAGCTTAAATTCAGATTATTGCATCTTTACTATCTCAAATTTGCAGAAAAATTAAGTAAATAAAAAACCAAAATCAACAAAAGATTACATTAAGCAAACTATTATCTCGCTTAACTGTGCTAAATACAGAAAAAGAATACTCTGTTCATCCAAAACATTCACTACATACTGAGTTTATCAAAGCTGGCATTAGTTTTGCAATACATGGGACAGTCTGCAACCTCTTCTAGCAGGCTGTATTTGTGAAATGCAAGATGACCTTGGGACCATCCCCAGGAAATCCTTAACTCCTCTCTATTCATCAAAAATATCAAGTAGTCATTACCTTCCAGGTCCAATCAAACCTTGTTAAATATCCCTCAGTGATGTATAGAAATTGGTCAAGCTTCCAATGCAAGATTCATGTCTGGACCTAGATTTTGAACAATATTCCAAGATGAGGAATGTCTGGATCTCAGGGTTTTACTTAATTGTGTCTGGAATAAATCAAATTCCCAGTCTAGTTTGCACTTCAGCTCTACATTTCATTTCCAAAATGCTTCCAGCGTAATATTTTAATCTAGTCAAATAGCTATTTTTAGTAAGTAGAGGTAGTAAAAAAGTTTTCAAATATCATGTGTTTGATAAAATAATTTTCTTGAAATGTGAAACTGGGGTAGAGGGGGAAATCCATACCAAAAATCTGCAAAATGTTCTGGCAACTTAGAATTTTTCATTTTTCCACAAGAAACTTCTATGGCTGATAATTATGAACTTGATAAATGAGCACATAGACAGAGAAAAACATGCAGAGCACCTCATTTTCCGTGTGGTGGTCTGTATTTGCAATGTCAAGATAAACTGTCATACCTCGACGTTTCTGACAGCCATCAAGCCCTCTCTAGAGTGGACTCTTTGGTCCACCAACATCAAAGAACTGAGCAAAACTACAACAGTGTGACAACAGCACAGTGCTTTTAAAATATCATGTCAGTCCCAGTTATAAAGTTTGTAGCTGTTAGAGCAAGCAAACACCCCAACTTGAACAAAAGTGAAAACTCAGCAGGGACCCTCACAGAGATTGCAAATATTTTTCAGTTTGTTCCTTGTTACTTTGTCAAGGCACACACAAATAAATGATTTCAACTATGAGCAATCCCATCACTAGGAAATGAGAATAGCCAATTAACGAATGGTCACGCCTCACTGTAAAAAAATGTTTCCTGATTTTCAGAGGGAACCTCCTATGGCTTCAGTTTGTGCCCAATGCCTCTGGTCCTGATGACAGGCACCACTGAAAAGAATCTGACTCCATCTTCTTTGCACCCTCCCCTCAAATATTTCTACATGTTGGTGAGATCCTCCTGAGCCTTCTCTTCTCTAGACTGAACAATCCCAGTTGTCAGCATTTCCTCATCCAAGAGGTGTTTCAGTCTATCATCCCTGTGGCCCTTCATCAGACTCTCCCCACTATCTCCATTTCTCTTTTGTATTGAGGAGCCCAAATGTGGACACAGTATTTCAGATGTGACTTCACCAGAGTTTAGAGACAGAAAAGCAGGAGAACACAGCTGGTCTGATGTTTCGGAGGTTTTTTTGTTGGGGTCTTTTTGGGATTTTTGTGGTTTTTCTTTTGCTACTATTGCTAAGAAAACTCTTACCGCATAAGAGGTGAGGTTCAGAAGTACTTACACAAAAAAGAGAAGGAAGGCAACCAGAAATTCATCTTCACAGAGGCTGAGAAGACCTTAAGCCAAATGCCTATCACCATTTGCCAGCCACAGGCTGATGGGAAAATGGAGATGCCAGCCAAAGCCACAGCAGGAGTCTGACTAGAGCTTTCTGGCCAAGAGCTGAACTGCCAAGCTCCCCACATGGCAAAGCCCCTCTGCCTTGGCATGGAGAGAAGCTCAACATCACTAAAAACCAAAGATAGCAAATGTAGCTGACTGGCTCACCCATTTGGTGCCCTTATTCATGCCTGCTTCCTACAGGTTTCTGTGATGGCCATTAGAGATGGTGAAAGAAACTGGCTGCTTTATTTACGTTCTTTGGCAGTCACAGGCAAAATGTCTTTCTCTCCTTGGGTCTGAAATGCAAGGAATTACAAACAAACAAACACAAATGGATGCATGTGAATCTCCTAAGGACAGAATTACAAATGGAACTTTGTTCCTGTGAAGGAGATCCATCTCCCTTTCAAGTGGTCTCTTGGCAGAAGACTGCCTTATCCTGCAAGCACAGGCTGAACATCAAATTTTACCTATTACAGCACGTAGCACTTTCCCCCTGCTTTGTACCAACATAAACAAATGCACAAGAAGGATTTTGAGAGATATTCTCTGCTTCAATCACTTTTTGTTTAAGAACAGAGTGCGAACAGCAGACCTGGTTATGCCTCTGCCATTCATACTGGCTGAGGAAATAGGAAACAGTTATAATAAAGCTTGTCTCGAGTACAATCGGCAGGGAGAGTAATCTTTCCAAAATAGTGGAAGTTGTTTTAATTAAACACCTGAGTTCAGAGCACTGACTCAGAGGATGGCATTTCTGGCAAGCATACAACATGGACTAAGAAACACGTATTGTGTAGTTACTCTGGGAAACAGAATGTCTTATGACTCCAGAAGCACCATTTACTACCCAGGAAATGCAATTTCCCTGGAGAAAAGCATTGTGTGGCTCTTTGGCTATGCACAGTTTTATATTTAGAACTATCAATTTTTTCTTTCTTTCTGTATTACTGCATTTCTCAAACTACCCCAAGCTTGATGTAGGTACTCTTAGGAAGCCCATAAACAGCAATTTTCCTCCTGTACTTGGCTTGTACTGCCCAGCCATTGTATTGCTTTTTCCTCTCCCCTCCCTGGGGACTAGAAGCACCAGGTTCTTTCACTTTCTCTTATAAAAAAAATCTTGCTCAGTATTGTTTTTTTCTGGTTTATATTGCTGTTTTGTACTCCATGAGGTGACAGATGAAACAGTAACTTTATCCTGCAGGCTCCAGGTCGATAGCAGAACCAGGGGCTAAGACAGAGAAAAGATGAATCCCTTCTCAGAAAAACTAAGTGCAAAACCTTATGAATTCATATCTGGCTGACTCTAAACCATGAAGTCATATGTAAGATTTTTCTTTTAAATGAATATAAGGCTATTCTTTTTTAAAAGAAGGAAACAAACTAACTTTTGTTGTACTTTAAAACAAATTGGCTGGTAACACCTACAAGAACAGCTGCAGGACAGACAAAGAAACCACAACAATGCCAGACTTTCATCCCTGCATCAGGAGTAACTTCAATGAAATCAGTGCAATTATTCTGAAGAAGGAAATGCTGGGCAAAGAAAGGACAATCAAGCTGTTTCACTGAGTTTAATTCACCTATTTCATACAGTTTCATCTGTTTCTCTGCTTTCTCTGTATATTAGGTGAAGACTGAACCTGTGAGCACCCTGGAACACATGGGAACTGAGAAATCTGCATTTCAGGAACACACTGAAGATGTTCATGACTTATGTAAGTCTGTTAGATTATTCACCATCACCACCATTCCCTATTTCCTTCCAAAAAAATTGTCACACCAGATTTTTCTGAAGACAATGAAGGCTATATGAAGTGATGGACTATAAGGTCTCTTTTTTTCTTTGCTAGAGCATTCTATTTTCAAGCTGTCTCTGTGCCTTTAGAAAACACTGTGTAAAGCTGACAAGTGGGAAAACAAAAACAAAACATTTCACTTACAAAGTATTAATCCAGCAGGAACTTCATGAACTGAACAAATTGAAACTGTGGCAACCCCCCACTCATCCCCAAAAAATCCCACAACAAATGACAAATGTATTGAAATTGCCTCATTTTCTCACTAACACTGCCTGAAACCAGATGGAGTTTCCCAAAGACATATGGTCCTACTTACATTAAAGTAAAATTCAGATCTGATCATTTTAATCCCCCATAGCTAATCCTATTTGCCTAACCAAGAGTTAAAATAACTAGCACAGCTCTCCTTCCTCTGCTGGTTCACTGGGAGGCATCTACTCTGCTTTTCCTTGCTTTAAGTACTCAAGATAAGCAGTTCTTAGGGGCCACAAGACATTACCCTACAGATCATGTATCTTAAATATTCCTCCTTCTTCAGCTTTTGGGAGAAAAGTTCTCCATTCACTGTCTCTTCTGATGCAGTCCCTTAAGAGAATGCATCCCTGGGTTTTGGGGTTTGTTTCTTGGTGGGTCTTTTTGTAGCATTTTTGTTTGTTTGTTGTTTTTTGGATTTTTGGAAAAAGCTATATCTGTTTTACTTACAACACCAGCAGACAGAAGAGGCAACCTGCACTGACAGCAACACAGGTCATTAATCAGTCCATAAAATATATAAATTGAATCTCAAAAAAAAAAAAACTTGACACCTAGATTAGGAAGCCATGAAAATGTGAAGTGTAAATGTTCACACAGAAGTGTCAAATTAAGAATTTGGCACAACCACACCTAAAACTGTTGTACAATGAAACCAGTGAATTATTCTGTACCTAAAATTAGGTACAACCATACAAATGCCTAAATAGGAATTATTCCTTATAACATGGCTTACTGATGTGCAAAAAAAGGTAACTATGATGACAGCTTCTCGGTTGAAAAACAAAATTTAGCACAGTAAATAACCATGGAGAACCAACCCAGCTCTAGGAAGACGACTCATACCCAGTAGAAAATGGGTTTAACACACTCACTACTACCATACATAGATTACTCTTAGGATGGTAGCACAAGTCACTCTAAACCCTCCCATAATGAGGAATTCGAATTTCCACAAACGTACAGGATTTGAGCACGGCAAAGCCTGCAGTCAGACACACCAGATGCTGGTCTGTTTTTCTCCTACCCCAAATCAGTTCACATTTAAAACTCTGGTTTACCACCAGGGAGGGAAGTGGGTTGGTTTGTTCTGCCCTCCCTTCCCACTTCCCTCCCAGGCCACACATGAAGGTAACGAGAATGCATAATAAGAATCAGACAAAATGCCATTTACTGCTTCATGTTCGTACAATAGCTGCACGCAGTCAAGGGCCTCTTTGCAGAGGCACAGAACAAGGAGGAAACCCCAAACATCTCTTTTTCCAAGGCTGTTCCTCTCACAGGGGCAGTTATACACAATTCCACTTAACTCTGAGGTATCTTATACCCACCTGAAAAGTACACTAATGTTTATTGTTGTCATGTTTCCAGAACAGAATAAACCAAATTTTGAAAAGAGAAGGGAAGATTGCACACAACCCCCAAGGGCAGGGTACAGTCTCTTTATGTCCATTCATACAGCAAGGGAAGTGATGAATTCGTGGCACTACTACTTGCAAATTAACTTTCTAGATGAAAACAAACATTTTCACATGCATCAAATACAGATGAGACACCACAGCAGCAGAGAAAAGAACATTCAAGGGCTCCATCTTGATACCCTAGGCACCAATTTCACTTACAATGAAGCACGTACACCAGCTTTTACATGACAACGAACCTGCCAAAACTAAGGAAATAAAAATATTGTTGAAAATTGCTGAACATAATTGCCCTCCATCCATGTACAGCTCTTGGAGCAAAGCATTTGAGCTGCAAGGACTGCAAACAGAGACTTTGGCAAAGCCAGCCAGTGGCTGGGCTCTACTTTTCCTGGGAAGACAAGCACATCAAGCCTGAAACATCAAACCAGCAGATGGAGGAGTCTGAAGAAATTCAAGGTCATTGAGGGAAATGCTTTTATCCTGGCCCTGAGATAAATCAAGACAGCACTGTCTCAGTAAAGTGATAGTTGAAAAGTGGACTGAGATGTTAAGGAAAAGCAGAAGATCAATCCTACTGCCTCCTGCTGCTGGATTCCAGCTGCTTGCTGAAGGGAGGACTTTATATATTCACCATGAAGGAACAATTCTTCTTAAAAGAAATCTTAATTCTAAAGGTCACTCTACTTCCTAATGTAAATAACCCAAATAGCAAAGGAGCACCAAAAGGCATGTCAGTGTTTAACAGAGAAAATGTTACTGAGATCAACAGCTGACTTTCATTTAAAAAACCTGGACAGCTTAAGGACTGATAGCTGTTTGTTGGTCTGACCTCTTGGATCCTTGAGTACACTTGATTATGTCCAAAGAAAAGTCTTTTAAGGACACTTGAAAATACAGTGGCACATACTTCATGATGGAAAGTTATTCTTTTGCTCTTCATTCCTCTGACAGACAATCCCAGGAAGCTGCAGCTCTTGAGATCTCTTGATCAGCTTCTCCTGTAATCACAGTCAGGCAGCAAGGTCAAAAAGGAAACTAGCTATAAAACAATTTTTAACCCTACTTATATATATTTGTTTTGTTTTGTTTTGTTTTGTTTTTAAGAGCTACATTATGCAGAAGACTAAAGAAAAAGTTTTTTGCAAAAGGGAAGCATTTATCCACGTCTATGTTCTTACTTTTTCCTTTAATGCTTTCTTCCTTCCAGTGAGCAAGGAGAAGAGGTAAAAAAATAAATAGAAATAAGTGATGTATCGTGATCCCAGACAGCTTCCTGTCCTGGTTTGCATCAACAGTGTCATGAAATGAAGAATGACACAATATGCAATAGCTCCCCCAGCTTTGAAAAACATATGTTAGGGTGGTGCATACACTGCAGAACACTGCAGAACACTGCAGCCAGAGTACACAACTGGAGCACTCAGGTTTCTACATGTGAAAAATACCAGAAAAGCCTTTTAAGCACAAGTTTCACTTTTAACACAGCTTTATCCTACTGAGGTCCTGTACCTTGAACTACTGCTCAACACTTAACTGATGCTTACTCCTTTCAAAAAGCACTTTTCTTTTTTTAATTTTCTTTCACATTCCTGAAGGTTAAATCCCAACTAGACCAAGATTGGCTCGAGATCACTTCCTGCAGAGCCAGGATTTCACTTCCAGCTAAGAATTTTCTTCAGATTAGCCTGGGACAAACTGTGCTCCTACACTTGTGAGATTATTAGGTAACATACAAAAACCTTTCCCTGTGGAGGAGTTCGACTATGCAGGGAGGACAAAACCAGCAAGAAGTCCAAGGGACGGTAGCTAAAGCACATTAACTGCACAAATGAATGACAAGCAGGTTTTTGTCAACTTTGTCTGTAAGGTTCTGGCCTCTCCTGCCTTTTTTTTTCTACCATTAACAAAGATCATGTGGGAAGTCCTTCAACAGAAGAGTGCAGAGACTCTCAGGATGAACTCCTCCCTCTTCTTAATCCTCTCCAGGCAATGTCCCCAGAACTGGGGACCCAAACATGGCAAATATCAATACAAATCAACAAATTTCACTTTTGAAAAACTTCTCATTTTTTAAATTCTTTTTAAATATTCCAACTAACTTGTGCTGCAGCTTCTCATTTTCATCAATAGCAATCTTGACGTATATTTCCCTACTTATGTCTGAGGAGGACTAGGAGACAGCAAAGGTAGTTAGACTATCATTTAACAGCCCTAACCTGCATAATCCCCTATTTTGATATGGGTAAATTTACTTTGCACATTATTTCCTGCATTATGCATCCATTAATTTGCAAACTGGGAAGGAAGCAGGGAGCATGGCAGATAAGGGTGCTCCAGATGATGGTTTTTGCAAGGCTGCAAAAGGATCATGAAACTGAGTGCACGTGCACTGTGTGGGGAGGGGTGACTGAGAGGAGGCGATAGCTGTAAGTCCCTTCCATCCTGCCCAATAAATCTGTGTCTGACACATCCCCACAGGCCTATATATCATTTTCTTTTTCTTTAATTAGGAGACCAGCTGCAACTCCTTGGCCAGAGCCCAGCCAAGCTTCCCATGCTCCTTCTATAAGTTTCTCCAGCAAATAATGCTAAGAAGCAAAGAAACTGAATACAAAATTTAGCATGTGACAAACTCTTCCATGTGTGACCTCTGTACCAGGCAACCTGCAAATCTACATACATCAGACTGACTTTCTGCATAAGGCCATGAGAAGGCAAAAAAAAAAAAAAAAAAAAAAAAGAAAGAAAGATCTGGACAGTCTATGAAATTTTTTTCCCACACAGTCTTTCTCCTTTTCCCATATCTCCACACATTATCTAACATTTCTGCACAGTCTGAATGAACAAGAAGCACAGATTCCATGGTAAGTACGTGCCATGTACAGCAGGGTAGTTCCTTGTTTAATTCTGATGAAGTTGCAGATAGTTAAACATTTACTGGAAGGAAGCATATTGCCCCAGAGAATATTTTTGAGAACTTAATCCCAGAAGCAGGGAGAGGCCAGTGTCACAGCTCACTTCTGTTCAATATATCCAAGATAATGAAATACAGCTTTCCACAATTCTTTCCCTTCCTCTTTCCTCCCAGAGAAAAGTAGCTCTTTCAGAAATTTGCTGGCTATCTTGGGACTTGCCACTGGAAGCAGCAATCGCCTGCAAGAAGTTGAAAATCCAGACCAAATCCAAATGGTGCATGCCAGTCTGGTACCAGTGAGCTGAGGAACAGAGAAGCTTTAACTGCTGTGTCCTGTGTATCTTCCATCCGCTGCTGCTCCTCTTTCTCCCAGAAATAAAATTTTGGAAAATAAATTATCAGGAAACAAACTCATTCTGCAGCAGGCACTATATTTCTCTGCTATATAGGCACCCGAGGTGCAGATCTGATTAAAACCTGCGAGCCCAGGTTACCCTCGAAGCCTGGCACCTTTGAATTTTCTTCTTTCAGAGAAAGGTAAGGAGCAAGGGACTGCTGTCATTGCCTGGAAACCTCCCCAGCCTGGCTGCTGCCACTTCCAGAGCTGCTCTGCTCTGGTGGCATGGAAAGCAAGATGTACCCATCCGAGTCTATCCTCTTTGGAAAGCAACAGTGGGGATGCTCCTAAATCCATTTCAAAGCTTATTTCACAGTAAGTCTGTACAGTTTCCTGGAGAAACTGCCAACTTTATCGTCAGCTTAACTCTGAAAACACCAGACAGTTCTGAAGTAGCTTTTTAGCAGGACAGTGAGCTGGCAGTGCAAACAGGAACAGCTGAAATCATCACTCTCTCCTGCTCTCATCCTGAGTCCCACATCCCATTTCCTCATTCTATCTTCAATCACATCCCCAAGGTGTTCATCAAGGAACAGCACTCAATATTAAACGCAAAGCCTCTTCAAATGTAATCAGATGGATAATAATGGGTGGTATTATAAATTAATCTAGAGAAAGCCATTCAGGAGAACAGTGGAAGAAAAAAATGTCTGCAATAAACAACCTTTGATTCACCTGAACCTTTCAAGACAGTGCTCAGACTGGATGCTAGTTTTTACAGGACACAGTGGGGGAGATCATGCTCTACACTCCTACAGACCAGTTTGATGTTCTGCTGTTACAGTGATAGCCTCAGTAGCCAGAATGAGTTAAAGAAAAAAAAAAATAAAAGAAAGGACTGCTGGGAATGACAAGTCTCTCAAGACGGTAGGGAGTACATTAGGCTGTTACCAAGTGCACTAAAAACCAGTCTGTGCTATGATGCTTTGTTCTCTCCTATAACAAGATAGGGCAGGTCACAGGTTTGCTGCAGACAGAAAATACTGGTAAAGGCTCTTTCTAGGTTTCTTGACAGAAGCTATAACCTCTCCCAGAGCACCCCAGCAGGATGGTGAAACAGTGTGCACCAGGGGTCCATGAGCAAACACACCAGCTCCTGGGCTTTCTTGCAAAGCCTGAATTCATGGCACAGCTCTGGCCCTCCTCAGCTGCACACAGGCAGGGTAGATAACAGGGCAGAACACATTAACAACAGCAGGTCCCTGGGGTGAGATTAGGCTCCAACTATGCCCATGGGGTATCGGTCCCATCCAAAATTGCCCTGAAGTAGTTAGCTGAGGACTTAGATAATCAATTTGGTTTGCTGCTCAGACTGTCCTTTGCTCACAGTTATTCATCACTGCCCTGCTTAATTCACCATAAAGGAATTCCTGAGGAACTGCCCTGCCGTCAGGAAGGCTCTGTTTATTCAAAGGAAAGACCAAAAGTGCCAATAATTGAATGATTTCACTTGGCACCGACTGTTCAATTGAAGCAGATTTCTTTAGCAGAGCAACAGCTTGGGGGGGGGGGGAGAAAGAGCAAAATTAAGAACAAGAATAATGAAGCTTTTTGTTAATTAGCCAGCAGAAAACAGGCTCCAAAGCTACAAAAGACCACATGCAGTAAATACCATGCTTTGCTGTGGACTCTTCGGCATTCCTGCAGAAAATACATGCTGCAGCAAGAAGAACCTCCACGAGGTCAGTACTGCTGGTCCCCTTTGGCTTTACAGTTTGTACCTGGAGAGCTGGGGATGAACAGTGGAGAAACTGGTTCTTGTCCATATCTTTTGATTTAACTTCTGCTATTTCCCCTAATTTTTCACATTTTAATTTGGGGCCCTTCCTGCCACAAAATTTCTGAAGTATATTGGCTGATACTGGAAGAATACAAGTTATTATAAACACAACACATGCATTGACAATCATATTGTCTTTTTAACGTATTGTAACAGTATAATGATATTTCCTTTCCCAGAATTTTCTGTCCCACTGTAAGCTACCACCCTACATTTCAAAAATATCAGCTGCTGTAAGACAAACAAAATGTTGACACTTGCAAATTATATCAGAACTCAATATTTGCAGAGCTGAGGTATAACATGTTAAATTGAGTTCTCATCACTCTATTTGGGTAATTTCTGTTTAACCTTTTTATTCTTTCCTCAGAAATTCAGAAAAGGAGAGTGATGGACCAAACTTGTAGCAGAGCTGCAGAAAGAAAGGTGTACATTTAAAATATTTCAACTCTAACCCAGTGATTACAGTAAAAACCTAGCATTTTATTTCCCAAAATGTAACACAAGACAATATGAAACTGAAACTAAATAAGAGGACATTTGATAGAATGCCAGGGAAAAACTGGAAGCATAGCCCACAAGCTTTGCCACATAATGATCTCTCTCTGATAATATCTTCATCTTCCTTGCAAAGTCACATTAAAACATAGGTTGCATAGATACACAGATACTCCTCTACAACAGACACTTGGCTTTTTTGTATCACTGAGCTTAGCATTTGTCACTAGTCACATCTCTAAAATAGCATCAGTGTAAAAGTACTTTTCAAAAAATCCTTCTACAACATGTTGTTCCTGGCCTGTACCATGTACTTAATGTCAGAGATGCAAAATAATCTTTTCCAAATTATTTGCATGAAAGCTTCACACTCTATCAATTAAAGCAGGAAATGGGATGTTTAAGAAAAAAGCCCACATTCTGATTTTCCATAAAACCTCTGCTGTTAATACACCCAGATTCACTCCATGCTGTGTTTATGATTAGAATCCCTTGCGGAAACATCAGCTGGTTAATAATCATCTACATCTGCCACAATACCCCATTTATGCTTCAGCCTACATCCTTCCATTGTTTTATTAGCTACCTTCGATAAAGGATTGTCAGAATTACTTCCTTTTTGTTTGCAGGAATAATCCGAGGATGAAAGAGGAGAAAATAAAAACATGAAAGGTGACACTGACTTTTAGTACAACTGGGATAGCAAATACAGATTTTTAAAGGTCTCATGCATTGTTCAACCACTGAAGCAGAGTGTTATTAACTAGAATTTACAGCCTAGACCACCCCCTGAGTTTTTAAGTGTCTGACCTGACCAGCCCCAGGTGGTTTGCCCTTTCTCAGGGTTCATCCCAGGAGCGAAGCCCTGAGACCTTGGTGGCAGAGGCCATAGCTGTGTCACCCTGAGACCAAGCAGCACTGCTGGCTGCATCCCCAGTGGCTGGCAAGGACCTGAGGCAGCAGATCTCTGCAGGGCCCTAATCAAACTTCTGTCCTGAGGCTACTTCTTAACAATCTATGGTGACACAGCTACTGAGCCTGCAACAGCGACCAAGACCAGAAACCCCTGCAGATGTTCGCAGGTAAATGCACAGCTTGGTTCGTGACCAGTGTCACAAAACACACTGTTCTGCTGAATTCTTAGGTGGAAAAAAAAAAGCTAGAGCTCTCTGTTTTTTCACAGATTGAAGTAAATTGGTGGGACTAAAATGCAGTCTGTTATTTTGACACGAAAAAGGGGTGAGAAATGGACAACATACATTTTACAGGCAATAGAGACCTAGGATCACATTTATAGCCAGGGCAGTTTCCAAACTGATTTGCCCCACTGAAATTCTTGTTTTGATATTTCAAAAAACACACACTACCAATTTCCTATCAGAGGTAACATGTCCTCACCTGATCACCCTGGGGCATGGGGGCTGCCCTGATGGGCTGAGGAAAGCCCAGAAAGACTGAAGGGGAGCATGAAGGCACAAGGCTAGATGGCCTTCAGCTGAAGACCTGCCACAACCATTGCAAGGACAAAATCCCCTCATAACTACCCTGCAGGGACCCCTGCTCACCACCTTAGGGAGGTGTTGGTTATTGCCCTGCCAATGTCCAGCACAGGGAAGAAGCTGGGGTGTTCTGCTCTAAGGCAGATTGGGCTGACAGGTAATGCTACACACAACAAAATGCTAGAAGAGAACAATTAGTGCTATTGACAGTTAATTAGTAGCAATGATAACAGAGGTAACAATGCCAGAGTTAGATGCTCTCCTTTAAACAGCCAGATTGCAAAGTTAACCAGAGGCAAAACACATTCCCAGCTTCCAGGTGAGAAGCAGAGAAAAACTGTTTTTAAGTACATACAACAGACATTTAAGGGCAATCCACAGTCTTCTGGAAACTTGTTGCTGAAATAACTCAACTGATATGGCTAGCTTTTGATGGTGCCTGCTGCATATTAAGGCATTTGATGCACCCAAAAGCACTAAAAGGAAAGAAAGCAGTAACAATGTGCCAAACATTAATCTGACCCTTCATTTGTGAGCAAGATAAACACTGGCTCCACTCAAACTACTTCATGATTTGTTTTGCCATTGAAAAAGGCAGGCTCTACTTCAGTTAATTTTGCCTGAATGCTTTAATTAATCAAGTCTTACACATAAATGTTTGACTAAGTCAGAAGAAAGCATGACAACAAAACAGCATTGCCTCACCTGCTGCTCCCATGGGACCACACAGCTGTGCTCCTGCTATATGTTCACTTCTGGCATCATCACAAGCTGCACCATTAAGAATAAAACTCTACTTCTTGTTCATCTCTTAATTGTGTGTGCAACAAGGTTCAAGTCCAATTTCCATCAAAACTTAGATGTGTCTAAAACAAAGATGTTTCATGCTGTTCCCCACCCCTCTCCCCTCTGTTCCTCTGCAATCTGAGTAGCCCCACAGCAGGAGGACCATGGTTCCAGTGATCAGGAGCCAATTCGAGGAACAGGCAGCAACCTCCAAACCAAGGATGGTCAGCAGCTGAACATCATGTACAGCCACAGCCACAGCCACTTTTGCACAATACCTGGACCCAAGAGCTAGTTTTTGGAAAGAAAAGCGGAAGCTATTTGTGCAGTGCAGACCTCCCCAGGCTGGGCCGAGAAGCAACACAGCCACAGTAGCAGATATCCAACTCCTGACTGCAGCAAAATGCAAGGGATAAGCCTGTCAGACTGCTCTGAGGCCAGGACTGCTCCTTGTTACCCCTCCAGCACTTCTGCACCATGGTGGTGGCCCAGCAGCCCACCCAGCCTTCTTCCCAAACTGCACAAAAACATCCTGGGAACTGCACTATAAACGAGGCAGTCTGTGAAAAACAAGAGCTGAAGACTCACTACCCCACCAACCAAATACTGTGCCTCTGAGCAATGCAACTACATCATTTAATCCTGCTCTAGGATCTTATAAGGTAAGCAGAAAGACAGACACATCCTGCAACAGTTAAAGCTATCGCCTTGATCAGTATTTCACAGAAGTAAACGATAAAGCCACATCATCTATTCAGATTCATGATGTCCTTGTCAGTTTCCAAACAATTCAGAAGAGACATCCCGTTCCAGCACTCCTGCTGAAATACACAGCCGCAGCAGGCAGCAAAGACTGCCTTGCACACAGACACTTCTGGGCAGGCGAGTGAGAAAACATCACTGTCCTAAACAACCATCTACATGCTGGGATTAGATTAATTTCACTTTAAAGGACTTCGATTATTTCAGAAACCATAATTGCAAAAGTAGAAAACAAAAATGAAACAATAATGATTTGCTCAAAATCCTGCCTATGAGGGAAGCAGCTCCTGCCTTCAAATACCAGATTAAATATCACCGTTTTGCATCTTTGATTATATTAACCTTCTCCAACAGCAAATTGAAAAGAATATTACTTAATCTGTCTGGGAGGGGTTGTTAAGACTGTTTGATTAGCAAGCAAGTCTGACAAGGCCAGCCAGATAGCTGGACAAGACCCTTGTAAATACAGCAGGTAAACCCTTCTCTGTGACAGCATTAGTTCAATAGACATAACATATTCTGAAAATCAAAGATAACTCATAATTCACACCGTGTTTGCATTCATATTGTAATTCATCTTAAATATCTCTAACTACCATTGTTCATGCAGTCTATCAAGAGGCATCTCAGTAGAAGTGTGATTCACAACTTCACAGGAATGCTGGGGGAAGGTTTTTGCTATCACTGTGAATGCTGATAATTGTATTGTTACTGAGAATAACTTGCAGGAAGACAGTGCATAATGAGTTTTCTGCACAGATGAGTTTTCTGCATCTAAGAAAAAAGGGAGAGATTTCCTTTTCTGAGTCCACCACAAATGTATGAATCTTCTGGATCAGTTCTAATCACCAGGTTCTTGACACTATGTGCAGACTTATGCTTGCTGTGAACACATCAACAAGCTGCTGTGATCTATAAAAACAATCCATTAGAAGATGACACCTTGGTAACTTTCAAACTTCTTAAAGAAAAAAAAGAAGTCTCTGTTAACCAAAAGCTTTGATTAAACTCTACTGGTTAAGCCCTATAACAAGTACAAAGTGATAGATCACAAAGCAAAAACATCATAAGGAAATCAAAGCTTTAAAAAACCCCAAACCCACTACATCTTAGCACCATTTCTGTGCTGTCCCTGTGTCAGACAACTGCTTTTCAGCCCTTCACACACCAGAACAATGGCTCCCAAAGTGACGCAAATGGCATTAACCAAGAATTTCAGCAACATTAGTAGTGCAGGGTTTCCCTAAACCACTACGAGCCATAAACAACCATGGAGAAGTCAGCCTGAGATGCCATTGTGACTCCATATGTGCAGCAACTAAATGGTGCCCAAGAGCCAGTATTTGCTCCTACTTGGAAACAGCAGCTCTGCCACACAACCTAAACCTTGTCAAAGCACTGCCTGGACAGCCATTGAGAGGCTCTTCTGCACTGGGCACCTCCAGCAACAGGCAGGGAGAGGATGGGATTCATATTCTCTGACCAGAGATAACTTGGTGAATTAACCAGTACTCCAAGATCCTGCTGCAGTTACTGGAATGACCCAGGCATTTCAGAGACTAATTCATCCCCTCTTAAAGAAGTATCAGAGATATCAGGGTGCTCATATTAGCTGGTCTCTTCCTGCACTTGGAGTGTAAGCATGCCTCCTCTCTTGCTATGAAAATACGAGATACAATCTATTCTACATGGTTGTTGCAGGTTTGCTTCGGTTTGGTTTTCTTTTAATCCAAATAACATACTCATTGGCATTTTCAACTGCTACTTTTTCTGAAAATAAGCCTTTCTTCTTTAGTGACAGGCTGCACATCTTGCAGTAATTGAAAAAAGGACATCACCAGATAAGTGCATCCTGTCTGCCTTGAAATAAGTCTGCTACTTCCTTTTTAAAGAAGATAAGAAACATCGGCATACAGGCATTACTACACAAAAGGTACCTCTCTGTAAGGAAAGGCCTAATTGCAAATTTAAATAATTTCTACACCTTGTGGACATAACCTGGTGTAGCAATTCAGGTAGGTATATTACAACCTGAGCAACGAGGGGGTGCCACAGAGCTGTCCAAATTACACACAAGAGTTGTCTCTCATTGCAAGAGACAAATCTTGCAGTTACCCTTTTCTCACTAAGTAATTAGAAAACATAAACTACACCACATTGATTTTCTTTGCTGTGCTTCCCGTGTTCTTTTTCTAGCTATTCTTTTCCATCACCTCTCCTCTTCCTATCTTCCCTTATTCTCACATCAATATCATAAATTTTATCTGCTAAACAAGTATTCTTCATCCCCATTCTTCCTCCTGCAGACATGTCTCTTCTTCCACACAAAGCTGCTTCCTCCAGTTCCTGCAAGCCACCCCACCCCACTCCCCTGCTCTCTGTTCCTGCTCTGGCTGCAGCCCAATAATGAGTCCCCAAAACCCATCCAGTCATCCGTGTGAGGCAGGTCAGTCAATGCCCCGCTTGGTTCACCTGGAGTAGCTTTCTGCTGCAGGCACAGTTCTGAAGCTGGATGCTCAGGAACACAGCAGTGAGTGGGGTTGGATCAGTCCAAGGGGAGCTGCTGTGTCACACATCACACCTGCCTGGCTCTCCCCACTCCCTTATCTCTCTGCATCACTCGCAAGCTTGTGTGACCTGGCCCTTGGGATATGGGTAACGCTGCCTGCTGCAGCTGCCTGCCACCAATCTCTCCGGCAAGGAGAGCTGAGGATGTCCTGAGTCTGTGCCTGTGAGACAGGCAGATGGCTGCGCTGTCATCCTGCGGGTCTGTGTGGGCTTTCTCCCACTCACATCCTTGGACTTACAAGCTCTTCTGCCTGACTAGCAGAGCATTCTGTTACATTTCTTTATTCCACCTGTGCTGTGGCATCAAAACTAGCTTGGAGCAGTCCTTGAAAAGCTAGGTTTTCTTCCACTGTAACCGTTTATCAAAGGAAATAAAATGCAGCAGTGAATATGAAGTGTTCATTATGGAGGCAGCACTGATGCTCTGAAATCAGACAATAAATCAATATCAGTTTTCCCCTGCAACATAAAGTTATTTGTAGCTAGTTGCCTCCCCTCCTCAGAAAGTCTCCTAGGCTAAATGCACTCGTGACACTCAAGTTGATGTGTGTTTGTCACCCTGAAAAGAGAGAGGACAAGTACAAACATGTGCTCACCACCAGCTGAGAGGAGCAGAGTAACTCTGGAGGTGATGCAAACCATCATGCAACCATGTCATGCAGGAGAACAAAACAAGGTCTGCCTGCCTGGCCCTGCCTGCACCCCTTGCACCAGAGCCTTCCACAACCACTTCAAAGACCTGAACCTGGGAGAATGCCACAGCCAAGTCCTTTTCCAAGGACATTCAGAGTAGCTCATTTAAAAGACAACTCTTCATGTATTTGGGCACCCCACCTTCCAGGGAGGGTTATCTTCCCACCAGCCCAGCCCTTCCAACAGGTGCTCCAGCAGATGCCAGCGCCAGAGCGGCAAACCTGGGAGGGAAGCCCTTTCCTGCAGATGCTCGGATGGCTCCTGGCTGCTATCTGGTGACCCAGGCAGGCCCTGGCACCGGCTGCAGCTCCAACAGGAACCCCACCCGGGACCACTGCTGCTCCCTGACACACCCGATACTGCACAGCCTGTCTCCAGTGCTCCATTATCTTAACCAAAAACGTCTGAATGCACTTTATTGGGAAACTCTACAGCAGCTCAACGTCCAAAAGCCACACTCTCCTTCTCAGAAGTGCAAGGCGGGAGACTTGATTTGTAGAAGTTGGGTACAGAAATGTAAGCCCCATCATCCAACTAAACAGATAATGTATTACAACTTTTTGTAACTACATTCATTTACCATCTTCCTTTCTTTAGCCAGCAGTATATCCACGGTGTATTTACACATTAAGTTGCTTAATTTAGGTGATAAGCTCCTCTGATCATGTGACACATTCTTGATCTTTACCAGAAAAACAACAGCTCCATCCTGCATTTTTCACATTGCTGCAAATTTTTCACATTTGTGAAGGAAAACAAAGGCCACATTTTTCTATTTGGCTGAAAAGCATACCCTACAAATAAGTCACAGAATAAAACATAATGATGAGAGCAGGTATGGGAAAAAAGTAATGAGCGTTGAGAGTGGTTCAGTTTCTTTAAATAAGCAGCAGTTAATTTACATTTCTTTTCCCCATGCAAATCATCACTTTTGTGTTGTTAGTTTTATATCTTTCTTCTAGTGTATTTTTTTAGGTACACATGAGGAAAGCAGGAATGACACTATTAGTAAAAAGATACAGCCACTAAACAGTATGAGTCAGCAATTTTTAAACAAAAATAAAGTAGTCTTTCATTTGTTAAAATGTTCAAATACAATAGTTCTTTCATCAGTATTGTTGGAACTTTTTTACAGAACTACTTTGTTCATTTATTTAAAAAGAATTCCTAGACAATTTGAAGAAAGGAAAAAGGAAGGACAAACCCCTTTGGAAAAAGAGAAAAAAAAAGGAAAGTAGAATATTCTTTCAGTATATAAAGACTTGTATAAAGAGATTTTGGATCAGCTGTTGGGCAGCCCCATCAAAAATACATGAAGAATAAATCAGCTTGATTTTCAGTGAGGAAACTTTTGTATAAATGTCAAGGAAAGCTTTCCAAGTATAAGGACAGCTAAGGCCAAACTACTTTAGGAAGGTTACATATACAGACAAATTAGCAAAAACAGCAACACAGTAGGAAAATGATCTTATTATCCCTTACAATGGTGCTAAAAGCCTCCAGTAACTGACTGTGCCAAAATGAAACAAAAAATGATTGTTGCAAGTGTCAGCAGGTTGGATTAATTTTTACATGAAATAAGCAAAAGCAATATTTTCCATAGAAATAATGCACAGTTTAAAACTAATGGCTTTGAAACTTTTTAATATTACACTTGCTTTAAAATAGCCTTTTCAGATTTAGACTACATTTGGGAAAATTCACAGCATAAATTTTCCATACACTCCTTGCAGAAGTTTTTGGAATGAACATCCACTAGCTGACAGTACAGTTGTGCATTTATATATGATCTGATCTTCATGACAAAGACACTTTTCTTAGGACATTTTGTTACTTCTTGCCAAAATCTAAGCTACCACTTCACAGTGTAACACTCACTCTTTTCTTTCCACAGTCTAGACAGAAGCAGTGACTCTGTAACTAAGGTTTCCAAATCCTTTCAGTTATAAACCCTTGGTATTAAAATTTCACAACATTTCAGCTAATGAAATGGCTCTGACCAGGACTGTTAATAACCCCAACAGTTTGTTGCAGGAGGCAACACTCAGCAATACAATCAGATTGGCATCTCTGTCCCAGGAGGGAAAATCTTCCTCAAAGTTGCCAAGGTCAGGGGGAGAAATTAAAAATTAAAAAAAAAAAAATAGTGGATGAGTGCTGACCCAGATCCCTTTGATGGTGGTAAAATTCCCACAGTGTTCAGTGATGCCAAGACTTTGTCTAGGGAAATTATTACCGTTTTTTGCTATGGTAACTAGTTAAAAAAACCAGGCTGTTTACTGCAGAATGCCACCTGCTACTGCCTGGCAAAGTACATCCAAACAATCACACAGGGCATATTATCACAACAAACGGGAGTTTTCATTTACAAGCCCGGAAGTGCCATGCTGAAGTGGTATTGTTATCCCCAGTCAAAGGCAGGGGGAAAGACAAGGAGAAGAGAGATGGCTGCAAGGACAAGAGAGCTTCTCCAGGCAGAATGAGAGCCAAGGGGTGGATGGGGCTCTGCTCCCCCAAGCACCATTGCTCATTTTCTTCTATACGTTGCATAATTAATTCAGCAGAAAAGGAGTTCATGTAGTCTGTAGAAACACGTGCAGAAAAGCAGAAGCTGGTACCATGTATTGCTCATTTCATCACATTCTGCTTGCAGACTTGGAAGGGGACACACTGGGCCAGGCTCACTTAGGAGAACCAGCTTCCAGAAGTGACCAACAGCAGCAGAAGCAAAACAAGGTTTGGGGGGAATTACAGAAATACAGCAGTCATGAAGCAGTCTAACAAGGACTGAAGACTATTTTTTTAAAACAAAAACATGGGAACTAATGTTGCTTTAGAAAGAAAAAAATTTGGTCACACAGGCTGTATTATTCAGGAAATCAAACTAGATGATCACAGTGATCACTTCTGGCCTGGCAATATATTAATTTTTAAAATATTGTCATTCTCTCTGTTTTTCCCCATGAAGTCCAAGGAACTTAAGAAACCCACCCTTCATCTCCTGAATTTTACTATACATCTTTCTTTCTTGATTCTACAAAAGTCTTGGAAAACAAATATCTTTTCATTTCCAACTTCTGGGAATAATCAAAACTTTGTTCAACACTATGGCTTTTATTCCAATGCACATAAATAGCTTCTTGACTTGCACAAAACCTGAAACCACTTTAATCAATCAGTTATATATAGTCTGGGTAAATACTGAGTCTGAGATACTGGGTAGACAGCCAATCCTGTGCTATTTGCTGATGCTTTGATCTAATTTCACATTATTTTAAGAAGAAATGAAAAATATTCTGGTGAGGACAAAGACAACAGTAAAGAAATTACAGCCTGTAAAAGTTAGAGAATATGTACATTAGCTAAAAATTCAATTTGCTCGAAAAGCATTTCAAAAGAAAAAAATACATATAGAGTTATCACAAAATAAGACACAAATGTCCATAAATTTGTTATTTTGTTACTCCCACAGGAATTCACTCTTGATTTTCCAGAAATCTGCCACTATATAAAGTATATTTAATAGCATTAGTAGACAGCACTACAGTCTCACTGCGTGTGTAACGCACTGCTCCCTTTTCTATGGAAGCATTATGGCACAGGTGATTTATGTCTGTGCAACAGAAAGGGCTATTCTGTAGAAATATCACAGGAAATGACACACAGGAAATAAACCAGCACAGACATCTTACAATCATTTCCTAAGCTCTAGCACAGCAATCTGCTGAGCTCCTGAAACAACCCAGATGCTGCTGACGCAAGGAATGAACGAGCACCAAAAAGGCTTCCCTCTTCCCAGGCTTCTGGGTCCCAAGAGGAGAAGAGGATGAACAAGGCAACAAGGTATGGAATAGTTGGTTATTTGCGACCTGGAAATATGCTTTATTGGGTACTAACTGCTCAGTCCTGTCACAGTTCATCTACAGTGGGTATGGACAGATGGGGGGACCTGCAACGGCTGAGAAAACAAGAAAACTGAAGATTAATACGTGGTGAAGGCTCAAGTAATGGCTGGGGAAAAGAAGGTCATATGGAAGCAAAGTCACAGTGAGCCTCATGCTAAAGCTTCCTCTTCTTCCTCCGTCATGATAGGGGGCATGTAATAAAAACAAAAATAGACTTTTTAGAAGGTCCTGCAGTGATAGGACAAGCAGTAGTAGTTTTAACCCAAAAGGACATCCGAATCAGACTAGATATAAGGAAGAAATTTCCTATGATGAGGGTGGTGAAACACAGGTTTGCCCAGAGAGATGGCAGATGCCCCACCCCTAGCAACATTCAAAGCCAGGCTTGGATGGAGCTCTGAGCAACTTGATCTAGTTGAGGATGCCCCTGCTCATTGCAGGAGGGTGGACTTTTAAGTGTGATCTTTAAAGGCCTCTTTCAACCCAAACATTTCCATCCTTCTGTGATACTATGAACTAACCCTAGCACAATTCACATAACATCCTGTTAGCATGTGTTATTCTGCTAAGGCTGAAAAGCATCTGTTCCCTTCCCACAAGCTCCAACTGTGCCAGGTAACAGATAGAGTAAAAATTCAGTTCCTGTCCTCAACAGCACTTATTAATTCAGGTTACAGCAAGATATCAACAGATGCAAAGAAATAATTGTGTTTCAGTCAGGTTTGCCAATGCGCAACAGAAGACCACATCCTGGAAACCAGATGAACTCAATAACATTTTAACATGAATTTTATTAAGGAATGCTAGGACATACCTCATGAGGGTTTAACTGAATGCACTGTACAGAAAACTGCTTTTCATCCAAGTAAATTTCACCAGTTAAAAATAGCCAGAAAATGAAATATCTCAGCACACTATTTCATTATTCTTCACTATTCTACTATTCCCACCCACCCTTAATGATACAGCCTTTTAATGGAAAATAATATATACAAAAGTTACCTATGCAGATCTCTATACAGTATATTAAAAAACATAGCTGACATTAGTGTCTTAGGCTAAGAATCTATGAGACAACCTTATACTTTTATTCTCTGTGGAAAATAGAGCAAAAGTATTCTATACTAATTTGAATACACAGGGGTCTACACTAGCAGATTACACTGACTTCAAATGTAATTATTTCTTGTAATTCTTTTTCTTATCCACTAGAGGAATTAGCAGGACTGTTTCAAGACTGCAATCAGGAGAACATCCATATCATTCCACAACACTTTTTTTTTGGACAGATGTTTTCCTCAAAAGTTTTCATGTGCAATTTTACTATTAAGTACAGTGAAGCCATATATTGAAATCACTAAAGCATGTCAGCAAAGTAGAAAAAAAATAATACTAGTTTTATGACTGTATAGCTTAAAAGTCAAGAGACGGTTAATTTTTGTCTTAAGTTAAAGTTAGTTTGCCAGTACAAACACCTTTTCCTGTGGACCAAAAAAAAAAAAAATCAGTACAAAATTTGCTGTAATTACATGAAACTTCCAACTGCAAAAATAAATATGATTTTCTTAAGGTAACTGAAGATAAACATCTAATACTTACACTATTACTTACAAATCAAGGAATTGTAAAATACATAGATGCTGTATTAATGCTCAAACTACCTTAAAACACTGTGGATGAAATCTTGGTTCCATTAAAGCTGATGTAAAACTTCCTGCTAACATCAACAGGATTTCATCTATTCTGTTGACTCAGAAAGCAGAAAGGGCTTTGAGATAGAAAACTAAAACAATAAATAAGATTGCTTTAATCACTACTTCTGATGTCTTCAACCATGCAATTTCTGCCCTTCCCCCTGCTATGCCAACAAGCTGAAGGTTCAGTGCTTGGGCAGTTGATTTATTGCTCCCCGTGACAAAGTTTTGGACATTGCCCTTCCCACTGTTTCATGACCAGCAAGAAACAACACAGCAGTTCTTGCACCAGTTGCATTTTAATAGTGCAGGAAAAGATCCACAACATTAAAACCCAGTTTTGCAGTGACTCGGTCAAGAGCGCTGCACTTCCTAAAAACTGGGGTGGGATTGGTGGTTTTTTGGTTGGTTGGTTGTTGGTTTTTTTTAAGGTTTGAGGGAAGTTCCTCAGTGATCAGTGTGCAAGGGATCTTGCAGGAGAGTGGGTGGCACCATTTGGCTACGGTCCCAGGTAAAAGGGTGTTTTGCAGCTATATTGTCACCTCTCCAGATATGCTGCAGAGACTTCAAAGGAAGAGCAATTCTGGAAATCAGTTGGGTCGATAAGTCCAACAGGAGAAATGTACCTGAAGGCCAAATATCTTTCATAAGATTCTGAACTCCAATGACAGACATTATTTACAGACAAATCACCCACTCTGGGCGACCTAAACAGCAATAATATCCATGTATGAAGAGCAGAGCTTTTACAGGAGGCCTCAACACATAAATACCCAATACTTCTGCAGGACTGTAGGAATATCTACCAGATTAACATTGCTACACAGAATTGCACTGAACTCCAGTACTAGTGACTTATTATGCACTACCTTTTTGTTTAAAAAAAAAATCTTTGTTTATGCTTATAAAAACATCAACTTTGCACACCTGTTTCGTTCAATTCCATCAATAATTATTTTTTCAAGGCCAACAACAGGCAGACAGAATAGTAATTAAAATTTCGGTTCACACAAATAAGTGCAACATTTGCACTGTGCTAAGCACCAAGCTTGCTTGCAACAGCAAACACAAAGAAGCAACATTTTGTTAAACGTTATCCTTTAGAGCTATGAAATCCCCTGCAATTTTTTTTTTAATGTTGTCCACAATGCTCTTATAAGACATCAAAGCTGTGCAAAGGCACATAGATGAGAACAAACATCAACTCAGTTTGAAGCGAGGATTCCCAATATCCACTACTCATGATGTTCTTTTCTGAACCTCTGATTTCCAACATCATTTTGCTATCCTATTTAATATTGTCCTATATTACACCGTCAATGATTTTAAAATATGTCATTCTCCAATATGAAAGTATAACACAGTTTTCAAGAGACTACACTATATGTAAATTCAGCTGAGGATTGTAGGGAATATTTGATGCACATAGCTTTTAAGAAAAGAAAGAGACCTCTCTGATATATCAGGATAGAGGACAATACACCAGTAGATCACACTGGAATGGTGGAGCACAAATGAGAGTTCATCCCCAATCAGGGATGTACATCTCTGAGCAGACAAAGAGCAGCAGCTGTCAGAACATCAAGCAAGGTGTCCACAGACTGTTGATGACAGTGCTAACGCTCAGGTGGGAGAACAAGCATCTATCCAGACCAACAGTGACCTCAGTAAAATGCCTCTCAGAGAAATATAAACACAGTACTCCTTCTGCTCCCGTGCTCACACACAGAGCACCACTGTTTCTGCTGAAGGCCTGGCCATACAGACCAGGAAAAACCTGGAGTAATGCTTACTGTGTATCAGTCTGTCAGCTGCACTGCTGACACAAACCTTGCCCCTGCCACCTCACCTTACAGCAGGGCAGGATGGGCTCTCCAGAATGATGGATGAGCTACATCCCTCTGGCTGCAGAGTGAGAGCAGACACATGGATAGTTATCTCAGTGGGGTCACAGGTCAGCACCCTGTGCTCCCCTGGGAAGCCCTGTTCCCCTTCCCGTGGTACCATAGTCTATGGACCACGGTCCCAAAGCTCCACGAGGAAAAGGTGACATTTTGATTCTTTCATCTCAGGACTCTGTCAGCAGTGCCAGTGTACAGAGGTGTCAACTGGATACACACAACAGGGAGAGCTGCCCTGTGGATGGAAGTTAGCATCCTTAAACTTTGTCAGGCAAGCCTAAATTTGTTGTGTCATCTTTAGTAAGGCTGGTGATCCTTGCTGACAGTGTAGATCAGCTGTGCAGGTGCATGTGTCGCCATGGTGGATGAGGTCGTGACAGAGAACACCAAGGAAATGGGGAAAGCAATGTACAACTAGGAAATAAGGGTAGGCAGTAACTATATATAGCCAGCTTTGGAGACAGTAATATTATCTTACCTTGAAGCCTTTAGGGCCTTCTATATTTCTTACGGGATTACACTGCAAAAATGCATACACCAGATTGATTTTCTTAGGAAATTACTGAGTTTAGCTACTGTTGTCTGTCAATAAGAAATTGCTTCCTGGATACAGAGCTTAGTGGCAAGCCACAAGACTTCCAATGTTTTCTTCTGCTTCCTCAGCCTGTTTTGAACATTTCCCCTTGTGTACTACACCTGAACAGGGAGAGGAGCTTGCCCAAACAGCCACAAAGTTTCTTTCTGCAATGTCCTTATTTCATTTTTGTATGAAGGCTGAATGTACACTTTTGGTACCAACATTATGTATTACTTTTGAAAGAGCTTTTTAGATAACTCTATTCCAGAGTTTTCATTAAGATACCGGTCAGCATTCTTCTCACATTTGATTTGCTTCCTGATCATTCCATCAAAACTTGGTGGGATTTTTCCCCTCCTCACTCTACAGACTTGTTTAGCATTTTCTCATGCAATCAACCACATGAACAACACTTTCACTTGCAAAGGATATAAATAACCAGGCCATGCTTTTAATTATGTTAACCTGGGAACAATTTGTTGCAAAAGTCTACAGATGGAGTGCTGCCCCTTTCCAGGCATTCTCGAGGCTGGTAAATCAGTAGAGAGCCTTGCAGGGTATCAATGCCTTCCTAATGAGATTAAGTTTTAAACCAGCACTATCTCCCAAACATACTTTGCTGGAATGCTTCATGAAGTCCAAGCAGTCATTAGCACAAACAGAGCCTGCACAACTCTGCCTGTATGGGTGTCTGATGTAACAAAATTCCACCACAACCTAAATGCAGGAACAATCAAACTTGTTACTGCGATTCATAGGGTAATTTCAGGTTGAAAAGCTGAACAGATGGCATTTGTGAGCTTTATTCAATATCTCAGACTTTTTAATTAGATTCCTGTTCGTGTCAGTCTGCTGGTTTGCAGCAGGAGACCCCAGGTTTCAAAGTAACCTTAGGAATCCCATTGCTCTGTCTGATAGAAACCACTATGCCAGGAAACTGCTGCAGGCACAGCTCCTGCTGCTTCCACCACAGGAACTCATCAGCAGGTAATTAAAAGAACCGAATTAAAGGGATAGTCCAAAAATGCAGCTACGCCTTAGCCAAAATGCAAATTAGAGCTTTAATGCATCACACTGCTTTATAATTTTAGGATGCTCTTGGTATGTTTATCATTAGGAATCTGTATGCCATAATTTTCTCCTCCATGTCTTCACGTGGTTCTCAAATTCACCTTCTGCCCCTGACGAGCTCACCCTAGGTTTTCACTGCTTTTTGGAAACCTGCATGTGGGCACAATGAAACAAAATGAAACAAAACATACTGACTGCTAAAAAGCTAAAGAACTTGCAAGGGAATAAATTGTACATCCCTCCCAAAGTACTGAAATGTGGAAAAATCACCAGCAGACTCCAATGGTTGTGGGACCAAATGCCCCAACAGATAGTAATGTCATTAAATTTTAGAATCAGGTTCAACAATTCCTTTTACCAACACAGATCAAACCAAACCAACAAAAAACACCAAAAAAACCCCACAAGATTGACGCCCAACAGATTGACTAATACAGCAAATTAGGACTTTTATGAGTGCTGCAGTGCATAAAATCTCAGTGACACTTTTAACCTATGGCAATAGAGCATGGCAAAACACACTGGAATAGTAAGTCTAATTGTATCAATCACAATGGCACAGATTTGCAGCTGTCCCTTTATCAAAATCAGTTAGAAGCTGACTATTTTTGAGTTGTTTGTTTGTATTACTTCCTCTTTTTGAGGAGGGAAACTCCAAAATTCAGAAGAACATCTACACTGTTGTAATCATGTTCAGCAGAATACTTACCACACCTCCAAATTGATTTTCATTTTATAATATATCCTGAATGTATAAGCTGGTATTAAAAATAGCCTATTTTAGAGAAGGATGGGCAAAATACTCTGATAGCCAAATAACAGCAAATGCAGAGCCAGTGCATATTTACTTCTGTGGCATCAGTGCCATAAATCCCCTGCATGTGGCAAAAAATCTGAGTTGCTTCAAAATGTAGCAATGCTCCATCATACACTGATTTTAAAAGAGATGAGTGGGTTGCAAAGTAAACTGAATACATACATATATTAATTTTTAAGTCTTTGAATATTATATAATAATCAGCTGTAATAGTCCCCTGCCTGGTATGTGTCATGGGAAAAAACTCTAACTCTGCAACAGATTTCCCTTGTTTATTCAGCATAATTTTGCCCCAAAGTACTTTGTTAGGAAAGAAAAGCAATTCTGTCCCAGCATGGAATGAGACCGAATCCCTCTGAAACTGCATCCCTTGCCAGTGGATGTGATTGCATCAGACAAACTCCTGGGGAATGTGGATGAAGAGGATGTGTTGAAAACTGTCCATAGGCCTAAACTTCCTAAAAGATGGCTTTGTCAGAGTAGTGCAGTGGATTCCTGCTACAAAGTCCAAAGAAGTCTGGATTTTGTGTTAACTAGTAGCATACATGGTGTAGTAGGTAGCGCAGTATTGTCAACAACGTGAAGTTTCTTCTATAATACAAACAAACAATGCTGAAGCAATTAAAATAATGAAAAGTCAAATAAATACTCTCATCACCTGTTTACAAAAAATCATGATGAAGTCTTTTAAAATCTCTAAAACAGCCCCTTTACTTCAGGTGAAGAAACTAAACAGGATGGAGGAAATTTGCCCTATCATAAGCTCAGCTGCATCAGATCTTTGAAAACCCTCAACCAAAGCACCTCATTCTCTCTCTCTCTCTTTCATGTGCCATTCACAACATTTTTAACTACAGCAGACAGACATCTGACGATCTCTGGAATTAAACTGCAACACCATTCTGTCCTTTAGGTGAGACATCAGGAGTAGGGCTCTCTTTGCTGATAATTTTCTGTCTAACTCTGGAACAAGGCACGCTACACCAGAAACTGCTTATCCATTCCCTCTCCTTTGATAAATTTACCACATCATAACACTCTTGCGAGCTAAGCAGAAAAGAGCCTAAACCCCTCCCTTTTCCTACTAAGTATAGAAAACTGCATCTCTGCTATTTACAGATTTGGAGGCTTGTCTGGACTGAAGTTTTGTAAATACAACCTATTTTGAAGTCAGAGGCATGAAGATTTGGATTCATGCCTTGAAAGAAACAGTTCACATAGTTTACATTTCCCTCTGTGCTGATGTTCTCTATTGGTTGATTCTAAAGCCTCAAAAATACTCAGCCAATACGAAACATTAGGACCCAGGGACTAAAAAAAATTTTTAACCTGGTTCTGTCTGGATCTTGGCCTACAATGTTTCATAATGTAATTTACCCACTCAGAAATAAACAAACCAACAAAATAAAAACAAACCTTGCATAATTTATTTGCTCTCTAAATGTCTTCTTTCCCTCTGCATCATGAGTGAAAGCACAGAGAGAGGGTGCGTTGTCCTTGCGGCTTCACAAGCTGAAGAACTTCTTGCTGGAAGTCCCTATTTTTGTAGTGCTGGCAATCTGAAAAACAAAAATTGTTTTGTTAACACTTGTATCCCTAGAAACAGAAAACAGAAATAAGGTTTGTTCTGAACCACTGCCAACTACATCATTAACCTCTCCTATGCACAAGCCAACAGCTCTCATGCAAAAAAACCACCAGCTAGAAACATCTCTACTCAATTCATACCTCGCTTACGCATTCTGCACCATTGGCTCACAGCTAAAAACTTCTTTCTATGTACAAATGGAAACTAGAAACCAGTAAAACAACATATTACAACCCTGTGCTTCAAGAAGAGCTGTTGTTAAGCTGTTCAGGTTTCCACCTAGGAAACACACAACCAGGAAAGGTGGCTTGAAACAGGCTAGCACCATCACGGCTCTTTTCAAGAGTGGCAGCACTAACCACAAATTGTACCTGTGCCACAACAGGATTGCCTGTTTCCACATGTTCATGTTTAAAACTTCTATCAAATCCCAGCCAGGACCTCTGTAAAATATCTGCACATCAGTTACAAAGACCTCCCATGGAAGTTCTCTTGCACCAGCCACTTCTTTTGAGGAGACTCAAAAGATACGGAGCAGTAAGACAGATGCCATCCTCAGTGTATGTGCACTGAACAAGAAGAGTAGCTATCTGAGCTCCCAGAAACTGGCAAGGAGAACTTCATGCTCTACAAAGTCTGTCGTTTTCATTCTGCGAAGTGTCAGACTGTATTATAATATTTTCTCTGATGTTTAAATTGGCACAGCTGATTTTAAACAGCTTCTTCACGGCACACAGCACCTTGTCATAAAAATATCCTGATATCTACAACAGTTAAGCTGACATACAACAGAATTAAAACTAACACAAGAGTTTTATCATATTCCTGCTTCCAAAGGCAGCAGAGTTAGAGCAAAGTCCTAAACTGACTTCACTGAAAACAAAGGCTGTTCCATTAACATAAAATGCAAACAAAATGGCAAATAATACAAGCTGAATAACTTCCATACAAAATGGACAGATTAACAACAGGCCAGCAAAGAAAAAAGCAGTATCAGGCTGCAAGTTACATGCAAGAGGAAATGTGAGTAATAAAATGTAACTAATAAAATGTAACTAATAATTTTTAGTTGTTATACAAAAAAAGCACTTGTTAAGTTCCAAACACAAAATACAGACTTGCTTTGCTGGTGGGGAAAGGTGTGTATCTATCTACCCAGAACATTTAGAGCACAGACCACCAAAGCCCTCCTAATCATGGCTGTAAGAGACACAGAGCCAAGTGCTGCAGGCCAAGGCTGAGTGCCATGATTATGGCATTCAGGTAACACTGCTGTGAGCCATGTGTCACAGATATCATCTTTCCCAAAGTTCATAGCATTGCTACCGTGCCCGACCTTTATTTTTGTCATATGTCCTTTTCCTACACAATGGCACAGCATGGATCCACTCTTCAAACCACAACAGTACTTCCTCCACCATGGGGTGCAGTTCCTGAGCACCAGCAACTTAGACTCCAAAGACTTGAGCAATAGCTTGCTCTCATCTGCAAAATCCCTGAAGTGAAAAGTGCCCTTTTTCTTCCCATGTTCCAGTTCACATTAAAATTTTCCCTTCCAACTGGAAGCACATTTCCAGCTCTTCACAGACATGGCTTCTTTTCTGATGGTTTGATAGACATGGAGTGATACATAATACAGAGCTAAATGCAACACCTGGGTCAGGATATACATGTAATTTCAAAAATGGAGAGTTAAACTCTGCCTTCATGGGCAAACCTGACTCTCCTGGATTTTTGCTGGCCTATAACTACAGGGGAATGCAGCTGGCTGTTGAGTGATATAGCCAGGGTGACCTCACAGTACTCAATCACCACAGATTCGTAAATGTAATGCTAAAACATTTCTATCTGGACAGGAACAGGCAGATACAAGAACAAAACATTTATAGCAGATGGTGTACCACTTTTGATATAAAAGAAACAATTTATGGCAAAGTATTACAAGAGCTCCCTACCAGTCAGGTCTTACTTGGCAACTTATTAAGGATGATGCCCTGCTCTGTTTGAAGAAAACTTCCAGGCCAGGGTAGAGTGCCAAGTTTTTTGAAGTGCTTCCAGCACTCCCAATAAGCTACCTCTTAGGGAGGTCACAGTGCTCCCCTGCAAGCAGTCCATCAAATAGTGAAGGAAGTTTGCCATGGTGAATACAAACTTCCCAGCAGTGCTTTGCCAGATCTGCAATACCCATCTCCCCAGACGTGCACAATCTTGAATAATAAGGTTTAATGTAAGAAAAATCTATAGGGTAGAATATTGCTCCATACATACAGACCTTTACACATTCAAGTATCTTTTTCTAGCAGGTTAGGAGGAACTTGACATCTTATACCAGTGATCTTACAACATTCCTCTCTTTTTTCTTTCCTTAAAACATCTTTAATACCAATAATTCCCATCAAACTTCTACCTAGGGTAAAGCACTTTTGAAGAAAAAAAATCTTTCATGTGTCAAAAAAAAAAAAGATAAACTAGTACTTAAAAGAGAAAGAACTGCTGTACTAAAGTAATAGTCATATAAACCTCACACATCCCAGACTGAGATTTTTGCTTCCTACAAACTAAAGACAAAAATCCCATGCACTAAGCGTGGCATATACAACACCTTAGGCTCTGCCATTTAGTTAAGAACAAACTGGTAGGCATAGCTGTGAATGTCTTAACAGCACAGATTAGGCAGTCTGTGCTATGGTAACAACTTTCGTTTTTCATTCATCTTGTACTCCCTGAATAGGAGGGTACACAAAAATCAACACCAGCTACCAGGCATGGCACTGAAGTCCTTAGAACAAAGCTATCATGGGCCCTTCGAGCTCTACTGTAAACAAAGAGTGAATTACATTACACACAATAGCAACACTTAAGTCACAGATGTAGTTCCTCAATTGTGATCTGGGAAGGGCTGTACAAACTCAGGGCAGGTGCTGTCCACACAAGTAGTGAGCAAACACCAACTGATGTGCATTTTGGGGTTTTTTGCTGGGTTGCCAGACATCACCATTGCAAACTATAGCCCCCAGTTAAAGCCAGTGAACAATGACGAGGTGCTGAGCAATTCAGGAAGACAACTCTACAGACATCTCCATTCCCTTGAGCTGTAGAACACCTGCTGTGTCAAATGGGAGGTATGAGCTGCTACCAAACCTCAACAGGTCTGGCAAGAAGGGAGCAGAGAGGTGACGCTTATTATTCATGTGGTTCCCCAGAGGGTTAGCCACTGGTATCTAAACCAAGTACAGCACAGCACCCTCCTATCAAATGTACTGCAAACAGCTCTTTTATTGACATCCAGACCTTGCTTTCTCAATCACCAGAGAGAGAGATTTTAACTTCATCTGTGACATCTAAGTTCAACCAGGAACCAGTGAACAGCCTGTGGCAGCTCTTGCAGCTTTCTGCAGCAGTCCATCAGTTTGCCACACATGGTTTTCTTGGAGTGCCATCCCTCCCCTTTCTCCCAGGGAAATTTGGGGATAATCTGCAGATCAGATGTAATAGCATGGAAAGCTGCTCCCGCTTAGGGAAAACAAACCCAAAAAATCCCACAACTTTTTCAGCCCCATTGAACAACTGTAATTGCAGCACATGTCATACTGGACACAACAGAGTATATTCACACATTCAGCATATATCAGCTCCTGGGAGCTCAGGCTGCCCAGAGACACACTGAGCTTCAGCTCTGCTCATGGGCAGCAGATCCTCTGCCCTTTGGGAAGGGACCATTGACTGAGCACATCCATCCAGCCTGCCCACAAAGACAGGGCTGTGCCACAGCATGCAGCTCTGCCCCCAAGGCAGAAGCAGTTTGCACAAGGAAAGCTGGACTTCACTTCCCTATGCCTGGTTGCTTGTTTCAGGAAATTTCCCATTCCCAAGCTGCCAGATGCAGAACAGAACCAAGCAGATATGTATGTCTGGGATGATCCAAAGTATTTCTTTCTCCACCTTTCTTGCTGTTTTCAAAACATATTTCTAAAAGCACTTGAGTTTTTGGTTTTTGTTATCGATGATTTACATTTCAGAAGCAACACACAAACAAAAGTTCTGACCTTTTTCCTAATCTTTGACAGATCTTATGAGAAAAAGGAGCAATCTTGTTAACACTCCCTTAATTCAATGATTCTACCTGAAATTAAAGATGATCCTCTAAATCCTCTAACTCTCTACTCAGCAGTTTAATTAAAAAGATGATCATTGATTAATGCACTTGAGTTACCTGAAGAAGGTGCGACTGAACACTGATCACTCAACCCCAGGGAAATGTACATTAATTAGTTCTGCATTAAAATGCTATCCTCTTTATTCAACTTCAAAAGAAGGAGTAAAACCCCACAGCACAACAACAAAACACCAAACTTTCAGTCTTTAACATCTGAGATAATTTTTATTTTACTTTATTCTTTAGGAAGTCTCACATTTTCTTGCCTTGAATTTCATAGTCATCAATTTATATATTTTTAATTATTGTAATTCTACAAAATAAACACACCAAGGCTGGAGGTTCAACATGCATTTGCAAAGCTCTGCCAAAGACCTGGAGTCATGAATTAGTTGGCTTGGGCAAGGAAATAAGAATGACAGTGATACTCAACAGGAATGTGCACAGTATTAAATGCATACCACAACTGAAACCAGGTATACTCCCATCCAGCCAGTGGTTTCAGTGTCCCCACCTAGGAAGACAACCAAAGGGAAAACCTTATTTAAAGGTTTCCTCATTCTTTTTTAAGATCTCATTAAAATTCCTCCAGCCACGTGCTGGCCTATAGCCTGATCACGAGTCTTTTAGCCCTGAAAAGCAGGTAAGCTTTCCTTGACTTTATCTCTGCACAACTCACGCTGACCTTGGTCAGGAAAGGCACATGCTTCACCTGCCCTTAGAGCCACAATTCTGTCTGGGGATGTTCTGAGCAGCCTCAAGGACTGGCTAACTTTCCTTTTTCTGTGAAAATCCCCTCCTGGTCTCCACACATGAATAGAAAGTATTCCCATATCATGACCTTCTCCTTGCCCACTGCCCTGTGACCAGAGTAGACACCATCTCCTTACTACAGGTTGAGTGACAAAAGCCCCAGTGGATTTCAATCAAATAATCCTCCTGCTGCTCTGTCTCCCTTTGTCCAGGAAGGTCTCCTGAAAAGTGGCAGGTAGAGTTGGTGACTCAGCTCTATGTACAGGAGCAGTCTAACCCTTCTCCTGGTCACCAGAAAGTGACATTAGGAAGGCAGACATGGGGCAGACCAGATAACCAGGCTAGGCAGAAAGGGAAGAGCAGAGCTTTCTCTCCCATGTCCTAAATTACATGCTCCATATAATCTCCTGTGCATGCTTCTTCCCTTACTTGGTATTATTTATTCACTTTCAAAGCAGAAGCCACTCAGGATAGGACACAGACCCACAGACACCTGGTACATGGTTAGAAAGGATTTTTCCACCAGCCACTGTCAACTTAATCAATACATGATTCCAGCAAAAGTCAAGCAAGAAGGCTGATGCTGCATTTCAAGATTTACATTTAAAATTCACATTTTTAAGAAAGCTGATGCATGCCATTTTAAGAACATCCGGAAGCAATCCGCTGCAGATCCCTCCCCTTTTCCCATTATCCCTGGTGGTGGAAAGGTTTTTTCTCTAATTCTTTATTTCAAAGTTGTTTCATCATCAACCAGGAAGAAAAGAAAATAAGCCTATGTTATTGCTACACACTAGGAGCAGTAACTAAATCTTACTGAGGCTTCTGAGGGTTTTGCCAACACCCATATATGAGTCCAATGATACAGTTTTGAAAACAGGATGACCAATACGAAAGGGACAGAGAAATATCAGAACTGAGCCTGATCTATGTGAGGTCCATCACAAAACCACAGTTTTCTAGTGCTAAAGGGATTAGAGCTGCAGAGAGCACAAATAATAGAGCATAAAGCCCATCACCAGCTTGGGACTCTTAATTTCAAAACATTTTTGCAGTGAGACAACTTAAGAAAATAAACATTCCGAGCCAGGCAAAGATCAGTCATAAACCTTTTCTGAAAGGGAGATGAACTCTCTTATTGTTATTTAAAGCAACACTATAAATCAGGCCAGATATATATAAAGCAACACTATGGGCTTAAAGAAACAGTGGCATTATTCTGTCAGAGCTCAGGCTGAACACCCCAGGAAAGACACACAGAATGTGGTAGTGTTCACAGCCCAAAAAAAAAAAAAAAAAGCCCCCAAAAACCAACCAACCAACTCAAAATAAAAAAGCCCAAACCCACAAAGAAACAAACAAACAGACACCCTCCCCTCCCACCTCCCACCCCCCCAAAAAAAACACCCTTCAAAAGAACTGAAAACTTCAGACAAAAAATAGCTGGGGATCTCTGTGAAATTCTCCACGGAGCTAAAAGAAAACTGCAAAAAGTTACATATAGAAAGGCAAGCCTCATATTTTCTGTAAAGCTAGCAACAGGTCATTGCTCACATTTGGTGATAGATACCATATTTAACACTTAGATATCTACCATTTACAAATACCATATAGGAAGACATGCTTCAGAAAATACTCTATTATCTTACATTTTCCCAAGTATTTTATTTTCCCTCTTCCAGAACAGCCATCTGGTACAAATTTTTGGACCTTACATCATACACAAGAAAATAGCCTAGTATTTTAATTCTGCATTAAAATCAGAACATTCATAATTGATTAAAAGCAACATAAATGGTGGGAAAAAATAGCTTCAAAGTATTAACCTGAAATATAGACCCAAATTCACTCCCTTTTGTTTAAATGTTTTGAAAAACTTCAGCTCATCAAGACAAACATTTAAGGGGAACACTGGAGTTCCTCCTTCTCACCTCAGTACCCAAACTCCCTGGGTCACCCACCATTAATTCCAGCTGCCAGGCAGACAAACCCATAATTTATCACGCTGATTAACTCTTATCTAAGATTTTGTAACACAGGGTCCTGAACTGCTTAATTTTTTTAGTTCACTCTAACAACCCTTATGTTTTCTTCAAAATAAAGAGGATGAAGTTTACGCAAATGACAACACTTCCACTAACAAAGTTTTAATTAGCAGCATTTCATGTAGGGAGCATGCTTTGAGATGGGCAGTCTCAGTGATAAGGGACAATCTTACAGACTACCCTAATAATCTGAAGAGGCTGAAGACGTTAAACAGTGTATTACAAATACTGCAAGGACATCCATAGCAACACGTGCCTTTGGGTCTGAAATGTATTTGAATGAGTATTTGAAGGGTGGCAAAATATTGTTCTTTATCATGGTTAGCACAACAAATTAGTAGAAAGATTGCAAGAACAATCTAATCATTTATACTCTGCAAACGATTACCTATTTGCTACAATTCTGATTTACTTCTTAGCCTGCTAACTTGGCCAACTCTATAGGCTGGCAAGTGCTTCCCTCTTCCTTTCCACCTTACCTGCGCAAATATAAATTTTCCCTTTCAGAAAAGCCTCTGGTGCCTCTTGGGGATCATGACTGAGAAGGCAAAGATCCAAAGCACTTCTCACTAGGAGGACCATTTTGTGTTTTCTGAGCAAGATGAATATTTTAAAAGGGCTTGAGATAGGGAGAAGCAAGAGTTCTCAATGTCCTAATAAAAGTGAAACAAGAAAATGGGAGGAGGTAACCCAAACCCCATGAAGCCTTTAGACTCCGACTGGAGCAATGCTGGTATATCAGCAGCAACTTCATTCCCACCCTGCAGAATGACTAAGGTCCCATCACCGTCAAGTCATCAATCTGTGTTTTCCTGATTTCTTAAACAGCTTGAAGATATCATGCATTAGATTCTTGGTTTTGTTGGTTTATTGCCACCTTCATAAAATTCCCCAGTAGTATTTTTATGCTTAGCTGTTTTTGAACAAAATAAATAGATAGATATATCCCCGCTATGGAAGTCATGATTCCAACAGTTGCTCCTTTAAAATAACAAAGAATTAACAGTATAATCTTGTAACCTGGAAGTACTAGAGTCTCCTGCAACCTGGGAGAAAAAAAGGTAGAAGACAAAAGCTCTTTTTTGAATCTTGTTCCTAAACTTTGGGTATCACACCTCTGAACCCAGGCACTCCTGAGAGTAGTACAAGGACTAAAGTATAAAGTCTACTCTCAGCTTCATTGGAATCAATTGCATGAATGATGAGTAGTAAAACTGTAGTAATTTTTCAATTACCACCTCAAGTATGCCTTGGCATAAAGATTTACTGGATTTGGAAGACTATTAAACATGCAGATACCTTTTCCTCCAACAAAGCAGAGGCAGCGGGAATCGTGGACCTACCCGGCCGAGTGTTCAGTACCACCCATCATAATCATCACCCCAGGCACAGACACAGGCTGGGGAGGTTGAAACACACTTTAGAAAGTGGGAGTATTCAGCGATTGTATCAGCAAACCTCTAACCTGCTCTTGTGAGCACGTGCAGATAACAATTTTCACCAACTCTAGCAGGTTGGTAGATCTGTATTCATTTCCATCAGGCTGCAAAAAGCACCCTGACTTCCCCCACTACTCCCTGAAGGTATAGCAATGCTTTGAAGGAAAGACTGACTAAATAAAGCTGACAAATCTCTCTAAATTTTTCTGTAATGCATTCTTTTAAAAACAGTTGGAGTTCTTCTGTTGAAAATCTTTCCAAGAGGTTTCTGCCTGAAGCAGAAAAAACACTGGAAATTTTTCGTTGGAATGACTGAAGGCTAGCCAGAACTAAACACAGGAGAAAATATGATGCTAGAATATGGGAGGCATGCTTAAGGGTGCCCCTACTACCTCTATCGACTATATTTTATATTTAATATTGTATAATGCAGTTGGAAATGTAAAGACATTAAAACAGCTTTAAAACCCTAATCACCTGCCCTTTCTGTTGTTGTTCCTTCAGTATTTTAAACAGTGGAAGGCTGGATTACTGCAGTTTTAGCAATATAAAGTATGAAACATCCAGATTCTGTGCTGAAAATCCCTCTCTTGGGATCTGAGGCCGGGAAGGGACCACCTGGTTCAGCCAGTCCTGCTACAAGCAGCCAGGCACTGCAGACATCTGGTCACATAATCCATCAGTCCCCATCATGACTCACAAAACACTTCCTGAGATCTGAATGAAACCTCCAGCCTGCAGAAGGGGACCAAGGCCAGAGACGCGACGCGTACGAGAGAGCAAGAGAGACTGAAGGTCTCACAAAGGTTCCATCACAACGTGAGATTTTCTGTACTAAAAGACACAGCTCTATTGCAAATCTCCATCATCCATGGAGCAAAGACAGACAAAAATTAACCAGCTAACTCCTAAAAAGGAATTTTGAAACAAATTATATGCAACTCATATCATAAATCACAGAGGTCCTTTGGCAATCAACTGCATCCCTCTGAGTTCCTATATCAGTGAACCCTACACCACTCCTGGGTATAATAGTCACATCCAAAAGATGACATTGAGCAAAATCCCACCTGGATATAACCCTCTCCATTATGCACATGGAGAGGCTGGAAGACTAAGCTCCTAATTTAGGCACCTTAGTAGGTTGCTGACCTGAGGTGAAATAAATCTGAGCCAGACAGTATCTCTTCTTTTTGAGCAACAAAAAAAGGAGAAAGAAATAAAGAGGAAGAAATTGTTTTTAGTAATGAAAACGTAGTTTAAGAGGCTGATACCCTATTAAAAACTTAAAGTTATAATGAATTCCAGGATTCATTCAAGTACTACATTCTTAAAAAAACTATAATGAAAGGCTTACATATGAAATTTAGTAGTAATAATTTTGGGGTCAAATCCATAATGATTTGTTTGGCAAAGCTTTCACTGACGACACTTAAATGTGATTTCAATGGCTGTTCTGCCTGAGAAAGGGCTTTGAGATTGGCCCACACTCTGTATATTTAAGTCACCTCAGCCCCAGCATTATACAGCGCCAACCAGACACAAACCCCAGCATTATTTAAACCATTTGCACACCAGAGTCTCCAATTGCAGGGTGCAAAAGCCAGCAGGAAGCATTGATCATTCCTTTAGCAGCAAACAAAAATGTAATCTTTTTTACTTGGCTTTCTCATGATATCATTTACCTTCTATAATAGCAGTTGCTTTTTTTAAAATGTGGATTTGCACAGTATTCAATTTGCCAGTTTCCCCATATAGATGTAAATTTACTGAAATAGCTGTTCACAAAATCCAAAGCCCAAGGGTGGAGTCCTAAAAATAAATATATGTAGTTTAAGTTCTTTTATATACATACATGATAAGAAATCTGGTTCTATTCTGGTGAACCATAAAATGGGAAGAATGGTAAAACCACAAACAGGAAAACAAAAAATAAAAATCTGTATCTTTTGCTCTACCCTCTCAAAATTGCATGGATACTTCAATGCAACCATTTGGCTAAATGTTCCAAATGTAGGTTTTTCAAAGTATTTAGCCATATAAACTACCCTTTTGTTTCTGTTGGCTTCAAATATTACTAGGCTCATGAATTCTTCCTTACGTCTTATTATTCAAAAAAATACAGCCAACACTGTCTTTATGGAGCAAGAAAAACCTGAGTATCATTTTCCAGTTAACTCTTCTGGATCTGAATGAAAGCAAAATCAGCAACAGCAGTTTTAAGCCAGGTTTTCTAACCACCGCACCTAATCACTACCTTTTGAAATATTTTATTTCCCAAGCAGTACCATAGAAAAATCTCTGCAATCACAACACACATTCAAGTCACAACAGTGGCAGCACATGCTAAAAAAACTTATAATAGTTTAGGTACCCAGAAAAACCCAAGAAGCAGCAGTGGGTGAGACTTACTGCCCTACTGAATGCCACAACTCCAGAAATATTTCAAACAGAAAGCAGTTCTTTCATTTGAAGGACTTAGACCAGATATCCCACTTTCCAAGTGCAAGTATTTCGGTGAATGCAACCATCAATGGCACATTATCATAAAAGGAAATTTTATAATTGTCACCTTCTTAATCTTTCAAGTATTCAGTCTTTTGTCAGGCTTTTGCAATCTGGGATATCAGTGACTAAACAAGCAATTTGTCTCCACTTCCATATTTTCCACTTACTCCATCTCACACTCAAATTGCCAGCAGGTCAATGACTTCATAGACAACAGCTGTCAGTCACTATCCTTTCAACAAGTCCATGAAGAGGCTGTTTCAAGCACCAGCCACTCTAACAGGGAAAAAGGAAAACTAGAACTGAGGACTATCTCCTTAAACACCATGTGTACATGATTTGCAGGTCTTTGCCTTCCTTTCCAGGGAACTTCCCTCCTGTTGGGTTCTTCGGAACCGGAGGAGCCAGCCAGGAGGAGCTCCAGATGATTCCAAACAGAAACATATTTTCCCTTGCAGGCATCTAAGTTTCTCCACCCGAGCTGAGGAATGAACTCCACAACACAGCAGTGAAAATGTGCATGCAGCTATATTTCTCCAGAAGTGCTGCCCATCCCAACAATTCCTGGTTAAAAAAAAACAGTATTCAAACAACAAAACCATAAGCTTATGCATTGAATCTTTAGTCAGAGAAACAAGATTTCTTCCAGCTTTAAGGAATGTGACAATAACAGCAAATCTAACCCTGCTTGATAAGTGGCAGGCAGTTCTCCATATAAGGTGAAAAATGTGCTAGTGTAGCTCATGCAACACTGCTAATTCCCTCCCTGTTCTCAATATTTAAGAACATAAATGAACATATAAATCAATTTTGTAAGTAAACCTTTCGCTTACTTGCAGCTATAAACCATCTAGACCCTGCTCAGCACACAAAGAATTTTGAACTTAACTATTTAATTCATTTTAAACACTTGGCATACATATCACAGCAATGCATAAATTAATTAAACGTGAGAGGTCCCACCCAATTCAATTCCTAAATTCTCTTTACACTTTACCATTCCCCAGTCAACCTGTGCCTTAAGCCCCTGACTAATGCTGCTGATGGCAGGACAGGAGAGCAGCCAGGGCAGGGTGAGAAGGGGTTGAGGGCTGGTGAAGCCTGGCAGCCTCACACAGCCACCACTCACTCACACTCCTTCTGCAAGTACCTAGGCTGGTGAGTGGTGGAAGCACCAGGATATTGGCACAGGACTGCTGCTGCTACTGCTAAGGACTTCTATCTCAGCTCTGATTGCCCCATAACCTCCATGCAATAGCAACACAAACATAAGCAGCATGTACCTAGCTGTGCATTACAAGATGATTGCAGGCATCACTCATTAAGAGACTGATGAAAATACTTTCATTGATTTTAATGCAGTCTGCACCAGAGCGTAAGCCCAGAGGAAAGCTACTTTATGTGATCCCTTCCCCTCAAAGCAAGTTAGAACATCTGCAAAAGGTGTATCAGTCCTGGTAGTGAAATTCTCTTGGTTCTGTAGTTAGTCCCACATCCCAGCCCCTCCCTCACCCCCTTCACTGGTTTTTATATATTATTAATTATTTTAATGGTCTGAAAAGCTGCTCAGTGAACCATCTGGATGGGATTTTTGTTTCCTAAGGAATGATGTACCAATGACCAATAGGGCATAAAAGACAGGCGATTCAGAGCAAGTCCCCAGAGATCTTTTGAAAACCATTCAAAATTGATGGAATTATCAGGGGACAGAAAACATCCTAAAATCTTTTTGGCAATAGTGAGAAGGGAAAAAGGGATTAATATAATTATTTTTTAAAAAACCCACAAACCTCCCAAAATTCATTAACTACTCTGGAGAAGTTGTACTCTAGAAGTCAGTGACTTGTATGAGAGGCACAGAGGGGAAGTTTCCACACACACTGCACATATATATCAAATGTGGGCGGGAACAGTGGGAAAACAGCTCACTATTTTCTTGATCTTTAACAAGAAGACATGGGAAAGTTTTATTTGATTATTTTAGCCACAGAACTTCAGAAAAATCAGATGATACCTTCAGTTTGCCAGTCTTCCTAGTTTATCCACTAAGCCATCTTGTAATACACCCAAGGCAAGAAAACATAACGTGATGTGCTGAGAAGGCAACACAGACCAATTAATTGCTACCAAAAATGTAGGCTTCTATTAGTCAGAGATTCTGTTTTATTGACTTTTTTTGCATATCATCTTCCATTGCATTACCATGTAAAGTAGCATAGCCCATGAAATTCTATGAGTCAGCAAATTATGATAATGATATGCATCTGAATTTAGGACTTGAATTACACTGTTTGCTGTGTTCTGTAAGAGAAAAAAAATCAGGAGAATTAACTCTAAACGTTATTTAATTCTTACAGAACAACTCCTTTAAGTATGTTTACAGTCATTCACATCTAAGACTCTCATTTCCTGGAACCTTATCTAATCTAAATTCCATATGGAAGATTTTAGTGGTATATAAAGTTGCATACAAATTAACCACACTCCAATTCATTCAGATAAAATAAAACTGTAAATGTAATAGTGATGAAACTAGAGCTGTCAAATTATATCCAAACTAACAACAAAAAGTTTAATCCTTTTTGTACAAATTTAGTTTTAAAGGACCTATTATAAAGCCTTAATTCAGAGGAAAACTCTGATGTGGCTTAGTACAAACATGCTTCTAGTTGACTTGCTTTTTATTCAGGGAATGCGAAAGGGAATGTCTATTATCCATGTGATAGCAAAGACCTCACATGGCTAAACCACGAACTTGGAGCTTTTCAGGGTTTGGCACTTAAAGCTCCAGAGATTATGGTTGCTGATACAAAACCAGTTCAGAAAGCATGGCAGGAACCAGGATAAGATACAGTAGTGAGAAATTTAGTGTGTCTTTACAGGTATGGCTTCTCCATAAACTTCCCATGAACTTTTGAAGACATCACTTAATCATTTCTATCTTTTCTCTGAAAAACGATGTATTTACAATAAACTTGTGTATATCAATAATACATACAAGAATAAATAAAATATACACTTATCATAAGGTGCCAATAATGAATGGAAAAATTTTAAAGCTATAATGAATAATTATGAATAATACTTTGTACCATAATACTAAGTGCAATATGGCAAACATTGTATTATGGATTCAGTTTCTACAAACAACCTTAACTACAACAATTCTATAAAGAAATTCATGGATGAAAGGAAAAAGCCAACAGCAAAACATAAAAGTTCTCCATGAAAAGATCTTTGTCTGAGGAAGATAACTGCACAAGAACTTCCTATCTCAAGAGGATATAGAGAATACAACTGAACAAAAAGTTAATGTCAAGCTCTTATCCTGAGATCCAAAACCAGTTAACTCCACATAGCTGCCTGAAGTATTTGAAGTATTTACCAAACAAGGTTTATTTGGGAGACTGTCTTCCCTATAACACACAAGTCCCGCTAAAATGCAAAGTACTGCAAGAAATAAAAACAACATCAGAATGTGGGCTAGAGAAAATAAAGAACTGTTCCAAACTGAGGTAAATTTTTATAAAAGAAACAAAATGTTTAAATGGCCTTACTGGTCAAGCACAGCTTAGACACTGGAAAAATCTTTTATTATGATTTTGTGGTGGGGAAAAAGTAGTAGCAAAGGTTAAGTATTTTAAATAAGCTGGACACTTTTTTTATGATTTAGCCCCATATGTTACTCTTCATAGCTGGCAAGCTGGAAGTCTTAATTTTTACACCAGTTTTATGCCAGTAAGGAGGAGCCACTGATTAAGAATCATCTCAATCTGAATTCAGTGAATGGACTATCTTCCCTCCTTTATGTCTGGGATTTAATGTTCATAAGGTGCAAGAGAACAAATGCAATTGACTAAAGGCAAACTTGAAAGCAGCAATAAAACCCACCCTTTTCACCTGTTCTTAGCTCTGAATACACACTGTCATTTACAATACAGGGTTTAGTGAATGATTTATCAGTATTGGCCTTGGGTGACACCTTCTCCTACAGAGATAACTGTGCACATGGACATCTTGCAGGACATGTTCTCTAATAAAAATGTTGGCTCAGAGATTTCACAGTGACAATTCATCACAGATATTTTCACCCTTAGAAATAAACCAACTAAAACTAAACTGTTTTATAGTAACACCCCCTCCATGCATCATTCCGGGAAACATTTCACAATAACAACATTGCTGAGGGCCAAATACTGAAGCCAATCCTGATCCTGCCAGTGAAGAGCTGCCTCCCAGCAATGCATATTCTGATCTCCTGCCTGGCCTAAATTTAAACTCCAGGGACAGGGCTCCCATCCCATCCCTAAAGAAATGTTCTACTACTTATGAGATCCAACTTTATTCAGATTACATTTCCTACTAAGCTTACTACTTTCAATTTTTACCATTCATAATCCCTCATGGTGTGTTAAGTAACAGCCCCTCATGCACAAGAGTTACAGCTTTCAGGGATGATGATTAGCATGTTAGCCTCTCCCCCATGCCCATTAAGCTAAGCTATTCCACCTTCACATCTTACTTTGCTCTGCTTGAACCAGCCTCCAGTATGCAATCATTGTTACTCTCTTACCAACTCTGTCCAAAATAAACACAATGTCCTAAATACCATCAATTTTCAGACTGCTGTGAAGTGCCTGATAGTTTACATACACTATATTCCTTTGCACTGCTGCAATGCCCAGACCTGAAGGCAACATACAGATGTAGCCCTACCACAACTGCAGCACCCAGCATTGTTACACCCTCCCCGATTTCTGTAATTCAGTTTCTGGTGGTCAGTCTATGTTTCCATAAAACACTAGTGTGCCATGCAAGAATATTCCATGCCTCTACACCACTAGTGCCAGACCTCTGCCTGGTCCTATCTCCTTGCTCCAGTTATTCTCAACTTCAGCAGCACGCCTCAAATTCAGCTCCATCTCTTTGACGCTTAGATCATCCTGAAGGATCTGCAGAGCATCTTGAACCTTTTACAAGTATCAATTGTTTTCCTCATACCTCTCCAGAACAATCTTGTGCTACTTTTAAAGAACACATTGGAGACCATCAGGCACATCCCTCTATTGCCAGCAGGGAGGACAACCAGCACTGGGTGCTGGGGTCAGGCACAGAGGCTCTGCTGAAGCGTCATCTGAAATGCTTACTGACACCACAAAAATTAATAAAATCTTTTCCATCCCCAGTGGCAACAGGCAAAATACAAGGCAGCAAAAAGGATCTGTGGCTTTATAATATGCTACTCAAAATATCTGCTGATGGTCATAAGACAGAAAGAATACGCCAAAAATGCTGTATGATGTAGTCAGTTGGCAAATGGGGAAAATCACACACAAAATGAAATGCGTTCAGCACTGTAAAAGCAGGGCTGTGGGAAATTGCTGGTTCTCCATATAAGGATCCAATATTTTTTCAATTTGCCAGCATAGCATAAAGCACATTAAAAAAATCTTAAAATAAAACTCTAAACATTAACCATGAAGAACACTTTTTACAGTATTTCTTAAGAATGTTAATTCTGTACACCCATGAGTCCTGATTGTATAATTTGCAGCCAGTCTAAATGAAAAAATAAGCGTTTTTCAAAATCTCCATATAAAATGTCAACCACCTTTTTAACTGAGAGCTAGAAAAGTGTAATTGAAAATTACTAACCTCAAGCACTCATTAGTGACAAATCCAAACCCCAGCTGAACACAGCCCTAATAGGATTAAAGAGACATTCAGGATGATGTATGTAGACCTGGTATGCAAGAAAAGCTGAAGAAAAATCTAGACCTATCCACAGAGCAAGGATCAGACAAAGCTCTGGGAGCAGAGGTACTTTGGTACCAGACATGCACTCGCACATTTCCTGGTGCCTCCCTCCCTCTATTGTTGGAGCTACAATCTGGTACAGATGCTACCCACAGGCATCCTCAGCACCACAGGAGGTCAGAGCCTGCAGTGTGGAGATATCACTGCTGGGCCCAGAAGCTGCAAAGTCACCCAAGATCCCACGGGATGGAAGCAAGGAATGGCTTGCCATACACCTCATGACAAGGCATTTCCAAGAGCACAGCCATCCTTTGTCTATTTTTAATGGCCCTTTGCCACTTCCCCCAGCTCAAAAAGCTCTTCAACAAGTAGGCAGTTCAGTCCACCACGGCTGCAAAAATTGCATATACAGGTAAGCAGGACTCAGGCTGAATTTCATGGTCTCAAGGTCCTTCTGCGAGCATCAAAATCATTGAGCATGAGATTTCCTATTGATCACATGCCACTGGCTGCACATCTAAGGAGGCTCAGGAGGGTAAATGATTTTTTCCCAAGTCAATTTTAAATTGGCTTCCTAAATTGTCTCCAGATCCTTTCCAGACAGCAGAATGGAAATAATTAGAGGTGGTTGGAAAATGGAATTTTTGTCCTGTGGGGAAAGTCTGATAGTCCTGTACTTATTTTTATGCTAACACAGGCCAAAGTGTAAAAGCCTTAAAATATTTAGTACAGCAAAATACTGTAAGCTATTCTGAAACAGCATCCTGCACACACTATGACTTATTTTGTTGCTAGAAAAGACCCCATTCCTCACATGGACACACCATCAGCCCACATAAATGCCTTAGTTTTTCCCCAAAACTCCTTCTACTCCCCAAGACCACATGGCAGTTACTAGCACTGTTGACACAAGCTCTCCACACACCTCATCCTCCTCTTCTCACTGTATGGGTGAGACAGGAAGACAGCAGGAACTGCCCTTAATCACTTCTCCCTTGCTCATCTTCTGAGAACAAATTTAAATTACATGTTTTTGGAGATTTGGGTGAGGAAGTCGTCCAATTTAAAACAATTCTTTGTGTCAGTCTGCAGTGGTTTATCCTAATTTTTTCTGCTGCTTATTGTGGAGCCAACACTTTCCCACCACCCACATGCAACCTGCAAATAGTCATAGAGCTGGGAGCTGAGACACCATAGGGAAACACACAGAGAAGTGATCTGTCAAACTCATAAACAAAATGTGAACAAGAACAAAAGGGGGATTCACCCTCAACACCTGTTACGAACAGGAATAACACAACTCTTTCCTCCTGCTCCCCACATACAGCACTATGCCTTCTACTGCCTAACCAGAGATACACTGTCAAACCAAGAACCCAAGTAACTAAGTCAAGCAAAACTCTTCCTGCCCCCATGGAGATGGCTGCTTTATGGAAGTCATGCAAGTCATCCAAGTAGAATGCCTCACGGGAAAACCTTCAGTGTCATGACTCTGTTAGGGGTCTTCTCTGCAGCTGTTTAGCTGACAGAGCCATGGAAATCCTGAGTACATGTGAATTCTGCATCATTTAATTCCTGGCTTCAAGTGCCTTTGAGTAGTACTCCTGATGAGGATGACACCTCTGTCCATAACCTGCCCTAAGTTACCATTCTCTCAGTGCAGCTTTCCACTGTACAGATCAGGAGATCTAGGCATCTCTTCCTTTCAGGATCCTCTGGCAACTGTTCCCAGAGGAACCTGCAGCACGCTGTCCAAGCCCAGCTGAAGCAGACAGGGCCTGAATCACAAAATGGCTAGATATGTGCACCAGAAAAACTGCTTATTCCATTGTATCTATCTTTCTCCAAATGCTCTTTCCAAGCCAAACCAAGGTAGCGGGGGAAATAAAGCACTCCTTGGTTACACATGGGGAAGGGAGTGATTGTACCATTTCAAAATTTTGACCTCTGCTAAAGTTCCCACATGGAAATGCTCCTTCCGATAAGCTTTATGTTGAAGGCTGTAGAATCTACAGGTACAGGGCTCCAAAAAGAAGGCTTGATGAAGAAGGTGAAACAGTACAGAAGAGTTTATTTGGTACTTTAGACTTAGCTGGCCACCAGCTCAGGAACTAGCTGGAAAGTGGCCTGGCAGAAAAGGACCTGGGGGTGCTGGTTGACAGCCAGCTGAACATGAGCTAGCTGTGCCCAGGTAGCCAAGAAGGCCAATGGCATCCTGGCTTGGATCAGCAATAGTGTGGCCAGCAGGACCAGGGCAGTGATTGTCCCCTGTACTCAGCAGTGGTGAGGCCACACCTCGAGTCCTGTGTTCAGTTTTCCCATTTCAATAACAACATTGGGGTACTGGATTGTTACCAGAGAATGGCAATGGATGTGGTGAAGGGTCTGGTGCACAAGTCTGATAAGAAGCAGCTGAGGGAGCTGGGATGGTTTAGTCTGGAGAAAAGAGGCCCAAGGGAGACTTTATTGCTCTCTACAACTTCCAGAAAGGAGGCTGTAGCCAGGTGACATTTGGCCTCTTTTCCCAGGGAAAGAGTGACAGGACAAGAGGACATAACCTTAAGTTGCACCAGAAGAGATTTAGGTTGAACATGCCAAATAATTTTTTCACTGAAAGGGAGGTTGAGAATTGGAATGGGCTGCCCAGGCAGGTGGTGGAACCACTGTCTCTAGAGGTGTTCAAGAAATGACTGGACGTGGCACCTAGTGCTATGGTCTTGACGAGGTGATGTTCAGTCAGAGGTTGGACTCGATCTTGGAGGTCTTCCTCAACCTTAATGATTCTGTAATTGCTTCCTCCTCCTTTTAATTTTTCTGCACAGAGGCAAGTTTTGCAAAGTTAAAAAAAAACAAACAAACAAAAAAAAAAAAAAACATTAACAAACTCAAAGGCAGTCAAAGAGAGGCAAGATACCAAATCATGCCAGTTTCCTTTCATCAAAGACACAGATCCACAGGATATATCTATAGGTTATAATGCCAGCAGGTTCAGACTTGTTCTGAACAGACACAAGAAACCCCTGCCCACACTTGGAGATAACCAAAAGTCTTTTGAACACTCAGCATGGCTCTGGGCCAAACTAATAAACTCTGCTGAGCCGCAGGGACATCTCTGTGCCATTACCTCGGGCTCGGCACAGCTGGCAATGCTCACAGTGCTTCATGCTGGTGCAAACCACAGGCAGAGATCACTCCTGGCTGCCTTCACCACAACATGGAGAGGGAAATGCCACCACACTCACAGCTTTGTCTTCAAGCCTTTACTTCAATCTGGGGGCCATTCATAGCCATTATCTGCATTGTCCATCCAACAAAAACATTTTAGGCCAGTTTTTGACTCAAGTGTCAATATTTTGACATGGACATAACGTTTTTCACCTGAAGGTGATAAAAAGTGTTGCAATGAGAGTCCAACTAAACCAATACACTTGGCTTTAGCTTTGAATTACACTGTTTTACAACAGCTTTTTCTATTGAAAACTAGGAATTTACACATTTGCACAAGGCTTCTTAAACAAAACAGCATTTTTTATTCAAGTGTTTCTCTGGAATGCTTCGTCCAGCGTCTGAAGAGCACATCTTAGTGGATTGGGTGGGGGAGCAGAAAAGGGAATGATGAGACCTACACGTGGTTTACAGTGGGTAGAGCTGCCAGGCTTCCATCCAGTTTTAAGATGTACAGCCTTTAAAAGCCCTTATGTCTGGTCTTTGATTCAAAAATGACATCTCTACAGACAGAGAGGTATGGGGCTGTAAAACCAAAGCGTATTTTCTTAACACTGCTCCAGAAATAGCCTCTGCTAAACATGTAACAGATGCATGTTCCTCATTTAAAAAGTGTTGCTATACATTATGTCTTGGCTGTAGACAGATTCTGGCAGAGATTGATACACTGTGGACATATAATTCATGTGTCTAGTATGTGAACTCTGGACCCTGCTTAACCTACTGAGGTCTTGTTGTGGATCTCAGGCCATGGAAATGGGAGCAAAGGGAGAAAGCAGACAGATGTGGAGGACCAGCATGTAACTGAGAAAACAACAAAGCTATTGGACATACATTTCTCAACACCATCCCCAGGCACCTAGCTTTTATTCCCATTTGTATCATGAACTGCAAAAGCAGCACCAATTCCAGCTACCTTTCTTTGAGAGGAAAAAGAAATCATCACTTCATGGTGACCATTTTCTTCCTTGAGTAATCTCTTGCCTTTTGTTGAAATTTAACTTTTGGGTTTTGGAAAGTAAGTCCTAATGATGAATTACAATATATATTTTTGGCTGCTTGGTGCTTAAAACCTGCCCATGCTAATCATAACTTCATAATCCACAGGGAGACCCTTAGTTTTATTCCTTGCCTGGTATTCAGACTTCCATTTAATTACTGGTTACTTAGATTTATAGGCAGATTTGCTAAAAACAGTGACTCTCTGTGTGCAGACAATAACCTTTTGATGGGTATGGTAGTAAAACTGAAATTCCTATGTAAACAGGACCAAATTTTAAAAGTAGCTGGTGTAGCTCTCTAATGAAATTGGCAGCACTGTGTGGGTACTTTGTCTTGGAGAATGCTAAATGGTGCATAGCCAGCATTTGCTCCATAAACTGTCAAACAAGAGAACCGCAACTGTTCGGTGATTTGTTTTTCTAATGTAGTTCTCTACTATGGGAAATGTCTTTTCCATGACCAAATGTAGAAGCTGTCAGGATCCAAAAGAAATAGAGGAGAGAAAGATGATGTCTAGAAGGTATCTCCCAACAGAGAAAAAAGGAGAAGGAAAACATTTCTGAAAGACCCAGTTTTGGTAGCATTATGAAGAAGCAAAACATTTAGGAAATAATTACTTCAAGGATGCTATAATTAATTGCTGGGCATCAATTACGGTACTATAACAACACTCCAATCCTTCTCTCCCTTCATTAGGCAGCACTGATGATAATATTGTTGCATATCTCCACAGGAAGATTAAAAACCAATATATACATCTGCAACTTTCTTCTCAGGGCATTCTACCGCTTTACAAAATGAAACAGACTTCATCACTTTGGAAAGGAAGAAAGCCTGCTTTCCATTACTGAAGAAACAAACATTCTGCAAATAAGTGACACCTGAGCTCTATGCCTCGGCAAATGAAGCAGCACGTGAGCACTGATCCCAACTTTCCTATTTTGTTCTATATTCCTCTCAGCACTTCATTGCTGTTTTAGACTCATGTCAGTACCACAGGCAACAAAAGCAACATCATTTCGCTTACAAAAATAAATGGTAGCTAAACAGGTAAAAATCTTTACTACGGGATGTCCCAAATCAGAATTTTAAAAGCAATCAATATGGACCAACTATTTCAGACAGGTGCTCTGCTGAAGTCTCTCTCCCAATAATGGAAAAAGCAGCACAGCTCTCCTTTTCCTACTTCTGTTTGGACCAGAGGGAAAAAAAAAAGAAAAAAAAAGAAAAAAAAAGACACAGATTTCATCATCTGAATTCAAACCTCCACCAATCTGGTCCTCAGGAAGACGCACAGCATTTAAATATATGCAATAGCTATTAAGGGATTGATTCTGGAGAAGTAATCAGATAGGCAATATTTTTACCAGGGCTTAAGTGTCCACAATGCCCAGTAAAATAATCAAGGCAGCTCTGAGCAGACTGCAAGACTCCTGTGTGTGTGCAGATACTTCCCAGTGGTGCAATTGTAGCTGTTAATCAGGCCTTGCCCATATCTGTTGCACACTTCCAAGTGGCTGATGTAACAGCTGCCCACTGCCCTACAATTCCCCTCCCTGCTGCCAGCCCAGGAATGGTTGTTCATAACAAGAGCAATGGGAGGACAGGACTACTGCAAGGAATTTGAGAACTATCAGCAATAATATGCCAACTACAACAAATCTGCTCGACAAGAAGGGAGTGTCAACACACATCAGTAGCCTACATAGCGACTGTCGAGAATCAAAGCTCACATCATTTTATGTCCCTGAAATGTCAACTCAATTGCAAATTTAAAAACAATAGTTTTATCACTTTGCCAGTCATAAGACAAATCCTAATAATTTTAGTTGTGCTGACCTTGACCAGGCTTGAGACAAGTCACGAATGCAGAGAAAATCAGAAGCCCACGGACTAATTACAAAAAATAAAAATCACAGCCATGATATGACACACTAAAGCCCTGTTCAATTCCTACCACTCATTGCAATGTATACTACCCTTAGGGAATATTTCTAGATTAAGCTGCCTACTAGCAGCATCTTCTTTTATCCAACACCCAGTGCATTACTGGCATTATATAAGCAGATAAACCTTATGGGTGGGAGACTATTGTGAGCATTGTGCAGATATTTCCCTTTACTGTTGTTCACCATTAGATTGTGATACAACTTAAAAAATGTCCCCTAATTTGGAACTACATAGGTCCAATCCACTTAGTTAAGGCAAAGTTTTTTTTACTTTCAGTAACAAAATCAATGCTATCACTAACTAAAAAACACAAAGGGAAGGAGGAAGATTCATAACAAGACTATAAATATGAGGTCACGAAAACAGCAGCGTGAGTAATTTTATTATTTTTTAAAAACCTTTATAATTATTTATAATTGTTTATAATGACTTAGCTTTTCAGGTGCAATGTTTGTGCTTTGTGATAGCAAAAGGGCATTATAGCACTTAGCATCATTTAACATTTTTCCATACAGGAAACATTTTATAGGTACAGTATGCCAAACGGGGACCACAGTTACACAGGTAAATACCTACACCATAATCACTATTTGTCAGTGAAAATGAATCCCCAAAAAAGCAGCCCCATAGCGGTTTCACCATCAGTTTCTGGCTTTAGCCAGTTACTTATCTGAAAACTTGAACATCTTTAAGCAAATATTTTCCCCTGGAGATCTGATAAAGTGGTATACATACAAAGTGTTCCAGTTCAAGTAAAACACTCCTGTTGGTTTGAAACCACAGAGAAAAAAGTAAATTATTTTAACAGCTTCTTTTTTCAAACAAGATGCCTTGCAGTCAGTTGGTAAAGCCTGAAAGTTGATAATTGCTTAACGAGCTTTGTATTTCAAACAAAAGTATCTTAGTGGTTCAGGTTTCTCTTCTTTCTGCTGTCATATATACAATGATCATATAATTATAGACAGTAAACCCTGCCAAATATCTCACACTAAAATGGTGATACAGTTCTTTTAGAAATCCCAAAAAAACCCATGCAGAAATTATTGGTACCTGCCAGGTTTAAGTGTGATCTCTCTGCATCTATGGGCAGATCACATCTATGGACAGTCAAGATTAAATTTATACCATCTGGCCTAAAGAAACACTCTGCAGTGGGAGCGTGGCTACACCAACACCAGTTCCAGATCCTGGACTCAGTCTTTCCACAGCAGGCGACTTTCTTGAACTAAAAAGAGAGGTGAATATCCTATTTTTATAGGGCTGCATTAAATGTTTCCTTCTAAAAGCTATTTTAATAACATTGTGGTGCCTCACAAAGGAAACTAATTCAGCATATGGTTAACACATATAAACACACCTATCTCTGAAGAGATACAGGTTTTTTAAGAGCATTTTCAAGTGACTAATATCATTATAAATCAGCAATTTAAACTTTACAGCACCAATTGAAGATGACATTTTGGCATGTAAGTACACAAACTCTTCACAGTGTCCCTGCAGAAGCCATCTATAACTCAGAAGATGCACAGAGACTTTTGAATGACGGCAATGGAATTTAAATGATTTAATTAGAATAATATGCTCTAGTCCTTGGCCACTCTCTCACTATAAAGTAGGAATTTCCTCTGGGCAGGCACAGCACACAAACCAAGCTGCGACTGCTCTTCCCAGCTCCAAAAAAATGTAGTCCTATTTCCTAGTCCTGTGAGACACCAGAAGGGTCTGCTAACTTCCTTTGTCAGCTTTCCTTTCTTCACTAAGTTTAAATCCATCCTAACCATACAGGAAAAACAGAAGCAGTTGTTACCATGACACAGAGTTTAAAATACTAATAAGAGCTACTGAAAAGCGTGCACATTTGTACTACCTTCTGCTTTACTTTTTGAATCAAAACCAGAAGTTCATTTCTTCAGCCAAGGCAGTTTTTCTTTTTTAATTAGCAGACTTTAAAATCTGAATCACTCTTTTTCTGGGGAAGGCATGAAAGAAAAAGACAAGACAGACTACTACAAACACAAATTTATCTCAAACCCTATACTTTGTAATTATTGGTTTCTCTAAAATTGGATACCAATTTAAAAAAATATTTTTTAATTATAGTAGAAAACTGTTTTTACAACCTTTCCTCTATAGTGCTTAAATATTGAGAGCACCAAAGTTGAATTTAACTTACTACACTCCCAAAAAGCAGTAAGGAACTAAAACCAAGCAGGAAGACCAGTTTTCCTGCTTTTGATTTTTATTAATGATTCAGAGAAAATATTTTTTTTTTACCTATATGAGAAAATTGCTGACTTCAGCGAGTAACAAACTTCCGCAACTGACTTCAGTGGAACCCCAATTAATATCCTCAAAGAGAACATTTGTCTTCTCTTTCCTTACTGGAGATAAGAAGTTCCCTTCTAAATTGCATCCTAGAGACATTTGACTAAAACTATTTTCCTCCAGGCAAAAAGTAAACATCTATAAATATTTTATACTAACACTGCAAAGCAAAAAAACAGACTAAGTACTATTAATGTGCTCTTTTTTTCTTCATCACATTTATAAGAAACAGGCAGTGATGCACGCCACAAGGCTGGGATCTAATCAGACACAGTAAGGCCCTGTCTAGACAGGCAAAAGTTATTACAATCAGTTAGCGTGGTTGAAGAACTCCATTAAGATGCAGGCCAGCAAGAAAGAAACCACATTAGCAAATGACACAGCACAACCAGGCAACAGGGCAGCCAAGGGGCCTCCTGGCACCTTCAGATTTGAGGCTCTCTTCGAGTGATTGGCAAGCTGGCATGTCCCAGCACTGGCTCCTTTGTCAACATGGAGGGGGACAGAATAAGGACACATGAGCAGTGGGTGACTGCATAACCCACAGTGCTCTGCTCCAGCCTCAGCATCGCTCAGGGAAAAGGAGCTCATGAGTGAGCAAAGACGAGCCAGAGTGCTGTTCCATGATGCTGTGCCCAGGCACAGTCTGACCAGCTCCCACAGCAAGGCACCAAGTGCCCACAACAGAAGAGGCAATTTACTCACAAGGTGATCATCTGCTGCGGGTGTTTTTCTCACCCTTCATTCCTTGGAATGATGTCACTGTTGCTTGTGGAGAAACACACTTCCGTGATATTTGGGATATAAGCACACAGATGCTAGGAATGAGAAACACCATACTGAAGAAGAAAGAAAAACCAAACTAAACAAACCAAGAAAGGAATGAAAATTTAAAAATTAAGTGATAAGAATTACATATAAAGCAAAGCAAACTTGCTTCCTTTGCTGTCATCTTCCCCCTTGATCAAAACTTTCAAGGCTTCTCAATAACACCTATTTGCTTTGCAAATAGGGTATCACAGCCTACTTGATTCAATGCCAAATGTGATAAAACAAAAACACACACAACCTATTTATTACTCTTGATTACTCTTTTTCAAATAATTTGGTTTAAAGCAAAGAAAAAATACACAATTCTAAAGAGAGAAAGGAGGCAGTGAGATCACTTAGGAAATTGTTGTGTCAACATCTGTAGACAGTAGGAAAACTTCTAAATTTAGGTACCCTAGCATTTAACATGGTCCAAAAACAAAAAGAAAAGAAAAACTCCAGAAAAGTGCTCATATTTTAATCACTATCAACATTAAACCCTATTTTCAGCTATGCTATCCCAAGCAATGAACTACAAGCTTTGAAACTGCTACTAGAGTCCCCACAAACTATTTGCTGAAGAAGAGCAAGCATATATTTCTGTGGTTGCACGATATGACACATAAACTTTTGGGATGGCAGAGGAAGTTATAAACTATCCACAATCCACCAGGGAAAATATTTCTTCTTTGAATCAAGAACAGGCTTCATAAGAAATTCCTTCACTATTGTATTATATAATCTCATTGGTAGCATTTGTCCAAACTTTTCCAGTGCATTACTTTGTGTCACTTCAATTTACTTTACAGAAAGGGAAAAAATCCCTCAGAGAATTTAAGAGTATACACAGAAACTGTTGAAACTTTCCCCATCCATTATCATTATACTATTATTATCCTTAAATTTTGAGAAGTGATGACTTCACTTTGGCACCATCAGAATCTCATCTTTGGCTCTAAATGGTAAGACAACCCTATTAATTTATAAGGGTGTTCCACAGCAGCATGAAGGATCATTATCCATGGGCCCAGGCACTATAAAACACAAAGTCAGAGTAAAATTGTCCCTGCAAATGTGAGCAGACAGCACATGGAGCTCACCTGTGCAGTCAGTGGGTAGGGCACCCACGTGACCTCTGCAGGCACCTCTGAAGGCAATTCAGTGAGGCCTTCAGCAGTGCTTGATGGTAACATCATTAGCTGAGCACAGGAGAGCTCAAATATGGCTAACAAATGCAGGTTTTGGAAGCACATCTACTATTAAAAACAAAAAAACCCTGTCTTTCAACCAAGTCTCGGTCAGCTCCTTGATGAGCTGCACTGCAACGCAAGAGGAAGAATATCCAAATCCCATAAATCAATACCATCAAGCCCTGGATGCAAACATATCATAGAATCCTAGAATGGTTTGGTTTGGAAGGGACCATAAAGATCATCTACTTCGATCCCATGGCCATGGACAATATGGACTGCCTCTCTTCTGTAGGTAAAAACTGACAACTAATTAACACCTGCACTTTCAGCAATTTATTACTTGCATACAGTAAGAATCATTTCAGTGGGGATCTAATGTGAACCAGTGAGGGATGCCCAGGACTTGAGCACCACATGAATACCTTCTGCCAACTTCTCAATGATCTGCAGTGAGGGGAATGGAAGAAGCAACTGCACCATCAACTCAACATCACCCAAAACTACACTGCTACTCAAAGGGGAGGTCTCACAGCATCCTTCATCTCTGGCCATCAATTGCCACCTCCTGTCTTCAGATGATGCTATTGCAAGTGTTGAAACAGGACAGCAGTCAGCATGCTGATGATTTTTTCCCAATTGCGAGTACTAAATTTCAGCCTGATCAGTGATCTGATCCAACTCAGTCAGCAGAGCCAGGGATGGTGTAACCAGGAACAGAAAGGACAGATTCCCCATCTTCTGCTGCAGCAAAGACTCTGATGTCTTTCACTTGGGCTCAGTATGTAGTTTGCCATCAGCCTCAGGATTGAGAAACACACACATCTTATTTCATCTAGCTGATGAGCACCCATTCCTGTCACAAGCCCATGTGATAATCACTTACTAATACAAGTGTCATGACTGACTGTAAAACATCTGGCTCACCCTGTGCATTAAGTGCTAGACAGACACTGCAGAGAGCAGCAAAATACAGTAAGTGCTTACAAACTCACACTTCTTATAAAACCCTGCATGTTGTGCTGTTCTATCGACAGTGTGTATTGTTGTCCAAAGCTGCAATTATGCAAACACTTGGGCACTTGCTTAATTTTTCTGTTACAAACTACTCCATTACACTTAATGGATTAATTAGCAAAGGCTCATTTATACCCAGAGAGTGAAGGCTCCCAAGGCTACATGCAGAGTCATGGGACAGGCTCCCAGGGGGAGGCAGGGAGGGGGAAAGGCACCTGGGAGCACCTACAGTCACACTGCAGCTCCACAAGCAGTTTCAGCAGCAGTATCAAGTTTTGCCAGCTTAAAAAAGCTGCCCTACCTTCTCCACACCCTCTTTCCTCCTCTCTTACCCCCTAACGAACCAAATCATGGAATTGATCCAGATTAAATTTGCATATGTTTTTTGCTCGGTGCCTAGACCCTGATCACCACAGGGCAGCCTAAGTGTTCATGCTGTTATGAATGGAGGAAAGAGTCAGAGGTAGGCAGACGCTGCCAGGGCAACCCCAGGTTGCACCAGTTTAAACCATCCAAAGCACAATCACAGTTCAAATCTCTAGTTTCAGCCCTGCTACAGTTACCTCACACTGAAATTAGAGCAATAAGGGTGGTCCTTTCCTCCCTCCAACTCCCTTTCCTCTCCCCACAGCATTGGAGCTCAGCATCTCTCCCAGACACTCCTCCGGGAAGGCAAAGCTGCAATGAAATCTTGCAAAAAAAATCTCTGGGCTTAGGTTAGGTTTCTGCTACATTGGCTCCTGGAATTGGCTTTCCACAGGATCGGATGAACTGGCATAAGGGAGAGGGTGCACTGGATCCACAGCAGAGCACCCAGAGCAAGATGTCCATATTTTTCCCAACTACAGAGGGCAAGCCTGGCCAGGACTAACTGCTGCCTCCCACAGGGAACAGCCACAGAAGTAAACCCATTTGCAGGATTGTAAGTCGCATGCCAAAAACACAGAAGCACATTATTGTAAGTTTAGTTAGATAAAGAAAGGTCATACAAAGTACTGGTTTCCTTTCACATTCTTTGCATATACAAAGATCCCAACGGTTCCAGTAGGATTTTCTTGTACAGCCTTACTGAAAGCTGATTAAAGAAAATTACCATTAATCCCACTAGTAACTTAAAACAAAACGTTAAATTAATTTCAGTGGGAGTTCTGGATGTGTACAAAACTCAGCATGATACCCTCAGATTCATACAATGGCTCTCTTGGGAAATGACAAGAACTCTGCACACATATGAAAAGGCGAAATTTCTCCACGTTATTAGAACTCGGTACAAAAATCGCAAAATTATCTACACCAGGCTTAAAACTATTTCCACAAACCCGACCTTTCGAAATTGTCATTGTTCACGCCTCTGTTTCCCTTTTAACCTCTTACTTTGAAAGCTCACCCCCCGCAATCATCTTTAAACCAAGATCGCGCCAGCAAACCTTTTAATTTCGCTAAACCCCTGACGTTTTCTGAAGCTGCCGAGCCCAGCGCTGCCCTGGGGGAGCGAGGTTCCCCTGCGAGCACCCCTGAAGTGCCGGGCAGAGCGCAAGCATGTGGCAGCTGCCGGACTCCCTGCCGGGGCTGCGGAGGAGCCCGGCTGTCCCGTGGCTAGCCGCCGGCGCGGGTATCGCTCCCGGAGCCGCAGCCGCGCAGCCCCAGCTCCGCTCCCGCCGGGAGCCCCAGCGTTGCGCGGGGCGCGGAGCCGAGCGCGGCCGCGGCTCTTTGTTCGGCGGCGCCAGAGGCCGGAGCGGCCGCGCCCCGCGGAGCCGGGCGGGACGTGGCTCAGCGCGGGGGGCCGGCGGGAGCCCGCGGAGCCGGGAGGCGCCCAGACCCAGACCCGCTGCCGCGGCCGCGCAGGGATGCGCAGCGGAGAACAAGGTCTCACCGCAGACAGACGGACACACAGACAGACAGACGGACACGCAGACTGACACGTGGGAACGCCTGCCGGGGGCTGTCAGCCCCCCGCCCACCGCCCCCTTACCTGTCCGCGGGTGCGGAGCAGCCCCGAGGACTTAGTCTCCGCGGCGCGCCCGGCTGCCAGCGGACAACTTTGCGTCCCTACTTCGCTCCTCGCAGCAACAGCGACGCTTTCCCCGCCCGCTCCGTCCGTCCGTCCATCCGCCCGCCCCTCTCTGCCTCGCTCCCTCCCTCCAGCAGGGGCGGGGGCGGCGGTCCGCAGGGTGGCACGACCCGCCCCGCGGCTCCTCCGCGCCGTGCCCGGGCTGTGCCCGCACCGGGGCTACCTGCGAGTCGCGTCCGAGCGGCGAGGCTGCGCTGAGGCACCGCACGGCCAGCGGCGAGGCTGCCGCGCTGGGTGCTGCCCGCCCCGGCGGTGCCCCGGGCAGGGCTGGGCGTGCTCCCCTGCACCCACAGCCAGGGCAAGCGGAGGGTGCGGGATCCAGGCGTTGCCACCCCATCCTCCTCTGTTTGCCCGAGCAAGCCCTCCTGTCTTTTAGTCTTCGTTTATTTACAAACTTACTGCGAGTTACCTAGCCGGTTAGTGCAATAGCAAGAGAAATTAAACCCAGGAGGTACATCACACCTCTTGGGTTTTTCCACACACGAGTATTTAATGGAAGAGAAACCACCTGGGAGAGCTCTTCTAAGAGGGGTTACACAGCAGCAAGAACTTCAAAGGGAGCGGCTCCAGCAGCACAGTTGCAATTCTTGCAGATATTTAGGAAGGCTGGGACAGGCCCCTGTCTCTGCACAGCGGAGGTGTGAGAGCCGAGAGGGACATGCACACTGCCTGCAATTGTCTGCTGTGTTGGATTTTCCTGGTGTGTTTGTTACCACCATTGCACCGTGCAAGCACAGCTCTGATGTGTGTTACATAATTAACTTTGTTATGTTGGTAACCCTGTCATTCTCTCCACGAAGCAGTTGTGAGTATAAGGAGAAAGGCTTGAATTTGGGATAGTCAGTTGTTTCCCTGACAGTTTTTTTGGTTTCTCTCCAAGAAAACTAGATCAAAAAAGTTCTTTGCCATAGAGAGCAGTGTGGTGAATATTGTGGTAGTCCTTTGTTCCTCAGATAGTCTGTGTCACAGCCAGCCCTTAAAGTTTTGTCTCCTCCCCGGCAGGCTACACCCTATCTTCAGAGAGGCCCAGTACATCAGAATAGCAAAACTGGGTGGAAGAGGATCGCTACAGGAGGCTGAACTGAGAAGCAGAGGACATGTGTTCATGGTGGACTCAGCTGTTCAGACAATATGCTATCTTAGAGTTTTCTGCTGGCTTCCTGCCTGCAATATGTTTTCTGTAATATGGTGAGAGATGGAGTCACTGGAATCAAAGTCTGTCAGGACAGAAGAGACTTTTCTGGCCAACAAGTGCTTTCTGTCAGAAAACACAACCTGTCCATCATAGCACACCTAAGCGTGCTGTCAGTGAGGGATACTGACAGCACTCCTGCCCCACAGACTGGCTTAGCCAACTGTGCTTATGACATTTCAATGAAGAAATCTGTCCTGTGACTATGAACTCTTTAAATATGAAACACTAAATAGTTATAAGACTAAAATGGGTGGCAACTCTCACAAGTATGGTTTCTCCTAGTGATCTTGCAGAGAGCATTTAAGCTAGATGTAATGTGTAGAGAACTAGGAATATACCTGGTTGTCATTACTGATGTAAGGAAGCAGAGGAACATTGCAAAACTATAATATTATAAGCATTTTTATTATATTAGGGGAAAAAAGAGGTATCAGGTCAAGTATCAGTCAAAAATCAGGCTCTTTCATTGTCCCTAAGGTGATCACTCAGAAATAAGTATACTTTCCTCACAGGGTGGAAAGAGTCTGCTGAAGGTTGTGCAGGGAGCCATCTGTACCTTGTTCTGCACCAACGTCTCCATGGACAGAGGTCTCTGCTGCATAGTTAGTACATTTACTCTGGGGTTGGGGTGCTTATCCTGTTCCAGATCAGCTTCTCTCCACCTGTTGACAGCTTTTCTTTTTTACACAACTGCAATTAGAATATCACTTTGCCTTCATGCAATACCCCCCAATAAAGGCTCTAGGGACAGACTATCAGCTGGTGACCATGGTGTTGGCTCTATGCACTGAGCAGGAGATGGAGCAGAACAAATCCATGGAGAGCTGTTGGAAATAATCAGTGGCAGTACTGCTAATAGGGCATATGAAAAAGTAATACAAAAAGTCATGTGGAAGCTCTTAAAAAGTAGTTGTTCTTCAACAGCTAGCTCTCAAACTTTCAGGATTGTGCCAGGATTGTGTTCCCAATTTATTTTTCACTGAGGCCTGAGAGCTAACTACTTATTTCTAAAAAGAAATAGAAGCTTGAATGGTCTCACATTCAAATAACTCCTGGAACCAGGAATTAAAAAAATAAACTGAATATCATTAGAAATTCTTATATCTGTGGCATTGGTAGCACTGCAGAAGTGGTGAGGGAGGCATTATTGCCCCTCTCAGCCATACACCTTTGTTTTGCTGTAATGGATTATGTTTATAGTAAATTCATATTAGTGGCAAATCCTGTTTGTAGTGTACTCCAGAGATTAAAATCTTTACTTTTGCAAAGTGCTGAACAAGTTGCCTATCAAAAAAGACACAAGAAAATGTCATACCAGAAACTATCATCTGCTGTCATGAATATTTAAAGCTAGCGTCACTGTCACATGCTGGATACTGTAAATTTACTCTTAAGGCCACCATTAAAATTCTTGAAAACATCACAAAATAATATGTCCCCTGCAGACTTGCATATTACAATGTTTTGTGGTCTCAGGTCCAGCCCTTACCTCATGACTCACTCAAGCAAAACATCTATTGAAGTAAATGGGAATTTGGCAGGAAAAAAAGATGGAGATGGGCCAAAATCAAGACAGGGATGGAAGCACTCTGCTCTTTTAAGGCAGCTGGATTCTTTATGTGAACCCAAGTTTTTCTGTTCAGAGCTTAATTCTCCTGTGAGATTACCGAAGGACTTCCGATGGGCCTTCAGCCGGCGTGTCTACCTCACTAAGCAGGCTTTAGTGAACACCATCTGTGGTTGTTCCTCATGCACACCAGGCTCCCAAGGTACACAATAAAGTGGGTTTTTGTGTAAGAATATTAAGTTTCCCCTTTTGCCCCTGTATTCCTTGGCTTTCCCTCTCAAGGAACTGTTACATTAGAAGTTTCTTCGATCTTAACCACCACTTTTATCCTCCTGCCTTTGGTTTGCTGTGGAGCAGCATGTCTGACTGATTCAGTGCTTGCATGGATTTCCTCTTTGTGGTTGGTGTTCCTGTTTGTCCTCCAAGTGTCTCTCTCTCTGCCTTTTAAGTAGTGAAATCCTCTATCTGTCCCTTCCTGACCTCCCTGTATGTCTGGCTTCTGGGCATCTGCTTTACTTTTGTTCTCTGCTCCCGGCAGCGGTCCGTGTTCCATCCGGCTGCAGCAGCTGGGCATCCCTGGGTCTGCCTCTGCCTCTCACACTCTCTGCTCCTGGGACCCCACATCCCCAGCACAAGCGGTACAGACCCTGGAGCTGCCTCTTCCCTACATTTCAACTCATAAAATCATGGTGTTCTGCCAGTCAGGAGCCTGGGGCCCCTGAAGTGTTTGGGATCCTTCTGTCCTTTCTGCTCTTCTCGTTGGAAGAAGCACACAGACAATTTCTGGATCTGTTATTGGAAAATTAAATATATGATGCACACCTTCAGATGGCAAATGCTCTACATCCTCTGCAAATGCACTTTCTTTCAACATATTTAATGAAACACTGTCTCTAAGAGTGTTTGTAATTAAGACAGAACACATTTTCACTGTGGGTAAATTAGTAAAGGTAAATTAAGGAATATGAAAATGTTTCTCTTCTATTCTCTGCAGGTGCACACAAGCACAACACACAGAAACACACGTAGGGGAAAATGCCTATCTCTGATACATCACCAAAACAGTGTTTTGGCTTCTTTGCCCCCTCTACTGGCTGGCCTCTTTATGTATCTGTATTAACAAACATACTTTAAAAAATTATGTTGAAATTACTGATGATGCTGGCGCCTTAATAAAATTGGCTGCACTAATGAAAGTATTGCAAAGAATAAGTATTCTTACCAATCCTGCAGAATGGTAATTCATAATTATTTCTCCAAGCTAAGAGCTTAGCTGGGACATTTGAGAGAAAAAAAATAGATTGTCCCACTCACCAAATCGCTTCTTTAACTACTAAAAGAGAAGGTATGTATTGTTCAAATAGATGAAGTACAGTTTGATTCAAGATATTGCATGTCAAGAATGAAAGGTATCTTTCTTGAAAAATGTACCTAAATGGAGGTAGCTGTTCTGCAGCTTTATAATTTTAAAAACAGCAGAAAACCTACAAAGAAAATAGAAAGCTGATGGCCTTGAAGAGAAAATGAGCAACCTCCCTAAACCTCTCATTCATGCCCCCTATGTGTGACTTAACATAGACCAGGCCCATGGCCATGGCAATATTTGCAGGGAATATTTTCCACATGACTTGGTACCTGGGATTATATCACTGCAAGACAAAGCTACTCCTTTGCATGGATAATGCAAATTAAAGCAATGATGCTGTGGTCTTTAAAATTACAAATACACGGCCTAATTTCTGCTGAACTTGACTTAAACTCTCTTGCAGTTCCTGCAAGCACAACCCCTCCTCCCTGCACTCACCCTGCAGCACACATGGCTCAGCTCATCACCAGTCTGGTGTTATTTCAGAACCTCTTGCTGTTAATTCATGCAAACAATACAAGAACAAAAATGGGGGGTTTGTGTCCTTTAGCCACTGCACCAGCCAGGGCAGTCAGGGAGTGCACTGCAGGCATGTGTGGAGTCTCTCAGGGAGCCTCCCTGCCCAGCACCTCCAAATCCTTGTGTCCTCCCTGGGGCAGGAGAGGCTTGCCAAGCCTGTCAGGTCCTTCTCTCCTCAAAAACACATTGCCTGCACAGAAAATGCCCTGGCCAAAGTCTTCAACAAACCAGTGCTCCAAGGCCAATCTGGGATGCTAGCATTTCTCTGGCATAAAAAAATCTCCCGTCAGAAGCTCTCGTCTGAAGTCTGTAAAGCCAATGCAGTTATATGCTGAACTGTCATGTTCATCTCAAACCTAAAGAGGAACATCTTTTGAAAAATGACAGTTACGTGACTGCATCCTCTGGTGAAGACTGTTTGCCCTGTTAGGAAATGGCAGCCTCAGGAAAACACAAAGTCATCCCTAATTTCACAGTTTCCAAAGGTTCTGCTTAAAAGCTCCCTGTGTGCAATGCAAAGCTGGGTGCCTCAGCTCATTCAAAATGCTAATTTCACTTCGAGATACCAATTTCACTCTAAGATACTAAAACTTTGAGTTTACACACATTCTCAAAACATTGTTGGGGAGCTGGCTGGTGAGAGTCCATATCAAAGTCTTTCTCAAGCTTTTATCATGTTTGGACATTATCATTTTTCAAGTCAGAAGTGTCAGAACCACCAGGACTGCTGACCCAACCCCTCTCTCCTAACCAGTGGGTGCTGATACCATCACTGTTACAAAAGATACCACGGTCACATCATATCTTATCTTTCAGGGCAGGGTGTTTACAGACTCTTTACTTGCCTTATTGTATTAGCACATGCCAACCTGCAAGACAGCTCCTAAAAGTGACTGTGCTTTCCATCACTTAATTTAGGTGTCAGCACTTGGTTTCTATGCTCATTCTGGTCTTTTCTGCTTCTCCTTCCATTGATTCCTGTTGTTACATTGCCAGTGTATAAATCCAGTTCCCCTGTGAATTTCTTAGCCCTTTATTGCTAGGAAAAAGAAAAGAGTGATCTCTGCTTTCTCCCTTGATACCAGCAGACATGACTGCAAATAGAATGTAAGGGCAGATTTATTGTATCAAAATATGGTATTTTTTAATATATTAACTTTATAAAACAAAAGTGTGTTTAAAGGACCTTCATAAAAGTGCTTTTTTCCTTGCAATTTCAGATCTGTATTTATCTGTAAAGAAAGCATACAAGCAATGTTATCTGACTAGTGTTCTAAATAATTTTCCTTTGAGTCCTCAATACTGCCAAAGCATGTTTAAAATATTATTTTAAAATGCATAATCAATGCTTTCTGGAATCTGTCCTACTTCATATAGACATGGCTTTGTAAACTGACTAGAACAAGGTCTCACTTCTTCATACAATCAACGTTATCTGGCTAATATTTTTGGCATGAACTTTGAGGCACAGTGAAAAAAGTGTAACATTATCACTCATTTCCACAGTTTTCATTCCCTGTTCCTGTCTGTCCCAGCATTCACAGTCAGGCAGCTGTGACTTTGTTTTTACATTAATTCACTGCTGGCTCAAAAAAAAAAGGGTGTGTTCTAATTAGGTTCCAGGTTTTAATAGACCAAAGCAGGTGCCTACGTGTTGTCCTGAACCAAGGTGTCCTCTGCAGTCCAGCCCTAAACTGCCAACACACACAGAGTTTCTTTGAAGGCCTCCTAATCTAAGCAGTAACTGTCTCTGAATCTTATCAGCATGTGAAATGCAAAAAAGTAGGAAAAGCGTTGAACAAACTCTGACCGCTCATATATGCAAAGTAGAAGGCTGTGTGCATCTCAAAAGGTAATGGTTGCTTAGCAAAGTAAAAAAAAAAAACCAACTGACCAACCAAAATACCCTGGCCAGATAGAGACATGGGCTGAGTGATGCAAGACTGCACATATTAGAGGAGTTCTAGATATGCCACGTGTCCTAGCCCAACCTCGTGTACATGACTGAACTTCTTCCTGGAACAGGAAAATGATGCTATCGCTCTTTCCTATGAACTGTAGCATTTGGACTCATAGACCTGCCCAGTGGTGACTTATTTCTTCTGTTTGCCAGCAGTTGCTCCAGAAGAGTGCTTGAGCAGAGAAAAGGGTCAGCATGATGTGCCTGTGTGCAGCCTGGTAACCTTTTACATAATAAGCCTGTGCCACTGAATCCCAGACCGCAAGTTTCTGCAGCAGGCAGATTTTTCACAATTAAATCCTGATGAGGAACAGAGCCTTTAAAGGAGTTGTGCTAGTCTGTGCTGTTGCTTTGCAGACAGCCATGGAGCACAACAATAAGGGTCTAGCTGTGTGTGACCGACAACTCTGACTTTTACTGATTTACACCAGGCAATCCAGAATATAGGCAGAAACCCATTTTCCTGATTCTCCATTTTGGATTCACATTATAGTTGTCATTGTAGTCCTTTTGAGGGCTGGCAAAAGGCAGATTGGCTGGGTTTTTTTGTTTTCCTGCCTTCTTAGGGATTTTTTAGGAGTTTTCATCACCATAAAATCTGAGTACCTATTTCCTTTTCGACTTTCAGAGGAAGAGAGGGACATGTGGCTAATTCTGGTAGGAAGTTTGATGGAGTCCTTGTCAGCACAAGGAATTCCTAGAGGAAGGAGCTGATGGGAGACAAGGACTGACAGTGGGTTCAAAGCAGAGCATTTGGTAGGAAGCTTGGGGCAAGCTGGAAGCCACAGGTAATGCTGTAATTAAAGCACATCCTGAGCAGCAGCGGTGGATCACGCTGAGGACCACAAATGAAGGTCCTGTGAACATGGAAAAGAGGACACTTCATGGCACAGGCCACTTGTATTAGGTTACCTGTGAGCCTTTTTGCTCACTACTCTCTGCATGAAGGGGGCAGTTTTACTTGGAATGACTCACAGCCCACAATTGCCAGCTAATTGCACCTTCAGTGTTGAGGCCAGGAGGAGGAGTTGGTGTGAGAGCAGTCCCCAGGAGTGTAGGAGGGAAGGTGCTGCTAGGTCACCAGACACAGGCCTTTGGTAGGAAACTGCCTTTTATCTTCCCTTCATGTTCACTGAGCTTAATTTACCAAGGTTTTTGTCTCCAATCATTCATTACTTCATTCTTCTGTCAATTAGAAACCTTGAATAACAAGGTCATAGGCATTCATCATCAGTTAGTATTTATTTCTTCTTGACTGTGATGTATTCTAGATTAAATTTCTTTTCTGGTCTTTTACTTCTCACACATTCACAGACAACAAACATATTGCTCCTCAGAGAGAAGAATTTTAAAGAATTTTCTTTGGAAGAAGTGAATTTTTCTCCACTTTCTGGAAAGATCAGCACTGCCAGGAAGGTGCAGCTTGCTCATCTTCCTGATGTGGTAGGAATGAGCACTGCTACTACACCTTCGACATCCCAGCAGAACCACCCTAAGGCTGAGAGAGCTTCCCAGGCTCCTTCGAGGGCTTGCAGTGAGGAGAGAGCTCACTGCTGCTCTGCTCCACCCAGGGCTCAGGGAGCACCAGCACACCTAGAGAAACACTAGATAAGCACAATGTCAGGCCAGAGAGAAGAGTCTGGGCAGTGTGAATGAGAGGAGAACTTGGCCTCTTTTGTGCTCCTTCTTGGGAGCAGGGAGGAAGAATGGACTGTGGTTAAGATAAAGATGAGTAAAAAGTTTTCTGGATTTAGCAAGACTGGATGGTGCTGGTGTTTCTCATGGGCCAGGGCTGATCAGAACACATTCTTTGTCTTTCTCTTAACCACAAGTCAGCTGAGCATGTTAATTTGAGATTGAGGCATTTGAAGTCAGCATTAATTAGAGTACAGCATCATATCCCTTGGACTGCATGGAAGTTGATGTGACAACAGACCTAGTCCTTATCTCTTGGCACTAACCCTCTTTGGTGCTATTTTATTATGGTACACAGTAACAATGAACCCATAGCAACAACAGCATAAAACCCAGAGCTGTTAACCACAAAGCACAACAAGAATAATTTTTCTTTACATTTCTGATTTTTTTTTCAGTCTGGTTGCTAAAGAAACAAGATGTATGTAAACTAATATCCATCTACCCATCCATCAGTTTCTCTCATCATCCCTGCTGCTACTCACAATACCTTTTGACCTTTTTAACCAATTTCAAACAAATGCAGTGAAAGATATTTGAAAACTGGCCACATTTGTTGTAAAGCTCTTAAGGAGATGGAAAAGTGGCCACATTAATGATTCTAGTAATGGAAAGGTAGTCATCACCTTTTTCTTTTGTTTGGTCTGAAGTGATTTAGGAGAAACAGTTGGCCAATTAGCAGTAATGTAGGTGGCTGCCTACACAGCAATTTCTGCATGTCTTCTGAAAAAGCCACAAAACACTGCTTTTTCTCAGTTGCTAGGATAAGTAAAGGTAGAAGGCCTGTGAAGGGGCTGGAGGTAGTAGAGAATTGGCCCAAGAAAGCTGTTAATGGTACAAGGATGTGGAAGTGATGGGGACATAAAATGAGCTGCTCATGCTGGTTTTGGAGGTGGAGTTGAATATAGGAAAATATGATGCAAGCTTGGATGGATGACACCACAGAGACCCAGAAAATAACCCCCTAGAACAGATAATCTCTCTCCTCCACCTGCCTCAGATTCATTCTCTTGTAGAATCCCACAAAAATCCTCCTTACTATGTACTACAGCTTCAGCACAACAACTGGTAGTAACTGCAGTTGTTGAAAAAAAATTCTGTCAAGATTTGACTGCATATTTAATTTTCCATCTTGTATGTGCTTTGGAAGCTCTTGAAAAGCACCATATGTTGGCTGGAGTTCAAAACTCAGGAGCAGTTTAGACCCTTTGGGTTTTTTGCCTTTTTTTCCTCCACTCTCTCAGACTCATGCAGTGAAAATAAACTATCTGTCAAACGAGTATATGCTACTTACTTTGCTATAAAAGTTCTGTTCAGTTCTCAAGATGATTGTTAATAATTACATACACATATAAATATAGAAATATTAATATATGTACATAAATATTAGAGATAGGTTGGGTATTGGTTTGGGTTTTTTTCAAAAGTGCCTCTCCACGTGGCTCTGAATGCTTTCAGGAGGAGGGAACAGGTTTGCACACATTTTCCGTCCATGACTGAGGTTTGGTTTGACAGCAGACAGCTTGAAGCAAAGACTGAAACATCAAGTGTGTCAGCACCAGCCTCCTCAAGGGTACAGTCTCTACACGGAGAACAGCAAAGGCTGATGAGTTTTGTCTGCAGAAAATCCCAGCCACAGCCTCTGAGTATGGAGATAAAACATGAATGGTAGGAGAAGTAGGAAACAAGCACACAACACCCCTACCTATTTCTGGGAACCTTTGCTGCTTCTCACTGGGGGAGGGGACCTTGTGCTATTCGAGGCAGTTTTAAAAACAATAGAGTGTAGAGTGTAATTGTGCCTCCTGTTCTTTCATTTTATAGGTGTGCAAATACCTAGGGGGAACAGTCCCTGGAGATAGACAGCCTTTTATTGTTGCTTTAAGAAAATCTAATGCTTTATGCACAGGACACAAGCAGCCTGAAGCATATTTCATTATCAGCTCCTTTTGCAAACACTGAATAACCAGTTGTCACAACGAGCTACAGGGGGAATACAATCAACCTAAGTCATTGGGATTTTTCCAAGCCTCAAGTAGATGGTGTTGCAAAGTGTTATCTAAACTCCAGACTACCAACAAATAAAGACCTCCAAGATCTGTGTGCAATTTGTGATCACACAGTGCATTTCTGAGAAAGGGTTTCAGCATGCAAGTAACAGAAAAGTCCTTCCCAAATCCTTTACCCCCATAACTGACATTTAAGAATCATGCCAATACATGAGTGGCCAGAGATGTATCAAACTCAGAAATGGTGTGAAGAGAAACTGATATCTATTATTGATCTTGTACAGTTGTAAACAGTTCCTTGCTTTGTCCAAGCAATATACTGTAAAGCCTACCAGATGAATGAAAAAGCCCTGAATTTAATGAAAAACTAATAAAAAAATTATTTTCTTAGATAAGATATTTTTTCTGTTGTTCTGGAATACACGTTATTTCGGTAGCATCATTATTTTTGGTCACTTATTCTTAAACACCATGAGGGTAGAACAATTAAAGAATATTAATCTGTGGATTTCAAATTAATTTCGTTGTGGTGACAGAAAAATGTAGGCCTGTTTTTGTGTGTACCGGACATGTTTCTAATTCTCTCACCATGTAAAACTGCATAAAGTGTCCAAAATCCTTTTACTTTTCATAATTCTGACTTGAGATAGCTTGAAAGGAAGCTCTAAGTCTCCCTTGCCTACAGAAGTTCCCCTGTGCTGACTTGCATTATTGCTGTCCTTCCCTTGGCTCGGAGAATCCTTAATACACACTCTATCTTCAGCACAAGGAAATGCACAAATACCCTTAATGTGAAAGGCCAGAGTGTAAGTGTGTGAAATATGTACACGTGAGCATGCAGCTCTGCCTGCCTTTGCTGAAGGTACTGATTTAATGCACTCTTTATGGTTATTCTGCAATAGCTTAATGGGCAATAAACCAGTCCCACCCGCTAGGAAACCTTCACAATTGTCCTGCTGTCCAATATCCAATGTCTAAAATTAACCAGAAAATAAACAGCATCATGCACAGATAGAGACTCCTTGACTAGCCAACTTCCTCTGCAATCAAAATATTTCCCCAGTTTTATTTCTTTCACTCTGTTCCTTCTTCCTCTTTTGCATGTTTTGTTGTCTCTTCTGAAATGTCACGACAGCAAAGAGCCCACAAAAAATCAATGCCTTCTCTTCAAAAGCTCAGAAAACTTCTCTTGCCAAGATAATTAGTTTGAATTAGATGACTAATCATAGGGCAGGAGCACTGTGAAAGGGCTATATAGAAATACAAGTGTAAGTGAAATGTGACTCACAGTCACACTTGGACTTTTTCTGAACATGTGTCAACACAATGCCCTTTTTATACATTAGTGATGGTGAATTTAGCTGGTCAAGTACAAGAATAATCTAGCCTAAAGCCACATACATGCATCTTGTAAGGTTATACAGCACCATAGTTTGGCTTATTTACCTAATGTCTGCTTCCTTTGCTCTGAGTAGACACCAGGGTTTGCAGAGTACAAGAGTGATGGCCTAAAATCTACAGTGGACCTGAGGACTTGGGCCATGGAAAGCAAAACGGATTCAGGAGTTGTGCTTGTCATGGCACCAGCTCTCTCTGGTTGTATTTATATGGCTAAGTTAAACATCAGCAGGAAGCTCTCCATTGCAGTTGATTGGTGGGACTTGAGCTTGACTTTATCAGGTCACTTGAGTCACGACCAGCACAGTTTTGCCTCCCAAACTATCTCTGGGTACATATAGGATAGGCCAAGTACCAGTCACCACATACAGTTTCAGTCCAGCATCCTGTTTTTGAGAATTTAAGACTAGGGACATGGTTGGTTTCAGTCTAGAGAGTGGTCCAGGGAATTAATTTACTAGTATAGCTGTAGCCCATGCCCTCTGAACCAGTGAGCACACAGTGGATGAAGATTAAAGGGTGGTTGGGCACTGGAACAGGCTCCCCAGGGAAGTGGTCACAGCACCAGCCTGACAGAGTTCAAGGAGCATTTGAACTACGCTCTCAGGATCATGGTGTGACTCATGGGGTGTCCTATGCAGGGCCAGGAGTTGCATTCCATGATCCTTGTGGGTCCCTTCCAATTCAGCTGATTCTGTGATTCTGTGGTGAGATTCATGTTGCTTACCTACCTTATAGTGGATTTGGGAGCATAATCTATTCAAGTGCTTGGAAATTTTCTATCAGGAACCAAATAGCAACTATTTGTCCTCAAATCTATTTCATATGCATGTATTATAGAATATAGTATCTGTTCTGAAGTGAAAGCCTTAAAGGGAGTGACACATGTTGCTGTTTAAGTAAGGTTTCTGTGAATGCTTATTTCCTGATAAAAATACAGCCATTTCCAAGCAGGCATGCTCAGTTACTTGCTTATCTTACATTTGAGTGAGTTCTTTTTTTCTTTTTTTTTTCTACCATGCAAGAACTGTGTGTAACAAAGCCTACAGGTAATTTATGAACTCGAAGGGAAACATACTAAATTACACATAGCAGCAGCCGCCAGCTCCCAGCAAGGCAAAAAGTAGGGTTTTTGGAAGCAGTGAATAGTAACTGAATTCTGCAGAGTGCTGTTATCTAGCGAGATGGGAAGTGGAGAGGAAGGATGTTCTTGGATCACATGTTAGGCTGCACCCAGGAAACTGCAGATAATAGTAGTGCTCCTGATATTTGTAAGGGCTCTGCAGCTCTAAGATAGGGCTAGGACAAAGCAGAGCAAGGGGAAAACTATTGAATGGAGCAATCAGATATTGCAGGGGTGGGTACTAAAGACATTCCCATTAAAAAATGCCAAAAAGCACCCTAGTCTCTTGTCAGCATATTTTTTGTACAGATGAGATCACGGTAGTAATTTATATTTTGTCTTTTCTTAACATGGCAGCAGCCATTCCCCCATTCGGCATGTGTTGCTCAGTTACTCTTGTCAAACTATCAGGGAAGACTTTACAGGTGAGCTGGAGCTCACTGCAGGTGTTGAAAGGCTTAGAGCTCACATACTTTTGTACTCAGAAATAATTCAGTTAAAAGCTGCAGTATGGACACAGATTTTATTCTTGGAGAAAGACAAAGGGAACATACATAATTTGTCTGATTTATCTGGATTAATGAATGGTTTCACTCCCTTCTCTCCTCCCTTCAGTTTGGCTTTACATCCAAACCAGCCTGGATAGGAAGGTAGCTCACTGAAAGATGAGCAAAGAAACTACATAAGCCAGGAGGACGGGAACTGATCTGTCCATTTCCTCCTCCTTCTAGCTCACTGGCTACATGGGGCCAGCCTGGAGAAACTTAAGAAATCAGGACAAACTTAAGAAATCAGGACAAACTCTGGACAAGACATTCCTCATCCTCAATTGCTTTGGGGGACCCTAGTGAAAAAACAACTGGTAGTAGCCTGCAAGAGTCTTTGCTCTTACAAATTACCATGTGGTGTCTGCTTTGCATTCTCATGTGTCCTCTCTCCACCTCACTTTGAGGCAGCTGTTTATTTACAAGGAAGCCACAGAATGGATACTGCAGAAGCAGCTTCTTTCACTTTGTGAAATGCTTTTACCTGACGCTGAGCAGTAAATAGACCCAGAGCTGAGGGGAGACATTGCTCTAAATTGCCATCAGCCCAGGAGTTGTCACCAGCCATGGGAACATGGCCTTGGTTCCCTTTGTAAGCTGTGCCTCTGATAGAAAACTGAGATCCAAACCAGGACCTGCTATAGCACAACTACTGCACAATACCTTGACTACATGTTTCTGTTCCTTGCCCTAGAAATAACCATGCTTCAAAGTGCAGTGTCTGGCTCTACTTTTCATCAGGGCTGTACTCAGGAGCACTGCTATGAATGCAGCAGGGCCTTGGAGCTCTATCCTCCATCCTCTGGAAGATGAAGACCCTGCATCTTCATGCTGTCATGCTGGTTTTAGTCTGGTGGAGCTCATCAGTGCTCAGTAAAATTGCACCAGCGTAAAACTGGCATAATGGTGCAGAGAAGCAGGCCTGCAGGCTGCAATTTGTTCTGACATAATAGAATACAACTATTTGTCTTCTATGTACTCTCAAGTGATAGGGCTGATGAAATGTGTCAGAATAAAGCCCTGGAAAGTGAAGTCCTTTTTCTGTCCATTAATCAGGCACAGAATGGATGGGAAAGCAAAAGGTTCACCAGCCAGGCTACGTGCTGTTCTCCCAATATGCCTGGATTGAGACCTGGGTGTGCCCTCTCCCATGTGACAGGGGAGTTTTGTTTCCTTGTCCATTTATTTCCTGGCATTTCCGTGGATATCCCCAGGGGGGACACCAGTCAATGTCAATGTCAGTCGTGATGCTGCCTTATTGTGCTCTGGAAATACACCCTAGGAGTGGATGGGCAGCGTTCACCCCACATAACAATTGGATAACCTACTTCCATTCCTTACTGACCTACTTATTTGCACACTGGTGACCTAGATATGGTCCTGCTAAGGCTCTGGGTCCTTCCACCATGAATGAGCTGGGATGTTATGTGTATGCACAGTTTGCCAGCGTGAATTTGGTGCTACAGGACTACCCATTAGGAGAGAAAAATCACGTTATGAAGAATAGCAATCAAATGAAGGGAAACATTATCTTTGCCTCTTCTTATGTTTTTAGACAGGGATCATTTGCAGCAAGAGAAAGGACTAGGATGTAAAGAGGAGTGATGGATTAGCAAACAGTAGAGAAGAGTCAATGGAATGTGAGAAAGAGAAATTGTTATGATTCTTCAGTTTAGTAGCTCTTCAGTGATACAATACTTTACCAAGTATTATCATGTTAAGTCTGAAGACCATTTATTGTTCACAACTCAAGTTTTCAACACAAGTAAATTATGAGGAAAAGTCTATATGGTGCAGTTTCACAGCAAATGTACTGCTATCTTAGCCCTGTTATCTATTATCTTAGCCCAGTTATCTATTATCTGAAGCAATTATCTTTCTCTGTTATATACTGAATTGATAAAAAATATGCAATTACTGACATTCCTATTTCTGTGTGGCATGCATCCTTAGGAAGTGGAAATTAATGCCCTTCTGTCAGTCTGGATTATGGGGACAGTTATCAGTTATCTGATTGTTATCAGTTATCTGATTGTTGCTACAGGATATGCAAGAAATTAGACCCGTTCTCAAACACTGGCTTTGCAGTATTTGATGTGAGAATAATGCTCAATTCTGTACTCATTGTATTTATATGAGGAGCAGATCTGCATCAGTGTTCACAGTGTCAGACCTGCATATGCAAACCGGAGTTTCCAAACCTCCAGAAGTCTCATCGCAGGAGTAAAAAATAGAGTTTCTAAGCTTTACACAGACTCATTTGGCACAGTGAGAGAAAAAGATGTCCTCCCTCCCCTTTCTATTTTTCAGGTCTGAGCAGGTTTTGTAGCTCAGGGTATGTAAGAAACTGGTACTGCTAAAGCAACATATCTGGTGACCCTTGTGGCCCAGACAGGTGTATCAGTGACCTCTGGAGAAACCCTTCACACTCTGCTAGCAAGGGGCTGCCTTTGGGTTTGTGGTGAGACAATTTCACTATTCAGCCAGTGGACTTCTCGCTTTGCACTTGCTACATGCAACATTTTTACTGTTCATCTCTCTTGATTCTGGAACACACTTTAAATCCATGTTCTCAGTAACATAATTTAAAACAGGAGCTGGAAGCCAGTAAACATCAAGCTGGCCAGAATGACCTCAGGTCTTTTTGGCATTGTCCGCTCTCATCTATGTCACTGGCGTGATGTTCATACATTGTCCTCTGCCTTGGCTGTTTGCTGAACGGGAGCTCATGAGATCCCCTTGGGTTGGCCACTCTGGGATGCACAAAGTTGTCCGTGATCCTCACTTTTTGGGGTCTTTTGGGGTGCATGTGGAAGAATGCAAAAGGGAACACTGCCTTTTGTGTCCTCATAAGGGCTCTAGAGCCAAATCCAAAGCCAAATCCTATCTCTTTCCCCAAACAGTAACATTTGCTTTTGGCAAAATTCTTCTCAACTGACTTGCTTTTCCTGACAAGTAGAGCTGTATTATTTTGAAGAAATTTTAGAAATGACCAGGTTGTTACAGCTTCTCACCATGCTGCAGCACTGTAACAGTGAATGGGAGAGGAAGAGATTGGTGAGAGGTGTTTGTCTACCTGCTTCCCTATAAACTATCACCCTGAATACACTTTGAAGTACTTTTTTCAATTTTACGCTACTCCACTCTATTTTCTTTATCTATTTGCTATCTACAGTGATCCATTCACAGAATTTGAATGTGTAGTCAGGGGGAAATGAGTTTTTCAAAATCCATTTTTCCAAAGGCACTCGCGTGAGCCTGTAATTTGATGTATGACTTTGTGAAAGCTGTCACAGAGGAATCCCACATGCTCCAGCACTGATGGATCAGCATACTGGCACAATGACACAAATACAGTCTTTCACCATTGGCAGTGCCTTTTGACTCTGCATTTTAAACCTGGACAATTACAAGCTCTGATTTTCCATTAGCCTCTCACATAGCCTCTGCCTGTGCTAGAACAGACTTCGAGGTATGAGTCATACACCAAAAGTCCAAAATTTTGCAAGGCTCATGAAATGCGTAATGGGGTGGCTCTGCATCACACAGTGACACGTGCTAGGATTACATGCAAGGGAAGGACTCCTGTTTCTATATTATTCCATAGTAAGGGCATAGGATTTTCTTAAATATCTTTGCCCTAGAAACAGAGAGCTGTTGTGACAAGTGGTCAGCCTGTGGTGAAAGAGAAGCCCAATGAGGTTTGTTCTGCAAGATGGAAAGTTCATCACTGTGATCTCCTGGATGGACTTTAACTCTGGTCACCATGTGTCACTCTGCTATAGTTACTCAGACTCCTGGTGAGAACTGCAGTTTTATCCTTTGGCAGCAAGCTGACCTTCTTTTTAACGAAGGTAAAGCACAACCCAGAGAAATCCCTCCTGCAAAAGCACTATTGCAGTGACATTCCCTGTGACCTGGCAGGCCACAACACTGCACAGAAGTTAATGTTCATGGAAACAGAAGTCTCCCCTGAGCACCCAGGGTGACTGTCCCATCCAGGAGCAGAACATGCTGTGGCATCATCAGCTCCCGTCCCTGGTACCACTATGTAGCAAGTGGTATATTTTTAAATCAGAAACAGGACCGAGCACTGTCACAGCAGCTGGTTGCACATATCAGACACCAGAGTGCTCTCAGGAAAAAAGAAACCCCTGTTGCCAGTGAGTCTGTAGTCTGATAACCCAAAGTTGCACACAAGGCTTCTCGATATCAAATGCCATTGCAATTTTCCTGCAGCACTGGCACAATAGTAAGAGATTCCCTTCATCTCAGACAGGCTTTGTTACCTCATCGAACCAGACACAAATTCTCTACTCTTTTCCCAACACACACACATCTCCCTCTTTTCTGTCCATTTAGTTCAAAGAGTGAAGCAGGTGGGGACAGTTTAAGCAAAATGAAAACCAACACTCAAGTTGCCAAATAAAACCAGAGCATGGACACATGAATAAATTTGCTTTCCCAAAATATGTTTGCAACAAAATAGACAAGAAACAAGAGAAGGTTGGAACTTTTTACCAGGGGTAACTGTTATTAGAATGGAGTAAGCCTTGCCTGCTGTATTCCAGGGCCTGCATCCAGACCAGCTCCACAGCTGGCTCCTGAAGGAGTAAGCACTTAGGAGCTCCTCAGAAAAACTGCCTGCACTGTTTCTATATCAACACATCTTCCCCTTCAGTTAGATTCAGAAGTTGGACATCACTGTTCCAGAGCCTGACCCCTGAAAAGTCTGCAGCCATTGTCGGTCCTCCCGTGCCTGCTGCAGGAATTGGAGGCATTGCAAGGAATGGCACCAGGCAGCTGCCAGCAAAAGCCAAGGTGGTGTCACAACTCTGCAAGTAGCATAAATTATGGTAAAAATATAACCTATTATGGGGAAACAGAGTAATCCCAAAACGGTGTTTGATATATGCACTGTCTTGAAAGTGAAAAATACTGCAATACACCTGGCATTTGTGACACTGCTGAGCAGCCAATTTGTGGGTGGCATAATTGCAACACGAATGTGCAGATCTGTACAGTTCCTGGCAAAGGAAGGGCAATGTTCCTCTGCTATTCTGTGGAGCAATGATTATAATAGCATGACAAATAAAATATGAAAGGAACAGGTGTTTTGTAATGTTACCAAGGACAGTTTAGTGCTAGGACAGTGCTGTGGGCTGACACAGAGGTCATTTCTCATAGCAGGTGCATTTTCAGAAGAGGATGGACCCTGTTTCCTTAACTACATGCATTTGGCCTTTGTTCTTGTTTAAAGGCAGAAAAATCATATCACCACACTTGGAAGGGATTGTAAAGACCATCTAGTTCCAACCCCCCTGCCATGGGCAGGGAGATATTTCACTAGACCTGATTGCTCAAAGGCTCACCCAAACTGGCCTGAAACACTTCTGGGGAGGGGGAAAAAAGCTTTTAACTGGCTCAAGTGATAGTGGCTGTCAGATCCTCCTACTAAAGGGTTAATGCTGACCATATAAAGGGGTTGTCATTGGCTTCGAACATTTGGACATAGAACTGCAAACTTGACAGAGAGGCCTCATTCCTTTCTTTTGTGTCTAAAGCCTGTGGTGGGATCATTCAAAATGCTTTCTGCTCCTACTGTTCTGGGACAGACATGTTCAAAGTTTCTTTTTCTTCTTGTGTTGTGTCATTTCTCTGTTAGGTGCAGAATTAGGTACTGGAGTCACTGTCTGGCATCATTACTAGAACTGCTTTAAATTCAGCACAGGACTGGGATGACACCATATTTGACCTGAGAGAAACTCAGAAGGTATTTTTGGTTGTCCTGGCTCCTTCAAGCTGTGACAATTCTGCTCAGTACTAAGAGAAGCAGGAAAGCAGGATGAAACAAAGATAATGTTACCTATTTCAACTGAGATAGGCTTGAATCCTGGGGTTAAAATTAATTTTTGTTCCCTTCTATCTACACACCTGATTACAGTGTGGTGCCAATGTCATGTGTGTTCAAATATCATGATACTGCCTGTGCAAAACACAGCCAAAAGCAGAAAAAGAAAGGAGATGGGTCAACAGAATACTCATGAGAGAGCTGAAAAATCCATGTGTGTAAAGTAAATCTTAACTAGTCCTGGAGAAGAGAAGGCTTTGGAGTTAGCTAATTGTGGCCTTCCAGCACCTGAAGGGAGTCTACAAGAAAGGTGGAGAGAGACTATTTACAAAGGCATGTAGTGATGAGACAAGGGGGCATGGCTTCAAACTGAAAAAGAATAGGTTTAGATTGGGTAATAGAAAGAAATTCTTCTCTGTGAGAATGGTGAGGCACTGGAACAGGTTGCCCAGAGAAGCTGTGGATGCCACATCCTTGGAAGTGTTTCAGGTCAGATTGGAAGGGGCTCTGAGCAACCTAACCTAGTGAAAGTTGTCCCTGCTCATGGCAGAGGGTTTGGAACTAGATGCTCTTCAAGAGCACTCCCAACCCAAACCGTTCTATGATTCTATTATAAACACTGATTCAAAGAATGAGAAAATTCAATAGCAATGTGTTTCAGAGTGCTGCCAGTTATAAATGAAACTATTCACAAAGTTTCACTAAGTTTTACATGAGCAAATCTTAGTATGAATTCTCACCATAGAAATCCACAACTAGGGTGAACAGAAATGATTTAATACTCACTTTCATGGCTGTATTCATTAAAAATGCAACTAATTATTTTGTTTGAATTATTATATGCAAACTGTTGGTTAAAGAGAATGACAAATATAAGGATTTTTCTCTAATTTTCTTGCTATTTCAAGCTTGGTTTTTCATTAGAAAATCCCTGGTTAGCTAAAAAGTTTCAAGAAGTTTAGTTCATGAACATCCTTTTCAAATGGAGGGTAGAGCCAATAGCAGAGGGTTTGGGCCCTCTGTCCCACAACACCAACGCTGAATAGCCAGGGGGCACAACTCTTAATAAGAGATGACATGCCTGCAGCATTCCTACAGGTTACTCAGTAACTACCTGTGAATAATGAAGGTATCCAGAGAGAATAAAGGTCACTTTGCAAATGCAATTAACAAAGGGAGGCTGAAATTTCTCATGAACATACTTGGGAGTGACAGCTTGGAGAAGGGAAGCTTGCAGCAAGCAACAAAATTTGTGTTAATTAGATAGTGCGCAGGCTTTGCAAATGAACTGAAATGAAACACAATGAGATGGTTAATGGTAGATGAGTGGGATGTTTAAACAAAGACTTGATGTAGGGGACTTTTGAAGTGCAGTCCTAAAACACACAAAACATTAAGGAATTTTTTTTAGATCTGTACAACAGCAGCTGATTATGTATAGATGAAAGTTAATGAATCAATATGCTTAGAAGTGCCTTCTTTTCTAGATATGGCTCTGTAACTTCCATTAGCATCCACAGACTCTTAAATACACAAACACATTAGTCATGCATCAGATCACACTGTACATTTTGTTAAGTATCCAAAGGCTGAAGTGACTCATACAATCAAAATTTCTTTTCCCATGTGAATCAGATGCAAAAAGAAGGATGGTGTCTTTCGAGTAGTATTTTTACCGCACCTAACTTCTTTAGGACCCTGCCTCCAGAGTAGGCAGGCCAATTACAAAATGGCATTAAAAAGACACATCAAAACATTAGACAGCACTTGTCAGTGAAAGAAATGAAGTCTTTCTCAGCATTGTCCAGCCCACATGTAGGCAATTTTCTCTACTAAAGATGAGTGCCTGATGTTACCAAATGGGGATGGCCTTGTTTTGCAATCACATCACAGAGCACTAATGAAATTATATCAAAGGCTAGAATTATAACTGTCCTCGTTCTTTTGAAAAGAGCCTGCTTTATCCAACATTTTTCCTTCAAAACCTCCCTTTGGTCTCCAGGTTGGGAATGAGTCATGTCACGACTCCAGAGGAATTAAGCAAATCAACGCATTCTATGGTGATTCATTGACAGTGGTTTTGCCATGCTCTGCATCTGCTTTAACTCCAAGCAGCAACAATTGTTGGAGGATTTGTGTTTGGCTTTTGGAATTCCTAATTCTCATTTATTTTTCTTTTTTTTTTTTTTTTAATTTATTGTTTTATTTTATTTTATTTTATCCCCTAAGCTTCTCAATCTGTTGAAAAATTTCCCCATCTGCACACCATGTAAGAGCTGCAGAGTCTGGCAGCCTTCAAGTGTGTCACTGTGTTTTCAAAAAAGGCAGCTCCGTGCATACGTCACATCCTTTGAGGAGTTTTGGTTTTCCTGTGTAAACATGGCCTGCTAATGACGCGTGCAACCCCTTCCTTTTGCTGGAAAGGTGGCTGCAGGCACCTTCTGGCAACACTTAGAGAAAGTTCATGTGGGGCTCGGTAAAGCACAGCCATGCTGGGGCCACCGGATGCAGACCAGCAGAGGGGCTGCAAAAATAGATGTGGGCTGGGTAAAGGAGATCCCTATCCTTACGGTGCTCCTGCATTGGAAGGCTGAGCTCTGGGGATCTCCAGGGGTTTTACCCACATGAAGAGAACTTGCTCTGTGGCTGCACTCAATCTTTCTGGGTCTGGGGGAGACAGCTGATGTATTTTCCCAGCTGAAAATCCATTGAACTTGCCTTCATGCCTATCTGCTTGCAGCCATCTCTCTCCTATGACATGCAACAAAAGCCACAGATCCAGCCTGTCAGGCACAGGGGCTGTGTTTTCACTGATGAAAGAGAAGGCTCTTTACACCAAGCTCAACACACGTGGGTACTGAAACCTATCTTGTCATACAAGAGCCTCGTGAAGCAACCAAAGGGCTCATACTGTGAGTGCTCCTTGGAGCTGACTCACAGACCCACTAATGAGGGCACTGAGAGAAGTTGTTTCTGGAGAGAGAGGAAGGCCAACTTAAATTCAAAATGCTTCAAATGTGGTGATTTGGTATAAAGATGGAGGTGCAGGAGCATGTCAGAAGACGGTACAAAAGGCTGGAAAGAGAAGGAGAAGTGTGTTGAAGAGGGTGCAGAGGAAGGGATACAAGATGGGGACAGGTCTTGGTTTTGCTAAGGCATGAAGGAGAACAGTGCCTTTCTCACTGCTTGGCTTGTCCTTGGCTGCCCAGTGTGGAAAGTGAGAGCTTACAGCAGCTGAGGAACATACTGTGAAGCAGACATATCCACTGATTAAATGGAAGAAAATACAAATTTGTCCAAGAGAATGAGTATTACTACCCTGGCTGCCACACCTGCTCCAACTAGGCATTTCTGCTAGTTTCTGTTTAGCCTAGGCTTAGCTGCTTTGGCTTCAGCAGCTTAATGTTTCTGTGTTTCAGGTTTAATGCCAAAGGTAGAGGTTTTCTGTCTGAAACATCCCATCTGACAGAGGAGGTCTCAGCATTTCCTTCCATTCTGGCTGAATTATAATAGATTTCCTCATCTGCTTTTCTGTGTCTTTTTTATCTCCTGTTACAATCATATTGGATGGTCTGCTATTTCAATCCATCTTTGGATTGAAACTTGCCTGAAAGCAGTTTCTAACCAGTGTGCCAGGGACCTACATTCCTCATCCTCTGCCTGACTGCAGCACTTTCTTTCACTGCTCACATCACAGCTTGCCCAGTTTGAATATTCACATTGAATTCTCCAAGCATGAAGGTCCCTGGACTGTGTGAAGATGAAATGAAGTTTCTCTTTTGGGTAAGTTACTTTTCCCTTTTCCATTGTGAAGAGCTTAGTAACTCCCCTCTCAGCTCTCCACCTCCCACTCTTCACACAGACAGCAATAAAAGTTCTCTCTACAGATCCATAGCCCCTGCTTCAGGAAACATCTTTGCTCATACTCAAATGCCCAATAAATGTTTGTGTGCTCTGCAACAGTTAAATATTGTGGCATCTCAGGGAGCTGATGGTAGATGAAAGATTAGGCTTCACATCCCTTCTCAGTCTTCCTTTACCAGATGCCTGAGTGGTAAAGGTAACTCAGCTCTTTACTGACCATTTCAAGAAACATTTCAGTTTCTTGACATATGGAGACCTGGCCAAAATAGGCTCTTCTGTCAAGCTGCATCCACACAGCATGAGGCTAAGTCAGTTCTGACCATGAAGCTCAAAGACAAGAGAAGCAGTAGCGGGGTGCTCATGCGCAGCCGAGCTTGGGCTAAGCCATCCCACAGGAAAGCACCTTTGTCACTCTGCTCACACCAGGAAGCTCCCAGGTGGGGTTTGTCTGCTAGGGCAGAGACAGAGCTTGAAGCCAGCTAAGTCAGGGCTCCCAGGTATTGCTGTGGAGAGCTGGGGGCTCCTTTACCTGCTTTTTGTCCAGGCTCTGCACTGAGCCATTCCTTCACGGGCTGGTTCAAGCAGCAAGGGCTGTGAACGCCCCAGTGCCCAGCCATAAAAGCTGATCACTTGCTTAGCTGCTAATCGCCAGGCTCTTTGGAGCGAAGGGCCATGAGCGGTGTTTGCTTTTCACCGGGCAGCCTGCGATGGGCTCAGCAGCGCTGGGATCCCGAGGAATGCAGGAAATAATGCAACAAAACTGCTAGTGGTGATGGCAGGAGAATGTGTCACTTCCCGTGGAAGTAATGACAGAATGGGCTGTAAAATATAGAGCCAAATTCAAACCGATATTTTTCTATTTCTTCTTTTTTTTTTCCTCTCCACTTGGCTGCATTGAAAGCTTGTTCAAGTAACAGGGGAAAGGAGTGATGGGATTGGAGCATAAAATCCACCAAACTGCCTCGGAAGCACAAAAGCTGTTGGAAAAACCTCTTTCACCCCTCGTCCCTCGCCTCCCCAGCCTGTATTTTCCCTTTTATTTGAACTCTTCGGAGCAGCTCGGAGCGGCACAGCGCAGGCCCATGACGGAGGCGAGGAACGAGCGGGAACAGCCACAGAACCCCGCCGCTGGCCGAGCGCGCCCTCCCGTGGCGGCCGCGGGAAGAGCAGCGCCTGCCGCCGGGATCGCTCCCGGGAAAGTAAGGGGAAAGCGGACAAATCGGAAGGCGCTTTGATTCCGAAAGGACCGAAAGGGTGAAAACATTTAACAGTGCCAGTGCACGGAGCAAAAAAAAAAAAAAAAAAGGAAAAGAAAACAAAGTGGTAGATTTACATCGCCTAGAAGGAAAATATATTTGGGCAAAAAGACTTTGCTTTGGAGTAAGAGATCTTTTGAGAGGCGTTTTTATTCAAGTCTCCCAATGAATGCAATCAGTTACTCTGTCTTGCCTAAACTTCGACTGAATATATGATTTCATTTAGATACTAATTGGCTCCCTTTAGCTTTATTCAGAGAGCCGGGAATGCGGCCAAAGATCCCTCCCGTCTGGAGTCCACAGTGGCAACAACCCAGCTCCCAGGCTCTGCTTCAGCCTCTTCACTTTTGGCAAATCCATCGGGACACACTGTCTGCTCCCGGCCTGGCAGGGATATCTGCTACCCACCACGGCCCATGGCTCTCAGCGGGAAGGGTAGCAAGAGCTGGAGCTCAGAAGGGAAGGGAATCTCCACCATCCTGCCCCTGACAGCAGTGGACATGAAGTGCCCTAGAAAGACCTTGTGGATACAAAGTGCCAAACGTGGCAGAGAACTGATTTTATACCCACCTAAGTGACAGTCCTCATCCATGAGAACACAGAGCTGCCATTGAAAAGCACACTGTAAGCATGTATGGCACTTAAAAAGATGTTCTGAAATAAATACTAAATGGTTCCTAACAACCAAGACTTTTTAAGAACAAGAATGAAGAGTTAGGCTGACTGAAATATGTGGTAGTAAAGGGAACAGCAAAGAATCTGTACTTTTCATATAGCATAATAATCTGAAAAGCTTAAAACTGAAGTTAAACTTTATTACAAGACCTTTTTCATCTGCATTTGGAAGTTATACAACCCACACTTTCCAGCTGCAGCAGGTCAGTAGCTGTCAGAATGCTTTGCTGTGCTGCTAGAGCTCTGACCTCAGAGGTTCCTCCTTGATTGACCCTGGAACATGGCAGCTGCTTGGCTAGGAATATGCATCAAAAGACCAGAGGTGGCCACATATTCACACTGGCTCTGCTGTGGCCAATTGCCCTGAAAGAACCTGCACAGCTTTTCCACAAAGCAGTGACCAACACTTCCAGGGCCAGCAACACTCATTACAGTTTTAATGAAGCAGAACTGGTCATTGACTTCAACTTCATAGCATTGCCATGACTCAGAGCATGAAGTTTTACCTTTCCTGTGCACAAACAGAGACACAGCAAGGGTGGGAGGAAGAACCTACAGGGCACCAAGCCAGGTAAACATATCATTGACTTTGAAGTTGCCTTTTCAAACTCGAATGGCAGCATTCATCATTGGAAGTGCTACTGCTGCTGAAGAGGCTTCATCTTCCAAATGGCCTCCACGTGTTCCTATTATTTTTCATTGTTCTTGAGTAAAGACCAGGAATCTTAGGGGTAAGAGAGCTTTTTTTTTTTTTTTTCTCAAAGCCTGGTGTGTTCCTGGAACTGCTGGAAACTTATTTAAAGTGACAACTGAATTTTATTTTCATTCTGGGATACAGAAAGATTAGAAATACAATTATTGCAGGAAAATTAATTGTGCTATTCTGTATCTCTGTGTTTGCTTCTTGTGTCTTTTGGGTTCAGTTGTTGATAGCCTTGCACATTTAGAACTAATTGATTCCCATTGACTTAACTAAGGAAAGAACCTGCTATGTGACTGTACACACTCACAGGACATGGATATCTTCATCATCCAGGACACTGTTTTCTCCCTTGAATGTCCATTTCTACACTGGCTCAGAGCAAGTTCATCACAATGAGTTGAGTGTTTCCATATGTGACAAACATCTGTGATTTTCTGCATAGCAGTTTGTGTCTCTGCTGTGCATTGATATATATTTATCATCCTGAACCAAGCCTTTGTCCCACTGCAGTTTGTGCAAGCTTTGCCATGAACTTCAAGAGGCAATTGAACTACAGGAATTTAGTGTGTAATTCTTAGCACAAATATATCCTACAAATCAGTTCAGGCACATACTCTGTACCATTACTGGAAGAGTTAGAGAAGTGATTACACACAAGAAGAGCCCAGGGCCTGGAATGTAATTCATTACAGAACTAATTTGCTATGTACAGGTTCTCCTATTGATTGTCTCTGCTATGGCACATGATGCTTTCCAAGACTGCTTTGATTTATCACCTAATATATGTTGTTTAGTGCTTCTGGAGCTCCTGAATGTATGCCTATGAATAAAGAGGAAAAAAACAATCACCATCTCTCGGCTGGAAATTCTTTAAAACAAACACAGAACACTGACAGGACAGAAAATGGAGCCTCTTCACTGACTGTATTTTATAAACTGTGACATTTGGGAAATCCAGTGTTCTGGCCTGGAGATGGGATGAACTACCCTTAACAGTGAATCACTGCTCTGGTATTCCCTGCAGAAGTTGACTGTAAAACTGCCTGAGAAGTGGAGCTGGAATAGGAGTGAATACCCTTCTCTTTGAACGTTACATTAACAGCTAAGTAAATGTCATGCTTTTCTTATTGTAATAGCACTTGAAATCAGTTACATGAAGTTAAGCTGCATGACTGAGTGAAGAGATGATGACAATTTCAAAGCTATGCTAGTAAGCCTTTCTCTTACTGTGTCACTGTGGTAAACACAGGGAGGCTATGGGAATGCCCATGGAAAAAGAACTGGTTGATGTACACAACAGGCACTTCAAAAAATAACTAAAAAAAACCCAACAACAACAAAAGAGATTCCTTTGAGTGCCTTCCAGATTGAGATGACAATAATTGTTCAAACTCTGCGGGGATGGTTTTACTTACACTAGAGGCGGTTCCTGCTTCCCCTGCTGTGGGAAGGAGTGATTTCAGGAAACAAACATGACAGGTCCCATCTCTGCCAGCTTGTGGCTTGACTTCTCCAGGTCTGCTAGTGCTTCAGTTCTCACCCAAGCTAAAGAAAGCCAAGGCATTTGCATCTCACATCAGCCATGGAGAACAGGCACGATTTTGGGCAGGGCTTTTGACAGAGAAAGTTCAGAACTGCACCTTTAAGTTGCTGAATACACCCACTGCTGGGGGGTGGGAGGGAGTGTGTGACATCAGAGAGTGTCTCCCAGCTGGAAAGCACACAGGTCTCTGCCTCAGCTTACCTGGACTCACTTCTACATGCTGACATCTATTTTACAGCTCTTTTGTTGATGAACAATAAAAACAAAACAAAAATTAACCAAACAGCTGAACCTGGGCCTTGTGAAGGCTTTTGATAAGAAATCCACCTGACAAAATCTGCTATGCAAGGCTGTGGGGAAAGAATTCCTGAAACCATCCAAATCTGTATTGCACAGGACACTTCAGTGTCACAGAAAAAGCAAGACTAACAAATGTATTTTAGAGCACTTCTAGGGTAGGAATATGATCTAGATATCACATATAATTATGGCCATTTTTCAAAACAAAACTTCTTGTACACAAACAAGTAAACACTCCTGGTTTTAGCTAGCTTCCAGAATTTTACTGGAGGAGATAGGTTTCAACATTTTCAAATATCTAGTTGCTTATTTTCCAGTTTGAAATGGATTTAATGGGAAGCTTTGGGCCTAAGTAAGAGTAAGGATTTTTTTTGTTTTTGTTCAGTCTGAACTTACACAGTTGGAATTTTAAAGAAAACGTCATTATTTGTCTAACTTTTACAAGGTACAACTGAAACTGCTATTTTTCTGATACCTGCTGATGTTTAGAAACCTGTGCTGCCAGCTCCCCATGGAGACAGAGCATGAACTCTCTAGTTTGAAGGCAGAGTGAATATTGGTGTAAAATGAGGGTGGCGGCTGTGAAAGGAGTCCGAGATTGGATAACAGAGAGCTCAAGGACATTCTGATCACCAGCTTTGAGGTCCTTCTGATCCTCCACAGTGCACATGTCAGCAACAGTTCCCACATCAAGCACATCCCTTCTGCCTGCATCAGGACATCACCACCCTTTGAGTGGTCACAAAGCTTGACTTAAGTATTCCCACTGATAGTGAATCCACCACACACCTTGGGAATTCATTACAATATTAATTATTGCTTTTAAAATGCAGAAGATTGCCAATACAGACAGCTTCAGCCCAGGTCCCTTTCAGTGCCTGCTATTGCTGTGATGGCTGTGCTGTCTCCAGGGGTAACGATGAGCTAGGAAAAGCTTTCTCTGTCCTGCCAAAGCTCACCTGCCATGAAATGTGCCTTGTGGGGCCATGGGAGGACAGTGCCTTCTGCCTCACAGCAGCTCTGGCAGCAGGTCCCTGCAGGCAGGTCAGGCAGGGCACAGCTCCCACAGCCCTCTGCAGCCACTGCCTCCTGCTACTTCATTCAGGAATATTTCATTGAACTGTTTGACCTGTTTCCCTTTGAGTTGGAAGGTGGCAACTTTTTTCACACTGGTTTTTCTTTTGAATTGATCAAACATTCTTCTTTTTATTTCTAGTGGTAGTAACACAAAGGTAGAAAATATTTTAAAGCTCTGTGCTGGCAATAGGAAGCCTTGGTGAAAAGTGGAACTTCCAGCTCTTACATGGAGTTTAAGAAAACAGTGATAAGATCTGGCCCTTCACTGCGATTCCTGGAGGGCAGTTAAGGTTATCATATAGAGTAATAAAACATAATTGTTTCTTGCAAGATGCAGAGGGGATAAGTATAGAACTCTCAGAGCAGCTGAGGTGAAGTGAAGCTGCTGACAGAGGAGCTCTTTTCGTACAGAAGACAAACACAACAGGGACTGAGAAAAATCATATGATAACGTCTTAAAATGTTGGCTTCCTTACATGATCATTAGTTTTGTTTATTGTTGATTGCAGTGAAGCAACTTCTTGTGAAATATCAGTGAAGTTACTTAGCTCTCTTGTGACTTGGTTTATCTGCTTACACATTAGAATAAATGTTCTGCTGCCTGCAATCTCCTGTGAGACTCCCTTAGTTAATATTTGACAAGATTTTACAGAATCATAGAATGGCCTGCATTGGAAGGGATCTTAAGGATTATCTAGCTCCAATCTCCTGTCATGGGCAGGGACACTTTTCACCAGACCAGGTTGCTCAGACCTCCATCCAACCTGGCCTTGAACTCCTCCGGGGATGGGACATCTACAACCTCTCTGGGAAACCTGTTCCTGTGCCTCACCTGCCTCACAGTAAATAATTTTGTCCTAATATCCAAACTAAACCTACATTTCTAGCTGAAGCTTGCAACAGAGAATTTAAAAAGTAAAATAGATAATTGCTTATGAAATATGGTCATAGTTTCTCAAAAACTCATGCTTTTTTGAGTAATAGCTAACAAATAAATGACCATTTGATAACTACTGGTGGGATTTCCCATGTATGTGTAGGATAAACCAACAGCAACATGTGCACACACACATAGTTCAAACCCAAGGGAATGTAACTGTAAGCAATGCAAAGCAAATTGATGTTTGTAAAAGCCTGTGCTATCACAGCAATACAGACTGGCAGCAGGAACAGAACTGCAGTCACAGGTAAGATCTGGCATGCTCAGCTGCACCAAAGAAATACTCATACTTTGTCATTGAAATCCCAGCTGTGACCTGGAGAGTCAACTGTTTCTTAGATGTCTAGTGCCCAAACAATGCTGGACAAAAGATCTGTCTCTAAACCTACAATTTATTTTAGGTCTGGGCCCTGAACAGATGTTCTTATTCTTGGAATGGATTATTGTCTGCTAAGGAAATTACTCAAGACTATCTTATTTGAATGTGAAGTACGTATTCACACATTACATTCAGCAGTAAAACCAACACTCTTGCCTGCTAAGCTGCACAGTCCACATTTAGTATTTGTTCTAATTGTACAAATGCTGAAGGGCTCCAAGTCATCAAAGTCAGCTAATACTGTTTGTAAAGCCAGCACTGCACCCATTCAGATGTTTAAAGTTTCCAGAAAATAATGACTTTTGAAACTTTCCTTTGAAGCTGACTGAAGAGACGGGTGCACTGCAGGTCTCTCCATATTCATGTCCCTTCACAAAGAAGGGCTTGTCCAGATGCCAAGGGAAAGCATGGAGAGGCACCTCAAAGGGGGATTCATCTAAAGAACAAAAAGCTTCAACCTTTGCCCCTACTGGAGTGCCAAGAGGTTTGCCCGTTTTGTTGTGTTTTGTTTTTTAATCACTCCTTCAACAGATGGACAACAGTCACACATCTCATCAGAAAAGTTCCCCCAACAGGACAGTCAAACTTCAGCAGCTTCTGGTACAGACAAAAAGCCATTTCTCCAAAATAAGGCCCTGCTCTCGGGGCAATTAATTCTTGTCATTCATATTCAAATGGTGCCATGGTCAAGCTCAAGCATGTACAGTTCTGCTGGGTCCAGCTGTCCTCATACTGAGCATAAACCTCATTAATAGCTAAGGGTCTGCAAGCACAGCAGGCTTGTGCTGCCCTGGTACTGTTACAGCCCACAGCTTTCACTTCTGTTTTTCTGAAAAAGTTTTGCTATTCAGAGTAATTTGAATGGCAAGAATGTATTCTCTTTGTGGCATTGTATTTTTCTGGTACATCAAATACTGCCACTTCTCAGGTAGTTTTAAAGATGCCATTAGTATTATTTTCTAAGGATTTAGTTAACTTCCAGTGCTTCATTTTCCTTGTGATGTTACTGAATCATGGAACACCTCTTACCCATAGGGAAGCAGTGTGCTGGAACAGAAAGTTTAGATCATAAAATTAGTTCATTATCAGAGGCACCTGAGGACATGGGTCCTCTATCAGTGTAAGCCAACCTAAAACAAAACTGCTGATAAAAAGTGTTCTTTCCCACCCTCTCCCTGGTGTCAGAGAGGCACATGAGCTAAACTCTTACACAAGGATGTTTTCAGTTAGACCAGAAAGTCTCTTAGATGTGTAGCTCTTTGAGGGAGGTTGTGGGAAAGTGTGAGCAGGGCAGAAGGCGAGCAGGAGCACAGCCTTAGATTAGCTGAAATTGATCAGGGAACTGCATGGGGATGCTGCTGTCTGCCCCTATTTGTGTTCAAATGCACTGGTGTGGATGTTACAGCAGTGAGCACTCTGCTGTCCATATGTGACTATGCCAGATGCAGGATAATAGTGAAGCCCAACAAAAAGGTTTCAAAGGTCAGAGATGTTCTGTTGATATGAATTCAGATGTTTTTTATGAGCTAACCATAGTGGGACAAACCCCTGCTATGGTGCAGCATGGCTAAGATAGCCTTGTCAGGACCACATTCATTTTTGAAATGCAATGTGCAGTTTTTGCTCACACAAACTTAAATGCTACATGAAGAATATTTTTATAGTTTAAAATATTGTCTTTGGAGAAGGAAATAAGAAGGAGGAAGTAAAACGAATCTGACTGGCTTTTGAACTCTGATGTACAGAACAGCTGTGTGTTCAGCACAATAAATCACAGACAGCAAATCAAAGCCAGCTTAGACTGAACTTTTCTGCAGCTTTTTCCTCCAATACCCTTCAGGATTACTAATTAATAGAGACCAGATGCCAAATATTTGAGCATGGCCTTAAATCTGGGATGCAAAGAGCCTGATCTCTTTTTTGTCCTGGGGGTTCATGTGCAAATCAAATTTAAGCATCTTTCTTGACTTGCTAACATTTTGTATCTGCCCTCTAATCTGTTGTAAATAATAATACAAAGAACAAGGTTCTACAATACAAATACCTTCCTCTCTAACATTTTTTGCCAAATCTTCTAACCAGTGATCAGCAAATGAGCAGGACTCCAATTAAAGACTTGCAGATACAACATAAAAATAGAGAAAATGATGAGAAAAAAAATTTTGAATTTAGATCTTTATTATACAGGCCCAAAGCTGTGGTCACCATGCAATTACACTGTAATGGGAATGATTTTGCTGAAAGGATCTCACTAAACAAAGAGACCACAGACTACAGCATTCCAAATAATTGACACTTTAATTTTTGAAAGAGCAAAAATAAATAAAGGAATGGCAAGTATGTCCTTTTCACATATGGTGGGGCATATACATATTCCTTCTTTTCTATAGCTATTCAAGGGACAAAAATAGCAAATACTGCCCAAAAACACAGACCTTTCATGTGATGGCTCAGCTAACTTTTAGCTGTTTCTCTCTCCTTGGATATTAGATCAAACACACATTTAGATAGGTGCATATGCCAAGAAAAGAAATGCAGTGTGGGGGTTTTTGTATTTAATTTCTACTTCCTGCCTTTTCCTTCTCCTTTTAGGACTCTAACAGGAAGTAATTGGAGACATTTAGTCAAATAAAAGCCCTAGAAGTTTTTCCTTCTAGTTTTTAATTACACTCTCATAATTTAAGGATTCATCACAAATTTTAAAAGGCTGAGGTGTCTTAAAAGGAATTCATCATCTCTGGAATACAGATAGCCACAGTGAAGAGCTGCACATAGACTGCACACATAGTGTTATGTAAAAGTGGTTATCTTTAAAAAAACAAAACTTTTTAAAAATCTGTAGATCAAAACAAAGCATGTCTTATTCCCTACAGGATTTTCTTGCAATCTGTTCTTCAATTATTTGCACTAGGAGATACTACAAATTGTATTAGTTACAATATACAGTCCACTGCCATCTTCTGGTCCAGCAGAAGAACCTGTCTCTTCAACGGATGCAAAACTGTTCATCTGAGCAGATCATCCTCAACAGCACAAATATGGTCTAGAAACTCACAGAGTTTATTGTTTTAATTTATAAAATTAAACCTGCCCCAGACAGGTAATACTGGTGTGTAATATTGCCATCCCTGGGTTCTGTCAAAAACGGGGTACTGAGGTGCTCAGAGCCGTCTCAGAGCGCAGCGCTGGGATCCTTCTGGCACTCCAGACCCAAGGTCGATGTGATGGGATGTGATGTGTGCTAGAACATGGGCGCACTTCTCACTTAGCTCTGCAGAGCCCGGGACATGGTAAGCTGCCACAACTTCCTTCATCTTGCCTGTTGACAAAAGGAACAATAACTAGTCATCACTGGTTGCTGGAGTGTAATTCCAATTTTTAAAAAGCCCTATAAATTAGACTTTTTTTTTTAAGCCATGCAATAGCAAATGTTTCATTAAGAAAATATTTGGGATAAATTTTACACTCTCTCTGTTAGCCACATGATGCTTATGAGGAACAAAGGCCTTATACTGTATGGTTCCTGAAACATTATCCAGGATTAAACAAACCATTATTCAAAAAAATAAGTGTCCAGTAGGTTAGTACTTAAAAAAATTCATTAAAATATTATCCCCATGAAAAGTAATTTTGTATAGTAGATTTTCTGGCTTAAAGTGCTGTATTGTCTCTCACACACACTGTACACAAGATAGAGAGTAAACAACCTAGAGGATTAACAAACAATGAGCAAGAATCCAACAGGTTAATATGTGGCTTATATGAGTTTGGTGTAGAACTATAATATATATTGGTCATGTCCATTATGTATTGATAACAACTATAAAACCTTCATAAATGACTCATTGAATCAGTGCTTCACAGAACCAAGGGTCAAAACAGACTTCTACATTATCTATTCTGATTTTCTGCCAATTATTATTTTTCCATATAGTCCTCTGTGAAGTCTAGAGAATACCAAATGTTTAGTATCACAGACTAACATAGGAAAGACCAAGAATAGCCCTCGAAATACATATTTGCTGCAAAATATGTAGAAGGAGAGGCAGAGATGCCTATGGAAGGTGATTCCCCCACTTCCTAGGTAATCTCAAGAGGGTGTCTATCTTTTTCCATGGACTGTTGAGTAGATTAAAGATCAAAATTTGATCTTTAATCAAGATTTATGAGTATGAATGTGCTATATCCTACCACAAGCATCTGACTATGTTCCCATATTTATTTCACAAAGACCATTCACAAAGCCATCAGACCCTAGTAATTTTCAATCAGTATTGACAGGGAAAAAATTACAAGAAGTATAATTGCTTCATTGTAATGTAAATACAAGAGCCATGCAATAAATTTCAGAACCAATGCTAAGTTTTTGGTTACATACCCTGAAATTTTGTGGAGCTATCCAAAATACTTAATGTATAATTATTATTCTTATAATTATCCCATAAATAGAAATCACTAAGGAACAGAGGTAGCAGGTAATTTAGGGAATTTGAGAGACCGCTTTGCCCACCCCTGACCAATACAATACCTGCTGATGTTTGTCTAACCCATTTTTAAATATCTGCAAGTTTGAAGATTCCATTAATTCCCCCTAGACCACCTATTTCAGGGCTCTACTTTTCCCTGATGTTTACATTTTTTTCCTGAGGTTTATACCAAATCATCCTTGTTGAGATCTAACCTATTACTGCTTTCCTCTACCAACAGCACACATGGCAGCTGAATTCCCTACTCTTCACAGTCACCTATTGCTACAAGGTATCTATGATGTCTTCTTTTCCTCCACTTTACACTAAACAACCCTTCAATCTTGCCTTGAAGGCCCATGTATGCTAGATCTTTGAGCCCAGATTGATCTCTTCCTGGATCCTACCTGAACTGCAGTTCCTGCAAGTGTGTCAGGCTCTTCACTGACGCCTTATCAGTGCTGGCTGAGGTGAAATAATTACATTTGATGCTTTGTTCCTCCCCTTTCTAGAGCCTGGCCTTGTTTGGAGTAGCACATCGACAGTGCACCTTCAGCCTGGGACCAGGTCTTTTCTACAGAGCTGCTGCTTGGCCAGTTGTTCCCCATTTGCATTACATGTGCAGCTGACTATGTTGAGCTCTATGCACAGTTCTGCATTTGCTCTAATTTAACTCCTGGAAACCTGAGCGTTTCTAGGCTGCTCCATTACTTTATCTTTACTTTGTCATTTTCCACAGCCTTGCTTCCAACACACTTGTTCTGCTCTATGTATTTAATCAGTGTACATTCTAACTGTTTATGTGAGCTGCCAATGAGGAACAAGGAAAAAAAAGCCACTTGAAGAACTTTACTTAATGGTGTATCATTGAAAACTACTCTTTGTGTATAGTTTCCAAATAATTTATGCATTCATGTAATGATAATTTATTCTAGCCTAGTTTCCCTAGCAAACATAAGAATAATAACAACTGAAATATTGTGCCATACAGTCTTGTTCAAATAAAGCTGCTAATACTAGCAAATATCTTTTAAGAAGAATTGTAGACTTTGAAAATAGAATCATTATGGAGAAAAGATTTCAAGTGATTACACAGTCTTGCTAACAATTGATTTCACATCTATATGACTACTTTTATGAAATATGTGCTTTACTGAAATATTGTTCAACTTAGACTTAATGGAAGTCTTTCACAGCCTTTTAAAATTGAGTTTTGTTCAATGAAATGCTCCACTGAGAAAACAACAAACACATACCACTATAATTTAGAAACAAATCAGTTGCACAACTTCACAAAACTCTAAGCAGCAAAATTACTGTTTACTGTTTATCTTTCATAAGTTCTTGATCAGAAACAGACTGAACAAGACTGCTAAGACAAACAGGACAGGTCATATTGAGCCTTGCAAAGAAAAGATTTACATTAATCTTTATGGAGATACTAGCCAATTCCACACATACAGGAGGCACAGATCACTGCTCTTACCTAATCTGGGTTATTAGCAGACCTTTTCTACTTTTCACTCTATGACATATTTTGTTTGTGGTATTGGTGCTACTCACAAAAACGAAATGACTTGTTTCCCAAGGTGGAAACAGAGTCACCAGTTTCTTCTGGACTGGAAGAATTGGAGGCCTGAAACACAACACAAAGCCCACCTTCAATCAACACAAAATTTGATTTGATATTTAGGGGTATATCCCATCAGATTTCCAGTGAAAGAAAAGTGAGACTGACTTCCTCTGAAAAATATGTGGTGCCAGAGAGACTCCCAACTTTCTCCAGTGGAAAAGAAGGAAATAGGATAAAGGATGGATGAGCCAGCCTGACCCAGGACTGCTCATGAGGTACAGCCTGCTGTCTGACCAAGGCAGAGAAGGACTCCCACAAAAAACCTGCTTGTTACAGGAAGTCAAAAGTCCTCAAGCTGAGACAAAGCAGATGTCTGCCCCTTACTGAGAACAGCTCTAGGGATTTTAAATTATAGAGATTTAAGAGCTTTCATCAACAATTTTAGACATACAGATACCAAAAATACTTTTGTCTTTTTGTCAAAAGGGCTAGGATTTCTGATCTTTTCTGGAGCCAAGATTTTGCTAACAGTTGAAGGGAAAGATAGACAAACTGTTCCATCAGAAACAGGCAAGTCCAGGCAGCCGCTTGCTCCGGACCAGAAGAGCTGATACCTTGTTGACATGTAAAGATGTGCCATGGTGACTCCTGTCTTAAAAGATCTTCATTGCTCTTTTTGCAATTCATGGAAGCAAACCCATGGCAAATGTCAGTATCGAACCAGAATTATGTGCGGCCAGTCAGTGATGGCAGAAGAATTTGTGCCATGCTTGCCTCAGTGCCTAACACAAGTGGCAGGAGCAGCCATGAGAGGTGTGTGGGTGCACAGAGCTCACTCTATGCTACAGAGACAGAACAGTCGACTTTGCAGTGTAAATGTACTGCAAGAGTAAAGTGTGATGAGTCCCATGCCTTTTTTTCAAAAGGAGAAACAGGAGTCTGTATTTAAACAGTGCAACATTAGTGTGTTGGCTGACAGAGGGAAAATATGTAACACTCAGCATAATTAAGACTGCAGTTATCAAATAGAGTTTAATAGAAAGTGCAAATTTCCTCATTTTAGCAAGCAGCATAAAAACTACATAATTTAAGTGACTTTAAATTTAAGTGAAAGTTTATGGGTAGAGAATAGATGACTGATAATGAAATACCTCAATCTGTTTGCTCCTTGAGGTAAATGTCTTAGGCTTTCCACTACAGGAATGCTGATCATTGCAATACTTGAATTAAATTACGAAACCCTTGTCCCTGATGTTAGAGAAACTGCTATCAAGATAATAATAACATTTGGAATATCATTTGACTTTATATATATTGTGGTGTCATATATGAAAAGGCAGTAGGAAATCTGAAAATTATGAGGGTGTTTTCTGTGACTCAGCCAAAGGGGTCTTGGGGGAAAAAAATGTAGTGATTTTCAATATCTTAACTGCTATATTATTTCTGTATACAAAAAGGTTCTTATACTTCATTCTTTAAACAAATTAACAGGTAAAAATTAACCATTGGAATATATCTAAGAATCTTGATATCATAAAGTTATCAGGGATATAAGACTAAAGGGAAGCTACAAGGTGCTAAATTTAAACTGTACTTAATTACAATGGATAATGAAGTCTCTAAACTTTTAGAGAATTTATTTAGAAGTATATTTTAAAATTAACAAGAATCTGCTAATTTAACAATCACATGAAACAGTTTTAAAAATTAGTGTATACTTTAAATACAGGCAGCATATAATTTAAAACAATTGAAAATCATTAGAAAAGAATCCTATGTAATGATTCAAAAATCTGAACAACTTTCAAAGCTTTTCTGCACTGAGCATGGAGGTGTATGTGATATCAGTTAGAAATGAACAGACCAGTGGTACATTGCATTTTGTAGGTAAGACCTGATTAGGGTACCAAGTGATAATCCAGTTGACAGTCCTCCAAAATACAGGCTAGGCTCAAGTAACTTTTCATGGGAGTGGCTGAGTTGTGGGCTGGAGGAAGAATTTCACAGCCTTGAAGCACTTTCCCTGGTGTGTGACTGAAAATGCTTATACTGCACTGCACAAGACAACTGTGTAGCCTGCTCTGACCTTTTACTTTCTTCTTTTCCTTTCAGGTAACCTGTACCTGGTGTTTTTCACTCCATATGTATCTTCTGTCAGCAAGAATTCTGTAATCTGAACTATATCCTTCTTGCAGCTGTGCAAACTTTGGCCAATTCAAAATTGGCTTTATCAATTCAGTGTCATCAGCTCCAGAGAGTTTCGTGAGAGCTCCAGGATGCAATGTTTTTCTGTAAAGCTTCTCCTTCTGAAGAGAGTTGTTCATGTATGAATAGGAGTTTTCATATTTTAGTTCATTTTTCTATGCTCATTGATGCAAAGAAAGGGTGAAAAATGTGATTTTTAGGTGCTGATAGGCTCAGAAGAGTCTGAGAAAAACAGAAGATAAAAGGGATTTCTAGAGCCTTAATTTTAAGATTACACTATTTTAAAGCCAGTCTCATAATCTAGGAAGGCACAATTTTTTAATATTTGCCATTTGCATGACAAGAAACATCCAAATATACTGTCTTCCAGCTTTGCTGGTTGAGGCAGTTATCCTGCTCTGCCTTGCCATGATGGTGAGAAAGATTTAAGTTTGTTTGGGGGTATGTCTACACACTTACGTGACTGAAACTTGACCATGAGCCAGCTCTTGACATACTTGCTAGAACACTTCATCTGCATTCGAGCCAAACAGTGCTCACAGTGCTCATTGGTGTGGCTATGGAATGGCAGACGGTGTGAGCTGGAAACTGCAAACAACACTTCAAGGTGTTAATGAAGAACAGCCTTACTCATTCCTCAGCTGCGGGAACGCTTCTGGTTTGCTTCAAGGCAAAGACACATCCATAAACACAGCAGGAGCAGTTCAAGAGAACCCTTTTGGAATGCGCTGAAGCTGTGAAGCTGTGAGGACAAGCTCGGGGTGGGGTGGTGCTGAGAGCTGGCAGGCATGGCAAGAGCATCGCCACCACAGCCACACATGCCGTGGGAGAGCTGGGAGCCGACAGTGTGACTGCTCCCAGGCTGCATCAGTCCTGCAGGAGAAGCCTTAAAATAACCTGGACCCCTTCAGCCTGCTGGAGCTGGGTCAGCCTGCAGGAGCTGGGTCAGCCTGCAGGTGCCTGTGACTGACTCAGGAAGCTGTTTGCTGCCTGGGGCCCAGAAAATGCAATTTGTCCCAAAGTGCTGTCCCTGGTGTGAGCAGGTGGGAGGAGAGCACTCAGTACCAGCACCTCTCTCACCCAAGAAGTAAGTTGGCTGTTGCTGCCTCCCAGTTGTGGAGCTGGTTCGTTCCTATAACTGGGCACACTGGGACAAAGTAAATAAAAAGTCATTGCACAATCATGGAATATCAGCTGGAATTGGCTAACAAATTGTTTGCCAGCAGGGCATAGCAGCTCCCTGTACTGTCTCAAAGCAGTAGCTCATGGCTGGGCTTCCAGCAGCATGGACAAAGTGTGCTGAAGCTCAAATCAGTACCTCTGCCTTGGTACTGATATGGACTTGAAGCTCTTACACCTCTCTGGGCATTTGTCAGGGCTGTAACACACTGATGGCTTGTGGCAGTCCTGAGACAACTCAAACCCCCAGGATTTTTCTTCTCTCTCACAGCTGAAGTCTCTTCATTTTTTATTGCTGTGTCTCATCTCACTGAATACCTGTGAGCATCTGGTACCTGAGAGCAAACTCTGGAGCATGCAAAACAGTCCATAGCCCTTTAATATGTGGAATAGTAGGGGTACAGAAAGGCTTCAGTATGCAGGCCGCTTCTATTTTTTTTTCATTAATTGCATTAACTGTCCAAGCTCTATCTTATTTTTTCTTCTTCTTTTTTTTTTTTCTTAACATCTTTTTGCTTACTCTTCCAGAAGTTCATTGCTCTTATGACTAGAATATTTTTCCCCTAATTTGAAATGTGGATTTTCACTATCAATTTATAACCCTGAAACCTCAGGGTTACAACTGTGTTTACAATAAGGGTATTTTCTCCTATTTTGGGTGTGCACTACTTGGAGGTAGTTAGAGAGACTGTGTTCACAGTCTCTTTCCCAAGTTCCCTTTTATTAGCATCCGCTTGGCTTTCCTGTTCTTTCCCTAGCTTGCCTCTGAGTATCTTCCACTTCTATTTAAACTTACTGGAACAAGAGTGATGGGATTTTATCCTACAAAGTTCTGTTTAGGAGACTGGCTGTCAGAGTCCCTTAGAAAGGAGTCCTGAAGGGCAAAAGAATCCAGGAAGGCTGGACATTCTTCAAGAAAGAAATCTTAAATGTGCAGGAGAGGCCATCCCCATGTGTCAAAAGATGAGCTAGCAGGAAGGAAGACCGGCTTGGCTGAACAGAGAGGTTTGGGTGGAACTCAGAAGGAAAGGAGAAGTTTATAAGCCTTAGAAGATGGGGAAGAGAACTCAGGAGCACTACAGGAATCTTGTGAGATCATGCAGGGAGAAAATTAGAAAGGCCCAAGCCCAACTAGAGCTTAATCTGGCTACAGCTATAAAAGACAATAAAAAATGCTACTGAAGCAGAAACTCCATCTTTTACTGGATGTGGGGTGAAATATAGCAACAAAGTATGAGGAAAAGGCTGAGGTACTTAATGTCTTCTTTGCCTCAGTCTTTAAGAAAGACCAGTCATTCTTGGGGTACCCAGAATCCTGAGCTACAAGACAAGGATAGGGAGCAGAATGAGGCCTCTGTAATCCAAGGGGAAATTGTTAGTGATCTGCTACATCACTTAGACAGACCCAAGTCTATGGACTGGATGGGATTCATTCAAGGATACTGAAAAAGCTGACAGAGGTGCTCATCAAGCCACTTTCCATCATTTATCACCAGTCCTGGTTAACCAGTGAGGTCCCAGATGGCTGAAATGGGCAAATGTGATGCCCATCTTCAAGATGGGTTGAAAGGAGAATCCAGAGACCTACAGGCTTGTCAGCCTGACCTTTGTCCAGGGCAGATCATGGACCAGGTCATCTTGAGTGCTATCATATGGCATGTACAGGACAACTGGGGGATCAGGCCCAGCCAGTGTGGCTTTGTGAAAGGCAGGTCTTGCTTGACCAATTTGATCTCCTTCCATGGCAAGATGCCCTGTTTAGTGGATGAGGGAAAGTCTGTGCATTTTGTCTAGCTGGACTTCAGAACATCCTGTGACACCATTTCCCACAGCATTCTTCTGGAGAAACTGGCTGCTCCTGGCAAAACAGGAGTTCCTGCACTGTTCACTGAGTTAAAAACTGGCTGGATGGCTGGGCCCAGGGAGTGGTGGTGAACGGTGCTACATCCAGCTGGCTGACAGTCATTAGCAGGGTTCCCTAGGGCTCAGTGTTGGGGCTAGTCCTGTCTAATATCTTTACTGATGGTCTGGATGAGGGGATCAAGTGCATCCTCAGTCACTTTGTAGGTGACACCAGGCTGTAGATTATCACCAGGTTGATCTGCTGGAGAGTAGGAAGGCTCTGCAGAGGGATCTGGACAGGCTAGATTGATGGGCCAAGGCCAGTGGTATGAGGTTCAACAAGACCAAGTGCCAGGTCCTGCCCCTGTGACACAACAACCCCAGGCTGGAAAGAAGAGTGGCTGGAAAGTGGCCCAGGGGAAAAGGACCTGGGAGTGCTGGTCAACAGCAGCTGAACATGAGCCAGCTGTGCCTAGGTAGCCAAGAAGGCCAATGGCATCCTGGCCTGGATCAGCAATAAAGTGGCCAGGACCAGGGCAGTGATTGTGCTCTGTACTCAGCACTGGTGAGGTCTCACCTCAAGTCCTGTGTTCGGTTCTGGCCCCTCACTAAAGAAGGACATTGATGTACTGGAGCATATTCAGAGAAGGGTAACAGAGGTGGTGAAGGGTCTGGTGTACAAGTCCTCTGAGAAGTGGCTGAGGGAGCTGGAGGTGTTTAGCCTGGAGAAAAGGAGGCCCAGGGGAGACCTCATCGCTCTCTACAACTTCTTGAGATTGTAGCCAGGTGGGGTAAGTCTTTGCTCCCAAGTGTAACAAGTGACAGGACAAAAGGAAATGGCCTCAAGTTGTACCAGGGAAGGTTTAGGTTAGATCTTTGGAAAATTTCTTAATGAAAAGGGTTGTAAAGCACTGGAACAGGCTGCCCAGTGAAGTGGTTGAGTCCTCATCCCTGGAGATACTCAAAAGATACATAGAACTGGTCCTTAGGGACATGGTTTAGTGGTGGACTTGAAATTGCTGGGTTAATGGTTGGACTTGATGAACTTAAAGGCCTCTTTCCAACCTAACTGATTCTAAGATTCTGTGATAAAGACACTGATAACTTCACTTTCTCTGCTGGAGTTACCTTGCTTGATATGTCCTAAGACAGCATTTCACCTTTTTTTCTTTTTTTTTTTTTCACACAACTGTATTGCACCAATGGCTCAGAAATATCTCACAACTAATAAACACACTTCTTTTTCTCTCTCTTGTTTTCTCTCCAAAAAGTAATTGCAGAAACTGTGTTTATTTCATTGAATGCCTGACTTCATGTTTGTACTACTAAATTTTATCCTGATCTTGCAGCATCACCTTTGGATGAAAGGCACCCACCCATCTGCAGTTGCCTGCTGGGGTTTTGTCAATCTGCAGAATGAATGTGTTTGCTGTGTCCCCTCTGCTGTCTAGTATTTGTGTCTTCTGCCTGAGCTTAGCCATGCAGTGGAGACCATCAGCCTGCTTCCCACATGCCCTTCACAGGTCTTACAGTGGAAATACTGTTTCCAATTGCTGCAGTGAAGGAATTATGTCCCTGGTGAATTAGAAATGTAGGAATAGCCAGGAAAGATGAACCCTACAACATGGAGCTTCTCCTAAAGATCCTAAAAACTGCTTGAAAATATCAGCCTACATTTAAATGCAATTATTTATATTTAGCTTTAATTAATCACTTACATAATCTTATTTAAGTCCAAGTTATGATCTGTCCTTTCTTGTGGTTTCTCTGTGACTTCAGCTGCTATTGATCAGAAAGTCAGTAATTCCAGTCTAATTCTGTCTTGTTGGCCTTGACACTAAAAATATTTTGGCAACTTAATTAAAATTTATAAATTATGTAAACAGAATACCTCTTACTTCCATACTCTTCCATACTCTCTAAATGTCTCTATATTGATGGTAGATCAGTCCAGCATTAAATAAGCAGAAGATAATCTTCCTGTAGGTCATTTTGTTTCAGATCATTAACTCCATTTTCTAGTCAACTGCCTCTCTGCAAATTCTAAAAACATTGATTCAGTCTACACTGGTGTTACTGCTCATTCATTTGAGTTATTCCAATCAAATGCCACAACATATAAAAAATGCCTCACAGAATCATTATGGGATGACAGAGCTCCAGAGCACTGCCAAGGCTCTTCACCTATTGAAGACTACTTGCTGCTAGGATGCCAGCTACGGTCTTCCAATGACTATTAAATTCATCCTGAGGGGTTAACTGGATGAATTGTTAAACAGATTTTTTTTTTTACATTCCCTCATATTACATTTTAGACATTTCGGCACGCTTAAATCTGTCTCTTATAAAAACAAAAAACAAACCTGTAATGTTCCTCTTAACAAAAAACAATGGAAATAACTGACAATGGAAATGGTTCTGTATAAATAATTATCCCAATTAGCAAGGACGTATTATTTTACCAGCTACTGATCCCATCTTTCTTTCCTGAACTACAGATCTAGACAGTCTTCATACCAAGAAACATCTCCATCACCATTATTTTTCTCCATTAGCTCTGATTGTGATCTGTTTTTAAACACTGGTAGTTGCATTCTCTTGATACCTCTGCTTTTAAAATGAGCATAAGAGGTGGCTTTTAGAAGTGGCGTAAGTCCACCTCTAAAATCTTGTGAAGTTTCAGAGATAACAGGCATTCAGTATTAGGCCCTTCAACATTTTTAGTTTTTTCAAGCGTACTATTGCCAGTAGACACTATTTTTCCCAAGAAACGGGGGAAAATGCAATTTCAGCTGTGAAGGAACAATATTTTTTTTAAAAAAGACAATCACTAGAACTAGAATCAGCTCCTCAGCTTCACCACAGATCACCCAATCTATAGAAAATTATCCATCAGACCCAGTCAGCTGGGGAATGCAGACTTCTCTGAATGCCAAGGATCTCCAGAGAGCAACACAGCCAAATTCATATAATTCCTGTTCATCAAAGGATTTAAACAAGAAATATTCTTGTGAATTACTATATGTAACTACCACCAGCATTTCTGAAGAGATATAACATTACAGAAATCATGAAATACATTAGCAAGTTGTTTGAGACAGAGAAGATAAGAGAAACTTCAGAGGATAGTTGTTTTCTAATCGGATTCAACAGCAAAGAATGTTAAATTTAAAAATAATCGGGAGATCCCTAATGTTGTCTTGAAGAAATATTCTGTTTCTTGTTTTGAACAAAAATTTATCACAAAGGAAAAGTCTTTTAGTGTAAGTGAAGCTTTCAGTAGGCATTGCAATAGAAGGTATTGCAATGCAAGGTTTTTAAGATATACAAAAAAGAACAATCTATTTCAATGCCAAGACAGCATTAAAAAAACCCGTAAGTAAAATACGGTAAGTAACTTAGTATCTGTTAGGTTGGGCTCTTTGCATCTCTGACAGAAAAATCCTGCTATCATTATTTCATAAGTAATTCTGCTATTATAAAATGAACAAGTATACATTTTTTTAATCTAATGGCAGAACATATTTCTTCAGTGATCGAAATACTTGGGAAAACATATATACTGCAGACAACAAATGCATCTGACCAGAAGTAAATATGTACAATAAAATGGAGATAGTTGAGTGAGAAGACTTAATCACTCCATAGAAGAGTTCATTCCCACAGCTACTTTGATTACTGAATTCCTACATATGTTGGTATAAGATTGTTAAAATGCAATATTCACCGAAATGATATACTTATTTCTTGTACAGTTACAGCCTAGAAAAATTGAGTCTGGTGCCTTTAAATACCATTTCTTTGGAGATTCCTAGGAATGTAGAGAGCTTTCCAAATGTAAAGTTTTGTGTGTTTTTTTGCAAGTGCACTGCTGCCAAATATTTTTACCACTAAATAAATGCTATTTCAGCTGCATTTGAGCAGTCATAGTGGTAGCTAATGGCCTATTCAGTTAATCATAGTTATTCACTCCCTGAAAATGCCTCAGAATATAATAAATGTTTTGTTTTCATTGTGCACTCCTAAATTACAGGCATTATATAACACCCATGATATATAACCTATCTGTGTGAATACGAACTGAACCCAAAATCACTCCCCTAAAATATTTCTAGTATTTGGAACCTCCAAAGAAAGAAAAAAATTCTGTTGCTACCCACAGAGCTACTGAAATAGCACTGAAAGCAGGGAAAGAAATGGTTTTAAAGAAAGTTCTGGTTTAACTAAAATGTGGCTACTTGTTGTCCATTTAAAGAGGTTTGAAATAACTATTACTGAGTATTTTTAAATTAAATAAAACAAGAAACATACTCAAATAGCTGAACCCTAGAGATCTTTTCCTAAAGGAAAAAAAGGCTACAGATGCAGGATTTCAATTTGTCCCACAGGAGACAGATCAACCATAAAGTCTTCACCCTGAGACCAATGTTCTCATCTGGTGCTGTATCAATGTAAGATTTATCTTGTTCACCTATGTTTTTACATTTATATAGGTTGTAGAAGTCCCTGACAGTCTTAGCTCTGCTTTGTTCGCTGCTCTGGAGAGATTATATGTATTATGCTGCACATAGACAACCTGTCCCAAGTGTAGTGTGAAATAAATACACATATATATCTATGTGTATATATGACATAACAGCTGGCTCTATCTCATCTCTGTGGTCGCCATCATACTGATGAGGCACAGAATCCCCTGAAGTTTCTTCAGGAAGTATCTTCCACATCTATTTTAAAAAGCTGCAGAATATGTTTTAAAACAATATTCAGCTTCTGAGGTCAGGCTGTGTTTTTCAGCTGCAATTGCTTTGCAGAAAGGATTTGATTAGTAGATCACAAAAATATTCCCCTGGCTACTTCAAGGAATGAAGACAACCTTTGAAATGTCTGCTGTTGGTTCCTGGATGAAAGAACTCCGCCATGGAAGCATACAAAAACCCAAAAGACTTTCAAAATTAGAATATGGACAAAGCTTGGTATTAAACATCTCTTTTACTTCTGGAGAAAATGATACTCAAGTATTTGCTGCAGAAGTAATTTGGCAGGCCACAAGACATGGGAGGGTGTTCTAGTTTTAACTTTAGTTTTGTAGAACTTTTTAGAATTTAGTGATGAAAAGGAAATCAAACCAAAGGGATTATAAAATGAGAGATTTCGTGATTCCTGGGAAGGAAAGAGCAGATCAATGCTAGTGAAGCACAGGGAATGCAGTCACAGCCAGTTCCAGAGACTAATCAAGGACACCCCCAGGCAAAGGCAATCCAGAAGGGGAAAGAGTTCAAAAGAGAGGACTAGTTTACAGAAGGGCAGCACTAAAGCATAGCAGCAAATTAACCCAGTGCAGAGTAAGTGAGCAGTATGCTATACCAGGAGATATTTAATTACCTTAGAGCCCCAAATGAGTAATTTAAGAGGTATCAGTAAGTACATATGCTGGGAGAATTGCAAAGAATTCACCATGCAAACATGCAGGGAAAAGAAAGATAGAGAAATATAAGAAAAATATTGCTAATGTGTTAGAAAAAGAAATGCAGCATCGAACAACCTTGCTAGCTCAAAATAAACTTTGCCTGTGAGAATACTGCCGCCATTGCCTGTAGTTCTACAGAGATCAGTTTAGCACCTGAGCATTGCCTTTGGTGGCTGAAATGTGAGTAACATTGGGTCATCATTCACTGGCATATGACAGGCAGAGAAAAGTCTGACTATATCCTACAACGTAACTTCTGCTTGTTTTTAATCAGACAAAGGTCTTTCCTGAGGTTTCTCAAAACAAGTTAGTTGTAATTCTGATGCCTTGCATATTTGACAATCTCATACTTTGGTGATAAAGGAGATTTGTAACATCTGATATGATATACTAAACTGGGTGAGGTTGCAAGCAGTTTACAAGATTGGATTAGAACTCACCATAAGTGCAGTAATTTGGATATATGTTCTGAAATTAATGCATTAGATCCACAAAGAGAAGGGCAAATTACCATAGAAAGATCTGCAAGAGAGTTATAGTGGTCTATAAGCAAAGCCTAAGTCAGGACACTATCTGCTTGCAGAAGAAGGCAGCCTGATATATAGCCAGAGTAATACTGTAAGCAAATCAAGTAATTTTTCCCCTACCAGCAATGGCAAGGCCCTGACTGCATTACTATGTCCAGCTCTGCTTAGTGGGCTGTTGAAGGAAAGAGACAATTGGAGGCAGTCAAGGTAAAAGCCACAAAAAAATTGATAACAGATGTAGAAGAATGGAAGGTTGAAAGAAATAGCTTGTTTAGTCTAGAAAGAGTGAAGACTAAGGGAAGATATGATAACATGCACAAAATATGAAAAAGTTTGTTATGAGAAGAGGATTATAACTAATTTTTCTCCGTGTTCATCATGCAGAACACAAGATTTAGTATGCAGTGCTGGACAAAAGCTTTCTAACACAAGGCCAGTCAGCCAGCTAGCAGATTATCTACAGGTATTGCATGTAATGCTGCCACCAGAAGCAATGGAAATGGCTGAGACAAACCCATGTGGAGACGAGGAGATGTGTGCTGGATTCTCCCTGAAAGCAGGCGGACAGCCCAGGTGATTCTGTGTGAGATCCTGTCCAGCCTCACTCTCAGCCACAGAAACAAGGCACAGATCAGAGCTTTCCATCAGAGACTGAATACTATGATGCAAACGACTGTTATTTGTCTCAAGATGCTTGCCAGGAAGGAAGGAGCCTGCAGGACAAGGGATGAATCTCTCAAATCCATTTAGCTAGTTAATCCAATTGGCTGGAAGTAGCTGAGAGCACCGACTCAGTCACTGCTGGATGCTCTTCTACTTGTTTAACACGCTCATGCTCAGTCGTACCTTTACTCCACTTTTGCTGTCAATAGCCCTTTCCCATGGTTTACAGGAGTATTATTATAGGAGTGGTTTATCCAGAGTATTTGGGTATACACTGCTGTGGGGCCACTGGAGCAATGAGCTAGTGAATGAGTTAGAATGAGCTGAACAGGCTTTAAAATCAATAGACAGGGCTGAGGCTGCAGTGATGCCTGGCAGGGACCAGGCTGGTCATCAAGGCTGTACCTAGAGAAGGCAAATGGCATGCAGAGGACAAGGGGTGACACACAAAGAGCTTGCATCGTGGAGATTCCCACTGTGGGGGCACAGCTGGCAGCCACCAGTGCCAAATCTCTGCCAGGGAGCACAAGCTGTGCAAGGCCAGTGCCAGCCCTCCCAGCCACAAATGGGACTGCTGTTCCCAGCTGGCTGAGAAAATAGGAGCAGAAGCCACAGTATGACAGCAAGAGGGAAAGACAGGTTTCATTGCAGGAACATCGGGAGTGAGGCCCTCAGGATCTGCTGCCTTTAGAGAAGTCTGAGGAGTAGAGATTAGCGAAAAAGATTGTGAAAGGTCCTGTCCCTCACAGAAGGGCAAGACTGAATGTGCAGACCCTCAGCTGGTTTCACCTGTACACTGGTGGATTCACAACAATTCTCTTACTATTATTAATTTTTTTGCGAAGAAGCATGGAATTTAACTGACATTAAGTAGAATTTTCAAAACCAAAATCCTCTTGTAAACTGGCAAGTGGGGCTCATTGATTCACAGAGGGAGACACTGCATGGCCAGCAGGAGCAGTCTGGGTGTGCTGGGTCTTGCACACTGCTGCCAGGCCCCTCCATGGGTTTTCCCCCATACTACAGTCAAACACCCTGTGCCTGAACACCTGGCAAGGTGCCCGCCTCTACTTGAAGGTGCTCCTTCCAATGGAGCAAATCCTTTTTCCACACTACAGTGTGCACAGAGTGCAGAGCAAAACATTTCTACTTCTCTTAACCCTAAAAAATATTATCTATAAAAACAAACTACTCTCCATCAAAATAATAAAACAGAGAGCAAGGCAAACATAGCCAAAGATCTGTTCTTATGCTTGATCACATGAAAAGACTGGATAATGTACTGTGTATGTTGAAACTTTCTTCTTGCATGACAATGCAGATCTAACTATGGTCCTGGCAAAATCAAAATAATTGATAAATGGGATTAAACAGATCCTGTCAATTACTCAGTTGTTCTTTCTACTTTCCTGTCAAGCCTAATAGCTTTGTGAAAAACTTCCTCAGGTTAGAGTAAACTAAAGGTCATACTTCAACCACTTTTGATGATGATTTGCATTATTTTCCTGGTATGATGTCAAAATTGCTGCATATTACACTAGCTTTTACTTATAAAAGTAGACAACTAATGAGACTGTACAATCTATAGGCATTCAGATTTGAAATTTTTTAATGGTCCCTGCAGGGAAAAAAAGAAATAGTACAATACTGACACAAATGTTTCGAATGCAACATTCTGATTACTCTCTATTTATTTTCCAAGTTAACATATAATTGCCTAATGCCCCATGAAATTCAGTTAAAAATAATTAGCTGTTTTCACCTCTAACTGCTTCAATGTGGGGGAGCACTTGCAATTACAGAAATGACCAAGAACGCAACACTCAAAAGTTATTTCCTCCTTTGATTCCACAGTCACTCCAGAGCCTCTGCAGACCACATTTGCACAGGTAAGGATTACTCATGAAGTAAAATAAATCTGAAGGTGACTTCTCTATCAAATTATGTAACTAAGTGGGATATCATAAATTTCCAGAAAATGCTTGCTTTCCTTCATTTTGTAAGGTTGCCCTACTGGACATCTACTTAAGTCTCTCCGCTGAACACCAGCACCAGCTGAGTGCTATGAATGTTGTAGATATTCTTCTTTCTGCCATACATCATGCTATCTTTAGGTTGCTGCATGTTGAACAATTCTTGCAGACATTTATGGCAGCATAAACACTGAAGAAATGATGCTAACTAGGGACTGAGAATACCAAAAATAATCATGAGCCTCCAAAGACAGAAGAGTTGTCTGTAACTTCCTACTACATAAAAGCATCATTTAACTTTGTCAAACAGTTTTGTTAAAATCCCCCTGAAAGCACACAGGTTGTTAAAGGAAAAGCATCACAAAACTTCCCATTACCAGTAGTAGCAGCAGGGCCCAAATCTGTTCCTAGCACTTCTGTTATGAAACCTAACACACACATGCAAGAATGTTCCTCAGCTAACAGATCACACTCAAAACAAGTAAAGGAAAGAACTGGGTAAAAAAAAGAAAAGCAAATTCTGTCATCATCCCTTTCTCATAAATGGAAAACCAAAATAACCGAGACATAAAGCAATTTGTCCACTATCACACAAAGCCTACAGTCAGTAAGCCACATGAGATCTTAACTTCAGAGCACTCAATCCAACTGCCATTAAACTATAATTAATATAATGGATCATATTCCTATGAATCAGCAACTTATATATAACAGGGTGTCAACACAGATAGAAATTCCCAGTTCCCCTGACTTTTCTGAAACTGTATCATTGATGTGTGTATATGAGAGTTGCAGATTCTCTCCAACAGGTAATAACGTGGGGACACTTCTCATCTGGAACATGAAATGCACAGCATGGAAACGGAAACATGCTATTCAAAATGCTCAGGTGATTAGATACAATAAGAAGGAGCAAAATAAAGTTGCAATGAGAGACCAAAGTTTATGGAAGTTAATATTGTACTTTCCTCTGATCCCCACAAAATAGGCAGAAGGAAGAAGGAATTTACAGACAATCGGCAGGCACAATAATTGTCACCATAAAATTCCATATTTTGTGACTTTATGGGTTTATTTTACAAATATCCTAGCATGAAAGCTCGAAGGATAAAGTAACACATTTTTACAACTGACCATGATTCAAAAAGAATACAGCCTTTTTCAGTATTGTACTTAACTATGCCAAGTTAAAATCTTAGGACACAAAGTTAAGTCCTGGCCTAAGTGCCTTGAGAAATAAGGTGATGGTATGGGCAAGAGCTGGGCAGTTCCAGAAAAAAGGGAAGCTTGAACATAAGAGATGTTACGCTGAGTGGAAAGAGACAGGATAATCTAACATGAAAACTATGGAAGTGCATATTTATAAGCACCCTCAGAATGTTTATTCTGTGTTAACCTAATCCTAGGTAGGTTGATTTCAGCATAATTACCAAGAACCATCAAACATTTTGATTCAAAATATACTTTCCTTTCCAGGTGCAATTCCATCAGGATTTACACCCACCTGCTGGGGAACAGTATTTGTGTCTTTGGGAACTTCTGCTTTTATACAGTGCACTGTGTCACTCTCAGGATGAACAGATGCCTCAAAGAAAGGGAATGATGGACTTGGCTAACCTCTGAGACTAAAATTATTATTTTATTTTTAGTACTGAAGGCCAGATTGACATGTGTTGTAATTGATCACTTTCCATAGTTATACAACTATAAGCTAAAGAGACCAAATAAAGTTGGAAGCATTTGTTTTTTGTGCTGAAAAAACCCCATTTTTTGAGAACAAAGAATAAACTGGCACTTTAATTTCCTGCAAAACAAAATCTACTAGGGTAGAGGAGACCTCTTTTAAGGTGATGACACATCGATTTTTGGATGCAACTATAAGACAGCTTTATTTTGTATAGCAACTTCCACATAAAATATGTTTTTATGTGAACCTTCTTATATTTAAACAGCGCAGTAATTTAATAATACAGTTTCAATGTTCATATAAAATAAAAGCAGGTAAGGAGACAAATTAAAGATGCATAGCTATTTACATCTATATCTTGAGTGTCCAACAGGGACTTAATAGTGCTGTAAATTTAGTCTGTTTAAAAGAAGCAAGCTAAATATCATATGGACTAAAAGCAGTCAGATACCTGGAAGACTGAAATTGAAATGTCAAGGATTTTGGTGACAAGATATTTACTCATATTTGGACTTATGGACATTCATTTGTAGTTACTAAAATATGGTTTAATAATAAGTAAAACATCACTAAAATCTGTCTCAGTTAAAATTTTGCAGCCTGGGAGACATACTTGCTTCTTAAAAACCTAATTAAAAGGCAAAGAAGGTATCAAGTCTCACAGTGCTAATGAAAAATCTACTGTCTGCTTCTATCAAAAATGTGAAGTGCCACTGAAAGCAGATGGGAGGAAGGAGAATTTCCATAAATTATTTGTGAAAGACGTTGCACAGAATATTTCAGAGGATTAAACTCCTTTAGGTGAATTATTGTGAAATTCATGAAAGGCACTTAGCTCCCTCACAGAATTACAGAATTAACTAGGTTGGAAAAGATCTTTAAAGTCGTCAAGTCCAAACTCTGATCTAGCACCTCCTCATCAACTAAACCACGGCACTGAGTGCCATGTCCAGTCTTTTTGTCCAACAAGAGCTTGCTGGTGGAAGGGTAGTTTCTGTGTAACATAGTCCTAACTTTTAATATGGAACTTTGGGAAATCAACCCAGTTTCAAGAAATACCAGGTTTTCAAAAATATTTGAATAACATTTCACATTCTAGGATAGAAAAAAAATGGTTTTGTTTCATTAGAAAAGAACAGAATAATCTCACAAGCTCATCTATCTTGAACCACAATGTCAGGAAATTAAAAAACTAGGAAACAGAAACATGAACTGAACCAAAGGACAAACTAAAGGTGTATTTTAACGTATTAGATGTCAAAACTTGTCACTGCTTTATCAATTGTTACAATCAAGGAAGCAAATGATGAAGTACATGTAAGTGTTGTAACACTATTTCCTGTTTCTCCATTTTTGCCTTATTTGCTCCTTTTCCTTTAGGTACTAATGCAGTGATGCTCCCACATGTGCTTTAAATGTAAGCACATCCAGTTATTCTAATCAGACTAATCATATTTTATGTGCTTTGCTGAATTAGTATCTAGATTTTAAAATTTCATAATAATCATAAAAAGGAGTGGTAAATCAATGAGGGAAGCAATTCAATCCACTTTTTAAAGTATTAATGAGAAATCGAAAGCATTTATTATCGTAACAGTTAAATCACTGCTGAGTGTGTAAATGAGCTTCCTCAAAAGCTGTGAACCTCCTGTGAACCTCCAAAGCTTCACAGAGGTTATCACAGAGTTGGAAAGGACCCACAAGGATCAGTGAGTCCAACTGTTAAGTGAATAGCCTGTACAAGGATCAAATCCATGACGATGTAACTAGCATCATACTTGGACCAACTCTGCTCATCTCAGGGTCTCATCATGTTTCCAACAGATACATTCCAGTGGATTATTTTTATGCTTTCTCCTTTTGGCAGTGTTGCCCTTCGACCTCTTCCAATGTGTTTTGATCCTGAAGACTGTCAAGGATGAAATGAAAGGGTAGAAAAGAAGGTAGGAGAGCTTTAAATTACACAACATATTAAAGTAATGTTTAATTATTGCTTTCAGATGGTCACTACTGAGACATTAGATACACAAAGCAGATGTGCAATCAACAGCTACCAAAGCAGCATCCATCTCATCCACTTACACAGGAGACAAAAGGGAAAAAACATGCTATCTGCTCTGTAACTGTAGCGTAATTTGAACTGCCAGGAACTAGTCACAAGTTTTTTTACATCGACCTGCCCCCTGACAAGGAATGATATAATACTTTTGAATCTATCTTTACTAGAGGAGAATCTAATCAAACCATAAATACTTAATTTTCACTAAATCCTACCATAAGGTTATTTCCCTATCTACCTGTTTACACTTTTTTTATTACTAAAACTAACTTTATGGTCTCTTGAAATGAGTATGGATGGGTACTGACTGTGAGTCAGACGTGACCACTTGGACATGGCTCTCTGGTCAGTTTGAGGGGTGCCTTCCTCACCCTCTCAGAGAGCTGGCTGAGCAGGATGAGCATCTGCTCCTGACACTACAGTTGACAGTTCCATGTGTTTCAGGAAATTACCAACTGCTTCATTTGACATCCAGCGGGAAATTGGGAAATAGGTGAGGTAGACATCTTGCCAGTCCAGGGACAACTTCTATCATAACTCCACAGAGGTCTCTGAATTAATGTAAGCTAGTGTCTCTAGCTGTGTCAGCATTGAGTATTTAAGACATGCTTTAGAATAAGAAATTTTTTTTAGGGATAAAGAACATGCCTGGAGCAACAATGGGGAATCGCAATGCCCTGATAAGCACAAAAACCTGAGTGATGCAAACCGTTTTCTGTGTTGGTTCCTTTCATACTTTAACATGCAAGCACAAATTTTCAGAGTAACAGTGAAAATTAGGAACATTTTATAGAAGACATACACAGCTCCTGCTCTCAAAACCTCATCCTATTTCTAGGCAGTAAAAAGTTTGCCATGTTGGAGGTTGAGAATTGGATATAACAATGAGTAATTTTGTTGACTACTTCCAAATGAAACTAGGATTTCTCCTGGGCCACTCAGATTTTTACAACCATCTTAAAAGAAAGCTAGGAGAGCTATAAAATAAAATGAGAAGCAGCAGTTTTTCCAAGGTTTCCTAAGTTGTCCAAAGAGCTGTTTCTCAATAGGATGAGTCTGAGATTTTGTTTCAAGCAACTCCTTTGGGAGTTAACTTGTCTTGTTACAGGGATGCCCACTTGGGGATGAGCAACAGTAGGATGGGTGGCCCATAGCCTAATGACATGAGCATGTGAAAAAAACTGTTTTCTTGATGTTTGAAGTATCTTTAATAAAGCTGACCTTTGGAAACAGATACTATTCACCCAGCAGTGTATCCTCCCCTGGAAAATCCCAAGAAAAGCTTGTACTTTGCTCTGACAGGAATGAGAGCTTTCTGCACCTGCATTTACTTGGCCAGCAAAGAGGTGGACAGAGGACTTCCTTGTTCTTTCCCACCCCATTGTTACAGCAACTTTCACACAGATTCACAGAATATTCATAGTTGGAAGGGACCCACAAGGATCATCAAGTCCAACTCTTTAAGTAAATGGCCGATAGAGCGACTGAACCCTCAGCCTTGGTGTTACCAGCAGGATGCCCCAACCAACAGCCTTTTTCCAGTACAGTCCATGTACCCAACAAGGGTGACAGCTGCTGAGCAGCCACATCCACAGTATGGGCACATGAAGCACATGGAGCACCTGTGCACCTCTTGGTGCTGTGGTCTGACATGGGGGCCTAGAACCCTAGCAGGAAACCTGTCCAGCATTTACAGTGGCAGCATAAAACATGAAAACTTAAGATTACTTTTAGAAAGACTGTTTAAGTTGAAATTATTTAAATTTTTATTTTCAAGTTGTTTAAACCAGACAAAAGATAGAGTATTATGATAATTTATTTAATCTAGTTTTCCATTGGTAATTTTTGTTTTGTTTTGTTTTGTTTTTTGCCCTGTAGCAAGGTTTATTATTACTAAAATGACCACCTAAATATTCTGATTTGGAATGAAATAGAACCACTATATTTTTTTATGAGAGAATATACTATAATCAATATAAATTTGTTTAGCAATGATCTAGTTTAACACATATTCAGATCTTGATTTCTTATGAAGAGAATTATAGATATTATGTATCTTATTTTCAAAGTGACAATTTTAAATTATCTTCAGTTCTCACCCTTTGAATCTATATGCAGTCATAATTTGCAAACAATATTTGGAGACCTAATTTCCATATGTTTTGTAGTCACTTATACAATGAAGTTTATCTTTTGCTTTACATGTGCAACATGGTTTTCTTTGCTAGAGCCACAAGTATTCCTTCATCTGCCACATGAACAGAGTGGTGGTACAAAAGCCCATCCATCTCCTTACTGCCCTGACTCGGCTGTGCAGAGCAGCCTTTATGCTCCCATGATGAATGTGGCTGCTGTGCTTCTCCACCCAAGCTGTCTTTGAAGCCATCCCTCTTGCCACCTCTCCAGTCATTATGCACCGAACATTCAAATGAAGCTTTTCTTCCATCTCACCAGGAGCTGGATAGCCTGAACTAGAAATCTGGAAGCTGGGAGACTTTTCCTTCCCTCTGCTGTGAGAGGAGGAGTGCAGAAGTAGAGCTCTTTACAGGTGAACAGACCACATGAGATTTACTGACACGCCCTCCATAAGATGGTGGCCAGTTGATAAAGGAGCAGTAGAATCCAAGACAGAAAAGTGACAACATGAGGTTATGAATGACACATGCTACCCTTGGCTCTACACACAGACCTGTCCAGAGGTTTGTGCTGGACCTACTGCGCTACCATGATAAAGGTAATTCAAGCAGCTATCAAATAGTGTAACTCTTATGGGATCAAATTTGGGTATTGCTACATGGAGACCACTCTGTGACCCCTCTTCACACAACTGACTCTAACAAGAGAAAAAGGTCTTATGTAAGTTTCTTTCTTTACTGATATAAATAAAACTGGAAAAAAGCCTCTTTCCTAATGTTTGGGACAAATTAGGATTTCTGTTAACAGATGCAATGAAAAAATCTACTAGCTTGTTTTCTTTTTAAGCAACAGTATAAAAAACAGCTTATTGAATCTGTGTTTGACAAACCTCATGTCCATGTAAAAACTGAAAGAATATTTATACTGTAAAAGCCCCGAAAAGTATAAAACTAGATTCACCTTTACTTCCTTCCTTTAATTCAGAGTAAAGAACATAATAATTTAACCCATACTCTGTACCTGCAGAGAATACTACAATTGCATTGTTCTTGAACAATGAAAATATATTCACTGTAGTATGGGAAGGAAAAAACAGAAATGAAAACTTCAGGGAAGAACCAGGAAGGATCTTAATAAAAAGATGAATAAAAAATTAGTCACTCATGAAGGTTATCCCATGAAAATATCTAGCTTTCTGGGATTGCCTGTCACATTTCAACATTGTAAGGCTTTCTCTTCTAAACTGGCTTCCTCTAAATGCACTGAGTACAAATCAGTGTGAAAAAACTAAAATACAAAATCCAACTAGTGTACAATAGAGGGTGAAAACTGCCCCAGTGAGCATGCACACACTGGAATTGAGTAAAAGCAGTGCACTGAGGCACAAGAGTGAATTATTCTGAGAATGGTATTGAAGATGTGCAGTACCTCACCTGAACAGGGCTTACGGCAGCAGCTCTGGTTTCCATAGAGCTGCACCACAGAGCGCTGGGAGGACACAGCCACGACTATGCATGTCCTGGGCACCCTCTGCTGGTTTCACAGCAGCAAGTCACCAGGCTTGGGAAATAAATTTAATGAAGTACAAGCAAAATCCAGGGAAAAAAAAACATTTTAACTACAAGCAAGAGTAAAAAAAGAGTTTTCAAAATTTATTGCAAAAAATTCTTTCAAAAAATATCTGCAAAACCTTTCAGATTTTAAACTACAAAAAGAAAATTTATTATTGGGTAGTGTCCCTGGCTCAAAGGTTGCAAATTACTGTTGCTGGGCTTCTATAGAGCTTCTTGATAGTTGCTTAAGTCTGCTTGCAGTTTTCAAAAAAACTTTGAAGCATTTGGTTAGATTTCAGTTTTCTGTTCCTTTTCATGAGAACAAGACAAATAGCCTAAACATACAGATTTTAGCAAAGGAACTGGTCACTGATTTTTTTTTTCTTTTAAAAAGTAAGTCAAATATTTTCCTACCACCTACCTCAGCTGTTTCTAGTTATAGTTTCTATCAAATTAAAGATGACACCCTACTCTCATAAACAAAGCATTCAGCATTTCTTGCTTTCAAAATCACTTTTTTCTCCTTTAACATAATTTTCATAAACATCATGGCTAGCAATAAGTTCTCCTTAGTTTACAGGACTCCTCCTAACTGCTGACAGAGTTCCATGTGACTCTTCATGGTCTGCAAAGCTGACATAAACAAAGCTCTTGCATGTCTGAAATTACCAAAAGCAAAATGAAATGGCAAAGTATAACAGTATTAACCCTCATCAGCAGACGGGAAGTAAGGCACCAATTCTACATAATAACCAAGTGAAAACATATATAAATCCCAGTAAATTCACTTAATATCCCTCACAAATCCTTCATTTTCATAGTTCTTCAAAACCACGGTAATCTTCCTTTGGTCACTGCTGACACTTCTAAAAACATTTTTAATCTGTACCATACCACTAAAGAAAGGAATATCAAATCTCAGGCTTGTTGCATCAGCAATACAATCAGCAAGTGCTTAGAAAACTTTTCAGAACATGCAACATTTGCACCTTTGTGAGAGGAGCTGACATACAGTTTCATTTCAATTTTCACAAAAAGATATTCTCTCAAAAGAAAAATCCTACAATACACTTGACAACTTGCTACTTCCTATGGATTTGGTTACAAAAGTGTTCATCATTTTAGAATGCTGAATAAAATATTACATCAATAACCACAGGTAAGGTGGTTGAGCTTCAAAGATCTCTCGTTTTCTTGCCCACAAATCACTCCTCAGTCCTTCTACAACAGATTTCTCAGTTCCTCTGCTGTTGTTTCCCTGCTCATTTTTGCATCCTCCTCTAAGTCCATTAGGTAGAGATACATTCAGATAGAAAAAACTGCAGAAAATATAATTTTTGAGAGAAGTTAATAAAGTACTAATGCATTTTTTCAAGGAGCACACTGTACACAGAATCAATGTACAGGTATACAGGATACAAAGAATAATGATAAAAGGCAAAAGATTAAAAAGAAACTATTTCAAAATTCTTATTCTGCAGTCTATATAGCCAGAAAATACATGCTCATTTCTAGAAATACCATAATCCATGAAATATTTTTTAAGTTTGTTACATTTTTTACCACTAGAAAACAACAAATTTAATGGCACTCTGATGCAGAGTATAGGATCCTCACCATATCCATGAGCAGGAAATATGAACTCCTCCCACCATTTTTGCATTCATCAAGCTCTGTTTTATGCAGGAGAGAATTAAATAGTGGAAAAGCAATAGTATTATTTTCAAAGAAGTGACAGAAAAAGGTGATGTGAAAGGGAGCATTTGCCACACGCCATAGGCAAGACCTAGCAATTCCTGTACTGCACTGGGGCCAGTAGAGTTTAGGGCTTTGCTTGTTTTTTCAAGTGTTCAGAACATGTCACAAGGGGCCACCCTTCACAAAAGGCACAACCAGCTGCTGACCTTGCAATTCATATAAGGTCCCTGAGCACCAGTACAGATGATCGTTAACAAGGGGAGCAACTCATCCAGCTGCTATTCTTCTCTTCCTAAATCCAGAGGCCTGCTGCAAAGAAGGGCTCAAAAAGTGGATAAGGTGTCCTGGAAAGGCAGGCTTATTCTTTTTGCATGCTCCCCTCACTGCACATAACCTGAGAAGCTGCTCTTGGCACAAAGTGTGAGTATGTTTTGGGGAAACAGTGGACTTTCTCTCTTAAGGTGAGAAAGTAGGCTGCAGTGGCTGGCTAGACACCACTGCTCTATGTAGGCAGGAAAAGCATAGAAGAATAGTAAAAGTACACAGAAACTGCTCCTTCAAAACCCCTCAAAACTTCACTTTCAGACTGAAGACACTGGAAACCATAATAATCGGCTTTGAAATGCCCCCTGCAAAGAGCTTTTGCCAAAGAAAAGAAATTAGGGTGAAAATAAAAACTGGGGAAGTGTTTTGTCAGTCCAGTAAAGGGTTTTGTGCCTAAAGAAAACACACTGAATTTCCTACTTCACTGCCTTTAGAAATGGGTAACAATGACATCTGAAGGATTCAAAAGTGCACTGGAGGAGACCCAAGAACATCCCCATTAGGAACAGTGATGACAATGAGATGTAGCACATTTGTGCTGGCTGTTACCTAGCATGGTCAAGACTACATGAGGAATGGGAAAACAAATGCAAATGTATGGTGTATTTGAGGTATCAATCTACTGATAGTATTTTGGAAGGTCAGACCATGTAAAGTTTCAGAATTAACTTCTGGCCTTTTTCCAGCAAGTGAAACCTTGAAGTAGGAACCACCTGCCTATAGTATCTTTAGATACAATTCTGTTTCAGAACAATCCAAACAAGCACCTACAGGGGTTTTATCATCTTTCGTCTTTCTTGCTCGTAACTGGGCTCCCTTCAAGTATAGCACCTGGTTCACAAATCTGATTTGGCAGTAATTATTATTCTGAAAAACATACTAACTTTGAATACTTCTCCTATTTAGAAATATTAACCATGTGGCAAAGCTCAGTATAAAAAGACTATTTTGCTGCCTGCTTTAAGTACTACCACTATTGTGGCTCAGGTAGAAAAGACAATTCTGATCCCTGGATGACCAGGGGCCTCGTGTCTATATGGCTAAATATTATCCTACTCTCAAGGCACCTGCCTGTGCATCTGGCAAGACACAGCAGTTTGCCTGGACATATTTGCACTCCCTGTGCTACCTCACAGCCTGAGATTGTGGTTGACTTTTTTTCCAGCAAGTGTCAGGGTACTTAAGGTTGTGCCTGTCACAGCTCACCAGCACACCATTTCCTACAGTATAAAACTAGACATTGGCTGGCTTGTTTTATAGTATAAAACTGGGAACCTCATATTCTCCCATAACAGAATCAACCACCAAGACTGAACCTTTATTATATATGCAACAATATTTTGATTCACTTAAAAAAAATAGAACAGCAAATAGTGAAAAAAAAAACCAAACTGGTGTAACCAACCAAATGTTTCATAGCAAGCTAAATTTAGAATCCCAACTTAATATTTAGATTTTTAAATATTCAACTGATTTTCAGAGATGATGTGCATTTAAATCTGTATATGAACACCCCTATATCTAACTCTGACTCTTTTGAACCAGCAAAGGTGGAAGACAAGCACGTGTCAGCTGCAGGAACACCTTAAGTGTAACACGTATGAGAAAAGAAAAAGTGAATATTGAAGTCTGTGGTTCCTTTCCTAGCGTAGATTGTAAATTCTCCAGCTAAGCTTTCCATAAGCGTCTGTAAAATGGATATATAAAAACACAGATAATTCCACAATAATAAATTTAAATGTATTGCCTGTCTTTGGTATGTAGCTCAATCATGCTAGATTGTTACTGTAAGACAAGATGTGTAATTTCAAAGCTGCATTCTAAAACGCTTAAAAGGTTCCAGTTTTGGGGGGAATAAAAAAAAGGTGAGACAAAAGAACAAGGATGAAATTTCTCGAGAAGGGCCACTAAGAAAATGTAATTTTGAAATACATTGTTTTTTAAAAAAGCCAATCAGATGGTAAAAGAGTCCATGAGTTTGAACTTCTCCAGTTCTTTAGCAGACTTTTTTTCTAAAATGATAAAAATATTTACAAAATCGCTTTCACATATTTGTTACTTTCGGATTTATGTTCGTTTACTTTAATGTATCAAGATGAGAGACATTTAGAACAAATTAATTCTCCAAGGTGGGAAAAGTGAAATTCTTCACAGTTTTCAGACAATTTGTTGGTTAAATTTCTTCACTCTGAATAAGAAAAATTAGAATATCTGGTGACAAGGTGAGGAAGGGAGAAGGGAAATTCAAGGCTTTGGTATTCACTACTATGTGTAAGTTGCATGGGACAGCTACTGAGGCTGCTCTAGCTTGTGCACAGCTTTTCAAGTTGGATATTGGAGGAAGGTTAATCTGCTGCAACATGTGAAAAATGCCATTTTAGTTACATTCTTGAACATGGTAGAACCAGACTATCATGACAAATATATGTTATTTTCAATAACATTTTTATTTCTCTGGTTTTTTGTTTTTTGGGTTTTTTTACATGTCATTCATTGCTTCTAATCTGGTTTATACAGAAATGTAAGAACTTTACATTGAGAAGGAAATTTACTGAGGAGAGTTAGGCAGCACATTCTAAAATGAAGTAAGAAAACTTTATTAACCTAGAGCATTCATTTTTAAAAAATCCTTTTAAGAAAAAAATGACCTTGAAATAAGACATAAGCTTTCAAGAAAGCAGTATGCAGATGAAAAAAAGAAAGCTAGAGGACATAATGGATTTTCAAGAACAGTGACCACATATTAAAGGGCTGCTCTACATGCTACAGTGAAAAGATCTACTTAGAAAGTACAATTGTTTTGGGAGAGCCAGAATATAAGACCAATGCATTTAAGTAGCTTTAATTTCCTTGCTGTCTTTCACTCTATGAATTTCCTAGCACACAACAAGTCAAGTATAGTACTTTCTGTTTTTTTCAGACATTTCACACAGTCTATTCCATCATACTCTTAGAATTCCAATAAAATCTTTATTAGGGCTGACTGCTCATAAATCCCTGCACAGAGAAGAGAATTTGAAAGGAAGAGAAGTTATCCCCTAGAAGGCTTTGGGCTTAAAAGCAGTAGAAAAATCAAGGAAACTAGAACCATATCTTCTATCACCTGCTCTTCTAAAGGCTGCTGAAGAAGAAACTGAGACACCCAAGACAAAGAGTTTGAAATCCTGGACCTAATGAAACAGTCATGACCCCTGGTAAACGAGTGAGGCTGTATACCACATACAGGTTTAGATTGCAGCAGAATTATTTTAAAGTCTCTAGCAATAACATGAAAGAATGTAATAACCTTAATCAAGAAAATGGTATTTTCTAGAGACAGCAGAAAGCAAGTGATACTGCAGCCAGCACATGTAAAACTGGGATACTACTGTGAAATGTACCCTTTTAGCTACTGAGGTAATTACTGATTACTTTTAAGTGTCTCTGTACTAAGTAGACATTCCTCAATAGTGATGCTTGGGATTGGTGATTCACACAATTTGGTAATCTCCCTTTTTCATTGCTGTGATGTTTGCCCCAAACAGCATCACTCCCAACAGCTCACTAGCTGTCTGTGTCTGTATTACAGTGATGCAATACACAGATGTTTCACTTAATGGACAGGTTACATGGGCATTAATCAGAAGATCCTCTAATCAGCGTTCAGAGCGGAACCCCAAACAAGGGCAGTATTTGGACTGGGAGATAATGCAAACAAGGAATAAAATAATCTTGGATTTTACACCAACACCTGAGTTTAGCACACTCCTTGCAAGTGACATAGTTCTTCACCACACTTTTGGCTGGGTTGCAAAGCATTTACTACTTAAAGATATCCAAATTGGTATTTTAACATCTGTGTCAAGTTGTACTTCCAAGAACCTTGTAAGCTTACAAATATTTAAACCTACCTGAGTTTTGTGGGGTTTTTTTTTTATTGTTTGGACAGGGTGAAGGGGTGTGCATTTTTAATTGAGGTATAAGCAACACTAAAAAAATGCTCAGTACTTAAAATCTTTGGATGCTTGCTTGCTTGTTAATTAGTGAATATTTAATGAGAATGCATGCATTAACTTCCACTGAATCTAAAAAAAAGAATGGTTGATTCATGCTTTCTAACTGCATCTTTTCTCATTTCAAATTAGGCTAACAAGCTATTGCCACTGAAAAAAACCATTATCTATCCAGTGTTTTACATATAGATCCAGCCTGTATAGTATTTCTGGTGTCTACTAGAATATGCTATTTCATGCCACCTTCCTGTTTTCCACAGTGCTTCTGACCATGAAATGAGGATTACGGGAAAAAAGCATGTATGAAGTGCACACACAGAACCTGAAGGCAGTATGCACACAAAACTTAAAAATCACATTCCAATATTTTGTAGAAATAACATTTATCCTAATGACTTCAAAGTTTTACATTCTAACAAAAATAATTGGTGCCTCACTCTTTTTATCAGTTCGCAGAACTTCAGCCCTCCAAATTCATAGTTTTAATACAGTGTTTTTTAATCAACGTGGAATTTGAGAGATGCCATTATTTTGCTTTTAATAAATAGCAAAATTATAAAACAATCAACAAGCATTTCAACTAGCTTTCAGTACTTTAATCACAGCTTTGCCAGTAGCGTTCTCAATAGTGAATTACCTACATTGGTAGTCATACTGTACAAAAAATCCATGAGATTCAAGATAAAGACTTATGGTTGTCCTAGATTTAAACATCTCACTTATGCAACTGAATGACATAATTCAAAGGTATTTCTAACTTGCAGTAAGAGGAATTCTGTGACAGAACTGCCTGACAAAATAACGTAATGCAAGCACGTGAAAAAAAACGAACTAGATAAACTACTACAACCTCCAGTAAACATTTTGAAAGTTGAATGTCCACTTGGTATTTATGTATTTACACTACTGAAATGACAAAGATTTTCTTCCAGAAAATCACTGAAGCCAAAATTACATTTAAAATCATACAGACAAAAATTTATTGATTTTCCCTACATTTTTGTCTGAAGTTCGAAATACATGGTCCTTTTCAGAAGGAAAAACTTAAGGCACACTTAAAACTGCATTGCTCAATGAGATGTGATTACCTCAGAAACAGCATAAATTCACAGTATTTTCTCCCTTGATCAACTGAAGTGGCAGAGACAGGGCTTCCTTTGACTAGATGAAGGTGAATGCATTTTCAGAAAGGGCTCTATACACTGAAATTATTTCTGCTTAAGTCCTGCTGTTATCAAGAAAAAGCTACATTAATTACAATGAGATCTATGTTTAGTGTGGAAGTGACATTCAGATGTAAAGTCCCTGCAACTATGACTTATGTGAATCCTACCAATCTACATCTGAGTTAACAATTCTATGTCCATTTAACACCCTTCACTTATTCACCTAATAAGGATTTCTTGCACTGGTTTCACACAATTATAATGTTCTAGTATATAAATCAATATGGTTGTGACCTTGACACATGCTAATGTGAGCACATATCCATTATGACACAGTTATGCATACAGAAAATTATTCCAGAGAAATTTTGCAGCATTAAAACATTAAATTAGCAAGGAAAAAAATCTTCAACTAGCCTATTTACAAGTTAAAATGCTCTCTGACCAAACTATTTTATTTTTTGCAAAGCACAAAACAGTCCCTTGTCTGAGGGCTTTAAAAGGATTTCATTAGATAAGAAAATTTAAAATTAGTGCTAGTGACTTTAAAAGAAAAACGACAGAGTACAGAATATGATTAGTTAACCAGTGACACAACTAGTATCACTGTTACTATGCAAGTGCTGAAATGTGCATCTTAAACTCTTTGAGAAGGAAAACAAATATTTATCTGCAACTGTACAATATATCTTAACAACCTCTTGATTTTTAAGAGTGCTTAGATCACTAGAACTGCCCCCTCTCTAATCTTTGGTAGCAGAGCATCTCAAAGATACTAAGAGTAGGATATTCAATGAGACAACCCTTTTTCATCAAGTTTGTGCAAGACAGGAATACAAGAATAATGGCAAATACAGTTTTACAGCTTACCAACTTCGACAAAAACCCTATTAACAGACTCTCATCACTGACAAGAATCACTTTTCAGATCCTATATGGAAGTCATTAGTCAGAGATGTCATGAATTTTCTTTTAGTAGCTCTACTTGACTTTTCTTGACTATGAGGTATCATGTACATACATTAATTAAATTATGTTTATTGCGCACCCAAAGAACTTGTACCAAGTAAGTGGAGTGAACATCACTATCAAGGAAACCTTGATATCAAGGACAACCCTTCAATGAAAAACATAAGACAAGTAACAAGGAAAGATGCTTTTGCCATTCCTGTTCAAATAAGCAGCTTCAAATTAAAAAAGAACATCCTGTCTTATGCCTTTAAAAACAATCTCTCATCTTTACCAGTAAATGGCTTCACAGTGCATGCCTAGTTGTGGAAGCTCAATACTTGAAAGGAAAATGTGACTACTGCAAAATTCAAAAGAATCAGCAGCAGATGTCACAACAGAGAAAGAAATATCCTTTAATTACCTGGATCAACAATAACAAAAAAGGGAAAGATTTTTTAATAACATGAATTAATAACAAAAATCTGTCCCAGTTATTCTTCATTACTCCTGATATTCTGAATAGGTTTTAAAATTATAAAGCTGGAGTATGACTTTTTACAAGAGCATGTATCGATAGGACACAGGGCAATGGTTTTAAACTGATAAACAGCAGATTTAGATTAGATATTAGAAAGAAATTCTTTACTCGGAGGGTGCTGAGGCACTGGAACAGGTTGCCGAGAGAAGTTATGGATGCCCCATCCCTGGAAGTGTTCAAGGCCAGGCTGGATGTGGTTTTGAACAGTTTGGTTTGGTGGAAGGTGTCCTTGCCCACGGCATGGGAGGTGGAACTAGATGATCTTTAAGGTCCCTTTCAACCCAAACTACTTAATGATTCTGACTATTCAGCTCCCATTATCAAGCAACAAAAAAGTCACCCTTATTATTATATTATTTTTCAAGACATTACTGAAAACACAGAGAATGAAATTTACAACCCACTTCTACCAGTTTTAAAGCAAATTACCTGATGATGTGAGTTAGATGAAAAAGTCAAGAAAAAGAGTACTTTCAGTTTGACCAGCAGAAAATATCCTTGCACATGTTCAAAACTGTTCAAACTGTATATTCAGAGACCTCTGCAACAATTTGGCTTGGCTTATAAAAGCTTCCTATACATAAGTTTATTTTATAATTTTCAAATGGTGCTTAGGTAACGCCTGTGAATGCCACACTACAGCCTTGATTACAATATTCTCATCTTGACTTAAGTCAGGCTAAAAGTTCCTTAACTTCAAAAAGTCATTTAAATCACCAAAGTGGCTCTAAGTTTGGTATAGAGCTCTACTGAAGCAAAGGAATCTAACAGAATATATTCCCCATAGTCTGTAATAAAAGGAAGTACCACATATAAAAAGAAAGTGTACCAATATTTCATAGAAAAAGGCTTCAGCAAAGAAATCATGTCCTTATAGCAGACAAAGGCTACATTTCATCTTTATGGATGTAGTGTTCTACTCAAATGCACAACAGTGAAAGATCAGAACCACATCCTGTTTAAAAAGGTAAATACATCAAACAACTTACTGATGCATAAAGCTTTCATGTAAATGTGCGTGCCTAAATACACTGTGTTGCCTGCAAAGCTACCTGAAATATTTTTCAATATATCTGTTACTTATGTGAATTGTATATCAGGTTCTTCAGTTGCTAAAACCCAGAACCTTTCATCACTACAGCAAGCTTTAAACAGGCATAAGCCAGAACTGCTGCCCCAATGCCTGGGCCCCATCTTCTTTCTGTCCCATTCTCACTGTCTCCTTTGCATCAGCAAAAATTACAAGTCACTCCAATGAATCACATCAAAGAATTGGTCTGGATGACAGGACAGCTCCTTTCAGTACACACATTGGCTTATGACAGCTTAATCTACAATAAAAAAGGGAAGTCTTCACTCCAGCTCTGAAACATTTAAAACTTCCTACTGGCAAGATACAGAAACCAGACTGTTTTGCTAATATAAAGTCCCTTCAAGTTTCTAAACGTGGCTATTTTTGGTAGTATATGTTTGCATGCTACATTAATTAAATAAGAAATAGAACAGTTCTAGCTGTAAACATGATGCAACTGAAGACTGTACAACAAACTTTTATTCTATAAAAAAGCAGTGTTTAGAAATTGATGGTGTAACACATATGTACAGTAGCCAATTTATTAATGTTTGAAAGATATTAACAAAGATAATAGGTTTATTAAATACATTGTTCTATACCACTACCAACCTAATTGTTTAACAACTTTCACCTGGTAATTTACCTAAATCATACTATGAGCAACTTGGCACACTGCCAGTCCCAGTTTAGAAGAACAACAGATTAACTTCCAGTTCTAAGGAGGTTTTGAACAAAATGTTTAAAAAGTAAAGCTACTGCCAATATGTGTTTGATTTTGAGTATTTATTTCCGTGGTCTATGACTGAAGCCTTTTCAAACTGAATATGTTGAGTGAAATAAAAACCCTTAAGTTCATAAAATATCCTTAGAGCTATTTTGTGCTTTTGGACTTTCACACAACCAAATCTGCCTGACCAGAACACTATGAGTAGGTGGTGCAGCAGCATCAGTCAAATTCTTTGAGCCAGAGACTACCCATGAGGATACATTTACCTTAAACATTGTTCATCTTAATTCCCAAGACACGTTCTGGTAATAAACACATCAGCAAGGTCCATTACAAAGTAGTTATTTAATGCATACCTAATGATTACTAGTTGCACAATAGATAATAATTCATTTAAGTCCACTCTTTCCAAGGGCTACCTTCATTAAGCTGTTTACTATCCAGAATAAAAGTCCCTGTGATTGAAAAACTGAACCATGACATAGCATGAAAAAATACCCCACCTTCCAGAGGAAGAGGACAACACACACATGTAACTTGCTTCTAGGTTCAAAGGCAAGCTAATGCTTTACACTCATGTGATGTTTTCATACTTTCACCCCTTTGAGGGAAGCAGAAGGGGAAATAAAACTTGCATGTTAATGCTTTAAAGTTAAAGATCAAAATTCTAATCTGAGCTAAAAATGGTCCTTTTACCAAAGGGGCATTCATGTAACAGTATCTATCCCTATTATATAATTATGCAAGAGAAAAACCACTTTCTTAAAACTGAGTGAAAGGATGCTTTCAGACACGGAATTTCAACAAAACTTATTTTGAAAGAAGTTGGTGAAATGCACTTGAATGGAACAAATTGAAAATCTGACATCATCCTACAGCTTAATCTTTCACCATCAATTGAAAGGATACACAAGCAGCAAAGTAGGTGAAACAGGAGAGAATAGCACTACTAATTTACCTAAGCTGTCAATTCAAGCCAATTCATCTCAACAATTTAAAAAGAGGTTCAACTTCAGCGTTATTCCATCAAAACACAACCCCCCAACTCTTATTTCTGTTAAAAACATGTAGGGCTTTTAGATCAACAACAGCTTTTTACTTTTCATGCAACATTTCTGAACTTTGAGTCATTAAAATCGATTAACCACAAAGTACTCAAACACTATCTACCCAGAACACCAAATATATTACAAAATAGAAAAATGCAAGTATTTGCTTAAGTTTTGGCTTCATGCATAACTGCATTTTAAAAAGTAAGCTAGAATCCTACTGCATATTCTTACAGTATATATGTTCCATCTTCTAGAGGTAGTAAAAACATTGCAACAATGTGCATGAGAGGATAAATACAAGCTTGACAGTACTGCAGTGAAATAAGTTTTATCTTACTACCTAAAGAAGGTGAAAGGCAAATTTTCACAACCTAGTTTAATTTCAATTTTATTGAATTGCCTACAACATTCTGTGAGTGCTTGCACATACACAGGCACGCACAGAAAATGTGGTATCTACAAACAGTTTATACAGATATTTACATACATGTTATTTACATCAACTAATATGACTGCATGATCTTTTGATGTAAAAACCATATGCTTCTTGCACATATAACTGTTGCATTGGTTTTACAAAAGTAATATAAACCTTTTGCAACAACTAGCTAAGCACATATAATAACTGATTCCAAGTTTTTAGAGCTTGCAGGTTTTTAAAAAAATACAATACCTAGAACACTGTTATCAAACAAATATGCTTTATTGGCATCTAAAAACAAAATGCACCCAACATTAAAATGTACTTTTTACTTTTTTAAACCCACTGCAGTACGAGGAACAAATCACAAACACTTACTTTAGAGAAAACAGAGACTATAGTGTAGATTTTACAAAATCACTTTTAATCTCTGTGTTATGCTCCTTAAGTAACATGGGCCATTTTTTTCTGCCGAATTTTAGGAACATAAAATATCACAGCTTTATCTATACTTTAAAATTCTGCAGCAGCCTAAAAACACGGACAAGATACACCAGCACCTCTTTTCAAGTATAACAATTTCGATAGCCAAACTAAGGGTAGTATCTAAAAATTTCCATTTTCTTCCATAGGAAGTCTTTGTTTGACAAGCTGTTAATTTATCATTGTGAAATTAAAAGCAACTGGGGGCAATTTTATGCTTTACCAAAGAAATAAAATAATATTTAAAAAAAAAACAAACCAAAAGCAAAAAACAATTACCTACCATGTTCAAATTAAAAACAGTGTTCTATACAAGTCAGTTGTACAGTTATTTAAGTGAAAGATGAACATGAACATCAGATTAACTTAATTCTGGCAGACAAAAGTGAACTGCTACGGTCCAGTCAGCCATTTATCTATTACAGAGAGATGACAACTTTACAAAAGGTATCTTTTACCTACTGAGTGATGATTATGTCCCCTCAGTTTCTGTGCTTTCTACCACTGGTTCACTCTCTATATCAGCTTCTGTGTCACTCTTCTCTTTGTTTATCTCAACGGAAGATGTCAGTTTTTCATAAAGTTCTGGATCATCCTGCACCTGTGCAGTTGGTGGCTGACTTTCTGTCTCTGTATTTTCACCATTTACCTGGGGCATATTATCAGCTTTGCGTTGAGAAGTGGCCCCATCAAAATATTCAAAAACGCGTGGATGTGGAGGCGGGATCCAGTTGTTTGACATTCTGTCTCTTCCAAACCTGTTCCCATTAATTTCTCTGCAAAAATTAAAATCTCTGTCATCCCTATCCCTCTGTCTTTCCCAGGGTCTTCTGCGGTCATCAAAATCTCTGTGAGCATCTTGTTCAAATCCTCTATTCCAATTGGGACCACTTCTACCATCAAACCTATAGTTTACATGCCGAAACCTCTCTCTGTCTTCATGGAAGCCTTTAGGGCCACCATAAATAGGGAAGGCATGGTGCTCTCTTTCATCATAATCTCCTCTCTGTCCCCAGTGCTTGTCTGAATTGAAACCAAAATGCTCTCTTCGGCCAAGGTTATCTATACCTGGTCTTCCAAAATTTTCTCTCATGTCTATATGTGGTCTTGCGAAGTGTTCTCTTCCATCTACTGGAGGCCTTCCTATACCTTCTCTTGGATCAACTGGTGGTCGTCCAACAGAATCTCTGACATCCACTGGAGATGGTCTGTTAAGATTCTCTCTGTTTTCCACCGGAGGAAAGCGATAATCTCTGTCTCCCTCCTGTTGAATGTTATCACCTCCAAGCGCTAGTCTTTTCTCTGGATTAGAAATGCTATCGATATTTTGTCTTCCTGGCGTTCCAAAAGGTCTTTCTGGTTGATTAAAAATATCTCCTGGAGGAAAAGGACCTCGAGGTGGTGGTGGGTGAAGAGATGGATCGAGGATTGCGGGAGGAGGAATACTACGCTGTGGGGGCAGTCCTGGCTGCATTAATGGAAACCTTGGTCCAGGTGAATGGGGCATTAGGCCTGGACGGATATCTATAAGAGGCATTCCTGGCATTCTTTGATTACTGATATTTAAATGAGGCATGTTTGGAACTGCAGCTGGATGCTGCATTGCCAGAAGTCCAGAATTACTTGAAATATTTGGTGGTGGCACTCCCATAAGTCCAGAACTAGTTGAAACATTGGGTGGTGGCATTATGAGAAGCCCAGAGTTGCTTGAAACACTCGGTGGCTGTACTCCCGCCAGAACTCCTGAGCTGTTCGAGACACTGGGTGGCTGCATTCCTGCCAGAAGGCCAGGGCTGCTTGAGACACTGGGTGGATGCACTCCTGCTAGAAGCCCCGAGCTACTTGAGACATTTGGTGGTGGCACTCCAGCCATAAGTCCAGAGCTACTTGAGGCATTAGTTGGCTGAATCCCGCCAGCAAGAGAAGGGCTACTGGAGACAGCAGGTAGTTGCACTCCTCCTGCAAGACCAGAATTGCTGGAAACAGTTGGTGGCTGCACTCCCCCTACAAGTCCAGAGCTGCTTGAAACACTGGGTGGCTGTACTCCCCCTGCAAGTCCAGAGCTACTTGAGACAGTGGGTGGTGGCCCTTCTCCAGTAAGCCCAGAATTGCTTGCGACACTGGGTGGCTGCACTCCTCCAACAAGTCCAGAGTTACTCAAGACATCACTTTGCACTAAAATGAAGCAACAAGAACAGTTAACAGAAAATACCAGGGTAACACACAGCAATCAAAACAAAATGTAGCTTAATCCATATTCAGGTAATGCATGCAGTGATGATACTGCTGACAAGGTCTGTCCCAGTTTCTATAATGAATATATATTATTTCCATCGCATTGGTGATATATAAGACATTATGCCACAGAAATTGATGTCTCTACATAGTAAAGACCATACAGCAGCCTAAAAGTGACAAACCCCACAGCCATCACCCAATTTATGCAACGAAACTATTAAAATCTTTGATGAAATTCTATAGATTTTATAGCATCCTATCCTCTCCTGCTCCTTTCTATTGCTACTCATGTAATAAAAAGGCACTTTCAAGAAGTTTTCTAATGTGTTCCCAGACTCAGCTTTACTTCTCAAGACTATGAGAAAAACACATTTGAGCATAAACTGCAAGAAATCAATGATCAGATGAAGACAAAGATGGTTCTCATCACTTCCCCAAATTAAATGCAGACTGATACCCTACCCAGCCCAAAACTTCCTATTCTGTAGTTTAGCGCAATGGACTATGGTTTGCAAAAATCACTCCAGGTGTGATACTTCCCGTATGCGGTCATATCAGACAACGAAGATATTTCTTACCAGATCTATTGTTTTCATTGGAAGAAATCTGAAGGTCTGTAAGATGTGATCCTTTGTCATCTGATTCTGGTTTGTTGATTGGCAGGGGATTAAAAACACTTCCAGCAGATAATGTTGGAGTAGGCAGATTGCTAGTAACTGTGCCAACTGGTAGAACAAGGCTAGTAAAAGGAACATCCTTCATCGTCTCTTGTGCAATTGGTAATGGAGGCTGAACTAAAGCTGTAGAGAAATAATGGAAGTGTATCACAGTAATGTAGCTTCATATACTGAAGCTATCAAATTTAGTTTGGCAGAAGTCAGGCTGATAAATCAAAAGAAATTAAATTAATTACCCTCAGTGGTACATTTTTTGATAACAAGCTTCTTATCCTCAATCAGCAATGTAATATTTAGGGCTTTTTTCTAGAGATCATGAGCTGCAGGCAAACCTAAGCAATCAGTACGCTAACATATCTTTAAATGCTTAATGAATACAGTTAGAATGTTAAATTAAAATAAATAATGATATATTAATCAGTAACTAAGAGGAAATAGCTCCAGTAACAGCTACATGTGTTAGAGAGGTCCCAATACGGAACTATGCATATAAATAATTAACAATTTGCCATAACTTTTCTCAGTAACTCCACGCTAGGTATAATTTTTCAACCTACTTTATAAGCTCTCTAAGTCTTTTTCTCAATGCCTGCTTAAACCAGCTAAACAACCGCTGTGTTTTTATTTTACATCACACAGGATAAACTTGCTTTTGATTAAATAGCAAGGAGTATATAAACCAATTAAACTTTTCATCACACACAAACAATTATTAGAGGAATCAAACTTACGTGTTGGAACAACTGGTGGGACAACAGGTGGTGGGACAACAGGTGGAGGGACAACAGGTGGAACTGGGGGAGGCATATAACCTATATGGAAAAAAATGATGAATAATTACATGAAAAGCAAATAAACTTTTGCAGTAAAAGATTGCCTACATTATTTATCCTGAAAAGCTGCACCACTGAACACTAGCAAACAAAGATTAATGGGAAGAGGCAGCTGTGGTTATTGTTTTCAGAAACAACCCCACCTTCACTACAGATGATCTGCAGGTGCATCTTTAATTGATTTGTGCCAATACCATCCAAAGAAGAAAACTAAGAGTTTCAAACTTTTCAAAAGCAAGGAAATTGATTTTAAGTGTTTTTAAATTTTAGTTTTTAGCAAAGGTAAAAATCTGTGATTTCTTTTCTCAACAGAATACATTGGTAAAAATAATACTAAGTTAGATATAAGTAATTTTAATCTACCATGAAATTTAAGAGTCAAAGGCAAGCTCACTCAGACAGTAAACATAGCTGACAGAAAACTCTGATGTACACAGAGACATATGAACCTCCTATGTTTATTACAGATTTCATTTTTACTGACTTACCTGGAGGTGGCTGTGAAGGGTTGAAACTTGCTCTCAAGAAGGGTGGAGGAGGAATTGGGCTATAACCAGGAGGCGGGACAGACATTGTGACAGGAAATGCAGGTGGAACCAAGCTGACAGCAGGCACAGCTGGAGCTACTGGAATCTTTTTTCAGGGAAAGAAAAACAAGCTGCTTCAATACTTAATGGAATTCAAGAACATTAAAAGGGATGAACTGATCTAACTGCAATTCACATTAAGCACTAAATGTACCAAATGCTTTGTATATATTTCAAACACTGAAGAATTAGATTGCATTTTGAAATGGTACACTACAGGCAAACAAGGATACTGGAAGAATCCTCTATTATCTTTAATTTATTCTCAGATAGCCACGAAATACAGTTTAACACTACATCTATTCAAGAATTAAAATTTACTTAACACAGAGGGGAGAATGCAGAAATGCAGAGAGAGAAAAAGAAGAAAAATGTAGATACTGTAGCAATTTGAGAGCATTTTGAAAACAGCAATTCTAGTCTCATTACAAAAACTTACACATTTTAGAACAGTACTGGAAAATTTAGTTTAGTGTGTGTAATTATAAGGCTAATAATCCCGATGAAATCCTGAAAATTACTTAATATTTCTCAAACTTCTGTTTGAGCTATGCATTGTTACAGTGCACCATATTTACAATGATGTAATTAGAAGCAGTATAAAAGCAAAATATACACGTATATTCAAATATATACTGATCACAGCGTACATTAGGAGACAGCTGAAATAAGAAGACTGAAGACGGTTTTTGTGAAGAGGAAAAAGCTCAAAACCCAATTTGAGCAAAGGCAAATATATTAACATTCATATAATTTTATGTCAGTTCAAGAACTGGAAATGTCTATACACGTTTGGAAAGATAAAACACTAATACAATAAATACAAAAACTTTTGTATTAAGCAACTGCATGAAACGACCAATTATGCTCCACCATGGCAACTGGCTCTATTCTAAAATGTTTCAGATATGAACACTAATGGATGCAGGGCTTAAAAAAATATTTTATCACTTAAACTCAGCATTAAAGTTTATCTACATTGAATAAAAGTCTGCCCATCAGTTCGGTGGGGCTTTTGCAAACTCAGACAATACCAACCTGCAGCATAGTGACTGGTTGTGTGTAAGCTTCTGTCTGCGTTGTAATAACAGTACTCTTATCAACTGTAGCACTCTGTGTCGTTTGCGTATTTTCTTTAGCAGCTTCTGAGCTTCTGGCTGTTTCCCATTCTTTAAAAATGATGTATTTTATTACAAAAAGATAATTAATATGTTATTTTTGTTCAAATATTAAAAAGTCCTCTTCCTTCTTAAACAATACATTTGAATCTAGTATCTACATAGATTAATCACAAAGAGCCCTCAAACTTATTATGAAAAGAACTAAGTGCAATTATTTATTATTACATATTTTAAAGAATATAAAATATCTTTATCTACCTACAATGCTGTTTAATTATGCCTGTATACAAACTGATTTTTCAAAACTTGATAAGTTTTCTCACCAATTATTCTGTTAACAATTTGCAAGATAGAGTGTGCTCCTGTTTTCTATAAACTCCTGTAGCCAATATATCTATGTTATTGCACAGCAATTGTACAATGAGAAAGAATCCTCATGTTAAACAAATCTCACCCCAACCTCCATTTCTTCTATCTGCCATTTCTTCAAGAAGTTTTGCACTTTAAGTGCAACATGGCGATTGTATTTGAGTAATGTTACACATTTTAATTTCTGTCATTTACACTCAATTTTCACTCAGAGCAAGACTGCATTTTGACCTGAAGGATCCCTGTCACTACCATAAAAGTCTTAATTTACTGTTTATTGCAGTATAGTCAAGTTATTTGGTGCTACATCAGTTTCAAGAAGTTACAGTACAAGTAAGTCTTTCACAAACCTAACATACTGTTCAACTGGGTTTCAGAATCAGGTCTAACACTATTTGTTTTCCTATCTCTCTGACTTTATGGAAAACATACCATTAGGTTCTACTAAGATGTGCGTATCTGAACAAGCTCTGATTTCAGCTTAAGTCTTATACCTGAATATAAGATCTCCTTATTCACAAGCAGATAACAATTTCTACACAAATTAATATTTCACATACCAGTGCACAAAAAGTTCATTACCCTTAATATAAGCTAACCTTTATTAACTGGCCTAAACTAATTACTAATTACTCTGTCACCAGTTCCTCAATGTCATGAGAATCAACTAACTATTAATCTAAAAATACAACCTAGATTTCATTAGAACAGTGTCATTTATTTTGTAAACAAAGAGCTCAAAAAATCTATGTAAATGAAAAAAGAGCATGCATTTCCTAAACATTAAGTTTTTTGAGAATTTGCAATTACCAAAATAAACACATTTTCTAACTATCTGAATTGTTAATGTCTGTACCTGTATTTACTGTTTCCTGGTCAATCATGCCACCTTCAGCAAAGCCCTCCAAATCATCTAATTTCACTTTCTCCCATGGAATATAGGAAACTCCCAGATCCACATCCCAGAATTGCTTGTATTCTGTTTTCACACCTTTATTCAAAGCCCAAGCGATCTGAAAATAAAACCCAATTGGACAAATTGGTTAAATCATATAACCTGGGAACAGTATATTTCAGATTTTTTCCTTCAAGTTTCTGTCACTGCACATCACTCCTTAGTGTCTGTTTATTAAAAGCTTTAACAATATTTGGATTTTAAATGAACCTGCAGGAAGTTTCCTTGGCCCCTGCAACAGGTATGTGTAAGACTATTACATCAGAAAGCTTAAATTTGTTCTACATTAATCCTGACATATATGTCTGGGGAAATTAAAAATACAGTATTTCAAGGACTTAACATAAACCATTAAGAAGGTAGAAAAAACCACCAACAATACTTAATAAAATACTTAACTCTAAAAATATTATAAAATCTAGTATTGAGTGACTCACATGGTCAGGTACAGGACTTATGCTGTACGTACATAAACTATTTTCCAAGTATTTCCTAAATATCAAGTCATAATGTCATTTTGCTATCTTTCATATTGACTATTAAAAGCTGCATTTTACACAGAGAAAGCAATTTACACCTTACTGCTTCATTCTTCTCCACATTGCACATTTGAATGAACAGCTGCTAAATGAGAAATCATTATAGTGAAATTGTATTGTATTTGAAACGGACAGCATCCTTAGATTAAAATCACCTTACCTTAATAATTTTGGATCCAATTTTATAAGACCCGGAACTAAGTTTCTGAAGAGCACGATACGCATCTTGTCTATGTACCATACAGACATAAGCACATCCTCTTGGGGGAATCATCTATGGAAAAACAGCAGTGGTTTTAGAAAGTAGGAAAATCAGTACTTCACATTATGTAACTACACTAATTGAATACTAATACTATAGAAGGAAAGGCTTACAGTGTAAACAATTGCTACCTTAATCAGCCATAGTAACAAGTTCAGACATTAAGAAAATTTAAGAGTGTCACTGGCAGGCTACTTCAGTTTTAACACTTTCAAGAAGCAGCAGCAAGCTGAAGAATGGGTGTTAAAAATGACATGAAAGATTTGAACAACACAGAGCAGAAATAACCTGGGAGCTACATTATGACAACTTCAGGAAAACAGAGGTTGATACCTTTTCTTAAGCTCCAAATTCTCTGTGAGCTGAGCAATAACCTTCCACAGAGGAGCAAAGTAGTGATTAAAAGTATATTGCACTTTTGAAGGGTAGAATCCTCACTCCTGAATGTGATTTTTTTCTAATGTTTTATTGTATCTATGTATGGATGGATGGATGTATAGCATGTTTTATGTATTGTATGACATGGCATGCAATCTTTGCAAGCTTACGAATTATGTATGACAATTGCTTATATCAGTTTTAGTTAAAAATCTTGGTGTGCTTTTACACTGTTAAATGCACACAGTAACATAAACATGTAAGCTGACAGATTGTAAACATATTTTAGAAGAACTGCATTAAGATATACATTGTTATCCTAGGTACTTAAGCTTTGTGGAATGTGTAGGACTATCTACAGTATGGTTTGCCTTTAAATTATAACAGGCACTGGAACATTTATGGTTGTTACAATACTTTCCTTTGAACTTTCCCTAATTGATCAGTCCCTGCAAATCAAAATGAGGTTTAAATGCCTGGCTACAGGGTTGGTTTTTTTACTTGTGAAACTTTTTAAAAGGTAACCTAAAGCCATGATAAGTATTCCTTATTAATTACATATTTGAATATATTAACATGACAGGAAAACAGTAAAAATATTATCTGAAATGAATGAATTTGCACAAGATGCATTTTAAGACTGCTGAAACAAGAGGAAAACCCAGACTTCTCTCATGTAGAATTTTACATGCTATTTTAGGAGAAAAATACTTTCTCTTGAAGCTGAATTATAGGCAACGGAGGTACTACTCTAGACACCTAAATCTAAATTACTCTAAACAATAAGAATTGTATCTCCTGATTATAAGCATCCTTTTAACTGTCACATTCTAGAATAAACTTTTGTTTACAATACAATTTCTTTTCTTCTAAATGTTTTATTGAGAAGGATTCTACTTAAGGAATCTGCTGTTTGGAATGTAACCAAGAACAATGTGGATACACATCAGTAGGTGTTCTTAGGCCGCTAAATGAGAACAACTGTAACTTTTTGGTTAAACCTTGGTTTAAAAACTGCATAAATTGCTAGAGCTTAGGAAGAGCCTTTTTACCATGAAGTCTTTAGAGTTTCAAAATAGAATAGATTGAAACCAGGCAGCAAATACTATGGCCACAGCTTTTGAGCTGTGATAGAGAAGTCTCTTCAATACAAGTTTAAGCAGCTATAAGGAATTCAGAGGCATAAGCATGCTTAAGTTTCTAGCCTATAATTCCTGAAAAAGCATAGCAACACACTTACTTACATTAATTGACTCTATTTGTCCAAATTCTTCAAACAAGTTCGTTAAATCTTGTTGAGTAGCCTTCTTGTCTACTTGACCTACCCAAAGAGTAGTACTGCAAACTGTCAAGAGACACATTCACATCAATCAAAATACTAGAACGTTAGCTTTTGAAATACTCTATATATAGCATGAACGTAAAAGGTTTTAAAATAACACATAAATCACTGATAAAGACCCAAGAATAGTAAATCTATTACTTACTATATAGAGATTAAGTATATTAACAAAAATGTTAAAGGGTTAAGCAACACCAAACATATCCAGTACAAGTGTTCATTCTTCTTGCTCCATTTTCTTTTAATCAAAATAGTACTTTAATAGCAATAAAACCATAAAATTCTGTAGATTATCAGCTAAGGTAAACTGAATTATAAATTACTTCCAGAAAAAACCAAAACATTTTTCCTCTACTTTCCATTGAAAAAAACATGCCTTTAGGATTGAAGTCAATTTTAACAAAGTAAAACTAAGTTCTAAGTGGCTAAAAGTGTATTACAGATGGAACTTAACAGTGCAGTGTTATGTACTGCATTTTCACCCAAAAGAAATAGCAACAATACTATTAATTTACCTTGGGGAATAACCCAGAAAGATAAACTTATCTGAGGCCCATCAAGCTGATGATGTCCACGATCTGATTCTTGTCAATTCCACCACAAGCCCAGATCCCTGCAAATGCCTTTCAAATGTCCACCCATCCTCCTCGCCAAACATAAACACTCACTGACGTGAGCTAAGACTTCTTTCTCCCATATGTACATGGTTCCAGTTCCTGTCTCCCAAATACTGCCCCATCTATGTGTGCAACTTGGATTTCTTGGCCTGCCCTCTGCTTAACCATGGAAACATTCTTTCTTCATCACCATCTCAACACATCATATCCCCTTTGTGCACCAATCCTCTTGCACCAAACTGGAAACCAGAGTCATGTATTCCTCTGTCAACTGATATTTTCAATTGACATCAGCACTCTGCAGTGCTGAGAATGACCAGTCGTAAGATTTCTCTTGGACAAAAGCTGCTCCTTACATGCTTATAGATTTCCCTTTTGTATCTCATGGTGTTAAGCTCTGTGAAATAATTCTTCAGATCTCAGCAAGTAACAATAATGGCTGTCACTAAACAAATTTCATGAAGTAGAACACTAGTCAGGTGAATTATTTACTAATTTAATCACCTCACCCCAAAGCTTCCACGCTTCACTTAGCCTCCTTAATATCTCCTTTACACTTCACAGAACCTCAAATGCTGCAGCTGTTCACGAGGTTACTTAACATCTCTGTCTCCCAACTCCCAGCCATTCATATTATAGCTCCTTGCCTTGTGGACTACTGGGACAAATCTACACCCTAAAACTGATTTGTTTCTTTTCATGTGAAAAACCAGAGAAGATGGGAAAAAAAAAAAGCATCTAAACTCCAGTACAGTCCCCAAAGTCACCTTGGAACAACATAAAATATTAATGTGAACAGAATACTCTTCTTTACAAAAATGAGTTGTGAGCTGCTTATCTTGTCAGATAAACAATACAGTTCTAAGAGACAAGATAAATGAAAAACTACATCAGGAACAATTTATAACCTACCTAAACAAAGCTAAATTCTCAAAATACATTCCCTTTGATTTAAGCAACTATGTGGAGGAAGTTATTTTTCTCCTTACTACCACCATTTTTTTTTTAGTATGTAAATGACAGCAGTGCACAGGCTGAAATCCACTTGGTTTTTGAATATTTTATTAAGATGCCACCATTATGGTCTGCCTTACACTAGCAAATTCCACCTGCTTTGGCAGTACATTCCTCTGAAAATCTATTTTAAAAACACCGTAAATGTTTTAAAACATGGGCTTCTAAGATATCCATCAAAGTGTTCAAAGTGTGTACCACACACTTTAACATTTTATCAGTCTAACAATTTTCAGATCAAGTGCTGGACACCTTCAAATGCCCTGTTAAAGACAGCATTAAAGAGAAAGAAGACTGTAACTTAGAGGCAGCCCTTGCTGCTCTCTGTTTAGAAGCAAAATCACTGGTGCAACAGTGTGAGAAAAACATCATGAATAGCATGATACTTGCTCTCGTCTAAGATGACATGATGTACCTTTCTCAGTTGTAAGAAACATCAAAAATTAAACTTATACATAAGTAGTCAAGATAAATCTTGTTCTGTCAATGAAAATGAAGCCTTTTTTGCATTTAATCCTACATTATTAAAACACTAAGCAGGTGCCACTTACCACTTAGTGTTTTTGAGCGTATAGGAGGCAATCCCTTTTTCTGACGTTCTTTTTCCCTTTCCCTAGCCCTTCTCTCACTGGAGTATGACCGGGATGACTTTCTCTTCCTTTCTCTTGATCTTGAGCGTGAACGTTTTCTGTGCTTACGTTTACGAGAACCAGACCGTGATCTAGACCTTCGTTTTCTTGGCGACCTACAAAATACTTACTTTTAGTATACTGAGTTTAAATAAAAAAAATCTGACTTAGTTGTCTTTTAACTACAAACTTTAAGCTCTGCACAGGTATTTCCACTACATTCACTGAAATTGCTTCAGGAAATAAACTTAATCCCATTTGGGTGAGGAATAGAAAGGTACGCTTTTAAAACAAAACACATTCAAAATATTCTATCTCTACAGTACCTAATTCTCTGGCACAGAAAGCCTGTCCAGCTGGCTAGTATTACCTATTTCTGCAACCTGAACCTGAGGTCTTAAAAAATTGCAGTTAAACCAGATATATGGCAAATGAACTGTCATCCCAAAAATCTGTATCTAACACACAAATATTTAATGAACATGTCTTTTCATTGCCAAAAACTGTTTATGACAATTTTGGAAAATACAGAATTGAGACTGACAATCACAGATTGCAACTTTTTTCAGAAAACCTTCATTTACTTAATACAAGGTAATTACAAAACCTTGAACGAGATCTTGAACGAGTTCTTGATCTTGAACGAACAGCTGATTTCTTTTCTTCTTGTTCAAAAGTCTCTTCTTCAGCAACATCCTGACCTTCATCTATGTCCATGTCCTGAGGTCAGACATAAATGATGTTCAGTTACACTTAATAAAAATACAATATATGTGACTTGAAATCATGTTAGTATGTGTTTTCCTTTCCATTTCTGCAATAAAATTTCAAATAGTTTTACCTGTTGTTGAATATCCATTGAATCATCTACATTTGTTTCCACTTCTAAAAACTGCTGTTGACTACTCCCTTGTGATGGTGATGCAGAGTGCTCTGAACCAAAATTTCCTTCTTGATTCTCCTCAGGGCTTGCCTAAATAACAGTTAATAATGTAACATAAAGCCCCTTACAGTTACAAATGCTTACTGTCAAAATGTAATACTATATGAAAAGAGTAATCCCACTTCTCGTTAATATGAAAGCTGAACTGGGTATCACTCCATTCCATTCTTTCTTTTTGGTATCATCCTTAAACACAAAACTTTGAAATAATTAATATTCCTGATTATAAAAGATTAGTGTCTACTTGCTGAATCAAAAACCCACAGTACACACAAAGCACACAATTTACTGCTTAATTTGGCTGCTTCAAAGCCAAAATTCACAGGACAAACATAGCTGTATGTACAGTGACCCTGAAAGATACCCACCTGTTCCCCATGCATTAATGCATGCACATACATTAATAAATGCTATTCTGATACTAACGTAATAAAAATATTTGCAATACCAATTGAACTAGTTAAAGAATTTATACTAGTCTGAACTTTCTGACTGTGCATGATTTCAGACAAGCAATTACTGAAAGATAAGGCAAGAAGTTATGTCATTTATGTCAACATGGCAATTTCAAGAGACCTAACAAAACAAGCAGTTCTGAATAAACATCTAAATTAAAGAATGTGGAATATTAAAGGTGTTATGATTTGCTAGAGAAAAACCATAATGGCCTGTGCATTGCCTGAAACTACAGATTTGGAATAAGTATCTCTAAGACAAGAAAAAAAAATCAAGAACTAGAATAAATGAAATTACAATACTTAGAAATTATATGAGAACATTTTTGAAAAGTAATTTAAAATTTATAATCCATTACTGCAGGTAAACATTTCAGTGATCTCACTGTATTTTAACTTGTAGTTAAACAAATTCTCCACGTTCTATCTGCCCAGAGAATGACAGGAAGTTGACAGATTGACCAGTAGTAACAATGTTATCTTCATATTTTGAAAACATTTTATACTAAGTCTGTAAAAAAAATTCTACTGTAATTCAGTTATTTGCCTTTTGACAGTATGTTTTGTCTCATTTTTCCTATATTTAATTATTCTTCAATAATCTGTTTGCTGATATCAATGTCCACATTTCTTGTTGCTCCTTCTGTTATCTTCTATCCTCTCTTCCCCTCCCTCTGCTCTTCATCAGATGCCTAATAATTTTGTTTTGTGCTTTATCTTTCCTTCTCTTTCCCTTTGATCTTTCTCAATTAAACTTACACATGGATTTAAAGAAAATATTACCCATAATATGTTCATTACAAAGTAGTTCCAGCAGAAGTTTGTATCTTTTAGCTGTTATCAAGGTGAAAATAAAACTTTCTCTCCATAATGACTAGACAATAAGACTGGATCTGAAGGCAAAATCCTTCAGGTCTTGGAAGGGAAAATCAAATAGTAAGGGAAGTCAAGTAAACACTCTACCCATAAATATATTGTAAACTTTGATTTTTCTTATTTTACAATAAGATAGATATCCAATATTTTTATTTTCAAGTTAGACAGTTACTTTTTGATATGACACATCAAAAGCTCAAAAGAGATGTATTCTTCAATGCTTTATTCCAACATTTTTATTGTTCAGACAGAAATGGCTAGGTATCACCAACATCCAAAACTATTTAGTCTATAGCTATGTTGTATATTCTTTTTCATTTACTATGTTTAAATGTGAAATTAAAATAAAACAGTAGAGAAAAAATATCTAGCAAAAATTAAATTAATAAAGTCACAAATTCAAAACTTAAATGGCATTCTTGACTGAAAGCCGAGCCACTGGCTCAGGTAGTGGAATAGATTGCTCAGGGAGGTGGCAGGGTACCCACCCCTGGCAGAGTTTAAGAGGTATCTGGATCTGGGTTGGGTAAAGTCCTTTAATGGTTCAGGGGTTACAGTGACAGTGCTCGTTGACAACTGGACTTGAGGATCTTCATGTTTCTTCCAGCCCTGACTATTCAATGGTTCTATGACTTCACCTTTGCACAGCTTAAACTAAAATCTCCAACAGATGTTTGTTAAGTTCATGATCCCTTGTCTTTTCTTTCAATCTGAGACTCCTATTTTACTGTGAAACCAGATCCAAATACTTCACAGAAAATCCACTTTATATCTGGGCAGAATCAAGATAGAATGCTTTTGTTTGTTTTTTTTTTAATGGGATCAAGAGGGGAAAAGAACAGTTAAGTACTGAGGACTAACCTCAGTAGAAATAAACCAAGTTACTCCAGTGTAGAAAGGACACAATTCAAATAGTTAAGAAGGAACCTTGGCTTGTCTCAAGCACCAGTACTTAATGAATAGTTTCTCAGGAAATATGTGACTATTCTTTAGCTCAGATTTTTCAACAGAATGAGAAAATTATTAGTCAAGACATAAAACCTGGGGAAATCAAAGTTATCCAGTCTCTATTCTGCCCTCCCTTCAGAGACAGGAGCATAATCACTTCAGCACTCACATTATGCTTCCTGCAAGCCGGGGAAAACATTTTTCACCCCATATAAAGAGCTGAACAGCCAAAGCACAGTCATGTCTAACTCTCCTGATGAGTACTCTTTCCTAAGAGAAGCAAAATGTACATCCCACACACATGGTTGTGGATTTTTTTTCTGGTTTAAGCACTTTTTTCCACTTATCCCACTTGTCTGCAAGCTTCTGTTACATGGTCAGGTAGTGACAAAGACTTTAATTATAAGAAAACTATCAGTAACAGGACAATTTTATTTGTCCTGGAATATGGGGTTGTTTTTTTTTTAATCAGTGGAGAACATAAATTACTACAACAGCCACAAGATGGAGTTCTCACCTTTTGAGGCTGCTGCTGTTCCAAAAGCTGCTGTCTGAGATGTTCTAAATTTTGTTGCTGTAGCTGCTCAGCTAGTTGATGAAAAAGTGAGTTGTTCACAGATTCTGGTACTAATGGCCTGAAATGAAATAATTCAAATTAAGAAAAAAAAAAAGGCTACAGTTTTTCTCTTGGTTTAAACAATTAGCAAATAGATCTTCACAACTGGGTTTCAAGTTCAACTAAAATGTAAAATAATGAGGACAATATAGCTAGTTCCACCTTCTAATATCATCACTATCCCATTAACAATATAAATATAATTACAAAAAGTGAAGGACATGCTAATTTTCAGAAAAAGTGAACAAAAATTCTGGCACACAGACTTATAGTAAAATATGTTATGTTTAATGTAGTTAACTGTATTTTCTGTTCCAACTGTTTTAGTGTACTTATGCTCTGAAATAAACATTTTCCTTTCTTAATCCTAATGTTCAACTAGCATCAGGCAAATTTCAGCCTTTTCCCTAAGAAACATAGCTTGGTCTTACAATTGGGAAGAGGGAGTTTCCTTTTTAGGCTCTTCATTTTGTTCAGATTCTTCCCCAAAGTCAAACCTGTCCATCAGCTTCTAGGAGAAAACAAAATAAGGATTACTGAACACTGCTTATATGTCCCTTTATGTATAGTTCCTTTACAAAAGGAAGATGCCCTTATGTCTCAACTTAAGAAAAGAAAAAAAAGTTTGGCAAAAACCTGAATAGAAAATGAAATGTCACACTGCTACTGCTATCAAACTCATGAATGCATCAAATTCTGCCCCAGCTTTCTTGAGCTCTGCTGCTACAAGTACTGTTCCTTCCACAGTAACAAACAGCAACTTTGGAGTAAAGCTTAAATAAAGATTAATCTTATGTAATGGTACCTTTAATTAGAAGAACTTACTACGAAGAGGCCAACTATTCAATCCTTTGGTAACCAGCAAACTGCTCTGCTCATATCAAGAGAAGACCTACAGCTTGAGTACTTCACAAAGAATTATTGTATTTTCACACACATGTGTCATTTAGACAACCTGAATTCCTTCAAATACACTGCTCCTTGAAAACAACTTCTCACATAGTCTGCAAAAAAAAATCAAAGCAAGCAGTTATCATGTAAAAGGAGTAAGCCTTCCAAGAGATAAAAAAAAAGGTATCTGAGAAGGAGAAAAACTTGGATAAACTTTCTGTTTTATCTGTGAAGATGTCTACACTGGAGCTCCGCTTAAGTAAAAGTGTTTGTCTATTAATTTTAAAAAGTCCAGATGTATTTTAGTAGCACTTTACTTTCTTGAAAACTATGGAACAAGCATGAGTAAATACAACAGATGTTATTAATCAGTTAGACTGCCGTTTTTTCCCTAATTATCGATAGAGCTGTGGTATTAAAGCCATGTCCATGCATCTTTACAGACACTGGAAGTTTTCTGAAAAGCATAGCTAATGCTATACTACAAACCACCACAACTTCTCAAACCTTAATCTAAGAAAAAAAAGCAGAGGATGAGGACATAGGGCTGTAATTTTGAAATATTAAGGCAAAAATATCTTCAGCATCCAGCCATGATGATTCAGTAGCCCATTTTCTTTCCCTGGCTGCTCTGTTTACTCTCAATTACTGGAGTACAGCAAGAAGAACAAAGCATAAGCTAACTATAAGACTGATCAATCAAGAATTTTTAGAAACACTTTTCCCAATATAGTATTTATGGAAGCAGGACTGAATATGTCTCTGAGAAAACACAGCAGAAACACAGACCATCAAGCTTACGTGAGATGGTATGTTCAAATCCAGAACAACTTTCACCATATATATCTAATCTATTTAAAGCAAGGTGACTGCCTTGTTGTTTGTATTATTAAAATATTTTCAAGTGAGGCACTTATAAAATGCTTCTGCTCTGAAAAAAATTGCGCATTTTAGAAAAACCTCAAACTCAAATACTATTAATCATCATGTATCTTCCATCATGACAAAGTAGAAAGGAAAATAACAGAGTATGTATTATTTATACATCTAAGGAAAGAAATAAATAGAAAGTAGTCAACAGTTCATGACAAGCAAAACAAGCATTTAGATTAACTGAGGCCAGAGAAAACCAAAGAACTTCCAGCCAAGACAGGTAAATGTGCGGCATGATTTTTGTTTACATTTGTTTTAAGTAACATTGTACATATTGACAGGAAAAATCTGAACTGAAAGATCTTTAGTTTGTAAAAGAATACTCTCGATGATGAAGTAATAGAAATTAAACCGAACTAAATATTAGGATACCAAGTTTAATGTTACACACATACACACAGAAAAAGCACAGAACCTCCCCTTTACACTACATGTTGCTTTAATTACCTAAGAAGAAAATTTGTTCAGAAAAACCAACAGAAAGGAATAAAGACATGAAAAAAGCTTTTTATTTGAAAGGAAACAAAACTTTTCGTAAGAATCAGGGTATTCTCTTTGGAAATTAAAATAAACTGAGTAGGATAAATGCATAGGAAATGTTGATCATATTTTTTTTTTTACCATAACACAAAAATATGGCTCTGTAGCAAGATCAGAAAACATGCACATTTCATGTTGCAAAAATAATTTTTCACTTAATGCATATTAATTTGCACGATTAATTAACACAAGATACTATAGAGATTGAAAACAAAGGATTGGAAGAATTGCCAAATGTGTTAGGAATAGGGTTTTTTTAAAAAAGGTGGATACTTATGCATTCATCAAAAGTATTTTCCTGCACTACTGATACTTATTAACCAATTCACCAACGTTATGTCATGGAATGAAAACTATGCTTCACTGTTGCCTTTGGATCATAATACTAACACATACAATACTAATACAAAACTTTTTTTAAAAGCTGCCCCTTTTTACATCTGTATATAAACATCTCATGTTTATAAATGGAATGTGAATTCCTTCAATTTGCTTCATTTAGGCTGCCCAACATTCAAGACAGCCACACCTACAAGTATACTTATCCATGGAAATGAAGGAATTGAAGTCTGCAGAATAGTGAGTGCCATATTCTAAAATACTTTCTCTATCTAATTATTACAGTAGTCCCTACAAACTGATGCATTTATTCCATGGGATTACACCTTCTTGAGTTGATGGTTACAGCTGTAGTATAGCAGCAGTACAGGCCACTCTTTTCCTGACTTATTTTTACAGTTGCATTACTTTCAATAAAAAGAGATTATCTGAGTTAAGAATAAAAACTGTTTTTTTGCTTCTCCAACATCCTTATTCTTACTATTTATTCACTCCAGAACAATTCCACTGAGATTATATACTCACAAACTGTTTCTTCCACACATAATAGAACAGTGTTTATTTATCTGTTTATTTATGTGTTTATTTATTAATCTTTGAGCTGTATTATACTATGACGGCAATTGCCTGCATGGCTGTTGCTACCTGGCATGCAATAATATTACTTTTCCGTAATTCCTGCATTCTGGTTTTGTTTGGTTTGGGGGTTTTGGGCTCTTTTTTTGGGGTGTTGGGTGGTTTTTTGTTTGGTTAGTTCATTTTTTGGTTTAGGGTTTTTTTGCAACAAAAGTTTATTTACCTACAGGCTTATTTATTCATTTACGTCACTTTGTGGCTAAGATTGAAGTTTTCTTGGCACATACTTTATAATGGTAGAAAATCACAAATCCAACTTTTTTTACTCTTCTGAGAAAACAATGTATATTAATTTCTGCATATTTTCCATTTATTATATTGTAAGAAACAATTCTCACTGCTGTGTTACAAAGGGTGAGTAAAAATATGTAACAATGGCCTAACTTTGCTAAATCAAATCCATTACTATGTTCAATAACCTTTATGCGTCCCTTCCAACTCCAGATATTCTACAATGTGCCATTTAGCCCTAAACTCATATAAAACTAGTATTTTCATTTACACTGCTCTGTCTAGACAGTTTTTTTAATACTTTCACGATGTAGCACTTCGTAGTATATTAATGTATTTTTAAAATGTCCAAAGTCAAACAATAAAATCCAAAAGAATTTTTCACTTGCATATATATTTAATAATAAATACTTCTTCAAATTTCTAGGATTCTACTTCTACCTTATTAAAAGAGACACTCTGTTCCAGTGGATTAAGTGTGTTAGCAGCAGCAGCTGCAGCTGTGAGTTGTGCTGTGAGGGCCTGTAACTGGACGACAAGACCAGCATCCAGGGCTTGAAGTAGCGAAGGCTGAGGTTTCTGCTGCTGTATCTGCAGTGTCTGTATCAACTGCTGAAGCTGAAAGAGAAAAGATAACAAATGCATTGAGCGAGATTTTTTTTTTTTAAGCAGAAAAACAATGTACAAAACAGACTTTTCCCCTTCCACTTAGTAAAAAAACCCTCAAGAATGCAGTATCATCTAACCTGTGGCTATTATTTTGTCTTAATTGTTTTCATTTACAGCAAACTTTTTTCCCACTTACTGGCTAATTTGTTTTCTGGGGCTGATAAGATAGGCAGATGCTTCCTCTTCCTAACTTGCTCTGACAGGTTGCATGATGATGCCAGTCACCACTCAGGATTTCCTGCTTTCTAGGGTTCCCCTCTTCTGTTTCTCCAGTTTGATTCCTTCTGACCTGAAAAAAATCTGTTAGCCTACTCCAGCTTCCTAAGGGCCCACCTATATTAGGAGAATCTGTATCCTGTAACAACATTTGTACAGAGAAAAGAACTGCACTGTGACAAGCTCCACTTTACGCTGATGCAACTTGTTCATAGGGAGAGCTTGCACCAATGTCTCTGTACAAGTCACAAGTGAAATCTCAGTAAAACTAAGGTTTGGCCTGATAGAATGCAATTCCCTTGCTATGTTAATGAAATATAAAAAGTAAATGTACAAATCAATCACCTCGTCTACCTTGATTTCCTTACTTCAAATTCCTATCTTTACATAATCTTCTAGAGAAGCTGTCCTAATGAGAAAATAAAAGGCTTTTTCATCTGCAGATCAATTTATCTGTTGAACAGGGATTCTTCCATAAAATTGTACAGATTTGCCTTAAGAAAAATTATTAACCCTATGGAAAGAAGCTCTCTTAAAATGCTGTGGAATTAAGAGCAAGCAGTCCTTAGACATTCCATGAGAAAAATCGCTGGAGCCTTATCTTTAGATATTTGTGGAAAAAAAGTTGAACAAATGCAGGTAGTTCAAACTATGCTGACATAAGTCCCTGATTACCCTTACATCCATATTCCAACTGTTACAGGTTTCCCCACTGAACTCTTAGAGGGTTCAATGCCTCCCTTTTTACTAGCCTCACTAGAAACTTCATAAACTGATTAGGTTGAACTTCTTTTCCACAATGCATCACAAATAGGCGTCCCTTTTTCGTGATTGTTTCAGAATTACTTTCTTGTAACACGAAATAATTCTCCCTATTCTTTTAAAAACAGTTATACAGATTTCTTATACAGCAGAGCCTCTGAAAAGGCTTCAATTGTTGTTCTACCTCAGCAAGAGCTTTCACTGATTACTGCAACAGGCAAAGCTTAAGAGTTCTCCCCACCCCCACCTGGCTGATCCACAGAAGATGAGCAAATACAGCTGGTCCACCTTGTGCATTGCTCTCAGTAGGAAGGAATCAAACTGAAGAAGCAGAGATGGAGGACCTAGAGTGGAAAAATCCTGGGTGGGCACCATTCTTGATGTTTTCATATTCTTGTTGGTCACATCTTTCTTAGTCTGACCTCTCCTATATCTAGACTCTCAATTTATCTGCATGCATTCTTACCCATAAACCACAACTGCAAGATTAAATCAAGGTCTTTGGAGCTGGGGCACCAGGGAGAGGCTGTGGCAGATGGAGTGATTTGGAGAACATGAAGAAAAGAGATGGACAGGATGGAAGCAAATATCATAGTTCATCTACCAATCCTAAACATCTGTATGTACGTACTTATTGTCTACCCAGTCTTACTTCACACTTCCGCTTAAGATTATTTTGAGCTAAATATCAAAATGTTATTTCTTTTGATCTGCTGTCTCTAAAACCCTAATTTCCTTCTCATCTTAATTTTTTTCTATTGCTTCATCATTTTCTTTTTTTATAGTCTCTAAGCAATAATCTTTAAAATTACCTCACTGACATTCCATGTATTTACCATTCTCATTTCATCTCCTTTCTTAAGAGCTAGTCCACTACTTTTCCTCACTATTTCACAAAGTATCCCACACGCTCATTTTGCTGCACTTTTCAATGATTTAATTTCTTCCATTGTAATCAGATGAAAATATTCCCTCCACTTGACTTATGCCCAATTACAGATGACTCTGGTTAGCTAAGTACTACAAAACATTCTCACTAAGTGAAGTTGTTATTGTCAGCACCAGATATTTCAATGGTCACTGCTTCTTGTTCATATGTGTGGGATTTTTGTTTAGTATGCCAGCAGATAAAACAACCTCAGCCCAAATAAAAATCATAATGCCAAGGTTATGCAGGTGCCATAGCTCTAGTACAGTCTGAAAAATGATGATCTACATTTTTACAGATGGCCAATTGTGTGTGCGCAATTTATGTGACTGCAGGTTAAGAGGACAAGCAGTTCTTGTGATGCTGGACATCAAGACACCTTTTTGGAGTCGAGAATTTAAAAAGTGAGGAAGATAGTAACTTCCAAAATCTTATTTTTGAATGCTGCTAAATAAAACCTATGTTTAGCTGATGAAAAGACGAAAAATGGAACACAGTACACTTCTTGAACAAGTTTGCTCCCCTTCTATTATTCTGTACAATATTTAGTTCTTCTTCAGGCATCCAACCGAGAAATATGCTTTAACTTGCATTCTATTTTATACCTATATCCATGAAATCTTATTGTTGCTTTTCATCTAGTAATCTGCAAGAGATCTATGCTTGTCATCTATATTGACAAGTATGTATTACAGACCATCTTACATGAAGTCACCCTCTGAGACAGTTTTAAGGAACAAGCAGGATTGGTTACAAAAGGTAACAAGGAGCTCTAATTGAACTGGAACTTACTTGTGAACAACCTCATGAGATAGTTAAAATGGATACTGGACATAAAACTAAGAGATACGCATGAAAGCATTCCTTACCTGTAACTTAAAGACACAAAGTATCAGACAGTTTAAAGTATCTACAGTGTAACTGTCTACAAAACAGTTACCTGTTGGCCTTGAGGACTCTGTAAAATCTGCGCAACAGCAGCAAGGGTGTCTGTGTTAGCAATCTGAGATACCCAAGGATCAGGTAAACTCTGTGCCACATTGGCTGGGGTAACTGGAGTCACAGGTGTACCTTAAAAAAGAGAAAAACCATTATGTCCAAATATTTTAACATCGAAACTTAAAAACAGTGTTAGAGAAGAAAAGGACCTGCTGTTATTAAATACTGAGAAAACACATCAATTGAAACTATTTTTCTGTCATACACAGAGAGCACACAGAAATAACACAGACTCACATCAACATTCCTCAAGTAGCAGAATTACTTTGTGTTAATGTAGTTCACAGCTCTTTACACTACTGACCTATTGGGAATACTAAAGAAAACACTGATGAAGGCAAAATAAATAGGTTTCATACAGTGGAAACCACATATACAAAAAGATAATTGTTAGCAACCTATTTGTCTGCTAGTCTGAATCTCACTGAACTCACACTTTACTCACAGGAGGAGTCTTAAGGATTCTACTAAAAATTTCAACCTGCATCAGCTGGATTCCTGAGGATTGTTTTACTGTTTTTTCTCACAATAAACAATGAGACAAAATCAGTGCTCCGATAATTAGTTTCATGCCCTAATCCAGAAGAATCCACCATCCCTGCAAATACTTTTGCATTTATAGCTCAGAAGTAGAGATATACCAGTCAATGCTAAATATGGTAAGATTACTCTTTTAAAAGTCAATTTGTGTCAGAATTTAAGAAAATATTAGAGCTGAATTATAATTTCAACAACTTAATGTAGTCATACTATATAAAAATAAAAAATACTGAGCTAGAAGATACAGAAAAGGGAATCCAAGATCTGAAAATTTCACATATTTGCCTTCCCAATGAAAACTAAGGTGGATTTGTCCATCTCACTGCTTTTCAGCATGGGATCACAGCAGTAGGTGAGTTACAAAAACAGGTGCCAAAAACCATTCCCATCTGGACAATTTCCCATATATCCTGACCTCAAAACAAAAAATTCTGATGAAGTGAAAAACTTAAAAATCCATTTTCCTGCCATCGACCTACATAAGCAAGGCAGATCCTCAGAGCACAAAATGATCAACTCTGCATTTACAAAAATGTTCTCCTGTTTTCCTGATTTTGATGGTGTCTGTAATATACTTCTTTCTAGCATTCATTTGATTTATCTAAAGAAACCAGTGAGATATTTCAGCATGTTAACAGGCAACATACCAAAGCTGACAGAAGTGTTTTCATTCAAAGTATGACTTCCATCTGGTTTTGTTTACCTGGCGTATTGTTGCTCATAGCAGCTGTAGTGCTGGGCAAGACAGGGGTCACAACAGGAGGAGGAATTCCTGCTGCCATATCCAAGAGAGGCTGAATAATTTCACTCTTGAACACATTATTCTTCTGCCATAAATTTAGCACTCTAACAATTTTACTCTAAAATGAAGAAAAGATAACAAAAGACCTGAGTCATGTTTATTTTTCTTGTTACTATTGATCATGGAATTCTTAGCTAGCAACATAAATCTGTGTAGACTGAAGGACTTTTATCAAGTTTGCAAAGGACAGTTATACTGGATCAGACCAAAGATGTCTGGACTGTGAACCTAAGGCTGACCCTAGGCACCAGGGAAGAGCTACTACACACAAGTGACAATGTTCTCTCAGCCAAAAATACTTTACTCTTGGAAGATGACATGGAGGGAAAAATATTTTAATGAGGTATTTTTAAGCATTATTAATAATTAAAATAATGAATTATTAGTTTCCTTATTTTTTGTAGTTAACATATATAAATGCAACTCTGTTCTATGAATCAAAATCATTTATGTGCACTGAAAAATGGGCATATACTAGCAAGACTCCTAAATATTTTTATCAGAAAAAAAAGCAGCTTAATATTCAGCAAGCTCTCTTGATGAAATGAGGAATTTAAAAGTTTAAACTGGAACACAATTACCTGCCTATTGAAAATACATAGTAATATTAAAGCATGGATTATGGGGAAGGAAGAAAAAAAAAAATCAAAATTAAGACTTCATACAATTCCATTAGCTGTAATTCACTGTTCAGCTCACATTTCTATTACATTTTTTATTATTACAACAGAAGCATCTATTACATCATAAACAGATCACCATTTTGATCTGCTTCCAAATGTTATTTTTTTAATAAGCTTTACTTCCACCGTAAGGCAATATTTTGCTTTATTTGGGGGAAAAATGCCAGTTGTATTACAAAGAGCAGGAAATTCTTCATAAGATCTGGTATTTGCTATCACAAAGATAGTTTAATTACTTGAGTTCTATAAAGCAAGAACATAAGAGTATTTTGCCACAGTGTTCAAAACAAAGAAAACAAAGTCCTGAACTTCAAGAGGATACAGAACTTTAATAGAGAGAAGTGCTGAATTTTCACTGCATGGAAGATGTAATTTTGAGTCCTTAAAGAAATCTCTGAAGGCTTCCACTCAGCATGACAGTATGCAAGGTTTTCTTCTTCGAAAATCTGTTTTATAAGCAGTCGTTGACAAGTCCATCAGAGGCTCTAACTTCCCTCATATCTCCAGAACAGGAATATAAAATTGTTTCTGTGCCTCAGTATCTACCTACACCTTGCACTTTTCTCTGGGCCAGGCAAAGGAATCAGTGAGGTGTTTTTCTTGTTACTTTAAATGAAATGTTACTGCATTTCTGCTTGATTTAAAAACAAATTCCACATTTGCTCATATAAGGGTAACTGCTGTGTTTCTCCATTATGCCTTTTAATCAGATGAAACATTAAAATGTTAAAAACCAGGTACATACCTTGGTCTCTGACAGCACAGTTTTTTGCTGGGCACATTTAGAGTAACTACTATCACAGCACAAAGACCTTCCTATAATATTGAATCCATATGCAGCACAGCAGCAAGACTTCAGATTGAAAAATACATTTTACACTGAGGTGAAAAATATCCCAGAAATGAACCTGACAGGACTTTTGTGTACCCTAAGCAGACTGTGCTTTACTATCTCTCTTCACATCAAACACTCTAATGCAATACATTAATTGCCATGCATTGAAATATCACAGGACAAGTCGCGCCATTTCTTACCCTACAATAAATTTGCTATATATTTTTTAAAACCAGACACAAACTGATTACTTGCACCCATCCTTGCTCCAATCTCTCCCTCTTCAAGACATCAGGCTATTTCTGTATTAGTATATTTTCCAAAGTAGCAAGCTAAATGAGTTCACAAAACACACAGCTAAAGGAATACAACTGAATGAATAAAAACATAACATAAAAAATCATGCCTATTTATAAAAAAAACACAGTAAAACACTGTGGAATTGAATCAAACTAGTCAAGTAAATCTGCTGGATGATCACAGAATCAAAGGAAAAATCACCTTTACAAAACTGATTAATCTCATTGGATGTACCTTACCAATCCCTACACTAAGACAAGCAGCATTAAGAAATACACACACAGGGCAAGTTTATAGGTAGATCCCCTCCATCAAGTAGAAAGTGAGATCAGAATCTTTATTCTTTATAATGACATGCTGAAGACTGTTTTAACTAGAAAGATCTGTAAGTGGTTTACCTTGTCATCACCAGGACAACGGTACAAGTTCTGGAAAGTGCTGATGATGTTATTGCTGAATCTTGGCGCAAATACATCCTTTTCTTGTCCAAATTGATGCCGGGACTGTCTCACAATGGAGTCAATGACATACAGACCAGGCACCTTGTACTCTGGTTTGCACTAAAAAGAATAGTAATTTAAAATGAGCATATGTGAAAAATAACCAAAACCATTAACAGCAGAGTAAGTATGAATAATCCTCTCGAATTTTTAAATGGATCCAAGTATTACTGAAATGTTCTGTATTTAATAAATTGTCCTGGAAAATGAAACTTTCTCAAAAACATCTAACCTCTAATGTTTAAATTACCACATCTATATGCATTTTGCAGATATGTAAATGGTGTAAAATCAATCTCTTACTGATAAAAAATTAACTTTTTAATATCTATTACAAAAATTAACATACAAACCACATATTCTTTTAAAATGTACACTCTATTTTAAGAGTACTGCATAAGGCATGACCAAATTCTTAATAGTACATTTGGACTAGCTATAAATGTAATTCAAGATATTTTTGTCCATCTTTATGATCAAAGTAAACATTAAAGTTAAAATTTGTTTACTTTATTTTACATTGTTGTAACTAGGGTGTGGTATATCCTCCCCTGCAGAAGAAAAACATTTATGGGGACATCTGTTTGGTTGAGAATATACCAATGATACTTATTGTAGAACTCGGAAAAACTTGCATAATTTACAAACAGCATGATATCTATAAAGCATGTCTGCTAACTAAAATACTAATTACTTACGTAATTTTACTTTCTTAACAACTAATGCTAAAATTTTTGTCTTTTAATTGCAAAATAATTACACCACATTACTGCGACCAGTTTTAAGACAGAATGAAAAGTGGTCCAAAAATATAATGAACTCACTAATTGAATACATTATGTTATCGATTCGCTTAGTAAATATTGGGTCCATACAGTAATCACACAAGGTACTATGGAAAACATGGCAAAGGACACCCATTTCCTCTCTGGTCCTACAAACATATTATGCAACACACTAAGTTAATATTTTTAATGAAGTACCAAAAAATGCATCAGAATATTAATTTCACTATGCCCTAGATATAAATGTTTCATTGATTTGCTAACACTCACAACCTTGAGAAAGCATTTCTTTAGGTTCTAAACATGGTTCAAGTGTATTTAAGAATGCCATTCTTTATTTTTAAGAATGTGTGCGGCATCCTTTCAGGAATACACATGAATCATTATTGGATATAATACACTGCCTTCAGAAAATCACTTCAATGTATTGTAGCTTCTGAAATTTTATTTAAATTATTAAAAAAGAGTATTCTGCACACAGAACAGACAGGTAAACAACTTTTCATAATATTGTATTAATATAGCTCACAGATACTCAGTAAGAAAACTCAGGAAATACATTAGGTGAAGTATTTTTAAAAATGGCACATAAAGAAAGCAAAATATGATAATTAATGCAATAATATAGACAATATAAAAAAGGCAATAAGATACAAGTAAAAAATGAAAAAAAAATTAAAACTGGGGTAGTGAACCTCCATATCCCTAATCTCAGATGGGACACCTTTTATACACAAATATTTATTTATTTTCTGAGTGAGTAATCAATAATTTGATTACTCAAAGAAATTAAGTCTGGCTCTCCAATGGAATAACCTCACATACATGAAATGTGATCATTTGACCCCTGAAGTCATCTTTTGCCAGAGAATAAAACAGTCAACCAAAATAACAATCAACCAGTGAGTTAAGTGTCACAAAATTAAGAATGTCATGGGCAATTATTTCATCTGAAGTTTCAATAACCTCATGAAATTAAGAAAGACCTGTAAAGGATGAAGACCAAACTAATTGAGATGGCACTGACATCACTCTGGTGAGGTCTACAGCAGATTTTAATAGAAGATTCAGTCATCTTTAACTTGAAGTTACTGCTTTCAGAACAATTATTCTCCAAATATATAATTTAAGTCCTTTAATATCAAATACATTGCTTTCATCTGCTTATCTCTCATTCTACTACAGTGAAAAGTTATTATTTAATGTTATTAATAAGTTGCATGTTTCACTAAATTGTTCATGATATAATTAAAAACCCATCATCAAGACCACCAAAGGGACTCACCTAATCCAGAATGATCATTAAAAAGGTTATCAATATGAACATACATTTGCCTTCTCTAACCAGCAATGAACAGTGCAGAACTTCCTCATCAAGTAGTATTGGACACTGAAGGCAAATGTGTAAAGATAACTCAGTAGTTTTAATAGCTTGTGGAAGGGTCATGAACAACTGTGGCTAGCACAGTTTTTCCCATGGGAAGTTTTCTTGTGTTTTTGTAAATAAAGATAAAGTTTGGATGTTTTGGAACAGTGTCCCAGAACTTGGACAGTGCAGGCCTGGCCAATCAGGCCTGGGGGAAGGCTTCTGACTGACCAATCTGGGTGACTTTTGAGAACTCTATAAATGTGATGAAATCAAAATAATAAAGGTCATTCCTTCTTGCCACCGAGAACCGATGCATTCATTACTCTGCTAGCTGCTCAACAGCGACAAACAACCAGTTCCATTCCTGACAAACTGCCGTTCTTTCATTCAGAGGGTAAAACTTCTCCTGTGCCTATGAATACTGAACTGCCAATCACATCCACTGCAACTAAAAGCAGTGTTTGGAACTCACACAATTCTGAACTAATTTCAGGATGTGAAACTGCAAAGTACTACTTGGCAGAGATGGATAAGATGTATACCTGCTCTCCTACACTTGTGCTCACCTGTAGCATTGAACAGGGATCAGAGGATAGTGATCCCTTTCTCAGAGATGGAAGAAGTCAGAGTCAAGGCCCCAAAAGACAACTACTTGACAAAAAAATTAGTAGTGTTGGTTAAGTATACTACTAGTCTTTACTACCACCTTGAAACATATATATGACACTTTCTCACATAGGACTGAAGTACTAGTACCTAAATAATTCACTCATAAATAGTTCCAAGACAGATAAAAACACCAGGCTGAAGCTGAAACCTGTTTACACTGTCCAGCCACTGACAAAAGGCACTGCAGAGTACACCGGGCACCACGGAAAAAAGTTAATGAGGAAGACAGGTTACTAACACAGAGCAACCTAGACAGTTTTGTAAAAAGGATAACAGACGAAAAATTGCATCCAACATTGCAACATTAACAGCCTAACTTCTCTAGCTTGTTTGTCAAAACTAAAATGCAATTTGATCATAATTTACTGCTATTTACAAAGAGAAGAAATTCAGTACCAAAATGACCAACTGAACAATCAGGTACAAACACAGATAAGCAGGGAAGACTCACAAATTTGAATCCATGCATTTCCAACTGGAAGCAAAATGCACTTTTACCCAAGAATAATTAATTGTTGCAAGAAATGAAAGTGCTATAAATTTCTTTGCTATTCAGCATCTTTAAATTAATACTACCACCTTCCCAAAAAGTAATTGTAGTCGAGCCATATAAATAATTTTTAATTTATTTGCAAGAAACACTGACTGAAACACTACATCTCCTGCTACAAAAAAGATGAGGCTGAAGGTCATCTTTCCTTCAGCTTTAAAATCAATAGAAAACCTGGCATAAAAGCAAAAGCAACTGACACTAGCCAAACAACTGTCAATTGTTTTGCTGTTAGCTGTTCACTGACATTCTTTTACCATTAAATAAATATATACAGAAGTAGTCTTAAAACAGTATCCACAGTGATTCAGATCAAAGAACAAAATGAGAACAAAGTATCTGTCATTCTGCAGCATGGGTTATCATCTGCTGTTGATTACTAGCAGAAACTGAATGTGACTAAAAATGGAAATAAACTAATATGTGCTAAAAATATTAAGTCATATGTGTACCTAGAACCCCACTTGACTGACTTACCTTTTGAATGAATTTCTCAACACTCTGTACAACATGCTTGTAGAACTGAAAAATAAAACAGTATTTCAATAGAGGAGAAAATCTGAAGATGTATACACTTGTTCAAGTATGTTGCTATATTGATAGCAAAACCAGAAGCAGAAACTTTGGATTATTAAACAGCAATCCAATACCTACAGCTGAACATGCAATCTTCCTTAAAACACTTAATAGCATATAAAAGAGCTAATATCAGTGTTTCAAGAACACTGATACTGTGTTCTGAGCACTGAAACCTTTTTCTTGAAGGTTTTGTACACTGGATTTTTTGAATAGCATGCTTATTTAGTGAGAACTAGGAGAATAATATAATTGGTCTACCAAAACATATGGTTATTCCACTGTACACAACTGAAGATGTTCACCTAATGTTACTAAACATGTAACTTCCCCGCATTTCACTGATTTTCCAAATGTTCATTTTAATAAAGTAAAAATAGGAGTACAGGAGGACCTCATAACATCTACCGAATATCTTTTCTTTAAAGTTGGCCTGTCTTTCATGGAGTTGTTTTAAATCTCACATATAATCACAATGGCTCTAAATCATGTCAGTAATTGAGATAACCACTCAACACAATTAAACGTTATTTAAATTATAAGAGTAGAAGCAGGATTTCTAAGTTGAGTACATGATAAAATATTTTTGTATCATTTAATTGCTTAATTATTAGAACCATCTATTATGTTTTACTACTTGTTTAAGTTCAATACAAGTTTTCAGCATTTTCATTATACTGCAACACACAGGCTTTAACTTAGAGACATATCTAAGAAAGCCATTGAATTTCACTCTTCAGTCATCAAATTGCTCTTTCCCAATTACACAAAACATCAACATGGATTTCATTATCTGAAAACATATCTGCATTGTCACCAAAGGAATGTAGATAGGAAGGGCATAAATTTGGTCTGTCCTCTTTTCTACCTTTCCAGCTTTCACTGAGTTTCCATTTGTTTTAATGCTTAACACTAGTGGCATAGTTCTTTCCTTCACCATTTTTCAGTTACTTGCTGCTGCACCATTGTTGTTTGGCAATTAGTTTTACTTTGTGGCAGGAATAATCTTTAATGAGTGCATAAGACTAGAACTAAAAAACAATTTGTATCCAAGCAACAAAAAACAGAAATCTATGAACAATATCCATGAAAAGGTATGCTAGGAATTCAGAAAAAAAATAAGGAGTTGTATTGATCCAAAGGCATGCATAAATTTTGGGGAGGGAGGAAGGGAGAGAGGGGAGAAGGGTGAACTGTAATTTTCTATTCATTCATCTGTTAACAGGCATGTCAGTGTTTCCTATTTAAACTGAGGGAAAAAGCCCTGTCTTTCAGATCTGATATAAGAGTCAAATTGGTATAATTCTTTCTCACATATGACAACTAGCAAATGAAAGTCACACAACAAATTAAGCCTTCTGCTGCATTCCCAAAAATTCCCTCACTATCCCATTTGATATAACTTGGAAATTGTACATGCAACAAGGGAGGTGGAAAGTTCTGACGCAAATTCTTTAAACTATTCCACAAAATTATTTTGACATGTATGAGACATGTAAAAGAGGTCAAAAGATGTTAACTGATTTCTTACCTTTATAGCCTTGATTGCTGCCTTGGTGATCTGTGTCATTTTAGCTTTAGAAATGGGTGGCTTATAATCATTTAGCGAGTACAACTGCCAAAAAAAAGAAAAAAAAAAAAGTCATCAGAAATAAAATGTGCAGCTGTAAGCAGAATATATTATTTTTCCACAAGAAAATACCATTTTTATGTTCACTGGATTTTATGTATTAAGCTAGAAAAGACATTCCCATTTCAGAAAAAAACTAAAAAAGCTCAATAACATATAATGTAAGATAAAAAATGCTTAAAGGAGAGTAGATTTTTCTTTGCAATGGTCCCTATATACACAACTACCTTTACTAGCACTAAATACTGGAGGCACTTCAGGTGAAGTTACAAAATAAAAGAGTTACTATATTTGCATTACAACATGCAAATATAGTAGCTCTTTTTAAGTTTTCCAGGGCAAAGATATTAATATATTTGAATACCTTTATGGAAGCATAACAAAACCTTAACTGAGTATATTCATCATCATATGCCTGATGAATCAAGTCTTTTCATTTTCCATTAAACAAACAAACAACAACAACAAAATCAGTGAGCATGAGCATGCAGCAATTTTGTCACAACAGACTGAAAAAAGTATAGACTTCATTCATTCACTGCATTAACTCAGGAAAGTAGTATGTCAGACGTATTACAAATGCTTAAGCAAAAATCCAGCTGTGTTCTCAATTTCAAACACAGCCTCTTAACTTCACTAATACCTAACCAGCAAAACAATCACAGCACACAGGTAATGAAGTTTTGCAACAATGTTCTCCCTGGATGCAGTATTAACTCTATTCATTTGACTAGCACATACATCTCCCAGTAGAAGCAATCCAGCATGACAGGTATTCATCAGAAATTTGCCACACAGGGAAACTTTACACTAACTACATTCACAGCTATGACTGATGGGTGGTAATTAGAAACACCTCCTTCTAAGGTTATTTACTTGCTGTGAAAATCTCCAATTATCCACAATATATGATTTTGAACAAAATGCTGCTCTTTTCTCCTTCAGCTCTAAGTGTTATAAGAAAAGGGACTTGCTGGTACTTGCTACTTTCAGACATAGAAACACCAGACACAAAAGGCCAATCCAGATTTAAGGACATTCTTGACTTACATTTTATTTTTGTTTACAACACACGTTTAGCAGCATGTTTGTGCAAAAATAGAGTTCTGATAATAGGAATGACCATCCATAAACAAATTTTTATTCCCTTCCTAGAGACAGGAAGAATTGGAGTTCTTCCATAAAACAGTAATTGAAACAGAAACAAAGCCAAAAACCCCTCTCCTCTCCTACACAGCCTGAGAAATGCAATATATTGAACCAGATTAATACCCATACAGACATTTAAATATCTTTAACTTCCTAATATTTGCTCAATTAGTGGCAAACTGCTAGCTCAGAAAACATAGTTCAGAATTGTTTATATTTAATAAAGCAAACTGTAAGAATAAATAGGATCACACAGTGGAAAGAATTAGACAATCTTAAATATAAGTCATACTCTCCAAGGTGCTTATAATAATTTATTACTCTGAAAATAACAAGTAGGTATTCTTTCATCATACTTCAGTTTCCAAGAGACAAGGATTTGCTCTCCATGCAAACATGAGATGCTTTTCTTCTATCCTTTCCTGTCAAAACCAGTTTTACCCAAAACCTCCTATAGCTGTCAAAACACAAAGTGAAAAAAAAATTGGTTTGTCCAAGCAGAAGTGTCTGTCTTCTCAGCTTGAAGGATTTCCATTAAAACTGTGAAATTATAACCAGCTCACAGCTAGACATCCACTTTTAAAACAACTGTTACCACTTCTCACTAATGCTAATGCTAATTGGTGTTGCGAAATATTCTGAATTATTTATGTGCTGCTCATACAACAAAAAAGCAATACATTTCTAAAATGTAGATATATGAATGCTCTTCACCACCACGGGGGAAATGGAGAAAAGAGGCAAAAACCCAAGAGACTCCAATCAGTTTCTTCTCTGTTTTATAGCTCACTGTTCAGCTTCCAGTTACTCACAGGTAATTACAAAATTGTAATCACTCATCCCAGCTACTGTTTGGCTGGGACACGTGCAACTACAGCTAAACTACTTCTAGAAACACTACAGCACCAGAAAATTTTTGCTTACATACTGTTTCTTAGCAGAGTGAGTTTGGGTATTCCTGGTCAGCATTCTTGAGCCTGAAACACTAATTAGTAAAAGCAATTTACAGGTATGTGAGCAAATGCGCAACCAGCCTGGATTCAAGAAGCCAGCTTGCCAATCTAAAAACAGTCCCAGCAGAGATTGTCGCAGGAGCTCCTTTGCCTACAACACACACAGCTGTAAAGAGGCAGAACCACTGACTCACATAGATATTCACAGGGACCTCACCTAACCAGGCCATCAGCTTTGAAATAATCCAGGTCCTAATGGGGCAGTTCAAAGTATCATGAAAGCCACTACACAGTGCTGGGAAACATGCAAGAGTTGCACACAACTGATCTGAGACATTAGCTGTGTGCAGTCAGGTATCTTAGCACCACTTACTAGGAACATGCCAAAAGCCAACAGGATAGCATGGGCTGCTGCTAACATCCCATAACTTTATTCCAGGCAGCAAAGAGGCAAATTTAGCATTAAGCACTGATAATTCAAGGGGGAAGGTGGTGGTGGAAAGAAATCAATAAAAAGAGTAAAACCCAGTACTTTAGAAAGAGGCTTTTTGGACAATAGATACACCTGTTACAGATTTTAACAGCCATTTAAAAAAACCGCACAGATCCAAAATTTAGTACCTGGAAGAAGACAAGAAAAGAAATCACTCTTCTAAATTATTTTTCCTTAATTGTCTCCAAGAAGTTTTTAATTTACTATAAACATTTCATTTTGTAAAGTTTATTCACTAGGAAAAACTGGTGATTGCCCTGACGCTGGAGCAGAAGGATCATGCACTCGGCTTTGTTCAAGATGAAGTCGCTTGGGCTCTTTCCTCAGGCCTGTCAGGCTCCCTCTAGTTGCCTTTCTTTCCCTCAAGTGTATCAACTGCACCTCAATGCTGAGGCTACATTCAATCCCACTGTCTATGTCATCAAAAAAGATATTAAATAGTATTGATCCCAGTGTGGACCCCTGAGGGACATCATATTGGTCTCCATTTGGACACTGTAGCCATTAACTACAACTCTGGATGTTGACATCCAGCCAGCTCCTTATCTATCAAACAGTCCATCCATTAAACTTATTTTCCCTACTGCTAGGCTGCCTAGAGAAGCAAGACTTGGGTGCCTCTCTAATAATGAAAACTTCTGTTTTTCATCCAGCAAAGATTACTTTTTTAAGACACTTGAAATTTGATGAATAAGGAGTTAAAGATACATGTATTATTTTCAAAATTTGTGCCTTTATCCTAGCTCAATTTTTCCTGTATGCCCTTTCATACAGATGTTTAGCTAAACCAGTTTGCTCTCATTACTTCCTGATTTTAGTTTTGTAAGATACTCATGCTTATTTGCAGAAGGTTACTGCTTGCCCTCACATAAAAGAAGTCTTGAAATAAACCAGGAAAAAAAAAAAAGAGCAACATGTCTAAATAGTAACGTCAAGGAAGCTCTCTGAAATAAATTGATGCACTTGAGAAAATCAGTAGTAATATTCAAAAGGGATGGGGAAGAGTGGGAGTGACCATAAACTCTGGCTGGTAATGTACATGCAAAAGATAGTGCAATTAAGTTTGAGAAACAAACAGAAGAAGGCATGAAAATCAGTGCTTTTCAGAAGAGAGAAGGAATAGCAAATCTATTGAAGTGCTTCTCCAGGACAATCAGCACTTAGAGAAGGACTCATAGGAGATAAAGCCCTACAGAAAAATAACCTCTTTTTTTTTTTAGATCTACACACTCAGGAAAAACTGATCCCACACCAGAATCCTCCTGAAGTGTGTTTACAAGAAGGTAAATAGCAAGCTCACAATGTGAAAAATAACGAAGTATTAGAAGAGAACTCAAGAAGGAAAGTCTTGGTAGCTGTGATTCATGAGCTCACATTTAAACAGTCTCAATCTTATAGCTCTGAAAGACAGGAAAAGCAACACAAATTTCTGACAAGGGTTCAAGGGGAGAATTAGGAAACAATGAATCAGTTAGGTACCAGAAAAAAGTCACATAAATTACTCGAAATAAAACTATTAGCAGACACAGATAATTCCATGCAGCTGCTGTAAAGGAAAGCCACATCTCAGCATCTTGTTCTTCTGTGAAAAACTCCACGAGCACAGCAAGGAATCACTGATATAAGACCACCTGGACTACCAAAACACATTTATCAAAGATCTCTCACAAAAGGCTCCGAAGAAATTAAGCTGTCCTAAACAGGCCCTTACATGACAAAGAACCCAAACAATTACTCCTTAAATACAGTCAGCAAACAATTTGAATAAATGATCATTTGGTGCATGGTAAAGGGAAATCCCAATAGAACCTATTCCTCTCTGTGCTGTCACTTATCTTCTGGTTAGGACAAAGTCAGACTGTCAAAAGCTGAAGAGGAATATTGGTGACACTACTTAGTAATAAATAGGCAGACAAATAAAGGACAAGTACACATGAAGTAGTGAACATTGGCTTTTCAGGTGGTTATTGCCATTCAGCAGAGAGATCTGCTGATATACGAGAAACTCATTGAAGACATCAACTCAAGAATAAACCAGAAAAATCTCAGTAATAAATGCAGTAGATGGACATTTAGACCCATATTATTTAGGGGGTGGTACTAACCTCCAGGGCACTCTCAACCTTATAATCTCCAAGACTGGCATGAAACCATCAGGGATAACTAAAACTGTGGAGAAACTTTTAAGTAAAGAACAAAGGTTCTTCAGCCAGAGAACAGGATTACTAAGGGGATGGCATATGTCAGTAAGACCTCAGTAGTGAAGATCAACTGGCAAGGATGATCAACTGCCAAGGAGCACACCACATCAGAAGAGCAGGGAGCGAGCAAGAGTCAGGCTGGTGGATAGGGCTCCAGACTGCCCAGTATGGTTATCCTTAGCTTGGAAGGGCAGCTCCAGCATGCCTCAGAAGGAACTGATCCACTCCTGAACAGTTACCATAAACTTGCTAAGTTTGTGCTTCCACACCATAATGTAACACATCCACTCTTTTAAATAACTGTATAAATTACAGTCAGCTATCTAACATACTACAGTATGTTAGTATAAAATGTAGCTCTCCATTTAAAAGATCTTACTCAAATGAAATTTGAGCTTTGTCATATCAGGCAGCTGCATTTTTTTCACAGTAGAAATACAGTTAATTTCAGAGGTTGAAAGTGAAACACTGTAATCTTCAAGTGCCAAATAAAACCTGAAGTTTCAGAGGTTTTGAAGCAGGCTGGTTCACATTTACAAGCTGGAAGAACAGAGACAGGGAGGAGACAGAAACCCTTACGTAAATTTCAAAAAAACATGCTTTAGAGCTCAGCTACCATATGATCCTGTGCACTATGAAAAAAATCTGACATTTACTAGCCATTTACCTACTTTACTGGATAAACATGAACTCGTATGAAACATTTGCTCAAAAGACAAAAACTGATCAGTACCTTTAAATGTCTGATTACTACTGAAAGATATTTGACCACCGACAAAACATGTTTTTTTCTAGTTATCTTCCTAAGCTCCCTGTTGTAAGGATTTGCAAAGTGAAAGTGCTTGCACCATTTTTTATGTGAAAATCCAGTAAGTAAAGACATTTGCTGTTGAAATCTGAAGCACTGCTGTGGAAAGCACCATAGTCTGGGGAGTCTCTTTTTAAAATGTAGACTAAGAATTTCTCTCCAAACACTGCACATCTATCACCTGTTGATGATGTACACACATAACAATACCTAATTTAAATACCAATACAAATTTACAAGCGAATGGATCAATCTATTTTTCCTATTCATTTAGTAACTGACTTTGCACCAGAAAAAAATAATATGCCAATCTAAATAAAACTAAGATTTATCTCCCATCTATCCTACTATCTAGGGGGAAGAAACGGTCTCCGATATTTGCCTGGAAAAGAGCACTGCTCCAGTGATCTATGTATTCATTCAAGAGTCATTTTGTCATAAAGACTCTACAAAGCAGTCACCACAACACAAAATATCTGGGAGAATGCTGCTTCAGTAAGACTGAGTGACTTGGAATAAACTGAAAGGTTAAACCCTGACTAAAAAAACCCAACAAAACAAACCAACCAACCAAACAAAAAAAAAAAAAACCACCAAAAAAAACACCCCCACACCCTGCAAATAATTAATTAGAATTTTATACAAAACTTTGTTTTGTACTGTCCATTCTTGGACTATGGCACATTACTCAGAAAACTAAAGGTAAGACATTCCCCCTCTAAATGTAGATGGCATTATCACACAAGGATAAGGAAGGAACAAAGACTAAAATTCTACAGGGAGGGGTGGACAATGAGGCAAGAGTTACACAATCAGTGACAAGTCACAAAGAGTCTGAATGTACCGGTAAGGTAAACCATTTTCAAACTGTTAGCTCAGGTTTTGAAAAAGTGTTAAACAATTAAGTTAGTATTAACAGATTATGACCTTTTGGGAATAATTTTATTTTTCTCTGAGAGAAAAAGTATAGTCAAAGTAAAGAGAATACTTTCAAGTTTACTGTAAAAAATGCTAGTTTTTTTCAAGTCAGCACACTCAGCAGTTACACTTGATTTCAACGTCAATGAACATTTAATGATCAGTTTATTCTAGAAAGCTGTGGACAAGACTGCAACTGCCTGCCTCAAGCATTCTAGATGATTGAAGATGCTCAGCTCCAAAAACATTTCCAACAATACAGGAAACAACAAAATACAAATGAACATTAATCTTCTCAACCCATTTATAGCTAAAGAAAAATCAGATAAAATTTACAGTGAATCTGTGTGTGGGGAAGTTTCACTGGTTTCCTGGTATGATTCCATCCAACCATGTTCTACACGCACTGGCATTTTGATAATTAGGTGTGGGTCAATTAATAAACCTTTGATAGAAGCATGCATGTTTAATTAAATGCTGAATATAAATCACAAGAAAGCCTTACAGGGAAGACGTGAATCTGAACGGCATTTCAGGCACAAAATGAGTCCACAAAGGTACACTGACTACAAATCCTAATCTGTCTCAATGAAAGCAATTCCCAAGGTCATGCTCTTGCAAAGTAAGAATCAGATGCCAGCCAAATGTCCATGTAAAGCGCGTAACAGCTTATTACACAGATAGCATTGCAAGTCTTATAAAGATGATCAAAGTAATACTGTTAAGAGTGGATTCCAAGACTATCTCTAAACCTGTTTTGTTAGTCAGAATAGTAAAAATAATGTTGCTGTATGTTTGGACTTAACTCAGCTGTACATAAATGTAGCAGAGAGACGCAGAGGGTCAAACCTGCATCCCATCTCCAGTTCTCTGAGTAATTCCTCCCCATGTCTCTTCAGTAGCTGTATAAGAGCTAATCAGTCCACCCTGAAATCATGCCTCAAAAACTATCTCTAATTCAACTGTACTTCACTCTTCCAGCTCAGCCCTGTGTCACAGAAACAGTCAGTAGCATGATTTATTGTCACTGGAGTAGGAACATATATTGTTAACCAAGTCCACTGCTTAACAGGAATGTAAGCTGGAAAATTCCCAGTGGAGGACCTGAAACACAAAGGCTCAGGTATGCTCATTGATCCTGACTCCTGCCCATTCCCTGGATTGATATCTCACCACAGAGATATCAAATATTCCATGTTCCTTTCCCAGATCCTCCAAAATATCCCGAAATTGCATATACAGTCCCTCTTTTATTTATCCTCCGCATCGAAAGCCTCACCAAGTCTTGCTTTATTCTTGTAAAACTCCACCAGGCAATAGTGAGTCTCTATTTCTTTCTTAATTATTTCCAGGACTCTTAATTGCTATTATGACTATTGCTGATCTTTAAACAGCCATTTCCATTTCAGCTGTAAGATCTTATGAATTGAATTATTTAATTTCAGTGCCCATCACTGTGTACATAAAGCCAGAGTTGCCTTTTTCATACTCCATACCCAACCTACACTACAACATTTAACTTTATGAAACTGCAGGCTGCCATCTACCAGTACAGCAATGTCCTTTTGCAATCCCTTCAGTATCAACATCCTGCATAACTTAATACCATCAACAAACTTTTTGCATCATAAGACTCCATAATGAAAAAAGACAATTTATTTCTATATATGAAAGTTTCACCTGTCACCCCTTTTAGCAGTCACACCTCAGCGTAAGGATGCACTCTCCATAGCAATTCAACTTCCTTTTAAACTTCTGGGAATGGATCTTCTCAATTACTTTTTGGAAACCCAAGCAACACCACCTGATTCTTCCCTACCCACATGCTTTCTAATTTTCTCAAAGAACTCTCACATATACATGACAAATTATTTTCTTACATAAAAGTCGCACCAATTCTTCTTCGTTTTGTCATATTCACCAAAATAATGTTTTAAACAAAATCAAATTCCTCTACTTCCTTCTCATCACTTTCAATCCAGTTATCTTGGGTGTGCTTATATTGGGTAAAAAACTCCAAAAAGCATCAAGACTCAGTATTTAGTATCATACCTGAAAACAAGCACTTTTTCCATACCATGCCCACCATTGCAGCCAATCAATATTATCTGGAAATAGATGGGAAATAGTGCTCACAGGGGTTTTGTATACATTTGTTGGTCAATGGGAAATGTGCATTTTCCTCCTTCACAATTAAGAGGTTTCAAGTGCAACAAGCTACACAGATTTCCTACAGAAATGTACATCTATGTATCAGGACAAGACTAGCCATTAAAGCCAATTATATCCACAATTCTGTATTTTCCTCTAGCTGACAAACCAATATAACGATTTGTAAAAAAGTAATGATGGTGAGAGCTAAGACACTACATATAAGGCAATATTCCAGTGTACATAAAGGTTAACAGCATTGTTAATACTCCCCTAATATAATTTTAAATAAACCAACTCCTATTTCCAAACTTAGAGGAAAAAAATACAGGCTTGCTCGAAGATCAAATGAGCTACATGAATTATATGTTGGGACTGGGAGAAAATGCAAAAGATCAGGTTGATGCTATACATAAAGCAGTGAATTTCTGCTCTGTATTTTTTTTTTTCGTTCTGTTAAGAAAAGTGGTCTTCAAGAGAAGGCTTACCGAAAGTCAGGGAATTTATCAGCATATTTCAGATTTTCATCATTCAGTAATGCAAACAATATTTTTATCATTATTAAAGAAGTACTACCATAATTAAAGAAGTACTTAAAGTGAAATTTACTGTAAATACCTGTAAAAAGCAAAATTATCTATTGCAAATAGCTGTAGTTTACAAGGCAGTACTACATGATGCTAAGCTAGAGCCTAAAGCTTCTGAAGTGAAGACCAGACATGAAGTTACATCCCTGAGGATGGGCAGTGGCTCACAGAGCAAGTTACTACATATATCCATGGAAGGCAATGGCACACTGCACTTCCTACAAAGCCCAGCACTTAATTGTAACATCTTTCAGTGCTCTTATTCAAAAGAGCCAGACAGCTGCTCCTGTACCAAAATTTTGAATAAAAAATAGACAAAAGTACTAATTTTATTAAATTTTAAAAAGATTAATAAATAATTTAGCCTTTTCTTTTCATACTCCTGCCACATCTTACAGAAACAAGAAAAGCAGCAAGGAAATAATTTTTTCTCATAATTTTGCCACTAAAAGGCTTGAAAGGCTGTGAATAACTCCAGTATCATGTGATATAAAGAAACATATTCACACAGACAAATCTCTGTAACACTGATACAGCAGCTAAGGGAACAAACATTTTGATACTGATACTCCAGGATTTAGCCCATTTCTTAAGTATGAGATTATGACCAGTGTGAGGGATATCAGTTACAAATCTCCCTACAGAAATATTTTAAAGGTTTTCTCTGGCTGCTGCCAGGACACAATACTAAAAAGACATCAAAAAATGACATGACACTAACCAGACATCACATATACTGACAAGTATCTGCAATTTCAATGCAAAAAAAACAAAATAAATATTTAGAAGTCAAGCCTAATATATACTATCTTCATAAATTAGGTTAATTTCTTTCATATTTCAATAGCATTAAAAGAAATTAAATCCTATTGTATATACAGAAATAGTCACTGAATTGCTTACCAAATATTAATATCACCACACTGTAAAGAAGAAGAAGAGTATTGTCATTTTTTGCTTTAAAGAAAAGAACACTTATCAAAAAATTTCTACTAGGTTACATTTTACACACTCTCCTGAAATTTAATTTCTTGGAAAAGTTACTCAAATTGCATGCCCTCATCTCTCAGTGAGTAGGATTTTAACTTGATGCCGAGTAGGACATACCCGTGAGAACTGCTATTTAAACCTTGTCAGCACTTTGTTACTCTGTGTTGCACATAAGTGTTAAAATATATACCACAGATGTGCACCCAGGATGACCAGAATGACAGATGCTCCTTTCAGCATAAGGTATTTCAGTTTAGAGGAAAAAAAAAATTCTTTCTTCCACTTATCAACCAAGATGAATTGTCAAAATCCAACATTAAAAAAGTACAGAATGAGAGGGGTGCAACACAACAGAAACTACCTTAATACAACTATTTTCACAAGCAAAGTGAACGACACATGATTTTAACAAATACAAAATAATAGTCAATTTTCTTGATATCTAAGTCCACGTTTCTTAAAGAAAACCTAAAAGCAACCAAGGACACTCACATAAAAAACTCAGTCCCTCCCTACACATAAATTGTACTATACTCCTCTGCTTATGTTTAAACAGGACATTTAAATATTCATGCCAACTACTGTACAAGCAGCTCATGAAGTAAGATGCAAAGGTGATACAGAATTCCCTCCAGCCCATCAGATACCAGCACACGAAGTCAGGTGTTACTACCACTGCATTTGTGCAGTGCTTCTCCTACTTATTTTGTTTTAAGGAAACGTAATTATGACTTTCAAATTTACCGAAACCAAACAATTTGAGATGGAACGACACAGATCCATTTTAGTTTTCACATATTTGAGCCACCAGCCCATTCAAAATTTTCTTTAACGCCTCATCATTACTACTTTCAAAGAGAGACTCTAAGTTCTCCTGGTACAGTCTGCTTTGTACAAGTACGAATATAAAACTGGAATTTAAAGAAACTACCTCCAGTTGTCTGAGCTCCACACAATTGCAAAACAGATGCTTACTTCAGATAGTCTCTAGAACGTAACTTCACTTGCTCATAGCCATAAGTCATAGAATACATTTCCCCTTTTCAGAGTAACTTGGGGTGTTTACTGCATGGGAACAGAAAGCTTAGAATGACCTAAATGGACCAAATGAAATTGGTAGGTAAGAGTGAGCACTTCACCAATGCCTGAATTTCCAGTAACAGAAAGGACAGAATGACCAAAAGATCCAGATAAAGAGTATCACACAAGATAGAAAAAAAGAAAACAAGGAAAAAACACGGAAAATTCATGCAATTTTCTCATATTTTCTGCCATATGGCTTATTTCCATCTTTAACATTTTATCATTATTATATTGCTAATTCTATACCACCAAGAGGAAAATGGATCAGCTTCTGTCACATCAGTCTTCACAGATTTCCACATGTGAGCTTGGGGCTGCCCACACTGGAGAAGCACCCTCTGTCTGCCCTTGTTGCAACGTACTAGTTTGTTAAAGTGTGGCAACACAGAGCCTTAGAGAAGTCTAACTACAATCACACCTTTACAACTCCGAGGTATGAAATAGAGGAACATATCTTAAACATTTTGAAAATCAGACTCATATTTTCTCTGCCAACTGTTTTTAAGGGCTCATGACAAAAACTGTCTTGTGTTGATTTCAAAATATCTCCTTGGATAGTTTAAAACCCTTGCATACATAATGAAACAATGATTTAAAATAAAAATAATATAAAATAATCACAGTTTGTACTGGATTGGATTTCTCCAACCAATATATTTGTCATATAAATGTTCCTTATTTCCTGTTAAGTGCTTAAGTGCTCCACTTCACTCTTGTGAAAATTAAGAAGCAAGTGGTTACAGGTGCATATCTGGTAACCAAGTTATGAAGACCAACATGTTATCTGAAGCTATTCTTTTCATGTGAACCAGCTTTTTCTTTGTTAATATGCACAGGAGATTCAGTATTCTGAAAGACTTTGATGTGATCTGATCAAGTCTTTTCACTGGCTTCCAACAATCTGGTCAATATATTCTAAGATCTTTGGATTTACCCTCTGAAAAAGCCAAAAGCATTTACAAGCATGATTACTTCTCTTTTTACAACTGCAATCATATCAGCAGCAAAATATTAGAATTGCATTTTTATCATACTGATTTCTAAATTATGCACTGAGAGCTCCATAAAGTCCTGCTACAAGGCCAACATTTTTAAACCAACAGTTCTACAGTGAGAGCAATTTACAGTATTTTGCACTTCAGAGAATAAGCAAACTATAGAATAACAGGGGTGGAAAGCAAAGAATACACATAATTAATTCTACTTAAGTTTTTGAAAGTAACTAATACAGAAAACAGAGAACAAAGAAAAATTAAAAGGAAAACCTTACCACTCAACTCTAAACCAATTATTTGGAAACACTGAACCCTAGACTGAGCCACACAAGATGATGGATCTTCTAAATTACCTTTCCCAAAAATGCATGCTATTTTAATAATAAATTCCAATCCAAGTATGTAAGACAGCTATTCACTTCATTGCATTAAGGCAGTGCATCCTGTTTAGCTGTTACAATTTTTTTATAAAGCACTATTTACTTCAGTCTTTCAAAACTAATGTTATTGACACTATCTTACAATAAACAAGCTCAAGGCTACCAAAATGGGTGGTTTCAACCTCTCACGTGCTGTTACTCTGCTGTTTTACTGCTTGGCCACCATACACGCAAACCACCATTCCTTGCTACTACTGCCTCCTGGATCTCAGCTCTGCCACTCCTCTTTGAGGCACACCTTTTGTGCCTTCATTATAAATGGGAACCAGAACACTCTCTGCCAACCCTCAAAACCATCTACAGCAAACACATTAACAAAGGTGCCAAGCCTCACCTTCCACACATGTAGTTTAGTAAATTAAACACTTGCATTGTATTTCTGAATGCCAAAGCATCAGCCACCCACTCATGTAACCAAAGACAGGAGAAAAGGACAACCTCATGCAATCAAAAACTGTACCCAGTAAAGCCAGCTAAGTTATGTAGGCAAACTCTTGCAAAAAGAAGTGGAAAGAAAATGGTGAGTTGTTGTATATCCACAGTAGTCCCTTTTGTACAAATGACAGCTCACTTGCCAAAAGCCTAACAGCAGAAACTGCAGGTTATTACAAGAAATATGCATTTCTGGTAGGGATAAATCACACAGACAGACGGTCACAGTGACAATGCACTCATTTCTTCTTACTTCCTCCAAATGTTAACAATTCATTTAAAATTCTATTTATAAAAATGTCTCCTTTTGATCAGTACATATGGCAAGAACAGGTAAAATGAGTACTAGTACAGCAGTAGCTGGGCATTGTGTTTTTGCCTTGAAGAACATGTAGCCTGAAGTTTAGAAGCAGCTCCTGAATAAGATAAATAAAATTACCTACCTGACTACTGCTGTTGTCAGTGTTCTTGGAGAAATACTGCAGGAAAGTAGCTCCCAAGAAGTAAAGAAATGGAAGAAGAGAAACACACATGAAACTTATGAAAAGTTCCAAAACAGAAACAAGGACTAATGTTGTTTTGAACTTTTTTAGTTGAAAAAAGTGAGCCAAACTCACTGAACTCTGGATGCACATCTGAACAGCCAGTTATGCACCACTGTCCCAGGCCTCACGATGGAGTTACACCAGTGGTTGCTGAGGCCATGAATGTGGGCTCTAGTCAAGGCTGAAGGAGCCACTTGGGATGAATTTTTTGGTGGCTATCCAAAGGTAAAATGATGAACCAGTTTTATAGACAAAAAACCAGAAGATCTTCTCCTAAGTGAAAAAACATCCATATGAGACTAATTTAAGTACCTTAAAGTATTTTAAGACCTGCTTTATCAAAGACTTTTGTTCTGAATGCTTTTTTTCCTGTAAGAAAGCTATCTGCATTACCAGACTCCACTTCTACAATTGCCACAGGAAAACAGACTGTTAGTCATAGAACGGTTTGGTTTGGAAGGGAATTTAGATATCATCTAGTTCCAACCTCCTTGCTTTGGGCAGGGACACCTTCCACTAGACCAGGTTGCTCTAAGTCACATCCACCTTGGCCTGGAACACTTCCAAGGATGGGGCACGATTCAAATAGTGACAAACTCAAATAATACTTGTTAAGATAATTTCAAGTACTCTGTCAAAGATTGTAGCCCCAGGAACAATCTTGGTAAGCAGGTGACAATCAAAGCATCTGAAGTTGTAAGAGTTCACAAGGGCATTTGTTTTAAATGGCAAAATGGCTCACTCCTCTCTAAATGAGTAGCAAGTAGGATTGATACTTGTAACTACCCAGTTTCAACTTCAGAGTGTCTACAGAACCTGGAGATCTGCAACCCCTCCAGGCTCACAAGGATCTAATCTAGACTATAGTTTATGAACAAATTTAAAGTCTAAGTATCTAAGACTGAAAATTAATCAATGTCTGTCATACACTATTTCACTAAGGAAATGAGGTTCTTGAGCAAGATATGCACCAAAATAAAACCAAACCCTAACATTTTGGGCCTTGAACACACACTTGCATGATCATGTCTTTACAAAGCCAGAAGCCAGGATTCTGTGGCTGGTGAAAATCTAAGGTCAGACCAGTCTTAGAAAGTGTGATATCAAAACTTCACATATTTATTCAACACACATGGAGACATTTAGCCAGGTGAACATCAATTTAATATTTACTGTATTTTGAAGAGAACAGGACTTTCTTTCCCTACACTCTTAAAAAAAAAAAAAAAAAAAGTTGAGAGCCAGCAAAGTTCAACTCTTGCTGGGAAACAACTAAGTAAAATACTTATATTTCACTGATACTGCTCCTTAATGTTCCTGACAGCAACAGGAAACTAGCAAATTCTTACATATTTTGTTGCATCTTAAGGGAATTCACATAAATACTCACTGCTTTTCCTCTGAGAAACACTACAGGATTATACAGCAAAATAAAAAGGGAGACATTTTTCGCATCCACCCTAGAGGTTAAGAATGAAAAACAGAACCAACTTTTAGATGTATGAATGTTCATAAGCAGATGCACCTATCAGTGAGTTAACTTTTTCTTCTGGCAAGAGACAAACCAGAAACTTACATCCCAATTTGCTACAATAAAATTTACAAGTATCAGACCATAAATGGGGTATCAGATAAACAAAAAAGAAGAAAGCTTTAAACTTATCACAGCTGCAGAGGCCTTCAAACAGCAGAGGATATGAAAGAAGGTCGTACTCTTTTTTATGGCTAGAAAAACACAATGACAGAGCAGAGAAAATAGATACAGATTTTCTCATTGTCACAACTAGCTAGGAAAAAACTCTGCAGATGTTTCAGGTGCTTCGGCCAACATGAAACATGCAGCAGAATCCAAGAAAAATATCTTGACAAGGAGTAGCTTACATGTCTTTTCACTGTTCCTTAATGTAACTGCTAGTACCTACTTGCACTAATCAAAGCCCTGGCTGCTCATTTTAAAAAACATCCCTTTTCCCCCCACTTTCCCCAGCTATTCAGCATCAATCTCTCTTTAGCATCTTTGAGGCATACCACTTAGCTTTTTTTAGCATCAACTGGCATTCTTTCATGAAAAACCCTCCTCATTGACTTATAATATGCCATTTAAATAAAGTAGTCTAAAATAGAATATTTGGTTTAGCCTTCTGTACTTTTATGCACCCATATTCCAATGCTCAGTACTTGAAATGTGGGTCATTTCCAAGGGTCACATTTCTGAAATTGTAGACCACTGAACTGTTCCCCACTGACCCTTAAAACATACTTTCTAAAGAAACGTCACGATAAAGGTGGCCAGCATAAAAAAAAAGTACAACTGGAGTATAGAGACAATAGCATTACCAGTAAATGATCAGTGTCCCTACCACTAATTCATTTCACCATAACAAGTGACCCCAAAAGTAGCAATGGTCACTTTATGTATCATCTTGACTCCCAAAACCATTATGCACACCAACAGTTCAGTCTACTTTATGATGAACTCGGCAAGGACAACCATTTTCATTGTCCATAAAAGCTGAACACCAACATAGTAATGCTGCAGAAGTTTTAATTACGACTCTCACACCCTAGAAGATATTTAGTTACAAGAGAAAAGGCACAGGAACCCACATCACTCTTTAAACAAACTGTAACCACCACCTTAACCTTTACAGCACTTTATGTACATCCCCATCCTGAAACACTTTAAGACGTAGCATATTCCAAGTCTCCTTAATGACACAGTTTTCTATTCAATTCCCTTGTTTATGAAAGGATCAGCACCCAACTGTACAGACAAGAGGAACTGAGCTTTTCATACAAGACATGCTCAAGTGAACAAGGCATTTCTGAAAGGAATCAGAAGACACATGACTTTCTTGTTCCTGAGTTTCAAGTGACCAGCTTTGCCTTATTCTATTTTACCTCTTTTAAAATAAACTAATATCCTTTTCTCTGTTGCCTCTCCAATATGCTAATATACTGCAGTGCCTGACAAATACAAATACAGCTGAAATTTGTAGTACTGGATGCTAACAACCATTGTGCATGGATTCAACAATGTAAATTCCAAATCTAGATAAGCTATCAAACTGTCCTGAGGAGGTTTTACCATTACTAACGTTCTAAATGGCTGTAAAGCAAAGATGCAAGTACCCGTCTCAGAAAAGCAAAATGAAAACAATATTCAATGATTTGACCAAAGCATGCATAGCTTATGCAGGAGATATTTTTGCTTTGTTTTTAAAGAGAATGCAAAATCAAAAATATCAGTAAACACCATGGACAGCAAGACTTAATGAAACTCCTACATGAACAGATGTGTGCCTTTGAATAAAGACATTGATAAACTTAAAATTATTAGAAATTCTACATTTAATGGAACTAAATCAGTGACTTACTATTGCAGTTTTTAAAGAAATAAACATCTAAGTTGAACTTGCTCTGCCTTTTCAAGATTCCTATTATTCAATTCTTACAGATGCAGTTAATATGGCTAAATGAAGTATAACTTCAAGTATCCAGTTTGTGTTGTACTTAGAAATGAATTTGCAATCTCTGTTTCCCCTAAAATAAATTACAGTCCTATGACTATTTATGTGGCTGTAAAACTATTTACATTTATTCAACATACTAACATAGAAATCAATTTTAAAATTAAATGTGTTTCAGAATTAAAGCATCCATTTTTCCACACTTGTCTGAACACAACCTTTACATTATAAAGTGAAAAATAATTTGGCTTGCCACTGCAAAAAGGACAAGTATTGCAAGAAAGCTCTGTGGAGCACACCACCCAAAACCAACTTCAAGTACAGTACCTGAAAGCAATGTGGCAATGGCCAGCGAGAGTTGATGATGATGGCAGGACTTCAACACTGAGCTGACTATATAACAAATACTGAATTTTAATTATATACATCTGCAATTAAATCTTTGTCATCTGAGCATTGGAACTGTGAGGATACACATGCTTGCCTCTAATCCATTTCAATTACTCTTTAACAAAATACATTTTATAGAACATAGAGAGAATTTGAAACACTTGAGTCATTTTCTTCTGTCAAGGCCTGTTCTTGAATCTGATTTTGTGCTTTTCCAAAAAAACACAGGGCCTGAACTGAGGCCTGGAGGAAAATGACTCTGCAGTGGAAAGCCTTCATGATACCAACTGTAGCAAATGATAAACTCTGAGGTATAAAACATTGTCAATTAGCTCAACACTATACTAAGTCAGTTGCATATTATTCCAATTTTCAGTTGCCAAGCAGTTTTAATCAAACAGGAAAATGTCAACCATTACATGAAAACAATACAGAGCATGTTTTATTTAGGAGCTTGATTATTTCTCAGCTTTAAATTTACCTTTACCAAGACTTGAAATGTTAGGGCTAATTTTATATATACAATTAGGTACAGCATGGACAGCACCATGTATCATCACCAGACATTGAACAGCTTTCTGCAATAGCCATTATTTCCAGTAGTTACTGTTCAAATAAAATTGGAATTCTTCTATCTAATCAAATTAATGACAAGCCTATTTGAAGCACTTCAATCCTGACTACCACACAAAATAGTTACGATACAAGATATTGTTCAGCTCACACACAATTTTGGAGTAAGCTATACTCCCTGGATAGGCAGCTGCCTTTATTTTAGCTTCTCTGCAGAATCCAAATGCAACTCCTTCTTTTAAAAAAAACAATCAAACAAAAAAATCAACCCCAGAAGTACCCAACCTGCAGACTTAAGTGTTTAAATGTATTGGACTGTTCTTTCTAAAGTGCCATCTGGTTTTCACCAGGAAGTTACATAAACTGCTGTAAAATTATTAACCGAATGCAAACTGCATAAGAGAAAGTATGGTAAAAGTTTTTATACTATTTAGTCTGTTGTGTCTGCTGCTAAGTTTAATTTACATCTATTTTAAGCCAAAAAAGTCAAAAACAGAATCCAGACATCAATTCTGGAGGCTTAACATGACCTTAAAATGTAACAAAAAGAAAGAAAAGGATTTTACAAGTGAAGGGCAAATATTTTGTAAATTTATCAAAACCATTTAGGAACAGCAATGTATAAACTCACACACTTTAGCTAATTTACATATTTAGTAATCATTTCACAATTCTAAATTGCAAAATGTGTATAGGTAAGTTCAACCAGGGATAATGACAGAAAGTTAAATTAAAGTCAAGTTCTGCACTGGGTACAGAGGTGTTAGAGTGGCTAGCAATGACACTTGGGATTCCCTAACTGTAGCAAGTCTTGTACCATTTACTTCCAGGATCAGTGGTTTGTTTAGTCACAGTATCTTTAAAACTGTCCTATCATTGTAGCCCAGCATTCAAATACAGACACAGGTTAAGTTATAGATGCTGTCTATTTATACCATAGCAGATAAGCTGGTCAAAATGACACTGTTGGACCTTCTGCATTTTCTTTTCTAAAACAACCTACTGTCTACTGTTTTTCAGGCATTCAGAAAATTTAAAGCATATTCTAAAGCTCTCCTCTTCAGCACAACTGCCACCTCAAGTCTCATACTTATTTTTACAGTACTTATACCCAAGTGCTCAGCAAGTCAGTCAGCTGTTTTTCAACATGACGGGGAAGAGTTCTGATCCTATTGATAGGTACATAGATGGAAAATGTTCTGAACGACTTACATTCTTCTGTTCTTGTGATCAGATTCTTCCTTTCCCCCACACAACAACAGAGCATATATGCCAATCAAATAATAAAAGAGGAATAAAAGTTTATAGTGTTTATTTTTCTTCTAGTGGCCACATTGTGCTTTCTTCTGTTTAAGAATTCAAACTGCATAAAGTGCGACACCTAGAACTGCACACCAGTTAGGGCTGCACAACTGCTCCTGAGTAACTGGAGAGTACCTGCTCAATTTAAAAACCTATCTTACTGCACTTGTAGAAACAACAATATGGTTGCCACACTGTTCCACCCACAGGTCAAAAGAAAGCGTATTACTTAAAACCATTAAAACCGTGCTACATCGCCACTAGGGCTAGCGAGAGGGCAACTCGGGGCTTCAGCATGGGAGTAGGCTGTAGAAGTATACATTGTAACCAGAGCTGATACTTTCGAAGGTCAATATAAGTTAAAACCTACTTTGTAAGACGTGAGACTTCGTAAGAAAAATATTTATATTTGTTTTTCTTGCTCGTACATTAACTTCAAAATATAAACGACACAAACTCTCACAATGAGAGCAACAAAGATGAGCTGCCACAAGAACCATCTTGCAATAAAATAAACTCTCAGCACAAAAGAGAAGCCAGGTGCCGTATGAACACCTCAGCCTCTATGTATGTACGTGCTCTTGGGTGCCGTAGCCCGCTCGCTGCACAGTGCTTCAGTGCAGGATCTGAGCTCTGTGCAGCATCTAGGGAATGTCTGCTTCCATTCTGACCACTGAGAATATAATTACTCTCAAACACTAAGACGAACCTCCAATGCCTTTGTATTCCCTTCCCTAGATTTAAAGCTTAGCTCCGCGAGGTGTTAAAGGGCGCGCTGGCGGGGCTCGGATACACATGTAATCAGCGGGGAGGAAGAGGGTGGCAGAGGAGACGAGGGAAGGCGGGGAAGGGCACAGTCCCTGGAACCCCCCCTGCCGCCCAGCGCAGCCTCCTCGGCCGCTGCGTGAAGTTGGCCGGGCATCACCCGCCCCACGGCAGGCCAGGCGCAGGAAAGAGACCTCTTTCTCCTCCTCTTCCTCGGCGTCCTCCCGCGTCCTCCTCTTCCCCCAGCCCGCCGCCAGATCTATTCTTCCCCTTCAGCCGCCCCCAGCCTCACGGCGGAAGGAGCTGGGGGGGAGGGGGACGTCTCCATTACCCTCTCCACCCTCCCGCTTCCCAGAGACGGCGACAACGGCCCTTTCCCGCCCGACGCGGGGGGGAGCCCCGGCGGGCCTGCGGGAGCGCTCCCGCACCCCTGGGCCCCCCGGAGCTCCTCCGATTCCCGCACCCTGTCCGCTACCAGGAGAGGGCAGGGAAGGCGCCGGGGCCCTGGGGCCCCGCCCGCTCGCCGGCCCCGAGGACGGGAGGCCGCCGGGAGGGGGTTACACACCTCGCTGTTAAAGGCTTTCACAGCCTCCATGTCGCGGCGGAGGCGGGAGCCGGGCGGCTTCTCTCGGCTGATGGCGGCCGGGCCGGGCCGGGCCGGGCCGGGGCAAGTCTCGGTCCGTGCGTGCGTGCGCTCCTCGCTCAGGGGCCGCCCGGCCTCCTCTCCATGGCGGGTGGCGCAGGGGGCGGGCGCGGGGGGACGCGGGCCCCGCTCGTTTCCGTCTCCTCCTCGCCCCGCTTCCCGCCCGACGGCGCCGGCGTTCCCTTCCCTCCCTCCTCCCCTCCCTCCCGCGCTGGGCTCCGGGCGGCCGCGCCGGCAGGAGATGGAGGAACAACGCGCGGCGTCTGCGGCGCGGGCGCCAATATGGCGGACACGCGGGGGCTCCTCGCAGCGCAGCGCCGGGAGCGGCGCAGGCGGCTACAGCGCCGCCTGCCGGGCAGCGCCCGCACCCCGCCCGCCGCACGGGCGCTGCCGGGATGGCGGCGAGACCGCCCCGCTCGCCCTGCTGCTCCTCCTCCTTCCTCCTCCGGGAGCGGGCGGGAAGGAAAGGGTTGCGGGGAGGAAAGGGTTACGGGAACGAGGTGTTAGACGCCGCTGTGTTTCGTCACCGGGGGCAAATCCTGGAGCTCTCGGGACGCCGTTTTCGCCGTTTCCGGATTCCCGAACTGCTCGCCTCCTCCCGCACGGCCCGCTGAGCCTCCAGCGAGGCCCGCCGGAGAAACCGGGAGCGGCATGCAGCCTTGACAAAAAGCAACGGGAAAAAGAGCCAGCGAGACGTAGGAGGACAAAAAAAAACCCCCATAATTAAATAAGCCCACAAGCAATCAGTATTATTTATCAAGAGGAAAGGAGGAAACCCACACAATCGTAATGCAAATCAATCACAAGCCCCAGCGCACTTACTACATGAATATTATAACTCAACAGTTTGACAGCAAAAAGTCTCCAAATCCAGCGCCAGGCATTAAGGCATTTCTGTTTGCCCAGGGTATTCCCAGGTTAAGTTCCAGACAGGGTGCACTTCCCCATGCAGATCGGCGGATCTCCTGCCTCTCCCTGCAGCACTAACCCTTTGCTCGGCTGAGGAATCCCGGCAGGAGCAGCTCTGTCACACAGGAGGACTTGCTTCCAGGTCATAGACTTTTGTTCCCTCAAGCACAAAGCCACCACATGATTCACCTTCTCAGGGAGAGCCTCAAGGATCTCAGAAGCACTGAAGATGAAAACTTAGGTTTATCTTTTGCTTGGTTATGTTCTTTCGACTCTACTGACACGGCAGAGATATGACAGCTCCCATTTGAATTGCATTTCATTATTTTCCAGTCACAGCTCCAGGTCAGGCTCTGTATAGATTGTGCCTTCCTGCTCTCCCAAGTTCCCCTCAGACCAGAGCCACAAAGGCTCTTCAAGGTGAAGAGGCTCTTCAAGTGAAGATCACACTTCAGGCCTGAGTCAGGGACAAACAGGAGTGGGCTTTAGACAGCAAACAAGGTAACATAAATAAAGGTAGGCCCAACATTGGAGGGAGACCTGGAATCCTACGGCTCCATTCTTACAGAAACATGAGAGATTACCAAATCCTTCTACAAAAGGACATTCCTCTTGTCTTATGTCCCAACACCAACAGGCTTATTTAAGCAAAAAGCCCAGCTCTAGCAACCACCGTTGTTGCAGTATCAGGCCACCAAGAAGGTCAGTTAAAGAAGAACAAATGCCCTGTTTTAGGATGAGAGGACTGTGTCTGTTCAGACAAAAAAAAAAAAAAAAAGATGTTTGGGGTTTTTTTGGCAGGGTTTTTGGTTTTTTGGTGGAGTTTTTTTGGATGGTTTTTTTTTGGTGGTTTTTTTTTTTTTTTTGGTTGGTTGTTTTTTCCTGTGGGAATTAAAAATAAATGAAATATGAAGAGACAACTCTGTTCAAATTATCGTGAAGGCTTTACAGGGTACTCATTGTACAATAAGAGTAAGTGCTGAAACTATTTACCTTGTACTCATCTGAAAAGCTTACTGAAGTTCTGCACTAACAATCAGTCCTCCAGGATCTGCTAACTTCCCTTTTAGGTGAAATTGAAGCAAGCCTAGCCTTCTCAAGTAAAATGGATGGAATACCACACTTTGCAGAAACTTTGTAAAAAAAGTTTGAAATTGGCTTCAAAATGATTGCAAACTCCCACTCAGTTGCTTTCCAGGAATGTTTTTTTCCAGAAGCATAAATGTTATTCCAATAAAGGAGAAACCAGAGAAGTAGGAATAAGATTTATACTTAGAGACACATGCACAAAGCCTTGACCTCAAAAGCAGAGTTTGAATTTGAAACTAAGTGGTTCCCCTCCCCCCACATTCAACCTGCTTTCTGTAAGTCTGTAATAAACATTTAAACAAGCATTTTTGCCACTTAAAATGTTGAGATAGCAAAGCCTTTTAACAGCCCAATTTAATTCCAGCAGTAGAAAGGAGAAAAGCAGCCAGTACATCCCTGGTTTCATAAGGAGCCGGCTGTCATCCAAGAATGAGAAATATGCTACAGAAAGAATACTGTAATACATCTCTGATTATATTTAGATGTGCTAATTAAGCAAACATACAAATGAAGTATTTTGGGGCAAGATGGCCTGCCCCACAAGGCACTCTAGCTCAGTGACTTACACTATCACTCCTGACATGCTAAAGCTGGGAGATTTGTCATTGTGCTGCACAGCAGAGTAAGGGGCAGCTTCCTGCACAGCACAGACTTTCTGTGGTTCTAGTGCTGTGCACAACTGAAACTCATACCAGCAACATTAGTTTTGCAGATGATATCCCACTTGCTTGCCAACACATAAATCAATTATATGTGGGATTTTCAGTGACAGGACACACTTCCTGTGTGGATACGAACACCTAGGTTTGCAATTCTCACAGAAAAGCAGGACTGAATATATCTTTAGTCGGCTGTTCATTTTTTTCCTCCATACGAGAAGGTAAAATAGGTATGCTTGCCTTTTTCCTACTTCTGATAAGTCCAAATAGAGACTCAATAGATCAAACAAGTGTCACACTGACAAATGCCCTTAAGAAAGCTGTCATCCAAGTAATCAATTCCCTATTTCCTCTCAGCAGAGGAAACTAAATGCAAGTGTCTGGAGGGAGAGCTGGTGTTCCAGTTGGCAGAGAACAGAATAAAATAGATCCATTATTAGTCACTTGTAGCTTCAGGTAAGAGAACATCACTCAGTTTTCCTCATACCAGCTCCATAATTTTTTGAATGCAAGGTACAAGTCATCCTCCATGCACACTGCCCATCTCTACTTAATTTTTTAGGGCATTTTCAATGAGTTGCTTACATTTTTTACTGAACTTTAACACATTTCTCCTTTTTCTCCATCTTTACTAACCCTACCTCATTTTCCTCTTTCATTTGTATTTTCAGTCCTCTTTTGTAAAAGGTTAAACTGTGACTAAAAGTATGGAAATAAATTTTCTGTTGAACTTTTATTGAGTTTATTACAGACATATGTTCATATAAGGAACTCCGTTTCAAGTTTTAAAAATTTCAGAGGTTGAAAGAGAACTTTTGAATAATTTGTAACCACACATTATTCATGATAGCCTGTTAATTTGGAACTCCAGTTACTTTATTATGCAGTTCCTTCTGGTCAAGCTTGACTGACTTCTGCACTTATCCAAGAAAGATGGTGTAAGACTCTCTCAGCACAACACCACAAAAACCACCTCAAAACAACTTTACTGAAGAAACAATTGGAGCTTTAATTTACAGGCCAGCTACTTCTCTCAGAGGCACACTCTATAAATCTGTGTTGATTTCAAAGCAAACTGCTTTAATCAGGAAAGGAGAAGAAAGTCTTGGAAATTACCTTCAAGTAACATTTCTCAGACTTGCCCATAGGAGGTTTAGATAACCTGATGCAAAAGTGTGCTGGCAGTACAAGTCACACACCAATTGTGGCATGTTCAGTAAGCTTAGCCAGAAAGCCCTTTAATGTTTTCTTATTCTGTGTGGGGTTCTAATCCTGGAGTTTGAACTTTGTTCATCCTGTTTCTGATTGTAGTGTACAATTACCAGGTAGAATAACCATTGTTTCCTACAGCTGCATAGTTACATTTAGTTCTGCTCCTAACGAGGCAATTATTTCAAAATAAAGGTCAGACAATGGTTTTTGAGCAGCAGTTATACCATGCTTGCATCATTTGAATGTAACGTCAGAACCACAAGGATAGAAAATCCATATGATTTCAGTTTGCAAGTACCACAGAAGACATAAGAAATGTTTTATAGTAAGTTCCAACTACAAAAATATCCATTTTTTGTTTAAAGGAAGCTCAAATTAAGAAAAAAATAAGAATATTTTTTCAGTAGATATGTCAATAAAAACATATAGGTGCTGAAAATGCCTTGAAGAATTTAATCCCAGCACTAAAAAACTAAAATGTTTCAAGGAAAATTCAAGAATGATTGATTAATAAATTTCAGGTATTCTAAACAGGGGAAGACTGCTTATTTGGGGTCCTGCTGTTTGCAAAGGAACAAGCACAAACCTAGGGTAGAAAAGCCTGAAGTGAGAACATTAGAGATGATGAACTGAGAGTACTCTTTTACTAAAAAAAAAAAAAAAAAAAAAAAAAAAAAAAAAAAAAAGAAGAAAAAAAGGAAAAAAAAAAAGAAGTGGTTACTAGCCAGTTTTTTACATACAGGCTGACAATAATGAGGGCAGACCCTAACCAGCAATTTGGATCATTCCCTCAAATTATGTTACTTTCTTTCTCCTGCCCATACTTACCAAATTTCCAACTTGCAACAATCAGGCTTCAAAAGCAGAGTTATTGTTCCCATTCTGCTAATTTACAGAGCATAACAAAACTGAGAACAATACACTAAGAGTAATTTCCATTATTTCTCTTTACTGTCTCTAGCAAATGACATACGATAAATAAGTAATTTTGGTTCAAGGATTATTTTATTTGCTTTGAGCCAAAAAATTTAGATTTACACTATCATTTTCATTATCTTAAAAATCTGCATAGACTTGAAATCAAACTTTTAGCCAATGCTTAAGATCACTTTTTCTATCAAAAGTAAGAATGTGCAATGCCACAATAAAGACAATGAAATCAATAGGCAGATCTCCTAAGCACAGGCCTTTGCCACAGGTATATATGGAACTGGACAAATTTTTCTGCAGTGGTTGGTCCAGACTCACTTCACGCACCTTTACTCTGATAGCTACAAAGGTCTCAATCTGCAGAGGACCAGAAATGAAGGAGTAGCCAAAGTTTATTTCATACTGATTAAACCTAACTCTCTTCAATGCTTAACGGAATACTGATAAAAAAAAAATTTGGAGGAAGAAATTCCACAGAGATGAAATATGCCTTACCACATTGACAGTTTTTTAATCACATTCAGCTGCAAAGCCTGACTTTTCCAGTTTCAGAACTTCTGTCAAGTTATGACCTCTTTGCAGTCATATAATTTACACTTTTTTTTTTTTTTTGTCTAAAGAGATGGAATTCTTGTATCATCCATTGCATTTCAATAAAGAGCAATTCCAGTTAGTAAAGTAAATTATTTCCTTACATTTTCTTCTTCTGGTGGATCTTGCTCCTCAGCTCAGCTCATCAGCAATTCACATTGCAATAGGAGAGACACCAGAAGTCCACAGTGGTACAAAATATACAGAAATTGTTTTCTTTCCAAAAACATGCTTGTCATTTAGAAAAGAACAGCTCAGTCACTGAGAGCTTTGCACTGGAAATGTTAAATGGAAACAAGCAGAACAGAGATGATTGCACATGCACACACAAGGTGTGGACCAGCATAAAAGTCCAAGGAATTTTAAATAGCTACCACCTTACCTGGGGTGATAAGGAAAACCCTGTCAGAAAAAAATCATTAGCTACTTACAACTGTTGCAGTAGTAACTTACATAGCTATGCTTTCTGTATTCTTTTGTGTTTGCATTTCAGTATGTTTACTGAAAATAGATACTATAGACAATATTTCAAATTAACACTATTAAGTCTGTTTTGTAATAGTATATGTTTCTGGCATGGCAGTTGTCTTTTTCTATGAACTGATAGATTTCTCTCCAGATTTCCTAGAAAAAATTACTCAATTCAATTAGAGTGTATATGGTTAGCATAAAACAAGTAAAAAAAAAAGTCACCCCTTGAATGTAATGGTCAAATTCTGCAAGAGGAAATATGTCCTTTTTAAATGATATTAGGCAACACTACTGACATGCTTCAAGCAAGGCATGAGCACATGCCCATCAGTTTTAAGTAAGCCATTAGTTAGACCATCTGCAAGACTGATAGACCAGAACTAAATAAAATAGTAATAACAAATCCATTTCTTCCTTCTCCAAGAATAAGATTTACCTGTGCAAGCTCACAAAGACAACACAAACATATAATAAATAAAATTGCACAGAAGATATTAAAAAAAAAAAGTCACAGGGTATGAAGATCAACCGGATATTGTCCTCTTTTGAAAGCATAGGCAAAAGAGAGTAAACTGAATCTGCAGTGTAGTGAGATGATAGTGTGACACACATGGAGTTTGGCATGAAGAAATAGAGACACCCCCTGTGTGGGCAGAATCCTTCATCCACTAAAGTCTAGTGGATAATAATACTTCTTAATCCTTCACCTATCCAAAAGACTCAGGAGTCCACAGACAGATATTGCTTACTCTTTGTTATTTCTTGGCCAATAACTAGCACAAGACAGTAACTAACAAAAATTATTTGTAAATGCCATCCAGGGAGGGAAATGCTTACCATTTGAGTATACTTAATTTTAACACTCTTGAAACTACAGTTTCCCAAAGACTGTGCTTGACCAAACAGAAACTGCACAGAAATCACCCATTCGGTTAACACTGACAACCGCCTGCTTGTGAGCATTAAACCCAAGAATGCATAAAATAATATTTGGAACAGCACACTCATTGCTGGTGCCTGAACTAATGGAATTGCTGGGGTTAGAGAGCAAAATGTTCATTACTGCCTCTGTAGGAACACTGGTATGGACTTCACAATGCAGCCCAAATGCCTCTGTTTGCTTTAGCTTTGCTACAGGACAACTTGTAATCCACCTAGCCTTTTTAAGTAAATACCTTTACTTACAAGGTATGCATTGCCATGCTTGATATCCCTATGTATACTCCACCTTCAACTCTCAGGTTTTTAAAACTTAGACTTCTTAAGGGCATTTATAGCCTAAATGTAAGATATTGAGTGGTATGTGTCCTATATAGCCTTTCAATTCCATATAAAACCATGATACACAGGTGAAAAATTACTGCTAAAAGGGTGGAAACACAAACAACCTTCATATGCACTTATTATAAGACTCTCAGTGTAATAAAATATTAGTGTTTTTGTTTACCAACCAATAAGAAGTAGATCTTATATTGCTCTGAAGTTACAGGACAAGGTATTCAAGAGTCTTTATCAGCTTTTGTAAGACATTGTGGCTGTAGGATCTGGATTGTTGACTCTTAGAGGAAATCGTCTTGTCTGGCAGAAACCGTCTTGTCCAGTCTGATGTGTTTTCCAGTGGTCACTGTTTTAAAGGACAAACCTTAAGAAATTAATACTGCTATAATGTGTCTCAACTGAAAGACTGTTTTGCCTGGGTAATAGTATCACTACAAGAACAAGAACATTTTTTATCGTCATATCTGGTCTTGATGTGAATGCATTAGTGGAAGAATCACTCCCATTAATTCCAAATAATTCAAAATATGCTAAATGAGGCATTCAGAAGCACAGTAGGGCACAGCAGAACAAGCTTTGGATGTACTCATGGAGCCTTCCAGCTTGACAGCAAAGTGATGTTAACAATGGTGCTTTAAAAATGCACCTCCCCAAAATCCTCCTGGAACAAAATGTAAAAAGTAAAGCTTATCTCTCCAGACTAGAGCTCAGCTGGTCTTATGAGCTAGGTGAGTCTTCTCAGTCTTATGCTTACCTTGCAAAATTCACAGAACAAGATTATCATTTAAAACCTCTTACACAACCAGAAACCTGCTATGTGCCCAACTGGCAAGAAAATCTTGACTAAAGTGAGTATGGATCTTCATATGCATCTATTCAGGTATAATTAAATTGACAAGAAACTAACCTGCAATCTGTAATTATATCGATCTCTTGAATGTCCATCTAAAACCACTGTGAGGATGGTACAGAGATAAGCAAACTGCAACAAGCAGACAAACAGCATAAAAAAACTAAAAAAGGGTTAATGTATTAACTTTTCCCCAAGTTAAAAAAAGTTCAAATGCATTCTTGTCTTGGTTTAGCTGTGTTAAAATCCACATGAAAAGGCCTACTAATATTTATTTTTGTGTCCTTCAAATAAGAGATACTGAGGAAGTTGCCTCAACGAAAGGTTTCCCTGAGCCATAGTTTTCCAGGCACGCTGGCATTGTTCACTAAATGCTTTACAACTGCATCCCCAAAGGAAAATTTGCACCAGCAGTTGCCACTTCACAGGTTAAACGTCTGAAACCCCCTGACTGGCTCCTGACTTTTTGGGGACACAGCCTGTAGTCTCTTCTCAACTTTGTGCCATGTTTCTTTTACCATCCAAACATTTGTTCAAAAGCCTCATGAAGGAGAAACAATTCTATGGAGCTTGATAAAAGTGTCATGAGCCATCAGGAACAAATACCTCAACCCGAACTCTAGCCTAGGACATCCAGCCACAGACCGACAGCTGAGTAAGGCTAAGGGCAGCTTTAAAAGGGGAAAAGATGGTGGTGAAAGATATTATTGTGTTTTCACTCTGCACTTACTGTCCTGAAGGTTTTTCCTCCCCTTCCTGCCCCAAAAGCCTATACGCCAGCCCCGGTTCCCCGTGCAGGCAGACCTGCAGCCCCGGCAGCGAGCACGCGTCGGGCCGTCCCATTACTCGTCGCTCAGGCCGGTGCTTCCAGCCGGCTGCCAAAGCCCCGCAGACGCGGCATTTTTCCATATTTTCCTCAAGCAGAGCACATCCCTGTCCGGAGCGCCGGCCGCGCCGCCCTCCTCCCCGCGCCGCCTGCGGCGCAATGGCGCCACCTGGCGGGGCCTGGCGCACCGGCGGAGAGGGAAAGGGCTTTTCCTTTTTTTTCCTTTCTTTTCTTTTTTTGAGAGAAATGCTGTTCCCTTCCCCGCGCTCGGCACTCCTTGTTTCCCTGCTCAGATAACCCCCCTACACGCGTACCACTGAGGGCAGTTTGGCCGCAGTCAGAAGCCAGCATCTCCCCGCGACCCTTGCTCGAAGTAATTTGCAATACAAATCTGGAAGAAGGTGACTTCCACAGGTGCTGACCGTTCTCCACTCCCGACTCCCCCAAAAATCAGTGCGTCCTCTCCAACAACGCAGCTGAAAAGAGGCGGTTGGTTCATTAGCCAACACTTCTATCTCCTGCTACCATTTCCCACTGGTGGAAGTGATTTAAAATAAATTTTAAAATAAATAAATTTAAAAAAAATCATTATTCTACTAACAATCTATATTAATAAAAGATTGCCTTCCCTTGTATGCTGCTATACTAATCATATATGCCACATCAAAACCAAAGCCAGATTATTAGCATATGATTTGCACTTCAGCTAGAGTTTTTGCTGATTTTTGTTCATTTTCTGTACTCACCCCCAGTGTGCTTTGCATACTGAGGACCATAACTTGTGAATTCAGATTTTGCCCATCAATTGCCATGTTCATACAGAGCTCTGCTGAAAAACAGGCAAGTGGTGAAACACTTTTGCTAGACAGAACCTTCATTATCTCCTCCTAGCCATTTATGGAGAAATGATACAAAGTGTAAGTGGATATGAAATGAGAACCTAGCAGTTCATTAGTGCCTTTATAAACTCATTATTTTTCTTAGTTTTAATGCCTCCGTTTCCTCTTCTTTAGTTTTTCTCACATTCTGAGTAAATATGGTTCAGTCACAAGCTATCTAAAGCCTAGGAAAATGACTGCCTCTTACACAACACCCAGAGATGGACTCCAGCCTTAATTCTGGCTTCTCAAAGCTCCTAGTTGTTAGCAGTGGTGAATGTTCAGACTTCTTTATACAGCTCTGAACCCCCTGATTTAGCATCAAGAAGGGCTATATCTGTAATACAATGTAACCAGGCTATAGTAAATAGAGTGCATTATAACCGTAGGCATAAGGTCTGTCAGCCATAGAACCTGTATTTGCTTGAAAGGTCTGACAATCCTGTAATTAAAACACTAATTCTAATAAGGGGAACCCAGGCACTAGTCATTTCTGCCTGGTAGGATCTCCTCAAAGTGAGGCAAATGATGACCTAAGTACAAAAAGAAAGAAAACTCAAGTTCTCTCCATGTTCCATACCCAAAAAGTTGTAGTTGATGCTGGAAAACTGGCAACAATAATTAAAATAAAAGCAGAATCTTTAGTAACAAATGCTATGTCAGGCATCAATAAAAAGGAAAAAAGCCCACACTCCTGTCCAAAAATACTCCCAAAATAGTTGAGTTTAGAGTTACATGTTCATGAATTAGTGAAAATGTAATATATGGCATTTGGATCTTCTAGGCTTGCTGAATACCTGTAAGTGATAATTACTATAAGCCTGATTCCTGAATCCGTAGTGGAATCAACTTTTGAAAAAGAAAAGGAAGTACAATATGTCCCTAATTCAATATACTTGTCTCATACTAGAATGTTCTCTGAAAAAAGAAAAAAAAACCCAAAACCAAACCAAACAAACAAAAAAAATCCCTACATAACAAAAAACAAAAACACCCCAACAAAAACAACAAACCAAACCAAACAAAAAACTCCCAAAAAACCAACCAAACAACCCCCCCAAAAAAAAATCAAAGAAAAAGCATTTAATGGAAATACTTGGTTCTAGTAAATCAGTACAGTAATTCTTCTCAAATCTAACATCAAATTTTCTGCCCAAGTTCATGGATCTGAGCAATTCTCTGAAGTTTTACAGAAAGGAACAAAGTGGCATCCAATTATAGGATCAGACTGCATGACTGTAACTGATGTTGACAATTCTCTGGGATTTCTCTTCAAATCTGTTTGAAAGATTGGCTAGACTTGGAACACAAGGATTCAGTCATGGGCAAAGCTAAATTTCATGCTTCTGTTGCTAGTGAGACTAAAACAAGCAACAACTGTTCCTCTAATAAGGAAGGTACAATAAATGCTATTGTGCACAGTTTCTTTATCACAAGTTAGATGTAGTCCTTAAAATTTTGGTAAGTTGCCAGTATCACCCTTCACACAGAGGTTACCTACCAAGAAATTAGTATTCAGTTTTCATCTGCTGTGACTTATTACATATTGTTCTTTCTTCAATACCTGAACTAGATATGGGCTTTGAGATTTTAGGGAGACCTGGAGAAAAGTGGAAAGAAGAAAATGCTACAGTAGAAAAACAACTTCAGAAAGCAGGTTAACAATAATTAGGCTGTAGTTAAATACAAACAAACCGAACACATTAAAAACCATCGTGATATTTAGATCACTTATTCTGCAAAATTTCTGTCCAGAGACCACTTCTATGTAATTTTCACTGCACCAAGTAAAGGAATAAAAATACTTGCATGCATCTTACAGTTATTATTGACATGGCTGAATTCCATTATCTTGAAAGAATGCTGCGTGGTATTTTTAAGCATCATTACTAGCTATACACTTCCTCCCCAAAAGCACGACTCTCAAAGCCATAATGTAACACCTTACATTTCCAGGCTAGCAAAAGCCCTAACTTCACTTTAAACTATACTGTTAATGCTAGGTTTTGTGGACAAGAGAAATACAACATCAGTTTTTCTTGGAAGCATATAAGATAATTACATGGGGAACAAAAAGAGATGGATTTAATCTGTTCATATTTGAGGAACATGATGAAGAGTTCTTCCTCCTGAGCAAAATGCCTGACAAAATTGAGGGAAACAGTAAGTACTGCTTTAAGAATGAAAGTGTTGTTGCTTTAACAAAAGCTTTAATCAAAAGCTACACCTAAGATGTAAAGAACACACTACAGGATGTAGTTTCACACCTGTGTTTCTGCCAGGTGTCTATCATTTTTCCTATTCGCTTGTTGGGCAGTTCCCTAAAAAGGCTGAGCACTTACTTGAAAAAAGCCTCTCCCAGAATAGGTAAGAAAATTAATGCCTAATACTAGCAGATATAGACCACTGTACAAAGAGTGTGATTTATCCTGTCACACAGCATTTTCCTCTGCTAAAATACAGCAATATTTATCATGAAGTATGGGAAACCAGAGAGGATGCTCTGGTTGATTCAGAACAGAGGAACTGTAGTGCCCTGGTTCTAGAGATGTAGACACCAGAAAAATTGCAACATAGGCACATAATCATAAATACATCTTACACAAAAAAGAAAAATAACATGCAGAAAAGCTTTTCCAGAACTACTTTTGTATTTGAAAGCTTTAATAAAGGCTTTTTTCCCTGCATCTTTTTGAGTACAGCATCAGCTGTATCTTTCTTCGTCCAGTCTATCAGAGTAGTACAAAAGCTTCTTTAGTAGGAGGTAGAATAAGAAAAAGTGAGTCACAGCTTCCCTATGCACAAGAAACAAGAGAGGAACTCATATTCTCCCTGAGTTCCCATGAGAAAAACAATACATTTTTCACTTTACATAATCTATGTGTACAGCAGTGTCTATGGAAGACAAATGTTTGTGTCCTGCTATTTCTCAGAAGAGAACCAAGGAAAAAAATCCACTTCACTCACTACCTTGACACCCAGAGTAGATGCAGCACTTTTCTTGCCTCGGACACATGGATTTCTAATAACATCTCCTTCACTGAAAATATCTGAGGTACTTTAATCACCTCAGTGATGTCAGTTAGACACCTCCTTGACTCATTAGCATGGGCACACTTAACTCAGGAGAAATAGTTCTACCAGCCTTGAATATACTACTGAGCCACAAGTAAGCATCTTTTGGCCTACTAGTTTGTAATTCTGCATATTAAATGCTGCTTGACCTTAGTATGGCAGACCCTAAGCCACAGCTCTTGGAGTCTGGCTTGACACAAAATTCAGCTTTTCCTACAGTGGTGTTGCAATCACTGGAAGAGAGCAAAGAGCAAAATTAAATTTTTTTTCTGTTTCAGTTTCCCATATTTTTTTGAGTCCGTACACTTGTATTGGATGATAAACTAGCAAAGCTAATTACAAATTCTGTAACAGCAGTAGAGCTCATAATAAAACTATCAATGCTTTAAAAGTTGTTTAAAATTGAAACACTTTAAACTATTAGCATTTTTTTGGGGGGAATGTTACAATAATTAAAATAGCAGCTCTTTTTTCATCACAATCAAAATACATACTGAATGTTCTACAGCTTAATTGCATTTATTGTAAAGGGAACAAAACAATCAATTAAGTACATAAACTACCTTGTTTTACTGCTTGGCTTGTCTTCTAAGTGGTAGTGTGAAAAAAACTCCTCCCTTAAATAGCTAATTTAATCTTCTTGATGAGAATAAAATACAGGTGACAGAAACCTACTTAGGGTAGTTTATTGAGAAGAGGTGGTGTACTTATTTCAAAGGATAAGTTATTAGAAAAGTTTTTACTCACCTAAGGAGGTTAGAGTGGCTTCTTTGTTGTAGTGTGGGAGTGGGCTGATTGTTTTGTTTATACCTTTTCTCTTTCACTAAAAATCAAAATCCAGATTCTGAAGTTTTGCAGCTAAGAGTTTTTGATGTGTATGCTCCTCTTAATAAAAGATCTAGCTTGTCTACTTCTACTTGAAAGGTGTAATTAATTCAGGGACAGAGGAAAACATGCTGTGACTGTATTTAGGAATATGTTAATCTGTAAGTATTATACAGAAAGAAAAAATGGTAATGCTTGTAGCTGCTGTGCTATTGGTAGTCTTCCCTGCTGTGCTGCTGTGTAGCCTTTTTGCTTGTTATTGAACAAGATGGGTGCTTTGTCAAAGCCTCACATAAATTAATGAAGTGGCTTATAAAAATTGAGCTATGTTAGAAAAATGAACAAGGAAAGGGAAGTGCTAGGGTTGTCTAGGTAGAAAAAAAAATCACTTATGTTATTTAGTGAGCTATCTCTAGTGTAGTTTAATCAGCCTGTGACCTGTGTAACAAACAAAAAAATTTTATTAGTACTTAGAATGAGTAATTAGAAATTTAGATTTCTATAGGGACTTGATATAGTAGAGGAGGCTTTTATTGTAAGGTTCAGGGTTTTTTACTAGCTTACATTGCTCAAACTGTCTATGTGCTCTGTGTACTTGTCACATCCTATCATCTCTAAAAGCTGAGATGGGACTGTCTGAAGTTGTACGTAATGAAACTTTAAACCCTGAAGTTTATAGCAAGCTATAAGGTAAGATGAGTAAAAATTACCTGGGAAAAACTATTTCTCCCTGGCATAAAATAGAGTATTTCACATGGCATTATTTACTTATCTTCAGAGGTGGCATTGTTTTTAACCTAACTGAATATTGTTGAATTATATTACCTGTGAGATAATACTTTCCGGGAGCCTTGGGGATTTTTTCCTTTTTCTTTGAAATCTCTATGAAAATACTGAAAATGGGATGTAGAAAATAATTAATATTTCTATAGAGATATCTAGTTCATTACAACATAGAAGAAATTTAGAGAAACTAGCTTAATTCAAGCAAAACTTGATATCTCTTTAAATACAGATTTAATTCAGTTATTGGATGTAATCTTAGTAATAAAAAAAGAAGTTATGTAGTCCTTGTTGCAGTTAATCTCCTTTCGGAACACAGTTGCAGCTCTTCTACGAATTACATGGACAAACTCCTTGTAGAGTTTGAGCTTTGTATATGGGCATTTGCCAAATCAGTGTTACTCCCTTCTCACCACAGGTTTTTTTATTCACAAGTTTGTCATCTGGAGAGCTGGTTTCTTTTCCTCATGGACAGTAAGCTGTCACCAAGAACCATTCTAGGAGTAGTAGGAGTGGGACATTTAGTTACAAACCTGCACTTTTTTCTTTGGTGTGTAGTTTTTCTCTTACGGGGATCAGGCTGCTCCCAGGACAGTGTTAGGTGCAACTGTCAGACCTCTGGTGTCATAAAGTTCAGGCTGCCCTGGGGTAGGGAGCAGTGCTCAGGTAAGAGACAGAGGTAGCTGCTTGAGTTAGTTAGCCCTGAATAACTGCATCTTTTTGCCAAAGTCCAGCTGTCAGTGAAAACTCCATGTAATGCCTGCCTGATTTTTTCTATAGCTCTTAAGCCAGAGTACCTCCGCATCTCTTTTTCTGCCTGTGCTTCTGAGGGTGAATTAAGGCAGCTTAAACAGAATGGGTCAGAATGGATTTTCAGTCTTGGATCTGGAGGTCCTCATCCAGTGACCCCAAAGACAGGGTGGCTGTTACACTTGAAAATTCAGTCCATCTTATTCTCAGTAAAACCTGTGTATTCATTCCTTTATAAGCTCTGCATGTTACTTGTGTTCTGTTCCTCTAAAATAAAACCAAGAAAATCCTGCTGAATAATGCTTATTTGATGGAGAAAAAGGAGAGAACAGAACAAATCTCGATCTGCACACTGTAAAAATCTGTTACAGGCCCCAATAGCAGTGCATGGGTGTGCTCCAGTTTGCTTTCCCTCCTCCAGCTCTGGAAGTGGATAACCTTTATTTTGATACAATGTTACTGTGTTAGATGTGAAAGGTCCCTTGACATCACACGGCTAATTGGGGCTCCTCAGTGAATAGGATCTGGCCTTTTAGCTGTGTTCTGAATGCACTATTGACTTGCTGACGGGAAGCCCTGTAGCGATAACAAAGGAAGAAATGATTCAGCAATCACCGGAAAGCCTCCCTTGATTTCACATCTGCTGGTCCATCTATTTCCATGCTGGTGGAGCTGCCTTCACATGACTGCAAAGTCTCTCATTGTTCAGCACTGGTTTCCTCTCTTTTTCTTCTTTCTTTCTTTTTACTTTAAAATGTCACATTTTCCCAAATAAAAACAGCTGCTAGAGTGATGGAGTGTCAAAAAGTATTAAATACTGCTGGCTGCAGCAGAAAATGGATATGTGAAGACAAAGTGCTGCATTATGAATGGCAGAGTGATTTCCAAAATTAACTGAAGAAAGTCCAAGGGATTAGGGCATTGTCTTACTGAACTGTGGCAGGCCATTATGTTTCTAGTGTGACTAGCCTCCAGACCTTTAATAGCAAAATCCTAAATCCTGCTTTTTAAATAAGTGGGTTTTTGTTTGTCACTGTAACAAACAGGCAGCATTCAAAGTTTAAAATGCTTTTGCTTTGTATTACAGAACTCAATGTGCCTAAACAGCTAAGAAAATATTAGGAGATTATTTTACTTTAAAAAGCAAGCAATGAAACTAGTTTTTCTGTTGACTCATGCTGCTTGTGAGGGTATGGTGTATACCAGCACATTTAGCTTGACTAGGTAAATTCTTTCAATGTGTTTGGGCAATGCATACACCAGGACATTTTTAAACTTATTTGGATAAACTTAAAACATCAGTTGTTCTGGTCCAGATATTGCAATACTGTCAAAATTAGTAAGTACATTATAAAGTGCGTAATATAGTGACAGCTGTCTAACCCCAATATGTTTACTTTAAAATGTGTCACACACCATAAGTGTTACATGTCCTTGTTTTAATGATGTACAAACCTTGTTCATGATGTACAAACCTCCAAATTACTACATGATATCAAAGCAGTTGTCCATATACTTTGTCATTTAATCTCCTAATTAAAGCAACAAGTCTGAGGTATCCCTGAAGTTATTCTTTGCCCTAGTTTAATCAGAGAGAAAGTACAATTTGCTTTGCCTGCTCACAGAGAGCACTGTCTTCTTTCTGAAGTGTGGAAAAGCTTATCTTTTCCACACTGTGCCTTGGCTAACTCATTGCACTGCTCCTTCTCTTCCAGCTCTTCTATTTTTTCCAAGTGTCTGTGTTTTCTGTAATGCTATATTACTTCATGATTTCTGAGGGTTTTTTTTCTGTAATTTAGGCCTCTGGATTAGTTTCCTTTCTGTGAGGGGATGTAGGAAAGGTAAGGATTGTTCACTGAGTCATCCTTAAGATCTGGTATGAGATCTTTCTGAAGGCTCAGGAAAATCTTGGCAGACTATGTCCTCTTGCAGAGCTGATGGGGATGCAATTTTGTGTCAGAGGCACTAGAGCCCAGCCAAGGCATGACAAATGTCTGGTTAATCCTGTCTGGGGAGAACATAAAATGACTGTATTCAAAATAATGAAAGTAAGTCCTGACTTTAGGTCATATCTTTGGAAAATTGTTGTACATACTCTCCAATGTAGGATTCTGCACATAGGATGGAGGTGACCTGGGAAAGAAGGCAAAACACTCTTCTCCGGGGGCTGAACAAGATGGTAGTCTCTGTAAATATTGTCAGGGTCAATACAAAATACAGTGTTAAACTGGTGTTAAACAAGTGAAAACATTGCCCATATACTTGCTTCAAGACAGCAGGGTCACATCTAGTTGTGATCATCAATGGGATTTTTCTGGAGACTGCCTATGGACCCAGAAGGCAGGAGGCATTTCCAGTGTGCTTTTGCTGTTCCCAGCAGAAGTCTTACAATTGTTTGTTGGGAAGTGTTATAGGAGCATTTCAAAATTTTACAAGAGTTATATGGAGGAATGTGTGACTCAGGAACACAAACCCCTAGCCGAAGGGAGTGTCAAGTTTTAATTATGGCTTTCTTGCTGTGTATAAAAGGCCAATCTGTATCTTATGGAAAGCTGGGAATAAAAATAATCATAAAATCTTAAGAGAAGAGCAAGAGAGGAGGGAGGGAAGAGGGTGAAATAAGCATTTACAGAACAAGATGTTCCCTGTTGATGTGGAATTCAGCTGTGAAAATGAAATGGGACATAAAGCACCATCTTTATCACGCAGGAACCTTAACTTGTCAGAGAATTGTTTGAATTATCCCTATTTCTTCATCACACCTAACACTACCCTCATGCATTACTTGCTGTATTTTTTGTCTCGTGTGCTGATATCTACAAAGAGAAAGTACAAATGCATTGTGTGTGTGGAAAGGTGCTTTTGTGTGGAACAAGTGTAAATATTTACTTGCATGGGGGAGTGTATACATATATAATAAAAATCTATATTACTGTAGATATATTCATAGAATGCATATAGTTCTGTGATACAGATATAGCTCTATAGACCTATTAATAGAGTAGATCTAGATCTGTGAGCGGATAGGTGTCTTACCCGTAGTTACGATCCCGGGAAGGACATGTAGGAGCTGGGAGTCGCCCCTGGCCGGGGCTGAGCGCAGGCGGGCGCCTGGCGCTGGGGGGCAGCGCTGGCCCGCGGCTGCCCGGCTGGAACCTCCCGCGATGGAAAAACTCGGGAGTTTGGAGTGCTAACTGTGCGCCCAGCGGCTCCCTGTTTCTGAAGGGCAGGCAAACGCAGCCCTGCACAGTTGTACTGCATGCTTCACCTTTTTTTTTTTTTTCTTTTTTTTTTTTTTAATTTTAAATGCATAATCCTGTTTTCTGTGCGCATCGCTCATGCACTCTAACTTGTCAGTGGAGCGTGGGGAGCTTGCAAGCTCTGGACTGGGCTATGAGCAATTGTGAGCCACACTGTCTTCACAGCCCATTTTTGCAGAGTTATGTCTCTGCCAGAAGACGATGGGACCCGTGGAATCACAGCAGTGCTGTCCCACAGGCGCCCTAGAAGGCCTGGAGTGTGTGGATTGCACACACAGAAAAGGAAAAGTCAGGGGAGTCAGTCTAGTTGTCCCAGGCAGTAAAAGCATTGTCTGTGTCCAGTTTTCTGTAGGAAATATGTAAAAATACAGCAATTAGTTTTGTGCTTCTACGTGCTTAATCTTTACATGAGTAGCAGCCCAGTGAATGCTGAAGAGATGCATTACCTTCTGCTGCATTTGGAAAAGCAGTCTATTACTGGAAGTTGCAAATTATGCTTTCTCATGGAAAGATTTTCTCCCCTTGCGCTACTATTTTTTCTATTAATTCAAAGTGAAACTTATAGCTCTTCTTGGACTATGTGAAGTATTAGCCAATGTGACAGAAAATGTATCCCATATAAAGGAAATTCTTGATCACTGAAAGTCCATTCTAAAAAAAGGCTAAGTATTTATTGAATGCTGCTCCTAACATGAACCTTTTAACTGTCCTGGGAAAAGAGGACAGCAAGCAGTAGTATGTGCGTTCTATAAAACCGTATATGGCATCCAGATATTTTTCTGTTACTGGGGAGGCTCACATTCTTCAGGAAGCACAGTAGTTTTTGGGTTTTTTTAATTGCTTGTATCAATAAATGTCTTCATTGATGACTTCAGTTTGTGTCACTGGGAAATAATAATTTTCTCTTAGCTGCTGTTGATGCTTTCTTTCTCTAAAGTGTCCCATGGAAACAGATTCCTTGAGCCTCTATTTGCTAACAAAGCATGGTGATTGCTTATGGACTTCATTTGTCTATTTAAAGATTGCTCACAGTGCTAAGAATGCTGGGATCAAGCCATTTCTATGTGGGTTTCTTACATTGTGATAAATAATGTCTCTCACTCCTCTGAGTTTATAAATGCAGTTCTTATTCCAAAGTGGGAAAATGATGCTGTGAATCAAGTGCCTTTATTTGTTCTGTTTTCTGATGGGAAAGGTATATAGTCCTTGTTTATTTTTCGGGCATTAGAACCACAAAACTAAGTGGTGAGTATTTTCTTTGGTTTAGCAATAATGATAATATCTGGTTCTGATATCATGCTGTTGGATAATATTATTTCCATTTCATATGTGGGGATCTGAGCACAGCAAAGTAAAATGAATTCCTGGAAAACACCCAAGAAGCACATGGCAGAAGCTGGAAAACAATCAAGCATTCTCAGTACTAGTCATCTGCTTTGTGCACAATGGTTCTCCTTCACTAAAACTGGAAGGATTTTCTTGGGAATGCGGAGGTCAAGCACTGTGAGAGTGGCTTTTAAAATCTAATGTAGCTCCAACTAGCTGAAAAAGGTGTTTAAGAATTTGCACTTTTTGAAATGTAATTAGCCTAAACATTTTACTAAAGTGTAATTATATGTAATGGAGGAAAAGAGGGACCAGGAGATGAGGAGGGAAGGGAAGGGAAGGGAAGGGAAGGGAAGGGAAGGGAAGGGAAGGGAAGGGAAGAAATTTCAGTAAAAAAATGTAATTGCTGTTACTCTATTGCTCTGACTAACCTATTCTAAGGGTTTATAGGCTTAACAGAACTAACCTGTCAAGGTTTCCTTGGCCTATTGAAAGAACACAAAGCTCAGGCTAAAACACACTTTATAGGTACCTGCAGTTCCAGATTCTCATTATTCTTTACTTCCATAATAAGCAGGAAGATGGCCTGTCCCATGTCTCCCTGCTGTTGGTGGTCCCTCAGCCACAGTGTATTCTAAAAGGTGAAAGACCCTATTTACAGGACAGGTGCCATAAAGCACATGCTTATCAGCCATGAGTGAATAATGCTTTTGATCCCAGCCAGTCACATTTTTCCTTTGAACCTACAAGCCAGGGAAAGTGCCTTGTGATGTTGAAACTACTTTTTACAAAACATGAAACATCCCACTTTTGGACATCAGAAAACAGACTTGCTCTGTCAGCCTGAAAATAGAAATCTCTCTTCTTCCGTCATCATTCCCTGATCTTGTGCCAGTAGGTCACAGCAAGGGTGGCTGCTATTATGGTGCTGATGCATCCCACTTTTCTTGTCTTCCTCCCCTTGTGACTCAGCATGGTATTCTTCAGAACCACTAGCCTACCTTTTTTGTAGCTCTGCAAGAATTTTTAGGGGTGCCAGTATTCCCTATGACACTTCATACTCATGTTAGCTTGGGCCAGGCTAATCTGCCTTTTTGTTCATCATGAGATACTTGCTCTGAGCATCCAGTAATTCCTATGCTCTTGTGGGAGTAGACAGCCAGCTTTCCTCAAATGGAATTTCTACCTGTCTGTGGGCTGATATTTTTGGTGTCAGCCCCCTGACCAAAACAATAAGAGTCTGCAAAAAGATTCATATTTTGGTTTAGCCCCCTTTTGAGAAAGAAATTAATGCATCTCCAAAGAGGTACCCACTTGAAGGCAACAAACATTCAAGATTGCTCTGGGACTGCTAAAAAATATTAGTATTTCTGTCCCATGACCCTTCAGAAAGTGCAAAAATATGCTAGTCCTGGTGGGGTTTAAAATCAACTGGTTAATAATTAAAACCTTGAAGAACACACAATGCCTATTCGCTGAGAGAGTATGTAAAGGAGAAGCTGCAATTTTATATCCTTCTCATTGCTGTGATTGATGTTGGGGTGTATTGTTTGTTGTATTAGAGGCCTCCATTCCTTTCCTGTAATGGGTCATGTCATAAAGAAGACTTTGGTAAGTGAAAAATCTCCGGTATTCAAGGATATTACAAGATGGTTCCCTAAAGATGTATGAGACACTAAAGTTAAGAGGATGCCATTTCTAAAACTATTTCCTTTTGCATGAGGTCTTATCTGTGCTGTTACGGCCCATGTGCAAAACCAGGAAGACTAAAGACAAATATTTTTCAAATGGTCTCAGGTTGGGCCATAGCTGGATGGCTGTACTCAGGGAACCAGGATGTCTACTGGGTAATACTGGTGTGCCTTCGTGACAGGGAATGGTACAGAAGGGCTCCCCTGGAAATATATAATACACACTGGTAATACACACTGGAAATACATAGTAATGTTACTAATTGGAAAGGTATGTGCTGGTTTTCCAGGCAAATTGAGTTAGAGATCTATGGTAGTTATTTCTGGTGATCACATGAGTTTGCTGGTTTGTTGGCAACATATTATTATTTAAGAATGTAAAAAGATGGCTGTTCTGGTCATTTTAGGAATACTTTTTTCTTTACAACTTCAGTGTTATGTTTCCTATAAGCCTTTATTTTGACTATAAAAATGTAGTTGGAAAATAATGTTAGTCCCTTTGGTTTTCCAATGTTTCAAGCATTCTTCAGCTCTCATAAAATCCTCTAATTTATAAATACCTTTGAACAACCACTGCTGCATAGGAAAAAAAAGCTCATATTCTTAAAGACACATTTAAGGGAGGTGTGTGAAGGTTTGGCAGATGACCTGTCTGATAGCAGCTTGAATGTGAATTTTTGAAAGTATAAACCAGTGCCAACGTAAGCATACTTGGTTTTAGTTAGTCAGTGTACATACAAAATGCTTAAAACTTTAGTCTTAAGTATATAAATCAAAATATTGCAAACAGAGTTTTTAACTTAAGAAGGAAGGTTTTAAATCAGATTTGATGAAGGAAGAGAAACTGAGGGCTAGAGGTGAAAGAAAACACGTCAAAGCAAGGGGTGAGAGCAGGGTGGTGACGGGAGGGAAGTTGTGCCTGGCAGAAGAGAGTAATGAAGACTCTGACATTCCCACTCATAGGGGAAGGGTGTTTAGTGGCTTATTTTGTGTGTAGGTGCACTAACACACTGAGCCTGGGTGGCACAGAAGGGCTGGAGGTTCAAATGCAGACAGCAGGATGTGTATGGACAGATTGTGCAGTGTCATAAGAGTGCTCCAATGCCTCTTTCAAAACAGATTTTTGAGCTGTGCAAGCATGTCCAAAACCTATGGCAGTGTCGAGTTAGTCTGAGAGTGGAGAGGATGCAAACATTGTTTAAAGCCTTTTCTCCCTGTCTCAGCTTCTAGTAGAGCTCTGATTCAGGCCAAAGAATTTATGGGACATCATCCAGATTTCCCTTGTTCTTAGGACTGTATTTATTAGAGTTCAAATAACAATGAAATGTGAACTGATTTTGTCAATCTGGCTTTTCTTTAGGTCTCAGACCTCTTTGTCTGCTTCTATTCCTATAATATGATATTCTACTCCTATCATTTCCAAAAATGATGCAACCACAGGTCTGGCAAGCCAGGATGCTGCTAAAATCAGAGCATGCAGGAATTAGATCTCAGAATGGCAAAACTGCTGGCTTCTGGTCTGTGCTAAAGATCCATCTGTGGAGAGTTTTGGTATTCTTGCATTGATATCAAGATGATTTACATGCTCGGACCTTTGCGCCCAGAATCTTCCCCAGAGCAGCCTTTGCTATTGGTGAGCTAGTAGCAGAGCCTAAATATGTTCTGGCCCCCTGCTCTTGGCTGGCTTGGCCAGAGAGCAACCAGAGCAGTAACTCTGGTCCCAGCTCAAGGAAGGCTCCTTCTAAGCAACACTGAGAAGCATAGCTCATTTGTTGGAGAGCAAAAACAATTTTCTTATTACTCAAGTGCCAGATCTGACCAATCAGTTGAGGAATATTTGGTGGTGCTTCAGCTTCTCCTGTCTACTAATGACCAAGGCCCAGGTCCATTCTGGAGGAACTCAGGAGAAGTGGCACAGAGCTGAGTCTCCTAATGCCCCATGTAGCTGCTGAGATATGTGGGATGTGTACATGTGATGGTGTGTGAGGGCAGTGACCAATTGCCTGGAAGAAGAGGTGAAAAACGTTAATAATACGAACAATGTGGGCTGGGGTGAGAGCTTTCTTCCGAGCACACTGTGAACATCCTGTGAGAGTGTCTGAGCACTTGTAGGGTGTTTACATCCTCTTTCCTCTCCAACCAGCTCGCTAACTTGTTCAGAGCACAGTGATCATGTTAGAAAACTGACTCTTGGGAACATTCAAATTTGTGGAAATATCTTTAAATTCTCCTTCCCAGCCAGAATTTTCCAAACCTAGTATCTGTTCTTTTTCTCCCTAATGTGTTTGGGGATTTTTGGTTGGTTGGTTTTGGGTTTGTTTTGTTCTCGTGGCACTCATATGGTCCGAAGCAATGCAAAGGGAAGTTGCTTATTTGAATACCAAAATTTTAAGAGAGCTCTGATATTCACAGAATTAATTATGATCTTTGGAGGGTCTGAGACATTAGTCAGAAGTCAAGGGGTTGCAGATAATTGGCCTGCTATGGACTGCCAAAAACTTGCTGGTGGGGCTTTTTCCTCAGCAGTGGATACTTTTTAGCATCTATGAAAGTGACTAAATCAGAAGACAAGAGCACAGATTGAAGTGAGGTTTGTTTTGTTGTTGTTGTCGTTTTATTTAACCAACATGAGAAATGGTGCCTTGGTAGAGAAACTGAAGTTTGTAACAATTTCTTTGACAAAGTGCAACATGTTCTTGGTCACCAGTATCATGCTCTTTCTAGTGTAAGAACTCCTGTCCACACATGCTTCTCTACTGAGCAGATTCTGACCAGGCAAATAAATTTCTAAAGTGCATATAATTTGTATAGAACTGGGGAGGCATTTGGAGAGGAACTAGGGATAGAAGAGGGTTTGTCGTGGAAGAGTTTTCTGGAAAACTGGGTTTTCCAGGGTTTTTTGGAAGTTGAGGGTGCCAGAGGAAAGATGACGCAAAACAACATCTCCTTGTTCTGTGGGAGGCTGGCTCTGGTGTCCAGTCATGGGAGCCCTACAGGGGTCTGTGTCTGGGACCTTCTGCTCTAGAGGCTGTGGATACACAGTGCCACCAGGCAGTAACTATTCTAAAGTTAGAGGGACCTGTCTGACCAGTGATGCTTTCCTGCAAGATAAGTCAGCAGTGGATTTGTCTCTTGTCCATTTTCTCTTGATATTTTGTTTGTTCTACTAATTAATGCAATGAAGATTGATATGTTGCTCTATTCTATTAGTCTATTTCTAGCTTTGATGTCATTAAGCCAGTATCATCTGCCAGCTATACAAAAGCAGAGAAGGTAGGAAAACCTCTAATGGAAAAATGGTTTTGAATTGATGGTCAGGAGATTTTCTGAGTTCTAAAAATGTTTTGTTCATGGTCTTGACCAGAGTACTTCAGCATGTGGAAAAAAAGATTTTTTTTTTTGAGTAGCAGCAACAACAGTAATAATCTAGTGTTGCTATCTGGAAGTACCATGTTTAGTGGGAGTCTGGGTGGAAAATCTGCTGTGCAAATGTCTTGCCAAAAAAACCCTTAAGCCCCCAGAAAGACCCTCCCTGCTTTCAGAAATTTCCAGTTCAAATAGCTAAGACAGAAAGGAAAGCAGTCATTGAAGTGTGTTGGAATTGCTGTATGTAGAAGAAAGTTTACTTAAGCTATATAGCAATCTAGCTCTTAAATAGCTAGGAAAAATATAGAACCTTTAAACATGTATAAATCTATCCTTTCCATGTTTATGGGGCCTTTCTATGACCTGAGAATACTTTTCCATCAAAACAGACTGCACCAGGTTGAGCATTCAATTACAACACCTGTGTCCAAAGACCTTGTAAAAGCAACATTTCCTCATTCAGTTTGCATTGGATATGGCTGATGAAAGTGATAAGGAACCTCTATGGCCAAGGAATAGGAATGGCTCTCCTATAGGATCATTTCCTTTATGAGGACGAAATAACAAGTATAAAACAGTTGCTGCAGCAGAAGCACTATTAATTCTCTTGTTTTATGTTGTATTTACCAGGAGTTGTCCAGCATATGAAAGGATGAAATTGTGTGGGCTCTAAAATGATGGCCAAAACTCAAGCAGAAGTCTAAGAATTATTTTGTTCCCTTTTTTTTTTTTTTTGGCAAATATAATGTTGCCTTCCCAGTCATTGTCATATGTTGGTGTGTATTTAACAGTTGTTGTCTACTCTTAAACTGATTTGGAGGTAAGCAATCCAGCATTGTGGAGATGCTGGCTCTGGTATTCATGCATGAACAGAGAACTGTTCAAAATCCTCTTCCCTAGCTCCTTCCTCCTCAGCATGGAGAGAAAGTATTCTAGACAATAGCTTCTGTATTCTGTAAACACACCAAAGGTCATAAAAATATACAGTGCTAACATTAGCTCTGGCTTTTCAGCCTTTGCTACCCTTGTTTGACCCCATATGATTGCGCAAAAAGGTAAATGAATAGCTGTCTTCAGCCTTAGCAGGGAGGAAAAAGTGAGTTTGAGCACTTCTGTAGCGGAAAAAACATTTTCTCAGTTGGTGTTACTGGCTTTGGAGAGTTTTGTTTGCTTGTTTTGTTTCTCTGTCCTGCCAGCACTGAGGACAGCCATAACAGGCTTCTGCCTAGAATTTTACTTCAGTGATCAGAAAAAAAGTCTTCAGTTACCTGTGATTAGATACAGTTGTTTCATCCTTGGTTAAAGTTTGCATACTCTGCTGTCTCGGGTCACTCACTTGACTGAGTAAGTGGCAAACATAGCAAGAATAGAGCATTTAGCAGAGTCTAAACTTTTAATGGCACAGGCTTGCCCTTTCCCACTCTGATACGGTTTTCATTCTGTGGGTTTTAGTCTGTAAAAGCAATGAAAGAAATCTGTGCTCTCTTTAAAATATTTGATGAGCTCTTCCAAGAGAGGCATTAAGTTACATGTCAACAAACTGAAGTCAGGCCTATAAAACTGAGCTGTGTTTTCTTGTAGCGTTTACTGATTTCCAGGCTCTGTGTATGTCTGTCCAGCCTGACAAGGCAGTGAGGACATCTGTTTCTGCAAATGAGCAGAAGGTGTGTTTCATACTATGGTATTGTATTTTTGCTGTAAGTACTTTCAGGGTGTAGCTTCTGTGTGTTTAAGGTTGGTGGCAAACAATGTGAAAAATATGGAAAGTTATTCCTGCTGTTAAGTTACCCCCCTTCCTCTCCCCTCTTGTTAGAAGTATCTTAACTACCCTCTTAAAGGACAGGTAATGTGAAGGTGCTAACTTGCCCCAAACTATGTAAAAAGATTTGGAGTTTTATAACCTCACTGTAAGTTGATGTGTCCAAGTGGGTTATTGGAAAGAGCTGCATTTAAAATTGGCAATCAGCATTTTATACCCTTGGTTTCAGTAACTTTTGTTTGGAAATGTATGATCTGACATCTGCTGTTTTATTTAGGATTGAAAAGTTTGCCTTTTTTATCTTGTTTCTTCTGCTTGGCCCTGAGGATGCCATCCTGACCCCATTGCAGCCAACAGTAAAGCCCTTATTTGACATTAGGAGGAGCAGGATTGGACTCCCAGTGTTCTGCATCTTGCTTGCAGTGCAATGTCAGCTTCTCAGCTTGTCAAAAGGCTGGTCTAAGAAGAGTAAATCTGAAAAGTCAACAAATTTGGGGACCTCTTGCCTCAGCCAGGTACATGGAGTTCCAGAGCCATGATTTAGTCAGCAGCTTAACCCCAGAGCTGCAGTCCAGGGCAATGGCCACAAGACTGCATTCCTCTCTGGGGCAGCAGCACTTCCAGATCATTTCCTTGTTGCATGGAGCTGGGGTTGCATGGAGCCTGGGGCTCTCCAGGGCCTAGAGGAAGGTGAAGGTGGCCACCATCCAGGCTGCTGCACTGCCGGAGCTGATGACACCATGGGCAGTAGTGTCCTATTGTATGAGCACTTTTGCCAGCTAACAGTGCCATTTTGCCCCATCTTGTGTATTCCTTGCTCCTCTGGGGTCATGGAGAAAGAATGGCTTTGTTTAGGCTGTCTTAAACATTGCAAGATCTCATCCCTTTTATTTGGCCCAGGTGCTTCTTTTACACTAGTCTTGCAATTTTTTTGTCCAGCTCTGTACCTCTGGCTTCCTTCTTAATTCTGCCTTTGCTTTTGGACTGACTTGAAATCCAAGGCCATCCCATACTGCTGTTGTTATTTAGAGATGCAACTCCCCATGCCCTTAAAATTCTTTTAATTCTTTTGTTTTGCACTAAAAGCAATGCTAACTTAGAAAGAAAAACAAAAAGAGAGCACTTCATGTAATCCAAACTTCAGCTCCCCTGATCATTGGCTCCACTTTCACAGCTTGTGATGTCAACACAAATCTTGAAGATTAAGAACTCATATCAAGTTTCACTGACTGGCTTAAAGTTACCCTGCTGGGAAAGGTTGCAGACCCTTTTTCTCTCTGCCAAGTAAAATCTTAGGAAGCTTAAAAAAAAAATAAGTAAGGCCTGAAGAAAGTCAAGGCTTCTACTGAAATGAAATGGATGTGGGCCTCCAGAGCAGGCTGTACAGTCTTCTGTCCAGGATTTGTCAAGATACTACCTGCCCATCATCAGGAGTTCTGCTGCATCCCACAGCTGTCACTCCCTGCTGCCTAATCTGGACTTGGACTTCAGCTGCTCTGGGTTCTTGCCTGGCTGCTCTAGGTTTGCACTTTCTCCAAAGCTGGGAAGGCCTTCGGAGTTTCTCTTTTCTGTCTTCTCCTCACACCATCAAATAAGAACATCCAAGCTGCTGCAATGTGTCTCCTTGAGTATTCCAGGTCTTTAATGTTTTGAAATAATTGGGACAGGGTGGAGAATTTGATTTCTCTGATTTCTCTAATGAAATATGCCTAAATTTTTGAAGATCTACAAATGAGATTGTGATTAATGCAGAATGGAAGCAGTGATGTGTTTTTTCTTATAATGTGTTTGCATACACCCAACACAAGACCTTAGTTTTTTTTTTTTCAAGGGAATTGCATTTTCAAAAGACAAACTTTTCCTGAAAGTTTGCCCCTCTAATGTGGTGAAAAATAGACCCAACCCTTTCTCTCATCTGCACTCAGCCACACTGTGGTAAGCGAGCAAGGAAGCTCAGTATGGCTGTGTTTTGACGGTGGCACCAAATCTTACACCTTTGCTATGCCCTCACTATTAATCCCACATATTGCTTGTTGCATGCTTGCTCCCATACTTTAGGACAAAAATTGTGCCTTTTGGGGATTAAAACACATGAGAGGAAGGACTAATTTAAAAAAAGATTGGGTGTAAAGGGTCCAGCTTCTGGGACAGGATTCCTGCTTTCGTTCTCTGATCAGGCACTGGCTGACACGCATGGAGGGGGCAGAGCCTCCATTCCCTGTTGTATTTGCATCAGATAAGGCAATAATTTCTGACTTAACTTTTCCATGGGAGTAAACTTTCACTTCATTAACACTGGCGTCATTAGTGGGATGGGGTAATTCACCGTGTGATCCAGACCCGGCTGTGACCTGCATGGAGCCATCCAGTGGCAGTGTTAATTAGTGCCTTAGTGCCACGTGAACACTTCTCTGCAGTCCCTTTGGCTGAGGTCATGACTAATTTCGCATGAATCACTAAGCAGCCATTGCCTGGTAACTAACTTTGACCTCTAACTGCTTCGGCAAGACCTCCAACCCTGATGCTGAGGATAAATGACATCCTGTTGTTATCTGTCCTCTAGGCAGCTGCTAAATTCCCACAGCAGCTTTGGTTTGCCCTCCCTGTGGAAGGATAGCGCTCCAGGCATTGCAGTATGAAATGCTGAAATGAAAATGAATAACGACTATGATTAGGGCTGACTGGGCAGAGACCCATCAGGCCATGGTGGTAGAAGCTGAAGTTGGATCCTGGAAATATTTCTTCCTTTTTGGACTAGTTTTTGGATGAAGTGGGAAAGGAGCTAGGAGCAGAAGTGCTGAGGCAGGGCTAACAGCTTTCTCCTGTTCCCAGGATACACAGCCAACACTTTCATGCATTCAATTCTGCCTCCAATCATTTGGTGTGGCTTTGCAATTTACAGCTATGTGCACAGCACTGTGAGGAGCTCCAGGGGAAATACCTATGATGAGGGATTGTTTGGAAATGCAGGGGAGGAGGGTAGTGTGTTTTGGCAGGGTTGCAGACAGGGTTTACCTAGGAGATGTAAGAAAGCTAATTTAAACTCTGATTAGCTGCATTTTGTAGCTGAGCGAGGTCTTGGAGTTAGTGGTGTTAAGTGATCTGGTATCTACAATGTGAAAGTATCTTCTTGCCAGGAGTCCAGAATGTTCTCTGGTCTTGTTAAATTACAGTTTGGTGTCTATCCTCAAGGGTCTTCTAGCTGTTTTCCTAGTGTTTAGTGCATTACACACTTGAGGCAGCCCCTGTTGCCTCAAGAACAGGCCATGTGTGACCAGAGTGAGCTTTAGTGTGTGCAAGCATGTCCTGAGAGCACGTTCTGACTGCTGGGGTTTCACTGAAACCTGTCACCATCTTTGTCTGACCTGTTGGCAATGGATAAGCTAAACACTGTCTTCATTAAACTTCTGGGGAATACACCAAGAAGAATAATGAGAAACGTTTTATTGGAAAAAAATCAAACAAACAAAATTCTCAAACCACCCAAACTTCAAAACCTGCCCCCCCCCGCCCAGTCCAGTGTTAGTACAGACATAAGAATTTCTCCTCTGGCACTGGTTCGTAAAAGTACTTGCTGTTACAAGTGGTTTGAAGAAGCCAATATTCAGAATGCCTACTTCTGATTTTTTTCCTGAGGATATAGTCTCTATCCTGGTGGAATTTTGGTGTGTTTTTTTTTTTAAATTCTTTCTCAGGTGTTTAGCTTGTGTTTCCCCATGAGAAATCAACCCTTTTCCACAGAAAGCATCAGAATTGCAGCAGGCAATTCAGTAGTAAGTCAAGGGAAGAAAATTAGGCAACTGGAAATTCATAGTATCTTTTACAGACAGATTATCATGTAAAGCTATCCACACAGTTCCGTAAGTCTGGATATCTAGCATTCAGGCTGTCAGGTTTCAGCTATGGGAGGGGGCTTTACCCTGAGGTAGATGTTTATCTACTGATAAAATGAGATGTGTGGGTTTGAACCTTTGCAATGAAGCAGAAAATCAAAGCCCTTGACCATATGCAGTCAGTAAAACTTACATGTCCCTGTTTATAAGGGACCTATTCCCTGATTCAGGATATATTTCAGTTTGTGTTGATGCTTGACCTGCTTAAAATATTTTTCCCCCTGGTTTTTGTATTTCACTGAAGCTGTGCTCTGTCCTTTGCTTTACAAACCATCACCGTATAACATTTAACAATTCCAAATTGATTAAGTCTACTGAAGGATGAAGTGATCCCTATTTGTGTGTGTTTTTCTGAAGCACCGCTGACAAAAGCTATGTAAATGTAACACGTGACTGCTGTTTATGGTAGATTAAGCTTGTTCAGCTTTTGTCAGTAATGTACCCAGTTTGCAAGTAAAATAAAAGGATTTTGTGATGGGGTTGTTTTTGTGATTTGAGTTAATAATTAACCTAATCTGACAAAAACTGTCGGGCAAAAATAGCTGGACTGGACAGATATGTGGCGGAAGGCTCCACAGTGAGAAGGTGACCTTTGGAAGTGAACAGCAAAGCCAATATGTTAACTAGCAAGCAGTCTATCTAGATTTTTTTTTCAAAAGTGAAATATAGTTTAAACTGTCTTTTTTTCTGTTGTCCCTGTCAGCAGCAAGCCCCCATTTGCTGACCCCTCCAAGAACATGCCTCTGTATGATTGCACTATGTTATAGTTTGTGTGTTATCAAATAAGCAACTATTATTATAATACTACTATTATTTATTATTAGAGAATTTGTGGACCCTGGGGAAAAAGCTCCATAATGGCTTTGACACATGGAACCACATTAAAATTTCTGTGTTTCTGGGCTAATTTCACTTTTGTTTTACCTATGTAGTTCACTTTTAAGAGAGGTAATCTTCATATGAGAAAGGAAAGCTACAGTGGTCAGTGTCTAGCAAGATTGTGAGAGTGATCTAAGTGGGAAACCACTTTGAATCTCAAAGCTACAATGTGAGTAGAAAAGAAAAGAAGATGCTGTGACTGATGGCACACAAACTGAGAGGAAAGACAACATGTGTGGCATGATGTCTTGTATTTTTTGGCATTTAACAAATTCTCCTTGACCTGCCCTTGCATTTTGCCCTTTGTATATAAAAATTATTAAAGAAAAGAAAAAGCTTATGTTCTTCATTATCAAGGGCAGTGGAAAATATGAAAAAAATTGGGACTACAAAAACAAGGCAGATGAAGTTAGTGGGTGGTCTGTGTTCACTGCAACATCTTCTCAAGTGTCTGGACATTGAATTTGCTGTAATCACTCTCTCTTTATAAGCATATAACTGGGTGGGAAGGGAGTGGAGGAAAGAGAAAAGCAGCAAATGTTATTTACTGAGACTATATGTTCCTACCAATACTGATTTGAAAAAATAAAGATTTTTTTTCCAGAAAGGAAATATGAATCAGTGTCTTGTTAAGAATCACGGTGTTTATGTTTGTATAGCCCAGTCCAGCCTTTTGTGTCACTGGATTTAATTTCAGTTTTAATCTTGCTTTTGTTTCTTATTTAAATGAAGCTCATGTTAAAAGCTTGTGGTTGCTTTAAAAAATGCTGATCAGTTTTAAGTCCTCAACCCATGAATACTTCATCTCCTTGTTGGCTAGAAGAGGTAGACTTTGCTTGCCTTTGGGTTTTGGGGAAAAGCCTCCATTTGTGGAGGAGTAATGTGCATTTGCTAGTAGGGAAGGAGGCTTTTCAGATGCAGAGTGCCAGACACCAGTGGGCAAAGCTTTTTAAGCTTTTTTTCTCTCTCCCTGTTTAAAGAAGAACAATAAAACTTTTTTGAAAGGAATGGTTGAGAAAGCCATTTTGTATTTAGTGTGTCTGTCCAGGGCTGTCTTCACTTTCCCTGCGTAAGAAATATGGTACTGAGATCACTTTCCTGTACCAGGGGTGGCTGTCCTCCCATGGGGTCACTGAAGAGTTCCCTCCCTACTGCCCATGGGTACCAAGCTTTGTGAAAGATTATCTGAGGAGCCTTTAGCAGACAGGTTTTAATCTGATTCTCAGCCATGAGCCTCGTGCCTGCTCCTGAGCTTGAGTTTGGGTGCATGTGCTGCACACGTCTCCCTGCAGTCATGGGACAAGACCTGGTGAGTATCTCCCTTCTCCGTGGGGAAATTCCCCCATGCTGCAGGCTGGGAGACAGCATGGTATTTTCTGTCATACATTCAGTCTGACTTGACAAGGAGATAAAGTCCCAAACTGCACAGTTTCTACATAACCTGAGCATATTGGGGCAACCTTTGCTGCATGAACTCCTCAGTAAATAGTACTATGCTTGTAGATATAATGCCACGTTTGCAAACACCTGCTGTATGACATCACTCTCTACATTATTGTTATGACTTTTTTGACACTTTCTCAAGGAGTTATTTGTTATTTTTTACTTTTTAATGCAGCAAGCTGAACTGTGAGGGTGAAATTGTATTGGCAGTATTTTTGTTCTGAGGTAATGGGATAGCGCTCTGTATTGCTGATAGCTGAATTGGACTGCCTTGCAAAATCATGCAGTAGGAAGTTCCTCAGACAATATCATTTTGTTTCCTGTTTCTTCCAAAGACAAGAGCCAGAATTGTTTTGTGTCTACATCCTCTGTACTCCTCTTTCCCTTTGCTTACTGGACAAAGCTGAATGCAAGCAGAAAATCTGACTCTGCTACACGGATGGGTGAGGTTTGTAGCAACTCTGACCTAATGCAAAAGCCAATTAGATTATTAAATTGCCTCCCAAGATTGGTTTGTTCCTAACTACTGCTACTGTGTCCCACGTCAGAGCTGATATCATTCAAACCTCAGACATTTTTGCACACTGTCCTGGTTGGGTTGTTTTTGTTTTTAGCAGTAATAAAAGCGCTTTGGTACGCACCATGGTGTAAAGCAACTTGCAGGAATATGCAGTATGCTGTCCCTCTAGGGGGGCAACTCTCCCCATCAGTACCAAGGCCATGTCCCACTTTTGAGACCATTTTCTCTGGAGGGTTGCCAAAGATGCAGAAGCAGCTTCCAATTGCTTTGAATTACTTCGTGTTATGTACAGGGATGTGTCTGCAGCTGTTGTCCTAGCACGTGTGCATTAGTCCTGCTGCTTCCAAGTGAGCTGTTTCGTAAGCACAAGAGAAGACATTTTCTGCCTGGACAGTTTTCCTTTGGAGAAAATGTAATGGGTGAGGGAGGAACAATCCATATTCTGAATGTGGGACAGAGGTTATTACATCTGAATAAAAATAAATTTAATTTTAGAGGAACATTTCATTCTTTGTAAAGGTTAAATGCCTCTCATGTTATTGATATCACACAGGATTTCAAAATTCAAATGCTTTTAAAGTGCTGTGTGAGTGAATTATGTGCTGAGTTTTATGCCATGCATTATATAACAGCTAATTCAAGGTGTCCCACAAGTTCTCAGGACCAAACAAATGGATGTGCGACCTTGTATATAAATCTCCTTTCACAATGTGCAGAGTATTGTAGAGTTGTTTGGGGTTTTTAAGCTTTTTATTCGTTTGCTCTTTGTTTCGTTAGTTTGGTTTTTTTCAAACCAGTAGTGGTCTGCCTTTTTTTTTATTATACAGTTGCATGCAATTTAAGTGTACTTTCTTCAGTTTCATGAAGGTGTTCTTTACTTGCATGATCTTTATCAGTACCCATCCCCCTATATTACCAAAATGGTGCAAAAGGGTCTTTAGACAAATAAAGACCAAAGAAAAACTACTTTTTCTGGACTCTACAGCTTTTCCTTCTTTGCATGTTACTGACTGCAAAAAAAAAAAAAAAAAGCATTTATTTTTTTTTAAAAATAGGTGGATTCAAATTCAAATGAAGTCTAAGTGCCAAAGCTGTGGATTTAATTGTAGGGTATATCCCTACAATTTATAGTAGAAGTTTAGTTAACTGTAGAATTAAATGACTTTGTTTTCCACTGCTGTGGGTCTCTATTGAATTTGGCACAAGTTCAAATGGCCTTGTAGCATCCAGTATTTGCTGGATCATAAAGCAAAGACCCTTCCTAGGAACACAAATGGAAATTCTTTCCACCACTGCAGTGAGATTAATGACAGTTTTAGTAGGGCTTTTTCTCCTCCTTTGTCCTGTAAATCTGAGCCCTCTTCGACTAAACTGCTTTTTAAAGAAAACAAACTAAAACTCAGGCTGCTTAAATTCACCTGAGGCACCATTCAAGGGGTGGTGTTTTGCTCACCCCATAAACCTTTTAAGGCACTGAATTTTGGGCAGGAGGTGTATACAGGATCAGGCATGCTGGCAGAGACTACTGGGGTTTGCAGTTGTACACGAAAGGGGCTGCACATCAGCTGATGCTGCTGATGTGGTGATGGATTAGTGAACAGAGAAAGGTTTGCATTGTGCTAAAAATGGAAGGATTAGTAGCTGCCCTTGTTGAGTCAGGCTGGAGGGAGGAGGATGAGGAGGACAGCAACATATTGTGACACTGGTCTCTACTGAATTGCTATCAGTGGCCTTCTCTACTGCTAATCTCCCTCTCCTTTCTTCAATGAGAAACTTCATATCAGAAAAAGAGAATTTTATTTATTCTTTCCTCTTGCTTATGCTTTTTCTTATTATCCTTCTTATTGCATTTTTAACTTTTCAAATATTTTTAATCCAAAGTGATTTCCAGAGAGAAAAGAGTTAGTGGTACTGTGTTAACTGCAAAGGCAGATCCTAGCCTGAAGTAACAACCAGCGATGGTTGTGCATATGGGTTTATTAAATGTAATAACATGTGGCAAGACAGTATGTTATTGAGATCTGTTCCTTGGGTGTCAGGTTTGAATTTGGATCCACCTTCAAAATTCAAAAACCATGATATTAACTTTTCATCCCCTCAAAAAAAAAAAAAGTAAATTGGTTGCTTCTGTTGATGTTTATCACTTAGCTCCTTGGGAACGCTGCTTTGATGCAGTTCAGCAATTGAGAACCTTATGTTTGGCACAAGACCTGTTTCAGTAATGTCAAATGGACTGATGGACTCTAGTAAGAGAGGTTTACTCAGAAAACTGCTGCCTCTTGCTGGCTGCTCTCCCCTCTGCTGAGGGCTCCCTCCTGCAGAGATTCATCAAGAAGTCACCTGCTGATGACTGTGTTGGAAAAGGCTGGAGTTGAACCTTAAATAATTTCTGAGTAGGGTTCTGAGCTCACTTTCTGGGATGTGAATGGGAGCAGCTGAGTGATTGTAAATCTCACCTGCCTGCTCTGCCATCAGCCTGCAGACTCTGATCAGGTGGTGAGGACTTCCCAAAGGTGGTGCAGACCCTGATCAGGTGGTGGCTTGGACTTCCCAAATCTACTGCAGCTCTTGGGGTTGTGCTTAGATGCTTTACTGAACTAGGCTACTGTTCCTTCCAACATTTTGAATGCTATTTGGTGAAATTAAATTATGTTCCTCAAGAAAACAGCTTTGCATCAAACAGGCACTTTTGGTCTTAGCAGAGAGCTCTGTCTAATTGTTGGAGGTGAGTGAAATTCCCCTTTTCAGTGTTGCATTGCAATCTGTGAAGCTTCTCTTTGGCAGATAAATCTAGAATTAGGGTTCTTCTGTAGAAATGAGGACTAAAACAGGGGGTTTATGTTAGCTGACTCAAATGGTGAGATAATGTAGTGGCCATGTAGCATTCAGAGGACTCACTGTTTCTAACCACTGCAGCTCCCACTAGGTTAGTGGAACACAGAGTGCTCATGGGCACTGCAGCTTTGTTGAAAACCCAGACCTTCTATTGGGGGCAGCAAAATTTGTCTTGCACTAACACAGGATAATGATTAATGGTATTTTAGAAAAGCAAAGAGCTTTGTGGATTAATATTGGTATTTTAGATCTAATTATAGGCAGCTTTCAACAAAGAGAAACCATGAGATTGCTAAAATGTGTTGTATTTTGATACAACAGGACAAATTGATCTGGACAGCTTTACATTAGCCAGTGTGGAACATCTCTTGACACTTCAGATTTCTTTTAATTCAAGGAAAAATATAAGCCTAAACATAAGTGCTCAAATTCTGAAAATGTAGCACTTAAATGAAAAGCTCTAGGTCATGAATTTCTTTTATCCTCTATGGTTTAAGTTTCTGGGAGCTCTTCAGGAAGAAGGGCCATTATCTTTAATGTCTCACTGTGAATTAAATGCTTAATTTGAGTTTATGCAGTTGAAAAACATTGTCTTTACAACACAGCTTGCTCATGTGAAGAACTTTATTGATGGTCAAAGAAAGTAGAACAAGCTTTTTTTGAAAATAGCTTGATTAAAAAAAAAACACTGCAGAGGCGATTTAAAAAATGTAAGTGCTGTTTCAAACAGATGTTTCCCCTTGTTTGAGAGCAGAATATCCTTGCAGCACTTCAGGATACTTGCCTTGAGGGGTCTGCTCAGCCACATCCCTTCTGAGCAAGGACAGAGAAACATTTGAAGATGAGTGCTTCTGGTCACTTGTTAGAATCATGATTTGCTGCCTTAGTTTGTGTCACATAATAATGTAGACTATTTGGGAACTCCAGCTGAAAGGAGAAAGAGGCACTGTTGGTACATGTTTAGAGAAAATGATAAGGACTTGCCAAGAAAGAAAGCATTTCAACATTTTTTCTTCTCAGAAACTTGGGAAGTTAGGACAGAAGGAGGCTAGGAAGAATTTGGCTGTGTCTCACTTCCTGATTTTTCTTCTCCTTTGAGAAAGCAAATCCATTTTAAAAGCAGAAGCTGGAAAGAAGGGAAGAGTTCACTAAGTGTCTTATCTTTCTGTTTTTTAGACTGCAAGAATGAGTTTTTCCCCATATCTAAACATTATTGTTGCATGAGGCTGCCATTGTGATGGACACTGGTCAGAGCTGTAAAGGACATGCCTGAGAGAAAGCTGAAATTAATTCTGCAAAACTACCAAATCTTAGAGTCTGAAAGGATCTCTGATATTCCCTAGTTCAAATTCTCATACAGAGAGTTCATGTCTTTACACCTCAGCCGAGGCTGCTTCTGGACAAGTCCTTGACACCTTCTGTGTGCAGATTGCACAGGTGCTCTGGGTGCTTGTGCCAAGCTTCCAACACCTTCCTTGAGAGGAAAGTAAGGAATTTCTACAACACTTCTTAGAGCAAACATTCACTCTTTGTACAAGTATGTGCCAGTAGTCTTTATCTGCAGAGAGGCAAGGTGATGGGGAAGATGACCTTTTTTTGATTTTAAATCCCTAGAACACAAGAAGGTTTTGTGCCTCAAAAAAGGGTGAAGTTCATTTGGAAAACTTATTAGCCTGTTCTCACTGGAATGTTTATACCACGTACTTGAAAATGTAACTTATTTACATGGTAATATTACTGTGTTAGTTAGATGTGTGAGGGTAAAGAACATGTTGAGAGCGTGAGGTTTTTCACACCCTGCTAAAGAATTACAGTCAATGAATAAAACTCACTCTCATCCACATTAAATAAATATAACACTTAAACCAAAGTCCGTGGAGGTTGTTGAGGTACTTGTGTGGATATGATGTTCGGGCTACAAGACTCTTTGTCCCATGATTCATTTAAATTAATCCACTTAGAAACCAAAAGCAAAATCAGATTTGGTAATTTCCTCAGGGAGAGAGAGAGGACAGTAATTGAGATCACAAAGAGGTATCCAGAGCTCTTATTGCATCCTGGTATATGTAATTTTCAGGAAGATGACTCCAAGCATGAATTTGACAGAAGAAGAAGAACAACAGAAGTCCTCCACCTCTCATGGTCAGTAATCTAGGTTGTTTGGAAGATGGATGTGAGCCAACAGAAGTCTTTCCAGAAATTGCCAATGGGATCTCAAATTCATTCTTTCCTCTGTTACAGCTCAAAGTGTTTTATAAAGTATACTCCCGTTGTTTTTTGGGTTTTTTTTGTTTTGTTTTGTTTTGTTTGGGATTTTTTGCTCATAGCAGGTTAGAGTGTGAGATACTTAGCATCCCTCCTTCTCTTCCCAGATACAATAAATCTCTTTCTCCCTATGATGGCATAGCAAAGGAAAGAAGCTCTTCAGCACACACTCCTGATTCACACAAGCTCCTCGCCATGCTCTGACAGTTCCTCTGCCAGGCTGTGGCAGCAGCTGTTTTCAGCCTCCATGCAGATGGCTGTATCCAGCTGGTGTCTGTGTACGTCAGGAGCTTATGCTCAGATTAATCATTTTCTAACATTAATCACTTTCTACTCCTTTAAAATTCTCTGGTGAGTTGTGCTGAATCCTGCTTCCACAACAACTGATGGGAGCTCTTTAATGCATGGGCCCATTGTGGCCTTCAGTGGGCAGGTGAGAGTGACGTGGTTTCTCTGGGGCAGGAGGAGCCCCCTGAGCACCCGAGTACCTGTGCTACTCTGTGAACTGTGTCTCTTACGCTTGTTTTGGCTACCAGTGCCTTTCAAACAGCTCGACTGCTTGTGCTGTAGTGCTGAAAATGCTCATGACATCTTGCGTTTCTGCTGACTTCAATGCAAAGCTGGCATTTTAAGCAAGTAAAGACTATGTTAACATCTACATTTCATTTCAACTTTATTCCTGTATTATTTCCAGAAGAGTTTGAATTATTTTGACATAGCCTGAGATCAACCTGCTGCAAGAAATGCTGAAGATTCACTGGTGGCATTTTCTAAGTCCTCTCAGTCGTTTGAGAAAATATTCAATATTTCTGTATTCTACAAAGTTTAGATATGATCTTTTTAAAAAAATTTACATATGCACAGCTCAGGCACCAAAACTGCTGGGATTTTATGGCATTTTCCTTCCCTTTCAAAACAATAATTTTGAACAACCTCTTCCAATAGATTGATAGCAACAAACTAAATTTTCAGCAAGGGATCTCAATTCCTTCTTCTGCATACAGGTGCTATCTGTTAGGATTGCTAGGACACTGTGAACACAAAAGGCCAATTTCTTTGTCAGGAAACAACTTTTCCTGAATAATTTATAGCTAAACTCATAACTGAACAAAGTATGAATCCTCCATTTAGTTTCAGTGATATTGAGTCACTTCCCTTCCTTTTGTCGGTCATTCAACGGCAAAAGATAAGAAGATATCTTAAACTCTGTGAAGTTGCCATTTTTTTATTAAATGGACTTGTGTTTGCCAGTGATCTTTCAGCATTAATGCTGGACATGACTTCTGTCTCATGCCACTCTTGAGTTTTTAAATTTGAAGTAAATTATCTCCAATGCATAATAAAAACAGCATTTGAGAATAAATACATTATTTTTTTAAAAAATCCCAACTATTTAAATCTCATGCCATCAAAAAGACTTGCTTTTGCTTTAGCTCCAGGAACTGATAAAGCTACAAAGCAGTGTAGTAAGTTTTCCATATGAGACAGATAAGCATGTCTAGGTCCAGTTTGTTCTCCTGTAGGGTGGATCAGCCCCCTATCTTTCAAAGCCTCACTTTCCTTCTTCAGATAAATGTATTCTGCAGTTACTCATCATCAAGTACTTTATTCCCAGGCAAATGGAATCAGGGGAAAAGAAGTACTAAGAATTTTTGAAAACCCTCACAATCTGTGGGCCCTTGAACAGATTCACAGATGCCATTTAGTCGACTGCCACAGTATAGCACCACAAAGGTGATGAATTTTTGAAGTGAGGTTACAAAATCTTCAGAAGAACACAGAAGGTATTACACCTCTGATGAATACGCCAAATCTTCATTTTGCTGACTTTTGACAACCAGCTCTGGTGGAATCTGAAACTCCCTGTTCTAAACAATGTCCTTTGAAACACAAACAAACAAAAAGTATAGCATTTGCACATCATACTTGGCCTTGTCTTGCATTGTCTTTCACTTATCTTTCAGAAAGATCTGGACAAGATCAGCTCTAAGTTTCCACTTCCAGTCTCCTACATTTGCCACATTCATAAAATCATAGAATGATTACAGTTGGATGAGACCTCTAAAACCATTGAGTCCAGTTATTAGACTAGCACCACCTTGTTCACCATTTCCCCAAGTGTCACATCCACATGCCTCTTGAGCACTTACTTCCCCAGGTAGCCTGTTCCAGTGTCTGATCACACTTTCAGTCAGAATTTTTTCCTAATATCCAATCAAAACCTTCCCTGGCACAAATTGAAGCCATTTCCTCTGGTCTGATCACTTGTGACTTGGGAAAAGTGAACAACTCTCACCTGGCTATAGCTTCCTTTCAGGTAGTTGTAGTGAGTGATGAGGTTTCTCCTGACCCTCCTTTTCTCTAGGCTAAAAAACCCCAGCTCCCTGAGCTGCTCCTCAAAGGACTTGTCCTCCAGACCCTTCATCAACTTCCTTTTTCTTCTCTGGACATGCTCCAGTGTCTCAGCGTCTTTCTTTTGAGCCCAAAACTGAACACAGGCTTTGAGATGAGGCCTCACCAGTGCCAAGTTCAAGGGAATGAAAGACTCTACATGGTTTCCTCATGTTGTGCTCATGCAAAAATGATCACACTGAGCACAGTAGATTCTCTGCTCTGTCAGAAAGTTTTGTCTAGAAAACATGTCCTACTAATGCCTATGGGATAGACACATGTTGGAAACCATTTTTCTAGCTTGGGACCATAGAAGGAGAGCAAACAGATTTCTCCTTGTCTACCTGAGATGTGCAATAAGTGTACTTTAAAGACTTTGAGAAAAAAGGTGAAAGAACAGTGGAGGAATAAAATGCGAAAAACATGGTGGGGACTTGATAGAAGTTATGATCCACTCCAAGTGTAACAAAAGCAGTTTTTGCTTTTATTTCTGTGCATCTGTGATTAGAATTAAAGGAGTCTTTGATACAAATCAGGCTAAACTGAAGCTCGATACACCAGCTACTTCATCAAAAGGCAGCACATTAATGCATTTCATTTATCAAAATATGTACCATTAATACATGAAGTAGACAAATGTTAAACAAAAAATCTGTATTATAAATACAGACAAGGAGTGTGCAGCCTTATATATTACCAAAGACTCAAAGCTGGAGATTGTTCTCTATTTGTGCTAATGACATATCTTAACACTGACATCCTTTCCAGAGAGCTTAGTTCAAATGCTGTTTGGAATCTAGAGATGGTAGCTAGCTCTAGTGAGTAATGCTACTGCAGGAATCTGGCTCTGATTCAGGTATGCAGGAACTTAAGACTGTTTATCCAAAAGCTTGAATCACCCTCACTTGCATCTGAGCAGTCTTGGCTGGCAATCAATCAGGAAAGCAGAATTCTTCATCAGCACAACGCTTGAGGCAGGGATGTATTTTACGGATAGGGAGGATGCAAGATCTCATTGCTGAACTGGGAGGAAAGGAAGCTGTTGCTATGATGAAGGAATAGAAACAATCAAGTGACTTTGTCTTTGAAGATAACAGCATGACTGTGAACCTAGACACGTCTCCAACCTGGGAAATGCTGTAGTTGCCCTTCTGGCAGCTGTATTAGTTTTACTGCTTAGTTGTGTTCCTGGGAGTCTGCTCTCCCTAAGATTGCTTGCAAGTCACCAAACAAAATTGTTGCTAAGAGGATAGAATTTGTGTGAATTCAGATGCCATTCAGAAATGGCAAAAGAAACTAATATCTGACGTCTGCTGGGGTTAAAGTTACTTTGAACTATGGAGACTGCAAAACCATAAAGCACCAAGTTCTGCAAAGCTCCTTAGCAGCCCAAGGACTGGATTTGCCAGGCACAGGGGTCAAAAGGCTTCAGTAACCTTTCTTTCTATATTCTTTATTAAAGGAGGGATTTAAGTAGTGGTCACAGTGTGGAAAGAGAGGTGAAATATAAAAGAGGAGAGATACATTTGGGTTTCAAAACTGGAATTCAAGCATCAGAAGTCTGTTTTGGCTCAGCTATTGACTTGTTGTGTGGCCTTGGACAGCCTGGTTTATAAAGCGGGGAGGGGAAACTGGCACAGGAACATCTGAGGATTAAAAGATGTTTACAGAGTGCTTTGTACTTGCATCATTTTATCCTTTCGAAGTGTTTATTATTTTGGACTAGTCTCTTATGCCCCTGTAAAAGCACTGAACTTCCTTCAACTGGATCTGCTTCTTCACAAAAAACCCTTGCATATACATAAATAAGACATAGCACTTTGTGCAAGTTCTAACCAGTTATAAAAGCTTTAATATCGTCTTGTAGGTATTAGGTGTTGAAAAAGATTGGAATCCCAAGGAGGAGTAAAAGACTTTATGGGATAGCTGTCTCATGAAGGTTTTCTTACAACTGCATTTTTTAACTGCTTAGTTAAGGAAATATTAATTTGACTGAAAAATATATCTCATGTATTTTTTTTAACTATCTGCCATTTTATTTTATATTAATTTAGTGATGTCTTCTGTGGCATGTAGTCCCAAAGCATATAAGAGCAGATGTTTCTGAGCATCCAAGCCTTCCTTTTCTGTATAAGAATGGAACAAAAGCAAGTGCTAGTAGATCATACTGCCTACAGGCATTGCTGTGCTTGTTTTCAGAGACCAGAAGCCATGTATTAATCATCATTTCAATATGAAACTACTAGATTAAGTCAGTTTCAGGATTGCACAGAATTATTCCCCTAAACCCATTTGTCTGCATGGCCTGGCTGTGTTCTCTGGGAGACACTGGCTCTGTGGAGCCACTGAGGTAAGTTAGCCTGGGAAGAGCATATAAAAGGGAGGAGGAAAACAATTCTGAAATAATGATGATTATTAGTATTATAGTGAACAAAATGCTAAATCAAGGGACTGAAAAAATGCCGAGACAGACATTGTCATAAATATATACAAGAAAAATGGGATTCAGTCATAAAGGAAAATACAAAAAACATTAACAGAATGAAGATTGTGAGCAGTTGCACAAACATAATCTATGACAGAAATTATACTGCAGGTATAGGAGATCACATTTGTTGCATGCATACCCTGAAAGTCTGGAGTTCTATTTACGGTAGCTGTAAAGGAAACATTTCTGTGCTTATTTAAATGGCTGATGGAGTTCAAGACCTCAGGAGCTATAAATGTCTGAAAATGGTAGCTAATATCTGACACTGTTAATTACGTTGTGCTACTATTTGCTTTAGCAAAGCAGGTCTGAATATACAAGCAGTCACATGTGATAGACACACAGTGGCAATGTGTTTTGGATTGCTGGAGCTCGTGGTGGGTTTGTGGCACCTTCTTGCATTTCACTAACTGCAGAACTGCAGACACATTTTCAATAAGCTTGGGAAGCAAACTAACAAGGTCAGGGAATGAACAGGTACACCTGGTTCCCACCCTTGGATTTTTCAGGTGTGGAGTCATGAGAAAAACCCTTTCAGATTCAAGTACCTTTGGTCAGAGACACACATTCAATGTCGATGTATACAGTTAAGGAGTCTGATTTCCAGGAATGGCAAGAGGCACAGCAAACTACAGACATTTTTGAATGTGAATCTGAAAACCAGGCCCCTGGTATTAAGTGCTTACCATCAGGCACCTAATCTTGAAAATGTTGGCCAAATGCCACAAAACTGTGCTCTTTTTTGAAAACAGAATCTGGGGATTTTTCTTTTAAACTCTAATCTGTAGTGCTGGATCCTTGTAAACAATCTCAGATATTTCCGCTATAGCATTAATGAGTAAGTCATTTACTAATGGAGAAATAGATTGGCTTAGTTTTTCTCTCATTGACCTTTCTTCTGAGTTCAAGGTGGAAACACTAGAGCTAAAATGATTACTAGAGTAAGAACATTCTCTGCTTATGCCTTTCAGGCTAAAAACTTTGTAAGAGAAAGAATTTCTCACTCTTGGCTCTCATTCCTGGGGGTTAGGCTGTTCTCCCCCCAAACTATTTTTCAATTTGCTTGAATCGTGTCTCTTGTGCAGTTTTATTTAGTGTCTATGTACAATTGGGATGAAATATTCTCGTAGGTAGTTAATGCAGGTTTCAGGGTATGAAATCTTCATGATCTTGGTTTGTTGGTGGTTTTTGGGGGTGGTGTTGGTGTGTGTGGTGTTGTTCTTGTGGTATCTCCAACCTCCCCATAACTTCTAAAGCCTTTTTCCCCACTATCTTCAGGAGTAAAATGAATGAGAGTTGGATGAACCATAACGTTCCCAGTGGATATAGGTGTTGAGTTTCTCAACTGTGCTTTGTCTTTTGATTGCTTCTTCGTGCTCAACAGGCTCTAGTAAAGTTTAAAAATCTGCTTCAAAACTTTCTGCCAGTTCCAGGTGCATTGGCATTTTTCAGTTAGTGCAATCACCTCATTATACATTGAAATGATTACAGAAGGATAATTTTAACAGATTTACCAACTAGAGATTGACAGGAATGACGATGGATCTGTGGGAAAGCTATGGGATTTCATGTGAGAGAATTTAGATGAGGAAATTGAGAATGAACATTTATTCTCTTTCTTGATGCACCTCCTGGAGACTGTCTGAATCTTGATCTTGCCTGCAAAATGCTGAAATGCTCACCTCTTGCTTTCAAGCACTGCTGCAGGCCTAATCAGCACTTACAATGCCACAGAGGAAGAGATCCAGCTGATGTCTTTGCAGGAGAAATATATTCTAGTATACAGAGTTAGATGCTCTAATAACTGGGCTTAATGATCCAATAGGACCTAAAACCTAACAGAGCATGCAATTTTTTGTCTTAGCATGTGGCACTAAACCACTCTGCAAAGCTAATTGCCTCTCTTTCCTTGGAGCTATGAGTGTAGAAGCTCTAGCTTGACAAGAATTTTGAGGTATGCATACATGATGTTTGCCACCAGCTCAGTAATGTCAGCAACTTCTTGGTCTTAGCAAAGCTCTGTGAAGACATTCTAGGCGTGCTGTTGTCAGGGTCCTCAAATTTCATTGCCCACAAATATCCAGCACCTGGCAGGGCAGATCAGTTAGTGAAGAAAAAGGAATGAGGAAAACTGTTCTGGTCAGGAAGGGAAGGAAACCTGCAAATGGAAGTCTCAAGGTCAGCCACCAAAAGGGTAACTTGAGCATTAATTCTTTGGGATCTCCTGTGAAAGCAGGAGGGCTCAAGGAAGGCACTGGCTTATGACTTGAATGGCAGCAGGAGGAAAGTCCCCAGAGCCTTTCCCTTTCTTGTCTTGCATCCATTTTCTGTGGACCACTACTGGGGAAGGTGGATGGGCAAGGATGTTTTAGTCAGAGAGTAAAAGAAATGTAGAAGCAAAACCCTTGCCCAGACGCTGCTCCTTTCAGACTGGCATTGCCCAAAGAAATCTGAGTGTAGCTTCTGACTTGCCAGCATACTAGAAGCTGGTACACACTAGTATACAACCAGGAGCTATTTTCCTCAGCTGTTTTCCTTCCCTGAAGCATCCACCTCAGGGACTCTACTTTGCTTCATCAGGCAGACTTCATGATGAAACCAGTCGCTGTCTCCACATTCCTCTGGCTACCACAAAATGACTTTTTTCTCAGACAGATCCTTCTTTTCTACCCTTTATATCCCATTGGGGTTAACAACTAACATTTAAGTCCCTGCCTGCTATTTATTTATTATTTATTGACAGTCTTACACAGGCAAAGCAAGTTTGGGAATACCAGGTTGTTCTCAGAGAGATGGGAGGTAGAAGGAAACACCAATGGCTAGGGGTAATATAACAGGTTGAAGATGAGCACCTCATCCACATTCTGCAAATGTATAACCTCCAGCTGGGAGCCTTACAACAGAACAGAAGGACCTGGGAACTGAGAGAAATAGGAGCACCCAAAGCTGTGAGGGGAAAAAGGGGTTGTGAATGGGAGGTGCTTTGAGGCAGGACTGAGGACCGCAGGTCAGAGAAAAACCAGAATTGAAGCAGGAGTTGGGGAGCTGAAAAGTGGGAGAGCATTAGGCCAGCAAGGAGAATGAAATAGAATGTATGGGGTGAGTGAGTTTAGGTCTGGGTGGGTTGGAGAAGGAAGTAAAAGAAACAGAGTTTTGGAGACAGTGAGGTTGTATACGGGAGGAACATTGGGAAAAAAAGGAGTACAAGGCTGGATATTCAGCTTGGGAAATAGTGAGAGATTCTGAAGAAAGAGTAATGGCATAATTTGATCTCTTGGGTACTCTGGGGCATGAGAAGCTTGAGGGAGAATCTGTGAGACAGGAGCATTGTGACCAGCCTCTCTAGAATGTGAGGGACTTGTAGTTCAGAGAGGAGCAAGGATACCCCCACCAAATTTCCCTTCAACCTCTGCTGTGATGGGAGGAGGTCATCCACTGAAGTGCTCTTCATGTGTTCTCCCAGTTACAGTATGCCTGACACCATCCCCTGAATGTTTCCTACTTTCATTGTGATGGTCCAATTAACTTTCAATCATGTAACATCCCTATGGCTAGAAGAGTGCTGGCTTTCCTGTAAAGAGTTAGAGATGCATTTTAGCTGCTTATTATTAAATATAATGTAATATAGTAAGTACTATAATCCAAATGTAGTTTAACTTACACCATTTAGCAACTGGAAACAAACAGAGACAGCAAAATATCCCTCATGTAGTGGAACAGAAATCCTTCTCCTTTCTCAGACTGTCTACAAGCAATCTAAGAAAATTATAGAAGTTAATCTCTATTTCACCAGAAATAAAATTGCAGGCAAATGCCCTACATTCAGAGGGATTCCTACAGAACAAACTGAGCCCATGGAAGCAGAAATTCCATTTTATAGGCATATGTAAAGCTGTATTGAGGTGACGTCCTACTCTGTGGAGAGACCACCTATTGTCCAATGATACCACCTGAGGAGATAATGGCAATTAATATGAAACTTGGTCAGTTTTCAGAAAATTTTACCGGTTTTTATGAAGCCAGTATCACTCAGAGAAGAAAGTTTTGTAGCACTATAAATTGTCATGTTTCTGAGAACATTTCCCTTCCCAAAGACCCGGAGCCCATCTCCTTACAGGAGTGGCAATGCTGTCTCTCCGTTCCGAGAGGAATGAAGCTCACCCTGAAGGAGCAGTTTGGAACTCAGCTCCTGAATGCTGCCAGTGCTACTGGAATGCTGCTGAGGCAAATGCTCTGGCAATTGTGTGGGCGAGCACATCATCTTCCTGCTACTGCTTGGCCTGTAACCAGTGTGTGTTCCTCTTTTTTGCCTAATTTGTAGTCTCTTCACCTCAGGTTTGTTTATACTGAGCAAGTGGATTTATTACTTGTTCTTACTTTGCTTACAGTTTGTTTGCATCCAGATTACACTAGGCTCCCTGGCAAATGATACCAAATTTGTGATCTTCATATATTTAACTGATTCGTTAATATGTAATTTGCTATCAGTTTGCAAAACTTGACAGAATAATTGTTTTTATATTTATGTAGGTCCCAATGAGGTGCTTTATGAAGGTTAAAAATGTGCATGAACAGGGCCTTATTTGGCTAAGGTCCTGAATAGACTGTCATGTTCGTGGAATAAAGAAGTGGGCTATATATTTTAAGTGGAGAGAAAAATGAATAATTCAAAAGTAAGGGTCAACTCATCCTGCCAAGAAAAACCAACTGAAAAGGAAGTACACTGAGTTATAGTTATTTGCATTGTAGATAATAATATCAATTATAGTTCCCAGCTGGAATCAAGCCTCCATATTTTGGCTTCTGTACAGCCCCGGAATAACCGTTCCAGTCACAACAAGTTTCAGCTAAATAAAGACAAAGCCCAATTAGCAAAACAACACAAATTTGCAGAAACATAGGCTTGAACAGTAAGAGGCTGATGTTTTGACATAGTTACATATGGCAGTTCAATGACAATTAGCAGCTCTAATCATTTATAGTTGATGTCATTTTGCAAACAGAAAGTTTTAACTCTTCCCAAAAGCTGTAACAAAGAAAACCACTTGTTTGGCTCACCAGAAACCATAGGTTTGAGTCTATGGTTTAAGTGAAATTGCCAGCCCTCTAGCTTTGTTGCAAATGTCATACTATCAGCCTATTGTAAAAGCCCCAGCTTCTGAAACCCAGTTATTATGGGAAAATAACATTTTTCTTAAAAAAAAAAAATTAAAAAAACAGTAGCAAGGAGCACATGCTGGCAGGTGCTGAGGTAAAAGGGGATCAGACTGGTTTGAGGCAAAGGCAAATCAGGCTGCTGTGATGGCAGACTGATGGGGTGCTGTGCCTGGCAGGGAGCCCTGAAAGCCAGACTAGAACTGCTATTGTTCTGGCAAAATACCAGGGGGTCTAGGGTAGCAGTAATCTCAAAAACCACCTCCACGCCTTCTGTGACAACAGGAGCACCAATCTTGGCTTTCTGAGCTTCTACTCTACTTGTCTTTTTCTAATTTCCCTCAGTTTCCCTATGTTTTCTGTGTCTTTCACCATACCTCTCCTCCCTCCAAAGAAATAGGTTTGGTCCCTCGCACTTAGGGTTGCAAAATTTATGTTTGCCTACAGAACTGAAAATCTTCATGTAGTTTTCTGTCCCAGGTGAGGGGGCTAATTTTTCTATGGGATTGAGCAGAGAGGCAGTCACATAATTTAGGATGCAAAGAGCTCACTGAAAAGCAGTGGCCTCCTTTCTGTAAATGAAAACATTGAAATGGGGACATCAGCCTCCTCAGGTGAGATGTCAAGCATTCATTCATGTCACTGATCTCCATGGAGATGGCAAAGGTCTTGGCACTTCTTGTACCACTGCTTGGTAGAAATAATCTACATATACTTTTAGTGGTTCTGATGGTCCAGCCATCCCACACAGAGTCTTCAGGTCCTGGGAAAACCCAAGTATGTGTCACTTTTAGGACTGAGGAATGTACCAAGAAAAGACAAAGACAGAAATAACTTCACTTGTTCCAGTGGAAGTACATAGAGCTGTGGTCAGTTCTCTGTTAGTCTTGACTTCATCTTTGCAAAACTTAAAAAAAAACCCAAAATGTTTTATTTTATATTTTAATTTTAATTTTAATTTTTATTTTTATTTTAATTTTATTATTTTAATTCATTTCAAGGCAAACCCAGCAAATTCTAAAAGATGTCATTAGTGAAGTAGACAGAGGTCTACTGCCTTCTTGAGCCACCTGTCCCTGCCCATTGCGTAGTGTGCTGGTTTGCACCATGCTGATTCTTTTTCACACGCCCTGTGTTGCTGACACCTGCAAACACTTCTTTTCTAGGACAATAGTCCATGATGTAATCAGAATGGACTGTAATTTTAATAACCAATTGACAGATGAATAGAAATACCTCTTCATGCCTTCCTTTTCTAGCTGGTAGAAGAAGACATAGTCTTGTCTTCAACTTCCCATCTTTTAAGAAGAGGAAACATATTTTTCTTCTCCTGCCTAAAGGATACAGTAAAAGGCCCCTTCTCCTTTCCCTGCTGCAGTTGTGGTCATCTGGAAAGGTGACCTATTTTTGTCTCCCATTAAGGCACCCTTTGTGAGACAGATGATCCTGGCTATCTCGTCCCTCTTGGGGGAATCATACACACTCCCAATTTCAGATTACATCTCAAGGCTTCAACTTTCCTGCTTAACAGCAGGGTTAACTCAACAGGCTGAACTGGATTTGGCACATACACACCCTTTATCTCTGTTGTGACAGCAGTTAATTAAAGTGACTCAGAAAACAGCTTCTCCAAAACACAGTCGCATTTATTTGCCAAAGAAGTACCCAAAGAAGTGGCCTAAACAGCAAAAGCCATAGCTTAGCCTGACCTGCTTGTAGGTGTGGCTCTGCCCCAGGCTGGGAGGGAAGCAAGCTACCTGCTATACCACCTGACTGCCCTGAGCTGCTCCCTGGTCACTCTAAGTGGCAGCTCATCCCTCATCCTTGCCTAGCCAGCATCTTTAATGTGGAAAGTCCACTGTGATCTCAGCTCTTGGCCTGAAGAAGCACCAGCACTGCCTTCCTGAGGGAAGCAAGCCTGGAGTAGACCTCTTCAGACACTCACACTGCCCTGGCTTTCTTACTTCCTTTCTATTAACAGTTTAATTGAATCTTTGTTTGGTTAGTTTGTGTCTCAGCAAGACTGACGTTAGTGATGGGCAAAGCCCTAAATCTGGGTAATTGACTCCCACACTTTTGGCCATCATTAGTAAGCATAGGAACTGAAAATGAACATCCCATCTTTGATCAGGAAGATGGAGTGCCATTCCTAATCACTGCACAAATAAAACTAATCATAGCATAAGAAATGCAGTTGCTTAAAGAAAACATATCATTTCCTCCACATGAAGAAATTAGGTCTGGAAACTCATGAAGGTATTGCTGAAATTGCTTTGATGATTGTAACTTCCACACATTGCGAAGCAAGCAGGTCAGAGGCTGTGGCTTAAAATAAACAAGCCTGAGCTGCAAAAAAACAAAACAAAACAAAACCTTCATTAAGTTCCTCTTGCCATGTCTACCTAGTCTTGTAAAGCTTTGGGACAGAAAACTGTAAAACCAATTCTTAGAAACATTTCTGCATTTATAAAGGAAACAGTAAGTTTTGTGTTTTCTGCTCTGTTTATTCAGTATGATAACCAAATATGATGTGTGAAGAAAATAGAAATAGACAACAAATAAAGCAAGATTTCTCAGGTCACTGAGAAAGAAACACTATAGGCCTATAGCAACTTACTGGTGATACCACATTTGAGGTCCCAAGTCAATTTTTATGTTTTACAGATGATGCATGTTTATGAAATAGTAAGTCATTAAGGAACTGTTTTCTTTGTTAAGGAACTGTTCTCTTTGTCCTTCTCTTACATAGTTTCCTTGGATATTTGGCTCATAAATTTGTGGAGGGAATGCTTCACCCATATTAAAAACTTTGCTTCATTTATTAAAAGGAAAAACAGGGTTCATTTTTTTCTTTAACACTTGTTTTTCATTCATTTTATTGTTCTTGGCATATTTTCATTGCTTACACTTGAGGTTTTCAAGTGTTAATGCCAGACTATGAAAGCAAATATTCTTTTTATATTCCAGTAGTTTGTAAAATGCAGCTTATTTATTTCCTTTTCATTACTATTTTTTTCATTATTCCGTTTTGGGCGCTGAGTATATGAAAACCTTTATTTGAGTGTCTCAGGCATTTTAGTGTTCCTGATATAGTTATATATAGACAGTATAATTCTGTATGCCCACTATTTAAAAAAAGGCCAGTATTTGTGACATTCACAGTACAACTTTCCTCAAGCTGTGACACTGGGAGTGCTTGAATCATGGTTTTATTTTTGGTCATACTTTCACCCCTGGTCATTTGAAAGTCTGAAAACCCTTACTTTATTGAGGTATCAGTGGATGCTCAGAATCTCCTAGAGCCACAGGGGCAATTAAAACCTATAGGAGACATGGTAACACTCTAAGAACAGGTAAGTTTAAGAAGAAAAAAACTACTATAGAATAATCATTCCTGGCTGTGAAAGAGATTGCATATTGTGGTAATAGCTGCAAGTTCCCCACACCCCTTTCTTAACGACTGTACTTGTCACCTATTGTCTTGCCTTCCCTACTCCACATAGTCCTAGCCACGCCCCCAGTTTTCCCTATTGGTTCCTGTACCCTAACCCCACGTGGCCCTGGCCACTCCCTCGGGTTTCCCTATCGGTTCCTGTACTCCTAACTCCGCCCCTGTACCTCCCCTGTACCCAGAGGTCACTGGGCCTGTGTGCTGTCCCTGCCCCTCTCTGTTTCCCTATAAAACCCCTTACCCTCCGCCATCTTGCTGTCTATGCTCCACGTGTGTTTATGCTCCACATGTGGCTGTGCATGTGAGGCCTTCGCCCTCGAGGCATCTCTGCCTCGGGGAGGTCGTTGGCCTCTGCTGCACCATGCGAATAAACATCTTCCATGGACACAACGCATAGACCCTCCTCGCCTCCTTTATCACCGCCGGTTGTGGAAGCAGATGAACCAGAGCTAGCCTTATGGCTCCCTGGCCGGTGAGAGCGCAGTGTCCAGCCCTGGGACAGAGGGTTTGGAGCACTGAGGCGCTGAACCGAGCTGGGTAGAGAAGCTCTAGGGTAAAGTCTGCTGTAACATCCTCTAAACCGCAACAATTGCATACATTGACTTGCAGACAGCAATTGCTCTGTACCAAGTTTACTGTGCCTGGTTGGAACCTGAGAGCAGTGTTTGGTCATGGGGTAATGGAGCACATCGCAGGATCGTGGGCTAATTTCAGCTTAAGTTTCTGAAGCAAGGCTTTAATTAATTAGCTTCTTGGAACTGAAGTTTGTGGGTTTTGGAAAGAAATGTTCTAATCTATTTTTTACAGCTTGCTCTCCTACTAAAATGTAACTAAAATTTGTACCCTAAGGGAACACTGTTGAATATTAGCTTCTGATTGCCCTCTAGTTCTAAAGAAATTACCTTCTAGTAATAGTGTTTTTGCTGCTGCTCAGGAGTCTGCTGGCCTTTATGAGGTGATGTAATTTTTCTGAGAAGAAAATAATTCTTACCTGAACAGTGGCATGCAAAGTGCTTGGCTTGGAAAAATATAATTTTTATGTATGGACTTTGTTTTCTCATTGATTTTTAAAAAAAGAAAATAATTACAGAAATAACAAATAAAACCATTATTTATGTTATAAGTTTGTAAGAAATACCTTTTCTAGGAATTAAACACAGAATTGAAAGTTACTCTACGTGGTGATCAATAAAGACTGATTCTTCAAGGGCCCTACCCTCAAAAAAAATACATAGAGTTTTTTTATGCTTTAACTGACATTTTATGTTCAAATTATCAAAATTTAGTTTATCTTTTTGACAGGGAAAGAAGACGCCCTTCCTCAGTATCTTGTGGTGCGCAACATTTCATGTCAGGGCAGCTCCCCTGTGCAGGTCAGCAAACAGCATGAATTATTCTCAGCATGTAGGTCAGACTCAGGTAACTTAATAAAACTTGCTACATTTTAAAAATATCTAGAAGTGAAATAAGGAATATGTTTCTGCATGAGATGTCTTCATATCCATTTTCTTCTTCCCTATTTCTGACCAACTGCAGAATCATGTAGGCTTTCTGATTGCCCAAACATTATCTACAATCCTGTAGCAAAGCTGTTGGGATTTAAGCACTTTGGACATCTATATAGATGTCTAGACTTCTATGCAATTCTGCTCTAACGTGGGGGTCATGGGGCATAAGATGGGAGGCAGTAGTGAATTGAGCTCTTCTCAAATATTCTTCATAGTTTTTAGCGATGAGTGTTACTCAGTTTGTGTCCATGTGAACGTACTTGTGTGTTCATGCATCCATTTATATGTAAACATTAGATATTATTTATGCATTAAATATTTCTCACTTTGCTGTGATGTGCAGTGCCAAATCAGCACAGTACAGAATTTTTCTTTCAGAATTTATTGGTGGTTAAAAACCACTATTGGTAATTGGAGGAAGATGTCCATTCTCCTGATCTTTACAAATGTCCTTTGCAGTCTGCAGTGGATTACATTTGTTATGGTTATGGCTGATAGCTAAATGCCCTACTTAATCATTTAATTTATGTGGCAGACAGTGACAATTTTAAAAAGGTTTCCTTCCCTTCTTGTGTCAGGAAACTTCTCTGTCAATCACTACAAATAACATTTCTGAAATAGAATGTAAGCAAAACAACATGGTTGCAATGGTAGACCTAACAGTTAATCTTAGCAGATATTTTTTATGGAAGTTTTCTGTTTGCCAATTTCAAATTTTCTTTCTATCAGATACTACTGGGACAATATCTCTGTGACATTTCAGTTTTTTGATCTTTTTGTTTGCTTATTTATTTACTTCCTTTCTCTTTACTGAATAAATTACAGCAAAATCTGGTTTGCAGGAATATAATTTAAAGGAAATAATTTATTCCTTATCACTTCAGAGGTAAACCATTTTTAATTTTTCGTTATTATTTTTAAGGTACACTCTAATTAGAAGATCAATTTCTATAAATTAGGTATTTTATGTGAGAAAGTTGCATCAAACTAGTTAGTTTTACTTGTCTTTCAGTAAAGGTGTGTCAGAACTGGCATGTAAGAGCTGCATTGTCTCACAAGGGTCATGAGAAATATTTTTCTAGCAAATTGCATTCACTGGTAGTGTAATGATTATGCCAGCAATAGCTTTCCCTCCTCTGGAAAAGATCCTCCACCATACCAGTACTGTTAGTACTGGAAGCAATAACATAGACCAAGTTCAGATGGGTTGTACTGCTTGACTTAAAATATTGTCAATATGTGTATAAAGGCATCTCACCACTGGGAAACAATTCTTCTTTTATGCCTGTTAAGGAACAGAATTGTGTGATGGAAGTATATCCATATTGTAATGATTTGAGTCTCACTATGCTTCACTATGAATTTTTCAGTGACAAAATTTAGATATTGATCCAACCTGGCCAGGAAACAGTGAGATTTTGCATCTTCACTTAGTGCCTGGCCTGTGCATTTGTTGTGTGGTAAATCTCCAAAGCCACATTTATGTCACTCACTTATGTGGGAAGAATTAACTCACCAGTAAGGGAAGAATTTGGGACTTATCACAAACTTAGCAATACATATATCTTATTGCTGATCCTGTAGTGTTCTTAAATTAAGATTAATGAGATTACAGCATATTAATTGCAGAAACTCTTTACCATAAGATTAGGTAAGTAACAAAAACGTAGGGAAGCATTTGCAGGGCAGGGAGAGTGGCTGGGTTGTCTCAGGGAGGCTCTAATGAAATTACCTTCCTACAGCTCCAGCTCTAAGGCACATGGGTTTCTCCTAGTCTTCAGGCCTCCCTCACAACACAGAGGAAATATTTCCATTTCCAGGGAACTGATATGCCCCATTATTTCTGTTAACAGATGTGATATTTGTGGGATTTAGCCATGTGCTACAGTACTGTTTGTGCTATAAATGTTTAGTTTTTAGGGTTCAACATTAGTGACAAAGCATGTTTATGCTTCGCTGCCTTTATGAGAGCTTGAAAATATATTACAAAAAACATGTCACAACCTTTACAAAATATTTACTTGTATTATTATTATTATTGCACTAGCACTGTGCCTGCCTGTACTTGAACTATGCCAAGTGATGGTGAGAAGAGCCAAAGGCCTGAGAGAACTCAGAGTGCTCTCAGCTGGTGAGTGGCTCCAAGCTATCCCCCAGAAGGAACGAGCCTGGCTTTGTGCTGATGGTAGGACTGTGCTGTAAAGAGAAACTGGTTGCTGAAAGCCTTCTTTAAAACAAAATCTATTGTAATTTGTGCCTCCTTGCTTTACCATGGAGAAAAGTGCCAACAGAGGGATTGGTATGCCAACTGAGGTGTTGGAATGGAACACCAGCCTCACTCCACAATTTGTTCCATACCTTCATTTGCAAAGATGTATTGAGGAGCACATATGGACACCTGCAAATCCTAGAGGGACAATGAAAAAGGCAGTGAGTCAGACTTACTTGTGCTATAGTGAAATGTGGACACTCCAGGCATTGGGTATTGCCAATTTTATGATCCTCACTCCTGTCATCAGTGTGCCAGTGCAGAAAGAGGTGTTTCCCACGGTTGAGTGAAGTACTAAGTTCTTTGAGGAAGAGCAAGACATTGTGGGAAAATATGTGCAATGTCACATACCTAACACTTGGCAAGTCTGAGGTAATAGTTATGCCTAAGATAACAGCAGCTAACACAGTGGAAGTGGGTTGAGCATGCAAAATATTCGCTATGCCCTGAGGTCACTGAACACTCCTGTGATTAGATATGCCCACCCTCAGATCAAGTAAGGATTAGGAGGAGAGGTGTAGCTGGCACATGCATCAAAAAGGATAAAAACCCCAACCAAAACACAAAAAACCCCAGCCCTTAACCTCCTGAGTTCACAATCATAGGGAAATAAAAATATCAAACTGAAACTCTTCCAAAAAGGACAGGTGTGTGAGTAGTTCCTGCTGAAGGGAGGTATAATGTTGTTTACATTGCTGCTCTTAAGCAAGACTTCATTTTGGCACCTCCCAGAGCATAAATATTGAGATTTTTAATAAAGCAGCTGCAGGACATCTAATAATAAGGCCAGTATCTTTAGATCAGAATATATTGACACAGGCTATGTTAACCCTGTTAAGTAAGGAACAATTAATGAAGTTATATTTTTTTCTTTTTGTACACTCAACAGCAGGGTGTAAGGCAGAAATATTTCAGTTTTTTTCCTATATGTAACTCCCTCTACATTCTGATACTTTAAAATATATGCAAATAATTAGTTGCTATTTTGGGACAAAATGCCCAGCTAAATAATTTGGCAAAGCTTGTTTTTAATTAGGTCCCCTATTTCTCCAAAATGAGCAATTTGCAGGAATCTTCAGTAGAGAATTATGGCAACAAACTGGGTGCTGTAAGCTCACTAAGGAGTCCAGTTAATAAAGCATAAAAAACTTCTCAAGGAGAAACCTCTTACGAAAGCATTGGAAAGCTGGAGTTTTATGCAGTGAATGCTACAGGAGATTGCAATTGTGAATGGACAAATACAGTGAACTTGTAAAAGCAGAGAAATTAATTTCTGTGCATATTCATCCACTATTTGCAAGGTGTAATATCCAGAATAATAATGCAGAAAACAGTTCATACATGAAGCCATTCGGGGTAGTTACCAATATTGCAGTTGAATTCTACCAAGATGCTTAGAGAACCTGCTGTCCCAACCAGTCTCAGCCCATCCTCATCCCCAGATAGGCGTCCAGTGCCTGGGGCTGAGGCTGGAGCTGCCCTGGTTCCTGTGGATTCTTGGTCCTGGCTGGGGCAATGGGATGTATCCTGGCTGCTGAGTCCTGCTTGGCTGCCCCATGTGGAGCTGCCATAATCCCAGACACCCTCTCTTGTGAAACCCACTGGCCTCAGACTGGTGCTACGTTCTTTGTGTAGGAAAGGGGCAGACAAAGTAACCCAGCACAAGCTACCAGAGGTGTCCAAGAGAGGTGAATGAAAACCCGGTGCACTCCCTGCCCCATGCAAGCTAGGCAGCCATCTCTGTTATTTGTAGCCTAAAAGCCATTCCTACTCAGAGGCAATAATGATGCTCCCAATTATCCTCTAGTCCTAAGTATGGAAATATTATCACTAGAGTGCTTGAGAAGGTATGAAACTGGAATTTTATTCAGTTATTTTTATCAGTTCTTGAGGTAATGAAATGCTTGTGCTGGCTCTTCTGTATCCCAAATCAGTGTCAGTGATGAACAGGGAATGAGTACTCCCTTGCTTACACACATCACTACACAGCTGGCATTAGTAGGCCTGAAGAGGACTTGACTTCATCTAAAGCAGATCACACAGATCTGACAAGAGACTGGCAGATGCAAATATTAGGCAAGAAGGACCAGTGACTGCACCAACTCCAGCACAGCCCATTTTTTTTTAATCTAATAAGCATACCTACATCATGGAAAAAAATAGACTATATCAGCTAAACTGACACTGAAATCAAACAGTAGTTCTTGTTCGGTTATGTGTCCTGAAGGCATGGCACAGGCACTGTTTTTATGGTGTAGCTGCCTGGGATACCTGATGAGCATGAGCTACATTTCAGTAAAAAAGTGATGTAACTGAATTTTGTTGTTCTTAAAAAATACATGTTAACATAATTTTTAAGCCAGGGGCATGAATCGGGTGAGACAGTTAAACACAAGACTTTCAAATTCAACACAACTATTACTTTTATGTTTTTTTGCTGTATTCCTCAGTGGCCTTCTAAAACTTTCAAACCATTTCACTCACCTTGAAAAAAGGCCTAAAGATCTCAGAGACATGAAACTTCCACACACTTAAGGAAAGCCAGTGTTTGGAGAGTGGAATAAGACTGAGTGGTGTGTTCCTGTTGAGGAAGATGCTGGAACATAAGGGTGCACTGGCTACTGGTGATATGGGTAGCAGCTGGCTGGCCAGCACAGAGACAGCTCAGAGCCAGACATGGTTCATCCTGCCCCTCCACAGTTATTAGTGATGAAGCACAGCGTGCAAGCTGAGGGCTTGTTGAGGTGTGGGGAAGTTAAATGTTAATGGAAAGGATAAGCTGTAAGAAGCTGTCTTGGAAGAATGCAGATTTAAAAGGAAAAAAGGGATTCAGCAGTTTTCACGGAATCATCATTTTTTGGTATTTAAAATTATCTCAGTACAGGAATAATACAAAATTATCTATCTCGTAGCGTAGCACATTATCATGCTAAGTTACTATGATGCCTTAGTGAGGAAAAAAGGTATTTTTTGAATTACTGGGGTTTCAGAGGACCATAATTCACACTGCCTGAAATACAGCTCAATTTCTTTTTGAAAGGAGCCTTTCTCACAAGATTCCTGGCAGTTCTTGGGTACAGCTGGATCAGAAATAAAATACAAATAGCCTCTCTTTGAGTTCAGTGATCCTCCTCTGGCCACAATGTGAATTAGGAAGTCAGCAAGGGTGTGTACGTGTGTGGGTAGATAAATGAATAAGTAAGATTACTTGAGTTATTCCCATAGATTTAACTGCCACCTTTGTGATGATGACTCTAAAAATCTATTTCCAACCTCTCCCACTTTCTTATATAATACTAGATGTGTCATTGGTGTCTTCCTCAATCAAATCTTCTTTATCTTAGTTCTTCCCTGGGCTCCTGCCAGGTCACATAGCTTCATAAAAGTCCTGAATCCATTCCCACAGTCACTGATCTGATTCATCCTGTGACTCGTTTTTATCTCAGCTGTTGCAGGTTCTTTGTTTCTATTTGCAGTCTGTAAAGCCTGCACTTGCACAACTAGTCATGTTGGTTATAGGCACTAGCAACATCACATCCTTTCACTGACAGAGAAGAAAGGAACTGAATGCAGTGAAATTGCCTGTTTATTATTTTTTTCAGCTTTGAAAATCTAGTCAATTTTATTAACTCTGATTTTCTTCATTAATGCAGCCTAGAGGGTCAGAACACTAACAAGCTTATTTAACCTCTTCACATTTTTATAATATCTGGTTGTGGGAAACCCTAATTTACTTCCCATCTGATGGCAGTGCCCCATGGGACTCTAGATGCTGCTTTGAGTGACAGAGGATGGAAGACAGGATTCAGGGGTGCTATGATTGATAGTATATATCTATAAGGAACAAATAGTTTTCATTTATTCCCAAGCCCCATCTATCTAATAATGTTCTTTTTTTTCCCCTTGCTGGATGTCCAGAAAGGGAAAGCAAAAAGCATATTCACTCAGATGATCCAAAGTGATACATCCTCATACCCAACAGAGAGTCTTCTGTCTGTTTCTTTAGGCGGAATTTTGGAATGGCTTTCGAAAGAGTTACTATGCATAAGACAGCATTTCCTGAAGATGCTAATGAAGACCCTGTTGTGCTCGACAGTGTTCATACTTCCAATATCTCCAACAAACTTGCCAAATCAGACAGAAATGCAAGGAGCTCAAGGGCACTGCCAAGTCAAGTATACTCCATGGTTGGCAGTTCTGATGAGGAAAGCCTTGATCATGCAAATCTCAGTCCCTGGCTTTTTCCATGGGCTCAATATCATTGACAGATCATATGGTTTATAAATCTCCTTTAAAAATAGAGAGAGCAGATGAAAATTGCATTTCAAAACAAACCCATAATAGCATTTTCCAGGCTTGTCCTTCTAATTGTCCTGTTACACTTGTAGGGTTAAAAGACAAGGAAAAAAATGACGACAGAAACAGACACATTGGAGTATTTGCATTCAGTGGATGATTACGCGTAGGGCTCAGGAAATAGACCCCAACTGCCATGCTGTGAATGCATCTATTTTTTCCTGCCTGTTTCTTGCAGCAGAACACAGGGAGCAGGATAGCAAACTGCAGAGTGTGCAGACCTTGGACTCAAGCATGGCACTCCCAAGTTAAGCTGCTTGCCTTTTTTTATCTGGAAGTGTCTCATTGCTCTGAAAGGGTTATAGTCCTCTGCAGTCAGTGAACTCAAAGACTTGGCTTGGCTGTAGATCAAGCGCGTGAAGAACGTGTGACCTTCTCAACACAGAAAACCTTTGTCGTGAAATGAACTCAAGTAGCAACACAGAAAAGTTGTACTGGGAATAACTAGCGCCTCTCTGGTTCTTCCATGAAGGGATAAATAGTTCAGCCAGTGTTTCTCACAGGCAATTGTTACTTTTTTAACCCAAATTTTCCTGGGCTCTTCCTGAGTCCTTGGATAAAACAGTTATCACCACATAAAGAGAAGACACTCAGCTGTTCTCACACAGAGAACGGAGGGAGGAATTAACTGCTTCCAAAGGCAGGCTCTCCCCTCAGTGAATGAGACAAGAAACATTGTTACAGCACCGTAATTTGAAAGGGTAAGGGCGTAAACCTTACTATTTGGATCATCCTCTCTTACCCTTCCAACGTGACTGCAAACACCTGTATGCCAATTTTTTCCTTTCTAATGAGACAGGTTCTGTGAAGTAGAAGAGCTATAATAATATTGACCTGGAAAAGGCCTGCCTGAAAAGCTTCTGTATTAAATTTTAAAACCTGCTTACAGACATTAATGAACAGTATTTCACAACTTTCTTGTCAGACAGGTAATTTTTATTATCATCATTTGATGTCGTGCATAAACTGGGACAAAGACCATGTGAGTTGCTCAAAGTGACAGGCTGAGAACAACATCCAGCTCCCAGAGCCACAAGTATATAAGACATGGCAGGTCCCCAGTCCATTTAATTTCATGAACAAAACATATTAATGTAAAATGAGGAGTATAAAAATCAGTTTTAATCTGTGTGGTGACATGGATAAGATTATTTTCTGTAGGAATTGTATGAGAATGCTTCAGAGAAGCCACAGCCGATACAATGGGTGATGTGTTTTGTGCAGTGCCCTTGTGTCTGTGGGGACACTGAGACACTGAGCTTCTATTTCTATGTCCTGTGTTGATCTTCTGGTGAAAGCCAGTGCTTAGCTGTGCAAGGGTACACTGGCCTAGCTATTGCTTGATCCTTACAATTGCTGGAAATATTAAAAACAAATGTGTATCCAGGCTACTGACAAACTTGCTTGGGCTGGTACTTTTCTTTTTCCTGTACACAGAAGAGACAGCGAGACATGGTTTGTCCACACCTGAATTTTCTTGCAGCAGAAGGGAGCAGTGGCTCCATTCCCATGTAACAATCATCACATTTTACTTTGCCTAGAAAGAAATGAGTGAGGTTTCTTCAGATACTAGGCAAGTTACATCATGATGGATTAAAATGACAGCTTGTTCTACAAATCCTTAAGGATTAAGAACATTTATTTCTAAACATTAAATCCCAGCAAAAGGACACAAGGACTTTGTTTTCGGCTTGGAGTAACATCACAGCTGATAGCAGAAACACCAAGTAAAAATATAGTAAACCAGGCTATGAAAATGTATACAAGCAGAATTCAATTTATTTCTTATTTATTTTTACTCTCTTTTGTTCGGCAGGTTATTGCATTGCTATATATTTATAGTAAAGAGTAAAGACTAAGTTATACCTTTATTTTGATTTCAAAAATGCTTTATATTTTGAGTTTATTAAGAAGTATATTATAGGTGGAAATTTCTAAATATTCATCTACCTGATCTGTATTTTGTTGTTATTAAGTATTTGTAGTTCAAGAAAATCTGATATATTAAGAAATTACTCAGCAGACAGTAGAGAAAGCACAATGAAACTTAATTGTGGAAAATTCTGGCTACGCATAGACAGTCAGAGTGCATGTAGCAGAGGTCCTCTTCTATGGCAATACTATATGGCTTAGAGATTGCAACATTCTAGATATGCAACACTTACCCACGGTGTTTCATTTGCCTGCACGCACTCTGAGGTGATAGTGAAAGAATTCCAGTACCTCCAGCTGATGAGCTTTCAAGTATGTTGCTGCATCAGCTTATTCAATTTCTTAAGATTTTAGTGTAATTCTACAGCTTCTGTATGTCCCACCTGGCTGTGATGTGACAGCATCTGTAAATCATGGAAATAGATATTCAGTATTTAATATTTAGCAGCTACTGTAAGAATCACCTGTTGGAAAAGGGAAGACATTACTTTTGCAAAACATATGTAGCCCACAACCTGCCCTGTCACCTTCCTGGGGTTCTCACAGTTGTCCTGCTATGTTTTATTTGGGAAAGATGTGGCAGGAGGTAAATCACTTGGCAATGATGGATTTACCAGAGGGGTTGTTACCGGTGTTGAGGAATTGTCGCTCACACTCTTTGAGTGTCAGCACTGATGTACTTTAACAAGATTCTTGCACTTTGACAATTTGTTTCCGAGGTTCAAAGCTTTTCCAAGTGATCCAGATTATGCTTAGACTGTGAGAGATGCATTCATGGCACCTCAATGTCTTGGGTTTTTTGACTGTCCCAATTGTCTTGCCCCTCATACCATGGTGGTTATTACTACAGACACAGTTCAGTTGTAAGTACTCTGAAATAGGCCATTGCAGGAAATTTTACATTCTCTCTGTACACAGTCAGACATTCCTCTATCAGATGGCTCCAGAGGGACACAGTCCCTCTTCCACTTGTGTTTGTGTCTGTCCTGTGCGGTTGCTGTTGCGCAGCTGTAGCACTCCTACTGTACACAGATCAACTGGTCCTCTTTGCAGAAATAATCCTGCATCATCAAATTATCCTTGCTAAATTATCTATGCTTTTATATTTCTTACGGAGACTAGTGAAAATCCCTAAGACTTATAAAGGCAAAATAGGGTTGCTGTAACCTAGACTAGTTTTGTAATACACAGCAGATATGTGCTCCAAATACATTTGTAACCTCTCTGCTGCACAGAAGTACCTTTCTGGCCTTTAAACACAAAGCAGTTATGGGCTGGATGTTCTCCTCTGTCTTCCTGTGCATCAGCATGTTGACATTTCAATGGTGATATGAATTTTCCGCGTGACTTCTATTTAGTCACTAAAACATGCCTGCATATAACTGTTTCAACGTTATCTGCTCTCAGAATCATTATTATGCTTTAAAATGCTTGCAACTGTAAAAACCCATAGCCAGATGTTTCCTAATGAACAGTCTGTGCCACAGCTAGTTGCATGAGAACAGCAGAAATACAAGCTTTTCAAAACAATACACATTTTGTGGTCGAGTTTCTCCAAACTAGTCAGTGTCCCCACCAAAAGTGGTTTCCTGGCAGAACATAAGGGTACAGCAGCTGTTTGAGAAAAAAACAACCCACCCTGTTGCTGGGGTGGTTTTGTATATCCTCAATAGATTTTTTTTTAACTATCCAAATTCACACTGGGAATTCACAAGAAACATGCAGAAAAGGATCCTACATATGCACTAGGTATGAGGCATCACTGCATTTTTGATGTCATTATTTCTGTATGCCAGACTTCTTTGGGAAGCTGAGTGAAAAGTTACCCATCTGTGAGTCAGCTACATTTATCAGAGGTAAAGATGCTTTTCTGAGTCCATGTTTCCTTAGCAGAGGGAACCTGACTTTGGAGGACTGCATATATTCATGTCCCATTAAATGAACTAGAAATATTAATAACCTCAGCTTACTTTCTCAATAAAATCAAAACAACCAGAAATGGCAAGTTCTGTCAAAGAGGTATATTTTTTAAGCAACAGTTTTTGTTTGGGTGCTTTTAGGAACAGAAATATATTGTTATTTTTTAAAAAAATAATATATTTAAATATATTTTAATAAATAATAAAATTATTATTATTTAAAATTAATTTCACCCATTATTAATTTTGTTCCTTGCCTATGTGTTTATTTCAGTGTCTTTATATATCTCAAAAGATTAACAAGGTCAATGTGCTACATGGGACACTTCATTGACCACCAGTATTTTCCTATTATTAATTAATTTTCTTTTCTTATGGGAAACAGGAGAAGACATACAGCATGTTGGTACTATGATGATTGAAAATGCTGGCTCAAGGCATTCCCTTACATATACCAGAATTTTACATATTTCTTTGGTTCTGCTTAGAATAGTGAGGCTTCAGAATTTATTTTTGTTCATAAGAAGTGAAAGAGATGTATTTGTTTGTCCTCTGTATTCCAGGAGGCGCATAATAAGGAAAACATATTTAAAAAATAATTATTATGCTTCCAAGTATATTTAAAATATATTCACTTGGATGCATATTATTCACTTTTATATTTTATTACTTGCTTTCCAGAACAAAGAAACTAGCAAAAATCCAAGCCAAAGAAATAGTGTGTGAGAAGTGTGTCTGCATACAATAATTTATATACTAAATACATTATGTAGTAACATGAACCATCTAGCAAGCAATGATCCCCTGCTTCATTACACTGCACAGAAAAGCTGAGCTTTATGCTAGAGACCTTGTATTCACTGCCATCTGAATCTTATGCCTCTTTCATTGTTCTGCTCATCTCAATTTAAAACGCTGTTCCGATTTTGATCTCAGAGTACTATAAATCCAAAAGAAGTCTAATAGCTTCAAAGAAGTTTATTTCTGCTTTACATAGTTATAACTAAGATAAAAATCTGACCCGTAGGCACATTCATTTTATAGCAAGTTAAAACACGTGCCCTTACTCTTGGGCAAATCCTCAAGATTAACAGACATACATGTGCTGCTACAATAGGAGTTATGGAGCTGCTTTTCTTTTTTTTTTTTTGCTTCCAGTGCTATTTTTGGTTTCTTCCCCTTTGACACACATCCCTGGTAACAATTAAAAGCAGCTTCTCTTAGTACAAAATTATAGTTGATAGCTGAACACTTTATGTATCAAGTGTGTATCATTAGATGCTGATTGTCACACATGGAATAGAAATGGGAGGTCTGATTGTCCTTTTACTTACAGTGGTGCAAATCAGCACAGCGAAAAAAGGATAGAAAAATTATTCTGGGGATCTACTGATATTTGGTGCTTGGCTGTCAAAAGAAGCAAGTGATGCAGAAATAGGGATTGCTTGTGCCTTTGTGGGCTCTGTATGATCCCTGTCCCTTCCTGTGGAAATCCTTCTTGGAAGGAAAAGCACTGCACAAGGTCATTCACATCTTTCCCCTCTTGAAGGAGCAGGAGTTGGCACTGCAGGTCATTACACTAGTGGGGTTTGCCCTGACTTGCTCTAGAGGTCTGCTCCATTGTCACACTGGAGTTAGAGGTCCTGTCTCCCCTTTGACACAGCTCTTGTCCTTGCAGGTGGAGATGGACTTGGTCTCTGCTCTGTCTGTGGACAGACTCTACACCAGAGGTGAAAGAAGTGGATGACCTTGTCCATCACGAATTCCCATAGCCTTAATTCCCAGATGTTCTTGCTGACATAAACTACTGAATGTCCCTGCACCTAACTGATTTCTTCCAGGAAAGTAGTTCAATACTTTTGGAGTCAATCTTGTGACCTCAGAGTTCTTCTCTTGTTATATGATGTGGGCTGGTCCATAATATTTCCCAGGATGGTTTTAGACTTACTCCCCAGATTTCAATTCCACGTGCTGCAACAGAATATTCTTAGTGGAAAGTCCCTGGGATGCTAACTCATTTCCTCTTTTTTACCATTGGGGTCCAAATTTTCAGTGTGCACAGCCAGGAATATTTATGTAATTTAGCACTCCTTATGACAGCATTCCTGGACAAATGCCAGGAATTTATTATATCAGTGGGTGGGGTGGGCAGATGGTGAGACTTGCACCCAGAGTCACTGGGTTTCCAAGCAGATATTTGGAAACGGACAAAAATATGGGGAAAGGGTCCTGTTTCCAGGGCAGTCAGTCTGTGATGAGCACTGACAGTGTGGTCCCCAAAGGATGAAGAAGATTTGCTGTCATCTCCTGATGTTTTGCCAAACACAAACTTCAGTGTAAGAGCATAGGTACTGTATAGTAAAGAATAAAAGAATAATTAATTAATTTATTTACACGGCTTTTTTTTCGAGTGTTGCAGGAGCTGTGATCCTAATTCCTATAATATTCCAGCTTATACTGACTCTGACATGTAAGCAACACTGTCCAGTGCAGCTGAATCTTGTAATTGCATCATGGTTGTTGACATTTGTTCTGCTTTGAAGCCAAAAGCCTTCTGATTAAGTAATACCTCTCCTTACACCCTCTGTTCGAGTGAATATTATGATGTCCCATATCATACAGTCAGCTGATGGCTGCTTTGCATCACTGGAGATGTTGTAAAACCACAATACCCAATCCGAAGACCTAAGTAAGGTCCTTGGTCTAGGAGCTCATAGGAGGCAACCTGGCATAGGAAAGAAAACTAATTTAACTAAATGACTTAAAATGAAACATCTCAAGTCAACAACTCAAAATGCTATTTTCCCCAGAAAATTACATTTAAATACAATGTTCCTCTGGAAACCAACAGCTTTATGGAAACTGCATTTTCTGTTGAAAAGGTATTAGAGTGAGAGATCCTTGATCAGCTCCAGTAATTTAAGCACTGCAGCTTTATGGGGTATTATTATTGACTCTGGCAAAAAAGAAAGTATGTCCTTTGCTCCCTTTTTTTTTTTTTAAATCCGCAGTGCCCTTTCTCTACTTCCATTGCATTGGCCCCAAACCACTGACTAGACAAACAGATCATCTGACCTCACCCATGTAGTTATTTTTCAGCTAATTACTTTGTGCTCCCAACCCCCAAGCAATTTTCATGTAAACATATTTCAGGAAATATGTTTCATTGTGGGTAATTCCCTTGCCACCCTCAAGTTCAGGCAGGTGTTTTATTTGTTTTTGTACGGGTTCTTATTCTCTATCATTAGTCTTTGCAAGTCATTATTCTTGTTTTAACTGCTTTGATCTATTCACTAACTTCAAACTAGCTTAAGTAAAAGTTGACTCCTGTATGTTTTCACTGATTGATTTTCATATTATAATAATGTTCCTAAACACTCTTTAGCTTCATGCAGCTTTTCATGTGTGTTCAAATAAATGAGAGTTCTGCCACAAATAGGACCTGCAGACCTCTCTTTCCCACAAGAAGAAATGCAGATCATCACATGGCAAGACCTCTGAGGTAAAACCCCAGCCTACATCTCACTGAGGATGCATGAACTGCGTGGTGATCTGCAGGAGAGCTCCTGTGGTTCTGCAGGATGTCCAGCTGCAGGAGGTCATGCTGCAGGGGTCCAGATATTTCAGAAGAGCACCTAAGATGTCCAGAGTGACAGCTCTACTCCAAATGGCAACCTTCAGTTTCCACAAGGGAAGAAATGAGCTCAGGTGAAGCCAATTTTTGTCCTGAAATCTTCTTTCTTACCTTCAACTTCTACCTTTCATCTCTCATCTCCATCTGTGACTAAGCTTGGCTTACCTTTAAAATAGGTGATGTTACTTGATGGTTATACTGATGCATGTAATTATTGCTCAGTATTCCCCAGCAGGTGCAGTAGGTCATGATCCTGTTTTCTTATAAGTTGTTCTAAAAATGACACAATCCTACAGAACAGGCAGGAACTTTTGTAATACATATTTTATGAAGGGGTCTTTTGTAATACATTTTTTATGAAGAAGAGCAGGTAAATATTCTGCCTAATGTGAATTATCTGATATCAAGTCAAATGACAAACTAGACTACAGGGCAGTAGTTTGTTGATGTAGCCAGTGAACATCAAGTCTTCTCTTTCAAGAAGCTGAAAGCTGAGATGTGTCAGAACATCTTCTGAATTAACTGAAATTTTGTGTTTGATTTACCCAAATTCCCTTTAAAAACAGAAATAAAATATTCGTTTCATTAAAACTTCTGAAGGGAGGGTGTCAAGCTAAAATATTTTCAAGTTTTATTGTATTTAGTGAAGAAAATAAAGAAAGGATGCAAAATCAGTGAGGGAAAGAATAGTATCTATCTAAAACCTTTCACATCTGCACCTGGCCTGGTCAGGTATATGTGAACCTCTATCAATGCTATTGTGCTTGTTCTTCCTGGAATGAGCTAGGTGGGGTTTTTCTGTTTATAAAAGAGAAGCACAGGAGAATGCTTAAGATAGGAATTCTCCATCGTAACTGATGGTAACATCTTCATGGACCCCTGGTGGGAAATCCCTTCAATCCTTCGTAGAAATCCTGTTGGCTTCAGCTGGGAGAGCACTAGACACTGAAGGTTTCCAAGACCTGGCTGCCAAATACAGTTAGTAGAAAGCTGTAATTTAGAATTTCCTCTCTAGAGTTTCCTGGTAAAGAATCTAAATACAGAGTGTGGCTTAGGGAACCCACATTCTCCCCTGGGAGATAAAACAAACACACCCAACAGTCAGAAAAATAATCTGTTCACAAAGTATTTCTAGCTTGTTTTCAAACTAGCTGGGATTTCCACGCTGTGAAACTTGGATCCATATGGAAATGATGATATACTACTCTGACCCTAATTTTACTTTCAAACTTTAGAGTTTTGTCCACCTCAGGGAATAGTGCAAAATGGAATCAGGATGGACCTGGAGGAATAAACAAATTTGTGCAACATATTTGCCTTCATGGTTAGGCATTCTTGCTGCTAAACTCAGTCAGCAAGTCATTCATGGTTTTCATGGGAACTTTTGCCTCTCAGTGCAAAGATAAATGAATGCAAATATTTCTTCCTTCCCAGAAACGGAAGTTATGTAGGCATGATTTGACTTGACAGTAGAAACAGGGTTGACCTAGCTGTACCACCAGGATCTAACAGGCTAAAATTTTAATTCACTAAGCCACCATGTCAGCTTGGTTTTCCCTTTCCAGCTGTTGTGAAGCCAGGACTAGTCATCTAATGTCTTATGCCAGCCTAGTCAATGTGCCCTTTGTATGAACATCGCAGACTCCAAGGTAGTTAAGTACATGTTTTGTTATTGCTGCCTTCAGTTTAGTTCAAAAATGGAACTTTGATGTCTTCTGCTCCTTTGTCTTGATTCTATATAGTTAGCTGGGGTAGGTTCTGACTTTCTTTTTATAGGATGCAGGTGGATCTTTTACATTGAACATAATTGTCTTTTCAAAGCATAATAAAGTGTATTGTCAACATTTGTTAGTACAGGAGTAGTAGCAGCTATGACAGCTATATATGAGAGTACTTTCTTGAGTCCTTTGAAAATTTTGAAAGTGCTTTGGGAGTAGGTCTTCTACCTACATCACACAAATTAATATTTTTCTGCGATGCTTATTCCTCTTTGTTAGTAACCTTAGAAAAAATATCTACAGAAATTCATCTCTGTCTAGGATTTTAGTTTACTCCCTTTCCTAGTCTTCTGAAACTAATTAGGACTTAACTAATTATTAAATAAAGGAAGCCTTTACTTTCCCCTCAACTTACAAATCTGGAAACAGAGTGGAAACAGACTTGACTCAGTGTGATCTGTAATATTACTTTCATTATCTCTTTTCCCCCTTGAAATCTCGTTCCCTAGGGCTTGCAAATCTGGACCAAATTATCTGGTGATATTTTTTCCATTATTTGTTGATGGCAATGGGTGCAAAATGATCCATGAGTAAGTTTTAAAATGTCTTCTGTGACATGCAAAGCCCTGCTTTGTCTTCACAAAATTAGCTTGCTCTTATAAACAGGCTGTGCTTAAGAGAACACAAAGATTTTTTTAAAGTGTATTTTATTAGTATTACAGTGTAGTGTTGTAAGGTCATAGCATTAGAGAGTTGCTTCAATTTACTCCACATGTTGCTGGAAAAAAAAACCCAAAAAAACCAACCAAAAAGCCCACTGATTTTTTTGGCAGATGGTTGAAAATAAAATATAGGCTAAGAGAACAAAGTACTTTTGAAAATGTAATGCTGTGTTACAAACTTCTTATCAAGGCGTAAATTTATTTGGTAAATTATAGGAAAATTTGTGCCCCTATTGATGGCAGTTTCTATAAATGAGCTCAACTGTAATACCAGCCACTAGAAAATGCCACATGGGAGACAGATGATAGAAATTCAGAAACATTTTGATCAGACACTGCACTTGGTTACAGAGGAAATAAATCATGTGTCAATAGAGACACATGAGAAACTGATCTTCACAGCTCCCATTACCAACAATTCTCTTTGATTTACATGCACTCTGTTGCATACATCACTGTTGAAATATTATTTTGGTAAAAAAATAACAAAATGGAAAAGTTTACACCGAAGTTTAAAACAAGACAGCTGTTTAGGATACTAGAAATCTAGAACACTAATATTTAGCCTATATTTTATTGATTTTTTGCAACAGTATGAAACCTATAGAACACCTTTTCAGGCACTTCTGGGACTGACACTATGACTAATTTCCAAGTTTCCAATCTTCACTTGAGGCTCTGATCACTGCCTTGCACTGAATGAATGTTTCCCCCTCTGTACCCCCTCCAGCTGTCCACTGCACCTTCCTACTGGAGCTCATCTAATGTGCTGCTGAGTTGCAGTGCTGCCCTAGTGCTTCTGTCCCAGGGTGCTCAGATAAATAAGGCTTCAGCTAGGGCTGAGATGCACTTCAGTGTCCTAATTGAAACCATTTTACCTGTAGTTATCAGCAGATAGTGGCCACTATCATGAAGTAAAGGTGATTTGTCTTGGTCTCTTGCAGTCATGACTGTGTTTGGATGAGGCCAGAGACTGAACCTGTTTTGTTTGCTGACTGAGAAGGTGCAGAAGTCCATTGTGGTGCAAAGTTCACTGAGTTTCCTAGCAAACAAAGTTAGATCATGATTCAGAAATGTGCTTAGTTATTGTCTCTACTTTGAGCACCTGAGTAGTGCTCAGATGCTCAAAATGAACCTTGATGCTCAAGCCAGGCATAATCTCTGTGTGCTCATGAATCAGTAGCATGACTGTTGCTGCAGTCATAAAATGTGAGCTCTGGGCCTTTCTCTGCTATTGATTTTTGAATGATTGTGAATAAATCAGTCAATGTTTATTACTTTCTGTATTCTTGGAGACTCGGTTAGTCATTTGTGAACTTCCTTGAACTCCTCAGATGAAAGTCTAGGCAAGGACAAGCAAATCAAAATACAGTATCATGATGTAATTCAGTGAAAGGAACATATTCCTTCTACCACTTACTTGGTTGTGAACTTCCTTGAACTCCTCAGATGAAATTCTACACAACGACAAATCAAAACATATTATCGTGACGTAATTCAGTGAAAGGAACATATTCCTTCTGCTTATCTTTGCCTCATAATGTCATCATTGTATTTTTCCTTTCCTTTGGAAACCAGACTTTCACTAATGTCAGTGAGACCTCAAAGTGCCTTTTGCAATAATTCTTTTGAAATGTCTTCTAGAACAAAAATAAAGGTGATGCTTGGATAAAAGGATTTGCTGCAGCAGATGATCCTCATGTTTGTAATATGATAAAACAAATGAGATAGAATCCTCTTTTTTCTTTACTAAAATACTTGTGACATTGTGATATATCTTTCTTCTGTGCTAATATACATGTGATACGGATGTCCATCTCAACTTGCCATATAAGAATTTGCCCACTCAGTTTCCACTAGCATAAATTCCTTGTATTTGTTTGGCAGCACAGACTTTGATCTATGTCAACACTGCTGAAACATTTTGAGGAAAAAAAATAGAAAAAAGCCATTATCTTTCTATTTAAACTTGGATCACATTCTGTCTTACATCAGCTGGCAAAGATAATTATATTTCACAGGATTGCTGAGCCCAGGATGAGAAAATGACCTTTGAGAAAAAGTGAATATAGACAAATGGCCAAAGATCATGAAAACCGCTTAATTTCTATAATCTGCTGCCAAAAAGCAACTTCTCCTTTTGATTCTTTTCCTTTCTTTATCTGTAGAATTTTTTTTTTCAAATTTTCAGAATTATGGGATGTAATCCAAATGGCTGTCTTTCTCCCTTCTCATATGCATGACTCAAATACATGAGTGGGGACTAACTCCTTCTGGGGACTAACTACTATATTATCTCTTTCCTTGGGATCTGGATGACAAAGGGAGATACAAAAGTTTAAGTTGCTGGAAAGCAGGCATTGCAGGCTGACTGTCCAGTTCCCCTGTATTATCAAGGTATTGGGTATTAGGTATTATCAGTTTATTAGCAAAATCTGTTTATTTCTGGTTTTGTCTACGTGCTTTGCTGTTTTACTATTTGATATGTTGGGCCTGCCAGCTCTTTTCCCCAGAGTTTCTCCATTCCTCTGTCTTGGTATCCCTGGCAGCCAGAACACCCTCCTGCCATGATCACTGACCCCTTGAGCCTTCATTTCCTTCTCCAAAACACACGAATGATGCAAGGTCAGTGCCAGATCCAGTGTACTGTTAATCTAAACTGAACAATCCTGCCTTCTTCTTTGGACACCTCCACCCTCAGGAAAACCTGGTTTCCCCATTGCAGTGCCAGGCAGGTTCTTGCAGTTTGGTGGTTATCTTGCTCTGGTTAGAAGACGAACTCCTTGAGGCACAGGGGAAACATAGGCTATCATCTGTATCAGCCTGAGTACACTATTGGCACAAATCTCCCTGCAACATACACAAGACCAGCCCACAAAAATCAGGAACTGTTATGGTGTTAAAATCTTTTCAAGTTATGGGTTTCAAAAGTAAAGTCCTTAAGGAATTGTGATTCATATTGAAGGAAGAGGAATAAGTCAAGTTTAATGGATTACTAAAATGTGTGGAGAAAATATTTTTAAAATTAATAAAAATTCATTCAACGTCTCAGAGCTGAGTACAGATTGAATATATATTGCCTGCTCTGATTGATTCATTGAAACATTTTGGCTGCCTCAAGTTCTTTATTTTCCTCCTCAGAAGTGTGCAAATAGACAGATATTTAGACAAATAAAAAGAGATCAATCCTTTACAATCTTTTGGATAAGTTGAACATATCAGGACTGCACAAGAATTGTCTGGATAGAGATGATGTCATTTGTATAAAGTCCTAAAAAAGATCTGCCATGTCACTGCTGAAGCCACCAAGAAGCCTGAAGTAATCATTGCAATCTCCTGTTTTAAGTAAATTCTGTAGCATAGTTAAAATCACAAAAGCAATAAATCACATGCCAAATGAACCCAAAATCTCAACAGATTTGGAAGCTCTTAATATCAGCTATTGGCCAGTCATCAGAAGACTAAGGAGATAAATTGGAAAGATAAGTAGGCGGGAAATCCATAAATATATTTAAACAATAGTAGCTAAACGTTCCCAAAATATTCACAGGCTCCATTTAGTTAAATGTATAAAATGGTTATTTGGCTATAACTACCTCTTGAAGTCCAAAGTGTTGGAACTAATTTTATTTATATTGAAGTCAGTGAGAGATCATTCACTAATTTCTATACAAAACATTCTTTTGTGTCAAGAGGCTACTATGAAATATCCTTACTTCAGCATTTGAAAAACCGATGCACACATTGTCACAAATTGTGACAACAAATGTCACAATCACTACTTAAAACTTCAACTCAGTTTCAGCAGATTTCAGCAAATAACAAGACCAACATGGGATGTCTGAGATTAGCACCAAATGTGGCTTAGTTCATTTAAAAGTATCCAAATAAGACCATCAGTCTTTACAAACAGTGGTTACTGTTTGTACAGGATTTTAACAAGGGTCTGTATACCCCAAAAAGTCTGCACAGAAGCTGCCATAAATCACACCTGTAATATTTCAAATCTGCCTGTGTAAGCACAAGATCATTGGGTGTTTTAATGGACTATGGCAAAATTTAATGTAGTGGCGTATATCCAGGGGAAACTCAGATTCATCTGAGTTTCAGCGGATTTCATCTTATTTCTGTTGGATTGGACAGTTAAAGATGTCACCAAGAAGTCATTCCAAGGTTCCAAATATCTTAAAAGACTTCATACCTTCACGTCTAAGCAAATCTTCCAAAGCACAATTTTAAAAGGTTAAAAAACAAAAAACCCCAAAAAATAAAAAAAACCAAAGAAAAATGGTAGGGAAAAAAAGGGAAGAAAATGCTAGTGTTCTGCTGCCATAAAAAGAAAGGATAAATCAAGCACAAAATCCCACTAGCTCCATGAACATGTTCCTGTACTTTTGGGGTTTTCTAAGAGAGGTTTGTGAAAAATTGCCCCAAACAGCAGTCATTAGAGACTTTTGTTTACTTGGCAGAGAAGCACAGTATTAAACTGGTGGCTCCTCAAACAGGGAGCTTTTTCTTTTGTTTGGTTTGGGGTTTTTGTCTGTTTGGTTGGTTTTTATTGTTACTGTTAATATTGCTAACCTGCACTTTTTTTTGCTGCAGCTACAGTGTTTGGAAGATTTAACTGTTGTAAATGGAACTCATGGAAAAAGCACATGGAATGACAAAGAGCTGAGAATGCCTTACCTGTTTATGTTTCTGAAATATTTTGTATAGAAAAATAAATACAAAGACTAAAATGTCCACTTGAGCCTTATAAACGTTGTAAACATTCTCAAATGCAGTGCTAAGAATTGTTCACGCAAGTTGTGCCAGCTGCTTAGTGGTTAAAGACTTCACCTTCACATTGAAGAAGCAATGAAGACAGCACACAGAGGAGCAATTTACAATTAGGAGCAACACAATAGCTCATCTAAATACTGTCTGGAAAATTTGCCTCCTGATGGAGAGATTACTGATGAAGGTTTCAGGTTGTTTAGCATTTAACACCCAACACTACATTATGCTTACAGAATTCATGGATTTAGGGGTAAATTATCAATCATCAGCACTTTCTGCTTGGCCTTCTTTTCACTCAAAGCTATGAATCTACATTTTCAGAATTGTTTGTTCACTTGAAGTTAGCTGAATTCATTAATCAGCCATTTCTCGCATTAGAGAGACTTTGCCTAAGAAGTTAATGATATCTCCTATTTACATTGGGCATTTTTATTTCTGCTTGTAGGGTTGCACCTCCTCACATCTCATGTTAATGATATTTCCGAGGTTTGAGCTTCTTGACTTACAATGGTAGAGTCAACTAAGAGAAACTCATCGTTGAAATTTTAACAAGAGCAGCTATTTGATGACTTACCAGGAAGTGGCAATATTTTTTCCCATAATATGATATTTTCTCTTAAATGAGTCATCTCAGTTTAACCCACAGAATTAAGGTTTGATTCCACAAAGCACTTAAACACAAGTGCAGCTTTTAACATATGACTAGTGGTACTGTTTCAAAAATAGCTCCATCTGTCTTGCCCCCAAATTTGCAAATGCTGAAAGACCTTGTTGAATCATCAGCTTCAGTAAAATTGGCAGATTTGTGTCTGGATCACACTAAGTTTTCTTGTTTTCTTTGCTTTTTTCTTTTCTTTTTTTTTTTTTTAATAGCATAGGTCTTCAAAACAAGGCAACCAGTGGGAAAAATCCGTGATTTAACTGACAATAAACAGAGGGGATAGTCATTAACAGTCAAATATACAGTACTGTGAAACTCTGTCTATTAGATAATTACACACAGAGGTAGAAAAAGACTCAAATCTCACCAGGCAAGTAGTCCAGTTCTAAACCCATTTTGTTCAAAAACATTCAGCAGCCTTAACTACAGATTGAGATACCAAACATATAATAGTGCAATAAAACCAGAGCAATTGATCACGATAAAGCTGGAATTTTGTCGAAAGGTAATATATTGCTATATAAAAGAATTTTTCAGTACAGCAACATTGAATGAAAAGGGAGTCACGAAGCCTTTGAGATATGTATTTTATCTGTCCATTGAATTTGGCTCCTTTCAGAACATAGACAAAGGATGCACAGTGCTGCCTAGCTCTTCCCTACTTTTTCAGGGAGAAAGGTTTCTGTTGATTGCTTTCATGTGCAGTATACATGTTTGTCTTTTTGTGAAGAGGTTCGTGTTTTGACGCAAACACTGCAGAGGAAATTGCCTGGGATCCAAAGGAGGCAGGCTTCATATAAACGTGCTGTAGGCAGTGAATTAAGAATCTATTCTTGTTAGTGTCAATTAGGCCTTTATAGGGCAAATCCTGACCACAAAAAGGGTCAGTGAGTGGAGAAGCTGCTACTGGCTTTCACAGCTGGAATCTACCCCAGAAAGCCGATGGGAATCGTGCATGGAAATGTGCCCTTTCCATTTCTGGCATTTAAATCTTGCAGCATGTTTGTGGTCATGGTTAAAATTGCATCTGATAGGATCCCATGAGACCTGAAGGTGTTCACCTTTGAGATTTCTGCCCACTTTTTCGGTTTGCAACCATGGAGTGCAAAATAAACAACACAAGAACTTACAGGAACACTGGTTTCTCTTTATTCTTCCACAAGTTTTTATCAAAATCCCTTTAGTCCTCCCTCAAAACCATCAGAAAATGTCCCAAATCAAGTTGTAAATTAAAGGCAAGTATTTCAAGAGCACTGGAAGGTCTTAAGTGAATAAATCTTGCTAATGGTTGACAGGAACTCCTCATATAAACCAATGAAGGAGGAATTCATTCCACTCCCCTCCCAACACATTTGCAATCTGGTGATCTCTCCTCTAGTCTTCAGAAAAGGGGTGAAGCCTTTCTGAAGAAAGGCTGACCATAAGTGAGATGTCTTCCTCTTGGACTACTTTTGAATATTGATGTTCAGATGCTCACATGGGATTTGGTATTCAAACAAGCATCTCTTAGTGGCTGGGCCAATTCTATGCTTTCTTGTAAAGGCACATCATTTTGGGAAAACATAAGCCCTGGTCCTTACAAATAATTGTCTGTACATAGCAGGGCTGCTGTGCTTTGGCCAGGCTGCGTAGTGAAAACAGTTTTTACACAAGCCTGCACCAAAGGTGATGTGCTCAGCACACCACACATTTCTATGCTTTGCTCAGTTAGAGCTTTTGGTCTCTACGTTCTCCCATGACTGTGAAAATAGGTAGTTTCATAAACTAAACGAAAATTACAATTTAAAAAAAGTAGGCCCCAAACAAGTATGTTGCAAACACACCTCTGTCTGTGTGGAAGGTTTGGATAATCAAGAGCCAAATGAGGGTTTTGAACTCCCACCAGATTCTTGTAGTGCTGTTTCTCTTTCAAGGAGCATATGAGAAGTGCCAGCTTTCCAATGAAACACTAAATATTTAAAAACAACCCCACTCATCTGGTGGTTGGGTTTGAAGACCAAACATCAGTCCATTGTCTGGTTTCTGCCGTCATCTTGTACACACACAAAGCCAAAGACTCCAAATAATTTTGTGGCCTCAGGCATCAACAACTAACAATGTATATTTGATGTATTGGCCTAATTTCTGTCTGCTGAATCTGCTGTTTAAAAGCTGTTTACATGACCTTTTGTTTTGTTTTTGTTTTGGGGTTTTTTTTTGGGGTTTTTTTTTGTTGCTGTTGTTGTTTATGTTCAAGCCTTCATATGTCCTGGGATCTTTTTATTTTACCTTTCTCAAATTTTCCTGCTTATTGTTTAGGATGCTGTTACTGAGGAAGAGGTGACCAAAGTGCTTTTTTACTAAAAGTATGATTCTTGCAGAAACTTGATGTTCCAGTCTGGTGAACTTCTTGCCTGTCACTACGCTTTCTAATTAAACTATTGAATTTTGAGGAAAAAGTCCTGAAAGTGGGGGAAAGGAAACATAATTATCCTTGCAGTGGAGACAAAGAATACTTACTGAATGTAGTTTCTAAAGCTTTTTACCAGACTTCTGCTATGAAAATTATTGTCCAGAAGGGAGGCTGTAAACCTGTTTTTGAAGATCAGTATGTTACAAAAAGGACTATTGTACTTCAGATAATTGTTTTAACCTTTCTCATATGATTTATAAGGTCTTCCAACGCTTCTGGTACCAACATTTGTTTGTGACTTTTTTTGCTCTCAGAGCACTCATTGATTCAAAGGACAGACCTACTCTTTGGTCTCTGCAAAGCCATATTTTCAGGAGATTAAATGACCACTTTTTCCTGTCCATTCCTCAGAGCTTCTCTTCCCTGGGGCTTCACTTTGCATCACCGGCTCAACACAACCACTGAGTCAACTCTACAGAAGCAAGAGTAATATACAATCTAAGGAAGCATTATACATAATGCAGTAATTTATTAAAGGAAAAAGCTTGTGATGAATACACAGGAAGTATTTCAATGCTGTGCCTTGATGAAAGAATGACAGGTATACGCTTCTCAGCAATGATGATAAAAAAGCTGTAATTTTCCAAGCAAGTTTGCTGAGTGTGATTTACCATTTCATTTTCAAGCTGTGTTTTATGATAGCGGTACTTTGCCAGTACCAACAGCACTTGCTGTCAGGGCAAGGGGCACAGAGGCGTGTGCTTTCTCCTCAGGTTGCGCAGACAACACGTGAGCAAAGCTGGCCACATAAAGGGTATAAGCCACAAAGTCTAAAAAGCTTTGGAAGAACTAGCTGAGCTAGTCTGTTAAGAAATATTGCTGGGGACGGACTGGGGAGTGAAACCTAGAGCTGTGCTTGGCCCTGGGAAGCAAATTGAAATCCTGTGGGGCAGAGCAGGGAGCTGAACTGAGATGCCCCACAGCCTGGGTGAGGCTGCGGCTCACACAGGTGGTGGATGAAGCCCCAATGTTTTCACCCAACTGGTTTGATCAGACCTGCTCTGAATATGCCTATTATTCCAGGATGCCCATGTGCCACAGGGAAGTGAATAAAGTTAGCACCTGAACCCAGAAGAGCCCTTGGTCAAAAAATAGTCACTTCTCTATAGAGCTCAGCCTGCACCAAGGGCCTGGGCAGATGTGTGACAAGACAGCTGTGGCAGTAGTTCAAAAATCGTGTTTTATGATATTGTTGCCCTCCCTCTTATCCCTGTTTCTTTGAGCAGACCCTCTGACACAGATCCTCCCTCTGCAAGGGAGTATATAGAATTATTTTTGGAAGCTCCTCAGGGGCTCCAATGGACAATTGGGAATGAGGCTATTAGCAACTGCAGGATGGTTGTTTGGAATTTGAACCCAAAGGTATCCTTAAATCCCCTTAATCTGAAAACATTTAGGCACGTTCTTCTCATTGAATTTAACAGAATTACTCTCATGCCTAATCATAAAGCATTCAGGATCAGTCTTAGTCTTGCATGAGCTGGGCTGTGACAGAGCAAGGCTTTGAACCTCTTTCTTTTGAAACTGTGTTGGGCTGTCTTAACCACAAGACCACAGGTATTTTGAGAGACTGTTCATTAATGTTTGCAGCATGTTTGAAGATCTGAAGAGTTAAGAATTCTATAGAAGATACTACAACAGCAGTTGGCTTCCTAGCTTTCTAGAGAAACTGTTGATGTTGAGAAAGTTAATGGGGATTTTCGTTCCTGATTAGGTGGATTTTCTACAATAACCAGTTGTGATACTGCTGCCAATTCTGCTTACAAGCTTTAAATATATGACAGCTAGTGAAAAAAATTTAAAAGTCAAATCTTCTTCTCAGATTTTAGGTATTATTTTTAAAACTAAGAAGATATTCAAGTGAATTGTTTGAATTCCTATCACTCTTTTTGCCTTCCGAAAAAATAACTTCCACTTGCAAGTAAAGCTCTAGCAGGTAGAGGTAATGCACCTTTCTTACATTTCTGAGTGTGCAGATAAATTTAGGCTATTAAGAAAAATGGGTGAATTAAAATACTTGTATATCTAACATCCTTTAAAAAGAAGGAGCAAGAAAACTGCAAAAGTGAGCAAGAAATTTTCTTGTCAAGGCCATAGCTTTTTAAAAGAGGTGTTTCTAGCTCGTGGTTCTACTACTGCATGTGCACATTCAGCCAGCCTGGCTTTAAATCCCTTTGGCAGTTGTTTTCTGATGTCTGAAGACTTAAATAAGAGTGGGAAGAAAGAATTAGTGTGATTTAGGCAGAACATAGGCTTCTTGAATCAGGTTCTTCAAATACAATATACTAAGGACTATCAGCATGCTCCATATAGGAATAACTCTGGTTTTCCTTCTGTAAATTCCAATCCCTTAGACCTTATTTTGAGCAAATGTGGGACAGGCTGTGTGGACAGTGACTCTGATATATGACACAGGGTCTTCTCTGCCTCGACCCACATGTACCCTTTTAGTAGGAGGATGTTTCCATGATCTGTGGGTGGCTTCAGGGGTGGTGAGGACAGCCTGTCTGCTCCAGCACCCCTTTTCCTCCTGCACCACCTGCCTGTTGCAGCCTCATTCCCCACACTTCCTCAGCCCAGAGCAGTGTGGTTCTTGAAGAGAGCTGAATGGTACCTCATCCCCCTCCTCTGGTCCTGAGCCAGGAACTCGGCTGTGCCACATCTGCTTCACCTGCACTGTGCCACATCTCGCTCCTTCCACCCCCCCCAGGCGCCACGCAGGATTGGGCCTGACTCTGCTTCTGTGTGCCTGCAATAAATGACTGCTGGATAAACATCCACAGATGCTAGGGCAGACACTGCTCCTGCTAATTTTGCAAAGTAGTTTCTCTGCTCTAGCAGCATAAACTTCTCCTTGCTAGTGCTAAACTCCCAGAAGTTGTTTGTTTCCCATTTGGGAACATAAATCTTCTGCATCCCATCAAACTGACTGATGAAGTATGTTTAAGACAAATCTTTCCTCTTGTGTGCCTTTTGGGCAGAGAAATGAAGACCAAGTAAAATATTTTCTCTATTTCTCTCTACAAAAATGCTGTCACTTGACTTTAAGTTTAACTTTATATGTTGATATTGGTGAGTCTTGTAATTTTACACAAATTGCTTTTGTGGTTTTTATACCTGAGAGTCAGATAGTTTCATAGCCAGGTAAAGAGACTTGACAGTTTCACACCCAGGTAAAGGGACTGGAGATAGACCAAAATAAATTCATAACCTAATTTCTATTAATTATGAAATACATTTTTAATACATTTATATTTTGCAAAACAGGTTTGTGATCCTCTTCTTTAATATGCTACCTTAGCACAAGGTTCAGTGGAAGAAATTATTTTTATGCAGGGAGTTGAGATCCACTTCATAAAACCACCTAGTGGGTTAAAAATAGCAATATCTGGCACTTTAGGTCCTATATCTGCATTCTTGAAGAAAAAGAAAAAAAGAACTCATTAAAGTTTATAGGATTTTGCTCTGAGGAAAAACTTCAGGAGAAGACATTTCTCCTTATGGCCTACCTCAGTTTCAATGCAAAGTCATCAGTGTACATATATACACACATATATTTATATGCAAACATATTTATACACCTATAACAGCAGGCATTGGCAACTTTCACCCAGCTAGGAACTTTGTGTAAGTTGTTTTAAAGCTGAATGGAAGATAACAAGGACAATACAAATCCAGGATTCAAACTCCTGTCCTCAGGAAATAAGTAGTGCAGGAACCTTATTATGGCAAAAAAAGTAATAAATCTGACAGAGCCATTACAAATATAGCCATACATGTAGGTCTTCCTAAACTAACTTTGGTTACTGATAAACCAACCATAACCTCATATTCAAAATATCACTAGGCTGACCTATTTCTCTCATCAGGCTACACCAAGATCTCCCACACTGTCAAGTAGAGAAGAGATCCATCACTAACAGTACTGGTATCAAAGTGAGAAATAGGATGTTGATTCTTGTGCAACAAGAGTTTCCCACTAGTGTGAATTTTTTTAATTACATGCTTATAGAACCAAACCCAGTTCTGAACTTGACTCACTCTGACTCAGTTAAGTCACCTGTTGCAATTTCCGACAGAACTTTAATACTCGCTGACCTTACTGGGAAGTTCTCAGTTCCAGTTGCGCAGGGTAAAATTTTCTTGCTGTTGTGCAAAAGCTCCTACTGACTTCTGTGGCCTGTGTGTGATTTAGGTAATGCTTGAAAATGTAAATCCTAATTTTTGTTTTTTGTAGTGACAGTAGTTGAGGTGGTCTCTCAAGCATTATGACTAACAAAAGGTCAGAGATGATCATCTAAGGGCTCACCTGTGGATTTCTAGTAGAGGCAAACAATGGATTTTCTACCCATATACTGGCTTTTGTTCTGGATACTTTAAATTTTTCAATTTTCACAGCTTTCACCAATGAATAGTAAATAAATAAATCTTGAGCCTTTCATGAATAATGTAACTAAAATGTAATGTAATGTAAAAACTTTCTTAGACAATGCTTTGCCAAACATAAACACCCCTTCTATTCAAAAATACAAACTTCAGTAGGCTGATGCCCCTAAAAAAATTGATCCAGTAAGAAAATGAACTTTTTGTGGCCCTGAACAAAACCCACACTTTTTGAACCTGGTGTTCAAGGAACTTTGGTGTGCTCTCTCTGTACCAGCAGGTTTTTGTGCTAGATCAGCTACTGTGTCTCACCCTCATGCTAGTAAAAAATTTGAATGACATCCTTGTTGTCCACTTTGGTTACTTTGTCAAGCATGTGACCATCCATATGTGACAAAAAAATCAGGTCCAAGCAGGTGACCTGGTAGCTCACAAGATACAGATTTGGTATTGAAAACTATTGCCTAAGAAGCAGGGTCAACCACACTGTGTTTAGATAAAATGGTAAGTGCACTATTAAGCCAGGGTACAGCCAATACAGCTGATGAAATGACACTTTTTCAATTATTCAAATACACTTTTTTTTTTTTTCTTGAAAGGATAATTTATTCCAACAGACCTTCTGTTATAGAGAATCTTCTGCTCTCCTTTTGCTGATCAGCTGCCAGGACAGAAACCTGAAGGTGACAAATACTGTGTAGCTTCTTCTGCCAGTTTGACAGGGGTGTGGCTGTGGGTTTATGACTCTTTTGTCTTTCCTCTGGGGTGATGGGAGAGTGCATGTTGCTGTGAAACCAAGATCATGTTCCATACTGAGCTCTGTGCTGTCAGGCAAACTAGCCTGAGAGCCCTTTGAAAACCTGGCCTGCAAGGGGGAATAAACAGGAAGAAAACAAGCAAAACAGGGAATCAGCAAACAACTGGTCTGAATCTTCTTCTCAAATCAAATCAAATCAAATCAAATCAAATCAAATCAAATCACTTTTACCACTGGAAAATTGTAATACAAGAAAAAGCATTCATTTCTGGAGAGCTTGTAGCTGGGTCCTTGGCACAACAATGAACTCCACTCAAGGTTGCAAGCAGGGAAAAGGAATGGACATCTTTCCTAATAGTTGATACTGGCTAAAAACTCATAAACTAGCCTACACAGCACCTGAAGACATGCAAAGGATAAGTGTCATTTTTAAATCTGGCATTGCTAGAAATCAGACAGAGTTGGGGTTTTTCTAATCATTATTATTTCTTTTGGTAATGAGTATTTTTTTTTAACAAAAATACCTTATTCTATAAACAGAACTTCAAATTGCATCATGCCAGTTGACTACTAGTTAATCTCATCTCAAATAAAGATCAGATTAAGGTGATGCAATCATGAGAAAGATCAACTCAAAGGCAGCTGCAATCTGGGCTTGAAAAGAGTAGCACAGGTAAGCAATGTGGCTAGAATCCTTTTGAGAAAGAGGGGTCATGCTACCTTCACCTGCCAGCCCCATTTCATTTGTCCAGAGCAGGCTGTAAAGCAGTTGATGTTGGGGGACATCATGTAATAAAAGAACAGAGAGTTGCTGCAATGTTGTCTTGCTTAAAAAAGAAATTAACAGATTTGTCACTTTGAAAATTACAAAAAATGCTAAGTATTATTAACGGATTTGTTGGATTCACAATCTGCTAGCAAGTGGCCATCTCTGTATGCCTTACTCATAAAATATGGTACTCATGTGACCCAAATCAGGCAGAGGGACTGGCCCAAAGATGTGTGACAGAGAAGGATGACAGCAGATGAATGTTCCAAACAGCAACGGCGAGAGACATTTGCTTTGCCGCCTGCAACCTAGGGAAGCATCTGTGTTGTTAAAACAGAAGAGCTGTTACATTAACCCATGTGAAACTGTTAGCAGGGCACATAGCAAGTCCCATCTGTTTACTCAGGCCTCTGCAAGGGGTCAGTGCTGCTGTTCTGCTGGTTTTTAAGCATGAATGGCACATGATTCAATGGGGAATCAGGAAATTTTGGTTGTTGCACCAACATGAAAGCTGTGAGGAACTGCATTTTTCAAATAGGCAGAGAAGTTAACGGATAGCCTTCATATTTCACCAACTAGAAAGCAAATAAATAAATCAGCTAGAATGAGTTGACCTTCTAACAAAGAACTAAAAATATACCTTTAACAGCCATGAAAAAAAAAGAACAAAATTGTTACTTTTTACGTATACATTCAAAACATTCAAAACCCCATTTTTAAAAAACTACTGATTCCCCAAACTACAACTAGAACAAAAACTCTTCCTGACCCCAATAGGGGTCTGCAGCAGTGTGTGCCAGAAGGCAGCTGTTTGTGGGAAAGTAGAAGAGTTCACCACGAGCTTCACCAGACGCTTCCTCAGCGGTGGGAAAGCTGGGCATTGCACAGCTGGGCACAGAACTGACACCCCTGTCCCAGAGAGCTTACATTTCAAGTGCATGACTGGGGATAGCAGATGGGTCGAGATGGGAGACGATGAAAACAGTGGGATATTGGACAGCCTCTAATCCCAGCTGCTTACCCGCTCTCTAATATTGCCAAGTTAAAATTTCACGGTCTTATTGTCACAGCAGTTTACTGCGCTCTTCCACACTGAGGAAGAGGAGCAGTGGGGCCTTCGTGCATGCTACAAAAGGGCTTCAGGCTGGAATTTGCTGCAGAACCAGATAGTATTGTGACAGACACAATAAAAAACTCCTGGTTTTTTCAAGTTTCCTTGCTGCCATGTTAATGCAAAAGTGGTTGCAAGGTTGAGTGACGTGCTCAGTGGTATGGCATGATAGAGGCCGATGTGCTGGGCACACAGCTCTGGGGGTCAGCCCTTTGACCTCTGAGCAGGAATTGACACTCAGTGGGGGCATTCCTGGGCTTCGGGAGGCTGCCAGGACACAAGTGACACATTTCCCTTGAGGAAAGTGAGTCCGAGGCGCAGCCGACAGCTTAATGCAGCTCCTGAGCGAAAGCAGCTAAATAGAAGTAAACTCCTCCGGTGAAACGGGCTCCACACCCAAGGACGCTTTTAATCGAGGGATCCAGAAATTAAAATCCCAAATGCTAATACGAGGACAAGCGTGGTTCAAGGCACTATGAAGCTGCTGCTGAAATTGCCCCAGGGCTGTGACGCACACGGAGCCACCACCGAAGCGGTGCAGCGCCTGGCCGCCGCTCCCGGGGAAGGATGCCGGGCGGCTCCCGAATCGCCGCCCCTCCGGACCAGCCGGAGCGGGAACCGAGGAAGTTTCTCCTCGGCCCCCTCCCAGACACGAGGCCGGCCGGGCCGGGCGGGACACGGCACCTGGGGGCGGAGCGGCGGCGGGGCGGGCCCGGCTGTGGCCGGCGGGAGGAGCCGGGCCGGGGAGGGGGCGGCCCGGAGCGGTGCTGCCGGGATGGGAGCGTGAGCGGGGGCGAATCCGCGGCCGCAGGAGCTGCGGTCTGTCGCGGGGGCTGCTGCCGGCGGGCTCGGACCCGCCATGGAGCCGGTGACCAAGTGGAGCCCGAAGCAAGTGGTGGACTGGACTAAGGGTAAGAGAGAGCCGGCCCTGCCGTCCGGGCGCCGGGGGAACTTTCCGGCGGCGCTGGGGGTTCCCCGCCGCAGCCGCGGCTGCTCTGCCCGGCGGGGCGGCTCTGTGAGCGGCGGGGCAGCGCGGCCTTTGCCGCCGGCCGGCCCCGGGACTGCCCGGCGTGCTGCTCGGGGCTGCCGGCGCTGCCTACCTGCCTGTGCCTGCTGCGCCTTGGCGGGGTTTTCTGGTTTGTTTTGGTTTTTGGTTGTGGTTTGTTTTTTTTTTTTTTTTTTGGACACGGGGAAGGGGAAAGTTTTGCAGCGAGACCGGCTGACTCGAGGTATGTGTGTGTATATATGCAGCGGGCTCTGTACCCCTGGCTCTGTCCCCTTCTCCCTGTGTCCGTGCTGGCCAGCCTGCTTGCATGGAGAGGGGCTTACCGTGCTCCTACAGGCAGCTAGTATCGTGGAATCAGTGAGTCGTTCAGGTCGGAAAAGTCCCATGAAAGTTAACTTTCAGCTTCTCATGCGAAATCCATTCACGGTTCGCAAAAACTTCAGGCTAAGCAAGAAGTTTATAAAGTAGCTCCAGTGAGCAAGAGCTCTTAATCCTGTTGCGCAGTGATGGGACTGGAGCGCTGGGCTTCTGCTCGGAGAGGTGAATAGCGGCCCCTTGTCTGTCCGTCCATCCCTGCCACCCCTCATCTCCCGGCTGTGCCTTGTGTCTGTCCCTTCCCCGCCTACTAAGACATCCTCCTCTGCGCGGAGCTCAGCTCGCAGTGCTGTCCGGCGGTACGCTGTATGCAGGCCGCCTGCCCTGCGCTCAGCCCGGGCTCTCTGGGCTCCTGCCGCAGCATTTGGGCACCGCTGGGTGTTACCGGGGCTTTCTCCGAGGGCAGGTTCACCCTCGTGTTGTGATACCCCGGTTCGACCTTGCGAGTGTTTTCCCAGTGCCGGGCGGGGTGTTGCCGTCGCAGGTCCCGCTCTGCAGGGAATGAATCAAAAGGGAAGTAGGGCTATGAGTGAGGTAAAGGATTTATGACTTCTGAAGTGTATGTCTCTTTTTTTTTTTTTCTTGTAGCGTTACGTTTTAGTGTGATCCTCTTTGGTTACATAAAGTATTTCCCCAGGCTTAGCTGGAGTTTTAAGTTGCTGAGAAGTTAGGAATGTTTCGGGAGGTGAAAGTTTGCCCGGATTAAAGCAGCACTCGCTCCCAGCAGCCATCGCTGCTCAGGATTATGTCTCAGGACCATCATGCCGATTGCTCTGCGTGCCTGCGGTCAGCGCTTGGCACGAGTGCGGCTCAAAACAGGCAAATTTGGAAAGCAGACCCATGTTTGCAGACAGCGGGAGATGGATACTCCCAGCCCTCCTGAGCGTGAGCATGTGCGTGGAGGAGCCGCTGCCAGGGAGGGACTGTCCAAGCAGCCTTTGTGAGCAGAGAATTCCGTACAAACGTGCTGTGAAGTTATGCGTTAACATATCAATAACTTCCAAAGAAGATCTCTCTTTTTTTATGCTTGGTATTGGTTTAAACAGGGTTGCATTGTTCCAATGAAATAAGCCTTTTGCTTTGGCATGTGGAATATTTATATAAAGGTTTTCCCTCATTGTGTTTTCTCTCTTGGGTGCTGAAAGTTTGTTACCTTGCCAGATTAAAGAGTAAACCTGCTAATCATTTTAAAAGCCTTTATTATTCTTAAGCATGCTTGGCTTCCTTTCTTACATAATTTATTTTACTTGTAGGTTCCTTGAACAGGTAACTCGGACCCTCAATTAGTGTTATGCAGAATAATTTGAGGGCTGGCTGTAGTTGGGAGGTGGATCTTCTGACTAATGCAAACACGTGTCCTTTGAAATGTAAAGGAATAAATTAAAGACTGCTGGTGACTTTTGTTTGTGCTGTTGTTTTTCAGTTTCTAGGTAAGCGTTTTACTTCTTTAGTACACAGAGTCATTTTATGTCACTCCCTGCATGACAAGACTGTAGTAAAGAAATGAGATGTGGAAAATTTTTCTTTATGGGTATACTTTCATCTCTCCACATGAAAATAGACACTTTAATTGCTAGTTAACAGCCTTATTACCACAATGTTTCATAGTTTATTTTTAATCTGAAATAGTTATTTACTGTGTAGTTCACAGCCACTGGGTTTCATATTTGACCAAGACCAATTTATTTTACCTTATGAATATCACATTTAATTCTCAAGATTTGTTTCATGAAACAAGGGATTGGAGGGGAGCTTATGCTATTTATTTTCATGCATGTGCCTTCTATGAGAAGTGATACCCTGATCTTTGCTGAACTGGTTGAACTCTGGGAAAAATTATTTGGCTGGTGATATCTGCTGCCAGTAGTTAGTGCTGTGGTGCCATGGAGATGTATTCTTAGAGCTTGACGTAAATAACTGGTGGGAGATGCCAGCTCTCGGTGGGGAGATTGGTTTTGCAGATAATCATTCTTGCTTATCATGCAACGATAAAAAATATCTTGGCAAAGTGTAGAGAATGGTGGAAATAAGTGGTCTGGCTCAGTCCATTTTAATGTTCAATGTGAAACAGAGTATTTGTCCAGGAACATTTTCCCCCTCTCTCTCCTTCTTCCAAATAATTTTACAATCAAACTTTGATAAATTAAATTTTGTTAATAACTTGTCCAAGCCAGAAGGAATCACGGAAACTTCTGCTTTTTCATGAAATAATCCCCTAAAAGCAAAATCCTAAAGTGGGCTGTATGTCCACTGCTGGACAGCTTATTTGCTCTTGGTGAACTTACTTTTTGAGTTGCTTTTAAGTAACTTTTTAAACAAGATAAGTCTTGTTGTGAAGAGTTTTGCTCTATGATTTTGAGTTGTTCAGTCCTTGGTAAAATACTGTAAAAAGCACTAATCTAGAATATAAAACACAACCTATCAAGAAATAGTAAGCTGAACATAAATATTTTTAGATATTTGTAGTCAGGTTTTAAATAAAAAGTGCTCTGTTCATTGTTACCAACAACAGCTGATACAGAACATAGCTGCTTGTCTTCTCTTGCTAATTCAGACTAGAATGCTGCTATTTTTTTGTGAACAAGGGTGTTTTTTCTGGCACAGTGCACTGTACTGTCAATAGCAGGCTATGCAGCTAATAAAAGCTGGTCTAGTTCAACTGAAGCTGCATAGGATTGCTAGCAATTTTCTGTGTATGTGAAGCATTTCTCAAGCTTTGACCAAGGATGTGATAACTTTTTAGCTGCAGCATCAGTGTTTGAAAACAATCTGATTTTTTTTCTTTTTTTCATAAGCACCACCTTGATTTTTGTTTGGAAGAAGTGATGGTGTAGCTTTAGGTTTCTCATACAGCGCAATGAATTCAGAGAGTATTTAGGGGCCATATTCAGCCATGAAAAGGTATGTATTTGCCTAGGATGCTGTGTTGATTTACTTGTGGCTAGGCTGGCATGGAATTTATGCTCTTTGAATGATATTGTCTGCACTGTTTCCTAATTCTGCTGAGAATATGTGTTTGGGTTTTGTTTCTCTGGGTTTTTTTGAGTTGATCCTTGTGGTATAGACTAACATCTGGATAGTGCTGTAGTTGACCTGTGGTCTTGCTTTTGTGCAATGTAAGATGGTTGGGGGCTTAAAGTTCTCAGCTGTATGTCACAGCACTCTCTTGTGTGCTTGAATTTCTCCAGAGTTCCTCAAGAGGCATTCCCAGAGTTATTCGTTGTTGTGGGAGGGGTGAGTGGCCATGGAAGTTGTAGCACATCTGGAGTACACTGTATAAATGACTTCATTTTACTGGCATAACAACAGTTTGAAGGAGACACAGTGACCTGATGGTATGGTGAAACCTTTTCTGGTCTCAGAAGCCCTTGGCTACTGCAGACCCCTCAGCTAAGGTCATTTCTGAAAAGATGTGAGGAAGAGGAAAGCAGCGTTTGGCATGGAGCTCCTGTGTGAGAAATGTCACTGTTGTCTTAGGGAGCATTGCTGTTCCTCCTCTTTGTTAGGCACAGCCTGATCTGTCTCTTCCCCCTTTCCCCAGGCTTCACATACTTGTGTGAGTTGTGTCTTCAAGCCAAATTTTACACCGTAAAGACAGTTTGATGGGCTTGTGGTTAGCAGCCTCTGTTGTTGTGAGGCTCCATTACAGCCTGGCCTTTGTCGCTGGAGCTGTGGACTCAGCTGGCTGGGGATCACGCCTCTGCTTTGGGATCATTATTGCACTCCAGGTTCAGTTATTCCCTTTCTCAGTAGTCCATGGACATTACTTATTCCTGCATCTGTTATGTCATGAAATACTCAGATTTCCATTCCTGGTAAAGCTGTCAGGCAGCTACATTTATAGGTATGTCTGGGAGAAGAGGGAGAAATATGCTAATTTATTAATAGTTAGCAATTAATCGTGAGGGCCTGGTGTTCTTTTTTTAGAGCTATCTTGCTTGCCCAGGGAGATTTCAACAAGGTCAGTCATATTAACAGTGTATGCTGGGAGCTGCAAACCAGAACTGGATTTTAAAAACAATTACAGGTGATGCTTAGCAGGAGTTATTTTTTAGCTTTTCTTTTTAGGTACTCTCAAGTGAATGCTGTTGTGTTCAAATTATTTGGGAAAATTTAACACTAAGAAGCCCATGGTTATTTTGTAAGACAAGAGTGAGGAATAGCAGGGACAGCTGCCCATAACTGGGATACAGAAGAATCTTTCCTAACTTTTACTTGGTTACCTAAAAAATACTTTATACAAGTATTTGTTAAATAGATCAGAAAATGTTATCAAATTACCACTCTTTGCAGATCTGAGCTTGCCCGTAAGGTTTTACTAGCAAAAGGTGGAATATACTAAGTACATGTATTTATATTTATTTGTGGCCTGAAACAAAGTAAAAACTTGCACAACAAGTTTGTACTACTGCAGTCTTAAATTATTCATGCATTGTTGCTAAGATGAGTGAATGCATATGGAAAAGTAAATCCAAGTTGCCCTCTGTGTTCATATGTTTAGTTCACGTTTTCATGGTTTTTGCTGTGTTGCACTTTCTTGAGCTGCTTGTAGGTTGTGATTTTTTTTTTCCCTTGATCTTTCCATATTCACAGTCAGCTCTGTCTATTTGCCATTAAGTTGCTGTTGAAACTACTATAACCAAACATCAGAAAGTCTAAAAGTTGAATGCTGTCAGCATAATGTCTGGAAAGGCAACATTTTAAATGCTAAAATCACAACAGGCATTGGTGGCAAGTTGATTGTAACTTTTTAGAATGCAGTGAAACTGTCTAGTTAAAGGTGAAGAGATTGGCCAGTGTGTAGGCTGCTTTTCTCCTCTCTGTTTAAAACTTTTCCTTGAGGGATAGACGTAATTTTATCTGTTTTTGGAGACTTCTATAGGAAAAGCCTCATTTTTGATGAAATATTGTGTGGGTTCCAGACTTTCATAGCTCTTGTGATGTGTTCTTTCCTTGCACTTTTTGCCCTGTGTTTTCAGCATGCAAATCTTCTTGAATGAGACTCGTGTTGCTCCCTGTTTTTACACTCTTTAGAACACTGCAAGAGCTACAGGAAGACAAACTACAGGGCACTGGATAAACATGTATGATGAAAATTGCCATGATGATTTGTTTTCTTTGGTAAAAGATCCCAACAAAAAGCTGTTGCTCAACATGTGCTACAGGATGAACTGCAGTTATGAGTGATGTGTGCATATAGCCTTTTATCAAGTATCCAAAAGTATGTGGGGGCTTTTTGGGTGGTGTTTGTTTGTTCCTTTTTGTCTATTAAATCAAAATTTCTGAATTGCCTGGTTTAAGTCATGGAGCTCCTTCCATGCATGTCTAACATATGATGACTAGTCACTGTTAGGGAATTGCAGAAGAGGTGGAAAGACTGCTCAGTTTTTTGTTTGCTGCATCATCTTAGGACAAGATTTTCAAGGATACTTTGCACAGAAGGCATATTAATGAATAAGTCTAAAGAGTGCCTCTGTGATTTAAGTGAAAAAAGTTGATTTCCGTGTGTATTTTCCATAGAAGTGACGATATTGGTCTGAATTTGTACCTTGTCTTTTCTTAATGGTATCACACAGTCAGGTCTTGCCTTCCTAAAGGAATGGTGTATCTTCAGTGTTTCTCCTTGCTCTGTCTTCCACACACCCCAAATATGTAAGTCCTGTCAAAAGGAGGAGGTAGTGAGGTACTGACTGGCAAGGTGCATTTGAGGAGAGGAAAAAAACAGTGGACAGGAATTAATTGAACTGGGGTCTCTGTAGCAACCTCTCACACTTTTGTGGTAGTTCTTCAGGCCCCAGTTGCCTGTGGTCATGGGGTAGCTCAAGATTTTAGTGTGTTTGTTTGTAGGGCTGCAGTAAGAGGAGATTCAAACAAAAATGCTGCTTGTCTGTGGGTCTCTGACTGATGTGAGATGTGGTATGCAATCTTTGTGTCATTTGGGCTCTCATTACCAGAGTGAGATAACTCTGGAGACTCAGTCTCTCATTCAGATCCCTGGGCCATGCTTCCTTTGCATGGGGAAATTGCCTGTGGGTTTCTATATGCCTACCTCCATCTTTGTAGAATACAAGCAGTAACATTTCACAGCTTGGAGGATCTGCAGGAGGTACATTGAATCAGCCTGGTCTGTTTCACTGGCTTTAAACATTCATTACCTATTAAAATAGATATTTATGATATTATGAAATATAGCTAATTTTCATCAAACATCACAAATGCTGGACAAAACCAAGCATCTGTGTTTGATTTGGTGAGATCAGATCACTGACCTCTCTTACTCTCATCTACAGTCATGCATTCAGCATCTGGCTGAATTCTGTTATAATACTGTATCAGTGCTGTCTTAAAGTAGTTTCTTATACATACTTCTCTGATTTGTATGAAGAATGTTCTTTGTACTGGAAGGACAAAATTTTTTTGACTGTTTCTTACACTAGTAGTTAGGTGTAGGTAAGCAAAGTGTGTGGTGTGCTGTTGCAATCAAAGCTTTGTGGCATAAATGTGATCTTATCTTGCTCCTTGATCAAAGGGAAGAACTTAATTGGTGCTCATCAAGGTCTAAGGCTTCTGCTAAACAAGTGTTGGTACACGCTTCTGGGCTAATCATCCTGATGTCCCTGTCTTGGGCGTGCAAAGCGAATGTTGCTTAGGTTGCCATCCTTTTATCATTATGTTTCTTTATCTCACAGAGTCTTGTTTTAGCAAAATGAAGGTGGCTGGGTGAATGCTTGATTAAAAGCTCTGCAATAAACCCATTTTGTCATTAAAAAAAATGAGATCTTCTCTGGTGCAGGTGCTTTTCAAGGCAGAGGAGAAGGACTCAGTGTTTTGCAGGAGGCAGAACGCTGTACCTGAGCAGGTATCTTAGCACTGCACTGCTGAGATGTGTGCTTGGCCATGGGGGTGGGGAGGGAGAAGAGAACAAAATGGGATGAAGACTTATTTCCCCTGCCCTGCTCCCCTTAGCAGGACTTGCCCTGAGTAAGGAGGGCTCTAAGAGCAAGTTCAGACATGCCTGAAGAATGTGGCCTGAAAAACATGTGTAGTGGGATGGAGATGTGCCCAGAGAGTTTTGCAGAGAAAAAGTGGAACCTAGTGAAACACAGATACCTACTCTGGCATAAGACTTTCTTTTTTTCTTTTTTTTTTTTTTCCCCCTCCCTTCCAGTCTGGCTCTAGTCAAGATATGTATTCACTGCTTCACTTGTATCCGTTGCAAGGTTCTGGATTCTGTTCATATTCTGTTAATTTCACCAAATAGAATTTTAGAAGTATTGTGGCAGAAGTTACACTTAGTAATTGCTGGCATTCCTAATGGAAGCTGTAATGGAAACTTTGGAAGAAAGAGGAGACAAAAGATAAATATACTGCAAATTCTGTGTGTTTGTATTCTTTTTTTTTTTCAAAATTTGTAGTATTTCTTGTAGTATTTGGACTTTGTATTTACCAGAGGGTGTAATGCTATACCTCTGTGAAATATAATCCCCCTGTCAACATAAGTGTTGTAGTTGTTTCCTTGTATTTCAAAACAGTTCATATTTTCTCTTAACAATACGTACTTCATACTATTTCAGACAATAGCATTGGATAAATAAATCTGTATGTGATTGAAACAAGCACTTGGAAGTCAAACGTGCCAATAACATTTTTATATCTTGCTGGTTTTGATTTTATCTCCTCATAATACATTAGGCATCTCTGCATTAAAAAGAAGACTGGTAAGAACATAAGAACCTATTTTGCCCTCAGTTACGATTATAATTTAAGGATGATCTTGGGGGAACATGTAATGTTGGCATTTGACTGAGAATGAGTTTCATTGCTTATTCGTGGGGGTAAGTGTGGGTTTGCTGCAGCAGTGCCAAGGCTGGAGCATTAAGATGGACTGAGATGGGTGCTGTGCTTACGTAGCAGGTACTCACTGCCTCTGGGCACTCTGGGTAGTGGGGGTATCTGTTTTTATGGTAGCTCTTATGATAGTTTCCTGCTAATTTAATATTTGATTTCTTACTGGTTTATGATGCTGTTTATCAGAGTGATGCTGACTGGTAGGATTGTGGCCAGTTGTACTTTTATTCAGATTTTAAAACATCAAGAGAAGATGACTGAAGCAGAACCTTGAGAAACAAAGCCTCTGGGAGCTGATGAAGTGTTCTTTTGTTGCCTTATGCAATTCTTGTCTTAATTTAAACTTCACACATCATTATCTCAGTGTCCCTGGTGTTATATGGTCTTTATTTTATTCTTTCAGCACCCCTCACAGTAGGAATTTGCTGTTGCTTTAATTTTAAAGGTAGGGAGTTAAGCACACTCCAGATTTCTTAAAATGTTATCTTACATGGTACAGGTCCAATGAACCTGAAGTAGGTTATCTGTGTAGTAGAAACAGTATGAGCGTGATTGTCCTGGCTATTTTCATACTCTGTTGAGTGTGCTGGGACTTGAAGCATGTCAGTCTCCAGCTGAGTCCATCTCATGATGTCTACAGCAGAGGAGGAAAACCTGCAGACCCTGGTTGAGTGTGGTATATACTGGATTCTTCTTTCTCCTGCAGTCACCTGAGAACTGCTGGAGTTCATGAAGTCGTAACAACAAACAAGGGGCATGTTATTAGAAATTACATGTATGCCTGCTGGAGAAGAGGAGCATTGCTGCATTTAAGGCTGTTGGAATACTGTAAGTCAATAGGCATCTGATATACAAGAGTTTTTGAATGTAATCAGTGTGGTCTGTTTGTTGGAGAGCTGTAGTTAATCTTTTGCTGTTCAGCATCTGATGAAAAAAATTTGGTATATTTTAACAAAAGAGTTCTTAAGTTAGTGCAGGAGAATAATGACAGATGCCAGTGTGATAACTGAGGACTTCTGTCCTTTCTATTTTGTATAACTGCAGTGCAGTGTCTTCAGCCAGTGCACCATCTTGTAATGCTACACAGAAAGATGAGCAGCACCACATATTATTGCATGAAAAGGCAGCATTTAACAAGTGTAGTAGAATTGGGGGTAGCTGATACTTTTTAGATCTTTGTGATATGATTAAAAACACTTGGTGCTGTATTCTGAGGCTACTTTGGATTTTTTTTACAGCAGAAACCCTTCAATCTTATAGTGCTAGCCATGGTGGGAAACCAAGTTGAAAATTGTTTTCCATTGGTGTTGCTGGAACCAAAACTCTGTTGAAATAGCTGCTCTTGATTATTTTGGAAAGTTGCTTGAAGTTTGTCTCATTTGCCCACATCATGGTGTCTAGGTTCCCAGTTAGTTAGCATCTTTGTATAAAAGTATCTCCTCAGAAAGACAAATGACAATTGAACAATCCCATTGAATGTGGCCGTGGTACCAGTAGCAACAAGTGCCATCTTTTATTGTAGTAAGATTAGTACTTGTCTTCTCAAGGTGATATATTTGGAGAGGAATTCTAGCTCCCAGTAGAGCTGGTCCTGTGTCAGGCATGTCTGAAGACATTTGTTGAGCTACTCTTCTTGGAAATAATAATTTCCAAGATTTTCAGGTTCCATGCACACTTGCAGGTTTGCTCAAATTAACATGGCTTGGTTGCTGCAGAATAGTGAATGGACTGTGTGGTTTCTAACACATGTATAATTGAGCATAATGCATGTAAATTTTATTGTCCAATATGATCCTCAATTTTCCAAGGGTTAAGAGAGCGTTGAAATGATAGCTGTAAACTTAATTATCTTTTGTGGCTTTACTGAATTACATTTTTCTCTTTAATATTTTTCCTGTCATTGGGTGTTCTCAAAAATGTGTTAGCTTCTGAAAACTAATTTTCAGTTAAGATTTAAACTATTTTCATTCTGCCTGCATCATTCCCTTAGCAGCTTTGTTAGCCATGTATGCCTGGGCCCTCCCCTGAGATGTTCCTGGGACCTAGGAATTATATGCACTGTCTGGAATTAGCACAAAAAAAAATTGTACTCTGTCACAGATCTTTCACAAAAAAAAAAAAAAGGTGCCCAAACCCAATTTAACTGTGAGAGGCAAATAGCCATCTATCGAATTGCCTGACTTCCCTACAAATATCTGATGGTGCATTGCTGTGGCTTAAAAGTATTAGGGAGACTTGTTTGGAGCTCCAGCAGAAGGTCAGAAATATCTTGACATCACCCCTCTAGGAGGGTAGAATATCTGCTCACACTCTTGCCTCTTCATCACCATGCAAAATGAGGATGTCAGATGGAGTGGCTGAGGTACTTGCAGGGCTCTTCCCTGCCCTCTTCTGTTCTACTTTTTGTCTAGGGAGGAGATAGGTTTCCTGGTTAGTTTAATGGTATTTTGGACTTGTGTATGATTCAGACAGAGCCCTCAGCTTTGCCTCTGATGATCTTAAGCTGTTATGGTTGGGGTGTTGAACTTGAACTCTGAGGTCTCTGCTGTTTTAGGAAACAGCATCATAACTAGAGCTGAAAGATGTGAAATAATGAAAATGGATGAGGCAGCTAATTGTTTCAAGAAATTGCTTTAGATGTTTAAAGTGATTATGAAGTTCTGAAGAAGCTGAAAATTTGGTGTTCTACTGCTCAGTTGATAAACTTTGTCTTTTGACCCAGTTATGAGGTGCTTTAAAATGCCTGCTGTATTGGGTGCTTCAAGGCAGTAAGTATGTTCTTGTTTCATGGAAGGCACTCTGAGGTCTATGTAAAAGAATGCAAGCAGGAACTTTTAAGAAGACAGAATTCCTGATGGAAATGTGTGGCTTTTTAACATGAAGTAATGTATGCATCCAAGTAATGACAGCGTCTCATAGGAAAATCCAGTAGGGACTCCTGGGGATCTGTCCATGATGGCAAGAGGTGTGCACCATCAGCATTTTTCTGTTAATGTCGCGTCGTTCAGCTTGTTAATGTCATTCAGCTTGTCATTCATCAGCAGGTGCTGATGGCTAGTGATTCTCATGTGCCTGTATGTATTCCTCCCCGGTGACTGTCAGACTGTAAGGTGCTCGGCATCCGTGTTTCATAAGCGTGTAGGAGGTTGTCATCCAAAAGCTTGGCTATCTGGCAACTGCATCAGCTGTTGCTCTGCAGCAGGCTGCTCCCTGACTTGCTTATGGGTGGAACAGTAATCACAGTGTTTGCAAGGGTGCACGCACAGAGGAGAGGCAGATGTGAGTAATGGACCTTGCTGCAATCAGCCAAAACAGTTCCACATGGTGCCGCGAGAAGGCAGCCAAACCAGATTAAAGGGATCACCCCATTTCTTCTCCAGAGACAGGCAGCTTTGTAATGCTTCTTTTTGTTTCCACTGTGTGGAACGGGCAACAGAGTGTTAATTGCCTGTGTTCAAGAAAAGGAGCTCTTGTGACTAATGAACGGCTCCTTCAGCCGCAAAAACCTTGTAACTTTTAAGAGGCAAGCTCTTAATTGTGTGGTGGCCCTAGGGCGGGAGGGGTTGTTACTTCATATTAAGAACGTAAAGTTGTCAGGCACACAAGGGTTCCTGTGCTAGACACACAAACAAGTAATGCAGAGTGTACTGTTGCTGCTTTTGAAAAATGAAGTAACTTTGTGCTTGACCTGTTGAAGGATGGTATTTATTTTTAGGGCCAGCAAAGACCAATAATGAGTATAAAAATTATTCTTGCTGCAAAGATGTTGACTTATTTTCCTAATGGAAGAGCCATAACCTATTACAGTTGACAAGACATGGGAGCAGACACCTTAGAAGGCCTTCTTTGAAGGGGACAGTGCTTTTGTGTTGCCTGTAGTCACTGTGTAGATACTGTGATTAAAATTAATATTGCATGTGATTGAATTCTATGCTTGTGCATTCATTTTATTCTTTTGGAAGAGTAATTCTCTGTGCTGCTCTGTGAAGAAGTTGTTTGCAGTAGAAAACCAGATGGGCAGAGGATTGGTGATGAGATGTATGTATGGGCTGATGGAAGCCCATCTCTGGATGAAATGGGCTGAAGGTTGATTTTTTGCCTCCAGGTGGGATGGGCTGTTTGTTTTCCAAGTTGAGTTTTGCTTTGCCAGGAAGTTTTGCTGTGCAGTCATCTCTAAAGGCTTCCCTTGCTGGAGGTTTTGGCATGGAAGTGGCTGGGGGTCTGGCCTGTCTGCTCTGCCCATGAGCTTTCCAGGCCTGAGCAGTTTCCCCTCTAGGAATAGAGGGGAAAAGCTCTGGCTTGCAAGTAAATACGTGTTTTTGGTTTCTGTGGCTCTCATTCCAGCATCTTTTCAGCAGAGTTGATGCGTGTGTGTGAGATTGGTAACAGCAGCTGAAGTTTAGTGTCTGCAGACCAAGAGGTTGATGACAGTTTTATATCTCTTTGAATTGAAAACACCAGGGGTAAAATAAATGTCTGTCATATTTCACATGAGCAGGATGGGATGTCTAGAGAGAGTAACTTTGGGATAAGAAGACTTCTCTGTTGCCCTGTTTATTATATGCTTGTAATATTTTCCTGTGGATTGCTTTTGAGATACTGCTACTTCTGTCAGTTTGAAATAAACATTATGAGAGGAAAATAAAGCAAAGAAATTTTTCTGCTTGCTGAAGTTGAAGCAATGTGACTGTTTAAAGGTCAGTTAAATGGTCTCTCTTGGGTGAATGTCTGCAATGAAAACTTTCAATAGTAATTTCTCATCTACTTTCCTCTTGTGGCTGTTCTTTGTATTTTCCTGTTAATGTGTTCTTTCCTAGATGATATTCTGTCACACTGATCTTTCTTGGGTAACTTTTTACTTACTTGACATGATTTACTTGTCTCCTGGCTGTTTTAGAACAGTTTTCAAAGGTATTTGGACTTCTTTTCCCTTCAGTAAAGAAGATGCTTATAGATGTGACAAAAGGCAGCAAGCACTTTTAAAAAAACTGGATTGTATTAGACCTTGTGGGGAAAACCCTCATTCTTATCCAGATAATGGGAAGCAGAAGACAGCAGTGTTTGGTGACTTCCGTGATGATAGTTTCCAAATAAGTTGTCCACAGTTTTCTGCTTATGGATCTCCGTTATGGTGCAGAGGGCACTGCCAGAGTTGGTGGGTGTCCTGGAAGTTTTAGTAGAGAGAACATGGGGAAGGTGTCACTCCCTCAGTAGCTGTCTCACTCTCTTGGGGATGTGAAGCCAAGACTGTGCAAACAGAGACTAATATGTGAGACACTTTCTTTGCTGTTTCAATAACCTCTAAATATCACTCATGCCTTTAATTTAGAAAATGAGCCCTCTTCCTTCTCCCACATCCCCTTCTCTTTCCTTCCCCCACCATTCCCCACCCTCTGTAAGACCTAATGATTAACTCGGGTGTAAATGAGGTCACTACAGTGCCTGTAAGAGAAGAATAAAGCCGAAGAGTGATCAAACAAGCTTCCATAAATCACTATCTTAAAATTCTATCTCCATAAAATTAACAAATAGGGGCACTCTCAGGGGTTAAAGATGATCAACCTCGTTGCAGGTTCTGTCTTCCCTTGCAAAGTACCACACCAAAGTATTACTTGTGAATTTGTGTTTTCAAGTACTTACTTTGGGCAGAGTGAGAAATTTCTTGTGATTTGGAAGTTTGAAAAGTCAGTCACTGGAGATTGCTACACAGTACTGACCACAAGGCAGATTGACTTGCAGAAGTCTGATCTGAGGACTTGAAGTTGTTTGATCTCTTAGGTAGCTTTGAAATAAGACTGTTGTGTGTGAGATACAGTATGCATCCAGGAGAGAGAGAGGCTGTTCAGACAGCTTGAAATTGGTCAAAACAAACAAATAACTGCATTTAAATAAAACTTTTGATATTTCTAGACTTGATGTAATATCTTTTTATTAATGGGCAAACATCTGCCTCTTAAGTTTTTGCACCTTCCAGCTCCAAACAGCACTTATACCCATCAGATGACATTTTTAAAAAGCAAGGTAAATGTTAGTATAAAGTGTCTAGGCTTCTTCCAAATCAGTATTTCAGGAACCAGAAAAGCTCTGAAAATTTTGCAATGCTCCTGAAATATAATGTAATTCTTCTTTTTACCCCAGTCTTCAAGTATAATGTTAATCACGGGGCTATACGAGACCCTCAGTTTCACATGCAACCTTGTGTTTCCTGCTTCTCATTACTTCTTGATATTGATTTGCCAAAAAATCTGAGCACTAAGAGGAGGCTTGAGCTTTTTCTTTCTTTAAATTTAATGCTATTTGAAATATGAGTGGAGCAGTAAGTAGAAGAAAAATAAGAAAAAGTCTAGGTGACCCTAGAAATAGAAGCTGGGGAGGAGAGCATATTGCATTTAAAAACAGGTGTAAAAATTATTGGAACAATTGTCTTTAGGACAGTATGTTTACAGCCCGTTTTTCAAGTGTTTTATGCAGCAGTAGGTTATTTTTGATGTTTAAAGTAATGTCATAGGTTCAGGATCAGAGCCTTATTGTGAGATTGCATTCAATCTTCCACAAGCGTGCACGTACACATGTAGTGTGGTCCCAAAGGACTAAGTTGTGTCAGACATTAAGAATGCAAACCATTTATGGGATTTTCATCCCTTTGTGCATCTGTTTTGCAAATACAAAACTCAAAGCCTTAAGGGGAGATTGTCCACTTCAAAATGTCTTAGAAGAAGGGCTGTTAAGTGGTTATGTACTACTTTCACAAATGTTATGCAATTTATTCAGCCTTATTTAAAATCCAATTTAGAGAATCCTTCCCCTTGGTTACTATGCAGCAGTTGAGTGGCTGATGTGAAATTTGGCATAATTGAAATAGAGAATAGTAATTATTGGGATGTGGAGAAATATGGTGCTTACAAGGTGGATCAGCCACTGGGGTAACACATTTTCTCCATGAATGGCTTGAGGGTTTTAGGAGGTATCTTCCAGGTTGTGCCTCTTGTAAGGGTTTCCTTTATCTATCAGTTCCTGTCCTTTCAGCTATTGAATTTGTGTTAGCTGACACAAGTATGGGAACGATGCACTTGGTGTCTTGAGTGTTTTTATCTCAGGATATGGTGAGAGCAGTGTCGTGCAGGAAGGACTTCATGGTTATGCCAAGAATTGACACTGCTGAGACTTCCCCATCTGTGTTATGTGTTGTCCTCTCCAAATAAATGTTTAGAGGATCAAATAAGATTGTTGAGCTAACCAGTTTGTGTAGGACTGTGTATTAATGGGCAAGCTGTGCAACCCTATGTCCCACACCACTCTGTATTCCTCACTGCCCTCTCTTTTGTGGCATTCACTATCTTTTGTCCAATGTCCTGTCAGTCATTAAAGTGCCTTATATTCCTTAAGTCCATGGTGCCAAATACAGTCCTACAACTGGTTCTCTCCTGTATGGCACCTTTATTTCCCCAGCCTATGTCTAAACCTGTGCCTTGCATGGTGTCATTTGCTGCCAGGTGGTACACTAGTGTGTCAGGGGTGGTGAATGTTTGTCCAGCCTGCAATTTGCAGTGTTTCTCTGGTGTCCTGCCACACCTCCCAGAATATGCTCAGATACAGCCAACAGCACATGATGGGGCCCCCTCATCACTTGTAGTTTTCCTCACTTTTGCTGTGGATCTGGAAGGTTTTCTGACAAGGGGCAGGTAGTATGGTGCAGGTGCAGGGAGGTTGGATCAGAAGACCCCATTGTGGTGCCTTCCAACCTTGCCTGTTCTGTGATTCAGAGATAAGAAAGAAGGGGACCGGGGTGTTGGAGAGAGGAGTGAGATGGACAATTGGAAGAATGAGATTAAAGTGGTGCTCTTCAGCCATATATCATGAGTTACAGACTGAGTCCAAATTCCATAACTTCCACAGCTTCTAGAATTTTTGCCTCTGGAGACTGAAAAAATTTCCTATTCCTGCTATGGATTAAGCTGCAATATGTATTTCACTTGAACAATAAAACAAAATTAAATTGTTTCTGTTAAAAAAAAATCTGGTTCATTTAATCTTGTGAATGACTCCACATCTAGCATTGGAACTATTTTGCGTTCAGTGCTATAATACTTCTGTAAGCAAAATGGTAGTGTTTTAAAGACTTGTTTTGAGTAAAAGTTCTCCTGTAAAATGTGTGTGTTAGAATAGTGGTATGAGAAAGAAACCACACAACAAATTCGGCATGATTGTGTGAGTTGGAAAATTCTGGGAAATGTATTTCCTCTGCGGTTGCATTGATTTAGTGAAAACAGCTGTATCTGTTAGTAGCAGCAATAAGATTTCTTTTGGGCTTCTCTTTGGAGCTGTTAATGGATATGAGGAAATAAAGGTCTCTAAGTGGGATCTGCAGCCAGTCTTATGAGGAATGTGTGGGAGGTCTCAGGATGTATGAATCAAGTCTCAGACAGAAGAGCTGTCCTGGCCATAGCTGTGCCATTTTCTGCTGTTTGTCCCCCACCCCCTGCAGATTTCTGTCCTTGTCTTTTACAGTAATTCCACAGCAGAGATGGCAGATTGGTTTGTGTCCTTCTACATCTTTTCCCAATTTACAGGCTGTTGTAGTGGCTGAAGCTGCTGCTGATGTTGTGCTTCTGAAGTCCTGTTGCAGTAGTTGAGGTGCAGGTATCTGTGTGGCTTGCCTTCTGCTAGCAAGGTGTTGATGTTAAGTGGCTGGGACAAGTCTCTCTGGTGGTGTGTGTGAGCTTCACTTCAGTTTTTGACAAAAGTGAGTTGTCAGTAATCAGCTGTACGTCTTTGTGCCATCTGGGATCCAATGAAGTGAACGTTTTGGGGTCGTATTGTCCTCCTGCACGAGGCCTCCTTACCTGGAGAGTGAGTCAGGGTGCTGGACCAGCCTGAATCTGAAATTGCAATTGTTCTCCCACCCCAGTTCCTGTTGCCACTGGCTGCAGAAGAGACAAATGCTGTGGTACAGGTGCTTTATCCCATGTGCTCTCTACAGGAAGGGACAACATGGTGCAGGGCATCAATTCCCTACAGAGCCTAGCACTGTATGGAGGGAGGGACAAAGCTCTTGTGTGTAGATTCTTCTCAACTGCAGCTTTCAATGGCCAGGTACCACTATGCTTTCATTCTTGCCAAAACCCTTCTGTGCCTAGGCAAATCTGTTATTTACATCAATGAAACAGTTTTTCAGTAAACAGACCTACCGTGACTACAGAAGTTGCAAACTCCTGTTTGAGTACAATTTAAAATGTCTTGGCCAGCATATCTTGAAGTGTACTTAGTGTGAAGAAAAGTCTTAGTGGGCTGAGAAAAATGGATATGGGAATCATCTGGTTTTCTCCACTTTTTGCTTTTGATTTGACCACTTGCTTTTGTTTTCTGCTGGAGAAAGACTTAGTAGTTCTTTGAGCTGTTGGGAAATAACTTGTGGGTATCCAAGAGGAGTGTGGTTTTCAAACCCAGGGTGGAACAGATTGCCCACATTGAAACGTTGGTGCAAGTTTCGTTGTCAGAATATTGACACAGTACCTGAGGATGATGTGTTCTGTCACTAACAGCCTATAGGATATATTAGTATATTCTGATCTATGTGGAACAGTTCTTCACTCAATGCTTGAGTGGAATTAATGAACCTGGTGTAATACAGTAACTAACTTCTGGGGATGCCCTGTTTAAGCAACATCCTTTGATTTGTCACCATACCAGTTGCAAGCCATTAAAGAATTTTTTAGGGTGTAGGAAGAAGCTGGCAGTAGTTTAAGTTCTGTTGTTTCTCTATCAGTACAGCTATTTGGTTGTCTTTCTTGCCTCATGTAATGTATGCAACTTTGAAGTCACACTGAGTGATTATCCTTTCACTGTGCTAAAAGCTCTGTATTTGCTGACACTGTCAGTCATGTCTTCGCTAGCAAAATTATTTTATTGGGTTGTGACAAATACTAGGTTATGTTCACTGGGCATGATGGCTATCAAAGGAGTTTGCATGAATTAGTTCAAGAACAATAGTTTTTATTTAACTCCCCCTTATTTTTTTTATTAAAATATGCATTTTTTCCCCTGCCATTGCAGTAGTCTACTAGAAGATGCTGTGCCAATCTCTGTGGGTTTAAAATTTTTTTTTGGGGGGGGGATAAGTTAATTGCTAGCTATAATGATAAAGAATTAGGGTGAGAAGGAGTAACAAGATGTGGGTCATGCTGGCTGAAGTGCTGCAGTGCCAGCACTTTATTTAACTACCACTATTTTAAATGCAACCAACAGACAAATAGGCACACCTTTGCATGTATTAGTGTATTGGGAAAAACGAGTTTTCTTGTTTCGGTTTGGAGTTTATGGTAGTTCTTAGGTGATATTGGAGCAACAAATATTGACTAAATAGAAGTGCCTTATTACAGCTCCAACATACTGCCATTTTATTTGATTCATATTTCCTTGCTTATGCTGCACCCAGCAGATGAATACAATTTGCACTTTGCCAAAAGTAGGATATTGTTTTTACTGTAAAATGGGGGAGGATGTTGTCAGAAGTGTCCCTGAAGACATCCTGTGGCATTAGCTAGGAAGCTATTGGGGCTTGTCTGCCCAAGGCAGGCGTGTTCTCTATTTTAATCATGTGTTTGCGTGCATTTGCTGAGTGTTGGCTTTTATCACATGTTATGTTGAAACTAAGAGTGCCAGCTCTGTCTGCACAGAACATATGGATATGTTCTGCTTCCATCTCATTCATGTAATGTACCAAACAAAATCTGTTGAAGCATGGAAGGATTGATTTTGCAAAGCATAGCTGGTCAGTTGATTTTTAAAGAGAAAAGTGTTGCTTTGTGTGAAGCTACTGCATCATATGGAACTTAATCCCTGATGCATGCAGAGAACATACTCCAAGGTCAGCAGGAAAAACTAGTGTGCATCACTTCTCTTATTTTTTCATCCTTCAGCTTTCTCTGATCAGCAGTCCTTTTTCTGGGATTATCAAAGAGTTACAGCTGAAATGCTGGTAGCAAGATATCATGCTGCTGGGTGTTTTGAGTATGAGCCCTTGTCTGTGGTTCCTGTTCTTCTTTCTTGGAAACCCATTTTTTTCCCAGGATGAGTATTTGGGGTAGCACCATGGAGTCTGGCTGCCTGGGGCTGAGTGGTATCTCCTGAACAAGGGGGTGTCTCATCTCTTCCTTCTCTCTCCGAGGTGAGTCAAAATTTCACCCCTGGAAGCCAGATGATACTTAATGGCTGAATATTCACTGAGGTGAGTCAGCCTCTTAGGGAAGTGGGTGAAATCAGTGAGTGTGATGGCATCAAAGCCACACAGCATTGTAACCTAAGGCCCCACAGCTTTGCACAGATATCCAGTCCAGTTCTGCTGGTGAAAAACATGATTGTATGTGTGTTCTGACACCTGTCTTCAAAGTGGCGGGAATGTAATAAAACTGGGGTTTTTGGGGGGTTCCTGGTATAGTCTACTTTTCATGTCTAGGGGGAATGCTCTGTCAAATTGGAAAAGCCTTTAACTTATTTCTTTCTGGTGCCAGCACAGTGATCTGTTTTTCAGTGTAGTAAAATGTGTTTGACCTACTGTCTTCATGCTTGTATCTCTTTTATAAAAAGAGTTTTTTTTATTAAACCTGTATATTATGCTGTATTATGCTGTGTTCTGGCTATTTTTTCCCTTTTCCTTTTTTTTTTTTAGATACATGACATGCCATCACAACTCACTTCTCTATGACATTACATTTCAGTTTTAGCTTTAATTTGAAGCCTTAAGGCTGTGTCATAAGAAACCACTCCCCAGTGGAAAAGGATAGAAATAAGTTTCTCTTTCCCCCACCCCAATTTTTTTCATTAATTCTCTGAAAAGGAGCTATTAAAAAGAAAGAAAACTCTACTTTGAGTTTTAGTTGAACTTTCTGAATGAAATACCATTATTTTCTCAATTATTACAGAATTGCCTTTGTCAGTGTTTATTATATGTATACTACCATTTCTCCATGTCAATTCTAATTTTAGAGTCCTGATGCAAGTTCACTCATTGTCAACCAAAGGTACAATTTCTAAATTAATTCACTCTAGCAATTTTCTATTTGATGTTAATATCTCAAGCTGGATTACTAAACCCATGAGAGCAGCTGTGTGATTCATGTGATTCACCATGATCTATTTCCTAGTATTATTAAGGTCTATTTTTTGCTGTATTTTTTTAAATCAGTCTGTAAAAACTTCGCTTCTATCTTTGGCTTAAATTGGTATCACAATTCAATATTAGTGTATAGCTTTTTCTTCTTCCCCCCCCTACCTCCCCAACTCCAATTACTCTATATTGAGTTTTGCCTTTTTAGGAAAATCTTGTGTCACTATTACAGAAAAATACTAAAACCAAGAGTAGCTTTCACTAGTGAAGACAGACAGTTTTCTTGTCTTAGAATAGGACTTCACCCTTACTGTGATAATGGTGAGGCACTGAAACAAGATGCCTGGAGAAGTTGTGGATACCTCATTCCTGGAAGCACTCAGTGCTGGGTTGGATGGCACTTTGGGCAACCTGGTCTAGTGGAAGGTGTCCCTGCCTAAAATGGGGGTGTGGAGGGAGGGATGTGGAAATAGATGATCTTTAAGGTCCCTTCCAACCCAAACCATTTTATGGTTCTAAAAGTAATTAAAAAGGAAGCTCCCATCTACATTTTGGTGCTGTGTTTGGCATAGCTGTGATAGTCCTGTGTTCTGTGCCACCTAGCTAATTGTCCTGTCCTGAATGTTCATCAGAAAGAAGTTAAGCAGTGTAATGGGAAAGATGACACATTGTATTACCTTCTGTAGGCTTCCTCAAGCCTTAGATCGTCTCTGAGTCTGTCAGAGTCAGACATGACTTCTGTTGCCCTTTCTTTCATGAGCCTGTTCACCTTTCCCTGAACCTGTATGGATGTTGAACATTCATTGCATACTGCTGCGTGAAGAATTCCTCCTTTATTGCTTGTTTAGACCTGTTACATGCTTGCTTCATTGTCTCTGTGATCCCTGTGTTGGAAGAGATGAAATGCAATCGGTGTTCTTTCTGCCACTTCTGATTTCATGGGCCTTTATTGTGTCTTTCTCCCCAAAGTATTTTCTTCTGTAAAACTTATTCCATGATGGCTTACTTTTCTGAAAATATTTTGTGAGGAAAATATGGGTAGATTTTTCTGGCTTTTGTAGAGAAACACCTTACCTTAACTTCTGGAGTATTGGAAGGGTTCAGCAAGCTATTTTGACTCTTCCTGAACATACTTCGTGATTGCAAAGTGCTAAAGCTTAGAGTTCTCCTCAGATTTGCTGTCTGGACCAAGGTAATGGGCAGTGGCAGAATGGTTGCAATCAGTGGCTTTGTAGGGAGGACTGATAAAAAGTGTAGCATAACACAAGACCTGTCAGTCTGAGATTGTATCTATACTGAGCAACTAAATGTTAAACACAGTCTCTGTTGCCCTTCTGGTCAGGATAGTTTACAACCCAAATTTACCCACGAGTTCTTTTATTACAAGGCAAAGCTTTCAGTTTTGTGTTCAAAAAAAAGCAAAGGGATTTATGGGTGGATTGGAATGGAATGAATGGATTTATTTTGAGGTAACGTGAATGCATGTGTATGCAGCCTGTTTTTCCAGGCTAAATATATTAGTTGGAAATACTGAAAATAGAAACATGTTGCAAAAGCCTTTCTGGGCAACTGTCAGTCAGAGGGGATTACAGAGGGGACAGTAAAGCACTCATTATTGAGGTTGAAGGCTTCACCATTTCCCTCTGTCCTGCTGTGACCTTAATGAGAGAGCTGCCTTTTGCATCCCGGATGGCAGGCAGAGCCCAGCAGTTTGTCTGGTACCTTCCCTGGGTGATGGAGGAGACAGACAAGAAACTTCTGTACCATTCTGGCTGTTCTCAGCAATGCCTGTCCTCAGCAAAGCTACACCTAATGCCTGGTGAGGCAGCAGGATGTGCCTGCTTCATTAGGATGCAGGGGCTTAGACAAAACCATAGAAGAGTTTCCTACAGTTGACTGCATGAGGAGAGCCTACTTTATCAACAGTCTGATTTAGGAAGGAGACAGTTTTTCATACTGATAATAAGCAGCTCTTGCTCTTCAATCCTGTGGGGGTTTTTTGTTTGTTTTTTAAAGTAATTGATATTTTAGATGGTGACAGTGTTATGACTAGTTGTGAAATTACATGAGAGTAAAAAGTGGAATGAGGAAGTTTTTTCACATTTGTACTAGAAAATAATACAAAGATCTCTTGAAGGCTTTTTCTTGGAAAACTAAGACCATTGAGCTCTTTTTGGCCTCTAAAAGTGGCTCACACCAGTTGATAACTAGATTTTTGTTTTGGTAACTTTTGGGAAGATAAATGTGAAAACAGTGATGATAGCAAGCAATCTGGCATGTGGATCCTAAAAAGTCAGTTCTTACCTGTGCTCAAATTATTAGTGAAATAAGTTTCAACTGACTGCTCTAGATTTAATTTTTTATCCTCCTTTTAAAGAACCTTGAATTCCTTTGTTGAAGTCATCCCTGGTTCTGTTTGTAATACTGCAGGAGGAGAATGGCATCAATGATGTTACTGTGTAAAACCTTCCCACTGTGTTCTATATTAAAGAAAACTGTGTATTTGTTTTCTTCTCCTTGAACTTTTCTTATTTCTTTTCACCCTGTATCTATCCTACGGAGCTGCTTCAGCTTTCAGCTGTCTTGCAGACCCTTTTTCCTTATTTCCTTTTGCGTTTTCAGGTACTGGTTCATCTGCCAATGAAGTGGTTATTTTCTCTTTCTAGTGTTCATTTACTGCCTTGATTCCCTCCTGCTTTTTCCTTTGGTTAACTTCCTCCAGTCCTGGAAATAGAGGAAGTGATGGGAGGAAGTTATCACAGTAACCGTTATAAAATGATATGGAATATGAATGATAGTATAATGACACATTCCGTGGGGTATGCCCAAGATTGTCACAGAACTGATCATCTTTCAAGGCTTGGGAGGGATGAAGTTGATGTGTGCAAGCAATCTTTGGGTACCAAAAGTGGCAGCTATATAGACCCTGAAGAGACCAGCATAAGAGTGATTTTTTTTTTTAGGCGGGAAGGTCAGTTTTAAGGTGATAAGGCAAAGATGACTTTGGCAGTCCTATCCTAACTGGCTATCCAAGGTCCTGGGGAGCCCCTTAATGGGGTGAGGGTTGTAGTTGGACCTTGGTTCTACCCTCAGATGCCAGGTGCTGCCTGCTTGTTAGAGTCGCCCAAAAGAGAGGAGAGTACATGATCATAATAATGCTTTATTTCCTTGAGACAGTGAGCAATGATCCCCAGGGTCATGCTATGTGAAGCAAAAGGTTTTGTGCTTTAGAGTTCTTCCTCTGTTCAAGTGGCTTGTGCTCCTCCCACTTCCTTGTGTCAGCTTCTGGCGTTTTATGAGCTGAGAATCTGCTCAAGTTCTTGAATGTACCAAAAGTAATCCCTGTCACATTCCACTTTCCCCTCCCTGTTCCTTCCTCAGTTCATTGCCCTATCTATCTCCTTTTCCTTGCTCTCTGTGCCCTCTGCCCCTGCTATGTTGGAATGAACAGACACTGGTATCACAAGAGAAGAGAGTGAGGGAGAGCAGGGTGGTGGAAAGAAAGAGGTGATGAGTCAGCTGTGCCTGTAATATATTAGTTAGTTGTTGTTTTATGGTAGGTAAATTGTTTGGTAATGTCCAACACAGTAGCTAAGCAGAAAACGTGAAACTGCTTAACGACTCTGCTCACAAACCACACCTCTCTAGGTCTTGGGGAGTCAGGTATGTGACTGCTAAGTGGCTGACATCTCTCAGCAATAGAGATGTTAATTCTCTCTGAATAGAAAACCGATAGTTATGGCTTGGACTCAAATCTCACCCTTAACTCCCTCAGAGTTGTTTCTTTCTTCCCTTCAATTCTTAAACAAAATAACTTTCTTAATCTTGGAAACAGACTGAGATTGGTATCAGTGCAAAGCTGTAAGTGTGAGCTCTATCCTAATGTTTTTGCATGAATACAAGGTATTGAATGTCTTCTGGGGTGCTTTGCGTAGTGGTTATTCTAGACAGTAAAGTCTAGACAGTTCTTAGGATCTATTGCACATCTCTACACCTGCCAAAATTTGGGAGGGAGTTTTGTTCAAATTACACTGCTCTTCCTCAGAAAGGTTTTCACAATATGCATAACACTAACAGGCCTAGTCTGTCTCTCTCTAACTCTCCTTCCCCCAAAAAGTCTCTGCCACTAGTGCCCTAAAACTTGAATAATGTTCTGCAATTGTTATTTTTATTTCTACCTTTCCTCATTCTCTAACAACTATGTAAATAGGAAGGACATTCTTTTGTGAATGGTTTTGTTGTACGTGCAAGAAATCATGTAAAGATTTCACACATATGATTGAGACAAATGCTTTTTAAACACACTTTGAGGCTAAGATGAATAGATTAGCTTTCACAGAGGCTCTTCAGTGGGTAAAGGAGATAAATATAGATACCTTTTTTCAATGTCAGTCTTACTTGTATTTTTCCAGAAATGCAGAAAACCACTGTCTTGCTTGAACCTGCTGATAGTGCCCTGTTGAAAATGACTTGGTATGTAAGAAAGTGTCTATGTAACGAAGAATACTTCTTACAGTTTTTAGTTCATCTGAGTTCCTCAACAATATCTAGACATTGCTAATGGGCAATACCAAGTCTCCATAAGGCTCTGAAGTTCATGAAGAAAATAGATGGAAAGAACATAAATGTTTGGAAGAAGGAAAGAATGAGCAGTTCATTTAGACCACTAGTGACATTTGAATGCTGATTTTAAAACCTAATTATTATAAAAAGTTATTGAACTGGGTTATGAGTTTTTTTCCCTCCCTTTTTCCTTTCCTTCTTGGAAGTGTGGTTTGCGCATGATGTTTTTGATTTGAAAGTCATGTTTAAACATTTCATTCATATGATGGAAAGTTAAATGATAGGCTATAAAATGTGGTTACAATCTGAATTAAATGCTTAATATTTCCCCCTGTGTTTCTTAGCAAAATAATAACAATGTTCCTAATGTTGTTAAGCTCATCTTAAACTGTCTATGAATACATGAGTTTGTGGGTCTGCCTTCACTTCCTGCTTTGCATAGTTTTGGTCACTTAATCTGAAATACATGTCTAACTGAGCAGCTGTGCCACTGTGTTGGCTGTTTTGAGTCAACATTTGTGCAATTTTGTAATATTTTATTTTATAAATATAGTCCTGTGGTATGATTGTAAAAAATACTGTTTTTAAGGACTCTTAATTTAAAAAACGTTGACAAGGTATCCCTTCAAGTTGTAATAGTCCTTCAAGAATAGGCAAGCATGAACGAAAAAAAGCAAAGGCAAACTTAAAAGCCACAGTTGTATTTCTTGGGGAGGTTATATACAGTTGAGTCAACACACAACCGATAGTAGGCAAAAACCACACTGCATAAAAAAAAACTTGAAAAATAAAACCTTAACTGCATGCTGAATGAAGTGTTTTATTTGAGGTGTTTGTGTAGTTTGTAATGGAAACTATGGGCCTACAAGAGCAAATGATGGGAAACAGTGGTCTGCAAGGCAGCAATAAAAATTGGGAATGCCAAATATGTGCACTGTATGTCAGCCTTGGTTGTGAATTTGTTTGAAAAAATAAATTGTTAAACAATGAAGGCCAGTTTTTTTTATTATTTTTCCTGGGAAAAGAGTTTGTATAGCCTAAGGGGGGAATTTGGTGCCTGTGGGAAAGAGAACAGTGGGCTCAATATTCAAGATTTAGGCAGCTTTGCCAAGACATATGGGAAGAAACAAGAGTGCACCCCAAACAACTGTAGCCCTGGGAGACTCTGCTGGTCTTGCATGTGGGTTTTCCCATTCTTAATTATGCTTAAAAATCAAGCTGTGTGCACTGGTAGCTCTGCACGGGGAGGAGTCGAGCTTGTTCAGCCAGATGCTGATTTACTCTAACAAGTTTGCCCGAGTCATGTAAAGGGTGTCTGTCCTCATTAACTTGAAAAGGCAAGTGGTGTGTGTTCAGCCAGGCTGTGCTTTGGGAGCTCATCCTCTGCACATCTGCTGTGTGCAGCACTGCAAGGGAGCGGCGGCTGCCCTGTGCTGCTGTTTGGGAGCGAATGTGTTTCATGTGACTCCTCAAACCCCCTCGTGATTTGCGTCAAATGTTTTCTCGGTGCTAGCGTGTGCTGGGAGTGCTTGTTTTCCACGAGTGGAACTGAGTGCTGGTCTTTTGGCTCCCTTCTCTTTGTAGTTCAGGATGCTGTTCGTGTTTCTCATCTGCTGCGTTCTGTATCCTGTCCATCTCAATGGTTTCCTTTTGAACTGGCGTAGTGCATAAACATCCTTTATTCAGCTAAAGGTTTTTGAAAAGGAATGGTGAAAACAATGTAGCTGTTGTGGACGATACACAGTAGATGTCAAATGTGAAATCTGAATTTTTGCTCATGTCAACTGTTTTCAGTGAATGTGGTGTATTTCTACCAAACAGACCCAGTTGAGCCTATTCCTTTTGCTCTAGCCAGTGCATTGAGGGGAACAGAGTATCAAGAGACCTGAACATCTTCAAAATAACACATCCATCCAAATTCCACCTCCCCAGACTGTTGCTGCTCACAGGATCTTAAACAACAGAGGAAATGAGGAGAACACATAAGAAAACAGGATTAACATGTGAAGCTTAGTAAAATAAGATGAAAACCAGAAACGCTTTATGTAATCACTCATGAAAATATTCTGTAGAGAACAGGATCATAGAATCACAGTTTTAAAGAGGTCTTGGGGGATATTGCTGGGACAAAATAATCTAAACTATTTTAAAAATACTTCTAGATAAAAAAATGAATTAGATTTCTTACCCATATGTGTTGTTGATCCTTAGCAAGGGGAAAGAATGGCTGCTTCAGGAAGCTGCAGGGTCTTATAAATCAAGGTAATAATGAAACTCTAGCCACACATCATTTTTATTGCTTTGCCTTTGTTTCTTTTTTGTTTTTTTTCATTTTCCTTCTCATCATTTTCTGCTTTGGTTCTTTGTTTGCTTAATTAGGCTTTGGGCAAGATCTTTGTCATGCCTTGCCTTGGACTTTTTTTTTTTTTGACAGTTATTTTTTTTGTTGTTGCTTTGAATGCCCCTCAGGGTTTTGGTTACCCTGATGTGTATGTCCCTTGTCATTTTGCCTGTGCAGACAACAAAGGCACGTTCTTACTGGCTGAGCTTGATCCACAAGGAGCAGGCAGGTTGTACATTGACTTAGGTGTCCAAAGATCCCCATAACTTTTGTGATCTGTTTTTATGCCCCCATGGTACAGCCTCAGTTGCACTGCAAGTTTATTTTCATAATTTTCCATTGTATATTGTATGAACTTGAAATTTCTGCCTTTTGCGAGGTGGTGGGGTTGTTTTTTCTCTTCTTTTTTTTGTGTTTCTGATGTTCTCTTGTCTCTCTTTTGTGTTTTGGTAGGCCTGGATGATTGCCTGCAGCAGTATGTCCATAAATTTGAACGGGAGAAGATAAATGGTGAACAGCTGTTACAGATTTCTCACCAGGATCTTGAAGACTTAGGTATCTCACGGATTGGACACCAGGAACTGGTTCTAGAGGCTGTGGATCTCCTGTGTGCACTGGTTAGTTAAGTGGTGAACAGATATGCAAAGAATTTCTTAAAGTGCTTTTTTTCGGGTGAAAAACCAATGCAAGATTGATAAAAGCAAAATACCTTTGTCTCTTGCTTTCTGTTACACATCATGATAAAAGAAAACAGTAAGAATTTGTTTAATTCTTGCAAGTTTTATATTAACAGCTCTTTAAATTTTTCCTGATAAGAGGCAGCTTTAATTCATTTGGTTGCACTTCCAAAGGAAGAAATTGTCTGAGTTACACTGTAAGATCTTGTGGCTCCTGTTAGTGAACAGTTTATTTTAAAAGACAGAAGACATACTGTTGAAATGGGAGGTGCTAGAAGTTCCTCACATCAGTTGAAGTGGGTTTAGGGTAATTTTGTGGCAAATATAAGAAGTGAAAAGAACTCAATTCTTGAAATGAATGGTGTTTAGCCTCCTCAGTCACAGCCTAGTTGAACTCTCTTTGGATTCAGAACTTAAGCTGTTCCTTTGTGTTAAAGGCAGCTTTAATTCATTTGGTTGCACTTCCAAAGGAAGAAATTGTCTGAGTTACACTGTAAGATCTTGTGGCTCCTGTTAGTGAACAGTTTATTTTAAAAGACAGAAGACATACTGTTGAAATGGGAGGTGCTAGAAGTTCCTCACATCAGTTGAAGTGGGTTTAGGGTAATTTTGTGGCAAATATAAGAAGTGAAAAGAACTCAATTCTTGAAATGAATGGTGTTTAGCCTCCTCAGTCACAGCCTAGTTGAACTCTCTTTGGATTCAGAACTTAAGCTGTTCCTTTGTTTTACTCCAGAAATATAACTGCAGATACTTTGAAAATAAACATACTCTGAAAAGAATAAATATATTTTGGATTGTTTTACTGGTGCAGACTTTATTTAAAAGCCATAGTCTTGAAGGCCTCTTTGATATAATGCAGTGTAATGAGCACCAGGGGTATAAATAATTACATCAGGGAGGAGGGCAGAAAGTCTTGCCTGATGGCTCCTTGGCCAGCACTGGCCTATCTTCCCTACATTAGTCAAGGCTTGCAGCACCAAGCATACTCTTCTCAAAATGGAGAGTCTTTATTGCCTGTCTGATATGTGCTTTATTTACTGCAGAGAGGTGCTACAGGAAGTGTTCCTACTCCACAACCTGGAGCAAATTGTACTTAAAGAAGTGTATTTAATGAAATCTCTTCAAATGATCTAAAAGATTTCTCAAAGAGTTACTCTTTTACTTGAAAAACATTTCATTTACTTTAGGTATTTGATCTATAAAAATTTTTAACATTAATTTGAAAACCTAATAGAAAAATGTAACTAGACTGAAAAGCAGTTCATGGTGTGGGAAGGAACTTGTTAGGCAAGTGCAAGGATCTGGTGAGTTAGTAAATGTAGTGTGGCCTGTATATGGTCCTGACTGAAATAATCTGTGTGGCAGTCCCCAAGGGCACTTTTTTATTCTCTTAAAAATATTAAAATAAAGTGAACAAAGCTGGACAACTGCCACAACCTAAAGCTGTGTTTTATCTCCTACAATTTCCTTCTAATTTCCTTTGTAGACAAAAGTTTTGACCTCAGACCCATTTCTGGAAATCCTTTGTGAGATGCAGCTCAAGTTAATGCATTAGACAGATACTGCATATTACAGCTGAAATATCCTTGTTCCCTTTTTAAGAAGTGAAGGAAGAATTCCTGTGTCTTCGGTATGCCCTTTGCCACCTTCTTGAGGCCTGTTCCCTTGAGTTTTTGGAATTGTGTAGAATCACCATTGATTTTGTTTCCAAGGGGACACTAAATGCTAGTGACAGCCAATTTTTTTTTTTTGCTGTTTCTTCTTTTTGTGCAATAGAGAGATTTCCTGATTCCACCTGCGTTAGTTCTTTGAAAGTGGGAATGTTTATCATTTAGTGGATGTTTTGTGGATGTGGATATTCTGACATTTCCCCAACTTTTGGGAACTTGCAAGCAAAGGACCTATTTTTAAATTTTTTTCCTTTTTTCATATTTTTTCTTTTTTGTTCCCCCCCTTTTTGACCCCAGTGCCACCCCTATTGTGCTGTCATCTCACACTGTGGAAATGTGGCATTGGCTGGGCTAGCCTGATGTCACTCTTTGAAGTTCGTCATTCTTGGTGGAGAAAGGCTGAAAGGGGCTTTCGGTGGTTTCCCAGTCCTGGAGTTCCCTAGAAGAGTTTCTCTTTTTATCTAGTTTTGCCTTGGCAGTTTCCCAGCTGAGTTTCCTTCAGATCAGTGCTTTGGTTCCCCCACACCACAAGAACACATGTGGCTCTGAAGACATTGAGGCAGCTTTGTTTGGAACATCTTTTTCCTCCAATATCTCTTTTCAAGCATTCACCGTACAGACCTTCATTCCAGCCTCAATAGATCAGTCACTGAATAGAGGGTGAACATAGTCCTTTCCTTGAGAAAGGACACCAAATGCACCTGATTTTTAAATTTAGTTTTTATAGGGGTTGAGTACTATAGGGCAGCACCAAGCTAAAAATGTGTCCGGAAGTTTCTGGTGGGAAAGAGAAATTAATGCATCTTTCTCTACTGCTTTGGTGATGAAACAGTTTTCCCTCATGTCCTCATAGCAGTGGCTGCATATGCAACATCGTGAAGAGTCAGCAGGAGAGTGTGGTTTAGGATAGAAAATGAAGGTTTCCTCTGAGCACACGTTTCTATTGCTCTTCACCTGGTTGAATAGAATTTTCTGAACAGGTGTTGAAGACTTATTTGAGGAATTTAGAGGATATGTCAAAGCCTGAATTCCCTGGAAGGGAAAAAAACCTCATGAACTTGAGTGCTTCAACTTTTTGTTGATAGTATATGCTGGGGGGTGGGGAGAGGAGGGATAGAAGAAAGATGACATTGCTTTGTTGATTGAAATGTTTGGGGAAGTGGGGAACAAACATGCATGACTTTGCTTTTCAAACCACAAAAGCAGGGACAGAAAACAAGCTTTTGAGGGCTTAATGAATATAAAACAATGCAAGCAGGAAACGATGCAAATATTTTCACTTTTAATGTGTTCTTTGGATTTGATTTCTGAATCTTTGTGTACACTGTATGAAGGGAGAGTTTGGAAACTAAAAAGCAGTGAATTTTCCTCGAGGTTAGAATGAACAGATACTAGTAATATACAGCCAAGAAAGCCCCAAACCCTGAAAAAACCCATAAAACAAAGAGAACATAGCTGTGTCTTTAATAATTTTACTGGTAATAATGTTCTGCCAGCGTATTTGCAGCATAAAAAAATAAAACATCATAACGTGAAGTAAAACATGCCCGCATGAAGACTTACCCTTTAGGTTCTAATCATTGTCGAAGGATGTCTGTGCACTGCCACATAACATTTCAGTTTTCTAGAGGTCTCAAATTTAGTGTCATTTCTTAGGAAATTTGCTACTCTAAAGGATTCTTTGGAATGCAGTTTTGTTAAAAGGAAAATAAGAATGGGTGACTGTTGACAGTGCATTGTGTTAACTCTAGTGTTTATATAGTCCTACAGTGAGTTGGATCACCTTCTGGGCAAGCATTTGAGTTGGTTTTATTCATTTTTTTTCCCAGAGCAGGTTTTCAGTTCAATCAGCCAGCAGGTCAAACTCACCACATTGCAGCATGTGAACATGGCTGTGAAAGGGAAGGGAATGCTGTCCCTGTGCAGTGGCAGAGCTCTACATCAGCCCAATTTGGCTTTGACACAACTACTGTGCTCTTTTGACTTCAGTTAGCCATGGTTTTGGTTTTTTTTTTTAAACTTTTTAAAATGTTTTTGTTATGTTGGGTGCCTGACCTTGAGCAATTACTTGGTCAGATTATTTTTTCTCATTAAGTGTGATGGAGTTTAGAAGGAGTGACTCTTGTGCACATGTGCTCTCTCCTGCACGTGTGGGTGCTTCGTCTCCTCCAGCCCTGCATGTGGCTCCCCAGGTTAATGAGTAATTACCTGGCAATGTTTGACATCGGGTGCTCTTGACCGCTGGCTTCGGCCTGTGTTTAGATTAAAACAACTTTGATGTTTAAAATCGGGAGCGATAGTAAAATGTAACCTTTTCTTTGGCTCATGAGCAACATCTGAAACCTTTTGGTTGCTTAAATAATAATTTCTTAACTCTTGTAGCCTTAGTCCTGTGGAAATATTTCAAGAAAAGCCTGCTAAGCTTTGCACTTCAACTGTGTGTCACTGTGAAGGCTGTTTGGTGTGCTGCCACAATATCAACATTCCTATCTCTGTCCTGAACTGGGGCTACAGTTCTATGACAAGTTAAATTAATCCAAGTCAGCTGCTGTCTCCACCCCCTCCTGTCCTCTGATTAGTGATCTTTTGTGCTTGCACTCACCTGACCCTGAAGTGAGCTACTTCAGGGAGCTAAACTAAGGGATTAGATTTCTTTGTATTGTTGAGATCCCCAAGCCAGCCCTCCCAGCAGACAGGACATTGTCAGTGAAAGAGCAGGAATAGTTGGTGATGTGAGAGGTAGTCAAGACCATTCCAGCTTGGATAGAAGCATTGCAATATGTGGTCAAGGGGCAAAATGCTTTTTCTGTATTAGAGCAGACAGGTGAGGAGACTAGCTTGCCACTGGAGCAGAGGTGGCTTGGGTTGTGATGATGCCTATTTCTGGGAATGTTCATCCATCAGGGCTGATCCACAGTTGGATAATTTGGTGTCCTAGTACTGAAGAGCTGCATTCCCTGTGTTGTGCTTGGCCAGGACCTTTCCTAGGGCACAAACTGCTGGTTAAGCAGTGGAGGAGCACTCTGTAGATTCTTTGGGGGAGGTTAAAGGAGAGCTTTGAGAGAGACTGTTAGAGCTTGGCTGTGATGTGCTGTTGAGAGTTTGTTGAGGACACCAGTTACCATTATGAGCTGGAGCCTCTGCATCCCCAGAGGCAACACCTGTGTTGCTGAGGTCTCCCTCAAAACGGAGAACTACTTGACAGAATTGTTTAAAAACTATGTGAACTGGAAGAGTTACACCAGACTCACACATGGTATAAATAAGTTTAAAGAGGTGTGATAAGGAGTATGTGAATGTTTTAGGGCCAAGGCCAAAATCTTACCTGGTATATCAACACGTGTCCTCTTAAATGCTGGTGCTGTCACTAATCTTACTCACCGGTGCTTGTCACAGTTTCTGCATCTGAATGACAGAAAGAAGGATCTGGAGATATTTAATTATATGAAAACTCTCAAGTTCTGATCAGAGTGATTAGGTGGTAATACCACTGCACAGAAAAAGTATTTTCTGTTTTCTGTCTCTTTATGAAAGCAGGGTGTCAGCATCCTCTAGTTCCCCTCTTTGAGAGGAGGATTTCTGATGTGTGGCTACTTTCTCGTGGTGACAGGAACTTATCCACATCCAGACCTGTATGTGAAAAAGTATTCCTTCAACAACAGACTAATATACAATCTTCTGAGAGGAGGATAAAACTAACTGCAAGAAATGCATCTAAATAATGCTTTTATGGTGCTGGTATTTTTTGTGTTTCGTTGTTTTTCTTAAAAGGCGATAAGTTCACACATCACAGAGTTACAAGTACTTTAAAGTTGTTTAGTAATCCAGATCTTTCCCTTTCTGTGATCCTGGAAAATTTAAGGATATCCTTTGCTGTTGCAACAGTGGCATTTTTTAAAATTGAACATATCCTTTCAGCCGCTGCTCCTGGCTGCACTTTAAGGGTACTTCCTTGCCAACAGCCCTGAGGTGGAGGAGGGAGGCACTTGTGTAACTTACACCCACTGGGATCTTATCCATAGGAGTTAGCAGTATTTCAAAGGTGCAGTCTCTGTCCTTGGAGGTTTTCAAGACCTGACAAGATAAAATCCTGAATGAGCTGGTCTGAGCTCACAGCTGAGCCTGCTGTGAGCAGGAGGTTTGTCTGAAACCTCTGAAGCTCCCCTTCAGCCTGGGCAGTGCTGTGATCCTGAGTCGGATGTATTAGAAACCCCTGGAAATTGAGAGGAATAAAAATTTGCTTTAGTTGGTTTAATTTTTGAGTGGGAAAGTAGAAAGAGTAGATAGTACATCTGACTAAACTATGGAACCTGGAGGTTGGTTGCAAGAATCTGCTGCAGCAAAAGAATAGGGAAGGGTGGACTCTTGTATTTCTGTGTGTAGCTGTTTTGGATTTTTTTTCTCCAAGAAAAGTAAGAATTTGAATTTATGTAGTTGAAGTTACATTTTCAGATTTTTTTTTTTTAGGTTTTGTAAATTTTTGTAAAGATGCTGTTGATTGAAAAATATGATGTCTAAAAATGGGTTTAATTACTGTGTATAATGGTAATGCTGCCCTTGAACTTGCAAATAATTGCACTGTTGTAGGCAAGGAGCACAGTTACTGAAAACTTGTGATCCAAATATTTACTTAAGCTTTTGATTGCAAAATTACATTTGCTTCCTGTTGATGTTTTCATCTTTTACCAGATTTAACTTATCTTTAGTTGTGAGTGAAATGTTATTTCAGTGTTTATTTACCACAGGATAGAAAACATTTTAAGAAAAAGAAAGAGCTTGCTTTTCTTTAACAAAAAGAAAACACAATCCTATTATCAAGTAAATTATATGTGTTAGGACATTAGGACATCATTCTGATTAGAGAGTGTCCTTAAATCTGAATAATGTCAGAAACTGAGGTGGTTTGGCTCCTACTAAAGTAGTCTTTAATGGCTATTTTGTAGAACAAATATGAGGAGGTATTTATCCAAAAACCATGGGAAAGTTGTGCAAATCCTCAAGACTTTTTGTCCCATATGAGCTTTCAACTTGTGGTATAATAAACGGGAGAACTCAACAAGAATATTTATCAAGCTTAATAATATTCCTTGCAGAACTATGGCCTTGAAACGGACAATATGAAGAACCTGGTTCTCAAGCTGCGAGGGTCATCCAACAATCTGCAAAATTACATCAGCAGCCGCAGGAAAAGTTCTAATTACGATGGAAACACCTCTCGCAAGCCCCCCAATGAATTCCTTACTTCTGTCGTAGAGCTTATTGGTGCTGCTAAAGCCTTGCTTGCATGGTTGGACAGGTAAGAATTAAATGGTTTTATTTAAATTTACTGCTCTAATGAATTGCTTCTTTTTGTAGGGCAATTCCTGGATGCTTGGGTGTAAAGATCTTGATGTCACTAACCTCTTTTTTTGGTGTTGCTAGAAGGCCTCTAGTGGATAATTGTAACCTAGGGTAATCTATTCTTGCACTTCCACACTTGCTAAAACCATTGAAACTGTTAACATTGCACACAGACTGGTATTTATAAAAGTAGGAGTGTTCCCTTTCAGGTCAGTTTCTCATACATGACTTTGCCACCTTCTAAATTATTTGTCATTGGCAGGTCCCTTCCTAAAAGGCTTTTAAATGTTCTGCTGAAATCATGGCCTTTACTATGTGATTTGAAAACTGAGCAGTGGGAGAAATTCTCCTTCTGCTGTTTCATTTTCTCTTTTTTTTTTTTTTCCTGATTTATTTTTTTTCCTGGAAAGAGACAGTTATTTTGTGACAGCTGCAGCAGGTCAAGTGCTGTCAGGAGCGCAGTCTGTGATAACAGATGAACATAAATTCTCAAACCCCGTGCTGGCTTTCCTGAGAGGGAAAGTTAGGAGGAAAACTGCACAGGGACTTGCAGCAAGGAGCACTTTTATCCTTTATCCTGCTCTCAAGCAAGAAGCTGGTCTGTGTCCGGGCAGTGATGTTAACAGTTTGTGCCTCTCACCTGGTCCTCTTCTCTCATTCTGTTGCTGGCAGCTCACCCTAAATTTTTTTCTGTAATTCACCATCAGCAAAATTTCAGTCTTGTCCATTACCAAACCTGCTATGGTTACTTCTCAGCCCCTCTTCTAGATTTTGCAGCTGTCTGGAGGGTCAGAGGTGAGACTCTATAGACCCTAAAGCTGCCCTACCTATAATGATTCTTGTCTAAATCTCACTGCACCTCTGTGTGTAAAAGGTGAAAATCGTCTTTTCTTCTTTTAGAGGATTGTTTTTCCCTTGTCCAGTCTTGTTGGAGGTCTCCTCACTGGTAAACCCAAATGTTTAATTTTGACACCACCGTATGATTTGACTTGAGCTTGCAAGTGAGAGAACTGCGGTTTGACAAACTGATCACTTCTTCTGCTTCTGCTCTCTGAACTTGCTTGTCACAGGGCTAGACAATTCCCAGTTCTGGTGCAAGAGTAGAGCAGGACTATGCAGTCAGGAATACTTACATTGTAAAACTATCCCCACACTTGTATCAATGTCAGTGTTGCAGCACTTACTCCTATATGCTCTGCCTCACTGATGGCAGAAGGCTGGTCCCTCCAATCTAAGGGGAGTTTTCTCTTGTTGTAGGACCCCATTTACGGGTATTGCTGACTTCTCATCAATGAAGAACAGAATCATTCAGCTCTGCTTGGACCTCACTACTACTGTTCAGAAGGTCAGCTGATTTCTTTTCCTCTCTGCTTTCCAAAAAGGAAGGAAAAGGGGTGTTTGGGGAAGTAATGTGCTTGCTGTGTGCTGAGTGCTAATGAAAGGCAGTTCTGGGAATGAGAGCTTACTTTGAATGTCCATGAAAGTCAGTTTCAGTTGTCTGTGTTTCTGAGTTGTGGGGTTTTCTGTTGTTCTTTCTGCGCCTCAATTTAATTACCAATTTTGGTATTGCTGGCTGTATGTCAGCTTAAAATAGCTTAAAGGCTACTCATATTTTCTTGAGCTTTGCTAAAAAGAGGTCTAGTCTTTGAAATAGTTGAGCTGCATTTGAAGATTTTCACATTCCAAACAGTGTGTTGAAAAACAGTTATCAGTGCTAACGCTAAACAAAAATATGGCTCCATAGATTATTATACATATGCTTGCAGACTCCACAGATTTTGTCCCATTCAGAATGTTTTAGCCATCAAATGGGAAATGCTGCATGTAATAGAAGGAACTGCCACCTTTATGATACAAATCCCACTAGCCAGGCTGCTTCTGCCACTACTGCAAGACCATGGTATTTTTCAAAACTTTAGTTTACCAGCTGTACGATGAGTGCTTGTACAGGTAATAGCTAAAAGGACATGTAGCAACTGTGGCAATCTGGGCAATTGACATAATTTTGCTCTCTGAATAATACTGCTTGTCTTTGAGACTGTTCTGAGAGCATGGCACTACTTTGGCTGTGAACCACCATGTGCACTTTTCAGTTACAGCGAGACTTGCTCATAACCATTGTTCCATGGACCCTCTGCTGTTTGAACTCTGAAGGACCATGCCCTGTGCCATGTGTAATTTCCTCCCCATGCTGAAGGGATGATGTCAAAGGACAGAAACATCCTAAGAGTTGTCAAGCTGTGATGGCACCTGATTATGTCAGTTGTGTCATTGTGAAAGGATGGTGTGCAGGTAGTCCAAGGTGCACATGCCTGCTGCTCTGTCCTCTCCTTGTTGGGGTGCTCTGTGTGCAATTGCACAGTCAGTGATTTACAGCTGCAGATGTGCAGATTGTGCACTAGAACAGTGTTTCCAGCAGCAGATGGTGTTCACCCAGAGTGCTACAGGAACTGAGATATGAGATTGCTGAATGTATTAATAAAACTGCTAAAAATGGTGTCTAATCTTTCGGTTAGATCAGCCTTTGATGGCAGGGGAATGGAAGTTGTTAACACAACCCTAGCCTTTTAAAGTGTGTCAGACTGCTTCTCTGCCAGTTTGATATGAGCTATAATAAAGAATGGGTTGGTGCATATGAGAAAAAGCATTAATGGGGGAAGAACCAGCATTATTTTGTCCTGGGACTATGCACATATGTTAGAACAGTCTGAAGGAGTCCGCTGATGTGGAAAAGAGATACAGTTGAAAAATCTGTAGGAGGGTTTTTAGACTTCAAAAGTATTTCTTATTAGGGTATAGACTATAGAAGCAGATGGTCAGTTCTAATAGTGAAGAAGCCAGAGTGGTTGTTGTGGAACCAGTGTTGCTCTGCATAATCATAAATGATGTATAAAAGTGGGTAAGTAATAAAGCAAGGCAGGAGTGCAAGAATGTTCTAGTTAACTTTGATGATAGCTATATTGATTCAAGGACAGGACTTTACTCCACTTAAAGTTCTGTGACAAACTTTAAGGTTGAAAAAATAAACACTGTAAACAGAAATGAGTAGAAGCAGAAGGACTTTGCAATATTGAGCATTTTGGCTGCATGATGATAGGTGGCACTTGCTATTGATTTGTGCAGATATATTTAGCAGAGAAAAGCAGGGGAAAGTTTGCCACAAACTTCTCCAGTATCACTCCTTAATCTTATTAAAATGCTTGGGATTTTTTCCTCATAGATATTGTGAATCTTGTTTTATTATTTACGTGCTGTTTTAACTTTTTAATTTGAGAATGTCATTCTCCACTTCAGCTCTTGTGGAAAACAATGACGACTTCTGTAGTTTGTTACATGAACTTGTTTCAGTTCAAAGACTTTTATACCTGGGCTGTGTAAATAATGCCTTGTGTGCAGTCCTCTATCCTTCAGAAATGTCATTGATAGCATGTTTTTTAAAAAATCACTTTCCTTTCTATTTTTAACGGTATGCTTTAGATCCATTTTGATGCCTGGGACATAGGAGTACCTGAGTCAGGGCTTATCAGTGTCAGGCAAACACATCTGCCTGGCTTTCTGAGAATCTGATTTTGTTTGTGCAGGGTTCTGCTTTTCTGGAAAAGTCAGCTGTTGTAATTGAATCCCACATTCTCTTAGTTTTCAAGGTTTATTATTGCTTTCTACCAGGGCCAGAAAATACTTGCTTAACAGTCCTTTTGACCCCTACTGGGTGAAACTAATCTGACTAATCCCTGCAGCATGAATAACTCTATTTTGTTTGAGGTTAAAATGGAAGTTTTGCAAAGTTTTAAGAGATTGTTTGCATGTTTCTTGGTTAATGTAGGGGTTTTGTTCTTGTTTTATTTTTAGGATTGCACTGTGGCTGACATGGAAGATAAAGTCCAGACTGTGGTAAGTTTATGTTTCTGTTGAAACTCAGCTGTCTGCATTCACAGTTATTTTGGTTGCTTCTATGCTGGCTGTATTGACAACAACTTTTCAGTCCCGAATTTATGAGCATATCATGCAAGTAAACATTACTGTGGGTTTTTTTTTGTGAATATTCTTTACTGTAGAGGAAGTCATTGAAGTTTCAGCAGATGGATGGTGTGTGTAATAGCAGAGAGTCAAGTATTCAATAGCACAGAGTCAAGTATTCTGTAAAGTTTCCATAAAGTTTCATTACACAACTATTTTTCCAAGAGAATTTAGATCTCAAATTTTCAGGAGAGGAGTAGTACTTTAGAATGATCATAGGCTAAATAAACCAGTTATGCCTGTGAAGTGCATGTAGTACCTTAATAAGCAGATGCTCTGCCTTATTATGCTTCTTCATGTAAAAAAACTGCCCTGCCACAGAACTGAAGTTCTGTCTCTGTACTTGAGCTTGAGTTTCCAGGGTTGTTTGAATCAGCCTTGTGACCAAAAGCAGAATGTAATGGAATGCTTTTTATATTTTGTAACAGTTAATCATCGCTTCCTGCTTTTGACATGAACCAGGCTGTGCTCTTTGATAAGGCCTTCCGGTAGCTCATAGATGCTTAGGAATTTAGTAGCACAATAACTAAAAATAATTTTGTTCATAAATAATGACCACGTAAAAGGGAGTTTTCTGCATCTTTCTTTTTCCATTTGTGCACACCCACACTGGAAGTAGGTATTGTTGTTTGGAATTCCCTTGTCTGAGCAGTTCCTCACATTCACACTTAAAACATTGTTTTGATTTATTTTATTGCTGCTCTATAAATCTGACGTAAAACGAAACAGAAAACGTTGGAGCTATTGTTTCCAGGGACCATTGTACTCCAAAGCAATGTCTTCCTATGGCATAGCTCCCCACTGTTCTGTAATTGCATGTGCCACTTTGACTGAAAGATTCAAGCCCCTTGTGAAAGGTGACTTACCTTGCTGGTTGCCAAACTGTTTATACCTAACTACTGTACTGTGTATTAATCCTCTCTCCCCTCTCCTTTAAGCTTTTGTAACCTCCTTTGAGAGTCAGCTGTGCTCCAGTTGATGTCGAGATGGAAAATATAGTGGGACATAATGCAATTTGTGAGTGTAGAGAGGGCACAGATTTTTTGACTTTTTTTTGGTGGATTTTTTGTGGGTTTTTTTTTTTCATGTTTAGTTAGGCATTCTGATAGTTACATGTTCTAGAAGGCAAAGCCATTCTGCCTTCAACTTTACTGTCACACATGCCAAGGTCAGAATTAGCCGTTAGTTATAATGTTGGCTTGGGATCAGTTATGTTTTGGTCAAAAGGAAATATGAACCTTGCCTGTGTAAGCATTCCAGAAGAGGTCAGTTCAGAGGCATAGTAGAGAGAAGTACTGCAGAGGTACTTAAGTGCTGGATGTCCTACCTTGTACTGTAAAGCTTTCTGCAGATATGTCAGTGGCCAGCACATCACGTTTTGTTACACGTGGACAATTAGATTCTCATAGCAGAAATACAGATCAACATGTAGAATTGGCAACTGTTCTCACAAGGAATCATCAAAATGTTTCAGTATTTTAATGGGTTGTATTTTGGTTGAAGCAAACAAACCCCAGATCCAATTTTTTGCTATATTTTGTGTGTTTATTTTTTTAGCTGGAGGATGTGTCAGCATCTGTTAGCAGTGGTAAGATGGCACTGATGGAAACAGGTTGTTTGTGCTGGGTTACACTAAGGATGTAGACATGCTGTAGAATAGATCTGTACAAATGAGTCTTCTGTGGGTTTAGAACTCCTTTTCTTTACATCTTTTGGAAATTGAAAGAAGCCAGGAGAGAGTTTTCCTAACTGTTTTTTGTATGTTCTCAATGCAGGCCAAGACTTTAAATGGCATTTGTGATAAAGCCATCCGATCAACTACAGACCCACTGATGAGCCAGTGTGCGTGTCTGGAGGAGGTCCACTTAACCAATATTAAACCTGGGGAAGGCCTGGTAAGAAGCAATTCTGGAGTGTCCTGATGTTCCCAGTGTTTAATAGATAGCTCTGTGAGTCAATGCAAGTGTGTATTTATAATAAGGTATTTCAAAACCACCATCTGTGGGGAAAAGAAAGAGGCATGGGGAGGAACTCTAAAGATCAATTGTCAGGTGGTGTGCTGGAGTGGCTGCCAGGGACAGACATGCACAATAATAGGTTGGATCCCAAATATAATTTCTGATTCTAAATTGAATTTTTTTGTGTTAACCAGGATATTGGAGAATTTACAAATAACTGTGAAGCCAGTAGTTGGTTTTTTTTTTTTTTCAGGTTACTGTAACCACTTGTTTTTCTAGGGGGTCTGGGAGAGGGAGAATGTAATGAGAAATGATGTTTGTGTTTTGAAAGATGCTTTTTTATGTGTTTATAGCAAGATTGAGATGAATATGAGAATTTTGGTGGTTTGCTTTTAGCAGGAAAATGAGAATTTAAGTGCTTGGTGACCGTGTCACGTTACTGACTTGTTCATTCAGTGGATTCTGCTTAGCTGAGTGCTGGTTATGAGAAACTTAATTTGAAATCTTAGTGGATTTTCTGCCTAGGGAAGAGATGTGTTAGAATGAATTGGAGGGAATTTAAATTTTCACAGGCATTTGTATTCAGCCCTAGCCCTGAAAGCAGGAGAGATGAACATTTTTAGAGAAAGCTGCACAGTCTTATTGTGCTGTATAGTTTTACCTAGACCAGAGGATTTGACTGAATCAGTCACGCATTCTTGGAATTATGGGTACCTCTTTGTTGATGCATAAGGTACAACGAAGCAGTCAGTCTAACTTGGCCTAAGTAAGAAACAAGGAGTTGGGTACACACAATTGGATACTGACAGGAAGACAGGCAGGGAATTGGCTGGAGAGGACAGATGATCAAGAAGATCATCTGTTTTTCCACCTGCTTTTAAAATGAGTGTGGTAACTTCAGGCAGCTAAGGTGCTTTCAGCTCCAGAGTGACATCCAGTTCTGTACTTCTCAGTGTGAGTGTTTCTAACAACAGATATTATTAGAAACCAGTGTGCCTGGTCACCTCTTGTGGGGAAATCTATGTAATTTCTAGTTAATAGCCTGTTTGTGATTTTTAATTTGGTGCTCTTATAGTCAACACCCACTTCATCAATTTTGTCCTTGTATTCACACTCAGCATTAACATATAGAGCCACAAATACTCTGCTGGAGCTTTTAGTGCTTATGTGAGCATTGTGGTTATGAGGCAGTCTGTATATTGACTTACCAAGAGAAGCTGTAAAAGAACATGTCAGCAATGTTTGTAGCCCACCTGTAAGTGTGCTCTGTGTGGAGAGAAATGGTGGCCACCTAATAAAACCTGTAATTCTCTAGTGCAGGCTGGGTAGTAAGGAAATAAAGTTCTGTTCAAGGCCAAAGACTGACAAGGCAGCAAAACCAGCAGTGTTTTGGTATTACCAACCAGACAGTATTTCTAAATTGCATTCCATATACTAGGTTTTTTAAGTCATTATAAATATTATAATGAATTACAGTAAAAGTGATCTGTGAAGAACTTTAGAGTGTTGTAATGTTGGACCACATGCTTTTCTAGGGAGAATATATGAATTGTTAACTGGTTTTAATAGTGTTTTGAGTCTGTTGCCAGCAGTGGTTTAATCAGATAAGCTGTGTGGTTTGTTCTGCCTTTAAACTTGTTTTTCATTTTTTCCTTGTATTTAGGGAATGTACATAAAATCAACTTATGATGGATTGCATGTAATTACTGGAACTACAGAAAATGTAAGTGAAGTAAATGTAGACTAACTCAGTAGCTTTGATTTAGTTTGACTTACTGCTTTTTGTTGTTTTACATATGACTTGCATGGTAGTATCAGCTTTAAATACTGTGTGATGTGTCATTTGCTTATCCACATTTTTAAATATTTTGTGCCTGCATGTTTCACTGTTAGTCCGATTAAACCAGTTTCTGCAAGTACACAAATTAGTTCAAATGCTTGGCATTACAGTAATTGCTTTAATAGGTTACTGTATCTGCTGTTCTGAGCCCTTATGGTATCTTGCTTAACAAAGTCTTGGATGTATTTGCTCTCCACTGGCAAAGGCAATCTCCCCTAACAAGAACTTTATGTGGTAGTGTGCTAAATTCAGTAATGAGTAATGAAATCAATGAGCTGTCCCGTGACAAAATTACCTTGCAGAATAACAAGACTATGAACAAGTAAGACTTTAAGAGGGGTCAGCAGGAAGGGAAGAGTTGGCAAGAGAGGCAGCTAGTTTTTACTGCAGGTGGTTGCTTGTTTTATTTGTACACTATGAGTCCTTTGTAGCTGAGAGTTTATTGAAGGCTTCTGGGCAGCCCTTGAAGGAGTGGACCTCTAGCCAGCAGCTGAGGCTGGCAGGTGATGCTGTGGTGTTTTCAAAACAGACTACTGTACAAGAGCAGTGACTGAAAGAAAAAAGAGCAGAGAAACTTGGCTTTTGCAGCAATGCTTTTTTTTTTTTTTTCTTTTTTTGTACGAATAAGAAAGAACCAGTGGTTCTAGTTGTTTCCCTGCCAGGTCCAGGGATCAGGCAGGAGAGGGTGGAAAAATTTGTGCTTGCAGTTCAGAAAGCTTCTGTAGCTTTTATGCTATTGTCCTGGCATAACTCTGTATAGGATCTGCCACAGATACCAAGTCCACTTTTGCAGTAATTTTAACATCTTATGAGTGCGAAAGAATGTAATGTTGACTGCTGGCAAGTTGCTTCTGCAAGTAGGTCTTATTTTGGGTCTGTGTTCCTTCTGTAGCTTTGAGTGTTGACCTAAGTGTCTGCTTTTTTTTATCAACACTGGTTTTTCCTTTGGGCAAATGCCTTCCTTTGGAGCAGCAAAACTTGACAAGTGGCTGAGAGATCTGTGAACAACTGATGTCTTTATGGTGGTGTGCTATCATTTAGAAGACACAGGCTGGACCTTGGCTCAATTTTCTTGCTAGGTTTAGAATGGTATTTTAGTAGCTGTCCCCAGGAGCTGGTGTATGGGAATGCAATGGAATTGCACCCCTAAACTGACAGTACTGAACAACAGAAGAACTGGGGAAGTCCATTTAGTACAAATCAGCCGAGAAGATTGCTGAGCTGTGCCATCTTACGTGTGACTTCACATGTCATGTTGGCCTAAAGCTAAACTTTGCTCTTTCCTCTGTTCTCACAATGGGATTCCAGTGTCTGTGCTGTGTGACCTGTCATTTGCTGCAGGAGTTCTCTGTGCAAGGGTCCCCCACCCTCCCTCAGGCGAGCTGTTGGTCACCCAAAGGACAGCTTGAAATGAACTTTGTTTTTCACAAACTTGACTCTGGCCCAGCATTTTTTCATGATCTTGGTTGACTCCTCTATATGCAGCTTTCCACAGAGGCATTTCCTCTCAGAGGAAGCAAGAAGACAATGAAGAAATGGGGTTACTCATGATAGCTGGAGCCTCCCACAAATTCCCCCATATTTTCTTCCTTTGTTGCACTGTTTATTCTTACAGTTCTTTCTCATAACAAAATTACTCAAGCTGTAAAGGTGTGATGAGGTGGAGAAGGGAGTCCTTAATCCCAGTGCTTAGTTCTGGAGTCACTGGGAAGAGCTGGCCTGCTGCCTGGAGGTTACTCATGGGGTGGGGGCAATGGGAGGAGATGTTGTCCTGTGACCAGGGTGCAGCATGTACCAAGGTAGTATGTGTGTGTGCTTTGGGTGTTGTCAAGGCTGGTAGGTGCTGGTGTGTTGTAGCGGTGAGAGTGTTTTTAATTAACTGCAGCAAGGGCTGGTGCATTGCACCAGCTGTTGATAAATCTAAATATTGACATATTTATCCATTCCTTGCTAACAGCTCCCCAGAGCTTAGGTTTTGTTCCAAGAAAATTGTATTTTAAAGTCTATTATTATTAGATAGGTATTTGAATAATACCTGTCTATGTACATTTGATGTGTGCAAACATATATTTTTATCTGCTGACCTTGGTGGTTCAGGCAGGCAGTTTCACATTAAAGTCAGAAGCTGTTATTTATATTGCAAGACAAAAAAGGGAAAGTGCAATGGATCTGTCTTGTGGATTGGAGGGCTTCTGGTCCTTTGTTCTGTACCTTCGAAGTCTTAATGTATTTTTTTCAATCAATATACATTTATTTGAAAGCTGTTTGAGATGGTTGTTCTGTTAGGGCAGAAATCTTCAGTCCTCTCCCACTACTGTCTAAAACTATAGTACAAACTGGAGGGAAAAGGAGAGTGGAGACTGTCCCATGGCTTAAGTACAATTTGGCCTGTAAGAGATAGAGGCTGTGCCTTCTCCCTTCCCCTTTAGCTCCCCCAGTATAAAAATAAATAATTAGATTAATGCATTTACATTTCTCAAGTCACCAGTAGATGTGAAAATTATATACATGGAAGAGCACTGCTGATGCAGCCGTTGATTTAGCCTGTTGGGGGTTGTTATAGCAGCACATGACTCTTGTTTTCCTCTTTGTAGTCCCCTGCTGATCGCTCTCAGAAGATTCATGCTGGTGATGAAGTGATCCAGGTTAATCGGCAAACTGTGGTGAGTAACTTGCAGCATTGCAGACCTTCCCTTATGCTTGCTCTGCACCACAGGTGCTGAATGGATAGGGTCAGGAGGCAGTTCTGGTGTTTTCCTGGTGAAATGTCTAAGGCTTTTTAACATTGTGTTTGAAGACGTATTTATTTTTTACAATATTTTGATAAAATAAATACACAATATTTCATGTTTAAATGCTTTATGCATCATATTAAAATAGTTTTTGTTGCATTTAGGACCTGTTTCTAGATGCCTTGTTACAGTCCACTGAAATGCAGATAAAGAGCTTTAAAAAGCCCCCCCCAGTAATTTGCAAATGATTGTCAAACCATTTGAATCTGGGAACTTGGATGTAATGATTACGTTTTTGCTTAGCACAAGTAAACAATGCCTTCCAATGTGAGAAAGAAATGTGATAAAAGTAGTTCACTGTGAATCCCTGTGTCAGTCAATTTGAGCATATCCATGCATCCTTCTAGGACTGGAACTGAGGTATAAAGGACGCTGCCTGATATCTCAGTGTTTAGTTTACAGTTTAAATAGAGAACTTTCTTGGGAAGAAAATGAATGACCTTGCAAAAATGAGCTTTCCAATTATTTTCTTAATTCTTAAAACGGCTGTTTTGGATCTCTTATCTTAGGTTTATGTGAAAACAAGCGGTTTGACTTGGGGGATTTGGGTTTTTCTTGTTTGTTTGCTTTCAGAAAAGAAGTGCTAAATAAAAGATACCTTTATTCTCTTCCAGGTTGGATGGCAACTAAAAAATCTGGTGGCCAAATTGCGAGAGAATCCTGCTGGAGTTAGGCTGCTGCTCAAGAAACGTCCTACAGGCTCTTTTCATTTCACTCCTGCTCCACTGAAGAACCTGCGCTGGAAACCTCCCTTGGGGCAGGTGAGAGCCTGCCAGCTCCACTCTGATCTCAGGATGGGAATGTCTTGGTTGGAACTTAAAAAAGAGAAATCCCGGAAATGCTCCAGAAGTTCCTGTATTTGTGTATAGGTCAAGGCAGGTTAGGTGAAATGGCTGTCTTCTTATGGTCCCTAGATAAAAGGGAAAATGCTCTTCTCTTTTTCCTTTTTCTTTTTTTTCCTTGCAACCAGATAATGCCCTCTTGCTACACAAAGGGACTAGGTGTGCTGAACATTTTAATCAGTTGGTGTGCTACTGGGAGAACTTATCTTAGGCAAAACTGCTGATATGTATGGAATTCATCAGCTTGGAGCAATAAATAATTGCTTTCTCTATTTATCACAGTAATATGTTTTTGCTGAAATAACTTAGATTGTTCTATGTATTTGTCCTCTTTTTAGTCCGGTGAAGGGCTGGAAAGAGTGTTTTTCAAATTATTTAAACTCCTTGTTTAAATAAGATTTGGTTGTTGGGCAATTCACGGGTTGAGTACTGAGGAGACAGAGAAAGCGATGTTAGTTATTCTTAAATAAGCAACCAATGGCTTGTTGTATTAGGAAGCTTGGACCTTAATACTTGCAGGAGGAAACAACCTAATTGAATTTAAACCACTTACCTGAAATTCACAAAAGCAGGGAGAGTTCCCACTCCTACTCCTGTTCTGATACAGGTCACCCTGCAGCTGTGGGGATAATTTCAACCTGTGAAATGCGGATGGCTATCTTGGTGAAGGCAGATTTCTCTCAAACTGGGTAGAACATGTGTACTTGACTACTTGTTCATCCTTCCTTTCACCAATGCCTGTGTTCTGTTTTTGTGGCATCATGCCTGACATGTACTACCAGTGTGAAGAGCTGGGGTTGGCTTACAGGCTATGCCAAAGCAGCGTTTCCTTGGGTGAGGGAATGATGAGAGAAGCCTTTTTACAGTTCTGGGTTTCTGTGTACTGACTGTGAGAAGGCAGTTGCTTGTTCAGGAGTGTCATTAGCTAAGTGGACAGGCCCTTGACAAAAAGAAGAGAGTGCAGTTCTCTTGCCTGAGAAAGGTTAAAGGGTCTTTGAAACATTTTCTCTCCTAGAGGCAGACAAGAGCCTGGAAAGATACTGAGAATATATAGAATGAGCTACAACGATGAGCAATGCTAAATCTATTTTTAATTTACTTCCCTGGCCCTAGTTATATCCATTGATCCAATTTATGGTTTACTTTACCATATTCCTGTCTATGCCCCAGGCATTGGATTGTGTGGAATAAAGGTAGCATATGCTGGCTTCACAAGGCATGCAAATCATATCTCTATTTAACAAATTGCATTCTTTTAAGGCATCTAAAAATAGAAGAGGGGGTTTTGTCTCAGTTGCTTTTTTTTGTCTGTGGAATTTACAGGAAAAATAGAACTGGAAAGAGCAAAATATTCTTCAGCAATGCATTACCCATGATAGGACTTATGTAGGAGGGCCCGTAAAGCTAGCCAAAACTGGGGGTGGAGGAAAATGTAAATTCTAAGAGTTTATAAAGTATTCATACAACACAGAGACAGTAGTTCACTAGGGGATGAAAATGGTACTATTGATAATTAAATTATCTTTTTGTGAACAATAAATGAATGTTCAGATGTTTGATACCTGTCTAACGTTTCAGACCAGTCCTCCACCTGCTCCAACTTCAACTCAGTCACCAGAAAGCACCGTGGATACCTCACTGAAGAAAGAGAAGCCAGCCATTTTGGATCTGTACATACCCCCGCCACCAGCTGTTCCATATTCTCCTCGGTATGCAAACATGCACTACTGAACAAAAAACTGCTTCATTGCACTTGCTTCTGAGCTGCCTTGCTGTTAGAGCTCTGCACAGATTAGCTTGAGGAAACTGCTAATCTCAGACTTTCTTCTAGCTGCCCAAATGAATTGGATTGCTTAGACTTATGCTTAAATGCATATACTGCCAAGATTGTAACAGATTTTATTACTAGAAGATTACTGTGTGTCACTGAGATCAGTTATTCCCAGAACATGAAGCAATTTCATCTCTGGTTTTGTTGAGGAGTTATGTTTCTGACACTGTTCAAATCCAACTACACGCAGCAAGAAATAATTTTTGTCTGTGACTTTTTTGTACTGTTGGATTTTTTTTTTTTTTAGCAAATTAACTGTTGTGGGAGTTAGGATAGAACGTCACATTAAATGATGCCTATCACGTTAAATTTTTAAACTTGTAAGTTGTTTAAAACAAATATGTTCCCACTGAAGGGAAGGGAGAGTCAATACACCAACTTTTTTTTTTATCCCGCGGTGTAAGCTATAAAAATGCAGACCTGTATACACAGTGGGAGGGAGAGTGGTGTGTATGGTAAGGCTGACTGTTGTTTGTTCTCAAGTTCATGTTGACTCATGCCAGAACCCTGCCAGCTGATCTGGGAAGGGGATGGAAAAAAGAGTTTTCAGGCAAGACATGAAAGGCAGGCATGTTTCCTGGCTGTCCCTGACACTTTGGGTTATGCGTAGATAGCCCAGCATGGAAACTCAGACCTTTTGCTGCAGGCCTTGTGGGAGAGCACTTGCCTTCTGTCATGTGAGAGCTGATACAGAGACAGAGGTTGTATTCCTGCAGCCTTTGGGGCAGGGCTGGAAGGGGGGGCTCTCCAAGGTAGGGTGTTTTTGCTGAAGTTAGACCTACCTTGACCACTTCTCTGCCTGGTTTTATGGTTACACATGCTCAGTTCTTATTTAAAAAAACCTAGATCCTCAAATCTTTTGGCATAATAACAAGCATATAGATTTAGCAGATTAATGCCTTAGTCTTTTTTTCAAATCATTAAATTTCAAGCACATTTGTGAATTATGTCCTTGTGCTCAATTTGTTTATCTGTCCTAAAGAGACACAAAATTATATAAAGCTTCAGATGCCTTTAGACCTGAATCCCTGTTGAAAAGGGGGGAAATCACAATATGAGCTGTAAAACTTGTCCTGGATGATGTGTGGAAGGGGGAAGGCATCTTGACTTCGACTATTAAAGAAGTTGTGGCAGGCAGGAAGAGGAGCAAGGGCAATTCTTTTGCCTTCTGTTTGGCCATTTATTTTTCCCTCTGCATGTTTTGCTTTTCTCTTGAAATAGTGGTGCATTTGTGTGTTAGTTGGGTTTTTTTTTCTCTCTTCCCATCCTGGCATGGATCTCCTCTGGTCCTCACTTGCAGGCAGAGAGCAGTGTTTGTTTTCCTTCCCCTCAGCACAGTCTCCACATGGTGGTGGTGTAGGAGAGCTCTGCACATACACGCAGTTGTGGTGTAAGATTTGAGTGCAATTTTTGGTGTCTGCATCTCCATAAATAGCTCCTTCCTGTTCACTGAGCTGTAGTATTCTTGCTGGAGAGCTGGACAAGTGGGCCAGGGACTGCTATGAATACTGGGTATATGTGTGCTTAGACTGTCAGCTGTGTGTTTTAATGCCTGACTTGGCTAATGGTTGCTTCAAGCAATAGGATTGAACATGTACAGAGAAGGGGAAAAAGCCTCCAGGCAAATCTTAATTTGGAGGGTAGCTTCTCTTCCAAAAGTACTTGCAGAATTTAGTTAAAATCATATATGTATGTATATATACACACACACAATGAATCTGTGACTGAAACTCTCAAGGGAGAGAGAAGGTGGTAAGTATTCAGTGACAGTTATTGGACTCCTACAATGATTGAAAAACAGAGTCCCTCAGATGAAGGTGATAGGTGTTACCATTACACAGAGATGGATAAATTTATGTAGCACTCATGAGTCACAGCTATGTACTGAGCAGGCAGTGAAACTGGGGCCTTGGTGCCTTCAGGACAGAAGGGTCTCATTTATCAAAATCTTTTTCAGGAGTGGAGCTTCTAAAGTTCTCTGTGTGTTAAATTACTGGCTTGTTAAGAGGGAATTAGCATGGCGGGGTTGCTTTCTTTTCTCCGTGGTAAATATAATGAAGTCTTCTACCACCTGACTTATTCGGGTGCTTTTTCCAGCTTGTTTGCAGGACAATGGCAGTTGTCACAAGCATGACCGGGTGCTAGAAGTATCTTTCAAACCTACTCATGTCTGTAGCATTAAACTCTTTTAAGCCACTAACTGAAGTGACATGTGCTTTCAGAGATGAAAAGGGGAGTTTTGTGTATGGAGGAGGCAACAAACGCGGTCAGCCACTACCTGGGTCCAAGGGCGCCGAGTCTCCCAATTCTTTTCTGGATCAGGAGAGCAGAAGGCGAAGGTTTACTATTGCTGATTCAGATCAGTTGCCTGGGTATCCCATGGAAGTAAATATCTTACCAGCCAAGATGAGAGAAAAAACGCAGTCCTATGGTGAGTTCATTCCTCTCTCATTATCGCTGTTGCAATAAGGGCTTTGGTCAGTCCGAAATGATTTTTATTAGTAAACTGCTCATCAGACTTGATGGAATTTATGAGCATTCTCTGCAAATTGTGAATGAAATTCTACATCTGAAATAATTTCACTTAAATGTTCTTATTTCTTTAACGGATATCATTCAGCTGGGCTCTGCTGCTACAGAAAGCCATTTCCATGTGTGTTTTGGTTACAAGTTATGTTCACTCCTGCTGTAAATCAACAAGAGGGTGGCTGTTCAAACTCAGCACATTAATTTCTTATATGTCACCAGTGGAAGTATCTTAAAATATTTTTTTTCTTAAAATTTGAACTCTATTGCTTATCTCTTCCTTTAACTAGGACAAGTGAAAATTTAAAAATTGTTTTCCTAAACTTTATGTAATTCTTCATAACCTTCTCTGTTGTCTCTAGGAAAACCTCGTCCTTTGTCAATGCCTGCTGATGGAAGCTGGATAGGAGCTGCAGAACCCTTCTCTAGGCCACGAGGATCAGGGAGAAAAGGCAAGGTTTTAGGTTTTATCCCTCAGTCTAATCTCTTCCTGTCCAAAATTTCCTTGGGGTAAATGGCATGAATGTGTTTAAATTAGGAATGGAGGATTATGGTTTGCATATTGCTGAACTGATCCAAGATGACTACTATTGGGTTTAGCAGGAATGCCAGATGGTAGTTGTGAAAATTGTGATGGGACTCAAACCTGTCTTAGAATTGTAGTGAGTGTTAAAAGTTAGCTAGAATGACTGAGGCAGATATGTACTTGTTACTTCATAGCAGAGGTTTACCATTCTGCTCTTGCACACACTCCTTTCTCTTCTGCGTTTAATATTGGTCATGTAACTACTTTTTTGCTAAGTCTTTGTGTAGCTCACTGTGGAGGCTGTTGTAGAAGAAAGCTTATTCTCAAAATGTAAAACGTAGGGCCTTTTAGGAGCTGCTTTTTACTGCTACTGCTGTTAAAAAGCGGCATGTTCTGCAGGCATCACTGAATGGCAGAGAGACAGAAGCTCATAACATTGGGTGTTAGGTTGGATGGCTTTTTTACTTCCCACACTCTTCTCCCCACCCTCTTTTGCATCTGAAAGACTATTTACATCCTGTTAGAGTGGGAAATAAGGATGACTAGTTTATTCTTGGAATCAGTTATGGAAGCTAATGTCTAATTCTGGGTAAAATCAAAGCTGGATTCTATTACTGTCATGCAAAAACAGAAGCTGATAGCAAGAAGCATCAACCTGAAAGGATATTAGAAGTGAGCTAAGTGACAAGTCTCACAGAGCAATCACCAGGTGGCAGGACTGGTTTTTGTGTGTATGGTGTTTTGTTTGGTTTTGCTTTTGGTTTTGTGTTTCCTTTTTTTAATACTTGAAATGTACCTACGTGCTGCAGGCTTGTGTTTAAGCTGTATTGGATCAGAAACAAAGGCCTGCCTAGTCCAGTAGGATGTCTGTAGTAGCAGCTGCCTTGGTCAGGTGTCTAGGGAAGAGTCAAAATGGAAAAAGCATCATGAATCTGTGGTCAAAACCAGGGAGGGAAGTACTTATATCTTCACCTGTAAAACTGTTTTCTCTTGTCCAGAGTAGTATTTGTAGATTTTAAATTACTCATGAGTTACATTGAGAAATACATAGGTTCAACTCTGGTCTCTTCAGCGTTTTGAATAACACATTAGAAGAAGGTTTGTTACATCTCCCCCATGGTAGTTATTTGCATGAAGGCAGTCTGTGCCAGCATTTTTGGGGTGTATAAATCTGGAATGTAACAGTCAAATGTTATCTTCTGTGTATGGATTTATTTTATTTGTGTCACTTAAAAAACATTAATGATGTAACAAGCCATGAATCTATTGACAGCTGCTTCTGTCCAAGGGTTTTATGAACAAAAACCCAGTTCTAGGTTTGAAGTGTAACCAGAATGCTTTTATAAAACAGAAAATGTTAATGGAGGGTTTTGAAGTCAGCAGTAATTGGTTTTCCTCCTCCTGTTTGTACAGGTGACGATGTCCTCTGCAGGTACTTCAGTAACGAAAGGATACCCCCAATCATTGAAGAAACCCCCACCACACAGCACCCTCTCTCCAGGCCAGTGTCTGACAAGCAGTTAGTGAGGGGAACGGATTACATTCGAGGCAGCAGGTGTTTTATGAATACAGACCTCCACAACAGTGCAACAATTCCTTTTCAAGAGGAAGGTGCTAAAAAATCATCAGTTACATCGTCCACAAAATCCTCCTCGGCAGAGCCCTCGCTGCTGGTCAGTTGGATCACGAGACTGAAATTGTTGACTCATTGACTGTTGTCTCCAGCGCTGTTACCAAGTGCCTTTGCTTGTTGGTCAGGCTTCTCTACTTTGCAGCTTAACTGACACACAGTGACTAATGCAGTATTCTTTTCCTGGAGAATCTTATATTTTTGCCTTTTTGTTTGTCATTTTTGATGGATCAGAGGGTTTCATAATGCAAGGAGGGAAGAAAGATAAAGATCAAGTTCCTCTTCCTAGCCTAAAGCTGAAGGCATTTATTCCCGTGGAAATGAGTAAAATTTCAGTGAGGTAGAGGCCACACATGACCTGGAAAAAGCATAATGACTCAGAGGAAAGCATTGCATTACTGTGAAGTCCTGTGGCACTTTAGTTGTCTGAATGCTCAGAGGCTGGTGTGGCTGGCTGGGTGTTGGAGTATCCAGAGCTCACAGAAGTTGTGTCACTCTCCTGACTGGGAAAATAAGCAGGGAAACAGCAGTTCTGTGCAACCTAGTGATGCTGTTTCAAGTACTTCATGAGTTCAACCTTGTGAGGAAGAAGTAGTAGTGTTACTGTTCTTTCTCTGATATCCAGAGTTCCTATGAAGTCTTAGGAAGAGAGTTCTCCTATTCAGAGATTTTAGGAAGTTGGACTAATTTAATTATAAGTCAATCCAACCTTATATATAATCTATTTTATTGAAATCACAGTACGAATGAGAAGCACTGAACAACTGCAGTGCTCATCTGTAGAGGTATATGGATTGCTACAACATGCCAAGGAAATGCATCTGTAGAGGTGGTAAAAGAATATATATTTTTTCCTTAATTGTTTAAGAATGACTTGCTGTTAACCAAAGTAACCTTTTAAAGACTGTCCTGTTGGATTTACAAGAACTTTTACAGTGGTTCAGTTTTTGAATGATGTGCTGTTTTTATGAAAAATATGTTCTATCATACACTACAATTGTAAGACATCTTGCTATTTTCTATATAGCTCTAATTTTTACCCCTCCAGAATTTTAAAGTAGCATTGGGTGTTTTGGGAGGAAAATAAAACTTGTTTAACAAAAGAGGAGGATATTAAAGAGGTATTGTTTAAGAAGGAATGTACATAAGATTGTTAGAATGCAAACAGTTGTGTTTAAAGTTATTTAAATGTTAAATATAGTTGTATATATTTTTACATTTAAACAGATACAGTTTCTACCTTCCTGTATTTGCAGTATTGGGCACAGCTTAGTCAAATGAAAAGAAAACAAGATTTTGTATTACCTTCTAATTGTAAGACTAACTATTTTTATAGATGATACATTGCCAACAGCCTTTACTCCTTTAGTCTTGCTGAAAAGAAGGATTTATATTTAATAATTGGTGGGGAAAGAGGGAAGTTAAATGCTAGTTTGCACTTTGGACTGGGGCAGGAATCACATGTGATAACAGAAGTGTTAAGAACACACTGTAATTCTGTGAAGATGTGACCATTCAACTGCTTGAGGTTATGAAGCTGTGCTACAGCCCTGCAGGGAGAGACAGGGTGTTTAATTCACTTCTCAATTAATTATGTTTGATTGTGACTCACTGATGACTGGGGGCACTGGTTTGGACCTTTCTGATCAAAGCAAGTTGTAATATGTTTGTTTTGTGCCACTCTCCTCCACTCCCCGAGATGGCAGTCTGTACTAGAGACATGACCAGAACTGCTGCTGTGCAGTTGAACACTCCAACAGTTTGGTCCTGCCACCAAGATAAGGGCTGAAACTGCCATGTTGTAGGCTGTGTGTAGTATAGTCCAGCCTTAAATTGGCTGAACTGTTCTAAGGATGTTGTCTAAACAAGACTTTTAAAATGGAAATTTTGTTCACCTTCAATGTCATGTTTTCTGTACTTTAAAACTGAATGGGGACCATCATGCTTAACTTCTTATTGTGTATAGTGAATGTAGAGGATGCTCTACAGTTTAGGGGTAAAAAAAGTCCCACATATCTAGAAATAAATCATAGCTCATATCTTTCTGGCTTAACCTGAGAAAAATTCTGCTTTTATGTAAAAACTTGGCTCATTTCTTGATGTTGAAGGTACATATATCTGTCCTATCAACAACTATGTCTAGGCTGACTTCCCTAATGAATATAATGTACGTTTCCAGATACCCTGCCATGGTACAGTGCTCTGAATACTCTGTCACAGTGGCAAAACAACACAGTTAATTGGAAAATATCATTAAGCCCACAAAAATGGGAAAGAATATTTAGTACTCATACATATATGTATAGCAAGGAATGTGTACTTTTGAAATATTGAGCAGTCTTCTGTTTTATTCTGTAGAATATGTGAAAGCCAATACCTTTGGTTTCCCTTATATAACCATTACAAGAAAATCCTATTTTGGATGGTAATGTGTGAGAGGAAGTAAGACATAAAAATTACTATTAATGACTTGTAGAGACAGAGTTCAGGGCAATTCTCCAAGCAATGTGTTTCCTGTAGTATTTTGGCCAATTAAATTAATCGGTGTTTGGATTCTGGATGACCAACAGAAGTGGATATAGTACTGAGTTATACTAATTTTGTGCTGATCAATGAGTCCATAATCTTTTCTTCCTCATAAGCAGGGCTTGTTTTAAAACCAGCATGCTCCATACTCTTGGTGCTCACTGAACAGAAAGGGGAGAAATTTAAATTCAAAACTTAACCAAACCAGGAAACAGATATGGTGAAGACTAGTTTTATAGCTGGAGAGGATAAAGAATTTTCTTCTTGCATAAATGTTTCATTAGTCCAAATCTTATGTACTGTTTTATTACATCGCCAGCAGGTAGTCTTCACAAACTGCTCTATATCTGCAATCACATCCTGAATAGACCAAGTTAAACCCCTTATCAGGCTTTAACTTAGACCCTGATGATGAATTCAGCTCAAACCTTTTCTTTGCAGGTTTTACTTCTCTAGGAGCTTTTCTGCATTCATCATTCAGTTTTTGGAATATCTTACACATTATCTGGGCGTCAAGGCTTTTGTGTGCACACATTCGCAGAAATGCCTTTGCCAGCAGGGTTGGTATCTCAGAGGAGTGTGAATTTGTGTTTTCTGCACTAAAATATTCTTCCCCCAATTTCCACTGTACTCTAGTGCACCATCTCAAAGTGTGAGATAGAAATGCTCATGGACAATTGGAAAGAAGTGTTGTGTCCTTTGGAGTATTGTTGAATACTCCAATATTGTTGAAGTGTTGTGTCCTTCGTCCTGCTGTCTTCTGTGGCTGTGGCTTCCTTCCTCTCTGTAGCCTGAGCTTTACTTTGCACATGCTGTGGTTATGGAGCAGGTGCTCTTTGTGGCCATCGTGTAGGAATGCTTTTGTCACCTTACAGGCTGTAAGGCTACTGTTATGGGCAAGAGCTCTTGAGACAGCCACTGACTTAACCCAGCATGTTCTGTGATTCACTTAAAATGTAGAAAGAGCACTCCAAAAAAACTCAGTTTAGAGAATGAAAAAGGAGGGCCAGGCTAAGCTAAATGTATGGGTTTGTGTTGTTTCAAATGCTGCTTCACCTGTGTGGCAGTAAGTCTGCAAAGAAAACACTCCACACAACTGCAGCATGCACGTTTGTTTCTACCGCTACATTTGTATGATGCTAGAATATGAAATGAGGGCAGTCATTCAGTTATACATAGTTCCACACACCACCCTTCAGCTGTAAGACGTATGACAAAAGCAGTCAAGAGCTGCTGTCAATATGTAATTTCACCAAATTCTGCTGCCTGTGCTGCTGCTGCAGCAGTTTAAAATAGTAACCTCTCTGTATCCTATTGCCTGCGCGGTGCAAGCCCAGCTCTCTGTCAAGTCCCTAACTATCAGTTTTGGCTTCTTTTGTGGTAGTTAGCAACTGCTGGTATGATTGTGTCATTCCCACAGGGCTTTGTGCAGTGGTCCAAAAGCATAGTTAGTTTGGGTTATTCTGGACTTAGTCCACAAGTGGAAAGTCAAATTTAAGAACAATATTACTGATCCAATATCACTTAAGAGTTGGGTTTGGGTTTTTTTAAAATACATACTAAATATGAAACAGGCAGGAGTTGTTTGTTGTGGCTACTTTGCCAGTAAGAGGAAAAATGAGGATTACTTGGTGGAGGAAAAATCCCAAGACCTTTGGGTGTCCTCCAGTTCCTGCCAGTGGGAGAAATGTGTTTGTTTTAGCATGACATAGAATAGATGTAAACATTTCTTTTTAAACCTCCCTGTGTGGTCACCACGGTTATTCAGGGTGATGTAAGCCACTGACTTTCTCCCTTAAGTGGTTATGGAGTTAACCCAATACATTTTTTGGGAGAGGGCAAAGGTATCTTTTCTTAGTCAGTTATGTGATTGACTAACAGGGTATGGAGGCAGAGGAATTAAGCATAAAATAAGTGCCAGAGAGCACTGAGTTATAGGGAGGATCAGTTTATGGTTTGTGGTTTCTGTTTGTTCTCTGGGCCCTGGTGAGGATGAACAGCTAGGCAGGAGCCAAGGAATCAGAGGATAACAAGTCCAGTTTACTGTGCCATCTTCAGCAAAGTGTGTTAGTTGCTTGGGCTGTTTTGGGTGGTTGTTACTCCTCAGTAAGTGTAGCCCTCCAGTACAAATGAGCCAGAGTAGGAACTGTTGGAATGTACTTGTGGAGCAAACCTGACAAGATCCTGATGGAGCACTGGGCTGTGCTTGCTCATGGTGCTCAGACTCCATGTGTTTAAATGTGCTCTGGGAGTGCCTTTGCAGGTAAGGAGCCTCAGACCCCTGTGAGTTTGCTTAGAGGCTTTTTTGTTTAGGCAGTATTTATTGAGAGGCATAAAATATGCCACAGTCTAAACTGATATTTAATGTTTTGGCTGTGTATTTAATGTTTTCTTTTTCCCCAAGTAATTGCATGCTTCTCAGTGCTCCTTATTAATGTGTTTTCTTCTTTCATCCCCCATTAGCTGTTTTCAGTACAAAAATGTTTCTGATTAAATCCTCCCATATTTCCAGTGAAAATGTTTGTAATGCCAAGTAGTCACAAATGAGCCATAAAATTTTAATCTGCAAACTGCAAAAGAACCCCAACCAAACAAAACTCCATAACCAAAACACAAGAAAAAACACTTTTTCTACCTTGTGAATAACAACTTCAGGAATGATAATGAGTAATAATGAAACTAAGGATTTTAATCCAGCTAAAAGATCAGCCAGACATTAGTGGCTACATCTTGGGTGGTTTGTTTGATTTTATAACGTGATAGTAAAAGGGGGTCAGGTATTGTAGATTCTTGCAGAGCAGCTGTGGTGTTCTGTGTCTCTACAGAACATGACCAAAGGCTGTCTTAGGTGTAACACAGTTTTAGCTGAGACTCTCTTTCCCAAGCCCACTGAATGTCCCATTGAACACACAGAAGTCTTAAGAACTATGCCAGACAATATTGACCATTTGTTTCTGGTGGAAAGTTGGTATAAGTTCCTATAAGTGAGTAGGATGAGAACAAAATAAATGATGCTCAAAATTAATTATTTCCCTTTTCCTGTGTCCTTCTTCCTCTCTGACCTTCTCCTCCCTACATTAAGGCCAAGGGACTTCCCAACAATTTATTGCACAAAGAAACAGCTATAAAGCCTTTAATATTTATAGCATAATCAGTTTGTTTTGATGTCTAAGATAGTTTTGGCCAGAGCCTTCCAGCAAAAATAGCGCTGCCCACAAGACAGCATTTCCAAGCTCTCGATTCATATAAGAATTCCTCTCTGCTTAGCAAGCTGTTGGCTTAGACTCTGCTTTGAAGCTACTTAGATCACCCCAAGCAGTCCTTGGTCCTTTAGGTCCAAACACATTTGCTTCTTATCACTGGTTAGGAAGGAAGGTCTGTTTGTTTTCTCCTCTTCCAGAGTTTTGTAACGCTGAGTTCACAGATTGCATTGGAGAGATGGGTGTGGACCCCCCCTGCCCTTCCCTGCCTGCCCTCTCCTGCTGTCTGTGCGGTGGCTATGTGGGGTGGAGGGACAAGAAAGCAAGGGGAAACCCAGCAGCTAAAGCAGGAGCCCCTCTCTTCCCTTCCTCCTGCTCAGGAGATGAGTGACAGGCCTCCGAATAAAAGGCCAATAGGGCAAGATACATGATTTGTGAAGTTTGTTTTCCTGTGGAAGTGTGGGACCATTGTGGAGGGATGATGTGTCACACAGTGTTGGTGCAGAGGTAATATGAGGGAGCTATTATTTAAAAACCAGAAAGGTTTGGCAGACTATGAGCTCCTGGTATGGCACAAGCATGTTTCACCTGGTGCTGCACAGAGAGGCCTTTAGTAAAGCACAGTGGATGAGAGCTGGGGCTGTCTGGGAGAGGCAGCAAGGCAGATACCCCTGGGTACTCAGGCATGGGTGAGTCTGGCCATAAGAAATGCATTTGACCTGCTACTGACCATGGGTGGCTGTTGTGCTTGGAATGGATGTAGTCTGTGTGGGAAATAAAGTTTCTAGCAGGATGTGGAAGAGGCTCAGGTTTCGGCATCGTGACTCGTTTTCCCAGTGGTTGACGAAGGGGGGGAGGTGTGATGGGAAGTACTGCTGCTGTCTTCTTGCTATGAAGAAATGTCAGGGAGTGAAAACAAGCATCATCAGAAATTTGAAGGTCAGAAAACCTGGTAAACTGTAAGTTCATAACGGCCCATGGTAACCAAAGCGCATGACCTCTCCCACAGGTCACTCCTGCAAATGTGGATTTTTCATCTTGTTTGCAATGAAGTGTGTGTTTTCAAAATGCAGAAGATTTCAGCTCTCTGTGGTCTCTCACAGTGTTTGCTGCTCATGTAGCTGGCTGTGAAGAGAGACATCTTGGCTGGGGAGGCTGACTCAGGGCAGGAGCTGTAAGGTGAGAATTGCATCACCCTGGCTAGTTTGATACAAGCTCTTTGAGTTGGATGTGTGTATAACATGTCTACGCTTTAAAATGAAGTGAAAGTCAGTTATAAAATCACAAAAACCATACAAAAGCCATTAGTGGGAGAAGAGATGCTGCCAAAACACTGTTCTGTTCCTGGTTGCTTTTCCAGTACTCTTGCCTAGTTTGCATTCCAAGACAAAATTCCAGGTACTGCCCTAGTTGAAAGCGGCACATAGGTGACCCCAAAGGCTCACATCTGTTATTCAAAGCACAGTCCAAGCAACATTTCTGTTGTGTCTCTAGGTCTTGAGTGACTTCCAGTGACAGTCTGTTCAGTCTGTTGCACCTTCTCCCTTGGCTCAAGGTGCCCTTGCTGAGCATCTCAAGCAGGTTTGGTACTGTCACACTTGTATGCCTGCAGAAGGCAGTGTTGTGCTCAACAAGCTTGTGCTGCTTTTGTACTGGAGAATAAATAGGAAGTTCTCCTGCCAGGTGAACAGGTCTTATCTGACGAGGTTCTGTCCAATGCAGCACTAGGTCTGATCATTCCTTCTGCTTTTTGTGACTAATCTGATCGGTTGATGATCCTATTTATTGAAAATAGGATCTCGTTGATTAAGAGGATTCAAATGTTCATTTGAACAAATTAAAAAAGAGCAAGGAAACTAAAGAAGTAAAACCAGGCACTAATTCTTTATCTGGGCAGTGCTAAACAAAGAATACACAAAGTGAACATGTACATGTTTTGCATTGATGTGGGTTTTTTTAATCTCAGTCTACCATCTGGAAACTTTTAATATTACTATTCTCCTACAAGTTCTAGACAATGGTCTGCAGGTAACTGTGGGATACTGATGATCAAGCTCTGCTGCTTATTGTGCTGTTGTATTTTGGGAGATTGCTTGCAACATCTGGCCTTTCTGTTCCTTCCCAGCCCTCCTACTCTAAAACCAATGCATATCATGTAAGGTTGCTTTCAAAATTATGAGCTTATCACTAGATCCTCTTTTCACTGTCTTATTCAGTTCAACTTTTGCGAACAATATGAAATGTGTTTTTAAAGGCTGAAGATGCTGCAATACATAAGCACAGGTAGATGTAATTATTGATAGATTTGGGAACTGGAGCCATTATAAGGTAAGAGATACACTGCTGTATTTAAGAAGAAAAGTTGTTCTTCAAGTAGAAATTGTGTTATGTACTTGGACTATTAAATACACATTTGATTCAGAAATGCACAAAGCACCATTTGTGTGCCACTTAAAGTTCACATGGAAAAGCTGAATCATCCAAGCCATCTGAATGATGCACACTATTTGGTAGTTGTTTTCTTCAGCCGGCAGCTGGTGATCTCTCTTCCTGTATTCAGGGCTTGGGTGGGGGAGGAAAAGGAAGACAGAAAGGAGTCTCCGGGCAGGGGGAAGCTCTATTGCTTCATATGTGCAAATTTTACGGTTTTCCTGAGATCTCTCTAAATTTGTGGTAAGTTAAAACTATATTCAGAAGATTGAAGAGGCAATATATATTGCAACTCGGTTATAAAGTGTTTTTATTTTAAAGTAATAATACTTTATGAACTTTTTAGGCATGATTTGTTTATTATATTTCAAGCAGTTCTTCATGGGGGAAGACACAGGATATGTGCTATAGCTGGGAATCCTTCAGACTTGGTCGCTTCTGTGTCTCCTGCTCCTCTCTTGAAATGAGGAGGTGGACTGTGAGATTTGTTGCCTCAGTCACCAGGCAAAAAATAACTCAATTTCTCTTGTGCTGCCCATGTGGTAAACTTAACACCCAATTTACGTGTTTGCCTACTGAAGCTCCATGGTAGTGAAGAACTGTTTAGAGCTGGAAAAATTCCCAGCTAAGGAGTGGGACAGACATGTGACAGGGCTGGGGGGAGCAGTAGTTTTGCAGACAACCCCACGCATACTCCCTGCAGCTACATCCTTAGTTTTCCACATATAGGATATATCTATTTTTCTGTGGGTTATTTTGTTTATAGTCACATTGGTGAAGAATTTTTCTTTTCTTTTTTCTTTTTTTTTTAACTTTTAATGATCTATCTCTTTATTACAGTCTGTCTTGCCTATTTAGATTGTAAGATTTTTTTTAGCAAGCCATATCTTGTAGTTTTAGCTTCCTGAGTGTGCTGGGTTGGGGATTTAATTGTGCTCTATTGTATTTAATAGTACAGTTCAAAGAAGGGTCTAAAGAGCAGCAGAATGGAAAAAGCAATGCAGAGAGGCTTTGCTCAGGTCTTGTCTGACTTTTCTTTGGGTTTTCTTTTTTTTCCCCCAAAGCTGAAGAGGGACACAACCAGCAGGCATTCAAATGTTCTTTTGAGTCTAAACCAAACTGTGTGACTGTCAGTATGAGTAATGAACTGCCTGGGAATTGATGGCAAATTGTTTGTATTTCTACCCAACACAGAACAGAAAAAGAGGGATGGGGCTCTGATTCTGAGCAGATTCTTCAAGAGAGCCTCTCATTAACTGTGCTAGGGGCACACATCCATCCCTTTTGGTGACTGTCATTTTAGGGCTGTTAGTGTCTGCAACAGCCTGACATACTTACTACAGCAGGTAGTTTCAGTGAGGGCACAACAGCCCCCTTGCTTAGAAAACATTGGCCTTTGAGAAAATAATAAATCAAGCTATGTTACATGGTCTTAAGAAAAGATAACTGCATTGGTGTTGTAAGAACAAACATTAAAGATTTATGTAAGAAATTTATAGGACAAGGGAAGAAGCTTAAATTGCAGCACGGAGCTTGAATTTAGTTGGAAAACTTGATGCCAATGAGAGTTAAGCACTGGTTTAAAATGCTGAAAGGAGCTGTGGAACCTCCAGTATTTGATGTCTTCAAGAACGGGTTAGGCAGCATCTGTCAGAAATAGGCTGAGTATAATTGATCTTGCTGGGAGGGACAGACTTAATGATCTCTTGATGTCTCCACAACCTTATGAATTTGCAGAAATGTGAGCAGGCTGTGTGTAATTGCATCCTGGTAGAGTTCATCAAGCTCTTTCAGGCCCTTCTGGATAAAAGCCACCATACACACTTCACCATAACCCTAGTGAAATTTGGAGGTTTAAAGGAGCCTGAAGCAATCAAATGAAAGCATGAGAGGATTCAGTTCAGGGGCACTACACACAAAAGAAGGACAGGGAACAGTAACATTCACAATCAGTAATTTTGCAGTTCTGTAGCTATCTAGAGTAAAATCATCATCTTCTAAAATTACCATTGTCATTCCTTCAGTTGAGGCACTGGCACAACATTGGAAAAACACTGTTACTTGTTTTGAAGAACTGTGGGGTTTTTCCTGTTAATAGAAGGAAAGTGTTAGGAATGGTGCTACACTTCTGAGTTTTTAAGGGAAAGCATATTGGTAATTCTAAAATACAGTTTGGCCTTTGAAAATCAAGACAATAGACCTGCAAAATCTGCTCTTTTATGCTGCTTCCTGACAGAGTTGAAAGACGTATCCTCACACCCCTGCCATTTCTAATGTAGTTTTTAATTTTTAAAAAGGAAAATAATTTGCAGGCAGGTAGGGTAGCTTTGTGCTTATGGAAGTAGCTTATTTCTGTATATAACTTCCTTGTTAAACAAGCTGTGAAGCAAAAAAGTACCCACCTTCATCTTCTTTCAGCCAGTGGGTGGCCTAGGGATATGAACTTTATGAGGAGACACACAAGTGGCATTATACCAAGAAATTAATTTCTTATGCAGTGCAAATCGTCAGTGGCCAGAGTCTCCAGAAAGCAGCACCAGATGTCCTGAATATTTTGACATTCAAGTCTGTAGAAAGCTCCAAAGAGGAGGAAGTGAAAGAATGGTGGCAAGTCTCTTGCAAGCAATTTTAGGGATGTGGGACTTCATTTGCACATGAGTGTGACAGCTCTCTTCAGCAGAAAGCATGGTGGGAAGTGAGACAGACTCTGTCTTTTTTACCAAAGGACTGAGCCATCTGCTTTTCCATGTCATCAAGGAACAGCGTCTGGTCTGCTGTCTTTATCTCTTCTGTGGGTTATTTACTCTTTCCATAAGTAACACATAGGCTTCTTCAGACCTGTTGGTATTGCCCTCACTACGATTCAGTGTGCACGTAAAGCCAGTAGTTATTTTAGGAAGCAATAGCTGAGTTTGTGCATCAGATTTCAAGATACATTTTTGGGCAAGTTTTCAGATAATCCATTTATATGCAGTTAAAGTGCTTTGAAGATATAAAGTGCCATGTTACTGATAAGTACTGATTAGTCATGCAAATAGATGGAGATATTTTAATTAGGGCAATTTCAACGTGACTTGTGCTGTGGAAAAGAGCTTATGTAAATATACTAAATAGGTAATTTATTAATGGGAATAACCTGTGATTAAGGGTGTTGTGTTCTAATTTTTGGGGAGGAATAATATACTTAGCAAAGTAGCAATGCAAGAGAGTAACAGCCTGATAAGCTAAAAACCAGTAACTAATAATCTCTGTTTTTCAAAGTATTCATAAAATATTAAATGTTACATTTATGTCTCTTCATGTCTGCTTGAGCCACAGTACAACTCCAAGTAAGCTACTCCAATGTACTGCCTGAAATGTGGCAGCCTCGACAGCTGGTCAATCTGAGAATACTTCCATATCCTGTGGTGTTATAGTAGCTTTGTTCTAGGATTTGCCATCACTTTTCTGCCAGGATCCTTTCTTCTTGCAGTGATTCTTTTTTTGTGTGCATGTGGTCTGCCAGCATCCTGACTGGGAGTGACAGCAGGTGACTGGGGTGTTTGCCATGAGGCCTTCTGGTGTTATGTAGGAGGTGTGTGAAGTGTTGCTGGGTCATTCTGTATCTGCTTCAGTCACTTTTGTATGTGTGTGCAATTATGTGTTAGGTGAATGGAAAGGGAGGCCAGGATTGAGGTACTGTTATGCTAAACTTGCTCAGGAAGGCTTCTGAGAGTTAGAGCCAGACCTTTCATGTTCTTGGATATGATTGCACACTACGCCATTGCTTTCCTTGGAATCAGGATTGGGTACCTTTGTGATGAGGAATGGAGCAGAGTATCAGACTATTGTTATTGATATTTATGTGTTTATCACCTTTAACAATATATCTGGGCAATGTAAGTGATGAATATTGGATGGACTATGGGAATACATTCATGAAATTATTCCTTGTCTCTTTGTTTTTAGTGCCAGGACTTGTTTATGGTGGAGTGTGCCAAAGTTAACCTCCAATTAAAAATCAGGAGAGGCAACAGTTTACCCCATGGTAAACACCACGTAGTGGCTTAATTTACTCTCTGTCAGTTAGTCATGACACCCACAGTCTTCTTAATTTATGACTGAAATGCAAAGGTGTAATGTAAGTGGATTTTCCAGTCTGGTTTCCTAGTTTCAGTGGAATTTTCCTGAGCTTTATGTAAGTATAAAAGTATTTACATGTGTGTATGCCTGTGGGTGTATGTATATACCCATGCATTGAATTCTGTTTAAACTACTCAACCATAATATTTATTACAGATGGAATGGCATGACTTGTCAGCTCTGTCTTTCAGATTCACTCTTTTGCCTTTGCTAAAAACCTTCCAAAGGGCTTAGACTTAGAAACTATAGTCAAGGAGCACAAGTTAGCTGTTGCCATATTTCCCTGTCCACACAGCCCCCTTACCTAGAAGGAGAATAAAACCAGGCTCGAGTGAAAGCTTTAGTGAAACACCTTATATGTAACTTCTCACTTTATGCCTTTTTTGCTTTTTTTTCCTTTAAACTGGGAATATGCAACAACAAATTTTCATGATCATTGAGGTGGCAATGCCTACTCAGTAGGTATTTAAAGTACCTGCAAAAGTTCAGTGCAAAACCTATTTCTAATCATTGCTATTGTCCTTCTAGTGTAATGGTTACACTCCAAGTGCAGCTGTGTTTCTCTTTGCTGTTTTAAAAAGAAGTCAAATTTCATTTAGAGTTATGCTTTGAAAAAAACCCAAACAACTGCTGTGACTTCATGACCTTTCTAAAACGTGTTCTCTGCCTTTTAAATAGGGACTTTCACTTGAAGGAATTTACAACAGATTTTCCTCTCAATCCTTCACACTTAGATCTTGGCTTCATTCCAGAGTGTAGAAACTAGATTTGTAATTGCCTTATTTACAAGGTAGGGTTTCCCCTTCTCCTTGTTTGCTTAACTTGGCAGACTGTAGACTATCAGGCGCCACTTAGCCCTTCTTAAAAAAAAATGTTTTATTTCTATTTCTTTTCTGATAAATATCTATTTATTCTCCTGAAAATCCATCATCAGAATGAACAGAAAAAGTGGATTATTCTGAATTTAATTTGTACTACAAGAGACTGGGTTTAACAGAATGGGAGAAACTAGATAAAGTTGTCCTTGATTTGATTAGCAGAGAATTTGACTTAAAATTCTTGTTGTATTCTTTTTTCTCAAAAATTACAGCTCTAGATAAAATTTGGGTAAAACAGTGGTCTGAATTTCCATTCCAGGTTTTAAACAAGACTCAAGCATAGTAAGTGCTTTGGGGAACAAAACCATTACTCCCAATGTCTTAAGACTGTGGGTTAATTATTTATTTTTACCTTTAGCCTCTGCCTCTTGGATACCTTAGTGGCTCTAAAATATATGGAGGCAGCAGAGGGACACTTGTCAGGAAAACTTGTGCTTCCAGGACGTACTCAAGCCTTTTGCTCTCAAATTTGGCATTGTGTGCCCTTCTTCTTCCTCCCTGTCCAAAACAGGTCCCTGTCAGTACTTTACTTCCCAATGATCCTATCACCAGGTCCCAGACACAGCATTCTCTTTAGGAAGAGAAAGTTAATGGGTGAGAGGGAATGTAGTCCACAGTGTGTTTTGGGACCGACAGGCTATAAGAGAGATCCTGAGAGAGCTGCTTATCCTCCTATTGTCTGTCTTCTCCACTGGACTGCTCCCACTGCAGGAAAGGGTGGCAGCAGCCCCGGGTCCTGCTCACAAGAGCGGAAGAGGAGGAGGAGGAATGGTGCCTCCTCCTTGCCAGGGTAAGGATTGTACCATGGCTGGAGGAGCTGGGGTGTCTGATTATCCTTCTGTGCCAGGAGCATTGGTGTTGCTGAAGATCCCTGAGGAGGACTGTAGTTCACAGCAAAGAAAAAGACACCACACACTAGACAAAGTTTGACATCTGCAGAATCCATGCACACAGCACTGTCATGTGAGGTGAAAGCAGGCACAGTGTGCTACTGCCACTGAACCTCAGTGCTCCAAGTGAGATCATTGGTGTCCCGGGGCATTTGTGTCTATGGCACTGGTCAGAAGGTCTGTCTGGGATAGGGATGAAATGCTCTTTGGTGTTTCTCTGCTGGAGCCTCCTCACCATGTCCCCTTCACAGAGCCTATGGGGAGGTGAGAGGTACAGCTGGAGAGGTCTGGTGCTTTACTGCCCACTGCAGCAGCTTCTCTTGGAAACCCTGACAGACCCTACAGCAGTCTCTGCTGGTTTTGACCAAGATGGTTTCATGTGGCTTGGGAACTTCTTTGCAAGCGTGCAGACAGTGACTACTGAAATGTGTATTATTTATTCAGTATATACTCATTCCACATTATCTAGATTTATTTCAAATGGATCCATGCAAAAGGCTAGCCCTCAACTGTTTTGTTGCTGTGTTATTTAACCTTTTTTGAAAATATCATTGTGTGAGCAGCTGGCACTTGCGGTCTGACTGGTGGTGCCGTCAGGCTTTTACCTGTGTGACTCTGCTGTAGGAGGGCAGCACAGTAATTACTCAGCTGGTTGGGCTGCTGAGGGCTTGTCAGTGGTGACTAACCCTGGTTGGATTTTCTAGTCTGCTCAGCCCTCTCTCTCTTCTTATCTCGAATAGGTTGTGAAAATATTCTGAATTGTACAAATTGACTTGTTTGTAACAGTGCAACAAGCTGATTATGGATCCCAGCCTGGTGTACAAATCCTTTGGAAACTGTTTGCTTACATGGTTTCCTACTTGGTGTTTTTTGTGGCATTTGACTGCCTGACTGAGCTGAGTGGGTCTCTGCTCCCTGACAAATGTTTGCAGTGGGAGAAAGATGTTTTATTGTTCTCAGTGGATGAATGCTGGTATTCATGTAAAACACAAACTGGCTAGTCATGCACATAAATAAAAATCCATTCAAGATAATGATGACAAAAAAGTAACATACATAAATCAAATAGACCATATTCTGTAAATTCAGACGACAATGAGGTTTATAGAATCTGCCTAACTTAGGTCTTGGTCCTGCAGGCATTTATCAGCGTGTGAATACATTTATGTAGCACAGTTGACTTTTAGGGCTTCTGGAGTTTATAAGATTAGTCCAAAGGCAATGGAATAGTTATTCCATTCCAAAATGACATTGTCATTTTGTTAAACTCATCTAGTTTAAAGTGTTACCATCTTCAGGCTGTGGTCATATTTTGTATTTCCTCACTGAGGGAAGGCCACGCCAGAGGTGACTATAGCTGTTAACTGGGAACTGGTAAGTTGTGAGTGCAGATCCCAGGGCTGCTGCAGCCCTGCCTTCCTTCTTGTGTCTCAGCCTTAGGAAGAGGAAGGTCAGGGTGGAGAAAGTAATGTTTAACTCTCATAGTGTAAAGTCTTATAAAAGTGAGTGCTTTCAGATGTGTGGGGCAATCAAGAACCATCCAAGGCTCTTTGTGTTTCCTATTTGGGGCCAATAGGGTTACTGGTGTTTTATACTGCATATAGCTTATAGCAAGATTCAAGTGTGAAAATTCTTATAAATGCCTTCAAGTTTGACATCAGGAAAGAAACTTAGAATGGCTTGCTTGGCCTCATCTGCAAGCTAGAACAACTAAAAAAATAAAAAGGACTTTTGAGCTAAATCACTGTTTAAAACCATTGAAAACAAGATTGAATTTATTACATAGATATACTTTTTTTTTTAAAGAAAAGAGATTTAAAGCACATATATGTTAAATATGGTGACAGTGAGCACTGATAGTATTTTGTAACTATACTTTTTGATACCTTGAAGGCTTGTGAGGTGTGGTGTCTCAGCAGACGTTGAGCCGATGCTCATTCCCACACCATCACACTGTTGTTGAATTGACTGAAATGTGAAAGTCCAGATATCTCCTTAGGGGATAGTTTCATGCTTTGTCATGTGCATGTGTATATATTATAAAAATTCAGGTTTGATTGATTTCATGCCACTGAAAAATAATGTATAGCTGAGTGGTAATGGAAACCTGGATACAATGAATAACAAGAACTTGAAGGGAAAGAATGAGAACAGGAAGCCTAATCTTCAGCTTTTCTATATATAGAAGGCACCTCAAGGGTAAGCACATACTGTGTTGTATAAATGCATTTAAAATGTTTTGTAGGCACATATTTTCAATATGTTGTCATGATTGGAAACACATGTAGACTCTGAAAAGTTATGTGAAGCATGCAGATCCCTTGCTCATGCACATAAGTAAAAGCTATGCACAGTGTGTATGTGTATAAATATTTAACTGGAGAAATAGCCACATAAGAACTACTTCAGAATCATCCCCAAGTCAGGAAGCCACAAATTATAGGTCTGAAATGTACCACACTAGCATGTCTACATAAATACAACCAACTGGAAAGATAGGAGAGAGGAAAAACACATTTACAAATAGTATTAGATTAGACAAAAGGAAAAATGCTAAACCCTTTTCTTGGCTCTAATCAGAAGGCAAGAAAATTACTACAGGCAGGAGCTTGCAGACTTTAGCTAAACATCTTCCTGGTGCTGAGTATGTCTTGGTTTTTATTTACGTGTATGCATACAATCAGGGCTTTACACATAATCATTATTTTGATAGAGGCCAAGAGGGGGCATGGTTGGATTTGTTTTTTCCCTTTCCAGGTACTTTGTCATCATCTTACTCCCTCTTTATCTCTGCCAAGTCTTTGGGATGGGATGATGTCATCTTCTTTATCTACATGGTATCTACCATGACGAGCCCTTGATCCTGACCAAGGGTGTTGGCTGTTTCATGAATGTTGGATTGAGAAGCAGCCATAAGAAACCTGAATTTCTATTGCAGACAGCAACACTTCATCTAGAGTAAATACAACTGATACTTGCAAAACCACTGAGACAACTGCCAGTTGTCACAAAGCCTTATATAGGTCTTGTTACGTCAGTCCTCTTCCAGTCCTCCCACCCTGAATCTTTGCCAGAGCAAACTCCCAGAGCTTGTCTCCCTGCTCAGTTGTCACACTTGCAGCTCGGACTGTGCTGTAGCTGGGCTGATGGAGGCTTTGAAAAAGTAGCTGCCCTGAATGATTGGTCGTTTCTCAGCCTCAGATGTGCCTGGAACTCAAGTAAGAACAGCAGGTAAAATACAATTCTTGGAACTGGAGAGTAAGAAAAGGGGGTGTCAGGAGATCTGAAGAAAGAAAGCAAAGTGTTTGTCTGGAGTTGTCTTTCTGTCTCTCTGAAGAGACTGGCTGAGCAGCAGTGTAATTGACTCTGATGTGGAGCATCCCCACATGGCAGAGAAAGTCTGGTGCTCACTTCATCTCTTGCTCAGGTCTCGGAGGTCTGTAGTACAACTGGTGAGAAGGTAGCAAGAATCACTGCTCTTCCTACTGCAGTCTTCTTGGACCTCTGCCCATGTCCTTTGCTTTATCAACTTGGAGGATATAAGGGAAGAAGAAGAGAAGGGAAAGCATTATGTAAGTTGAGGAAACTTCCCTATTATCTAGCAATATCTGAAACTTTTAAATAGAGAGGATCAAAGGAAGAGTTTTCTTGAGATTGAATGTTATGGAACTGGAATTGAACACAGACGTTCAGCTCCATCATCTGCCTTCTCTGCCAAAAAAAAAAAAAGTGGTTACTCTGTAAGTTCCTGGAAGCTGGAGACTTTCAATAGGGGAAGGATGGGTAGGTTTAAAAGTTTAGTTCTTTCCTTGCGCTTGGCTATCCAACATCATAAGCAGCTGTTGCATATAACCCTAAGGAAAAGGACCGTGAAGAATACATCAGCACTAATGCTGTTATGTGAGAACTGGAGCACTGGTAGCACCTGAACCAGAGATGTTTCTGTGGGAGGGGACCTTCTGTTCTTGCTCTGAGAGCTGACTTTTGTGTCGTAGCTATGGCATTGTCATCTGCTTCATTATCTTCAAATCTTGACAGTTTGGGCAGCAATTTTCAGTCTTTGCGTATTTTGTTTCCTGTGGTTGGAAGGCTAATTGCTGCTGTTAATGAGGTAGATAGATCTCAGCTGGCATTTAATAACAAGTACTTGTTTTGGGTGCTAGCTGGGGACTGCAATCCCCACATCTGGGGAGAGATGTTCCCTAGAGTTTTGTGCATTTACATCTGTCCTTCACAACACTTCCATCTGCAGGAGAGAACAGCTGTTGCTTTCTTTGGATGACTTGAGGAACTGAGATGAACCAAGAGGTAAACAGAGTTAGCTCAACATTGCAAAGCAAATGGGGGAATGGAAAGGCCTTGAATTGTAAACCAGTGCTCTTCCCTGCTGTCAATCTCCCAGCTATTCAATTGCTGTGGATAATTCAGTAGTGCATGGCAGTGGTCACTACTAGTTACTCAGTCTTTGAAATGATGTCTGCTTTATGGGGTTTATGTGTCTGCAGAGGATTCAGCTGAGCTGTATTTAGTGAAGATCATTAACAAATTAAGTCTGCAAGTAGCCCTGGGAAAAACAAACTGTTGGATATTTCTCTGCCCAGGATGTGTTTAAATTTTCTTTCAAGTTTTTTAGTCCCCTCTCTGATCTGTTTGGAGTGATTCTGCTTTTCTTTTTGTGCTAACAGAAATGGTCAGTGTCTAAATCTTATTTGTTGAATTCTTGTGGATTAGAACACAGTTTTCCTTACTGGGGAAAAAAGAAGGAAATGGTTTGCTGTGTGGTATGGAAAAGTTATGTAAAGGGAGACTTAGGGTTTGTGCTTTGTGGCATTTCCACTGCCCTCTCCGTTGTGTGCATACAGAGCACAGTGTTTTTGGGGACAAGACGCCTGTACCACTGTCACCTTCTGCAGCAGAAGGTTGAGCAGCTGCAGGAGGGGGAGCCTCTGCTGAGTGTAATCATTGAAACAAAGCTGTTATCTCTTACAAATTTTGGTAGAGTCAGATTTATATGTGTCATCTCTTCTAAAATATCTTCATACCTAGTTCCTAAAAGCTTTTTAAGTGTATGTGATGTTCCCTTTGAGTTCCTCCAAAAGAAGAGAAATATGTGATAAGGCAGGATTGGGAAAGGACACTTAAATATTTAATTTGACTACAATTTGTTGGATTAAAAATTGGTTATAACTTGTGATTCCTTGGATACCTTGTGTATCTGTAATCTCTAACATTTTATGCAAATAAATGCAGTTCCACATAACCACAACTTCTACCATGCTTTGCTTGGATAGAGTTCATGGAGTCATGCATAGAAACTAGATATCTTCTTAGACCCTTCTTATCTCCTCTCAGAGGATAAGAAGTCCCAAGGAGCATCCCACTGAAACCTGAGTCCTTCAGGCAAGCCTAGGTCCTTGCTTGCCTCTGCTGGAGCAGGGCACTCCACCAGCTGTCATGTTCTGCTCTTTAAACCAGTGCTGCATCCAACCTTAATGCAGTGGCTGGACCAGGAAGAGTGCTGCTGATAGAAATCTGCCATGGTCCAACAAGTAGTTAATGGTTAAACACTCCATGGCCTATGGAGGCTGGGTCATCCTGGTTCAGATGTTTTATGTGGGGTTGCTCTGTAGGGAAACCTACAGTTGAGTGTTTCTGGCAGACAGCCTAAGGGGTGGGAAGGAAAGGCTTTTGTAAATTTGCTGCTGTACAAATGTATGCTTAATGTGTGCATGCAACCTAGTATTTATTAAACAAGTAGGTTTTCCTAGCAGGAGAGATGAGCAAATGATCTGCATATGGCCGGGGCACAGTGCTGCTTCCCAGCAGAACCAGATCCCTGTCCTCTCCTGCCAGGTGTCACCAGCCCCAGAGCACTAGGCAGCAGTGTCCTGCTGCCTCTGCAGCCTCCCAGGCCCCTGCCTTGGCTTTGGGGTGAAATTATTACTGTAGCTTTTGTTATTACTGTTAATCTTCCAAGTCAGGATTTCTGAGAAAGCTAGCACCATTACTTAACACATAGGGATTTCCCTTCTGAGGATAGACAAAAACTTTTCAGTTATAAAGATTGTTTAGTAGGAAGTGCTTATTAAAAAACAAAAAAACATCCTGGATAAATTTTTTATTCTGTATGTTAGAGGTTAAGGGAATGCAAAATAAAGCATTATATATATCATCTTTATTAAGTTAAACAAATGAAGGAACCACAGTGTCTTCAAATTCAGCATCAATCTGGTAGTTAAGAAATGAAGTAAAGTAACTTTAAAAAGTGGACCTAAATGATGTGAGCATGTGTGTTGAGAGAAAAATAAGATAAACAGCTAAAAGGATAAGCTGTTTGAAAAGGCATCAAGGCTCTTTAATTGTCTCATTAGTAGAAACTAAGAGTAAATATGTATCTCTGTCAAGGAAGATATAAAAAATATCAATAATGGCATGACAAAAATGGTATGTGTAAACAGCTAATTACAGCAGTCTGCTAGAAATAATAAGTTATTTTATTCAAAAATTGGGAGTCATATCCAACAGAATAAAATGGAAAAGACCATAACTTCTGATAAATATTTAGTCTTTTTGGTTTGATTGTTAAAGTCATAAAAAATGGACTGGGGAGGGAGTCGCAGCAAAATCCTTTCATATCTTTAAAAACAGAAACCAGAGAAATATTTTGATACGGTTTGAGTTGTAAAAGAAGTAGAAAAAGATGACAAGACCATAAGAAACAGTATTATGTGAGCTTGTACTAAATGTGTCTCAGCATAGAGAGGTCTGACAGTTATGACTGGCATAGAGGTGGTTACAAGGTGGCACTGAATACCCATTTTTTCCACAGGAAAACTAGTATGCATCATTTATTAAAACAATACAAACAAGAAGCCAAAATCAATACCTCAAAGAAATTCAACCAAACAAAAAAAGCCAATAAAGCTGGCAGTAAATTTAAACAAAAGAGGAAAAGTACTTTTTCACACACTGCACAATTAAATTGTGGGAATTAGTATGGATTTAATTTTGCTGAATGTATAAATTGATTCAAAAAGCAAAAAGAAAAGTTTATGGAAGGACAAACTGTTGAGAAATACTTCATACAATGAAGCTCCACAAAACCGCCTTCCGGATGTGCCCAGTCTGTGGAATGGCAGAATTCCTCATGGAAACCTCACTTGACCTTGTCTCTGTTCTTGTCTCTCTTCCTGTTCTTTGTTGTTTTTCACTTTACCTTTATTCTAACACATTTTGAGCACTGAATAAAAATGCCAGTTTTATTTCCTCTCAAAATGTGGCATGTAATTAAGTAAACAAGAAAAAATAATAATCTATGAGATCAAATTTCTTCAGCTTGTTATTGAAGACACAGATGCTTCATCCCTGCATCCCTTTGGGGATGACCCCAGATTATCCATACTTTTTTTTATGTGGCAGTCTTGGGTCGAGCTCTCTAGAAAGTGCTGAGGATGAAATTGACACACCTACCTTTTATTTAAAAATGTTGCATTGTCTTGCAGTGCCAAAGGGAGGTTGCTTTAGTTCTGGAGATGCTGCTAGTGCTGTGAAGGCTTGCAAGGGCCTCTCAGCCTTGTGCACCACCTGTAACCTTGCTTCCAGAGTCTTTCTGCAGTTTCCAGCATTGGGAAGTGGCTTGCACACGCTGTTTCCGTGTCAGCCTCAGGAACAACGTTCATGTGGTTATTTGGGGCAAAGCTCAGTGGGAGCACGGAGCTGGCACAGGGCAGGTGGAGGGTGCTTTGCCAAGGACTAAGACAAGCAACAACACCCAAAGGGCACATTGGTAGTTTCTGACTGTGAGAAGCACCAGGGAAGTGACAGATGTGTACTACAGCCTGCTAAAACGTCTGTAGCCACAAGGGAACTTCTTTTGAATGGTGACACTGGAGAAAACATATAGAGCTTCTTAGAGAGCTGAAATTGCAAGGCCAGTGGAGGGGTGTTCTGGTAAGCAGAGACTGCCTTGGAAGCTATGGAGAGCTCCTCAAGAGATATGGTGCTCTACTAAGTTTCAAAGGTCCTTTGAACTTTGCAGCACAGAACTGGTACAGGCTCTTGGAAAAAACAGGTGTAGCAAAGCAAGAATCTGTACCACTGGCTTGTCTAATCACATCTTCTCTCTTGCCTTCTCACTTGTTCTTTTTCACTCTCTGTAATCATTCACCCTTGTTCCCCTCCATCTTTTTTTTGAATGGTCAGGGAATTCCTCTATAATGGGAACTGTTGGAACTCTTAATACCTAAGTGTGAAGAGATTGTTGCAGTGCTGCTAAGCCCAAAGCCTCACATGACAAGTTTTTGGGTTTCAACAGTTGTTTATAGTGGTGGAACAAATGTGTAGGAGTAGCAGTGGGGTTGGGGAACTCTGAGCCCTGCTTGAAATGTCAAAGGTCATGGGTGGTAATGTCACTGGCCACAGGGTGGAGGACAGTGACATGCTGGCCACAGGGGTAGAGGACAGTGGAAGGGCTCTTTATTTGCTTCATTTCCAATGCCTTGAACCTGCGTGCTTTCATGGAATAAAATCATTAAAGTTGGAAAAGACCTCCAAGATTTTTGAATTTAACCTCTGATCAAACACCCCCTTGTCAACTAGACCGCAGCACTAAGTGCCATGTCTAGTCATTTCTTGAATGTCTCTGGGGGTAGTGACTCCACCACCTCCCTGGGAAGCCAATTCCAGTGCTTAACCACCCTTGCAGTGAAGGAATCCTTTCTGATGTCCAACCTGAACATCCTCAGTGCAACCTGAGGCTTTTCCTCTTGTCCTGTTGCTCATTCTCTGGGCAAAGATACCAACCCTCACTTGCCTACAGCTTCCTTTCAGGGAGCTGTAGAGGCCTCCCCTGAGCCTCCCTTTCTCCAGGCTAAGCACTCTGAGCTCTCTCAACGGCTTCTCACAAGATTTGTGCTCCAGACCCTTCACCAGCTCCACTGCCCTTCTCTGGACTCAACTGCAGCACCTCAGTGTCCTTCCTGTAGTGAGGGGCCCAGAACTGAACACAGGACTTGAGGTGTGGTACAGGGGACAATCACTGCCCTGGTCCTGCTGGCCACTCTATTCCTGATCCAGGCCAGGATGCCATTGGCCTTCTTGGCCACCTGGGCATACTCTGGCTTGTGCTCAGCAGTTCTTGACCAGCACACCCAGGTCCTTTTCTGCTGGGCCAATTTCCAGCCACTCTTCCCAGCCTGTAGCACTACCTGGGGTTGTTGTGACCAAAGGACAGGATCTGGCACTTGGCTTTATTGAGTCCCATACCATTGGCCTCAGCCCATTAATCCAGCCTGTCCAGATCCCTCTCCAGAGCCTTCCTACTCTTCAGCAGATCAACACTCCTGCCTGAGTGTCATCTAAAAACTGACTGAGGATGCACTTGAGCCCCCTATTTATCATAAATATCTTAAACAGGACTGGCCCCAGTACTGAGCCCAGAGGAACATCACCCATGCCTGGCCTACAGCTGGATGTAACTCCATTCACCACCACTCTGGGCTCAGCATCCAGCCAGTTTCTAACCCAGCAAAGAGTGCACCTTCCCAGGCCACGGGCTGGCAGTTCCTCCAGGAGAATTCTGTGGGAGACAGTATCAAAGGCTTTACTGAAATCCATCTAGGCTATATCTGGAGCCTTTCCCTCATCCAGTAGTTGAATTTCTTGGTTATAAAAGAATATCAGGTTGGTCAAGCAGGATATGCCTTTCCTAAACCCCTGCAGGCTGGGCTTGATCCCCTGCTTGTCTTGTACTTGCCATGTTTTTTTGCTGAAGTTCATCTGTCCCATGACCTGCCTTGGCACCAAGGTCAGGTTGACAAGCCTGTAGTTCCCTGTATCCTCCTTCAAACACTTCTTGTAGATGAGCATCACATTTGCTGATATCTTGTAATCTGGGACCTCCCTGGTTAACCAGGACTGAGGATAAATGTTGGAGAATGGCTGCGTGAATCTTTCTGCCAGCCAGTACCCTTGGGTGAATCCCCTCCAGCCCTGTAGACTTGTGTCTAAGTGTCTCAACAGGTCATTAACTACTTCCTCCTGGATTGTAGGCTTTTTTTTTCTTCTCCCTGTTTTGATCTACAAGCACAGGGGCCTGGTTGCCCTGAGGATAACAGGCCTTGCTGTTAAAGGCTGAGGCAAAGAAGACTTTAAGTACCTCAGGCTTTTCATTTTCCTTGGTGACAATGTTCCCCGCTGTGTACAATAAAGGATGGATATTTTCCTTGTCCCTCCTTTTATTGTTAATGTTTTTCTTAAACCCCTTTTTATTATTTCTCACAGCAGTGGCCAGATTGAGTTCTAGCTGAGTTTCCTCCTTTCTCTCTACATGACCAAACAACATCCTTGTATTCTTCCTGAGTTGCCTGCCCCTTCTTCCAAAGGTCAATAACTCTCTTTTTTTCCCCTGTGTTCCTTTGAGAGCTCCCTATTTAGCCAGGGCACTTTCAGGAATGCCTAAGACTGGTCAGTTCTGGTTTAAAAGGAAAATAAATTGCTGTTTGTGGTGATGAGCTTGGAAATTAGAGTTGATAATATTATAGATAATATTGTCTTTTTAATCAAGGATTGTTGGGAAGCTTTTCTGAGAGCTGGTTAAGCAATCACTCTTACTACAAAGGAGAACCAGGTGGCATACCCTCAGCTGTGCCTTCATGGGAGCCTTCAGCACCTTTGCACAGAATTGCTGTCATTAGCAATGTAAAAGTGTTGGTAGATGTGTCACAAGTTCTTAGGCTTTTATGGTTTTGTTTAGTCAGGGTCCAATCAAGTCCTAACTTTTTCATGTTCTTCATGTATACCATGGGCTTAGCACTGACCTCTTCTCCTTATGCTGTTTGGAGATTTCCAAGCTTGAGTCTTTACCAAGGTGAAATTCCCTGTTAAGGAACATGTGAATCTTGGGAAAAAAAAAAAATACTTGGTAAAAAAGGAACAGTGGATCCCAAATACATTTCTTGAGGCTTTGTGCTTAGGTGTTGACATAGGAGCCTATTCAAAATAGAGGGAGATTTTAACCACTAGACTGCAGTGACTCAAATATTTACTAAGATATATTGCAAAATGCTTTCATTTCCTTCTCTTCTTATTATGACTGACTGCTGAGGATGAAAAATGCAAATAACCTGGGAGAGTGGAGTAAGGGCAAAAATGATAGCTGGGCAGAAAGAATGACTGGAAAGCAGCCTTCATCCTCCTCACCCGATGAGTTTGTTGCTGGGCCTGGGACAAATGCTGTGGGGGAGGAAGACGAGAAAGAAGAAGCAGCAATTGTGAATGCTTTGCAACCTCAGCAGAAAATACTGATGAGAAATGGCAAACATGCAGCTGAGGTCATTGCTCTTCCTGGAGAATGTGTTGGCGTTGCTGTGTGACCTCCTGTGTCCCTCAGAGGTGTGAGAGCTCAGCAGGCAGCTTCCCTCAGCCCAGAGGGAATGCCTGCAGGGCAAATAAGGGACAGAATTCGTTCTGGCAAATTCAGTTAACCCAAATGAATTTAGATGATGTGCATAAACCTAATGGTAGTATAATTTGAAAAGCCATTATTTGGTAAATAGACATGCAAACAGCAAAAAACCCAAACAACCAAAGCATAGTATGATAGGCTTTTCTTACCAATGTTTAAAAAATTGACCTTTTGCAAGTTGTTGCTTTTTGAAGACTCTGAATTTCGGATGGCTGTATCATGGCAGTATTTGAATTTAAGTGTAACTCATGTGACCCTAAAATACAATTAAATTCAATGCACTCTCAATGACTTATGTATAAAGTAATTAAAGTTTATTGATGAATTGCTGATGAATTTTTGAATTTAATAATGTAAGTCAATGGCTACATTGGCTTTTTATCTATTTATCCTACAACTGGAATGGGACATCCCTCTTTTGGGTTCTTTAAGAGAAAGTAGATGGGCTAGCCTTAGTAACCTGAGAGCACAACCCTAGAATTATTTGAAAAAATAAATTTAAGATATGTGAAAATAATGTGGGGTTTTTTTTTAGAAGACTTTCAAGAACTTTAGGATATTTTCATTTTTAAGAAATATAATTGGTTTTTTCCTTTTTAATTTTTGCTTTTGCTAGATGACCTTGCATTTGGAATAGAAACGTTGAATGAGAATGTGAAAAATATCCATATTATTGGATTATTTTCCCTTTTTAAATTTTTTCTTCTCAAGAAAATGTTACATCCAGCAACTTCTCTCTTTTCCTGAATAATTTAAAAAATACCAAATAGCTGGATAAAGGCCTTATCCCTTTTTTAGTGTGTGAAAAAATATACTTTAATAACTTTGTTTGGATGGCTTGGCAGGACAGCTGAAATATATGAATAAAGGAGAAGGATGCTTTTTATGGTTAGAAAAGATAATTTCTAAAGGAGCATATTTTTTGAAATTGTATAGCCTTAGTTCATTATCATATCCCTAACAGTGATATTTTATGGTTGGATTTTAACATAGTTTTTTTGCACTTGTACAAGTCACAGATTGTCCTAAACTTGTGTATGTGTTCATACATACCCTGGTTTTCAAAAATATATGTGTCTCTCTACATCTGGGGAGACGTTTTAATATTTTTCTCTATAGGTTTTTGGATGATTTGCTGGTCAGCCAAAGGTTTGGAACTAACAAAGAATGACAGGCTCATTGCACCACCCAGGCAGGAGGTCTCAGTCCAACCTCCAGCTCCCAGCAGGCTCAGCTACGAGCTCACACCAACTCACTAAGGGCTTTATTCCATCAGGGCTTGAAAACTTCCAGGGACAGAGCCTGCACAACCTTTCTGGGTGACTGGTTCCACTGTCCTCATGGGGAAGGAGGTTTTCTTTATATTCTGTCTATAGCTCTCCTGTTTCAGCTTCTGCTTGTTGTGTCTCAGCCTTTTGCCATGTGCCACTGGTAAGATCCCATCTCCACAGTGCTCTTGATTGCCTATAGGTGGTGGAGGGCTGTTGTTAGAGGGCCCCTGCAGCTGTCCCTGCTCCAAACTGGAAGAGTCATAGTCCCTTAGCTTCTCACAGAACCAATCATCCAGCTCCAGCCATCCTGATGTCCCCTGCTGAGCTTGCTCCAGTTTGTCACCATCTTTCCACTGTTGGCGTGTGTGCCCCAGACCGGACACAGCATTCAGACATGGTTCAAACCAAACAGAGGGGTATAATCATGTCCCTCAATCCCCTGGCTGTGCTTCCAACTCTATAGCCTGCTGGCCACCTTGCGAGCCCACCACATTCCCAGTGCATCTGGAACACCCAGTTTCTGTCACTGGGTTAGTGATAAAAGTGTCCATGCCAACAATGGGAAGCTGCTGCAGGCTCTCTGGCAGGAATTTTAAACATATACAGCCACAACAGGCAGCACTAGTGCTAATGTGACTAGAACTGCTGAGGGCTTTTTATCAAAGATGAAAGGAAAGCAGTGGCATAAGGTTGTGCAAGAAACGACTCTGAAGCAAAGGGTGGGATTTAGGATTCTGTACAGATGCTAAAGTCCTTGATTAGTATAGTGCCGCAATAAAACCAGTATCTAATGCTTAACTTTGACAACTGTTTTCAAGATGTTTAAGCAATTTTCTGGCCACTTTAAAATTGTTTTTATTTTCTGATAATGCTGTCCTTACAAAGACAGCTCATATGCTTCCTGCCTGTGATACAGTTTATCTGGGGAGCTCCAAACACTTTAGAGGAATTAATTACTAAATTTTCACAAACTTCCTCCATTGTATGTAATTATTTTGTACCTCCTTTAAAAGTGTGGAGGTAAAGCTGTGGAAGAAGTGGGTTCAAAGTCAAGTGGTAAGTCAGTGCCAGAATCAGGCCTGGAGCCTCTGAGTACTCATTCCCTGCTCAAAGGGTTCCAGTTTCACGCTGTCCACCAGCACTTTAGTCTCAAAGTCTCACACTGGGATTTAGCCAAGTGGTAAAAGTAAATATTCAGCTGATTTCCTCCCCTTTGATTTTGCCAATAATGCTCCCACAAGGGTGATTTGATGTGGGGGAGAGAGAAACACAAAACTGAGGTGATGTGTATAAACCCTCACCGTTCTCTCAACACTGGAGTGTTCAAAGACTGGTTAATGCTCTCTATTTCAAATTCACTTCATTAACTGAAACAAGTTAAAATAGAAAAGAAAGCTCACACAGGAAGCTGGAACATCTTAACAGCTTAGAAGGAAAACTTTAGGGTTGAGCTAGTCAGTAGGTTGCAGTCATAAATGTTAAGTGCCAATAACACCTGGTTTGCCTGTAACAGGTGGGTTTGGCAAATATGAATCACATTGGTTGCCAGAGACTCATCTTATCCCACTTGTGGTCTCTGCAGCCTGTGGCAGAAGTCATGCGACCAATAGGTTTGTTGGTAAGTGATCTGTGAGTGATGTTATCTGCTTTCAGTGGCTTTCCCACACCTCTTGGTGCATTCATTGGTTACTTAGATGGCTGAGTAGGCAAAGGAAAGTTCAGATGATACCTTGCTTTCCTGTCTGGTAAGAAACTAACACAGAACATTTTGAATAAAAAAGACAGTGTCTTAATGGGTTTTTATTGCAAATAAACTGCAAACTGGGTGATTTTTTTTTTTTTCTTTTTCTGTGACAACTGCTGCTCAGCTGAAGGAAAAAATACAGATGCTATATCATGAATTTTTAATCAGACACATATGTTTTCTGCTGCAATCCCCACCTCCAATGGATTTGAAATCTGCTGTGGGAGTACTGTGGAAAAGTAGTTTAACCTGCCTGCTTTCACCAAGTGTCACTCATCTCTGTGGGCTGCCCTCATGTTCATATATGCCCTGGTACATATGATTCTGGTTACTCTGCTTCTAAAAGTCTTTTATTTCCTCACAGGAAGCTTGCCAGATAAATGGTACTTGGAAATTCCTAAATATTTTTGGTCCCCCCCCATAAGATTTCTTGTGTCCTTGTAGCCATGTTGGCAGGAAGTCCCTTCAGAAATCTTTTTTTTTGCTCCAGCCTCCCATAACTCTCTGGGTGGAAACGTAGTGATTTCTGCAGCCTATATTTGCACAACTATATAAATATTTTCTTTACTTCTCTGCATCACTTACCCTACTGCAATTTTTATTCCTCTGTTGTGCATCTACCTCAAAAGTTAGTGAAGGTCTCTTACTCTTTGCCACTGCTGTGGCCATAAGAAGCTAGTAAAACTAAAAGAATTATGTTTTTATGCTGTGAAATTTGCCATGAATGTTTCAACCTAATGCTCATTGAAACTACCTAATTTACTGCTCTCTGCACATAGTGAATCACTATTTGTCCTGTTTCACAGAGTAATATTTTCAACTCTGTACCAAAGTTCCAAACACTGTGCTTGAATCCACTTCCTTCTCTTCATTTTATCACCTTTCATTGTTTGTTCCTTCCCTTTTTGTTTTACATTACTGAGAAAGAGATGTGTTTTCCCTATATAAATCATAATCTAAACTATTTATGTTGAGTCTCTTATCAGTCAAACCACGCTACAAAGCATTGTTTGTATTAAAATCCATGTTTGTATTAAAACCCATCTTCCTACAAGAGGTTTTTTCCCTGGCAGTACTTGACCATTCTTTTCTCTCTTTTCTCTTTAGTGTTACTGATTCATTCTATTGTTTGTTGGTGATGGTTATGTTGCATAATATTCCACACAAAACTGCCATTGATCCAAACAAAAGCATTCCTAAATCCATTACATTATTCACCATTCCCTCCTCATTTGTCAGATTATTTTGTCCTGTTTCTGACCACGGTTGAACATTAAGCAGAAACTGCCCTTGAACATGTTGTAGTCCTCCTCTTCTTAAGTTCATTTGCAGCAACAGAACTATTAAGCAAATCAGTTGAGTACTTTCCACTTCAAATGCTATTAATGGAAATTTATCTACAGAGATACATCTACCTATTATTGTCTTACTGTGAGGTCTTGAAATGATACATTGGAGAGAATACTTTGCAAACTTTGCTTTAGCTATGGGTTAGAGAAGTGGAAAATTACTGTCTTGGTAAAGAGGGGAAAAAAAGGGACAGCAACATAAACCAAGTTTATTAGTATATTTTGAAGGATATGTAAGTACTTTTCAATGCTGGTGAAAAGTAGCATATGAATGATATGCAAATACCTGTCAATGAAGTGTGATGCTTTGGGTTATATAGTCCATAGTTAAAAACTAAATTGAAAGCAGAAAAGTTAAAAAGGAAAAAACTTGTGCAGCCACAATGGATTCAGCTCTACAAGGGTCATGTCTGTCTTGTCTGGAAGTGGTTGAGGATGTGGCAGATCTCTCCTGCCTACACTGGCACAAGCTCTGAAGTGGATGGACTATGAATGCATTGTACTGGCACATCCTCCTTCCACAAAAGATTCCTCTTTGAAGCAAAATATCCTCTTCTGGATGTGCTGATGCATGTTGCTCTCTGTGAATAAAGCTTTCAAGTGACTCCCTGTAGACTGATGTGAGTCATCTGGTTTCTTATGTTGCTACACTTCTGCCAAGACTATTCGAAAGCCCTATAATTATAACTGGCATTCGTGGCACCAGCAAGGCCCAAATTAAATTTTTTATGGGTGTCCTACAGGTGGCACTCTAATTTCAGTGTCATGAATAGTAAAGCATTGAGATCTCTGTACGTCTCCTTTACCTGACTATGGATCCTGGAATTTTGCAGTGACAGGGAATAGAGATCTGAGAAAACACAGGTGAATCCCTAGGCAGCAGCATCCCTCCATCCTGCTTTGAGGAAACTGGTCTGTAATATTCCAGTGAGTCAAAAAAAGAAAAAATCATTTCAGACTGTGTGATAGCCTGCCTTGTTTTTAGCAATACCTATCACTGTGAAGAAGGATGAAATTTAACAGAGTGCATGCTCTGTCTTTATAGATTAATGTGATATGTGGAATAAGTAAAGAGCTGTGTAGACAGAGCAATGAAAATTACTTGGATATTTGTGCTAGATGAATATTCATTCTTGAAGTCCACATACCTTTTGCTAAAGCTGTTGAACACATAAGCCAGAAAAGTACCCAAAACTACAAGGTCTTGACTTTTCATTTTCTTTGTTCCCTAACCCTAATGAAAATGTAACTTGCAGAAGCATCTGTCTCATATTTTTAATAGGATCATTAATTTTGGCTTACCCCTGCATCAGATAATCAAAAAGGAAATGTGAAAACTAAAGATGGTTGATTTGAAACTCTCAGATCCATGTGCTTGTCTGCAGATCTTGGTGTCACCCCTGCTTGGATGGGTTTTTCTGGGACACACCTTGCAGATGACCCAGAAAAACCAAACCGACAGCACTGCATGTCCCGTCTTTGCTTTTGTCCCAAGGGCTCCCTGGCCTTGGCGTGGCTGGGTTCAGGCAGCCCTGAGCTCTGCCACACCTTGGGGCTCAGGAGTGAGCTCTGGTTCTTCCAGGAGACTGGGACTGGAGGAGTGCTCTGAGGATTGTGTTAGTAAGAGAGTCTGTGCTGAGGCTTGGAGAGTGCCATTGTCACAGGCTTTAGTGTAGTTCATAGTCTGCTTTCTTCTCCCACAAACCTCTGCTCAGGAATGTGTGAGAGAACGTTTTTCAAACCAATTTCAATTTGGGAAACAAAAAATAATATTAAAAATTAGCTATCTGGGAATGTTTCTAGTATTTTATTCCCATCCCCTACCCCATTTCCACATATCTGGGTTCTAGCATTAACAGTTCTATAAGTTTTTCAGTTTTTCAGAAATTTCAGAATTTTTCAGTTCACTGAAAGCAGGCAAGGCTTTCAGTGCTTGCTTTGATGCCTGACTTGTGGTTTGTGTAGTCATGGCTTGTAAAAGAGACATCAGTTTCCTCTTGGGCAATTTCAGCATTGCAACTGATTTCTGTAAGAGTTTCCTCTCTGCGTTGCAAAGTGTATGGAGCTGACGGGACAAGTGTGGCTATTCGTCAGAATTCCTTGCTGGTAAGATTGTGGCTTATTTCTTTTTGTTTAAGTGTCAAATGTGAGTTGTTTCTGCCTAGTCACATCTATTTTCTTTTTGTTTTTAAAAGACAGTACAGTTTTAGCTGATAAGGAACAATGCTCAGTTGGTACAATAAAGGAAGTTCACATGGGCAATTAGCTGCCTGTTTTATAAGGCCTGTGTAAAAGAGAGGTCTCCCCTCCCCCTCTCTATTTTGGTTAAAAATGCAAATGGATCACTAAAAAATAATGAAATAATTAGAAAAAAATGTTTGTTGAGTGAGGACAAGGGACAACGTGTACATGAATGATTTTCTTCTGGACAAGTTTAATTCAGTTACGTTTTAAGATCCATCAAGGGACACAGTGAAAAATCTATTCAAGCACTGTTTCTTGTAAATCTGATATTTGTGAAGACAAATGTGTAATATGGAAATTGAAGCAATTCCCTTATTGATTTTGGGTTCCTACAGAAACACCTGCAAATGTAGTGTTGTGTAATGAGAACTTAGGGTGCAATATGGGAATGGATTGTATTGTGCTGTGATAACAGCACTGAGCAGAATTTTTTCTGTTTTCAATGTGAAAAGAATTTTAGAGTACATTAATTTTAATATTTCTCTCACACACATTAAATTGAATGAGTAAAGACATGGCTAAAGTACTATGTGAATGGGCTTACCCATACAAAAGGACAGCTGGAATTAAAATCTCCTGTCCTTTGTGCTGAAACAGAAAACCCAAACCCCTGTCTTTATCTCTGGATTCAAGTTTTCCTCAACAAAATGTGCCTCTGGAGAAAGTGAAGATTAGCATCTAGTTTAATTATTCACTTACCTACTTGCTTTCAACAAATTCTCTTTGGGGTCTAGGATAATATCTTTCTTTACTGGGCTCAGTTGTATTAAATGGGTTTCTCGGAAGGTTTATTATCCCCATGCAGGAACTGCAGTTCGGTTTGGCAGGATTTTCCTGTCAGCCAGTTATGCCAGTGTTCAATGGTTTGTGACAATTCAAAAAGGAGAGAGAAACTGTTTTGCAACTTCTTACAGAATGGCCTTTCTGTACCCTCCCCTGTGGTGAAACTCTCTGGATGCAAAACCTCCCTCTGTGGAAAGGAGATTCCCACAGGGCCCCTCTCTCTGCATTGACTCTGGAGGCAGAGCTGCACACAGTTGGACCAGGTGGAAGTCCTGTGGCATGTGGAGGCTGTGTGCCTTGGGTCAGGCATGCTGAAACTGTCTGCTTTCAAATGCTCAAACCTTCACTTTGCCCAGCATGCTTCCTCACTGCTGCCCCTTCTCCACCAAAGGATGATGGAAAGCTCTGTTTCACTTTATAAATGGCAAGAGCTATTAATGCCAGGCTGCTAAGGGTCATGTGAACTTTTGGTTCTAGCTGTTTCCTCCTTGTCCTCATGCATACTGGGAGGCCTGACTTCTTGCAGGGCTTTCCAGTTGCCAGAACACAGCGCTTGCTTCTCACCTCTTTGAGTGTGTTTCCTTGAGTAGGTTCAGCAGCTGCGTGCTGCCTGCTCAGTGTGGCTCTCCACCAGCCCTTTGCAGTCCCTGCAAGGTGATGGGCAAAGGCATCAAGCCAACATGGGCTGAAGGGCTTCCTAATTTTTTAAGATGCTGTATTTTCCCCTTGTTGATTCTAGATGTTTCCCCTTGCCCCACAAATCCATCCCTCACACACTCCCCCATGATCTCTCCAAAGTAACAGTGGCTTGGTTGTGGGTCAGTAGGACGAGGTCTGGTGTGGATGAAGGCACAGCTGTAGGGCACTGTATAGACAACAGTGTTGTGTGTTGTGCACGTGCTTGATTAAATGGCATGGATTTGCAGCCTGCTGCTCACCAGCTTGTCATGGGGATGTCCTAGGAGATTCTCAGCTGCTCTTGGATCCTGAGGTAGGAGCAGTAACCAGGGAAAAGGCTGTTGCTGAATGACATGCTGACGAGTTTAACTATTTTGTGCACAGAACTCTCTTCAAGGAGTTGCTCTGTAAACTCACGAGTGCTGTTTACCGGCCAGTGTAGCTAGTCTTGGTTCGTGTCTGGAGAAGGTGTCCTTCCTGATGTGTCACTTAATGCTGATAAAATCATGCTGAGTGTTACACAATCACTAGACAGGGAGATGGGCACAGAGGTAATGTTGCATGTGAAACTATACCTATTACCCCTTTCTGCATCTCAGTTCCTTCTTGCCCGAAGCAGAGACACATTTTTTTCTTAAGAATTTCTCTGGAAAGCAGTACATGCAGTTAAAGACATAGCTCATCAAAGTGTGTACACTATGTTTATGCCTTAGCAACATGTATTTCTAAAAATATTTCCCTTTTGCAGCATCCTCTACTCTTTAATTGCTCACTTCTCTTTCCTATCATCAAGTTACAGTCTGGCTGTCCTCCAGTGTCTGTTTCTTTTGCTTTTGCTATGGGGCATCTCTGGCATAAATCTTGCGAATAGGCTGTGTCTGTCCTCCTCCAACTCTATCCCTTGCCTCTGGCTTAGCTGAGTCATGTTTTCCCTGTGCTTGTGCTTTCGGTTGTCCCCACGTTCTTGTACCCTTTCTCTCCAAACAGGTTTTGTGTGCTGCTTCTGGGGGAAAAAAAAAAAAATCAATGTAATGACATGGCCTTGCCACCCTACTACTTCTTTAACTCCATGTTCTGCAGATATGGCTTCCTCATCTGGGCAGAGCTCACCTTCCTTTGACTTCTCTACCTTGCTTTTCTCCAGAACCTCCTCTAGTCTTTCTCTCTTTCTCAGCTAGCATGTTCTTATTTCTGCTAATAACTACAATCAATGAACAAAACCCTTTCCACTCTGCCTTCATTTTATCCTGGCATTTACCTTCACTTTTATCTGAAAATCTCTTCTTAAAACCTTCTATCTGTGATTCTATCTGGCAATGGTTCTACACCTGTTTTCTGAAAATACAAGCAAAATGTCTTTCAGAAGGTCCTGATATACCTCAAAATGCTGTTTATGATCTAATAAATGGTACTGTGCTCTGACCCATTCCTCTACACATTTTTGCCCAAGTGATCAAATGTAGAATTTGACCTGTCTCTCTGATATGTCATGGCTCAGCTTTTAGTTGAATCCAGCCAGCACGATCAACTTCTACCTTTCTTAAGTCATACTTGCTCATTACTGACAATGATACCATACTGACAATGATATCATAGCCTAAGCACTTTCTTCAATTTGTTGTACTTGTTTCCAAGTTATTGATTAAATTTCACACAAACTTTCAAATGCCTTCACTCTCCATACATAGAAATATGCTTTTTATCAGTTGTCATTATCTAATATCACTTTTACTGAAGTCTCCTATTATCTGGCTTTGACAAAAGTAATTTCAGCACCTCATGTCAATTCAGAAATTCACTGCAATTATAGTTTTCTTACTCTGGTTCATTGATGAATCTCCCATCTTATTTATTTATACTTCTGAGCAGCATTAAACAAACTGAGCCTTCACTCTCATTTTGAACTCCCTGTCACTCACTGAGATCTCTCTCTTAGTTTTACAAGCATTTGAATATATACTATCTCATTATTTTTCAAAGCCCATGCTCTGGTGCTAACACAGACCTTCGACAATGTCTGTCCTCAGGCATGCTGAGACCCAAAATATGATTCTGGTGGTTGTTGTCTTACTGTTTCTTGGACTCTGTCTGATTCCCGCCTACATCCTCCTGCTGCATCTTGTCTTAAACTGGAGCCTGCCAAGGGCAGTTGTCTTTTCTTCCCTGTTCCTACAGTACACATGGTCCATTGTAATGGAAGTAAGCATACTGCAATCCCTGTTGCTAATACTTCAGAGAAATTTCTTCAAAAAAACTTTGTGTGGTAATGCTGTAAACCACTTTACATATTTCCCTGCTTTGTTACATTGTGTAGCTCTTTCATTACCCTTGTTCCTTCTTGCAAGGTCTCAAGAGAGCTAATGCTCTTATTCTGTGGTGCATCTAAGTCTACCAGGCTCTTCTAGGAGCAGCTTCTGGGTACAAGAACCATCAAAATACCATCCCAGCTGAGTCATATTAATTGTGCTTATTTTCTCTTAATCTAAAGCAAAAACAACAGCTAGGCAATTCAGTTTGCCTTAAAGCTCTTTTATAGTTAATGTGTCTCAGCTAACACACAGTAATTTGCTTATTGTCTGAGCTTTCTGTAGCTCCCTAATACAGTCTTGAAATGATTTATGTGGATCTTACAAAGTGCAAGGAGAAAGGAGATGATGTCAAATAGTCAAATTTTCTCAGAAAGCAACAGTGTGAAGATGTTTGCATTTAGTAAGATGCAGCATTTTCCAAATTGGTTGTTTAGTGTCTCTACAGATAAGAGCAAAACAGGGAATTGGGAGGGAAGGGAAGAGGGCTGAAATGGAGAAAGAGAAATTATCTTAATTAATTAATTAATTAACTAGGAATTTAGTGCACTGGAATGCTTTTTTTCAGTTGTGGCTTTTGTATTATGTCTCTACCTGGGGTCTTGCGGGTTGTGCCCAAGTGTACCAACACACCTAAAACACGGCTGAGATGAAGATTGAATTTGTGTTCTAAACTGCCATGTAGTACACACCATTGCAGGGGTAGGCAAGACCCTCCAGCATCTTTCTGTGCTCTGGATGTGCTGTCTGTGCCTGGCATGCACTTCATTTCCAGCAAAGATGCATTGTGAAGATAAAATCCTAGAAACACGGTGAATCAGAGCAATTTAACTCTGGTCTTGGGTTCCTAAACCCATGGAAAAGACTTGGTCTTGTACTGGTTAATTGATGAGTCCACAGGGCTTTTTGTAGTTCCTCCACTTTGGTGATTTCTGAGGAGATAGAACACAAATATAATATCCCTGCCTGTGGATGTGCAAGGACATTGGGTGTTTAGAGTCCACAGCTTTCCTCTGCTGCTGCTTCCCCTTCTTTCACTTTTAAGGACGTGACAAAGTAGGAACATATTGGTTGCACATGCAACACATTGTGAAATGTGCTGAAAACTTGACTGACACCCAGTTTGAACAGCTGTTCAGCCTTCTGACCTGGCTCTGTGGAATTTTAACCTTGGCTACTTTGAATTCAACATTTCAGCATTCTTTCATCCTATTTTTCTGTTCAGCTCTTCTCCTGTTAAGAACTGGGGCTTTAACTCTGGAGTGGCAAACATTTCAGAAAAAAAAAAACAACAGAAGCATATTTAGAGTGAGTCCTCTGAAGTGATTTGGAATAACTTGCATTTTTTTCATCCTCATTGATCTCAATACATCACAGGTTGATGGTCAAAAGTCTGTCCTCTTTATGAGAAGTGGTTTTCTTGTGCCAACCTTCTTATGAATTTGGATGAATGTATAGTATTGCTTAATTGTATACAAGAAATGACATTGAAATTTAGGGACTGTAATACAATTTGAAAAATAAATATTTTCAGTCAGAATATACTTAACCTTAGAAATTATGTTGTGGTTTAATTCCACTTACTGGTATAAATTACAGCTCTGCTGCAATTGGAAATACCAAGTGTGGGGCTGCTTTTCTCCAAGAATTTACCTCTCATTTATTATTTTTACTACCATGGTAGTTCTGTTGGCAATGAGAGGAAAAACTGAAGTAACAGGTTAAAATAATTTATTTTAAGAGGATCATAGAAATAAGAGTAACTATTGAGGCTGCAATTACTGTATGATATACATTATAGGTGATAATATTAATTTTATAATTTCTTGATTACTATTTTTTGTGACTGAAAAGTCAAGAATTTTTTTTTACTATTTCATTTTCCTCTATAAAGCTTCAAAGATACATGTATAAGAATTATTAAAAAATGGAGGTGCTCTATATTGGAATACACTCTTCCAAGTATAAAAGGACAGAAATAGCTGGGAACTTTTTAGAAGAAAAACAGAGAGAAAGTCTCTCCTTAGAAGAAAAATAAGAGACACAGATTAACTTTGTGTAGACTGTTGTGAGAATCATATTATGGCAGAACACAAGGACAAAATTTTGGTGAAATAGAGCTTATGACATTAAAAAAAACCCACATCTTCTGGAAAAACCTTGAAATTGTTTCTGTGAAAGAACAAGTTCAGTTTTTAGTTCTATGTAAATAGTTTTAACATATTGGGTTATCCTTTAGAAAAAGGCTCACTGCTTTCCTTTCAGATTTTATTACAGTGAATGAAATACTACAGAAAAGGAGTACAGAAAAATGTTCATTTCTGTAAGATTCAAGAAGCAAGTTTCTGATGTAGTCTGATCTGCATTTGCAGGAGTAGCAAATAGTCATCTCTAATGATTTATTTCTTTGTGCAGATGTTCTTGCAAAAGCTATGGTGTTTAAGAAACAAGAATCAGTAAATCCTGAATGCCTAGAGGCACTGAAGGTTGAAGAAAAGTACTGCAGCAATCATTTACATGCAGCCATCATTTGCAACCAGTCACAGCGTTTTTTTAAGTTTTATTGCAGCTCTCAGGGCCAGCCAGATTTTTATGCTACCCACCTTAGAAAAGACCCCCTTTTCACACTGTTGAGATTCTGTCTTCTAGCAGATATTTCTTATTGTGCCTCTTGCTTACTGCAAATGTAAGTCAAAGTAAATATACCTGGTAGCAATTGAAGGTGAGAATTAATCTGTTTAGAAGAAACCCAAATCTACTGCTGAAACAGTCTGAAGCAGCCAAGCCAATTGATAATTAAACTGGATTTCAGGGCAAAATGTTTCTAAGAGTGCCTTCTCATCATACTTTTGAGCTTTCATCCTAGAGGTGATTTTTTGTCTCTCAGCTGTCCATATCTGGTCTAACAGACATACTAAGAACATCACTGGGCTCCCAGTTGCCTGCCCAGCTCACTGGCCTGCCTGTCCTAGACCCTGGAGAAATTCTGTGCTATATGCTAGCACCTGGACCTGGGTGCTGAATTGAGGAATGGGTGCTGGCTAAATTTCTCTGGAGAAGCTGTGATGTCAGCAGTCCAGTTTTCTCCATTCTCTTGTTGCTGGGGAAATGCCTTTCAGCCACGGGAAAAAGGAGGGCACATGCAAATCTGTATGGTTGAGCAGATGACATTGTTGTGCAGAAACAGTTCCATCCTCCTCTGGTGAAACCTGCCAGGGCAGTTTGTCATGGCTATGCCTCTCCCCACTGGGATTGCTTTGCTGCAGAGGTGGTGTTTGAGTGCAGCACATATATTTTCCGTGCTCTGATGTGTGGGAGGAAGATAAACACTTCATTGCTCCTGATCTTTTAATGAAGAACCAAACAGAACTCTCAAGGCTTCAGTTTCTTGTGAACTTTATGAATGTGGAGTGCAATTTTTTGATGAAAGAAGAATCAAGTCCCCCAGAAATTTCTTACTTATTTCATCCTCATAACCATCAACATAATGATTTTGCTTAATTTTTTTAGAGTCTGTTCTCTTGAGATTTCCCTGGAAGTGTGAACACTGGCCTTTTATATAGTGCTGTTGGTAAAATGAACATTGCCTTAGCAGAAGAAAGAAGGCCACACTTAAGCTTCAGAGAGTGCAAACTAACAATTTTTGCTGGCTTCTTGTTCTCAAATGCAGGAATCAAAAGCATGCTCTTGTTATCCTTAGAATTTACATTGCAATTGTGTCTGTGGTAGTGGGACTGAATTTTCTTGTTACATCTCTTGTCAGGGTGGCAGCTCAGGGAATATTGCTCAGGTAACCGGGTTTTTTGGACAGGGGAGAAAACACCATCCACAGTGCCCTGGAGAGCACATGTAAACACAGGAAAAACTGGTTGTCTTCTACTCTAGCCTTGGTTTCACTGCCTTAAACCAGATTGTTGCTGCCCACAAGATGCCTGCAGGAATGTGTGGCTGGGGACAGGTCCCCTCCCGGGGCAGCCCGGCAGTGAGGAGGGCATTTCCTGCCTCCAGGACTTCTGCCTCTTAGGTGGGTTTTCATCCCAATGGCCACTGGATGGAAAAAAAATTCTCCAAAAGGAAAATGTCACTGAGTTGTTCTGGGAAAAGGACCCTGAAGTCAGTTTGTTCCTGAAGTAGCACTAGGCAGAGCTGAAAGTTGGAGTATGCCAGGTGGCCTAACCATGTCAGCTCTGTCTGGCACAAATTTTTGTATTAATCTTATTTCAGAAAATCAGTTTCATTTTGCAATACCTTTTCTTTTTTCTGAATCTTGTCCTCCAAACTCACAATTTTTGTCAATTTTTACTTTGCACTGCATGCACAAACCTGCTGCAATGCCTTGAAACCAAATATTTGTCAGAACTGCCTACCAGTGAGGATGTCTCAGGCTCTTGTCACCGCGATGATTCTCATTTGCAAGTAGAGCAGCAGTACCTTTGTGCTAGGATGAATCATGCCCTTGTCTTCTCTTTACATGCTGGACCTTGCAGCGCTCCCTCAAAACTGTCCTTGCTGAACAACTGATCTGAAAAAATAGAGGAGGGAATGATGGTCCCTCTCTCCTCCTCTGTATCTTTTCACAAGGGACTTGCTTCAAGAGAAACCCCTTAGATGGTTGTCTCAGCACGGTCTATAGGCTTTTTGTTTTGGTTTTTTTTCCTTCCTCCCTTCTGTGTTTCATCTTCTGGAATAGCAAAAACCTGTGCATCTTTGGAAGAAAGCAGAACACCAGAGAAGTGTTTCTTCTTTATCCCTGGAGTGTTTCCTTACCCCTTCAGTGTACTAACTCTTCATCCATTTTTGCAGCAGGCTTAACTTTGCCCACTTTCATTGCCTGCCACAGCAAAAACAACAGCAACAACAACAACAAGAACAACGTCAAAAACCAACCAACCAAACAAACCAACAAAGACTAGCTAGGAGACAGCAGGAATTGCAGCATTGTACTCAATGTTTCTGCAAACTCTTCCTTGGCCTTTAAACACAGCAGCACTAGGAGTCAGTTCAACACTACAAGGAATTTGGGGCAGACACACTTCTTTAAGCATGCAATTTTGTTTTCTCATTTTAGTCTGTGAGGCCATAGAGGCAGCTGTAGCACATCTTCCTTTCTTTCCAGCCCCTCTCCTCCTGAAGGCAGGGAGCTCTGACTCCTGCAACTGCTTGCTCAGAGCTGTCAGCACATATAACCTGCTGCCCTAGGGCTTCCCAGCTGGGCTGACAGGACCTGGCCATGATCCAAGCAGGGCGATGTCTACAGACCCTTTCTGTCTCCAACACAGGAGCAGTGAACTTTGTTCCAGTTTTTCCTGGCCCTCTCCCAAACAGAGTCAGAAGTCATCTTTTTGAATTGCTTTCAGATGAGGGGACTGAGTAGTTCCAAATGCATTTGAAAACAACATTATAACCAATGGTATTATAAAAGATAAAGATATTAGGCATGAAAAATGCATTTTCTTGCTGCTAAACCTGTGAAAAATCCCTTTGGTCTTTTCAAATTGTAACCCTTATACAAAAACTTAAAGTTATCCATTGTGGCCAAAGTTGAAAGCTTACTCTGACAATTATGTCTTATGATTATACTTTCACAGACTTGGGTTTTCTTATGCTAATGGTGAATCTGTAGTTTCATCTGCAATTGGAAACATGAAGTCATGGGGATCAGGGTACGTGGGGCAACATTATTCAGGATGGGGCAGCCCTTGAACTTTTGTGAAAATTACCTTAATAATTTTCTGTTAAAAAAATTATTGTCTTAAAAAAAATAAATGAAAATTACCTGTTTGTCATTGCTCTGAGGCAAAGCACTACCTTAATATCCACCTTCCCTGGTGAGCCTGTATCTGAGAGAAATCTGCAGATCAAGAAACTCCTTGTACAAGTTAGACAGTTTAGATAGCTGATTAACCAGTTAAGTACCTGACTAGAGCTGAGTAATTAGTGGATAATGGTAAGGTTCTGTCAAATTAAATTGATCTAGTAAGCCTAAGGACAATTATGAGCTTGCAATCTCTGTGATCATTTTCCCCCTGCATTGGTGCAAGAGCCCCGGTCAGAGGTAATGTGATAATTTAGGACTATTATGTAAGGCTGTCTCCTTGCCACAGGACAGTGCTTCAAGCGCTGCTGTAAATTGGGGCAATGCTATTCCTAATGTCTGGTGAGATATGTGATTAAGTAATCATTGATTTTTTGGGGGTAAACTTTTGTAGCACTCTCACTGGTTTCATATTGCCTGTCAATTCATTGCCCATTGAAGTGCAGATTTTTGCAGACAGCCAAATGAACAGAAAACAAGCACAGAGGTTAAAGCTGCTGACCAGTGTGAGAAACGTAAACAGAAGTCTCAAAGCTCATTTTCCAGGTTGTCCACAGCCCTGGCTTGGTGCTTGGTGAAAGAGAAATTTTTTTTTCAGTAGTCTGTGTCAACGAATATGAGCTTAGTTATGCACATTTTGGGTGTTTCTGCAACACAAGTAGTCTGAGTCATGTTGAATATGTCAAATATTTTACTCAGAAGCAGGAAGGCATATGTCCACTCTGGATGTCATCTCAGAGATGCCTGGAAGGCATGTCTGGCAGGCTTATAGCATGATCATTGCAGATTGACATACTCACTGTAGCTTGTAATTGGTAAGAGACAGCATAAGGCCTTGTGGATTTTGATTTTCCCAGAAGGAATATTACTAATGAATTCAGATTGATTTTTACAATTAGAGTAATTGGAACCTCAGTGTTTTCTATTTTTTCCCCCTTTTTTCCACCCTTTCAAACTACCTTTGATCTTGACATAGATATTTCTATATATTTCAGAAGAGATGATGAGTCAAATAGACTGCCTCTATCCATGATTGCAAGATATTTCTGAAAAGGCACCTGTCACGTTTCCTCATTTGTTGTATCAGCTATTACTCACATACCTACTTGTTTGTTACTCTTCTTGAAAAAGCAAGAATGAAGTGAGACTAATAAAACCATGCACACCTGTACTTATAGTTCAGTTGTTAAATCAAAATAGAAAAGCCCTCAAGAACTTGATTTAGAAATCTTTTAACTGAAACCACATTTGACATATTGTATTCAATTCAGACTGAAATTAAATCAACTGGTTCAGGTGCCTCAAAGAAAAGCCAAAGAAATATCGATGTGGTTTACAAGCTGATAATGTAAATCCATCCCCTTTGCTTTTATTCGGTACATCCACTGCAGTTTACTTTCCAGAAAATGGGAGATTCAACTAGGTTTTGTCATTTGTGAAGCCATCTGAAGTGGGAGAGGATTTTTTGTGTTTTGTTTTCTCTCTTTGGTTTATTCCACTTTTCAGTTTTAGCAAGTTGACTATCCATTACAGCAGACTGCAATCCTGTTGCATGCCTTCCATGTGGGTACCTTAATCTGTAGGCTGGAGGGTTATCCTCTCCTGTTCCTAGAATTCATCTTGTTGCAGCTGGAGAGTTTTAGGAAGAGAGCTAGAACCCCCCACCCATCTTTGTGGGGTGACCTCCCTCTTCAAATTCAATGTCCATCTAAGCCAGGACAAGGATACACACACATCTCCAGGCTGTGACATAGCACTGCCAGTGCTGTGAAATGGAGCAAGGCTTCTCCTGCTGCAGCTATTCCAGCTAGGAGTCACCCTCCAGATAGCATGAACTGAAGGGTTGGCTATTACTAACATCTCTCTGACTTGTAGAGCTCCTGAGCTCAGGTGTAGTTTTTGTGGGTTGGGAAGGCCTTCTGTTGACTAAGCTGCCAGCCCTTTTGAGCATGTCCCTGGGCTGCCATGGTGCCACCACACAGAGGGAAAGTGAGGGCACTGCCCGTCAGGGGGTGCAGCCTGTGTGTGTGGGTTATCGAGGGCAGGGAGTTAACTATGCTTTCCAGAGACAGCCCCTGCAGAGTCACACTGGATCATCCAGGAAGGTGGAGATTGATGGGTTCTATTTGAGTGGCCCCATTTATCCAGCTCCTTCTCCTAATTCATCTAACTGTTTAGAAAGGATGGTTTTCCTACAGTGCACCTGCACAAAATTGAAAAGAATCACTTATTTCGCTGTAGTGCAGAGATAAAGATTCTGAAATGTTAGTTTTGAAACAGCTGAGTACACTCGAGTGGATATAAAAATCCTAATGCTATTTTACAAAGTAACTAATCTCACTCAGGTTGGGTTTACTTAGGAGAAACAAACTCAGGTTAAGCGTCTAAGAGTTATTTCTGCAGTGAATGTGTGATTTTTTAAAAGTATCTTTCATTACACAGGAAACAACAAATTATACTCTTAACTAGAATGACACAGAAGTCAATGCTGTTTTTGAACACAGGGTGCTGGCTCAAAGACTGCTTACACAGTTTTTGGAAATGAAACAAAAGTTTGAGTTAAAGTCACTGAGAAGGGTTAGCTGAAATCCATTTCAGCTCCTTTGGCACAAAACACACAGGAGGAAATTTTGCCTTGCCAGTTAACTAATGCTTCTCCTCCTGCTCCTGCTCCTCTGTCTGATTCAAAACTATGCAGTTCCTCCCCAAACCCAAGGCACACATGAAATGAAGGAATGACAGGAAAAAGGCCACGTCACAATAATTACTGTGATATGGTCTGTTGTTCCCCTTCTTTCTTGCTCTCTGTTTGAGGCTCAATGTTAATTTGCTTGTATAACTCAAGGTGTTTCCTCTGCTTGTTTGTATTAGCTATGATTTCTAAACATCCTTGAAATTATTGGCCATAACATCTTTCCTCATCATGGTATTACTTCAACTTGAGCCACTTATAGAAAGTACTTCTTTCTACTTTTGAACATTAATGGCTGGGAGCCAGAAAAATATGTATGTGTTTGTCTCTCTATTTTTGGTTTGAAATTGCTGGAAGCCAGTAGGTGGGTTTTTATTTTCTCTTTTAATATTTTGTTTTCAAACTAAGACAAATATTATGTATGAGGAGTGGCACATATCTTAAATAATTGGTTCTAGTAACAGGAAAAGGTTCTTGTTAGAAATTCTTCTGAAGTGTGGCTCTATTTCTGGAAATCCTTTCTTGTTTGCTTCAGCGGAGTCTTGTATCCTCTCCCATTTTCCTCAATGATTCTTTCACATGGAGAGGGGTGAGTTTTATAGGAACTTTGCTGGCACTAAAACACTGGTATGTTTTCATTGGTCTTGTACACTGCACCAATTCATCATCTGCCCATTCTACCAACCAAAGGAAAATCACCCAGGGATTTGACAAACGCTTGTGTTAACCAAAGGAGCTCACCTGATCTGTCACCTAAATTGATATCTGCTAACCTGGTGTGTCTGTGGAAAATAGAATCTAGTGTTTGCTGTTGGACTGCACAGATTTTGGTCTCCAGAAAGGAAAATTTCAATCCATTATAAAATGAATAGTCCAGTATGAGGTCTCATCCCATTCAGGAGAACCAGAAGGTTACCTAATTTTTATTCCCAGAAAATACTAAGAATTACTCAACCAAAGCAGAAATCCTAATCCTATAGATTTTTTTCAGAGTTAAGACCAAAATGAACAAAAATAATCCACTCCCAATTTTATTTATTTATTCTCTCTGCACTTGCTCAAAAAACCTCAAACCCCCTCAATACTACCCAAATCCAGAATCCATCACAACCAAGCAAAGATCAACCCTCTGGCTGCATCCACGAGCTTTATTCTGTTTATTTCATAACAATAAGCTTGGATAGTTTTGAGTTAATATTACTTATTGTTTGTTGATTTCTCAACCAGTAAAATCAGTTCATGTAACATAGGATTGAATTTGGAAAAGTTTGTTTTGTTTTTTTTAGGAGTTGGAATTGGAAGGAGTTGGCAGGTAGACTTAGAATGACAAAATATTTTAAAGCATTTTTTACTCTACTACCAAGATTTATGTTATATGAAAATATAGTACAGAGCTTAAGTACACAAAACTTTCTCTTTTGCAGCTTTTCCACTAAGCTTTGAAACCATTCATGGAAGCTGATGGCAATATTCTCGTAAGTATAACTGAAGATATGTCAGTTATTGATCATCTGAAGAGGTCATACGTTGGGATTTTATCCTTGCTGTCATAGGAGACTGTGAACAGTATAAAAGAATAACACATGTGAACAGCATCAGTATCCAAACAAGATCTTTCTTGTCAGCCAGGCCAAGTGGTGAGGCTGCCCCAGTTCTGCTCTAAGGATAAAATGAAGTCTACTGCATGTGCCCAATGCCAGGGTGCCCTCACTTCCAAGTCACTTTCTCATCCCTCAATGGATGAGAAAATGTTAACCTAAGACACATGAGCTTAGCAAGGGATTTTCTTAGCCACACATCTGTCTAACCCTTAAGAAGCTTAAAGAAAATACAGCTCTGTAAAATATAACTGTTGATCATATCTGCCTTTGGTGCCTTCTCAGACTCATGCATGGCGAGTCGAACGTCATGAGGCACAAAGCCTGTTTTTTAGTATGAGCTCAATGCCCTTGGTTTTCTGAGGAGGCCTTTATTTTTCCTTTCCCCTGAAACAGCCTCATATACCCATTTCACCCCATTTTTTATTCCTACGGAGTTTTCAATCTGCAGACTCCTCAGTCTCTAGGCAGAAGCATCCCCTGGATTGATCCTTGGCTATTCCTGGCAGCTGCCCCTAACCTAGGATGCCTGGAGCCTTTGATGCAGCTCCCTCTGATTAGGAAGGGTCAAGAGGTCTTTAACTGGTGGTTGGGAGGAACTTACACTGAGTGCAGCCAACAGAGCCGTCAGTTTGTGCAGCAGGCTGTGAAGAAGGAGTGAAATAATGGGGCCTTAGTTGAAACTGTGCTGCTGTTAACACTCTTGGACATGGTAGAAACAGGGCAATTTCCCTAGAAGATGTAGAAGCAGCTGTCCCGGCTAGGGCAGACACTTCTCCACAGAGTGTCTGCAGCCCTCCAAGTGCCAGGCTTCAGGGGGTGTCAGGGACCTCTCCCTGGGGCCAAGGGAGATGTCTTCTGGCCTTGAGGGCCACCTTGGAGGAGCTGTGCTGGCAAGTGGAGGAGGTTCAAGAGGAAGCATGCAGACTGTGCAGCATCAGAGAAAGGGAAAGGGAGAGAGATAGTGTCTTCCCTGACACACAACATCTTGGAAACCATGAGTCAAACCTGCAGTGGAGAAGCAGGAAGTGTCTACACCCACTACCAAAGTAAGCAAAAAATCTGGAAAATGGCAAGGAAGAAAGCTGATGTCTTCTTGTATCAAGAGGAAGCTCCTGCCTCACCTAAGAACTTGCAACTGCCTAACAGGCTGATTGCCCTCATAATTGAAGTGGAGCCAGATGTGCCTCCTGGCAAAGGACCTGGTTCACTTGGCAGTAAACCATGCAGCCCTACCAGGAAGAAATGATGAGACACTGCAGTGGGTGACTCCCTGCTGCCAGGGACAGAGGACTCATCTGTAGGACTAACCAGCCATCAAGAGATGTTTGGTGCCTGGGAGGAGCCAGGATCCAGGATGTTGTGGTGAGACTGCCAAAGCCTGTCCAGCCCTCTGACTTCTACCCCCTGTTTTTATTCCATTTGAGAACAAATAATACTGCCAGTGGAAGCCAGTATATGCTGGGGGCTGTAGAGCTGGAAAGTAGCTTTGCCAAGAAGGACCTGGGAACCTTGGTGGACATCATATTGAACATGAGCCAGCAACGTGCCCATGCTGCAAAGAAGGTAAATGGTATCTTTGGCTGCATTAGACAAAATATTGCCAGCAGGCCAAGGAAGGTCATAATTTATTCAGTGCTGCTGAGGCCACCCCTGGAATGCTGTGCAAGTCTTCTCAATATAAGAGACACATGACATACTGAAGAGGTCCAGTCAAGGGCCAGAAAAATAATTGAGGGACAGTAGCATGTAAGATACGAGGAAAGACTGGGTGAACTGGGACTGTTTCACTTGGAGAGAACGCTCAGGGGGCTTTTATCAATGTGAATAAATACCTGAAGGGAGGATGCAAAGAAGAGGACATGATTTAATGGTGAACATGGTGATGGTGCTAAGTTGATGGTTGGACTTGATGAGCTCTTTTCCAACCTTAACAATTCTATAATTCTTTTCAGTGGTGTCCAATGACAGGACTAGAAGGGATGGGCTCAAACTAAAGCACAGGAGGTTCCCTCTGAATATCAGGAAACCTTTTCTACTGTGAGGATGACGGGGCACTGTCACAGGTTGCCCAGAGAGACTGTGGAGTCTCCATACTTGGCAAAATGCAAAAGCTATCTGGAAATGGTCCTGGAAAACCAGTTGCAGGTGGGGAGTGGACTAAGATGACCTCCTGAAATCCCTTCAATCTGAATCATACTGTGATTCTGTGGGAAAAAAAGGACATCTAAACTGACAGAAGTCTCTGCTGAAGTTGTCACTTCTCTCATATGTTTTCGCTCATCACTGGAGTCTGCCTGGCACAGAAGTGGCTGTGAACAATGCACAGTGGAACAGGTTCCTTTGCAACTCACTTGTGTGTTTGCCAAGTGGAGGAGTAATGGATAGCAGGTTTGAAGTCTGTGCTGTTCTGCAGGATCACTATCCCATCCTGTTCAGTCCTTAGTAAACCAAAGCCTACCAAAAAAATTAAAACCTACTCTCTATTGCCAGTCTTGCACAGAAGTGTATGTTTTGCAGTTATCCAAGAGCTTTTTCAGAACTATTGCTCTCAGATTTTCCCTGGTAACAAGAAGAGATAGAAATACATCTGATATTCTTATTTTGTTTTTCAGTTGAACCTGTGATAATTCAATAAATCACTTCCCATCAGGAAATTAAAAATTATAGAAAGATATCCACCATTGTCAGAAGCAAAATCATGACATTTGGTTCAGTATCAGATTGTTGCAGTGGCTGTGTTTGCCAGTTACAGTACATTTACATCTGAAACTGCCGTTATATCCCTGGCTTTATTGGTAACAACTCTGCCTTCCACAGTTTACTCTTTGTTCTGCATTGGTAAGAATCTCTACAAGAGTGAAACTTAAAAGAATCTCTCAATCAGTGTTCATCCAGGTCTGCTGAAATAAAAGATTATTGACTTTCATAAAACAGTTTTCAGCGAATGAAACTTTAAATTACTTCTTGAGAAAAGGTTTGCCACTGGAGACTTGCTAATGTGTTGTATTCTCATGGAAAATTGAATCCAAAGTGTGCTGGTGAGGCTTTTTATGAATTTTGTGGTAGATTCATTTAAATATAGGTTTTCTATTGGTTTGAGATGAAAACAGTTTTACTGAAAACTGTTTGTTTGTTTCATAAAATATCTATCTGACTCCAAACACTGTGCTTGGGAGAAAGAGGTTGTTTTTATTTGTTTATAGATCAACAAAATTTGAAAAGGCAATTTTATGAATCATACCAGATTTTATTGCTGCAGTTGGGGATTAGAGGTTTCTCTTGTGTAGACCAGAACACATATATTTTTATAGGAGGATGCTGGGTTTCTGAACAGCACTAAAACACAACTAAAAGTTGCAGATTTCCAGGCTTAGTACTAATTTGTTAAAAATTTACCTCAGTTTTCAGAAATACTTGGAGAGATAAGGAGAAACGTTTCTTAATTCAAAAAATATCATTCAGCAGTTATTTTTTTTAGAGATTTACCACTAATTTTATCCAGATAAACTAAATACAGTGTTGGCTGGGGAAACTGCTCTTCCTTCCACCATTAATTACCCAATTCCTCCTGCAATATATGAAGAAAAGAGGGTTGGTTCATCACCCCTATCAACTTGCAGCAGGATACCATCACTGCTGCAGAATAATACATGTAAATTTGTGAATTCTTTTTGCTAGCCCAAGCTCTTACTAGGTAATCAGGTTTTGCCTTAGTCTGATAAAAAGTGGGCCCCAAGAGATGAGTTACATAACATGGGTATTAACTCTTTCTTGACAGATGAGCAATAGACCATGTTATTTTGCTTTAGATCATCAACAAGTTTAGTGGAAAGATTGCTTCCTACTCAGCAGTGTGGACAGAGCCACATCCTGTCTCAGTATTGCTCTTCTTTTGTATGACTTTATGTTTGTTAGAGATGAAATTACCGCAATATAGTACCGTGTGATATTGCTTTAATACATAGTTTTTGGGCCAGGAGACCTGATTCATAATTGTTTTTCTTAATATCCTTTTGCATAGCTCCTAAGGAAAATAATTAGTTTGTGAGACCCATTGATTCCCTGAGGCCATATATTATTTCCATGTGTCCTAAATAGGGCAGTACTTTCTTCAGAATGAAGACATGAAGGGTGGCCTAGGTTGGATGGGGAAATAGCAGAGTCTCTAATAGAGCTGATGTGTTTTCTTATTGCTTTCCTTTGTGTGTTGTCATGGAGAATAGTCTGAGACAGAGAGGCAGTGGTAGAATTAAAAAAAAAATTAAGAGAAAAAAGAAAAAAGGCTACTTAGTGATTAAGCAGGAGTCTGGGATTATTCATGCCTGGTAAAGCCTCCCATAAAAGTGTTGCTCAGGTCGTGTCCAACAGGCAGCAGATAAGCACAGGTCTGTGATTCGTAGTTCTGTGCTCTGCCACACATCCTGCATCATTGCTGGAGAAAGTTGTGGCTCTTGTAAATACTGGTGACAGTGGTCTCTTCCATCACTGTTTGCAGATGGTCCAGCTTTGCTCACCTTTAACTTGCCTGTGAGAAGGGCCATCAAATATTTCAAGAATAATGTGAAATGGGGTTTTGTTTTCCTGAGAAGCTGGCTGGTGAGGCAGAGGGGCTACATTAGGGATGTTCCTAGTGTAGCTCTGCAGTGGAATCAGGTAGATACCAGCTTTGCATAGCAACGTTGTGGCCAGCATATTAAATCATACGTCACTTTATCCAGCATTTGTCATCCAGGGGCTTCAAACCCCTCCTAAAAATAGAAAAAGGTGAATGCTTTAGTTCCCACACTAGAGATGAAAAGATTGAGGCAAAGAGAAGTCAATCACACAGCCAACCAACCTGTCTGGGGAGAATTTACTCCAAAGCCATATCTTCCATTTTCAATTACATCTTTTTTTTTTTGTGGGCTTCTCTTTTAGTTTCATTTTCTGTGTGTTTATGCAGGATGAAATATGTAGACTGCCAATGAGTAAATAAATTCAATTGTGTTATTTTTGCAGTGACTAAAATTTCCATATAAGTTGTGAGATTTTTTTTTCTTAAGAAATACTATAAAATTCTTTCATAGGGAAAAATACATGTTCTGTATTAAATAAAAAAAAAGCAAATGTGAAGACCATTATTTTTTTCTTTTTTAGGATTTCTTAGAGTGAGCTAAATGACTATCAGTCGCCTGGCATGTATTTTAATCTCCCCATATTTGTAGATGCCCCTTGTGGAGCGTAATGAAGCATTAAAATGCTGGAGTTTTAACTTCTATTTTTTAACTTCAAAACACAGAATACCATTCAGGCAAACACAGCAAAATAGAAGCTGCCTGTGAATGTGAAACAGGAAGCACTAGTAGATAGACATGTGTAACAGGGTTGTGTTTGCTCTTGCTCAACTAGATATACATCAATTTTAATTAACACGTTTTGTGCTTCAGCTGCTAACGTCCCTTCAGCAGTGAGTGGGTTATGCATTTCCATCCTGCATATACCACCAGCATCACCACCACGTCCTTCTCTAGCTTCCCCCTCCCCTTTCTACACAAATGTTGCAACACAATCTGAAATTTCCTCTTTTCTTTCCTTCCTGCATTTCTTACAGGTTCCTTTGCGTCAGAAGGCAAAAAAGAAAAGTCAAGGTAATGAGAGATTGTTTTTTCTTTTCTCTCCTGGATTCCTCTTTTGTTATTTTCTTAGTATGTCTTATTCTTGGGAGGGTGAGGATTTTGTACTGCTACTCAGCTGGTGAAAATCTGCTTTTTAACTCCACTGATTCTTACACTGATTCTGAGAAAAATGACATCGGGCTGTTCCTTTGGACTAAATCCTTGTGGTATGTTAATTGAATCAAAGCTGGAAATCAGTGAGGTAGAATCAGCTGCCTGCACAGAGATACACAGTAGTGGTTTTCATGTACTTGGCATAATAGTTTTCTCTAGCTGACTTAAATAGAGGTATTCTTTTCAGTGCAGCTGTGTGAAGGAAAATATATGCATGCTTCTCTTAAAAGGATCACAGGCTGTATTTTTAATTTACAGAAACTCGTCTAAGGTTATCTTAGCATTAATTAGTATCTGCTTTATCTATAGCTTACTGTTTTGTTTCTGAACATCAGCATGCTTTTCAAATATGTGTTACTGTCACAACCATTATAAAACTGAATGACTTCTAAGTATATTTTAAGATATGCTTGGATGACTTGCTGAGAATGCTAAGTAAGGATGATATCTTTAATTGGCAGCAACATCTTTCCTTGTGATGCACTTTTTAAGCAAGCACAACACTGTATTTTTAATGGCACAGGGTTCTTTATAATGAGCCGACGGAGGATATCGTGCAAAGAGCTGGGGCAAGCCGATTGCCAAGGATGGCTCTACAAAAAAAAGGAAAAAGGAGCTTTCATTGGCAACAAATGGAAAAAGTTCTGGTGTGTGCTAAAGGAGTCATCGCTGTATTGGTACAGCAGTCAGCTGGTGAGTACAGCGAACATGCAGCTCCAGGTGCCAGACAAACAGCATCTGCTGGGACTGAGAGAAGGGAAGCTGGGGTCACAATTTAGATGTAACGTGGAGGAATACAAATAACTGGGTTTATTTCTCAGCCCTAATATCTCTTGTGATCTGGGAAGTGTCTATATGAATGAGAAATATGCAGAAAATGCTGTGTTTTCTAGTTCAGCGAGTACTTGTGAAGTGTTAACTTGCTGTCTGTTTTGCCCTGTAGAGAGCTGTTCTTTGAAGGCTCTGGTGGCATTTGAATTTGAGAAATATTTTCCTGGGTATAGGCAATTTGCAAACACTTCTTACCAAGACTCAAAACAGGAATGCTTCTTCACTTCTTATTAATATAATTTTCAGAAATGTTTCTCCTGTTTTTCTCTCCATCTCCTTCCACACTGAGATTATTCTGTTTCTTTGTCTGCTTGGTTTCTTTTTCCTTTTTCCATTACAGTAACCCCCATTAAAAATCTTGCTAACTTTTTCAGGGAACAAATAAAATAGTTTAAACTGTTAAAAAATCTTCATACCCTAAACAAAGCTTTAGTCATGTACAGTATTTCACATTCTCCCTTCAGTTGTGGGTATAGTGTTATTGGGCTTTTTGTGGGGTTTTTGTTTGCTTTTGTGAGTGTGAAAGCGAGATTTTTTTTTTGTTTGGATTTTTTTAATCAGAATAAAAACTTTGACTGGTACTGCAAGATGATACTAGCTATTTTCTTTTTGGGGAAAAGTGAAAGCAATTTTGCTGGTCTTGGGCTGTTTTTTATGATGTTTTGGTAGTCTGATATAGATTCCTTTCAAGACTAAGTCAAATGCATGAATAAGAGAAAGAAAAGAAATAGAAAAAATTAGGAAAAAAAAGTTTTAAAAAGATACCTTTTTTCCCTAATGCTTACAATATCTCTGCTTGAAAGACATGGCCTGGTAGATATACTAATCAGCAGCATTAATACCTTGCAAAACCTTGCTAATATTGGCTGTTATAAACCTGTGTTTGCAGCTGTACTTCTGGCCAAGCTGTTTTAAGAGAGGTGAGCTGGCTGTCTGATGCATCTTTTTAGATAAGGAAAGTATCAGAAAGGAATAATCCTGAGGAATAATCAAGATGGGAGGAAATTAAATAGGCAAGAATAGGAAAAAATTGCCTCTGGGAATAGAAGGGTGATGGGGGAGAAGTGCAAAGTCCTGCACTTCCTTCAGTTGTTTTGGCCTGGTTGAATTCCACTCCTGAGATCCAGAGAAACCATGACCATGCTGGCCCCAGTGCTCCTAAACAACACTCATTCTTTTAGCCCATGCCTGCTTTCTGACTGTCACTGACTGCCCCCAAATGACCAAGGCTGAAAAATAAGTGCCAGCCTCATTCCAATTTATTTAATTTCCTCTGAATAGCTCATAAGGCTTCAAAACCTTTATGTTTTGGTCAAAACCAAAACTGTTGTCTTGTGTCAGCCAAATTCTCACCTATCACAGGTGCTCTTTAAGAATGATAACTGGTAGTACCTCTTTGCTTTCAACTTCTGCCAACTCTCACACACTATTTTATGTTTAAAACTCAAGGTTTCTTTGGGCAGCTTGAAGTGCAGCCTCTATGCAACTGTAGATCCAGGCAATGTTTTCAGAATGTCAGTAGCTGTGGGGCTTGAAAAGGAGAGGAGGTGTTCTTGGCTAAACCCTGCTTTCTTAAATTCCTGAGATCACAGGCATGCTCAGAATTGTATGTGAGATAATTAGACCCAGATATTGTCACTTCTAGATTGATGAAGAAGAAATAGCAGTGGCATTTTCACTTGCTTGCTTGACATTTCTTTTAAGTCTCTGGCCTGGCATTACAACTGCCTGCACTTCCACTGTCTTCAGTAAAGTTAATCCTTGGTCCCAAGAGGGTGTACAAGATGACAATGTAAAGTTCTGTTGAAAGAGGAGTCCTGCTTCTCATGTGCCTTCCTGTGAGCAGCCCTTTGACAGAGGCTGATGCCAAAGGTGGTGATGAAAGAGTGGGGCTGGCGTCAGAGGAACCAGGACACACTGGTTGCCTGTAGCTCTGCGTGACCAGTTTTGTTCTTGAGAGAAATGAGCATGGTTTGCTTGTGGCTGTGTGAAAACCAGACAATGGCAACTGTAGCATAGCAACAGGGTGCTGGACCTTTTTTTCTAATGGAGATGGAGCAAATACAGAGTGGGTGGAATTTGTATGGGAATGCAAATTATCCTTGGTTTGGGTAGATAACCTCATCTGAATATCATCTTGGTCAAGTTGGTCTTCAAGTGCCTCTGAAGCTCTGGATGTTTCTGTCACTCTGCTTTAATCTGCCTTTAAGCCACTTTCATTCTGGGTCTCTCACCAGGCAGATTTGGGGCATGACATAGGACACTTGTGACATTTGCAGATGATATTTCCTTCAATTTAACATAAAATGCTATGTGAATGCCACAGCTCAAGAGAGAAAAAATAATAAATGGGTCAGCAATAGCAGTTCAGACACCCCAAGAGTAAAGCTTCTGCTTCACTGAAAGCAAGCTAGAGAGCACAGGCGCATCTGAATAGACTTTCAATGAGCTACCTGAGGTCAGGGCCCAGTGGTCTCAGCAGGCTTGGGTAGGCTGCCCTGGAACCCCTTCCCACACACCTTTTTCTATAAAACAAGAGGCAAGTAGTCTTCTCTTGGCAGCATGGATGCACTCCCAGTCTGGGGAGGGAAAGCTGTTTGGACTAGGATGAAGCACAGAAGGGTTGGTTTTGCAATGAAAACACAGGAAATGTCAGAAAATGGGTCTGAGCAGTCAAACATTCTGGGTGCTTTCAAGAACACCAGACTCCTTGGACAACTGCTCTTCATTAGTGTTTGGTTCCTATTTTCTAGTGCTGCTCTCTGTAGGCAGCTGCCTTGAAGACAAATGTTTAAATAGTAGTTTGTGATCCTGCCTGACCCTTTAACAGTTTCAATTCTCATACTGAAAGTCCAGAGGGAGTTAGTACTCCGCATAGGAAGAGGGGTGGTGGGGGAAGATGGTCACATGTAATCCCAGGCTCCTGGCTGTGTGCTTGTTTCAGCTGTGTTGGGTAGTGTTGGCTGGAGCAGGACAAAGGACTAAATGCCTCTGTCTGGTGATTCTTTAGGGTAGCTTGACTGGTTTTCCAAGTGGAGTTGAAATAAATTTTTGCAGAATGTGTTAACGATGGTTGTCATGGGGATTCAGCTGAAAAGAAATATAAATATAAAATTAAAGACTTGCAGGCTGTGATCTACTGTCACTATTTATCTTTGTTCTTTTTTTCCCCCATTCACTGCATTTAAATTGGTCCTCACTCCAACAGCTTTGCTGGAAGCCTTATAATTACAGTCTTTCTAAAGAAAAATCTTTTACATTTGAGTTATAATAGCTGCTTATGTGGATGAGAAAAAGTCATTGATGTCAGCTGATTGTGCTGAGAGGTTTGAGGACCTCTGACCCAATGTCTTACACAAATTATTCACAGTTCTATAGGATGCCTCTTTGGTGTACTTAGCAGAGAGAAAAGAAGACTGAAAAGTCTGAACTGCTCCTCCAACATCCATAGGGTCTTCTGGGGGCAGTGCTGAAACACTGATGAAGCCATGAAGAGTACCCTGATTTGCAGACTGGAGCTGGTACACAGTAACCAGATATTTCATTTTACAGCACTTAATAAAAAAAAAAATCTTTCTGCAACATTACACTCAGTTTAAATTACTTACTAAATCTCTTAAAGCCACAACATTTTGATAACGTATTGGGGCAAGCTCAAAAGGACATTAGCCTCTTTCACTGGATTCATACATTATGTTCTATAAAGAATTTCTCTTTTTCTGAGTTTAAAGCTTTTTCTGTGAAAAAATGGCCATTTCCTTTTTGCCCCAAGCATTTGCAGAGATTGTTGTTCTTATTGAAATTATTTTTCTACAACTTGGAATAGCAAAAGTACAGATTTATGTTAGACTAACCTCCATAAAACCCACAAGACATAACAGCTTATTCTTTTAAATATCCTGATTAAGTAGAAAACAGGTCAAGGTTCTTTTTATCTGAGTTTTTTAGATTATTTTACAGCTTTGCATCAAAATCTGAAGGAAACTTGAGTGAAATGTGTGAGTTAAATAAGAGCATGCTAAAGTCCCACTAGAGATAACATTTTGGAGAAAAGAAAGCACTTAGGATCTCTATTTGCTTTAAATGTTTTAAAATGTCATTTTTATCCCAAGAACGACCGAAAAGATAACTTCCACATGTTCTGTTCCTAGGGTTTATTTGGAATTCTATTTGCTGAGTGTAAAAACATTCACAAGGTTTTAATGTTGTGACTTCTTTTACTTTTTTCCTTTATTTTTTTCCTGATAATTATGAAGCGACATACCCATCAACCCCTTCTTTTACATAGATAGCATGATTGAGATGTGTACAAATAGTGCATTAAAAATTCACAGCATTATCTTCCTTCCTTTCACTGATACATAAAATGAAACATAAAGTTTTCTTTAAATGAGCAAATATGAAAGCACAGACAGAATTAGTATAAAATCTGAATGTATTGAGAGAGAATGTGTGTGTGAGAACATAATCTTTTACCAACTGTAACATGCCAAATGCTGCATCAGGAGTTGGGGTTTTTCTCTGTTGCAAGACTGTTAAAATTGAAGTACTGAAATCAAAGCCTACAGACCTGTGTTCATTAGTAATTTAGAGGGTGCTCCCCTAATTTAGGTAGAGGATTCTATCTAAATCACTAATGTAGTCAGTGGTTCAAGTCCAAGTTCCATTTCTGCATGGGTGGGAGCATTCCAGGGGAGTGTCTCCACCCTGGCTTACAGGGTCCTGATAATTCACTAGTCCAATACAAAACCCAAACATTCAAATACTTTCATACATTGACAATAGAGACAGTGACCTATCTAATGGCATTTCATGGACTTGACCCCCTCATGGGTGCTTGTGCAGCACTCTGAGCTGTTTACAGAATGCAGTCTAGACCAATAGTTACTGATCAATAGAACTGGCCTAGCTGTGATTGCATTTGAAACCTGTAAGAAAGGCCAAGCCCCAGACCAGAGTCACCCACTCACCCACCTGATGGCTTACCCAGCTCAGGCCATGGATTTATTGCTGCATGGGCACCTGGGTATATTCCTTCACACAGGTTGTCATGGATAACTTAGACTGGGTTTATTGATTTATACTGCAGAGAAACAACTGGCATTTTATACATTTCTCACCCATCAGTGTGTGCAGCAGTGATTTTATCCAGTACCTCATGGATAACTTTTTTTGACATTGGTCTCTAGTATTCTTAGACTGGTCTTGGGAACCAAACACGAATTTTGCTGTTCCCAGTTCAGTAATTGACCACTCTTTTTGGCTCAGAAATGTGGGATAATGCAATCTCTAGTGCAGCGCAGTCCAAGAATAGAGCTCCTCCATTACTCATTTGCTCATCCCTATATACTTAGTATACTGTGGATCTGGGATGGTAATACTAGCTTTAGTTAGTTGTTATTTTATCTCAATGCATTTAGTCTCATGAAATTCCAAGCTATGGAATGGAAACAAAAGGTCCCCAAGCAAGTCTCTAAACAAGTTTTACAGATACAAATACAACCAGAGAGTGTTAAAAGCCCACAGTAGCAAATAATCACTTTTTCATGCAAATATTGCAAAATGAAAGTTCTTTCAGCCAAGATGTAAAAAAATTTGTTTCTCCTGTACCAAAACAAAATAAGAATAAACCCTTACTGATGCTTTTGTGTGTGTGTGTGTGTGCGCGTGTGTGTGTGTGTGTGTCTCCTGGAGTAGCAACACTGTTTACTGGTGACAATGCAAAACATAAACCTATCATATGAATATTTAATGCATGTAAATGACAGAAATGATGGTTAGGCCATGATTTATTGTATACCAGATATGCAGATGTGAGGGGAATCCACCCACTGAAATATCCATTCTGTATCCATATTTCAGTTCTTGGAGATTCATAGTTCCAAGCATTAAAGCTCAAAGACTTGTCTTGACAAACATCTTTTTATAGTCTCATCATATTCATGCATAATGAGACTTGAGATACTGTCAGTCATCTTCATTTATCCTCTGCCTTTTTAATTGTTGTGTATATTTTACCTGCTTTAACTCAGTGTACGTTTTCAGAATTTTAATGTGTCTACGAGTAATGACTGGGAGCAGCAAAAATGTAATTCAGGAATGAGCACTCTCTGTGCTTAGGAAAGTACATTTTCTCCTGACATTATGTGCTACAGATTTTTTAGACATTATGTATTGCTCATTTTAGGAAGAGTCCTAATCTCATTGCAGATGACCAGGTGTATGTAGATAGATGTAGTAAAGGAAGTAGTTTCAGCTTCAGATATTACTGTTTCAGGCAGCAAGAACAGGGATTTGAGGCTTGTCACTTCAGTTTTGCTGGAGCAACGCTCTGACTCAGAGTCCTGCTGACTGAGAACAGAGACATCAACGCTCAGTAAACCTCCTCGCATCCAGAAAGGGCTGACTGCATATAAACAGGGTGTTGTAAATGCCTGCCTGGATTTTGCTACTTCTTGTAGCATGCCTGCAGATTTCTGCAGGGAGTGATAGCTGAGTGACCAAAGCCATCTGAGGCAGGTTTGCAGTGTTTAACAACAAAGCTCAGCTGTGTGGGATGATTGCCTTGCACCTCGTGGGATGGGAGAAGCCTGTATGGCCTCTGCCTTGTTTGTGTGCAGGTGACCCTGCAAAATGGTCCATGCTGCAATTACACAGGGCACACTCTCCTCCATGTCTACTCAGAATCATCTTGGGGAACTTCTGAATTGTATTTTTCAGCCATACATAGGTCAGTCTATGGGCTGCTGCTGCATGTCTGTGTAAGATGCATACATGCTCCATGACGGCACAAATGTACCTTTGAGATTGTAGGTACCATCCAGGCCTGAATGGATGACATTAACTCTTGTTCATCCTTATCAATCGACAAAATCTATGCTCACACTCTGCCAGATGCACCAACAGGAATGGTGGCTTTCCAGCACCTAGGATTTGCACAAATATAGCTGGTATAGAAACATTTCATCAGGCGTTAATCTGTCCCCATGGTGATGAGCATATATTTTCACAGTATAAAAAGCTGTCAAAAACAAGCACTTGCATGTTAAGTATCATTCAGCATGTGAGTCTACTAGCTTACCAGTTGGTTGATGTGGTGATATTAAATTTTTCTTCTTTTATTGGAGGCTGAAAAAGCAGAAGGATTTATAAGACTTCCAGACTTCAGTGTGGATCGAGCAATTGAATGCAAAAAAAAGCAGTAAGTTTGTCTCTTGTTCCCAGTTTTGCATGATTTTTGCAACGTTGTAAGGGATGAACCTCAGTAGTCTTTGACAGTGAAACTGTGGGGAGTTCTTTTGTGTTGTATAAATAATGAGATATTAATTGAGCTACTGAAAGAAAACCATATTGCAAAAATATTTTTGAAAAATCTCTGCCAGATATGCTCTGCTAAAACCACAAACAACAACAGAAAAAGGATCAGTGTGCCAAATGCTTTCTTTTTTTTCTCCTTTTTTTCATTCACTGATCGTGAGCAAGCTGTAGTTCTCAGATACCCCCTCATAGTTGAGGAGGTCAGCAGTGGTGCAAGTAATGCTGCCTTGCTCCAAGCCTGGACTATTCTTTAAGCTGCTGTGGTGCAACTGAGCTTGGGCTGTACATGAAGCCTTTGGTTGTGCAGGGAATAAATACCTTTTGTAGCAGGGTACACATTTAAAAATATTGTCTCCAAACTCCATATGCAACACTGACTTCCAGCTGTTTCTGAGCACTCTTCAGAGGTTTGGAGGGGTGTTGCTGCTGCTCAAAGTTACAAAGCTCAGCATGGTTTTAATCGTGTCCTTCAAGAGAAAGCCTTCATTCTTCTGATGGGGAAGTCAGAAGAGTCAGTCACTGTTCACCCACTGTGTGCTGCTTGTGATTTGACTGTGTCACTTGTCCCTTCCCTCAGCCATGAGTTTTCCATGCTGTGGGATCTTAGCCTGATTGACCACTCATGGAAGCTGTTCCATGTCTTGGGTCACTACTGGTGCTTTCTCCAAACCTTTTTCAGGTTTACTTTACATTTCAGAGCTGGAGGAAGCAAAACTACACATAATATTTGAGGTGTGGGAATGCAACAGAATTATGTAATGAAATAATGGAACCCTTTGTTTTATGCTTTTTCCCTTCCTTTTTAGTTCCTATAGTTTATACTCTCTGAATAACACTTGGCCTAGGAAATAAGTTAAAAATAAATGAGAGTTTTAAAGAAAGAGCTATATTGATGGACAACCTAATCCGGATTAATACAGTGTAGTAAACAAATATTTTAAATAATTCATTCAGCTATTTTTTTTCTTTCATATGTAAACTAGTTTTCTTCATATATCTTCTTTTTTCTTTTCCTAAAGTGCTATTAAGATCAGCCACCCACAGATCAAGACATTTTATTTTGCGGCAGAAAATGTTCTGGAAATGAACACGTAAGTAGGAGCGACTGGTCATGTTTCATCCTGTCTCATGCATGAGAACACCCTTTGAAAGTTCATTCTTTCACTGTTAAGCAGTTGTTGACAAAGTTATTTGGGGAATTACTGAGTCTAATTTTTCTGGTCACCAAATGGAGGAAAACTATTGCTCTTTGTTCACTAATTACAGCTGAAATCAGAATCACATAATTAGCCCAAATTTGATACTAATCTTCCCAACTTTTGCTAGTACAAATCCCTTTCTGTTAGAGATGCTAAGATTTCATATCAAGTACACCACCTTGGAAGAAGTGAGGGGAGAAAGGAAAGAGAGGGAAAAGTTTAGTACAGTTTTATCCCAGAAATTATCTAGGACAAGAATATAACAGATTCTGCTTTCAGAGAGTCATTTCAGCTAACAATGGGGATTAGAGAGATAAAAAGGACTGTTTCCTTAATGCAAATAAGCATTCACTTCAGCATCAAACTGTGGTGTAGTTGAATGATCCTTATTACAGGTCAGAAATCTTCTTTCCACAAATGTCCAGAAGAACAATGACAAGATAGTTTTTAATGGAAGAAGTAAAAATGGACATGAATGCTGCCATTTTAGAAACCACTGAGCTATCAGAAAGATATTATTTTCTACTGATCCAATTTTGGCTGATTTAGATATATCTCATATCCTCTTTGCCTTTTTTTACTTCGGATTGCACTCTGTTCACAGTGCTATTGCATTAAATGCCCAAATACTTGATACAAAGCAGTACAGTTTAAATGGGAGGAGAGCTCCTGAGATAGTCAGGTCAGGATTTTAATCATGCCTCTAATGGTGATCTTTGTGAGATTTTTCACAGGGCATTGACTACTCATTCCCTCTATAAATGGGAGACCTCATACATATTTTCCACAATAAAAAAGGAGAGAGCAGCACAGAGCATTCTGGTGGGGAGATAACTGTCCATTTCTGTGTTCCTGGATTTCCTACCAGAGCTCCAGAACAGAGTGACAAGTTCCTGAGGTAGATAGGATGAGGATGACTGAGAATGAGAGACTGCGGGACAGGAATATTTCTGTAGAGAGTGTGATCCTGTTTGAGATGGAAGGATGTATGGAGAAGGAAAATTAGAGCTAATGGAGGATATTAGTAAGTGCTAACAGCCAGTTTGGAGCCCAGCTGGAAATTCTCATGTGAGAAATGTTTAGTCTCCTGTGAGTGACTGATTGAAATCTATGCAGGTGTCTTAGCGCTTATGCCCTGGAATGATTTTCCTCAAACTCCACTTCTTGAGTAAATTTCATTTTGGCTTAAAGCTACATAGCCTAGTGTTAGAGCAGCCTGCACTATGCTGTACTAACTCCTCACTGTTGCAACTGATGATGTTTTCCTTGGCAAAGTATAAAATACATGCATTTAATATATAAAGTACACGCATACTCACGCATATGTCTAAACAGTCTAAGAGACATCTGTTCTCTTGGCTCCAGTCCTGCAAATACATGTGTGAATGGTTCCACTGAACTCACTGGAGCATCTGTGTGTGTCAAGCTTCTGGTGTGCATAAATGCTTGATGGATCATGACCTTTTGTAACTCTTCTTGCATATACCTGTACATATATCTCTATTAAATCAACAGTGGATTTACTAACACAGTCATTTTTTTCAATAAGTTATCATGTATTTGCTATTGTCATGCATACATGAAAAGCAAAGGCATGCTGACTAGCTGCATGCATTTAGCTGGCCAGTTGTACATAGTTATTAGTGATTTGTCTGCCCTCGTCAATAATGATGTCCTAGATTCTTTTTTAGCAAATCTTTTCCTTGTTAAGTGGGTTTTCATTTAAAAAATCATTCTGTTAAGATTAGCTGTCAGAAAAGAGTCAATAGACCACTCTTACAGAAATGACACTTTGTTTTTGTGAATTGTTTGTGGCTCTATTGTTCATACAGCAGTCTAAAAGTGCAGTTACTTTGACACTGATCTTACTAGCAAATTTCCTGTTGCTTTAGTAGAACCAAAATCAAACAAAATGGGTTTTTTTTCCCAAGTAACAAATTCCTGCCCTTCATACTTTCTCTATTTAGGCCTTGAGTTTCAAGCTTAAAGGCTTGAGCTTTTTCAATTTTTAGTTACTTAAGATCTGGATAGATTTGAATGACCTACAGGCAAACATAATATACAAAAAGTCTAACTAGGGAATGTTTCTAGCACTGGAGAAATGCAGTCACCTAGGAAGATAAGTGAAAAAAACCTCTGTTAATAGCTTAAAACAGCACAGGAAGTGAGACCTACTAAAATGAAAAGTACATGGCAAGTTGAAGAATGTGGTATGTTATGATCAAAAAGTTTGGTTTTGAGTGGTACCGACTGTGCTGCAATAGTTTTGGCCAGGGCAGCTGACATCATCTTCTATGCCTCCTGTGCCTTTCTCTTCATCTCAGGTGGACCTCAACAGCTGGACTAAATCACTGGCACAGTGTTATAGCATAAAGACCTTTTCTTTAGCTTCCACAAATGTGACTCCTGGGTCATCAGTAATACCTTTTTGTCAGTGTCAGGGAAAGATGTCCCAGGCAGCTAATCCTGGTCACTAAAGGGAGTATTAGTATGGAGGGTAACTGTTGCCTTTCTAGAAGATGATCTAAGAAATAGAAACTTTGACATTTAGTCTTCAGGCCAATGAAAACAGATATGGTGATGTAGAACACAACTGAAAGGAGAAAAACTCTGTCTGAAGAGCATGTGAGTGTCTCTGACTCTGTGTTCCCTCTGTTTCAAACACAGGTGGCTAAGTAAGCTGGGAATGGCTGTAGACCCTCAGGCACCAAATGGGAAGAATGAAGAAGGTATGCTCCTAACTGCTTTCAGTGTGTAACTACATTGTGTTCCACACTGTTTTTGTTTGGCCAAATTTTTGTCTGCTATTTTCTTTCTTTTCAACTGTCATCTTGGGTCTGTCTACTGTCTGAGCTCAGAGAAACCACATTGACACGGCACAGAGTAATCACAGGAAGAGAAAAAATGTTGAGAAACTGTGTGAGTGAGAGACACTCTTGTGAGAGGTGTGTAACTACTTTCTGGCAGTTTGTTGGCTTGCTAAGCCTAGCGAGTGTGAAGAGGAGCAGCTGTGCTGCTCTGGGTTCACCAGCAGAATTATATTTACAGGAATTGTGCTGCAGTAGGACAGTTTGCAGGCCTGGGAACACCTGGTGCACTGCAGAGCCATCCCTAATGTCTCCTCCAGTCCTGGGGGTTTCAACAACTGAAATGTTGGAGGACAAGGGGTTGGTAATGCTTTTCTGGAGCCTACAATTTCCTTCAGAGCCAAGCCCAAGAGTTCATTGTGGAATGAGAAACTTTAAAGGTTCCCATCAATTTATTTATTGTCTTAATTTGCACACAGACCTGATATATCTCTGGTGGGAGGACAGCTGCACTCAAATCACAAACCTGGGCAGAGAAGCTGCCTTAGAATGAGGAGTGCTCTAAAGTAGTATCATGTTACCAAACCAGGAATGGACTCAAACCTAAGGAATATGTGTCATAATGTGGGCTTTTAACCCTCCGAGGAATATGTGTCATAATGTGGGCTTTTAAGTCTCCATTTTTAGACTATTGTTACCCAGTGCCCCTTTTAGAGCTGCTGAGCTTGTGAAGGAGTTGTCATTATGAATAAAAGACTGGTATTTGCCGTAGTATGAACACTTAGACAATGCAGCTCCTTTTGTCAAGCACTGAAATGTTCCTCTCTGCATCCCTTCTGCTTTTTCACAACATTCAAGATTGTAGTTTATGTCCAAGCTTGGGGGATGTAATTCCATCATTGATTAATTTCATCTGGCTCCATTTATCCTCTACCTCAGCTTTGAGGCTGGTAAACACAGATACTACTGATTCCTGGAGATTCAACAAATTTCATCAGTTTCTTTGATTTCAGTTCACTGTTGTTTCTTGTCAGGAAACTTGTTAATTCCCATGCCATCTAATTTCTCCTGCCTGTGTCCTCTTTGAACCCAACTTTATCAAAACATTTTAGGATACAGGGTTTTATTGAATATTAGGTTGTGTAGTAAGAACAGCAAGGTGCTTGTACTCAGGGAGGAAGTGTGCAAATATGTTGTCCATCTTTTCATGAAGGGAAGAGTTTGATGGAAAATGAGAATGGCCAAAATTTAACACATTAAACCAATTTTTTTAAGCCCCAGAAATGTGATACTGGTTGTATTTTCTGAGTCAAGAATTATGAATCAGTACAAAATGAGTAGTTCTACTAATCCTAATTTTAAAAAATGACCAAAAGATACAAAATAATCCATTCAATAACCTCTGCAGCAGGTTATCTAACAACTTTGCAATAACATAGCCAATTTTTCTTTAGCTTTTAAAGCCAGTGGCCAATCTCCCCTTCAGAAAAAGGCCTATTGATTCTGGTGCCAAACACCTCCTTTTCTTTTCATGCATATTTTGTCACAGGTGATCCAGCAGCTGCCTTCAGTGTGGGTGCAGCACCCACTGGTGCCTGGCTGGACATGCCCTTACAGAAACATTGCTATGTTTCAGAAGAACACTGCTCTTACCCACAGTCACTTCTGCTCCTGCTGACCAGCTCTTCCTCTCTGTATCACACACCAGAATTCTTCAGAAGTCTTGGCTCTTGTTATGGCATTTCTTGTGTATTCACGTGCATTTTAACACCCCTCCTGCCATTAGCCTGGTTACAGTATCAGAAACAGCTGTTGATTCTTTTTCAGTTCTTCTGTGTGCCTAAAAGGGGAGCAGTAGAAACTATAAGCTTTTTACTGAGAGTTACTCAAAAAGGCGTTAATAGAGACTTAGAATTTGATATAGACCTTAGTGCAGTTCTTCATGCTTAGATGTGCCAGCACACATTTTCAGTAAACAGAACAGCATCCATGCTGCTCAAAATGCCATGGTTCTGCAAAGAGCACAGGGAGAAAAAGTAATGAACCTCTTCAAGTTTCTCTTTGTTAACATGCTAGAAATGCACAAAATTCTTCTCTCTTACAACTTTATTCCCCTCAGTCCATGCTTATTACCCGCTCCTCCAATGACATGAAGAAAAATAAAGTGTAGGATATTAAATGAGTTAATTTTAGATTAAATAATCCCAGACTGTCCAGAGGCCATGCTAACACACTGCTTTCTAGTGGTGTGAGGCCCTGAGGTCCAGCTCTGATGAAGTACTACCTGAATATAAGCAAGCCCTGCCCTCTGGGGCAGAGCTGGACAGTTTCTGTCAGCAGTTCTTGGGCAGCAAAAGCTGCTGAGTGCATGTGGCCAGAAATAGGGAGGCAGAGGCAGTGCTAGATCCCATGCAGACCACAGGGACAGCCTCTGTTCTGTGACCCTTGGCACTCACTGATGTTGTCCTCATGAAGCTCTGATTTGTCTTTGCAAACTCTCATGTCCCCAGCTCAGGGAGATGGGGGTGAGTGATGTCACACGAGGTGCAGGGCAGGATGCAAGCACTTGATCCTGTAAAGGTTGCATTTGTGCTGGGAGATTTAGCAAAAGTGATCTTTGTGGCCTTTCAGTACTTGAAGAGGGCCCATAAGAAAAATGGAGACAAACTTTTTAGCTGGGCATACAGGACAAGGTGGTAATGGTTTCACACTAAAAAGACTCAATTTAGACTAGACATGAAGACGTAATTTTTTACAGTGAGGTTGGCAAAACACTGAAACATGTTGCCCAGAGAGGTGGCAGAAACTCCATGCCTGGAAACCTTCAAGGTCAGGATGGACAGGGCTCTAAGCAGCTCGGTCTATTTGAAGATGTTCCTGCTCACTGCAGAGAGGTTAGGCTGTATGGCATTTTAAGCTCTCTGCCACCCAAACTATTCTATGTTTCTCTGATCTTGTCCAGTATTTACTATTGCCATGTCCTGGGTGTGAGCCACATATTGCCTCCCCTTTTCCGTGTCTAAATTTATCAATGATTATCACTTCATTTAATCCACCTTTAAACAAATTTTTAGAAAATATTTTCACCTGCTGCACAGATAGTTGAAAGAAATAACAGCATGATTACCTCTGCCACATATCAAGAGTTATTCAGACTCTTACCAGTTAGGTTTTGTTAAAAAAAGAAAAGAAGAACAGACAAGTGGGCTAGTCCTAGTGTATTGTGTTTACTTTTGGTACTACCTCTTCATATGTACTGCTGTGCCGCATGGTGTGTCTGTTTGAGTTACCATTTGTAACAAAAGCAGCTCTAGAGTCTCCAAAACACGATATGAGCAATCTGTTTACTCCAAAATTGCAGCCAAACTCCCAATATCTGGTGCTAGCTCCAGGAAAACTTACTGGTTACAGAGATTAAGGAATTGCCTCTGCTACTCACAACAGCTCTTCCCAAATTTTACTACAAATGAATCTTTTTTTAAAGGCTCAGAAAGAGGAGAAAACCCATCCCAAACCTACTAGTGAAACTACCTAGAGCAGTGCACCCAGTGTTTCCTGTCATAGCAAATTAACAGCTAGTTTTTTCACTTAAAAAAAAGAAAAAATAATGTTGCCATGAAGTAGTATAGCATTACTAGAAGGGTTAGGAGACGCTGACTTAGTGAAGTGTGGTGCTAAGTCCAGAACACTCTACCTTTGGTTGCCACAGTGCCACTTGGAATAAATATATTGGTCTAAGTCTTCATTTTGGTTCATTTTCCATGTCTCCCTCAGAATGCTACAGTGAAAGTGAACATGATGATCCAGAAATAACAGACATGCCACCTCCACCCTACACAGTCCAGACACCACCTCCTCCTTCGGTAAGTGTTCCTGTAATTGCCTTGTTTCTCGTTGCAAGCTGGTTGAAACAAAACTCTCTTGAGGTGGTGGACCCCTAGGAATAGCCTAAAACAGTTTCTGGAAACATTCACCCTGTGAAACGTGCATGCACTGACTGCCCACCCTGTGGCAGAGCACACAGTTATCACATCCTGCACCACAGGGAGCTTTGCACTGTAAAAGATCAGCTCCTTCCTATTTATCTTGCTGGAGAAAGGAAGGTGTTATTCATATACACATTGTATTTTCTTTACGTGATTTTTAACACTCCACTATGAGCTGGTTTTTTCATGCTATTCTCTCTTTCTTTATAAATCCACCCTGAAGCATCTCTCTTTTTGTGACCCTGGTAGCATCATCCAACAGCTTGGTATTTAATTATTTGTGTGAGCTGTTTTTAAGGCTGCTTAATTTGAAGCTGCTTGTGTGGCAGTGAAGAGAAGGGAAAGAGGCCTCTTCATACAGTGATAAAATCTGTTGTTTTTCCTCTACCTCTGAAAAATAGACTATGAAAATAGAAAACAGGCATTCTTCCAAAAGCTATGTAGCATATTGTCCCAGGATATTCTTTCCTGTCTCACTTCATTTAATAAATTAGAATAAGCACTATGCACCCTCATGAGTCTAATCAAATTGACTTGCCTAATTATTGACTTCTTGCCCTATTAATCTTGTTTCTATATAATTGTTTTTTTCCAGCAATCTCATTGCTCTTACATGTGCTTTAAATGGATTTAAAAAAAATTCTTTTAAACTTTTTTAATTTTTCCGTTTTTTAATTTTTTTTTAAGTAAAAAAGGAAAAGTTGTTCATTTGCTATCATAGGTAGCTTCACTAGTAGGTTTGGAGTGGGTTTTTTCCTTCTTTTTGCAGTCTTTAAAAGAAAAGTTTCATTTGTAGTAGAAAAAGAAGAGCTGTTGCAAGCAGCAGTGGCAATCCCTTTAATCTATGTAACCAGTAAGTTTTCCTGGAGCTAGCAACAGGCACTGGGGGTTTGGCTGCAATTTTGGAATAAACAGATTGCTCACATCATGTTTTGGAACCTATAAAGCAGCATTGTGACAGTGTTTTGCACCACATTTTTAATTTTTAAAATTTTTTCCATTAAAATGGAAAGTCAAATTTGCTTAATTCTGTGTTTAGAGATGAGAGATCTGGTTTGGGCTGGTAATGCAGCTGAAATAAGGAGTCCTGAGTTCAAGCCTTTTCCTGCTCTAGCTGAAAGTTAACACTGAGAGGTGAGAAGTAATATACTTAGTACTACATGTTCTCATTGCATCTCATGGAAGGGAAGCTTCTGCTGTCTCACTGTTGTGGTACAAGTTCCTGTGTGACACGCTGAAATGACATCCAGGACCTGGGGTGGGCACAGCAGCAGTGAAGCAGGAGCAAATCTGAAATCTACAGATGAGCTAGAAAAGCTTGTGCAATCATAGGCATTAATAAAAGGAGATGATGTACACAGGGTCGCCTGTCTGGCAGTCTCTAATTAGCTCACATAAAGCTGGGAGCACATGTCACACTGTCACCCACTTGCCCCCCTCATCTTCAGTCAGATAAGTCAGTCTTCACTTCCTCTCCTGAAACGTGTAGCATTTATCACTAGAACAACCTGCCTGGCACTCGGGGGTGTGAGGCCTTCATTGCAGTGTAAAACGTGATTCTTTACTGCCTGTATTAACTGGAAGTTAAATGTGACTGAGTGGCTATAAATATCAGAGAAAAGAAGAACTTTGGCAATATGTCTCCAGCAGTTATTCTGGGCCGTGGGTCGGTTAATGAAGCGTCTTGAATTTTACACCTCAGTGTCTTGCCTTTAAGGAGGCTGTGGATGTCTTTTCCATCTGCTCACCTCTGAGTAAATGCCTGCATTTTTCCACATGATGAGTTTTAAACAGGTGCTGTTTTTTAGTTTTCTGTTTTTCTGGTTTCCTGCTGTTTCTTGGTCTGTTGCTGCAGAGGCGATCTCCGGTTGTCTCCTTCCCATAAGCTCCTCTTGAGTGCTGGCCTCCACATTTTGGCAGGGAACACGTAGGAGGCAGGCAATGGAGAAGATGCTGAGGGCTTCTTCTTTCTCAGGCTGTCCCTTAAAGGTTATCTTCTCTTCAACCTTTACCTTTGTCAGCTGATTTACCGTCTTATTATCCCTTAAAATCCCTTCCTTTGTGGACAAAGGTTAGTGTCTCCTGAGCAAAGGTGTAATCTTTTCACCCCAGAACTAACCACTGGAATAAGCTCCACTTGCTGTGGGTCTGCCCTGTGCTCAGCTTGCTTACATAGTGAGTGGGAACAGCTCTGTTTGACTGCAAGTTGGAGTCTTTTAAATTCTGTATTTTATACCCTTTTCACTTCTGGACAAGTGCTGAAATAAGATAAACACTGGGGGGATTGGGAAAGCACAGCTTCTACTAAAAACTCAGTTCTAGGAGTGGAGCCCATGGCTGTCTAAGGGAAGGGTGGTTAAACACTGCTTGCTGCCAGTTTATTTGTTGCAGGGGTCTTTAACCAAGCTGTGAAGTCTCAAAAATGTGGTGGATTTGGGTTCATATTGTGTGGGTTCAGCTCTTGGCCTGCTTCAGTTTTCTCAAATTGCTACTGGAAGTTACACTCATCCTGACAACTCAGCCCAGCTTCAAGAGTGCCACAGGCATTGACTAAAGTTAATTTCTTTTTATTATTTTATGCAGAAAGGCCTCCAAATTTCTTGACATCAACTCCAAATTGAAAGCTACTAGTCTGGAAACTAATAGACACCCAGGTGCAGGTTCTGTTACGTTTTAGAGCAGCAAACACTTTGCTGTACTTCTAGCAGAAAGTTTATACGTGCTGTTCTATTCTCTGCTGACTCAAACCATTTGGAAATTTGTAGGAAAGAAAAGTAGTGATCGTGAGCTTTCCATGTCTATGCATAGTTTGGGATACGTGGAAGGAAAAAAGTAAGTGAGGAACAAGTAAATTATAACATCTGTAGGGCAAAAGTTAAACTGACCACCTGCATTACTTTGTCCACGTGTGAATGGATTTACAGTTCAAAAATCAGCAAATATGTTGAGACAACAGATTGCAGCAGTTGCCAAAAAAGCAGTTGAAGATTTTCATGGTCATAATTTTTCTCTAAAAAATATCTAGAGACTCATTAATCGCTGGTGAATTCTTTATGATCTGTTTTTTAAAATATCCCCAAACGTAAATTTATTATCATATGGATGATTGCAAAACTTCCAAAGGAGTCACTCAAATAAGTAAGGTAAACATTTGTCATGCCAAAGGAAAGACAAAGCACAACACATATGCAGAGAAAAAGAAACACCTTCTGGCAGTCATATTTATTCTCACCCATATTTTTTAATTAATGCACAATGAAAATGAAAACAAAAAATTATTATTCCACTCAGTGAGTAGCAGTCTTCATTTCAATGATATTTTTTTTTTTGGCATGGAAAATGCCAGAAAAATAGAGGTGAGATCTAATATCTTCCTTTCCCAGCTTTGAACAATTGAAATTGGACCATCTACACCATGTGGGCAAGAGCTTTTACTGTTTGGTTGTTCTGCTTGACTTTACAAATGCTTCAACTATTTGCAATAGGAGCGCTTAGATGAAATGCTTCATATCACCTGTGTTCCCAAGGGTGTTTTTAGCACTCATAGTTTACTGCAGCATCTCCTTGTCCTTTGCTTGAGGATGCATAACTCAAGGTTTTTATCTGAGAAACAAAAACACACTTGAAATATAGTGTTGGAATTTTCATAGAGGAATAGGAATGTGGCAGTCCTGCAATGTTTGGAACAGTCCTAGAGGAGTTGCGAAAGCACCAGGGAACATGTCTTATGAGGAATGGCTGAGAGAGCTGGGTTTGTTCAGTCTTGAGAAGAGGAGGCTCAGGGGGGACCTCATCTCTCTCTACAACTCCCTGAAAGGGGGTTTTGGTGAGGTGGGAGCCATGCCTGCAGCGAGAGGACTGGAGGAAATGGCTTTACACTGAGACACGGGAGATTCAGATTAGTTATTAAAAAAATGATTCACCATTAGGGTGGTCAGGGATTGGAATAGGTTACCCAAGGAGATGGTGGAGTCACAGTTCCTGGAAGTACTCAAGAAGTGTCTGGATCTGGTGCTGGATGATGTGGTTTGGTGTTTTAGGGGTTGCAGTGGTAGTGCTGGGTGTATGGCTGGACTGGATGATTTTGAAGGTCTCTTCCAACTGTGACAGTTCTCTGATTCTGTGAATGGCTTTGAAAATTTACAAAAGTGAAGAAGCTGCTAAAAACAAATAGTACCCACAGTCGGATATTGGTAGTCCTCATCTTCTGAATTGACTACTAGTTACATGATGCAGCTGCATTGGAAGCACAGGAAGACAAATCTACTTTGCTGTTTTTAATATAAGAAGGAAGTAGTGTACACTATACTATACAACACTGAATTATGGAAGTTCATAAATCATAACAAAAAATTTGTCACTCTGGTTTCAGTTTGTTTGAATAAAACTTATTTCTGGTTCACTGGGTTATAAATAGGTATTCCAGGCTGGTCCCTTTACTGTGTTTGCAGCTTTTCCAGGTTTCCCTAGCAACACCTTCTCAGCAATGTTCAATATTTTCAGTCTAGTTATCATCTGTTTTAGTCCTTACACAGATCTATTCTACATAAATATTTGGAACAGAAACTTGCCAGGACTGTGGTCCATCAAGTCTGCTGTTCTGATACTGGCATTGGCCAGTAGCAGATGATTTGCAGAAGCAAATTTCTGCAGTAGCAAGAAATCTGGCTTTCATATCATGATTATCTCATTACAATTTCTGATAGCTTCTGCTAAGCCTTCTTGCTCTGGTAAATGATTATCCCTTGAATGGACTAGGAAAAATACTTTATTGTACTTCAGTGCCTGGGACCCCTTCTGTCTCTCTCTGGTTATTGTATTGGTGGAACTGTTGAGTGCTTCAAGACAGCTTCATGTTCAATGGCTAATTTGGGGTTTCTCTTCTGCACTCTTAATTAGGCCAATAAAATGAAGACAAATTAAAGAAGGAAGGTAAGTGTGAGACCTAGCATAGAAGGCTACATTTAGCACAGTTGCTTTCCTTAGTCTTTGTTTCTAGGCATTGTCATGTTTATATCTCTGTCGCCTTTGGCTTGCTTGTGGCTTGGTTTCTGAGGTTATTGCTCTGTAGGAAATTGATGGCCCTACCTCAGGCTTGTTTGGATGAACAGATAATCAGATTACATAATTTTTTTGTCATTTAGCATTTCAGCTGCATATCCACATCATGTAGAACCTAGGAACAGAAATAACTTGTAAATAATTTTTCTTCTTTCTCTCTGCCCTCTTTCCTTTCTCTTTTTGTTTCTGGAAAGCAGGACCAACAGAAGTCATCTTTCACCTCAACTCTCTCAAGTGAGGCATCTTGTTCTCTCTCCTCTCCTGAAAGCACTTTCAACTCCCAAGAATCATCATCTTCCTTGGCATCCAAAGTGGTTTATTCTGAGAGGCAGTCCTGGCTTGACCTAGTTAACAGCTCTGCCACAGAAGAGGGTGATCAGCCTTTAACATTCTGCGTACAAATTCATTCTGATGAGCCACCAGAAGCAGTCTGTGGAGATGCAGCAGAAAACCAGGAAGTCCAGCTTTCCAAACCCAATGGTGGATCACAAACCTCTTACTTAAATGCAGATTCACACTGTCTAGCTCTGCCAGATGCAACAGGACAGCGATCACTAGCCAAAGGTGAGCTAATGAGAGAAGAGATTCTTGCTGCAGAGCTGTACAATATGAGAATTACGGGCTTCCTTAACTTCCTTTCCCCTTCCTTCCTCTGAGCTCTTCGCTGAAGAGTTTTCCAGGGGCAGATAATTTATAAGAAACATTTAGTTTATTGCACCTTAAATATATAATTTAGGTTCTGGTTGATAGGTACCTTTACAACTTTTTAAAATTTTACCTATATGTCAGATCATAAGATCTGTATATAAATCTAACATAGACATAATTTTATTAACAGTCTTTATTTCAATGCAATTGTCTTTTATTAGTTAGGATTGAGTCCAAATGCGAAGAAAGTTTGTCACAGAATGGATACTCGAAGCAAAATGGAATATGCAGGAAATTATGAACATGGGCTTAGGTCAGTCCAATTTTGCAAATAAATGCAGTTGCATTTACTTGAAGTGCATACTTCCTATTTGCTTCATTAAGCTTCATTGTAGTCAAGAGAATACAGCTGGAATCCTGAATCCGAAAGTCTATTAAGACTGGATTTTGTTTAAGCAAATAGGTATCTGCACAGTAACCACCTACTGAAATGTACTGCTAACTGGAAAAGGTGGCATAGTTAGAAAAGAATGTTATGCTTTGAGAGAGTTCCTGTGGAATCTAATTTCCATAAGTTCTGGCTTTGCAAGTTGTGAAAAGGCTGGGGCTAGCAGAAATGGAGTCCCTAATGAAAATGTTACAAAGACATATTAAATACATTGTTTTCTGTAATTTTACCTTCTGGGTTAAATTTGACAAAGTAATGTTTTTGGAAACTATTACTGGGGACATTCTAGTGGATTGTTGGAATGTAGGTAATAAATACCATAGTGGCTTGTAGGTCCTGTTGAGAAAGATTCAGTGGTTGGTCTTCAGAAATCCAAACTTTTGCTTAGAATATGTTACTCTGGTATTGTCAGAAATCCTGCAATGATGCATAGGTTACTGCTTTCCATCATAAAAGTGACAAATACTTTTATGGGTGGTCATAGAATAAGTATGACACATTCATAATCAAAGTATAGTTTGATGGGCTCCATCATACTAATCAATAAAAATGGGATTAAAATATAAATCAAGGCATATTTTGGTACATTCCTGTTGTTTGCAACGTGATTTAATTTTGCTAAGAAGAGAGAACGAAATGAATTCTTCTGTTGCTCACTGCTTAGCTGATGGGCAGCCCTGATGGCAGAGCACAGAACAATTCCATCCTAACCATGGTGGTGACCACTGACAGAATTCCAGAAATAGGTAATTTCACTGAGACAGTCATTATGGAAAGTGTATAACCTCACTAGTAATTGTCTGCATCATAACCCATTGCTGAAGAAGTAAAATGTGCAACATACCCAGATTTTTTTTTCCTCTATCAGTCTGCATGCTATGGGGAGGTATGCAGAGGGCTGGTGTGTGGGGCCTTCCTCTGCAATGGCCAGTGAAAGAATTGAGGAAATAATTTGCAAGGAGATTAAAGTACTTCAATTTGAGAATGAGGTAGGAAAAGAATGATTAATATAAAACAGCAATTCTGTTCCATATGAAAGTTATAAAAAAGGATGCAGTTCTGGTTCTGTGGCTTATCCCCCAAGAGTTTCCCTCTCCAGCTAGCTGATAAGGATGTGCACAAATACTGTGAGATGAATTCAAGTTGTTGGGTAAAATCTATCCACAGATTCTCATGATTTACAATAACAGGTAAGAACACCCTTGTTATCTGATGTGAAACAAGAAGGCATACCTCAGTACAGTCTATTATTTGCTTTACAGTGCTTCTGAATAGTGCATTCTGACATGTTTCTGAGTCATGAGACTGCATCCAGGAGGAGACAAGTCTGTCTTGTGTCAACATTTGTCCTAAAAGCACATGTTGCCTGTGTGTAAGGATGGCCCTGCTGCCAAAAGAGCAGCTATGTAGTTTTTGATCTCACTCCCCACAGATCCTATGGGTGTGTCTGTGCTCTTTCCTTCTCCTGGTGAGGACAAAAACCCCTGCCATGATGTTTTCTGGCCACATTCTGCACAATAAAACCCCATGAGGAATTTTTGGTTGTAGCTGATAAGAGCCTAGAGCTGAGGTGAAAATTTCTAGAACTGAAGAGAACTTTTACCGGACAAAGCCTAGAAATGGAGACCAATTTGAGAAAAGTCAATACCGAGAAGGAAGAAAGAGTAGTTGTGGTTTTGTGGGAAGAGCTTACCATGAAAAAAGTACAAAACAGTGAAGAAACCTTAGTGATGGGTTAAACAATGAAAGAAATATTTTTTGGAAATAAATGGATGAAACTCCATTAAAAAAGCTACAGATTCAACTAAATGGTGATGGATTATTTTTTCAACAAAAATTATTTACTGAACTCTGCTAAGCAACTGTGACTGTCTGGTGCAAGGAGCCATAACATATGATGTTTTTAACAACATTTCCAACCACTCTTAGTGATGTTGTGAACATTCTCAGCATTAATTCTCTGCACCAGTTACTGGGGAGAAGTTACTTACCAGAGAGTGATACACATGTACAAAGAAGGGGAGTTTATCAGCTTTCTTTTTTGAAGGGAGACCAACATTATGCTTCCATTTACTTTTTGGGAATATTTAATACTTTGGTGATGCAGCTTGCTGCATGCACAGTGACAAAAGATTCTAAGCTGCCTGTGATGCAAAGAAACTGAGAGGTAAACAAGAAACAGCTGAGAATACAAACGGTTATCTGACTACATGTGCTGCATCCAGAAGCTGGCCTTGCCCCCTCCAGGATGGCTAGACACGCTCTCCAGCCAAACTCCATCCATTGTATTTCTTCTGGCAGCCACTGGAACAAAAAGTATCTGACTATGACCTACCACCATTATGATCAAAAACCGTAATAGCAAAAGGAAGCCACAGGAACGGAAAGGTTATATAAGAAAATAGGAATGTGTGTTTCTATTTATTTAGGGATCTACTGCTATAGCAGTAAGATCACAATCATATGAAGTTAATGCATCTTGTCAAGGCATTCTTATCTTACCACTTCTGGTTTATTTTACCTTAGCTCACAGTAGCTGTAGAACTGCTGTGTGCTGATATTTGCAAACTTGGACAGCTTTTCAAATACCACTTGAATTTTATCTGGGTTGGTTTCGTGGGAAGGAGTTGGTTAAATATGAGCTGGATTCATTCAATTCCTTCTGTTCTCAGAACTGACATCCTCTTCCTCTCTGAAGTCTGCCTGTGCCAGTAATAGCCAGAACAGATCCTCTGGTGTGCTCTGGCCCCTTTGTTCCTTCTGAAAAAGTTAGAGAAAATGGCTAAATCGTGGCTGAGACCAGTGAAGAAATGTGCTTATGGTGAGAACAACTGTGTAGAGAAACAACTTGAATAATTATTTTGTTTCTCATCAAAAAAGCTTTAGAAATCACAGTGAAAACTATGGTACTGTGGTTTTCTGAACTCTCTGAAAAAGAGATACTTATTGATGTTGTTTCCACTTCAGTCAGTTTATGAAAATTCCATCCCTCACTGCTGAGTCCGCTATACTGTTAGATAACAGCATCTAATTGTTGGTGGTAACACAGTTTTCCTATTATTTTCTTCCAGTCTCTCCTACCTTAATTCCTCATTTGCCAGTGAGGATTTTGCCTGAGCTATGCTCATCTAATTCAAAATTTTTCCCATATTTTCTGTTCCACAGTTATGTGGAAAATGTGATTTCCCTGAGGTGACTTCATATTCCCATTAAAGAGCCTACCATCACTATGGAGAAGGGCTAAGGGGTAGATAGGTAGGTGAGGGCAAAAATAATTTATTGCTTTTTTTAGCTCTGCTCTTCCCAGTCTGGGTGTATGTGTTCTCTCCCACTGGCATCAAAAATTATAGCAGAATCAGAGACAGAGGTGCTGGCAAAGATACAAGAAGCTCATAAGGGTAGCAAGAACAGAAGGAAGAAGCAGATCTGTTTCCCCTGGGATTAATATACAGCTGGGGATCTGTGAGATCTCAGTCACAGAAGCAGAGAACAAATATTTACATTTCAGATAAATTTAGTCAGACGTTCTGTTGGAGGTGGTTTTCAATGCAAAATGCTTTCTGCCAAACATTTCAAATTTCTATATCTTTACCACTGGGAAACAATCAACTTTATTTTTCACAGCTGCTTTTTGAAAAGTTCTGGATAATTTAATTTACGTAGGCTTAAAGAGCATTTAAGCTGAGATTTCAGACAGGCTCCTGTATTGATGCTCCAGGATGGAGACTCTCAATACCTTAATGTCTCCAGGCTGTGGCAAGTTGGCGGACAGGAGGGTGGAAGCTGAAAACTGAGGAGGTGAAGAATAGGCATGTTGAACCTCTGGCAGCTTGTTCTTGTCTGTGATACCTCCTGTTAGAGGGAAATTCCAGATAAATGGCATCAAGCCTCAGAATTGTTTTTTGCTTCCCCTAAATCAGAATTTGTCAGTTGTGCCTGAGATACTATTACTGCTCCAACCCAGAAGATCTCTTTCTCTTGGATGTGAAACTATCACAGTTTCTATGCAGAACTTCCCTTTTCCCTAGGTCAGCACTTGTTTTTTTCCACTTTGCTCAGTGTGGAGCCTGACAAAGTTAAAAGAGATACACAACACTGCAGAATTCTTCTAGAAGTACTCTGAAGCTTCAGCATGCTGTTAGGCTTGTGAGTGAAGGGCATGGTGTAGGATCCCAGGAAGACAAGTCCTTCCAGTGGCATCACTCAACAGAAATGCTTGTGATTAGCAGTGCCAAGGCAAGAAAAAAGTGCATCATGCATCTGTTCCCCCCGATTGCAAATACACCATCATAGATGTCCACAATGTGGAATATCTTTCCACTGTGGCCATTTATTCCTTACCACTAATACTTCAGTAGGTCCTGGGAGAAAAATGAATGTGTTTTATCTTTAAAATAGGATGAGATAAAGAAGTGCTGTAGTAGCATTTCAGTTTCCTAACTTGTATGACTGAGACAGAAAATGCTTAGCTTGAGGAGTGGCTGGTGGAAGAGATAACTTGCTGTATTTTATTCTGAAGTGAATTTAAAGGTGCCTGATGTGAGCTGTGTGACCCAGCTGGAAGGAATCACTCCAGAGCAGTGCTAGTGGGGTCCAACCTATCCATATTATTAAGATTTCTTTACCAGTGGAATATATCTGTCCTTATAAACCTTCAGAGTTTAAAAAAAGCTCAAAGCAGAGATGGCACATTTGAGTTTGTGAGTCTGACACAGACAATCTGTTCATTTTTACACCAGGACCTGAGCTTATGTACTGTGTGCTTTTTGCATATATTTTTACTTTGTGATAGAAAGCAAATATTTTGTAACAATTTGGTAGTATGGTCCAGATGCCACAGGTTTCTTTCACAGGAAGAATCTAAATCACTGCAGCCTAGGAGTACAGAACTGGTGAATGCCTGTGCCTCTGTCAGAGACCTGCTCCTCTGCAGGTCATTGCTCTGACTCCAGGTTCAAGCAGTACCAAGTTCTGGGAAAATGTGCTATGAATGTTTGAATCTGGAGAAAACTTCCAGTCTGTGCTAAAGCCTTTAGTCACGTTGCTTTATTTCTATTATCCAACCCTAATTTTCTCACAGGTGTTTCATGGGAAAAACAGGCAAGCAAACAAAAGGTAGTGCTTTCTTAATTTACTTTTGTGGCATTAAGAAATACTGAAAGGCATCATCGTGTGAGTGAAGATAAATATGTATTCCTATCACAGATCATTTTACTGGGCTTGTTAATTGAATTTTAGATATAATACCTGTGCCCTTCCTCCATTGCCTCTCCCACTTTCAGATTTTCAGTATCATTCTAGTGTATTCAGTGGCAACTTCAAACCTGCAAAATGTAGGCTTTTTCTTTCTGAACTTGGCTGAGGGGTACCTGAAGGTAAAATTCCAGATAGGTAACGGAGAGTCTGGCCTCAATTTATAGAGGTTTATTGGCAGACATGTCCTTTGTCAACAGCAACAGTATCTGCTTCTATGCAAACACACAATACTAGGATACTCTTTTATTTTTAAACTGTCATTGAAATTAGTGAAAAATGGAGAAAAAACTGCTATATAACTCATACCTGGCTCTACACAACCTGAAAGTTCCAGTCACCCTCATTTTACAGCAATTTGCTGAAATTCCATTTAGTTGCTTTATTTCCACTTCCTTTATCCACCCGTTATGAAGAACCTGGCATATTCCTCGCCCTTTAAAATTACCTGACCCTGATTAATCCTTTGGGCAATGAGAATGGTGGAAGAATAAAAAACAGGAGAGGAGTTTCAGGTAGCATTCTTGAAAATCTGCAGGAGCTGAGTACATTTTGCTGGGCAAGTGCATCATCTGGGAGGCTTCTCCTGGGCTTTTCTAACTTTGGCTCCATCTTTTTCTGTGCTGAGTGTTACTGTCTGCCTTACATTTATCCACAAGAGCATGGAAGATATTAGAATATTTAGCATGGAAGAAGAATGTTCAGTGAGACTGTTTTCTCATGCTTGCTGCTTTGTAACTCTTTTAGGACACTGAGTTTTGAGTTAGTCTCAGAAGGTGTCTGGAGCAGGGACCTTAAGTCCCCTGTGGGTTGGCTTTATCTAAAAGTTGCTGGGCAGGATTGAAGCAACTTTTTTTTCTTCTTTCACAGTCTTTCTTGGATAGCTGCTAAAAGTCAATTCATCCCTCTAAAAGTTACTGGGCACAGTCCTGATGGGTGCTGTCTACAGTAGAGTTGAGCCAGTGCTGTGCAGAATCTGGCTAATGAAACAAGCAGCTGCTTCATCCCAAGAAAGCAGGCAGGAAACTAGTTATTACGAGCCTCATGACATGAGCCAACAGTTTTCAGGAAATACTACTGCCGTGTATTATGCCTTACACTTCCATTTTTTTTCTGTTTCCTGCAGCTTGTTAAATATACAACAGTTCTCCTTTTCCTCCCCCAGCAATGTACCAGTGTTGGAAGTTATATTTAGTTTTTGTCGAGTTACAGTAGGCTTTTTATAATCACACAGTAGTGAAGAATAGGCCAGCAACACAGTGAAGGCAAATATTTGTAGCATATCATAAACCTTTCTTGTAACCTAAATATTTAGAAAGAACAGAGATGTAGAAGGATGCGGTACTTTATAAAACATGGAAAAGATAAGAAGCAGCCTCCAAAGCATGCTGATATATTGCAGAAGTCTTTTAGCTGCAGCATGAGTGAGCAAAAGGACTTGTTCCTTTTGTTCAGAATATATTCGCTGACTGCAGGTGATTTAGAAAGGTACATGTTTCACTTTTCTTTGAAAGAAAAAACGACCAGCCATTTCAATGGGCATAAGGAGGACTGCAACTGAGAAAAACCAACACCACTAGCCCCAGTGATATAAAACCAAGTGTTATCTGAAGTGGATCATGAAGGATTCATTAGCACCATGAAAACAGCAATTGCTGTAAGAGTTTCCTTTAGAGGTCACTGAAGCAGTGTGGACTGAAGGACAAGAAGCGAGTTGCGCAGTCTGTTGCTAAAAATGCCCTTCTGCTAGAACACCCCTACATATGCCTGGTACATTTTTAGTTTCCATCTGTTCATTTTTAAGTTGTTTTATTCTGAGAAATGCCTTTGCTTCAATTTTCATCTTGTTATATGCTATTCTCAGCTGTTTACTCATTTTTCCTTTCATGTACTCTCTGTCTTGGAATACGGTCCTGCAGCTTGGGAGCCATCAGAATAATTAAGGTGGGGGTAATCAAGGTTTTGTTGTGAGGCATTACAAGCAAATTCTCTGCTGCAATCTGTGAAACTCAGTGGCAAGACATTAGATGCGCCAAGGGTTCTTGCTTTAATCTGTTTTCTAGGGACCTTCTCTTGGGGCCACTGAAATGTTTCCATGTTTCATTTATTTGCTCAATTTTTTTAAACTCAGTTTTCAATAATTACCAAAACCTGGTGATAAATCAGCACACCTAAGAGCATTTGCCCTGTGAGTTGCCAGATAGAAGCATAATCCACTCTATGTAACATGTAGGGAAGGGTAAATGGGTGTAGATGCTATCAGAGTCATTTCATTCAAACACAGAGTTACTGACAGTTATCCAAAGTCTGTGATATATTCTGAGCATTAAAGCAGCACTCTATTAGTAGTGATACAGGCTCATATCTGTTTGGATCATTACCTGGTTCTTAACATTTGGCTTTGGAAGTAGGTCTTTCTCATAGGCCTTATTACCCTAGAAATTACCCTAATTGCCCTTGGTTTTAACTCTAATACCATTATTTTGACATGGTTGAGAGACTTCCTGATGGCTGAACATAATATTTCTGCTATCTGCTGCCACATTCATTTTCTCATACCCAATTTATTCTTTTCCTTGCAGACCAGGAAAAATGTGATGATGATGAGATGGAGCGACTTTACAAGTCGCTGGAGCAAGCAAGCCTGTCTCCCATTGGTGATCGTCGGCTGTCAACTAAGAAGGAGCTCAGGAAATCATTTATCAAGCGCAGCAAAAACCCCTCCATTAATGAGAAACTCCACAAAATTCGAATGCTGAACAGTACATTAAAGGTGAGTTCACAGATCTTGTCAAGGAAAAGCCTGAGAGAAAGGAACAGTTTGGCTGAAAAAAGAAGAAACATAGACTTCAGCCAAACTCTAATTACATATTTACTGAAAGCCCCAGAGAATTTGGTTAAGTTTTTGAATTTTTTTTTCTGCTTCATTGTGAATACTGATCTGTGTTTTATTGTTCAATTTGAACTGGAAGCAGAGGCAATAGCTCAGGAGGGACTCTTCTTGCAGAAGTTCCAGCCCATTTGGAAAATTTAATAAAGAAAACTTCTCTTAGTTAACTGGAAAACTTGCAAGCTCAGCTGAATGCACTAAACAGGGGAGCCTTAAAAAAGGAAAAGCAGACAAAGTACATTGATGATAAAGGACATGAAAATGACCCTGAGCCAAAAAAAGTTTTCCTTATGTGATTATTAGAGAATGTACAGGATGTGCCAAAGCTATTGTAAAGACCTCCTGTAACTAAAATATTTTTAATAACAAAAGCATCCTGCTTTTATGTTAGAAATATATCACAAACTCAAGGGGTGCAGGGGTTCAGGACATGTTCCATGAAAGGGCCAGTAAATCAGTCTGGAATATGGGGATTTATGGAGCTGTTTACTTGCCAGCATCTAGTGTCACAGAATTTCAAAGCCTGCTTCTGAATGGTACTGAGGGAAACAGAAAGCCTAACCATAGCATTTATATTATAAAGAGAAGAAAGAAAAAATGCAAACCTGGGGCTTCACTGGCGTCCTTTTTTATGCCTTAGAAGCAGGAATTGAGTAACTTGTTTTACATGTATGTATTTGGATTCAAGAACTGTAAGCTGGAGAAATGCATGTAAAATGGTTGAACTTGATGATCTTAGAGGTCTTTTCCAGCCTTAGCAAATCTGTGATTCTAAAAATTTATCCTGTCAGCACAGTCATTGGTTTGACTATTAGTTACAATTGGAGGCTTAGCTTTGGCATCTCAGCCTGTGTTGAGATTCCAGAAAGGTACAATTTTAAAGGGAATTGTGAATAGAGGCATTCTTCCTGGCTTCATATGAGACCTGGAGAAGTCTCTCCTTAGCATCAAAGAGTTTTCAGTGATATGGCAGTGACTATAGAAGTATTCATTTGCATCAGCAATAAAGCGAGCCCACCACATCACTGAAAGTTAGTTTAAAATGTATGTTTATTCTATAGGATAGGAAGCTCCATACAGAAACATTCTGAAAGGTTTTCCCTGATAGGAGCCTCACTGATGAATCTAAGAACCAGTTAGTACAAAATGGAGTTGTGTTTTTTGGGACAGTCACTTTCACTAGTAAGGACTTGAATGGGAGCCTTAATGTCAGACACGAGCAAGGAGGACAGTGGTGCACTGATTTAGAATGGGAGTATTGTATGAGTTGTGATTAACAGTGTTTATTAACTTAGCTTTGTCTAACACTTGTATTTAATAAGGAAAAAAAAGTTTTAGAGTGTTCATAATGTATAAAATGTGTTGATTACTTATGCTTTTATTCTCTCTCTTCAAACTCAGAAACTGGAGTATTGACAAGATAAATACAGCACAGACACTTTCTCATAGACACGAACAGAGTTTTGTACACAGCAGTGTTTATGTTAGCCTGTCTGAAAAGGCAAATGCTTGCAGTGGGGAGGTGCCTTATTCTTTACATCCGTGAAATTATGTGCTTTTAAAGTCAATTTTCTTAATGCATAATATGAGACATAATTGGAAATTATGGAAATTTAAAAATCAGGATTTTTTTTCTTCTGATCCATATGTACTGTGCTTTAATTAAAACCTTATTAGTTTGAGAAGTGATTTATGCAAGTCTCAGTGCAATTTTAATTTTAGACTTTTGGCTCCACATATTTAACAACAGATTAATGTTGCTTCCACAATATATCATTAACAAAACATGCTTAGAATACTTTGGAAGAGAAGGCAGATATGTGCAAATGCATCACAGTCTTAGTGAATGTGGGAATTAGTGTTACAGGGGAAATTCCATGGCATGACTTTTTGCTACCAAGGTTGTCCAATAGTAATACTCCTCTCCATTCTACCTCCCTATCACCACTCTTCTCTCTTAAGCTAACTGCACATATCCTTACATCAATGCCAGAAGTCTTCTTACAAGGGCTGGCACTGGGTCTTGAGGGTAGGATGTGTGTAAACTGCAGTTGAACAAGCTTTCACATTTCAAAAGCAGCCAAGGCATCACAGAGATTGGAGCAGCTGAAGGTTCATTAGAGTAGTAGTGGGATATGGATATGTAAGCAGCTGATTGCTGCTGTCAGAAAGTGAAGTGAAGGTGTGGGAGTACTTTCAAGATGTTTTGAAGGCAGCCACCAGCACAGAGGGTCCTTGGGTGTGATGAACGGGTGGCAGCAGCAGAAGATGGTTAGAACTATTCCATCAGCATCACACTCAGACTGGAGGGACAGAGCCTGACAAAAGTAGTTAAGGTTTGTTAGTGCAGCATGGTGTTTCCCTTAAAAAACTGTACCTGCTAACTAGGGCTTCTCTGTCCTGTGGCCTACTGTATGGGTCTGTCTGACAAAAGATTTTGGACCAAATGACTTCCAGAGGTCCCTTCCAAGCTCAACCATTCTGTAGTTCTGCAACATACAGAGTCTCAGCATCCCTGCATCAGTCACTGCTCACATCTTACAAGTGAACCAGGGTGCCTGCAATGGCCTGAGCTGCCCTTGCTTGAAAGCAGATACCACATTTATTAGTAGTAGCTGGTGGTAGATGGCAGCCACATGTGCTGTAGCCACTCCACTGCCAGTGCACAAATTATATCCAAACTTATGTTCAGTCTAGCTCCCAAAGAAGCGACGTTTATAATGTGGAATAAGTATTTTCTGAGAAAGTTACAAGTGCTGTGAATTACAGAAATAAATGCTGTTGTGTCTAGTTTCATGCAAGTACCCTCTTGTTGAGAGACATCATAACAATGTATAACTTTCACCTGAATCTTCTCTCATGAAATTTTGTGAAGAAGCCTATAAAAAAAAATCTAGATGAAATCATAACTTGCCTTTAACCGGGAAGAATTTTTGCTGTAGACATAAGTTTGATAATCAATGCTGTAAAAGCGGGAACGAGCTGCCAGGAGGATGGATAATTGGCCATCTCCTAGTGACATGGTTCTCTAATGTTCCCAGAGTGTTTCTGTTAAGGACAATGACCTTGAGTTTCTGTGCAAATAACCACTTGTTCTCTTCCTAGTGTAAGGAACATGACTTGGCCACAATTAACCAGTTGCTAGAGGACCCAAAGTTGACAGCGGTGAAGTACAGAGAGTGGAGGAGCACAAACATCATGCTGGTCCAAGACATTTATCAGCAGCAGGAGGTCCAGGACATGTCCACAGAGAATAGTGAGGAGCAAGAGGTGACTCCACAACCAATCACTGAAAGTGTTATTTGATCAATGGCTCAGGGCAAGGTTTTTCTCCACGGGTCTTCATGTACAAGCAATTTAAGCTGCTGTATCTTGAGGTTTGTTTTTCGCTAGTGTTCAAAAGGAAAACAATCCCTTCTCCAAAGTTTTGACTGCTCTTGCAGAACTCATTTAATGTCAAAAGGGCAAGTTCCCCAAGTTCAAAAGGCATGCCTGAACCTGGCCTGCATACCGAAGAAGACTATTTCACAAAGCAGTGAAGAAATATTTTTCAGTTTTTGGAGAAGAAAATTATAAGTGTCCAGCTCCTGGAAGACACAGTACTGTGTAATATGTACTGTATAAATACAAGATCTTTGGGATTGTTTTAAACATGTAACTTACCTTGAAATGAAACTAAACTGATACCAACAGGATGTAGTCTACTCTACCTTTTTATCCTCTATGGTAACCCAATGTATGCATTTTCATCTCTGCATCCATTTACTTCACCACTCTGCGTTTAAACCGAGAAAAACGGAAGAGTAATTATGCATGACTTTATAATAGAGAAAGCTTCCAGGCACCCACTTTGGGCTCTGCCTGATGTTTGATGAGTTTCAAATTTATTTATGGTCCAGACCAAGAAGGTACTGTCTTTCTACATGAAGAAGAGAAGGTCTCTCAGTTTTTGCTAACATGTAATTTACTCTTCAGTGAGAAAGTTTCAACTTTTCTTATGGACTAGGAAGAATTCCTTGAAGATTATGTTCTTCTTTCTTATTTTTGACAATTGGGAGTATATAAGGTACAAGTTCATCCCAGAGTCCGGCTTAAAGAAGATGATTGAGTTCACAAGGCAGAAGCTAAATAACTAAACTCCTAATGTGGACCTGGAAGTGTAAAACAAAGCTACAAATATTTTTGTAAATATATGTAATTTTATGGCTCATATGAATGTGACTATGTACTGTATAGATGTTTTATTTATATATTTATATATGCTGAATTTCCTAATATAAATAGGCACATGTTGGACCGAACCCACCCAGAAGCGAGTGCTTACAGATTGACTTGAAATGCCTCTTTGTTTTTTGTTATATTATAGGTCACAGTAATGGCTCTACAGCTGAGACTACTCTGTGACATTTGCAGTGACTCTTTCTTCTGCTTTTCTAGCTTTAAGTTTTAGATGAAGAAAATACGTACAGCTTAGGGTCTGAAAAAAGTTCCATAAAGTTTCAAGATTTCCCTCTAGGAAAACAAAAATAAGAGGTTTTGCTGTAGGATCATGATTTTTTGGCTTCATTCTCCTCAGTACAAGATTTTGGGTTTTTGCCTTCCCCTCAACTGCAGTATAAGGAGTTTTGCAGAGTGCTAAATTTTGAAAAGCAAGAATTTTCCCACCATTCTCAAATTAACGCCACTGCAGGAACTGTGACAACCTGTACTTCTGTTGTTATTTCATAAAGATATTCTTTGTCAATAGTTTTCAATACAGTTTCTCTTTAAAATGAAGAATAGACTTTAGAGATGCAGCCATATTCATCTGTCTTTATACATTATATGTTTTATCATAGCTTGACTGAGAAAACAAAAGGTAATGGTGTTAGTGGGAAAATATGAAATCTTTTCCATCTGTGTAGTGATTGGTTTGACTGTTGACATTGCATTTTAAAACTCAGCAGCTTTTCTTTTAAAATAGAGACATGGAAGTAGATGAAAATGACTCAATGGGGAAGCAGACACAAAACCCTGGATGGGTTAAAAAACTATTCTTTTTCAGGAAATCATCATATGAGTGGTGATTTCACCACTTCACTAATTCTAACTAGAAGTTGACAGACATTGAGCAAGCTTAATACCTGGTGCAATTTGGTTTAGAGTAATTGCATCTAAGAAATGGAGCCCATTTTCAGGTTTCTTTTTTTGTTCATTTTGGGGTTTTTTGGTGGGTTTTTAAAAAAATTTTTTAATTTATTCCTAATTTTTAAATTATTCACCATTCCCAATTGAAATGCTGTCAGTTAACTGCTGAGAGCACCCTGAAAATTAGGAGTGTAGGGATTAATCCTCTTGGTCCATTTCATTTTTAACTAGCTGGTGCTAAGTAATTGATTAATATTGGAGGTCAAATTGCATGTACATTTTCTATCACAGATGTGAGTTTCCCATGAAACAAAGCATATAAACACCATTTTTCTTCAAAAGCCTCTTCACTGAGATGTTGAAAAGAAGCACATGCTTAAGTGGTCTGTTGAGCTGGGCCAGACAAGTCAGTGCCTTGAAGTTCTGAGCAAAGTCCTAGTCAACTCCATTTGCTGAAGCAAATTTGCAGTATACAAAGAAAAGCACTATGTGGTGTGTTCGTGCTGTGTTGGCTCTTTTCACACTGTACTTGTATAAGCAGATACAAAACAGTTTTCCAAATACAGGGGCAAACAAATGCCTTTGGACTGCCCAAACTCTACTATTGGTTCTGACAGATTACATAGCCTAAATTTGCTTTTAAAGTACTCTCTTTCAGATGGTCAGTAGATTCTTATTGTTGAACTATTTGAGGTTTTGGAGACCTGCTGAGAATATATAACTCCTTAGAAAAGAACAGAAAATTATTAAATTGGGTTACTTTAATCCTGTTCTAATTTTAACAAATTTCTGTGTTCAGGAAAACAAATGTAAAGGTTTTATGAAAGTACTGTGCAGGAAGTCTAACTCCACTCTCTTCAGCTACTATTTAGGCCCAAAAAAATGGAAAGATTGGAAAATGCAAAGTGAAAATTGCAGTAGAACAGGATTAATTTTCTGGCATTACTAATTACTGTGACAGTTTTTGCCTGGGTTTATCACAAGGGTCTGCCCAGCAGTGTGAAAGCCATAATCGGAGACAGAATTACGCACAAGCTGACAGCTACAGCAGGGAGCCACCTCAACAGGAGAAATTTGGACAAGTCTGTGCTCTGCTCAGTGATGCTTCGAGTAACTGGTGTTTCTTGGTCTGGATTTGGAAGACCTGCACTGTTGACTCATAGCATAGGAAGCTGTGCATCCCTAGTGTGTGAATGTCAAGAAGTCTTTACCCATCTGCCTCAAGGGACTTTTTTTAATGTACTTTTTCAGGAGAAAATATGTGTGCATGGACATGTGCACATGCACAATTATTCCTCTGTCATTAAAGCCAGTTGGTGCAGCAATGCAGATTTTGAAATTACTAGTAACAATATCTAATTTCAACTGTCTCTGCAGCTTTTCTGGAAATTGAATCTCTCTGTTCTGTTTGTGTATATCTCATGAGCTACCAGAATGAGGTGGGATCACATTTTGTTTCCTGTGATGGGAGAGATTTCATGTGGGGATTGTGAATTTTTTCATCTAGTTCTGAGGAATCAATCAACACTAGGGTTTCACCTTGTCATGGTTTTAAGTCCAGCTGGAGATGAAACACCATGGAGTTGCTTGCTCAGCCCCTCTCTCTTTTCCCTCCCCACCCCAGTGTAATGGGGAGGAGAACTGAAGTAAAGCTTGTGTGCCAAGACAAGAACAGTTTTATAATTTAAAATAAAATATAACAATAGTGATTAATAATAATAAAGATAATAAAAAGGAAAAAAACCCAAACACAATTGCTCACCACCCCCTGATCTGCCAGACCCCTATTCCTGAACCCAGATCAGGCTTCCCTTCAGGGTAACTCCCCCCAGTTTATATACTAGGCATGATGTTCTGTGGTGTGGAATATCCATTTGGTTGGTTTGAGTCACCAGTTCCAGCTATGCTAGAACATAAACAACATCATATAGCACATAAATAATGTGCTACTTTTCTTATTTAAATAATTTTAATTTTGGAGGAAAGCATTTTGAGAGAAAAGGCTGTTTTGGGGCAGCCAGGGAGGGAGGGGAAATAAAAACGTGGTATTTGATTTAAAACTCTGTGGAAATTCAGAATTTAAAATTATTTTTAACTTGGAAAAATTATGGGCTTGTTACATCTATTGTGTAAGCCTGTTAGCTTACATATCTATTACAGATTTAATATGAAAACCTGTATTTTGAAACTTTTCAAGTAGCAAAGGAGCCCATGTAAGCATACTTCTATGAGAGGAACTCCATGTATTGTGGTTGGGGTTTGGGGTTTGGGCTTTTTTTTCACTGTTTTGCTTGTTTAATCATAAAAAAGTAACCAATTGTAATGAGGGCCTAGGCTTACTTCATTTATATGAGACATGTCTTTCTGCTAACAGGAAGCCAAAGTGGTTTTCTTATAGTAGTAGAGCCAAAGTGGAATTTCCTGTTTTGTGTGAGGCATTTCAAAGCAGAAGACATTTTAAGATGTCAGTGAGCATTTCCTTGATGCTTGAAGGTTTATCCCATTTTGGTTTGGTTCAAGCTACAACATTCTTGCATTTTTTGAAAACTGGCTTCATTATCAACTGAAACAAAATTTGAAGTGAAAAAAAGAAAACAGAACAGAAAAAGCTCTCAGCTAAGATCATGCTGAAATTCACATGTCTGCATGGGGTAATGGGAGCTAAGCTTGCCAAAAGCTAAGCATTTCAACACTGAAAAGAGATTGTAAGGTGTTGAAAAGAGTACTACATTCCTTAAAATTTGCTATGGGAGAAATTCCAAGACTTGTGTGCTCTGGAAAAAAATGAATGTTTTCCTAATTTATTTCCTCCTCATAAAAGTCCAAAGGGAGTGGTTTATAAACTGGCAGCAAGTTAAAGATCATATATGCATGTAATTCATTGATAGCTTGACAGTATTGATGTATGATCTGGAAATGAGTGACTTTAGATGACTCAGCCTGTAACACAGAAGATACATTTATTTGGGAAAGCATTGTAGCTCCCAGTGTCTCAAACTTATGCACCACATCTGGTCCACATGAGGTCCATTTTGAGGATGTAGGTGAATGGCTTTTCTATAGGGCAGATAGCTTGTGTCATCATGTCATAGCTTAGGAACCACTCCCTATGTCCTTAATGCCTTAGGACCTACCTGAATTATTCTGACTCTTGAAGCTGCTTTTGGCAGCTTTATCTTCTCCCAACTAAAAAGAAATTTTAAAAAAAGCTATGAAAACACATCTCCCACTCTCACATGAAGAGAAAATAGCACTGGTCTGGCAAAGGTTCATGTAAGTCACCTTATTTATGAGTGTTTAGCAAAACAACTCACCTTGTGCAAAGCTTTCAGATCTGAGGACAGGCCCAGAGGAAGAACCGGTGTGTTTATTCCACTTAGCTCCATGTAGAGAGGGAAAGTCATGCAGAGAGGAATATTTACAAGGACATCTATCAGCAGCGGCAGGGCCTGCAGCACCATGGCAGTGTATGGAATCCCAGTCTGGTATTTTACCTGCTGAGTCTTTTTTTCCTTCACTGGTTTAAAACTCACAGCACAATGTTGGCAGTCAGCGCTGCCTTTTTACTGCTTTGCCCACACGTGTGAATTGATTTTCATGGAATGATACACACATCTTGCAGAATCAGAGCCTTATGTTTGCACTTGTCAATTAAACACTGAAATGAGAGAATATTTTGCTCAGCCTTTTTTTATTTTTTATTTTCACTCCAGATTTTTCAGTTTACTGTTATAAAAGAAAATAAATTTTTGTTGGTTCTCTAAACAAGCAATTTCGCCATGGGACTAATATTATTAAGTTGTATAAGGTGAAACCAGGAGGAGCCAATGAATGGTTTGACTGATTAATGCTAGTTCTCAATGTAAAATTTGAAACTGCTGTTAAATTAGTTAACTGTCTTTAATTGGTTGTTGTAGGCACCCTTTAGGAAGTTTGGTCTCTTCTGACAGGTAGGGGGTGTTACTGGATTTTTTTAGCTCACAGAGCAGTCTGTTTCAATTAAAAGAAATCAGGATTTTTGTCAAAAAGGTTTCAGTTTGGCTGGATAGGCCAGCCAGGTAGCAGTATGGTGGAAGTGTGTTTCCTGGGAAATGAGCTTGTCCTAAGGGCTCAGCTGTCTCTGTCCCTGTCTCTGTCCCCTCTGTTCCCCCAACCTCCTACATACTCCCACTGCTTGCCTTGGGCTAATCAGCTCATCATTTGGCACCTCTGTCAGCTCAGCCAAGTCAGGTAGCAGAGAATAGACACAGCAAGCTGCATACTCATCCACAGTGATGACAACTAAAAATGCCTTGTGGAGAGGTTCAGTGCCTGACAGAGTGCTCAGAAGGGAAGCATCTGGATTCTGGAGGCAGAAGCAGAAGGAAGAGGAGCTGCATAAGTGGAAGAGGGGGACTTTTCCTTTCAGAAGCAGAACATTAGCTTGACTCAGCTTCCCACAAAGTTATACCTTTGCTTCCAACAAGCAATGATTTCTCTTTTCCCCCCTGCCAGACAGGGAGTTGTGAAGACAACCTGAGGAAACAGTTTTCATGTGATCTCAGCCTGTGCTCTTGCTTTCAGTGCCGAATGCATGGCCAAACATTTTGTTTCTGGGCCTGAAAGCCAAACTGTACAAAAAAGCATCCAATGATATCTTTCCTTAGGATCCTTGCTGGAATGCTTGCTGTGGGAATGCCAACAGGAGAGGCAGTTGGGCACCATATGTCTACCCTTATGCCTGCTGTGACACCACACTTCTCTGGGGCTGCCTCTTGTTTGGCTCTTGCTTTTGCTTTACACCCTCTTGTGGTGGTACAAAACATGAGCTGTTCCAAAGTTTTGGAAAGATACAATTGATGTGCTCATCTTGATTTAGGCATTGTCTTTTGTCTGCTTAAAAAAACCTGCTGGGCTTTATTTGGCTTCCTGTGAGTTTGGGATTTCCCTGTGAGCTTGGGGTCAGGCAACACAGAGGGCAAAGGCACCATCCCTGGCATCTGACCCTAGTTCATCACTGCTAATTTGGAAATGGCTCAGTCATCCTTCTTCTTATTATTGTGCCTTTTTCTTATTGCTGGAAGAAAGTGGCTACTGTCAGTGAGAAAGTTCCAGTATTATCTTCCTGTTCTCAAGAAAGATCCTTGTTCTAACTAGGGGATGTTTAAAATCGTCTAACAGAAGCCTTGGCAGTACATGGGATACAGTGTACAGTGACAAACTGCTCTGAGATTTTGATGGGGAAACGTGTATCTTTCCCCTTTCCACTTCTTGGCAAAGTGGTGTCAGTCTTGGGCAGACAAACAAGCTGTTGTACTGCCGGTGGGAAAACACAGCCTCTGCAAACGGATCTCAGCAGGTTCCCGATGGGGAAAACTGATCCCTCAGCACAGCCTGCTGGCTGCTGGCAGCACGACAAGCCACGGGGAAATCACAGGTTTGTATGTAAGAGGGGAAACAAAAATAAGAGGGTTTTCTGCAGGATCATGATTTCCTGGCTTCATTGTCCTCAGTAGAATGTTTTGGGTTTTTGCCTTCCCCTCTTATGCATGTGTACAAGTGTGTGATGGTCTCAGCCCATATTTGAGGAAATTTCAGTGAGGTGACAGCATTTACTACTGTGTGAAAATGGATATGCCGTCTGGGACACCGACCCTCTCCAGACCTGAAACAGAAGCAGTAAAATAAAACTGAGGTTAGTCTGGGGATAAAGATGCTCTGTGAGGAAGAGCAAGTGAACACCAGAGCGGCAAAGGCAGACACAAAGAAAGGAGAGCTGGTAAATCAGTGGGCATGGGAAAGGTGTAATTATTGCATGTGGGAAAATGGGTGGCATGAGATCAGTGGAACACTATGACTGTCCATACAACTGGTGTCTCAGAGGGGATGATTTTTAGTAGGTGGTTATTTAACATCCACATGTCTCATCTGGCAACTTCTTAAAGCTGTTTTGCAGAGCACCCTAAAAGTTGAGGGTTCAGATGTCAGAGATTGTTTTGTGGCAAATGCACTTTAGGACCATAGTGTGTTTCTGTCGCTCGTGAAATGTTCTGCACATGTCTGGTGAAGCCCCAAAGCCACTATCATGGTGTGTCACAGGAAAATAGCTGAAAATATAGAGTCATTTCCTATGTCCTCAGCCCTTGCAATGGCAGCCATGTCTTGGTAATCGCTAGCAAGAGCCTGTGCTCTTGCAGTCCTGTTACTGAGGAAGAATGTTTATTTCTAAGATGCATTTTCCTAAATCTTATTTTTTTACAGACAGTAAATTCAGTTCACCTTGGCTGGCACTTAAGTTCATATATTACAGCAGCAATGAAATGCCCCTGATAGTGGTGTCATTTGCTGTGAAATTTGGAAATTTTGCTCTACAAATGTCAGGAGGAGCTCCAAATAAGATTTCATACTGTCGTAAAACACACATATCACCTTCCCAGTTGTGATATTTCATCATGAGCATAATTGGTTTTCTGTGAAGCAATTTATTCTGTTCCTCTTGCTGATGACAAGTTGAAGAAATTCGGGCAGCTGTGTTGTTTCTGAAATGTGTTTTCTAACACAAGAATAATAATGACTTACACTACTAATACTATTTGGAAGAAGCAGATGAGAGTCTCAGGACTGAAGCAGCAAACAAAGCTCAGCACTTTGGAGACAGTGACACAAATGATATCTTGGAAAGAAGTTGTGGGAATTTCACTCATTAAAGAGAGAAAGGAAGTCTGTCCCATGAGGAATCTGAGAAATAATGAAGGCAGAGTTTGTGTGACAGAGCTGCTGATACAAAAAATCAGTGTGTGAAGTAACTCCTGTGAATAAAGCTCAGATCCAGGAAGGCATTGACTGGTTTGGGAGAACAGCTGCTCTGGAGAATTGCAGGATGACCTGGTTGGGCCACAGCCTAGGCAGGACTGGGCAGCACATCTGCTGACATCTGGAACTAGCTTAATGACACAAGCCAAGGGGATCCCATGGAGAGAAAAAACAGGATGCAAAACTGCCTTAGTTCCCAACTTCCATTTGTTTAATAGGCACTACCTGGCAAGGTAAGCAGAGCATCCAGGCATAGTAAACCATGTCTTGGTGTCAAGAAAGGATGGGAAGGTGACATGATGGAAACCACAGTAGGTTCAGTTCCCAAAGATATGTTTGTACATAGAAGGCAGTGGCAATAGGTCAGCACCCTGGGACTGAACTTTGGAGTGGGGCCCGAACCATGATGCCACTTTTGGGAATGTTCACAAGTCAGTTTCTCCAGACTTCAGTCTTCCAATGATTTTGTTGCTTTGGAAGATCTGAAATTCTACTATGTGGGCTTATACCTTCCCTGATGTACTATCTACCTCCTGGATAGGAAATAGTAATAAATTCTGTTTATAATTCAAGGGAAGCTGCAGAGACACTGCACAACTGCCTAGCAAAACATAGCTATCTCTGGGATCTTATGCCATCTGCTGCCTCCCAAAGTTTCACAGTGAAATAACTTTGGATGAGAATCTTTGTAACCATTTCATACTCCTACTTTGTCTGTCAAGATTTACAGTAAAAATCAGAAAAATTACTATACACAAACCTGTATTCAGTTCTTAATGTTGCATCAAATTCATTCCACTGCACCAAATTCACTATTTGCCTTAGCTGAAGAAAGAGATATATTTTTTTTCTTTGATTCAGTGAAAGTTTTGGAATAACTTGTAGCAGCAGTATCAGGCTAAATTCCTAAGTGCTACATTAGTGAGGAATATGAAAGTAGTATAGATAAAGATGGAAGAGAGATATTTATTGTATATTGCTTCAATTAATCATTCTAATCCAGCAGCCTTTTCTGAAGTACACATAAATTTGTCCATACCCACAGTCATTTTATATAACATTTCATTTCACTATTCTTTCATCATAAACTTAGAAAAAAACGTAATGATTCTTTTAACATTTTCATTGATTTATCTGCTAAAAACCCAGCAGCAGCCATCAAATACATGATCAGAAGCTATGCACTTGAAAGGAAAAATCATTTCTACAACAGAACAGGACAAAAAAGAGGATTGCTTGTGTGTTGGAGAAGAGGCAGCAGTAGTTCTTACACTGGACAGAAGGCTAAACAGCAACTGCAAAGCAGAGGCAGTAATGTTAAAGGGAAAGGGGTGGGGGAGTTGAAAGGGGAAACTTTAGTAAGACAGCCTGTAGAGATAACTATGTACCATTTAAAATTTGGCCTCAGTTTTACTCCATTATAGGTAATACTGATTTCACTGAATTTTCCTGCATAGTAAATTTTCTTCTACTGTTTGTTTTCTCCTCCTTACTTGCTTCTAGACTGTATTTTATTAGCATATGTTAGTTAAGGGCTTGGAAGAGATTTGCTGAAGTTTTGCCATCATTACCTAAAATCTACTGCTACGAGTGACCTGTGTTAATACTTTTAAACCAAAACACTGTGAAGATTTCCTTAGATAGTGTTTTGTTCACCCCTTACAGGCAAATTCACCAATCCAGAGATGTGAAAGCCAAACCCAAATGCTACAACATTCTGTTCAGACTTTCTACAGAATCATTCTGCAAGGCTTTTACCAAGTCTAAGTGATCCCAAAGCATCATGTTTTGCTTTAAGAGAAGTGGGGAGGGAGGATATTCTTGACTCAGTCTGGTGAAATCCCATTATACGTTCATGATACTTCTGTCTAAAATATCTCTAGTACATGTTTTCATAGGGGAGCCACATGAATTGGCCATTGCTTCACTTCCTCCCAATTGCAATTCCTTTCCTGACTGTTTAAAGACCCCCCTGCTATTAAAGGGACTAAAACTTCCAGCTGGTGAAGGGTCTGGAGCACAAGACTTATGAGGAGTGGCTGAGGGAGCTGGGGGTGTTTAGCCTGGAGAAAAGGAGGCTCACAGAAGACCTTCTGGCTCTCTACAACTGCCTGAAAGGAGGCTGTAACCAGGTGAGGGCTGGTTTATTCTCCTGGGTAAAAAGTGATGGAATGAGAGGAAATGGCCTCAAGCTGCACCAGAAGAGGTTTAGATTGGGCATTAGGAAAACTCTCCCCATGGAAGGGCTTGTCAAGCATTGGAATAGGCTGCCCAGGGAAGTGGTTGAGTTCTGATCCCTGCAGGTATTTAAAAGATGTGTAGATATGGCCCTTAAGGATTTGGTTTGGTGGACTTGGCAGTGCTGGGTTAATAGTTAGACTTGATGATCTTAGAGGTCTTTTCCAACCGAAGTGATTCTGTGATTTTGTGATTCTACTTCAGCTCAACCAAGAGTCAGAAATAGAGGTAGAGTGTACAGTTACATGTGTAATTCCTCTGCTACTTCTACTTTCATAAAATTAACGTGGGGTTTCTCTGCCACACCTAGTGCATGGTTTTCTTGGAAGAGAAGAAAACCTTCCTTACAATAATCCCACATTCAAATTCCAAATTACAGAGAGAATGATGGCAGTATAAAAGGCAACATAAATGCTCTATCAAATGCTTTAAAAAAATTAGTCTTCCATTGTTCTTTAATGAACTGCAATAAGCCAGAGACCATCAGCACAGGGGGAGGTGATAGTTATTTGCAACACCAATGGGAGGCCTCCCATTCAGAGTTCATCTGGTGATGATATTCATCTTCTCCATTATCAAGAATTAATGTCAATGCATGAAACTCTGATCCCTCATAAGCTGGTACTTTGATATGGTCTGATCCCCTCTTGAAAATAAAAACCTCATAAACATTGTATAATAATTTTTGTGTTAGTCAGTGTTATGATGCTACCATTCTCTGTTTTTATCTAATTGCATTGTAGTACATGGAAGCAATCTTGATTTTTAAATCTTTCAGAGCAAGAAGTTTTGTCTGCCTTCATCATCACACCCATTATCACATTTGGATCTACCACATTGTATTTATCCCTCTGACTCAATGTACAGAACTCTGGGAAGAATGAGTTCTTCTGATGCTGCCCACTGACAGCATTATAAGAGAAAAATAAAATAGATATTTACAGAAACAGACTGTGACAGTAAATTGATGCACAGAAGCAACGTGATGCATCATTTACATGTGAACTATATGCTTGGAGTCTGCCTGTTCCCTGTTCTTTTGTCTTCTGCTCTCTGGAACATCAGATACAAGAAAATATCCCAGTGAAGCAATACAAAAAAAAGCAATTACATTTTAACAGCCTGTATCATCTCTGCACTATCGAGTAAACCAAGCAAACATTTACTATAAGAGGTCGAATATGTACATTCACAGAATTGATAAGCAGTGAGAGAGAATTCAGCTTATCCTGAATTAAACTGTACCTTATTCACAAACAACTGGCTTCTTTGAAAAATTCAGAAGAAAATGACTAGTTGTTAGAAATCTGTGGGGGAAAAAAAAAGGAGAAGGATATGATCCTGTTTCAGGTAAAATGTTCAGCCAAAAAATATGTGAAAGTCCAAGCACTTTTGACTTCACTTTATTTGTCAAAATGTAGTACATGGGAGCAAGAGAAGCAATAGAAAATTTAAAAAGGATCAGGAGAAACAGCAGCTGGTCAAATTAGAAACTGGATACCAGTAGAAAGTAAAGTGTTGATCTCATCACATGGTTTGGAGATTTCAGTACTGGCAATTCCTAGATGATATATATTCCAGGCAGTCAACAGTCCTGTCACAAAAGTTATCACTTTGATCCTATATGTTGAAGAAAATGATACAAAGCAAAAACTGAAAGAAGGTGTTTTTCTGTTTGTTTGTATGAAAAGGCTTTCAAGAGAACATGGTCTTAAAAACATAGTTCTGAGAAAATCAAATAACCCAGAAGTAGGTCACTGAAAAAAATTATTGAATAGTGTTTGGAAAATCAGAGCTAATCAGTTTTTGTGTAAATTTGAAAAAACACTGATTTTATGCAGAAAATGTTTTGATCAAAAAAACCCCAACTCACCAAAACTCATGAAAAATAAGTAGCAGGGACAGTGACACCCCTCAGAGGACTGGGTCCACAAGCAACCCACTCTGGGGCAGGGACCCATCAAAGTTTATTTTCCCTACTGCAGCTGGCACTTAGTTGATTTTGAGTTTTTCCTGATTACCTGAAGCCTTATGAAAACTTTGTGTTAATTAGCAAGAATTAGTAGAGACTGTTTTGCCCATGATAAAATCTGCTATAAGTGCCCTATTTTTTTATCAGTTTGGAGATATGGAAGGGCATGATGTAGATTTCTAAGGTTTCATCCCATTACTCAAGATGAGTCAGATGCCTGTAGCACAGTTAAGCTACTCATGTAGCCTTGCCTTTAATAGCAATAAAGTCAAAAGGACAGGGAGTTCAGCTGTTGAGTTCTCCCCTCCCTTTGTTAGCTGAGTGGACTGGCATAAGTCAGCTCAAAGCCAGCTCAGCTGCGTATTTTTTTTTCTGCTAAAACATCTGCAATTGCACTCAGCTGCATTCCAGCTTCAAGAGAGACAAGCCCGCAGAAAGAGACTTGGGTTCATGCACTCTGTCTCTGCAGTGGAAAATGTCAACTCCAGGATGGAGCACCTCTTATTTATGTAGTTGTGTAACTTTTTCTTGAATCAATCTCGCCTCTTGAGATTTATATAGGAAATCTCTTCAATTTTCCTCTTCCCTTACATAGAGACTCCTGAAAGTAAATAGGGAATTGGCTGATGTAGTTGCCAAAACATTCTCCATCATATTTGAAATATCATGGCAGTCAGGTGTAGTCCCAGGTGACTGGAAAAATAAAAACATTGCACCTGTCTTTAAAATGAGTGCAAAGGAGGCTCCTGGGGACTACCAACATCCCAGCCTCACCTCTGTTCCTGGGAACATCATGGAACTCCTAGAAGCTACATCAAGGCATATGGAGGAAAGGGAGGTGATTTGGGATAGCCAGCATGTCTTCAGTAAGGGCAAATAAATCCTGCCTGACCAACCTTGTGGCCTTGCACGATGGAGTGACTACATCAGTGGACAAGAGAAGGGTCTTGGATGTCATCTATCTGGACTTACTTAAGGTCTTTGACATGTCTCCCACAATATCCTTCTCTCCAAATTGGGCACATAGGGATTTGATGGGTGGACTGTTCAGTAGAGAAGAAATCAAGAGATGAGAAATTGGTTGGACAGTCATATCCAGAAAGTAGTGGTCTAAGGCTCAGTGTCCAGATGGCCATTGGTGACAAATGGTGTCCCTTGGGATCAGTGCTATTTAACATTTTCATCACAGACATGGACAGTGGGGTTGAGTGCAAATACACAAGAAACACAGGCATTTTTATTAAAGGTTTACAATGCAGATACAGAAATTTTGTAATAATATGCTACTTACTGCAAAGCACTACCAATGAACATTCAAGCATTCTGGAAAAAAAAAAAAGATATTTTTCTTACTTTTTGCTAGTGTTCTGCTAATAAAATTTACTTCCTCATATCCTTAAACCATCAAGGCTACAACATTATTACTGCTAAACATATTTACAGTCAGGTTTCTCAATCGTTGGACTGCAGAAACAGAAAATATCCTTAAAAATATTTGGCTGTCTTCTGGCAAGTCACAGTATTTTGCCTGTGTGCTTCACCCAAAGTAGAAAAGAAATAATGGCTTCAATTAACTATGTAAATTTTGTGCAAGCTGAACATTTGACTACTCACAAAACTATGATCTTACATTTATTAAATACGTTTTTGGTCTATCAGTTAAGATTTTTCAAATCTTCATTCAATATTTTAAACTTTTTTGAGATTGTTGTATGTTCACATGTCAGACTACTCTGAACCCATCAGGTAGTAATGATGTCCTAGGATGTTAATCTGTTTACATGTAGTGTATTCTATCTTGGTTTTGTTACTTAAATAATGCTGCCGTGTGGTGCAAAACAATAAATCAACTTTTTTCAAGCGCCTATCTTATGCTGTTTAATAATTAGACGTGAAACCTCTTAGAATGGTGACTACTCTGGTTTAAACTTTAGTGATGATTATGAGGTGATACAGCTAAACTGACACAAAATTAAACATAAATCCATATGACAACACAGTGGAATTTTCAACATAAAGAGAATAAATTGAGGCACTTCTGTTATATCTAGATTCATATTCTGCTGATATAAAGGCTACATATTTAGCTGCAACACAGTGATGAAACTCAAATAATCCTTTTATTTACAACTTGCAAGGATTTGGTCTTCAATCTTTATTACGCAGTCAATGGGAGAAACAAATGATTTCACATTATAACATTATTGTTGCACAGACTTTAGCAATGAAAATAAGAAATACATTTTGGCAGCAGAAAGAAAAAGACAAAAAACTCCCATTCCATACAGTTGTATTTCAGAATACACTTAAATTCATTGAAGTACATTTTCTCCTCGTTAACTACTGATGATTTATTTACAAAGCAAGTTACAAACAATCTCTAGAAAATACCATTGCACCACAACTTATCTACATGGATATTTCTATTTTTCATACTAGAAAACAGCTACGAAGGCGTTTACTGCAGTACAATGCTTCTTCCTGAAATATTGTTTTAGCAGCTAAAACAAAATGCAGATGCAGACTGTATTATGTTAATTAGAAAAGCAAACATATTATGTGTTTGGTTAAGAAAAAATAGATGTCTAGCAAAATTTTTTTAAAGTTCTTTTTTAAAAAAGGTCTAATGCATTAACTGCTCCAAGTACTTCACATAGGGGCTGTCATTTATTTACAAATTCAAAATGCTGCTGACAGAGCAGCTGAAATTTGAGAAACTACTTGAAAGAGAAGACATCATCAGCCTGTGCAAGCTCTGACAGGCTTATAGCTACATTTTTATTCACAAAGAAATTTATGTTAATATATGCTGTTTTGGGGATCTTTTGACAATCAATAACAATGTGGAATACTTTCATTTACTCATCTCTTTTAGAAAAAGTGATAGCTCATTGTTTTGATTTTAAAACCTTATTTTGTATGTGAAATAGAAGCAGAAGGCGAAGTTTGGAGTTTAAGGGATTTTTTTTTTTGTTAAGGGATCATTGAAAAATTTAATTTTCCTTTGAAATGGCAGAACATGCAATCCTTGTAAAAGAAGAGCTCTTGAACTACAAATGTGTTGTTCTAGATGACCTCATGAGACTTCAGGACGTAAATAACCAGAAAACACCTCTACAAGTGAATTTTAAGAGTAAATAGAGTTTACCCAACAGTATTACAAGCTCATATCTCATAATTTTCCATCCTCAAAAGCTCACCTTATCTTCCAAACTATAGTTGTCTAGCCTTAGAATTTTTGTTTCCGACCTGTTTTACCACCACTGTAACTTACCAAGAGTGTGTCAGGTTGCTACAGGCACAGTAGCTTTGTTTTACACTAATGTATGTACTCCTGGCAAACATGACTGCTCTGAACACCAGAGCCTGGAAGGACCCAGCATCTCCTGCCTCTGCTTGCTGTTACATTTCATGCTTCTGTTATGTGCAATGTAGATGTGCTGCAGAAGCAATTTTTGACAGACTGGAAAAGCAGGCACTTTCCTCTGTGGTATTTTTTTTGAGGGAAAGCATATCCTACATGTTCCCACTGGCAGACTAGTGCAGCGCAGTGGCGTTGCAATTGCTCTGAGAGCCATGCAGCAGGAGACCCTGTCACGGCAGTGGAGTAGTTTCAGCTTCTTGAAGTTCCAACTGAAAGGAAAGAAATTGCAAATACAGTGAACAATTGCTTGGTATCTTCGCACCCACAAGTTTGTGTGTGTGTTTACTTGTGTGGCTTTTTTAAAGGAGGAATTTATTTCTCATTAGCAGCTGCTGTCCTGCTGTTTAAAGCTCAAAACACATAGTCCAGAGTAAGGCAAGACTATGCTTTTGCCATGAAGCAACAAAGGCAGAGGAAATGACCACAAAGACAAAGAAACAGTAGCAGGTCTGGAATTTGAATTAGACTATACTTCATATCAAGCCAGTTCTCTTTCTAGGGTGGAATTCTCCATGGAATGAATATGGAAAAATTTCACTCCCATTCTGTATTCTTTCTGTAGCAGTTACAGGGCAATTAGTATTTTAGTTGAATACATTCTGTGCTCCTATCAGAATATTGTCTAACTCATGGATTTTTCACTTACAGTCTAGTTTAAATGCTGTGTGAGATGGATTTACATCAGGAAACAAACCCAACAACCTCTCAGCTCTGCGTGCCCACAGCATCCCTGCTGATTTCTATTTGCATGCAGGCCAGTAGCACTACAGATGTTTTCATAAAGAAAACCTGCTTACTGCACAGCATGTCCTGAAAGCCTGCAACCTTTTTTTTGCTGCCCAACAAATGTTGTACCAGAACTTGTTGAGAGCTGGATGGGAGACCCAGCAAATCGAGGGTTTACAGAATGGAAGGCAGAGACACAGAAGCAGCCTGGGGATTCACAAAGAGCCCATGGCAGTGTGTGTCAGCTGCAAAAGAAAGCCCAGTTTTAAGGATCTATTGAACTTAGACAAGTGTTTTATAGATGTCACTATCTTGCCAGAAATGGGCTTTTAAAGAAAACAGTACTTTAAAATTGTAATTGAAATACTACTGTATTTCAATTTCTAATTTACAAAGGAGATACATCCATTTGCTAAAAGTACACAGAAAGGCCATTCTCTGTCAGTACAGGTAGATGTGAATCTGCCAAGGTTTGGAGTTACAGAAGCTGCTCATTTTTCTCATGCTTCTGCACTAGGACTCACCAGCATTCCCCATATTTGTTCACAATATGTCATATAGCACTGGGAAAACTAAGAAAGAAGAAAACACTTCATTCATTTAATCAAAGTGAAACAAGCTTTCGATTTTTCCTTGTTTTAACTTTTTAACTTAAAAACTTTTTCTTGAATCCAATATCCTTTTTATTTCTACATGTGGCTGCCAATTCAGGCAGTAAAGGCAAAGCTTTCAGGGCTGAGCCTTTTATTACTGAAAATACCTTAGGCCTCATTTTCAGCATAAGAGGAGGATTTGCAGCTTTCATTAGGGCATTTAGACATTTCAGTAGTTGAAGAGAAAGCACCAGAAGCTAAAACTGAAAAGATTAGTTACATAGGATGACTAAATAGTCCTGATGATATGCCTATACATAATTTGCTTAGTTGCTTGGATACATTCAGGTGAAACTGCTTATAAAGGCAGCTGTAAAAATGGGTCACTAAGTAACTAATCCACTGTAACAAATTTCTCAGATTTCTGCAATTATTAATAATCTAGTTTCCTAACTATTTAGAATTTTTTGTTATTAGCACATATATACTAGCAAAATATATATTTGGAAAACATAGTTTTCACAAAAAATAACTATCAATCGATTTTACATTCAAAAAAATTAAAACTTCTTTTAATCTCAGAGATTAATTGATGCAGAGAGTCTCTGAGCATCTGAAGTAAAAGCTACTTCAAAATACTTGTCAAGGTCTTTGATACAAACCAGTTTAAGTCAATGACATCAAAAACCCTTGGCCATTTGCAAAATTTGCCAGTATTTGGTCCTTTATTCCCTTCCCTGCCAATACTTGGCCATACAGAGAAAAGTTCAAAGAAAGCAGTTTTGCTTTTCAAGCATTTTTTTCCCCAGGATTACATCATTCCTTCTCCATGCAAGTGCACTTTCAAGACTGCATACACCCTCCTGAAAACTCAAGTGAGCCAAGCCTTTAAGCTCACTCAGAAACAGATGTACACTATGCATTTCAGTTGACTGTACCACAAGATATATTTCCCACAGATGTGAAACACCTCTGTTTTACAACTCTTCCAGTTTCTGCATGCCTGATTAGCCACTGCCTGCTCTCCCCCAGAGCTGTGTTTCTCCACTGAGCATACACAACTTCCACAAATGCTCACACCATCAGTGCTATGGGTCTGATGCTGCTCCCTGCACTCGCAAGAGGTTGCATTTCTGCAGTTTTGAGCTTGTTTTGCTCTTCCACCTTCTGTAAATGCTGATGAAACAATAATCAAGCACTTAATCTAGGCCTTTTTGGTGATGCCAAGGAGCCACAGAGTAGGCAAAAGACCAGTAAATTAACTCAGAAAAATATGAATATTTATGATGTTTCCTGTTGGTGTATTTGAACTGATAGAAGACACTATTGTTCTTTCCAACAATAATGCTTAAGAGTGTTAATTTTAAATGCTTTTAAATGCTTCAAGAGTGTTAGGCCTTATGCAATTGAGCCTTGCAGTTCTCATTAACTTTAGCAGGAGAAAAAAATTTTCACTTGGCAAAAAAGCAACTTGTAGAACATCTGTTTCTTAGAAAATTGTGTGAGGTGCCAAGTACTACACAGCCTTGCAATTAGAATTTATACCAAATGCTCTTCAAGGCCTTGTCTACACAAGAGCAAGCTTGTCAGTGTACTTCAATCGATACACACAAGCTAGACTTCTTTTAACAGAAAGCACTTACCTGTAAGAATACCCTGTCTAGAGAATTTACAAAATCTCAGACAAATAGTGGTTTGTCTGGGGATTTATTCTCTTTTTTCTTTTCTGTAAGCTAAAGCTGCATTCACTCTAGGGTTTTTTTCTGTTTAAAATAATAATAATAATAAATAACAAAATATTAGGTCTTACACTTGTAATTACTATTCCAGAGAACCTTTTTAGTGTAATTAGTTCTACAATCTTGTCTGTCATTCTGATAGAAGTAGACATCACAAAATGTCTTACAGAAATGTTTGCTGGAGAAAAAAGATAAATTAAATTTACTGTTAAGCTTTGAACATGGCTTGCTGTGAATTTATTCTACAGACATTGTGGAGAGTGAGAAAGACTGCACCAAATAGCTGCTGAGCTGTACTCCAGGAAGAAGGCTCAGGTCAGCATTCAGGGAGCACATCTGGCAGAAATAAACCAATCAGCAGCTCAGGTCATCATTCAGGGAGCACATCTGGCAGACATAAACCAATGGCAGCATCAACAGCTGCCAAAGCAAGGACTGCAGGGATAGTGGTGAGGGAGGTGAAGTTGGCCACTACAAATTTTTTCAAATACCTAAAGGGGAGATCTATCCACCTACCCATGAGGACCTGAGCTTCCAAGTGTTGTCTTCCCTCTGGCTCTGGGGAAAACTGATGGTTAGTTCCTAAGAAGAGCTACTAAAGTAGTCAAACAATTTCTTCCAGCTCTGCATACACCTTTTCTGTTCCATCCAATCCAAAGACTGTCTTTTTGCTTCAGTTTCCATCCTGACAGCCTCACTTGGACCTCATTCCTTATGTTTCTGTTCTCCTCAGCACTCTGCTTCTCACCTCCCCTTCCCTTCAGCATCTTCCCCTTCCCCTCTCTTTACATATGCTTTATTTCTTCATAACTAATTTCACCACTGAGCCCTGAATGCAAACAAACCAAACCCTAACCAACAAAGAACCCAGCTATATGACTAGCTGCCTCCTTATTGCCACTCTCAAGATCACTTCACTTGCTTCATCCATCCCTGCTGCTGTCTCTCCTGCTGGTGCAGGCTGAAACATCTCTGTGGGAAACATCATCTTCTATTCCCCTCAGTGCTCAGGGAAATGGACTTTATTTCACTCAGCCTCTGGGCTGTACCACATTTTTTATGGGTAGAAGTTTAGAAGGCTTCAGCTCTCCTAAAAGTAATATAAAGATACATAATTAAACATAGAAAATGGGTGCTACACACTGCATTCCAAAAGGCTGGAATTGTACTAGACAGAGATACAATCTTGTTGTCAGACACATGCACAAAATTGACTCCATCGAGTGTTACAAATGCATTATTAACAGATGAATCTAATAATTTGCTACATCTAGTAAATACTACACATATATACATACATATATACATACATACGTACGTACATACATATATGTGTGCACCTATGCCACATTTGGCAGCTCTGCTTCACCACCAGGCTGAGCAGGTGCCAATTTCACAGGCCACAGTTTGGCATGTACGAATCAGACACTGGCAGACAATACCAATTGCTGATGCTTAATAAAACCTCGCACTTTAGCCCTTCTCCCTTTAGACTATTCCCTCCTCTTTTCTGGTGCAATTACTGTTTAGTCTGCTTGGAGTTGGTAATGCTCTGATTTTGGCTATCTGGCACCAGCTGAGTGGCAGGTGGCTAGCTGCTTTCACAAGAAGCCACCGAATTCTGCACCTCGTGGAGGCAGCCAGCTTGTGGCTGAAGTGGCAGCAGTGAGAAACTGGTGCATGACCAACCTAAGTATATTGCTGAAAGGTGATGTGGCAAGGAATGAACCAGGCTTATGCCTTTTGTTCTTATTTTTAAGGAGTTGCAGAGACAACTCAAACTTCTTGTAGTGTTTGTGACGCGCTTGACTTACTTTTGTGAATGTTAAGATTTGCTTTCATGTTTTGCTGATAGATGGGGATTGGAAATTATCAAGACTAATCACAGACCATGGACATTGAACATGTAGAAAAGAGTTTCTTTGCAAAAACTATGCAAACATAGGCTGAATAAAAACAAAAATCTTCTTTTGTTATCTGATGTGCCAGAAAATTCTTACTTAAAGGCTTTTTCTACATGGAAAAGGTGTTTTCTTTTTATATCTAAAATGGTAAAATGGCACATTAGTCTTTAACATGTGTGTATATATATATTTTTATCTATATACATACACACATATCTAACCCCACCTTATTCTCCACATAATTATCTGACATAAGAACTGCACATAGACAGGCCTTGGTCTATCTCTTGCATGTCTTTCAGGACAAACAAGGTCAGGTATGCCTCCTTCATACATCAATTAAAAGTGAACAAGCACAGTTTTTAATCTTTTTATTCACTGTTGCAATGGGACAAGAAGAGAGATCGCTATTCTGTCCCACTCCTGTCTCCACCAGCAGACGAGGAGTATGAACAGAGGAATCTGTGATTAATCTCCAATGTGTTGTAAACATCCTGCAAGTGAAAGCTGTTTTATATGCTTTGTACATGCATGCACACTGGACCCAGTCACCCAGGGTACCCTTTAGAAGCCTTGGCTTCTGAGCATCAAGCAGGGCAGAGAGCAAAGAGCACCATGCAGGACTGTGGTCTCTGTGTATGTGTACACCAGTCTCAAATATAACCTAGAAGGTGTTCAGGACCTTCCAACAGCTACAAATCAGTGTAAGCAGTAACTTCAGAACACATGTCATCTCCAAGCGGGTGGCCTGGATCCAGAGATGACATCTCCACTGCTAGTCATACCTGATGGTTAGTCCTATCCACAGTGTTGGCAGTGGAAGCATGGTCACGAGTGTTTTGTCGGACTCGGGTGGAGTTTTGCTGCTCAATGGTTGAGGAAGTGGGGATGCAGAACTCTCTGAAACACCTTTTGAAATTCTCATCTAGAAATGCATAAAGGACTGGGTTAAGGCAGCTATTTGTATACCCTAGAGCAATACAGAAGTGCCAAGAGACAGTCTGGAAAGTAGTTTCTGGGATGTTGACCAGGGCTTTAATGATAACATAAATATGGATGGGAGTCCAGCAGACAATAAACACTGCCACCACCACGAGAACCATCCTCGTGATTCTCCGCAGGTTCCTATCCTTCTCTTTGGAGCCGGATAACATGCGAACACTCTTCAGGCGTAAAATCATCAGCCCGTAACACACCGTAATGATCAGGACTGGCATGATGAAGGCAAAGATGAACACGCAGATTTTCAGGAGGTTCTCCCAGTACCAAGCAGGGTGGGAGAACGTAAGTGTGCAGTCAATTGAGCCTGGGGAAAAGGAAAACAGCAGAGAAGAACATGCATGTCAGTTTTTTATTTGCTTTTCTTTAAACCTTTCTTTAATTAAATATCACAGGCAAATATATGAAGACTTTACACCTAAGTAAACTTGTAAAATGAAGCAATCTCTGACCTGTCATTTGCACAAACATTGGTAGGACAGAGTACTGCAAAACATGCATGAAGTGTGAGTTAAAAAACAAAACCAAATTAACGTGTTCTCTTTTGCATTTTATGGCTTGGAGTTTAATGTATACGAAACAAGGAAAAGAGCTGACTTGTCATAAATGCTTAAACTTTGACTCATTTTCACTTCCAGTGTAAAATGTGATGAAAAGAAAGATTGTTAAGACACCATATACACTGAGAGTTTGGGCATTTCAGGGCAACAGGGAAGAGAATGACACGACACTTGGTAACTATGCACTGTGAGGGGTCTGGATTTATGCTGACAGGCTGTCATTATCCCTTTATGGAAGGTCTTGCAGCACCAGTGATCCAGAACGTGCTCTCTGCTCTGTACCATGTCCTGCCAGACAGGGTGTAACATATCTATGACTGCCAGCTTCCCAATGGGAGTATCCTGAGTAAAGCACAGGCTCCTGTGCTGTAGGGCAATGCAGAACTGCCCCACAGCAGGAGGCAGGCAGGCACAGGTGCTTTTCCAAACACTACAGTAACCATGTGGGACAGCAAGACTTGCATGGAGCTACAAAAGGAGCTGGAGGCACCTGTTGTAAAAGACAGATCTGATACACTTAATGTCCAGCTGACTACAGCCAGGTGCAAAATTGTTGAAGGAACCCACTTACACTGGTACTTATATACAGGTTGGAAGTCAGAAGTTAATCTTCTACACTACAGTGAAAAATGCAGAAAGGAGTTTAAAGGTTGAATACTCAGTTTAGCAATGAAAGCTGGACTTACCATGCCTGTATTTAGTAGTTGCCATGAACATAACTGGTAGGCCAATGGCAGAGGAAAGAATCCAGTTGCAGACATTGACAATTTTGGCATTTCGGGGGGTACGGAAATCAAGGGCCTTAACTGGGTGGCAAACAGCCACGTAGCGATCCACACTCATGGTGCAGAGTGTGAAGATACTGGTGAACATATTGTAGTAGTCTATGGATATAACAATCTTACAGAGGATGGTACCGAATGGCCATGTTCCCATCAAGTAATTCACACTCTGGAATGGCAGAGTACTTGTTGCTAGGGCATCTGCCAATGCAAGATTGAAAATATAGATGTTGGTGGCAGTCTTCATTTTCGTGTACCTAGGAAAGAAATTGGCAGAGCATGTGAATGACCACAACTGACACTGTTAAAAAACCCTGAATTCAGTGTGTTATCTATAAGAAACTTCTATAAAATAATGTGTTAGATACTGTCAAAGATCATATTTTTTGCTTTTAACCAAATGATCTTGCTATGATTCACCCACATGTTGGCCGTTCAGTAAGACATCAGCTAAAGGGTGTAAGAAAGAAAAGATTAATTTAACTTGTGCAGAAGGAAAAGATACACATAGAAGAAACAATATTATAGATGCTAAAGAATTGAGAAGCTGAAAAAATTCTATATTTACATATCAGATACTGTACTACACAGATAGATTTTCTTTACCTGCTGATGTCATGCCAAATATCATAACCATGTTCTGTAGAAATAGAGAATTCATTTGTAGGTTGTGGAGCAGTAATAATTTCATTCTAAGTGAGGAGCACTTGAGACCCACTTTGCATGTGGATGCTGTACTTTTGCAGTGGTACAGCAAGTGTTTCAATTTAAGTAATGCTCCTGGCCATGCTGCCCTGATGCCCTGACTGCTGCCGAGGTTGCTGGGCACTGTGGCTGCTTGGCTTTTGGGGGTAAGATGGCTTGCTCTTTTGATGATACTTCCTTCTGTTTCTGCAAAACTAATAAGCAGAGTGCTTGATCAAACATTTTACAATTTATAGAATGCTTTTCAAGAGGAGTAGCCCATTTGAAAAGATCTATCAGGAAACCTGCTAAGTAAGATAAAATGTAAAATGTAAAATACAGTTTTTTATGGTTTTTATCTCTCTGAGTTAGATCTCTTCAGAACATGAGTCAGTTGCAAAAAAACTGCAAGGAAAGGATTCTGTAGGGAACACTCATTTGGAACGTTTCTTTGGTAGGGTGTGCAGAAATGCAGACTTCATGTTGAATGGACTTAGCTTTTATGAAGAACATTTGAAATCACTGGTATTGAATTTTTTCTCTCATTTTTTAGCACTGCATGAGGTGCCACTGATAACCCTAATTTCAATTTAGGTTGGTTTTTAAAAACAGATTTTCAAGTAGATTTAAACTCTGTCTTGACTTCTGCCTTGAGAAAGTATGATCTGAATACGATGCTTCCAAGTTGTAAATAAACCCCATATTCTGAAAGTCCTGTAAAAACCTTCCTTACTCCATTTCTCTAACAAGTTTGTAACACTAACACAGGGGGAGGCAGATGCTGCAAGCATCCATGACTCTCTCTTCTGGAAACTGGAAAAAATGTACAGGATTGCAGTGTGGGAGAGGAAAACAATAAAAGCTGCAGCTCTAAGAACTGGAAGGATGGAGGAGAAAATATTTCTTGAGCAATTTGCTGGAGAATCTTGCAGAGAAGAATGCAAGCAGCAACATTTTTATTTTGCTTTTACTATTATCCAGTACTAAGCCCTGTGGTTTATCAAAATGAATGTCTCTGCATAGGTCTGACAGATCCAGGAGTAGCTGAAGGTGTGTCCAGAGCTAACCTGAAGGTTTGACTGTATTGTGAGCAGAGCTACCCAGCTTGCTCCCACCTGAGCTGCTCAGGCAGGGACAGTGGCACAGGGGCAGTGGCTCTCAGCTCTGCGCAGACAGGGAAAGGTGATGAGGTGTGGCTAGCACAGGTCTTTCCCATGAAAATTCTTTTTGTGTTTTATAAGCAAAGATAAAGTTTGGATGTTATTAAAAACAGTGTCTCGAGAATTGGACAGTGCAGGCCTGGCCAATCAAGCCTAGGGGGAGGTTTCTGACTGACCAATCTGGGTAAGCTTTGAAAACTCTATATATATGTTGGATTCAAACAATAAAGTACTTTTTTCTATGCCACGCTGAGAATCAGGGCTTTCCTTCTCTGCTGGCAGCTCAAGAGCGACAATGAGGATTCTGTGTCCTCACCCTGCTTAGCCCTTAGATGACTGCCTGCCTTATCTTTATGGCTGGACAAGAAAGCACACTTGGGAATGCTGCTCAGTGCTGCTGCCATCACACATGATTCCAGGATGGCTCTGCTTGCAGAGTGCATCACCAGGTAATAATGGCAATGTTTTGCCATTATCAGTAATTAAAGCCATTATGACTTAAAGGGAATGCTTGAAATAGGGAAAAAAAAACCACCAACAAAAAACCAATCAACCAATACATACGTGGCTTTCAGGTTAGCATGACAGAGGATGGACGGAAAAAATCTCTGAATAAATAGAATCGAATAAATAGAACAAAGTTTCTTCACTGGGAATGTGCCTTATCCCACTTAAATGCTACATATTTTTCAGTTTTGCTATCTACTTTTCAGTTTAAGTTTAAAAGTTCTTGGACTTACTTTGTTTAATGGCCTCTATAGACCATTAATGAAGGGTTTTGCTTGATGTACTCTGTAATCTTTGTATTTCTAATCATGCTGTTCTTATAATGAAAATAAGCAGTGCTTTTATGGTGATAGAAAGTATTTACCTCCACAATTGCCTAATCAACAAAAGCCTATTGAAATTTCCAATATTCTTTTCAGTGAATTCTATGGGATGTGGGCGTTTCTCTGTACTGAGTACTTACAGATTTTATAAGGGGCTTACTTCTGAAAGGTACATTTCTAAAACATGTATTTTTCCAAATAAGTAGATTATCGGTGTCCCAAGGATTATTTTTTTGGAACAAACAAATAAATACTGAAGCAATTGATTAAATGTAATTTTAACAGCATGAAAAGTAACAGTCCATCAAAAAGGAGCTTTTCAAAGTCTTGATCTTGGCTGCTATTTTAACCTTTTGCTAAGGTATCAGTGGACCTATTTGAACAAGCAGAACAAACATTTCCATTACCCAGACATAGATGTATATGAGATGAGATCTCTATACTTGAGAGTGACTTAGTAATACTCAAAGTTTTGTTTATAAATGCAATCTTTTAATATACTGCTTACATGCTTTCATTCAAACCCACTAGAGAATCTAAAAATTAATAGATGTGTAAAGAAAGAATCTTAATTTCAAAGTCATGAAAATCTGAAAACTGGTATTTAGATTACATTGAAATTTCAGTGTCTAAAACACCAGGTGTATTGAATTTTGCATGACAATATGCAAGGTTGCAAGTGAAGACAGAAGTGGGCTTTGGGTGGCCTTTTATTTTACAACTCGGCAATGAAAAGACTAAGAGAATATGATGATTTAGAGATTTTTTTGGTGCATATTTACTGCTCTTGATACATATCCAAATTAATTATGCTCATTATAATAACTGACACCCACTAGTATACCCCTTCTAACTCCTCAGTGCAGGTTTTGCATCATAAAACATTTGTTTATGAAGTCTTGTTTTGTTGGTAATAGCAGATGAAAAATCAGATTTTTAACAGTAAGATTATAGTTTATGTCTAAGCTTTTAGGGAAAGCTCAGCCTTGTCTTCATCTTCAATCCAACTAAGCTCTAAAATAGACTTCAAGTTTGAAGACCTGAGCTGTACAGGTCCACTCAACTGGGATTTGCTTTGAATAGGAAAACTCAACGGAGAAACGAGTAAGGATTCAGCTCAGAGAGCCACCAAGTTCCTAGCATTCAAGGACTAATAGAAAGTCTTGAAATGGGCCCCTCAACTGGCTGCTCATGCGCCACTTGTTGATTGTAAACCAAATAAAACTTTCACCAGATTAACCTCAGGGAGACACCAGCTCCCGTCTACAGAGTGTACCAGCACCTTGGACAGGAGCCAGGAGCACCTTTCCTTCCACTTCTCATGCAACAGGAGAGATGTGAGCACTTGTGACTCTCTGCAAGACACCTGCCACAGCCTCCGTTCTGGCCTGTAGTAATAATTCAGTCTCCACTTAACACCTTCAAACATCTTTTATGAGTCTCTTCTTTCAAGCTTCCATGACTCAAAAGTAAAGAACAAATAACATGCAGAACATATATTTTCTCAAAATTTAATGAAATCTTTAGTTTGAATCATATTTTATTTAAGCCTAAGCAAACCAAGACATAGTTTGTATATCACTATCACAGTCTATACAACTAATGTAGCCATGTCTCTACTGCTCCTTGGTCAAGAGGTTTACATCAATGTGGATTGTTGGGATATCCCCTCCTCCAGAGCCTTCTGCCCTTCTGGACCAGATCAGCTTTGTAGCATCCTTGTATCACTGGGCAGGAGCAAAGAAGCTACAGAGGTGGTCCACATTTATCTCAGTGTAATACAGAGTATAACAATAGTATAACAATAATAATACAACTACTGTATTATATTATTATTATTATTATTAATAATGATGATGATACCATTACAAATTAACTTGAAAAATTTCCTATCTGAATAACGTCAATGAGGAGGAAAGCAGAAATAGTCTTTTGCACTTAGGAAACCGGCTGGTCGATGATAGACCAGTAATAATTACTTTCAGCAACACAAAGGCATGCAAGGTTTTGCCTACAGAATGCAATCTGAAGACAGAGACTACTTCAAGATCTGTGTTTAAGTTCAGCACAAAACACATGAAAAGCTGGAGATAATCACTGGAGATTCACTGCAGAAAGCAGTCACTATGAAAAATGGTTTGGCTGCTGAAAGAAACAACAGCCAACAGTTAGGTCTTGCATACAGACAATCTGACATAACTCATGTTGATGCTGGAGGAGATTAGGTTAGCATTTCAAATTTATGTTCTTCTTGCATAAATGACTTGTTAAACAAATGAAGAATCATTATGTGCATACATTAAATTAGTTGAGGTCGCCTTGGGTGGGAAGATAAAAACATGTGAAGTATGCCTAGTTGAATCAATTTAAATTAATTTTTTTTCCCCCATGATCTTTCTGGTGCACCTTGAATATGCAACTCAAAAACAGTAGGAGAAATGGATTTTTTGGCATGTTTTCCTGAGATATCAGGTACTTTCAATTTTTGTTGGGTTCTTAAAGCTTTCAACAAGCTCATATTGTATTCAAGGAGGTCTGTGAAAACTCTCAAAATTTTTCTGTCTGCATATCCAATTAGTATATTTGACCCTGAAATGAAGTCTCTCAAGCCATATTCTGGAAAGTACCTTTGAACTAAAGGATCTCAAATGACAGAATTTACTGGTGTCCATCCTATTATATTGTTCTTTTTTTTTCTTCACATGGTAATGGGTCTCTACAGAGTAAAAGACCTGTACTGTATCTCAGCCACAGCTGTGACGTGTGCTGTGGTAGGCTGTAACCTGTTAAAAGTTTTGAAGTCATATATATTCTGTATAGGTCTAGCCCTCCTGTCTGTGAGCACGATTTAATCAGCTTGAAAGCTTGAGTCTTTGATTTTCCTATCCATGGGTACATCTGAATGCTTATTCCTTAAGCCATTAAATTTCATCTCTGGGTACAAGCACCATAAATTTGTGTACAACCCTGATAGGTTATTAGGCAGTAAGGCCACCCAGGTTGGAGGTGCCATCTTGTGGTTAATAACCTATGCATCCTTTTGATGCATGAAAAGATACAGTTGCTCTACTGAAGAGATCCCATATAAGGCTGTGATTTAAACATCGTAAGCCTTGAGTGAAACCAAACCAACAATGAATTGAAAAAAAAACCTCTAGCAGGTGCAACATTAGAGCTGAAAGTGTTCACGCTTGGTTGCAATGAAATTGTGCAATTTGCATCACATTCACTTATTCCCTGCACCCATCCTGAGTCTGGGGGCAAAAGCTGAAACAGAGATAGTGAAGAAGCTTTCACTGCCTTTAAGAAAGACAGAGGCAGTTGCTGTTCCCTCCTGTTAAAGTCTTGCATCCTGACTCCCAGCAGGTGCTACCCAGTCAATTAGAGAGATGAGAAATATCAGGCATCACTTCAGGTGTCAAGACACAACATACTGAGGAAGTGCAGTAGATTTAAAATCAAAAGGTTTAGTTATTTGATGTACTCATCAATTTCACCTACATTGTGCTGGAGCGGCCTTTCTCTCCTTTCTTCACTTACTGGCAAGGGGATCTCTATTTTCTGAAGGAGTTTGAGTGTATATGTGGGTGGACCTGAGCACAGGGCAGGTAACTGCTAGCCTGTAGTTGCTTCAGTTGCTACCTCTTTTCTCCCTGATAATTAGTTCTCCCACTGCCAAGTTCCTTTTTCACTTTATTCTCCTCCATAGCACAAATGAGACTCAGCCAGAATGTCACAAGAGTTTACTTCCCTCAGGTTACCGTGTTAGCATCTTTGACTTCCCAGCTTATCCTTTTCTCACATCAGGACAGTGCCAAGGCACGTGCAGATCCAGCAGTATTGGCTTGCAGGATGCAGGAGAAGCAAGCAGAGCACATCACCTCCTGGGAAGCAGCACCAGCTCAGGGCCATTTCTCTTGCACTCAGAACCCATCAGGAATTCCTCTCATACCTCAGCTTTGGAAAAGGCAAAGGGTGAGCTAAACAAAAGCCTTTTAGGCAGAGTCACCTTTAGACTCCAGTGCCAGTCTTTTTGGGAATGATGTGGCACCAAGAGAGTTGTGAGGGCATCTGACTCATCCTGTTTTCCTGCGTTGGGATTTGGACTTAAAAATTACTTGCTGCTGTCTTTGTGGCTCTTCCTGATTTTTTTTTTTGCTACTGAAAGGCACCATATAGAAGTCCTCTTTCTGCTATTTAGTTTGAGCTAGTGAGTTTAGTCCTCACCCAGAGAAAATAAGCTTTTTATTTCAGGGAAAAATAGCTATTTTCAGGAGGAAGGCTAGTCCTTTCCCTTGATGTCTGACTGAAAGGATTAACAAGTAAGGACATTACTTCAGACAGAACACACAACTTCACAGTAGTCATAACAGGTAATTACTTTATGATTTCTTTTTATTTTCATGCCTTTTTAAGTTACACTAATGTGAAAAATATCCTGGCAGAAATCCATACAAAATAAAGCTGATGGGATAAATTTTTCTTTTTTTTTTTTTCAATAAGGGGTGGAGAACCAGTCAAGAACAGGTTTAGATATAGTACTTGCCATAAAAATATTTAAGATGTTGTCATGTCTTATAATTCCTATTACCCTAATTTCCTCTTCTTTTCCCAGACATCATATAAAGCTACTTAATGATAAAAAACAAATGACAGTAATATGCATGCTCCAGTGCCCAAACAGTCATCTGCTGGTACACTTCCTTCCCTTCCAGCCTAGTTAAATGGGGGGAAAATTACCTGCCAATTATTTCAGAACTTAATCTGGCCTGTTTGTCAAACCACTTTTATTTGAGTCTCTGTTTGCCTGGCACTGAGGCATATATGGGTCGTCAATAAAGGTCGCTGCTTTCACGGTTATTGTGTAACGTATCTCTCTGAAATAAATCAATGGTGTTAAAAAGGCTAACTTCAATATATTGCCATTATCCAGCAGCAGGTGCTTACTGTTGAAGCTTTTGCTTTGCTAGGAAGACATATAAAGGAGAACTGTCAGTATATTCAATTTAACTTTCTCCCCTTGGCCTTCAGGGAAGTGTGATTGAGAGTAAAACTGCTGACTACATCTCTGATAACTGTGGTGACATTTTTCTAGAGGGGACAAGTTATCAGCTACTTTGTCTGGTTTCCAGGTGCTGGTACCCTCCTCCTGATTTGTAGACTGGTTGCCTGAGATAAGGACTGTACATGAAGCATCCCTGGTCAGCAGGGAAGCAGGCAGGGAAGCCTTTGAAGACAGTTTTACTGCGAGTAGGTGTGAGACCTTCAAAGGTGTGGTAGGGAACCGCAGGTGACCAATCCCACCTGGTCAGAGGGTAGCAGAGTCCTGGAGGTCAGGCCATACACAGACTGTACAGATCAAAGGAACACCAGGTATACAAGGGATTGGGATTTTCTGGTCAAGCTGTTGAGTGTGATCTGCAAAGGAGTGACAGAGGTGAGACAAACGAACTAGGGAGAGAATAAATGTGGAGGAGGGCTTGCCTATGATGTAGGGAAAAGGGGAAAGAAGGCAATGGTGGAAGCAGGCATGACAGTAAGAATGAGCACAGTTACGTGTTACATGAGAAGACCAAATCAAAGCACTGGGAATCATGGCCTCAGTCTCTACATTACAAGGATGAGATTGTGTCTGAAACTGGAGCTCTGAGGAAGTTACTAAGACCACAATCTTATGAGAATTATTTGGGTAATTGGCTCTTTAGATTACTTTTCCATAGGGGCAGCACATCCCAGGGCTGAAGATTAGCACTGTGACAACTGCTGCTCCATGTTCCCCCTTAAAAAAGAGACTTCACTCACTTGGAACTGCTCCACACAACATGATAAGGAGGAGATGCTCCATTTTACACAAACATTTTTGTTCTGAAGTTTTATTCCTGATCTGAGATACAAGATCTTATAGCTGATAATTGAACACTTCTCAGTAGGAAGGTGGAAAAAATCCATTTCATGTACTTCACAGTTATTTGATTAGCTATGGTGTGTCATCCCTACCTTTTTTCATCATGTAATTTCAAAGGGAAATATGAACAAAATTTAGAAGTGTTTAACACTAAATGGATGAATGAGAATGCTTCTTATCACAGCTTGGCTAAGCTGTGGAACTCCTTGATAGTGAACACCATTAAAAGCCCACTTCCAAAAGAGACTAGGGGTCTCTGAAAGATAATTATAATATTCCCACTTTCAATACCATAAACCCAAACTTCATGATCTAAACCAAAGAAGACACAGATGGTTATAAAAAGAGCTTTCTTTGAGATCAGCTTAAGTACAACAATTCAGAAAAGAGTTGCTTTTGGATTTTTTAAAGTTACAAGAGTGGATTTCTATTTTGAAGGCTGTAATTTATCAAGCATTGAAAACTTGCTGGAATCATCATGAAAATAAATAATTTTTTGAAAATGTCTGTTAATGAAGATCTCTACAACAACCATCTTAGAATACCCAATCTTAAAAATAACCAACTTAGAATCTTAAAAAATGCTTCAAATATTTATTTCAAAGCAGCTTTGTTTAGTAGTGGCAACCTTTGTGACCTTTTATTTCCAGTCTTTTTCTCGATCCTCATTTTTTTGGGGACTTCTGCATGTTAGAAATGTCCACAAAACACTAGTGAATAAATGCTGATGCAAACTGCAGCTCAGAAAGTCTCTCTGCAGTCTAACAGTCTGTTAGAAAGATACTCACACACTGTTGTCCCTATTTCTTCCTCTCTGTGACTAAACACCAGCTGCTGCCTATGGCTGAAAAAGAGGCTAGTAAGCTAAAGATTCTGAGACATTTGGGCTTGCACCATGTTACGTCTGAAATTTTTGTAAATCTGTCACTTTTTGATCTAGAAAAGTTATAAAAGATTATCCACAGTGATCAGCAAAAGTTATGCTTGATGTTTTGGACAAACACTGCAAATTAAAATAAAATAAAGCAGTACTTCAGGATTATGTTAGCTAAATCGCTCATTTGTCATTAGCTTGCTCGTAATTATGTAATGTAAGCAATATGTGCATACAGTATTTTTTACCCTTACCAAAGCTATGAAAACTTGGTAACATTTGATTATTTTTATAAAGAAATTAAAAAAAAATAAATCAAGAGGAGTTTAACACTATTTTTCATGGGAGCCATTACCATAATGGCACTCCAGGAAAAGTACTGTGGGATCAAACAACTTTTTAAAGAGAAACTGAGTGAGAAGGGTTGTTTTCTGCCCAGAACTGCCCAGTGCTAGGCGCTGGCAGAGCCAGAAGGTTTGTGCACCTGGGCCTGGGATGCTGTCCTGTGTGCAGTTCACTGGCACTGGGGCCAGGCTCAGGGTCTGGAGATGAGTCTGGGGCTGCAGAGCTCTCACTCATCCCTCAGGTGCCTCTGCTTTCTCAGCGAGATGGGTGTTACCCCCAGGCTGCAGCCTCATGTATTTTTGGTCAAATTTTGACCATGTCCGTAAACACATAATTAAAAAAAAAAAAAAAAAAGGAAAGAAAGAAAAAGTGAGAATACGAAGGTATACATTCCATTTTATCTGTCTGCTTTCCTTGGGGGAGGGAGAGGAGCTGCTTGCTTGTCAAACATTTACCCACTAGCAAAGATTGGTAAACTCTGTCACAAACAGTATGCAAACAGGGACACCTGCCTTTCTGTAAGGCAGGATGCTGAGGGCTGAGGGTCACCCCCTTGCTATGCTGCTGATTTAATTCAGCTCCTCTGCTGCTCCTGCCCAACAGTGCTTCCTCAGTTCTGTCCCCAGATCTTCTCTGGCTGGTGCTGTGAGCTTTATTAATTCATAATTGACATGACTGGATAAGGCGGATGAGGCTTTCAGCTCTTAGCACGGGGGTGGAACATTTGCAATCAGTGGAAGAGGCAGGACACACACACAAGCAATACCATGCAATTGAAGAGAAGTTCATGAGGCTGTGGACAGGAAAAAAAAGCAGGAATTTTATGCATTTCTTGGTTTATACGATCCCTGATTGATGTTGATACAAAAAATGCTGTAGGCTGCCTTATATACTGTGTCCTTAACACCATGTCACCTTGCAAGGAACCCCTTTTTTAGAAACACTTGTGTTGTGTTTCAGTCACTTCCAAGCTTGTGAGAATTTTCAGATTTTTTCCTCCAAAAAGACTCCACATTTCTGTGCACATGTGTGAGAATATTTATTCTTCTGGTGATATTGATTATTTCTACAATTGAAATTTCAACCCTAAGTCTGTTCTACTTAGTAGAACAGTCTTCCTCCATCGTGAGTGAACTGAGCTTTCAGTGCTGCATAGTCTTTCCAGATTAGATGATCCTTCAGACACAACTCATTTTTTTCAAAAAATTATTAAGAGGCTGTTTAGAGACACATAGAAAGATTTCAGAGAGAGGAGGACTTCAACTTCTCCTGGATTTTTTTTTTTTTTATGCAGTGAAATCATTAACTCAATGAAACAACACTTTTCCTTCCTCTGCAAAAGATCACCAATAACCTGAAACATCTTTATTTATGATATGTGACAAAATTAATAGCAAAGCAAATGAGGAATTGCTCCGAACTTGAGTGACTCCAGCGGCTGTTGGTGGAATTACAGTCCTCCCAGGGCATTTGGATCATGGAGGACTGGGATCTGTGAGCTATTCCTCTCTTCCAGACCTGCAATGCTCAAGATTTTCATCTAGGATCTATTACAGCTTTCTAGCATATTGCCTTAATCACAAGGTATATTCTTCTTTCCACTCTAACCGTGAGACTAATGTCCCACTGACTTGACAAGAAAGCTGGAAAAGCCTTTGGATTACCATGTAAATTAATTCAATGCCACATGGTACTAATTCTACACTGTCTTGTTGTACTCTGCAGCAGCTAGAAGTAGCATTTGCTGTTGATATAGCCATAACAACATTGTGTTCATATTAGTAACTTACACAAAGCACATGAGGAAAATACATAATAAAAATTATCTACCAATTTTTCAGATTACAGGAAATTCATGGCAGGCAGTAAAAACTATTAAAATACTACTGCTGTCACTTGAAGGCATTTTTTTGGTACTTGAGAAAGGAAACAGCTCAGTGTCAGTAACATGAGGTTAAGCCTCACACACTACATATAAAACATGTAAATATTAATTCAAGGATGAAAGCAGTCAGCTGAACAGGAACCATCTGGAAGCAAGAGAAGGGTAGATGAGAATGCATTAATTAGAAAGTAATGTGTATAAATTGGAAATCCATGCACCTGCTTTGCATGAAGAGCCTTATTTTCATATCAACAATCACAATACAGTTCTAACTACTTCTTGGACATGTCTGCTTTCTGACCTCTGTTTGCCCCAGCAGGGATGGCAGAGTGGCATTGCGGAGTGACAGTGATAGCTGCCTGTCAGGCCAGCACTTGCACAGCTCTGGCTCTGAACCGCTGGATGGGCCTCATGTGGAAAAGATTTAAGAGTAATAATGTTTATAAGAATAATATAATTATTTTAAAAATATTTCCAAAGAAACCAAGCATGAGACGTTAGCATGCAGAACGCTTGATCTAAAGTCACTGTTGCTTTCACTGGGCCTGGACTCTGAAAGGTGAGTAGGACAGTTTTAAATATCTAGGCACCTACCTCCAAACTCCTGGTATTTTCAAGACAAACTAGGTACCAATATCACTCAAAAATCTTAATTTTTAGTAGCCTCAATTCCTCTCAAAATAAATATGAAGTTCAGTGCTTTGCTCTTCATGAGCAGGCATGATGGGAAAGGCAGATGAAGAAGGGGAGTTTTATACGAGGACAAATTCAAGCCAGTTAAACACTGGCCTCCTATGCGTAGTTGGATGAAAGGATGCACGAATGTGAGCACACAGGGTCACAATTTCATAGGTACATATTCTATAATTTTAAACATTCTCCTGTTGGCATAGCTTGCAACAGAAGTTAATTCACTAAATTCCCTATTGCCAACCAGACACACTACAGCTACAGAGAAGCACAGAAAGGAAACATATTTTTATGTTGCTTAAGCCACAGATCCTATTCAGCCATTAGCATGCAAACTCTTTTTCATCCCAATTGCTAAACAGCTGCGTGGTATTAATTGGGAATGAATTCTGTCATACCAAAAGCCGCTCTTGAGCAGATGTGGGGCTTGCCATAGAATTCCTGATGGTTTTTGACAAGCCATTTAATTTGTGTTTTCCTCTGTAAAATGAAAATATATTTTTGCTTTCTCCTATTGCTTCTGGCTTTTGTTTTTAAGCTGTCGTCTCAGGGAAAGATACTCTCTATAGATAGAAATCTAAATACAAGTGCCTCATTCGATTTGGCTTTGTGGTGCAAGTGTAATTCAATTAATTACTGTAAGAAATATGAACCTAGCAGGGGTTATGCCCAGGATAAGAATACATAATACTAGAAACAACCTGTGGCATATTTCTCGGCTGACAGCTATCCTGGCTCTGTTACATTGTGCATCTGCTTTTTCTCCCAGAGGAATGCATTCAACACTGCTACCGTGATTGCAGTCATGCCCTCACTCAGAAGCCTTTCTGCAGATGTATCTTCACACAGATAGCCTGAGTTTCAAATTAACCAAAAAACCCCACTGGACGGAAGAGAATCTCACCAGCCCTGTGCATGCAGCCTCTGAAGTATAATTAAACCAGCAAGGTTTCTGAACTGCTCTAGTCTCAAGCACTGATGGATATTACTTGCGTTCCCACTAGGTCTATCAGATGCCTAGGCTGGCAGTGACATCCCTAACACGTGCCGAAGGAATCATCCTTCACCCCGCTGCAACACTCCACCGTGACCGCCACCCTCACCCCGGCTTCCTGCAGCTGGCACTGCCAGCGCTGCCCCCGCGCACCACACAGCCACCCGTGCCGCTGGGCTGCAAGTGACGCCAAGAGACAATCCCTGCTCCTGCGGCCACCCATGCCCGGGAGCGGCGGCCCCGACTCCTCGGGGAACGCAGTGTTCCAAGGGAGAACGGACGCTCCAGACCGGAGGGAAACTGGAGATGCTGGGGCTGCCTCGATAGGAAGGGTGTGTGCCCCTGGGACAACTCCATCACCCCGCTTAAAAGCTCCCGCTGGGCTCTCTAGGGTTCAGCGAATGCTTGGTTTGGAAACGACGAGCAGCCACGAAGGGAGATGAGCTCAGTCGGCCCCGTCCTGCTCCCGACCCGCCGCTCCCGGGAGATGGCAGTGTTCCCCCACGGAAGCCACCCGCCCCGCCGCGCTCCGCTCCGCTGCCAGGCCGGCAAAGGAGCCTCTTTCATCTCCCGCTCACTCGTTTTCCGCTCATTTAAGGGCAATGGATTTATCGCGCGTGATATGATCTGTAATAGCCCTAGTGGGGGCTTTTTCTCTTGCGGGCGAGAAAGTTGCGAAGTGCCGCAGCACAGCCGGAACGCCGGGACTACTGAGAGCGGTGGCGATCATGGCATACATGGCATGGGATTTATACACGTGTACACGCACGTATGTATACACACACATAAATGTATGTCAGTGTACACATACATATCTAGACATGAGGCAGAGGATCTCCAAACACGGGCACAGAGAAGCGTTAAGCCGCGTGCTATTTACATTTTGCTCGTGCATTTGCAAGAGGTGGGTGGAAAGACAGGTGGATGCGTGTCGGCTGTCCGTGTGCCACCCCGTACCCGTACACGCTCACAGGCAGCGGCTACAGTCCCTTGAAATCCTCGCTCCTCAAAGGACAGGTGCGGGATTGAGCAGAGCAGCTCCCAGAGGTGCTGCAGCACGGATGGTCCTTAGAACATCCTCGGACGCGCAGCGCTTTCTGACGGACCGGCCGCCCCTCACGGCCGGCTCCACCGCAAGTTTCTCTTCCCCGATCACCCGCTCCGGCTCTTTATCAAAAGCCTCCTTCCTTTTCCCGCGCAGGCCGGCGCCCCTCCGCACCCCCCTGGGTGCGCGCTGCCCTTTGCGCGCTGCCCGCCGGAGCGGGACCGCAGCATCCCCGCCGGGACACCGTCCCGCATCCCGGCTCCGCGCGGCGCGGTTCCGCCCCGACGGCAGCGGCCGTGGGCCGCGGGGCGGGGCAGGGCGGCACTCACCTGACGATGACATACATGACCAAGAAGTTGCCGAAGAGCCCCACGACGCAGACCACGGAGTAGAGAGCCATGATGGCGATGGCAGTGACCACGGAGGGGCCGCCGCCCGTGGGCGCGCAGGGCCCGCCGCCGCCCGCGCTGCCATTGCCGCCGCCGCAGGGCTCGGAGCGGTTCCAGCCCAGCGCCGCCGAGGCGTTGCCCCAGGCCGGGCAGGGCGGGCGGCAGGCGGAGGCGTTGGCGGCGAACGGCACCTCCAGGGCGCCGGCGAGGAGCGGCGCGGAGCCGTTGCCCAGCAGGTAGGCGACAGCCATGGCGAGCAGCGGCGTCAGCGCGGCCACCCGCTCTCCGCGCCCGGGGGACAAGTGGCGATGCCGGCGCGGTGTCGGGGAGGCGACGGCGCCCGCCCGCCCCGACGGCGCGCCCCGCCGCTGGGTGCGGGCACATGTGTGCGGCGGGCGGGGCGGGCCGGGGCGGGCCGGGAGGAGGGGCCGTGTCCGCAGGAGCGGCGGGAGCCTCCTCCCCGCGCCCGCCGCCCGCCGCTGCTCCTCCCAGGCCGGCGGGGCAGCCGCAGAGAGCGGGGCGCACCTGCCGGGGACAGCGGGTGGCGCGCCGGCGGTGTTCCCCTTCCCTGCGGGTGGCACTTGAAGGCAAAGCGCTTAAAATGTTCCATTCTCCATCGCCGCAGGCATCGGTGGCAAACACCGGAGAGAGAGAATCAGAGGAGACTGACTTGGCGGGATAAAGGCCGGTGCAGAAAGGAGATCAGTGAGTCAGGGATCGTGGCAAAACGATGTCCTCGGTGATTATAGAGTTAACAGAGCCTTGTAATAAAATGCGATGAACTTTAAGGCAACATTTTGGGAGGGGTGGTTTTGAAGGGACTTATCCTTTGGAAATGACTCGGATCTCATGGATCCTCAGGATTTTCAGAGGACCTTATGTTCAGAGCTGCTAAGATGCTCTTCCATAGATGTTGGGGTGATTGTTACCCTCAGTGCTAACACAGATAAGAAAGATATCAAAACCATTCACTTCAGCCATACATTCATTGTTACTGGGTGTTTGATTTGTGCACCACTTGTTTGCACCAACACCTTTTCATGATCAGTTGTTCCAAATGAACACAGAGATGCATCTCTAGGACTGCCTGATGGCTGATCATCAGGGCTTAGCTCTTTTACTGTCTCACTAATGAAATCAGAAGAGATCCTTGGTAAGGCAGAAGTACCTCCTAGTGAACAGGAAGGAGATAGAGTAGCAGTGATTGCTCCTGCTGCCTGATCATGGATGCACACTTACTCTATCTGCTCGCCCTGTGCAGAGCACCTCCTGCTTATTCAAAATAGTGATGACAGAAGTGGAGAAGAAACAAGTTGCAACCTAAAAGAAAGATGCAGAATCCCAGACATTTAGTCTAAGGACTTCCTGTGTGCTTGTGCCACAACCAATGGGAACCAGTGCTGCTCAGGGCAGGTAACATTAGCAGAGTTGACCACACACTCTTTCGATGTGTATCTGATAATTTGTGGGGAGGAGGAAGAGAGTGGGAAAGGGGTGTCACTGGCCTTTAAGAGGGATATAGATCTGGGGAATTTGTATTCCTTTTTTCATTCCAAAGTGGAATGGAAAGAGAAGATTGACTAAGCTATTAATGTGCACTTTTAGTAGATAGCATGTATTGCTTCATGGCCAGAGAGAGTATTATCAGCATCCTTCATTGGTAGGAGAGAGCCATTTAGCATTGCATTCAGGAAGAGCTTTAGAATAGGAGTTATTTTGTTTCTGGAAAAAGCTGTGGACAAGGGCAAAGGAAAGCAAAACTTGGAGATTTTACATGGTCAAAGACACTGCCTCTTTATCCTCTTCTGAAGTATAGCATGTATAGTCATACACAGAGCAGGAGGAACAAGGCTTTAAAACTGGGCCATTCTCAAAGGCTTTCATCTCTGGGTATGAGCACAGAGTGCAGGAGCCTCTCTCTGTGCTTGCCCTTTGTTGCACCAAAGCCATCAGGAGAGTCTAATGCAAGCCTGGACACAATTAGTATTTAGCCCTTTGAATTCAACTGTGCCTGGCTGTGGAAGGCATGGGGAAGATGAGGAATAAAAATCAAGTCTGCCAGGAGATCCACTCCCTATCTTGTGTCATAGCCAGATTTTTATCATCCTCACTGTCAGAAGGCCCTTTTGTGCATTAGAAATGGCTTAAAAATGACATTAAAATGTCTTTAAAAACTCCTGAAAAACAGATGCCCAGGTAAATCTAGTGTTATATACAGGTCTTTATGACTACTCACAGAAAAGTGATTACACACAAAAACGATTGTTATGCCCAAATAAATCAACCTTTTGGCAGGTGCAGATGAAAACTTAGGATGCAGAGAGGGATGGCAAAAAGCCCTGGGAGCTGAGCCTGTTTTAGACAGGCCTCATTAAGCAAAATTTCAAGGTAGGGGAGTGATAGTTGAATGCACCTCTTTGCAAAGTTATTACAAGTGTTATTTCTCAAGGACATAGGCCATGTGAAATAAATCTTTAGAATAATGCTTTCAGATGGTGAAGGCCATTTTAAGTGCAATAATGTGTGAGACCCTTTCTTCAAATAGTGTTTGATAATAAAGCACTGTGTAGTCAGGATTTTGCTGAAAGGGTGTTTGTGAAGTTTAAGACTTGTAATTCCTTCTTGGTAGTAGTTCAGCTTTTTCCTTTTTCACAGAAAAGAAGCAGTCTCAGTCATTTGCATTATTCCTATATTCACAGATCACCCATGTCTCCTTCCTAGATTGTGACAATGACTCTGTTGATAAGGGCGATCTGCAGACTGGCAAATACCATATCCATTAGTTGAAAATAGGTACTTTATGTTTCAGCATCTCTGAGTTCTTCTGCCCTTGTAAAAAATAAGATGTCTCTTCAAAGTTTAATAAATGTGGCTATAAGTGATAGCTTTTGTGTTTGCATAACAAGGATGAAGGATATCAGTTGGACCACATTGATGGTTGGGCTAGATGATCTTGAAGGTCTCTTCCAACCTTGATGATTCTGTGATGTCGTTTTCAATATCCTAATCTGGCAAGGCTACAGAGCAGGTTCATTACAGTTTGTTAAGGACTATATTAACTGTCCTTGGTAGTTAACTATATTCTCAGCTATCCTTGACAAACTAGTAATTTTGCTTTTGCTGAGTTGGAGTGACATATTGAATGAGAAGAGGGAAAGGAGTTCCAGAAAACTGCTACTGTACTGAATGACATAAGGGTCTAGAGGAAGCTAGTATGTGATATAATTAAACACTGTAGTGAGGGGAACACTTCAGTTCATACAATCTTACATTTTCTAACTCTGAGGTATTTTGACTCTGCAAGTTTAATTGGTTGGTTAGGCTTTCCAAATCCAGTGACCCTACAGAGGGGAGGTTGCTGCAGCTCTGTGCCCCCTGGTCCAACTAACAGCCAGACTGAACTTGTATTCCCAGCAGCCATGCCTGCAAACACCTTTATAGAACCCACACGTAACATATACACACAGCTGGCCACATAGACCAGCACAGCCACAAACTCAGCACTAACAGAAACACAAACTGCTCCAACAGCCTCATCCTGTTCTCCTCTGGCTGTTCGGGGTGAAAGTCTGCTAGTGGCAATACATATATGTATATATCTATCTATATCTATCTCTATATATCTATATATATCTATATATCTATATAGATATATGTCTATATATATTTATATATACTTGTGGACCATATTGCTCTCCTCAGTGAGCATCTGGATCAGACACTCCATCTGCCCAGCAGCTGCTCCCTGCATCCCAGCTGTTGGCACATGGACAGAGGAGCCCTGAGGCTGCCCCCCCACTCCCACTGTGGATATGGATGCACTTCCAGACACCCAACACACACATGGGGGGACACTCTAAGGCCCCCTAGAAGTCATCCTTAGATTTAATGTACCCATATCTGGCCTGTATCACCCCCTTTTCCTGCCTGTGCTTCCTCCCTTAAGCATTTCATTATACATTTTTGTGCAATTCCAAGATACTCCTCTCCTGCATCCCATATGGCATCCCATATCCCTCAGCAGTGACACCCCTCAGTCTGGGAGAGGCTCCAGGAAACTGCTTCCCTATGGTGCTGGTTGTTGTGCTTGGCCCATGGGGCTGAGGCTCCCCTGTGACAGCCTGGGTACATTCTAGGGAGAGATCTTTATTTTCTGATGGCATTATTGGTGTTCCCCCACTTTCCCTTGTGCCTTGATGCTCCTTGCTGTGTGAGGGGATGGGTCTTTTCTGGGTTGGTGTTTCCTCTGGTGGCTCCTGGAGTAGCCAGGGCACAGAATTATTTAGGTCCCCTTACCTGCTGCTCTCTCTGTGTCTCTCCCTGCATGTGTGCAGATGCAGGTCACATACTTAAGAGTCATCTTTGGCAACCTCACTGCTAAATGCTGATTTCTCTGATATGCCAGAAAGACAGCGTTAGACACACACAAAGGATGCACCTGTTGGAGAAATACTGTCCGCAGAGAGACTGACTGCTCTGCCCACTTGCAGATGGTAATGTAGGGAAAAATACTTATGAGGGCATACAATTTGCTTTTGCTGAAGGGAGGAGATTCTAATAGGTAATTTAAATAGTTGTATACTTCTAGGAAATCCTCAGAATGCATGACTAAAATATTTGTTATGGGCCTCACAGGTTTCAGAAGGCATTCAGAAATAAGTGGAAAACTCTGAGCCATCATAAATTGCCCTGTGATAAATATCACTTCTAAATTACAGTGTAATATCACTTTGGTAAGGCAAATGTAGAGCTCTATCTGACACTAAGCAATTGCCACCCATTACATGATTAATGAAATTAAATAATACAATGTGGCAGAATAAAGAGATGACTTTGATTCTTGGAGGGGGAGGACAAAATCTCTACAAAATGGGCATGGTGATATCTGGCTTTTTAATTTATCCATGTGATTTCAGTTTGAGAAATAAATTATTTTCAAAATAAAAAGGAGAGGGAAAATGAGGGAAAATGAAGGATTATGTTTTTGAGAATTTTCCAATGTGTGTTTTGGTTAATTTTGGAAATGACTAAAAGTTACAGAATTTAAAATCTGAGAAGCTCTACTTATTTTCAAATGAAGAAATAGTCTCAATTTACTCCTGTGTGATGCGTGAATTCTTTCCATAAAAACAAACTGTGGGATTTTGACGCCTGACATGTTTATCAAATTTAACATTTCATTGCCTCTACCTGCTTACATTACCAAAACTTTCTCATGGCCATCCTGGTATGGATCTGCTTTTAGGACTCCATTATTTATTCTGTCCTTCAAACTCACATCCTGTTCTCTTTCAAATCCTTCCTTGTTTATTATTTCCTTTGCAGCCCTTACAAGAAGTGATAATACATACATTTGATTTACCGTAAGGAAATCTATCAAGTGTAACTCTGCTAATGTAATTGCCATAATTCGTGTTCCCATATGAATACTCCTAATTTGAAAAAATGAGAAGTTTTAAACAAATGGGTAGTTTTACTCCTAATATTTCTTGCATCTAAAAGTTGAAAATTTCAAAGACAATGCACATCTTGGTCAGCAGCAGCTGTCCAAGCACAGTTTGATATTCCCATTGTATGTTTATAGGACCATTCTCACACAGTCACTTGTTGTTCCATTGGTTCAAACCTGAATGTATCATCATAGTGTGCATGTTCACCTGGTTCTCTGTCTTCATCAATTCTGTTCTTCAGCTGCCTTACAAGGGAGAAGATGGAGAACCATCACAAAGAAGGAACCTAACCTGTCTCTCAGTACTTATGCAAATGCTCAGGATGCTGGCAGCGTCCTGAGTCATAGACATGACAGAATGGCTGAGGTGAGGAGGCCACCCTGGAGGTCATGGAGTCCAGTAGCCCACTCAGACCAGGGTCATCAACTGCAGGTTGCTCAGGTCTGTGCTATCTACTCCAATGATGGAGACTCCACAGCCTCACTGGGCAACTTCTTCCAATGCTCAACCACACACAATGTAATGACTCTTTTTCTTATGTTTAAATGGAATTTCAGTTTGCAGGCTCCATCCTTTTTACACTGTTCTGTCAGGTACACACATTGATAAGATCCTCTTGAGTCTTCTCCTCTCTAAGTTGAACAGTCCCAACAATCTCAGTCATTCCTTGTATGCCAGGTGCTCCAGTCATTTAATCAACTTTGTGGCCCTTTGCTTGGCTATCTCCATGTGTCTATTTCTCCTTTTTGCTGGGGAACCCAGATGTACCTCACTGATTCTGAGTACAGTGGCAGGATCACCTTCCTGAATGTGCTGGCAATGCCTGTGAGCCTCTGCCCCTCTGCAGGCAAAACCCATCTCTTCTTAGCAGTTCTTGATCCTCAGAGTGGGTCCCAGTGCAGTATCATCCCTAGAGCCACGCAGTCACTTACATCTGATACATTCCAGGTCTCCCCCGCCCAAAACAAAACTGTGGAGAGCTAATAAAAACATCCTATGAACTACATCTTCCTGACTTTGTAAAGTTCTACAGCTTACATGTAGAAAATAGAATGCCAAGTCTGAAAAATGGTCTTCCCTAGTGATAATCTCAGTATTGGGATATGAATATCAATTTTTTGAAGTTTAGGTAGAGCACATACAAGGCTCTCAAGGCAGTCATGATCTTCAGCCCTTAGAAAAGCCATCTGTAGGCTTTTTTCCTAGGGCTGGAAAATTGAAAATGTTTCTTGGCTAATGGGAAGATGGAGAGAGAGGTGGGGAGAGGATTTGATTTAAACAGCTGCTTATCTTACCCCTGGTGACGGTTCCCTGTACACTAAGCATATTTATCTTTGTTGACACCTCTTTCAGTCAGATTCTCAGCCTCATCTTTTGACAGGCAATGGTAAAGTTTTTCTTTTTATCAAAACGAACATGGGGAATAGTCAAAAAAAAAACAAGGAGTAAGCAGTAGTGCCTTCACTCACAGTTATTCACACCTTTCCATAGAGTATTTTCAATGTCTTGCTTCTCAGAAAGGGCTTGACTTTGGAAATTCCTTCCCTGTGCTGGCCAAGGTTAGAGCATCTGTTATTCCAATCCTAAATTCATGCAATTTGGGAAAAGTATATGCTAAGTTTACTTTAAAAAGCCCCCTAATGAAAACAGCTTAACCTCATAAGCCAAAAGCATGATGTATCTGCAACTTCCATCTGGATATCAGAGGTAATTTTGGTTTTGGAGAGGAGGAACTGTTGCCCCCTGAGGAGCAGTATTTTGCTATGTTTCAAGAATAGAACTTAAAATCTAATGACTAGGAAAGCTTTGGTATATTTTCTTACCCTTTTTGATAGTGAGATCCTGATGTTGTATGTATTGCAAAAGTCATGCTGCAAAAGGATTGCCACATCTTTGTGTTATGATGTTTTTACTTTATTGCCTTTTTGCTGCTATTTGCTCACAAGGGATGAATACTCTTAGACAAGATGAAAGCATTGAAAAAAATGTGCAGCTGAAGCTCACAGGTGACAGCTCAGTGTAGTGACTTCCCTGGATGAAAAAGATGTATGCTTTTTCTTTTTGTGAGTACCTTTGCAGCTGTGATATACTGTAAAGATTAGTTAGATTTAAATACTAGGTCTTCAGCATCCTAATGGATCATCCTGGTAATGTCTCCCACAAAGGGATATGTTGGCTTTTATGAACATTCAATGACACTTTAATTATCTGTGTTCTTCTGGAAGGACCTCTGAATGTCCTTGGTGAACTTCGGGTTAGTGCGTCCACTCTTTCTTGTCTTCTGTTGCATTAGATACTCCTTTAATCTTGATACAGTTTACTTAGGAGTTGTAATTTGCCTTAATGAACGCAAATTTCATCCTATATTGACAAAAATGTAAAATCTCAAGAGAATCTTGGTCAGCAGGATACCAGCATAGTTTAGGTATTGAGGTTCAAAATTGTGAACCTGTCATTTGTATTCTGGATGCATTTGAGGTCCACAGTCACTTAGATTTTCAACTTCAAAGTTGCTGAGAAACTTCTTGATTATGCTTAGATGAGCTTCAGCCTCCACAAAATGAGGACCTTTTTTTTTTGGTAAAGATATGTGCTTTTTGGAGATTTCTGCTCCTGCTGCAAAGATTGTTTATGTATTGAGTGGTACAAAATACAAAGGGGAAAAAAGGGCATTTTTCTATGATCTAATTATTATAATTTATGTGGTTTTTTTCTTCTTCATCAACTGAATCTTGAATTTTCTCCTATTGCTCAGACAAGCTCAGTAGCAATAAAGACTGCTTTCCAGAGGTTTCCATAGGGTAAAGGAAGGTTTTGAACCCAAGTCTGTCATCATTCAGAATTCACAGAATCATAGAATATGCTGATTTATAGGGGACCCCTCAGGATCATTGAGTCCAACTCCTGGCCCTGCACAGCACAGGATACCCCAAGAATCACACCATGTGCCTGAGAGTATTGTCCAGATTCCTCTTGAACTCTGTCAGGAGTAGTGCTGTGATGATTTCTCTGGGGAGCCTATTCCAGTGCTCAACCAACCTTTGGGTGAAAAACCATTTCCTCATATCCAAACTAAACCCCACTGACTCAGCTTCATGCCATTATCTTGGGTTCTGTCACTGGTCGCGACATCTGTAGCTGCTGCCCTTCTGCTTCCACTCGTGAGGAAGTTGTAGACTGCGATGAGGTCTCCCCTCAGTCTCCTCCAGGCTGAGCAGACCAAGTGACCTCAGTTGTTCGTCACACAGCTTCCCCTCAGGGCCCTTCACCATCTTCACGGCCCTCCTTTGGGTTCTCTCTAAGAGCTCAATGTCTGTCTTACACTGTGTCACCCCAAAACTGCCCCCAGCACTCGAGGTGAGGCTGCCCCAGTGCAGAGCAGAGCAGAGCAGAGCAGAGCAGGACAATCCCCTCCCTTGCCTGGCTGGCAATGCTGTGCCTGATGTCCCCCAGGACATGCTCGGCCCTCCTGGCTGCCAGGGCACTGCTGACTCAGGAGCAACTTGCCATCCATCAGGACCCCCAGGTCCCTTTCCATGGCACTGCTCTCCAGCCTCTCATTCCCCAGACTGTACCTACAGCCAGGGTTGCTCCATCCAGGTGCAGAATCCAGCACTTTCCCTTGTTGAACCTCTTACAGTTGGTGTTTGCCCAGCCCTCTAATTTGTCGAGATCTCTCTGCAGGGCCTCCCTGCCTTCAAGGGAGTTGACAGTTTCTCCCATTTTAGTGTTATTGACAACTTAGTAAGTATTCCTTGGAGTTCTGCATCCAGGTTCATGAAGATGTTGAAGAGCACAAAGGCTAAGATGGAGCCCTGCAGAACCCCACTAGTGACCAGATGCCAGCCTGATGTCACCCCATTCGCTATAACCCTCTATGCCCAACCTGTGAGCCAGTTGCTCACCCATCATATATGGGCGTATGCTGGATATTCTGCCCAGAAAGGGACTGTGGGAGACAGTATCAAAAGCTTCACTGAAGTCCAAAAAGACTCCATCTGCTATCTAAAATCAGTCTCCTTAAACTTTACTTTTGAAGACAAAACTGCCCTTTTCTAGGACAGATGGGAGAAGGATCAAATGGATGATGCTACCCTTTGTTACCTCTAAGTCTCTGAGAAGGGCAGATGTCACACCTTTGTCCTTGCCATTTCATGTTGTCTAACATAGGGGGGTCTCATCCTTGGCAGGCAAATTCATGGATCACGTTCAGAACTGCCTAAATCTGCTTGTTTGGTGCACCAGGAAAGAAGAACCAATGAACTCTGTGTTCTCTGAAGGCTGGACCACCTGGTCAATTGTGATAGTTATGTCAACACACTGGTCAATGCCGTGATGGTTAAGTCAGTGTTTTAGCATTCCATGTGTGTGTGAGTCTTGTCTCTGAAACAGTCTTTTTGAATTCAAATAAGTCATAAAGACAGTACTTTAAATTTAAATCTTAATCAAGGATCTATTTTTCTTAGGATCACTGGAACAAGGACCGCTGGAACAATTATCATGTTTTCCTGAGTTTTGTGAGAAGCTGTTACTTGTACTTTTCAGATGATTATTGATTTTTAAACTCTTCAATGATAATTTGCACTCAGATTGCTTCTAATATAAGAAGTTGGTGGTAATTCCAAATGATTTTATATATTTGTTCACACCCACAAACATTTTATTTTGATATCAACAGAAATATATTTGATATTAATAGAAAATGTTCAAATAAACCTACTGGAAAAAGCTTCTGCTGTTCAGAAAATCCAAAAAAATAACAGTGTTTCAGAGTATTCCACTGTACATACTGTATGAAGTGGGTAGAAGATTTTAAAGGGCTAAAAAAATTTATGTTAGATATACTGTAAATTACTATGAAGAGAAGCAGAGAAGAGATTAATTTCTTAGCTCAGCTTATGAACCTTAAATCCTAGAAAAATATTTTCTAAGAAATATGATGTTTCTTGAAAATAATAAATGTTACATTCTAGGAAATTTTTTTGCTATTATTTTCTTTTTTTTTTAGGCCAAGTTGAATAAAATATATTAAATGGAAATAAAGAGAGAAAACTGTTGATGTGCCCTTCAAATATCCTGTTTTCCCCCTCATGAAAGCATAAGCCAGAGCTGAGGCACCACTGAAATGAGCCAAAATAAAAATTCAGTGCACCTCCTCACAGCCGTTATCTCTCTATTCTTTCACATGCAGAGGAAGCACACTTTGCCACCATATCTGCAGTAATTTGTAAGGAGACAATTTTAGAGGCTCATATAAATCATGAAAGCAGTGTCCTCACAAACAGTGCTTGCAGAAGGCACTGGAGGCATACCCGACTGTAAGCAATTACCTACAGGCAGGCAATGGACTCTGTTTTTTCAAACCTTTCCACAGTAAGTGATACTGTGAAGTGAATTAATCTCTCTTTTGTCTTTCCAGTAAGTATCAATTAGTGTAAAATAAGGTCCTCTGTTTTCCAGCTCATAATTGTTGCTTCTTGATTGATTTGTCTGCTCTGATATGTAATACTCAAAATGTTCTTGAAGCACTTGTGTGCATTCTTGCTGTGTGCAGCATGCCTTGCTTCTTTCAGAGTGGGAAGTTGCCTATTTTTGTAAGACAGCACTACACCTTAAATCTTGCACAGCTGCAGACCAGGAGACAGAAGTAGGGCTAAAGGCTAAGCAAAGACACCCAACAGGAAAGGGAAAGCTCACTGGAAAACTTGAATTCCATAAAGAGTCTGATGTCAAACAGGCTTCTCAGAACAGCAGGTGCAGTCCTAGAAATCTCTGCAAATAGTGAGGGAGGCTGAACCTCATTTTGTGTTATTGAGTAGTAGGAGCAATCACCTTGAGATGCAGCACAGCATGAGTTCATCAAATTCAATTCATCAGTTTAGCCACAAAATGCCACTTTGACCAAAAGGTTTAGATATTTGATCACAGAATCACAAATCCTTTCCAAAATGTAAAGTTCCTTACTTCTATCTGGCTGCCATTTGTCACTAGATGCTAAATATTTTGTATTTACAGTGTTCATTGGAATAGGGATTGGTATTTAAGTTCACCTCAGGAAGCAAAGCTTCTTAACTGCTGAACTGGGAATTATCATTGTCCCTTTGCTCTGGCTAAGTAAATGGTTAATTATCTGCAACTAAATGGAGCAGCTTCCAAAACAAAAGAACTTTCACTTCCTCTTTTCTCCCAGTCTCCCCTGAACTATCATCCACTGTTTAAGCACTCTGCTAAAAATTGTGCTTCAGTCCATTTGATCTCATGAGATATGAGAGCTGAGGCCTTCCAGCTTCTTTGCAGGGTGTCTTGTTCTTGAGGTGCAGATTAGGACATATGAGGGAGAGGATCGTAGCAGCAGCAGTAGTTACTTTTGAAATGTCATGAGGTGGTCACCCAGCAGTGGAAGGAATTGTGTCTGTGATTTCAAACTTACGGGAGTTAGGTACTCCCTCGAGTACTGGGTGAGGGAACTTGTGTCCCAAGATAACTGGTAATTTTGGTGCTCAAATTCACTTTAACACTTGCAAATGCCTGCTTTAAAGAAACCTTGGGGTTTGAACTCAACCCACACAGTGCTGTATGGATGACTGTTGAGAGATAATGACATTGTCTAAATAGAATATCTTAAGCAGAATGCTGATGTAATCTCAATTTAGATTTATGACAGAAAGCAGAGCACTTTTCTTTCTGAAGTTGTTTACTTGCATTCGTCCTTGTCATACCTTTGACAAATGTTTGAGTTTGCATCTTAAAGGTATTGTGTCTCTATATAAAACACAAAAGAAAGGCACTCACACTTCTCCATTTTTTTCCCCTAAGTGTCCTGGTTTTAGCTGGGATAGAATTAATTTTCTTCTCAGTTGCTAGAACAGTCTTGTGTTTTGGATTTAGTACAAGGATACTGTTGATACCACACTGATGTGTTGTTTGTTGCTATGTAGCGCTTACCCTAAGTCAGAGACTTCTGTGTCTCATGCTGCGACACTGAGGGGGTGTACAAGAAGCAGGGAGGGAGCACAGCCAGGACAGCTGACCCAAACAGGCTAAATGGATATTCTATACCATAGAACATCATGTTCTGTGTATGAACTGGGAAGAGTTGGCTGGGAGGGAATAATCACTGCTTGGAGATGGGCTGAGCATTGGTGAGTGAGTGGTGAGCACTTTTACTGTGCATCACTTCATTTTCCTGGGTTGTATTCCCCTCTCTTTCTCCATTATTATCATTATAATTATTTTTATTTTTATTTTTATTTTTTTATTTTTATTTTTATTTTTATTTTTTAAATTTTATTACTGCTATTGGTCAGTTTGTTTCAACTGTTAAACTGTTCTTATCTTAACCGTCAAGTTACACCTTTTTCCAATTCTCCTCCCCATTCCAGCAGGGGTAGGGAGTGAGTGAGTGGCTGCATGGTACTTATTTGCCAGCTGAGGTTAAACCATGATACTCAGAAAGCAGAGCTGTCTTGGGGAGATGCTTTTCTTTTTCACCTGTGGCTTGCCAGTTCATGGGATGAGAAAAGGGTGAACTATTGTAGCCTTGTTCCCACACTAACCCATTTTGAACAATGAACCTGGTGAGCAGAGACATTGCAGGAGGGAAAAGAGATTTCCTAGCTAATTTTTCTTGGAGAGGTATAGCTGCTCGGCTTTTTTCTTTGCAGCAAGTACAAGAGACAACATATGAAGAGGTAATAATCTTTCCTGGTGCCATGTGGCATAGGATTTCACTGGAACATGGGGATGTGTTATTGCATTCTGAGTGCAGTATTTGTGCTGTGAATATGTGCAAGCATGCAGAGACTCTGCTCAGTGAGTTATTAAGCCTCTGTATCAAGTTCATAACAGAATCAGCAAGCTACACAAATTAGATGTCTGAGTCATAGTTTTCACATTTGCATAGGAGGGATAATAGTACTACTTACAACAGGACGAAAGGTTGTAAGTATATTCCGTATTTATTTATGTATTTTTAAGCAACATTAAATCTAAAATTTGAAATAAACTTTTATTTCTGATTTTTCTGATTTATGTTCTCCCTTACTTTTCCATTTACTTTAGTTGCAAGTAGTCTGCAGTTACTAAAAAGAGAGCATAGGAGATGATTCATTTCCAAATAACCACAATAGGAGAAAGAAATCAACTTGAAGTGAAGCTTTCACACTTATCTGTATAATAAGCACTTGCAGTTTCTCATCAATTAGTGATTGCAAAAACTAATTTGCAGTAGGATATGACATATAGGAAGATGACCTTTAATTTGTCACTAAGATTCTGAAAGCTAATAGCCACTGGCAATAGAAGGGTGTTCTGTTGGGGTACACTGACATTTGAAGTGACAGAAAAAAATAGTCCTTGCACCCCACACATTTAGATTGTCAAAATGATTGTTTATTGACATTTCCATAATTACAAACTAGTTTAGAATATCTTTTCTCTCTTTGATTTCTCTGTTCTATGAAACATCTGTAGTCTATTAGGTTAAGATCTTTATAACCTCTGATGTGTGACTTTGTTGTCTTTGCTGGCAAGAATACACAACATGAAGAAGCATGTGCATTTTTTTGCCTGAAGTAAATGGGAGCACATATGGGGAATGCAATGGAAAGTTGCATGGTGGAGGACTAAAAACATGGATATTGTAGTTGCATTATTATTTTTTAATGTTTTATGTATTTGAAGTGCTTGAAATGATAGAGTAGTAGTATGCATGTTAGCCCTATTCTTGCCTGGTTTGGATATGCCACCCTCAGCATCACAGTCCAAAATTCTCCTTTTGTGGATGCCATTATCTTTTTGTACCATAAATGATTTGTTCATAAAGAAAATTATGAGAATTATTTGTCTTTGATATTACTGGAGTATGTAAGGTATAATTCTGCGGAAATAAGTGGAGCTTCACAGTGCAACAGGAACTTGAGGAACAGTGCAACAGGAATTTGGCTGGATGGTCACAGCCAGGGAGTTGCCATGGACATTAAGTCCACGTCTTAATGTCCAATTGGAAAGCAGTGACATGTGGCATTGTTCAGGGGTTGTTGTTGGAAGCAGCACTTTTTAACATCTTTGTCGACAACACAGACAGTGGGATCAAGTGCATTCTCAGCAAGTTTGCCAGCAACATGGAGCTATGTGGTGCAGCCGATACACTGGAGGGAAGGGATGGCATCTGGAGGGACCTTGAGAGGTTTGAGAGGTGAGTCTGTGCAATTCTCATCAAGTTCAACAAGGGGATGTGTGAGGTCCTGCACCTGGGTTGGGGTGATCCCAAGCACAAGTACAGACTGGGCGTAGAATGGATCAAGACTAGCCCTGGGCATGAGGAGTTGGGGATGTTCATGAACAAAAAGCTCAGCATGCACTTGCAGCCCAGAAAGCAAACTGTGTCCTGTGCTGCATCTAAAGCAGCATGGCCAGCAGGGGAGGGAGGTGATTCTCCCTCTCTACTCTGCTCTTGTGAGATGAGTGCTGCATCCAGCTCTGGGACCCCCAACACAAGAAAGACCTTAACCTGTTGGAATGAGTCAAGAGGAAGACCATGAAGATGATCAAAGGGCTGGAGCAGCTCTCCTATGACAAAAGACTGAGAGAATTGAAGTTGTTCAGTTGTTCAGGGAAAAGAAGGCTCTGGAGAGACCTCATAACAACCTCCCAGAACCTAATGGGGACCTACAAGAGCTGGAAGGGGACTTTGCACAAGAGCATGTTGTGATAGGTCAAGGGACAATGGCCTTTAGCTCAAGGAGAGTTGGTTTAGGCTAGATAGTAGAAAGAGATTGTTTACCATAAGGGTGCTGAGGCACTGGAACAGGCTGCCCAGAGAAGCTGTGGATGCTCCATCCCTGGAGGTGTTCAAGGCCAGGTTGGATGGAGTTTTGAGTAAACTGGTCTAGTGAAAGGTGTCCCTGCCCATGGTGAGGGTGTTGGAATGAAATGATCTTTAAGGTGCTTTCCAATCCTAACCATTCTGTGATTCCATGATTCTATGTTTTTAGAGCCTTGGTCTCACAGAACTGGTCTGCCTGGAGCCACACCACTTAATGCTGCATCCATGTCATGACCCATAGTGGCAGGTTGTGCAACAGCCATAGTTGATGGTAAAGCTGCTGTACAGGGATAGTAAATGATGCAGGAGGTGGAGGAGAGAAGCAACGGATGTCGCTTTTGGCAGAATTTACTGCAGCAATACTTCAGAAACAATGACTTGTATTACTATACAGGCATCTGTGCTAATAGGAGAGAATGGTAAGTTCCTGACTTGTATTTTCGTTAATGTTTCAGTGAATCTGAAGCAAAAGGAAGTTTTAGCCTTCTGGAATAAACTGCTACTGAATTCCCTTTGCTTTATTTTGAAGTAATATGCTGACATTTCTCACTTCCTGCTGAAGTGTTTATATACTGTCAGATAATTTCTTGGTTCTCTCTTAGAAGCTAGTACAGTTTACTGAGGAGCTGAAGCATTCATTACATCCTTTATGTGTCTCAGAAGGGTATTACGAAGTTCAATTAACATTTGAGAAGTGTTCTGCAATCCTCAGATGACATGTACAGTGGAAGCATACAAAATGGTTATTATCCATTGAGTGCATGATTTTTGCTGTGTATCTATCTTTCATCAAGTTACTGCTAGGTAGAAGTGTTCTTTTCTTGGTTAGAAGGCCACTTGAACTTGTGCAGCAGTATTGGCTAAATGTAGCATAAGGGGGTGTGAGATTTTGCTGCTTGTTGAAATTTCTTACAATTGAAGAGAGAGTGACAAATCATTGTTTAAGACTTCATTTATATTAAAAGGTTAACAATTCTCAGTCCCTCATCTTTTAAGAACCTATGAAGTCATTGTGAAAATAAGCACAAAGGAAAGGAAGTCTAGGAAGCAGAAACCACGATTCTGCTATTGTGAGTGTTTCACCTCCCAGGCATGATTACCTTTGCAGTCCCTGCACCACTTCTAAGGTCGAGTAAGCAGAGTAATTAGAACATGAATTCAGAGTTCAAGTTGTCCTTGTAAGTTTGTGCCTCGATATGGCAGACCGTGGGAGGATGGGTTGCCAAAACCTTGATGTTTCATTAGTCCTGGAATGAATCATTTGCACAGAAGAAAGGCTGAAGTCAGTCTGCCCTCTGCATAAATGTAGGTTTTTGATATTCAAGTATTGTGAGACTGGTTGCAGAGCACCCCACGATTCGTGCTTTCAAACTTGGTCGGTCAGGAAGCCCTTCTGATGGGGCTCCCTAAATGCAAGTGCTCAGGAGAGCATTGGACCATCAAATGCTGAGTGGGGTTAGGGCATGGGCACAAAATAAAATGCAGGCAAAGGCATAGGGTCCTTCAGCTCTAATACAAAAGAGGTAATTGCAGCTGAGAATCTGTCTCCAATAAATAACTCAGCAAGCCAGAGGGTTTATTTCTTCCCTTCCAGGTTCTTCTAGCAAAACTTTCCTTTGTTCATGAGTGTCATAAGAGTGCAGCAACTTCCAGTGTCACTTTTCTTATGGCACGTGGTGTTATTCCAGCCCATCCATAATGATGGCCTTTCTGCCAGGAACTGAAGAAAGAGAATTTTCTTCAGCTCTGTAGGATGCACAGGAGGGATAGAGGGCAGCGCTACAATGGGGAGAAGCAGTAGCAGCAGAGTGGGAAATGCATTGAATCATGTAAGAGGCGTTTCTGTCTCCTGAGGAAGCCTCTGTCTTTCTGTTTCCTGTGTCAATGCTGGGCCTCAAAATCCCTAACATAGGTGCTTCTGTTAAGTGCCAAAGTAAAATGAATCTAGACTTCAATTTTGTAAATTTCCAGGGGATAGCTTGCCCATAAGAACATATCATGACCTATGCCCTGGGATAAGTAAAGCCATGGAATTTTTCAGACTAAGCAACAGAAGTTTGACTTCAGTTTATCTGTATCTATTTCTTGTCTTTTATGGCATTGTAACAATAAGGATCAGCTTTTTTCACTATTGGATGTAAACTGAGGTAGGTTTCCAGGACTCGTCCTTTTTCAGTACAGTTAGTACAGTATTCTCTTGAATTAATTCTGCTTATTTTTACTTTTAAGTTTGTGGTATAATAAAGTATCAAGCTATTCCTTTGAAATAGACCCTGGAGCCACACTGCAGTCCCAGCTCTGGAGAGGGGCAAATCCTGAACTGGGGCTGGGCAGTCTGGTTCCTTGTCAGACATCTCCTTGCTGATGGATCTGTCAAAATGCATTCAGATCCCAAGCTGTGCCCTCACTGCATTGAGAGTCCACTAAAGCACCTGCCTGTGCTGACAGGTGCACTTTGGGGGTGCCAGGGCTGATTCTTCACTTGGTACATATGGACCTAAATTTTTCTCATTACTTTTTTGTGGTGTTCTATAAGCAGCACTAACAAATAAACCAAGGTATATCAATCACCTTATCTGTAGTCACGTTTTAGTGGATGAGGCATCTTCTCACCATAAATATCTTTCTATTTTTAACTGTTGATTTGAACTTTTCTTTGGTACCATAGAAAAATATGAGTAGAGTAGTTTTATGCAACAGCAGAGACTTTAACTTTTGAAAGAGTAAATGGCTAATTTTGTCCCAATGTGCTATTAGAACTACCCAATATCTTCTGTTTAAAGAATTTGCTCATTCCATCTAATAGATATTTGCATGGCAGAGGCAATGAGGCATGATTACCAGATGTTTCCAGTCATCCTGGGAAACAGACTTATGCCCTGAAGGCTGGAAGTCTTTCTCTTTTTTCAAAAGAGGCTCATTTTTAATCCCAGAAGAGTGTTTAAGGATGTTCAGGTATGGGTATATCAAAAAATAAGTGACACGCCCTGATATAGCTGTTTATGTCTCAAACAACTCCACAAATGGAGAGCACAGGCTGCCTTCTCAGTCTGGCCATAAAATTACTTTAATTTAGAGTACCTTGTCCATATGTCCAAGCAAGATTCGGATATAATTTAGAACTCCAGCAGATAAAGAACAATTCCATTTTAAATTGCTTAACAGTGAAAAATTCCAATAATTTACTTGCATCTTTTCCTGTCTCCTTCAAAAGTTACTTGTTCCAGCCTAAATTTCTCAAGCCCACATAGAATCTCTGTCTGAGACACACAGAGCAGAAATTCATTCTCTCAAAGAAGCTTACAGTTTTAAAAAAATTACTTTAATTTCAGCTGTATATGAAACCTGACATTTTAAAATTTGCCAAGAAAAAATTTCCAGAAAAAAAAATTTCACATGGAGCAAAGTTTTACTTTCGAAACACTATTTTTAAAATCTATTATTTATTTTTATTAGTCTCATCTGCTCTAATTGAAATTTTAAAATGAAAAATTGAATCAAAATTAGTTTTCAGCACAGTCATGGTACTCTGTGAAATATTTTAGCAATCCCAGAATCTCCAGTTCAGATACCAAGAACTTTTGTCTCTTTCTATCCCTCCCTACCATGAGGTTCACTGTGTCCTTCTCTGCATGGAATGATCTTCTAACTCAGCACTGTTGTAATGGGACTTGCTGTTGTTTCTTCTGTTATATTCAAAGGGTTGGAACTACATTAATCAACCAAATGAAATAAATATTCAAGTTCTGACCTTCTCCAGTGCAGGTCCCAGGGCATATCTTATCCTCTAGCTTTTAGATATTAGTACCTTCTCTGTGTCCCAAGCCAGCAGAATATTTAGGTGTGCATTAACAGCTAAAAAAAGCCAAAACGAAAAAAAAGCTTTGTGAAATGTGGGCCAGTGAATTTGAATTAGAGTGATCACTCTTGACAGGGCCTTTCTCAGTGGCCAATTCAGACAGGGTGAATTTCAGTTCCTTGAATATAGACATCCATTTCCATTAAAGATATCCTTTAAGGTATTCACCTAGTCTCTTGTTGTGTCTTCAGAAAGTCTTGTGTCATTGAAACCACGTGGTATCCTTAGACAGTACAAGAATCCTGTCCTTAGGGTTTATTTAAAGTGAAATGTATCAGCAGTTCCACTGAACTTGGTATTGAGCAGATGCTGAAGTTAAGGTACTACCTAGTGACATGTTTCTGCAGAACTCAGACCACTGCAGTTTCAGGGCTAAGTTTGCTTGGAGAAGACAGAATACTATTTATGATTCCCAGAACCACATACTGAATAAGAATACAAAGATGTCACCCTAAATCCTGCCTTTGTTACTGATCAGTAGCAGGTGACGTCTGTAATACATTAGTAGCAGGACTAGCATGTAGTAGTGCTTCCTCAGATTTTCTTCTGGTTTCCATAAGTTTTTAGTCAGGGACTTCCCAAGAGAGGATATCTTTGCATTTCCTAAGACATGACTTACCCCTTCCCTTCCCTTCCCTTCCCTTCCCTTCCCTTCCCTTCCCTTCCCTTCCCTTCCCTTCCCTTCCCTTCCCTTCCCTTCCCTTCCCTTCCCTTCCCTTCCCTTCCCTTCCCTTCCCTTCCCTTCCCTTCCCTTCCCTTCCCTTCCCCCCCATGGAATAGTTTTTGTTATGAATGCCATAATAATGAGCTATAGTAATCCATGAGGAGCTGTCAGTGACCCTTCCCTGACTCCTATTTGTAACCTTGGTTTTTTCATAGACAAATATGGTATGCTTAATGCTATTTCCTGCTGTCTGAAAACCACCTACACCTATCTTTGTCCTTACACATTCATCAGAAATCCACTGGCAGCTCTAAATAACAACAAAATTGAATTGTAGGCATTTTGTATTTAGCCCTGTCTTGCCTGAAAGACATTAACACCCATCTGTACTTAATGTAATATTTTCAAATGTCATTGTCTCTTCCTCTACCCATGCATCATGACTGCTAGTAGGCAATGCAATTAAGGATAGAGTTCAATTATTTCCAAAGATATAACACTATAATATTAGGTATACAGATATTTTCTACAATTCATATTCCTTCTTGTATAATAGTCTACTATTTTTGGCCACTGTTTGCCATCCACTGCATATGCACTCTTAACAGTGACTTGTTGATCTCTAATTTGTTTTCTGATTAATCTGAGTTTCCTGACTGCTGGCATACAAAAAAACCACCCACCCCCATCATTTAGTTTGCCTCAGCATACATCACATATACATGTAGTACTATCTGTGTGAATGGTGTCTTCAAAGGAAATACGTTTTTCCTATTCATAATTTTTGCAGTAAGGAAAGTAGTTATGTTGGTTTGCTAAAGATGCAACTACTCTTTGCTCAGCATTGTCCTTTACCATGTCAAAGCTGAGTGAATTTGCTCAGCATGTCCTCATCTGCTGTTGCATTAGGAGAACTCCTGGGAAAAGGCATGAAAAGCCAGAGAGACTTGGGGTTGTAAAAATATTTTTGTCAAGGAAACAAATTGCAAAAACAGAAAAGCAAGCTATTATTTTCTTTCTTTTTTTTTTAAGAAGACTTAACACTTTTTCTTTTTTTTTCTTCTTTTTCTTTTTCTTTTCTTTTTCTTTTTCTTTTTTATCTTCTTTTTCTTTTTTCTTTTCCTTTTTCTTTTTTTCTTTTCCTTTTTCTTCTCCTTTCTTTTCCTTTTCCTTTTCCTTTTCCTTTTCCTTTTCCTTTTCCTTTTCCTTTTCCTTTTCCTTTTCCTTTTCCTTTTTCTTTTCCTTTCCCTTTCCCTTTCCCTTTCCCTTTCCCTTTCCCTTTCCCTTTCCCTTTTCCTTCTTCTTCTTCTTTTCTTTTTCTTTTTTTCTTCATCTTCTTCTTTTCTTCTTCTTTTTATCTTCTTCTTTTCTTCTTTTTCTTCTTCTTTTTCTTTTTTTTTTTCCTTTTTCTTTTTCTGTCCATATCTCACAGCTTAAAAAAAACTGGCTTAGAACTGCTGTTCTTACCTAGTTTAGTTTCTCCTCAGGAAAAGAGTACTGTTTACTGCATGAGCAAAAACCAAGTGATGGATTAATTTTTAGTGTTATTTGAATTACTCCCTGGATTGGAGGAAAAAAATCAAACCTGGGCATGTTTTATGAATGTTAAGCAAGCTGTGACCTTAGTTTATGAATTCCTGATTTGCAATTCAGCCACAGAGGTATTCATGCATTCACCTCCTATTTAAATTATCTGCTTTAGGTTAATTAAATCAGGACTAGAGCTAAAACCACCCAAGATACACAGTTCTTTATGTGGCTGTATTCTTTATGCATTTAAACCAATTCTTCTAGCAGGCCTGTGGCAGTTACTGTCAGATAATATAGGATATAATACGTGATAACCACTGGGGACAGAATAAGATGTAAGTAGCACTGCAGCATTTATGAGTAACTGTTTCAAGTGGTTTGTGTCAGCATAGCTCTAGTTAAGTTGAAAAAGAGATGACTGGAAAAGTGACGTGAGAAAAAGAGGTGAGCTAGGGATCTCCACAGGCAAGAAAGAGAGTGGAGTTAGCCTGACTGCAAAGGATGCAGTCTACTTATACTTTCTTATTTGTGAAGGTAGTGCCCAGAAACCTTGAAACTTTTTTCTGATCTGAGGCAAAATTTTCATAGAATGATAGAATAACCCAAGTTGGAAGGGACCTACGAGGATCATCAAAATGCAACTCCTGGCCCTGCACAGGAAAATCCAAGTCACCCATTGTGATTGAAAATGCTGTCCAAACATTTCTTGAAGGCTTGGTGCTATGATCACTTCTCTGGGGAGCCTTTTCCAGTGATTGATCATCCTCTGGGTGAAAAATATTTTCCTAATATCCAGCTTAAACCTTCCCTGACTCAGCCTCAGGCCATTCCCTTGGGTCCTATCACTGGCCACTGGAGAGAAGAGGTCAGTGCCTGTCCCTTCTCTACCCCTCATGAGGAAGTTGTAACTGCTGTGAGGTCTCTCCTGAGTATCCTCTTTTCCAGGCTGATCAAACCAAGTGACCTCAGCTCCTCCACATATGGCTTCTCCTCAAGACCCTTTGTCATCTTCTTGGCCCTCCTTTGGATGCTCTCTAAGAGCTTTATACCCTTCTTATTTATATTGTGGCACCCAAAGCTGCCTCCAGCACCTGAGGTGAGGCTGCCCCATTGCAGAGCAGAGCAGGACAATCCCCTCCCTTGTCCAGCTGGCAATGCTGTGCCTGATGCCCCCCAGGACATGCTTGGCCCTCCTGGCTACCAGGGCACTGCTGACTCAGGAGCAACTTGCCATCCACCAGGACCCCCAGGTGCCTTTCCATGGCACTGCTCTCCAGCCTCTCATTCCCCAGTCTGTTTGTACATCCAGGGTTGCCCTATCCCAGGTGCAGAGTGGAGCACTTTCACTTGTTAAACTTCATATCCTCAGCACAGGAAGAGCATCAACCTGTTGGAGTGAGTTGAGAGTAGAGCCACCAAATGGGTTAAAGGGATGGAGCAGCTCTCCTCTGAGGAGAGGCTGAGAGAGTTGGGGTTGTGCAGCCTGGAGAAGAGAAGGTTGTGGGGAGACCTTATTGTGGCCTTCCAATACCTGAAAGGAGCCTACAAGAAAGCTGGAGAGGAACTTTTTACAAGAGCATGTACAGGAAAAGGGAGAATGGTGTCAAACTGAAAGAAAGCAGGTTTAGATTAGATAGTAGGAAAAAATTATTTACTGTGAGGGAGGTGAGACAGTGAATGGAACAAGTTGCCCAGAACTGTGGATGCCCCATCCCTGGAAGTGTTTAAGGCCAGGTTGGATAGAGCTCTGGGACACGTGGTCTAGTGAAAGGTGTCCTTGCCCATGGCAGAGGAGGTTGGAAGTAGATGATCTTTTAGGTCCCTTCCAAACCAGACCATTCTGTGATGTGATTCTCTGATGTGGATTGTACATTCACGGGTTAGCTTAAATATGACTCTGACTTCTGCCAGATTAATTTAAATACTGATTTTTCTACCTCATAAGCACCAATGATATGCATTTTAAATGCTATCCAATGCATCATGAAGTAGCTAGAAACAACAATAATAAAGAGATGCTTTGAAGGCTATAATTATTTTAACTTTCCATATTAATTTGATAGCTACACATTGCATCTATGTATTACTCAGTGCCTAAATTTTATTCTGGTAGACTACCAGTTTTTAGAGGAAATGAATGGTTTTGGAATTCTCCTCTATCACTCAATCATTTTAGTGGCCTGAATAAATAGAATATCTGATCTAAAATAATTTTTTGCATTTACTAACATGAGATTCTTTCAGCCTTTCTTGATCGATGGACTTGAATGCAGTGTGGAAAGTTAAATGGAGGAAGCTTGGTTTCATTACAATGATGTTATTTGTATTTGATGTATTTGCTCTTTATTGTAAGAGCTGAGCTCTTTTTAAAGAGGAAAAACCTGTAAGTAGCTTACTAGTGAAAGTGTAAATCTGCTCCTTGAGGCATACCCTGGATCTGAGGCAATATAATAGCCCAGTGCTCTGCCTGATGCTTTGGGGACTGCTGCGTCACAGGCAAGGCAGGACTGCTCACTGTCTGTAACAACTCTCTGGCCCTGTAGAGGTGTGTCTTCCTTGGGGACAACTAACCCTTGACTAGGGAGGTCATGGGATCTTCAGCACTGCAGGCTTTTAAAAACCTGGAGAGTGGCCCACCCATCTTTCATAAACAACTAATCCTGATTAGGAAGGCATAGAAGGGTATTTTTTAGGTTTTATTTCTCTATTTGCATACCTCATTCTGAGTAGTACTCTCCATAATTTCTAGTTTAATTTTTTTCATAACCAGAGGTAAAATTGGGGTGTCTTGGCAGCTTTTGGCCTCAATTCTTAATTATCACATAGGAAAGCTGAAGGTTTTGTTATGTAAAGTAAGATTTAAGAGAAGAATGAGAAGGGAAAGAAAAAGAAGACCCAGTAGGCAGACTTTTGCTCTTGACAGTTCAGTCCTTCTGAAGATTTCAGGCCAAGGTTTTTTGAGAACAGGATGGACTTGTTTCTGATACCTGGGGAAGAATTGCCACATAGGAAAAAATCTGAGAAGATTTCAATTCAACTCGACATGGTGACACCTGCAATCTCCTCACTGGCACATGAAAGACAAGTGCTGATAGCATGCCCCACTCTTTATGGAACTTTAAACAATGAGCTAATAATATATGTCATATGTTTGTCAGTGTTTAAACAAATATAAGAAATGAATCAACAAATTTCTTATGTGCAAGTAATTCTCTTGGAGATCAAAAAGCCCTCTGCAGATTTACAAAATGTATGTTGGTATTGACCACTAAGATTATTTGAGGGCTACTTAGGCTTTATGTGGACATAGTTTTTTGCCATGTTTTGACTAAATAATTGTAAGGGGGGAATGAAGTGCTGAATCCTAGGTTTGGTTTCATTACAATGATGATGTTTGTGACAAGCAGAATGTCATAAATTCAACATTTACATTTTGTTTAATATATCATAAATCAAAGAACAGAAGAAGGTCATCTTATGCTTGATTTCTGTAAAACATCTGCATAATTTTCTTTAATGGTTGTGACATATTGTAAATGGGAAAGGGGAGAATTCCACACCACTATAGCTAACTATTATGCATGATGGAGAGATAATATTAAATAGATGTATATATGTTATAGAAATGCTAGGTTGTGGCAAGATCTGTGTAAGGAATGTGGTCATCTGAATTAAGACTTAGTGTTGGACTTTGGCACTGACTGGAAGTTCATTTCAGCTACCTCCACTGAAAGCTACCTGAGACTATTAAATAAAACAATTTGTATCCAGTTGCCATCCATGAGCTGCTAGCAGCTTTTCTCTCAGCTTGGGCACTGGATCAGACAGTGTGGCATTCCCATTTTACCATAACTAGAGCACACAAAGGTTCTGTAAATCAGGGTATGAACCCGGGTCTCCTCACTTAAATCTGAATGCTCAAACTACTAAACTATGAAGCCACACTAGCTAATGTTCTATCTTGGCTGCCAATTCATTGTTAATATTCTTTTCCCAGAGGTTACACTCACTAAGCAATTGGTAAACAACAGCAAATCAGATAAAAAGGCAAAAGCTGCCTTCCAGAATAATGACAACAAACAATAAAAAAGACCCAGACTTGCCAATGCTATCTAGATAAGATCACTTTCAAAGTGAGAATTTACACAATATAATGAGTTCTTTTATTGAGGTGTTCTGAGAGGAACGTAATTACTACCCAAGTGACTGTAGACAAGCTGATACCTGTGATACATCAAAGGGAATCAAAACTTGAGCCTCGCTGAAATAATACATTATTATATACAGTATTGTACTGTAGTCTATGGAAGAAAATATTTGCCAACCTTGCTCTAGATTAACTGTATGTTAGCTGTAGAAAATATTTTCATACTGTTGGAAAGAAGTGCTTTCTCTTAACCTTTGGTCTAAAAACCTCACAAAGGTCTATATTTAAGACACTGTGCCAACACAAGGTGAGCAATAGTTGCTGACCATTGGAAGCCAAAGGTAAATAGACTGATTAGAATCTGTGAAGAGTGAGAGATGAATATACAGAGAAATAAATCTACAGCAGAGAATTGTAAGGCTGGAAGGAACGTTAGGAACATACCTGGTTCTTCCCCAGTCCTAAGATAGAACTAAATAGGCAAAATACACTTCTGGCAAATGTTTGTCTATCCCCTCAATACTGGGAGGAGGTTTCTGCTCCAAACAACAGGGTTCTGGAAACATTTTCCAAGAGTAGTAAAGGGATTGAAACACTAAGTAGTGTTAGGGTTGGAGGTTGACCAAACTCGACCAGGTCTGTGAAAGTGATCTGTGGTATAACAGCTGGTGCTGAGAGGAGACTGCAACTGATCTCTGGAAAAAGTCTGTATCTGCTCTATATTCTTAGGAGGAGCTGAGTATTCTGCCAGGAATAATATTTCATTTGATTCTGGATCATGCAGACCAAAACTCTACCAACTGTAAATTTGTTTGCATAGTAGATTTATGCAAGATACTACAATGAAAATCAGCAGGGAACACTCCTGGGCTCAGTCTAAGCTGCTCCTGCCCTTTGACATATAGGGAGGAAAAGAGACACAGAAACTAGAGCAAGGCTAGAAGAGAGACAGGAAGAGGATGGAGCCATTCTCTAGGGCAGACAAGCTTCTTGTGTGGGGAATTGAATAAAAGCATGAGTGTGAATCCAGCTCCCTCCATCCACAATAACTCTGTCCCTCTCCCTCAGCAGCAGCCATCCTGACCTTCCATGACCCTGGCATGGGTAGAGGATGTATCCAGGCTATGACCATGAGCTGCAGCCCTGTTGCTTTAGGGAACTCCTTACACCACCTCTGCTGAGCCATTGCTTCCTGCTTGTAAGTGATCATCATCAGAATTGGCACTGTGCCCACCTAGCTGGCCTAGGGAAAACTTGCCATGATGGCTTGGTGCCACCAGAAAACCTCCTATGCCTTTCTCTTTTCTCCACGGGCCATACCAAGTCCTGATGACATATGGCCACCTCTCAAGTGCCTCCAGAATAATATTAGATTGAATCTTCAAGAAATTATGCCCCCACTTTTCTCTCCTTCATCCCTGATAACGTGACTTTCAAATGTGAGGAAAATGTGCATGGCTCTGTTAGGGCTGAAATATGTTTTTTTTAGCAGATGTCTAATCATACTGGATGCTGGTTCTTGTTCAACTTAAACTGCAATCCAGATTTCCTGATATGCCACATCTCCAAATTAGATATTGTCTTACATTCCTCAGGGGTGAAATAAAGATGTTTGCAGAATAAAACTGTCAAAGAATGTTAGCTTTCTTGGCAGTAACAAAAATGAAAAGCAAGCTGTTTTGAGTGTATGCAAGACATAACACTTGGTAAATGCAGATAAAAGGACAGTTTTTATGCAATGACAGCTCTAGATCAAGGAACTGAAACAGGTAAGTGATAACCATAGAGAAAACATCAGGTTCCTTGGTTTTAAGACAACATTAATTTTATCTTGCATAAACAAGCAGAACTGAAGAAAGTAAATTATTAAAGAAAGACTGGTAAATGCTTAAAATCATGTAATATATTATTTTGTGTAGATTTACTTTGTAGCATACAGTTTCTCTTTACAAAGTCCTACCTCAGTTTGCATCAAATTCTATCGCCAAATAAGAGTATTTTGAGTAGGTTCACACTCTTTTGAATCATACACAGGCAGAACATTTAAGTAGAGCTCAGGTTGGAAACATTTTTAAACAATTAAGTTGTAATATGTTTAAATATATTTACAGGCTATTGTAATTAACTCATCTGAATCCAGAAATAAAAATTGAGAGAATGTATTATTAGATAAGTGAATCTAGACATTATAAGATATAAAAACATGTATTTGGGTGAACTAGGAACTATAATATTCCCTCTTAGAACCTTTCCAAATCCTCATCTGCTTTAAAGGCTGTAATCCTGTTCACTGAGTACTTCAGAGATTGCCTTCAATCTTTCTGCATTCATCACTGATGAAATGACCTCCTTTGGAAGAAATCTTCATTTTCCTCACAGTGACATTTTGCAAAATCTACAAGACTGCATTTGGGTAACTTTAATGTTTGTTGATCTAAATTAATTTACACTATACTAATTTTTATGTCTCGGACTCTTTTATCTCTCACTCCTTGATGGTCTTGCTATAAGAGAATATTAAGGCAAGAAAGATGGTAGGAATCTGTGGGAGACAATGGAAAAAGATGGGGTTTGTAGCCCCAAATTATTCTGTGAACTCATTCTCCCAGTTTGCAAAGAAAGGTTTTAGCTCCGTGCTTAAAGCAGGAAGAGTGAGAAGCGTGAGTTGGAATGGAAAGCAGAAGTGAGTTTGTGGTGCAGTGCCAGTGCAGAGCATCTGTCATGTTTGTGTTAAACTGGCTGGGGTGCAGGAGCACTGCAGCCACAGGAGCACTGCAGGGCAGCTACTGTGCTATTTCCTTTTTACTTCTGGCCTAGGAGGACAGCCTTGTGTCCGGCCAATGATCTTCCCAGCAGCATTACCACAGCAGCATCTGAAGTTGGCTCAGAATCAAGAGGGACTTTCACATGATTTTCTTGCAGTAGGAAGATAGCTGGTTCCCCTTGAAAATGAATTATATGGCAGAAAGGATTGATGAGAGACATGCTGGTGTTTTTCATTTGAGTTTCCTCTGGAGATGGTACTTAGGAGCTTAAAAGGAAGCCTTTCAAAGTGTTATCTTCTGTCTGTGCTTCTTCCTACCTTCAGTACCTCTCATTCCACTGTAATCCCAAAGCCTACTGAAGTCCATTGCAGGATTATTCCACTGGCCTGTGTGGGTCTGGGACCGTATTCTAGCATATAATTTATCTTCAACTGCACTGGAAATGGTCAAACATGGTCATAAATTATGTCATGTCTCAAGCTGAGCCACTTTTCATTCAAATAAAATGTTTTGAAAGTGGATGAATGACAATATTTTTAAAAAAGAATCTGAATGCATTTGACATTTTCAATGAATTTAGCACAGCTAACAGCTATTCTCAGAGTGTTGTGCTTTTTATCTTGTACCCTCACGAGTTGTTTGGGCCAGTGACAGTCCCCCTTCCAGCTTTTGAGCAACGTGATTAAGCCAAACGTGTATTTTATTACTTAATTTCTGCCAACAATTGGTTCATTGTGAGCTACAAAGTTTGTAGTGTTGGATCTCAGCTGTCACAGCTCATCATCTTCAGGTAATATTTCTTACAAATGACAGCCTTATGGCAACTGTGAAGGTAATAGCTATGAGAAATCAATTAATGTTGTTGTGAAGTGAATCAGTAAGATCACTATTGCTAATTACAGGTCACAGGCCCCACACTAATTTTGGAATGTGAGGAACAATACCTTTAGGGTTAAAAATGCTTCAAGTAGGTATATGGGTCAGAGACTTATCTAATTTTGATTTGTTTGCCTCTCAGAAGGAAGCACTGAAAGACACTTTAACTTTCAATGTGGCACTGAAAGATATGCTCAGTGAAAAGGCAGATTTATCAAAATGAGGGAAGGCAGTGGTTGCCGAGAGATAAATTCATTGTTTCTAAAGATCCTGACTACCATTCTGACTGTGACTCTGGTGAGACTCTGACTGGGTGGGGTTAGACTGTGGAAAGCAGGGGACCAGCCAAATGATGAAGAGCAGTAACAGATCGATTTTTAACAATGAAGTTCCATAAACATTTTTTTCTTCTTTGGAAAACTGCCTGTGCTTAAGGTGGCTGTCTAGAAAATTGAGTATTTTAAAGAAAATTGTTGTCCCATGATCAAGGAGAGCTGTCAAAACCACTTGGCAAACAAACACACAAAGTAATTAATGCCAGCGATATTTATGTGTTATACCTAAGGAGAGAAAAAAAGTCATGCTGAGTGTATTTGAGAGTCTAGCACAAGTTGCCACACAAGTTTTGTGAGGCAGAAGGAATGGCATGTAAAGAGCTCACAAACTGGGCTCTGATGTTATATTTCCCTGTCATTATGAACAGAATAAATGTGCCTCTTATTTTTGGTCGATCAGATCCACTCAAAACGAAAACTCTTTTAAAGTATTATATGAGTTTCTGGTTGTTCTTTCTAGCATGGCTAATCATCTCCATTGGCCTCAAACTTCAACACCTCCAGGGCTATGCTTGTTGGGATTTACTGTCACACATTTTTTCTTAGAAAGCCATCCAATGAATGGAAGCAAAGAAGCAACTACAGATTGGGGTTTCTTTTATTGTCTTATCTACAACTTTCTATGTGCTAAATCAGAATTCCTCCCAAGGTTCCTACCTTTTTGTGTATGATTTTTCTGTAACCTACTACCGTCTCCTTCCTTTTGGCTTTGCCCTCTAGCTTAAGAAATATCCAACTTGAACCCGAGGTGTCTAGTCAGGCTCATGGAAATGTTTGAGCAGCAGGATGAGCTCCAAGTCTCCTGAAAGGAGCGGCAGGGTAAGCCAGTCAAGAGTTTCTTAGCGGTAGGAGAGTGATGTCAGGGTTTAGGTCTGTCTCAGGGTGATGCCTGTTGCTCCCAGCGTGATTTGGACATGGAGCAACAAGGTGAGAAGGGACACTTCAGTTTCCTCCTTTGCCACTTAACTCCTTGTCTCCTTTGTTTTGCTTGAAAAAGAAATCGCAAAAGGAGAGACAGAGGTGAGAGCCATGGCCTTATCTCTGTTGTCTCAGTTGCCTGAGGAGAGAGACTTGCAGCCAACCAGTTTCTTTCCAAGGTGTTTCTCCTCCTGTAAAAATCAGAGAGGAGGAGAGGAAAAGTAGCTGCAGATTGTCTCACCCGATTTGTAAACACTGGTTTAATGTTTGCTTACCTGAACAGTTTGTCAAGAGAAAATAATCGCCTGACGAGAGGCTGAAGCGCAAGCGGCTCTGAGCGCTGCGAGGGTGGAGGTGCGGCTGGTTCCTCCCCGGGGAGGGAGGCAGGACGGGCAGCGGGCTCCGGCAGCCTCGCCCCAGGGGCTCCTGGCCGTGCAGTGGCCATTCCGGCCCCGCAGTGGCCATTCCGGCCCCGCAGTGGCCATTCCAGACCCAACAGGAGGCAATCGCCGTCCGGCTGCGCTCCCCCGGCTCCACCGAGCCCCTGCGCGGAGGGCTCTGCCTGCCGAAACCCCCCGCACCCAGCACGGCCGGCGCTTCAAGTGCAGCTTCCTCTGCACAAGCTGCCGCTTTTCAGGTCTGAGAACATTTCCTGAGCCTGACATCGTGCTCTGCTCCGCGCCAGAAATATGAAGTAGAAGAAAGCAGCTGTAAACTATGGCGAAAGGCAGGATGTTTTCTCAAAGACATTTACCTGGATGATGCTTTCTCAGAGACATTTACCTGGAGTCACATCGAAGTCCTCAGGCCTTTGTAGGTTTCAGTCTCATGCAGGATTTGCCCACCTTGTTCTGTTTTCATTTCCATTTTTGTTCCTGAGGTATGAAAAGATAAATAATCTCAGAAAATGAAAGGGTGTGTGTGTGGAGAGCAGTGCTGTTAGTGAAGCTAAGAGTTCATGCATTGCCATGGAAACATTCACATCCTAGCAACAGCTTATTGATAGCAAGATGACATGGAAAGACAAGAGCTGATGCCTTTGACTCATGGGAAAACAAGCTAGCCTGCATTTCTACTTCTCTACCTTCTTTTCTTTTCTTTTCTAAGGGTGTATAGTGGTTTAACAAAAAAATCCCTAATGGGCATTTTTTTTCATAATTGTTTGTGGTTTTGTGTTGAAACATTACTTGTTAAGAAAAGTTGATACAGTTGAATTATTATAGTTGTCTATCTGGCAAAAAAAATACAATAAAGAAACACAAAGGCATTAAACTAGTTTTTTCTCTTTAGAAATGTAACAAGACTTTTTTGATTAACTGAAAACATGTAGAAGGTCAACACAATGTTTTCTGTCCATCTCTGTACTTTCCATAACATTTGCTACAGCTGAAATCATTAAGATGTCACTTGTTGGGGTGCAAAGTGGAATCATTTGTGGTATAGTCTGTATTCCTCATGACACTCAGGGAGTGCATGTGCTGGGAAGTACTGAAAGTATTTGTGTGCCGTTAGGTTCAGGTGGGCAGAGCAGCGCTCAGGTGCATTTCCTTTGTTTTCCTGATATCTGTGGTACAAGATGCTTCACCCCAATGAAGACAGGGTACCACAGCAGTCACTGTGGAAGTGTGCTGTGGAAGGACATATCTTTGAGAGCAAGGATCAGACTGTTGTTAGCACTGTTATTGTTGCTATTAAGTACAATAGCATTGTGTTGTTCCAGCTGTAAAGCAGGATTTAAATGTGACTTGTTCCACACAGATGCAGGAGGTGTTTTTACTTAGGAACTTATGATTAGTTTGCTTGCCAATGTGATTATTCATTGCTAAGGAGAAAATCCAACAGTTCCTTTATTAATTTTGTGTTTGTGGGTGTGTGTGTGGTAGATGTGTAGTTGCTGGGAATGTTTCTGTCAAAGTAGATATTCCAATAACCAATTTATAAAGTCGAGAAATGTATAATATTGTTTTGTATATAGCATCCCTGCGGTTTAAACATTTGTTTAAGAGCTTTACTGAACTGAGTTCAGATGAAGGACTACCTGAATATTGCATTTATTGTGATAATAACAGTGAATCATAATATTTTCACAGCTAATAGAATCCACTTTTCACAAATGTGACTCTTTACCTGTACATAAATTAAAAATTGAACTAATGAAATATCCCAACAGAAATTAGTGATGTTTACAAACCCGGAGTTTATAAACCCTACTTATTTATCTACCTTTTTTTATTTAAAAAAATTAGACTTTTGTGCACTTTTTGTTCCTTTAACCATGTTTTCTCCTTGGAAAATCACCAAGGACTGCTTGGGTGATCAACAAGCAGGCTGATGTTTTGATGCTACCATTGCGTTAGGTTTACAGTGAATGAGGAAACTACTGCTGTGGAGCCATTGGGGGAGTAGTTAGAAATGTGTGAAGGAGAGGAAGAATACAATAATGCCAGCAATATAGGTGGAGATTTTCATGCCTGCTGCTTAGGTGCAGGATGTCTAAAGAGAGAGAGAGAAGCAAACTCTAGATAAGCATGATGATAATTAAAGTAGGACATTCTTTTTCCCTCTCCCTGTTCTTGGATGAATTCTTCTTCGAGCTAGGGGCAAGGAAGGCCATGTTAAAGACCTATCAAAGTTAAGGACAAGTGTGCATGTGTTTGTGTGAATCTGTGTAACAGCATGTCATCAGGTAGCTTAGATGAAAATGCATTTTCCCTCCACTGAACCCTTTGGAGTCTTTACAGATTTGAAAAGATATGGGTTTTGGAGATGAGCAGGCAGGCAGGGAATAGCTGCAAATTTTGCTTCTCTCTCTCTCCAAAGAAGAATGGGGAAACAGTTCTGCATATTGAGGTTCATGATTTCTCTTTTTACTGAAGAATAATATGAAGAAGTTCAATTCAGGCTTTTCAAGAAAAGTAATCAACAGTATTAACTTTCTTGCAAGAGCTGGGGGAATATTAACTTTTTGTAGAGAAGTAACTTTTGAATTCTAATAATTCACATTAATTCAGGGCCTATGGTACCTAACTAATGCTTCTGCTCTCCTGATTTCTCTTGATTGACTTCTTGACTGATTTAGGAAAATGTCCTTCTCCTTTCTTTTAGTTAAAGGTTTGTTACTTGTTAATAGAAGATTGATTAGTCACCATTAACACCTGGGAATGCCTTTATTTTTATTAATTCAGGCAAATATGTCTATAGCTAGAGTCATAATTATGTGTGTTACTGAAAGACATTTTTCCTGTTCTTTTATTATATTTTGACAGAAAAGAAGTGTCAAGGGAGCAGCACTTGCTTTTTAGCTCAGAAACATTTACATCTGTTGTACGTATTTGTCTCCACTTTGTCACACTATCCTTTCAAAATCTTCATTTTGCTGCCTTTTAGTTAGTGTCTTGCCACTGTTTCATGAATTAATGTTAAGGTTTTACACAAAGATTTCATGAAGAGCAGCTGCAGATTGTCTGCGCTGAAGCTGTAAACCATCTTTGTTCAGTTGCAAAGGCATGAAATCCACTGGAGCTTTAATGATTTATAGCAACTGCAAAGCTGGTCAATCCCTCCAAGATTTCACTCCTGGCACACATTTTTTACTGTCAGACACCAGTGGAGTCTCTATCCTGTGTGACAGAAGGAAAAGGCATTAGTAAAGGTCACACATGACTTCAGAATTAGTGTAAGTATTTTAAGTCTGTTTTTCTGGTGTTTACTCTGATATGTATCAAACAGTTGGGAAGAAAAGACTAAAAACTGGGAATGCCAAAAAGTAATTCTGAATTTTTGCAGTATAAAAGTAACATTTCTGTCTATTTGGGTTATTTTTTGTGCAACAACTGAGGACCAATCTCATCTGCAAGCATTTGTAAATGTCTGAGATATAAAGCAAAATGTAGTCTGGGCTTGTACCAATTTTTTAATGAAGGTAGGGTTTGTCCCATCATCAGCAATAATTTCCATATTCAAAGATGTCTTTTTAAGAGGAAAGCTCACTGTTACAAAACATCCAGAGCTAATTAAAAGAACTCAGTTTTAAGGGGATACAGGACAAACTGTCACTGTACTTCTGACAGTAAACAACAACTAAATAGCTGTCAGTGAATCCCAGTTGTAAGAATTAAGTCATGTATGGCACTGTTTCATCTCGGCTGTACTGAGAAGCTGATGAGAAGAACTCCATGTACCATGCCATTTCCTTGAGGTGGTACGTTACTTGTAATTGAGAAATTCTCTGAGGGAATGACATACCATCCCTAAGCTATGCTGATGCTTTGGGTGTCACATTTCCTATAAAGTTATTACTGAACCATAGCCCCCTTGGGAGTTTAGGAGACACTGCATCACTTTGAAGAATTGTCATACAAGGCACAAACATCAGGATCCTGCATTTTTGTTGTCCTTGTAGATGCTGCTGTCGTCCCTTTTAGAAGCAAGGAGGCATTCTTCTGAGATTTCTGCATGCATAACCATGCCTTTTTTCCCTAATACAGGCTTGCTCTTCAGGTTGACCACTGAATTTCTGCTAGTTCTTCTTTTCTAACTTCTTTCTTGCATACAATTTGGAACAACACTTCAGAAATGTATTGTAGGCTACCTTCCCCAGTCCTACAGGGCTTAAGGTCATTATATCTGCAGTAAATAAAAAATTCACAGAGCCCTAACTGAATGAAAACGTACCACAGACTCTATTAACAATTTCTTCACTCTATCAAGTTGAATTCTTTTACATTTTCTTAGGCTCTTTCTACTGGAGCTGGGAAAATAGCTGTTCATTACAGGCCATTTTAATATGGTTCTTTTTATCTTTGCAGCATGCCTTCAAAAGTGGCCATTTTCTTAGCTGTGCTAACTGCTGAATATTTCGTTTTAGTCTAGGGCCCACCACTGAAGTCAGCTCAACCAATTTCATTTGGCTCAACCAAGATAGCACATTACTTCATGGTGCATTGGGCTGCTTCTCTTCAACATGTACTTTTCCAAATTGCATCTCATGAATGAAAATATCAGGTCAGGTTCTTGGCAGTGGCAGAGAGAACCCTACTCAGCTGAGAGGAAAGCAGGAATAAAAAGGGGTATGGGGAGAAACTGAAGACAGTTTTATATCCTGGTGGTTTTTTTCTTACTGTTTGTTTTCTACAAGGAACCTAACTAACCATGACATCCATGAGGCATTACAGGGTTTCTTAGCTTCATATTTCCTGCTTTTCCACTTTCCTCTGGTATTACCACCTCAGCCAAGCAAGGCTGTGTTGTGCAAAAGTTGTTTTCCCCAGCCTCACACTTCCCTACTGTCTTCCAGGAAGATGCAATAGGTCTGTGAGCAACTTCAGAGGGATTGTAAGATGGAAGGAAGAGGCAACAGGAAGGTTCAAGTACATGGAGAAACCTTGTGCCTAGCAAGAAGATGTAAAAAGAGGGTGGCATGTGAAGGACTGGCTACACAGAAGTCCTGTCATCAGAAAAGAGGACAGAGTTAAAGAGGATGTGGAGACCTCTTGCATGGCAATATGGCAAATGGAAATCTGATCCGACAGAGTTGAAGATGAGCTGTATGGAGGGGGGTGAAAAGGGGAACTGCTTGGATGAGGTAGAAGCAGAGGACAGGGGTCAGATGGAACACAGGGAGCTGACAGAATAAAATGAGGGAAAGCAGTGAGTCCCTGCTTATGCAACAGTTGCTCAGCTTTTGGTAGCTCTGAAGAGCATGATCTTCTAGGACTGGGACACAAATGACATCTGACTGCTGAAATTCCAGATGGCATGAAGGCTAACTGATTATAATCAAGTTTCCAAGTAGTTCTGTTGAACATTGGGTTTTAAAGCTACTTACCTCAAGTATTCAGAGATGTATGTCTAAATTTCTTTTCTACAACCACATTAAGCTATTGAAAGTCAGTTGCTTTTTACCTTAACAGGAAGAGAACATGCAAGGAATGAGAAAACACAGAAAGTCAATCAGCATAGAAATCTGAGCAAATGCTCAGTGAACAGACATTTTTATGCCTGGTGAGCAGACATCCTGCTTGTGGTTCTTGAGTAAAGCCTTTTTCATGCTTGTCACGACTAGTGAAAAAATGGAAAGAAAACTTAGATTTTTTTTTTTAATGTCTGTGGGACATCTGAGAAAGTGCAATGGATTGATTCATTGGCATTTCATGCCTGACTACTTAGAATACCGATGATGTATGTTTAAATTTAAGTAGGCAAGAAATAGATGCAGCATTTTCTATGATAGGTTATTCTAATGCTTTTATTCTAAGTTGCTGTTTAGGCCTTTGTAGAATTGTAGTCTGAGATTTCTCTTGTGATGTAACCCTGTTTTTGATAAATCATTTAAACAAATGAGGTGATTATCAGTTTTTAGTGTGAAGAAGAACATTCAAATGTTTTAGAATGTGAGACCACAGAACGAAAATGGAAAGGAAGACATGGGTTAAGTTTACTTCTATGCGAATTTCTGAGTCATTTCGGGTCAGGGATCAGAATTTAATGTGTAACTGAAATATAATTTTGCACTTTGCACAGACTCATAAAGCAAGAGATCACTTAGTCTATGTATATGCTCCTTGTTCTATGTACATGCAAGTGCAGTTAAAGATCTTGTTTTCTTGAAGATCTTGTCCTCTTGGGCTTTGCTAAGTATGCATTCAAGGCCAGGAGAAGAAAAACAGAGGTTAATGGAAACCACTTGCAGAGATTAAGCCTTGATCTAACCCACACAGCCCCAAAACTGTAGTTTTTCCATATGTGTATTTATAAATGTTTGGGGAAGGGAGAGTGTATTCCTGTTACAGGTTATGTTACTTGAGGGAATAATTTTTCAACTACAGTAAGTTCATATTTTCCATGTATTGTTCAACCTCCAACCTCAAAAAAGGGTTAATGCAACCAAGTAAGTTAAAATAATTTTTCCCCCAAGATTTGAAAGCAAAAGTGATGTGCAAATTAGATTCCATATATTACATTTATCCTTCAAGTATATGTACACTTTAGATTATGAAGGAAAGATGCTGGCTTCAACCTATGGTATGAAGGATGGGGAGAGCATTTTTCTTAGTTCAGATCTGTAAGCTCAAATTCAGTATTTTCCTCTGTAATAATAAGTCTTTTGATCTGTGGTTTAGGTTTAGTTCATTGTAGTAAGAGACCAAGTAGGAAACAGGGTTTCCCATGTGAACAGGGGTTTCTTCCTCACAGCTCTTCCATGTCTAGACCATCACCCTGCAGCTATTAAATAGTAGGATTAACTCAAGGCAGAAAACATTGCCATCCTCAAAAAGGAAACACAGTTTTAATTCTTCTTAGATAAAGGAGAAACAAAACTACAAACTGTAAGGCATAATACATAATACAGAAACTTACAGAAATTTTATAGAGTGCTATAGAAAAATCTAAATCAAACTTCACATGTTTTTCACTTCTGGGGCCACCTTATGTTCCAGATAAGCAAAGGTCTTTTTGTCTACAAAATCTTCGTAACAATCTCATCTGTCTTGAGTCCTCTGAATTCTGTACCGGGGATTTCTGTTTATTTGAATTTTAGCTTGTACTTAACACAGTTGGCCAGAGATGGTGCTGAGTGCTCGGATATTGCAGAGTGAAATGCAGTGGCAACTTGAACAGAAGTGATTTGGGACATTAATCATAGCTACACTCAGCTGCCATGAGTTATGACTTTGAGTGAATTTAAAATTAGAGAAAAGCACCCCACTTGTAATACTTAGCCAAACAGCAGCAAATAATATGATTTTAGAAAATGAGAAAATGCTTGGGAAGATGTAACAGAGTAAAGAAGATTTATTTGTTTGATATTTTATTGCTCAGTGAAATAAAGGTAATCTTCTAGAGGTGAATTCATATAGCCTTATCAGGTAGGTAGTGGAAATGGAAATAAGCTGGATTTACTAGTAGCACCTGTGGGCTGCAGCTAATTTCTTACTGTCTTTTCTTAATTGCTCTCTTATTTAATATCTTTCCTTTATTCAAGTCTTTAAGAAAGCCTGTGCAATACTGAGGCAGTTATACCACGAGGAGTTACACTGTAAGTGAAACACTGGAATCCTGCCCTTTGTTATGAGTTCTTATCCAAAACTAACCCTATTGTAGTCAGTGCCAGGGGTCACTGGGGTAAGTACCTCTGCAAGTTTCTGAGATGAGGCTGGAGAGTGAGCCTGCTTTGCCATGTGTAGTGGTCTTTTTCAGCTCTTTCTTACCGCTCACTTTTATTTCCTCTAATAATAATTATTCTGATTTATTTAAGTATAACCAGCATGTCAATACAAAGAACAAACAAAACCAGTTGAAAAGTCCTGTTCACATGCTGTTTTTTTCACAGTTTTTATTCCATGTTTGCTGCTGCTAGCAGCTCAGCCAAGCCCTTCTGGTGCTGGACCTAGGATGTTCATCTCATTCGTCAGTAGCATGAGCATGCTGGGTGCAGCTAGTGTTCCAATTGATCAGGAAGGCTTTGTCCCCACTGAGCTCTTCATCAGTGGCTCTGATTGGCTCCAGGATGTCCTTCCTGCAGGGACAGGTATAAAAACTTGGAGCAACATTATGACCTGGTCCCCAGTCTGTCCAGACAAGGGATTAGCCGAGGGACAGGATGCCTTCTGGCCTGTGCCAAAGGCAATTTGCCATGGAAAGTGGTGCACAGGGAGAATGTTGTGCATCTGAGTTAAGTCTTGACAAAACCTTAACTTGCTGCTCAGTCCCATGGTGTAGATATTTCCTAAGCACAACTTACAAGGCTGGTGGTGCATCCCAATTTCTTTCCACAATTTCTCTTCTTTTTCATGTCTGTCATGCCCTTACTAAAGCATCAATTCCTTCGGACCTTTTTACTGACTAGAGGAGTAATAATTTTTATAAATTAAAAAGATTTATTAAATTTAAATCTAAAAATTTAGAGTAATGCTTTCTTCTTCAGTTTATCTTTCTTTTCCTGTGGAGAGACGGATCTCCCTATGAGCAGAGCTTTCCAGGTTTGTGTTGGTTTTTTTTTTTCCTTCAGTACAACATCAAAGTTTATCCTCTCCCATTTCTTGCCATTCTGTGGCTTGGGATGCTGACCTGGTGGAACAATTCTTCTACGCCAAGTGCTCAGGTACATCCAGCACTTTGACCCTTGAACCATGAGGGCAGTTTTCCCTAACCAAAGGATCTGGACTGCTGTTTAGTCATAGAGTCAAGCAGGACTGTCAGGAAATATTGTGTATTTCTGCAGTCAGAAATAAAGACAGTTTTTTCTCACTCTCACCTCCAGGATGTTTTAATTTGAAGAATGTGGACAGTTTTTTGCTATTTATGGAAGCCATTAAACAATAGGAGGGTTATGTGGGAGCAGGATCTCTTAGGAGGTCACTGGGTGTGGAAATGGTGGCCCTATCAGCAGAAAGTGTATTGATCTCAGCTGTCAACAGCTGATACAGCACTCAATAAATGGGCTTCTCTCCCATACTAACAAAGCTTCTTGTGGATCATTCCTGCTGAGCACTATTTGTTTTGGTGCTGAAGATATTCCAAAACTGATGTTTGTACATATTCTTGAGAATAGAAGACAGAAGAATTGATTCAAGAAATTTTAAGTGGTACAATATACTCTTTATGAACTCAGTGAGCAGATGGTACTGTCATTAATACATGATCTTGAGTTTATTTCAGGAGCAGCCAAAAGAAAAGATGGAAACTGAGGAAACTCCCCCACCCCAGATTATCCATCTATTCTTAACTGCTGGTGAAGAATTGACCAATATTCATAATCAGGTTAGTAAAAATAACCAACACAAAAGTGGAAAAAAAGTTTTGAACTTTTTAGTTAATGAACAGTGGGTTTTGTTTCACTTAAACTGGGCTTTGTCAGTGAAAATCTTTGAGAATCATTTTCCTAATGAATAAGTCAGGGTTCATATGATGTAACTGAAACTACTTCTCACATTTTCTATCCATGAATAGTTTGACTAAGGGAAAGCCTATTCCACATTCATGTTGCTTTTGAGAAAATTACAATTTTAAAGCTTTGTGGAGCTGTAAAAATGATTAAAAAGCTTTGTGGAGCATTAAAATCTTCTTCCACCAATCCCTTGCCCATGCACATTACTTGTTCAAAATACAGAAACTGAATTCAAATAAGACCTATTCTAACTCAGATCTGCATCAGGGAGTTCTTAAATTGGGAAATATTGGATCTACTCACAGTGTCTGGAAGATAAACAGGGAGCAGAGATCAGTATATATTTCACTGCTGAACCGTTTACTTCTCCTAGTAAAATGAATCATAATTGGACAGATGAGTGGAAAACATGATAAAGAAGTGCCTGATTTGATCACACTCTTTCTGTTGTGTATTTTGTGCTGCACACCATGTATAGACAAATAACAAATTAGGTGGGGATAATTATGACTTAGAGGGTCGTGCTTTTTGGGCACAGCGTGGAAGACTCTTTGATGCTAATGGGTAATCCAAATATTTTCCTACTTTGCCAGACAAATTTAGACACCTTTTAGATACAAGTTTGAGTTCCTTGACAGGCACAGTACTGGACATCAGATAAATAGTGCATTAATCACTCGTGTTATTGTGACACGTGTGAGACAGGTTAGGATATGGAGGGAAAATTACTATGAATTAATAAATTTGGTGTTCCATGCCATTCAAATCATAGTTAGAAAGACCTTCCAGCTGTCCTAGAGTCTGAATTAAAAGCCTGCTCTGAGAACTTCTGGAGTAGGTGACCCACATAAATTTGCTGTTCTCAATGTCTGAGAGAAGTTTGAATACCCCACAGGCAAAGTAATAGTGGAGTATGTCACATGTCTTTGTTTTGTAAAAATTTCATTTCTTTACGGAGGTTTTGTTCTGAGCTGGCAAGCAAATTTTCTATTTGTTTGTTGATAGTTTGTTCATATGTCACTTGTCACATCTTCCCCAATGAGTGTTTTCTCCGTTGCTTATCCTGTTGACTGTGTCTCTGACCTTTTGTCAGTGCCGAATATAATCTCTGAGACTTGGGACACCTTCCTGGGTAGCTGTCATCAGCTTTATTAACTTGCCTGCTTTTTTGAATCTGAAAATATATCCTTTTTCCTTGACTAAATTTGTGTGTGGGAAGGAAAGCATATGGATTAGATTCCTAGATAGAATCTTGAGCTCAGCTGGTGCCACTGCCCTCCTTCATGCCCAAGGTGTATTTTGGCTGTGCATTTTCTTACACACCCACCTCTATCCCATTTCATTGCAAGGTAAGTTGTTTGGAAGGCACCAGCAAGGACTCACAGTCTTTTTTTCTCTCTTCGTGGTCTGAGGAGCACTGGTTGAACCCTGACAAGCCCTTACTTGTGAGAGCCCATTGTGTAGCTACAGGAGGTGTCCTGTTAACACAGATTTTTTCAAAAGGCTTTGAAAAGCATGTGGGAAGATAAAATTATATTGTCATGCTGACTACAGATGAAATACAGATGCACAAGGCTGCTCAGTTTTGTATTACTGGGAAAAGTGTTCAGGACAGAGGTGTGTAGGAAAAATTGTTTTGGGGGAGTTTTGTGGCTTTTCCTTTATTTGACAGAAAGCCAGTACAGCTTCAGCTCATGTTACCAGGGGGTGATTAAGGCGTATGGTTCATAAAAGAACAGCAAGTTTATGGGAAGATGTTTAAAGAAGCAGCTCAGGCTGCACAGTGTTGCCCACTGTGATGAGTGACTGCCCATGTTGGCGCTCAAAACTTTTGCTGACCAGCTGCAGCCAAGAGCAGAGCCAACACACAGCTAGCCCCAGCCAGTGTACAATGTGAGCAGGTCAGCTCTAGGAGTCATGCTGTAGTGTCAGACCCTTGTTTACCACAGGGCATTGGGTGAGTGTGCCTGAGAGCACCTGTAAGGGATCCGAATTTGGTCATCTCCAGAGAAAACAGATGCATTCAGTATCACAGGCACAGAAATTAAGTGAAGTTCTTATTTTTTAATGGAATCTATTTAATGGAATCTATTTAAACCTGTTTAGAGAAACATATATAATAAAAATATTATTAAGCTCGTTTATTATGCAACCTCAGAACCTGAAGTAAAAGCAATATTGGCCTCCACAGCTGCGGATTGATATTCTGCCTCCAAAACAAAACAGTAATAATTCCTCATGTGGCTCGAAGACTATTTGTATCAGTGAGATTTGTTTTCACAGCCTTTGCATAAGCAGGCCTTCTGAACAAAAGTTTTTGAAAAACAGTGTTTCAGTCTGGAGGAGAAAACAATGTGTTATGCAAAGCAGTGTGATGGTTTGAAAATTATATTAGCCACACAGGAGCTGAAAGAAAAAGTATGTTCTGCACTTATATATATTTTTAAAAAATAGTTTCTGAGTGGAGTTAAAATCCAATTAGCTGCAAAATAAAAAATAAAAGAGAAAAACCACACTATTATCTATTGCCTATGAGCCAGTTCCCAGAAAACTCACTGAACTCTCTCTTGTGTTATTATGTGAAGAGATGGAAACAAGAAATACAAGGAAAGGCTGTCATTACAGATGAACTAAATAATAAATATCTGTTCCTGTATTTCCATTAGAATTGGTGGCTTTATCACCTCTCTCAACTCAGCACCCTCTTCTACCCTTAAAATATAAACCACATTTTGTGGCAGATTGTACATAATTTAAAATTATCATGTTAAATACAGAACATTGTTCTTAACTTGTATTTATATTTAAAGTGCTTTGTTTCTGGTTTATTTCTGAAATAGTACTTCTGCTTTTGACAGCCTTTTTTTTCTTTTTTCAGAAATAGCCACTGGTAGAAAAAAAAGGATATTATTGCTTTTCACAAACTTTATCGCACTTCTAATATTTAAAAATTTTCCTTTGTTCATCATGCACATTTGGAAACATTTTTCCTGTGTAACTCTGACATGGATTTAGATGGTGTCCTCCTATACCTAAGGCTGAAAAATTGAAAGACTGTAGAGGGACGAATGAGGGCTTGTGAAGTTGGTGTAAGACAGTTCCTGGTAACATTGTGAACAGGTGAAAAAAATCAGAGAGGGAGGAAAAATGAAGAAAATGAGAGGGTACAGGGGAGACCATTAGTAGGTGGCTGTAGTTGATTCCCAGTATGGATGCCACACTGTCACAGTGCAGGATGATCTTTCAGGGTTCAGCTGTATCTGTGTCTAGTTAATTGCTTCTCCAAGTGGTGTCCCTTAGTGTCCCTTTTACAGTGTAGCTTGTTTAGGAGGCAGAGAGCTGTGGCTAAAGTTAAAAAAGAAATGCTGAAGGCTGGACTTCAGGCAGGCAGTGATTTACTGAAACACAGATCCTGTAGGTCCATGGTCTGGAAGACAGCAAAGGGGATACCTCAGGGCTCTATTAAAGCTCTTGGATAAATGTTGTGAAATCTCTTATGATTTCAAAGTGGGGAAGAATTTGAACCACCATCTTAAACCACCACGGATTTTTTGTTAGGCTTTTGGCTTGTCCATGTGGGTGGTGTGGATTTCTATGGCACAATGAAAGGAGAAATCTTAATGATTTAATGGACTAACCTGTCCTACAGTAAGTCTGTGCTTAGAGCTGGTGAAGAAGTGGAATTACAAGGCATAGACATAAAGAGCATCCTGATGCAGTTTGCATGTGTAAGCTCAGTTTCCAGGAGTTTTTCTGCAGCATGTAGTACAGGGATCACTGCAGGCAGCAGGAAATTGCATGTACAAGTTAATCACAATTTACATTACTGGAAAAATGAGTCAACTCTCATATTTCCTGAAATGTTTTCTCTTCAAGTCTTCAGCTTCACTGGAATCAGTAAGGTTTGTTATATGAATTTAATTAACATGAAAATCTGAATATATCACTTGGGTTAGGAAATAATTATTACGAGCAATTCTACATCATCACTTATGCGTGAGTGCCCCAAAAGGAGGAGCAGAGGGGCTCTGAATAACAAGTGGCTATAATTGCTCTATCTACTTCTATATTAACTTTCTACAACAGTTTTTGGAATTATAAATTGGCTTGTCTTAAAAATTAACATACCCAGGAGAAGGTAATCTCATAATAGTAAAATTTAGCAAAAATTCCTAGTGGTGATAGAATATCTTATTCCAGAAGAACACACTAGGACTAAGACTAACATTATCTTTGAGATTTTCTGCGATTCTCTCCCTAAAATATCTCTCAGAAAATCAATAATTTTCTTAAAGAAAATAAGCAAGTTTCAAAAAGGAAGTCATAAAGTGGTTTTGCATTTTGAGGTATTAATCTGAACTTACAAAACTCAAGAGAAAACAATGTTATCAGTTAAGAAGTAGCTTTTTCTGTTTCCTTCATAGGGAAGTCAGTTTGTTAATAACAGAAGCTCATTTAACAATGATGAAAGAACCTTAAGTAGCTGAAAAACTGCTGCAGGTCAGAGTTTTAGCTAGATCCATATGACAGTTAACAATAAATCAGTTATTACTTTCCCTTCTGGTAGTTTTACACAAAGCAATAACTTGGACCAAATTAAAAGTCATTCAGGTGTCCATGAGTAGAAAAGATGCAGCCACTCTCATTCATCATTTTTGCCCTGAAGGCACCTCAAGTGTTTCTAGTAAGGGCTGTATAAAGTGAAGAAACTACTCTGGAAATTCCTGGGGCTAAGGTGGCTGTACGGGGAAAGTGCTCATACACCCCCATGGATATAGGTAGGAGAGAGCATCTCCCTGCACTACTGACCATCCTCTCCATTGCCACTGACTTCACTGACAGCAGTTTTTATCCCAAGCATTCTCTGAAATCTTAGTGCTGAAGAGCAGGTGTGGATCACATTGGGCTTAGTTTTCCAAGTGTGTTTAACTGTCTGGCAGGCAGGATGTAATATGTTTCACCAAGCTGTTTTGGTCCATTTTTGCCCTGATGCTGAGAGGTTTGGTCAAATCTCTCATAGTAATCCTGCAAGCAGGAGCAATTGATAAAAGTATTCTATGGAGTCTCATGCACTCACTGGATTCCAAATGAGAACTGGTTTTGTTTTTCGGTGTGGGGTTTTTTTTGTTGTTGTTTTTTTTTAAGGGGAAAAAAACCCAAAAACCAAACAACCCAGAAATACAGATTCCTATACAGATTAGACAGTGGTTAAGTGTCTTGCAAATCTTACAAAGTATAATAGCAACTGTTCTTCTTTTGGCAAGATGACAAGAAATAAAACTTTGCCAGTGCTTTTCTTAGTTTGCAGCAAAGAACTTGTTTCCCTAATGTCAACAGCTTACGGAATGGAAAGAAGCCACTTAATCACTTCCAAAGTGTCTATTTATTATGCAGCATGTAGAAAGAATCTGTGAATTTTCTCATCATTGCCTTTGAAATTACCTGTTATAAAGTAAGCTGTGCAATTACTTCTTAAGGTGATAAAGTGCTCAAGAACTCATATCATTTCTGGAAAATGTATCTTAAGAGTCTTCAGTCTTCCAGAAGGTTTTCTCCTATCTCACAAAATTACTTTATTAGAAGTTCAATTAGCATTTATCAACTATGTCTCATCATGATACTTTCAAGACTCCTCTATTTAACATTTAATGGCACCCACTACGTCACCTTAATGAAAGTACACGGGTCACTGCGGTAGTAGACACCAAATGTAGTACAATGCAAGTATCATTATATGGTATTATTGTGTGAGTAAGTACTGTATAGTGCCTTTCAAATGCACTTGAAAAGAAGTTGGAGGAAAAGCGATAGACTTGAGAAGAAAGTACAATGATATGAGGCAGGAGTTTGAAATGTGTTTCTCTCGACATACGCATGTGTCAGTGTCTAGCAAATGTGCTGTCAGGTTGTCTAGGTGATGTTCTAGAGAAAAGGAACAGGATGGTAAGAGTTCCATATCTCAAGTAAGTGTGATTATTTTAAAGAGATTACTCTCTGATTCTAAGAGGATGTTCAGAGCAAACTTATTTGCTCTGAAGAATTTCACTGTGAAAGCTCTCCACAAAGTAATTCTGTACAAAACTGCAAGGGACAGAATGACTCTAAGCACAATTTTGTAGGGCATTTTGTCCCTGAAGTGGAAGTTAACTCAACGTAGAGCCACAATTCAAACTATATGCAGAAGAATCTAATTAATTGAAGATAGTGTTTTGACACCATATGTTTGATCTTGAATATTCAGCAATTATTTTTACCCAGACTCATCAAAGAGCTGAAGTGAAAAACCAATTATATTTTAGTAACACAGAACCACTCGCACTCAGACTTCCTTTAGTCAGTACCTGAGAGCTGAAATAATCTTGTGCTGGCTGTATACTTTTGACATTTTGCAGTATTTGATAGGAAAGTGTTAAAACTCTAAAGCTGAGAAGGGTCAAGGTGAACCACAGAATGTATTTATGTAGTTATTAATTCCAAGAAACCATTTCCAGAAGGAGAACAGACCTGGATATGTGTTTCACTGGTTTTCAGTAAGGTGGTAGGTAACCCATGATAACTGTTACTGCCTCAGCAACCACCTGTTGGGGAATCAAATGGTTTGGGTTGGAAGGGACCTTAAATATCATCTAGTTCCTGCTCACATTTTGAAAAAATGTTGATTTGAATTACAGAAGTAGGTGGGTAACTCCTGGAATGCCAAATATTCTCTATATTCATTCTCCCTCCCTTTGTCCACAGATTTTACGCAATAAATAATAGTGTACAAAATATTTTATTGATTTTTTGTTTCTCTGCAATGTTCTGTGGTCCTTAGGCTAGTGTTCTGGAAAACACAAACCCAAGGTATAGGCATGCAAAAGCTATGCTGAGTAAGTAACAGCAGCAAATGGAAAGATACTTATGACTCAGAAAGATTAATTTTATAATATTTATCTTTGGGTATAATTCATCAATATTCTGTCTATTAGTAAAAATACCTTGTATTTACATTAAAATATCACTAAAATTATTTTTATACTGTCTTTTCATTTACTGGAAGTGGTATTTCCTATACATCACCATTTTAGTGATGAGGTTTGCCCATTGTGATTCAGTGTGCTTGTTGGTTAAGATCTAAAGTTTTATTTAAAAAAACTTTGCCTTTGGTTCAGCAAAAGGGTTTGTTTGAGAAAAAAGGAGAATTTTGGTTAATGCCATCGAATAATTTCCCCTAATTTAATTCATCTACATGACATATGTTTTCAGTGCTTTCTTATAAATAGAAACTTTAATTTTTTTAAGACTGATTTTTTTAAACTGTCTTTGAAGAACAGGAGGTTGACAGTATTTGTCATAAATTAGCAAGACTAGATTCTATTATATTTTTTTATTTCAGTTAAAAGAAAATTCAACAAAATATCTTCTGGTTTTGCTTCTATCTTTCAATGGAATCCCCATTTCCACTGTAAGTCTTCCAGCTGGAGAATGGTGCAAAGCATAATAATAAAATTGCAGCATCATGATAGTCATGAAAACTCTGAAGTTTCTGAGCTGCTCATTTATCATGAGAGCTGTTACATCCCAACACAATGCCTCAACAGTTCAGAGTTCACCTTTCAGACAAGAAAATAAAACCAGGTGTGGAGGAGAGCTGAATTCAGTGTCTAAATCTGTAATACCCTTCTCTGAGACTCTGCTGTCAGTTTCTGTGCAAATGAAAAGGGCTGGGTCCTGTGCTGACAGGAGAAAGTGAGAGCTCTGCTAAATGTAAATGCTGCATTACGATAGCCAAGGAAGCTCTTGAATGGTGTTTAAATATCAATCTAATTTTGGGACCAGGCAGTGAAAAGCATTTGAATTCATCCCAAGTATAATGGGTGCACACCTGTGTATTTTTTTTCTGAGGGCAGACTGGAATATCTTAATCATTTTATTTTGTTCAAAATGGTCTGTATACAAAAGTTATGCAGACAAATGACGTGGCTGTCTGATCTGGAAATTGCGCCCAGCCGGCACACCTCCAACCTGTGGCCGCTGTCTGAGCAGAGCAGCCAGTCTATTAAAAGGATTTTCAAATTATATTTTCTCATGTTTTCCTTTCTTTCTCTTGGTGATTTCCCACTGTAGCAAAGAACTAAGTAGCAAAGGAGTTGAGGGAAGAAAGAATGCACTGCAATGACCAAATGCTTCCCCTAGACTGTACCTTTGTCTACAAGTCCCTTGGCTCCTGCTGTCCCTAGTGACATCCAGCCTCTGTTCCCTCTTTCCTGAAAGGAGGACAGTGTAAAGGACAAGTAGTTGAGCAAATTTCCCCCACAGCTTGCTCATATGCTGGTGGCACTTGATTTTGTACAAGAAGCAGCTGCCCTGTGATCCAGCTGTCCTAGTGGATCACTCCACTGCTCCAACCTGGTAGGGCCAAGTAACACTGCTTTGTGTTTTCTGTCCATCTTTCAACTTAGGAGTTCCCTGGGGCATGGATTCATTTTTTTGAAGAGCAGCCAAGAGGTTTGAAACACTTCAGGCAGGCAGTGTCCAGTGTGATGTGACAAAACACCCTTCTCCGCATTCACAGCATCACCAAAAAACCCAGAAGTTTAAGATGGTTCTGAAAACTGCTGAAGCATTGTCTGAGGAGTTCTGACCACATAAAAAAGGCCATCTTGAGAAGGTGTTTTTTTTTACTTTTCTGCCTCTTGGTCTATATTCTGGGTATAAGAATTGACTTTAAGCACTTCCAAATTTATTTTAGCAAGCTGTTTTGCCAGTGACAATGCTGCCTTCTGCTCAGATTTGCTATGAGCAATAAAATGCACAGCACCATCTGAAAATAAAGTAAGAATCATAACTGCTGCCAGAACAGCAATTCCACAAGCTTCACTGCAACTCTTTTTTGTTGTTGTTGTTGACATTTTTTCTGTCTCTGGGTGTGTGCATCAGAAGCAATTTAATGACTGTAGCATCTGCAACATAACTGAGAATGGGAGATATTCACCTTTACATCGTTATGCTTTCTTTCTCATTGCCTAATCATGGCATGAAGCCATTCCTATTAAAGGAGACTTTAAGAAGATGGAGTTTCAGTTTTTCAAGTTTCAAAATTTGAGAGATGTGATTAACTGTTGAGACAGCATTTTTAAACTTATTTAAATTTGCCTTGAGGAAAGAAGAAAAAGGTGAAAAAATCAGCATATTTCTAGATATATCCTGTAGAAATATCTTCTATCCTTCTGTATTCACTCTTCTCTTTTCCAAATAAATGTTTTAAACTTTTGAAAACATAGTGACTTGAAATCTCTTGGCCAGGGATACACAGCAAGTTCTCTTCATGCCTCTGGTCAGTAAACTCTGTCATATAGGGAGGGGAGCTCTAAATTCTCTGAGTGTGGCCTGAAGTTGGTGGAATTTGCAAGTAACTGCAAAGATTTCTGTGACTGAAAAGATATTGAGATTGTTTTCTCTCTGTACTTCCACCCCATAGGAAGACACAGATTAGTTGAAATTCCAGCCTTTTCAGACCAGAAATTCTTTTTCAATGCATTTGTCATTTAGCAATGCATGGAAAGATTTTGAAATTATGGAAATGCTTCTTCTGAGGTGGTAGTAAAATCACAAAGTCCATTTCTGAGATAATTTATTTTTCAAGTTAAAATGTTCGCACTTAAAGTAAAAAACTGAAATTAAAAAAAAAACCAAACAAAGAAAGAACCTATTCCGTTCTTTCTGATATTTGATTAAAACTAGGCATTTTGTTCCTCAATTGTATCTTTAATCTCTGTACTGAAAATGGAATGATTTCTGGAGCTATTTCATGTGGCATTAAGTGTTGTGAAAATCCAGTTTCTTTTGGGAGATAATCATAAATACCACTGTGGTTGCACTTTAAAATGCCAAAGAATTAAATTATGGGGAAAGATGAAACATTTTGCTGTACATATCATATTCTGAAGTTCAGTAAATGTGTTCATGAGTTCAGAAAGATAATGTAGATTATTTCTAAAGCAGTGCTGTGGAAATCCTACACTTACTGTTTTAGGCTACATGTCCCTTGAAAAGGTGTTGAAAGATAATGTGAATCACAAGTTTTCTTTTGTGCAGAGTACTCTTGATCCCAGTTTTTGCTGGCCTTTCTTTATGCGCAGAAAAGAACAAGAAAAAAAAAACAGTGGGTTTTTTCCCTCCTTTCAGTGAAATGTCTGCTTTAGTCCCAGTTTCTCTAAGCATTACTTTATGCAGGGTAGCTCCTTATCTCATCAGGAATCCTGCAGAAGTAGTGCAATTTCTGGTAACTCAGTTTGATTCTAAAAAATAGCAGTTTGGTGTAGCTCCTGCAGCCCACACTGGAATTTTGGCCATCCACAGCAATCCTGTGTTGATTTAAAGCAATACATTAAATGACCCTTCCCAGTGTGAGGGCAAATGGGGCTGAATGGCCTGTGTCCATGTCCTCTAAACTGTTATCTCCCAAACTGGGTGATCACATTAAAGTGTCCTTTAGGAAGTTGGCCCCAGAGAGTGTTGATACCCAAGCAGGTCTCAGAATCATGTGGGTGAGAATTATTTAGCTAAAACTGAAATTTAGCTAATAGCTAAAAGAGTGTGAGGGTCTAGCAATTTAACAGCAGGGATGGTGGAGTTCCATTGCCCTGGAATATTCTCTGGCATGAGCTCAGGTGCTGGTTTTGGTGTGGGGCATGGGGATCTGCCCCAAAGGACCTGTGGTCAAGTGCCTTCTCGTCTCCCTTAGATGTGTCTTCAAGTACACTGCTGCAAGGGGTGATAGATGGTAGTACCTTTGCTTTTGGATGGAAACTCACACAATTGCTTTTCAAATCTTCTTGTGAATAGCACTTGTGTGACTGCAGATGGCAGGGCTGGCAGAGATGTTTTATTTCATTTGCAGTGAAAGTGTATATCCTGTTCTGCACAGTTGAGAATGAAGCACTGGCTCAAGGCTATGCGTGGTCAAATGATCATCCTAAACACCTGGCCTGCACATGGTAAATGCCCACATTCACCTTCTCTTACCTTGGGCCTCAAACAACAGCTACACTGGCCTGTATTTTATAGGATACACATTTCTGCACAGATTCACTTGAAACTTCAATACAGAATGTTGATTTACCTGTGAGCAGAAGGGAGAGGTGGTTAGTGTGTACCTTGATGAGTGGGCAGTTGGAGGCCTTCTGGACACAGTCTGATCTGGGAATTTATGTCATGCCTCATTCATGAAGTAGCCTGAGATGTTATGCTTCCTCTTTCTGGATCTAGTTTAAGCTGTCCACCTTTCCCTTCTTTTACATCTCTTTTACTGATTTTACATCCCTTCTTTTACTGTCTTACCTGACATTTTGTGGCAATTCTCTCATGATACCTACCTTTATTTAAGACTGAGTATTTTTATCTTATGAACCTTTCATTGGCCCCAGATGACTAGCTTGGCTGGCATTTACTCTTTCTGTCATTCTGTTGTTCATGGCATGGTTACTTTTGCTGAAGGCTGCTCCCTTTAGTGATTAAGTGCTCATCATGTGGTACTCAAAGACCCAGTGAAGACTGGAGAAAAAATGACAGGCAAAAGAGCCTTACTAACTCACCCAGTGGAAAAGGACAACTCAGCTGCTCCCTAAGACCACTCAAAGGGTGGGAGAAAGATTGACCCTGGAGTGAAACCCACTGAGATGAGTTGGTGGGAAAGGACAAAACTGGGGAGAGGGAGGCAGCAAGGTGGACTGAGGAGGAACAAAAGCAGAAAAAAGAAGGAAAAGGCTAAGAAGGAGTTAACTGAGTAAAGGTCAGGCAGCTTGTCTGAGAGAACCCTAGACTTGATGGGTGCAGTCTGCTCTCTGTTTTACTTAAATCTGATTTCTGACTGCCTTGTGTCTGTGCTCTCTGCTCTAGATGTGTATGTGTGAGCACTGGCAAACCCTAACCCACAGTAGCTGCTGAACAGGTGAGGTCTGTGCCAGCAGCAGGAGTGAGCCTTGAACCTCTGGGGCTCATGGCTGTGGGTGCCAACAATTGGAGCATGGCAGGGGCACTGGGAGCTGCTCCTGGAGAGACTGAGAAGGCCAGTAGCAGCAGTGGCCCACATGTGTGCGCCATATGGCACTAGCAGACAGATTCCAGACCTGAGGAGCAGGAGAGAAGGAACAGGACTGGTCCCACCTGTGCTCTCCATGTTCACCTGAGGCTGTGTGAGGCAGTGCTTTCTCTCTGTGTCTGTGGGTGGCTGCATGGGTGGGCAGTGAGAGTGCACATGGGCAGCTGTCAGGAGTGGGTGCTCAGCCTCTCTTGTGCCTGCTCTCAGGGAGTGGGAACAGCAGCCCCACATCCATGGGGCTGAGACAGGAGGGCAGCCCCTGGCTCCCACAGCCCATCAGGTTCAGCTGCCTCTAACACAAATGAAGATTTCTTCTGGCCAAACCCATGAGCACTGTTAACTTCTGTGGATTCCTTGCTACCTTAGTAAGTCAGCTTCTGCCTGTCATCACTCCTAACCCATTTTACCTGCCACTCTTTGTGCAGGAGACTCAGTAGTCTGTTACTTTCTTACTGCCCTGTTGAGGTGTCTAATCATGTCTTTCAAATAGCTATCTGCTTAATTTTCTGCCTGTTTTGTCTTACCTTTCCTCTTTTTTGTTTTAAAAAAGAAAACTGCTGGTGCTAAACATACAAGTAAATTAATACATTTATTAAGAAAAAGAAAGAAGCAAGCCTCTACTGAGGCACCTGGGATAAGTTCTGTATCTACAAGCTTTTCTGGAACACTGTAATTATTATATTTTTATTTATTTGTATGATTTTAAAAAAATTGTTTCAAATTCTCATACAAGTTTGTTAGTATCCTTGATATACTGTTGTACTATTGAACTGAATACTGCAATGTAAAGAAAGAATGCCTTGAGTCTTACTTGCAGACTATTATTTAACTTTTGAACGGCTGGGCTCCTTCCCAGCTATTCAAAAGCCAAATTCTGGCTCCCCACGAGCAGTAATGTGCACATATCATCACAAATAAATTTAAATAGACTGCCTTTGATAGAATAGCAGTGTCTGAAATGTAAAGTTAACATCCAACAAGAATATCTATTGCCTTTAAGAAAAGGTGAACCCTGTGCCTTGGTGAGCCTTGGTGAATGGGTTTTATTCACAGAAACGGCATGGCATAAAAATGAGAAATATGTGAGTCATGACTAAGTGAAAAAAAGTAATCTGGATGTGTTCAGGACAAACTTACCTGTGATGAGAACTCTTTTCATGCTTCACCATTCAACCCAGATTCCATATATTCAGAGAGAAATGTAAGATTATTCAGTGAATACACTGAGAGATGTGGGGGTCAAAGGAGTGAAGGAAAGCGTGTCAGATTTCTATGTAAAGTTCTCAGTCAGATACCAAAAAAATTTATTTTCTGCCTGGAAGCTAAATTGAAAGTGATTTTGCTCCAGTGATTAGTTCCAGTGACTAGAGAAATGTTAGTTTCACCAATTTGCACTATAAGGTCCTGAAGGGAATGAACAGAAGGACTTGAAACTCTGCTGGATCTGAGGGAGAATAAATAATTGCAAGACTCTGGGGCTGCACACCAGGAATGTAATTGAATGCATCAACTTATCTCAGAAAGGATGAGAAGAGTCCTTAAGAAGATAATGCCTTTCAGCTACACCTGTCAGAATTTCTAGAACAGTAAGATTGCCCCTGGCTGTGATTTGCTCTTTATGGATAAAGGTGTATGTGTATATTCTGGTGACTCTTTAAAGTGGTTTCAACATTTCTGCTTTTATATTTTAGAAAACCCGATATGAGTGAAGCTATCAAAGTCAGAAACAAAAGCAATTAGCTAAGATGCTGCAATTCAGCATGATCATAAATCCACTTGGTTTGCTTTGATGGTGATACTGTGGCCCATGCTCTTTTACTTCTCCTTAGACTAATGGACACATTTTGTTTATTATTTGAGTATGGTTAGTAACTAGTATTTGTGTTACCTGAAACACTTATTCCATATGAAATCACATTAAATAATTTAATTGGAAAAATATACAGTACAAAAAAGAGACTGAAGAGAAAGTTTGAAAATGTGAAATCAAGGCAAAGGAGGGATTGGAAGGAGTGCAAACTAAGAAGGAGAGGGAAAACTAAAACTGAAGAAGAGAAAGAGGTGAAGAAAGTCAAGTTCAGATTCCTTAATAAGAGATAAAGAAAAAAATGGTCCAGGCAGAGTCAGTGAAACAGAATCAGTGAGTCCAAGAAAATCACATGGGAAAAGTCTGAAAAGATATGTAAAGGGACAGAAAACCACAAAACATCTTATTTGAAAAACCTTTCATATGAAAACTGGAAATGTAAGATTTTGCACTAATTCATTTGAATGTTCTCTAAAACCAACAAGGCCGGTCTGATAATCTTGATAATCTTTTCAGTACAAATCGATGTTTTTCCTGAATGAGTTCCTGATTTAATACTGCTATGGGGGAAAAAAAAAGAAAAAGATCATATTTTAAAATTTTCGAAGTAGAAGCTCCCGTAAAATTCTCAGCAAATTTTTTTTTACATTTTATTGCACTTATTTTTACATGTCCTTCAGCCTCCAATGATCTAACTTGATCTCAGTGCCCTATCACGCGGAATGAAGAGCCCTCTGTCAAACTTATGTCCTTATGAGGTACTTAAGTTTAGATGAAGTAGTTTCTACGATAATAAAATGTTTCAAGGTTTCTGAGTCTTGTTATAAGGCATGTTTTAGGATCTATTTCATGTCTCCCTTGCCTCCACTTTCATCCTCCCTGTTTGTTGATACCCTTCCTCAAATGGACCCAGGAGTGTCTGGTAGCAGGCAGAGATAACAATCTCTTGGGGTTTTGGCTGAGCATCTCCCAGCTTAAAGACCTAAAGACAGAGTTAAGCTTTTGGGAAAGGACTTGAGTGTACATCAAATGCCGCTGAAAACATCATTGGGTTTCTAGGATTTGGGTTTCAAGTGTCCTGGCTCAGAAATCTCACTGAGTGCCACTTCAGAGCTCCATGTATGGGGTCTCATGCCCAATCTTAGTCATCATTACTTTCGTATCCTACCAAGTTATTATTAAATTACTGTCTTCTAGGATTTGTGTCAAGTATTTCTGCCTTTCATTTAACTGCCAGTTTTATAATTTCTGTTAGTGTAGCCATTAACTTCAACTGAGTTTCATTCACTCAAATATAAATGTCTTTTGTTTCCTTTAGCCTCATTTGCCTGAGATTTTGTCTTTTCAGGTTTTTTTTTTTTTTTTTGTGTGAGTTCACTACAGCTGTGAGACTTCAATAGTTCTAATTTTAATTCACAGTTAAGTAGATTAAGCAAACTGTTACCTTTTAAATTCTGCATATGTTCATGTCCTGTTACTCCCACTATCCTCTTCATGCTAAAATAAATCCTTCACTTAAGTATGATTTTGCTGCAAAGATATGTATTGTATTTGATAGCAAGGTTATTTTTATAACTCCCTTGTCATGCATTCCCTTTATAGAGGATCCAGAGCTGATATTTCAGCTTCGTTCCATAAAAAAGCAAGGATGGAAAATTGCTCAGGTTTGTGAGCTAAACAGCAAAATCCCCAATACCTATAAAAACAAAACAATGAACTAAACATCCTTTTGCAAAACAAAATCATGGGGCGAAATTCAGGACAGAATAAGAAGGAATAAGAAACTTTGGCATGGAAATTTTGCTTAGGGAAGTAAACAAACATATCCTGGGAGGTGAACAAAGGTTCTTAGGCTCGCAGGACAACGGGATTAGGTTTATGGGTTGCCCCTGGGTGAATATGGGAATTATTCTTGTCTACCCTCCCTTAAAAACACTGTGGTGCCAGACTCAGTGAAATGTGTGTTTCAAGGCCAGCATGGGAAAGGTGGGGGCAAGGGGGACAAGCTGCACTCTGTTCATTGCTGCCAGTTTGCTACCAGTCTGCAGGAGGGAAAAGTTGCTTTGTGTGTTGCTTTGGCTACAAGAAGAGTTGAAGGCAAGTCCCTTGGAGCACAGAGTGCTCATTTGCACTCAGCAGGAGAGGGGTATGCTCTTACTGGCATGAGCAAGGCAAACCCGAGGCAATTCTTGACTTCTGCTGTCAGATACACAGAATGAAATGCATGAGAAATGCTGAGGTTTTCTTCTATTTCTTTCCAACATCAGCATCAGAGTCTGTTAATGTCCTTAACAATCATTTTAGAGAGGAAACTTAATGGGGCTTCTATTAATTTTCTATTTATTTGTGGTTTTGACCAAAAAGCCCCCACAAGACCAACCTACAAATTAAGAGGTAGAGTATAAATGTAAGGTTCCTGCTACTTGATATTGCTTATCTACAGAGTAATATTTCCACTAGTGAATCTCACAAGCAATTACAGAATGTAATTGTAGGTACAGATGGAGATCTGCACCACAGGAAACACAAGATAGGCTTCATCTACTCCCTGAAATTCCAGAACCACTGGTCAGTGGCAGAATAAGATGGACCAACCAGACCTTCATGTCTGTGTAGCAATTTTCACCTACACAAGTGGGGGTCTCAGCACTCCCAGAACCAGAAACAAGACTGGTATTAACTACTTTTTCTTGGCAGGTTTGTCTAAGAAGTAAGTTCAATAGAACATAGTAAGCAAGTTTCATCCCTGGGTGGATATGCAGCAAATAACTTATAAGTGTACAGCACTCCAAGTGCTCATGGACATTAAAATGCTGACAGAATATATAGGATGACAAGGTAGGTCATCCAGCTTTGATAAATAAGCAGAACACTCTTAAAAAATGATAGCACTTGGCCAGGGCAAGGTAGTCAGTCAAGGCCTGGCTGCCAGAAGTTCAGCAATCTATCACTTGATGAGAAGGCCTTGGTCACCAGAGGAAGCTGATTAGGCAATCATTGACAAGGTTATAAAAGAGCTCCCTCCTTTAGTAAACCCATCATAGGGAACAGCAGGAGGAGAGCAGCAGAACTGATGAAAAGGCTGCAGTTAACTTTTACCTGGTGAAGTGTCTTCAGGGTGGGTGGAAAAGAGAAAGGCAGAACATTCGGAGGTGTGTTTAGCTTCTGTTTCACTATTTAGTCTTTACTGTCTCTCTCTTAAGGAAAGAATAGCTTTTCATAAATTCTGTGCAAAACATATTTGTGTGATGTGCTTTACCTCCTGTGTCTGAGGTGGTAGCCTATGAACTTGCAGTCCCTTGAGATTGGAACAATGGATTCCCAAGTAACAATGCTGGACCTTAATCACTCCTGGAGCTTTGGAGATCAGACAGGAAGAGCAACCCAAGTGTGTAAGCTTACACTCTTCCTCGTGGTTATAAGGTTTGACTCCTCTAAATAAAAAATATAAAAACTTCAGCTGCTCCTTGCCTATGGTGTAATTCCCACCCATGTCTTCTCTCTCATTGGCTAAGGAGGATCAAAAATAAGCTCTGCATTGAGCTTTAGGCTCATTTGACTTCATTGTGAAAATGCATTTGCTTTTTAATTGCGAAGATTGCTTGGGCTTCGTTCCCTTTCTCACAGTCAGCTGGCTATGACTATAATGCCCTTTTCAGCTGGGAACCAGGAGGTATTTCCCTGAAATGAGGATGGTTGCAGTAGTTTAAATTTCTTTGTGGAAAATGAGTTGTTTTAGCCCAGATTCCACTTCCTATTAACATCACTGAGAGCAATATTAAAGTTTAGATTATATTACTACGAAAATAGCCCTTGTGATTACCCCTGAATAAAACACTCTGCTGAAAGCATACCAGTAACTCAGCAGCCTTGGATGAGCAAAGCCAAAAATACAGCAGCAGCTGTCCCATTGATCAGCATGAACTTATTTAAAAATGTGCAGATCAGATATTTTGTACAGAAACAACCATTTCCCAATTCATTCACAATTACATGGGGGAGTTGGGTGAACTTTGAAATATGTACTTAAAAACAAGCCCCCTTGTCCCCAGCGTGCAGAATTCCTGATAAGTAATTAATTGAAGATTAAGCTCTACATCTTGAAAATATGACAATTTTGCAGGAGCTGAGCATTATACATTATCCTGGGTCGCTTCTATGTTTGTGGCATTTGCTTAAGCAGTCACTGTTTTGAATTCAGATCATGTTATGCGTTCTGGGATCAGTATCTTTTCTAATCTTATTATGCAATTACCTTCTTGACTGCCACACAAGGAAAAAAAGTTACATTTTTGAGCAGAGGCTCTGAGCAAAAGTTATGAGATCTCGGGATTGAAATATAGTCCTGTTATTACCAATGCACTTTGCATTCATTTTCCTTTGCTTTTCTTTGCACAGGTATTTTTGTCAGTCACCGGGCATCTTGTTCCTTTTGCCTACTGATCACAACTGCTTCTTGCATACAACTTCTCTTTGAACATCTATTTCAAACATTCCTTATCTCCCCAAAATATCTGTTTTCTTACCTATGAGTCGGTAGTGCTTATTGCTTTGTCCTTTCCTTCTGCTCTGTCTTTATTTCTCTTGAAGAACCACCTTGGCCCAAGCATGAAAGGGAAGGGGAGGGCAGGATGGCCAACTACAGTATTTTCTCTTTCATTTATTTGGTCAGAATTCCCTCTTAGGCATTTTTCTCTGCCCTATAAGTATCAGTTTTTACAAGAAAAGTCCAGGCTGTGTGATGATGAAGACATGAACATGTGTTCAGTGGCCTCCAACAGATGACCAGGAATACACTTTACCACAGGTGCTAAAGGAACAGTTCAGCTCCCATTAGTAATCCATGTGGGCTCAGGCTTGTGAACGTCTCCAGTTTTCTTCTTTTTTTTTGAAGTCTCTGATAAAAACACAGAAGATAAGCTGTGATTTTGATAATTCTCTTTTTTCAGACAATTATCCCTTAACCGAAAATGTTTGTGCATGAGTCTGTAAATGTATTTCCGCCAGCAGAACCCACAGCTGGTTAGTAAAAATGAGGGGCAGATCTCACTGAAGTCAGCAGGGCTGTGGTATTCAGCATCTCAGTTCCTATGCACAAGTGACTATAAACACCCTAGAGTTACATCCAAGCACTCCCCAGGCTTTACTTAATCTTTTTTGTTTCAAAAGATTAAGTCTGTTCCCCGCTCAGCTAAATCAAAACCTTTAAGCTACTCCTTTTAGAATCCTCAAGCATCTGAAGGATAAATAGCTTTTAGTTCTGGTAGCTCAAGGGTGATGATCAGCTCCTTCAAAGATTGTGTGTGACAGTGCAGAAAATATCTCTATTCTGTCAACTCCAAAATTATCTGCTTGCCTGGAAAATAAAAAACAGCCTCCAAATGTATTAAGAAATTATAAAAATACTTTGGGTAAAACAGGATAAATGATGGATTCAGAGTACAGTAAGGTCAAAATGTTTGCTCAGGAGGGCTGTCCTATTGTCTGAAGCCTTAAAGCTGATGTTACAATTTACGTCCAATGTTGGTGCAATATATGCCCTGCAATAATATATAAAATAAAAATCTGTGCAACATTAGGAGATAAATATTCCACTTTGCTCTTAGTATGCAGGTAAGTTATAGACAGAAAAAATCTGTTTATAATGGATTCTGGGATCTATATGCATAGCTTTTGACCTCAAAGACTGTGTTTTCTTACAAAGCATTTTGAAGACTGAAGCATGTATGTATTGCAACAGAAGACAGCCATAAATAACGGGACAGTTTGATTAAATGACAGAATAGGCTACTGTGCAATCAGAAGACCTGGTCTCCTTATTTATATGAAATACTTGTTTTATGTTGACTTAACTTTTTCTTTCCAGACTAAATGGTGCTAGCAGGTATTTATCTTTGCTTATCACAGGCATTATTCAAAACTAACTTTATTTTGCCTCTGCAAAGCTCCTGTCTTAGCCTGAGTTGCCCCATCATGCTGTCAGGGAGATATTTCTTGCTTGGCATTGTTCATTTATCTCTAAAGTCCATTTCCGCTTGTTTATTATGACTGCTTTGGGGGTTTTTTGGTGCTTTTTCTTCAGAATTTCTGCCTTTCTTCACTTGCTTTACCTTGTTTAGCTGATGATTTCAGTGACTGCTCCTAGAATCAAACAGTCAAGACTTTTTACTCTCTACCCAGAAATTTATTTTCCTGTTTGTTTGAAATTTCTTGAATAACTCTAAATGAATTCACTCATGACTCCCAGCTTCCTGGTTCACCCCAAATGCATTTCTTTGATGTCTCGTTCATTCTTAGTTTAACTAAGGCTTTTCACAACAGTGCTGTGTAGAGCCTGTATGGCACAACATGTTATGTGGAACATGGCAGTGGAACCAGGAAACATTAAATTTAGGGTTTGTTTGAAACTGTTCCAGCTGCGAGTGGCTGATTCAGGACTAGAGAAAGGTAGCATTTGCACTTTACAGCAAAGGCCTATGTTCTTTTTCTGCCTCTGCACTGGCATATTCTTCAGGCTTGTTGCAGAGGTGCAGAACAGGTGTGTGTTCATAGACCACAGATCTGCTTGCTCTGTGTGTGTGGAAATGTTCCCTTGCACTTGCATTTGAAGACTGTGGCACCTTCATGTGTCTCCATCTGCATGGGCTCCAGAGTCTGTGCAAGGCTCCAAAGGCAGCTATCCTTTAAAAAAAAAAGAAATGGTGCCCATTTCCTTCAGAGTGCTGTAAAAGCTGAAACATCTTCTAGGAAGCAGAAACCAAGGTAAAGTATCTTTCTCTGGAAAATTTGAACCCCATTTCTTTTGGATTCAGGACAGCAGTGTATTTGTTGGCACAGATGAGAACAGAATCTAGATTTCCTGTGCAAGTCTTCTGGGAACATGACATTGTTTGGGACAGAGGGAACAAGGTAAAGGAAGACTGTCTGCATCACACATTCCTCTAAAAAAGATTTCTGGGTGTTAGTTCCCACTCTTATTAAAATGTCTATCTTTTTATCCGTTGTCTGAGAAGGGAAATTCCCTTTCCCTGACTTTTGAGGATTAAAAGTGTTGGCTCTTGATTGTGCTTTGCTTTTTACTGTTATGGCTAGCTACATAGGAGTATTCACTCCATTGTATTATCCACAACACCCAGTAGGAGAAGTTGCAATTGCTTGAATCCTCTCCCTGAGTGCTTTCGACACAATGGTTGCCCTAATGCAGCAAGCAGACTAGACAGGAGACCTGCAGAATTCAGCTTGTGCACAGAAAGGCAGAGGACAATTTTGAGCAACTCAGGCTTGTGTGTACTTTGTAGGATACCCTTACCCACACTCCTCTGTATGCAGACTACAGATCTGTGGGACCATGGGCAATTTTTTCTGGTCCCACTTTCTGTGGGAATGAAGGTGCAGGGGGAAGAATTATGAGGGAGAGTCAGGCATGCATCCAGACCCCTGAAGCTGGGAAGTACTCAACAGTCAGAGCTATAAATGAAGGAGGGAACAGAGGGCTATGGCTGTGACATGCTGCAGTTAAAAAATTACTCACTTTTAATAAAATGTAATTCCCAACACGTTTTGGCACTCAACTCCTCCTTATCTAATGACAGTGGTTTGGAGACACACAACTTGTTCTGGTCTGCCCTGACCCACTGGCCCTGTCTGTATTTCCATGGAGGAGCCCAATAATGTGTGTGCCTGTGATGTTACACTCTCTGTGCATTTCCCTGTTAGACCATGCTGTAAATAAGCACACAGCTGGGCAGGCACTGGAATCTCTGTCTCCTGTGACTTTCAATATGCTTGTGTTGCAGGCAGTGGTGTTGGCACTCTCCCTTTACAACAGGACAGTGGCAAGCTCAAAAGCTGAGCCTGAGGTTGTGTAGAATAAAGGGTCTCATGAGTTCCACAGCTGAGCATATTTTTGAATGACAGGCCTATACCAGTCTAGTGAATTGTGTCACTTTGTCATCTTTGAGCAACAGATATATCCAGATTCAGGATAACAACCTTCCACAAACCTGTTTACCCTGGTAAAAGGAGCTATGCATGTTTCCAAATTGCTGAAAAGCCATTTCTCTATGGATGTACAAGATAGTTCAGTTTTAGCTTTTCTTCCCACAAAATACTAATACATACCTAAAGTTGTCTGCTCATTGTTAAGCTTCTGCTTGGTGACTTACTGTCATCCCTTTCTGTTCTTGTGAGAAGTGGAAACTTTGACAACTGCAGCTTAGTCCTTGGGCTCTCTTACCCTCAGCATCCCAGAATCTTTGTTGTCATTCACACCACCTCCCTTTGCACTTTGTCAGGATACACACACAAACTGCACATTGAACAAAATTTTGGGTGAAGGAGGAATGGTAAACAAAAGAAATCGAACTGACCTGCTCTTATTACGTCGCTAGAAAAAGTTTATGTGGAAAAAAGGCAAAACGAAGTGCATAACAGGTTCATTTCCAAGATCCACTCATACTGACTTTTTTTTTGTTAATAATAAAAAGTTTTTTCAGCTTTAGAGAAAAAGCAGTCTAACGAGCAGTATAACATGTCTTGAGTTGCAGCTGTAATCACAACTAAAAATAACTGCTTAAAAGTCAATTCCAGGAAAATCTCACATACTTGGAAAGAAAGAAAAGTGCTCTTTTGCACTTCTGTCTTGCATGGGAACAAAGCTGAACTATGAACAAGCAAGCAATTTATAACACTTCGTCATGTTGATCTGAAAATGTCTGAGTCAGGGTGATGCTGTGTCACCCAAAAGAAAATCTGCTTCCGCAAACAAGATAAATCAAAAAATGCCAAACTGAAGACAAACAAAAAGAGCATTCTCAAAAATATCTCAGAGTGTCCAAGGGAGATGGATGCTTGTAATTTGTGATTCTGCACTAAGAATAATGAAAAAATTAAGGGGCATAAAGCAAGCAAGCAAGCAGATGTTCTGCAGTACCAAAGAGAAGGAATGAAGGATGTTTAGAATTTGGCTTCCAAGTCCAGTCAGAAAAGAGCTCCTGGCAATGGTGCATATCAGTACTGAAGGGAAAGCTTCAGAGGGTATCTTAAAGATCACAGCACTTTTCAGAGAGGAATAGAGGGTGGCATTTTGAGACATGTAATTTAGATTCCCTGAGAAATGCATTCCTTTAAAATTTCCTCTTCTTAACAAGTAGTAGTTATTAATAAATAGCATTGGGACTGTGAATTTCTGGTGCCTCTTAACTATTTATAAAGGAGGGGAAAAAAGCAAATGTGTGCATGACATTGGTTTCTGTAAATAAGGGACTTTGACAGGTGTGAGGACTGACAGATATGCTTACATTTGTTGTATTTTAAGTGAAATGATGAAGTAGGACACATGCAGTTGTAAACAAGATGAGGTCCCTATCTGATGAACAATGCAATGTGTATGGATTCATTTCCTATAAATCCTTTTCATAGCTGCTTCATCTGGGTTGTGTATAAATTAATCAGATTTTTATATAAAGACTTCAGGTTTCAGGTACTATCTGTTCTCCTCTAAAGAGATTTGTTAAGAGGTCTGGATCTCAAAGAAAGGAAATTGAAAACCAGATGAAGTTTTTTTATCATAGCCACAATCCAAAGGCAGCTGCTTTTCCCCTGCCAGCTGGTCAACTTAACCTTCTATTCAAGTTGTCAGTATGCACAGAGCTTATGTGCTCCACCTTCTCTTTTCCAGTAACAGATATTTATCTTCTGGCTTGCCAGCAATAAACACAAAGCCAGACTCTTGGAAGTTTGTATTTGAAGGACAAGAGGAGGTGGGTACAACCTTGGACATAGGATTCTTTTCTCCCCTTTGTCTGTGAATGAGATGCTCCATCTTCAGGTCTTTTCAAAATGCAGCTGTAGAGTATCTTGTGCAACCTGCTGTTATTAGACCCACTATGAGCAGGAGATTGGATTGAATAAATAAATAAGGTTCCCTTACAATCTGCATAGTTCTGTAATTGCTAATAAAACGATAAGTATGAGAAATTTACAATAATTTACCTGAATCAAGTGATGGAACTCCTTTTAAAAAATATTCCATAACATCTGAAAAATGTCCTGCTTATTAATGTACTAAAGCTTTCCTTTGTAAATTGCAAGTCATTAATTCTATTATAGGGCAACTTTCTATTTTGAGAGTCAGTGACAGTTCCCTGGAATGGGGGAAGTAATTAAAACATTTGTTTTTCTGGTTAAAGAATCTGAGAGTCACTGTAATGACTGAAAAAAATGTCTGTCTAGCTCTGCACTGCCATTCTGAAAGTGGTAAATAACAAGAATATGAGGACAAGTGCCTGCAAAAAGCTGGGAGGGTGTCATCCCTGATGCAGAAGCATTGTCTTGAAACATTTTTTTCTTATGTGTGTTCAATCACTTTCTGAGCTAATGTAAAATTTTAGCATTCGCAATTTCCTAGAGTGAGAAATTTACAGCTTATTCAACATTATGTGAAGAATCACCTCTCTTTGGATATTTTGGACACAGCATCTGAGATTTCACTGAATGGCATCTGGTTTTGGTGTTCTTTTCCCTTGGGTAACTATTTACCTTTCCCATAACATGTGGTTTTGCAGATCTCTCTTTTATCTAGCTCATCAGCCATCTTTGTTCCAGGCTAACTCATTCCAGGCTAGTTTTAATGTAGATATCCATATGTGTGTTTGTGATGTCTTGGGAAAGGTGGTCACCACAGCTGTGGGCTTCTGTTCACATCTACTCAACAGCAAACACAGACTAATTTGAGTAGCCTGAATTCCCAGGAGTCAGTGACTGCCAATAGATTTGTATTTATTTTTTGAAGCCTGGCAGGAGGTATTCCCCAGCCCATGAGCCTCCTAATCTTATTTCATTGTGAGAGTTCCCCTGTGTTAGTACAATCTACCATCTCTGAGGAACCATTAAATTCTTCATAGGCTGGCTTCACAGTGGTGGTCTTTGCTCTACAGCACCAAATAGACTTCCCTGTAAACTAAACAAAATGCTTGTTTATTATGAATTAAGGAATCAGAGTAAAACTTAATACATAGATTGGGAAGACAAAAATCAAAAGTAAACAAAATGAAGTTTTACTCTATGCTTGCGAATAAGATTCCTTTCTAGCATTTTTAGTGTCTCTGCTAAAGTGTTTGTCTCATTTCCTCCTCCTTTGATCTGCCTTTTCTTCTTTTTTTCCCTTCCCTTTGGTAAAGCTTTCCTGCTCTCTCCCCTTTCCTGTGTTGTACCTTAACTTGCATATCCCACTTCTCATGAAATGGATAAGGTTTACATCTCAACTAAATCTTGAAACTCTTAATGTCACCCCAGAACTGTCTCGTTTGTTACAGCAGAGATATTTTTTCTAAACATGGTTCTTTTGTAGCAGCCCTGCTTAGGGACTGGGACTCCAGTTTAGATTTTTCTCTTTCTATCCCTGCATGATGAATGCAGCAGCTAAAACATACTAATGAGTGCTGTAGGCAAAGGTCATGCCAAATCTGTGATCCATTACAGCTTTTCATAAGCATTACTCCTTATTGTGAATGCACCATGACTCCTGAAATAAACAGGAGGCTTCTGAAAGTTTTTTTCTTGAAGAAGAATATGAAAACTCTGTAACAATAGAGCACATGGAATTCTGTGCCTTTCTCTGTAGATCATGATTTTTCAGGATTGGACACATAATTAAAAAGCACATCGTTTGGCAGATAATGATGAAATCTGTACTTTTTTTTGTGGGTTTTTTTGGGTTTTTTTTGGGTTTTTTTTGGTCTTTAAGAGCAAAGGAAATACAATTTCTTTTGTTGGCTCAAGCTCAAGCAGGGAGTGCCACAGGACAAGATGGATGAGGGAAGCAGTAATGAGATACATAGGTGTTTATTTCTAGGTCACTTGTATCTGATCCAGGTCAATACCACCTGAAATTTCTTGCAGATTGGTAGCTGTTTAGTTAAACATGAAATGACTTGGCATTGCCTCTACTACATTGTAATTTTTTTTATCTCCCCTAATTTTTGAAGCTGGAATTGCAGACATTGCAAAAATAAAAGCAGATGCTGGTATAAGTTTTCTGCAGTTGAATGGATGCCAGCATTTTATCACAGAAGCAATTCTCTCAGCAAGCACTATCTGCAAGATTGAACCTGCAGCCAGGTCCTAACATCCCTGCAGATATGGGGATTTTTTAATTGCTTGGGTAAAAACTCCTAACCATGGAGTGAGACACCATTTGACATGAAATTTGTTTTTGGAAAGTGGATAGATAAGATCCTTAGCAGCTGCATGTGTATTCTCCATGAAAGTGCCATCTGGGCCACCACTTCATGTGAACCCTTCTGGAGATGCAAACTCCTGGCTCAAAGCTCTGCATGCTGTTATCATAGCAAAAAGCCTAGCCATTCTCAGAGTACTCTTTCCAAAGTTTCAAGGCTTCAAGTTATCCAGGTGTTGTGTGGAGTTTCCTTGAAACCTTATTTGCACTTATCAAAGGTTTACCAATTTGGTTGTATCTGGAATGAAATTTTACTTCACTGAAAAATTTCTGGCCAACTGTTCTCCCAACAGCTTCTGTTTCTAAAGCTGCCTCTATGAAGCTCTAATCTCTCTGAAACTGAAGAACCCAGATGATGGATGAATACAAAATGGTGGAACTAATATGGTGTATGCTAATCTTCTTGGCTCAAACACTAGTCTTTGACATATCACATCCCCTAACCATCATCTGATAACTGCCAATTTTTCCTGGCTGTTTCAGTTGTGAGCTCTTTCAGGCATAGATGTCTGGTGCATTTTTCACACTCAGCACTTTTAAGAACTTTAATAATTTCCCTTGTTACTTCTGTGAAATTCTTGTGACTAAAAGGAGAGAAGATTTTGCTCTAGCTTTGTGCTTCAACTCTGGCAGCACTCTGTGCCTTTCATCCAGGCACATCCCATTTACTCACCCCTTAGGTAGATTAGATTCCAGGAGAGCTAAGAGAATATCTATAACAAAGGATTAATATATGACATGTTTTCCTGATCTGATATGGAAGAACATTTTCTTTAAGGCTTTCTTCAGGTACAGTTTAGATTTTTTGAGGTCCCCAGAGCTACCATTTACTCCCCAGAGTAGACTCAGTTTGCTGACATCTATGTGGAGTTCTTTCAGTGTACCAAATTAAAAACCAAAAAAAATAAATAAAAAATCACTGGGTATTACCAGTTTAGAAATATTCTGCTCTGGTAGTGAATACAAAATGGCAATGATCTCCTCTAAAGTGTATCTAAGGATCCAGAATTGACATATTTTACAGCACTGACATGTTTTACAGCAGCCCAACCATGTTGATTTTGTTAGGTTTGCATGTGATTTACCAGGTGTTTGTCCTTTCACAGGGCAGTCTGCGCAAGCAAACTCAGGCACTATCTTTGTGCTCTTGTTTCTCAGTTCACAGGTAATGTGAATCAATTGCAATTGATTTCTCACAGGGAATTTAGGATTTCTTAAATGTTTGTAGTAGAGGGTTAATAGGGCTAAAGGGCTGTTAAAAGTGATTTTGTGCATGCACTGAGAACAATAACTTTTGTTCTCCATTTTTTTAATTTCTTCAAGACCAGGAAAGCGCAGAACTATTTTACTTGGTACAAACAGAGCAGAAATCTTAATTATGAAAGAAGACTGTGATAAACCAGATATCTCTGCTTTAAAAAAGTGGTTTACAATTTTCAGAATGTGTAGGAACTTCCAGAACTGGGTAGAGTTGTATGCATCAGGGTCACAGATATGAGAGGAACTGCCTGTAATGGGGACTATCACTGGGCACATAGGATTGTGCCACACAGTTCATCTTCCCCAAGATAGTTTCAAATACCTGGAGCCAAGCATAGTTGAACTTTAAGAAAGTGATGGCTGATTCTAGATGGCCATGATCTGACAGAGAGTATTTCAATGTTACTGCAATTCAGCATGCAGAGCAATTTGCAATACCCTGCAAGTTCCTTCATTAGCAGAGGTGAGATGCACATTACTGGTGCTGCCAGGCTGTCTGATCAACTCTGTACAAATGAAAGGAGCAAGGAGGGTGGTGTCCTAGCTGGGGTGAAGACCTTGTGGCATTATTCAAGGTTTTGGTATCTATTTCAGGACAAAAGCTGCTTATAAATGTGTCTTGGCCAGTGACCTCCTAAAGCACAGCTGTCTTAACCATGGTCTGGCTCGTCTGGACCCTGTGGGCTAAGCTTTATGTAAATATGTTGAATCTGATAAAATATCAAATATTCAGATGTCACTTCTGCTCTAGAGTGACTTACGTAATTATTTTAAAAGGTAGAACAATAAGAATCAGATTGCTGGGGAAAAAAAGTGAAGTCAGAAGAGGGCATAGAGTGTTCACCTTTTATTTTTTCTTGAAAGTCTGACCTCTGCAAATTTTTCTAAATTTATATATGTGTCTTAAGCCAGAATATTGTCCTGTGGAGTGCATAACTAATTCAAACGTAGGACAGAAATTTAATAACTTGTTCTCTTCCACCCTCTGTAGGTAATGCAGTATAATTATTAGAATGTGGTATAAACCTCAACCTACACATATGTTCAAACATTTATTGGAAACACTTTGGTTAATAGTCTTACTACATGAAGGGACTTCTCAGTATAGCTGTGACCAGAGTGCTTCTGATTAATTTCAGTGAAATACAAGTCAAGTCAGAAAAATAGATGCATTAAACAAATATATCATATCTTCATTCCTCATTTTCTCATTAGCCACTGGATAACATTTACTGTAATATCATATTTTATTCTCTTCCAGAAAAAAAGTACATATTTTTGAAGAATAAAGAAAATTTATGTTTAGCAGAGGTGTGTTGTTGAAGTCAAAGATAAATGGTTCAAATTATTAGGCCTTGGCTCTTCTAACTTAATAAATAAACCATAAAAACAAGATGACAAATAATAACTCAATCTGCTGAAAATTGGATCCTTGTAAACAAAAGAAAAAGATGCCATAGTGCAATAGGCACTGCTCTTCCTTGAATATGAGTTGTTGCATTTATCAAGCTGGCAATAACATACCAGAGCATAAGGAAGATGCATTCCTCATATTATTAATGGTTGTAGTGTAGGTAATGAATACTTTCCTGCAAAATAAATACAGTAATTATTTTAATGAGTTGTTGGAAATTTTTAATTGCATGCAACTTATGTGTGTCTTTTCAGTTATGGCTGTTTTGCTATCATGAAGCATTCACCTTCAGAAGAAAGACAGTAGGAAAGCTTCAAGCAGACAACAAATATTTTCAGGAGAAATTATTCCCATTTTACACCTAAATTGTGAAGGATATAGCTGATGAATATGGGAGCCTGCTGGTGGGATACATGAATGCTCAGGATGGTGACTGGACACCAATGGAGAAAGTAGTGAGAGGGGCAAAACTGTCTTGTTTCTGGGAATAAAAGGAAAAGGAATTTATTTTAGATTAAAATAATCAGTCCAGGCTGCAGCTGGGCAAGTCTTTATCTTGCCAGGGAGTACAGCTTTGTGTGCTGCTTCCACCAGCCATGCCAACCTGCTGCCCACTCTGGGGCCAACCCAATCACCAGCCTGCAGCTGGCTTTGTCTTGGATTTGCACACTTTTTTTTTTTTTTTTTTTTTTTTTTTAAATTTGAATAATCACTGTGCAAACATTAGCAAAAACTTCCATATGCCTGCTGAATGTGATACTGTGCATTGGTTATTCTATCTCTGGTTCTCAGCATAAGGACAGATCAGTTTGACTTCTAGACATAACATGCTACCTAGTACTTCAGAAATCATCCTGAAATAATTTCAACCTGTTAAATGAATAATTTCCATTTATTTAAAGAACATCACCATTTACTTATTTTGTCTTGTAAATCTAGAAAGTGCTTTGAACTTTCCAGTTTACTATTTTATCCCTTTCAATAAGAAGCAGGAAAGAAACTTTTATATTGACTTTTACATATTGATGTCTTTTCCTGCTGCTTACCTGCTGCTTACCATTAGTTTAAGCAAATGAATATGATTTTGCTTGTATGGAATTGTTTTTCAGGTTCTTCCAATACTTAGAGAAGTTAAGTTTCCTATTACTTTTAAACGGGAGGAAATATCCATCTTCTACAGACATAAAAAATGAAAACCTGTGAGATTGAATATCACTGGAGAAGTGTATTGCAGGTAAAAAGAGTGCTTGCATTGCCTGTTTTTCACTGTTGTGTTTTATGGAGCAGCACTCCAGCTTGCTTTAATCAGTTTTTACTTATTTTTAGACATGTAAGTGCTCCACATCGTCTATGCATTTGAAAATTCAAAGACTGTCTGATGGGCCCAAGGGGAAGGTAAGGGCATTGCTCCACTGGCTTTTGAGCTGGGATTTAAGTCCCAGAGATGTTTAAAAATCCTTATTGTCTTATATGCAGCCTGCAATTCTTGCCATCAATATTTTTGAAAAACAGGTGAGCTGAAATGGCTCTCTGCCTTAAAGCTGAGAGACAGGACATAAAAAATCTTGGTGAGCATTGGTGAGCAAGGTCTGTGATAATGGACACAGTGAACTGTGTGAATATTATTGCTTGGTGATGTTACTTGTTTACATGTTGTCACAAATTCTGTGCTGAAACAAAGTGCCTGCCCCAAAAGGTGCCCAGCAAAAGGACAGAGGGAGATTCCTCTAATTAAATACAACTCATCCTTGAAGGAAATGGAGATGAGCAGGTGGATTTTAAAGAGGGACTTGAATTATCATTTAGGAAAACTCAGTTTAACAGATTCTAGGGAACAAAGGAGCTGTGCAAAAGGTGTGAATTCTGCAACAGACTGAGATTTTCTCTGAAACATGCAGAATCCAAGAAGTGCTTCTGTGTTGCCTATAAATGAGATACAGAACTAAGCCCAAATTAAAAACTTTTCATTACATAAATCAATAATGTACAAGGTGCATCAACAAATTGTCGATAATCCTTGGTTTTCATGTAGACTGCAAGATGCATAGAAAGCATGGTCATGCTACTGTCTTAAAAAGGGCTTGCAAAAATTGAATGTTATAGATTTATAATTCTTACTTACTTAGCTGATTACAAGAGTGCAAGAAGTATGAAGGAAAGTTTTCTAAATCCATGTAATTTTGTTTCTAAGATTTTATAAGATTATATAAAGAATCAAATTAACTGGTGATTAAATTAAATAGAATGCTCTGTTTATATTCCTTATTTTCTTCCTCTCTGAAAGTCTGTGAATTTTAATTGGCCTATGAATTTTTTCTTTGATTAAAAGCATATAATAGGGTATGTCATGTTGTGTCATTTCCATTACTCATAAAAAATTGCTATTGGAATACTTAGGGCCAAAATATTTATATTTTTAAGAAATTATTTATTGTCTTGGTCATATTTTCTTAGGGCTAACAATTTTGCAAGTTGAATTTTAAGACATCTTAATTTCTGCAACTGAATTTATTGACTAAACAATTTATAGTGGCATTATGTTGGCTACTAATTAGAAAATACCTGGAAGCACTCTTCCACAGCTTAGCTACTTGGGACTCCTTATATTGATCATGAACTGAAAGAGATATGGAGAGGAAGGTGCTGAGCTCCTCTCCCTAGAATCCAGTGATAGGATGTGTGAGAATGGTTCAAAGCGGTTCGGGCTGAGGTTTAGAGTGAACACTAGGAAACATTTCTCTACCACAAGGGTTGCCAAGTTCTTAGACAGGCTTCCTAGAGAGAATGCGCCAAACCTGTCAGTGTTTAGGTGGTGTTTGGACAATGCCCTTAATAACATGCTTTAAATTTTGGCCAGCACAGAAGTTATTGGGAAGTTCCATTCCATTCCATTCCATTCCATTCCATTCCATTCCATGGGATTCAGATAAAAGATTCCACAGTTTGTTTAGGGTTAAATGGTAGCAAAGGCTTTGCTTTTATGTCCATCTGGGTAGTTTGATCAATTTTTTAAAAATGCAGTCTTTAGACCTATATACAAAGTGTAATGAACAAAATTGCATCTGTCCATACTCATCAATATGTACAGATATCATACTGGTATTCACAAATTCTGTAAAAGAATACAAAAATGTTATTTTTGACTGCTTATATACAGATAGTTATCTGATTTGCACTAAAATGACTACTATTCTGTACAGATAGGCTTTTTACCCTTCTCAGGTGACATGAGAAAAGTTACAGCTTCTCTATAAGTCTAATAATTTTTTCTTTTTTAGGTGTTACATTTTTTCTTCTTTGTGAAGAAGCTTCCAGGGACAAAAAAAAATTAAAAATTTCTTTTTACCCTGTCAGAATGTATTGATCCTTCCTGAAAGCCATCACAGATAGCAGTGTGTCATGTGCTGTCTTTTATTACTTTTTTACTCCATCCTTATCTTCAACCTGTCCTAGTAGAATTGTACCAAGTACTTCTGTGGTCATTATTTTACCATATAACAGAGCAAATTATTACAGGTTTTCTTGCAGAATTTACTGTGTAAGTTAATTACTACTACGGCCTGGCCTGGGGCTAGATGAATCAATGTAATAAGCTTTATCCACTGGGTTTTTATTCAGACGTCTTTCTTAGTTTGTCAACAGTTTTAAATCTGAGAATATCTCATAAACAGGAGGTTATGTGGACTGTTTTCACCCTGACTGAATTTCTGCATTTCTGCACTTCGTTAAATCTTCACATGAAGCTTACAGCTGGAGGAAGTTTGAAATGCAGTCGCGATGGTCTGACTTGAGTTTTGCAAAGTCATTAATATTGCACAACTTGGTTGAGTTCAGATAGGTTGTATATGTACTTAAACTTTCATGTGTTATATTTTATTAAGGTTTTTTTTGCAAGTCAGCAAAAGCTAAAAGAAAAATGGAATGAAAAGTTATTCACCATCAACGAGGGCATGTTTACATACATTTGTTCCTGAACAAAAATAAATGAAGCATTGTTAATGAAAGCTAAACAAGCTCTTACAGCAAGTCAAATTAATACATTGGAAAAACTATTATTCTGGAAATTTACACTGTGATAGCAGAAAACTGATGGCAAGCTAGAGCTGTCCAAATCCTCTAAAAAACTGTTCAACATATTATCATGCACAATTTGCTTTCCTAAAGTGTTTAGGTAAGTTGTTTTAGGTGCCCATGGGGCAAGCTAGTTGTACATGCATCCAGCTGTTAGAAAAAGGAAAACCTTTAATGGAAAGGTAATTCATCACACAAAGGTAATCCATCACATAACTAGAACAAGATTTATATTATTTATATTCATATCTGATGTTTTTCTAACCAATTGCCTTGCTAAAGACAGTCTGATGGTATGAGATAATCACTTTTTGAAATAGTTTTTGAATTGTTTTCAGATCCATTTCTTTAGCTGTAAGTTTTTCTTCTTAGGAAAGGTTCAAAGAATTGTTACTTTTATTAAAATGAAAACTACTTGTGTGGAACATGGTGGAAAGGACTAGAATCTCAGTCCTAAAACACAGAATTAGATAGGTTATGAAAGGGGACAAGAAGGAAAATTCTAAATTTCAGAGTGAGATTCCAGACCTGATCACTTCCAAAGGACAGGTGGATCCATGAGCAGCCTATTGTTTCCAAAAGCTGTTTATCACAAACCTAATATGAAGGGAAGATTTCTCAGGAAAAAAACCCCAAAAAACAACAAACAACTGTCATGCAGCTCCCCTAATAGTTTGGGTTTCTTTTAATTTTCCTGCTTATTTTGAAACCATCAGATCCAGGTGCAATGAAGCTGGAGGTGATATTGACTGAATGGAAAATCACAGTGGAAGACAATTTGCCTTAGAGGTCCTCAGTTGCCTGAGTCATGGGTGGGCTGAATTTTCACGAAAATTAATGGGAATTTCTAATCCAAATCTCAGAAATGTAATTTTTTTAAGTATCTCAATATGTGCTTCTGCAGATGTTTTACAGCGAGGCAAGGACTACCTTTACTACCTGCTTGTAGCTGATGGTGGTCTGAGGTTGGTTATGCCTCCCATGCAGGTCAATTGTATTTTAAAAGTGAAGCACAGGCTCTGCATTCAACCCAGCAGGGTACATTTTTAGCAAGCTAACTGCCACCATTCAGGCATACAGCAAATCAACAAGTCACTTTTGCCATGTGGTGCCATTTGGCAGGAGTTAAAATACAGCTTTTGAGAATGTGAACAGCTGTTTGGAGATTATTTGTTATTTTGCAGAACTATGGTTGTATGAACTTACATAAACCCTAATTCTCAAAGACATGCACCCTCAGCTGGGTAGCAGTTTCTAAAGTGTCCATGACCCAGTGGCTTTGAGAAGGACTTTTGCTCTTAAATCATCCATGCGTTTTTGAAAATACAATCATATGGTGCCTAAATGTAAATTTAACTCCCTATTTTTTAAAAATCTGCCTTCACTCCCTTAAGTCTTGGATGAGACTATTTTCTCTTTTAGCTTCAAAGTGTAGATCTGTGGGGCTTGCAGGTTCTTCTCCTAGATATCTTCCCAGATTCACAGTGATAATTGTGCATTTGTTTGTACTTAGCAGTTTTTGCCAGATAGGTTGAGATGATGGCATGCTTTTTCAGTGTCTGCCTACATATTTTAATGTGAATTAGTCAGTATCTACCCTCCCAGCTCTTAATATGTACATTCGTGATGGCCCTTCCAGTCATTTAAAAAGCCATCACTTGGTAGCCTTCTAGGCAGAAGCAGCATAGGAATGGAGGATGGGAAGGAACTGTGGGTCGGTAGCTCAAGTCACCTGCCAGCACCTTCTGAAATCCACCTAGAAAATTTTCAGGCTGTATCTTAGAGTCTGGATAGGTTTTCTTATTATTATTCATTCTATTAGGAAGCTGTTACAAAATGGTGTGTTTGAAAAGTTATCCTTTTAATTGCCAGTTGGAAATTATTTATGGTCAGTTCAGCTGCCAATGTTGTAAATACACATTTGCCGTGGTATTGATTGCTATTTTAAACAATTTTTTTTCCTGTCTGGTTTGTACCTGGACATGTTTACAGAGTAATTAAATGTTTCTGTTTTATGAGACTGAGAAAGGTTCTTCTCCATTTATTCTATAACTTATTCCCAGGCTTATTGATTATGTGCCTATTCTTGGAACTCATAAGCTATGGTTTTAAATACATTTGGATGTAGAGGGCTTAGGACCCAAGCTGTCTGGCTAGCTGTGGTGCTGCTTAACTGTTGGGCTCTCAAGGGAATCAGAAGGGAATCAGTAACCACTTTTCTAAAGAAAGAAAGGGACTAGTAGTTTGAATAAAGAAAAAATAAATGTATAAAAGGATGCTTTTGAATACTGATTTCTTGTCGCTGTTGAGCAGCTAGCAGAGTAATGAAGGCATCAGTTCTCAGTGGCAAGAAGGAATGACCTTTATTGTTTTGATTTCATCACATATATAGAGTTTTCAAAAGTCACCCAGATTGGTCAGTCAGAAGCCTTCCCCCAGGCCTGATTGGCCAGGCCTGCACTGCCCAAGTTCTGGGACACTGTTCCCATAACATCCAAACTTTATCTTTATTTACAAAACACAAGAAAACTTCTCATGGGAAAAACCTGTGCTAGCCACAATTTCTCACAGATGGTAGGGTACAGACAACTAAATGGACAAGGGATCACAGCGGTGAATTTCAGGCACATTCATTCTTCCATTCATCATTTTGTATTGATTAATACAAGCATCCCACTGCTTAGCTGGCTGGAATTCAGAATCACATCCAGCTCCCTGTCTTCCAAGGAACAGAGAGTTTATGCATTTATTGCAGTCTTGTGAATTTGATTTATGGACTTGGCTATCCAATTTGGTCATTGTATCAGATATCAAGATACATGAATTCCTGTTTGGATATCACCTTCTTGTGTGGGCCCTGCACTAGGTTATTTAACCCCTCTTTGGGGAAGGCTATTTTGACATGCTTCTTATTGTCTGTGTGTTAGCATTTGAAGAATATTTTGATGTTACTTTTTTTCCTCTTACTTCTTTTGCATTTCTCATCTACATAGCATAATTGGTGAAGACCAGCATTTATTATTTTGAAAGATTTCTATTACTCGCTTGTTTCCCAGAATATTCCCTCAGGGCACAATCCATTTAGTTCAGTCTGTAGCCTTGTTTACAGACTGAAAGTGGAAAATGATAAATCAATTTGAAGGGAGACAAGGAGTTTAGCTGTTGAATTTTATTATTTAATTGTATGTCCCTACACAAATTGCTCTGCTTGGCGAGAAAATTCTCTAAACTTGTGACAGTGATGTTTGGGAAATAGGGGGAGTTGTGAGACTAATGACTATCTAAGAATTGGCTGAGAATTTGCAAATGCGAAGAACTGTGCAAAATTACAAAAATTTACTTCCGTGGGATAACTATGGCTAAAATTTGTTTTGTTTGTAACAGAATTGATTCATATACTTGCTGTCACTCTTTTCTTAGTGTTCTAGGCCTTGCTTATGAAATTTGTACACATTAATCCTGTTTAGAAATACCTAGAGTGATTTCTACTGTGTTTGAAAGCACTGAAGTAGTCTTCTGCAATGCTGCCCCTCCTAATTATGTAGTACTTGTAATTCCATGGTTAAACAAATATTACTTACACCATAAAGTAGTTTATTCTAGAACTTCTGAAATTTCGTCTTTCTTTCTTCTATAATGTTGGTTTTAGTATTGTGGATAGAAATTACATTAGGAATAAAAGGCTTATGTAGAAAACACATACTAGAGTGTGTGAAAAGGCTTGGAATAGTCTATTATCAGAATTACAGGCTTATGCATTCATATGTCAAAACATGATCACTCTGGGTTTACATCATTGCAGTTCAGTGCAGAATTCATCTGATGACTGCTTTGAGCCTGAGTGCAAATTTATGAACCTTCACAAGGCACTGCAGTGAAGGAGAGGTTAATTAAATGGCAAAGAGACAGTAGTATGGAAAGATGAGAAAACTCGATTGCTGTTTGTCGCTGCTTGTAACACTTAGTTGTCTATTAGTTGTTTCAAAGTAATAAAAATAATGAACCATTACCATAAAAATGAATCTCATTGAGGCAGTGCTACCAATGGAAATGGACGATCTTTGTACCAGCAAACTTCATCAAACCCTGAAATAGACCGTAACAGGAGAATTGACATGTAAGCAGAAAAATTTTAATTTACTTCCACTAGGACCACAAGTTTTCTGATTGGTGTGTGGAGGTTCAGCAGCTGCTTCTCAACAGCCCTTTGTACGTCAAAGCTGTTCCTTTCCTGCAATAATCTGAAAGATCATCATGGACTACCCACGTTTGAGCTGAGAGGCCTCTCTTGAACCCAGAGAAAATTCACAGAATCTAAACTGCGTGAGAACATCTTGATTTAGCCCTACCACTTCAGAGAGCTTAATTCACGGCATGACTATTCTCTGCAGGGAAATCAGAAGGCTTTTACTGGTTTCTCTGATTCTTTTCACTGAGACAGACAGAAGCATCCCTGGGTGAGGCTCTTTACAGCACATGAACATAATGATGCTGCCTCCAGATGGATGCCAGCATTGCTTTAGGGAGCTGCATTGTGCTGTGGTGGGTCTATTAGCTCAGTCCATTTCCTGCTCTTTATTCTACATTGGTGACCATCTTTGTGACACATTTATGTTAAACTCTTTTATTTTTCTGCCATCTTCAAGCAGTAGTAAAAGGAAGAGAAAAACAGCAAAAATGGCATTAGTTTTAGTCCATATAAAACCTACAAATTAATTATTTCCTAGAAACATAGGAATTAGAGATAAACTGGGTTCTGTGTAGAGTGATTTCTCTTGGATAGCTTTGTAATTTAATTCAAATTATTCTTCCTTCTCTGAGCTGCTGACATGACTCAGGGTAGACTCCAGTAGAAAGCCCCATGGTATAGAGGAGTGGAAGACAGTATGCCCAGAATTAAAATCCTGGAGATCACCTTTAACTTGGCTAAGAAATTTAAGATGTCATTGCATTGTGGTGTTGTTGCAAGCTCTCTGTCTGCTTCCCAAGTCAAAGATCAGTTTTTTGTTACTCTTAATATTCAGGGTCACTTTATGTGTTAAAGAGTGATGTGATCTGACCTTATCAAACTGGTTGTTCTTTTAATCAAAATTGTATTCAGCTCCCCATGTTCAGCATTTCCACTTTATTAATCTTTTTTGCTGCCTCTGGAGCCTGGTATGCTCTTTGTTATGCATTTGAGAGCACAGAATATTTGACACGAATGCAGGAGTGCTCTGGTGGAGATCAGTCATTTTAAACATCACCTCTTAGCATAACTTAATTTCATGCTGCTTTTGCATCCTACTGTCAAATCTGCTTAATACTTGTACTTTAATTTTGCTCACATTTTTCTCCTAACTATGTTTCTGCCAAATGTAGTCTTGCCATTAAATTGGTAACATGTGCTTTAATCATTGCTTCTAAAAAGCAGTGAGAAAGATTTGCTTCCTGAAATGGGTTATTACTTCCACATTGGATACATTAACATATATAAGCCATTAATATAAATTTCAAGGAACCAGGAATTATAAAATTTATTGAAAATCACATGGACTTTTTTTTTTTTTTTTTTAATTCTGGTCAAGGTGTATGATGACCTGAGGCTTATGGGAGTATTGGAACACTCCCATATTTAAATTTGTCCAGCTTAAGGCTTTCCTGGCTTCATATGCCATTTTATTGGCCCACAGCATGTTCTCAGGGAGCAGTAAAAGAGCAGGACAAACATCTTGCTAAGTTTCCCAGCCATAAAGTTCCAGTTTCAAGACACTTGCAGTTTAAAGGTTTGTTTTGGGCGCTCTGGGCAACCTGATCTAGTCGGTGGCATTGCTGCTCATGGCAGGGGGATTGTAAACTGATGATCTTTAAGGTTCCTTCTCATCCAGACTATTCTATGACTATTATTTTGCTTTGGTTTTGTGGTTTTTAGCTGTTTATTTCTCTACGTTTTTCTAAGTTTCTCATAATTTTTAAACCATGCACTTTTGACATCTGTTCAGTTTATGGCAATGTGTTACATAATTTAACATCTCATGGTGTGAGAAAGTCTCTTTTGTTTTGATTTTGTTTGACTGTTTCTTGATCACTGAAGTGGCCTCTAATTTCTCTTTTGATGGTGAGCAGTCATTTTGTATATATACTTTCTCCAAACTGTGATTTCATGACCTCTTATCACATATTTCTTTCCCTTCTGTTTTCAGTGACTCAAGACTTCTGAGAGTTCATTGTGTTTAATGGAAAAAACCTAATAATTTACATTGGAAGGATGCAGAGGAGCAGCAGACTTGGATGTAATCTGTACCTTACAATATAAAATTGGTTTAAACAATGAGCTACCATCTGTTATTTTCTGTTATATATTTATTCTTCTATTTATCCAGAGGTCTTGTTGACCTCTGGATATGTGGGGGGCTGTGAGAAATATCACAGTGGACATCGTTTTTGTAATCTCTCTGTCAATTCATACTAGTTCATTTATCAAGTTCATAGTGTCATTAGATAAACAATTATGATCAAAAATTGCAAGAAATTTCTGAGATGTCTTCTGGAATTGTTTTTGAAGCCCTACAGAAATCTTTAAATATAGTGAATGTTTGCATAAGACTTATCTGTGGGATTGATCTTAGATAGAAAAATATCACTTAAATATGGTGGTATGACTGTGAACAATCACTTTTGAAAATAATGGATCAAATTGACATATGCTTCAGTAGTATAGGGACATCTGCCAGAAAATGCACTTTTGAACTTTGAGTTTGTTTGATATGGGCTAAAATCAGCCTGAGTAGAAGTGATAAGAATTTACTTCACTAAAATAGGCTTCATTCACTGATTTTACTAGGAAAAAAGCATTTTGTTATTTTGATATCAGCTCTCACTTGTGTTGATTTCACCAAGGCTGAGATAACACAAACCCCAGCCAACCTGCATCCATCCAGATCAATACACCACAGATAAACTGTGGTTACACCACCTCCTGATGAAAAATGAAATGGAGCCATGCTAATCTATTCCTGGATCCATACATCAGTCTTCTGGCTGAGTAAAACAATAACAATTTAAGGGCACACCAATGTAAACAAATCTTTATAGCCTCATCCTTTCAACAGCTCTGCCACAGGCAAGGTATATTTTTCCCCAGGAAAGGAAGTGCTGGCAAGGTTCTGCAGTGCCACTGTGTTTCTGTTAACTTTCCCTCAAAGATGTAAAGCCTTGCATCTTTTTTTAGCTTTTTCTTTTGCACAGTATTCTTCAGTCTTTCAATATGCTGTGATTTATGTAATCAATCCTAATTAACCAGCACAGCTTGAATGTCAAATTATGACTGTCTGTCCTAAAATATTTATGAGATACCTTGCTGCAGAAGGGGAAACCCAGTTGTGAAATGCTGTTGGCTGCAGAGATTCTGGATTCAGCTTTTCAGCCAGGTGTTAAAATGACAGAAGAGCCCTGCACCAGTACAAGAAACAAAAATAACCTGGACAAAATCTTGTATGCACAGGTAGTGCCTAAGAACAGGTGAGAAGTGATGTTAAATTAATATATAGCTTGCTGTGAATTAATAATGTAGTTTTACTATGAAAAAATCACATAGTCTATAAAATTCTACACTGTGAAGGAAAAGGGACAAATTTAGTTACCACTAAATATTTGTTCCATTCCTGTCAAACAAACCAATTCAGCCTGTTTTAATTTAACTTTACTACTGAGGCAGTAAAGTTAAATCATAAACTGTGTTTGGCTTATTGCAGAGTTGTTTGAAAATTGGTTTTTGAAGTCTGCAGATAGAGGGAAAGCATTCCATACATTTTCATTATACGTTACTTGCATTCTGAAATTCAAGACATTTCATATTTATTGCAACAAATGCCACAGTGAAGCAGTTATTGAAACTATAATTGACAATATAGTGCAGAATTATTTACATTAACAGATGTTCATGCATATGCTGTTTATTCTCATAAAGAGAAAAAACAGTAAAACAGCTCTCGTGCTTTTATGATATTGATTTCCAAGGTAGTGAAGTGGTTATATGTACTCACAGACAAGTGTACAGATGGTAAATGAGCCATCAGTCCATGCTTCATTTGATCATAGGTGAAACCACTGGGATTCCCTTCTGAGAGTGCTTGTTTCCCTGTGTCCTTAAACAGAGCCTAGGGTGGGAGACTGGGATGTAGGCATGTCCCTCTAGGTATTAGTAATCTGAGATCCCTGGCATCTATTCAGTGTATGCCATTAGTGTCTCTTCCCTTTGAAGCCTTTTATCTCTGAAAGTTAAAGATATCTGACTTCTGTGACTGTTTTCCCAATAAATTCAGCTCTTTCTTCTGCACCCCAGAGGATACTACAATTTCCTCTCTAAGATGTTTTTCATTCTCCCTGTCAAAACCAATATTTTTTCCTCTCTTCAATTTTTAAAATGTTTTTGCTGTTATTGTTGCTATTGTTTAGAGATCTATATAATATATATGGTCAGCAAACTATTTGATCTCAGGGCTATATCACCAATTATGGGTTTCATATTAGCAGATAATGTTTTGCTTAGCTTTTCCTGGATACAATTGTAGAGGGATTTTAAATCTAACAACTGTCTCTTGTTGAGGCATGGATTTATAATGAACAATAAGAATGACAGACCTGTTCCTTAGGAAAAAATACCCAAATTTTTGATTTGCATAAAATCCAGAGTATTTTGATTTTATTTTTTCCCTTTGTTTTGAGAGTCCTCCTTTGCTGTCTTTCACAGCTGCTTCAAACATTGGTTGCTCTTGCAGCATAAATTTACTGATTTGATTAATTTGCCTTGCATATCTGTGTCCAGGCTAGTGTTGAGTGTATCTTCTGAATCCTTGAGAAAGGCTGAAACAGTGCTGGTACCTTAATGCTGTCTGAATATTTCTGATTTTCTTATAAGAAACTAATGTATGTGTTTAACATCTGCCATCTGAAGTTTTGTTAGGTGAGCTCCCTAACACATCACTCTCCTCCAAATATTTGCAGCTTCCAGCTGCAGAGCATTGTGGCTTTTGCCTCTGTGCTCCTCTTCTCACCTCAATTAGATCTAGCCTAACTTTGCAGTTGGCCATTTTAGTAGCTCATTCAGTGAAAATCCGTGGATTTTCCTGGAACATTAAAGGCACAGGCTAGTGTGTAAGAAACTTGATCATAGTGGTGTTTATCATTCTTGAAAAGGGATTAATTGTACTCTTAATGCCTGGTCATTCTGCCCTCTCAGGCTGTAATCCACAGGTTTTTAATATCTAGATAGCAACGTGTCTTTCTCTGTGTGACTTGTAAAGATTGCCATCTCTAGGGATTGTAATATGGGGTCATATCTTCAGTATATCAACTACTATAAGAACTGGCATTTTAAAGACACTTCTGTTAAACACGTAACGCAATGTTTGCAGATCGCATAAATATTGGTATCCCTTTGCTGTCTTGTTTTCTTTATTTGTCTAGCCAGTTTTTTCCTGCATTATGGGTTCTGAGATTACCTGAGCTGATGTGCTGTCCTTGGTTCCCTGCACCCAAGCCAGAGAAGAGGATAACAGGATCGGAACATCCCTACCAAGTCAGTGCAGTGACCAACCTCCCCAAAAGGCCAGCCATCAGTTTCTCATGAGCTAATATCAAAAGATCCTAACAGAATTGTTTAGTTGCTGTGTTTATCATAATTGCTAACATCTTTCTGTACAGTCATCACACTTTTCAGTCCAGGGACAGGACTAATAAGGAGAGAGTAGCTCACTGAAGATTTTAGCAGTTTTAGTGGGTACAAGTACTAGTTGACTCCTGGTATTTATTCTTTATCACCACTGGAAATGGGCTTGAAAACACTCATAGGGAAAGAATTGTTTTTCTGTAATGGAGGTAGTATCTGTAGGTATGGTACCACCTGCATATTACTGTGTGAAGTTTACAGAACATGTGCTACTGTTCATTAATAGAAATTCAATTTCCTGCTTTCAAGTAAATGAGGAATTATGAAATGCTTTCCTTTAATGACCTCTCCTTACTTGGAAACTGAACAAGGCCCAGGAAGAGATATTTCATATTCCGAGATTACATACATAAATGTAACACCTAATAGGTGTTTTAGATATTGAAAGTCATCAGGGTGTAAATACAGCTGCTCAAGTCCATTTCCAACTGCTTAATTATTATTGGCATCTCTGGGTGGCAGTCCAGTGTTCATAATATTACTTTTCTATGAGATAAAAAGTGCCTCATTTTTCTGTATTTCTGAGGCAGTAGAAGTGCTAACCAAGTGACTGAGGCAATGAAAAGGTTGTTTCTATTTCTCATAACTGCCTCCTTTGCAGAATGAGCAAACATAAGGAGTGGTAGAATTAGGTCTCTTGCTTGAAAGACTGCTGTCCCCAGTATTCTATTGCAGGTGACCCCATGGGCTGGGTGGCCCTTGCTTGTCTTAACCATGGCAAATGCCCTGCAAATGTCAGATTTTGCTCAGGGCTCATCCTCACTGTCCCTGTGGTACATTCACTGTCAAAGTGCATGCCCTTGGGGTAGGGGTTAACTCTGTGCTAACATCCTCTCTGAGGCAATGCAGTAATTCATTGCTGAAATTAGGAACAACAGGGAATAAAAAATTACAAGATCAATCTCCTGTGAGAAAAAGCATTCACAGGTAGTGTATAACTGTGGATTCTTACCTATAGCCAGTTCTGTCCCGCCTTTCACTCTTATGCTTGTGTTTTGGGAGAGGATTTTTTGTTTGTAAAAAACATAAACATGTTGGGATGTTCCCTTTCCATCTCTCTCGCTGGCAGTGCCAGTCTTAAACACTGAGCTTTTGACAAATAGAGTCTGTAAATGTTTATGGGAAGTGAAAATTAAAAAAACAAACAAACATTTTAATTCCAATTTTTGGAGTCTTTATATAGATCTTTTTATTTAGAAGTAGTTATGTTTTACTAGCCAGGAACTAGCTGAAGTAATCTGCAGTTTATTTCAAACAAATATCAAGTATTCATCATTCAGCAGTCCTCCTTGTCATCCTGCACCAGTTGAGTTGGAATAAGATAAGATATCTATTTTTACATAAATAAAATACATATTAATTTTTACATTATTCTATTTGTATTACGCTTGTAATTTTGAGTTTTCTACGTCATAATCCCCCCATTTTTGAAATAATATTGCAAGTCCACATGCTCTGCAGGTGGTCTCTTGCAAAAAACTGAGGTTTTAAATTATAATCATTTCTTGAGAACACAGAAGGAAAATTAAATTAAAATTAAAATGTAATATGGTATGTTTGATGTTGTTTGCTGGCTCAGTTCCTTCACAATCCTTCTGAATATTTTGTAGATCAAGAGAACAATTACAGTATATAGGTATTATGACTTTTTCCGTAATGGTATGCTACCTCTGTCTAGTTTTTAAAAAGTGTAAAACAAAAAATCTGTGAATGTCTTAAAAGAGTGGTATATCTGTAACAGATGCAAAATGTGGGCTGCTCTCATGTTTTCTGTGCCTGAAGAAAAGGTAGTAAAGTTCACAGTTCCTCTGCAGCCTCACAGGCCAGTTGCTCTGTGTGCCACAGAATGTAGATGTTGTTGTCATTATGGCTGTAATAATACTGTAGATGGGAACTTAATGTGAGCTGAGACCAAAACAGAGATTTAGCTCAGAGAGATAATTTGGCAGAAATTTTAATAACAAAAGTAAAGCAACTGAGCCTTCAGACATATTCTCTGTGTTTTGCCCCTGCAACCTGTGGTTTATCTCTCCTTCCCTTTCCCTCCCAGGAAATCTCCAGCACTCTTCTTTCTTCTTGCCAGAATTTAAGGTCATTTTCACTGAACTTGTGTTCAACTTTAGGAGAGAAAAAGTTGTAGAGGTGAATTATGGGCAAAGATTTATGAAGCAAAACCAAAAGCGGCTTGGAGCTAGCTTTTTATAAACAACTTTTAGCCAAGGCTTATTAGCTTCTTCTTCCCCAAGATCTCTCTGTGCCAAGAGAAAATACCTTTTCTGTGTTATTTAGGAGACTCTCTGCGTGAGATGACAAATCAAGGGTGTTTCACAAAGCCTCTGTGTCTCTTGAGTCTTTGCAGAGGAGAAGATTTCTAAATCTTAGTCGTGCACCATGTCAGTGGGCGAAACACAGCAGAGCTTAGAGGGTTTCATCACAGTGATGCAGCCAAAGGGATGAGAAAATGTGCTGCAGAAGAGATGTAGCTTAATTTGTGATTTTGTGCACAGGGATGCAGTTTAGGGGAGTGACTTCTCTATTGTTAATAAATACTTTCTTTGTTCATACTCCCACTAACATTTATGAATACATAGATAAATAATAAACAAAATTAAATCCTGAAGTGTTTTTCTCTTGACTGGCTGCTGAGAAGTTCAGTTCTTACTTGCTGCTCAGTATTATAACTTACTACTTTTTAGGATACTTCAAACAGGAAGCAATAATTTAAAAGAGCTGATGAAATTTGTGATGAGTTAAATATATAGGGTTATTTTTTCCCATTCCTCAAAATTCTGCATGTGATCTGACTTGTAGCATCTGTCATAGACTGCGGTGTTTGAATAGTGCAATCAATGAAACCCCAAAATAAATAGTTGAAATAATCAATGCCAGAAATAACAAAGACCTTAATCTGCAACATCCGTAGGACTTATTTGCTGACCACAGTTCTTGGACTGACATAATTTTAGGAGGGAAAAATGCAGTTTTTATGGCATTTTCAATGTGTTGATTAAATAATGAATTCAAAATACAGCCTGCCAGATTTCTAGACTTGCAAATGTTTTAATAATAGTATTGTAACATGAGTGCAAGAGCAGCAGTATGCTGAATGTGCCCATCAGTCTACCGGGATGGTAGGGTGGTACCTGTTTTGGTTAATGAATATTTAGATTTTTGTGAAAAAGAGAGTTGGCATATAAATCACCTGAGCTTTCAATAGCTTGTGTAAATAGTCAGGAATACTGTTCTTTACTGTTTCAGCTGCTCTGGGACAAAATCCTGTCAGTTTTTCACAATAGCAGATGGTCTATGTCCACAGCAGTGGCAATCTACATCAATTTTTTAAATTTCTGTCAGCCTTCAGATGACACTCATTATTTTCTGTTCCTTCCCAGTTTGTCAGTTCTCCTTCCTTCCCTGGTTATATTCTGGGAAGGCAGGACTAGGTTAGCACTGAAATTAAATAGTTTGGGAAGTTATATAGTCACCGTGGTTTATTTCTTATTCTGAGAATAAGGATGTTCTAATTAACTCAGTAAGCCCTGGAGAAAGCAACATCCTATTGCTTGGCACTGGTGAGGCCACACCTGGAATACTGTGTCCAGTTCTGGGCTTCACAGTTTGAGACCTTCATGAGAAACACATGATAAACAGAAAAAGAAGAAACCCAAACCAAATAAAATAAAAGAAAATAATAGTGTGTAAGTTTAATAAAAGCCGGTGGGAGTAGCTACCTAGGGGAACTGACAGTACACTCTGAAGAAGAAAAACATTGAAACAAAGACCTTCAGTACACGAAAATTAAAAAATCAGTGACAAGGTGAAATTACTTTTTTCTCAAGTAATTACAGTTCTCTTTAAGCTAAAAAATGCCTCTTGGCTCTTTGATTATTTGTGATACATAAAGTACAATAGTCAGATTAACCCTGCAATTTCTGTTTTTATCTTGTCATATTAGATTTTTGAGCATCAGAAATTAACAATGATCAATTTCTTGCCCTCTTAGAATGTGTACTTCTTTAAAAAAAAAGCAGCAAGTATTTACAGTTAAAATGGCTTTGATATTTGAAAATGCATTTAATTGAGTCCTGATCATGCTGTGTTGCTATCAAGACTTAGCAACCCTGAAGCCCATGAATATATTAGGCATTTTTGGCATTTAATATTAATTTGTGGCTATTGAATCAAGAATATGAGAGCTGGTATATAAAAAATTTTATATGACTATCAAAGTCAGAGCAGCATGATCATTTCGCTTCAGTAACTGTGTGCTGGAGGCTGGCAAAGTGAATGTTTTCTCTTCCAGTAGGAAAGAGCATTTGGGCAGGGCAAGAATGCAGTGCACTCCAGACCTAATATTAATATTCTCCATTCTTATATCTCCAAGGGATAATGACAACTTCAGTTATTTGCCTTGATCAAAATCAGATGAATGAGAGCAACTGCAAAGCTTTTAAATTAAGGTGGTCTGTTAAGGAATGTATTTTACTTGCTGTTGCTATGAAAATGTCAGTGAAATTCCATGGCATACTGCAAATAAAAGTTTTTATCTCTTTCCAAACCCTCCCATATTAAAGCCTGCCATGACATTTACAAAAGAGAAAAAGAAAGGTTGTAGAGTGCAAATTGTAGGTAATGGTATGGTACAAACATTTGTAAAATGAGCAATAATTGTTTCTTAAACACAATCTTCTCTCGTGCTTTTATTTTCTTTACAGTTCACCCTTCTGCTTCTAATGAGGCTGTATTTTTGCCGTACAAAAATTGGTTTGATATTTATTTGATCTTTGCTAATGCATTTAATACATTAAATACACTGTTGCCTCAAATGCTTTCCCTTTCCTGCTACTTTCTAGAAATGTGCTTCAAACTCTAGAAGGAAATACCTCCTCTATCCATGTCAGAAAAGCTAATTTTTGAAGATAGCTATGATACCTCTCTCTCTAGACTAATCCTCACTCTTTTTAGTCAAGGTTAATGGAAAAACCACAAAATAAAAGTTTCAAAATTAGGAGAATCTTCCGAGAAGTATCAGATGAGTGGTGCATTTGATAAAAAATCACAAAAACATTATTTGTTTTTGTCACTTTTGGAATTCAATAGAGATTTGATTTGATTGTGTAAAGCTTTGTATGGATAGGATTAATAAATTTTATCAATGCTGCAATTTGTATGAAAATATCTCTGCAGACATTAAAAGGCTGTTGTCAACTGCTCTACAAAAAAAGCTTGAGATTCATTCTGCTGGGAGAAAAGGAAGTTGTCATACCATGCTAGAGGTGGTAGGCAATCAGTTAAAGGCAGTAACCCTGACTAATAGGAGACTCATGGTCCATTTTTTTTCTAACTTGTGTCTTGGGGAGATTTCCAGCTTTCTACAGGGACAGAAATAGTGTTTAAGAGCACATGACTGATGCTCAGATGAAGAAGTAGATATTAGAATGACACTTGTAGCAGTAAATGATTTCATGGACTAGATCACTGCCTTTTTAAGAAACTGCATCATGTTGATCTACAGATGGTTTTACAGGCAGTAATGGCCAACATTTAACACAGACTGAGCTAAATTAAAATCAAGGCAGAAGTTTATTACATTGCCCTAGAGTTTAAATTCATGGAGAGAAGGTTGGTTAACTTTTATGTATATATTATTTAGAGAGCATGACCTTTCAAGCATAGAATACTTTTATGTAAAAGCAATGATCTAGGAAATGGGGGTTTCCCATTATTATAATAGTGACTCAGGAAATGTTAGAAAAGGTCATTGATTTCATTCTTCTAAACATGAAAATTTCGACCACAGCTGGAAGAAAAATAAAATTTACAATGTTGATACTTAGCAGTGCCTGCAGGTATAGTATAGAAAAAAAGTCAAGGGCTTAAAGATGGAAGAAATGTAGACAAAGAACTAATAAAAGTTCTGGAATTACTCAGCTTCCTGTTTAAATGAATTCTCCCTTAAATGATCCAGCATTGATTGCCATGTCCCTGATAACCACATTCTTGCACCAGTAAATTTGATCCCCAGATGCAATGATGAGGAAGACCCTGTCTTTGAGCAGTTAGAGAATGCCTGACCTGTCCCAAGATGTGATGCTCATGGAGGTCCAGCATAGTGCTTTCAAAAGAGCTTTTCAGCAGCCACATCTGATCTGGCTTTCACGTTGCCCAATGACACTCATCATTTTTATTATAATTCTTACCAAAAGCACATGAAGGAACACCCAAGTGAAAAGCCACTGACTGTGAAGTAAGAATTGACTAAGGGTTAGTGGGACATATCCCCACTATCAGCTCAGGGACAATAACCACCACAACCATTTACCATTTGGTTAATTTGCTGAAGTGCTCCCTGTCTGCTTGTTACTGCTGAGTGGAGGAAAGATAACTATAATTTAAGCAGTATATTTCTATAATAATTCTGTGACTGGCTTTTTCACATGGAAGCCCCGTGGGCTTGTTTTTGCTATGAGAACTACTGAGTGATGTCCTTGTGGGTCTGCCCCTTGAAAAACTCATGTTATAAGCCACAAGAGTAAAATTTAATAGAGGCTATATGGTGTGTCAGATTTTTGTCAGAGTCACTTGTTCAAACCCCGTCTTTTATGCCTCCTTGAGTATCTTTAGGAAGTGGTAAGTAGTGTAATTTCTGGATGTAAGTGCAACCTTGCTTTTTGATTCTGAGACTGGGTTTAAAGTTTAAAGGAAATAGATTCTGTTATCTCTGTGTCTTTGTGGAAGAGCCCCACTTTAGTACTGAAATGCATTTGTGAGTTTTGTAAGGAGGCAGACAGCAGGAAATTAGGATGGGGAAGACAACTCTTCTGAAATAAATTAATATTTTTTAAACACCTGTACTACAAAATGCAGGTGTGCAAGGGCTAGAATGGCCAGTCAAAGTTACCACAGCACCTTGCAACACCATATGCTTACTCAATCTTCTTACACTGCTCTCTGTCTCTCCTACCTTCCATTTCCTCTTTTCTTAAGTAGTGTTTTTTTTTCTTCCATTTCATGTAAGATTGCCTTGTTGAAATTAGAAGGTGTCCACTCTGGGCCCTTTCCTTAAGCATATCACTGCTTCTTTTCTTAGTAATCACACACTTTTTGTGTCTCAAGTGAAGGCAAGATTTTATCATCTCCTACCCCTCAAAAGCAGCATACAGAAAGTGGGAAAAGCAAGATATGCACAGTGACTGCAGAAATTTCTGAAAATGAAAATGTATTCTCCATGAAAAAGAATATCCTATTTAAAAAAGCTGGTTTTAAGCGTTCCTTGAGTACCCTTCCAAAATAATGACAGATTTCTTGCTGCAGGATTCAGTGTATTTACTTAAGAATGCTTTTGGGTCACCCTGTGCCTGTTCTGTGCATGGACATGCTCCTCTGCACACTTTGTGGCACACAGCTGCGCAGATTTTTCAACTGAATTTTTAATTTCAGAATCTATGAAATTCGGTTCTTGATGAAAGATTTCCTGGACTAAAAGAGAGGAAGGGAGCTTGAGAGACCAGCTGGCCCCACCCACCAGCTCCTGCGGTCCTGTGCTTGATGAGAAAGTAGACAGCGCAGGGTGCAAGAGGAAGAGTTGAGTGTCCAGAAAGGTAACCTTTTCATAAAGTTATATATTTATCCTACAAAAGGAACTTTCTCTTGCTGAAGTATTTACAGTTCAGACCCCCAGGACTTCTCCCATTTCCAAAGGGAAAAATGTTATGGTGTAGGAAATTCACAGTAATTGCAGAAGTTCTCTTAAAAGAAGTAAAATGGCAATGACTCACCCGTAGGTGCAGTTTCCATGCATCTCCACTCAGGAGTTTTTGCTCTGATTAGTCATAATTAGTCCCAGATAATTTATTTTTAGCTAGATTTTATCTTAAAAGCTCTGAATTTCAGAATATTTGGAACCAACAAAAAGTTGTCGCTACTCTCTTATGGTGGTTGCTCATGAGCTCACCTAAGGTGGGGATTCAGCAGAGCTTCTCTCTCTTATAAACCAGCCTGACCCATTCCAGAGGGAGCCCAGCTTGTAGCTATGTCAGTATAAATATTATTCATATTTTAGAAGATTTTCAAGATGAGTTTACTTAAATCCACGTGTGCTATCCAGTAGTAAGCAATTTCATCAAAACTCATGATTTATTCGGCCAGCTGTGAATCAGTGGCGTGAGGTGAAGCTAAAGGTTAAATGTCAATTTCTAGTTGTATCTGGGTTTTGATTGTCACTAGTCATTCATTCAGCATCTGGGTGTTATAAGAATCATGGTAAATGTTGAAAGTATGGGCAAGAGACTGAAAATGTTTTTTTCTTTTACAAATACTAAATGGAAAAGTAGTCAATGAAACAAGTGGAGAAGGTAAAGGAATCCAAGGTAGGGAAAATATGGAATATAAAAAAAAAAGTAAAAAAAGACTATAAAAAAAGGAGAAGAAAATTAACTGAAGTTTGTTTGACACGGTCCAAGCAGTGCAGATGCAAGTGGGCATTTGAGACACATGAAAGGTATTAGGAACTCCCTGGTGAGATAATCATGATGTAGCTGCTTTGAATATGTGTATTCCCAGGAACTGATGGATCACTGAGAGGATATCAGAAGGACAGATCTGTTAATAAGGATGTCTGGACAGTCCATGACGACATTTGTTGCCCTATCTGGTAGACTTGTGTAAGCATCTGTGAATCTCTAAATATCTCAATTGCTTTCTCCAGAACTTGAACTCTGTCATTTCCTACAGCAATTGGGTTGCAAAATCTTCTTGGTCACTCACATTTTATCTATATTGTATTTCACTAAACTGCTTGTGAAAATGTCATCTCCCACTGCCTTAAAAGTCATGTGACAGTTACACTTTCTTCTCTAATCACAAGTCATGTTGCCCCATGATAGAAACAAACTATTTTAAAGAAAACGTTTTTCAGAGATCTGTACTAATTGCCACTGTTTTTTCCTTCCATATGCTCATTTAACTTCATTTAAAATACAGCCTCTGCTACCTTTATTTCCTTTATAAATTCACACATATATAATGGCCCTAAGAGTAATTTGAATAATTTCTAAGCTACTTAGAAAGAAACTAATGCAGACTGAACAACTTATATATACTTATTTCAAATTCTCCCTGACATGCTCTTTCCCAATTGTACTGTGAGACTTTGTGCCTTTGATACTGATACTAAATTGTACTGCCCCACTGAATTGTAAATGACTCATTAAAGAAAATGGAAAAATGTCCTTAACACTTTGGTCCACCATCATTTGTAGTTAGTTTTCCATCCTTGCTGTACTAATATCCCTAATGGATTAACTTCTTTTTGTATGTTAACACATTCTACTTCTCATGTTCTTTATTTTCTCTTTCAGGTCATATTTTAGTATTGCTGACCTACTGTCTAAAAAATCTACTTTTTTGTACAAGTCTCATAATCTAACCTAATTTCCACTTTTATATCCTCTCCTTTCTGTAGCTGAAGCCACAATTTAGCCATGGTCTTTCCATGCTTTTTTCTGCACTGGGACAGCTTGTGCCTCCTGTGTCATTTATTTCCTTGATGAAATGTCATCACTTCTCTGAGATTTTTCTTCTAAGACTTTTCTAAGACTTTCTCCCTTGAGATCTTACATAACAAATTTCTGAATTCACTCTTTAAAAGAATGGGTATGTTTTTGTGTTCTTCTCCATTTCCTTCCTCTTAGCCAGGCACTTTTTCAGTCTGGTCACCCTTACTGAAGCTGCAGTCTACCCTGACTTTTTCCCCCTGCTGTTAAGACTTAAACCCACAGGAAGAGCCCTAGCTGCTTTCTACATTTTTGTATCAAAGTATTTTGAATGCATCCCAAAAATTAGGCAAGCATTTTTGTCTGCCATTTTCCTTTTTTAATGCCCAATCCTTTGGTTTAGATGATTCCTTGAGGTATTCAGGAAAACAACCAAAAAAAAAACCCCATAAAAACCCCTCCAAGTGGTGCTTGTAGGAAATGGTCTGCATATAGCTCCATCCCAATAGTGTTCTTTCTCCATTTTTCACCATGCAGCAGGTTTTACTCTTAGCTTTCTTCCCTCATATAAATTGTTTACATCTTTAATATGTGAGAGAATGCTACATCTCTTATTCATTCCCTAGACAGCTCTTCTTGGACAGTCTATTAATATTTGAAAAACTGCTACATATGCCATCATCTGTTATACCAATTAAATCAGAGTTTTCCTGTGCTTGTTTATTCCCCATACTCCTTGCAATGCTACACAGACAGCTAAAATGTTTGGCAAATAAATTAGTGTTCTTGAGTGACATATTGCTCCAATCCAATCCACCAGATGCCATTATTACATGAGATACAATCAAACATAACATGGGGGAATTGCAGCATTGCAGGCTGTGTAACTTCATAAGGGGAGGAAAAACTGTTGCTGTTATATTCAGGATTTGCTCTTCCTGTTAGGCTTTTTCTGTGGAGAAGTTTCAACAGATTGACTTCTCCTTGTTGTCTTGGAAAGGTAGCCCAAGGCGACGAGTCCACTTGAAGTAACATGGTGATTTGCTGGAATCAAGAATCTTGGAGGTTTCTCCATGCCTTTCCCTAGATATAATTAAGGAACTTCTGCTTGTCCCTGAACGGCACACAGATGCCCCATCTCTCTTCCTGAAGTGCCTCCCATACTCAAGGTATTTGTTCTGGTTCAGTTCACCACTCAATTCCTCTTCAGTGACACGCTTTGGCTTCTGTGCATGTCCTGTTTACTTTGGTAGGATTCAAGCATGTGCTTAGAACTAATCAGATAGACAGACATCTGACTGAATAAAGAGAGTTTGCAGCCTTGTTTCAGTCATGTGCTATTCAGACACCTGTCTACTTTAAATTGTTCATTTTGTTTTCCAAAATGTCTCTGTTGACTTTCTATGAGGGAAACAGCATGTTTTATAGCCTGCACACAGTGACCTGTTTTTACCAAAGCTGCACCAGATTTCTGTCTAACCGTTTTTTTTCCAGGCCGTAGCATGCTCATCTGCAGTGACCAGAAGCTTGTGACACTCAAGACACTCTTGTGAAGCATGACAGTGCTTGACTCAATATCATGTACTCACTCTCCCATGCTGGTCTCTCTCTCTCTGGTTACTGCTGAATGGTTATTGCTTTCTATAATCACATCCATATACTGTATCCATAAACTACCAGCTAATCAAGTGCATGTGTACCTTACAATTTTGAGGTATATATTTTGATTATTTTTATTGCTTGGTGTAGAAATAATTGAAACTGACCTGCTTAGATGGTGACTAAAAATCTTTGCCTATTTGGAAACAATAAAACCAAAAGCATGCTTTTTCCAAAGTTACTCTCCAATATAAATGAATTTCCACAGCAACGTGTGGACAATGTGGATTAAGAACATATTTTTATTTACCCTCAAAATTTATTGAATCCCCTAAGTCAAAAATTTTAACCAGAGTTGTAAATTAACATAGTTATGTGATTGTGCAAACTTTTATCTCCATGGGATGGCAGTTACAGAAAATGAAGCAACTTTTTTTCAAACTTAGAGTTTTGCAATGTCATCTATTAACCTAATGTAAGGAAAAAAATGCTGCAATGGAATGAATACTTGCTTTTGTAAAAAGCCACAAAGCTTCAGCCAGGTTTTTTACTGTACAGCTTGAGACGTGGTTAGATATTCAGTACTGTTTGACTGCAAGTAAAGAAACCAAAGAAAATAATCCTCAACACATGGGGATGTTTTTGATGTTTCCTTTCTTTCTTTGGTTTTAGTTTTCCTCTTGAGAAACTGGCATACTGTACTACACAATACAGAATTTAAATCCAGTAGTATCCAAGCACGTGGAGGTTTTCTAACTGTGCAATACAATATGCACTATCTGTCCATGGTTTGGAATTATTTTTATTAATAATTCTCAATGCTATTCTTTCAGATAGCCACAGAGAGCTGAAACTGCATTGCAAATGCATTATGGTATACATTCTTCCTCACTTTGTCCTCATTGACATGTTGCTTGCTCAATATGAACAGGTGGTGGCTGGAGAAATGGTGAGGACTTGACCTTCATCCAGGACTGGATGACTTCTTCAGCACTACTGCGCAAAGTGACAGGAGGAAAAAAAGAGCTGGTCTGTATTCGGAAGCACATCAGAGGATGCTGTACTTCCAGACATAATGGGGAAAATAATTCACTGAATTTTATTGCATCTGAAATACTGGAGAAACTCAAAGAACATATTTATCATTTTCTAGGTTGAATTTAAATCTTTGACATAAGATTGAATGTTTTAATAAAAGTAAACATCTTCATCTATATATCAATATATCAGTTTAACAGATCATAATTTTGTTATTCTTGGAAGATGATGGCTGAGAAACCAAGGTGTGATCTCCAATTATTAATTTCACTGCAGCAACTTTCACAGAATATCATAGGTAATTGAATATCACAGAATATGCTGAGTTGGAAGGGACCTACAAGGTTCATTGACTTCATTCACGACTTGAGAAAGTTGTGGTCACTTTTCAATGTATCACATCAAATTTCTGAATACACAATGCATTGGCTTTATTTTAATGGAACTTCCAGCATCAAAAAAAGATAATGACCAGTGTAAGATAAATTGGTTTTGTCCGTGCTGAACAAAAACACTGGTGGTGTAAAGTCTGTCCTTCACCCTCAGTGGCTTATGTGCAATTGCTGTTCAGACTAACAAGAATGACATCCAAACACTTCCTGTTACAGTGCAGAACACATTTTTCTTAGAAACTGGGTTTTTATATCTACTGTCTTCATGGGATCCAATGGAAGTCCATATTTTCAGTAGTAGTGTCGCAAGCAGCAAATTTTGCTGCTTTATTTAAATTTATAAATAATGACTTCCAGTGTTTAAAAGAGCTTACAAATTGGGAATTAAAGAATGGAGACAAACTTGCTGGTCATATTTTAGACTCCTAGTCCTATTTGCAAATATTTGCATTATATTCAGAAATTTTATTTTATTCCCCCTTGTAGAATTGTCAAAGTCGCATAACCTATTTTGTCTTTGAAGTGCATGTAAAATGGCTCAAAAATTGACTTATGTCTCTAGGAGCCCAGCAAAGATATTAGATATTTATGCCTGTAAAAACTGCCCTTAGAATTGCTTTTACAGCCTGAATAAAACTTCCATTCACTCCTCTTAGATCCTTGTAGCATCTTGTGATACAGTGGACAGTACAAGCCCATTTTTCATCAGTAATTTAGCTCAGGTATCAGAATGTCCCACTTAATCACAGTAATAGTTTGTCTTTGCTGAATAATGTTACTGCCACATCCTCTGTCACAGTTTACTTCAGTTGATGAAAAGTAGTTTGAATCTTATATGAGCACAGAAAGAAATTTACCGCTTTACGTGTAATATATTGAGGCACAAAAAAGGAAAACTTCTATTGTCCTGGAGGTTAAATACATGTTGAAAACTGAGAAAACATCACAGTTGTTAAAGCTATGTTATGTTCCACTTAATAACAAAAAGAAAAAAATTTAAGCTCTTGCTTTTAGTTGTAAACTCACGGCATTTTGATATATTGAATAGGTCAAGAGAAGTTGCAAATGGCTAGCAAAAGTTATTTCAAAGTCAGAAATGGATAATATATCTTTCAGACCAACATAAGAGAGTTCATCTTCCTCTGTTTTAAGTGCTCCCTATTATAGATATTCATGCCATCATAGAACATTTGTTAGAAAAGGGACTTTGGAGTTTCAACTGCTCTTTTTCTCTAGTTGCAAGGCAGAATTAATATTACTTTTTGTTTCTGTTAGTTGTTTACCACACTGTTTTTAAAGATTTGCAGTGCTTATGACTCCACATGACCCATAGCTTGTTTACTCAAATATTCTATCACTGGCACAATTAGAAAGGTTTCTCTTGTGTTTTTCTTTGCTGCTTCAGGCTACATTCACACTGCACAGTGAAATCAGATAATTTTCTTCCTGTTTGCAGCAGATTTTTTTCTTTACTGGTATTTTGTGTTCACTCAAGGAGTCTCCTTCTCTTGCTTAGATTTACCTGCTCCTTGCTCCAGCCAGTGTCCTTAGGTCATGTTTAGAAGCTTTTGATCATTCTTGTTGCTCTTTCCTACTCAGTTTCCAAATGGTGAATGCTTTTAAAGTGCAGAACATGTTTCTCAAGATGAGACCTTACCAATAGTAAACCAAGTGAAAGGGTATTGCTTCATGTAATTGTAAATTATACTTCTCTTTGCACTCTGAAACAATATTTACCTTTCTTGCTAGGTCATTATTGATGCATTTAACTTGTGGTCAGAAATGAAGATCCTTTACCTTTGAAATTTTTGCTTCCTTATTTACTTTTATTTTATTTGTGTTGCTGACTATACTTGCAAAGATACTTTACTTGCACCTAGCAAGTAGCATAGTATTTAGGTTACTTTTTCATTTTCTTAAGAGCAAATTACCCTCTAATATTCCTCTCATGTTTTCCAGAATCATGTAGTCTAGTAAATCAATAAGCATAATATTTATTCTTTAGGATGTTAATGAAAATCTTGAAGATGCTGGAGTGAAGAGAACACCTGTACACACTCAGTTGATCTGTCCTTGAATTTTTCTAAAGAATTGTGCATGAATCTTTTTTCAACATATTTATGAAACCTGTGTACTTTCTGTAGCTATGGGATCTAGCACATATTATCCTAGCTTGATACTGGAATAAGAAGGATTGTGCCAAAAGTATAAAAGGCAAAATATGCAACATTCCTCTAATTCCTTCCACAAAGGCAGTTTTTCTGTTGACAAAAAAACCATCAGGTTAATCTGAAGCAATTTCTTTTTGGGATTTGTCTTGATTTTTAGTCCTCTGGTTTTATTTTAGTTAGTGATAGTCATTTGTTTTCGTTATTTGTATCTCTCTCTGAGTTTAAGTAAATTAAATGATTTGTAATTCTTCTTTCCTTTTGTCTTAATTTTGGCAATTGAAAAGCCCCCTTTGTTAGCTGCTTGTTACTTCACCTTTCTTCCATTATTTTGATGGTAACTTTGAACAGCTCTGAGATTTATTTACTCCTCCTTTAATTTTCATGATATTGCACCCAGCCAGTCTGAAATATTTCTCTTCCATCTGAAATCTCCACCCAATGTTTGTTTACCCTAAGCCAAGAATTCTTTTAAGGGAACTGTCTAAAATTTATTTTAAAGATTCCATTTCTCATGGGACTTTCTTTATAGATTTTCTTCTGTGTTAGGTAACCTTTTCCTTAGTTTAGATAGCTAGGTCTTGGTATCCTAAATACCACCTGTGAGATGTGCATGAGTTTGTCCCTTGCCCTGTTTGATTTGTCTCTGTGTGCACACAGCATTTATCTATAAGTTTTATGTAACCTGCTCTACTTTCCACTTTCTGTGTTCCTCCTTGAGGTTGAAATCCTGGAGGAAGATCTGATCCTGACTACACATCCCAATTTTTCCCTGCAGTAGCACAGGTTTCCTTTCATTCCTGGTTTGTTCCTTTGAGGAATTGCTAGCTTTGCTTAATCCTTTTTGTCATTAGATTGGACTAACAATTACCTGAGTTGTTTGCATTTACTTTGCAATGAATGTTTTGTTCTCTTTATCTTTAAGGATTTAGAGTTCTGCCATATTTTGGTTACTCGTAAATTACCATAATTTGTGGAAAGGCTTGAGCCTGGAAGAGTCTCCCATCTACTTGGTTTCTTCACCTCTTAGGACCCTGAGTGACACTCTGTGTCTGATTCTGCCTACTCTACAAGAACTAAAAGTTCTCTCTCCTTAGTATGTCCTCTCTGTAGGGGGATTCTTCAGGTTATTCATTAAGTAGTCAGAGCAACACTTATGTCTCTCTCATGCATTCTCATTACTCATATAATTCCTGCATGTTGCAAATGAATGGAGACTTTTCTTTCCATGTATTTCCTCTCTTTTTGGGAGACCTCTCCATCTCCTGTGGATATTTCATGATCTTTTGTTACATTGTGTTAATAATCTAATAAATTGGCTGCTATGCCAATCAGATATAATTTTCAGAATCTGATTTTTTCTATTCTTTCCCTCTCATTCACCTTCTATTTATTTCATATGCCTACAAATTTATAAGATATAAGATATATAAGATTGACACACTATCCACTTGATTCTGCATTGAAAATTTTATAAATAATCTAAGATTGTACTCCTACTTTTACTAATCTGTGCTGGATCAACATGAATGTTCATAACATCTCTGTGAAATGTGATATGCTGGTACAGAATATAAGCTTGTTAGCCTGCTCAATATGAAATCTCTGTGGTACTGTGATATGAAATTAATTGCATAACTTTATGCAATATTCTTATCTGAAAGTGAACTTGTCTCAGAGTGAGCTCTCCAAACTTGGCTGGTTGTCTTCTTGTGGGCCAGGCATGAATTTCAACCATTGAAATAGAGCATCAGCTTGAAATTTCAAGAAGTCAATGGGCAGAATAACAAGCAGTCATCTTCTTAGAAATTTTAAGTAAAACAAAGGTCAGAATTTATTTATTTCCTGGTAAGCAAACACAGAAGAAGCCCCTTAAAAAAAGTCCTTGAAGACAAAATAAACTTTGCTCATTGTGAATCAGAACTAATTAATTTTATAACTACCAGTTTGATTAAGAACAATGTCATTTGTTCCCGAGAGCTTCTGTAATATATTTTTTCCTTTCTCTCTAAGCCTAACAATGTTAATGTTGTACTTATTGTTTCTTAATTTTACTCTCATCTTTATGACACTGACTAATCATCCAAATTCTATCTGCTACTGTGCCAGAGCCTCCTGGGTAATAACAGTGCCAGTGCTTGATAAGTGGCTGCCAGATAAAGCTCGTGTTGGTTCAGGAGAAGCTGTGCCAACTGTAATACAGAAAGGATTGAATAAAGACAGAAAAAGAATATAAAAATTACTTTAAGTTTTGGTTATTTAAACTGTGCATGTTCAAGTAAATCAAATGTTTCAAGGGGCAATGCACACTAATTTTATTTGCAATTAAATGAGACAGCAACTAAAAGAATGTTATTTTTCTAAATATCAAGCACTGTGTTGGGACCTTTAGTGATGAAGTCTTTTCTACATATAGCAACTTTTCTATTTATAGGAGATGAGTTAGTAATAAAAACTCATTTCTGACTGAAAGAAAATAGATATAATTTAAAAAGAAGACAGAGGCAGTAGATAAAGAAGTGGAGATGGAATTGCTATGTCTACATGCTCGTTTTTCAGAATTTCATGGTTAATCAGAAAGAGCTGTGGTTCAGGAAGAAGATTAGAGTACTTATTTAAAAAAGATTTTCTTTGGAGGGAGAAGGGGGCAGTGAATTGCATTCTCTACATGTGCAGAAAATGGTTTCATTTATGGGAGCTTATGAATTCCTTTTTTTGACAGCTTTGTGTAGAATTAATGAGGAATAAGAAGTTTAGGAATACTTCCTAATTCAATATATTTGCCTTTGTTAGAGAAGATGCATGCACTCGAGGCACATTGATCATCCTGTGCATCAAGGTCATTTAGTTCAGGACATCTGGACATGTACATCAGAACATGTCTCCTGTTTTGACAGGATTGAGAATAGGTAGAAAAAAGGAGGAATGGAGAATAATAATTGTGGGGAAAAGTATTATTTTCAAAAGGTTTACATTGGACTTTTACATTACTCTTCAAACACAGGAGGAAAAACTGTTCAGGGTTAATCACTGTCTTTTTAATAGCTGCTCTGCAGTCCTGTCAGTAGAGAAGGGGAAGAGAGAGGGATGTTTTTACTATAAACAGTGCTACAATTCAAGAATAACAAAGTTTACTATGGGAAGGCTTCTCCGGAGTCCATCTATGTTCTTCACTATAGAGAAAATAGCTGCATTTGTTTTGAAAATGTGTTACAACATTTTCTCAATTGAATTTGTAAATTATTTCACTTTTTTGAATCAGGTGGAGCTTCTGCACTGGTGTTAATCAGGTCCAGATCTGTTTTTAACAGTGTAGAAAAGTTCCAGAGACAGCACCTGCTTAATCTTTCAATACTTTTCTGGAAAAAGGATGGTTTGATTTATTCTTTTTTTTTTTCATCACCCGATGTACTGAGTATTATAAATTTAGATATTATAAATATGTATTATAAATTTAGGTCTCCTAATCCTACTTTTCTACAGATCAGCCACTCTGACATGTATATTACTAGGTAGATGGGGCAAGTGTTATGTTGGACAAACCAATAAAATGCAGTGAAGCATGTGACAATAGTCACAAATGTCCATCATTAGCTGTTTTATTACTGTATTGAAGCGTTCAACTTGTTTGCCTGCAAGGATAAAATCTCATCTAGGCTTAACAGAGGATTTATTTAAATGCTTCTGGGGTCAAGTGTGTGTCATGATAAAGTTCAGCAGCTATATGGAGTCATCTCGTTTCCATCAATCAGTTTGACAGTACTCAGCTCTCTCCACTAACACTTTTCTCTTGCAGTCTCTGCATATGTATTATCAAATATTCTCTTTTCTTTCCACTCTCCTGTTAATAACTTTCCTTATCTTTTCAAAACACTAGTGTGTTGAACCTTGTGTCTGCCTTCCTTTGCATGGAGCTCCCTACGAACAGCCCTGTTAAAAGAAGGGGGATATCACATTTGTCTGTAACCTCTTTCACTTGCAGATTTTGTTATTACTATTATAGGAACTTTCATAGGTCATGTACCTCTAATACCTCTGAGCCCTACAGCTGTCATTTTGCACATCCTTTGTACCATCCAGGCCAGCATAAGGATGGCAAAAGGGGCCCTCACTTGTCAAAAATATCTTTAAAGCTCTTGGAACTAAGGTATAAATTGAAGTGAATATCACACTATCTTCTATCCATCTCATTAGAGTTTCCACCGTGGTAAGAGGCTACCAGCTGGAGCCCCTAAAATCGATATTAAATCTATTTATAAAATTTATAAATAAATTTTCAAATTGTCTTGAAAGGCAAAAGCAGGGTGGCATGACCTCATTTGTAGGTAATATAACATTTTTTCAGATAGTCCATCTGAAGCAGATAATGAGGAGAGGCATAAGTTTCTTAAAACACTGTCTGATGAAATGGGAGGTGAAGTTCGACTGATGAAAAATGCAAAGATGGTGGAACACATCCTGTAATGGTTTATCTATCTGTCTGTGAATATACACCCACATTACATCCAAAGCAAGGGATCCCAATTTTGCTTCTACTGTAGTCATTATTCTGTTCTAGTATTGTGGCTATTGGGAAAAATATAAATTTTTTCTGATTTTTTAAACTCAGTAATAGCTTTCCAAATAACCCAGTCCTCTCAGAGATTGATTATGACTTTTAATTATTAAAATTAAAAAAAAAAATTCTTGTTGGGACAAGAGCACTATTATTTATTTTGACAAAAAGTTTGAACTTTTTTTTCTTGGCCTTACAGACAGAGTAAAACTGATGCTATCTAATTTACTGCTAACCAGTACTGACATAGTTATAAATCTCTTTATATTCTTTCTTCCTGTAAACTTTCAGGACTGTGAATGTTACATTTCTTCTCTTGCTCTATGCTATTAGAACAGATGGAAATATTTATTTAGATGAAAATGAACAAAGATACCGTGATTTTTTTCTCTCTGCTGCATTATCTTGAAGGCAAAGCTACAAAAGTCACTGGGTTTGCATGCTGTCTCAACTCAGGCCAGCTGAAATTCAGTTGTTTATTTGCATTTAGCAGAACCTGCAGAGACTAAAACTGATGTGCTGTTTCAGCTGATTGGCTACTGCTCTGTTGTCTACTTTCAATCACACTCTCCCAAGAAAACTACTGATTATGCTTCTCTAAGTAGAGAAGGTCTATGTTAGGTCTGGCATCATGTCACAAAGTGTTTTTAAAGTAATTTAAATGGTTACATGCTTTGCTCTGAAGAAGATCTAGCTGTTGCAGAAGCACAGGTGCAATCTGCTCTCCATAATGTGTGGAGGTACCAGATGGAAAGCTGAGTATCAGGAACTTGGTGGTGCAGGTCTGACAGAAACTCCCAGTGGAATGTATCCCTGCTGCTGTTAACACACAGTTTTTTACTGCCTTTGTTTTACAATAAGTGATAAAGTTTACTCTGCTGACAAGCAAATGGATTTGAATGATTTGTGTTTAGGATGAAATCTCTCCTTCTGCTTCTGTCAAGAGCACATAAGATGGTGTCTTTGGAGTGTGATAAACAGGAAACTTGACACTTTGCTATTGGATGTCATTAAGTTATATTTTGCTGATTAATCCTCCTGTCTGTAAGTATAGAATACTTTCTCACTTTCTAATTATGTGTCAATAATGCAAGAAGATTTTTATATCATTTGTGTCACTTCAATAACTTGTATTTAATGGTATCATTTTTCCCTAATATTCTACCAAAGCAAGGCATTTGTTGGTCCCAGTCTCCCATTCATTCTCAGTCTGTTGCACTTTGTTCTACGGGAACCTTCTTCATTAATCTAAATGTACTGTTGCTGTGTTGTGCTCTGCCTTTAAAACTTCAGTGACACTCAAAGAGGAATCACGACAGGAAAAGAGAAAAAGGTTTTAGAGTTACGGGGAGAGAGGTAAGTAGATAGCAGCTTTTCAAAATATTTTCTTTATTCATAAAAGTATCTTGTTTGCAAGAATGAAAATGATCTCTTGCTGTGATTCTATGTTTTAATTTTTACTAGTGTCTGTCCATAATACTTTCTGATTAAGCACCTCTTAAAAGGTAGGAAATGGACATTGGAAAATGAGCTGGGTAAGCCAGAGTACCACTGTTATAGATTTGTGGTACCTATGATGCCTTGTCAGAGGGAGTGGAAAACTGTAAACTCATACTTATTCAATCCCAGGAATTCAGAAATGTATTAATATTTTAAAAAATTCAAATGCAGGACTGAATGGAATTTTAATTTAAGATTATCACAGATACAGACTCTCAAGGGAATGATTTCCATCCAGTTAGGTGCTAGGAAGCAAAAAATCTCACTGCAAATCTCTGTGGTGAATCAGTGTTAGACTATGGCCAGAAATACCTCTGATAATCTTGAATGCAATGATTAATGTACAACTCAAGAGGTGACATTTTATGTCAAAAGATAAGAGCCATTTTACTATATCAGTGCTTTTTTGGCTCAAATGATGATGATTGATTCCATTTTCCAGGAATACTTCCAGCTATCACAAGTGAATGCCTGGTTCTTTCAGGAGAAATGCTGAAATAAATCTAAATAAAGTTCCCAGCTGAAAAAAAGGGAACCTCTGTTTCAGGTGGGACATAGTGTCTTTAAAGGAAAAGAGATCACCTTGACCACTGATTTCTTGTTTCATGAGCTCCATAGTCTCAAATTATAATGGATTTCTTTGACATTGCAGTTCACTATTTTACAAAGCTGAATTCTAACAATCTGAAGAGGTAGAAGTATGTAAAAGAACATGGACATGTGTATGCAATGTAAAGTGCAGAAAAGCAGAAATTAGAAAGTAAAAAAAAAGGTTTCCATAACTTCCAAGAAAGTAAGTTGTCATTGTGTCCATGCTGGATTCACGTGAGAAAACAACCTTTGTAAGGAGATGTCCTGCCCAGAGGAAATGCAAATGATAATATAGTTAAAGAAACACACAAAAAAGTTAAAAATACCAGTTTTTAATCTTGCTAATCAGGATACCATAATCACTACTCTGCTAGAAGATGCAGCATAACATCTAAGAGATAGAATGAAAGATGTTGGTGAGATCCACAATGAGCACTGCATAAGAGTGGCCATGCAAATGAATTTTCAGATATTTTAAATGTCCTAAAGGTGATGAATGAATGTAAGCATGCCTTTCTGTTACCATAACCCACAGCCAGCTGGGATTTCTATGGCATTAGTCAAAGACCTACACTAAGTGAACTGAGAAAGGGGTTGAAATTATATGATTTAAGTTTGATGACAAAATAAAGTAATTCCTAGGGTTTGACCAGAGGCACCACACAGCTAAACTAGGTAGAATTCGAACTTCTAAGGCAGAAAAGATTATGAGCTTTCTGGAGAAGGAAGATTAGTTTGATAATGAGCTGAGCTCCCTGCATGCATTTCCATCATGTAGCAATTCTCTGTGTGTTGTTTAAACCCACGTCCTCTACATTGCAATATTTGTGTTAGGAGATTGTGCTGTCTATTCCGTGTAGACTGGAGGATGTAAAAATAATTATTTACTTCAGTGTGCTGCAAAACTATGATGTTGTCCACAAATATTTGTCTATCCATGTCTTTCTTATAGAACATAAGCTGAAAAATGCATCCAATAAAAGATTATGAGAAAAAAAAGAGGCGTACGAAGTATAATTGTTCATATATTTATATTTATCTGTATATTGTAAGAACTGGTGTTATATGCACAAATAAAAACATAAACGCATATAATAGATACAAACACACACACTTATAACAAACATAATATGAAATATGCCCAGTGCATCTGGTTCTCTGTGTCTTATATGAATATTTGCATCAAGTGTTGAAAATATGGGCATATGTTCCTCTTCAAGGGAACAGCTGAGGTAGCTTACAAACAGAGAGACTCAACAGAAAGGGACTCAGAGCTGTAAAAATATGTGGAAATTCACAAGGCCTGTTCTTACAGTATGACACAGGACCCAAGTTACAGGCCTTTCTTTCAAAATCCTATTCCACAAAGAAAAAAATTACCCTCTAGACATTTAAACAGATAGATTCTGGACTCAAAAGAAGTGAAATAAGATTTATGACATTCTTTACAACATACTTTACAAATGTAGTCACCCGGTTGCCAGTCTGTTCCTCAGACCAACAGGAATGTTTTCTTGCGTCTCCCCAACATCAGGTCATAAAAGATTTGCTGAACGGTGCAGAAGGTCTCTGGTCACTTCCATGTGGGATACTTCAATTTTGTCTTCCTTCCTTCTTCTACACACTCCAGACTAGCAGACATTCTTTCTCAGATCAGCTGACACAAAAAAATTCCTGAGGGTCCTGCTTTGCATAATACCCACTCTATAATCTAATATTGAAGATACCTGTCACTATAGGCAATGGAGAAAAAATATTAGACTCCTTCCTCTTTTAAAAGATGTAATCATAGAGTTAATGTAAATCAAGAGTCCCTTATAAGCCACACCATGGTCACACAGTAAGCAAAGTATGAGGTAGGTGTCTGAGCCCATCTTGCCTATGTCTCTGTGAAGAATGTGTTTTCATAAGATTTCCTGCCTTGGTTTTGGCTGACTTCTTTGTTTTCAATTTTACTTTGTTGTGAGTCAGATGTGGGTTCGAGGTCTCTAAGATGATGTATATTTTTTGGCAGGGAAAGGTCAGGGAGGCACGGCCAGTGCAGAAGCAGCCAATGCACCTGATGACAGCTGGATGCCTTATACTGCTTCCATACCAAGGCATCCCAACATGCTGCTTACTATCCCAGGCAATGAATCTTCTTATTGTATCAAAGCTTCATGCTCACAAGAGATCACTGTTACAGAACATTTAGCACTGGTCTTTCATAAGGACATGCTAAGCCAACAGATATTAAAGGAAGAAGCTTGTGATGCTAATCACAAATACGACTAACTGCCTAAAACTTTCCCCAAGGATACTTCAAAATGTCTGCCTGCAGCATTACATGGCTGGATGTATTTTTCTTCATCACAGGAGTGATCAGTAGCACTCAGAATATGAAAACATCCCGTTACCCATCAGCCTAGGCTTTTCTACCTTCCATTCTGCTTCTCTGTTCATCCTGCAGCTATGTGTGAGCCATTTATTGCCTGCAGTGTCTTCCATTTCAGAACCTGGGTATTCACTATCCATTTCCATTTTTATTCTGCTCCTTTTCTGAATTAAGTTGAAGCTTAGCGTCTGTCTTCCTACTGGATTAAGACTTTTACTGTACCAACCTTCCACCTGAGTGGCAGTGTCACTGGAGACTACTAGCTCCCTTTTATATCCACCATTTCCCATTCTTCACTTGAACACTGTTACAGCAACAGATTTACCTTGTGTCATACTTTTTCTGGTTATTTTTTCCACAACATTTGCACTTATACACGCTGCCACAAATTTTTACTTAACAACTGCAGAATCAGGAGTTACTGGCTCAGTTCTTTTTTTGTTGAGTGACATTTCAATTGCTGAGTTGCATATTATGGGTGCTGATGAGTTATTTCATTAATGTCAAACAGGTCATGACTGAAAAATTTTTCTAAAATCATACTTTAAAATAGCCTTTAATTAGATGGGCTTTTTCTAGAAGGCAGTAGGTATCCTGAATTTCCAATAATTGCTGTCTATTAAATCCCAACAGTACATTTCCAGCTGAATCCTGTCAATCATAACACTCATCTGGGAAAGTGCTTCATGTCACTTAATAAGCAGAACATGTTAGACTGAAAAGTAGAGTTTCTTCAATCCTATCTATAGGTTTCTGCCCTCTGATGTCCATGTTACAGTTCAAGATGTATTTTTTTAAGTAGAAAATTAAAGTTATCAGTGTATTAAGTCTAAACTTCAGAAAATATCCTCCCATATACTCTCTCAATGTTTTACTGTGTTTATTTCCCTCTTTCCTCCAAATATTATTTTGCCAATACACGAGGTGTTTCCAACCCTGATTTTCACAACCATTTTAAGGTCTCAATGCTACAAAATCCTTTTTTTAAATTTTTTTTCATTCCTGCTATATTTTTGTTAACTTACTATACAGAATAAAAATTATTGTTTCAGTAACTCAAACAGCTAGAGAAAAGCAGTGATTAAGTTCTCTCCCAGGTCAATAAATCTGAACAAAGTCCATCTATTGATAGTGCATGAAGTTAGGTTTTAGAAGAGCCCAGCCAGTACTGGGGGAGTATTCAGTTTCCTCATGAGAAGTACTAGGCAAAGATATGGTTTTGTTAAAAGTCTGCGAAGATGAGCCTGTTTCACATTCCAGCAGTAGTGTAGACTTCTAAGTGTTTAAATTCTCAACTGCTGATGCTGAAAATTCAGGGAAGATAAACATTGCAATGGAAAAATCTCCTTCCTAAATGAGGATATTTTGTGGCTTGAAGCATCATAATGCTTGGAATGTTTCTCTAAGCTGTCCTTATTTAGCCAGAATCCAGCCCAAAATGCCAGCTGTGCAAACTTAATAACACATCCTTTAGTTTATGGTGACTCATTACACAGGGGCAATGTATGAACAATTACCCTTGCCATTCTGTTCAGTTTAATTATGTGAGATTTGATGTAGACTGGTTATTGTTGCAAATGAGGACACAGGGACAGCAGGAGTCTAAAACCATGAGACAAATACGTGCATATCCATATAACGTCTACATATGATTTTGCTGAATGGTAAGAACATTTCCATAGTGTTTTGCATATGTATTGCCTACTCAACCCAAGTGACAGTGTAATTTATGCTATCAGACTATTGGAGCCGTTGCATTGCAATGTACAGCATCCACCTTTGTGTTAAACTTGCATTTAAAAATATCTTAAACTGTGGATTGTCAAGGTAACCACAAGACATTCAGCCATTTCTTTGCAAGAGATAACTAAGAGAGTAGGCAAGCTATGCCTACAGTGTCAGTCAGACTAATTACAAGAATTTACTGAAGGTTTTACCATGCCAGGGTAGAACAATTAAGCCTCTGATCATGCTTTCAGAAACAGATAATTCAAATAATTCCTGATACTTGAGTTGGAGACAAAAATTTCTCTGTTCTACCTGATCAGTTCAGCAGTGATATACAAAGACCCTGAACGTGTAATGTCAGGAGGACTTAGCCCTTCCTGAAGGAAACTCATCATGACTGTTTACTTCTGAATCTTTTTTAGCTGATATTTTCCCCACATCACCCAAGGATACTTGTTCTCTGGGTTACTTTTGACTCCTGGCCAGTTGAATGAGAATTCAATGGGCTCTTCTAATGTCATGTTGCTAAGGGTTAGGAGGAATCAGGCTTCATTCTTTGCTGCCTAACACTCTTTAAAATAATTCACATCTGTCTGAAAGTTTTGATGAGACATCTCTAAGATATCAGTGTTTTGTCATCTATTTTTACATGTACTATGCTATATATTGACAGTAGGATGGCGAAGAATGCTGTTGTTCAGTTCTAATGTACAGAAAATTTATTGGAAAGGAGTAGGTAATTTTTATTGCAGAGCATTTCTTTATACATGAGTAAGCATTCATGGAATTTCTATCAGCTTGAAATAATAAATTAATAGAAATGGACTCGCATTTTTAAGGTATTTTTCTGGACATCAGGAGATTTAAGTTTGTTGCCCATTCATCCCAAGAAGGAATAAATCCATATGGGATATCTGTGGGTACCCAGTACCTTTTGAATCATTCAAAGTTTCTTTTGAATTACTTTGCGGAGTCTCTGTTAGTAAGAAAGTAGTACCTGGATGACTAATTGGATAATATATCAGAAAGAAGTGAGCTTTTCAGCATGTCTTCTCTTCCATACCTCAAATTGAGTGGAAAAATGGGGAAAAGATCAAATATAATATTCTGATATACAGAGATAAAACAAAAAATCTGAGCAATGCTTTGTAATGAAGATTTTTACCTTCTCTTTAGATCACATCATTACTTCTGCTCACTGCATTCCTTTCCCTCTCTGCGTCATCCTATTGTTGCACTTTGTAAAAGCTTGTTCTCAATTAGGGTGTACAATGCTATATAAGTCCTTTATCCATAATAAGTCAGTGCGTTCCCTTAATTATATCTGATCCTACATCACTGCAGCAAAAGTGGAACTGTAGGAGAGTTTTAAGTCTTCAAGCCTAAGGAAATCTTTATATTGGATGCTATTACTTACTACTATATAAACTTTACATCATACTGGTGGAATAATCCAATTAAAGCCTTCTGTCTGTCACCTCCTTAAATTCCAGTGTAAGCAAAAATATGTATCTATTTTAGCTCAAAATTCAGGAAATGGTTGCTGTGATACTTGAGGCAACACATTTAGTAAGAAGGCTTATGTAAATCTGACAGCCTTCTAGGCATTAGGGCTGCCTGTCCTTTAATTTAGGGTCAACTAAATCCCATTAAATTGCTAATCAGACTGTCTAAGTAGTTGTGATAAAATCCCTGTGCTAATGCAAAAGAAACTAGTCACAGAGATATCTGAAACAACGTCAGTGCTACTTAATGGGCAAGATGGTTTCCACTGGAATAAAATGAAAAGTTGAAGCATTCCATTAAACTTGGCACTGTAATGCACAAAGAAAAAAAGGAAATTTTACAGACAGCATAATTTTGCCATCTTCAAACTTCTGTAATTCTGTTAGGAATTAATTTCTAATTAATTGTCTGATTATTCCCTAGATTTACAAGCAGTTGCCTGTTTCCTGTGCAGAGCAAAGAAAAGATGCAAGTACTTCCTAAAGTATCCAAGGACATGGATGGCTTATATTGGTGTAATATAACCAAACAAACAAAGATTTAAAAACCCAGCAGAAACACTAAGGGATCAATTAATTTTCATTTGCATTGAATTTCCTTCTAAAAATAAGTTAGAGTGCCAAGTGCTCACTTGTCAAGCACTGAAGAGATTTGCTGCAGTAGCCATGAAAACAAGTGTGGAACAACCAGTGAGACATGGCAGAATTGTTTCCACAAGATTTGGAAGTGCCAACTACTAACATACTTAATAGTGTATTCATCAGATATTTATGAGTACTTGTGTAAGTTTCTTTCAGTTCACATGCAAATGTGTTGCTACATGTTTCTCACATTATTTTTCTTTATTGTTGTTTCAGTTTTCTGCCTGGAATATACAAGAATAAAACTATGACTCTTTCTCTGCCCCTACAGACATTTGTTTGTGCATTTGGTTTAGCTATCTTCTTTTTAAATTTTCTTTCTTGCTTCTAATGCAATGCTCAACTTCTTTGCCATTCGTCTGTCACATGCTAATGGAGATGGTTGTGGAAGTATGATAATAAGTATGATTATTCTGTGAGCAGTGGAACTGATGAAGCCTGGCTTCCTATGGTTGGAATTATTGCTGTTTATGGAGCTACTAATGCCACACAAAGTTTTCATTGCTGCTGGAGTTCTCATACTAGCTCTCAGTTATATGACTCTTCAATATCTATAATAAAATTCATACCATGCTCTTTTTCTTGTCAGGGCACTAATAGGGTCATTCATCCAGCCTATTTTCATGACACATGCACGTTGTTAGTGCCTTTCAAGCCAGTGTCCATCTGTCAAATTGGCTGGAATTGTCCAAAAATGGTTAAATGGAAAATGTGGATAGATAGAAGATAGACATGGTTGTATATAAAAACCCATGAAAAGTACGATTTCATGAATCTCATCACTTTTGATAGCTGGACAAAAACCAGCAATCTAAGTTAAGATAGGGAGTACATTTTACAGAGGTATCAGCTTTAACGAAACATGGTGAAAAATTAAAATATGTGGGTAAGCTGCCTAAACATAAGAATCAGATACTATTTTAGAAACTCAAGTATATCCTATTCAGACTCCAGCAGCCTTTCCCTAAGTGTCTGAAGTATTATCTGTTTACAACTATCCTCACATCTTTCTTTGATAGCCATGTCATCTGGAATAAAAATAAATTCCTATGTTTGGGCAATTGAATCACTCCCTTAGCATTCTGGTTCTTCAAGAAAGTGAATATCTTCACAGAGATAACTGTGCCTCTCTAACTGTGACTGTTGTGGAAATGACAGCAGTAGTAGTCAACACAAATAACTTCGTCCTGCATCACCCCAACAGGGATATTGAGGCTTCTCGAAACAAGGATTTATAGATATTATAAAGCCAGGCAGTATAAATAGCTGATTCTGTTAACAGCAATTTTCTCTCTGTTTGTGCAGTTCTTTGTTTCTTCCCTTACTGTGAAGGCTTTCCTCCAAAACTTAGAGGACTTTAGTATAGCAAAAATTGCAAATCCTGTCCCTTAGGCTGAAAACAAGTAGTGTCATCCATACAGGATATTTCCTTATTCCTTATTCCTTATCTATTCAGGTTTGAAGTAACATGGCTGGAGAGAGGGAACATTAATCAAGTTGTCATCCTCCACTTTTCCCTCAGGTTTGTAAATCACACCACCATTGACACAATTCATGTTTTTTGTAGGCTAAGAACTTTCTTAGGAGCTCTCCAAGGACAAACGGCCTGGAGAGCCTCTTTGCTAACTCTGATTCTATTAAAATTTGGCCTAAAATTAAAAAAAAAAAAAAATTGAAATTTGTGGGTGTTCAGGTGAAAATGGAGGCATCTTTTCCAGAAACAAAACAAAACAAAACAATAAAACAAGCTGTACTTTCTGTTGAAATGATTCTCATGCGGGGAAGATTTCTTAAGATGCCTGAGTAAGAGTCATAACAAAATGAGTGTGACTTTCCAAGCTAGGAGGGTCGTCTCTGTGATAGTTGCCATAGATGTGGTCTAGATAAACCTTGTAATCCATAAAATTTGTCAAAGAAGGCTTGGTACCTAGGACTCCTTGCTCACTCAGCTAAATGCCTTATCTTGACCCACAGAGCTCTTGATGGTGTGTCTGTGTTGGAGACAGCTGCAATTGCCTCCATCATACATAGGGGAAGCTTCTAGCAGCTTCTCAGAGAAGCCACCTCTATAGCCCCCCTGCTACAAAAACCTTGCCAAGCAAACCAAATACAGCTGTGGAGGGGGACAGACCTACCTTGAGTGCATCAGTGAAGAGGCAGTCATTGTACAGATTTTTCTGAAGGAAACTCAAACTTGACCCTTCCAACTGTTTTTGACCTTGTTGTTGCACCAGTGATACCCAGTGATGCTCGTCAGTGCTCCTGTATCCATTTATATTTGCCTGCAATTGCAGAGCTTTTTTCTTCATGAAAACCACTTCAATTACATATTTTCAAACTGTAATCCTCACAACCATTTTCTCATATTCTGTTGCTTTCATTCAGTTTTTCAAGTTTGCTGATAAAAACTGTTCAGCTGATATTTGACTATATTGCATAATTTTTCTTTGCTGATGCTTAACAAACGACCTACTTACTCAGTTGCTCGAGATGTCCACTCTCAACCAGTGAGACTTCCAATGTTTCATTGTAACAAGAGGCTGGAAGTTCCTGAGTCTTTGTTTATCTGTTCCTGTGTTTGAGAGTTCGTGGTGACCAGGGAAGGCACCCAAGGCCTGGTAAAAAGCAAACATCACTTTGTCTTGTCAAAGGGCAAGGTGGAGGATCTGGTCAATTTCTTATTTTACGGTCATTTAATCAAGTAGTTGAAGAATTTTACTTTTGGTATTGTCGGTGTGAGTTTTAGGGCTAGCAGGGCCCTAAGGACAGAATTAAATCCCGTAATGGCTGTATGTAATTGCTACAGAGGCATTTTGGACTAAATGTCTGGAATGTTTAAGATTCAAAATTAATATTTTTGTATGTCATTTGCATGCATTTGACTGCAGCAGAAATGGTTCTTAAAGCTGGAATGAGCAGGTTGTCTAAGACAATTTTCTCAATGCCTCTTGAAAGTACCCCTGGGATAAGAGCAGGGAAATTATATTTCAGAGCAAATCAGAAGTTCAGCCATAGTTCATAGAAGTCCAGCACATGCTAAGCATCCACCCTATCCTCAAATAGTTGCATTTGCACTTTCAAGGAAAACAGAGAAGCAAAATATAAATAAGGCTGTTATGAGGAACTCAGACATCCATTTGCATTCTACATGGTCCTACTCTTTACAAATAGTCATTTTAAGTAGTTGTTTCACAGTAGGACATCCTGGTCTGTTATGATCCCAGTGAAAAAGTTACTTAAGCTCTGTAAAGTATCCTTTAAAATACTATATATTAGAGCTAACACTGTAAAGAAAGAAAGAAGAATACAGGTAATCTTATGTCCCTGCAGATGCTGAGAATCCTTATTTGTGCAGCTTTGAAGAGATCTCTGATACATGCCCTGTACACAATGACCAGACCCTGCCCATGGGAAGAGTGACCCCCTTGGCTATAGGAAATTCTTGAGTGAGAATAACTGTGTTTTCATTATTTCTACTGTCAGACAAAAAGGATGCTCACTTAATGGTTTGCTGCAGTTCTGTATAAAGGCAAGAACAGGAAGGTGTTGCAATTGCTGGTACCCTGCAGGAGCAGCCTGAAGGCTTCCCTGTGGCAATAAGCCAGCTGATGACATCCTGCAGCCCAGGGTTTTGTGCAGCCCAGCAGAGGACTGAAGGCCATACTGGATGTGCAGCAAAGCACAGTGCAGGACTGGGTGTACTCAGATCAACTTTTTTGCTGATCACTAACTCTTCCATGTGTGATAGTCTCACAGTCAGGATCACCACAGTGCTAGCTTTTAAATAATATTCATCATAATTTGTTCAGAAATCATTTAGGATACTTATTATCTTGATTTTACTCAGGAAATATCTATTTCATTTTGCTGACCTACTTTTACTATGTTGTGTTTTATAGTATATAAATTTCCTGGACAACTCTTTTTTTCTTTAAAAGGACTAGTGATTCTTTTCTAATAAAATGTGTTAATGAACATTGATTTACATTCAATATTTTAAATTGAATTTTAAAAAATGGATAATTTTCAAAAGAAACAGAAAAATTAAAATATCAAATAATCCAAAATGTACTTGATTTCAGTATTAGGTTGACATAATATGGAATGTTGCACTAATTGCAGGCTATCTCAAATGGTTTTATTTTTCAAGTTGTGACATTCATGTAATTTTAGCTGTTCTAAAGTAAGATGTTATTTTGGTATTCTAAATATGTGTAGTCTTATCCAGATATTGAGCAATTCCAAAAAAAAAAAACAAACCAAAAATTAATAGCAGGAAATAAAAATTCATGCCTTCTTTTAAACATTAAAGATTCTCAGAGATTTTGAAGCTTGGCAATGCAGCACTTCTGAGGTAAACTTTCCCAGATTCTTTGTACTTACCATATGAAATATGCATGAAAGAATGAAAAAGCACCCTCAGCTGAGATATATTAGGTTGTCACTACTAATTGCAGTAGACACATTGGTTCTTTGTTGCACTGAGAAAATCACTCCAGCATAAAGTCAGAGGCTTCTAATGGAAATCAGTTCAGGTAACTTCATTTTAGTATTTTTTGAAGATTTTTCTTAAAAGCTATAAAGAGTAACAACCAAAGAGTTATTAGTAGGCAACAGAGAGAACCCTGGGCAATCAGTGAAGATAACTTTTGTAAAACAACTCTATTCCAAACACAGGACAAAGTAAGGAAAGGCTGTGCAAGGCCATGCTAGAGTCACCAAAAGTGAGGCAAATGGGAATTTCAATTGTCACAGTTGGACTCTTTTGTCACCATGAAACTGTTGTGCAAAACCTGAGTTGTGTTTAATGTTGGTTTAAAACAGAGACCTTTCAGAGGCTAGGGCAACATGCCAGTTGCTACAGTAATGGAAGGGCTCAAGCTGTGTTAAACAGGGTGAAAGCAGAAGATTTTATTTGCTATGAAGATGATTGCAGAAGTGCTGAAAACAGATAAAAAGTCAAAACTCTAAGAGGTAGAGCTGTTGGTGTGTATTGAGCAGAAAGTGGTACTGGTGGCTCACAAATAGAAGTTACTATGAAGAGCTGAGAGTTTACTTCAGGTCAGCTTGTAGATTTGTGGAGTATTTGTCAGTTTCAAAACAATTACCATCTTGTGTGGGAGACAGTGGTGGAAATATCTGTGTTTGGCTTAGTCTTTGGCTTTTTCATGTTGTCTGAGACTCAGCAAAACAACTGGATGGTGAAATACTGAAGGCTATAATTATATTATAGAGCTTTTGTATTATTTTCCTGCCTCCCCTATCCTGATTTTTAAGAGCTGAGAGTTGCTTAACTGTGGAGATGTTGTCTTGACTGCAGTAGTTATTCTGTTTTGCAGCATCCAGACTGCTAACCCCTCAAGAGGAAAGGTACGAGAGGATGCTGGTGACTAAGTTTAATCAAAAATTTCACAGTGGATGCCTTAGTTCTGAGAGCTTCACCAGAGGTACCATTTTGCTTCATTATCCACATAAACCAGGCTCCTTGAGTGAATGACCCTGCCCATTTTTGACAATAGCTTTGCTGGCAGGTGGATGGTACTGTATCTTTGGGCCATAAGACAGCAAAGGAAAGAGCATCATGGAGTGGTACAAGAGTTATTCATTTGACTTCAGTTAAGGAAACTCAGTGTCCACTCTCAGTGGGACTGATCATTTGCTGTGTTTTTTAATCCAGGGACCAGGCTTCCTTCAGAAAGTTGGAGATCATGAAAGGGTATTATTTATATAGCCCTAGCTAAATATGGTGGTTTACAAAGTTGTTCAATCAAATCAATATTTCCACAAGAAGGTGCCTCAAAGAGACAATCATAAGATTGATTTTTCAGGCTTCTGCAGTGGTTATGCTTTGAACAAGCCCTTTGTTGTGTGTACTGGAAGCCTGGAGATGTGCAGCACATCCACATTAAAAAATGCCAACAAAGCTGACTTCTTGTGGAGGTAAAATGAGCCTGGAGTTACAGTATTCTTTGGATCCCCTGTAAGACGAATCATCCATTCTTCACTTTTAAAGATGTACTTCATGGACAACAAAAAAACCCTTGAAACCAGTCCTTTCATCAACTAAAGCATATTTTGTCCATTGACAAATCACAACAAGGGAATGTGCCATGGTTAAGAGATCACACCTTTGTCATATCTAAGGAAGGATCAAAAGCAAGTTACTGATCCTTTTATCTTTCTCCCAAGCTACAACTTCCTATCTTCAGTGAAGTGTGCAGAAAGCTGTTTCTTTCAGTTTACAAAATAGACATCTTTGGTATATTAATCAAATTGAATAACCAGTGGCATCCCAATTTCTCCTAGCAGAGAGTAGTGACAGTGGGGAGAAAGCTCGTTATTAGCCCCCAAAGGAGTTTGAAAGAATGGCTTTCTGAGTGGGGAAACCAAAGAGCAACTTCAGACACCTGAGGCAACTTCAAGTCCAACATTTTTTGATCCATTGCTATGTCTGCATTGGCAATTACATTGGCAGCTGTAAAGGAGAGTGTGGAGTAAACAGTGGTGAGGACGGAGTGACAACTCTGATTTTATGTTGGATTTTTTTTGTTCTATATTTGGGCTTCCATCCCCTATTTTAATTTTAGTCATATCCCATGGACTAAATGTCCATTAACAGTTGGAGAGCATTAGTTGTGCTCTTGGAGCAAATCTTACCATTTAGTCTCACCCAAAATAAATGCAGTTCATGCACTCCATGACTCACTTCATGAAGTCAACAAATGGTAATGAAAGTGGACCCACTGACTTCTGCAGAGAGGAGTCACTTCTGACCCCTCCATAGAGTAGTTCCTGCACAGCTCAACACTTCCCTCAGCTGCAACAACCACAGTAATGAGCAATGGTGGTAGAAACTGAGTGTGATGGTTCAGTCTGGAAGAGCCAGTGCCATCTCCTCAAGGCTGGCATGCAGGTCATTGTTTCCAGCCTGCTGCCTTAGGCAATTGCCTTCTTATCCTATGCTTCAAGCCAAGGCTGCCCATATAATTGACTTATTTTTATAACTCAGAGTAAATAACTGTCATTCTTAGATCAGTACTGCTGTGGTTGAACTGATAGGAAATGTAATAATCCATATAATTTATAGTACTCTATACCATTTTATGAAGGTTTGCCTATCCTCCCTGGAATTATAAAATCAATAGCCTTGTAATGATTGTCTTGTAAGGTCCAAAGGGCAAAAAACATCATTTCATAGATGAGGCAATTCCCTGTTTTATTAGAAGATCCAGTCATAATTTTCACCTTCTTAAACAGCTTCTGATGGTTTAAAATGTTCAAATTTATCAGTATCGATTCCCCAAACTCCAAATTTTCTAAACTTCACAGATCATTCTTCACCTTTTAAGTCAAAATTTCTGTGTACCTCCAAACATTTAGTTCTCTGTATGTGTAAGGTTATCACAATGAAAGCTTGCTGATACAGTTTTTTTTTTTTAGTGTGACTGAAACAAAAGTCAGTTCTTTTAAAAGTGGAGTGGAATTTAATGAACAATGTCTGGTCAAATGCATTTCAGAGGTTTCCATAAATATCTTGTTTAGAAATATATATGTATTTTTTGAGTAGGGTCTTTATTTTGCTGTAGAAAAGAAGAGTTAGGTATATATTGGATTTTTATGGGTTTTTTAACTATATAGTTTTGACAGGAGATCTTAAAAGTTGATCTTATTTGTCAGCTAGAGAATGGATACCTTTATGTCTTGAAGTCTCCTACAAGCCTCTGTTTTGTGGTTTTATTGAACAATTAATTCTGAGATGACAGGTCTGAAGAAGTGGTTTGTAAAGGACTGAGGAAGGACCTTTTCTTCTTTTTCTTCAGACCTTCTGAAGTAGTCATCACACTATAATAGAGTGTCTCATTGTTTCTTTCTCACTGATCTGGAAAACAAAACAAAGGAAAAATAGAAAGACGTTGTTCTTTGTACTTTCCTATCCACAGATGTAATTTGAGAATGTGGTGTATTACTATTGTTTATTTTGAACCTGGATGAAGTTTCATTTGATACCCCTAGTTCATTGAAAGATTGAGAATATAGTCAATCCATACACTATTTTATGCACCCTTGCATATCTGTGTTCAGTTTCATTACCTCAGTTAGAAAGATGGAGAGCTGAAGGCTGGAAGGAAATCCTTCTTGTTTAATACAAATTCTTTGACCAGGCTTACTGTCCCTTCCCTGACTCACTATTAAAAACATTTTTCCTCTGAAATATTTATAATTTGTCTGCTTTTTCATTTAGTTTTCTAGGCAAGGATGGCAAAAGGCCAAAAAGGGACTATAATAGCCATAACTGTAAACAGGGCTGCAAGCCTTGCCTCTTACTCCACTGTGCTGGTTGTTCAAAAAATACCAGATTGAAATAGCAAAAGTACTATAGCAAATCATTAGCTTTGTTTATATTTGCCAGGCCTATTTTTCATGATTAATCAGCCCAAAACACTTATCAGCTAATTGTTTTAAAATGAGTCACTTCACCATTCTCTTTCCAGATAAAGAACTGAAGAAATGATGAAGGGTGGTGATCAACACTAATACATTTCACAAATGATACACAGCATGATAAAATGACTTCTCATGGTCAATTGGTTTTAGCTTCCACTTTGTGCACTGCAGTTTGTCCTGAACTCATCATAATCTCTTTTTGAGTGGGAACATGCTGGAAGGTAAGCAGACAAATGTAGAAGTATAGAATCTGGATGACGATTTCCTGTGTCCCAGCAAAGGCTCTGGCTGAGTGGATGATTTTACTGCACTTCGTCTCCAGGAGTGAGAGCTCATGGCTCTGGTGTGCAGAAACCTCATTTACTTTGCTGTGCAAGTAGCCCATTGTTTATATAGGAATGGGAGATGGGGTTCTGGAAAATGACACAATCTTGTTCAGAGAGGAGAATGTCTCCCTGTCTGTCTCTCCAGAAATGCTGGAGCAGATATCTGATCTTCAACTGTATCAAATCTAAACTTCATAAATTCATAAAAGCACAGTATGAAGCCTCTCCTGTCTACTTGTCCATAATGAACCTCACAACAGTCCAACCATTCTCTTCATTAATGAAATAGTTTGAGTTTTGTGCAGTTAAGTAATAAAAAGGCCTGGAAATAAGAGCCTGGACTGGAAATAAAGAAGACAGGGAAGAAGAAAGCAGTACTGGAGGTGAAACAGAGATAAGAATCACAGTACAAAGAGAGAAGAAGGGGGATGACAGAGAGCAAGAAAAAAGAGACAAGTAATATAATGGAATAATGCCAATAAAATCATTTTCATTAATGTATAAATTATATATGCATTTGTAAATGTAAAATATCTTTTTCTCTCTAAAACAACACACTGAATAAGTAAAAGACTGGAGGAAATGAGTTGCAATGTAAGAGCCAATGGAAGGAAAATATCCTTGGAAATATAATAAATAATATGTAAACATTATTAAAAATAACATATTTTAAAATGTCAAATTTGAGTGCATAGTGTAACAATTAAGAAACCTGAACCACAGGTTTTATGTTTGATGGCTTTTGGGAACCTCAAAATAATTCTGAATTTTTTCAGGCAAGATTTTGGGGGTGCTCATCTGCATGGAAATAGTGATGGAATTGGAGAAAGCAAAAAATACTCGGACATTAAACACTTCTACAGGTGTAAATGTTTTCAGACTTCAAAAAAAACCAAACCGTAATTAGTTTCAGTCAAATGAAACTGGAAAGAAGTAACAGTGGAAAAGCTTAGTTCTTATTTCTGTTTGTATTTGAATTGATTTGATGGGTTGAAGGGCTCCTTTACAGAGGCAGGAAGGGCAGCAAATTCTGGGAGCTGCCTAGTCCTTGCCAGAGCATGCAGCCTGCCTGCCCTCATGCAGCTTCAATAAGAGTAATAGCAGCCCCAGCTTCCCAGGAGGGCCTTGCCAGGACCACTACAGCAGCTGCAAGGCAGGGGCTTCATGGACATGTGTTTTGGTGCACAATTAGCACCAGGAAGCCTGGAAACCCAGGGACTTGGTAATGCAGAGGACAACCATTCAACCATAGAAGTGAAAATTGCATCTCAAAATCAAGGCTTTAAAATCAGACAAATAATGTGGGCTGAAATTAATCTCTTTTTCAGGCTCTCCATTAGGTCTGTTTGTCACTGCATTGGCAGAAGCTGTTCAGCAGCCCTGCCGTTCCCACCTGGGGAGCTCCTCCTCTTGCATGTTGGGCTTTCTCACTGCTGCTGATACTTTAAAGTCTCATCCTTCCATTGCTCTTTTTTCCTTCATCCTCCTTAGTGCTGCACCTTTCTGTTTTGTCAGTCATCCCCACATCCCTCTGCTTTTATTTATTCAGGATGTTTTGACTTACAGCTAGTGTTTTAGGACTCTGCTATTAACCATCCTTCCTTTTGTGCAATTGGTCTTCTGGGAAAACAAGAAATAATTGTACTAATAATAAAGAGTACAATGTGTCCTTCAGAGATCTCCAAATTGTCACTTTTCTTTTAATCCTTCACTTGTTCTTCCTATGCAACTTGAGCAGGACATCTGATCATCTATTTAATTTCTAAGACTGCTAGTATATTTATAAATCACACATCATGAGAAGAATATGTTGTACATGCCTTCTATCATTCCACACCCATTAAAAATCACTGTTGGATCTTCTGGGATACATTGTGGGAAAATAATATAAATTATAGCCTTCTAGGGTAAAGTGCTTTTTCTAAATAATCTCTTCTCTCCTCTGCCCTTCTCTGTATTTTCCAACAGTTTTAGAGCTGAACGTTATAGCAACCAAAAAAAAAAAAGAAGAAAATTTTTTTTGGCCATATCTAAATTTTACATGCAACAACTATTTGTTTTAAGAGAGACATAAGCGTCAGCTCTAATTGACAAAACAAATGAAAGTTCTCAATTAAAAGCTTTCCACAGTATTGATTTCCAGAAGCTGGAGAGTACACTTTGTAAAGGGCCACTTGTTGTGTTGAATATTATTGTGCATTTCTCAGGAGAATTGACAACCAGCATCTGTTACAGTCATGAGGCTCTTAAAGGTAGCCTGAAACTGGTGCTTAGCAATCTTCTCCGATGCCAATAATAATCAATCTTTTTAATGAACTGCCATGTTAATTGGCTGAACCTTCAGATGGAATAGCATTTGTAAAACATGCTGTACTTTCATACCAAATGAAAAGGTAGTTTTTTGGCTTATTTGTGTTTTATCATCAAATCTAAAATTTCCCTAAATCACCATTTATTTCACTCCACTTGAAACTCATGGTAAAAAGGCCACTTACAGTGACACTGCCCTGCACAGTACTCTTGTCTGTGGAGAGACATGGATTTGAAGAATGGACCTCTCAGTGGATAAAGAACTGACTGGGTGGTCACACTAAGAGAGTTGCAGTCAATGGCTTGATATGCAAGTGGAGGCCAGCAATGGGTGGTGTTCCTCAGACTGCCACGTTTTGACATCTTTATTGGTGACATGGGCAGTGGGATTGAGTGCACCCTCAGCAAGTTTGCTGACAACACCAAGCTTTGTGGTGCAGCCAACAGGCACCTTCCAGAACCTAAAGGGTAAAAGAGACCCAGAGAGGTACTTTTTACAAGGGCATGTAGTGATGGGACAAAAGTTTTAAACTGAAAGAGTGTAGGATTAAATGAGATATTAGGAAGAAATTCTTTACAGTGAGGGTGGTAAGGAGCAGGTTGTCTGGAGAAGCAGGAGATGCCCCATCCCTCAAAGCGTTCCTGGCCAGGTTGGATGGGGCTGTGGGACACCTGGTCTAGTGAAATGTGTCCCTGCCCAGTGCGGTGGGGGTTGAAACTAGATGATCCTTAAGGTTCCTTCCAACCCAAACCATTCTATGGTTCTATGATTTCTGTCAGATGAAAACATGGGAATACAGACCATAAAAGAGTGGTTCAGTGATTGGAACAGATAACTGAAGTAGATTTGAATGGCTCTAGCACTCCAGCTTTATAGTTCCCTGCAATTTAGACATTGCTATTTTGGACAAGAAGGCAAATGATGCTTGCTAACAGGCTGTTTTCTCTGCTCAGTGAATGCTTGCAGGTCAACATGGTCTGACAGATTTTTCTTCTCACTTTGGAATTGTAGTTTCAAAGGAAGACTCAGAATTTCTGTGAGCAATTTGCATTTCCCCAATCATTGTGAAACAGTAACAGCTCCTTTTTTTCTTTTCCTTTTTTAAAGATCTCTGGCAAATTTCTGAGGTGCTCAATTTACCAAGTGCAGCATACTTAAAAGGAATAGATTTTCCATATTACTTCTTCTACAACACTAAGTCTGTGACCTAACAATCTGATGCCTCATTTTCCAATCTTTTATGCTTGTTTGACTAATATAAAGGCAAATTTTAAAAACTAAACTTTTAAGCTATGTTGTTCTCTCTAGACAAAAACCATATTTTTTCTTCTCAAATCTTCAATTTCTGAGTTGTTCAGGAGAAATGATACAAGGGACTCTTGTCAGCAGAAGAATAGTATTAGCTTGTTGTAGAAGAACAAGACATTTGCTGCAGCCTGAAAAAAAGTGAGCCATGTTTGCCTTCTCAGATTCAAAGCATGGAAAAAACATATGAAGAAAATTCCCTGTTTAAAGTGATGTTCTTCACCTCTTGTAATCAGAACTTAATCAAAAGATCCACCTGACTTCCCAGACCTTCATTAAGTGTTGAACTGAATCTGTGACATCCCTGTTCACAAAACTCAGGTTCTCTTCAGCCTGACTCTGTTACCTATCATCCCATGATATGTCATGGTGTGGTAAAGAACCGACAAAAGGTGAAATAAAAGCTGAGTCCACTGAAATTCTTGTTGTTCCTTCTAAGCATCAAGGAAAAGGAAAATAATTCTTTGGGCTTCATTTGAGTCTTTGATCATTCTAGAACATCTGAATGAAAAACAATGGCATCTTGCTGAATTTCAGCTATAAAAGCACTGGAAAAACTCCCCTTTTCTAAGTCTTTCATGGTCCTATGCAAGTTTCTGGTTTTATCTCACCTGTTTATCTAAAGGCTGATGGGAAAGAAACCAAACCAAACAAAGCCCACCACCAGCAAAACCAAATTACATTCAAACCACCAGATTCCTGCAGACAGATCCTTTGTGCTCTGAAAGTATCCAGTCACCATATCTTCTGCCCACAAGAAGAGTGTATTGGTCAGCGTATTTTGACTGCATCTTTCATTAATAGTTACCTCTTTGTCTCTTCCATTTCAAAACCTCCACATAATTTTCAGATTCTTTTCCTGGTACCCTACTTGTTTGATGAAAACTCATAAAAGTCACAACACCTTTTTAAATTAAGCTCTAGGGATCAATAGTACAATTTTCAGTTTTCCACTTTGGGCTTGGAAACAGTGACTCACTTGTAGACTCCACTTCAGCAGAAGATTTTCCTCATTTTAATGTGTTCTAATAAGGGACATATTTCAACAGCTTCCAAATAATGCTATTTTCATCTGAATAAATATGCATTTAAGCACAAATTTACAGCTGTTCCATATGAAATTAAAGTTTCTTCTATTAGATGTTCCAATATAAAGGTTCAGGTCCATTAGCCAAAGTAGAAAAATTAAGTATAATACTTTAAAACAGTGGCAAACACTGAAATCTTAAATCAAGCAAAACAGAGCCCCTTCTGTCCAGACATTTCTTGTATCATTTTCAAATCTGCTCTGTTTCATCCACAGCTAAAGGAGGGAGTATGCAGAAAGCAAAGTTAATTAGTTTATAGACTTAATCTACCTCACTCCAGAGAGTTGACACAGACAGTCAAATCTGTATACCCATACACATGATGGGAACTAGTTGGTTTATCAGATTAAATGTTCTTTTATATATAAATGCTGTGAGGACAAAATGTATGATTAATGTTAACTAGAAAGAAGTCCTTCCAGTGCAACATCTCTGCATTTGGAGCAATAAGGAAATATATCTTAAGTAGCAGAGAAAGCTAGATTACACTGGAGAAGGCCTGAAAGAATAAATTTTACAGTTTCCTCAATGTTATGCTCAATAAAGATACAGAACCACAATTGTGACATGAAAAAAACAAAGGAAACCTGTACTGACTGTAATGCTGTTGCCTGTATTGATCAAACATGCCCTAAATTGTTGAAATCCCAAAGATGTAAAGAATGTAGAGGTCCCTTAATGTGTCCTGTTACTCCCTATTTGCACAAGTTTATTAGAGAATGACAATGAATGCTCCATCATTGCCAGATGGCTACTGCAGCTGCATTCCCCAAAGCAGTGTGGATCTTTTACAGAACTGGGAAAACTGTCAATATTTCTGGGGAAAAGAATCAGACTGATGTGAAGGAGGTGAGGGTTTTCATGTCTCCCATGGCTGGTTGCTCAAGGAAAAGAGCAGGACATTCTGCTACAATAAAGGAAATCAGATTTTTCTTCATCAAGCCCCAGATTTCTGCCAACAGAAGCAACTGCTAGCTCATCCCAGAACCCCTGTGTGTCTCTGAGCACACTGAACATGCCAGCCAGCCTGAATTCAGCTGTCAGACATGTTTCTCCTTATTTATCTTCTGCACTTTATTTTTGCAGCCTTTGTCATCCACATGATAGTAGAGTAAACCTGCACTGCTCTTAACAGAATTTTTTTCCCTTTCTGTTAAATCTGAAATGAAAGTGGGGGCTATATGACCTCAACACAGTTATTAAACCAGGACTAGAGATAGGAGCAACATCAATCTTCAAAAGCAGTTTTTGGCAAGACAGGGAGTGGATGACTGCTACATAAGAACAATACCTGCTGGTAACAGGCTTGGGGAGTTTGGGCATAGATGAAAGCTGTTTGTAGCTGCTTTTTAAGCACATCTGGAGCCAATATTTATCATGAAGCATACTCATGGCAGTCAGCCCACACTAAGCCCATCAACCAGGCTGGCTAACATCAGGCATAAGAAGGAAAGATGATTGCTCTTCAGAGGTGCAAGGGTCTCTCTTGTGGTAGGTACTCTGCAACAAAGCTCAGAGAGCAACTGCTGCTTTCATAATGGTAATAAATTCTTCCCAAGACTTATTGTGCCAATAGGCAAATCCAAATCCAAAAGTACGTTCAGCCTAGAACAGAATCATATGACAAAAATGACAGCTATGTTTCTAACATTCAGTCACTTTTATAATGTTTTAAAGATGCCCTGATTTCTTGGTATTTGTAAAAAGATGAAATTAAAGCCTTCATTAACCTGTGTTTACAAGGTTTTGCTGCTTGACTTAAAGATAAGAGTAAATTTGAATATTTCTAACCTTTCATTTTCCTGGTGTAATATCCCGTAAACTTTTGTGCTTGTTTACTGAAATTTTATAATTTTTCTGGTACTTGATCCTATTTTACAAAATAGCATTATATCAACTTTATCTGCAAACCCATGAAGAAAATAGATAAAAATAAATATTTTTATTCTTAAATTATGTTCTGCATACATTTTTTATTTTATAGCTCTGAGTAATAATTATTAACTGGATCTTGGGAAATTTTATAAAGAAATTAATTACTATTTTTTAACAAAGATGTTGCAATCTTTGAAACTTGTCTCTGCAGAGACGATAATAATACCATCTGTCCTCTGGTTTGTGAGAGACAAAAAAAGATAATTTAATTGAAGTTGGACCATAGATTTATACAGCAGAAGTAATTTCAGAAGAAATTAGAGCTAGCAGGATCTTCTTTTCAGGGGAAGACATTAATTTCATAAAAAAATATCACTTTATGAAAACAGTACTTGTAAAGAGGAAAAAAACCCCTGAATAGTTTTCACATCAATATTTTGACAGGGCTTCATCTTTCTAAGACATCTGTCTTGAATTCCAACTCAAGGCATTTTATTTAAATGTAAACTAATTATGCTTTATTAATATCTAATTGTTATGGAAATCTTTAAACATAAAAATCAGAATAGCGGTTTAAAGTTGCCTGAAAATTTTTCTTTTTACATAATTTCTTTTTCATTTAATTTGGTTTTGGCCTAGAATAATTTTTATTATAGAGAAATAAAAGACAAAAATTATATCTAATTAATTACCATAAGCATTTGGAGAACCCTCTCCAAAGAAAAATGAATGTTCTGCTGTATTAAAACTGATGATTATGTAAGAAATCAGAATGAAATACTAACTACTTTCTTCTTTGTTAGTAAAAGTGTACCTTTATGACATTAATTTCTTATTTTCAAATGAAGATTGTGAAGTATTAAATAAAAATGTGTGTTTAAGTATAGTTTCTCTGAGAATTCAAGGCAACTGCACATAAAATGATTTACTGGCTCAAGAGAAAATTGAAGAAAATCATAGTATGCCTTACATAATTTTTTATAATCTTCAGGAGACATCATAAAGGCAACTCAGTAATCTACTTAATCCTTAGCATCTCTGATTTAATTTCCCTCTGAAGCAAGGTCCTGGCCAGTGAAGAGTAAAGAGCAGCTGCCTGGTTCTGTGGAACTGAGGATTCCTTTCCCAGTAAATCTATTTAAAACATTATGGAAAATAAAACAGGCTTCTCTGTAATGTCTTTGTGAAGTGAATGTGAAAGATCTGAATAGAGTATGAGATGTTACTGAAATGTATTTCTCAAAGGGTTTCCAAAAGGATTTAATATCATGTTATATTCTTTCTCGTTTCCTGTCAGTGTAAGAGGCAGCAGAAGGGAAATATAGGCATATTGTATAGACATATAGTATTTGCCTTTAAAGGAAGCCTGATGTAAGTGTCTAGAAGGATATATGTCTTTGAAATCAACTTTATCTTCAAAAAAGTTGGATATTCACCAACACACTCTTTGACCAACAATACTGTGATTTGATCCTCTTCTTACAGGATCCTGTTCAGAGGAAACCTTGAAGCAAATTACTTGAGAAGGGTTAAGAGAGGAAGCCGTTCAATTTTCATCTGGGCAAGCAAAACAAGAGATCTTCCATGATACCAAGGATGTGTGTGTTTCCATGTGTGAGTGCACATATGTGTGCACAAAGAGAACAGAAACCTTTGAAATCTGCCCATATACTTTTCTCCAACTCAAGGCCATTAGAAAATCATACACCCCACAACACTTCTAAGAGCAATAACTGTGTACCTCAGCTTTTCAGAAAATGAAGTGCAACCAAAGAGATTGCAGAATGGGGCTTGGAAACATTCTCCTTACTTCCAACTGTATGGTGTGTTACTAAGGGAACTATGTTAAAAATGTATTGGTGTACACTCCAGTTTGTTTCCAGAGAATTCTCCCCTGTTTCTTATTTTCCATTTGTATCTATACTACATCCAAAACCTAAATCTCACTCTCTTATCTGAATATTCCTTCTGTATTTTGCTAGGAAATAACTTCCAGCTTCCAATGGGTTGCATGAGTAGGTTTACTCTCTGGCATAGATATCCATGGGATTGCACCTTGAAAATTTCTAGGCTCCTGTCTTTACCTACTCCAGACCACATGCAATCCGCTGTTTGTTGTACAGAAGGAAAATGCAAAACTTTTAGCATCTTAGCTACATGCTTCAGAAAAAAAGTGGAAAATAATACTATTAGTATAATGCACATCCTACCATCTCAAGTGACCTCCACTGAATTAAAATTCTTGTTCTGGCTGCTTTTATCCCAGTCATTTTTTGTTCCCATTTACTGTGTCCTTGAGTTACTTTCCTGTCTATGACATATTGGGCTGAATGAATTGTTCTGTGCAAAAAAAATTAGATTTTCATGCAGCAAGTTCTGCTGCCACTTACAGTGCATAATAAAGAATAGAGCAGGCAGAAAATTTGTATTGAAGAGGGATCTAGTTTTATCACAGTAAATTAATTTTTTGTGTTTCACTGATTATTGAAAAATAAAAGAGATATAGAAATGTCTGGATTATACAATGGCATCACTTAAAATAATGAACACAACTTAAAAAAACCCTTCTCTTTTCTATTCATGTGCAGTAAATGCAAAAAATGAGAGGCTCAGCTTTTGTCTGAACTCCTGGAAATATCACCACATTCATAGGAATTGTTAAATTGAGCTTCATGATTACTTTGGATTCTCTCTGGATGTATAAATGACCTGCCTCATAAATATAGAGTAACTCCTGTCTTCATCACACATATCACTTCTCTTAATTCAAAAGCTGTCACTGCACAAGCATTCACTGTGATTTTTGCATTTTATCTGGCTTTATAGTACAGACTGAAAGCCTTTCCTGAAGTAATTTCTAGCTGAATGCTAGATGAGTAACCATTAAACCAAGAATATTGTCAGTATTGATATGTAGCCAAGGGGATCTTACCTGATGAAGGAAAACTGCAGATGATAGATGTCACTCTTCTTGTAAAGATATTTCAGCAAATAAACAGTGTTTAGATTTGTAAATATGTTTTTGTCAGCTTCCCTCATCAAAGATTATTGAACAAATGAAGATTCCATTGGTGAGCATCATCACTTTTGTACATTCATAATTTATAAAAGGATGGGAAGGAAGATAAAAAGGTCAAGCTTATGAATAAAAAGATGTTGTTAGGAGAACTTCAGAGAGATCTATGCTTTTCAATGCATATGTAATCATTGCAATGCAATGATTAAAAGGATGTAGATAGAGAAAGGACAAAACTTACTGTTAGTATTTAAGAATATTACAACTAAATCTGTCTTTGAAGGAGAGAAGACCATGCTGAGTAAGCCAACAACAAAATTATGGGAACCATCAAGTACACTAGAAAATACTGTAAATGAGAAAAATCAGTCCTGACTAAACATAAACAATAGCACTAAAATAACTGTTCTACCAAGGAAGGGCTAGTCAGGGCAGATAGTTATGTGACAATGTCAAGAGAACCCTGAGTTAATGCTAAATAAACAGCAAATAAAATAATATAAATTATTAGAGACTAGCCAATAAAGTCAAAATGTCTCTGTGAAATTGTGAATGTCTGTGATTCAATTGACTATACTTCCTATTCCCTACCTAAATTCGGCTATGGCAAAATAGGATAGGCACAAAGTCGCAACGAAATAATTTCTAAACTTCTGAGTAGACCAGTTTTATTAAGAACTCTTCAAACTGGTAAGAGACCCTCCACCTCAAGATAGAAACAACAGGAGTTTTTAAAGAAGCAGACACTGAGGAGATGATGGGAATGTTTCTGCACTGTTTATCAAAATGCAAAAAGTGAGGGGCACCACAGCAGGTTGCAGGGAATGGCAGGAAATACCGTTACATATAGCCTATATATCTCTTTACAAATACTTTGCTTTAGGGTTTTTGGTAGGTCAATGTATAAAGAGAACCAAAGAAAACTGAGGCCATTTCATGGAACATAATATGGCTGTATTTCAACAGTCTGGATAGAGCTTTCACAGCAGAAAACTTTGTTTCTTATTGGTTTCCAATCATACTTTCTACAGGCAATGTAAAGCTCACTCTCCACCAATTAACACGGAAGTTTATATTTAAGAAATGATTTGAGATTTAAATTCTGTTATCTGACCTGTACCATCCTTTTTCTTAGCACAGACTTCTCTTCAATGTCATGTACTGGGGACAATTTTTTGCAAGAACCACCAGAATATCCACCCAGAGAGTATGTAATACAATAAAAATCTGTATTGCAATGTGACCCAGAGATTTGGGTTTACTGACTAAGAAACTGCCCAAGGTTGGTTGACAAGAACTGAATCTTTTACTGACATACAGCTTGGTAGAGCAAGTATCATAATAGGCAATGGAACAATCATCTAGGGAAAGTATTCAGAAGCCAGAAAAAAATAGACTTTAAAATATCCTGTCAACAGTAGTTGAAAAAATAGTGGAATTTCCCATAGTACCTCAAACGAATTTGAACTGGTACATTGAAAGTCAGACTGCTCTGTGTTTTGGACCCAGTTTGTTAAATCACATTTTAGATTTAAGTCTCCATATGCCAGTCTTGTCACTAATAATTTGGCCAGCATGAAACATCTTGATTGTATTGCAGAAGGGAGACTGAAAACTAATTGAAGTGGAAAAAGATATTCCTTTCACTGGGGAAATAAAGAAGAAAGGAAATATTAGGTTTTGTGATGTCATTCTCTGGGCTTCCAATTTTAATAAAGCAGATGGTTTATAAACAATCAGATTTGAAATGTCGCTCAAAGATTAGACTTCTGCCGTCTTCCCAAAAAAATTCACGTTAACAGCAATGTTAAATTAGCCATACTCTGAAAACTTACTGTAAACTAGAAATATATTATATTAAGGAAAGTAGTAAAATAAGAATAAAATATATTAGAGAAGTAAGAAATGATACTTATCATGTAGAAAAACTATTTTTGAGAAGCAGTTTCTAACATCCTGTGAAACTCACTGTCCATGTCTAATACCAATAAAGATTCAGTTTTATATGTGCACAAGGCACCAGCTTGTAATTTTCTGCTGAGTGCCTGGGAGCTTCTGTGCCATTCCAGAAGCACACAGGACTTCTGCTGAATTGTCAAGGTTTGAGCTCACTATGCTTTAAGGCATGCCATGCTAGCAGGGAAATGACACTGCTTCCCAAGAGAACAGGACTGGCCCTGGGGGCAGGAGCAGCTTAAAAGCTGCAAGAGAAGGGCTGCCACATGAAAAAAAGGCCTTCCAGGTTTTAGACAACATTGATACAAAGTTTGGGCTGACGTGCATTGATGCATAATTTAACAGGATTTGAAGGCTGAGGCAGAATAAGGTTGGTCTCCTGTGTGAAGTCCTGGATGCCACTGCACTCACTGCCTTTTGTTATTGATGTGAGCATGCATTACACTCAGAATATTGTTCATGGGCAAAGTAGAAATACACATGTGCATACACAAAGGCTATAATTTACTGCTACTATAGTAACACTACTATAGTGGAAATCTTCAGAATCTAGTAATAGTTCAGATTTTAAATATTAGTGAAAAAAAAATAATAACACAGCTAGAATTTTTTTACATGCTCACAGCAAGTTGCCAGCAACTGGAGTGCTTTTCTGGGAGGAAAATAATGTTAATTCTGATAGTTTCTTTACTTTTCTAACATTTTACTTTTACTTTTCTTTACTCTTCCTAGATTAATTTTTATGTGTTTACTACACTGGAATGGTCTATATATGATGTATTTTATGCTAGATACTATTTCTTTGTTGTCTTTATAATATTTGAAACTGCTTTTGTACAATTATACTTTTTTTTTAACAGAATAGCAGTGATATATTTATAGCTACGGGATTTCCATTAACAAGAACGTCTGTCCATGTCTGTGCCACATCCTGTGGCTTCAGTACTCAATAACCCTGTTTTGTATCAGACATGTATTTCTCCACATTACATCATTATGTCAGAGTCATAAATATCTCATTCTATTTACAAAAATTGCTGCTTGCTACCTATTTAGAACTGTTGTTGTGCCACACAAACATGATAAAACTGAAACAAATCAGACATAAATACCACGTAAATTACAGAAATTATTGTCACAGCTAAAGCAAATATGACAAAGCTGCAACATGTGAAGAAAAGTTTGAAGTGAGCACAGCTCTCAAGCCTCAGTCCTGATACCTTGGAAATTCCTTACAAAGCTTGTGGCCTGTTACTGGTAATGGCAATATCCTATTACAAGGCTGCATGTCTACACACGGCTGAGATGCAACCCACCTCATAGAAATCATGGTCAAAGCAGAGTGAGATTAAATTGTGTGCAACTTCAGTGGGCACTGACATTTGTTATGGTTTGTATTTCATGGTTTAATTAGCTGTAGAAACTACTGCATAGAAAAGAGGTTTTGCTTACAAATTAAATGTCTCTTTGGGAGTTGTGACAGCTCTGCAGGGTGCAACAGGTAGCAGAATTTGTGCAGCATTAGTGCAGAAGGGAGAAGGGATGGACAGGTCTCTTTCAATGCTATCACTTGTGGATGATCAGTGAGAGAGCCTGAGCCCTGCAGTGGCCAGCCTTGATGATAGAGCATTTCTCCTAAATCTGCAGCACCATGGAGTCAGCACTAGTTATCGCTGCATTATCATAGCAGGTACAAAGAAAGAAGAGACAACCTCAGCCTGAAATCAGCCAAATTAATTTACTCTGTCAGTGCTCAGACCATTTCTTGATCAAATTAACAGGAGGACTTTTATTAGCTTCAGGTGAATTGGGATGGCTCCCACATGGACACTTGCAGAGATTTGGTAGCAATATTTACCAATCCATTTTGCTCTAGCACAAAGAAAAATTATGAACAGTTATTACTTTTCCAGAATCGTAAAACTAAATCACAGAATAAATATATCATAAAGAATTTCCAGTAGGAAGTGGTGAGTAGAACAAGCTTGAAAATATTTTTAAACCTTGAAAATAAAAATCTGACTGAAAAAAGGCTTGCAAGGCCACACGATCCTAAGATACTGGCATAGAATTAGGAAGAAGTATTTTCATTTTAATAAAAAAGAAAGTATTATAAAGAAATAATAAATGACCGCACTACCATGCAGTAAGAATGCTAAGAAATTAACATGACTCAAGGGGTGCTCTAAAAGTGTAAGTCCCAAAGAAACCTTATGTACAAATATTCTATATTATTCCCTGATTCTTTCTATTCCTTTTTAAGGAGTCTGAAAATTAATTTCTATCAAAGTAAATTTTCAAATAATTTTTTTTTTATTTCATACTTTCGTCTTGAATAACTAATCTTTTTCCAGTGGATCAGAGTTCATATGCAACTGTAGATCATAATTAAAATATGTTGCAGTAAACAAAATCAGTCCAACTGGGTGTTCCTGTTCTCATCTAACTCCTTCAGATGTGCAGCAAATTAATCTTTGAGTCTCATGTCTTCATTGGAATTGAGATGATCATTATTATTTTCTGAATCATTTCCTAGTATGTACTATATTCCTTGCTGAATGAAAGTTTGGTGAGGAGAGTAGAAACACAAACCCCATTCCTGCTGTCTGACTAACACTAACGCAAATGATGATTGTAGCTTATGGAATTAATATTACTGAGATACAACTACATCCAAGTAGAACTACGCCTATACATAGGATTGTGCCATCTTTACATTGGCTTCTACCAGCAGAATTACATAAGTGAAGCCCTGAGTTTACAACTTTGCCTGTCGAAGTGGGAGCAGAAAATAACTGGAGATTGTGATCTGCTGGGTGTCCTGGTTCCAGCCAGGTCAGGGTTAATTTTTGCAGCAGCCAGGAGGATCATGGCCTCGACCCAGAGGTTATTCCATACCACCTCAGGTCATTGCCAAGGGCAGGGGGAAGAGACTTTCTTCCAGAGAGAATGGAATCCTTCCAGTCCAGTAAGCTCTGTGGAGGGAGTGGTTGGGTGATGCTGGTTCTGATCAATCACATGTGCGTTGTTTGCTTGTCTTACACACTTTGGAATTTATATTGTGGCTTTTACTGTTCATTTTCTTATCTCATTGCTGTTTCCAATTAATTGTGCTTATTTCAGCCCATGATCTTTACTATTTGTGCCTCCAGTTCTCTTCTCCAGCCAGACGAGGGGCGAGGAGGAGGAGAGAGCAAGCAGCACGTTGTTTCAGTGGGAGCATTAAATTGGGGAATACCATTCCTATGTCGCTGTTGAGCAGCTAGCAGAGTAATGAAGGCACCAGTTTTCAGTGGTAAGAAGGAATGACCTTTATTGTTTTGATTTCATCATATATATAGAGTTTTCAAAAGTCATCCAGATTGGTCGGTCAGAAGCCTTCCCCCAGGCCTGATTGGCCAGGCTTGCACTGCCCAAGTTCTGGGACACTGTTCCAATAACATCCAAACTTTATCTTTATTTATAAAACACAAGAAAAATTCTCATGGGAAAAACCTGTGCTAGCCACATTCCTAAACCATGGTGCTGGGGTATATGGTTGCGCCGCATCTCTCCGACATTGCCTAGAAATCTCTGAATCGCAGCAATACCCTAGGTTCCCTGTCTGCTCTAGCTCTGTCACAGAAATGTTTTGAACCTTACCAAGGAAAGGGCTGAGGTACTTTCAGACAACAACCTGAATATCTTTTTTTTTCTCTTGAAGTTCTCTCTGCACTGACAGATGGGACCAAGTGGAGAGGACAATGGAAACAGGAAGCCTGGGAGACTGAAGACACAGAAAGGCTCAGCACAGTAGTCAATCTCTGAACTGTTAAACACAGCAGCACATTTTTATGCTTAGAGTACACAGGGCCTACTTCTGTCAGGAAAACAAATTATATTGGACAGAGGAGAGATCATCATTCTTTTTGTGGAAGAATGCTGACATTAATTATTGAAACAGACAAAGGGAACTAGCTGTCCTGTCAGCAATGGTATGAAACTAAACCCTGTTAAGATAAGCTTCCTTCTCAGTATTTCTCGTAAACTAAGGAAAACATTGTCTTTCTAGCACTCAAAAATTAAATAAAGAAAGTGTAATTTGATCCTTTTGCTCTTTGTTGCAGGAATTGGACCATTTGCTGTGAGAGCAGAAGGACTATTGAGACACTTCAGTATTCCAGCCTCCATCGTTTGTTTAGGAGAGATGTGAACCTGAGATGAGATTACACCTTTATTCAGATCTCTGAGTTTGACATGCCTCTTAAGCTCTGGTCTCCAAAATTTTACTCTGTCTTCAGAAGACATTTCTCATTCCTAGCCACTTGCATTAGAAAAAAATCTCCTTGAAATGCAAGAAAAACTGTTTTAGAGCATTTTAAGAGTTATTTTATAGAACATTTCAAATTGACTACAAAACAGCCTAATCAAAGTCTGTCCTGCCAGGAAAAGGAGTCCTATTGATTTGCTATGTTTTGCAGCTAGGCTTTAGAACTCAAAACAGTGATGTGCCAAACAATTTTTAGATCCTGAATATGGGTTTCTCTTTTCAGAGTCACTTGAAGCTGTGGCACACAGCAATTTAAAAGTGCACAGCCCATTCTTTTTTTTTTTAAAAAAAGGCTCCAAAGTGCTGTGCCTCAACTGGAAATTATTTGGCTATTTGTAAAGCTCTACTTTTAGTGCAAGGAATGGAACATGGGATTGGGATTTCTTCATATGCCACGAACTATTCTGTTTGATGGTAACTCCTACCTAAATTTCTCCTAATCTTTTTCCAAAAAAGGAAGGCTGTAGCAATTACGTCCCAGACTACCCCCACCCATGCAAAAGTCTTCAATGCTGTCCTACAGCTCTTTGTTTCTAAAAATAAATTATTTTGCTGAAAAAGAACAGGAAGTGTGCAATGTGGGTCAATTCTGTAGCAAAGAATCTCTGTGATAATAGTTCACTTACTCAAACTAGCACTGCGTGTTGATTTTGCATAAACGAGCATTTTCTGTCAGGCTTGGTAGGCATTTTATGGAGAAGCAGAGAAGGAAGAAGCATTGCTGTAGCAGACACAACTTGCCTGCTGGGATCATCTTGCCATAACAGTTTTCCAACCATGAAGAAGCCTAAGGCACTCTTTATGCTTAGGTCTGTTGTTATGTCTATCCTCAGCAATTTGAGGTCTGAGATATCTGGCTTAAATAAATCTTTAGATGTTATGGAATATTTGTGCAAAACTTACTGACCTGTGTTATATAGAAGGTCAGACTAGATGATATGAAGTTTTCATCTCTCTTTCGGTTCAGCAAATCTAGGAAAAGCTGACATTTTCAACAATGTTTTGTTCAAAGTATGGTAGAAGCACTGATGAAATCCTCTTGTGATGTAACTTTTCAAGGAACTCTCCAGGCCAACCCACAGTTTTAGCTTATATGATTATCATAAACCAAGCATCTACTTCCAAAAAAATATTCATTTATGTGAGAGCAACAAACAAAAGAAAATGCCAACATACCTCACTTCCCAAATCAGCTTCCCACTGAGAAAGTGAGACAACTTCTTTTTGGCACCCTGGATTTCTGGAAACAGAAAAAGACATAAAAGCTCACAATAAAGAATTCAGTACAGGAGACAGAACCTTAAAGCAACTTTTGACTGTACATATATGTGTTTTCTATTAATTTGCTTTTTCCTTTTTTAACAAATTTACTCTGATGTTCTATGAACATGAATGAGTTGTCATCAAAAGGGAATATCTAGAAAAAATGAAATCTTTATCTTATAAAATTAAAAAATGGGATATTGTGCTACAACTATAGCAAAGCATGGCTATAGATGCATGCATCTTAAAGAAGAGGAATTATGTAGGTATAAGGAGAAAACAGGATGGAATGCTGACAGAACTGACTAGAAAAAAATCTCTTTAAAAGGCAATGTGTCCATTCTTCAGGGCAATAGATATTAAACCTATTTTGAAGTGGTTTCACTTCTTTCTTTTGCCTGTAGTCTTGCTTCAGGTTAGTGGTTCTCTAATGTTCAAATAAAGTACAACCTATTTTCTTGCATTTAGTCTAGGTTTCCAAACAAACAATAAACAGAAGATTTTGCACATTGTGGTGCAGAGAATAGGAAAGACTCTTCCTGTAGTAGAATTTAACCCTAAAAAGGATATGAACCAGAAAGTCAGAGAGGACTGAAATGAGAAAAAGGATGGAAATAAAATGTCAGAAAGAGACCAAAGGAAATAAAATATAGAGAAAGCATAGGTAGAGAAAATAATTTTTTAGCTGTGAGAGATTTATATTTCTGCAAAAGAATTGAATCAGCTACAGTAATGAGAATTTCATTAGTGACGTGAAAGAATAGTTTTTTCAGGTCACTTGGATACTGAAACTGCAGGATTTAAAACAATGGATATATTTTCCTCACCTAGATAAAACCTTGAAACCTTAAATCAGCTGAAAAAAATATGAAGATGGTCTGTAGACAGGTCTGCAAATAGTGCTAGAGAAGTCATATGAATGCAGACTGAAGGACTGGGTTGCATGAGAGGACATGTTCTACAGGAGGGGTTTTTTTTTGTAAATTTGGGGAAAAAAAATTAAGCTTTAAAGCTCTTGGTAAAGAGGATCCTGTGTTTTGGAGGGCAGCCAGAACAAACATTGAAAAAGGTAAAAATTGGTGAGAGGAATCCCCACATCATATGTGGGAGCTGCACACCAACAGGAATAGGTATCAGCATCCTCTCTGCTGCTAGCAATCCTGGAGTTGCTGCTAGGAGTGGGACACATGGCTCAGGTGCCCAAAATGCTCATAGTTCATGGGCAGTGGAGTTAGAAAAGCAGGAACTGTGACATGAGGAAGCTCTTCAGGTCTGCTCAAGGACACCAGGAAGGCTGCAGGCAATTTAGCTGTCAATGCTTTTGTGTTCCTGCCTGAAAACAGACCTTGCAGGAGCACTGAGGTGAAAGAAGCCTCTCTGAACAGAAACACAGAGCACTTGGAGAGAATAAAATAATGAGTGAGATGAAGTAGGCGACAGGAAGAGCAGGCTGAATCACACAGTACTTAGAGACTTATATGTGCACAGTTCTCCATGCACCCACTGAGTCTGGCTTGGTAAAACTCCTACTACTTTTGACGACTTTTATAACCACCAGTGATCACATCTTCACTGACAAAATGTCTTTCATTTATTGAATTCTAGGGGACTTCTTTTTCTGTGAATCTCATATTGCGAAATCTGTGAGGGTCTTAATCTTTGATACTTTAGAATGGAGGAAGGAGACAAGAAAACAAGATTTTATTGAAACACAGAAGAGAAGACATACCTTCTCTACTGTCTGAATATAAGGAATAATTTCAAACTCTGTGGAATAAGAGGCAGAGAAGAAGTAATGAAGTAGAAGACAGAATAAAAGTAGAAAGGGAGTGAACCCTATCTAGAATTAATCTAATTTTATACAGCAGACATGACCACATGAATTATCTCATAAAGCTAGTTGTAGATTTATTATCTGTTTAAATTTAATAAAATTAGAATACATAACTAAGAACAAAAAGGCTGAAAGGTAAGACTTTTATGGTTAGCTCATGGTTTATTACTGAAACTTGATATCTAAAATCCAGGACTACAGACAATTTGTAAGTTACAGCAGCTACAAGATCTAATCAAGTCTAAGAAGAAAGAAATTGATATATTAGATAGTATGATGTGTAAGGCATCTCTAGTCTTAAAATTAGTGTAGTTATGCCTATCTCACAGGAACAGAATGCAGAAGAGGTGGCAATTTATGTTGTCTCCTAAGAATGCTTGTCAAATACCAACACTGCTGCTAAAACAGAAAATTCTGGCTACTTCTGGTAATATCCCCTAGAGGCAAACAATAATGACTTAAAGTAACACTGACCAGAAAAATGAAATAACTTTCTTAAGCTGTGAGTAGCATACTCAGAAACATTTACCTTTTTTTTTTGCTTTGTTACTGGTTTATTAAAATGCATATATCTGTGTGTGCATAGTTCCATAATGAGAATTTTTTCTGCCTATATTTCCATGCCTATTTAAATTTAACAACATATACTGTCATTCCTCTGAAATTGTAAAGATGAACTGATTTTGAGCTGACTGCAGAGATTTCTCACAAATAGCTTTTCAGCACTCTGTTCATAAAAATACCCTCATTTTGAACAACCCAGTGGGATTATTTGTACTTATTTAAACTGAAAAATGCTACTGAATCAGAATATCAGAATAATGCAGAAAACTTTAGAAAATGTACAAGGCTGTGGAGGATCAAGCATAATTTCTGACATTTCATTGAGCTTTGTAATCAAGACAGATACAGTTTTTATTCTACCGTGTCTGTAGAAATATCAGTCAGATGTTTTCCTGCAGAGTATTGACTAAAATATAGTTACCCCATGAAACAAAATTTAGCTACTGCTTATCATCAGATTGACTTTTACCACTTGAATTCTGATTCCTAAGGTTAAAATAATAGACTAGAAAGTAGACAAAGTTGTGACCATTCTGAATCATTCTAAATTACTCTGACCAGAACCAGGGACTTTTCTGAAGTCCTGTAAACAATTTTGCTTTAAATTGCACACACAGTTGAAGCAAACAATACAAGGAAATAACATATGACTCCTTTGATGCAAAAACCCCACATTAATTATGTAAAAGTGGTTAAATGTATTTTACAAATGGTATTCAAAATTTTGAAACATTGATACTTAGTAGTCCTAAAAAGAAAACATAATGATATGAAACATTTTTGCTACCATTTCTCTTGCATGAATAGATGTAGGAAACAATCACCAAGTCTTTTGAAAAGCAAAAAGGACAACAATGAAACCATAAGAGCCATTATCTATCTGTGTAATTTTAAACTTTAATTTTGTGGCAAAATTATTTTAAAATTTGTTCTAGTGAAGCTGGTGGTATTCAATGTCCATTGCTCTGATTTTCTTGTCAACTTTATGATTAATGAAGTTAACCAGTATTATTCAGTAATTAATTTTGATAATTCAAAGCTGTCAATCAAGACAAAGCAGTGTTACTTTTATTATTGACTATTTTTTCCCCATACTTTATATAGTTCTCAGTTATGAATGTGTTTGCCTTTCCTGGTAATTTTACAAGTCAAAATAACCTGCACAAAATCAGTGAGCTAGTAAATTATTGAATGCTCTGAATTGAAGCCACATTTCAAGCTTGCTACAATCACTGAATGTCATCATTAAAAGTATCATGTACAGCCTTTTGACCATGCAATTAATGACATTCTGTTGAAATTACAATAATCCAGACTGAGGTATTTAATTTAGTCTGGTCTTCAACAAAGAAAATAAATGAAGGCTCCAGGTTTTATTGTCCTTTCATTGTTTAAAAAATATTTTAAATAGCCAACAACAATATCTGCATTATTCTGAAATCATACCACTTCGTCTAACTCTGGCTAACATTACACTTCAGTTAGGCTAATTCAGCATAATAGGACAGAGGTAGTTCTTATGGTTAGGGCAGAATAACAGGATATCCTTTATCCTGCTTCTCTTTCTGATTCTCTCATCCTCTGATCCTGCTTACATTGCTTAATATTTCTAGTACTGAATTTGAATGTCAGAACTGGAAAGGAGAATTATTGATATACTCAATGTTCTTTGCTGGAGTCTGGATGGGAGAAATACAATGCATGTTGTCTATGTATGACTTTATGGCTGTGCAAATCCAATACAATGATCCCAGTGCCTATCATTGTGCTATTCAGAAAGCATATATTAAATGTATTTACAGAAGGAAATGGATATGAAACTGTGTAAGGTTATTGATTTTTCTTTTGAATTGCTTACTAGTAAACTGTACAGAATGATTTTTTTTCTAATTTAGTCTCTATTGTGATGATTCTAACTGTGTTTACTATTATTGTTGCATTTTAAGAGTTGGAATTATCCATTTTAAAAAGAAGAAAAAAAAATATAAGCAGAAATATTATCTTTGGTACAAAGAATTTACAAGCTAAATAAAAAGAATGAAAAAGGCAAATAATGAGTGTTTGGAAATACTGAGAACACAGTGAGTAGTTAACTGTTTAAAGTCATAGGGTGCTGGTAGATTGATACGAGACCTATAAAAATATCTTGGACATTTCTTGCTCAAGTCCCATAAATGGTGATAGAAGAGACAATCTGTGGATATCAGTGGCTGTCTCCTGCTCTTTACAGATAAGTATTTCCTTGGTAATTCTATTGGGAAGTTAAGAAACACTCGCTGTCTTAGTCCATGTAATTTTGCTAGTTCGCTGTGGACAAAATATGTAGATGTATTGGATTATTCATTATGGTGAGACATCCCAGGCATTATTCTTCCCATAAGGCAGTCAGCCAGTGAGCAGTCACCATGGATTCTGTCACACCAATATACTCTGCTTTTATCAGTTTTAAAATTACCCAGTTAATTCCAAACATAATAATCTGAAATTTGTGGGATTTAGAAGAATACCTTGATCCTAGAATTATTTTCTTAATTCCTTTCAAATTTTCCTGATGTTTCAAATATTATCTGTAAGGTACAGTCAAAAATCCATAAAAGTAATTATTTAATGAAAATCATGTGAGTTAGCTCTTTAGAAAGCAGTCTTTTATTGTTTTTCTACTCTTCTCTGTACGTAATATTTTTTATCATTTCATAGCATTTTACTAGACAAAACCAAGACGAGGCTTTTGCTCCCATGCTAAGGTAGTCCTGGGGCTGAAGAGCAAATACAAAACCCAATGGTCTCTTTGAGTGTTTTCCTAAGACACATATTACCTATTTTCTGAAGATACAAAGATTTTTGTCATATTCCTATTTTGAGAACATTATTCCAGTCTGATTTTAGGTGCAATGACAATTCAAGATTTTGGTTGCTATTGAAAAGATGTACGGTCCAGAACATTTCCTCAAGAGTCTTTGCAAGAATTCTGTTCACAAGGAATAATTTATGACTCTGGAGACAGTCTTCTATGTGTCTGCCTGAACAAATAAAGATATGAAGTTATCATTACCAAGCAATTGCTTTTTACTGTTGCTTTCATTTCCACAAAATAGAGAATCATAGAATCAGTAGTTGAACAAAACTGTTGAGTCCAGTCATTGACCCAGCCCTGCCAGATCCACAACTAACCCATGTCTCTACAGGCCACATCTACATGTTTATTGAACATTTCTAGGGATGATGATTCCACTACTTTCTGAGTCTGTTGCAATTCTTGACCTCCCTTTCAGGGAAGAATTTTTTTCTTTATATCCAATTTAAATCTCACCTGGCACAACTTGAGGCTGCTTCCTCTTGTCCTATCACTTCTTACCTGGGAGAAGAGGCTGAGCCTCCCCTGGCTACAGCCACCTTTCAGATAGCTTTAGAGAGCAATATGTTTCCCTCTGAAACTCCTTTTCTCCAGAGTAAACAACCCCATCTTCCTCACCTGCTGCTCACAGGACTTGTTCTCCAAAGCCTTCATCAGCTCTGTTGCCCTTCTCTGGACATGATCCAGCACCTGAATGTCCTTGTAGTGAGGTCCTTGAATCCTGAGCACAGGATTCAATGTGCAGCCTCACAAGTGCCAAGTAGAGGGAAACAATCACTGCCTGTGGTCCTGCTGGCCACAATTCTTCTAATAAAGCCAGGATGCCATTCACCTTATTGGCCACCTGGGCACACTGCTAGCTCAGCTGTATATCCTTTAGTGCTGAGCAGCTTTCCAGCCATTCTGCTCCAAGCCTGTAGAGTCTCACGTCTTAAGCTCTTTCAACCACACTGTATTATAGCCAAAAAGGATGCTTTTTGTGAGTCATTTTAGATGAGTGACAGTGGTAAAGTACAAAACGATGAAACCACGCACAATGCAGAATGGCTGAAGTGGGAGGGATCCTGGAGACTGCCCAGCCCAAACGCAGCACCCACTACAGCTGCCTGCAGCAGGCTGGTCACCACTGCTGTGTTCAATTGGACTTATGGATCTTTTGAGGAAAACCAGCTCTGCACAGATAGTCTGAAGCCAAAACTAAAATATTCATGGAGGAATAACTTGGCATCTCACTCAGTTTCTCATATACTTGAGCTACCCTCTGATGAAATATTTTGTGTCTTTTATTTTAAAAATTGCTGAAATTAATTAAACAGTCAGCTTGAACAATTTCCTTTTACAAGTCCTCTTTCTCATGGGGAAGTCTATTTTTCCTATGAGAAATGGATGACAGGAAAAGCTGCATGTTCTCTACAGAAGAAAAATGAATCCATATATTTTATAAATTAAACTCAGTTATTCTCACTCTTATGCAAGTATTAATTTTGTCTGTGCTGAAGATTGCCCTGATTACTGTGTGAATCTGGTCTTTTGATTCTGGGAATGAATTATTAGTGAAGATAATTGGTTTCTACCACGTGGTTGGTTGACTATATGAATGGATGGGTTGAACTTCAAAGCCAGGTTATATTGTCTGTTCTGCTAGGTATGAATCCAATTTCAGTCAGAAAAGATTAGCAATGAAGTAATTTGGTAACCTGTCACTCTCATGTCTGTTGCAGATGCAGCAATAACGTGTTATTTGCTGAGGAAAATGTAAGAGCTGTATTCGAGAGAAATAGCCCTTTTGTTTTATAGGTTACTGATACCTGGCAATGTGTGAATGCCTTGAACAACATTAAATTGCCTCATATACAAGAAAAATATTAAAAGAAGAATAAAGTGCAGGAAATATTTGCAAGTCTGTAAAGAATGAATATGCAAAGTGTATAAAAGATCATATTGTTCAGAAGCAAGAACCCTGTTCTTTCATAATCAAGTTTTTACTCTCTTGACAGCTGCAGGAGTCAAGGTTGACAACACAGGGATGGTGTAGCTCTTCAAAATGCCTCTTACATGGTTCCACCTCAAGCATCCTCTTCTCAGTAACATCTGCTGCACTCCCAAATGGATCCCCATGTGCAGTATGTGCACCCACCTAGGAGAACATGAGGCACTGGTGACTAGCAGCATTCCTGCAGGCTCAGACAAAGCAAATTACTTCACAAAATGGCTAAATGAGAATTTTTGTACTGGTTACATTAGGTTTCTAAATACCAGGAAAAAAAAGGGAGAAAACCCAATTAACCAAAAAACCCTCGTACCTACAAGACCAGAAAGAGACAGCAATGGAGGAAAAGATCCTGTAGAAATTTTCTAAAAAAAGGTGTTATTAAATTTGGATAAAGCAGCAGATTACTATAAAACTAGATAAAGCAGCAGTAACAAAGTCTGAAGAGTTGGGTTTTGAGAGCAGAAGAGTTTATAGAAAGAATTATAGGAAGGGTGAATCTGTCTTTTCTCCCTGCATGGAAGCTCAGAGAAGTAAGAAAAGATGGAGAGTTCTGGCAGATACAAATTTCTACCTTGAGAGAGCAGAGTGAGAACCCTGAATATCCCTCTTTGCTTCAAGAAGAAATGTGTGCTATGCTCAGCTGAGACCTGTCCATTTCTCATCTGTACGAATACTGAGGCAGCAGAATGCTCATTGTGTAGGACTCTCATTCAAATCAATGGAAATGTATGTTCATAATCTTGGTAAAAATCTATGAGGTCTAATTATAGATAGCTTAATTGCTTCTAGTAACAGCACCCTGAAAAAAAAATTCATAGCTTTTCCTAGGACTGCAGGAATTGATTAAAAATTCCACTACAATTTGTTGAAACAGAAAGGAAAGCTGTCAATATTTCTTGTACTAGGAAGCATTTATAATAAGTGGCATGTTAGGTTTCATGTAAATAAAGTTTTCATAGCACTTTTCTGATAAGTTCCGCTCTCCTAAAATAAAATATAGCATTCTATGTGAGAATTATAACACAAAATATGTTAGCAATGTCTTATTTATCACCACATTTTTATGTACTATGCATTATGTATTATTCACTATAATAAATTTTAGAAGATTTATAGGACCATTCTCTTGTAAAGAGTGCATAATTTTCAAAGCTTTATTTTTCAGGACCACATGCAAATTTACCTGTTGCTTATATGGATACAACTAATGATAATAATTTCAATAATAATTATTATAATGATGGTGATGATGATGATAATAATAATCTGTGGGAATGAAAACTTCCTGAAATCTTATCAGTTTTAACTAGAAAAATAATGTGGTTTAATAAATCATGTTACTTCTGATAGAAACCTTGTTCTTCTTGTATATTGAGGCTGTCAAATCACTAGAGTAGTATGCAACTTTCTCAAACATTTAGTGATGTAGCTAAAATGGATGCAGAACTTTGACCATGTAGGGGTTTTCTGTTAGTCTACAGCAAATATTTTATCTTCGAAGTACAAATACAAGACATGTCATAAAAGGTTAATACTGGTTTTTATGGAAAAAACACTGTCATGGATTAATTAAAGGATGAAGCCCTCACTCCCCTTTCCCCCTCTGCCCTCTTCCCTATAAAGGAAAAAATATCTTTTGTCAGTAAGTAACAAATAGGCCAAAAGGGAGAGACTAACACAGGAGAAACAAATATTTATGCAGGGTTTTGTTTTCTACACTGCTGAAGGCGAAAAGGAATATTTAAGTTTGAAAATTTTACTTGATTCCTTTATTATTTTCTATTTAATTATATATGCCATGCTAAATAGAATTGAAAATCTATTTATTTTTGAGAACCAAGACACATCTTTAAGAGCCCTTAATACATGTTTACACCGTTAGTCATGTAAATATTTACAGGAACATCTCTAAAATAATTTTTTATCTTATAAGTGGTTTTGAGTCCACTAATTCTGTTTTAACATGTTTTGGAAGGTCTCTGTTGTTAAATAAATCAAATCAATTTAATTAAATAGTTAATTTTGTGAGAGGGTCTGTAAACAAGGCAGGTGATAGATGTAATCTGACTTCAGTAACACTTGTGAGACTCTAGTGTGGCTAGCACAGGTCTTTCCCATGAGAATTTTCTCCTGTGTTTTATAAACAAAGATAAAGTTTGGATGTTATTAAAACAGTGTCTCGAGATTTGGACAGTTCAGGCCTGGCCAATCAGGCCTAGGGGGAGGTTTCTGGCTGACCAATCTGGGTGACCTCTGAAAAGTCTATATAGGTTGGAATCAAAATAATAAAGCTCTCTTTTCTTGGCACACTGAGAACCCGGGTCTTTTCTCTGCTAGCGGCTCAACAGCAACACTATAGGCAAAGTTCATACAACTATATGAAGACACAGTCTAGACCTCCACAGTCTAGACCTCCACAGTCTAGACCTCCACATTCAATTTACTGCTCCTTCTTGGAGTCAATAACAAAAAAATTCTTGAACGCAACTCACATCATCTTAAGAAAGTTATTTAGAGCTGACCAAGGGAGTTGAGCACTTAAAATACCTGTACTCTGCCAACAGTAAAGACAATATGAAGTGAATAAACATCTGCATTGAAGACATTGAAATTGGAACAAGATGAACTGCACTATATTTCACATTATATACTTATAAGGGAAGGAGAGCAAAACTGAAGAATTGTTGAAGTGTGGTAACTGGGTAGAGAAAAAGGAGTACAGAAGTTATTGAACTGTGCTTTAAGTATAATTATTAGTATTTTTCTGTTAAATTTGATTTATTGGCGTTCTGTATACATTTATCATCAGGAGACTTTTTTCTCATGGCGTTTTCCCAACTGACTTTATGATGAGCTAGTGGATGCTCATTACATTTGCAAAGGACAACAAGCTGGGAGAAAGACACTACCGAGACACTGACAGAATTCAAAATCACCTTAGAAAATACAAAAGTGAGATGAAAAAACATAGGATATTCATAAAGGACAAATGTGAAATTCTACACTTACACTAACAAAGCATACAACAACATGATCCAGTGAACAAATTGGGCAGCTTCTCTTCACAATTTAAGCTGCTGGTGGCATGAATTACAAGCTCAAGATGAATCTAAAAATGTGTTACTCTTTCACTCCAAGCACAGTTCTATAACACTTCAACAAAATTCTTGTTTTAATTAGGGAAATAACTGATTCACTTTGTTGGCATGGGTTTATCTAGGGTAATGTGCAGCCTGGAACAGTTCTGGAAAGCCATTCTGGAAAGGCATAGACTGACTGAAGACATTGTGGGGGGCATAAAAAGATCACAATCTAGAAAATAGGGGGTGTGAAGGCAGACTGAATGGGCTCCATATTGAGGCACTTATTTGTGGAACTTTGCCTATATCCCTTGAGTTCTTAGGACACCTGCTAAAGGCATAAAGATTGGTTTTGTATGTTCCAGAGACACTTCTTCTTTTAGTGACAAACTTCTCTACTATGGAAGTTTCCTATTGATACAACTTTTACTTGTGTTTTTTCTGCAATTTGCAGATTATTTTTGAGCAAAATATCTAGCAAATAACTTAAATGGAGAGTTCAGGTCTTGACAAATTCCATATGATGGATAAACTGTACTGGTGTTAACTTGCTCTTAGGCATGAATTTTGAGCTTACTCTTAAACCAAAGAATTTTCTTCAGAGCACATTAATTTCTCTTTAGAGGTGAACAGAATGGTTTCCTTATGACCACCATGTTTCCGTGATTTGAAGACTGAAAAATAAAAACCAACATGAACTATAGCTGGAAGTCTTTGAAAATTGACAGGAAAATTATGAGGTGATAAAGCATGTCAGCATGTACCAATATTCACTCCATGGGTCCAGCTACCACCTCTATGTGCTTTTGTGACAAGAAATATTTCAGTTTGCAAAATATCACATGGTCATAATCAGATGCCCTAAGTCAGATTCCCTGCTGTTGGTGAACAGCTGGGTGTTAACAGAAGCACAGAATGAGCAGTAGCAGTTGTTTCATTTTTACTCTACCCTATAAAATTGAAGTACTTCAGAGAATTTAGAAACAGAGGTAGTCAAAACTATTCTAATTTTGAAAATGTATCATAAGATAGGGGATACATTTTGGTCAAAATTATTGTAAAAACACTTTTTTGTTGTTTGTTTGGGGGTTTTATTTTCTGTTGGTTTTAGTCTGGTTTGATTTGGTTTTGTGTGGTTTGGTTTGGTTTGGTTTGACTGGCTCTGGACTGCAGGGGATAGATAATGCCATGGTTTGAACAAGTTTTTTTTCCTTAAATTACCTTATTTTTTGTGAATTGCAAGATTTTTTCCTAAGAGTAATTGAAGGAATTTTAAAAAAGCAAAAGGGAATAATTAGATTACATAATTTAAGAAATATATTATTAGAAATCAGAAGGCAATGTTACATTATGCTGCTATAATTGTATTTACAGCTATTGAAACTAAAAAGCGCTTAAAGGGAAAACATTTAAGATAACGGCGATTAGTTTGTTCCAAATGGAAATGGATAAAGGGAATTTTGATTTGTTTGTGCTGGACAGCTTGTCTTCTGATAAACCAAGCCATGTATTTTCATCCCAATTCACCAGGCAGTATGAAGAAGGTAAAGGCCAGCACATTAAAGCTCTGGCCTCTGCAACTTTGGAAATTAAACCCAATAAGGATATGGCAAAAGTCTCTATTTATGTCTACTTCATTTTGCTGGAGAATCTTGAATGGTTTTGAAGGCCATTCCTCAGCCTGGAAAGTCCTTTTCATCTATTCTCCTGGCTTTAAAATTACTATTTCTCCCATTCCTATATGACAGGGCTTCAAATAATACTGCTGTTGCTGGACCGAAGAAGAAATTCTGAGGTCTGGTGGCAGCTTCCATTAAGTTCAGCTGCATGTCACTGGTGCTGATGTGTGTCTTTTGGCAGTTAATCATCTTGGGTCGAAAAGTTATAGTTTATTCCCTGATAAATAGAGGATATGAATAAGAAAGAGAGCATCTCACCATGGGAAGTGCTTCTAGACTAATGGGCACAGCTGCTTCCCCAGAAAATCGCCTTCAGATACCCAGCTGTATCTGGCTGCTGCTAGAAAAAGCATTTCTAGGCACATGCCTTTCTCATGACCCAATAACTACACAAACCAGCACAGCCATACAAGTGACACTTAGGTGAGGAGCAGATCTCTGAAGTCTCTCCTGGTAAGAATGAAATGAAGTGAGACACTGGCAGGGCACATCTCTAGACAGCAGGGATGTTTCCCTCTGTTTTCACCCACTTCACCTGTTGTATACTGAATATATTTTTTCCTTTCACTCCTCTCTCATTCAATGAGTCTAGATGCTTCTCAGTTTTGTATTTCCAGAAAAAAAAAATAATTCAAACCAACAAATTGTTACATTTTAAAGCAACTTGCTTTCCACAGCATAACAATTATTTGGGAAGAAATATGGTATCACTCTGAATGTCCTCTCCTTCTTCCCCCAGCTTTGTATGCTGATGCCATGTGGTGTGGGATATCCCTTTGGTCAGTTGAGGTCAGCTGTCCTGGCTGTGTCCTCTCCCAGCTTCTTGTGCACCCCCAGCCTGTTTGCTGATTGAAGTGGGGTGAGAAGCAAAAAAGGTGTTCATACTGTAAGTGCTGCTCAGCAACAACAAAAATATCACTGTGTTATCAACACTGTTTTTAGTACAAAAATCTAAAACAAAGTCTCATACCAGTTATTATGAAGAAAATTAACTCTATCCTAGGCAAAACCAACAGAGACAAGTGAAAGATGATTAATTCTATTTTCTTCTCCCTTTAGACACATTCAAAAATTTTCTCCTAAAACAAAAGCAATTGAAACTATTTTATGAAAGTAAAGGAAGCAAAATTAATTCATACTACCATTTTCATGAATTTATTCACATGATACGAGTTATTTTAAGGTATTTTTATTTTAATGTGCCACATTGCCCTTAGAGTTGACACGCTGGGGGAAAAAAAGGCCTAATATTCTAGTCTTTAAAAACCAAGATATTGAATGCTTAACACCCATCGGTTTTAAAGCAATCTGAGGGTGTTCAAAATTTCATTGAAAAGGAGTTAGTCACTACAGGATCTGTCTCTTATAGAAGCAGCAAAGGAGAAAAGTGGCAGTTAGGGGAGAAGAGGAATGTTCAATTTGAACATTTCATCAAGAAATACATACATAATTGTGCTTCATAAAATTCAGAGTCGATGCAGAATAACGCTAATTTTCATGTCAGGTACAGAGGAAACTCAGTGTGATTAATAAAAGAGAGTGATAGAAAGGGAGAATAAAATTGCTTGGCAGTTTCACATGGAGGAAAGAGATTATTTTTCATGTATTATATTTCTAAAAATCTTAATTTTAAACAGCGTAAAAAGGAAATGGAGAAAGACAGATAATATAAGCAGTTGCCTCAATGAAAATAAGGTTTTTTAAGAAAAAAGGACAAGGTTTGAGCCAGCTGAATGCTGAGCCTTTGAAAAGGCTCATTTTTACATTTTACAGCAATTTTCGCACCAATAATTTTAACAGTTACACATTAGCATTTTGAAAGAATGGAAAATATAAGTGAGACACATATAGTGATTGAGATGTGTGAAGGTGAGAAGAATCAGGGCTCATTCTAAGATTAACCTCAGCAGGTAGTAGATGGCAGAAGACCTCTGCCTCGTGCTCCACTTCTGGTGGTTCTTGTACACCAGGTAATATCCCTAGACCCGGGAATATCTCTGTCCTCACAGCTGTGGTGCCCCTGGCCACTCTGCAGAGAACAGAAAGGGACTCATTCTTCCTCTGAGAGCTTTGGAGGATGAAATATGTCTGCAAGTCCTCTTAAAAACAATACATTGTCCTTAGAGGCCGTTCTTTTTCCTATGGATGGCACTGTCTCACCACCTTGTAGATGTTTTTGGGACTATGGATTGGCACATCTACCCAAAGACAATCCTTCAGTCTCCAACAATACCCTTTTCTACACTAAATATTTTAGAATGTTGTTGTAATATTTTCCCCAAGAATAATAAGGATCACAATTCAGGTGCATTTCTGATAAATTTGCTCATCTCACTTCCTTTTTCAGGACTATGATCCCTAGAGCAATCCAACAGTCTTGGCATTCCTCCCAGCTTGGAGAGCACTTGGAAAACTCATACGCTGTATGAGAAGGCAAGTTTTTATATTAACTGTAGTATTTTTTGAGTTTTCACTGATATAAGTGAATAACTTTGGGATAAAAAAAACGCAAAAATTGAAGTTCTTTGAAAATGATTATTGGAAAGAATGAGGTTTTTTAAGATAGAAAGCTATAGTTTGCAAAACAGGGAATTATATTTAAAATACGAAGGAAATAAGACGATAGTTTTAATGATTTTTTGTGAAAATAACATTTGTGAATGTATTTCTTTTTCATTGAGGACAAAGCACATTGACTGATTCCAAACATTGTTATAGTGTCATTCTTTTGCTGTACCTCTTGTTCTGTTTCTAGACATCTATTTCTTAGATTGTCAGCTTATTTGTGGCATTCTCCTAGACCATCATGATTCTTCCTGACATCCATATTAACTTGGTTTTCTGGGGGCTTTGGTTTCTGCTTTTGATGCCAGTGTTTAGAAATGGGATGAGTTAACTCTAAATTTTAAACACTGCAAGGAAAACATAAGACTGATATTTTGATATTTCATGAGCCACCCAAGATATATTTTTAAATAATGTCCTTTTTGTTATACTGCATGTGCCATTGTGTGGGAATTCTCAAAATTGCAACCTATAGGTTGCAATAGGTTGCAACCTATTGCAACCTATTGCACATAAATAAGCTTCCTTAAAAGATTTCCCTCTCCATTTTTTCCCCATTAAATCGTTTGCCCCAAATCTTCTGTCTTTTCATATTTTCTGCCTGAAGTCTCTTTCGAATGTTAACTCAAAAAAGTGGGATTTTTTCTGAACTATTTTGAGCCAGTTTTGGTTTGTTGATGTCTTCAACTATTAGAGACTGTTCCTTTTAGCTTTCCGTACATTTTTTTCCCAAAGGTAGTTTAGAGCATGTTCCCTCTTGGGTTCCACAAAGGATTACAATGGACTTTGAGCTGCCTCCTCCTGGAAAGATTTATCCCAGAAAAGAACTGCTATAAATTCCATCCAAACATTACCAAGAATTTAAGCAACAAAAATCAGAGGCAGAATTTGCAGCAGCCTTCTCCAAGATTCTCAGCCTTTTTTACCTTCGGTCTTATGCTACCATATCAGTCTTGCTGCTGTCAAGATCATCAGTCCACAGAACAATCTTTCTGTTTATCCCTGATGATTTAATAAAACTTCTCAATTCTTCTCTAAATCTTTTATTTTCCCAAGTGGGTAAATAAGTGACCAAAGAATTATTAAGTCTAGGACATTCTGAATTTTCTTTAGATATTTTTTTTGACCACTCTAAGGTAGTCAGCAAGCTTCTGCCAAACAGACTGGGACATGCCTTGTTGAGTGTTCATCCGTTTTCAAGACATTTAGGAGTGAATTGTTTTCTCAAATACAAGTATGCCAGATTGTATAATTTTCTCCAAATATCTCAAGATACAAAGGCTTTTGTGTGTCTGAAAGAGTTCCTCTAGACATTAATCATCATTCTAATCAAACTGTCCAACACTTCCAAGCCCACAGACAGCTGTGGCAAATGGCATTGCTAGTGCCTAGGCAAATCCCTCCAAACCATTTTAATGCAACAGAGGTAATTAACTCTATTAGCATGGCTGGATCTGTCTACACATAGAACTAATCAACCTAATTGTCATGCTAAGAGAATGAAACCCTTTGGATGACAAAAATGTGTCTCAGAAGCACCTGCAGGTTGGTAATTTGGGGAAAAACATAACCTGTTAGGTAAAAAAATACATTGGGACAGAGCTGAAATGTTCTTGTAATAAACCCCAAAAGAATGTAAAGCAAATAAAAATTTTCTGAGTTGTTTTAAATTCTAAAGCAAATTATCAAAAGATATTAAAATTATCCTACTAATGCCATTTAAAGTAAAAGAAAATATATTTATTTTCTATTCATGGGTCCACAGCTCTTCAATTAATTCAGAAAATGTTTAGTATCAAATGAGCAAAGGTTCTAATTCCATCTAAAGGCAGTGCCCAGTGAATAGTACCTATGAATGAAACAAAACCTGAGAGCTCAGTTCTGAGGTATGCAGCATTCCCTCACAGCCATCATTAGGCTTTGGTACAGCTAAATGCAGTGATGAAAGCTGAGCCAGCCCACAAGATGGGAAAGTGGATTTTTAAGTGAAAAACCTCCTGGGAGTGTCCTGTAGATCACTAAATCATTTAGCAGTGTGTTTTATGCTATCAGACAGGTCAAACTTTTACCACAGCACATTCACAGAGATCTCGGGAGGAAGTATTTTTGACTGTCTTACAGTCTACACAGCTGAATAAAAAGGGAAGGACAGTCGACTGAAGCAGTGTCTGCTGATTGTTCAAACTCTACGCCATTTGGGACCATGTAATCACCACTGTCTTGGTGCACAGGCCTGAGTCAGAGCACATACCCTACACAGGTATCCACTAAGACATAACCCAAACAGGTTCTTTCCATGCCCTTCCAACATTAGAATTTTTACCCATTAATACCCAGATTCATCTACATGCCAAACATCAATGATGTTCCCAGGTTCACGTTAGAATGCTTCCAGGTTCATGTTAGAAACCATGAGAAGCTATTCACATTATCTCAGAAACTCTAAATTGACAAAACTGACCTAAAAATTTGGGCCTAGATGGATGACATGTAGAACCCATGGGAGGCTCACTGTTGGTCAGTTTGTGCCACATGTCAACAAGGCCAAAGAGTAATCCCTGGCTCTATTCTATTTAGTCAAATAGATGCAGCCATCCTTATTTTGCTTCTTTTTCAAAAATTTGCACATCTGATACCTTCTTCTGTTCAGAACCACTTTTGAAAACCTCACTTTTACTCATCTTGCATAGAAGAGAGAATGTAAGGTAAAGATACACACACCTGGTAATCTTTCTGCACAAAAATAAGACATAACAAATTCTGGTAAAAGATTTTACTTGAGGGATTTGTGTTTCCATACTTATTAAACTTTGTATTCAGAATCCCACTATGAGGTTTCTTGCAGTCCTGCTCTACCACTTCATCTGCAGCACATCATCTGATAGCTAAGAGACTTTTCAGGGGGATTTCAGGAAAATGAACATGAGGGAACTAAAAAATTGATAGCCATGGAGAAGGACTACTGCAGACTCCACAAATACAAGAATACAGTGACCACATAGAAGAATAAAGAGAAAGTATTTTTCATAACTGAACACTAAAAGGCATAAATGATTTTGAAATGTTTCATTATAAAACACAAAAAACCAATTAAAAATACTTTTGATATAGCATTTTTTCCCCTAAATTTGGCATCATTCTCCTTCATTTGGGAAATCAAAATTGTTGAAAAAGAAATTGGACATGAGAGAAAAGACAGAAGAGATAAAAAAAAGAAAATCAGGAAAATACCCTAAGAATAAAATGTTCAAATTTAAGCATTGCTGCAGAAATTTCTTTTTTTTCAAAACTCACAGTTTAGACACATCCTTCTATTTCCTTCTTCTGACCAATTCACAGCATCATTTCAGACCACAGACTGAAAGAAAAGCCTATTCAGTAATAGAGCAAAGATTTCAGAAATCCCATCTCTAAACCCAACTCAAGTACATACATCAGACAAGAGTAAGAAGAATTAATTTTGTTACCTCCTTACTGACTAACTGATTATACCACCTTTCATCTTATTGAAAAGTTCTTCATGTTGGAGACACCATCAGTAATCCATCAACATATTAAGACTTCACTGACTATGAGGCAAGAAGGTAAAACGAGGCTGCTAGAAAAAACATAAAGCTGAAATAATAGCTGTGGTATGCTATTAACTTCAGTCCTCATCTCTTTGGGCAATGATATGCTTAATTACCCTGATGTCAGGAAACATTATTTTTCTCCTTTCCCCTTGCATTGCAAATTTTCTATGTCTGGTACACTTCATTATTTCCTTTAATTAAAATTACAGTTTTTAAAAGCCTTGTTTGCATGCCTTCCTGTTTTCCTACTTTAATAGTTGGAGATTTTGTAAATTGGAGCGAAAGTGAGAAAACATATAAGTAATATATATGCATATATGTGCCTAATGGAAGAGAAATCATTATGAACACTTAACCAGGATTTAGTAAGACGTGATTTAGATGGACTAAATGATATGAGAATGCACTACATTCATTTTGAAGTAGCAGTCATCCAAACTCACTATGCCATAATAGGCAAGTCACATAGAATAAATTAACAAACATCAAATACAGCTCTCCTCAGATCAAAACCATTGGCTGAATTAACATCAGGCTACTGCAGGAAGGACAAGAATCATCCAGCTGGCTCTTGAATTATACAAAGACACATTATCACCTCATTATGACTGTGAAGTAATAACTGAGAAGAGCTAATTTTGAGTCACAATACATAAATATTCAAATTTCATTTGTATGTCCCTAAAATAGTGGTGAGTAAGACGCAGGAGAGATTATTAAAAAAAATTAAAAAGAAGAAAAGTTACATTTACCTCGTGAAATTGTCTTGAAGTACAAATCATGTTCTGTAAAAACTCAAATATTTTCACCTTCACAGGGCAGTGTTTTAGCTAAAATTCTGTTAAGAGAGAACAGGGAGAAACTACTTCTTAGCATCTGCTCAAGCAAAACAAGATTTTTTCTAATATTTTTTAGGACTAAATTTATTCACGCAACGTGAATCATGATTTTTCATCAGGAGACTATCTCTTGTAAGAGAAAATGTCAGAAATGTTTTTTCAAGCCTCAGTTTGTACTGGTATTTGTGTTTCTAGGCTTAATCTTTTCCAAATGTAATGAGCATTCCAAACAGAAAGCAGAAATAACACAACGCAAATTAAGTACCACAGCATAAATAACAAATTACTATGTACAGATTTACAAAGTGATCTGTGTGAGAGGTACTGCATGAACAAATGCCAGGCTAAGCTCTACAGGCACAAACCATACCTTGAATCAAGATAATAAACAAATGCATCATCAAAGCTTAATCGCTAATTGTTCATGACTACAAAACGTGATTTTGTTTGTCAAGATAACTGCTGTGAGTCATTTGCTTGCTCTGAGTGGAAGAACATAATCAAGGCATTGATGCTTAACTGAAGCCAGCATTTTCTGAAGTCAGTGGAATTATGTCACCAAAGGATACAGGGAGTTGGTCCATGTGACACTTTCCTACAATGTTACCGTAATTTCTAAATTTGTGCCCTCAATTTGTGTAAATTGATTGAAATGCTAGGACCATGTTGCAGCAGAAGTTTATATGTTGTTTTTCTATAGAAATGCAAATATAGCAAGAAAAAATGAAATCTATACGAAGGCCACGGATTCAGCTATAACCTAAAATACATAAATCTGCAAAGTGATCTGTGTGTCTGTGCATTTGAAGGCAACAAAAAGCCTCGTGGTTCACTCTCTTGGCGTTGTCTTGAGCCAAAGATGTACCTGAGCTCTGATATTCGCCCAGGGCATATTGCAATAGGGTTCATTTCATGGTTGAAGGAAGAGAAGGAATCAAGCACAAAGACTACTATTTGTGAGGTCTGTCTGACAAAACTTTCATATCCTCTGGTGGAGCTCTGCAGACCATGGTGGTTTACTGAAACTGGGCCAGTACAAATGTATCATGACCTTTTCATGCAGCAGAGTGTGTAGCATGGGACAGCAGTGATGCAGCAGGGCAGAGTGTTCATCCCTGACTTAGGGACACTGCAGAGTGTGGTAAGTGCTGTCACAATTAGCTACACAGCCATCAGAAGATGATTTCTGATATCAGAAGGTGTTGTCTTCTTATTCCTAATGGCATAACACCAAGTGGGCATGACATGGAAAACTGTAGCCTCTTTAGGGACTAGATCAAACTACATCCTCAATTTCCCAGGATGCTGTGATGTTGAAAGGTAATGATGTTTCCTGACAGCCCAAAAGTTTTCCTCTGACTCTTATTGATGCCATAGTGCTTAGACCAGTTTCTGTGGGAAAATAAAACATTTTGTGTTTTGACTTGCTTGCTCTCTGATGCACCTTTGCACATGAACAGTGGGTTTAGCACAAATCCTGTTTACAGTAAATTATGTAGATCAGAAATAAACTTACTGCATCTTTCCATTTCTCTGATATTCTGAGAACAGCCCAACCTTTCATTCTCTAACTTATTTTTCAGTCACATGAGAGAAATACAGCAGTTTAAGAGAGTGCTGAGATGTTTTACCCACACTCCTCAAGGGAGTTGGAGAAGAGAGGCACTGAAACACACACAACAGTCTATCTCTCATTCTGTTGGAATACTGCAGGCTGTGAAGGTCTGTCTGAAGTGGCATGCCATTCCCCTTGGCTCATCAGATGACACTGTCAGTCTTTTGGTAGAAACAAAGTGAGTTAAAATGCAGTATGTGTTAAGATCAAACATGCAAACCTCACAATTAACATGAACCCTAGTATAACCTCACATTGGTAAAACGCACATATAGTGATTAAAAACAGAAAAAAGTTTGATTCAAATTTCTGAATTGAAAATTAAAAATCAAGTAAGTATCTCAGGTCAAGATTTTTCCTCCTCCAAAGTACGAAAAAAATACCTATTGAAACATAATAACACGCAAAAGCCCATTTGTTCTTTGATTAGGCTCCTCTTATGAAGGGCAGATAGTTGTACTGATTTGTTTATTTTGGGACAGCCACAGACATCAAATAATCTACTGCAAATGATCTTAACATCTCTTCTATAATTCTTACCCCACACTTCCAGCAGTCAATGATGTGTAGAACTGCCTACTGGATATTTTCAGACCAAAGAAAAGTTTTGCATGGAAATGTTTTCCAAGTATTGTTTTTGCATAATGCAAGACTCCTCTTCCACAGAATATGGATACAGGGCCTTAGATTTAACAATAATACAGATCATGGATGGGCTTGCTAATTAAATTTATTTTAATGCTATATTCTAATATAAATCCACTTAGTATCAAGATGTGTTAATCCAAGCACTTTTATTACATGTTTATTGACTCACTTTATTTTTATTAATTGACTTGATTCAAAAACCGCCGAGGCATCCAGTGGAAGAGATGAGGAAAAAAAAAAAAATTGCAATTTATAATATTGCACTAAATTGTTTTATAATGGATAAAGACACTACAATTTTCTCAGAATACAAATTAGTATTTATTTATGATGACTTTCATGAGAGCAGAATAGTTTTGATTTTTTATCTCTGAAAAGACCTCTTGAAAATTGCAAATGTAAATTCAGTATCAAATTTTTCTTGAATTTTGGACTTTTCCCTCTACTTTATATCTTCCTGACTTTATCAATTCTGTCTGCCATTTCAATTTATTGAGATGTGTCTTAACTATATAAAACAAATGGAAGAATTTTCTAGGAAATACTTGTATGTTTCTCAAGACCATTCAAAATCTATTCATGAATTGGAACAACTTCATATTTTGGACCTGGTCTCTGTACATATACAGGCACTTGCATTCATTCAAAATACTATGAGTGTATGCGAATACCTGTCTGTAAAACTGTCCAAATGAACAAAAAAAGTTCTGAAAGAAAATTGGAAATTTTTATTGGATATTCTAAGACTTGTATCTACCTGCACATACAAAATATTTATGTGCAATGCTTTCCCTTTTAGAAAAAGATGCTCTTCTTTATTTCAGCTCATTTTTATTCCATATCATATATAAATACTGAGTGATGTAATGATATTTGAAGACGATGTGCATCAACAACTCGCAGCCCAGGAGGCCAAATGTGCCCTGGGCTGCATCAAAAGCAATGCAGCCAGCAAGTTGAGGGAGGTGATTCTCCCCCTCAACACTGCTCTCATGAGACCCCACGTGAGGAGTTCTGCATCCAGCGCTGGGGTCCCCAACAAAAGAAAAATGTGGACCTGCTTGGACAAGTCCAGAGGAGAGCCACTAAGTTAGTGAGAGGGCTAGAGAACCTCTCCTTTGAAGACAGGCTGAGACAGTTGAGGTTGTTCAGCCTAGGAAAGAAGGCTCTCAGCAGGACTTACAGCAACCTTCCAGTACCAGAAGAGAGCCTACAAGAAAGCTGGAGAGGGACTTTTTACAAGAGCGTGTAATGATAAGGCAAGGGGGAATGGTCTTTAGCTGATAGAGGGTAAGTTTAGAGCAGATATTAGGAAGAAATTCTTTATTTGAGGGTGGTGAGGCAGTGGAGCAGGTTTTCCAGAGACACAGGGGAATCCCCACCCCTGGAAGTGTTCCAGGTTGGGTGGGGCTCTGCAAAACCTGGTCTAGTGGAAAGTGTTCTAGTCCAGCCTGGTCTAGTGGAAAGTGTTCTTGTCCATTGCAATAGGGTTGGAGCTAGATTACCTTTAAGGTCTCAAACCTTAAACCCAAACCATTCTCTGATTCTGTGATTCTAGGTAAATGTTGTGGTCATCTCCCAAAGAAAGACACAACGCAACTGCTCCCTTCCACTACGCCACGATGTCTCCTCTTCAGTTGATTTTGCTTGGCTCTAACCATGAAAGGATTTCCTAGCAGGAAAGAGGTGCAAATGTCCAGCGCAATTTACATGTCACTTTGGGTATTTCTAAGCTCCATTTCATCATCTGAAATATAGAGGTAACAGTTTTTACAAAGTTTTGTGTATAATGTTTGGCTCATTATTGTCTTAATGTTACTTTGAGTTCCACAGCTGGTAAATGATAAAACGAAAGTAAGTATAAATTTATGACTATTAGTTCCTCAAAGCCCATGAAAGCTCTCAACTGATGTTTTAAATCAAAAAGAAATGCATAGATAGATATATTTTTCCTCAGCTTGAATTTCCTCCCACGTTCTTTCCTTTTAGAAGCACACTAGTTTGCTCTTTTAAACTCTATTATGTGGAAGACATGAGATGCGCTGCTTCTATCTATAGCAGTGCTAAATTTTTTGAGACCAATTATACTATAGTGCAGTTCTTTTACGTGTACTCCATGTTTCACATTTGTAAAAAAGGAAATATAAATCAAAATAGCCTTTGAAATATTCACATATAGTCTTGGCCAATTAGATTTTTTCTTTCTCATATTTCCATTTAAGGAGAAGACACACATTTGATAGACAGTATTCCTGACTAAATTAATTCTCTTTTTTTGCAAAGTTTGTCTTGGAGTTATTGACAAACTTCTAATGAATTAAAAGATAGCCTCATTATTCTGAATAGAAGTAGCAATAGAAATTATTATACAATGAGTTTCAAACACTGCATATCCATTAATGAATTTTAAAGCCTTCAGGAATTTTTCCTGACATATGCCAATATCAAGTTAACTAGTAGAGAAAAAGAGCAAAAGAACAGGTAGGGCAGGTAAATTTCCACAGCTGGCAGCAGATGGATACCTAAGCATTACTACTTGATCTGAGAAATGAGCATCTAGAGGAGTGAGGTTATTTTTATAAAATACCAAACCAAACCAAACCAAACCAAAAGCAAACAATCACAAAACCATTAACAAAAAGAAGAAAAAACCCAACACAAACCAAAACCAAACCAAAATAAAAAAAAACCCTACAAAACCCTACATAACTTCTAAATATCACCTCACAACAAAGAAAGTTAAAGTTAAGAATAGCAAACAGACATTCCTCCCCCAGGGCACACCATGAGAGCACTGATCCAGTAAGAATTTTTTCTTCTCTGACAAACATGTGGCTCTGTTTTGAAAGGGTATTTATATGACTATACGACCACTTTTCAAAGGGTATTTATATGATCATATAAATAATATTGATATGATTGATATGATTTATATTATTTTATATGACTGCTTATGAGGACCCCAGTGCTAGTTTTTTGCATTACACACCAGGAAAAGGTGCTTGGTGTACTAGTGTAAAGCAGAGTTGTTGCCCTGGAGTCACAGTGCCATAAACACTCCCACATTCCTGAGTTCTCCATTTACACACAACCCAAAGGAAAAAAAAATTGTAATTGGAAACGCTTTTGCTTTTTCATGCATAATTACAACACAAAAAAGTTCTCAGCTACTAATCAAAACTACAATTTGTTAGGAGGATTAGATTTAGCTGCATACAGGCAAACTTCCACTAATTCTGCACAAGCCTTATAATTCTAGAGGTTTTTCTGCCTAATTTCAATTCCTGCTCCAAAGAGTGGTCTTTTCAACTAGACCAAAAAAAAAAAAAAAAATCAGCAAAAATTTTTAAATGGAATAGACTTGTTCCATCTTCCTTCTGAAGAATATTGGTTGAAATTACTGTCATCAGCACTACTTTATGATAATTACCAGTTCATGCTGAGACAGTCTTCTGGCACAGAATATTTCAGTACAAATGGTTCAATTTTAGAAAAGACCTATCCCATTGAAAACAGGATCTTTTTCAAGTAATGAGTGAGAAATGAGACTAGGCAGTGCTCGCAGCCCTGCCAATAATATGATCAAGAGTATTACAACTAAAAGAAGTCTAGAAAAGGAGATTCACTTCACTGTGGTAAATTACATAAACTTGCAATTCTCTTGCTGTATTGCAATGGTGCATTGTAATGTTTCTCAGAACTTGTTATAATGGTTTCCACCAACAAAAAGGGTTTAAGAAAGAATTTGAGTTGAAATAGCTTTAAAATAGTTACTCTTTTGAGGAAAATCTTGGAACCAGGAAGAACTGATCAACAAATTAGTCTACTGCCTTAATTTGAAGTAATTCCACGTCTGTTCAGATTTACTACCTGCTATTGGACATTTAACAGAACTCAGAAAATGTATTCCTTCCAACTAGGCCCTTTGTAGGAGCAGTTCTAATAATACCATGATTTTTATAAAGAAATACATGTTTTGTTATTTTCACTATAAAAAGTCAGATTTGAAAAATAAATATCAAGATGATGAGAAAAATATTTCCAAAACATGAACATTTTGACAGAATTTTTTACTACTTTAGTACACTTCCCTGTATTGAAGTACTATTAGAAGGTTAATGGCATGAGGGATGAAGATCGACACTTGACTTCCCTAGTCTGCTTTGCTACCAGGCCTCTTATGCTGATTCTGAGCCCAATCTAGAGCAGAAAAATAATTTTAAAAGATTAGGAGAACAGTCTGCTGTCACAGTAGTGGAGCAGTAGTAAAGAATATAAAGTAGTAAAGAATATAAAGAATTTAAGAGACATAACCTTGGGATTTAATAAAAGGCTCTTTTGCACTGTTCAGTGTACCATAGTGGAATGTGGTCAGTCTTTCAGCAACTCATGACTGGACAAGTGGAGCTTATTTTCTAATTGGAATTATTCAGTGTTTCATGGGGAAATGCAAATTAATAACTTCCCTCATCTCTCCCTGTGGCATACTCATGTCATGTCTCTTTTCCTCTGTTGTTTTATACAACCCTGTCCCAGTGGTGCTCTCTCAGCTTTTATGTAAAGCAGTAGATGACTGAGAGCCCCAGACGTCTCACTTTTTTTCCTTCTGCTGCAGCCCTACATAATTTTGGCTGAAATCAGCGGAAATACTCCTGCTTACTTCAACGGGACCAGGATTCATTCTGGTTGAAACATCAAAACTTATTTCAGAGCACAAAGGAGCTGAAGAGAGCTGGTGGCAGATGACGGGGATGAGTCTGTCTAATCCCAATTTGGTGCATTTATCAGGAATATTGCATAATGTAAGGGTTTCAGCATAATTTAAGGGGAATTAATATGAAATACATTCAGAAATCTTACTATTGCTGTTATTTTTCATGCTTGTGGACATCTTTCTGTATATGAAACATCTGTGCATGATTTTTGCCCCAAAATATTAACTTATTTATGAGGAAGCACATTTCCTAAAATTTCTCAGTATTGAATGCAAAATTAGGGCTGGGCTGCTTTAACTGTACAGCAAATTTCTTGAGTGCCTAGAGTTAGACAGCTACAGAAATGATCCAGGTATAAATCTCACAGGCTGAGGTCAGGCAGGACTTCTTACATGCTTGTGAGCTGTGCAGAAGGGTCATTTTCCAAGACATATTGTCCTGTTTCTCTCTGCTGTCCTAATTTAGTAGCCATCCTGCTCCTAGAAAACAGAAAAAAAACCCCAAAACATGAAGCTGGGGCAGTTCAATGGATGAGATGGACAGGGTTCAGCACACTGTAAAAGGTTTTTTCTTTTTTTGAACAGGAAGAATCCTTCCTTCCTGAGTCTGGCTGGAGAAGTCTCCTGCAGCACAAGCCTCCGGAGTGGTGAGTGCTGTACACCTTAGAGATGTCCAAAGGAGATTCACAAAAAGAGGATTGTCCAAAGAACTCAGATGAGAGCAGGATGACTTCTGGAGCCACCTGTGAGCAGGCAAAGTGCGTGGGGAGATGGCACTGGTGCAGGAGACATGGTTTGCAGCTGACCAAGCCAGCACAGGCAGTTCCTGAGGCTGCTCCCTGCTGGAGATGGGCATGCAAGAAAGAGCAGGGAAGTGGGCTTGGGGGCTCACAGAGCTCCTAAGACATTTTTGAGGGTTGGGTTCAAGACACTCTAAGCTATTACAATGTCATGTCATCTATGCAGCTTTTACGATCAAAGTGTGAATCTGAGGCAGGCCACAGCCTGTACTTGTGTCCTTGGTGGCCAAGGCAACTGGGGCATTTCAGAAAAGTCTAGATGAGAACAGCATGTAGGAAGTGTGGGATCATGGGGTTGGCTACGTGCTCTTTCCTCAGGTAATAGAGTGTCTCAGTCACTCCTCGGGAGATCACTGCAGCAGAAGTCCTACAAATAAACTTACACCCACTTTAAGGACATTTTTGCAGAGTTCATGCGATCGTCAAAACAGTATTTAAAACTAATAGTTCCCAGGCTGTGTCTGAAGTATTGAGCATAGAATTAGCATAACCAGGCATTCAGCCGATATGAAAATATATGAAAGTTTCCGTAGTGCCATTTCCCAGCTGAAGGTTAGCAAGATTACTAGCAAAATTTGCACTTCTCACTGCTGTTTACTGATGCTCATGACTGTTAGGCAATGCAGTAGCACATCTGCTGAAGAAATGGAAATATTCAAGTGCTATCAACTTTTTGAGCAATGCCATATGGGTTATATTTACTCAACTGGCTTATCATTGCTGTTAAACATTTTACACAGAAATGATAAAAAGGCCACTCAGACTAGCTGGATTTTAAAGGTAATAAGGAAAACAACCTTGTGCTAATAAATCATAATCCTGTGTGTGCAATCAGATACATTTTTTCTAGTTACCAATAATAGTATTTTGTAAGCACCAATAAAGACACTGATACCACTCACTTCATGCAGAGGAAATGTAGAGATTTACAGCTCCATAATTCTCCTCAGTGCATTATGAGATTGAGACTATTTGTGCCTGCAATTGGTTACTCAGGCATTAGCCCAAAGGAAGTGGCATTTCATTGATCTGCATGCTAAAAAGAAGAGCCATTATTCACAGTTCTTTGGAGGAATAAACATAAAACTGAGTTCAGGAAAAAATTTTTTTAAATGACTTGTGAATTCTGTTAGTAGCTTGTGGTATAGACACTGCTCATCATTCTGATAATCAGTTTTGACAGGACTTTCTGAATTAGGAATAAAAGAGACAAACATGCAATTTAGAGAACGGTAGGAAATTAGTTAATAAACTTGGGGAAAAAGCTGACTAGTTAATCTAAGATGTGCAGTGTCAGAATAAAAAGTTCACAGGAAATCTGTGAAATGTTTTGTCTAAAAGACAGAAATAAATCAGTTAAATGTTAAGTCACATTGCAGAAAAATGCATAATTAAAGTAATGCATTATTTAGTGATTTTTAAGACTACATTTAAAAAAGAGCAAATACAAGGAGTAATTGGCAGGGGTACTTCTTTTTTGTTTGGAAGGTTTTGCATTTAGAACATGCAAACATGCATTGCAACAACATGCAGAAAAAAATCAGAGGCCAAATGAATTTGACTTTATCTCCCCCACAAAAATTAAAAGCTAAAATCTACTACAAATTACACAGAAATTTATTAGAAAGATATGTATTTGGTGAGAGTGTGGTTTTGTTGTTTTTTTCTGAAGAAAGAAAGAGAAGGATTTTATACTTGAAGACAAAAATCCAAGACTTGCTTCATTTCTCCCAGATATTCTGAACATATTTTAGCTTTATCAAGAAACTCTTCACATATGAATCAATTGACCATGCAATGCATCTTGTGCCTTTTGGATGCCCTGGCATATCTCAGCTGCTCTGCACCATACAACACTCTCTAACTCCTGTCATAGATTTCTCCCCTCCTCTCCTAGGATGGATCCAGTGCCCAGGACTGACGCAGCAGCCTGGATTGCAGAAGAGCTGTAACAAGGCTAGAACCACTGAGGTGGGAGTACCCATCGCTCAAGCAGACAGATCCACTCACCCACTAAACACTGACAGAGAGTAAACAAGGTGAAAAATGGAAAGCCCAAAATTCTGTTTATTTACCTCAATGTAGTCTTGGCAAAATTAATGAGAACCCATGAGGAAAGTCATATCAGTGTATAAACTGTAATGGATTTAGTGATGACAAGAACCAAATCTGTTGTTTTAAGATAAAAAAAAACATGAGCTTGGAAAATGCAGCAGGGGAATAGAGTTTGCAGTTCTCTGGAATGTAGAGGTAAAATCTGGTTCATACCTCAAAACCCATGCACATTCTTCAGAGAAGCTCATATATTAATAATAATAATGCATCATGCAATAAATCCAAAGAGGTTTTCCTAAATACCACTCTTAATAAACTTCACTTGGGTAAAGCCAGTGCCAAACATGGGATATTTTGTTCATTTAACTTTAACAGCAGAAAATTTGGCATTGTCCCCAACTTACATGTAATAGCAGAAACAGTCAGGACTTGACAGGAATTTCTAAAACCAATTGTAACATGTAGCCCACATAGATAACTAATATGAAGGACAGGACTGCAAAGCGTCGGAATCATTCTGCAATCTTATTAAATCAGTACAACTGGGACATGTGCAGAGTAGTCATCCTGTGTCTTGAGATCTCAGCTGATGGGTGCAGACCCTGCAGAGTGCTTGGTGGACAATCTTGTGAAAATTGCCTGCCATGTGTGTGAACAATAACTTGAAGTTTTGACACTTGGGGTTCACCTAAAGTGAAAATTTAGGAGACAGATATTAAAGGTAAGAAAAAAAAAAAGAAAATTATTATATAGCTAAACAGATGCAATTATTTCTATAAAAGAGCATAACTACAGATTAGAAGACATATTGTAAGACACATAATTACCATTCAGAATAGAACAGCTACTTTAAAATTAGGAATTTTACGTCAGATATAGTTGTCAGTGTTTCTAGCACAATAAAACTACTTTGAGAATTGTTTGCTTCAGTAAAAAAAAAATCGCAGAGAAAAAAAGGCAACATAAATAGGTTAAGAGCCCTAATAAGCCCAGATTTGTTAGAAATCACATTGCATTTTATTTATCTTATTTAAAATTCCAAGTGCTTTTGTATTCCACTAACTGCCAACATCATTATGAATTTGCTGGAATACTCTAGTCAGTAGACAAATTTTCTTAAGGTGGAAAAGACATATTTAGTTTGTTTTCTACTGATATTCTCATAAATGAAAAATAATGGTCTTTCAACCTACTGATTTGGAGTAATTTTCTATGTTTCTATGTTTTCTTATCTGGGAAATCCTTTATGTATTTGCCTTCCATGTATTCCACTAGAGTTTTTTATTTGATGATAAGAAAAGCACACTTTGCCAAATGTCATATTTGATGAGGATGTTACCCATTTCTGTAGCTGAAGGATTTTTATTTTGTTGTACTCCAATTTAGCTGAGAATGCCTTCTGCCTTAGCACAGCCATCCAGAGGATGACAGACAACCAGGTATGCAAAGAGATCTAGATACCTTACTGAGGTTAAAATATACAGGCTCATCCTGGAGAGAGGAGCACTTCATTAACCAGACCTATCTCTGTTTCTACTGTTTTCAGCTATTTGTAGATCTCCATGGTACCTCTTCATGTGCTCTGTCTCTGTCTCTGGGCATTTCAATAGATTTTGTCCTTTCCTGTGTCCAGACCTCATTTTACCTTCAAGTGATGATCCAGTTTCAGTAACCATTTATGACTTTGTAATTACCAACATGATCCAAACCCCTCACTGCCCTTTCTACAAATTCTCATTTTGCCTTTAGCAAGCCCAGAAGCTTCTTTATTATTCAAACCTGGTTTCTTCAGAAGGATAGCTGCCTTCTCCTCCTCCTCATTTTCAGTTGCACAGATAAAGTTTTGGATTAGTAATCCAAATAAATAAACAGACAAAAAACTCACAGCAAAAGTTTGTGATTTTGGTATCTGTTTAGCATTTCTTTTCTAAGTATTGTGGAAACCTAACTATAAGGAATTCATATCCTCACTCCTTCCCCCCTCTCCTTTTTGTTTTTCCTGCACTGAAAGAAGGCAATCAGTTCTATAGGTTTTCTGGTGCACTTTGGTAGAGAGCTAGCGGAAGCAAAGAGGGAGGAATGATGTTTGGAGTTTTCAGAGCAGGAACACCTCTTTGGACATTTTAACTGGACTTTTCATAGGGATGGAAAAGATTTCTTCACCACAGATAATAGTGTAGCTAAATAGAGCCACTAAGGTAGAAGAACTATTATCACAAGTTCCATTCTCTGAAAACTTGGAAGAGATGCTGAGTAATTTTTCTGAGATCACAACACTGAAAATGTGACAAACCATGTTAAATACCCATTACTGCTCACTCAGCATCATATATCAGATTACTTAAAAATACTTCATTTATGTGATCATTGTGTCCCACTCAGAAATCTACCTGTATCTACTGCTAAAAAGAGAGACCTTAACACCAGCCCCAGAATAATTTCTGCATTTCAGAGAACCAGCAGAGAAGCACAGCTGAGTATCTCATTAGGCTGAAGTATGAGCATATTTGATGAAGCATGATGCAGTGGGTAGCCTGGTCATACAGTGCTAGGGAAACTGGAGCACAAAGAAAATAGTAAAATGTTCAGATGCTGTCTATTTCAATGTTACTTAAGAAAATAAATGGAATATTTCATGAAAAGAGCAAAGCTAAACCAGAAAACTTCAAATCTACTTTTTCCACAAATGCTGTGGCACCATATCAATTATATAAATGTCCATATAATTAAATTTCAATCTGCCAAAAAAATCTATTTGATCAGCCTTGAATAAATAACCCCATGGAGGTTTTGTGTTGGCGTGGTTTTTGTTTTTTAATAGTTCCTTCCTGATCCTAAACTGTGTTATCAAAATGACTTTGAGTGCCTAATCAGACAGATCAGTCAAGCACCTTCAAGCACTGTGCCACCCCAAGCATGGATACCCCTCACTCAACAGCCAGCTGCAGCCAATTGCAAGTCCTTCAAAAGAAAAGATGCATGTGTAGAGGAAGAGGAGAATTTACAAGTCAAATTATGGCCCTGACTCTTACAGCTGATCAGCTGAAGCCCTGAAGAATGAGATCTGATTATAATCACAGCCCTAATGTAAAGCTGAAGTGTTATAAGGGCATGCTGGGGGCAATGAAATCTATCCTGCTCTATTTGGACTTAGCAGATGAAAAAAAAGACACAGGATGACTCAGTCCCCATGTGTTTTTGGATGCAAGCAGAAGAATGCCTCCCGAAAGTGAGGTTAAAGAATAACTGAACAAAACGTGGGCTTGCTTTATTTAAACTATTGGTTTTAAAATACAGACATTTTTGGATATAGAAAAAGAGATAGGGATTTAATGTTAATTACATGAACACTTCTTTTGCTTTTTACCCTCTCATTTAATTGGGAATGGGAACAGATTGACAGAGAGATTGAAAGGAAGGGGCTTATTCAGAAATTTTGCTATGCATTTGAGTTTGAAATACTTGATATTAAAAAACAGGCTTGTCTATTCAATTCTGGCTTTTATTGCTTCATTAACACTGCATATTTGAGTTATTACTTCTCTGTGACTTTGCTCCTGACTTATTCTGTTTTCTACTTTTATTGAGATGCATCTCTCCCACAGGCACAGGAAAAAGGAAGATTTTCTTCTAGGTAATTATTAATTAGGCAATTATTATTTATGTTAGTCCACCAAACTAGAGACATTAGGTCTAGACCAGCACCAGAAATTGTTAGCATTAAACTGAGGCACAACATATAAATTAACCCTGCTCCAGAAAGTTTGCAGTGCAGTCACAAGACAAGAAACAGGCAGCAGTAGATGAATAACTGAGGCAGTTATTGCTCATGCAGTTCAGTGTGCAGAGAGCACTGTTTATCTGATGTCAATAATTTTTTAGGTATCCTGGCAGAAGGCATTTTTCATGTGCTTCAAGGCTATTTGCCATTGGAACTAAAGAGTGTTCAGAAGAACCTAATGGAGGCCAGGTATAAACAGAACACAGTGTTTTCCCTTCTTTTCCCCTTAAATGTATTTTTTATAAAATGGTTCTTTTTTTACCCCTCTCATTCGAACAAAATTTGTGCCAGTATTTATAATAATGGGAGATTATGTAATTTTTGAAAACCCCGACCAGAGATATATAAGTTCTTCCTGTTATTCATCTCCCCAATGGCATACATTTTTTTTTGGTCAGCATTTTGCCAATCTGTTGTTCAGAATGTGCCAGGTGGATATTAATGCCAGATGAAAGGCATCTTTTGAAATTATTTATCCAGGAAAATGCACTGTTAAACACAGTGAGACATAACAGCAGTCAATCAGCTACCCACAGTGCTAGGTTTATATCAAAACTATTAGAAATTGAGAGGAATCATTAGGAACCTAATAGATTTTGTGTTCTGCTATGTGTCCTCAGGTGAAGGATAACTGAGGATAGTCCCAAATTTGTAGAAGTATAAGTCATATTAAGCCAAAAACGGTGTCTGAACCGCATTGTCTTCCTTCAAGAAATGTCTTAATGCGGCCTGGATATCCTAATGTGGTGATAAAAGAGTAACCAATTCCTATGGGCCTTCAAAATCATCAACCATCTATGATGTGTTTGTTTACGCCTTAAAAATACATTTCAGGGGAAACTCTCTAAAAAGGAGCTTTAGAAACATGGAATAAAGACAGGATTTGCTGTTAATCTGTTTGTAGCTTAGTTAAAAAAGATTTCCTGTTACTTGTAACTTCTTGAAAATAGTGAAATAATTCTACTGTGAAGCCCAGGTAGGGTCTGTTTATACAATAATTACAGTGAACTTTCAAAATCTTGACACCCATTCCATAACAAGTATTCTGAACAAAATCAATCTGTTTATTTGATCATTTGGGTTCTATCAACCCATCCAGAGCAGTCCTATTTCCTATGTTTATTTTTGAAACCAAATTGAAGTAAATGATCCATCTAGGTTTTGCTAGGTAAATTACTAACAGGTATTAAGGTTTAGTCTAACTTTTCCTTCAGGTAATGAGCACATTGATTTGGAGTTGAAAAGATACTTATGCAGAAATTCTAGATGTCCTGCAGCAAAGCTTAACCCACAGAAAGCCATCATTTGGGTAGGACCAATCAATAACTCACTTTGGATAAATAATCCTATTCACAAAGCTTCTTTTCACTGCTGTGCTCAGGGATGTTCAGGCAATATATCTGTGGTCTTCTACAAAAGCCCTAGAAAAATGCCGATAATGGAATTGTCGTCAGAAGTGGTGAATCACTGAGAGAGAGATGTTTCTCATTTGTGTTCCCACTACCAGTGCCAAGGTAACCTAATAGAGAAGTGCACATAAAAGTTTGTGCATTAATTTTCAATAACACACGGGATTTTTACTGAAATTTTACTTTTTGAAAGTTTCACCATGATGTTGCAGGTGTGGATCTGACTGTAACTTTGGCCTGTCTCTGCTGCTATAGGGAAGGTGCAGAGTGGGTTCTGCTGTGCTATATATCTGCATCTGCTCGTCAAACTGATGATTTTTGTAAGTAATTTGTCAGTGCCTTTACTGTCACAAAAGAGAAGGTTTTCTGTCTCAAGCTTTTAAAATCATTAAGCATACCAGCAGTGTCATGGTCTTTGCCTGTCCTTGGTGAGTTGCTTGAGGAAATGCAGTTAGTCTGGTACATTAATTTTTAGACATATTTGTTTAAGAAACAGGACCATGAGGCCATTGTACTACCAAATAAAATTCTTGATTAGGAAAAACTTGGGAAAGTTCTTTTCCTTTGTATTGTGTTCTTAAAATTGAGAACTGTCTGGAGCATAAAAAGATTCTTAATCCAAATTATGTTTAAAGTATAGGACCACTATCACTGCAGCACAGCTGTTGAGAAGGGTTTCTTTTCAGAGCTGTGAAGTATAAGGAATATGAGTTATTCTTTCCTGATTTAGTTTTCAAATCTTTGAATGCAGAGATTTGTTGCATTGTAACACTTATTTAATAGAGATTTTTTCTACTTCGGGGAAATAGGAACAAAGTACATCCAGTAATAAAATAGATTCAGGTGATTTCACCAGTACCCGTCAAGTTTGAGCATAAATTATATTTGGGCACTCAATAAAAAGAATGGTTCTTTGGTTCACTGACTTTGCAGAAAGTATAATGCCATGAAGCTGACCTTGTCACAGAACAACTGAGTATTGTATCAGATGTGTCGCATCACATTAAAATATTACACTAAATTTCAAACAAACATCTGTTTGAAAAAGAATTAGGATTGTGAAATGTGAGACATAAAATGACAAACAATGTGTGTAAAATGTTAAGTTTAAGCCTTTGTGCACATCTCAGGTAAGCAGTTCAGTATCAACAGGTGGATAAGCTGACTTCCCACAGGCATGAGGCAGAGCACACCTGCAGAGGAGCTGCCTTATCTGTAGGAAAGCTGTCACTTGTGGCATCCTCACCTACAGTGCTACTGATAGCAGAGCATTATTTAGAAAATGAAACATATTTTTTAGGGAGATGAAGTATAATCTCAGGATGAAATATTGCAATTCTACCCTGGGCTGTATACCTCATATAGCTCTACAGCTATTGCACATTTGCAGGTTTTGGGACCGGAATAGATTTTAGTACTTCTTCATAAGTCCCTGCCTGTGATCATCTAAAAATTTGCTATTTTATACTTAAATGTTTAGAGTGGAATGGCTTTACATTTTGAAACATATAGATGGAAAGAAAAATACAGTAAGAACAAGATAAGGGTTGAATTGCTGTAGTAAATAAGGCGTAAGAGCACAAGTCGATAACAAGATAAAGCAAAACAATGAAGGGCTGTTTAGTCACTACACAGCCTGAAGTCCTGAATATGCAAACTTAAGTAAAGTGAAGCCTCATATATAATTCTGATAATTCATTTTATTAAATACAACCATTTCAGATGTTGCTGCTTCAGAGTCAATATTAAGTCAAAGTAAAAAGTGTCAGTTTTCTAAGATATAATCAACTAAGTTTAAAAAAGGCATGGATTTCATACTTGCCTCCTAATATCTTTGAAGTCATAGAGACACACTATTCTTCCAGCTAATTTCTAAACAGAGAAGAAAAGCAAACAAAAACCACCAAACAATTATTCATTTAAATGTGGATTTCCTATTACTTTTTGGGATTTTTTCATGTGTCAGAGCACATTCAACCCATCAATAAAGTCTTAGTGTGGTGCAAAACAGTTCTTGGATTCTTAATTTTAGAGAAGGGTGAGGAAAATACTTTTTTTAAAAAATCCTTTAAAGAAAAGATCGAGAACAGGAGATAATCCTTCTGCCAGTGAATAGGTTTCTATATTTCCAGATAAGCCAGCTGGCAATCATGAGGGTTCAAAATCTGTCTCAACACTTCCCACCAGGTGTGACTGTCCTGTAAGCACTTTTGTCATTAATATTTCTAATAAAAGCCATATGCAGAATCCATCAGGGAGATACCAAATTAGATGGTGGGGATGCCTATGCATAAAACAAGGCAAGAAAGTCCTAGAATTGTAGCTAAATTACATACCTAAATCCTCAAAAAAAAAAAAAAAAAGGACACATATCCCTGAAAGGTGTTTAGGTGTTCAGTACAATGCTTGGTCACATTTCACACATTCATTACACACATCACAAACACTGTCTAGAAGGCTAAACTAGACTAGATTATTTCAGTCTAGTTCCTCAGCAATGAAAGATTCTGAACACCTGCAGGAAATACATCCCTTGTGACACAGGGGAGATTGATAAATACAAAAACTTTGTCTTCTATTCAGATCTAAAATACAGAACTAAACAATCTAACCACACAATCACAGTTCCTTTTTAGTTGTCAGCACGAAGTTTCTGCCAGTAAAATAATAGTCATCAAGATCACCTCATGAAAACTTCAGACGTGACCTCCTAGCAAATATTTTTCATCTTAGAAAGTATACAGACAGTACAGCCTCCTGTATCAGACCCTCCAAGTTACCACTGCTGCTATTCAGATTATGAAGGTAACGTATATTAAGTATACAGCTTTGGTGTCAGATCAGGTCCCAGGTTCTTTAATATAGAAATTTAAGTCTGCAATTATTCTGCTCTGCAGTGCAGCACAGTCAGTAGAGGTTAATACATGTAAATTTGCCAGATTTATAAGCTCATTGAAACCCTAATAAAATGTTGAAGATTCGGTATAGCAATTTCTCTCTCTGTGTTTTCCTATTAATTTATATTTACCTAATCTATATTTAGCTAGTGAAATAAGTGAATGGTTTGTCTATTAAACAAAAAGAACCTCTAGTGGTTTGAAAACTTTTAGCCTGTGTGGTTTTTTCTTTTTTCTTCAGTTAATGTCAAATTTTGTAATCTGACAGAATCTGCCTGTCATCCCTCCTAGTCAATTTAAGAAAGGAATAAGACAAGAAGAAAAATAAATATATGTATATACTGAGAAAATGTACTGCATCTTATTAAGAAACCAAAAACATTAATCAATGGAATGTTCATGTTAATCTTATAATTTTAGTAAATGAGATTACTTTTAGATTATTAAATCATTATTTCTGAATAGAATAATTCAATTAAATTAGATTGTGAAACCTACACGCAAATTATTTCCTGTTTATTTTTAATTAAAAAAAAAAGAATGGAGGAAGAGTGAATTTTTTTTTATCTAATACATCTGTTAGAATTCCTTTCAGCAGATTTTATAAAATTACATTTGAAAAATCTTGTAAACACAGACAAATGCAAAACTAATTAGTCTGATCTGTGATGAAACGCTCCTGGACACATAGAGGAAATACAAAACATCTGGGATTAAAAGGTTTGGATCACACGAGTGACTCTGGCCAGTTCAATTTCCATGATAAAGGAATACTTAGTATTGTTGTATGAAAATGAAAATAGCAAGTTGAAGCCATGTAAAAATCCCATTATGAAAGATTGAGAAAGGGTAATCAAGCTAGCTAAAAGAAAGTCTTCAAATTTTAAAGTAAAAACAAATTTTTGATTGAAAAAACCTATTACTTTGCATAGATAAAAAAGGAGATTTTGCCAGTATAGTTAGGTGAGCTTTTGGGAAGTGTAATGTTGATGGAGGACATTGGTAATTTCACTCTTATGAAACAAAGGTATACCTACTGGAAAGTTGATCAGTTAAGTATGTGGTACCTAAACTGCAAATATTTGGAGCTATTTGAACTGCCGAGACTTCAGTGCAAGGAGTTCAGTTTTGTTCATTAGCCCCAAAGCTGAAATGGCAGCACAAAATTTAATTTTAAAAGAGATTATATCTGATGATGAGAAAAAGCTCTGGTATGGAAAGAAACCACTTTATACAGTTGTTGAAATGAAGATTAAACAGTCTACACATGAGTGCCTTAAAAAATCCTTGCTATTGAGAAAGGGGATTTTTGTGTTCAGTTTTAGTATCAAATTAAATTCACTTTCACAAAGCATATGAAAAGTTTTCCAGCCACTGACTGAAAGTGACATGTGCCACAAGCAATTATTGTTGCAATCTGTATTTGAAAAGGGACCTTGACAAACAAATTACTCCTTAAAACTTTTAATTGGTTTTTAGTACTTTAGTAACAAGCTGAGTGCAAATCACTGAAAGAATATTTTCCAGTCATGTAAATAGCTATGTGATTCATTCTGCAAATAAAACAGTGGTAAATGGGAAAGTCTAACTTTCATTATTTTCTATTCAAGTAATTAAACAATTCCATACTGCTAAATATGACAAACAGTTGGAAAAAAAATTATAGACAGTCAACAACATCATAAAACAATTTCTAGAAATCTAAAACTTTGTCATTCCCTCAAACCCCTAAAGATAGCATATCCGTAACCAATGAAAAAATATAGTTCTTGTAATATTCAATAGAATGAAAAAATACAGAAAAAACCCCATAGTAGCAGTTCAAAGCATTTTTGATGATCACTAATTTCAATAGAAATATTCCATGTGATTTGAAGAAGTGTGGATCAATCCATGATATTATTTTCTCCTCCTTTTTATCTAAGATTGCTATGCCATAACTCAACTGGAACTATATCTACATCTTACTATTTGTCTCAATGCAGTAAAATACACCTGCAGCACAGATAGACTGTTCCAACTGTTTTCAGGGCAAAATGTCAAACCACAAACCCGATTTTAGAGATGTCCACATGGTTGTGTAACTTTATGAGTAAAGCTTTCTTCTGGGTAATATGGCTGCTTAGGAAAATTTCTCTGCACAGTTAGGAAATCATAAGAGAACTGGGTGAAAAATGTTCAGTTTACAAAACCATCATCATCTCTGCCTGTCTTCTACTTTCAACCTCTTCTGTAGGAATGTCAAGAACCGTAGTGTATAGTATATTAAGATGATAGGTGTGTTAGCCAATCCTACTTCAAATTCTTCATAAAATTAACATTTTTTCTATTGAGAGCATGAAGGAAATTGTTAGATTTATGAATTCGGAACAGGAAAATTATTTTTAAATGACAAACTTATGTTCTCTAAAAGAAAAAAAACAAAATCTCACTAAACTAATCCTGTCTTTAATGGGCAGATGAATAAATGCTAAAAGGAAGTGCAACATTTCAATATGATAAAATCTAAGTAGTGTCTTCCAAAGGAGACATGTGAGAAAAAAATCCCAGATGTTACATGTGAGACATTCATATACAATTTATCACAAGAAATTCGATTAAATATTTATTCTCAATTTTTTATTATAATAAACATATTTTGATTGTTTGCATCCAGATAACTTGTGAAATGCAATAGCTTGGTGACTTTAATGGTAATTCTCAGTTGTTTTCTTTTCCTCCCACCATTCAGATCTACACATACCCGCTCACACTCCACACTGGATCTAACAACATTTCAGCTTCCTGGCTATATTTCATATACATAGAATTTGCACTCTTTCCAGTTAAATTTTTTTCTCTCACATCTAGGTTGTCTAGCTAGCACATAATTTTAGCACATTCCAAACCAGCACAACCATGCACAGGTATTTCAGAACAGAGATCTCAGTCACTTCTATCTCTTACCAGCAAAGAAACACTCATCCTCGTCCTTCTCATGTTCAGGTTAGTGCCAAGCACAGAGACTGGTGGGTCAATGAGTCGATGTGTTATGGTCATATGGTCCATTAGAAACTTCATTCGCATTTGCTCATCATCTCCTTTTCAAAGTAGAAAAACTGTGTGCAGTTACTCCTTACCTCATTCCTCCTCTCCTGGCCTGTTTGCACCCATCAGCAAAGCTTTTCTAGTACCTGCCAGAGTTAATATTCCTTTAAGCAAAAATGTAGAGGCAAAAAATCTATGACTGAAGAAGTTCCCCTTTTTCACTGTGGAATCCTTGGGATTTTTTCCCTGTCTGTAGGTAGAATACATGTCTCAATTATAAAACATTTGTTAAAGTACCAACCAGTGGAAACTTTCATCTTCACCTGCCTTCATCAATAATTCTTTTCTAAATTTAAAGCATGTAAGGTTACTTCTCTAATATTGTAATCTTCATTCAGTATTCTATTTTTGCTAATCACCTCTAGACAGAGCAGAAAAAGCCAGAGCAGTCTCACCCCATCTGTAACATCAAGAAAAAGCACATGGAAAGCCATGAATATTTCCATTTTTATTTATCTTGATGGATAGCAGGTATGACAACAATTGTGAATGCACCTATTCATTTTAAATGCTTTAGAATTGTCATAAATGCTATGTGTATTTAGTGTTTCTATCAATAGTAAACAAAGGGTTTTCACAGATGGAGTGAGGGACTTCACTTGTAAGAGAGAAGTAGTAACATGTTTATTGGCATAAAACGGCAATTTAACAAAGTTTGATAGTAAATATAAAATGGTTTAACAAGATTCAGTGGTAATGTACGGTTTTTTTACTGCATAGAGGACAGCGTCAGAGAAAACTGTTGGGAAGACCCTCTGATTGAGTCACAAGGTTCAGAAAGGGATCCCACTGTATTCCAAACTCCCTATTGAGGAGAGTTTTGGTGCAGCTGGATCTTTAGTTAAAGACTTGGTCAACAGTTTATATCCTCAATTCTTTATATCACTTGGCTAAGATTTCAAAAAATTATCGTGCTTATTTCCAATGCACTTACTGGGTATCTGATGTGATAAAGATTTTCTCAACCTTGAGAGTAACCCTGAGAGGCATCCCTACTGCAGGAGAGCTCCTGACATGCAGCGTGTTGGTGTGAAGGATAGCTCATAAATTTCCACAATTTATGGAACAATATGGTTGCTTGGCAGTCATATTTGCACACCAGCCATATTTTGCCTGGCACATGCTCAACTAAACCTCAGCTGTTGAGCAAAAGTTATGGCTCTTTGCTACTGTGTGTTCTCTGTCTTCCCAGAGATCAGCTGAAGCCAGATGGACCATCATGACCATCATGACCATCATGACCATCACGACCATCATGACACATCTACTGCTTAAGCAGAAAAGGGGCAGGGAAGGGGGATGCACCACCATAGAAGGAGTGAAAACAATTAAAGCCTTCCTCAATGTATTTCTCTTCTAGGCTCAAGGATGAATCAAATACTTCCTATGTGTAAGTACTACTATCTTAGTATTGTCAAACTGGCACTAAAACTCTGATGATACCCCAGGTAATTTTACAATTTGATAACTTGCCTGCACATCAAAATTTTATTGCTGTTGATCAATCAATACTGTTTTCATCTGCTGTGCTTTTAATATAAGGCACCTGAATTCTCTAAAATGCCTTTTGCCCATGAAAACATCAAGACATCCAAAGCAAGGTGTCTTGCCTTGTGACAAATCACATTATATTATACATTTACAGATATAATTTTATGTTTAAAAAAAATGTGATTCAGAGGCAGAATTTTAGAATACATGTGATCTTATTCTGTTTTATTAGAATTTAAGATAGTATAAAAAATATTCAATCTTTGAATTCATATTTTTTTTCTGTAGTGGGTTATATACTTTTTCCCAATTTAGCACAGTGGAAATCCAACAATTTCCATCATAAATACTGTTGGAAATTTTGTTTCTTAGATTTTTTACATATGTTAACTTTGCAAGGTGCTGGAAATAGTTGACCTGCATATATGAATACATCCTGGCAAATGCAATAATAGTTTGGGGTTTTTTTGTCTTTTGCTAAGTAAGAAATATATATGACAATTATTATCATTGTTTGGCTGTTTGGCTTGAATTATACAAGTGATGATGAGAAAGTGTGAGGAGTAGTTGATAAACCAGATGATTGTGTGACTACCGAGAGGGACCTCTTAAAGAATGAGAAACAGACTAACAGAAACCTCATGAATTTCAGCAAGTAGAAATGCTGAATCCCACCCCTAGGGACAAATGACCCCAGTCTGAGTGCTGAATGGGTGTAGCGAAATTTGTCATAGAAGTTTCTGGTGATGCTGGGGGACACCAAGCAGAACCAAAGCCAGGAATATGTCCTCATGGCTAAGAATGACAAGAACCTACTGGGCTGCAACAGCAGGAGTGCTGACCACAGGCCAGGGGAAGTAATCCTTCTACCCATCTCTGCTGACTTGGCATCCCTTTTGTCCATTTTGGATGCCAGGGCACACTGTTAACTCATGTTCAGCTTCACAGCAAACTGGACCCCCAGATCTCTTTCTGGGGCTGCTCCCCAGTCTCTTGTTCTGCAGTCAGTACATGTAACCAGAACTGCCCCATCCCAGGGGAAGGATCTGGCACTCAGTCTTGTTAAATACCATATTGTTGGTGATTGCCCAGCTCTCTAGGCTACCCAGATCTTTCCATAAAGCCTCTCTACTCTCAAGGGAAACTGTGGCCCCTCCAAGTTTAGTATTGTTGGAAAACTTGATGTACATTTGATTAAATGTACATTATTCAGTGAATCAGTGGTGTGAGTGACAGGACAAGAGGCAATGAGCACAAACTGAAACACACAAAAAAATCAATTTAAAACAAAGAAGATATTTTTTGTCGCTGTTGAGCAGCTAGCAGAGTAATGAAAGCACCAATTCTCAGTGGCAAGAAGGAATGACCTTTATTGTTTTGATTTCATCACATATATAGAGTTCTCAAAAGTCACCCAGATTGGTCAGTCAGAAGCCTTCCCCCAGGCCTGATTGGCCAGGCCTGCACTGTCCAAGTTCTGGGACACTGTTCCAACAACATCTAAACTTTATCTTTATTTATAAAACACAAGAAAATTTCTCATGGGAAAAACCTGTGCTAGCCACAATTTTTTACCGTGAGGGTGATCAAACACTAGCAAAGGTTACCGAGAGATGTTGTTGAGACTCCATAATTGGGTATATTCAAAATCCAAGGGACGCACTGTGAGCAACCTGCTGTAGGTGATGACCCTGGTTTGGACAGCAGGTTGGATTAGACAACCTTCAGAGGTCTCTTCTCATTACAATCATTTTGCAATTCCAAGTTTATGACCAGAGGTTTCTAAGTGTGTTTTGATTAGTAACTAAAAAATAACAGTAAAAGTGAAAGAAAGTTTCTCTTGGACATTAAGAAGAATCTTTTGGCCTTGTGCAGTAAAGGACCTTATTGCAAAGATATTTCAGGACTTGCAGTTAAAATGATGAATGGACTTCATCAATTTAAGATATAAGTTTCTTTAGTTGAAGCATTCAAAGCTTTGTAAATTTTTAGAGACCATGATAATTTTAGAATAGACTTCTGAGTATAATGTAGTCCAACATCACACAGTCTGTCAGCTTTGACTTGATTTAAGAATTATGTATGTAAAAAATACTTCTATGTGCAATGAGAGTTCTTTTAGCGACTAAAATTACAGTCACCATTAGTCATCAACTCCTGCATCAGGTACTAAATAAACAATAAAAAGATCCAGATGAAAAGTTGCAAAAAAATATATTTTGCTGTGTTAGTCACAATAATCTTGAGGAATGTCTCTATCTCTTCATCTATGAACTAATAAAAAAATCAACATAATTTTTGAAATTACATTTTTGTAATAAGCCATTTTCTTATGTGGACATTTGTACAGTTGTTCTTATTTGGTGCATAAATGGTCTATTTGATCTGTGGTGACTCCTGGAAATGAGCAAATGAACCCATACCTTGTCAAGTGTGGCAAGCTGAGTTTATTTTAAAAAAAAAATAGGTGATGGAGGGCGACAATAGGCAAGGCAGATTTAGAATTATAGGGTAGAAAATGGAGAAGAAAACAGAGAGCAGAAGATTCCTAGGAAATGGAGTGGGTTTAAATAGGCAAGAGATAGAGAAGGATCAATATTTCCAATGCAGTGCCAAAATAAAATTGAAAAAAGTCTGTCAGTGAGCACATGATGAAGTATTTTTCTGACAAGATATCCTCCTGTCACTAGTTAATAAAAATGCAGAAGATCTCACTTGTGAGAAGGTCACCTTGATATTCATCATAGCACAAGAAAATCTGTGCATGGCAAAATGCTCTGTGATTAACAATGCTTTTTCTAAAGGTATCTGGAGACAGGCAGTTATGTATCTGCACAGCTCTTAGCTGTAATAAGGGAGTAGCTGTATTCAAAGAACACAACTTGACATTTATCTTCTCTGAGAAATAAAAAAGATCAAAAGCAAATAGATTTTTTGTTTGTTTTTTTCCTTTTGACAGCAACAAACTCCTTAATGATTAGTTAGAGAAAGCAATTAAATATCATTAGAAGGTCATAAGAACTTGCATGGTCTGAAAACTAGGGGGAGCAGAAATTAATGAAGAACCTTGGAGAAAAATATTTTACAATTAATGTACTAACGAATGACATTCTACTTGGATCAAAGGCACTGAGAGAGATGAGGAAGCACAAACTGCCTTTCATTTTATTTTGAAAAAAATCTCTGTATAGAAAAGAAAAAAATATGTCATGACTCCTCAAGTAATTTTACAGTAATGTAAATAGCTGGTATGAATAGAAAATCAACCTTCATTTTGTTACAAAAAGTGACATTTCTCAAATAATAAATCAACACTTCATAAAACTTACATCCCCCTTAGTTGCTCAGAAATTACAGAAAATAAATAAATATTTAAACTGTTTAACAATGATTTCATAGAGTTTGCGCTGGACAAACCTTCTTTGTATAAATATAAGCTCAACAACTTCATATTTTGATTGTAGCTATAAATATGTTTTGACATTTTATTCTCTAGAATTTACTTCAGGTTCATCAAATAAAAAAAGGAATTTTTTTTAGAGATTCACAGTCCTTTCTACTTTATTGAAGCATTCTTCTTTCAGAGCCAAGGGAAATATATTTCTATTTTTGCACTTAGGAGGCATAAATTTTAACTCTAAGAACTAGGAGTTGCTGAAACTCTAAAATCCTTTGAAGTAAATATTGTTAACACAGAGAATAAGTTAAAAGTAACTTGATTCAGGTTTGCAGAGCTACTTTATTAAAATAAATATATTAAGTCAGAATTTATAAAACTGTAAGATCAAGAATGTATCAAAAGCCTATAATATTACTTTTCAAACATTTTTGGCAATGGATTTCCTAAGACAGTGTGAGGCATGAAGAAACTTTTATAAGTCTATAACAAGTTAGAGAGCAAGACTTCCTCATGGCAAGTTTTTAAACTTTGAACTCAAGACCTTCTCAAATATTTTCCTTTCATTTTTCTTAAACAAAAGTCTCAACAGTTCCCTGTAAGTATCAGCTCATGTCTTCATAAAAACAAAAAGCAAAGAAGATCAGAAGAACAAACAATTTAATTACTAGAGTTTCTGCTGTCCATAAATTTTTCTGGCTCCTTTTTGAACCTGAAAATATTTCCCTTTCCATGACCTCCTGTGGCAGCAAGCTTCAGATATTTGTGACCTTCTCTGTAAAATCATACTTTTGCTTCAGAATGACTACCTAACAGTTTTACCAATTGTCCCCAAGTTCCAGAACTGAAAGAAATGGTAACAGTTCCACTGTCATCTTATACAGTACCTTGTATTATTTTTTCTTCAATATATTGATTTCATTTATTGATACTGAAAATTTTTTCACCTTTTGCCCACTCAGCTTTCTAAGCTTCTCCTGAATTTCTTCTGAAACAGTGCAGCAATAAGCTACCAAATATAATTTAGCATAATCTGAAGGAGATGAATCTTTAATAGTGCTTTCTCTGTTCCAGGTAATTGTGAAAGAACATAAACAACCCAGCTCCTTGTGAACATGGAGCTCTGATTGATCCTTAGTGGGCAAGAGACTTTTATGGACAGGCTAATAATAACTAAGGAAGGAAAAATAAAGAATAGATTAAGAAAGGACTTTGGAGAATTAGTAAAAGATCCATTTTTAGACTTTGTTCAATACAGTATTTCTGTGCTGTGAAAAGTTATAAAGTACCTCAGTCTGTATAAATTCAATTTTTCAAGGAACTGTGATGAATAGGTTTCCACTACTATGCAGTTTTTCTGCTGGAAAACACCTATGTAAAGAGTGACAAAAAAGGACCTCAACAGCTAATCAATACAAATTGATTTTCGCATTCACTTGCTCATGAAAAGAAGAGAAGAAATAGAAAAGAAATAGAAAAGAAATAGAAAATAAGTAGAAAAGAAATAGAAAAGAAATAGAAAAGAAATAGAAAAGAAATAAATAGAAAAAAAATGAACAGAAATTAAATGGAAAAGGAAAAGGAAAAGGAAAAGGAAAAGGAAAAGGAAAAGGAAAAGGAAAAGGAAAGGAAAAGGAAAATTTCCAGTTCAGGAAGGTTTCCTGAAATAAACTAACTTTTATTTTCATCATCCCTCTCTCTTCAAAGCCTTAACTGACTTTTGTCTCCTATATATTCACTATAGGTATTGTCTCTACAGAGGAGTCTAATGCTATTTTGTAATTCCAGATACTCAATTTGAAAGAGAATTTACAATTAGTTTACTGTTACATGTGCCCACCATCATATCTAAGTGCCACTTCCTTTTTTTTTTGTGTTATATTTAGCCTATCAGATTTTCTGCAAGCTGAAATGCTCTTGATCTCGGTAAATAAACTCTTGATCATGATGGTTTTATTCACACACCAGTGGTGAAAATTCCTCTGAAGTGTGTTAAACTGATCATGACTTGAAAATACTAATCCCTGATGGTCTGAAACTGATCTCTCTGGAGACTAAAACCCATTTTACTAAATTGCTTTTGCAGGAATGACTGACTCCTATAAATTGCTTTGCTTTTGCATAACATTGATAAGACATGAATTAATTCAAAAGACTCCTGCCACCTAGATAGGAAAATGTTATCTCTATTTTTCAGATGGAGAAACTGAAAAGTTGAAGAGGCTTCCTAAGACCATAGGGTAAAGTAAGGACAGAGCTGGTGCTTCAACTCACCAGTGTCTGGCTTCTAGTCTAGAATCACAAATGTCAAATATAGTTAACACATAGTTAATAGTTTGGATAAGAGTAGATGCACTTTGCTCAAAGAGAAAATATAAAATAAATTCAAAATTTTATACTGATCAGTTACTATATCTGACATTTTGGGCTGATATTCAAAGTGTGGGAGGAGAAGCAGAAGGGCAATTTTCATCTTCCTGACAGCATATAGTAAAACAGACTTTTTCACTGACTGTAGGCTTAGTTCCATTACAGGGTCTAGCTTTGAAGGAAATTTTCTTCTCAACTCCTTCTCATTCATATTTGAAGATTTTTGTTCTGTGGTTATAGTTCTCAGGTGTGAACTTACATATTATTAAGAAGTATTAAACTAACAACCACGGAAAATAAAAGTTTCATATTTATACCTAGACTAAATACTGTGCAGCTTTTTCAAAGGGTGGTTGGTTATAGATGTAAAAATGACCCAGAGCAAGAAGCAAAGTGGTGATCAGAAGACTAATCATGTCTTGCACGTCCCAAGGTGCTGCTCAGCAAATATTCAGACTTTCTTTTCAGTGGCAAAGTGTGATACGAAGGATTATTTCCCTTGTAATAATTATGTTTAAAAGTATAAATTTTTCAGGAAAGACATTAAATAGCAGAATGTAACTGAAGTACCCAGAACCTACTCTGTGCAGAAGATGAGGAGCTGCAGGAGCCATTTAGCCAATTCTGCTCTCACAGAAGTGAGGCTTGCTGCCACACCAGAGCCAACCCAAATTCCTCTCAGGAAGATCCTTAATCATTGGCAATCTTTATGATAATTATCAATTGTTATAGTATATTCTAAAATTATTAATATGGTAACCTGAACACCATTGTTTCTTCAGATCTAATTAGTTCCAATATTTTGAGACTATTGAACAAAGAGAATAGAACAAAGGGAAAAACACCTCCCACAGGAAAAGAGTACTTCCATAAATGAGTGCAAAGTAGCAACATTTGCCATCAGTGGAACCAGACAGAAATCGAAGGACTGTATTTTAAGAATAATATTAAATTCAGCTATAAGAATAGAGGAAAGAACTTGGAAAAGTAAGAGAGATTAATTTGCTCCTCTTCAGCTTCTGATCAATGTAGAATGAACACTTGGTTGTAACACTTTTTGTGAAAGTGGGAGTAATATTTTGCTTTTTGCAGGAATAATAGGCAATGGAAAAACATGGTTCTACTTGTCATTCATAGATGCAGGCTATTAAAAGAACATATTGAAAGAGAGAAAAACAATTCCATGCAAGGAAGCTCATGCTTTGGCAGAAATATTGTAAATATTGAAATGCTGCATACAATTTAACAAGTACTGAAATAGAGGCTGGATGGTTCTTTCTCCTTTCTATTGGCCACCCTGAGGAGGGTTTGTCTTTTGAAGAATGTAAAAGAACTGGCTTCACAAAAAGGCATGTTCATATTTTAATTAAGGATTCTAAAAAGCTAGGGCTTTTCTTAAACAAACTCAGTAACTGGTACAAATTATGCCAACTTTGGTGTTTGTAGAGTATTACACAAGCTCTCCACATGCACACCACTTCATAAATGCAGGCTGACACATCTCCAGAGTCACAGATTGCTGTTTTCCTTTAAAAAATATTCCTGAGGATAAAGTCATCATGGTCAAACTCCAGCCACTGCACTGCACGAAAATTTTCCAGAGAAGCAGGTCAGAGACAGAAAAAACAGCTCCTTCAGTGTCCCCACCGCAGCCTCACTGTGTCCTGGTGCTGGGCAGGCAGCACAGACTCTCCAGGTGTGCTCTGTGCCCTGCCTCACCAGGTAGCAGCAGAGGTGAATGGGCCTGACACAGAGAACCACTCCTCAGCATCCAGACATTTCATGCAAGAGTTTGGAAGGCTAGTAATGAGAGAGTAGATACAGTGCAAGTGTGCAGGAGATAATGGTTCAGATTCTAAAAGCTGCCCCACAGGAAATTGCCTCTGTTGGTGAGTTATTGCCATAGCTATACGAGTTTCTCCTTAAAGACGTCTCTGTGACCATGAGTGAGACTTGATCTTGCCTAGTGTGTGGTAGTTAATGAGATACTCATTTATTGCACCAGAGTTTGTTAAGAAAGAAAAATAAGGTGCTGAAAATCTAAATTGCACTGGCCTACATAGGGAAGCCCAGGCACCTACAGTCGGAATGGATTTATGGCCTTTGATAACATTGACAACAGCTTTCTCCTAGTTTTAACATGTGGCATGTTCTTCCTGAATATATCACATGAGCATTCACAGGCTCACTGTGCATCTCCTATTGGTGTACTAAGCATTTTTTCCTATTATTGGCTAAAGCCAGTAATTTAGTCTTTTTCCAAGATGCAGCATACATATATGTTCACATCCTGTACTTAAGGACACTTCCTCCTCCTCATGGAAATTACTATTTTGTTCTTGCAGGCCTATTCTCAACAGATAGAAATAGCAATTCAATCACCCTTCATAGATGTCCATGAAAACAGAATTTAGTGTGAGCAGAATTTCTTTTGTTTTAATCCGATGCTGTTACATGGAGCACACAGCGTTCCCCATAGGGTATTCCACATAGTTTTTGCAAGATATTATAAAACAAACTGACAGTGATTAATGCTAATAAAAAGAGCTACAAAATTATCTGTATGCAATCACTGAATATCTCTTTGCTAAATCTGACATGCTGTTGGCACAGCATTTCTGTTCAGCTCACTGACACTGGAGAACATTTAGTTAATTCTAGGTCAGTTCAAAGCAATATTTGGTCTTTGATTAAGTTATAAATTGTGAAAGACATAATTCATATCAAGGCCGATTATAATCTTTTCAGTACACAATACATAACTTGTTCTAATAGCATTAGCATTTAATCTATTCCATCAGAAGCATGAAACTCAGAATTAATTGTTCTGCTTAACAGTGTACAGGACCTTAAGATCAGAGAATCCAGCAAAATTCAGAATTGTACTTTGTATCAATAGCAAATTCCAAGCTGTGTTTGATGTATATTTTTGGGGTTTTAGTACTTCCATTCCAAATGATTTTCCTATTGAGGTAGGTGGATAATTAGTCTTCTCTATCATTGAATTTGATTCTTAAGAAAACCAGTCAAGAAACAATTAAGCATAAAAAAGGGATAATAAAGGAAGACTGCATAATAATATTAATGGGAAATGTGATTACAATAACACCAATAGTGGTACCAACATGATAAAGGATTAATTTTTTATTTATTATCTCATTTAACTTGTGTGAAAAACTGTTCAATTATTGTATTGATAGTACTACAACTTCACCAATTCTAAAGTTCTATATTATATAAGTAAATGGTCCTGTCACCTAAAACATCAGTTTTAGGTAACATATCTTGTCTAAAATAGAGATGTGTCGGGTTAGCTTTTGCATCCTTTGCTACTGCAATGACTTTGAAGAAGCACAGCAGTTTAGTCAACATCTCATAACTTCCAAGAATGGCTTACTTTAATAATTTTAATAAAAAGTTATAAAACCATAATTTTAATAATAGTTGGTACTCTTTGACTGGGTTTCCTTTTTTACTTAATAGTAGTGTTGCTGCTTTCCTGGTTTGATTTTGCATGCATTTATTAAAATCTTCCTATGTTTGCTTTCTTTGTTGCTCTTTATTTTCAAGACAACACTGAATTTTCTTAATGAAAATTATAAAAGACCTTCATAAATATTTTCTGCTGACATAATGCCAACAAACACAGAATCTCACTGGGGATTTGTCGCTGTTGAGCAGCTAGCAGAGTAATGAATGCATCGGTTCTCAGTGGCAAGAAGGAATGACCTTTATTGTTTTGATTTCATCACATTTATAGAGTTCTCAAAAGTCACCCAGATTGGTCAGTCAGAAGCCTTCCCCCAGGCCTGATTGGCCAGGCCTGCACTGCCCAAGTTCTGGGACACTGTTCCAAAACATCCAAACTTTATCTTTATTTACAAAAACACAAAAAAACTTCCCATGGGAAAAACTGTGCTAGCCACAGGGATTTGTCAAATATGTTCAAATAACGTGAAACATTACAATAGTTAGGATGTTTTTCTTTTGGCCATGCAGCTGAATTGCTTGGGGTATTCCCTATTTAAAAAGAATAAAATGCGTCTAGTAGACATGGGCTAATATTTCCTGTGACTATGCTGTAAGCTGTGCTGTACAGATAAGCTTTCGGAAAGACTAAAAAATAAATTCAGCACAAGTGGTTTTTGCTGTACATACTGCATTGTCACTCTCTGAATGTCAACACTATTACTACTGCCTTATCAGTAATTAACTTATACACTGTCCATCTTTGTTATCTGCTCTCATCCTTATTTTTCTTTTGCTAGAAATTCATTAGTCTCATTTCAGTAGTGAAGGAATCATTCATTGATAAGTTCAGCTAAGTAAATCTTCCTTTCTTAAAATAAAACTTGAAAGTGACTCAGAATAATTTACTGTTATAGTAGCCCCACAGAATAAACATCATCACATCATCTTCATGATCATAAAACTTTGACTAGACAGTAATCCTTAATCCTCTCTAGACATTCAGAGGATGTCTACTGAACTAAAGGGTTTTCGGTAGTCATTTCACATGAGTACACAGCATCTGGAATTTGTAGCATGCTAAGGTTGTGCACTTATTCTTCAATCATCATGATCTAGCCCAGGGGCAATTATATGCTAAGTTAGAGCTTTTTCATGGTTTGAGCATGTCCTGTGATTAACTGGTCTGTTATCCAAACATTGACTCTTCATCCTGGTTTAATGCTATAGAAACTACATTCATTAGAACCAGAAGGCTGTTGTAAATCAGAAATGAAACAGAAGATATAATTTCCTTGAACCTTGGATTCTCAGGCCCAGAATTAGGTATCAGTCAAAGGATTTGGAGTTGGTCAGGGGTCATTTTCTGCTTGAAGCACTGCAGAACTGATGACAAGCAACCTGTAGGAAGGTAGAAACCACTGGAATCATGTTTATCTTGCCACAGGGGGGTTTCCCCATTTATGCAGAAACAGTTGGGCAGAAAAATGTATCCTGATATTTTGTGCTTTCAACTGGATGTTATCTGAAGTAATGGAATAGTAAAGGCCAATATACAGAAAATTCAGACCAGGGTTAAGTCAAGCTGGGGAAGGCATTCTCAAGACAATTTTAATTAAAGTTCTTGAGATCAGTTATGCCAGGTTTCCAATGTATTTATTAAATTATTTTTCCTCCAAACCAATAATTTTCATTATATTTTTGTATCCAGGTGAACCACTCAGTATAAAAATTAGACAAGAAAGATTCTCAAGAAGATCAAACAGAAAAAGTAAGTGGATTTCATGTCTTTCTAGTTTTATGTTATATACTATTGTCTAGGAAAGGCTAAGCTGTGATGTGGCAGTACAGTTTCTCTCCTTTGTTTCTTCCCAGACTATTTACTGTGAACAGCCAGTGCCAAAAGTATAATTAGCCTTACTTGGAAAGTGGAAGCTACAATGGCAGCTGTCCATGTGTATAATCAAAATACTTTTTAGGGGAAAATAAAAGACTGATAAAGTAATCCAAAAGTGCTTCAGGAAAATAACAGAGTTCTCATACATTATACACCACCAGTAAACATAAAGAATGGAAAACATGGGTTAAAGACTTTGAAGAACTCTTTATACTGTTAAGCATATAAATATCAAATACCATTATCTTGATGTCATTGAATTTAAGATTTCTGTTATTTTAGACCTTCTAAGATTGATTTCCAGTGGGCATCACAAACAAATAGGCAATGCAGAATACAAATTTCCATTTGTATTTAACATATAGTTTTAATTATTCTATTGTCTAAAGATTTTTTAAACCCTCAAATTGTATTACATACTGTGAGGCATAAACAAGATGAACCTCCTTGCAATATTCTGATACTGATTCATCAAAAAAGAGTTCAAACTGAACAAAAAGCAACAAAAAAACCAAAACAGCCCATACACTTTCATTATTAGAACACCAAATTGCACAGACTCATATAACTTGCTTCTAGGAGGTTTTGTTTGGTCTCCCTTTTCTGTCCCAAATGTGGCACCAGCAATATAATTGGATTTATGGTAAACCTGTTTGCAGGAAGAGGAGTGGTTAACTAGCCAAATTAAAACTATGAGTTAACTAAAATGTTCGTAGAATGATTCAGAACTGATGTTAAAGAATTGATACAGTTTATATACAGGGCTGAAGTGTAAGGTATGGTTTTAAGTTGTTCTAAGAGACAAAAGTGTACAACATTTGCTCATTTAACATTCAATACATATGACACAGGTTGGCAGTGCAATAAAGCAGATTTTGGGACTCCTTCTGCCATATCAAATATGTTGCAGTCACAACAGCTGGTGCTGGTTCAAAGCCACTCAAGGGCCAGCATATCAGCTCATGTGATCAAGCTTTTTTGAAATGTCAAATAACATCTGTCCACAACAATGAATCTTCATCAGTTCAAGTTTCATATGTCTTCCTACTTCCATATAAAACCATCATAAAATTTTGATTTGTGTGCTTTAATATGCACCAGTGCAGTAACATGTACACAAATGGTTTGTATTTCATTGCTTCTATGGTATCTGTGACCATCCAGGTGCCATTTAGGAGTCGTGGAACATGCGGGTTTGATAATTTAGGAAATTAACCCACTGCAATCAAGACCAAAAAATGATGCTAGCTTTTCGATACTGTTTCCTTATTTCATAGTCAGTCCTTTTGGTGTGTTACTTCTTTCTTCTTATATGACTCTGTTGCTTGTCCTGACTTGTGTAAATCCTGTACCCTGAAATGCACCACCAGTACAAGATCTGAATAAAGGCATTGTCTGCAGTTATAGCTCATCATTCTGAACTGTAATTTTGTCCAAAAGCTTGTATAATCAGTGTATAATCAATATCCAGTGTTGTTGGAAGAAGATTTATTTTTTTGGAAAAATATAAAAGCAGTAGAATGAAGATCCTGCACCTCTTGCTGGTCTTGTAATTATAAATGCTCAACTAAGCATTATTACAGACTTGTCACTTGTCCTTGAACCCATGGGATAGGCAAAAAATGGAACCATTCTAATCTGTTCTTTCACTTCAATCACATATTTGAACTGGTGGAGAGACAAAATACATATTTCAAATAGGAAACTCAGTAATTGTTGAAATGGTTAACAGATACCTTGGAACCTTGAGGGTTCAGTGGCAGGACATCTACATTTTGGGTCCAGTGATGGACAGACTAATGTAGCTTCTCTCTTATTCCACATTCTTCCCTCTCAGACTAATCATGGTAAATCTATCAAAGGAAAAAATTTAGCATGCACTTTTAATAATGATAGAAATATCAACATCTGAGTGTATAAACAGTAGATCTTCATTATGCTAGTTGCGCAATGTGCCATGGTTGCCCTTCATTTACAGGTGTCACTTCAGTCTGTGACCAATATAGCAACTGTGCTACCAAAAACTGATATGCACTAAATCAGCACTGAAGCACCATGGTAACCACCATGATCTGTCTGCTGTTTCCCTGATCATGGAGTGTAACAATTTCACAAATACTCTTTTCTTCTTGTACACCATTATATTTTTGCCCTTTCCAAATTAATTAATTTCATATTTGTTTTTCCTTCTGAAGAGACAATATTGTCTTGCTTGAGTGTAAGATTATATAGTCAGCAGAAATATTATTGGCTTACTGTGTGCTGTGTTTATATTAAGTCCACTTCAGAGCCATTTTATTATTTTTAATTGTCCCCTTCAGCATGGTCTTTGGTTCCTTTAAAAACCTTAAAGGGAGAAAAAAACCTCAGTTTTTCAGCTATAGGCTATCTCATATCAGCAATCTAATATGCTGGTAGTCTATTTTAATGAGAAATATCAGGAGAAAAAGAGGAGTTGAAATTTCCCAACATGGAACAAGTTGTATCTGTTGACATTTTTGTGCCAGAATAACATTGGTATAAAAAAAGACCAAAGAAATAAAGTTGCTGGAAGTTTTTCTATGTCAAGTAACTAATTTCACATAAGAATATAATTTTTAGTTTATTATTCTAGTTAACTTCAACCTGTCTTGAAGAAGCAAAGATTCAGAGTATATATATCAGAGTATATATTCCATTAAATACTTCCATTTAAATCTAAGAAATCTGTTTTCTACTGTGTGGGTGGTGAAACACAATAGGTTACCAGGAGAGGTTATGGAGTCTCAGACCTTGGAGAAATTAAAAATCTGACTGGATACAGATTTTGTGCAACCTGCTGTAGGTGACTGTGCTTTGTGCAGGAGGACTAGATTAGGTGATCTGGAGAGCCTTCTCATCTCAGCTACTCTGTGGCTGTCTGAACTGCAAGTTCTTTGTAAATGTTCTGGCTCCTGTCACCAGAGGACAAAAGAATATCCTCGGGGGCACCTCTCTGGGCAGTCTCAGTGTTGGCCAAGTTGGAGCGAATTATTGATCAAAAGCATCTAACTTTGTCCAATCATAAACTACCAATCCAAAGGTGAAAAGTTAGACTAAAAACGATGTAAAAAATCCCCAAAAAGTAAGATTTAGATTAACTCTCGATCTTTACTGCTTCATACTGCACCTCTTTTCCCATTAGCCCTTATATTTTTTCCTTTTCCTGGGAGATGGTGTTTTTGTCATTTAGACAGGCTTAATGAAAGAAATCCACAGTCAAGGCTGCAGAGACAGAAAAGAACCTATTTGCAGTTGTAGCTTGACAGGACTTAGGACTGAAATGGGGAAGGGAGGGGATCCTAAACTGAACATAAGGTCGAAGAGGAGAACAGAAATTACAAATCTAGTTAAAGCACCATGAAAATAGGGGAACAGGGGAGCAAGAGATAGGGAACAAGTGCAATACTGCATCTGTTCTGTAATAAACAGACATTCTTCTTCAAAAGGGAGTTGTGACTATTATACTATCAGAAAGTTTTCTTTCTGCTGAAAATAAAACCAAACAAGAAACTTTTAATCAGTACCTTCAGCTTACATCAATTTAAATCACACTTCAGAAAGTACTTAAGGCAAACTAAACAATTCAGGTGAAAAGTTTCCTATTTAATCATGGGTATTTGAACAACAAATAACTTGTAATTACCTCAGTAAAAGCTGAATTAGCTTAGCAACAGACACTGCAATATTAACTATTCTGACCCAACCTTTTTCTAAATCAGACTGAGGGACACAAAGACAGCATGTATAATATCAAGCCTTACAAATGCAGCATAATAACTCTTCAATTATTTATTCTTTTTTTTTTCTGGGGTGCTTCTCTTTAACACATGCATACCATTTCCATGCCTATTGCAGGTTCTTGAGAGAAATGTTTTTGATAAGTTAACAGCTTTCACCTGAAGGAAAGAAGTATTGTCCTCTATATTCAGCTTAATCTGTGTCTAACAAAACTGTTCTACCTCATTTCCACCACTGTAAATTTTCAGAAATAAGACACCAGCAAACAGCTATTTAATAACATAAATCTAAATATATACAAGTGGACCCATAATTTTCCTTATAATTCAGTGGGCAAATCCATTGATCAACCATTACTTTTTCAACCTCTCAGACACAGTCCTAAAGGCTGCCTGATTGTTTCATCAAACTTGTACTTCAGTTAGTTCAAGGATTTTTTGAAACCTCCTTTTTTAATGATTAAAAGCATTTTTGCCAGTTTGTTTCAGGACCTACTGGGTTTTTGTGTCTGTTATCTTTCACTTTTTGTCTTCTTCCTTTGGTGCTTGCCCAGCCAGAATCACTCTTAGTATCCTTTTCGTCAGGTTACAGAGGCCACATTATTTGTCTTCTTCATCCTCTGACCCCCTTAGAAACTCTTCTCTGCTCCAGTTTACGTTCAGATTGTTTTATCTTAACATGGCTAAGTAGCACTGCAAAGAGTGTTTATGACTACATTTTCCCAGCAACTCACATGACAGTAAATATTTTTCACTATAGTGAAAAGGAGCCATAAAGATGGCCCGGTTAAAAAGAGATAATTATTGAACAGAACAAAATGGCTCCTGGAAAATATTGCCAGCAAAATTGCCTGCCAAGTGGGAGCTGGATGTCTGGAACTAGGCCTTTGAGCCAGATATGTCCTTAAAAAGTGCATGGGGTAACTTTGAAGTATAGCTGAAATACCCAGAATCCAGAGACATCCTTAAGTACCATGAATAAGCACAACCCCAAAAAAACTCCACCAGCAATTTATCATCTGAAAAAGTAGAAACAGCCTGGGAAAATTAGTCTGGAAGAACTGAAAGCATAATTTAATAATTTAATTTTTGATTGTTACAGAAGAAAAATCAAAATTGCCAGCATGTGTTGAATGCTTATTGATCTAAGGTATACCTGCTAGTCGTGATTTCTGTGGCTTTGTTATAATCTGCAACAAAATAGAGAAATTCAGAGGATAAAAGCTTCCAAGTCTTTGTGTATTATGAAATTTTATGAACCCAAGTTTGCAATCTCTACACACTCATAGTTTTGGGTAACCCTTTAGGTCATAGCAGTTATCTATACAATTATCCACGTCACATATCCATACATTCTATATTACTTTTTCTCTGTGTATTGTTTTTCTCTACTCTTGGTAAAAAGAGAAAGAAATGTCTTATTAGAAACTCACAAGTCTACGTGGTGAAGCTGCATCAGTGAAGACCCTCTTTAAACCCCAGATTTGAATTTTGCAGCCTGAAAATTTGATTCAACCTGTAATTGGCAAGCTGTGAGTTTCAGAGCCAGTTTGATAAGTCTCTCCATTCTATTCTGTTTGCTCTTGCAAACAGTAATTAAGTGTAATTATGTGGAAAAAATGTTGATAGAAAAATGTGTATTTGCAAACCTGCGTTTTGAATGGACCTACATTACATTTAAAATATAGCTTCTCCAATCTCTTTATTTTCCAACCCACCACAAAATTGCAGTCCATACTATTTTGCACAGTGTAACAAAGCCCAGGGTAGCTGTAAGAAAGAAGCGTTGTGTTCTCCACTGCAGTCACACTCATCTTTGAAGCACATTTTTAATAGGGAATTCAAACATGAGTGCACTCTTTGCATAGAGAAATTGGCTTGCAGGTTGTAGGGATAAAATGATGCAACTACAGTCATAATTTTCCATTTCTTTGTGGATTCTTTGTCTCACCTTAGATATTCTGTTTCAGAAATCACTTATGCAGAAATTTTGCTGTGCCAGAGGGACAAAACTACCTCTACAGCATATTTCTCTGTGTAGACAATTAGCTATACTTTGTCTTTTCAGTAACAACACAAACTTCCAGTATGAACTTAGGCAAGTAACTATTTTGGTATCCTACACAAAAAAAAAAAAAAAAAAAAAAAAAAAAAAAAAAAAAAAAAAAAAAAAAAAGAAGAAACATCTTATCTAATCTGTAGCATCTTTAAGAAAGCATCCGATGTGTGATGTTTATAATGTTTATGTTTTGTTGCTACAGCAGAAATAATTCAGAAGATAAAATAACAGTAATTTCATGTCATGATAAAATAGGAAATCAACATACAACTGAAAATGAAAATGTTTTGTGTACTTTTGTGTACTTATAGCGCAAATATTCAGAACTGATTTCTTTGTAGCTTTCCTGTACTTTTCTGGCCTTTAAAGAGTTGAAAAATAAAAAGCAGACTCATAAAACTTTTCTGCTCTACACAGCAAATATGAAATAACCCTGAACCATCTCTTTCCATTGTGAAATTAAATCCATTTCAAGACAGAAATAATAAGTTTGGTTTTGCTCTAGGGAAATATTTTTTTAATATTCCCAGCTCAAATGTTTGTTTCACAAATAAAAAAGACAGTTTACTCTGTTTGAGAAAAGATTTAAATGTTACAACTGAACTGAAACATCTTACAGATTCTAAATATAATCCTATATATAATGAATACTGTGGCTTTACACATAATAAATGAAATTAATTCTAATTTAAATGTGGCAGTACAGAGGAAACCCAAAGCACTGGAAAGTGAATAGCAGTAGAGTACTTATTTATGTTTGTATAACATTTCAAAAAGCTATTGTTTATTGCTGCAAACAATCTCTTCTGTACCAACAGAAATGGCTACAGAATTCAGCCCAATGTTGTTAAAAATCTCAGTTGAAAATTAGCTTGTGATCAAAGTTTTGAAACACACATCATTTAAATATCATATTCTTAAATCTGAAAAATGTTAAGCTAAAGCCAGCATTTCTGTGAACCACTAGAAATTGTGCAAAATGTTGTAAATTGTCTCATTTATATATTTTTTTTTAAATCTCAAAATGAGAAAATGTTACCCATTACAATTCTGCACTTGGTTCCCCTATTTTCAATATTTTGAAATAGTAAAATACATTGAAAAATTAGGGAATAATTAAAAATATTGAAATATTGTCCACAAATACAATTTTAAAATCCATGAATTACAGTATATATGACAGATGATTTTTAAAAATTATTAGAAGATCCCATATATGGTGAGAAAAGGTAAATTTTTATACAACTTTTTCTGTCTTGAAGCACAGTTTTGATATCTGACACACAGAAATCTCTGCAGAAGCACATGGACACTCAGATCTGGAAATAGAAGATTATGTGTGGAGATCTTCACATGCTAAACTATTTATGGTGGGTAAACTATTACCCACATTAAAGAAGGATCAGTTAGAGAACATTGAGGCAATGGGCATTGAACCAAATGCATCTACTTTGAAGCTGGTCAATGTCACCGGGAAGTTGCTCTTCACATTTTTTTTGAAAGGCCATGTAAATCACAGAAGATTCGTGCAGACTGAGAAAAGACAAACATCAAGTCCATTTTCCAACAGTAGTTTGGAATTAATTCCAATTTTTAAATGCCCTTGCCTTGACTTGGGGATTGGAACCTTGTGATTCTCAGAGATTCCTTCCAACCTGAATCATTCCAGTATTTTGATAAACCTTGTAGTCAGATTTTGAGACGATACTCCATATAGGCATGTAGCTTGAGACACGGGGAATTTGAAGCAGCACTTACTTGTATAAAATAGACAGTATGTGTAAGATTAGAATATCATCAAAGAAATTGTCTGCCTTATGGATAAAAGAGTGAATTAGAATGATTTTTAGGTGGAGCTGTGGTTAGCAATAAAGTGCCTTATTCACTTGCTTTGTAATAGTTAAAGATCTGTGTCATTTTGTGCTAAAATAGAAGCTTATCTGGACGCCCTTATGTAACACTGAATGTTGGATTTGCACTTTGTTGACATGATTTATAAATGTTTGATTACAGCCACAGTTAGCTGATGGAGAGAAGCATTTCCTGAGTAACATGTCATCACTCCACCTTTGTGGTTTGCGGTAAGAAATAGGCTCAATCTATTTAAGTTCTTTGACAGTAAACACTATCAGATGTTTTTCCCTGAGGGGCTCATTATCTCAAGTGGCAGATTTCGCCACTAACAGCACACTCAAAAGGGGTTTGAGAAGTCAAGGTAAGGTAAAAAGCTGCTTTGTGTAATGAGCAATCTTGCTGGATGTGAACAAGATAGTTTTCAGACCTGAGTGCGTGAATAGCTGTGAGTCAACTCTGAACTGCAGTGCCAGCAAAAGGAAAGGTGAAAGCAATTAATTTTTACCTGTTCTTGTAGATCAGCTTTTTCTGTACTGTTTATCATCACAGTATCTGAAGCACACTGCCATGTCAGAGCCAGAGGTTGCTAGAATGCTAACTGGTCTGGCATGGAACAGCCACCTGCCTAGTTAAGGTCAGAAGCCACTGTAAAGAGCCTGAGAGAGCAGGAGAAGTGACTTTTTGATAAGACTGGGAAAAGCTCTTTTGTGGACATCTGAAGAGTAATCTTTGGGTGATACTTGTTTACTTTATCCATGTTATAGGAGCAACCATATACAACAAAAAGCATTCACAGAATTCTAGTCATGCGCTGCAAAAAGGCAGGGAATGAACACCTGATATGTCAGAAACTCAGACACAAATGTGTTCAGATCTGAAGGAAGGTTTACAACTCATTTTGTATTTAGGGAGAGTGGTGACATTGGCATTTCATTCCCTCTTCTTTCAAGTCTCACTGAGGATGCCTGTCCGATGGTAAACCCAGAGCTGCTATTCTGCTCTCCTGAGATAAATATATCTGCAAATAATCACCCTTTCTCTGTTTGTAAAGGTCTCAGTCACTTTGACTAAATTCTCTGTATGAAATAAAAAACATTTAGGATGTAAGTGAAACATTAATGTATGCATTTCACTTTTTTTGTTGTTGTTCTTTAAGGAAACATCTGTTTTAAAACACCAAATCTGCTTGCTGAGTATCTTGCTAAAAGGGAAGTTGTGAGGGCATTTTTCAGCAATATTACACATTCAGTTTAATTTATCAATATTGGATAAATACCATAATGTTCTTCTCTTTGATGCTACTGCAACTGCAAAATTCGGCAGTATAATATTTATGTTCTGTGCTATGAAATATTCTGCCAGCTACTGAGGAATTAAAGAAGAGCAATGAAATGGTCAACCTACATCATGTCAACTGCAGGAAATTATTACCTAGGTGGGACAGTGAACTCTCCTAAGCTCTTACAAAGAATTTTTATAAAGAATTTGTTGAAATCTATAGATGATACCTGCCTTAACTGGAACATATATTTACACCAGTATAAAGTGAGTGATGCATGTTAATATGATTATCACTATGAGATTGTGAGACAGTATATCTTATGCCTGAAACGGTGAAAAACTTCTTTCCTTCCATAATCAGAATTACACTATCTACAATGGAAATGAGGTGAGCATTACAAAATTATTTTGAGTCTTACTCTATAAAACCCAGCTAAACAATCAGCTGAACTTATTTCAACCCCTTCGAACCCCTTTGATTTATGTAAATGAAATATAATCAAGTATCACTGCTGTTGAAGTAGCTGTGGAAATCTGGAAAGCAAACAGTGCAGTGACGTGGTTGGAATGATTTAGGCAACAGTCTATAAATACCATCAAGTTGCAAAAGAATCTGAAGGTTTTGGTTAATGGAATGTAAATTTGCCAACAAGTGTTCAGGGCCTTGGAAATGAAAATATTCCAGCAAAAATTTAATATATTATCCATCATATAACTTAGGGCTCAGCTAAATTAAACATGTTCAGTCTGAGATTGCTGGGAACTGGGAAGAGTCAGGAACATCTTATGTAAATACAGAGAAGAAAAATCTCTTCCACTACAGTAGAGTACTTGTCATGAGATAGGTGCTGATTACTTCATTTAATGGGACACAGAAAGGTAATAGAATGCTGCAGTTAAGAGGGTGATACAAGACCAACACATACTGATTTAAAAGAAACCTGTGCTCTTCTTTAAAGTCAAAGTTCAGAATTTATAGCTCGGGTAAGCCATCTGCATAAAAAGAGCTTTCAGTCTGAGATTCAACTCCTTCCAAGAGAAACTGTAGAGAAATAATCTGGTAGTAATTTACTTGTGCTGTGTGGTTCAAACAGAAAAATAATGCTAACTCTGACTAACAACTCTGACTAACACAATATTTTGTGTACAGAAATCCCTTAACCTTTTTCATCAAACTGAGTTTTAGAGATCCTTAGACAAGCGTATTCAGTCTCAGAATAAATTGAAATAATCTGACAGACTATTACTTATTCAGATCAAAGTAATTTTCCCATGAACAGAACTGCTGATGTCAAACTTTTTCACCTTTTGAGGTAAGCTGTTACTGTGTATGGTAGAAAACGCAGAACGCAAGGACAGCTTTATTGACAGAAGATGCTCCTGAGGATTTGCTTGGGTTTTTTTACTCTGTAAAAGTACAATTCTTTGAAAATCCATATTCTTCTTAAAAGGTGTTTGAGTGACCATCATGACAAGGACAGGAGTTCAGACCATGGAAGCACTGCCAGCCCTGATTGTCCCTGCCCTTCCCCTCAGGACTCCTGCTGGGGAGCCACTAGCCTTGTCAGCACCCTGACAGTTCATTCTGTCAGACCCAGTAGACATGAATTTGCCTACTTCTCGAAGACAGACAGGAGTGGTAGAAAGCTGTCCACAGAAGATGTTCAGACATCTGATGGATGAGGCTCTGGAAACCACATTCCTATGTTGTGCACTGCTGAAATGATTTGAAGAGGAAATCCAGTCACAGCTTTGTTTATGTTTGGAAAACATAAACCAATAAAAGAGCAGGAATTCTTGTGATTTTGTAACAATTTTATCCTAACTTGTCTCAAGAAATTGTGATTGAGTAAGAAAACTAAATGCTGGTAAAATAGTGTCTGTATTCAAATCCTAGTTTGGAATATAGGCAATTATCTTATTTAAGTATTCTTGAAAACTGTGAGTATGAGGATCCAAATATCAATACTTTGGGTTCTCTGACATTATCAGGTCTCATTAAAATATGTCCATCTATGAAAGATGATATTTGAATGACAAACCAGGTGCCCAAACAGATGTCTAGGGCCATCTGGGAAACAAGTGAAAAATTTCAGTGTTTAAAATTACGTTGGACATGCACATTATCAGTTTTGTTGTGGTTGATGTAATGTATTAGGCATTCTGTTAATATAGCTAGTAAAACTGAAGTGTAGTAAAATGGAATGGAATATAAATATTACTTAATACATCCTTGAAATATTAAGGTTCAGTTCTCTCTCCATCAGAATGAAATGCAGTTTGCTCAGAACATAATAATTCTATGTTTTTTCCAGTAGATAACTTTCCTTATCACAAGTGGTAGTGAATGAATCCTGCTTATATTTCAAGATGCAGTAGTTTAAAAAATGGCATTTGGACATATTATCAAAATTATGTAAATGTATTTTTGAAAATTCAGGGGGCCTAAAAATATAATTTTGTGTTTAAACTACAGTATTATTGATTTTTGCCCTTAAAAGAAAGACAGTTTGGTTTGCCCTTAGTGTTCTAATCAAAATGGAAATTTACTCTCCAAACTACCTTTCAACAATAATAAACTGATTTAAAACCCAAATTTAAAGAAGAAGTTTAGGGAAAAACACCATGTTTCTTTGGCAGTATACAAGAGCAATACACTATTTTCATAGTTGCCACTCAAATATGATATATTATTGAAAATACACTCAGTTTAACATGTATATAAAATAATGCTTTACAGACCAATAGTAGTAGTAGTAGTAGTACTACTACTATTCTTCAAAGTGTTACCTTCATAAAGATTACAATTTACACTCATGATCTTACATATATATTTGTAATTGAAAAAATTGTTATTGGCAAAACCCCCCAAACAACTAGGGAATTAATAAATGGCAGTTTGGATTCTTACCTTCTGAATTAAGGCACTAACAGAAGTTCTGTAAGACAACAGAGAAACACCTGAGAACAGAGTCAGAACAGGAAGGGCAACCCAGAGCTTTCATGAGCTATTTGTCTCTCTTAAATGCTTTATTTAAGTGACTATAATTGGGTTGTAGGAAAACATGACTGAAGAAGAAGGAATCAGAAGCATGTATGGTCTTCCTTTGAACAGAATAGTCCATTCAGGAAAGCAGAACTATTCATGATTCAGTTTGAGGATCCATGACACTTCTGGAAAATCAGGCTGCATTTACATGGCTCTCTCCTTGCTAGTCAGCATTTTCCAGCAAGGTATTAGATGTAATTAACATACATTATTCCAAGTGTAAGAAGCCTCTCGATGTAAAAAATTAGAAATAGTTATGATCTTGATTCTAAATTTCTCTTCCAATTTCTTTATAATTTTCTATTTATGTGTGACTACTTGCAACGACAGTCCTCATCAAGTCATACATGCTGGAAAGAACAAGAATTTTTAAATTAAAATAAATCAATGGGCTATTTTTGTGTCTTTTATATCTGACTCTCCTCTTACTTAATGAATCCTCACTCAGTTAAATATTCAAAAACCTGTTATTTTAATTTTCACTTTCTCTGACATCACTGAAACTACAAGTAAGCTTTTATTTTATGCAAATCAGCATTTTACTGTGAATATTTGGACCATTTCTGTCAAAGGCAGGATCAAAAGACAGAAAGGAACATAAAATCCTTCTTAAAAACTAGGACACTGCTAAAAAAACGTTGAAAGATCAATTAATGATGGCAATTATTTTTCTAAGGACCCATTCAACAAAAGTGGAGTATACATTCTCTTACTGTGAGGCAGAGATGAAAGTTATCTCTTCAATGATATCTTAATTTTAATGCATTTCAAAGAGAAGTATTAAATGTCTGAGAGCACAAACCAATCTATAGACACAGAAATCAGCTGAGTCCTCAGAAAATGTCAATTTATTCAATTCTCTTCATTTACTATTAGGTTGTAAGTTTAGTACATAATCCTACTTCTATAAGAATATGCCAGGGGTTTACTGGATGCGCTAAAACTTTAAGCAAAATCTAATTTCAGAGAAAGTCATGTATCAAGTGACACATTTGTTCATATTCTTTGGATAAACAGAAAATATATTTCCATTTAAAAAAATGACATGCAATTTCAAAACATGATTTTCTGGGAACATTTCATTTCTATGCAAGACAGGTAGAGTTAATCATTCAGAATCCTCAAAAAAGCATCACCACAGAAAAGATATATAACAACAAGGGAAATAATGACCGTACAAGAATGTCTTTGGAGTTATCCAGTATTCTTCCAGGTACAGTGATCAGCAGACATTCAGGCAAGAGGAGAAAAAATTAAACTGAAATCAAAGAAAAAAAAGAAAAACCTAAGGTTTTTGTTCACTTCAGAATTCTATAAGAAAAATATAGGAAATCTATTTGCTATTATGAATATAATTGAATAATTTGGCATTAATGCCTTCAAATGTATTTTGGAAAAGGTAATGCAGGAAGAAAATATTTGCCTCTTAAAAGCTAGACTATTGTACACGTGTTTGTCAGAATATTGTGTCTCTAAACACTAACATTGTATGTCTAGTGTTTTGTTGCCCTCCTGGCTGATTCTAAAGAACACTTACACATTTTGATTTTGTACACATGCTGAAAAAAACGGACACTCTTGCATTTTCTCTTCTCCAGTTGTGCTCTTCAGCTATTACTTTTATCAGATAAAATCTAAATTTAGCTATCCGTCTTCCTGTTGCTTAAGTAACTACTTTTATAATTTCTGAGCTCTGATGTCCCAGTTGGCACCCAAATCGGCTACTCTCCTAGTAAATCTAGCTTGGTTCCCTAAGGCTACACAGGCAAGGCTAGGTCATGGCATCCCAGAGTGGCAGCACAGCCCGGGAAATAGTGGAGCTCAGATGTGTGGAGAGTTGGGTTTGCTGTGCCACCACAGGCAAAGGCTTGAGCTGCAGGTCAGAGCCAGCCCTCCAGCCCTCCCAGAAAAACCACCACACTTCCCACAGACATGCGGTTCCTCATCCCTGTGGAGTAGCCAGAGGTCTCCTGGTTCTGCTGCAGGTGAAGTACACAGTGACTGGTAACTATTTTGCTGTAATGAGATTCCCTTGGAAGCTATCAATTTTAGTGATCTCTAGAATTTATCCCCCTTCTTACCACATAAAAGCAGTATTAACACAGTTACTGAATTCTCAGAGCAATGTAAAGTTTTAGAATTAAAAATTAATATTGAAGAAAATTACTTATCTACCCACAAGACCAAGAAAAAATCTAGTCATAGCAAAAAATCACCTAAGTGCCCTTTATATTTCATTTCAGTTTCACAGCAGAAATTAGAAGTGAATGCTTGGGGAATGTGGCCTTCAATTTTAATTTTGCTTGTACCAATAGAAGAACTGGGCTCGATTACCCCAGGCCTGTGTTTGCAGGCAGTTTACAGTGCAGAACATTGCACTATTGATGAGTTAAGGATATCAGTCCATTACAGTTTATTAACTAAATAAAACCAAAAGCAGACAAATTCCAAAGAGATGTAGTCTTGGCTCCTCAAAAGCTTATCCTTTTTTCCAGTTCATTTTACTTCAGCAAACAGAAGATATTCCTTTATCCAGGAAACCTCGTGCCTTTGGAACATGACAAGGATGCCTGAGTTAGCAAATGCAGGATCACTGTGGTAGCATTGAACTTGTGAGTTTGTACATTTGAGTCTGTTGGAATGAGAACAGCACAGAATTACAAAGATGATCCAAGGGCTGATGCACACCTTCCATGAAGACAGGCTGAGAGAGTTGGGGTTGCTCAGCCTGGAGAAGAGAAGGCTTCAGTGAGACCTTATAGAACCTTCCAGTACCTAAATGGGGCTATAAGAGAGCTGGAAGAAGGACTTTTTACAGGACTTTTTGCAAGGGCATGTAGTGATATGACAGGGAGCAATGGCTTTAAACTGAAAGAAGGTAGATTTGGATTAAAAATTGGGAAGAAATTCTTTAGAGTGGGGATGGTGAGGCACTGGAACAGGTTGCCCAGAAAACTTGTGAATGCCTCATCCCTCAAAGTGTTCAAGGCCAGGTTGGATGGGACTTTGAGCAACCTGTTATAGTTGTTTGAGCAACCTGTCATAGCAACCTGAAGGTCCCCTGACCAAGTCAGAATGATCTTTAAAACTGCCATATGATCCAAGACATTATATTATTCTATGTTTTTCCTGGCATGGAAGGCCTAGAACTGAGGGTGGTTCAATCTCATACTGCTATCAGGGAAACTGTCTCTGAGAAAAGTCAGAGAGCATCACATGCTAAAGTTCAGATCAGGCTTACTCTTTCCAGCATTTGTTGCTGTATTATCCTCATTGAGAATAATAAAATCATCATGTAACAGGTGGAATGGAATGTGGAGAGGGAACATCACTGCCATCTTTCAAAACCCTTTGTACATTTCTACAGAATGTAGGCTAATAGAAGTGAAAAAGGCTGAAAGAGGCTACTGAAATCTGGCATCCAGGTCATGCAGAAACACAAAGAATATTGGATTTAATGTTAATGTCTAACTAAAATAATAGGGATTTGTGCCACAGGTTTACCTACTCTGTGTATCCATATGCAACTGTATGAATACTTCAGGGAAGCTCTTTGCTGTGGTATGTCTGTGGTATGTCCCTGACATAGACTGTGGTATGTCCCTGACATAGACACTATCTTCCATTTGGGGTTTCACACTTGTATTTTGTTTCCAGTCTTGCTCACTTGTACATGAGAGATGCAGCCTGCTGCCCAGAAACCCTCTTGAATTAACAAAGGCACTGTAGAGCATACAGAAACTGCAGACTCCATTCTATGACTGCAGCAGCAACCATGAGATGTTGTCTCTGGTGAATTCAATATAGTCATTCTGGATACGTATTTGTCTGAGAAAGTGAATATAATAAAGGAATTTCTTAAAGTCCTTGTTACTGTGACTGTTTCAGCTATTGTGAGCCAGAAATCCTGGGCTAGAGAGATGATGTCAGAGTGGTGGGACCACTTCACCTCAACAATGAGGGAGCCAGCAGTGGGAGTAAGTCTTTTTGATGTTGAATAGAATGAACAGGACCATCTGTCATGGGTTAGTTTCCTTGGCTTAACGCTGTTGGACGAAATTGAAGTCTATGCTTTAGTGCAAGAGCATGTCCTATGAATCCTTTCAACTCCCAGCTCGTGACTGTCAGTGACTAAAAAATTTGGAATGAAAAAGTTCATAATGGGAAAAGTCAGCACTGAGGTCTCTGGATCCATTTTTCATACATTATTTAAAAACCTGTACCAGGCTCTTTTGGAAAACAGAAATGGAAGGGATCAATAAACTCATACAATCTTTCAACCTCCAGTATTTCCCAAAATGTTTAAAGATAAGTGGTAGTGTACATATTTTCATGTAGTAACCATCCAGTTGCTGCATTCTGGGCATCATAAATCTTACAGTAAGGCTAAGAATGTCTCCTTTAAAAATGCACAAATACATTAAAAGAAAAAAACATTTCAATGTTATGCTAGGATTACTAACTATTGCCCTGAAAAAAGAGGTTGAAATGGACAATAAAATAGAAAGTACATATTGTAGAAAAGCTTTGCTTCATGGACAGCTATCCATGATGATGGGGAAACCATCTTTTGAACCATCAACTTTTATTTCTATTCAAATTCATTTGGCTTCAAACTCCAACTATTGGTTCCTTGCCAGAATGAACTGCCTTTAAGGACTTTATAATTTCTCCCTGTGAAGAAAGAAATAAAGTGTAATTGTGTCTCATTAGTCTTCTCTTAGACAATCTAAATAAAACTCATTAATATTTTGTGTAACAAAATTTTAAGCTATTTCTTCTCTTCTGCTTTTCAATGTCCCTTTAAAAATATGGACATCCATGCTGAACACACCATTGCAGAATTTATCTCATCAGCACAATAAGCACAAGTCATGCATACTTTTGATCAAAATTTTCCTGGATTTGTGGAGAATAGTCACTTTTTTTTTCATCTGAACCTTAAGTAGCTTGGCTTTTTTGAACCCAGAATCCTCATCAGAATCACTATTTTCCAGTTTCTCTTTTCTTTCATTGTTATGATTTATGTTTCTTGTTCTTAACTTTGCATTTTGTGGAACTAAACTAGTCACAGCTTTCCAAGTGGAAAATGGCAAAATGATCTGTGTAACTGGCTCAACATAATCATGATTCCTGATCTGGTAATTTCATATCACTAATAATGACATTTCTGCAGGAATTTCACATAAATCCTTCTCTTCATCCTACTAGTATAATTATTTTATATAATTCAAGAACACAACCCTTTCACTTTTTATGACTTCTAAGTTAATCTTCACTTTTTTTTCATATGTCCTTATTTCCACTCTTGACTCCTTTACAGTTGGGAATTGTGAATCACAGAAAAATCAAGTGCTGAAAGATAAGAGAAAGAACAATGAAAGAAAGAACTATGTTTAATGACAACAAGATTTAGACAGTGCTTATCCTTGTAAATAAAGTAGGGGTTGGCATTAAAGGTCAGGCATTTGAGTTCTAGCTGAGCTTATTATAACATTAGATAGTACTAAAAGGAACCTTAAAAGTAGGAGAGGACTGTTGAAGCAGCTAAAGGAAACACTTGGGCATGAGAGGCTACTAAATGGTATTTGATGGTTCAGGAATTCACTGAGAGAATATATCCCTCCACCTCATAAAACAGACAATTATATGTTTGTTCTAGACAGCAGTGTGTCATCCATGTAGACACACAGCCATTAAGCCTTATTGGAGAGGCATTTGGCATGGCTCTTTGTTAGTGTGATGAGTTCTGATTACACTCACGTTGCAACTGCAGCACCATATGCAGCCACCTGTGCCCTTTCTGCAGGCTCATCAAACAAAATGGACCATACACAATGGAGCAAAAGGGGAAACAGTACTAAAGCAACTGTGGGGCTAATTTCTTTTCCAAATTCTTCATTTCTCTTCCTCTTTTCATTCTTCTTCAGCTCACTGCAAGACAATTCCTAGTTTTCCAGAAATCTCATCACCATGTGTTCAGTGCTGATAAGTTTCTTATATTGAAAAAATACCCCAATTCTGAAGAAATATGAGAATTTTAAATCAAAAACTGAAGCAAGTATTTGGACCAAAAAAAGCAGCTACTAGTTTACAGATGTAACAAAACACATATATAATGGAATAGGAAAAGGGTTGAAACTCTCTACACTTTATATTTTTTTATAAATAGATATATTTATATTTTTTATATTCTGTTTGCATTTTATGTAAGATCAAACTGAGAAAGCTGAACACATGGCTCCCTTCAGTTCCACTCTTTGACAGGGAAGCATCCACCTGCAGTGTTGAATTGTAGTGCAAAAAGAGCCATAATTTTTGGCAATGTTTTACTGGATTGACTTCCAGTGCATGGGCAGAATAAAATAGATGTCTTCTCTTACTTTAAAATCTTGGCTAGTGATAATGTCACTGAATTACCTGACTAACTCAGAGGATTTGATGATTGGAGGAGTGACATTTGCTCATTTGGCATCCCTAGCAAAGTTTACTCAACAACATGAACTACATGTTCCTCCTAAATTAAAGCAGGTATTTTCTGGTGGACCATGAAAACTCGGCTCCTGAACGACAGTATTGGATGTCAGGAAGCATCCTCAGGTGTCTCTCAGAGTAAGTCTTGGCAGCACATTTTCACAATACCCTAATAAAAATATAAAATATTAACAGATGCTGTGTTTTCCCACTGTTGGACAAGTTGAAATTTAATTTTTAACTTTTTTACTCTCCTTATAACAGTGATATATAACAGTGATTATAACACTTATAACACTGTCCTCTTGCCTGTCTGTGTTCCTGAATGCAAATAACTGAAGCAGAACAGGGAATATTTCCTCCATTACAGTCTCTGGTTACAGAAAGCAGACAGTAACTATGGAGCAGCAACAAGCTCTTGTCGCTCCTAAAAATACATCATTGACAGCCAGACATCAGGCTTCAGGGAGGTCAGACCAAAACAGAATAATATAAATGCTCCTAAGAGGTAGTTTATGCAGCAAGACCTATACTCCAGCAATCAGAGCACTTAATAAAATAACATCCTAGCACGTAAAATGTGAAAAGAAAAGAAAAAAGGAAAAAAAAGTTTGAATCTTCAACATGAGACCTGATATGAGCAAAAATCTCCAGGTCTAAGTACTCAGTTCATAGATGTAGGGAGATATTTTTAGTTTAGTGAAGTAACAAGAATACATGGGTTCATCTGCTGTCAGTCTTTCAGTTTTCCAAAAGCTGTGTTCTTTGTCTTTGATACCTCTTCAGAGATCCTATCTTCTATTTTTATTTATTTTTTCTGCAGAACTCAAGCCAATTGGAGTTCTTGCAGCAAGCAGTCAGAGAGAACTTCATTCACAAATCAGAGGAGTATTGAAGCAGGGGGCAGAACCTGAAGGTGAGGGCAAGCATTCTAAGTGACTCTTCCAAAAAAATTAAATGGTGGCTATAGAACAGTTATTAAACGAGATGCTAAATGAGTCATGTTTTGTGGGCGCTGATAATCATTCCTACACACACAAAACCACACAAGTGTATACAGACAAGTTATAATGCATTCTTGGAAAGCAATACCAGCTTAGAGGTAGTGTTTGATACGTTGTAAGGGAAGTCAGTGATTCAGAAAGGTCTTAATAGGATATAGAATTGGTCTGACAGCAACTTTACGAAGTTCAACAAAGGAAAATGTAGAACAAAGGACAAAGGCACCTCTAACAGAAAAATCCTCTGTAGCAGAACAGGCTATCCATTTGCCAAATGGAAAACAATTTTGCAGAAAAGTGCCTAAGATACTGATGAACAGCAAGCTAAGGATGAGTCAGAAATGTAGTCTTGCAATGAAGAAAGTTAACTTGGTATTGGATATATTAAAGAAAGTGTAGACAGCAGCTCAAGGGGAGTTATTAGTCTCTTCTATTCAGTATTTATACAACTTCATCTGGAGCCTTTGGTCCAGTTTTGGCCTTCCTAGTACTAGAGACTTTAAAGGAGGGCCACCGAGATGGTATGCATGTGGTGTGCAAGGAGGCACAGAGACAACTCTGGTTGTCACTTGTAAGAGCAGTCTGAGAGGGGATCTTACTATTTTTGTATTGGGCTACAGACAAGTTACAGAGAATTTTTTTGGACAGTAACAGTGAAAGTATGAGAGGCTTTGGACAAAATGTACAACAATAGAAAATCAATAGATATTTTTTCACACCTTGAAGATGGCCCTAGCCTTGCAGTCAGTCCTTCACTGGATCAAATTGTTCCCAGACCTCCAAACTATTCTATTCTATCTATATATCTACCAAATTCATTCCATTGTTTTCCTCTGTTAAAAAGAAGTATTTTATGTTTTGGATGGTACTCCTGGCACTACCATGAAAAAAATGCACGTAATGTTTTTTATATTTTTATCCTTCATCATAGCAAGGTGCTATATCATAGAAGAGCTGTATGTTGAGATCAAATAAGCTCTGATTAATGTCATTGAAACATTTTCAAAGCACAAAAAAGCAAAAGAAATTTTCCCAAAGAACATGGCTAGAAGCAGAAACCTTTATTTTAGGAAGCTGGCACATGGGAGAGTGAATATTTCCTAGAATAGGTAACAATTGATTTGTTTCTGAAAATTGGAATAAAAGTTCCCAAAAATGGAACTATCAAATTGCTTCTTGGAAAACATTACCAGAATATGACCGGATAATTTGTAGAGTACATAGTCAGAGCTAACTCAGAGTGAAAATAGTTAATAGAATGCTGTACCTTTTTCTAGCCAAGAGTTCATACAATTCTGGAACTCTAAATGGGGGCCTGAAATCACTTTCTGTTCAGAGGTAAAAGCCTTATAACCTAACTTTTGGGTTCCGATCAGGAAATAGTAGATCAAGACTTAACATCAGAACCCTGGCCTCTCCTAAGGGTCATGTGGATGTAAAATACAGGTAATGCTCAAAACAAGAATAATAATGTCTCTGGATTAGTTTTACTCATGTGAATGTCAGACTGGCCAATAGCTACTCTCAGTCTCTTCTCACAGGCAATAAACTAGCAGCAGGAAAGTATCTTCCATTTCTACCCTTCTTGCCCCCTCTAAGCCCTGGAACCATCAAAGGCAAAGAATAAGCCACCAGTGAATTTGCATTCAGCAGGAGGATGCACCCAGAAAATTCTCCACCTGAATTATTGCCATGAGACAGATTTATGTTTGAGATAGAAATGGATGCAATATGGATTATCCACAGAAGGACATTTTGGGCTGTTTGAATGCGCTTAAGACAATAAACACAAAGCCTGAATAAAAATTCTCAATGGCTGATATTTCCAATTTCCAGACCTCACTCATTCAATGACTGTACAGACATCATCAGAATGTTTACGTATACAGCCTGAAGAAAGCAAATTATTGGCATCAAGAAACTCTGAAATACTGTGAAAGTTTAGCCAATCCATGCTGCAGAATAGAGTAATTAAAATCTATCCCAAGTGATTTTTCCTGAATATAATGGCAAAACTGGTTGTTTGGGGGTGGGGGGGGGGGGGGTGGAGGATTTAATTCCCTCCTCCCAAGAGAGGTGGTGAAGAAAAAGAGTATTTTTCTTCAGCTTTGCTCACACAGGTCTCATGTCTGTCATGCTGAGCATAAAAATTCAGGCTTTTTCTTCATATATTCGAGTAATTTTTTAAATAAATAATGAAAATATGTAATCTGGTGAAGGCACATTTCAGCAACTTCTATAACCCTTATGCAGTCTGGAAAATCCCTTCATGGCAAAAGGGATCTTCTTTTCTATCATATGTGGGATTTAAAGCTGGATTTTTTTATATCAGAAAGCCTATCTACTACTCTGTGAATTTTTAGAGGAACTGTTCTGATAATTTTATTACCCAGTGCATGAGTATTAGTACTTTGCTTCTACAAAATCAAACTTTTGGACAGAAGCAAAAAAAACCCCAAAACTTTAATATAGAATGAATTCCCAAATAAAGCACTGTATTTCCACAGTTTTCATAAACGCAGGACATGCATTCTGTTATCTGATGATTTTTGATGTCTACATGGCTGGGATCAAGCCCATTTGGTCTCCACGCAGACACACTCTCACCCCAGTTCTTGTGAACCTTCCAAAATGTGACACACAAGCAGATGTGGCAGAGGTTTCCTTTACAAGCCTCTTATTCCATAGACCATTTTCTGGTGGAACAACTTCTCAGCTCTGTCCAGCCACCACTCTGGGCACAGCCAGGGGGCTGCACAATCCTAAAAGGAAGGCAGCAGATCGGATCAGCAGGAAACATTGCAGTGCCTCTGGCTATCACTCCATGCTCTTTCTCCCAAGCTCACGATCCAGCCAGCTGTGTCTGAGGTGGTGTTAGTGGGAGCTCTGCCATTGTGCCTGCTGGTGCTGCTGCTGGGTTTGGTTTCTGCAGCCTGGGGACTGAAGTCGTGCCTGTCTGTCCCTTCTAATAGCATATATTTTTTTTCTATTTGTCCTATCCTCAAGACGAATGCCTATCAACCCACACAGTGCTGATTATCACTCCTAAATCACAAATCACCAGGAACCCATTTTACTATTAACTCTGTGCATTATTAGGCTCATCTCAGACCATCTGGTTTCTCGACATTCTGGGAGCTGGTGGCAAAGTTGCCGGTGTAGTAAGTAAATTCAAATGGATTTGAATTTTATTGTCTCAGAGCAAACACATTGCTGAGAGGAGTTAACTGGAACTGAGCTGCAGAACAGTGGCTTCCCATCTCATTTTACATCCCAGGCTGTGTCAGAACCTGTGCATATTAATCTTAATCAACTGCTGCAGCATGTGCTTAAAATATGAGAGAAATTGCTTCTGTTTAGATCTGTTTCCCTTTGTGCTCTCTGGACTTTATTGATTTGGAAGAACTGTGGCAGCAGGCCTCATTCCTCTACTCCTCATTGTCATTCCTGTTGCCTTTGAAATGAAGCAAATTGATAGAGGTTTAAGTTCCCTTACATCCCACCAGGACCAGGATTCACCATGAAGTTCTAAAAGAGCAATTGACTTGTTCAAATTTTAATAGTCTTGCAGCAATTACAATAAAATTCCATATAATCCCAAATAACCTTTTAGAATGAAGGCTGGTATTTCTCACAAAATTTTGAAAAAGTACTTGTTTTCTGTTTAAATTCACTAATATCCCCCTTTCCGTCACAGTCACAAACATTCAGGTCAATCAAAATATTTCATTCAAACAGGTTTTTTATTATTTCTTGGCTTCTGACTATTTTTGTTAAAGTCTCAATTTTAATTACTTGTTTACTGCAGTGCTAAAGTTCTCACTAAAATAAAAACTAGATTTTCAAAATGAGAATTAGAAAATAATATTACTTAAAGAAAAAAATCAGTTTGAAAAGTGCCTACTCAGCTTCTACCTTCAATATTTCCCTTTTCAACTTTTATCTCCCTACTTGTTTAGCATGGTAAAAATAAGCCATTCTCTTCCAGGTAGGGATAAATGCTCTGATACAAGCTTAAAAATTTCAATCTGGTATTATATCTCTCCTCAAAGTGCTGAAATAATAAATATTTTAATGACATAAGACATTCTGTTATTAATACAACTATCATATATTTACAGAATGATTAATTTTCAATTTTTTTAAAATTAACTATTTTGACAGGTAATACATGAGAAGTACATAGAGGGAAAACTATAACTTTTCAAAAAACAAATATTTCCAGCTTTGCTTCCTCATTTTGTTTTTCATAGCTGGCAATCTGTTAAATCTTTAAATATTTGTAGCAAAATTAGAGGCGCTGTTAACAACTTTTATTTATTAGGAAAAGTGACTGAAAAATTATCAGAATTAACAAAGAAAGAGAACATTTGAGCAGAAAGGGTTTCTTTTAAAATGAAGAAATTTCTTCTTGTTAAATTACTTTTACAGACATTTTCAAATTTTTAGCTACTTTTATTTGGTAGTTTTCTGACTCATTTTTCCTTCTGCTCTTTTCAGTTTGTCAGTTAGAAAACAAGACTGGTTGCCATCCATTCATGTTCTCAGATCTCAAGGTTTTCTGCATTGAGGTTGTTACAAGCCCATCAGTCTGTCCCTCTGTGTGAGCCTGGCTTGCAGAGATACTGCCCTTCTTATCCACCACAACTGTATTGGCTTCTTTAATAGGGATCTCTGTCATAAGCTGATGCTTCTAGTGTCAATGTCTTTGATTATTATTGTGACAATGATTTCATAAAGTGGCATTTTGAGATCCCCAAAGGGGTGGTTTACAGTAAATACAATATATCTGCAAACATAAAAATCATTACTGCCACACAAGAAAATGGGGAATGTAATACGAGAAGGGGTCTGTTGACTTTTGTTGGCTCATTTCAGAAAATTATGATTTTGTGGTCATTCGTTTTTACATGCTTATTCTGAATAGAAACGGCCTCATTATTTTATTCTGATAGTGTGGTAAACTGCATTACAGAGGTAAAATAACACCATTTTGTGAGGATAGGAGTCACTGAAACATTTTCAGACAAAAATTTCAGACAAAATCACACAACTATAAGTAGACATTTGTCAACTGACTTTGATAAACCAAGTAACAATCTCAAAAAGAACCAGAAATTCAACTGGAAATTGCCATTAGCAAAATTTTAACAACTGAAATTTTGGTGCACAGTCTGAGGTGTCATGTTTATTAAAGGTACCCTTCATCTTCAGCAATTTCATCATATAGAACTTAAAAATGTTTAGAGAAATCTGTCATAAAGGGAAGGTACATGTCTTAAGCAATTGTATTACAGCACAAAATGACTGTTAGACTTAATGAACACCTTGAAGTCCTCAGATATGGCTGAGATCACTTGTTCAGCCTGATGAAGAGGAGACTGAGGGAAGACCTCACAGCTGTTTAGAACTTCCTTGTGAGGCAAAGAGGAGTGGTGGGCACTGATGTCAGTGGTGAACAGTGACAGGACCTGAAGGAATGGCCTGAAGTTGTGTCAGGGGAGGTTTAGGTAAGATATCAGAAAAAGGTTCTTCATCCAGAGGGTGGCTGGGCACTGAACAGGCTCCCCAGAAGAAGTGTTTGGACAATGTTCTCAGGCACACGGTGCGACACTTGGGGATGGTGGTCCTATGCAGGGTCAGGAGTTGGAGTTTGATGATCTGGATGGATTCCTTCCAGCTGAGGATATTTTATTATTTTATGATTCTATGAAAATCTGAGAGGCAGGAAGGGAATTTCCCAAGATATATTTCCACATGGCAAAACTTAAAAGTCTATAAAAAAAGTCCAGTTAGAAAAAGCCCCAACTAAATGGACTTAAATAAGAGAGCACAGCATTTCTATGTAATTTTGTGAATGATTAAATTCAGAGACTAATTATGTTACTTCTTTGCAATTCCAGTTGCATCCCTCATTAACGTCTGGATTATGTCTAGCTATTAATTGAACAGGAATGAGATGAAAGACCTCCAGACGTCCCTTTTGTTAATTCAGGCAGGCATCATTGTGTTGTTTTTCCCCTGAAGTGCCTGTGCTTTGCAGAGACTGTCTGACTCTCTGTGAGCTCTTGCAACCTTGAAGAGCTAACAAACTGCAGCTCTAAATTGTTCAGAAATTAGTTTTTCTCTCAGTTTTTTAAAAGTCAAGGAGCAATTAACTGTATCCCAGTAAAGGGCAGCACTGTCATCCGTGTCATCAGTGTCATTGTGCCAAACTTCTGAATTCAGAAGCAAAAAACCTAGCCCAGCACTGAAATCACTCAAAAAGCTCACACAGACAGGGACTAGCACACAAACAGCTGCGTTGGGATTGTTTTATTTGCTAACTCATGCCTCAGTCTCTCTGATTCACATACATGTAATATAGTGAATAGATGAGTGTTTAAAAGTTGCCACGATGGGTGCTCTGTAGTATACAGGCTATCACAGAATCACAGAATTTTATGTGATGGAAAAGAAATTTAAATTATCTTCTTGTTCCATATCCCTTGCCATGGTCAGGGACACCTTTCACTAGACCAGGTTGTCCAAATCCCCATTCAACTGGACCCTGAACACTAATGTCTTCTCTGCCTTTTCCTCCCTGTTTTTCTTTATCTCACTCTCCATTGGGAGGGAACAGGAGCAAATAACTGTTTGGGCACCTTTTGCTTTATAAAATCTTTGATCTAATTGGAAAGGAGGAGTACTTTTGCAAGTTCTTAAGAGCCAAGGATAAAGCACAGTCTAACTGTGATACGAACTTGCAGGGATTTCACACTTTTTAAAACACACTAGTATCTCCTGATTTGCCAGTGGCAGATTCCACTATTCTATCTCCTTGGAAAATGTAATTTCTACTTGAAAAAAAAATGTTTTGCTGAAACTATTCCCATTTAGAAATTTTATTTTTCTCCATTATAAGTAACTGCACAAATCCTTTCCATACTCCATGTCATCCATTTGACTATCAAAAGATCAGATATCAAAGTGTTTATTAAATACAAAAAGAAATTCCATAAAATTTGGTAAATTATAGAATTGCTGAAACTTAAAAACACAGAGAGAAACTGCTATCATTCTGGCTTCTTATGCTTTTGTGTATTGATACATTACATGACAGGGTTCTCTGCCTTTGTTTCAGTCTCTGTTCTTCTGGCTAGGAATTATTCTAGATACTCATGCTATTATTAAAAAGCTATATGCACTTTCTCCCTGTGAAAACATTCTAAAAGTTGGTGAGAAGAAAAGTGTTTCTGTAAGCGCTAGGAATCATGAAGACAAATATTACATAATTTTCAGTATTGACTACTGAAGATTTTACTGGTGAGAATTGGTTAGGAAGAACTCTGCCAGGAACTGAATACAACCTCAGAACAGATATCCTCACCCCTAGTAAGGTGCAGACCTATAATGTTTCATATTCAGCATCCACCTGGGTAAATGATATGAGGCTGACTCAGCTCAACATTTAATTGCCCAACCCATTCTAGTACCCTTGGTAGGAAAGATATGAGGAAAAAATCAGAAGAGAGTGCACAAGAAAATACACATGGGCCCTAGGTTTGTATATCAGCTACCATGGAAATCAGGAAACAAATTTCTAAATAAAAAGAAAAATTAAACACAGGAGCATTTAGCCAAGGCATATGAGTGAGTCTATTTCATTCTTTCTTATTAAATAGAGATTTAGTGCCTTGGTAATAAATATTTACACTTTCTTGCAAAACCAGTTCACTGGTTTCTACTGCTGATTCGTATTTCATTTGTTCAGTATTAAGTTACAAGAGTAGCCCCTTCATTTTCAAAGAAAGCACAGCTTTGTGTATATTTAATGATTTATTACATTTGTGCTTATTTTAATTTCCACTGATGTCAGTGTCACTGATGAAAAATTTATTTATAATAGAGAATTTTTGAGTTAATTCCAAGTTATTCACCAGTCTTTCTTGCCCATGTCATGTAATCAGTAAATGCAGGACTTCAGAATACATTGGCCGTGGAAAGAAGTCAGACTTGCTGTCTTTCAGCTGTGAAAACATAGGATCATATCTTTACTCCATTCCTCTTGTGTAGAATCCTATTACAGTGACACTGATTATAGATTAACAGTGGAAAAAATTATGTGGGAGGCATGCAGTATATGATAATGCTAATCAAGAGCAATTTTGATCAATAAGTCCCTTTAAAATTTAGTAGCATTAAAAGGGCTGGCAAAAATATATGTAATATATAACCTAATAGAGATTTTTAAGACTCTGACTTAGAACTAAATCATATACTAATAGAATAATAAAATGCAAAATGGATGTAAATATTAAATTTGTTTATCAAACATAGAAAAGTTGTCATCTGTTGTGGAATATCTAAAAGGATTTCACACAGATTTATTACCTAAATTATGTAAAATAACTTTAAAATAAATTGGATGAAGATATAAGTCAGTTTGCAGGTTATGTGGCTTGACAGAACATCTAAGATTGCTAACATGTCCATAAATATATGAAAAGTATAAATAATAATATAAATCCAATGTGAAATAACAAAATGCAAAGCATGAATGCAAAGAATGAAAAGACAGAGCTTGTATGTATTAGATAGGAAACTCTATCCTTGACTGGAAGAACTGAGTCTAATTCCAGTTCATCTGAGATGGTGAGACTTAACTACAGGGAAAGAGATTTTGACAACCCTGTTTTTTCCAGACTTAACTGTAAAGGGTAAGTGCTGATTAAGCCTTATTGCAACATAGAATACAGTGAATTTATGATCTTAGAGCCACATCCTTTTGCTCCTGAGAAGAAAAGAAGAATCAGGCTATCTATCACTATCAGACTTCTGCACAAACACAAGTATCCACTTAGCCTTCCTGTTTGAATCTGATGCTTATTTTAGTATTCAGACACATTTGTCTTTCCTGCCATCAAAAAACACAACATGGGCATGTCTTAACTAGTGAGAAGCAAATAAACCTGAGCAGAAGTAATTTCGCTACAGTTGCAAATCCAGACTAATTTAGTTTCATTTTGGGCTTGTGCACTCTTCCTTCCAGAGTTTGCATTCTATTAGTAAATTTCTGTGTACCCAGGTAAATTCCAGCATGGATTGGTTATCTCTGTGCAGTGATCAGCATAACCACCCTAAGAAGAAAACACTAATTGAAAGAGGCAGTGGTTACTCTTTCAACTAGGATTCTGTTTCCTGAGCTTGTTTCTGAATGAGTGCAGTGGTTTTAGACATCTTATTATGCTTGTGCAAACCATTGTCTCTCATTATTCTGAAACAGGGCTTCTGGTTCATCAAAACCTCGCCAAGCATCTGAAATCAATTGGATGGGACTGCTTTTGAGAGTATGTATACTTAATTAAGCATAAAATCTATTATACAATTATTCTTGTCTCATTAAACAGCAACTGTGGGGCCATTAAATGATATAAAGACTCATTTGGGAATATCCTAAAATTCCCAAATTTCAAAAATACTAAAAGCAAAGTCCTGTGACTATGGTGCCCAAAGCAGTTGGCCATTTTGAAATACTCCCAAGTTTTAAGCTTGCATATGAAGACAAGCTACCTAGAACATGGACTTTTGTACTTAGTAACCTCTACAGCGGGAAAAGGAGCAAACAGGGTACTTCTTTGACCTCAGAAATGCTTTTCAAGGCACCCAACACTGCTGAAGCTTGATGTTTCCTAGAGATAAGAAGAGTGAAAGAAAATAGACATAGCTTTTAATATGGGATCTGGGCTGAAATTTCACAGAATGATTTATAAGACTATAAGTGTTCTACATTAAAATAAAATTTCATATCTAATATATGATTAGATAGAAAGGCTGAGAAGGCCCAGAATTTTATCTGCATCACAGAGGGTAAATTTTTTAAGAGTTTGTGTCAAATTTCAGTGTCTCACTCTTTGGGGTGTGTCTTGACCAGGATGAACAGAACTGATATAGAATGAGCAAAATTAAAAAGTTTCTCTAATTCATTTTGTTTTCATAAAAATATGTAAGATCGAGTTCCAGACAAACAGAGAACAATGACAAAAGAAATATTTATTTGCTTTTAAGAATCTTTTTAATAAAAGCACATTGACTTTTCATTTTGAAATTACTTTGCTTATAGATTTCATTTGGTTTGTTTCTTGAAAACACTTGGAATCAAAGGAACACATGATTTATGATCAAGGAAAACATATTATTTTCTTAGAGCTGTTATATAGAAAGCTCCCCTTAGGATGAGATAGCTGGATCTTTTATCAGCAGCTATATGCAAGGAGTAATAACCGGATAAAGACAGGATTTTCCTCCTCTTTTATTTGCTTTTCTTAATTCATTGTCCGTTTTGAACAGAAATGTAGCAGAATAATCATGAGAATAATCAGTAACTCTGCCAAGGAATTGATGAAACAAAAATAAATGTCTAGAACTCTACCAAATGCTTCAAAAAGGGAATATTTAGTGTCCACTTGCTCAAAAATGTTAAAAGAGGTATGTTAAAGAAGTGCGTGGATTAACTACCTCAATCTTGAGATGTTAAATACCTGTCATAAATTTGGAAATCAAACATTTTATCTTTCTCTAATTCTGTGATATTATCAAGATTAAGTCTGCAAGGCTTTATTTTGAGCCCTGCCATTGCTCAGGTAGAGCAGAGAATTGCTGGAGTGAGAACTCCTCTCATGATCTTGCCTCTGGCAGGGTCCAGCACTGACAAATGAAGGGTTGGTATCTCAGCTCTGCAAGCTGTAAACTGACTTCCCAAGAGCAAGACAATTCTCTGCCTCATGTCTCCAGTCTATTTCAATTCATTTTATGCAACTCAGTTTTATCTGACAAATTGGTGACTACAATTTATAACCTCACATATTCCACTGAAATATCAGTACAGCAGCCTTTCAGGTTGGGGATAGGCCAGGATTTTTTCCTCTCAGTTGTCTTAGATGAAGAATGTCCTTCGTATTACACACCTTGATAATTTTCAATATTGCTCTTTCTTAACTGTATAAACAAGAAATACCTAGCTCCTGTCTACTGAGCAGGGAAAGCAATCCCTGTGGCACAGATCATGTGGTGATGACTGTAGCAGGTTCCTTCCTGATGTGCAAGACTTTTGCTTCCATTAGAGGAAGTAAAGATACTATTATCCTCCAGCCCCTCTAACAGTGAACTGAAAAAATCTCTGTGCTACCTGCTTAGAAAGTTCCAACATGTCCTTTGATAAGATCAACAAGTTCTGTGCTTCCAGGAGAATAGCTAGAGAATTGCTATACTCTCTGGGAAGATATTATCATTTTAATTCTACTTGGTGGGAATAAGCAGGCGAATCCAAGATTTCCTCCTGACAGAGAGAGAAATGGGCCACACCAGCTCTAATGCATCACCAAACTCCTGAAATGGAGTTTCAAAGGGTATAAAGTGATCCTAAACAGGGATTAATCCCTGACAAAGTTCAAGGCAAGTATGGGCATCTGTTTTGCAAACTGATTGTCTGTAAACCAGAAGGTGATTACTGGATAATTACCTGCATTAATGCATTAATTTTGCACTTTGACTTACTTTCAGAGGCCCCTTCTATCTAGGAAGTTTGCAGAGAGCTCATATCATGCCAGTGTCATGATTTTCTCAACAGAACTCACACTTCCAGCCTACCAAGAAAATTGTAATTCCAAATCACCAAGAACTAGCAAGAAGCTGTTGACCTAGAAAGAGAAAAATACCAATACTGGTGTAACTTCAGTGCCACTCCTACGGATCTGAAACTGCTTTCCTATATTGGGGCTAGTCAGTGCTTGGTCCTGTAGCATGGACCACCCTGGGCAAAGTGTCCACCAGTTATTCTGCCACTCAAAGAGTTTTGCAGTCCTAGAGAAGACTGCAGAGCTCTCTAAGCCCTGTAACAATTTTATATTGTTGGTATTTGAATTGGCTGTTAAATATATGTAAACTATCCTGCAGCGGACATCATTATCCAATTCCAGGCCTTTCTCATTCTAGCAAAGACATAAGAAAACTCTTGTCCATACAGGCCTATCCTAGATTAATCTTTTTTTCCTATTCTTTTAACAAGAGTTTGATCACCCAACCTGCTACTTCAGGTATTTCCATGTTGTAAATGTTCTAAAAATAAGGTTTGTTTTTTGGATCCTAATTTTTCTCAGACTCTGGACACTATCCCTCTACCTTTCTCATATAAACTGTCTGGCAAAATGTCACTCACTGCAGGGCCCAAGAACCCAATTTTCTTTTTTGTAGGAGTCCACTTCATCCCTAAAATTGAGTATGACAATCCACACTGAACTTTCCAGCCCAGTTAAGAGATTCATGCAGAGAGACTATTCTCACCGGAGGAGATGATTCCCATTTGTGCCAAAATAGAGAATGCTGACCTTTAACAGACAATTAGTCATCCAGTGAGCCTGAGGTTTTATGCATGTCCAATAGAAATGTAATTTGCTTGCAGAAGCATCAGAGAATCACAGAATGTTTGGGGCTGGAAGGGACCTCTGGCGCTCATCTAGTCCAACCTCCCTGCTCAAGCAGGTTGCACAGAACTGGGTCCAGGTGGCTTTTGAATCTCTCCAGAGGAGAGTCCACAACCTTTCTGGGCATCCTGGTCCAGTGATTGTCACCCTCACAGTAAAAAACTTTTACCTCAGATTCAGATGGAACTTCTTGTGTTCTTGTTTTTACTGTTGCTGAGCAGCACTGAAAAGGAATGGTTGGTATCCTTTTGACAACTCCCCTTAAGATGCAGTGTATGCATTGCTAAGGTCCCTCTCAGTAGTCTCTTCTCCAGGCTAAACAGACCCAGCTGCCTCAGCCTTTCCTAAGAAGAAATATGCTCCAGTTCCCTGATTCTCTTTGGTCTCCTCTGCTGGACCTGCTGCAGGAGCTCCATGTCTCTGTTGTACTGAGGAGCCCAGAACTGGACACAGCACTCCAGATGTGCCTCTCCAGGGCTGAGTAGAGGGGCAGGATCACCTCCCTCAGCCTGCTGGAAATGCTCTTCCTAATGCACCCCAGGATACCATTGGCCTTCTTGGCAACCAGGACACACTGCTGGCTCAGGGAAAGATTGCTGTCCACCAGGATCTGCAGCTCCTGCTCCTCAGAGGAGGTGAACCTCTAACCTGAACTGGTTCCCAGATTTGTTCCATGTAGGTGTAGGACCCTACAATTGCTTTGGTTGAGTTTCATCATCAGGCTCTGCTCTGCCCAACTCCCCAGCCTGTCCAGGTCTCCCCACGTGGCAGCACAGCTTTCTGGTGTATCAGTCACTCCTCCCAGTCTTGTATTCAAGTATTGTGGTTCAGCTGGTTCACAATGGCAGCAATACAATACAAGAATGTTCTTTCAGTATTACTCATTTGAATTATATTAAAGTGAACATAACTAGAAGTATGATTGTACTCAATAAAAAACAAAATGGGTGACATAATTTCTGTAAGGATTAATGATTTTCAAAATTGGCAAATATTGTAAAAACAAATTAATTAATAATGACCAGCATAAGAGTAAAATGGTTACAGGCAGTCAAGGCTTTGTCTAGATATCTAAAATGAACACATACAGTGCATGAAAAGGGCTATGCAATGAACCAAAGGTAGTTATTAAAACAAGAAAAGATATTTTTCAGAAAGTAGAGACTGTGTTCACCTAAGGGAAATAGAAGAGGATTAAGAATTTTTTTCAGGTTATTTGCATAAGATTAGTAAAGCAGGCCAAAAGAGATTGCAATGATCAATTTTCTAAACTCATAAAAACAAATAATAATGTATTTTAAAATACTTAAGTGGCTGGAAACCTGTCTCTAAGTGAGAGAAGTAAATTTTTAATTGTGAAATAGAGACCATTCAGTGGTGATAAGCAGTAAGCAGAAAACAAAAATGAACTATTTGTATCAGTATTCCCTACTGAGGAACCAAAGGATCTTTATAGACCACAGACAGCTATTATTCAGGATGAGTCAAAAGTACCATCTCAAACATAAGTGTCACTAGAAAAGTCTTTAGAACACATTGGCAAAGGGAATAGCAGCAAACTGCCAAGACTAAATCATATTTGCCTAAAAGTTCCAACAAAATCCAATCCAGAATTTCTATTTTATGACCTGTGCTATATAACCTCTTTGTCATGTATATATAGATCAGTGTGTGAGTAATAGAAAATATAACATCATCTCCTGTAAAGGACTCAGTAAGAAACTGCACTTGAGTAAGTTTGATTTACAGAGCAGTCAGACTTCTTTGAACAATGGGAAAGAAGATAATTAATGAACAAAACCATGAAAATATAGCGGAAGGAGATTTATTCCCCATTCGTGTCTCAAATCCATTATAAAATTTTGTGGAATTTGCAGACATGTAGGAAACTATGATCCATTCAACACCATAGACTTCCAAAATCCTTTCCCAAAAACTTTTAAGGAAACAAGGTTTGCAAAGAATAGGAGAAACTATCTAAATTAATAAGAAGCAATAGATTTTGGATTGGACTTTTCTCTTCTGTCTTTTTAAAGCAGATTTTTTAAGATGAAGAAAGGCACCAAAAATTGAACAAAACACAACTGGGTATCTACAAAAGAAGAGATGTCTAGATCATTCTGGAAAATCAACAAGTGTGGGATATGGTAGTGCTATATGAAGTCCTGAATGGATGGAAAGTGAGTAATGTGCATTAAGTGAAAGCATTTGACAAGTTTAAACAAGATGAGTATTTCTTTGCATAATGCATTAACAGAGGTCATCAAGAATAGCAGATGTCAAAATGATAGATGGGATTAAAAAGGAGCTAGTAAATTAATGAAAGAAAAGAGATTATTAATACTGCAAATTCTGGCTTCTAGTCAATGGATTGTCAGATGCTAGGAAAAGATAACAGACAAAATAATAGCTTCATCCCTTCAGCTTGTCCTAGAAGCGTGTTAGTACCAAGACAGGATATTATGCAAGACAGACATGTGGTCAGAGACAGTGAAGACATTTTGGTATCTAGTTCTACAGTGAACTCACAAAACAGGGCAAGAAAATTTATAGTCTTCTGTGGGGCAAGTTATTTTGAGAGCCCTTTCTGTAGGCAAAGTAATCTTGGTACTCAGACTAGCAGGACAACAACTTCTCTATTCTTCATAATTTCCTATTTTGACACACGGAATGCAGCATAACTGGTGGCAAATATTACTAGAACTGGGAAAATCATGAAAAACTCATCTCTGAAGTTGCTCAGTGAACAAGACTTTCAATTCCTTAACACCTCCACTTACAGATCTGTGGACATTCAGATAAGTACTCTTTAGAAAACAGTTTTGAAGTAACCATTATTTCCTGAGAAAATACAGGCAGCTGTATTCAAAATGCTATAAAATTACTAAAAACACTCAGACACAAAAAATATTTGGCAATGAACCTGACATATTACAGTCATGTAATAGAAATTACTAAAAGATTTAATAACCACTAATACTTGTTACTTAGCTAAGGGAAATGTAGCTATTCTTAGGTATGATAGTCACGATGTTCTAGATCTATATTAAAAACAGCAAAATAATAGTCAGGGTCTTCAAGGGGTTTGTTGACTTTTGTGTTCCTATGCTTTTTGAGTCTTCTCTTGCAGTGTCTCTAAAAGAATCCAATTTCAAGGAGAAGCTGAACCTAATTCTGAGCTTTGGTTTTGAGTCCTGGCTCTTCAGCAGCTTCTGAAAAGTTATGCTTCTCATTTTTATCGTAAAAGATGGGAAAGGAGATAAGATTTCCTCAGCTTGTCCCATGGTTTATGCTATACTTCTAAAAATTTTCACATTTCTCCAACTGAAGCAAATCTATCCTGCAGGAAGTGCTCATAAATTCACCTAATGAACTGACTATACACTGAAAAGAATAAATAATAAATCCTAAACACCAAATACAGAGGAAATGAGGAACTTTCTAAACAACTGTGTGAAATTAATTCATAAAATCATTTCACTGAGACATTTAGGAACAAAGAATTTTCAGGAGTACTGTAGTCCACAGATGCATTTTGAATATGAATACATTTCATTATAAGTCCTTTCGAGGGAAGTTTGAGGGGTAAAGACATGACTAATACAAGTCAAAATATCAGTGCAGTCATGTTTTATGAGTAGGTGAATAGACTTTGATTAGAACAACATGAACAATTTACAGGTCAAATACATTATTTGCTGCCAGCCAGGTTGCAAAGTACCCAAGCAGCAGTATTCAGTTACAGAACAGCTGTTGTAAAAAGGCCTAATCAGTAAGTGGTGTTGGCTTTCCTTCTAGATATTTTTTAGCTTTTTGTTTTAAAAAAGATCCCCTCAAACCAGAAATTCTGTGTCTAGCTTGTTCTTGATTTTTTTAAATTAGGTATAATTGAGATTATATTTAGAAGGCAGATAATTTCCACATGCAATGTTGTGTTCAAAAACAATTTCCCACGAAGTAGTATGATGTAATCTTTTAAATTGCCATATTTATAAAGCTTTCCCTTGAATGTCTCAGGAAAAATTAGATTCCCAACTATCATACACAGTAGGAATATCAGTGTCCATTTCCCACTTTGCAAAATAGGCCAAACAAAATTCTCAGGAAAAGGAACTCAAAGCCTCTGGTATAACAGATCTGCCAAGGATGTCTGCCAAAAAACCAGATGCCCTGGCTGGGAAACAGACATAATTAACAGTACTTGCCAGTATTTTCTGCTTTATTTTCTTTCCACCTAACAGTGAAGTGTGAGATTTTATCTATTTGCTTGTGTTAGAACAGAAACTTTTAAAATCCTTATAAAAATATTTAGAACGCAATGTTTTCTTAATAGAAAAATCTTAAAAAAATGTATTTTTAAATTCATGTGAATGGAAAAATGCTCAGATGAAAATATTTTGCTAGCAACACTACGCATTTCCAGCTAATTAGCTTTACTGTGCAGTTAAAATTGTGGAGTGTTTTGTCAAGGGCATTCATATTAAAAATTAGCAAATCCATCATGATTTATATAGACAGCTGCCATAGGACACAGTTGTTTGTGTTTTTAAAACAGTGACCTTCTAACCAAACTCTCTCTGAAACTTGAAAAGGTATGCTTATTTTATGCTTTCATCAACCACCACTGACTTGCAAGGCATAGCTATTAAATGTAGGGCAGGGTTCTGTTATGTTCAATTTTCCTCATTCAAAACTTTTTCTGAGACAAGTCCTATGTAGACATATGCTATGTACAATTCTATCCTAGGGAGAATTTTTTTTCCAGGGAAATGTGTCTGCATGAAGAATACAGAAACAGTAATATCAACAGTGTGTGCATTTCCTTTGATACAAGTTCCTTGCACTGCAAATCAAATACTATTCAAACTAAAAGCATAAATAATCATGGTAAGTATGTAAATAGAAACTGCTTAGTATGTCCAATGTGATAAATTCATGCCACTGTTTTATCAGAGAATACAATTTTATAGGTAACCCAGTTAATGTTACCATAAAAACACAATAGAATAACTTGTGCTATAAAGTCAAATATAATAAATTAAAAACAAATCTTTCAAGTTTTGGAAGTCCATATATGTATGTATATATGTATATATGTATATATGTATATATGTATATATGTATATATGTATATATGTATATATGTATATATGTATATATGTATATATGTATATATGCATGTATGTATATATATATACAGCATATATACTCTATATACTGTGTTTGGCGTAATTTCTCCCCCCATGCATTAAAAACACTTTGGTGTTTTCCCTGTTAAACCCAGTGAAGATATTTCACCTTAAAAAAAGACATTGCAATTTCTAACCCAGAAAAAAATGTCAGAAATTATTTCATCCTCAGTGTATTCTTTAACATTGAAAGAAATAAATAAATGGTTCATACTCAATGGGAAAAAAAGCTACCTCATATAAATTTCTTCTCATCCTTGGAAAAGGAGAAGCTCCTTCTTGTTTTAGAATTCCTGAGAAACAGGAGTGGTTAATTAGAGAAATAAAGCCAGTTCCAATGAAACTGCCAAGAACACAATAATCTTTTAGTTCAGAAAACAGTTTGCATAGCCCATCTTTTCTTAAGCCAACCATGTAAATTACTGGAACGTTTCTGATAGCCTGTGTATTTTAGCTTGCTGGACATGTCTAAACTCTCTTAAAACCTCACAGCCATACACAAATTATGGGAGGAGAGAGTGCAGCTGGAGTGGGGGTGTCTCACCACCTTGCTGTCTACAAGGAAGCACAGCCTTGGCTTCCCCAAAATCACTGCAACACAAAACCACATGCTGTTATATTTCTGCCCTTAAGGTAGCTAATTTCTTTCTTGCAAAGGGTAATTAATAAGCAGCACCTATTCCAGGAGTCTTCAGCACCTCAACAAGGGTGTGCTGGCTTGTACTCCATTCTGCCTTTCAAAGAGGTTTTCCTCCAGTTTGAAGCCAGCAGGCTGAACAACCAGTGCCTCTTTGTCTTGCTGGGCAGCAGGACCCCTGGCAGAAGGCTTCCAGCCCTTGCACACTGCTGGCACAAGTGCACCTCCCCAGTCTGGGGGTAAGGCACTTGGGGGAGTCTCTCTGATATGTGCCTGAGGGCTTAAGGTCCATGGCAGCCTCTGTGCACAATCTGCTTATGCCTGGGTGCTGACAAGTGTTTTCACTAATTTCTTTATCAGCACCCCTTCATCCTTACACGAAGCACGAACACCTTGCCCTGCTCTTCTGTTACATAAAAACAGTACTGAAGACCACAGCAGCAATGGTCTGACAGAGGATGGTTAAAGCAGTGGCCAGGGAAGAAGAGGAGAAGGAGCTTGCAACAAAATGGATGATAACATCCCTAAATGACGAAAATTTTGTGCTCAATTGGAGACTCAGCTTGAAAAAGATCCCTCAAGTATCTTCTTAAGAATAGCAGTTACCAAGATGCAACCTCTTGAAAGTCTTTTTTTTTGTTTATTTCAGTAATTATAGACATTTTTCTTAATCATAAAGTGATTACTAAATTAATAAACTCTTTGAAGAAAACAAGGTTTTATGAGTAATAGCATAACTGAGTATTTATGAAGAGCTGATCTTACGAAAGTAAAGAAATATGATAATCAGTAAAAACATCTGTTACCACTCAACCATGGGTGAATTATGAATTTATTAGAACAGGCATATTCTTTGAAATTGAAAGACATCCACTCTATACACAGACTATATACAAAAGCAAATTAACCAGAAATTTAATAAGAAAGTCTCACTGTTAAATTCTGCAGATTTACAAGTAAAAAATGTTCCTTTGCCCATGTTGCTGGGCAAAGGACTGCAGGATAATTGTTATTGATGAGAGAAAAATAACCCCATGGTAATCTGATTACACTAGAAAAGCCACAGCATTATTGTATCATGACTGAAGAAACATCATAACATTCTACTATTTGCATATAATTTATATTTTTACTAGAGAGCTACCTAGTAGAAATTTTCCAGCTGTTGTTCCAAAATGTTGTTCTCTCAGTTCTTATTTCAAGCACTGAAAATTTACTTCTCCTTTTCTAATTTCCACAGAAAAATCCTAGTTGAAATAAATTGAAGTAATAGCATGAACCATTACAACAAGTTTACTGTGGAAGAAATTGAGTTCCTGCACTGGAAAGCTTTTCTTGGTGTGGTTGGTTTTCCTGGCCTGGATGAAGCCCATCAGTCTTTGGCCCACAACTTCACTTTCCTATCTGTTCTGTTTCTTTTAAATTGGATAAAGTGAAGTAGTTTAGTAGGGCAAGTCATCATGTTTAAGCAGCTTTAAATTTTCTCTCCTGTCATGCTAATTTTGAGGATGTTCTCTGCTTCAGAAGGAGAGAAGGTCATGGCTTTTAGCAGCTAGCCACTTCTACCAATATTTCTTCATTATTTGTTGGTCACTGATAGAATAATGTGGAAATCCTTGTACTGTGTAGTGTATGTTTTGTGATTTACAATTAGTGCTCCCCATGACAAAGGCACTACCTCTTCTGCAAACTGGAATGAGTAGATAAAGACTATCACCATTTTGATGCATTTTAGGGTAATCTGCTCACTAAGGGTTCTGGCAGGCTTCAGAACTTCCCTGCATTCAGCCCCTTTGCCATGAACAGATCCCTAACAGATTCTGGACTCTCAGGAGAGAACAGCAGAAATTAATATGTTTCAAGTGTCCTGACTGAGTCAGGGCATCCACCTTCCTTGCCTTTTCTAGGTGAAGGCTTTTCAGGGAAAGATCAAAGATAAAATTTGAACTGCTAAACCAAAATTTCTTCTGGAAGAAACCTCAGTGTCCACTGAAGAAGAAACTGCCATTTAGTCTCAGTGCTGAGCTTGAAATCAAGATTCTTACTGGGCCAATAAACCCCACATTTTGATTTTGCTAGTTTTACAGCATTTAATGTTTTTTTCCCTCCGTGTCACAAAATTTATGCATGTTACTTCAAGAGAAAACTAACTGTTTCAAAAAACATTAGTGCCTACATACAAAACAGCACCAGTTTCCTTCTTTTTTTTTTTTCTTTTACATTTATAGAATCATAGATTAATTTATGTTGAAACAGAGCTCTAAGATAATCGAGTCCAACCATTAACCCACTACCACTGCATTCATCACTAATTTCCTGGGGCTCAGCATGGGAGTTGGGTGCTGCACAGGCTTCAGCAGGCAGAGAGACCAACCTGAAAATGAGCTAAAACAACTCTGTGTAGGAATAATTTTTATATACTTAATGAGGTATTGCTGAGACATTTTCAATAGGAGAGCTTTTAACATTGCTAAGTATTTAAGTTCCTCACAACCTTCCTCATCAAAAATAGGATAAATTAAAATAATAAATTGAAAATCCCAATTAATTTATTACAAGTGTGTACTTGCTTTCAAATGTATGCTGGATGAACTGATGAATTTTTGATCAAATAAATCTCACCATCTTAATTATTTTCAGCATAATTTTTACTGGAAGGTTCCCTTTGAGTATAAAAAGTTTCTGTTAATTTTCTTCATTAGCAGAACATAATTTCAACTGCAAAACTTTTACTTCTCACTGAGAGCTTTAATATATTGCTTGAAATTTCAATGCAACCGGGGTAATTAATCATGTCTAATAATCAATATTTCATATCAGCAGAAATAAAAAATAATCTAGGTGTTTCATTATGTGTCAATAATGTAAAGAAATTAATTAATGGCTACCTTTACGATAGCCATAGTATCTCTACACAGCGACAGTGTAAACATTAAAGACCAAAGGTTTTTAGATTATAACATGACTGTGAAGGCTTGTCTAGACATTTTTGATATTCAACTTACTGTAAGAAGATTGCTGTCATAAGGGCCAGGATTCAATTATACCAGCTGGTTGTATGGCAAAGAGCAGGGTAAAAAAGTCAAATTCATGTTGCTTGTGACTGCAAAACTTCTTTGGCAAGAAAAATATCTGCTATTTTCCAGCTGGTAGAATCCAACAGCCATTGCTTGCCCTGGACTGTTGATTTATGAGAAAATAATTGAATGACACAGGAGCCTTACATTGTTTCAACAGCACTGCCTGCTATTTCACTTTGTTCTGTGAAGAATGGAAGTTAAAGAGCTGTAATGAACCAGCCTTCAGAATTACAGTCTATATTTTATTTTCTATCAGAAAAAAAAAATTATACTTTTCATTAGTCCTGACAGCAGCACAATGGTTTTGCTGCTATACACTGTGAATAACACCCTCAGTGAAAATTTGAAAGATATCTACTGCTTAGGGATTTGAAAACTGCCCCATATAACATCCTGAGATTCAGCTGCTGTGTTTGGTGCCTTGCATGTCTCTTGCATGCATTTGGGGAACATATATAGGGCATTTAAAAAGTTGAGGCCTGATCCTTCAAAGGTACAACCATACAGTTGCCTTGGGAGATCTCAGGCCTATGAGAATAGCTATTCTATGCTTAAAGTGTGTTTGTACACACCTCATAGACTAAAATTTTTGCACACACTTTAAAATCATACTATTTTAATTTTAATGCACTAAGCAGAGCCCAGGTGAGTGAAATTACTTTAGGTTAGCCTAAAGAAAAATATTTTGCCTTATAATTATTATTCCTAGAAACAGACACTTTGATGAAAGCCAGAAATACTTAAATATATACCTTTGATTGTAAAGGGTTTTTTTCTTTTCAAGCAGAAAAATGTCTGAATACTAAGTCATCAGCACCTGGACAATCTTTTCAGAAGGGTCCAGTGTGTTAATGTTCAGAGACAGATTGTTTACCTACACCTTGTCTTGGTATTTTTTCAAACTGCATGGAGCACTTCCATGGAAGTATTGTTTATATTAGAAATCAAAAAAAAAGAAAATCTGCCAGATTGTATAATGAACTTGTTCCTTTTCTCTCAAGTGCTTGTTTTGATCTGTAGAGAGACATTTTGACACAGTCTGCTTTTGAGAACTCATTGCAAAGCGATTTTTTAATTCCAGTGTAGAATGATAATAGATTTCAGCATATTGCATGGTGTCAGAAAATGAGTTTTCAACCTCTAGTCAAGCTTCTGTCATTCCACTTTGACCTGTTTCATTCAGATTAAATTTTTTTGATGGCATACTTCCCGGAGAGCAAAGAAATGTAACAAATATTTTAAAATGTATGGTGTCTTGCACAGCATCATTCTGCTGTGTACTGCTTCCTCTTTTCATTATTATATGTGTTTTATTTCTGTGTGGTAGGACTTAAACTAAAATACAGTATTAGAAGTAAAAATCACATTACCTCTGGTGACAGCATCTAAGATCTTTAATCTACCCAAATATTTCCTCAAAGCATGGAAAAGGGCCATTTCTTGGACCCTCACAATGCTGAGATCTCAATCTGACCTAATAACAGAACTTCACATGTGCCAGCCAACATGTACTATTATTTATTTATGTACTTACCTATGTTTATTTTCCTTTCCTCAGTGTTTTAAAGGTTTGTCCATTGTCTAGCTCTAGCAGCCATGTATATGATTCTCTTAAAATCCTTTCTTGCCTCTCACATATTTTACAACTTTTTCCAGTTACTTGACCAGTAAATTCTTTGTTTCAAAGTCTTAAGGACTAAAATACCTACTTGTCAGAGTGAGCTAACTTAAATTGCTTGTAAGGAGTATAAGGCTTCCAAAAATTTTTGACAATGTATAAATAATATCACTGTCTTAGTAAGATAGCCCTGTAAGGGAGTATTTCAAGAGACTTTGGCGGTATTATATAGGTCAATAATACTGATAAAAACTCCTTATCATATTAAAAAGATAACTTAAATTTTAAAACTGCAAATTTTAACTATGCTGTTACTCTTTTTATCTTTACTTATTTTCCTAAAGTTTTGTCTGATGAAGTTGATTAACTGTCACACCTTTAATTTTCTGCTGCAAGTAAAACTTGTAACACCAGAAAACCTGGTGGAATCCTTTTAAAATTGTGTATTCTGGTGACCAGTTTAGATACATAAATCAGATTTGGTTTCAACAAGCTTCTAATAGGTGTTATAACTTGTTTGTTACACTTTGGTTTATGAAATTTCACTTCCTTCTCAGATATATTCTTGTCTAACTACCTGCAAGACATTTTCCAGAGACCTTGAGATAGACATGTTTTCTCACATTCTTTCCAATTATAAGAACTTGCAGAAACAAACAATTTAGGAACATATTTTTGTATGTTTTTATGGTTGTTGAGGGTTTGACTCCAGTATGTCTTTCCCTTGCTTGTTTACACCTACAGGCTTTTTCTAATGTGGATAATGATTCTCAGAACTGGCCTCTCTTCTGTAATACCCATGCCATGGTCTTTTATTTTAAGAAAGACATAAGCAAGGGTTCACAGGCATGTGTGAAATTATGCTTACTCTTAGCATTATCCTTCTTAGAAAACTGCATTTTAGGGTGTCCTCCTAGTGCTGAATAGTGTGATTACTGTCAGATTTTGAAGACTATTGGCTGAGCTTTGTTCTTTATATTATAAGTACTCAATATGCAACAATTTAATGAAGTTTAAGTGATTTCTTTAGTTAACAGCATTCCTTGAACAGGCAAAAAATCAGTTATACTTATTACAAGAAAATTATTTGAATAAACCAAACAAGTTATAAATTCACTAAATTTATTAATTACTCAGAGTTGCTACCCAAAAAAGTCATATTTTATGAAGTTAGGGAGAAGAGGAAGAGTGGAAATGTTAAAATGTCATTTTTGGTTACAGCTATGAAAAGTCATCTCACTAATATGCATATTCATTCTAACTACATGTATACAGTGTATCAAACACCTGACTTACAGTAAACTCAACCAACTGTAGCCTCTTGCTTGCTGTAATTTCATCGGCATAGCAGATTTAAATCCTGTGTAGTTAATGCTAAAATGCCTTTCTCTTCTTATAACTGAAGTATATATTTCAAATTCCTATCTGAACTACAACTTCACAATATCTCATCTATGAAAACATACAAAGTATCTTTCATCATTTCAAACTAGCTGGCATTTGACTTACAGCCTCACACCCTACAGCCTTTGTTTTCTAGGATTTCTTATTTCTTAGGGAACAGCGGTAATTCACCTTTCCTATTTTTTCCTAATAAAATATTGATTTTTGTTTTCCTGAATAAACAATAGTTTGTCACTGCGTCCATTTTCATCAAACCTTCAAGGGAAAAGAAACCAAATTATTCCTTTCCAAACAATACTTTATCACAGAGCTCAATTTGTAGTGATAGACACATGTTGCATCACACTGAGTGACAACTAAAATAAAAAAGAAAGGTCCCTGAAGAAAGAATGCTGACACTTTACCTTTCCATATGCCAATATGTGCTCTTTTCACCATGTAATAAGTTTAAACACATTTATTTTGTTACACCATCATTATATTGAATTCTAAGTGAAGACACTCATATTTTCAAAGGGATTTACATCATTATAGTCACTCATTTCAGTTGGGAAAGTGTTCTCATCTACTTTAAAAATGACATTTGGGTGACATTTAAAGTTATTGAGTCAATAGAACAGACTTTTTTTCCTCTTCCTGAGAATGTATTTTCAAATACACCTATCCTAAAAAAAAAAAAAAAAAAAAAAAGAAAAAAAAAGAAAAAAAAAAAGAAAAACAAACTGACAGACTTTGTCCAGTCCAGCTGCAAAAATTCTGCTAATTTTACTATTGAAAACTCTAAGACTTTCTCTCTTCATATAAATTTAGCTGGTAAGACTTCTGTCAGAATTCCAACCTGACATAACAGTCTATTACTGTCACACTAACACCAACAAATTTGAATGACAACACTCCAAAGCACTTTTAGTTTGATCTGCTCAGGTTATCTGACATAACACCCAACACTCCTTTTAATGAGACTGAAAGTGGAATTGTTTGCTGCCTGCTAAGTAGAACGTAAGAGGCACAAAACTTTCACAGACACCATCCTAAAAGGTCAGGTTTTAGCATTTGTGACCATGTCTTGAATTAAATCCTAGCCAGCTGCTTTCTGGGTGCTCAGGTTCATGCTTCCAAGAGCTTCTCATTAACATTCCAAGCACTTAAATCTTCAGCCCATTGGTCATGGCATACTTTGGAGGGAAAAAGCCTTTCCCCAATTAAAAAGCTCAGGAAATATAACACCATTAACAGTGTCTTAGTCTTCTTCAATGAGAAAGAACAAAGGAAACATGTACAGAGCACTAAATTAGAATCCCATTGCACACAGAATGAACACAAGTATTTTTAAACAAAAAAGAAACTGAGAAGTCCACCAGCTAACAGGATTACAAAGTATATGTTTTCTCTTTAATACAGTTTATTTGCTGTTTCGTACATTTTACATTTGTAAAAGGCAGAAAAGTAAAAAAACCCAATCTACTTAGAATTCGTTCATACTTTCAAGCTACAAACTAGCAATTAGGGACTAAAATCTGTAGACCATGGGCAGGACTGAATGCCTTTTTCATTGACAGGAAATATTCTTGTTAAAAGGCATTTCAATAAATCAAGATTATATATTCAGAAAGTATGATCTCCTCTTTTTCTATTTGTCTTTCCCCAGAGGTGAGTAAAAATCAGTGACAGAGAAGAGGAAGAATGTGGCAGGCCTGGAGAGATTGGCAGTGCAGCCGAAATCCTTGTTGAATTCTGGTCTAAGTGAGAAAAACAAGAACAAAAAGAGAACCAAACCTAATTCTGACTCCAAAGACAAAGCAGGAGCCTTGTTGGATAATAAATTGTTCACAGAATCACAGAGTCACTGAATTGCCAATTGAGGATCATCCAGTCCAACCCCCTGCCATGGCAGGGTCACTAGAACAGGTGACCCAGGAAGGAATTCTGGTGGGCTTTGATTGTCTCCAGAGAGGGAGACTCCATGACCTTCCTGGGCAGCCTGATCCAGTGCTCTGCCACTCTCAGCATGAAGAAATTTTTCCTCACTTTTAGGTAGAGCTTCTTGTAGTTTATGCTCCTTGTCCTGTCACTGAGCACCACAGAAAAGAGTCTGGCACTGTGCTCTTGGCGCCCACCTTTGAGATATTTATCTGCATTTACTTTTCAAACCTCACCAAAAGAGTAATGCCACCAAGGATCATCACTGATAGATGAGGATGCCAGATGGTGTGTTAAGGGAAAAAAACCAAACAAAACTGTTTAAATGTCATTGTTACCAAAAACTGCTGCAAATAAAAACTCCATCTGCCAACACCATTGGTATTGCAAAAATAGAAGCAATGGAAATTTACCTTCTTTTTGGAATTTAGGAGCAGCTACAGCTCTCTCCAACTATAACCCCATAGGCATGTCTAAGCCCACAGTAGAGCTAGCTTCTTTCCATGTAACTGATTTCTGAAGGACAAAAACTTCTGTATAGAAGATTAAGTTATATTCCTAGTCAAGTGACTATTTCTTTTTCCTGAGTTTTTCATAAAAAAATTGCAGTGGAGAAGACTGCCTTTTTGGGTTGAGTAACGAGAAATCAATGTACTTCCATGTGAGATGCAAGCAGAGCAGAGCCCTAGAAATTAACTAAATAACCTCTACCTTAAAGTGTTAATCAAAAATTTTTAATAGCATCTATTCAAAAGGGTATAGGACTGGATGAGTATAATCATCCAAAGATAACCTCAATTCATTGCTTATAGCTATTTACTAAGACTCCTAATCTCAAATCTAAACCTCTTATTTTTGTGAAATCTTTTACAGTCCTCTCATTATACATAATTAGATACTCTGTTTTCTCTATAGCAACTTTGAAACTTTTGAATATTAGAAAAATGTATGTTTCCTTTCCTGGACTAACTCTTTTGACTTTTCTTCTTAAGTCACATCTTTTTAAATTTGTATTTTGGTTTTATTTACAACTGTCTTCACTAGGCAGATTATGGAATTTGCCACCAGGATATCTAGTGGGCAACTAGTGGCATTGAAAAAAACAAAAGTACTGAAGAAGGGGGAAACTCTGAGCCCAGAAACAAATTATTAAAGGGTTGAGCGGAAGCCCCTGGACCTTGTCCAAAACAAAAAGTCATTTTTAAGTCTATCAACAAACACACAGATTGATGACCTGACTCTGAAGCAGCTTGATAAATGACAGCAAAAAAAAAAAAAGAAATAGAATGAAGCTACTTTATAGAGGTGTAGTTTAGCCTAGAAAAGGGATTATGAGATGTGGTCAACACACACAACTTCAATCTGATCTTCTGTGTTAGCTGACACTGCAGCTAGAGGGAAAAAATTATAGAAAATGTAACAGTACAGTATGGGATCACGGCTATAAGAATTAATAAAATGTAAGTTCTGGTCTTGCTGGCTGGAATTAGATGAATATAAAGCCATGGATATCTTGAACAGCTATCAAAAAGAAATGTGATCCTGGGATGTCTCATTGAAATATGTCTAGGAGCAACTGGTAAACATTAATATGTTTGTAGAAAGACACTGTAACTCTGCTTGGGTTTACAGAGCACACCAGCACTGTCCCTGTGCATGGGCAGTTCCTCAGGTATATCAGTCAAGTACAGACCTAATAATTTCTACTGCAATATGCTTTAGTTCCCTCATATGTCTTATGCACCCATATTAAGCCTTCTCCTAACTGCCTGAGCACATTCCCCTTTTTAAATCCTGGGGTTTTTTTTATATTAAGGGGCAGATATACTACTTGCTTTTACAGCTGTCAGATGGACTCTCCTCCCCAACAGCAGGAGACCAATCAGGGATGAACAGCTATATTTGTATATTGGGAATATATATCATCTTCATCCCAAAGTCAATATATAGGAGAATATCCTGTGACTGAAAATGTTGGGAAGGTATATTCAGGTGTAGGATTGTCTCCTTATCCTGAATAACTAAATTGCAGCTCATATTTATTTCTCAGGAGATCTAAAGGAGTTCATCAGTAAATAGATTCTAGTATGTCCATTAACCTCCTGATTATAAAGGTAAATAGCATCCTTTGTTTCCTTTGTTACTTAATCTGAAATCATGAAAAATGTATTAGATGTCTGATCTGCAAATTCAGTCTTATTACATAAAATATAGGGTGGGTTTATGCAGTAATGATAAGGTAATTAAGAAATATAGAAATAACTTTGTCACAAACTAAGTTTCTCTGAGTCAGATGAAAAAAAATAATGCAACAACTAGATGTATTTGGGCCTTCCAGGGTAAACATTCTGCAAAAATAATTGCTCTCTTTCAAGTGGAGCTAAAACCAAGGCAAGCAGTAATGTCCATAATAATTATCAGTGGGTTAGTCATCTGCAAACACCTCTGGCAATCAGTGCTGAAGTTCCTAAGAAACAGTTTGAAGCTCCCTTGGCTCCCTCCTTTGAGCAGGGGAAGCAGCTGCTCCAATCACTCAAACATCTTGGGAGATGCACTGAGTTAATAGGGGCTACTGAAGTTTCCAATACTAGAAAAAAAACGGTAGGGACAACTTTGTGTTCCCCAAGGATGAACCTGGCAGCTATGTTTGTTCACTCCCAGTCATTATTTGGGAGCAATTCAGCACAGTCCCTTCCTGTCTCTGCCTGAAACACAGGGTCCTTCCCAGCCATGGTTCTGACTGCCTTCCAAAAAGACACATGATTTGACCTGTACTGAGCTTAGCTTGAGTTCAGTGACTGTTTAAACCAAGCCCATAGTGACCCCTTAAAATCCTACTCTGGAGTATTGTGTATCCTTGTCTAGAGTTAAAAGTGATTCTTTGTGACAGATCAATAAAACATTTATACTGAGTTGATTACACTCATCTCAGTGCCAAATCCCTACCTCATACAACATCCAAGATTATTCACATATCAAGTGCATTCCAGCTTTAGCTGCAGAACACCAGAAGGCTTGGTATACAAAACAAAGGATGAGAAGACTCATAAATCACAGGAAAATAAAACCTCTGGGAAATCATTACTATTTAACCATATGTCTTCATCTATTTTTTCTTTTTTTCTCTCCTGCTAGCAAGATAAATCCTATGCACAGAAAAAGAACTCTTTAAATGTTTTAACTGATTCTTAATTTATTGTCATGATGATGACTAAAGCTTAAATGGCTGTTAGCACAGATCAAATCTTTACTTACAGGTTTTACGGTAGAATCATAAATAAATAACTAATAAATTAAATTATAAATAATAAATTTAAAAACTTACAACAAGGAATTATCCTTTCAAAGCATTTAATAGGTAAAAATAAAGTAAAAATAAAAACTTTTAATTTTGGATCTTCCTGTTTTACATGGCCACCTAAATGTGTACTATTTACATATAAAGTGGCACACTGAAAGACCTATGTGGCGATTTTTCAGAAAAGCTACTCCACAGGAAAAAATCAGTTCCTTACTCTGTTTTGAAATGGTTCACAGAATAAAACTTTCACAAGCTCCTCAGCTCCCACTGGTTCTAGCCTCTAGAAACAACAATCACTGCACTTTTCAAACTACTGATTATGGAACCATTTATGGAAGTGATAGTTTGAAATATTCAATAAATGCTTTTTATACAATTTACATTAGGTAGACCTGTGTATCTGTATGAAACATTTTCATTCAGCTGAAGGGTGTTGTTGAAGACAGAAGCACTGACCACTTGTGATAGGACTATTTTCTGAAGCACTGACAGATCCTAAGACTACTGCAGCACCCACTTGAGTAGTGAACCAGCTGATTCCTCCATTAGACTGGAGCACCTGAGTCCACCTTTGCAAGAGCTGTGTTTTTAAATCCATGGCACACCACTGGAACTTTTGTTTATGAGTACCAAAATGTAAATATCCAATGCCTGCTTGGCTTATAATCAGCATTTGGGGTTGCTAAATTCATCGTAAGTCGCTGGATTTTCCTTCAAATATCTGCATTTTGCAGTGGGAAACCAGAATGATAGAAGGAAGCAACAGACCTTCTCTGGGGACCTGCATCTCCACTGTTCCTGGAAAACCTTCCTGCTCACATCCTAACTTTCCTACAGTTCTCCAAGCCTAACCATTGCTACTTGCTGAAAGACTGAAAAGAATATATGTCTGGAACTGGAATAACCAGTGGTCTTTTGAAGACATTAAATGATTTTTTAGCTAAAAAAAATACCAATTTTCTTAACTTCTTTCATGTATAGCTTTGAAAAGATATTTGCTTGTTTAGGGGTCAAGAAGGTAGCCCTCACTTTACACAGTAAATTAATTTCTTCCACAATGTTCAAAACAAGATATGTGGTCTGAGTTTCATGATAAAACACAGCCTAGAAAACAAACAACAAAAAAGAATCAAACACTTAACGTTCTAAAATTCCCAATATGGGGATAAAAACTATCAAAAAAATCCCCATAGCAATTTTCTCTATGAGAGGAATACAACAAAAGAAAGAGGTTACCTTTGTACTCTCCTGCAAGGTGCAGAAAACTCATCTTTGTCAGTACTGTGCTCGGGAACAAGGTCAGTGTGGTCAGGGAAAAAACCTCCTGATGTCTCCTGAGCAAGTGTTGCCTTCTGCACATGGGTGCCAGAAGTGTGTGCCAGCTGCAGATATCCTGAGAACTCACTGGGACCCAGCAATAATAATTTTCTATTAATTTATTGTGATATTAATTTTGAGTTCAGTCCTGGAAAGTGTTTTAAATTACATCTCTGATGACCACAGAAACTGCTCTTAGATTTTGGGAATACAAAGACCTTATTCTGAAATAATAAACCTGGATCTTAACCTGAGTTTAATTACATCATGCACCAAAAGTTCATGCAGTTTGTTTTCATATATTTTTTCACTGCATGCAGAGAGTGCTAAGACTGCATAAAATCTCCATCTGTTTTCTCCTAACAGTTTTCCCTTAGAGTGTTAATGTTTCCATAGACAAAATATGTTGATCTCTTCACTGTCATTCACATGAAGACAAGGATTTTCATGAAATCATGGGATCACAAAATGGCTTTGGTTGGAAAGAACCTTGAATGTCATCTTGTTCCAACCCACTTGCCACGGGCAGGAGCACTTTCCACTAGGCAATGGAATATCCAGACCACATAGCTCAGAGCTGCCCCCAGTGTGAGCTGGAACAGTTCCAGGGATGGGAAAATTTGGGCAACATATTCCCGTGCCTCACTAACCTCATAGGGAAGGATTTCTTCCTGCTATGTAATCTAAATCTACTCTCTTTCATTTGAAGCCTATCTAGTCCTGTCATCCCATGCCCTTGTAACACAGTCCTTCACCAGGTCTCCTGTTGCTTCCTTACAGGTGCAGGAAGGCTGCAATTAGGTCACTCCAAAGCCTTTATTTCTCCAAGTTGACCAATCCCCATCCTCTCAGCCTTTCCTCATAGAATAGGTGCTCCATCCTTCCAACCATCTTGGTGTTCCTCCTCTGGACTTGCTCCAAGTGGTCAAAGTCCTTCCTGTGCTGAGGACCTCAGAGCTCGATGCAGCAGTCTGGGTGGGGTCATTTTTTTTTTCCTAATGCAGGGGGTGTGTTTATTTACAGCTACTTTAAAAAATGCTTCTTAAAGGCGAAAAAACACAATTGAATTATTTTCAGCAGTGTTTTCAACTCTCCAGCCTGGCATTAAGCAGCGGTAAATAAAGATTAAAATAACCTAAGGAGTTCTTTTATATACAAAGTTATTAAGCATACGTATTTCACATAAACAGGCAAAGTAGGTTGTGTCTCAGTCTTGAGAGAATAAGCTCAGTCATCCTTCTTTTTGAAGATAATGAATATCAAAACAATACAGGGGTTTTTTTATACCCAGCTATTTTTAAAAAGGACAGAAATTCTTGTTCAATTTTAAGTTAACCGATGATCTCAAACTTGCTACTAGCTCAGGTCATGGTATTAAATAGCTGAGACAAATTTTGAGTGAAATTCTCCTAAGTTATTTCAAAGAGGGAAAAAAAGAGAGGTTTTTAATTTAATTTTGTGCAGCTTTTTCATTATTTCTTTTCAATTGTCTTTCCTGAGTAAAAACACACTTTCTTTTCTTTCTTTTTTCAGTAGTGAAGTGTAGATCACAGCAAAATGTTGCAGAGTTTTAGCCCATATAACTTACCTATGGTCTATCTCCAGCAAAACACAGTAGAGGTAATGAATTTTCCATACCTACTAGCCGTAAATCAGAACTCTTAAATAATTTCTTTGCCTCCCCTGTAAAATCTCTTCTTTCAGGAAAGTAGTGATCTCTCATACCTGAAAACTCAATAATAGAGTCTCCCATTACAATGACAGTGTTCTTTTTACAAGCAGATACTAACGCAATACAAATACCTGTGAATAAACGTGTGAATTCTTGAAGTTCCCTCCTGTCTTCTGCAGTCAAAACATGCTGTCAAAAACTATCATAGGCATAGCAATTTCTTTTTTCATGCTCATAATATTTTCTTAAGCTTCTGAAATTACTATCACTAGTAAATTTTATTTATTTGGATTTGAGCACTCACCACACCCTGCTGTTTTAGAATGATTTGAATGCTCTGTGGTTTTTGCTGACTAGGTGCATGTGTTTCTCTTGGATGTTATTGATGTGGAATTTTCTTGTTCACACTGTAATAAATTAAATAAACAAAGTCAGATCCCAGAGTACTCATTGGTTCAGATCCAATGCAACTTATTTCAATATGTGAAAGATTTCATACTTGAATCCGGACATAAAACCCCCTGAAATTTACCAAGAATTATATCTAGTAAACTCTGATTATCTGCTGCTGTTGCAATAACAGCACAATATCATTAAAGTGCCTGTATTACAAAGTCTTCATGTTTTAACTGGTTTTATTATTAATATTCTCATTTGTGTTACTGATTGCCATGGAAAAAATGATTTTATATAGAAATTAATATATTTTGAAACTGAAATAAAAATATTACATTGAATTTTGTTTGGTATTTGCGGTCACTGGAGATCCATCTGTATGCTGTTTTATGAGAATACAGTTTTATGAGAATTTAACTTTCCTTTGCTTAACTGCCAGGGAATGTGGAAGAAAAAAGCTGGGGTAGCATTGTGTGCTGCCTCCCTAGTGCTGCCCTGTGAAATCAGCTCTTCCAAAAATCGATTATTAGTTAAGGCTTTTCTGCCTTTTGACATTACTCTACCCAGCACTATCAAAAGGTGTGGTAGAAATGCTGAAGGGCTTGAAGCTCCATGGTGTAGCAGATTTTCAGCTTGCAATTGCTTCTTTTATGTTACCACAGTGCCTTGCTTTCATTGCTGTGGAAGTTACCTCGTCACAAGGCAGACACCTCTATTATGATTGAAATCAATACCTCAATATGCACATGGAAAGAGGATAATTAGGTTCCATTGTGTAGCAGGTGAGGTAAGGTTAGTGATTGGGGCATAACACATATACTGGATTGTATATTTTATTTTCTGAGTTAAAACAGTGCGGCATTTCAAAAGCAGATGAATTCTAATCAAGCATCTGTCCTACAGGGTCTAAAGAAAAGGCAAATCCTCATCAGCCTGCTATGACTGTCCTATTGTAATCTCTCCCAGCCCACCTGTGTTAGTGCAATGAGGTTTCCTTTATCCATGGAAATGTAACTAGCAAGATTCCTATTTGCACCATGATGTTATGAATCTAAATTCTCCCCAGAAACAGCATTCCAATAGAAGCAATGCAGGTGTTGCCTGACTTGAAAGCTACATTACAGTAGGCAACTGCAATTAAAAAAAAACCCAACAAAAATAATCCCACCCAACACCCCAGTATTGCCCCTCTGGAAAGATTCCAAAGGAGACTATAATCTAAATTGACTCTTTGAAATGTATCCAATTTCTTCAAAACCACAGTAAAACAAATATATCTTTGTCCTTCTTCAGTTACACATTTATTCTCCATTGGGTCCTGCTCTACAACAGGGCCAGTGCCCACTGATGGGTTTGAAATTCCACAGTCACAGGGTTTGAGACTCCACAATCACATGGCTCAAAGAAACAGTTCACTCTCTCACATGTATTAAAACAGTCATCTCTCACATTTACCCTTTAAAAAACATATCCACTCTCTAAACAGGAGAGACACTTTTCTATGCCATAATGTCATGATCCTTGTACCAGGACCTGAATCTGCCACTGATCAGCTTCTGTGCTTGTAAAATATATGAGCTTAATATATGAGATTAATTATTCTTTTTCCTAGGATAGAATGTATCTCACCCTCAGTGAGCACCTTCTGGGAACTGAATAAACAATTACTTTAATCTACAGCATCCCTGTAGGATTTGTTCCCAGAAGGATAGGAGCAAAGAAACCTTTGTAGGTTGGTTGCGTTGTTTGAGTTTGGATACTCTAAAACTCTTAAGTAAAAGGAGCAGAAGTGACTCCCTAGTTTTGAGCTTAGTAAATGACAATAAAATGTTTTGGTTGTTGGTTGACTAATGCTACTCCAAATGGAAGTAGAGGCCAGCACTGACTGAATAAACACCCTGCATAAGCATCATGGAAAGAAGAAGTTCTGTTAGGGGAAAGCACTTGATGAGGAAAATTTGGAGTTACAGAGCTACACTATTTTGTTGAGGAAAAGCAGATAAAAAAATGTTATTAGTTAACAAAAGCGAATAAAAATATTGGAAAGATTAAGAAGGGGTAAAGGAAGCTGCTGACTTGCCACTTGCCTCAAAGGGTCAAGAACTATGTTCTGTGAAAACCCAAGGAGTGCACTTAACTGTGTTCACAGTACTAAACAATCCATGCTGAAGATATGGGAAAAAAACATACCATGTAACATGTGCTTGAGAAACAATTGAGGTGTGAAAGGTCCCAACACTGTTTGAGATGCATTGTGCTAAGCTCTCTGCCTGTCAAACACAACAGCATAAAAAGTATAAGCTAAAATATCTTATGGAAGACAGCTTTAAAAACTAAAACAAAAGATCAAGGTAACTATCATCCACTCATGAACTCTTCACCTTTGCCAAGCATTTTTGTGAAGACTTGTTTACCTAATCCTGTTCCTTATCTTACCGAGTTAGGCAGTTAAAAGTTTGAAATATTTTTTTTTTCTACAAACTGAAGCATGTAAGCAGTCTGCCTACTCAAGTTCTTAGATGAAGCTGATTAAAATGTAACTAATGGCATGTCACTGTATATGGCAGAGTTATTTATGTTTGTAGTCAAAACAAACGTAGTGAAAAAATTCTTGCTAGGTGTTTCGTAGTGCTACACAAGATGACACAATGATGGAGTGTAGGGAAGACAGCAGTCTACTCATCTACATTGGAAGTCTCTCAGATTTCTGTAGGGGCAATTGTAAGAGGAATTAGTACTTGATGCCCTGGGCTCAAGACGTAGGACTTAGGGTATGTCATGTGCTAAGGACAATTACCGAAAGCTTCTCAGTTCCATACATTTTGTAATTTGAGTAGCTCTTCAAGAAACTAGAAAAGCTTGTGTTGACTGCACTTCATATACATACTCTTCATACATGTATCCTTCATCCAGCTGTCACAGCTATCTGTCTAATGAAAGGTCCACCTGGAGTTCTACTGCATTTTTAGTCATATTACTAAAGTAAAAATTCTACTCTAAATGGAATATTTCTTTGTAACAGAGTCCAAATCACTATCCCAGTCAATCATGTTTCAAATATATGCCTTCAAATTTTCTCTATTCAGTGCTTGCAGCACTTTTCTGTAACTTTCTGTCATAAAAAATATGAGTCTTTTCTTTATATAAGCCATCATTAAGCATTAGGTATTTTAGCTAAATTGACTAGATTATTTCTTATTAACTCCATGTGTATCTTAATTCAGTATCATCAAGCTAAAAATCTCTTTCTGAATATCACCATATGTACCACTGAAATGAAAAATGGCAAAGAGTACTGATTCTGAGACATGGAATTCTGACAGCTTAATGATCAGAGTGCATGACTAGGGAACACCTCTCCCCATCCCCAAGGTCTTAGCCAGCTGCAAAACCCATAATATGTTTCAGTCACGGATTTGTTTGCCAATTATTTTAGTATTTCTGAATCACAGTTTTCAACAAAGTATGAGGAAAAAAGATTGTAAGAGGACTTCCAATTACACAGTTGAAACCCAATGCTTCTATATTTCCGTGAAAGATTTGGGTTGAAAGATTTGTGTGTGTGTGTGTGTGTGTGTGTGTGTGTGTAAGTGCCTACATGTGTTCACCTCACTTTGGGCCTTAGAAGCCTTTAACATTGTTTGAAGAAGTAGTTTTCTGTTCTTGAAAAAATTCATTAGTAAGCTCTGTTTTATCACAGTGTATAGTCCTCATTTAATTGCCTATATGATGTCATTCTCTCACAAATGGCCCTTCTTAATAAATAAATTAACCTTCTATAAATCATTCAATTATCCATACTGTAATTTTTTCAGCTAATTCTGAATTTTCTTTCAGCCAAAAACAGTACCATAACTTAAAACCATTAATTATGGCTTATTGTGTTACACTTTTCTAAGAGCATTTTATTTTTTATAGTCTTTTAAGGTGTCACCATAATTGAATGAATTAATGAAATTGTCATTTAAAATACTAGAATCTAAATGTTATGAGTACACAAACACATGCAAACTCATACACTTCAAAAGGAATGAGAACTCTCCACTGTGAAAATAATCCATTCCAGTACTCAGTACCGACAAGTTATAGAGCGGAGCACTGTAAAACACTCTTTGAAAAATGCACCCCTATCCCTATATTATTCTGCTGCTTTTCAAAAAGTTATTCTGAAAGAAATAAATGGGATAATACCACAACTTCAGCCCTACTACAGAAAATTATTCTAGTGCTATCAATGCCAATATTTTTAAGTTTAGTTAAAGAAAGACTGTGTCTTGTCAGTTATTTATATTTCTTTATCTATAAAATACCTATGCCTCTAGAGATATTTTTTAAATATTCCTTTCAGTTGAGTAAATCTTTATTTTTTTCTGAATTAGAGAAATGTCTTTCTTTTTTTTTCTTTTTTTTTTCTTTTTTTTTTTTTTTTACTGCTAGGACCACTGGAATTTAGCATGTTAACTGCTTTGTTCTTAATTTACTATTTTTCAGCAAAGAGTTGTCCTTTCTCAGCAAGGTTTGGTAAATGTGGATGTCATAAAATAGCAAAACTGATGCATTCTGATTTTTCTCAGTTTTTGGCTTCATCACTATTAATTTCATATGAACTGATTTTTGCACACACAAAATTTCACAGCATTATTTGACTAGTCTTAATTAAATTAATTACATTAGATAGTCCATGCCCTCTCCTGAAAAAAGGACTTTTACTAAAAAACTGTGACATCAGCATTTTGCTTGAAAACACAGCTATAATTTTGTTAAAGAGAGATGTATGTACCTTACCAGGCATCAGTTCATAACATGCAAAAAACCAGTATAATTGTGTTTCCCTTAAGTGTTTCACTTCTCCTTTAAGTGAAATGGCTAGAAGTAATTCTGGATCTTGGATTCCCAATATCATCCTCAAACATGAAATTAAATATTTCAAAACAGCAGTTCAGTCAGGATAAAACTGGGAATAGCAGGCTTTACTTTGCAATGCTACTTTCCTTTAAGTTAAGGAATCCTGAGGAAAAGGATTTGCAGTCACCCTCAACTTAAACAACACTAAGTCTAAGTCTTGGTCCTATCATACCAGAAGACTGCAGAAAACCTTGAAACACAAAGCAGAGCTCCTGAGCCCTGCTCAGGCTCTGACAGCATTATTAAACAGTAAGAAACATTTCACCAGTGCCGTGTGGAAAACTGAGACTATTTTGTCATCAAGAGTGTTCCTGAGAATTTTGTATTTGTGTCAGTTATCAGACTTTGACTATTCTTAACATGTTGGTTTCATAAGGTACTTTCTTCATATTTCTGAATAACCTGAGCCTTTTTCTGTTGTATAAAGAAGCTTAGTCATAGCTTTATTTATCCTCAGTTCTGTTTTCCGCAGACATTCACTTGTCATTCGTTTTGTGGTGCTTTAATGATTTATAATTGTCGTCTCTAAATCAATCAGCTTGTCATTCTGTGTTCTTGAATTCCTTCCCAAGTAAATTCTTGGCAGCCAACTACACCAGTATTTTCAGACACCCAAACTCTCAGTTCCCTTTTGCCAAGTTTTTCCAGTCTAGTTGTTTTATTCACTTGGCCTTACTGTTGCTTTTCCACAGAAACCAGTTAGGGTCATATGTCATCTCTTTATAAACTAAATAGTTTTGTTTTCCTCACAAACCTGGCAGACCATCAATTTCTCTTCCTGTTCTTCTGGAGAGTGAAATTCAGTTCCTTCTTTTCTGTAGCTGTCCTTCAGTTTCCTTCGTCCTTCTATGGCTGTATGTGTCCTTTAATACAGCAGTTGTTTGATCTGGAATAGAACTAGTACTTGATAGATCTGAAATAGAACTAGCCCTTGATAGAATCCGTTTCAACTAAACGCTGAGGGTATTTTCAAATGGCAAAATAGATGAATACTTCCTGATTTTCACCATTTTTTTGGAAGCCTGCTGTCCAAGAAGCACCTTGAACTGCTGCACTGGGTGTCTCAAGATTTTACATGAAAGGCGTGCTTTTAACTTGCTTTTATTTGAGTTTAATCAGAAAAATAGTGTGTAAGAGTTTTATATGGTTCAGCTAGACATCACTGAAATGAAGGCATATTCCTGATGGAACCCTCAGGAGTTTGATTTCATTGAATCACACAACCATTTAGTTGAAAGGGGCCTTAAAGACCATCTAGTTCCAACACCCCTGCCACAGGGAGGAACACCTTCCACTCGATTATGTTGCTCAAAACCCCATCCAACTGCAGGTGTGGTCTCATGAGAGCAGAGAGGCAGAATGCTCTCCCTCACCCTGCTGGCCATGCTGCTGTTGATGCAGCCATGGTTGGCTCTCTGGGCTGTGAGTGCACATTGCCAGGTCATCCTGAGCTTCTCCTCCACCAACCCCCCAAGTCCTCTCCTCAGGGCTGTTCTCAATCCATTCTCTTCCCAGCCTGTGTTTGTGCTGGTGATTGTCCTGACCCATGTGCTGCACCTTGCACTTGGCCTTGTTGAACTTCACAAGGTTCACACAGTCTCACCTCTCCAGCCTGTCCAGGTCCCTCTGGATGCCACCCCTTCCCTCCATGTGTCAACTGCACTGCACAGCTTTGGGTCATGGGCAAACTTGCTGGGGGTGCACTTGATCAAGAGGTCAGTGACACTTGGTCACTGACAAAGCACAAGTCCTTGCTAAATGCTGAAGGCCCTGGGATTTTTATGGCTGTAGTTTTGCTGTATTTCTCTCTCAGTTCAAGTGTTACTATGGCTTCAGGCATGAAAACTTGCTAGGTTTCCATATTGATACTTCCCCCTTTTGTGACTACATATAAAATCTGTTTGATGGAATATTTTAAATGTAATACCCAAGTATATTGTGTGATATTAATGTTTTCTGCTAATCAGGATTCCATTCTTAGCCAGCTCTAGTTCAGGTCTTGTATAAAAGATCCATTTATGACTTATGTAGTGCAAAAGTAACTCTGTTTTGATGATGAGAGTTTTTCCAATTTATAATCAGTGAAGAGAAATTTACATTCTGATTCCCTCATTCAGATCAGCAGTCTCAGTGTGGAGGCAAACTGGAATGATCTGGCAGAAAAGAATTAAGATGCATAAGAACCTGTATGCACCACCTCAGATCAGATTGCTGAAAGAGAATACCTTTCTATGTGGCAATATTTGGGCAGAATTGTATAGCTGAAAAGTGAAGGCAGAATTTTACCTTTTTTGTCTAATCTGTGTCACTGGATACTGAACCACAGATATTTTATGCTCTACCATATATTGTTTCATCATAGATAGCATCTGTAACCTCAAATGCAGACAGCATGTTTCCAAGTCTTCTTGTTCCCTGCTGCCATGACTGAACATCATCTTCTGGCTCCTCAGCAGAGCTGCCCAGAGCTACATTCTGATCAAAACCTCAGCCCCAAAACCAACTCCTCTTTAATCTGCTTTCCACTAAAAAAACCCCTTGCAAAATAACCCATCCACTCCTTACTAGGGGTACTGATAAGGGAATGGAGGTTAACTCCATCATGTCTCCAGCAGATGCAGTGCTTGCTACAGTGTCATTTAAGTATCTGTATCATAGTAAGTGGAAGATGTGAGTGTCACACAAGGTGAGCTGCACCACAGGTAGAGCATGATGCTGTCCCTTAATTGTCTCTCCAGAATCAGTTTGCAGCAGTGCACTGAGTGTACAGGTGTGCACTCACCAGGGTCTGTGCACAACTGGGCCAGAGATCCTAAAAGGCCATGAGTCTTGTCTCCCTTTTCCCAAGCAGGCTGAGTGGGTGCTTACCTTGGACCACCTGCCTTGTCCATAGAGCCAGCTCTGGGGGAGTGTCTGTGTTAGAAAGCCAGGAAAATATTCCTGACATGGGAATGCTTTTATGCAATTACCTCTTCCAGGACTTTTACAATTTCTGAAACATTTCTTGTTGGGCATGCCTGGCAATGAGAAGCTGCATTGTAGGAGTGGTTACCCTGATCCAGTGAGGCAAGGTTAATGTTCATGCTGCACTTAAGCTTATCACATTGCAGCAAAGGAGTGGACATGCAGCATGACACACATATATTTTGCAAGAATTACATAGAGCTGAGCTGCTGCAGAACTGACCAAATTTTCATGGAATGAAGGACAAAATGTAAATCACTTCTAGCAACATGGCAAAGTTTTTTTTACAGAGAGAGAAGTGAAATTACCATGAATTTTCAAGGTCAGTTCTAAAAATCACACTGCATTGATGTACTCCAGAGTAATAAAAAACCTATTTCCTTCAAGACAATCCTTAACTCCTTGCTGAATGCATGTAGCTAAATACTGATCTCAAGTACAATGTGTTAAAAAACTCGGATTTAAGGAAGTTATTTCTGATTTCTGCTGTGATACAGAAATTTTGATACAGAGCTCAGGAAAATCACTAGTTTGTAAACACACTTTTCCCAGTTGTGCCTACTGAAGCTGCAGCCCCCAACTCTTCTCAACTCCCTGCTAGAGACAGCCCTTCTCACCAGCTGGCCATTTACATGGTATTAAATTGAGCTGTATTAATCTGATCCAAATAAATTGTTTGCATGTCTGGCTCTTCACTGATGATCTGAGTCATTTTGTGCATTTTGGGGGATGTTTCCAATGAGTAGACCTAGCAGCTGGTCTGAGATGAGAGCATTCACCCTTAGCAAGCACAGCTATTACCAAGCTAGGAAACAGAATCCCTATGTTAGTCTAGTTGCTTTTTAAATCTTTATGGTGCTAATAGTTAGTCTATGGCAGACTTGAAGCACTTGAATTTTTCACTCAACCTGTCTAAAAATTAATCCATTTGCCAGCTGCTGAACAGCATCCACACACCTGATGGGATAGCTTGCCACCTTTCCAACTGCACACAGAAGTGCAGTGGAAGAGTTATGAGAAAAACATGCATAGTGGCTCATTTCTGCAAGTTGAATAGAAATGAAGATTAAATTAATGCTGCCCTGGATAATCAATACACTGCAAAAAAAACTGAATTGAATTTATTAGAGATACATTTAAAATGAGAAGTAGAGCAGAAATTCTGTGTGGGTTTCACACAAACCGATACAATATTGGAGGCTGAATAAAAAGCAAAGCCTTGAGATAAAATCAGTACTAATACCTACTCCAAGAAATCAACTTTGTTTTTAACCTCACTATGGAACTTTTTAAAGGGCATGTTTGCTGCCTCGGGTCACTGAAGAAGAACATTTAGTCGAGAAGAGAAGCATCTTTGGAGAGTTTGCACAGCATTTATGTCACACAACATATATATACTGCACAGCAATGAAAGTCTGATAAACTCAGAGTCCCTTTAGAGACAGACAATTTAGTACCAGTTGCTCACAGTAAGCTCAGAAACAGTAAGTCACTCATATCATTAGATCTTTTCTTGTTTTCCTAACTTTACTGCCTCCTGATGACATTTTCAAAAGCATGTAAGGCCTCTGGATGTTGCATTTGACAGCTGTCGAAAATCTGACAAAATATCCACTTTATGTCTTGCTTACCATGGAGGCAGAGTTGCACAGACCTCAGCAATCAGTCCCTCAGCATCTGATCCATTCTGTGCTCCTGGGGCTCTCATACTACAGGTAATGACCTACAAAATGTAAAAGTTGTCTCTGTCAGAATGAATTTCAGTTGTTGTCTGCTTTGAGCCTAAACTGAATGGAAGGTTTCGGTTTTGAAGGTGATGTGGGCTTGGAGTTCCTTTAGAACAAATTTCCAAGTTTTCTTGCCCTTTTTCTCCTGAATTCCAATATAACTTGATTTTCTGCTTAGGGTTCCAGTTTCTGTATTTGCATAATTTTGTAAAACAGATTTGCTTGAAATTCTCATTATTCACTTACATTCCCAACTAAAAGAAAAAAAAAAGGCAATATACCACATGAATCTGAAGAATGGTGGAAAAGTTACCCCAAAGACTTCATAATCTGGAAACGAAATATTCTCCCCTGTTACATAAGAAATTACCTGGGCAAACACAGACACCCTGTCTCTAGATTCCCCTTCCTATTGACACTCTTGAGTATGCTTTAGTTTCAATTATTGAAATAGATTTTGCTTTAAAGATAAAAGGATATCAAATTTGTAACTCTCTAAATCCCACAGTCTGGGACACAAATCTGGTAACACAAGAATTTTTAGGGTGGTTCTTTTCTTCATGCTGCCACTGCAAAGGTGAAATACATGATTTACAGGCAGCACTGCTGTAATCCTGTAGCCAGTGCTGCTGTTATGGAGCAATTGCACTGTAAGTCTGAGTGCAAGAAATCACAGACAGGGAGTGCTTCTGAAATCTTGGCTCCCAGTCATGGGGGAATACCTGCTATCCCATCTGGGTGAAGGACATGGACATATTGCTGCCAGCAGCGCACCTCGTATCCAGAGAGTATTCACTAAAAAATATCCATGAAGCAAAAGGAAGACTGTGAATTGCATAGTCCCAGAAGAGGGGTTGGGATTGGCTTTTTGGAGTTTGTGTTTTGGGAGAGGTTTCAGGCTTTGTTTTTGGGGGGAGGGTTGTTTGTGTGGGGGTTATTAATATTTATTTTTATTATTATCATTATTATTATTATTTTATTTTGTGATTGTTTTTAATCCTTTCCCCCTTTGGACCATATTCTTGCAAATATTGTGCACCAGTTTTGTTTTTAATAAGGAAAAAAAAAAGGAGTCTTGCTTCTTTGTGAGGAAGCAGGGATACAATCCAAAGAGAGAAAATTAATTTTCCATAATCACTATATCTCATCTCTGAGTATTATCATCTGCATTTCTCAGGAGAAAATATGCTTCATTACATATTTGCAACCCACCTTTACTCATGTAAACCAAATGTATATGGAGGTGCATTGTCTACTACCACAACACTGTTAGTCCAATGCCCACTGCAGCACTGGAAAGCAAAATAAAATAAACAAAATGATAAATCAGAGTAAGAGTGTGAGAGAACTAGAAAGAGAAGAGAAAAATATCATTTTGTGCTTAGTTCCTATGGAAAAAAATAATCTCCTCAATCAGAATGTAAACCCCTTGCAGCAGTGCTACACTTGTGTCTTGAGTCACTGAAGATGACCCATTTGTAAAACAATAATATGAACTTTTTTACTTCTTGATATAGTGGTGAATTTGCAGTTGTAGAAGTAGAGAATTTAGCTTCTGGAGAAGGAGCTCTCTTCATCAAATCTCTGAATTTCTGAAAGACAGTGGTAAACACCTTTCTGATTCTAGTTTTAGTCATCTACTACAGAAAAAGTATCACCTGGCTTCTGTATCCTTCTAGCTGAGCTCCTTTTCCATATGTTGTTAAAATAACCCCTAAAATTTAGAGATATATTCCTGAGATGAATAGGTCTAAGAATACAGACTAAGTTTTGGCAAGCTAACTCTTTGAAACCTGCGTGGATTCTCTGCTCAAAATAGAAGTTGGACCTACCTTGGGACAGAGAGCTCTTTGGAAAGCTGCTTCTCCTGCTTCTCCCTGCAGCCACAAAGCTATGAGACATGCCCACAGCAGTGGGAGAAATATTTCACAGGATAGTTGGGGTCAGCTTGGTCACCTAAAGCAGAGCATTCAGGACCATGGCCAGTCAGGATTTTGAACAACTTCAACAACTTTGAATCCCTCTGTTGATACACTTGTGTGCTGAAGTAGTTTTCTCTGAGTCTACAAACAGATAATACCTCTGTTAGAAAAGAAAATATTCAGAACTTTGGTTTTTTTAGTTCCTACATGACTGCCAGCCTAAATTTTACATTTACTCTAAGACTCAATGCAAATGCCATAAAATTAATTATGCAAGTTGGATGTAGTTATTTTTTAATGTATCTAAGATTTTTCCATTCCAGTTCTGATCGCAGTTGTTCAGATGAAACAGCATCCTGTAAGATAGCTTTGGGCTGTAACAAATGGCAGCCTCTGTGAGACTATAGTGAGTAGTTTGATACAGAGCTGGAGTTGTCTGTATTTGTCATGGATAAGAAATGGGTTTCAATCTCATTAAAACTGAGGTGAATCTTTAGAGAGACCTCCAGTAGTGGGCTTAGGTTAGAGGCTTCAGTAAAGTGATATTTGATTAAGCTAGAAATGTCAAGCTATCAAAACTCTGGGTTAAGGAGGTGAAAGAAACTACCAGTGCAGTTTCTGTGTAGGGCTGGCTGTGTACCTGGAGTTCAGACTAAAACTTGGAACTCTGTATGTATTAGAGTTAATGATGGGAAGTCTGGTGCAGGAACAGTTACTATGTGATAGGATGCAAAGGGATATATAAATACAAGGAAATATAAGGATTTTTAAGAAAAAGGTAACTTGAAAAGACTTTAGTAAATCCTTTGCCTTGTGAAATGAAGCACATTTAGGTCCTCCTTCCCAGATAGTAGCAAAGCTTACTTAGCAAAGACTGCTAGTGACCAGAATCACAGAATTTTCTGGATTTTTTTTCATTTCATTTTCATTTTTTTTCATTTCATTTTCTGGTTTAATTTTCTTTGTAGTTAAAATATTTTCCCTAATATGAAAACTAAATCTCTGCTACTTTAAGTTAATTGCATTTTATCCTGCCTTCTGATGACCTGTAGGTGTCTACATACAGCAGTTCTTGCTTTTATTTAAATAAGACCCATGATCATTTTTATTGTTTTCCCACTGATTACTTCCTTTTTTTATTTTTTTTTAAGTAAGGAGTGGATCACATTGCTTAAAACTAGCCTCAGTTCAGTGCTTGAGACGACACAATTTCTGGCAGAGGAGAATAACTACAGTTTATGCTTTAGATATTTCCTTGGTGCTTTCTGCATTCTAGAATGAGACTTTTTGGGCATTACTATTTCATTACTTATGCATATTCATGTCATATACTGCTATTATATCTCCAGATGCACTATTTCTGCTTAGTCCTTTATTACACATTTTGGATGACAGCATTCAGTTTCTCCCAAGTGTGGCATTTTCACCTTATCTTTTATCCACTGAATACTACTGATTGCAGCGTGATTCACCAGTTTCTTAAACTCAGGTTGAAATATGAATTCAGCATCACCCAGGGATGTAATTAATTGTTCAAAATACTGATAAAACTTTTGCTCAGGATCCCATTTGGAATTCCTGAAAAATATCTCAGACCACTGTTTGATTAACAACTTTTTCAGCTAGCACCACCTTCATGATGATTTTACATAGACTGCTTTCCCCTAGGTCTCTGAAAACACTAAGGCGAGTTTATACAGGGTCTGAAGTTTCCCCTTCCTTGCACTGGGGCAGCTATCCCACCAAAGGAAGATGTTAGTCTTGTTGATGTGATTTACCTTGACAGCTCCACACTGACTGCTTCTTATCACTTCACAGTCTCTATGGTTTATACCAATTCTCTAATCCATTTTTTTTCATGACCTGTCTAATCTAATGTCCTCACTGAAGACAAGCTCTGTATTTCCCTTCTGCCTGGGGACTCACCATGCCTTCTTAGATTGCCAGTTCTTGCAGAATTGCCTTTGCCAGTGCTAGGGTAAACAAGGGCAGACCATCCCGGGCACACATCCTCTCAAACTGTCTGTGCATGGTCACTGTGGTCACCTGGAAACCAAAACAGGATATCCAACATTTTCATTATGTTCACTTTGCCAGCACAACGGGTAACAGGATGTTTAAGTCCCAAAGTGGATAAAGCCACATAGATTGATTTTGGCTGAAACCGAGCAGGTAACTATGGCAACAGGAAAAGAGAAGCACAAACTATTGCATCTACAAGCACTGCATGACCACATTCGCTGGCATTATTTCTCCTGACACTAGATTTAGAACAGAAGTTTCTCTTCTGTGAAATCATAAGCTCTCCCTATTGTTTTAATTAATTATCAGATGAAACTTTCCATTTTAAGCTTCTATCTCCCTCATCTTGATGGCTCACCCTCAGGAAGTTTCTCTCTCTCTCCTTAGGTGATTACAAGTGCTTTTGCATTTCAAAGGAGCTATGAACTCCACCACTTAAGGAAAAAAACAAACAAACAAACAACCAAAACAATTAAAAAACACAAGCTTCTGAAAACAAATGCTTTATCTGCGGGCTTATGTATCTCTTTTATTCTTAATTGTGCTGAAGATTGCTGGAGGCAAACAAGAAAGAAGGGAATAGGAATGTCTCAGCCAGGGGATTCTCTAGTAATTGTCCCTAGAGAAAATTCTGACTGTGCTTAATAATCAACCAGTCTAAATAAATAAAGGGATACAATAGCAATCGTTTGTAGAAGGAATAGTTTTTCCTTCCCACATCTTCAGACTGAAAAAAATCCAGTTTTCAAACTTTCTTTAAAAACAGAAGAGCAAATAATTAACACCAAAGCAGGCAATCATCCCTACCGGATTTGCCCTGATTTTCATGAGAGTATGTCTCTCCGTAACTTACCACAGTAAGTCTCTGTAACTTACCAAAGCGGAATGTGTCAACAGCAGCTATACCAAAATGTACTAATGTACTGTTACTTCTTGATTTTGAAGGTCCTGTTTTGAAATTAGTGATTCTGATAACACTTGTAGCCATTGTGGAACCATTGAAAAGCTCTATTAATTCTATCACAATGAGGAGAAGGGTCAAAAAATATTCCTTACCACAGTGAGTGCTTCTGGATATCCTTTATCTTGAAATATGCTCTACAATTGCTGCTCTTATGAGCCTGAGGATTCACTATTCTTGGACGTATATCAAAAACTCCTATGATTTCAGGGCACACTTGTGGGCAATATTCACCAGCAGCAAGTCTGGATATGCTCAATGGTGACTATCTGTGCACATAGATCATGGTAGGATAAGGGCCAATATCATCAATATCTGCCTTCTTTAATGCAAACTACTTCTTGCTCTCAATATATCTAACCAGAGAGAACCAGAATTCAGCAGAAGTAGCTCCTACATCCCAAATGAATGCAACAAAATACTAGTAGAGCCCATAAGTAACAAAGAGAGCTCCCCTTGCTGGAGCTGTTATCTCAGAAGCCTTTTTTTAACATGGCTCCAAATCTGAATCAGTCTTTAAAGCCTCTTGAAGCAAGCCAACCACACTTGTAGAAAATATACTTCTTAGGACAATTTTTTTGGTTTGTTTGGTTGTCTTTTTTTCTTTTTTCGTTTGATGCAGAACCAGGTTATTATCATTATCTAGAATATCCCTGGTTGGTTTTAAAATAGACATTTTTATAGGCATCTCCTAAATGGCTACTAGACATAAATGAAGAAAAGGAGTTCTCCCTGCACCATCCACCAGAGAATGCATTTGCTATGCAGACTCCCATCCCAGCTGCTGGATTTGCTTCTTTTTGCTAATAAGGAAGAATTTAAAAAAACACTGTCTCTTTTCCATACGGTCCTTTGGTTGCTTCACCAACTGTGTAGCAGTTGCAGTACTGAGGAACTTTATGTAAACATGTATCTTTCTCAATATACCTTTTTAATGAAAATTTTCTTAAAGCCTCAGTGTTTGACTTTTATTAGAATTGCAATAATCAAGCACAGAATTCAAACTCAGGTTATTAAAAGTTATAAATCAAGAGCACAAGCATTAAGGTAATCTAGCCTCTTTGACTTTAGCACCAAAATGTCATAATGCTACTGGATACTGAACATAAACACTCCTGAACATTGAAAGGTAGAGCTTTATATGCCTTTTGAATCAAGATAGATTATGAATTGTAGTTCTTTAGTGCCAGACAAGAGCTAAAATCTTTAGTGTGTCTGACCAATACAGATAAATGTTGATCTATATTCTGTGTGCAAGAGGCATAATTTGACAATTTACATTAATACATAATTTGTCAAAACAGGTCTTTGAAAGAGATTCAAATGTGAAACACTTTTGCCTGTAATCTTTGCTGAATTACCTCAGAACAGCTTCTGTAAAGAATGATTTACATATTCTTTACTTTCAATTTATAGAGCAGCCTTTCAGCTGTAATACTTGGACATTATTTTAAGTTAAGCCAATGACTTCCAAATGAAATTTAACAGGCTAGCAATTCTTTGAAGAGTAGGCAACTATTATCTTGGCATAGGGAAATTTTAAAGCTGTAATATTTCCTGTCTGGGAGATATGAGCACATTTTTCTCATTTGCTGAAAAGTCCATACAGAAAGAGTACATTTTCTGAGTAAAACAAGGACATAAGAAATTATCTGTTCTGTGTCTGTTTTACCACAGCATCACAAGCACCAGTCTCCAAATATCTCCAGCAGAAAATTTTCAACCCTCTTCTGCAAAGATACTTTTCTTCTGGCAAGAATTCCACAGTGGCAAGTCTGACCACAGGAACTCCAGAAGATTTACAGTAAACAGGAGCAGCAGTTGGAGGTCAGGGAACATACCCAAAGGCATAAAAAGTGGCTATAAAGACCTAACTTTAACAGTCTAAATCACTTCTGAGGTGTCAGTAGATTATTATCTATTTGTATTTCTGTTCTACCACCTTGAGGGAAATCAGAAAAGTCCGTGGAAGCCAGTGAAATGCATCAATAACATCTCTGCATTCAGGATTATGCATGTAATTACATGTGCAGGTGGGACCACCCTTTCCTATCTGTGGTAATAGGCATGAGGAATTTCCTTGTAATTGTCCTCTGAGCAGTAATAAGTTTGTTTTCTCAGGCTGTACAACATGGTTGAGAAAGATGGATGAAAAATTTTATAAACCTCTGTTAAAATTATATTTTCTGGCTAGTAATGTCACTAATAGCCAACAAATCGCCTACTAATTATTACCTACACCCATTGCTTAAAGGAAAGGAGTCTCTTCTGTATATTTTAAACTAATAATATAATAAAAATTTTATCTATTTTTTTCCACTTGACATTATGTACTATTTTTTTTAATATTCAGTATTTTCTCATTTAGAAACCTGAAAAAGCAAAAAGAACTGTGTGTGCCTATCAAAAAGGATGGTCTAACTTCCTAATTGATTGTGCCAGCAAATTAAAATAAGAATTGTTGTTTACTAACGCTTTCTTACTGTCCACAAGAGAAACATACAGCCTGAGCTCTAGTAGCCTGAGAGGGAATGTGTTCAGCAAAGGATCTCAGTGTCTCACCAAGAACAATGAAATTTGCAATATCAATTCAGCACACATTATTAGAAAGATTTGCTTAAATGATTAACTTCTAACCTCATCAAGGGCTCTAAAGGGAAAAGGAATGCAAGACAAAGGAGCTGCTGAAGTATTAAAACGAATAGCAATTACAAATGCAGTGAACAACATTTTGTATAAATATCACTTTTGCATAATTTTAAAGTTCCCAATTTAATCTTAATGTTCTTGAAGTTGTTAAGTGGTGAAATTTGAATATACAAGTCAAGGACTAAGTTCAAAATAGAAGCAACAAAGTTTAGTTGCAACAGTGAGCTTGTTCCTTCGGGGGAAAAAAACCATTTCACCTAGAGATGCTGAAGAAGACCCATGTCTTTCAACCAATAGCAGGTGCAAAACTTTAGACAGTCACACAGGAGAACTTTGAGCTATAAAACTGAAGAGAAAACCTCTTAAAAAGTGAAATTTTTTGCTCGGGTATGAACCACTAAGGTCAGGCCATTCAAAAGTTATGTACCACCTTTAAATTCCTTATCACTGTGTAACTAAATACAGATTGTTTCAAATTAATAGATCACACTATACCTGAGCTTTGTGCATGAATCAGTACAGAAAGATCTGAAAATTAATGTGCTGTTTATTAAATGACCTCCAATTTCAAATATGACCCTTATGGCAAGTTTCAAACTTCATAAATTATTTTATTATTGTCCACTACCAATGTAAGTTCAGCTTGCGCCACCTCAATCTGTAATAATTTCTTGATCTTGCTGTTAAAAGATACTTAATTACATGCAACAAAAATTAATTAAAATAATATTAAGGCACTAAAAGGTTATGCACTCCAACTTCTTGCTTGTATTTCCTACATCTATTTGTGCAGTCATAATTTGCCCACTCCATTAAAATGCCATTGCTTTGAGGCTGTGATTGGTTTTTACAGGTACCCTGGCTCATTCAGGATAGTTTGAATATCATTTCATTGCTTTTCTTTGTTCATCATGCAACCCTACTTCTTGTTTGCTGCATGCTACTTAAATACTTCTACGAGTACATAATTATGAATTTGATAATTAGCAGTTCTTAGCAGATCATGCATGGAGCATTTGCTCTTCAAAAATGAGTTTGACCTTGCTGGAATATGATTTTTGTGTGACATGTTCACATTTTCCTGAGAGGGGACTATAGCAAAATTACACTGACACCAAAAGTACACATTAAATTAGAAGGACCAATTTGAGATGCTTCAGGTCTGGCTTTTCAGGCAATATTTTATTTTATACACTAGAATTGCAGCTCTCGCTGACTGTATCTGCAGGTTTCCAGATAGTCTGCAAAATAACAACATAGTGGTGACCTGTCAAGGCCACCACTCAATAGTCTCATTATCATTATTTTTTCAATACCACCGTCAGATGTGTGTGGCAGAAACCAGGACTGAAACCAGTTTGAAGCATCTAGATGTAAAAATTAAAACATATCTGGCAACCCTCCATCTCGCTGACAACAGCCCTTCCATTTTCTGCAGCAATCCCGGCAGAGGTTCACTGGACAAAAATATCTTTGGGTATAAAACACCTGCTCAATATCTAAGAACTCACTTCATGCACCCTTGGGAAGTGCCATGCTAGCTTCTTCTAACTCTTGGAAGTTTGACTTTGTATGTGTTACTTCTAAAAACAGGAAATTACATGAAAAATGCAGTAAACTTTGGTAGATGGAAATTCCAACCCAAAAAATTACGGTCTTTTGCAGAATTTATTAAAAAATTTATGATCAGGCCTCAATTACAGAATAACTGCTAGCAAATAGGAGAGTGCCATTTCTGTGAAACATCACTCCTAGAAGATACAGTAAACTTTTGCCTATGGTTTGTCTTCTGTTTATTGACAACAAAAAAATATTGAAGATCAAAACCAGAGGTCAGTAGCTATGAGGGATTATGTCATAGGAATTTCCTGGTTTCTTCCAGACTGCCCCTCTGTAATTTGGGATCTTTGTGGTCTATCTGGCAGAAAGTAAAAAATGGAAAGAAGAAAGAAGGAACAATAGCAGGAGACATGTAAATCCAAGTTCAATACCTACATTCCCCCTTGCAGTGTATTTCAGAGTTAGGAGAAATCATTGCAGGGACTGCGCATCCCCCTAGCAGAGGGCAAGCTAAGCAAAGATTGGTAGAAACCAACAATATTTAACAAATTGACAGCAAAGTTTCATCCTTCAGGATGTTACAGTAAAATAAGTGTAAAAATTTAAAATTAATAGAAGCAATTTATTCCTTCTTTTCTATGCCAAAAACCTTTGTTCTGAAAAGCAGTGCTTTGTTCCTACTTTCTCCAAAACATCACCTTAAAGTAGGCATAAAAAAAAAAATACATGCAAGGAGACAAAATAATATGTAGAATAAGGATTTTTCTTTGTTGATCTTGTCAGGGAAAAAAAAGTAGATTCAGCAACACAAAGCTCTTTGTGAGCTTTAATTCATGTTTATAACATTTAACGTTTGAAATAAAAATAAGCACATTCTCTACACATAGATGAAAGAGGAAAAAACCTGCTTACAGCAGCATTGATGTAATTCACACCCTGAATTCCAGTAGTTTTTTGAGAAGTGTTGAGCAACTTATGAGCAACTGTTTCTGACAGCAAAGAGCTCCTTGCTTCACATTCTGAATTAAATGCTACGCAGTTTAAGCTTTTTTTTCTCAGAAATATACTGCATTATTCATAGCAAGTAAACTATAACATTGCTTTGTACATTCATTTTTTGGTCAATGCAGTCCTGTATTTAAATTTTATAATTGAGATTTAGGGTAGTTTTGTTATTTTTCCCACTCTTTTTTATTTTTAGCAGGAAGCAGAAGTTATCCTACTTCAATTAGAGATATGGATAACTTTATCGCTGAGTAGTTATGTTTGTAACATAGTGTAAAATTATTTCCCCTGTAGAGTAGTTGTCTGTGGCATGCTGCAACATTACATTTACTCATTCAAGATAATTAACTTACATTTAAAAAATACTAAACATACAATTCACTGTATAAAATGAAGTAAAAAATGCACAGATAAAAGCAGTGAGCAATTCTATTTCAGCAGACAGTGGTTTGTAGACTTATATTGGGCAAGAGCATTACAAAGGAAACATTGTTTCTGTTGAGCATGAATACCATGGAAGTGAATTTTATGATGTAATAGAATATATAGCAGCAGGGTGGGGGGCAATGATGCTACCTACATTCCATCTCTTTCCCTTTCCAGAACCTCTCACCTTTTGTTTTTTCATCCATGTCATCTGCTTCATTTCTACTTTCATCTTTTCAAAATTTAAGTATTTAAGAATTTGTTTTTCAAGTTCTGTCCCATGTTCATTGGCTCAGCCACATCTGCAAGCAATTGGCTGCTTACCTGAAGGAAGATGTCAATAATTACACTTCATCTGGAAGCACTTGACACATTATCAGAGATACTCTAGGAAAGCTCCACTGTAAGCAGGTCCAGAGGCAGCTTAAGCCCTCACTGAACTCTATTCTTTGGCCCTCTCCATGGCAAATTCCTCAAATCCTGGAAGATGGGTGCTCCACTACTTGATCTCATTTTCCTGAGAAAAAAACAACCTGGCATCTGAGATGTAAACCCTCATATCCTTACAGTCTGTTTCTCTAAACTGCTTAAATCCCCCTATACATTTAAACCAGAAATATTTCAGTGTAAATAATTATATATAATATAATTAATGTAATACATTATGCCTACATAATATTTCTTGTTATGTCTCTAGTGCTTCCCCTTAGCCATTAGGAAAAATCTCTCATTTTGTCTCTCAGAGAGGTCCAATGATAGATGCTGCTCACAGTTAAAATTAAATATTTGATGCACCAAAACACTGGAAACACATTTGAAAAGAGATTAGACATTGATTTTCCTGTGTACTCTTTGCTGTATTGTTGACTTTGGTTTTTACTTTGTTCTTCAGGTCTTCTTCAGAGTTACTGTTATCCTACTGGACACAGTAGCATAGTTTTGTGTGAAGATTAGCAGTTAGCTAAAAGAAACAACTAAAAATATGTTAGCAGAAAAATTTTTGGTTTTCCAATTTGATCAGTTCCACCCAAATGCCACACCCTGCTGGCTGTGCCCACCTGCTCTCCTAAATGCTGTGAATTTGTTGCATTTGTTCTCGATGGAAATAAAACCTGTACACCAATAGAGATCCTTCAGCAAATTCACACAGTTCACTTGATTTCCAGTTGTAATACATCTATCCACAGCATTGTCTTGTTAATATTAATGCCTCTGCATGCTGACAGCTGACATAAATGAGTTGCTAATGGAACAGTTAGTCATCAGATGCCAACTTTTCAATTTAAAGTGTTCACACAAGTTAAATGAGACAATAGCTGTTGTGAAATGCATGAAGTGGGATTAAATCTGTAGCTGAATATTGCCAGAAGTTCTGGTCATCTCAATTTCAAAAAGTGTCAGTGGAAAGAGAAAAGAACAGCAAAACCCAATAAGGATAATCAGAGGTGCAGAATGACTTCGCTACATGACAAGATTGAACAGGTTCTTCATCTAAGGAATTAAATAGCTGAGGGAGCATAAGATAACAGCATGGAAAATTGTAATTCACATGAAGAAGGGATATAAGAAATTACTATTGACCTCAAAGAGCTACAGGAGTTAGATGGTAATACAAGGTGACAGATTTAAGACAATCAGGAAGGGGAATTTTTTTCTGATTTGTGTAATCACACAGCAGAATTGATTTTCCCAGGTTGGTATGGATTTGAAAGCTCAGGGAAGTCCAAGTCAAGGAAGAGGTGTTTACTAATGTCCAGTAGTTTGTGACAGCAGCAAGACTAACATTTTTCTGGAGGCCTTCAGGAGCTTTACATAGTGGTAAGATCTCAAAGGTCCACAAACTGAGATTTTGGAACCTAGCAACATTTTTTTGGGTACCTTAAATAGGTCCAATAAGAGAAAATAATTGTACATAGCTGCCAACCTAGAGATGAGTCAACTGAACAGTATCAGCAGACTTGTGAAAATCTTCCATGCCCTTAGGAGAGAAATCTTTCTGTATGTCTAGGGAAGACACATGAATGAAGATGTGATGGAGACACTGATTTGCAACCAGAAAAGATGCCTCCAGCTCCTACTTTTACATGAACAAAAGATGTAGAGCAAAACTTTCTGCTGGGACATCCTTTTCTGTCTTTTTATGCTGCACATGTTGAGCATTCAGTCTCAGGCTTCGACCACTGGCCTTACTTTGCAAAAAGGAAAAAATCCAACTTCAGGGAGACAAGTCTTGAGTTCCAGGGACAGTTTCACTTGTGAATGCAAGGTACATTACATCTTCTGAACTTCAAGAGGCAGCTGGGCTGTTCAAGCAGACATAAACCCAAAGTCTTCAAACCTGTCACTGCACCATCCAGTTATATTAGCAACACTGAATATGATGTTCTTTATTTACATAATCTTTTTTTTGGAGATACGGATTACAGTGAATACTCTTTAAAATTATCTGGGTCAGTTCCTCTGTAATTACAAAGGCTATGGGAAGAACTAGTACGAATCATCAGCCTCTTTTCTTCTTTTTCTGAGGGCTCATTTATACTTTTGGCAATATTGTTTCTACAGAAACTTTAATAAACTCTGATTTGGCTTAATAGCTCCTCCGAAGTTTAGCTAACCCTTTATTGAAAAAGTCTCCTGTGCCACGGGAAATTGAGTAAGCATCCTGAGAGTTTACACCTGGGGAAGCTGAAGACAGTGTATCAATTGCAGTAGCATTATTCAATGTTTATTTTAAGAATAGAAATAACAGTTTTCAGATGATTCCAAATAATTTCTGGTTAAAATATTTAAAATGATGATATTTTCATGATTTTTCTAGCACATGTAGGTGAGCATGACCATGAAATGTAAAATAAGAAACAAGCAATGGTATTGCCAAGAATAACTTCAACAAACATGCACTTAGAGGCTAGAAGTACTTTAATTTTTTTTTTTTAATTTTTAACATGAAGAACTGTGCTCTTAATTTGCATGTTTAAACATGACATATATATATATATATATGTATTGGTCTTATTATCAGCCAAAAGTCTTCTTTGTGGGTCCTTTGACTTGCAATTCAGCACTATACCTTTTAAGCATTATATCCATCTGTATCATCTGTCTTCTGCCGTCTTCATTCTAATCCTAATTTACACAAGTTTCACTGCTGCTAACAAGCCACATGAGGTAGTTAAAAATGAATAAACCAATAAAAGCTCCCACAAGGACACAAGAAATAGCTAAGTAGCCATCATCAAGCCCTGAAATAACTGTAACAACACACTGAGCTATAACCAACCATATGAGCAAATAAAAAATTATTCAGCCATGAGGGAAAAGTAAATATTTTGTTTACAAAACCAATGTAATAAGGCAGGATTAAGATGTAAATCCTGGGAAAGAGAGGGAGAAAGAACCACAGTGACCACTAACTGAGAATTAACACCAGAACATGATAGTCATCTGGACCATAACCCTGTACTTCAGTAACTTTGCAATACCAAATTGAGCATCTGTGTACAGACACCTCATCCTAAAATAGTTGGGTTCTGACTCTTCTTTTGGTGATATCTTACCCTCAAACCGAGGACTCCGGAGAAAACACTAGTAATTTCATTTTGGTGTCTTTTTGTGATCAACATGGAAATAAACATTATTTTTCTAATGGATAATGTGTTTTAGGTGCTCAGATACTGATTATTACATTGACAAAGCTGATCATGTCTTCAGTGTCATAATGACACTGGAGAACAGTGAGAGCTAAAGAAATTGTGCACTCAAAGGTAAGTGGATATGTCAGATTGTCCCATGGAGAAATTATATTTCAGGAAATGCAGGTTGTGATACTTTCTCATTTCATGTCCTGGTATCTTCCATGGAGGAAAGAAGAGGAGAGTAAAATGAAAATTTTCTTGAATATTATCGTCCAAATAATGTATTTTTTTCCCTTTCTAGATTTCTTTCTATTAGTCTTGCAAATATGGACCTCTTTAATGGGAGTATATTTGACATAGTACAGTACCAACATTCAGTATATTTAGATGATCTAAATAGGTGAGGAATGTCAAAATTTTATATTTTAGATATGAAGAATTCCCATTCATCTGCAATATTAGAGGCTTGATTCTTCACTCCCTTATTGAGTGGAATCTCATTATGGAAATAGAGTTCTAAATTTCAGATGATCTGTGCAAATATAAAGGTACAGTCTGCTCAAGACTCCTACAAAACAAAACTTAGGTCTAGCTGACCATGAAAGTTTTCAGTACTAGTGACCAGAAAATTGTATCAACTGGAGATTTTGAAATAAAATTTTCTCTTCCTTATTTCATATTAAGACCCTTCCTTTTGTTTTTTCTCATTAATTAAAGACAAGGTTTGAAATTCTAAAATTATGCTGAAAACGACCATTCTATTCCACAAATGGAATTTTGAATATTAGGTTTATTCAGACTGAACAAAGCATTTTAAAAAACTTTAACTATCTGTCTATATCTGAAGAGTATTAAGATTAGTGAGCTTCAGAACCCTGTGCCTATATGTCATTACAGCTGTTTTTATCAGTTAAATTCATGATCTCATAACAGATGACACAGGAATTGTTCAACAAAGCTTTTAAAAACTTAAAACTGTGAAGGTTGCTCCTAATTGTATGACATTAATTGTCTTCATTCATTCATTCATTCATTCATTCATTCATTCTTTTCTGACTGAATCCAAATACTTTACAGTTCTTTCACAGCATCACTATATGAAAAATACGTTTCCATATCTGGCTACTTGCTTTCTCACTATTTGCATGATAGTCTTTTGGGTTGGTTTTTTTTTTTTTTTTTCCCCAGAACTCCCATGTTTTTATGATGTAGAATAATTTTTTTAAATCTATATATATAATAGAGAAAACTCTTCCAATTCTTACAGTACCAGAAGGTGCAATTTCTCTGCCACTGTACATTTAGAAAAAATTAATAATTGTTGGCTTATATAACATCTAGTTAGTGATATGCTGACATAAAATTAATGCTGTAAAATATCCATGTACCATCTTTACAGATTAGTATATAATCTTTCTGTTTTCCAGGAGATGAGAGCATTTTCAGAAGGGAAAATAAACATGCATTCTTTAGAAATCTACGTTTTCTGGAACATCAGTGAAAGGGTTAAGTTTTCAGATGTTCTTGGTATATATAAGAAAAAAACAATTTACCTCAAAATGTACATTTTTCCAGTGTTACCTCTTAAGAATTGTCTGTTGCTTTGATGTACTCACTGATAATACATTTTTTTCTATATTTATAATCTCTTAGGCCTGTAAATGGATCAGGAGTCTTTTTTTCAAAGAAAGCCTAAGAGTTGTTTCAAGCAGCTATGCACTAATGAGCAGCAGTTGTTACCTATGTTAGTCAACAAAATTAATCTGAATAATCTTTAATTTTTCTATTAGACAATTTCTCTATCTCAATGAACATGTGAGTGGATTAGGCTTTTGACCATCTAAGCCCTGCTGAGAAAGAACACCCCTTGAGAGTGGTCTATATCTACTATTTTCTGATGCTGAGAGAGAAATCCCCATGTGCTTGGAGGAAATCTGGACAAGGATGTTTTGAACAAGATTTAACAAAGAAATAGTCTATGCTTGGAAGATTTGGCAGACTCTCCAAGCTTTCTTCCTTCTGCATTTGAGCAGCTCTGTGATGTTCCCAGGTTAGACAGAGCCCAGACCAGAGAACAGCCCCATGTCTGCTCCCAAAAGTGGGCTCTTTCTGAAGCCAAATTCAAGCCAGCCTTGGTCCATCAAACCCATTCCAGCACACTGATTAAGCAGATCCCTTGAACCCTAAATCTGCAAAACTTTCTATAAGGCACTGAACAAATTTTTCCTCCTAAACCTTCTGAGACTTGCTCTTCTTTTCATGACTTATGAAAAATAAATGAATTTCAAAATTAGATGACTAATAACCACAGCAGGTCAAAAGGTGACCTGAGGAAATGTCCCATTTGTATTGGCTATTTAAGCTAGCTGGCAGTACAGATACTTCACAGCTAAGAGGCTGTTTTTCTTTCCAGAATGAGAAATAATAAACCCCACTCTTTCATCGGATGTTCTCTGAGTCAGATTCTTTCCACTGAGTTCTAATCTTCCCCCTCCTGGAATAACAAATATCAGCCACCTCTCACTGCTCAGCAGAGGTACTATATTTAATTTGAAAGGATTTTTTTCACTTTCTAACTTTCTTTCTGTCCTGTGCAGATGAAAATTGCTGTATGAATGCAAATTTCATTCATTTATTCAACCATTTATCGAGCTCCAGCTTTTGATAAATATGATAAAACTTGTTTCAGGGACAGCAGAGAGGCTGACTGATTCCATTTGAGATTTAATGGTTACTAAGGACTTCATGCAAAATTCTGCAGGAGTAAACCCCTCAATAGAAAGAAGGCACATCACTGCCAGTTCCAATTATATTTTAACACTAGACAATGTTTTTTTGCTCTGGTATTTTACAAAAGATCAGATTTTCATTTATGAATCAAAAAAATATGTTTGTTTTTACATCCGCAGTGGGGTTTAGTCACAAAGAAACCTTTATTTCCGTATCTTTTAATAAACAGACCAATTGCAATCTGTTTTCCCCATTCAAAAAGCCATTTTCTTGTTTCATGGAAGTATCTATTAGTCAGTTTTCCTTTTAGTTTCATCCTTTTAGCACAAAGCATTTCAGGAATGTCCATTATATAACCCTTGGAAATTTTCTTAAATGTCTCTATCCTGTTAAATCATCACACTAGAAGATTCTTTTACTCTGGTTTTGAAAGCTTTCCCTTGCATAGCCTCCAAACAAGACAAAAGCATTCTGATGGATGGATGATTAAAGGGCAGCAAGACAGGATGCTCTTGCACTACTGTAAAGCTGCAGAAGTATAGCTGATGTGGTGCTTTTTTTAGAGGTAGTGAAATGTTACTTCAGACTAAAAAATACCTGATCCCCATTTAAGCAGAAGGACAGGCATTGTTGTAGCACTTTTTTCCATGGGAATGGCCACCAGCTGAAACAAGCCTTTCAATTTCCAGGGAGAAAACAGAAAATATGCAGATTAAAAAACATCAGGATATTTTCAAAGAGTAAGGGTGTCCAAACTCTACAACAGTCTAATAAGGAGAAATTTTTAAGTTCTCACTCCAGAACTTTTTAAAAGTGGGTTGGAAAAACATCTTTGCTGGACAGACCAGTGTGCCTGCCTTTGCACAGACTGAATGAGGTGAATGAACTCTCAGGATCACATCTGTTTGTACGTCTCATGATTTCTGTGCAAGTGTCACGCTGCTCATTCGTTTATGAGCTCAGCCAAGTAATCAATCACATATTTGAAATATTGGTTTTATGCAATGTTTTCTTCAGATATGTTATAAGGCTTCATAGTTCAAAGCTAAATGAAATATGACACATACCTACCCAGTATTTTTTTCAGAAAATGACTAAAAATTAATCTTTTCTTATTCCCCAGCAGAGACATAGATGAATGACTTGAAATAAATTTATATGAGGGTATGTCAGCTAAGTACCCAAAATAAAAAATAATGTTAGAAGAAAATTTCACATCTTCACAGAAAGAGATTTTCAGGTAAGTAAAATGTGTAGGAACATGAGTCACTTTCCACAGTGTGTGGAAGAAAACGATTGTCCCTTTTGGAAGTATAAACAAGAAGTCAGGACACAAAAATTCTATTTCTGATTTATTTCAGTAACCTTTAGAAAATAGCCTAAAATTAAGTCAGCTTAATTTATCTTGTCTAGATGAGCAAGGAAAGTGTAGAAATAAAATAATATGACATGATGATCTCAGAATTCTGCTGTGTTTAGAGGAAACATAAGTGTTAAAATAAGTGGAAAGTTCTCCTTTCTTATCTTTATTGATTTCACCTATTAGTAGGCTCAGCCTGATATCAGTTATCAGGCTCTGCTTGATTCAACTATTCAATTTCAAAACCTTTTTATTTCTATCCACAAGAGAAAAACATTCATGGAAAATTCTGTCTCTACTCAAATAGAGGGCAATTTGCTTCACTGTGCATGCAAACAACCCCACAAGTTTTCAAAGAATACTGACATTCTGATCTCAGTATATCAGCTACAGATAAGACAAGTATCCATAGCACCTATGTCTTAATTTGTCTTGTAGCTCAAGTACTCCACTTGGCATTGCCACTGCTTCAATTTTTTTCAGCATCACATTATTTGTTTGAATGTGTTCTGTTTTATTATAAGATTCCTTCTTATACTTTAAAAGATCAGACCAGATAGTGTTAGTCTGTTGGAAAGGCTCATTTCTATGAAAGTAAAGAGAACCAGCTTTCCTTATGTCACTTAATAAATATTTAATCATAATCCTTCAGAAAAGTAATATGCATACCAAAGAGGCCTAATTTGAGTAGTGGGGATTTTCTGTCTCTTAATTCTATTGACTTCAACTTCTGAGGACTATTAACCAGCTTTCTTTAAGGAACGTGATGTTTCTTATGTCTGCTTCACTGAAGTTATGCCTGTCTTTGTATATTAAAAAGCTATTTCCAATGTTAATATAGTAATTTCTTCACAGAAAGCATCTCTGCATTCATTAGCATCTCTGAGACTCTCCTCCAAGACAGATTTCCAGAACCTTGCTCTAAAACACTAATTGGTGTTAAAGCTGTGAAAGACAAAATTTTAAAACACAAATTATTCATTTTCAGATATTTCTGTTAACCTCATCTAAAACTCTATATACTCACCTATAAAGCTAAGGCACACGCTGTGGCTAGCACAGGCTTTTCCAATGAGAATTCTTCTTGTGTTTTATAAATAAAGATAAAGTTTGGATGTTATTGGAACAGTGTCCCAGAACTTGGACAGTGCAGGCCTGGCCAATCAGGCCTGGGGGAAGGCTTCTGACTGACCAATCTGGGTGACTTTTGAGAACTCTATATATGTGATGAAATCAAAACAATAAAGGTCATTCCTTCTTGCCACTGAGAACTAGTGCCTTCATTACTCTGCTAGCTGCTCAACAGTGACAACACTGTAAACCAAGAACCTGTAACTTCAGGTCTCAGCTGGAAAGGAAATAGGGTTTTATGAGCTCTTTATGATTCTGGCCCCTGTGTCTGCATTCCCATCCCTGTTCAGTTTGAGTGCTGTGATTTTCTCTGTCTTTTCTCCCTGTTTTACCTTACAACATTTTGGTAAGCAACACAGCTTCCCAGTCTACAGATTAATGTGGTTGAATAAGAATTTCTTGTTAAAGTTCCTTTAGAGCAATCCATTGTTATAACAGTTACTTGTTTTACCACAATAATATTTTAAAAATAAACAATGGCATTCAAGGTCAAGTCACATAATCTTACATCTTAGTTGCCTCACTGTGAACTGATCCTCTCTACTTTGAAGAAAAGTTTTACAGCTAATATGGACTTTCTTTTGCTCTGATTATGCTGATGAATTGCCTCCCCACAAGTTTTGCATTGACAGTCAGTGCCACCATCAGAAATGGGTGTGCTGTAGCCTGCAGTGCCTCCCTGTAAGAGCAGCCCTCTCTTTAGCTTGAATCATCATGCAAAAACAAGTTACAGGAGTTCAGGTTATGGAGAGAAACCTCCGTATCTTGCCTACCAGGGAAGCCAATATGAAATACAATATCCCAGTCATAACAAGGGATATGAGGAATGAGCACAATTGTGAAAACTAATCTAAAATCAGTTAGAAGTAATTGTGAGGGATGGTTAAGGGCCCACCAGAACACTGTAGTCATGGAAGGGTTTTATTCTTTACCCTGGTTTCAGTATAGCTCTGAATATGCCTAGCAGGTATGCAGTCATTACTAGCCAGGGAAACACCATCTATGGACATAAGTCTAACCTGTTATGGCTCAGACACAAGAGTCAAGTGATTAAGAAAACAGAAAACAGGCTTGAAAGCTGGACAGCAAGTCCATATGGAGGTCATCCCCATCCATTTTCATAACTTCAAAGATGTCACTTAGAAAGTTCTGCTATAGCTAAAAAAAAATACAATTCTCAGAAAATAAACATCTTATGTTCAGGTTTCACAGCTATCCTAAGTACAAGAATGAACTCCATTATGAAAGAATTAGTTTCTTTCTTTGTATTTGTCAGACTGACATATTTTTACCATAATATTTGCCTTCATTTTATCCTCTATTGATTTCAATTAAGTTCTCACCAGGTTTGCATCTCCAGCTGAGGGTTTTTTCCCCCTAGTTCATCTGGTTTTTAGACTGTTCCTAAAGCTTTCAAATCCAGTGAAAACCCTAGAGAGCAACAACAAAAGATTGGCAGTATGCTAGGAAATAAACTACCTGTAATCTGTCACTGTGAAATTCCTTTAAATTCTCTTGCTTCACAGATGAGCAACAGAGCATCAAAAAACTATTAAATGATTCTCATTAAATGTTTTAAATTTAAAATTGTTTTGAAGGGTTGATTAAAAACTGTGTTCTTCTCTAGGAGGGTGACAGAGGGAAAATATCATCTTATGGCTAAAGAACTCTTCTGAACTACCAGGGATGTGTGCATGGTTAGCTTTTGCCAAAGACTTTCTATGAGATCCTGAGGAAGAATACTTCTTGGCCCTTCTCCTTTCTGCAAATGTATGACAAGGCCTGTCTTGTTTCCAATGGTTTAGTAAAAATAGATTTATTAGGACAATGTTGGTGAATGCCAGGAGAGGCCTGAAAACACAAAACTGTCCAGCTGTGCTCATTTATATGGCTGCTTTTTAAAAAAGCAGAAATACTAATGGCATCAATAAATTCAAAATCTTTTCTTATATAATTTACATCTACTTTCAAAATAGAAGAGGTTGTTTCTTTTTTCACTTTTGTTTGTTTTATTTTAAAATTACATAATCTGAAGCATTAATACCACTGCAGAAATCTTGAAAAATAATGATGTTCAACCATAGTAAAAGGAATTAAGATGGAAGTTTCATAATTATCCCATCTTAGTACCTGCTACTACACCAACTGCATATTTAGGTCCAATAACTCTCATGCCAAATGTGAAAGCTAAATAACATCTTTAACTGGGAGAAAACTCCTAAAGGAGAGAACTGGGAAGAGTCCTGTTAAAAGAAAACAAAAGATCAAAAAGAAGGCTGTTTGAATAGCCCAGAGAAATGGTCAGAGCAGATGACTTATTTGGTTAGGTAAATTCTGTACATCTTGAAGTCAGAAGGAGCTGAAGTGTTTTATGCAAAATCACGCAGAATGACCAATGTGAAATACAGTTTAGAGCTGCATACAACTGCACATATTCCAATGCCTCTTACAACATTCAGCCTAGAATATCTGCATGTGCTATTCATGACCACTGTTAGCACTTACAAATATTAAAATGAAAAGTCTTTGTAAATAAATAAATGAACAAAAAGATTAAAACATCGGGGCTTCTTATGTATACCTCTCTGTTGTTCCACTCTAAAATTCCAGCTTCTGTAGACGTTTTCAGATGCATAACTTTTTCAAATATGAACTGAAAAGCTTACTATGGCAACTTGGATCAGCGCAATATTGCTCTTGAAAATGAGCCTGCAAGGGAAATGATTTTCTGAAGAAAAATAATTTAAATGTAATGAAGACTCCTAAAAAAAATTCCTTTTCTCATTCCCTGCAACACGTACTCTCTAAAGGGCAAAGTTTTTGCTATTATGAACAACTTTTAATTTGTATGTGTGTTCTGCTAGCCGTTGCCCAGGGTGATCATTAGCGTTTTGGTTCTTTTAACTACAGTCTCAAAGGTTTGCACACAGTTTCCTTCTGGCACAAGATTTCAGTGTACAGCATCTCAATTATAGGGCTTTGAAAAGCTGCTAAGAATTGGTGTGGGGGGGAAGACATTGAACTTCAGAGTTACTGCTGTCTCAGCAGTATTTTCAGTTTACCTATTATAAATCCCAATATTCACATGTATGCAGACAGGAAAGCTGCACAAGGGATTTTCCCTGACATATTCCAAGTTCAGTGAGAGCTGTGCAAGCTATGGTTAACAGCCTACTGGTGTTTCAGGAATTCTCTCCATTTTCTTTATTCTAGCTATGAGCCACTGACTGATTTATCACATTTACCCCTTGTATAATGTGAAACTGCATAAAAGTAATTTCATAATTTTATGAAATATTAATGAAAGCAAGAACAAGCAGGCAAGAGCCATTGATTTATAGTCAAAACCTGCTGCAGTTTGCAGAAGTGTAAGTGCTCCTTTTGAATCTTGAACACCCTATGAATGCTGAATTAGCTAAAGTGTTTCAGTTATCTGAAAATATAGAAAGGACATATGAGCTCTAATCTCATTTTGCTGAAAAATACTTCACTTGTATCAAAGTTTCTTTCTACAAAGTACAAGGAAAGATAAATAATGTGTATCTATGTCCTTTTCAAGTTTAAAATTTTAAGTTCCTTTGTAGTTCTCAAATGCTGCATATCTTAGAAGAACCATGAAGTACTGACTGGAAGTTCATTAACTGAATTTGTAAGTAAATCAGGTCTGGCAGAGCTGGCATTTTCTTGAAACTAGGAGATTAAGTAGGAAGTAATCACTAAAACGCAAGATTACAAAGAATTATGTAGAAAAAGTATATTGCCTATCTTAAGTACTCACTGAAATTTTTTAAGGAACTTATTTGATATTCTGCTTCTACTTGACGATGTGTTGTTTTGAAATGCGTGAAATTTCTCTTCTTCTAAAATACTAGGCATGTTGTCACCCTGCTTTTTTAACCAGGACTTTGAAGTGTGGTCAAACTCTGTCATCATCCCTTGATGGATGGAGCAGGATTGTTCATAACAAATTATGGCAATGACTTTCTATCCCAGTATTTTAATAAATATTAAACCCCATGAAATCACTTCCATAGAATCATAGAATGATTTGGGTTAGAAGGGATCTTTGAAGATCACCTAGTTCCGGTTACCTTGCCATAGAGGCAAGGACATCCTTCACCAGACCCATTTGCTTGAAGCCCCATCCAGCCAGGCCTTGAAGACCTCCACAGATGGGGGATCTGCAACTTCTCTGGACAACCTGTTCCAGTGCCTCACCACCCTCAGAGTAACAATTTTTTTTTTTTTTTTAATATTCAGTCTAAATTTACCCTTCTTTGGCTGAAATCCACTGCCCCTTGTCCTGTTACAGGCCCTGGTAAAAAGTCATTCTCCATCTGTCTTATAAACCCCCTTTAATTATTGAAGAGTATCAATAAGATGCCCTTTTATCATTTTCCTGGCTCTCCTCTGTATTCATTCCAAAGGGTCCATGGCTTTCCAAGAAAGGATGTAGTACTCCAGCTGGGGTTTTGTAGGATTACAGTAGAGGAGAAGAATCACTGTGGTGGTTTTTATTGGCCCAAAACATCAGTGAAGTGTTTTTAACATCTAGGAGAAATTTGGACCCCTCAGAAGCTGTTCTAGTAGGCCTAGGGAGGTGTCTGAGGGGTGGGGTGTGGCACAAAGATGGCTCCTGTGTGTCCTGAGTGAAAGTTCTGGAAGTTTTTACATCAAGTCCAGCAGAGCCAATCTCTGATGGCTCTGAAAGTGATGGACATGCTGACGGCCAAGTTTGGGCCAATTGGAGGTGCTAGTTACGCCTCTGTGAAAACACATTTAAGAAAAATTCAAAACAAAGCAGGTGCGCACTTCTTTCACTTTGTAGTTGGAGGAGGAGGAGGTGGAGGTGAAAATATGTGAGGGAGAACAGCATGGAGATTGCCAAGGTCAGTGAAGAAGTGGGGAGAAAGAGGTGCTCCAGTGCTTCCGGCACCGGAGCTGAAACTTTCTGCTAGCCGTGGTGGAAGCTATGGGGGGAGCAAGAAGTTTGTCCTGCAGCCCATGGAGTCCATAAGGATGCAGAAATTCACCCACAGCCCACGCCAGAGGAGCAGGTGGATGCCTGGAAAAGACTGTGAACCAGTGGGAGTCTCATCTAAGAGTTAAAACTGCAAAGGCCTTGCAAGGGAGAGAAAGGCCTTGCTCCTGAGATGAAGCAGCCTGGCCTCGGCTTGGGAGAGTCTGCGCAGCTCCCTATGGACAACAAGACTCATGTTGCAGCAGAATTTTGGGCGGGATGTTGCTCATAAGATTGGACCCACGCCAAAGAAGTTCCCAGAGGACTGTCTCTCGTGAGAGGGACCCCTGGTTAAGTAGAGAACCTCTTTTCCTGATTGGACTGACCAGAGGACCCCTCAACCTGCCCCCTGTCTGTGTTGCTGGTTTGGAAAGAGGGAAGGGGGGGGGTGAGTGCAGAGACTGCTTCTTAAGAGGGTGGGGGTGAGAGCAGAAAACTGTCTGGAGAGAGAGAGAGAAACAAGTAGAGATAAAGAGTATTTGTAGTAGAAGAATTGTAGTGATGAATAAATTTGAGATTCTGCTCTGTGGACTGAAAAGAGACCCCACACCCTGCCCCCCCCACCTGGCTTGTGGATTGTAAAGGAGGAAAGGGGGTGAATACTAGAGGTTCGTAAGAGGGAGGGGGGAGTGAACAAAATAATGTATGAATAGTTTATTTTTGCCTTGCATTTATCCTCCAATTCTGTTAGGTAATTAAATCACCTTTTTTGCAACTTTAAGCTTGAAGCCTGTTTGCCCTTTTTTCGTGCGTCCTCCTGGCAAGGTCCTGTCTCAAACCCATGACGATCACTTAACTTGAAATGCTGGCCACTTGAAATGCTAAGTTATGTAACTTAGGATACAATTGCTTTTCTGGGCTGCCAGCACAAATTGCCAGTTCAATTTTTCATCCATCAATATCCTTAAGTCCTTCTCTGCAGGGATGCACCCAATCCATTCATTGGTCAGTCTGTCTGATACTGGTGATTTCATCAACCCTGCTGCAGCACCTTGCACTTGGTGCTGCTGGCCTTCAAGAAATTCACACTAACCCACTTCTCAAGCCTGTCAGGATCCCTCTGGATGGCATACCTTCCCTCGTGTGATGGCTTTGCACCTTCTCCAAACTTGCTGAGGGTGTACTCAATCCCACTGCCTATCTCAATACTAAAGATATCGAACCAGTCCTGTATGGACAGTGACATATGGAAAGTCCTCTCCCTGAAGGACAGCACTTGTTACTGATCTTCTTTGGGCACTGAGCCATTGACTACAACTCTTTGGATGCTGCCATTCATCCAGTTCCTAGTACTCCATCCATTAAATCCATACCTCTCCAATTTAGCAAAAAAGATGTTCTGTGGAATGGTTTCAAAGGCCCTAAAGAAGTCACAGTAGAGGACATCAGTTTCTCTTGCCTTATTCACCAATCCAGCCACTCTGCCATAAGTCCCCAGATTAGGCAGGCACGATGTTCCTCTTTAAAAAGCCATGTTAGCTGTCTTTTATCACCTCCCTGTCATCCATATGCCTTGACATAGCTTCCAAGAACATCTGTTCGGTGATCTTAGAGGCACACATCTGAGTCTGGCTAGTTGGTATTTTCCAGTTTTGTAAAATTGTCTCCCTCAGGAAACTAAAATTCATTTCTAACTCTACAACCTTTTTAAGCTTCCAAAATCATCCTGGACAGGCACAATTGTAAGAAATAGTGACTATATTTCAGCATATCTGTATCATGACATGGAAAAGACAACAGCAGCCCATGTATTTTCCTTTGTTAAGTCTCCTTTACATATCTTGAAAGCTGACACATCTTGACACAGACCTCAACCTCCTAGAGCCTTTCACAAAATAACAAACTAACTTTTAAAATGTTTCACCTTTTTTTTTTTAGTGCAATACCTCAAACTGTAAATTTCAAAGCTTTAAGGGCTCTCTTGTGTGTCCATGTAGGAGATTAAAGTTCTTTCAAACTGGTTGCTAAGAGGAAAAAAGTAAAAAAAGGGCAAGTTAATTTCTGTTGTGAATCACCAGTTACATGGATAGCCTAGTATCTTCAAAAGTAAGGCATGTTGTTTTATATGTTTATATATATATGTGTGTAATACATAGAAATTTTGACTTAATATTTTTTACCATCACAATTTGCCTCAAAATGTAATTATTATATGAAACTAGTGTATCAAGAGACTTATTAAGGCATGTTTTGTGTGGAGTGCCTTTACATACATATGCTAAGGCATATGAAAGATCTACCTAATACATCAAAACACATGCATTTTTTCCTTTAGTTGTAGCCTCAAATGGCTGATTATAAAAATGTCACATCTTCATTTTGTCCTTCATTATCTGCCTTTCCTTGTATGATTGTGATCTCTGCTTCATTAAGGTCAGAGTGTTTTGTACACAATAGTCAGTTATATTCACTGCAAGGATTCCTTCTCTTAGGATAGTCTGACCTTCAGTGACTGAGAACCAAGAGAGAAATTAATTAACTCAAATGCTGCAAGACCCTTTATTAAGATTCTGGTAATAAATAGCTAAGAAGCTAAGCAGAATTTAGTCTTTCTTCAAACTAAGATGAAGCCCACAGGGACTCTGACTGGCTGCGGGAGGAACCAGCTTCAGTGCTAGAAAATTTTACAAAAGCACCACAGTTAAGAAGTAAGCCTTCATATCTCCACTTCCTCAGTTTCTCACCTGCTGCCCAGGTATGTAATGGCTCTCTGCAGGTGTCTAAGTCTCGCAGTGAAATGAATCCATGCTATCAAAAGGTATCTTTGTCTTATTTACTCTTTCAGCTATTTTTTTTATGCTAATAGTCTCACTAAATAAAAAATCTAAATTGCCAAGTGTTCTGTTTTTAACACCAGATAAAACTAAAATCAAAATAAGCCACTCCCCTTCCCCTGCCTTCCCAGTAAGGGAGAGACAAAAGCAGAGATTATGTGTTGAGATAACCATTCACTAAAAGCACAAAGCAATGGAATAAGACACACACAATGACAATGGCAACATTAATAGCAAAAGTATAGAAACAGAGGTGTTCAGCACTGCTGTCAATCCATGCCTTTGACGCTGCCCTCTTAAGCACCATGTCCAGTAGCTATGTTCCAGGGAAACTGGGAGGGGAAGTGGTGGTGGTGTCAGGGTGAGGTCAGGTCCTTTTACAGGGATTGCGCTCGTTTTCATCCCAAAACTGCATTCCCCAGCAATCATCTGCATGGTATAGAAAAGCCATTACTCATTTAAGATGTCCAAGCAAAGGTGTTTTCTTTCTTCATCTGTTTATTGTTCAGTGCAAGTTGAAGAAGGATAGTTTTCAAGTAGAAAAGAGCTGCATAAAGCTTCTCTGCAGAACTGCATTATATTTGACAAATCCAAGAAACATGAAGTTGACTTTCCTTTAGCCACTGTTAGGTAATTACACAACTAGGGTTCACTTTTGCTGGTTCATATAGCCTGCTCCAAAGGATCAGTAAAAGATGGCATGTGTACTGAGATTTTCTGGGAAGTATTAATCTGCTTTCTGTTGCAGACTTGTTGAGGTCTGAATGACGCAGTTCAAGTAGCTGGATAGAAGGCGGGAGCCTAAAGGGTAAAAACATTAAACTGAAGTGTACATTTTTCCACAGTGCTCTCAGCAAGAAATACAGTGTCCAGGGAAATAACCAAAGGAAAAGTTTTTTTCAGTGAAAATTGCCAGAGGATACAAAAAGCCCTGAACCTACTGCAGACAGGCAGACATTTGGGGGATAGGCTTGCCCTGCCATTAGAAGAAAGTTTTGCAAGGAGAGTCCAAGGCATTTCAGTTGCCAGTGTGTTGTGGTTTAACCACAGCTGGCAACTAAGCACCTTGCAGCCACTCACTCCCCTATCTCCCCAGGTGGGACAGGGGACAAAATCAGGGGGAAAAAAAACCAATAAACTCATGGGTTGAGACAAGAACGGTTTAATAATTGAAGTAAAATAATAGCAATTAGATGATGATGATTGATGATTATGATAATAATTATTATTATTTAAATAGGAGAGTAGGAGAGAGAGAGACAAAACACAAGAACAAGTGATGCACCACAGAATTGCTCATCAGATGCTGAGAGGTACCAACCTTGTCCCTGAGCTATGATCAGACCCTGTTCTGAGTAACTCACCCCAGTTCATATACTTAACATGACATTCTGTGATGTGGAATATTGACTTGGCAAGTTCAGATCAACTGTCCTGGCTGTGCTTCTTCCCAGTGTCTTGTGCACCTGCTCGCTGGAAGAGCAAGGAAAACTGAGCATTTCTTGGCTCAGGGTAAGCATTACTCAGCAACAACCCAAACATCAGTGTGTCATCAATATAATTCTCATAGTGAATCCAAAACAAAGCACTGTACTTAGAAGAAAATGAACTCTATCCCAGCCAAAACTAGTACTCAGGGTCAAGGGTGAACTCCTCTCACCTCCCTCAACAGAGATTAGAGAAGAGAATCAAAATGTCCTTTGGTGGTATACAGTGGCTGTGTCTTCTCCTCATTCTGCACTCCTCTTTGGCACAACCAGGTTTCTTCTAAATAAATCAAACTCTTCAAAACGTTGCTATAAATCTAGAAACACTGCAATTTGTTTTGTTTGAAACTGAGCAGTATGCCAGCTTTCAAACCACTCAAATAAAAGCTTAGGAATTTCGTAGACCTGTGTTTAAGAGTCATCCTGATATGCCATGGCTTTTCTGTTAAAATGAAAGTGAAAAATGCATGGTCACAGGAATATAGTAAACTATGGACTGTTGGTATAAGGGACTTCTGTGTGAGAGCTGAGACAGCAGCAATACTCATACTGTAACATGGTTGAAAACTTACACTTAAGCAAGGGAAGTTGCATGCTGCTACAGTTTTCAAGCAAGCCCTTTGTATTTCAGTATTTAGATCTCATTTACATCTGCAAACAAGCCCCAAACAAATTAAACTATTCTAAAAGAACACAAGGATTGAGTTCAGAAGTCTGGTCTCTGCTGACACCCTTGTGCCACTGCATTTTGTAAGTTCAAAGACCGAGAAAAGCATTAAGTACTGAAATATTCAAGACGTCATCATGGATAATACTTCGTCTGATTGTTAATGTCATTAAAATGAGATTGACACAGTTCCACAATATAAACTCCAGACTTGCTGGCTGTTTGGCTGCTCCATTAATTCAACTTTTTTCCTCTGTAATAGTCACAATTTCTTCAAGGTGTCCTGAAACAAAAGTAGGGAGATTTCGAAGTTTTGGGATACACGTGGTAGTGGTGAGGGTCAGCAAAAACACCCTTTGAAAGAACTGACATATCATACTTCCCCTTGGTTCCCCACTAGGCTGGAACAAGAAAATCAAGGGACAAACCCTTGTGAAAAAGAGCAAGACAAAAAGACAGTCTTAATTATGAAAATATTTTATAACTTAAATCTATCCACAAAAAGAGCAGATCTCCTATTTCATGTTGGCCTAGAATGGTTCTTTCTTGTCATCTACATCAATTCACAAAGCTCAGGAGTACAAATCAAAGCAATTCACTGGCAAGATATTTCCAGCTATGGCAAAATAAGGTGATTTTATTTGACAGAATAGAAGAAAAGAACCAAATAGGCTTAGTATAAACTATGTTCTAAAGTAATGCTATCCAGTTATATACAAAGCAGGGAAAAACAAATCAGCAAAGCCCAACGCAATTATTTTCTTTTGGAATCTATCCACTGTATTTTAATAAGAACCTTTAAAATTACAGAATGACTCTTCATGGTTAGCAGCAAATGTTGTTGTCTTAATCATACAAAATTTAGTTCAATTCTCCAGAACTGCCCACACCTCTTGAGGTAAAGACCTGCAACATATAAAGCATGCATGACAATTATAAATAGGTAATCAAAGTGCACAGCAGAGCTGGCAGTGTTTGTCCTGCAAAAGGGACATTTTACTAGAGCAGTTCCTAAACCACTTATGTCAAGTGTGTTATTAATGAGCACTCAAGTTCACACAGAAATGCCAGCTGCAGGACACAGCCCAAGCCACCCACAGATTTAGATGGGTTGGAGTGTGGTGACAAAGGGGGTAGCATGGTCTCCATCCTCCCATTAGCTGCAGTTTCTCTACCACACCATCAGCAGTGGATGGAGATTTTTTCCAGCTCCTTCAGTTCAGGAGTTGGGTCTGGCTGATGGAGCCATCAAGAGAAAGCAGACATGCACAGAAGCAGTGGCAGTGAGGTTGTACCTTGCCTAATGCAACCACACAACACCCCCTTCTGCTATGCTTCCTGTTAAAATATGGGGAAGAGGAAGATTTCACTTCTCCCTTTCCCACACCATTTGCTCTGAGCCTGCATTTACCCCAGTGTGAGATTTTCCTGCGTATCCCCTGCAAGAGTCTGTCTTGCGGCCAGCAGTAGATGTGTGTTGGCTGCACACCAACAGATGCCTCATGACTGCTGCTATCATGGTGCCAAGCCAGAGCTAATGAGCTCCCCTGCATGACCACACATACGAGCTCTGGGTGCTGCAGAGCCATCACTGTGCAGCCTCTCTCAGAACAGCCTTGAGCCACCTCCACCCAGAGGAGGGGGCTCTGCACAGAACAGCCACACTGGACCTCAAAACAAGTGAGGTAAATCCCATGGCATTTAAAAATCCAACCAATATGAGAGATGTCAGACCCTGGCACTTGTTTCCCACAAGTCTAGTAATAGAGCAAATGGTGAGTTCCTACCCCATTTTCTCCTGCAAACCCCTCTCATCTGTTCACCCAGCAACCAAAGAAGTGTATTATCACTTGTCCTCCTGAGAAAAGATGCTAGTGGTTGAAGTGGGTGCTGTGATTGCACCTCTAGATAAATTCCTTTCAATCAAAAAGACCTTAATCTTCTTTCAGGTGTAGTTATCCAAAACACAACTTCTATGCAGTGGCATTTACCTACAACCCTTCGTCTCCATGATTACTTGATAATCACGCAAACAAGTACTGCTGATCAGTTTGCCACCAGCTCAAATTAGTCTTTCATTTAGAGTCATGAAGTCTAAAGCTATCAATTCCCTTTTACCTAATTTCAGTTCTTTTACCCTTACTTTCCCACTAAGTGTTGGAAAACTGAGAATCATTGCAGCAACTTCTGAGTTTTTAATAGATGTTCCATTGCCTCACAGTGCCCATTACTCAGCCTTAGGAGCTGCTTTGTCAAATTGTTTTCCATCCTGGTAAAAACAATTATTTTAATAATTTGAACAGAAAAGGCACTAGGTCTAATTGCACCCTGCAGCTCATACACCAGATTTGCTCTGAGTGATAAAGACCTGAACTTGACTATTCAGTAAAATGGCTAAACCCTGCCTTCTAGAAGAACTCTCTGCAGCCATTTTATTCGGTAGAATAATCTAGTGTTCTGGGATGAAAGGGTTTGGCAAAAGAATAGTTTCCCTCTTCTGTTTAATTTTCTTTCTATCAACACTTTATCTAATGTATGTAGTACATATATAACAAGCTTGTTTATAATAAAACAGAGAACTAAAACAAACTACTAGGGCTCTTTCACAGAGTCACAATGCTCTCGCTAATCCTGGGGTCTCTTTTTCATATTTCAGTGGCAAATTTCTGGAAGAAATCTGGATGTGCTATGAGCCTAGAAGTGGTTTTCAGTCCCTGCTGTATCCAAGTGCATGACTGCTAAATCCTGCCAATACATGAAAGTCAAATCTGAACTCAGGATATTCTCTCATATCCTTCCACTTCTCATAATTAAGTGTTTATTGACAAAGATCTTTGGAAGAGTTTTCTTGTGAGGAAATAATGCATCCTACATATGAAGTCTTGTTTTTACTCTAGCAAAGTATAACTTGCTCTGGTTTCCTCCTAGAACAGATAACAAGGAATCTGCTGTAGTATTAAAAGTTACTGGGTTTACAAGTATGCTCTTAAACTCAGGAGACCTCAGGAGAGCTCAAGATGAGTCCTACAATTTCTCTAATTCTTAAGCACAGTTCATTACCAGCAAAAATTCAGAAACACTTGAAGAACAGATTCTCTTTCATCCACTTGGGAAGCAACATATTTTCTTGTTGAATTTATTACTTACTGAAGTGACAGTATATTTCCAAATTCCTTACTCTTACCCTGAGCACATATTTTCTATCTATCCTCTCCTTGCAAGTGTTATTCACGTAGAAACTCAGCAAGCCCAGATTACAGATAAGAGAAGTCATTCAAGGATGGAAAGAATCATAATAGCCATCCATCTAACTATGCCAGTAATGCTCTCATAGCTCTGCCTACAAAATAGAGAAGCAGAGCTAATGCACCTGTGGCTTTCCTAAACAATGTACTTGTGCTTTAATATTAAAGTGTCTCCATAGCAACTTTGAGGCATCCAAGAAGAGAGAGGAAGGACATTGTTTTGCAAAAACATGGAGTGGATTTAAACTGTGTTGTATGTGAGAGTCAAAAGCTCTGACCTCTTGGTAAGAGTATGAACCTGTATCCTGAGTGAGCTTGTGACCAATATACAGCTCAGGAAAATTATTCTGTAACAGTCCACCACTGCTGCTGTTTCCAAGAGACAGTCAGGGAGCAGCAGGAAGAGCAGGGCAGCACCATCCCAAGAAAGCAGAGCCCACAGCAGCCGAGCAAGGTGAGCAGAGCAGGGTGGGTGCAGGTGATCTGGATCTCCTGAGACCCAGGCTACCAGGACAGGTCTGCTGGGACAAGGCAGGTCCCAAATCAAGCTGGAAAGCCAGGTCAGAGGGTAGGAGTCAGGGAGGCATGGAAGCAGGCTCAGGAAAAGCTGCCACATAGCTCAGGCAAACACTGAGAGCAGGAGCCTCAGTTTAAAAGCAGCTCCTGAGCAAAGGCAGGACAAGCATCTGCTGACTCGGCCTGACAGCTTTGTTATCTAAGCTGGCCTTGAGCCCAGGCAGTGAAAGCCTGTGGAGGAGAGGCAATGCCCTCAGAGCCCTCACAGTGTCCACTTATAAAGGCTAGGAAAGCATATCTGCAGCTACTTAAATCTTATGAGGACCAGGGGAGTGATTGCAATGTTTTGTACCTTCAAAAGGAATGTGTCGCATTGCCTGCCCACTGGGGACAGGCAGTGCTGATGGCTCACAAACAATGTGATGCCATCTGCTTCAGGGAGGCCACACTTGCTTCTCTGTTGCCATTTTTTGCAGGCCAACAAATGCCACTCTGTCTGAAAGTCTGTGTTTTTTCCTACATGTGAGAACAGCAACAAATAATATAAATAATGGCAGATGTTTCTAAATGACACATAATGTCTTTAATAAAATCATTCTAATAAAAGCTTTTATTTCTCTCCACAATGTCTACTAGACTGTGCATTACTCTCCTAAGTAGGGAAGATGGAGTCTAAGCCTGTAATTACCCTAAAGACTAGTTTTGGTTCATAACATATTTCAGGATTCCTCTGTGACCCCTCTGCAGCCCACATGCACAAGTGTGTCTTTCTCCACAGAAACTAATACACCATAGGGAGGCTGTTTCCCTGAGGTGGCAATGAGAGCTACTAATTCATCCAGTTCACACTGCTCCCATTTCCAAATCAATATGCAAGGTGTAAATAACTTCTTATTTGAGAAACAGATGACAAATTTTCTGCAGCACAACAACGGGGCTTTGATAAAATTACCTTTAATGCAGTTAGAAATAATTTATTATGTGTGTCAGTTGAGAATGAATATTAATCCAACGGAGCACTCTTGTATTGATGAATAGCTCACCTCCAATCATATCAACTACTTTGCTTCTTATGACTTCAGTATTTTCTCCTTTTAATACCCCTTTTTCTTAACAGTCAAAGATCCACAGGTCAGCCTGATGAAAATAAAGCGAACACTACACAATCTGCTCATTTAAAGGCAGCACCGAACCAGCTGTTTCCACTTTCTTGTGGGTGTAACTCTTTATTGGTAAGGTTAGCAGTCCTTTTCACTAAGTTTTTTTTTTTCTCTCCCTGAAATTCAGAGCTCCTGAGTGGGTGGACTAATAGTCCAGATACAGGAAAAGAACAAGGAATTCTCAAGAAAAAAAAAAGTGCAACTGTTGTAAAAGTGAACTATTTGTTCTTGTTACTGTGCTGTCTTCTTTTTAGCTACTACAGTTCAGAACAGGACATGTGCCTTTCAGTGTCACTGCCATTGCATACAGATTCAGGTGATGTTGCCTGCTATTTAGGAGAAATGGACTGGAGCTCTTTTCTTCTAAATTCTTGCTCTGTCTTGAGGTATGACACTGTATAACTCACATTCTTTTCCTCCACAAAAGAAAGTAATGGTAACTTTTGGAAGCACTCAAGGGTCTTTGGTTATAAGGTGGTACATAGTCACATCTGGTGATTAAAAAATACTTTCAAGCAAGAGACAGTTCTCTGCATGTCTGTAAAATATTTCCAGTCAAACAGGAGTAGCCTATACTTTAATACACAATAGTACTACAGCTCTGCCACATCTAATTGTGTATTTGTAGGTGTAATTTCATGCTTATGTGATCTGTTACATCTTTGATACAGGACTTCATTTTGTGTTTTACCATCATGATCTGATATTATTGGTGACTTTATTCCCTCTGGACTAAAGAGCAAAACATGTTTTTATTATATTTATTCTCAAGGGAAAATAAAAGACCCATAATTTTGTTTCCCTCGCAGGTCTTTTTTTCTTGCTATTCATTATCATCAATGTAATACATTGTCCAACACTTTCAAACTGATATCAGAATCTTTTATAGTCTGAATATGACCTAGTATTTTGTTCTTCTCTTCACTCTCCTCCTTGGGGACCTTACACAATTCCTATGCAGCTTAGTGGGAATTTGAATTGGACTTCAGAACTGGAAGAACAAAATATTTGCCTTTCAGCAGAGGAAGGGGCTGTTGTGGGATGGGCAGGGCAGCTTGGGCAGTGGTTCTTAGTGAGCAGGAGTTTCTAGGTTTGAGCTCTGTGACAACCCACACAGGCAAAGACAGTCTGAATTTCCTTCCTCTCCATTATTTGATCCTCCCTTCATCCTTTCCCTCTTCTGTCTGCAAACAGGGAAAGACAAAAAAAACCTACATGCAGTCAGAGCAGTGGGTGTGTGCTCAGTGGGAACAGGAGCCAGAAGTACCTGCAGCTAGAAAATGGGAGTACAGAAACACAGAGAACCAAAATTACATCTGGAAAAATAAACCCTGCAGGATAATGTCAGGTGAAAATGTTTTGTCTCTTCATGTGAATAAGAAAAAATAACCCACCTTTCTGAACTAGGAGTACCAGGAAAAACAAAGAGTAGTAGGGGAAGAAAGCAAATATCAAAACTGACTGCTGCGGCAACATCTTATTTCTGCAGGAAAGGGAGAGAATACTGAAAACACTGAAATTACAGGACCATCCAGCTAAAGCTCTCATGTTCATATGTCTGCCTTGATATGGTTTGAATACCACAGAACAGCATTTGCTGCTCTTGTTTTTCTCTGAATTACCATAAATGACTAAAGTAACAGGACAATAATTTCCTACTGTATAAAACAAAAGGAGGCATTAGGATAAAATGTCTCTTGATAATGTCCATTAGCATTAGATTGACTGAAGAAAAAAAAATTATAAATTATTCAAGCTGAAAAATACTGTGCAATATTTCAGGTTGTTATGCAAAGCAAGAGAAGCACAGAAAAAGCTGAAAAAATAAGCCCCTAAACACTTTATGGCTACATTTCACACTCACTTTGCACTGCTAGAAAGTGACTTTTCCATTAGCTGGCACAAAATCTGTGGTACAGCAGCCCTGGAAACTTGCTCAAGCAGTCTCAGGATTTCCACTTTCCATTCTATGATTTATATTTTCTACCACAGGACTACAAATATCCCTGTATTCCACCTGGTTTTCTTTCAGTGATGTGGGTATTGCTGCTTCTTTAGGCAGTTTGCAAGTGGGCAGTGCTGCCCTGAACAATAGGTTTGATGGTAAGTGCTCAGAAATGGGAATGAACAATGAAAGACTGGGGTTATTATTCAGCACACCTACATCTTCCTTTCTTTAAAAGCTGATCTAGAAGGACATGGACAGAGACAGAAATGCATTTACCTTCAAGTGGAGTGAGAAAGATGAGCTTTAAGCAAACAAAGGGTGACCACTGTTTCTTGCTGTTTATTAGTGGGGGTTAAAAATAAGCTCTTACAAACAGCACAGGAAGGTGTAGTTTGATTATTGCTAATCATTTATCTCAGCATGGTTAGGGTACAGTGTAGGCTTTCAAAATGAAAAAGTGTCTCAGCTCATACCATTTCTGTTTTATCTCTGTTAGTTTATTGTTTTTACCTGGAATATATTACAGCATATAAAGACAAGTAGAAACACTGTGACTTTTAGAATCACTCATGTGTGTGTCAGAGATTATCATGTAAAATGGCATTCACCCTCTTTTTTTTTTCTAAAATGCTATTAGTTCCTGCTTCTGACCATCCATCAGATTTTCAGCATGAAGAGATGGCTTTTTGTCCACCCTGTCTTCTCCGGTTGTCACAGAGATCTGAACATATATCTCCCTTCTAAAAGAAATCTTTCAGAATCAAGACAACAAATCTTGCCATTTGGAATCACGGGGAAGCTATTTACCCTCAAAATTATTTTCTGCAAAAGACAGAACTGACCCTCAGAAGAGAAAACACTAAACCCTGCCTGAGCTATGGGACAATTTGAAAGCAAATATAAGTCTTTTATTTCCCAGCTGGTGTTCCCAGTCTCAAAAACACATGCTATTCTAGTGTCCTGCAGGGATAGATCCACATTCTCCAGGCTTACAGTGAGCCAAGTTTCTACAATTCCTTGCTCCTGGTGTTACTGAATAAATACTTATCACAAATAAAAGAGCAAAAGAAGCCATTTATAATTAATAAAATCAGTTTTACAGTCCTTTTTTTCTTTGAAGAGGGAGAAAGCATATTAGTTGCAATGTGATAAATTATTATAGAGTAATTCCTCTTGGTCCTCATTTATTGAAGCAATAAGGGAAAATTCAAGAGTGGGCAGAGGGTCAGTAGCAATAAGAGCAGGAACAGCCTCCTCCTTTCTCATGGTCATGCAGGCTGGTTAGAAAGGTTAAAAGGGCAGGACAGTCATCCACAAATAGTTTGAACAGTTATATCAAACTCTTTACATCTGGTGGGATAACACTGAAATATACTTTTAATATCTGTTGTAGGCGAAAGAATGTCAGAAGGACTAATTTTATTTTTAATTGCAGAAGTATGAGTTGCCTGCATTTTGCTGCATATTTTTGATATTTCAGTCTGCAAGGAAAATGAGCTCAGGCAAGAGAGAGGGAAACAAAAGGGACACACATACACTGCAGGTAGAACAGACAGGTCAAAGATTTGTCCTTGTGGTCCAAAGATTTCTCCTTCCCACTCAGCTTATTCTGTGATTCTGTGAATTCCCACCATGAGGCTGATGTAAAAAACCACTGACTGAACACAAAGACAAAAATATTCTTGTGGAACACTTAATTTCTCTGCTTTCAGCCTCTGTTTCCCTCTCCCCCAACTTCCATTGCACAATTTACACTTCTATTTTCAGTCCTCCATTTTGGCATCTTTGTGATCAGCTGCAGCTGACACCTCAAGCCATGATCCTGGTCAGAGTGAGTTTGATAGTGATACCAAAAATTTCAGATTTTTCTGAAAAATACAGAAAATCAGTTAGAAGGTTCAAGACTGCTCTTATCCATCTTTGGACTCACTTAGCTTCTGAGCTACAAATAAAAATACTTTGCAGTTGATGGGATAAAGAAGAGAACATATTTCTCCCAGAAATATGCAGAGATAATTTTCTGTTCTCTTATTCACTAACACATTCACAAGATCTAGAAATGCTAGAAACAGCTAACTTAGTTGTTTACTTCCCTACTGTCTTTCGCTGTTCTGATGTTGTTCTTTGACAATCACACCTACAAAATATAGGACCTTCGCTACTGAGTCTTCAAGAAAAAGAAATTCATATAGTAATATGCAGTTCAGCACAATTTTCAAGGATAAGATGCTAGAAAGTTTTGAAACAAAAACTCAAATGAAATAAATACTTCAATGCAACCAACAATCTTTTCTGCAGCATAGTTTCAGTTTTCCAAAAACTCAAAACTATGTATATTTAGGAATGTCAGTGTATTGTTGGTTGAAATCTTTAAACTTTCTGTAAGCAGTAAAGAAGGTATTAAACAATATTTTAATTTGAGAAAATTAAAATATATTATGGTACTGAAATCTTGGAAATATTATAAAGATAACATTCTCTGACCTTCATTAAATAATATTTGACTTTGAATACTATTTCCTGCCTCTGTCCTCTTTGCATGTCCTAAAAGAGTCAGTATCTGAAAAGATGACCACAGCTGTGACTACAGCAAGATATGTAGGCACAACAGCTTCTCTATAGCTACCCACACACAAGTTCACACCCCTCAAATTTTGCAAAGACAGAATATAGACATGTTCAAAACTGTGTGCATGCCAAAATGTAATGTTAAGTTTAGGTATTATTTTTGTTCTTACTCTTTAATAAGAGGATACAAACTCTAGGGGGAAAAAAAAGGTTATTTTGTCCTTTGCTCACAATCACAAAATAAGCAGCAAAAATCTACTTTGAGAAGTGTTTCAGAAACTAGCTTTAGCGATATGACATTGTCACCAACTCATACAATGGTCAGAAAAACACAATTCATATCTAATAATACTAAAGTTACAATGTGTTTGTGTATGCAGTGCTTGCAAATGGGCAAGGCTTTTTTAATAACCATTTTGACTTGTCTTGGTTGTCTAGATGGAATTTGCTTCTTGTTTATTATTTTCTTGATAATTTAGGATTTTGGAGGTTTCAGATGGATAATCTTATTTTATAAGGATCTTAACCCAAACACTTCATGTATCTTCAATGACTTTGTTTACAAGAGTCCTGGGGGTGGAATCAATATCTGCCTGTGTATTTGACTAAATGTGCAGATGCAGGCATCTAATTAACTGTAGTGTTTACCAGACATTCATACAGCCAAGTCCTCCTCAGAAAATTATCATTTGAGACTGACAACATGGGCTTTGCTTTGGCACAGCACAAAGCATTGCTTGGTATTTTTTAAGTCAGGGTCATATGTGAAACACAAATCTTCTCTGTTAAGAACAAAGTTTCTCCCAGGGAGAGTGGCTGCCCCTGAGACACAGAGCCCATGTACCACTTACTCTGTACTCTTCTCCCCTTTCTTCCCTTAAACTAAATTGCTGAAGTAATAACTTATTTCTTAAAATGCTTGATTACTCTTTTTCTCTCTCCTTCACCTAGGAAGAAAACATCTTATTGACTTTGCTAGAGCTGTTGTTAAAGAACATTTAAAGAAATATGTGAAGTCAACACATGATACAAAAGTTGTCTGAATTTCACTTCTATGTTGCTGTTGTCGCTCTGGTCACAAGAGACAGGTGTGGCAAGCAGGTCTGACTTCACTCCGTACATCTGATGCACCTTGCTCAGTGTCTTCCCTACTGCCCACTCTTAAAAATAACAATTAGCCTCTAACTTACTTTTCACCTCCCAGGGACCTCTCACAGTGACACTAATTTACCAGCCTACTGGCATGTACTGCACCCCAGAGACTGCATCCAGACTTGACCTACTAGGAGAGCTACTGGCTCCCATCAAGGCTATGCACCCACTGTTCCTTTTTGAAAAACAGAATGGAGGAAGGGAATTCAGCCATGCCTGGGTGTCCTGCTGGTGTGGTGCCCATGGTACCATGGGACCTTGGAAGTGGTACTGGATCTAGAACAGTCAGTCAAACAGTAAAACAGAGATTTATCCTTTATTCCCTGCTTTCTTCTCATAATACAGGAATTCCAGTGAGTCTCATTCTACATGTGAAGTATCTGATCAGAGTTTTCTTCCACTGCAATGCAAAAATGCTAGAACACTGTGCCAAGAACGGTGTGTGTGGCGATTCACAGGAAAAAGACCTATGTGATTTTCTCGCCTCAGGAAGAATTAATACAGTCATTCGAAATTAACAGCTGTGTAAAATTAGGAAGGCCTTTAATGTCACTGAAAAGGAAGGCTTCCTTGCTGTTCTTGAACTTTTGGTGATCTTCATGCAGTGAAACTTAAAATAAAAGATTTCATTAAAAACTACCACAGCTGTGACCCAGAGAAAATTGAGTTACTCTGTTTGGCTCAACAGCTAGGTCTCAGAATCAGCAAAAGCAAAGTAACTCAATGAAATAATGGGATGCATGCAGTTCCTTAAAAAAAAAAAAAAGTTGCTGTCTCAGAAAAACAAATCAATTTATCAACCAAGAAATCAGTATGTTCTTCAGAAAGCAATTGTAACTGCTTTACTAACAACAGTGAACTATGGAAGAAAGGGACCATTTAACTCCCACTTGTGAAGACATTAAGACAAAAAATGCATCAATAGACCAATCCCTCCTCCCCTGGGCTTCCATACAGCCCTCTGTATTAATCAATTATCAGCAGCTAATTGAGACTTGTATCATTCTGTAGCTTGAAAAAGTCTATAAGAGTTCCATCAAACCTCTTCCCTGATGCTAGAGCTCAGATGGCCCCCTGTGACTGAACATGTTGCCTTGGAGAAGTGTTGATTTGGAAAGGACCTAACACTCATCACAATTGCAATTACGTGTTCCCTATCTATATATTTCCAAGACAAGTACTTGACTAGGCTGATATTACCTACAAATCTGCCAAACTTCTACATTTGGGTCCTTGCAAGTTAAAGTAAATGAGTATGGAAAAAAAGCAAATAATCAAAAATTTCCAGGTCATATGCTCTAAAACAGGGACCTACTGTAGCTTCTTGTCTCAGCAAACACCTTAGCTCATGTACCTTGCTACAAAAGGAGGCTGGCTGTGTAGTGCAGAAAAATGAACCAGGGCATGTTAAACTATCAGTTTATAATCATTGCAAAGCTAAAGATCAGCAACCACTCACAAAGCTGTTCTAGAAAAATTTGCAGAAGATGCTGAAGATTTGGGCAACTTACCTTGAATAAAGTTTGATGAGTAGTTTCTTTCTAAAAAGAGGATAGTTTACATCCATTAATGTATTTTAAGGGTTAAGCAAGATTTTTTTTTTATTTCAGGTTATATTACTTTGTTTACATTCCTAGAACCTTTTTCTAATATTCTAAGCCTCAGCATGAACTAATTCATAGGCAGTTTATGAATCTGTGATTTCAGCATTGTTCTTTGGATTAAATAAGCTTTCCCTGCTGTTGTGCTTCCCCTCCTTTCCTCTTCATCCCCAATTACTCTCCTTGAAATAGATCCTGAAACAGTAATGACAATTGAATCTCAGATTTTGTTGCCCTGGGAAAAACAATGTAAACTTAAAACTTCTCTTATTAACAGCTATTCTCTCTTCTTCTTCATTGTTGTAGATCTTACGTGCTTCTGAAAGAGTATTGATTTATTTTTTGCCATGTCTTAGCAGGATAGTGTCCATTTTCACCCTCTCTTGAAGAACTTGTATTAAGCTTGTTTAAAACAGTACTAAATGTCTTTTGACATGTATTTTACTTTGCGTCTTTCAAGGCACTCTTGGTGGACCACATTTGAGTAACACATCACTGTTCTTACTCTAAGCAGCTCTCAGTTTTCATATTCCAGCAGAGATTCTTGTTCATCCCAAAGCATAAGGCTTGTAGACTGTATTACTGAATGCAGTACTTTTATTTTACTCCAATTCTAGTAGCTGTCCAATGCTCCCTTCATGTAGAATTTTGATTGTCACATACTGCATCATCATAGTTCATTAATGCCTTTCTGATTTTAACAGATTACAGACAGCATTTACTGTTAGTTATCTCATTTAAGTTAGTTCATATTTCCTCTCTTCCTGGGTTAAGATATTCTCACTCTTCACCTCAAATGATATTTTATGTGGAGTGATTCTACTGTAAGGAGAAAGTGCAGGGAAAGGAATGATCCATCCTCATCAAATGCTAGATTTCTCTCCTAAGTTTATTAGGAGACCAGGATTTACAATCATGTTCAGAGGTGAGCAAAGAATTGGGATATGACGGGTTTTTTGAAAGAGAGTCCTGTCGCTGTTGAGCCGCTAGCAGAGAAAAGGACCCAAGTTCCCAGTGTGGCAAGAAAAAGCCTTTATTATTTTGATTTCAATATATATATAGACTTTTCAGAGGTCGCCCAGATTGGTCAGCCAGAAACCTCCCCCTAGGCCTGATTGGCCAGGCCTGAACTGTCCAAATCTCGAGACACTGTTTAAAAAACATCCAAACTTTATCTTTGTTTAGAAAACACAGCGGAATGTTCTCACGAGAAAGACCTGTGCTAGCCACAGAGTCCTTTTTGCTTCCAGTTCTATTTGCTTCAGAAGTAAATCTGTAAATTTAGTTTTACAAGTAAAGCAAACTTTAGGGGTTTTTTCATGCTGTAGCTCCTCTGCTCTCTCAGTAAATCTGGAAATTCCTCCCAAACTTTGTACTCCCATGAAAATATATCAAATTTTTCTTCATTAGAGTGTTTGTAGTAAAAGCAAAGACCTATGCTTTGTGATAAATGTGCCACAGGTTTCTGCTGAAATGAGTATTTGGAAATCATCCACTGAGAATGCAAAGCAAAATCTAGGAAACTCATGCCCGAAAAGGATTCATCCTAAAGAACGACTTGTAAGCTCAGCAATTCAACTATTAACAGGGCCAGAAATTTGCATTCTAACTACAATTCATGTATTTTCAGTCATCTAGACATTATCATAAGGCATACAGGATTGATGTTACAGTCCATTCCTTCTAATTTCAGCTCATCAGACAGGAGGTCCAAGAGTTTATTTTTAAAAATTACCTCAATATATTTTTATTATATCCTCTCCTTTAAACTCAGTATTTGGAGAGAATAGCAGTACAACATTCTGCTACAGGAACAGGAGTATCCAGATAAAGGCCAGTATGATGGAGGGAGGCAGGTTATCTTTCAATTGGCTTATACTGTTTCCTCAGTGTGTCTAAAGCCATCAAGCTGCATCAGACTACATAGCTGTGCTGAGCAAAGGTCTGACAGTAAGTTGATCAGACAAATGTGCTCTGTTCTGTGGAAAATCTAAGGTGGCATTGGCTTTAAAAGGACATTTTAGTATAAATCAATACATTTGTGAAGAGCACTCCACATACCTATAATTTTCAGGCATTTATTTTGTATAGTTTGGATTGGTTTGGGTTTTTTATGTTGCTCCCTTTTTTTTTCCCCAAACGTGTCAGGGGATAAACATGTGCAAAAGTCACTGAAAATCTTGTTGCAAAAACACATAGCTTGGCAAAAATCTTGACAGCAGGAAAGTTTGAAAAAAAGGGGAAAAAACAAGATAAAAAGCCTGCTTCTCATTGGATCTGGGGAAAGGTTTTGTGTTTGGGTGTTTTACGATGTTTTAAATCCATTGAATTAAAAGGGTTTTTTGTCTCTCAGAACACAGCTGACTTATGCTATTTTGAAATTTGGAGCATGGAACATATTCAACCCTTTCCAACCTCTCATTACCTAACTACTGGGGGTACTTCACATGCCACTGAAGGAGAGGTAGCCTTTAATCAAATCCTTAGCTGTTTGAACCTCTAGGGTTACATTTTAACACAAGCTGTTATGCTTGAATTGGCTTTCTTCATTTGTCAGTTATAGTTTTGCCTCTCTCTAATTCTTGGCTGTGGCATGTTTTAAAATATCTATTTTCCAATACTTACTGCAGAGGTTGTACAGAGTTCAGCATTGTGGGAGAAGTATTTATGTTCAGTATATATTTGCATTAATGAGATTGAGCTACTTTGCCATACTCCTGTATTTAAAAAAGGAAAGCGAGGGAAGGAGGGAAGGAGGGAAGGAGGGAAGGAGGGAGGGAGGGAGGGAAGGAGGGAGGGAGGGAGGGAGGGAGGGAGGGAAGGAAGGAAGGAAGGAAGGAAGGAAGGAAGGAAGGAAGGAAGGAAGGAAGGAAGGAAGGAAGGAAGGAAGGAAGGAAGGAAGGAAGGAAGGAAGGAAGGAAGGAAGGAAGGAAAGAAAGAAAGAAAGAAAGAAAGAAAGAAAGAAAGAAAGAAAGAAAGAAAGAAAGAAAGAAAGAAAGAAAGAAAGAAAGAAAGAAAGAAAGAAAGAAAGAAAGAAAGAAAGAAAGAAAGAGAAAGAAAGAAAGAAAGAAAGAAAGAAAGAAAGAAAGAAAGAAAGAAAGAAAGAAAGAAAGAAAGAAAGAAAGAAAGAAAGAAAGAAAGAAAGAAAGAAAGAAAGAAAGAAAGGAAAGAAAAAAGAAAGAAAGAAAGAAAGAAAGAAAGAAAGAAAGAAAGAAAGAAAGAAAGAAAGAAAGAAAGAAAGAAAAAGAAAGAAAAGAAAGAGTTAGTTATTTGAACTGGAAACATAGCTAAGCAGTCTGAAAACCTCATGAACAATGCCTGGCTGTGTCACTGAGTTAAAAGTGCCATCAATTATGTTTTTGTGAGTTAGTGATTAAACATATTTCTTACCCAAAAGTGCCGTATGTCCTGACACAAGCAATGCAAGTCAGATCTCTCAGTTCTAGAACATTGTCAATTCAAAATGAATGCATCCAGGTATTTCATCTTTGCAAAATAAAAGAGCACAGTAAGGGGAGGAGAGTGAGTTGAAAAGAAAATTTCAAATAATTTGATAATATTAGTTGCACCTTCCTTCCATGATTAATTCTGCATTCCAAGAAGAAGGCATTGTGTGGAAACACAAAAGTGCAACAGGTTTGCCTTCTCTTGCAGCAAGGTGTGCAGCACTGCTAGCAAAATGATTAGAAACTGTTCTCAACATTTAGTTTCCTATGCCTTGGCCACAGAAAGGAATTATAAGAGCCATCAGCCAAACCCAGAGCACAAGAGAGTTCAGTATCATGACAGATGTTCAGTACACTCTGGTGATTTCCTCCTTCATGGAAAACACAAAGAGAAAACACTGGAACATTCATTGCAATGCCCTTACCCTTATACACTTCCAAGGCTTAGCAGCCTCCCTTCTACAGAATACAAGGAATTGAAAAACAATTTAACATCAGCTTTCTTCTCTCATTCTAAATTCAAGCTTAATAGTAAAGGAGAATCAGACAAAGATGCAGGTACTAATCATAGCTTCTTCTCTTGAGTATCAAGAATCTCCTGGTATTAAAGGATCAGTCTGAGAGATAAAAGGTTTGGGTGTTCAATGTGTTGTCATGACACTGCAAATAAATACCAGCTTTTCCAAGGATTTAACTCCAGACATTTCTGAACACCAGTCTGTATGTTGCCTGGTGTAAGCCAGCAGTAGCTTATCACAGACATTTAAATGATATTTCACAGGTGTGAGAGCAGTTCTAAGTCAGTAGCCACCACAAAATTTGATCAGCTAGCATTGTGTATAGTTTTGTGTTTCTTTATATAGAATGCATTTCTTCTGAATGCAGCCATTTTTATCTACTCTTGAGTCATAATTGCAGACCATTTGGAGACTATTTCGTCTATGCTTCAGAGATGAGAATGTTAAAAAATATAATGAATTCTTAATATCAAATCTAAAATTTCTTTATCTTTAATATGAAAGCCATTTTTAAAAGTTATGTTGTCCTTTATTACAGATATTTAGCATTTTTCATAATATCTATCTTAAATTGTTGTTTTTCAGGTTTAATAACTGTACAGGGGTCCATTCAAAAAATTACTGTATTGCTCATTGGCTTTCTGTGTCAATTTTTAATGTCAAGTCTTTATGGTTTCTGCATTGTTTTCACTTATTTTGTTATTGCTTTTTTGTTTGTTTTTTTTTACTAAAAGAGCAGACTTTTCACATTTTTCTGCATTTTTACAATCTTGTAAAATTAACACAGGTCTTTGAGACTCTGTGCCATATTCTGATTCAAATGCTTTTTGTCACATACATAACTCCACAGAAAAATCCTTTCAGTGCTGAATACCTAGGTATTTTTTGACAGGTTTCACATATGTGATGGTTGCTCTTTATACATCATGGCATTTAAACCTCTTTGGCTATTTTTTTACTCATCACGTGGTCTGTCTTGAACAGCTGTCCAGGCTTGGCTGCAGTTGCATGAAAATGAAAAGAAATTGAAGGTGAAAAATGTAAAGAAATCCACCAGGCTTTATGTCCAATGGTGTTAAATCTCATAAAACACTTTGACAGCTGGTACCACACCAGCTTGGTAGCATTTATCCTGTCCAGAGAAGACCATGAAGAAAAATATTTCAGAGTCAATTATGATTTATTCAGCTGTTGCTAAAATCTAACTTGAAAAAAGCAAACTTTAATAAATTATCTTGGCAATGATTGTCCCAACTTTTAATCTACCAAAGCATCTCCAATAACTCTCAGAGGCTGAACAAACCCCACTGTCATTGTACACTGACACTGCCTTTCTCTGGAACTACGTTGTGCCCTCTTGGAGTCTTCAGAGTCTTTGAGCAATCCAAAACCAGGTTAGAGAAAAGGAAGGTGGAAAGATTCCATTTTCAGGAGTAATTAATCAGAACTGAAAAAAAACCATTTTCAGTTTTATTCTTTATTCTCAACTTTTCTTCAGCCTCTTCAATAGGGTATAAAGTGTCAATGAAAATGGGCAAAGTAAGGCACATTCCTAGTATAATCAAATGACTGGACTAGCATAAGAATGCAAGGAAAAAACAAAACTAGTGAAGAGATTTGAAATTCGAGGTCTCTACATGGACATTTGTGGGATATAAGGAAAAGAAGGAACTTTGCACTGGGGCAATACAAGAGTGTTGCTGTGTTTTCCTAGGCATAAAAGAGTTCATATATCAATATTCAAAAAATGGGAACTGGATATTAATGATGGGCAGGAGAGAACAGACTATTTTTCCCAGTTCTATTTCCACAAAAAAAAAAGGAAGGAGGAGTGGATAAAGAGAGACAAAATGTTGCCCAAGAGCAATGGTGTCTTCTTGAGGAACATGTGACACTAAATGACAGCCTTCATGAAGTCAGGAGCAAGGAAATGGATGGCAAATTGTGACAAAAGCAGGTAAGTCCCCAGATTCACTTTTTATGCTTATCTATCCCTGTTCTGATGCACATAACAATGCACTGAGCTGGCAACCACCATGGCTAAGAGATTCACAAACTCACCAAGGGCTTGTGTCTAGCTTGATAAATATGTGGTGTTTTCATTTATGTAAATATGTGCAATTTGTGTAATGTAATATGTCTAATGTAATATGTGGTGTTTTTCCTTTATGTAAAATTTTCTTAATCTATTGAGATTGGTGTTGACTTGTATTTTGTTTTGATGTTTCTTGCTGATGTGAAGTTTAGCAGTTTTGAAAACCAGATTCCAGATCTCAGTCTTTTTCCTTCTTAACATCAATGAGATTTTTTAGAGTAATCTTTTCTAAGATTTCTTAGAAATAATTCTGTTAATATTTATACACATCCATGTGTATAAATGTTTGCAATACCAATGTCTAAACATGAACACAAAGTATGTATATCCATTTTCTATCTACTGACTTTTAGTGCCTTTCAGAGCCCCTGAGATACCATGTGTGGCCTGCTGTGTGGCTCCATAAAAGCCTAATTATTTGTTCTTATCTGGCAGCTCTGTGCTGATATCTTGAGTATCCAAAGATGCTGCATTGGTTTTGGCTGCAAGAGAGTTAGTTTTTTTTAATAGTAGCTAACATGGGACTATGTTTTGGATTTATGCTGAAAATAGTGTGGATAACACAGGAATTTTTTTTTTTTTTTATCATTGCTGAGCAGTGCTTGAGCCCATATTTTACAAGAGTCTGATTTATTTCCATTAATTAATAACTATTTTGTTATTCACCTCTTATGAATTCCAATTTTAGTTCAGCACAGTCATCTGTGGAATATCTAAACCATGGTTTTATTTTGTTTTGTTAAACTAACAAACAAGAATAACAAAACAAAACAAAGCATAAAGTAATTTAGAAATAAACCTCTCACAGAAAAATATTTTTATCTTCATTCACATTTTTAAAGCTTCATTAAAGGTACCAGCTTTCAATTTTCCACAGTTACTCACACTCTGTCAGGAGTTAGATTAGCATTGCTTCATATCCTTTCAGATTACCCTAAACATCAGCAGTTGCAGCCTTTGTGCCTTTTTAATTCATAGTAGTTTGTGCCTAATGATTTTGTACTTCTTCAGGCTTAAAATCTTCACACACTGATAAATAATGCATTTCTTTTCATTTCATATTTTGGGTGCTGTAGTTGATAATAAACATCTTTGTAATAGACTTGGTTCTCCCTCCATGGGGACAATTTCCTTTGCAGAGACAAGTGAGATGCTGTCACGCTACAGAGAATAAAAAGAGGATGCACACCCTTTTAGACAGAGCAGCAGTTTCAAAACAGAAGCTAAATAAGAGTTTGTGATGTGCTTCCTGAAGCTGGACTTTCCTCAACCTTAGTTGCATGAACTTGCTTTGGACATTGGTTGTATATGGGTGTAACCACTGTCAGATCCTAAGCGAGGTCCTTTGTATGTAATATATTTAAGCACACACACCAGATAAACTTGAACTCCAAGAATACGAGAAAGGTTTTCTCCAAAACCTTTCCATTTATCTAAAGCCTCTGATACAGCATGAAAGCCATACCCCTTGCCTGATAAAATAAAAAATGCTTTCTGTAAAGAACAGAACTAGAATTGTAGCCAGTTGATTTGATTCCAAACTTGTCCTCTAAAGCTTGTAAACTTTTAAGGATGTCTTACAGAAAGTGCTTGATAACTCCATTTTTCAGAGTAACTTTGCATCAAATAATTTTAAAACTGAAATATATTGAGACTATACAATTAATCATAATAACAGTGCAAAATAAGCTGAAGGTGAGCCATCTGAAAGATGCATCTTATACTCTGATTGTGACTGGGAAGAGAGAGCACTGATTTGCCTTGTTCTTCTCATTCTCTCTGTATGGGCAGGAAAGTAATTGCCACTGAATCTGCACTCTCTCTTTAAATGGCCTTACAGTTTGGTTTTCTGAAGGAAAGTGCGGCAGCGCGGTGTCACGATTCACAAGCAGCCACCCCACGCCGCAATGTGGAGGGAGCTGCCCGTGGCCAGAACACGCCAGGCAGACACGTGGCTGTGGCAGGCAGTGGAGCTGCGGGGGACGCGAGACTCCGTGGAGGCGTGGCGATGGAAGAAATGCAGGATCACCATCTGAGGTTTCCAGGGATTTATTAAGGTCCACAGTCGAGGGTCAGAGGAAGCTGGAGGGGGCGGAGAGGCACGGGAGGATTCGGGGTGCTAGAAAGCCAAGATGGTGAACCCCGAGAGAGGCTTTCGCAGCGGCTTATCAGGAGAGGGAACAGAGGCGTGGTTACTCAGAAGAGCCCACTAGGGGAAGCCAGAGGGGAGGAGCCAGGGAGGGGAGAGGTGTAAACCAGTAAGGTTACAGCATGGGATAGTACAGGTTTCTGCTAGGGAGAAGTCTCTGGAACAGCATCAATATGCAAAAAATCTTATAAGCACACTACAGCAGGAAAGGGAGGAAATAAAGAAAGGCTAGATATGTTAACAGCTTTGCGCAAACCACCATTGCTATTCCTTCATTTTGTTCTCATATCAAGATTACAATGACTCATGCTTTCTGCTTGGCCCTAGTATCACTTGACATCTCCTTATCTTTCTTGTAGTACTTTTCATGAAGTATAGAGAGCTATGTCCTAAAAGGGGGTGTGCTGCCTTTGTTCAATATACTGGATTTTTCAAATGAATTTTTTCCACCCACCTTGTTACACAATGAAAAGTGGAATGTGAAAGAAGCTTAAACAACTCTCCATTACAGTGAGTCAGTGAGTACAAAGTTTCTTGGTGTCATTCCATACAAAGTATATATCTTTCTAAAATGAAAAACATCACTGTTAACTTTTGAATGACTTTCAAGAAATACTTTTCTGTATCTGTCAAGCATTTATCAAAACCAGAACTGAAAGAGAAGACTGTATTTGTAGGTCAGAAGTTCAGCTCCTGCCTCTGCAGGAGGTGACAAAGTTCCAGTTCCAAATGAATATTTGTATATGTACATTGAGTTTAGATGGAATCTTTAAAATAGATTTGCATTTGCAGTACTCAAATCTCTCATGTATCTGGTATCTCTACCCTGTGACACCATAATAATGCCAGTGCTAAAATTCCCAGGCACCTTACAATCTGTACATTTTTGCTTCTAAAATGAAGATATCTTGGCTCGTTTTAAACCCCAATGTCCCACCAAGAACCGAGGTGTTCTTCACATATTTCCACAGGACTCAGGTTGAAGACAGCACTGTTGGGGAACATCTCGTGAGTCAAGTACAATACACAGTAGCACCTTTCTTTCACTGCAGCACTACATGGTCTGACAGAAGAGCCATAAGGAAGATTGACATTCAGCTTGGTTTTCAGCTCCAAGGTGACTCTCACTGCCAAGGACATAACTTAATGGTGCATTTATTGGAGTGTTTGTGGGGTGGGAAATTCTTCCTTCCAAATATTTCCAAGTGTATGCCATCAGACCATCACTGAATAAAATACTCAACCTTTGCAGTCCTGAGGAGTTTCAAATCACACAGGTCTGAGGTGAGTGACTGGCATTTGCTCCAGTTTGGAGTAAACAATAAACCAGTCCTTGTGGAATTTTCGTGGGAGATAAGCCTCAGTCAAACTGCAAGGGTAGCTGAGGAAATGGAACCCCAGACTCCCCTGTGTTTGGAAATGTAAGGACTGTCTCTATCTTTTATGTGTACTGAATTTGGGCTCTTGGGATCAGGTGGGGTTTTTCCTGAATGAAGAGGATCAGGCTTGTGGGTGGTCTGGGTAGTCTGAGGAGTCTGAGTGCACCTGAGGCTGGATAGGACTGATATCCACCCCTTCTCCCCAAGGTAGCTGCTGCTTGATTTAGCATCCCCCTCTCGAGGCTTTCTGGATTCCTGGCAGGATTTTGTCTCTGGATTGCCTTGGCAGGGAGAGGGTGGTGGCATTGCATTTCACTGAGGGAGCCCAGGCCTCCTCCAGCCATGTGATGGGGAGGCAGCATTTTCACCATGTTGCTGATGTAAACTAAATGAAAGCTGTCCAGCATCACATCCCCAGTGGCAGGAAGGCCACTTGTGGCTTCTGAAATGAGGGGGACCCGGCTTTGGTTTTTAGAGGCTTAAACACAGACATCCAGCATTTGCCCACCCACAAAAAAAAGCAGGACCCTGGGAGAGAGTGGCCTCAGGACACAACATGCAGGATGACTGAACATGCAGTTTGACATCTTATTTCATCTATGACTGTTTCTGTGAACTGTGTGAAACCCATGGTGACATTGGTTCCAAAAGGATTATCAACGTGATTATACTGACTAGAGAATTAATTAATCACTGACATTTGTCAAAAAAGTCATTGAAATTCTATTACTTCATTATTAGCATAATGAAGAGATTGTGTTTGCCCTCTCTGGCAATCAATCAAGCATCTGGCATGCACTCCAGTGTCATGGAACTAAATGTAAAACCAGAAAGTATTTGATTTTGAAAAGGGGTTACTTTGCTTGTTTGATGGGTGCCACACATTGTTTTTCAACAGTTAAGTATTTATTTGTGTCTTTCAGATGATAACTGGTAAAAGTCAAAGATCACAGATGGCAAAGTGAAATGGCTTACCTTCATTAAGGGAGTAATTTGAACTACAGATATATAGGTTAAAACTAGTAATTTCCTCCATGACTTTCTATCAGTATATCTCAGGGTGTTTTATTACAGAGATTAGTATCATCCCTGTTTATCCATGGTAATAGTGACAAGAGAAGTGAAATGATGTGCCTTTAGATAAATAACAAAGCCAAGAAATGAAATCAGCACTCCTGAGTTCACTGCTCTGTCATCTGAGTAAATTGAGTTAATGCTATTTTCAAAATTAAGTGATGAATTTGTCCCTCAGTCACCACTGAAGCAAAATTATTACTTAATCACAGCATACAGTAACATACGCATAGAAACCATGAATGTGCTGCTTGCCTGCCAGCAAAGCTAAATACCTGCAGTCAGAAGCAAGGCAGAATCATAAGGGTAATTTGTTCTCTTGCTGTCTGGATGCAGACACAGCTACCATCCACTGCTAACTCTCCACTTGAATCATAATGCCATATGTACTCAAGGCATAGCCAGGCAGCAAGCCCTGCAACTCAAGGTCAGGAGTTGCTGCATCTGCCAAATAGCAAAGGATAAAATGAGCGTGTTGAACAGCATTCCTTGAACATTTGATTGAAACTCTTTTCCAAATATCAAGATTTCAGCAGGACCTTATAATTTTTCACATAGCAGTCAGATACAATTTATTTTTCTGGTCACTCAGACACATGGAAAATCAGTAAAATCTCAAACAGAAAATAGCAGCTGGAGCTCCTCTACTAGGAGTCTCTGGCTAAGTGTGACCTCTCATATTAGTTACAGGGCTGTTGGCTCTTTTCTCAATCTATGGTGACTGTGATGGCAGTAAAGATTTATAGTTTATATATATTTTTGCTTCAGCTGTTATATTGAGGTGTAATTCAGGTGGTGGACAGGATAATAAAACTCAGCTTACCAATAAAGGAGGACAACAAAGATTAAATTTTAGACTTGGATCAATTTTGGCTTAAAATCAGATAATTTATAACTCAGCATGACTAAAAATTACAAACTCTCAGATTTCTTTTAGGGCATAAGATTAACCATCTTCTAGTACTGACAGGGTCCACAGGGTTCAAACTTAAACTTTCAGAGGTATATCCATATCTAGGTAGGTAAGCAGATGGGTAGATAGATAGATATAATAGATTTGTGTGTATGTCTGTCTGTCTGTCTGTATGTATGCACTCCATGTAAGACAGAAAGAAAAAACACTGTTATATCATTAAGAGGAATTTTGTTTCTCTCTTCCTAAGATATGTTTGTAAATATACAGATAAAGCTATAGAGATATACAAATATATTTTCTCCTAAGACTTTTGCAAAGATTTCTGGGGCTTTTTGAATGTAGCAAAAATATACATGGACTTCTGCATGACTTTGAACTAAATCCTTATTTTTGCTCCTGTTTCTCCCATTTTAAAATAGGGGAAATAACACTGTCTCTGTTTGCAAAGCATGTGTGTGTACATCCACTAAGGTGGAAAGTATTTGTATCACTGGGATAACCACTTTGCCGAGTCATAGCCCTACCAGCTCTGGGTAACACAGCCATTGCTGTCTCACAATGGCAATACTGCACCAAAGTCTGCAGGAAGGATTATGACAATAGCATGGCTAAGCAGGAAACACTGGAACAAATCCTGTATGATGGTCATGCCAGTGTTCAGGCAGAATCAGAAGCCAGGCATCAATCCTGCAGATTTCAAGGTCCATTTCAGCAGTTCCTGGCAGAAGAGATCTTCAGGCAGCTTGGGTGGATGTCAGAGCTGGCTCTCTGTGAGGAGGGCCAGCAGCAGCTACAGCCCCCAGAGCTGAGCACTGCCCTGGAGCAGGGCCTTGGCCAGCTGGAGCAGCAGTGTGGGCAGCAGGTTCAGCAGCCAGTGTGGCATGTCCCAGAGCAAGGCTTGCAGTTCAGGGCAGACTGGCAAATGATGGCTGTCAGCGGGATGTTTGCTGCTGCAGAGTGATGTGCTGGATTCTCACCACTCCTCATTTTCTTGTGTAGCCTGTCTCCCTGCTGACTCTCTCTCATTTTGGCTCTTGGCATGATATCTGACATGAGTTGTCCCCTCTCCTTCTGATCTTGCCTTTCTTCTCCTGTTAGCACAGGCAGGGCTTAACCCTTGACTGAGTTTCCCAGGTTGCTTTAGTACAGTTTTCACTTTTGTACTTTTACAACAAACATAGGTCATTGTTGCCTGCTGGTGAAGAGGATTTTTAATACATTTTACCATTGCACAGTTCCATCAGCAAACACAGATCTGTACCACAGAACCTGATATGAGGAAAGGATGAAGTGGAGACCAAGTACAAATTAACTATAGTGTTAGACTAAATATTATTTAAATGTTTCACATTTGCTTAAGCCTTTCATTTGAATTTTAACATTGCATTTCAATTGCAAGCTATGAAAAAATATTTTTGTAATGTACTCAAAAGCAAATAAGTAAATAAGCTTTGAAGTAATTAAGGCAGGGCAAAAAAAATTTTTGTATTTCCACCTTCTCAGTGCAAATGGATCATTTCCCATTCAAAACTCCAAGTTTTATAGCTTCTAATTTTTACAAAATAAAATGTCACATCTTAAAAAAATACATCCCAAAATGTATTGCAAATCTGCATGATCATAACCGTGATGAAAGTGAAGGGGAATGTTGCACATAATACAGGTAAAAATTAACTACACACTTATTAGAAGCTGAGCAAAGTTTCTTGTGGATAGTTGTTACCCTGTGATTATTGTTATCACTGCTGTCCAACAGCCTTATTTAACCCCACCCACCCTTTTTCACCCTGCCAAATGGTCAGTGATGGTAGTAACTGTTATATAGATAGACTTGAATTTTGAAGACCAATGGTATTTTTGGAGGAGATTTTATCTGTGTCTGAAGGGACTCAAAGGTTCTCCTTGTGAGCCTCTTCCCCTGTTCCTGAAAATGGTCATCAACTCAGGCACTGCCTAGCTCGTCAGTCAAAGTTGTTTTCTGCACACAACCCTTCCAAATTTTTCATTGAGAAACTTGGTTATCACACCCAAATTCACAGAAATACAGAAGCTGGATGAGAAGGAGGGATCTGAGTTGCACTAAATCTTTCTTCTTGCTATTTACTGCTTATTTTACTTTTCTGCTTAAACCAGTACATTTATTCTTCTTTATTCAGAATTAAGGAAATGTAGTGTTCCTATGTTTTGTATTATCAGTCTTGAAATTACTACAGGTTATCCAGCTAGTGGCACTGGAACAGATCTAGTGAGATATTTCTGAAGATTGGGTAGGGTTACCCTGAAACTTCGAGGTGTTTTCCTTTTCTACTCCCAGCAAGATGTTCAAACAGCCAGGTTTAAAAGAGGACATGACAAAAAAATCTTTCTCTGTATTTCTGTGCTTGTTATTCCCCTTTTGATAATTTTCCCTAAGATGTTTCTGCATTATTTTTCCACACCTCATTAAACTGTTTCTAAACCTCTATTTTCCTTTATGAGCAATCACGAAGTTGCAAATTCTCAAAGCTGTTACTTAGAAACCTATGCTCTTTAGCTTCCTTCAGCTTTTCTTTCTGTTTATGGCTTGTGGGCTTATTCACACCTTTACAGAGTTAAAAAAATAATCTAGACCCCATTCTGTGCTCTAAAACTTGAGACAGAGATAGTTAATTTTGAAGGAATTCAGGTATTTTCTTTCCTTTTAAAATCTGAGCTTCTTTCGGGAAAAAAAAAATTAAGCACCAACTCTGTGAAAGAAAGATTTGCCAAAAATGAACATTTGATTGATATATGAATCTTTTTTTTCCCGTAAATACACTGGAGGATCATTTTTAAAGTCACTGTATACATTCAAAGTAGTCTTTACTACGAGACATTGGTTTTCAAACCTAATTCTTTGATGTATTAGTGACATTTAGGCTTTGTTCATATATATGATATTCTGTGTCTGTAATTCAGAAAATTATCTGCTGTTCTAAAGTCAAATAGGGTTCGTTTTATCCATCTCTTCTTATTTATCTCTGTTTTTCTCCATGTATATATTTTCTCCCATTGCTAGACAAAGATAAGCTACTTGGACTATTCTATACTGAGAAGAAAAAAACCCCTTTTATTTAGGCCAAGATTGCATTTGGCATTTTCCCTCATTTTCTTGTATCAGAAAGTTAAGTGCTCAGCTCTTCCCAAGGTAGATATTTTCCCCCAGCAGCACTTAAAAATCACAGAACAAAGATGTTCTAAAGATCCCCTCATTGATAAAGCTGTTAAACAGGACTGGTCAACACTCTGAGCGTTGGGAAACACCACCTATATCTGGACACCAGCTGGATACAACTCCATTCACCACCACTCCCTGGGCCCAGCCATCCACCCAAATTTTTACCCAGTGAACAGTTCACTAGGCCATGCCATGGGCTGTCAGTTTGTGCAGGAGAATGCTGTGGGAGGCAGTGACAAAGGTTTTACTAAAGTCTATCAAAAAATGTTAAAGGATTTCCTGTCTGTGGGAGCCAGAGGACTGATGTTTATGATCTACATACAGAAGTTGTTGGGATGCCTTTATTGTGTATGTATCATCTTTTCAGCTATTTTGGGAAAGATCACACCAAACCCTCATTTCCATCTACCACAGGACAAGAAATATCCCATGACTGTTGGAAGAAAAATATGTTTTCTAGGGTTTTTTTATCAACCAGAAGAGAAAGGTAAGAAATATAACACAACAACACTCTTAAGTAGTGGTGTGCCTTGGCAAGGCTGCTCTGACATACTGCAGCTGTCTGTAAAGTCTCTATCACCTCCACATAGACACACCTGGGACTTCTGTCAGAGAGCTGAATCAAAGGGCTGGGCTTTGGGTAGTCATACTGCTTTATCTGATTGTTTTATCAGTTTGTGAAGAGGTATGAAAGTCCCAAATCTCCACTATTCTCTCTGTTTACCCTATTTAATGAGACAAAGATTCTTACTACAAGAATCATTTCACCTTCCTTTTCTCTGTGAAGAATCCAGTGCCTTTTTGGATGTTATAGAAACTCTAACACACCAGACACTTAGAGGTATTATTTTCTCTTTAGCTGTTTGTCAATCTAGTAGAGCAATCATGTCTCTGAAGATTAATATCTGAAATTGAAATACTTCTCAGTACTTTCAGTCTGGACAGATCCTGGTTTTGTTAGACTGTTTTGTTTCAAGTTTCTAGATTATCACCTCTCCAAGCTCCACACAATTACTTTATTTGCTTGACTTATTACAGGGAGGCAATTCACACTGAGTTCAGGCTGAGAACAAATTTTTCTGTAAATGTAATTTCATATTTTCATTTAATCTTCTGCTTCTTCATTTCTGTTTCTCAGCTGTGGTTTTAAAACAAAGAGCTTGCAAGCTCCCCAGTAGTCATTCAATGAAATCATAAGCCTTGTTTCTTTCAGAAGTCTGCTGCTGCGACACAGCTTAAATACTGATTTTTGTTGCACAGATAAAAGGCAAGAATAGGAACCTGAAAATAGAACTCAAAGACAATCCAAGCACCAATGACCTTTATAAAAATAAAAGGAATAAAAACCCAAAAATAGGCACCTAGTAAAACAATAAAGATATTCTACAAATTTAAACTTGACTTTTCCCTTAAAGGTGGAGGTCTCTAAAAATTACAACATGGTTTTAATTTCTCAGTCATTCAGTGAAGAAATATCTATGTAAAAGATGGAGTTTATTAACTCTCCAGTCATAACCAATTGACACTTTCAGTTTGGCAGAGAAGGTGTAGAGTTGGACAGCATGAACAACTTCTGTTTTGTACATATTTTTCTCCATAGCCCTGTGTGGGTAACAAAACCAGAATTAAACAAACAAACAAACACACACAAAAAAAATTTATTGCCTGGTAAAGATTTGTAGAATACAATGAAATGTGGTCTTTTTTCTTTATAGCATTTTTGTTACGAGCCTTTTGATCTTTATAGCCTTTGCAGAGGAAAAGTTGTGGGTACTGCTCAGTTGCTGGACTGACTAAAAAAAAGCTGGCATTTGTTGAACGCCAACAGGAGCTTCATCAGGCATTTAAGTTTTCAAGTACAAAATGTGTCCTTGTCAATTTAAATATATTTCATGGATGCAGTCTTTTTCTTTTTAATAGATCCATTAATACATTTACCCATTCTAATTACAGAACTCTCATTTCTATTCCTATTGATTTGAGCAGTAATTTTCCCATCAGATTTAATGGTTCAGTACAAGACCACAGATTCTCATCAGAATTAAGTCCCCTGATGCAGCAGCTTTTATAAATTTATGTGGGTCAAGTATGGTAGGCACAACACATGCAAAGTACTAGAGTCACATATTTTCTTCCTAATGAAGGTGCATTTTTTGTGATCCTCTGTTAATAATTGTTCTACACTTCTGATTTACACAGTTTACACAGCTTTGTGTCATCTTTTCAGGTCTCGAGTTACTTTAGAAACAAATAAAAAAACAAACAAACATAATAATTGCTTTTACAGAGACAGGTTTTTTCAAAATCCCCAATATGTGAACTGCAGTACTTAACATATACCTAAGCATCAAAGAATTTTCTGGATATCAGTGAACATTTGTTTTAAGTGTGAAACATATACTCCTTCAAGAATTCTATATACCTTATGTTTTGTACCTCTTCTACCATATAATTTAGTATTTGGGCTTGGTATACAACATTGCTCAATAAAGTCTACCACTTGCATTATATCACTATTCTGATGGCACCATTGATTTTCAAAGAATCTCTGAATTGAAATGATATATATTGATTATATAGATTAATGTATGCAAATATCCTTGATATTTTTCGTGACTGATTATGATAATCTTGTACATCTCTGGACATTCTTAAAGTCTTCTTTTTAGTCAGAGAAATGAAGCTGTCATGAGTCTATTTTTGTAGATATTGTTACTGCGTTCTTTATGAACATCATTCTCTAACTCAGCAGAAGGAAGAGCATTTAGGAAAGGGACACATCGTCCAGAAAACATGTACTAACTGAGAGGTATCTAAAAGACACAGTGGATTGAGCAATTTGCTTGAGGAATTCAGTGTTCAGTAGCTAAGGAGTTGCAAGCCTGAATTTGCTAAAACCTAAAGGCAACTCATTAAAAAAAACCCAAATACTAAAAGCTTTTAAAATAGTCCTTGAAAGAGAGGGAAGTTTGTAGGAAGTTTGAAATGGTGCATATTAAAACAAAAGAAAACAAAAAAAAAAAAACACAGAAAATATTTTGAGAAAGAAAGCTCTGGTATCTTATGCCAATATCAAAGACTCGGAATTGATAATTGCCATCAATCTGTCTTTGTCAGCAATAAGGATAAAAATTCTCAGTGAACAAATTTCTCCATAGTGAAACAGAGGAACGTATTGTCTCCTGGAGCACCACGGACTGGAAACCTTCAGAAAAATTTAAAAGACTGGGTGGACAAGGCTGATCCAATATCATAGTGTCTGAACCAGCATCGGAATTGCAGCTTGATCTCTGATAGTGCAATCTACAGAATAAATTGTCTTTGGCAACTTAAGAAGGTCCTTTCCCTCCCCTCCTTCTCCCAGTCTTTGATGTCATGTCCTTACTCCCATTCAACACCCTGTGCTGAACAATTGGTTTTGCAGGACATTCACAAAGCATCCAATATTTATCTGATTTTATACGGGACTGGACAAAATTAATTTCTGAATCCCATGTAACTTTTCAAATTTATAGAATAGTTTATGTTTGTAGGCACATATGGATTTTGTCTTGTCCAATTCCCTACCCATAAATTATTCTGGCAGAATATGCTGCTACACAGTGTGGAGAGATGTTTGGCTTAGTGCTACTGAGAGCTCCTATCTCTTTGAACAATTTTCCCTGTCAAGTTCATGTGGTACACCACCTTCTCTTGAAGAGACAATGCAGAAAGAACATTAGTCTGAAACACTTCTAATGTGTTCAGAGAATATCTTGTGTCTCCAAACTCAGAGCTCTGTTAGCAAATTTCCTTCACAGTCTTTTGCCATTTGGACTGAGTGCACTAGATAGAGGATGGTATTGATTTCACCCCACATGCCTTGAGCACCACCTTGGTAGCAAGGCTAAGTCAGGCTTCTATTGATATATCTCCTTTTCCTTCTGAGCAAATCAGCCCATGCATGTCCTATGCCTAAATATCCAAGGTACTCTCTGCAAGCTTGTCAATGTAAATTAGTTTGCTTTGATGAGAATCTCATTAGCACCTGCTGCCCTTTGAAGTGTCAGCACTTAGAAATTATGGCCATCAAAACAATACAGAACCACTCTTTCTCCACTGTTCTGCACTCCTTATGCATCAGAGTAAAGTAAGTGCAATATGAAATTGTATTTCATATGCACTGACTGGTTTCATCCCCTTAAGCTCATGCAGAGAGATTGCTTTGCTTCATCTTGCTATGACTCTTCTCGGTTTATGGGGAGCACAATAGCATAAAACTTTGACTAAAGATGTGCTTGCTGGATAGATTAGTACCTCAAGGCCTATTCTATATTCTCATACCATTTATGTAAATAGAAATAAAAAATTATCCTATGAATGTAAGCGAGATTGAAATACACTGCTTCTTTTTGCCTTTTTCAGTGTATATAATTCTAAAACTTCTTTGTAAAGTACAATAAAAGAATCACTCCATTGTGCTCCTTTTCAGGTTCCATACCATTGCTTCGATTTTCACGGCAGTAGATGTTTTTCCTTTTTGAACAGATAATCCAACTACTTGTCTATGTCACCAGGGAAGGAGGTCCAGGACCAGCTGCCTGCAGCTAGGCTTTTCTCATCAATCTGCACAGAAAACCTGCACTTCCAAACACAGCAGCACAATGAGAGATGCTTGCAAAAATGTAAATGAGAACTAATGGCATGATGCACCAAATAATAGCTTAAACACCAGTTTATTGTTTGCTGTTAACTTGTGCAGCGTATCTGTCTAGAGGAACATCAGTAGCAAACGCCTGTTAGACTGATGGATGAAGAACTGTAGTGTTTTAGTGCCTTCTTGTGATGATGCCTAGAAGTGCAGGTAAGTGAAACACTAAGATGAATTTCATTCTGCTCAGACATAATAAAGGAATGAACTCCTGCTGCATTTTTCAGCTCTTTGCTGATAATACCCAGTAACAACCTAAAATTTCACAGATAAATAGATTTTTTTTCTTCAGTGATAGAAAAGCGTTTTAACTCAGTCAGGACCCACTGTAATACCTGGCTCAAAAAAACCCAAACAAACCACTTTCATATTAAAAATGCTGGTGCTGGAAAAAGTTGTTGCCTGGAAAGTGTGATGCTGCAGGAATTACTGTTAGTCCTTCAGACCCCACAAGTGTCTTGCTCAGAGCTGTACGAAGTCAGTCACATGGAAAAGCCTCCCTTAGTTGTGAGCTGGATATTCATGTCAGTGATGTCCATGAACAGAATTTAGGCAAACTTCATACCCACATAATCATGTGAGGGGATAGAGCTGGAAGGGAGTTAGAAGGACTAAGCAAAGGGAAGCTGAACTGGATGCACAATGCCATCACATTGTTCCTAAAAAAGCAAAAGGCAGCACCATTTCTCTCAGTGGGCTCAGGATGCAGCACTTCACCCTCTCCTCTGGGCATAACCATGACAACTCCCAGCCTAGCTCCCTGCTTCCAGAGCAAGAACACAAACAAGGTCAAAGTTCCTCTAGCTTAATCTTCTTTTTACCTGTTCAGATAACTGGGAAATGCAGAGAAGTTAGAGTTTTGTAGACTTGTGCTTTCTCTGCATGTGAGAACAAATTGCTCCTTTTCTCAAATCCCTGCCTTCTGGGCTCAATATCCAGGCAGGTTTCACTCAAGGGTATAGTCAAAAACCTTAAGAAACAGAAGGCAAGTAAGATTACTAAATTCATTCTCTTTGTAATTTCTTTTGAAATTTTCAGACTACATATCAGCAATGTCAATGGTGTCACTGAGAATTGTTTACAGTCTGCAAAAGTACTTTTCTGCCTTTCTTATTATGGATTTTTCCATTTTTTCCTGAAATATGTTGCAGGGAGAAACAGTGGTGTTAAGATAACATATCTTTCTGAGGTATAAGGCTGCTACGCACTGCATAAAATATAAAGAACTGAATTATAGAAAAGAAAATACTCACCAAATCTGAAAACATAGATCAAATTCATGGTCTGTTAATCTCTGGAACTTGCTCAAAGAAAATCCCAAAGGAAATTCTAGCTCTTGAATCATTTTAAATGTAATGGCATTTCAAAAAGCAGCTTGGTAACATTGATGTGTTGAAGATTGCTGCAACTCAATTACTTCACAGGCCTGTATTCTCAAGATGTCTTCGACAGCTGTCAGCCCTGAACACTCAGCCTGAGAGCTAAGGTACAGGCTTGATTATTTCCAATTTGCACATTGTCACCAGTAATAAAGATTGTCCCATGTGAATTATGTCTCCAGAGATACCTATGTCACCTCTGTGGCTTTGCACAGGTGCAGTTGATGGAGGCATTGGAAATGTTTCTTCTGCTGAGCCATGAGACTGAATGGGTTCTACAGCTCAACCTCCCTCCATACAGCCTTCCAGGACCACAAGAGAAAGAAAAAAACAAAACCAAACAAAAAAACCCAAAAAAACCCCCAAAAAAACCCCCAAAAAAACCAGGAACACAGGGCCAGGGGATTTGGTTTTTTAAATTATTTCAGTTAGCCAAGAAAACATTGATCTTTTCATTAAAAACAGTAAAGGGGATGAACTGCATTTCTGTGTAGTAAAATGAAACTATTTTTACAGAGCCACCAAAAATTACTCTAAATTAAATATCCTTAAATTTTCCTGCACAAAAAATAGAAATTTTTTCACAGAAGATAGATATAAAGGACTTAATGCACATTTTCAAATCTAATTACTGTTAAGTTCTCTACCAGTTTAAGATGTATGTCAGAAGATGTTTATAAAAACCCCTGTTTTTAAAGGCTGCACTTATTTCATTGAGAGTATTCTGTCACTAGTTTTCCATCAGGCCTCCAGCAAGCTAATCAATTAATTGTTGTTCCTCTTTGGAACAACAACAAAAAGTCCCAATCCATTTGGGTCACTGTGTGAAATAAAAATGTCATTACTCTGGGAGTGCCTTTGTCCGAATGCAGAAATATGCTTCAGCCTGGAGCCAGATTTCTGCAGGTCAAGACATCAGCTGATGTCAGTTTGGAGCAAGTTATTTTATTTTGCTGTAAAATGGAAAGAGGAGATGCCAGACCTCTTAACAGAATGTTTCTCTTCTTGCTCCAAATAAAGGCCTAGCTCCTGGCAATGCATTTCACCAAAAATATTCTTAGCACTTTCTTCAGTTCTGTTTTCCACCATGATAACAAGTGGTTTCAAAAACTGGCCTCAATCAATCACATTTTTAACAAGATTCAATGGAAGAAGTTCCTTTGTAATTTTGATTCTCAACACATGTTTAGACTACTTTGAGGGTAACAAAGATAAATTAAACACTTACCATTTCAGATGCATCTTTATACAAGATTATAAAATAATTCAGAAGAGAAATAACGTCTTCTCTTGTTTAGTATAGACCAAGATTATTCTTAGAAAAGTCTGCAGTGGCTTGTGCATTTATATATATATTATTTATATTTATATTATTATATTTACATTTATATTTATATTTATATTTATATTTATATTTATTTATATTATTTAGGACTAATTATGTATGGCTAGTATGAGCGCTCTGTTAAATCTCACATTCCAACCCAGTAGAGGGCATTGTAAGTATATGCTCAAAAGCAAGTGTATTATGCAAAGCTAGAGATTTCCTACATCATCATTTGAACTGCTAATTACTTAAAAAGAACAAGTAATTGTCTTCCTTCTATGACAGAAACAGGCATGCACTGTTCTCCCTGTGTGTTGTAGTTAGAACAATGAGCAGTGGGTGCTAAGTAGGGCAAAGTAAACCATTCTTAACACAATAAAATGTCTTCTAAATGCAGGGACAGTTCAGCATCAGAGTAGACTACCTGAATGTTGGATCTTTATCGCTGGAGGTCTAAAAACTAACTAGACAGATGTCTGTAAGGAATGGGTTAGGGACTCCCTTGGGAACCGGATGGAATAAGCCATCTCTTGAGATGCCTTACAGACATGTTTCCTATGACTGGTTCTGGTACCAAGTGTTTTCTCAGACAAACCATATGTATTTCTTAAACAGGCTCTCAAAATTAGGGTACAAAAGCCCAAAATAACCTCTACTCCGAGTTTTGGAAGAGGAATGCTGTTACTTAATAACTGAATGAATATTATATTATATTATAGAGACATCCCTATATAGGTGAAGAGTAGTACCTGTTTCAGAAATGGCATTTGATCTAGGTGTACACCTACGTCAATAGGCTCAGATTAAGTTTATGGCTACATGTGGCAATCAAGAAAAGATGTTTAAGGAAAACAGAAAAGTGCACAGCTAGGAATTTTTTTTTAAATGCTTTTATTAAAGGTTTTCTTGTGTAATACTTTTTCTGTAAAGTTCGAAAGATATCTGACATAAAAATTTTCAAAACGAGACACAAAAAATAATCTCTTATTAGTATTCTTTCTTTCAACCTGTACTTGTCCATGGCATTGCCCCAACCCAGGCCTAAGACATTGCACATCTGAAAAAAAAAAAGTTATTCTATGCAGAATTATATTAAAGAATCTTCTGGAAGCATCACAATCAAACATCCAAAGCCAAAACTTAGCAAGGTGGAATGGTAATCAAAAGAGATTTAAAATTGTACATGGTATATTTTAATCATTTAACAAGTCTACACGCCTACAGCAGAATTACAAAGAATAGAGGAAAAATATATTTTGTATTTACACCTTGGTAAAGTCCATTCTTCTATTTTGTGGAGGTTTTTTGCTTATTGATAGTCAGAGAGCCACAGATGCAGGCACAGTGGCAAAACAGGAGGAGACCTGAGGTTCAGAGTAAGAGAAACTGAATAAGTGGATAGGAGAAAGCAAAGTGAAAACAAAGAAAACAGCAGGAGATGGAAAGTGCAGGAAAGTATCTGGGCTCACTTTAATTTACAGCATTCTAAAAGGTGTTCAAGCCCCTGAGGGAAACAGTAAAAGGGATTCATTATAACAGGTATAGCTTATTAATCTCGCCTTGGAAGAGAAATTGATTTTTCTTGAAAAGGAAGGAAAAGGTGGTTTACAGAAACATCTCCATGGAATACAATTCACACATGGAAATTAGTGCTGCAGGCTATTCTACTGGGAAATTGTGCATGGAAGAAAACAGTTCTATAAAAAATATCAGCTTTGCAGCTTAGTCTGGTATAGACAACACTGTGATAGTTACTTGTGTTTGTCTTCATAATGTGAAGTATATAGTAATTATCAACTATTATCAGCTAAAAATCAGAAGAAAATTATTCTTTCACATCATGTGACACAATTATGCATAAAATATTTGTGTTTCTGGAACATTCCTCTGCCAAGGGGAGACAATACCAGGCTCGGAGAAACCTGGGCCAGTGTCTTGGTTTGAAAGACAAGCATCTGCCAAGAAAGGTGGGAACCTCCCTTGGAATGGAGAATATGATCTCCTTTCCTCCAAATTCTTATAACTTTGAAATTAAGGGGCTTTCAGGCAAAGATATGGGAAAAGAAATACCAGTTCTTTACCAGTATTTATAACAAGGCAAACAAGCAACAACAATGGCAGTAAGAGCAAACAAACCAGAAACCCAGGAACAGCCTTCTCTGGACTATCACATGTCCTCCCCTTTGGTGCAGTCATGGTCACATCTGGCATGGGTGCTGTTGGCTCCCGGCTGGGCAGGGCAGGTGTGATGATTCCTCCGTGGCTGCAGGAGGCGCTGTGGCGCAGATTCAGCCGCATCTCCCTCACGTGGTAATGGTGGGCAGGATGGATGGCAAATGGGCTGAAGCAGGAACCTCGGAGCAGCAGCCAGGATGGCAGAGGCTGGCTTGCCCACGGTAGCGAGCAAGAGCTGGCAGAAATTTCGCAGCGGTGGCATGAGTCACAATGTGTCCTGGCAGGTGAGGGGTGTGGGGTTACAGCGTATCAAAAACCTGGAGCAGTGGCAGAAAAATGGCGAGGCTGAGCAGCGGCAGCCCAACTGCTGAACCAGAAGAGTCTCCCTCAGAGGGGGAGTGGCTCAGGGTCCCGGGTTTTCCCCTGAGGCACCCAAGTAGATGATGAGAGTTCTTTCCAGTGAGGTAAGGTACTTGGTTCATTTTAGAAGGCAACTGTGTTCCTCAAGCATGATTTACATTTCGTGAATACATGGTGACTACTGCTGATGACCTTCTTGTCCTTTATGTGGATAGAGACAGCCTCCAGAAGGAGGCACTCCATCATCTTTGCAGGGATTGAGATGAGACTGACTGGACAGTAGCTTTCTGGGTCCTCCCTCTTGCCCTCTTTTGAAGACCAGAATGACATTTGGTTTCTTCCATTCCTCAGGCACCTCTCCTGGCTGCCACAGCCTTTCAAAGATGATCGTGAGCAGCCTCGGTATAGTATCTATCAACATCCTCAACTCTTGCGGATGCATCCCATCAGGGCCCATGGACCTGAGCATGTCACATTTGGCTAGGTGCTCTCTAACCCAATTCTCCCAGACCAAGGGAGTCTTCCAAAATTCCTTTACCCTGCTCTCCTGGGCCAAGAGATTCCTGAGAGCTGGTATTGCCAATAAAGAACAATGAAAAGAAGGCGTTCAATAACGCTGCCTTCCCGGCATCCTCCGTTACCTCCGTTTAGTAATGGGTCCATGTAATCCTTTGTTTTCCTCTTGTTATTGATGTATTTGAAAAAGCCCTTCTTGTCGTCCTTGACATCCTTGGCTCTATTTAAATCCAGAGGAGCCTTGGCCTTCATTGTCTCATTTCTACTTACTCTGACAGCCTCTCTACATTCATTCCAAGTGGCCTGACCCTGCTTCCATCTCATGTTTGTTTTTTGCTTATGCCTGGGTAATAACAGGAGCTCTTTGTTCCTCTTGTTCCCTTTGCCTGATTTCTTGCTCATCAGGATGCATTTTTTGCATCAGGATGCAATCTTGAGCCTAAAGGAAGTGACTCCTGGCTATCAACATACTCTCTTGGACCCCTCTTCCATGCAGCACCAGTTCCCATGGGATTCTTCCAAGAAAAATTAAATTAAATTAAATTAAATTGAATTTGTTCTCCAATTAAATGGAGATTAATCACTCCTTTAGGGTCACATCCTCCTCAGTCACTGAATTCAATTCAAGATGTTTATTTTAATATATAATGCTATGTATCTATACATAATATATAAAATATTATACATACAGCTATACTGTATACATACCACACGGCAGCTCCATTAAGAGAGGCCTCCAATTCTAGCACTGTGACATTTCATCTAATGTATAAAAATCAGGGAAATTCAGGTTTTGAGACTGAAGAAGCTGCTTCATGTGGCTGTGCATGTGTGCACCAACATCCGCTCGAATTCTATGCAAGAAGCAAGGTATCCTTGAATTGCTTTCTTTGCAAGGATACTTAGTTGAATATGGCTGTTTCTTGATTTTCACCATGATTCTAACAGCATGGTAATCCAAATTAATACGGAGAAAGAAACATTGCCTCATCTACAATTCATGTAATGACAACCGACAAAAAAAAGGGAAGACTTCTCCGTGGTGCTACATCCTAATGCAGTTAGCAGCAGAGGCATTCAGTGAATATGGTACTTTCAGACATTGATCCTGCTTCTACCTGATTCTGAGCTCCTAAATGTGACCATTCAACGTTTTTTGCATCTGTGAGCACAAATTTCTAATGATAATGGTAATGATAATGATAATCAGCCCTACTGCCCTTTCCAGAGTGCCTAGTCCCACTTGTCAAAGTGCTTAAAAAGGTGGCAGAAGATATAGTCAGCTAATGCTTCTGAAAAGCTCCTGCTATTCTACGGACTTTAAATGACCCCTATTCCACTCACTTTTGAGCACAGCATCCAATAGGATTATTTAATCATAAAAGGAAGAGGGTATGTAGAAAAAGGAGAGAGAGAAAGATTTGAAATTTTGTTCCTTAACAATTTGAATGTAGATCTGTCCCTGGATTAAAACTGGTCATTTATTTTAAAAAGTTAAAAAAAAAAGTTTTAAAAAAATAAAAAACCTTATTAAGCAGAATAAACATTGTAACCATACCTCTTTTTCTCTCAGGGGAATGAGAAATGTCACATTGTCTGAAATATTTGACTCTTTCCCAAGGATAAAACCAACATGAAACTTTTACTGATTTTTACTTAATTCAACAAAGTCCACTGAGGGCCAGAAACAAACAAAAAAAAAGTCCTTTGAAATCTTTTAGGAATTTGATTTTGTTCATTTTTTATGAAAGTCAACAAAGCACGGTGAGATCAGCAACATATAACAGTGCGTTACACAGTCAGGAAAGGGGTTAAAGTATGAACAGAATAAGATCTAAAGTGGTTTCAGCTGAATCTACTTACTGATCCACTCAAAAAAAAAAGGTTGTAAAGCTTTTTGAGGTAATTTTTACTCAACTTCAGTTGTAGCTTTGCTCAGTTTTGTAAGGCACTTAAGCAATTAGAGATACATTTTATAAAAATATGCTTACCTTCCTTGGAGAAATGCTGCTGTTGTTACTTGCAAGAACCTCTGTGCACTTAACTCCTCCTGAAGATCCCAGTGGGTACATATCTGCATATTTTCATACCCAGATACTTGTGTGAACTTGCATCATAACTGAATTTTCCTAAGCTGAAGCGACTTTTTTTGAAAAGGACAGACAGTGAGTATCAAGTGCTCACCTTGAATGATTGTTTTATTTGCTGTCTTGTCCAGATCCTCCCATTCTTTTATGCCTTCTGACTTAATATTTAAAAACTGTTAAGCAATTATTGCTGATTTAGAAAAAATCAGGCTTGTACAATAGCCATGATCCTTAGAAGATTTCATTCTAGAATACCAGGAAAGTTTTGGTGCTACATGTTCATATATCTATAAATGAGAGTTATACACAGGTAATTTGTAAGTCCCTGTAACAATTTTTCATCTGGCAGAACAAAAAGACCTTTTAAGTTCTGGTCATTGCAACTACTGATTCAGGAGCCAAACAGGCATCTTGTACTTGGTGACGAAAACTGATTTTCATGGTGTTATTATCTAAGAAGTTTTCCTCTGTGACCCTTTAAAAAAAACTTTCCCAACATTTAAGAGTATCAGAAGCAGAGCACATCAAGAGCACTTAGCAATCTTGATGCACCACTGTAGGGTAACCTGGGCTGGATTTCAAGTGCATCTTCATTGTGTTTATAGCTAAGGACTTGCTGAGATCATCAGAGCATTGTAAAGACTCTATGATATGTTTTTATAGCATGATAAACACTCTATGAAATAGTTTTAATTGACACATTCCTTTACTTAAACATACTCAGTTAGAAATGATTGTATTGTAATTTCTAAGAGATGATATTTTCTGACTGGTCTACTCTTTTCAGTTTTGTTAAAAATGTGATGTACAGCCGATCCTATCTGCCTCAACTTTGGCTAAGAAACTGCAGTTTTAGCCTGAAATATTTTCTTTTTAGATGGTCATAAACTAGGAAGTCTTATGTTTCTGTGGCAATTGTTGATGTCAGTGAATATATTGTGTAACACAGTCTAGTGTTAAATTGTGTATGAGTTTTGTTAAATACTTGAGTTAATATCTCATTATTGATTTTCTTTTCTACATAAAATGTATATTTGAGATTTGTTTTGTTTTTCAACAGATAAATTTCCACTTATTTCTATGACTAAGTGCTCCATGTACTGAAATATGCAGTCATTTTCATAATTCTGGTGGCATTAAAATTGCTTATTGTGATAATAAATTTCAGAAAACAGCTTGAAAGAGATTACTTACTACTAAACAATTATTTTTCTAGAATTTAGAAATAAACTTACTGCGAGAATTTCTCTGCTTGTCTGATGATAGCAATTAAGTCAATATGAGTCACATGCAGGAAAAAAAAACAGTTTACAATTCTCAAGGATAATGGCCTGAAACTCTGGAGAGAAAGATTCTCCCACTTAGCATGGACTTGTATTTATAATAGTTTTGGAAGAGTAGGCTTAAGTTTTTTTAAAGATCTGGCCCACAACTCTGATAATTATAAATGCTGATTTTTCAAGTAGGTCTTAGGAAAAAAGCAAATTCCAAAGATTTGGAAGAAAAACAATGTTGTTCCAATAACTGGGAAGCATAAACAGAAATTCTCTGCCTAGTGATGGATCTTTCATTCTGCTTTTGTTCATGAATATAAAATGGAACAGTTCAATCTGGACTCAGTTAATAAAGGTCAGCAGGTTAATCAATGTGGTTCATTAAAAAAGTAAAATCACATGTTTTTATTATACCAGTTAATTTCCAAAGAAAAGGGGTTAGAACTAGAAATCTTATCTCTGTATTTAGCAGTGATATGGTTGGAATACAGTTGCTGTCCTCATTTTTTGGCAGTTGCACTGCAAGGAAAGAATATTGCTGCATTGGGGGAAACGTATAAAAGATCCACAAAGACAGTTAAAGGACTGTGAAACATTTTCAACAACGATTAAGAAAAGATGGAGTCAGGGCATGCAGTACTATCACAGAGTAAAATTACCTACAGACATTTATAATAATGTCTTAAAACAACTTTGACAATAAATAATTGTAACATCAGAATGAGATATAGTAAAGCTTGATGACTGGGTGAAGAGGAATCTAGAGAATTTCACAGATGTGCAAAAATGAAGGTATCAAAAAACCTCTGAGCAGTTGTATTTCTTTATTCATTACTGAAATTGTTCAAATCAAGGTAATTTATCCCTAAAAATATGTGTTCTAGTTGAAAATGAATTAATTACAGTTTATACATTGAATTTCATCTTATGAAATGCAACACGATACTGTGGCTTTATCAACTAAGCCAACAAGAGTTCCAAAGTATCTCAACTAGTGTTGGTTAGGATCTTCTCAGGAAGTAAACTGAAGGATAGAACTAAACAAAAGGTATTTCACTTTTTCATTTATATAGTATACATTTTTATCCTAACTTCTGTCTTCCAGCTGTATGATAATACTTTGTGTTTACATGGTACTTGACATGAAAGCACTAATGTTTATTCTATTGAGACCCCCTAAACCCTCCCCTGAATGTAGTAGGTGACAAAATATTGATAATATTGATAAACCATCCCCTTGCACAATGGCCGTCATTATGCTGAAGCCATATAGGGCAATTCAACAGTTTATATCTTTTATAAATGCACAAATGAATAGATCTTTATTATAAATTTATTTGTGTGTTATTCTAATCATTGCAGATGACTCCGATTTATAAGGTTAAATTCTATTTCCAAAAGTCCTTTACACTCTCATCTGGAAAGAAATTTAAGTCTCTAGGGGTCATTAATATGACAGAGATATCATGCAGCAATTATCACTAGTTAGTAAATTAAATGTCCCACATCACTATTGAAAATACAACAACCGAATCACTCAAGCAACATCAAATATAGAGAAACCATGATACTAAATATTGTGTTTTCAACATAATAGTTAATGTTTACATATGAATTTCCTGATTCTCCAGTAACAGTAACTTGTCTTTAACCTATTCATCAAAATGTAGAAAAGTTTTGAATTCTATAAAGTTTACAAACTTTATTTACTAAAACTTAAGGATCTGATTCAAATCATTGCAACAAAGAAATTTCTGTGTGATCTCACAAAGAACCATGGTTTTTACATATCTGTAAGAAACCAGTGTTTATAATTATCGAATCCCCAGTTGGACAGATGTGCAGTGCAATATTCTCATTTCTTCCACACAGGAATTATAGCCACTTCTAAGCAGCTTGCTGTCCTCCTCAGTCCTGCTTCTCAATAAGAAATAGCAAAGGCCATACTCTGATGTCCCTATCATTAGATTTGGATTTTAAGTATACTTCATAGCACAGCAGAGAAAGTGCCTGAGGACTATAGGAGAGTCCTTGTCATTGATAAACTCATTAGATCTAGCATTAAATGACACATTGATTAATTTCTAGAAAAATAAAGAAACAAATGAAGAAGGTTCTGGTACTGTCAATTGAATTGCTATCATAAAGAGAAATACTTGCAGAGACAGAATAGCATTGCCTTAAGAGAAGCAGTTTCACTGCTGCTTTTACATCTGTGGGTACATGCTGTCACCATCACCTTATAGAGGATATGTGAGTCACCCACAGCCCTTCTCCAGAGTGCTTCTCTGATGAAGCAATCTTCCAGAGAACAGAGAGAGTAAATTGTTGTTCATGTAAAATTGTGCAGAGTTCCACTGAAAGGAGAAACTCAGCATGCTCTGGTAACCTGTCAGCACTTCTGCCTTTTATTCCATGAACTTCCATTGAGGTCTTTGGAGTCAGAGTTTGTAGGGAGGCATTCAGTTCAGTACTGCTGTTTTGGCCTGATGGGATTAATGATAATGGGGACCTGACACTGAGAGCTCCCTTCCCACAAATTTTTGAGGCTTCAGAAGATTTGTTCATATTACATCAGCATGAAAGTAAAGCCTTCAGATGACTTAAAAAAAAAAAAAAAAAAAAGAAAGAATCATAGTGATGACTCTACTTATGATCAAAAGGCTCTTTTTTCATGCAAGTTTTCTTTTCTCCCCTGGGAACAGACTGGAAGCTATATGCTGAACTATAAAGGTTTCCCTTGAATATGTTACCAAAACCAGTGTCTCTAAAGACATGTTGTTTTCAGTAGACCCATGTTTAATGATAAAAAACTAACATTTTCTGAAGGTGTTTTGCATGTTCACTTGATGAATTAGGCAATAGTCTAAGGTACTTGGATAGCATAGAGCTCTAGAAATGCCGTGACTCTAATTAGCTAAAACATAAAAATATATGTGGAATTTTGCTGCAAGATTATGTCTGTAATGACTTCATAGGTAAAACAATATCAAATACATCTCTCTTTTAGGACTCCCAACAGCATTCAAGTCTGTCTGTCTTGCAATTCATTTTTTAAATGCTCAGTGGTAAAAACCTCAAATAGGATCCCCCAACTCTGTTTGGAGGTACCCTTATTCACCTGAAAATACTTCGTTAAGAGCCATTAGATTTGCCATGTGTTTATTTTTCCTCATCTGCTTCCTTAAAATAGCCTGCTTTGGTTGGAAGTGACTGACAAATGCTATTGAACTGGGTTTGTGTTTTTCACAATTTAACATCAGACAGCAACTAAAAACCATGTAGTTGCTTACTCACACTCCCCCCAGGTGGCATGGGGAGGACAACTGGGAAAAAAAAAAAAAGGTAAAACTCATGGCCTGAGATAAGAGCAGTTTAAGAACTGAAATAAAATATAAGAATTATAGTAATTATAATATGAGTGGGTAATCAAGCTTAGGTCAAATACATATTCAGAACTAACATTTATAGTCTCAGATTGTTGAAAATACGTGGCAAAATATGTATAGTAATTTGCAGTAATAATTTGGTAAACAGGTGAAATCCAATTTTAAAGGAAGACATTTGAAAATATATTTAGGTTGCTTTTGTCTGAAGAAGTCAACCATCAGAAAAGTTTAATCTTTCAGATAGAAGAAAATTTGTTGTGAAATTTCTGCTCTCACAGAAATAAAATTAATGCCTATTATTTCTTTTTCTCCTCCTATGTAATGTCATTACCACAATCTTTTCTACTGCATTGATAAAATCTTTCTAGTAAACTGATAATTTCCCATGCTATTCTGAACAACTATAAAAGAATGTGTGATCAACCTTTGGACTGAATTGATCAGAAATTCATAATATAAATAATTGGATTTTAATTAGTTCTTTCAATAGTCTATTTCTGAAATTTGTTACAGATAATCAGCCACTATACTACTGTAGACCAGCAATAATTAACATTCAGCTTTCTGGCACTAATCGCCGGAACCATGGCTTGCTTCCTAGTATTTAGGGCAGTCCTTGAAAATAATGTGATAAAGCACTCAAGAGCGTTCAACCAATTAGCATGCTTGGATGAGTGAGTTTTCCAAGCCATCTGATTTTAAAAGTGGGTGCCTCATGCTGTGGAATATTGTCTCTGCTGAATTTCCAAGACTGTTCCATTAAATAATGGGTCTGGAATCAGAAAACTGGAATCAGAATATATTAGCCTGAAATGAAACTCTGCTAGCTGGTCAAAGGAAATGGATGCTGCTTTAAAAAAAAAAAAAAAAAAAAAAAGAAAAAAGAAAAGTAGAGTCTGGTAGAAAAGAGTCCAGTTGTACTTGTGAATTTTTCATTCCATTCCAAAAGCCAGATTTTCATTATGATAGCAAGCATATAATTAGTAAGTAAACTACAGTTATGTTACAGTGAGAATTAACCTTTCAGAATGTTTTGTTGAATTGAGAGGGCTATTTTGTTTTGCTTATGATTTAAGAGGTTCAACAGTCTCTGAATGCCATGTTCTTCTTAACATTTATTAAAATATTCACATTTCATTGAAAAAGTATCCCATAAGTTTTGGGAAAAATTCCAACTTGTTCACAAGATCTAAAAGCAGCTGAAAATTCTTTTTGGTTAATACATGCCATTAAATAAACAAATTAGCTGTGTTTTCTGTGTCAGTTAATTTTGTACACAGCACTCTAAAAAATGTATCTGTTATTCTGTTAGTCATGCTGTTAAGCAGAACCTAAAAATTATGACCTGTTTATTCTCATGTAGTTTTTATCTAATGTACTAGCAAAGTCTGATTTATACATTTGGGTTTGTTAAATTTATAATCTACTAATAACATAGTACTTAACTGGAAAAATCTCAATTAAAATACAATTTTAGAATTTTTTTCCTAAAGTTCTTGGAAGCTGTTAATCTATGCTTTAATAAGGGGAAATGTTATCTATACTATATTAGAAAAAAATTGAACTACTTTAATCTAGACTATAAAACAATTAATTTATGTCTATGCTTTCTATGTTACATCTAAATAAGAGGTATGGAACTGTGAACTGCTTCATTAAGTCCCACCCATACTCACATGCCTTCATTTTCATGCAAAGAAAATGTGAGTACATGCTAGGGGAGAGGAGCCACTGCAGAACATCTTGAAAATTACATCTAAACACAAGCCTATATGCCCATCCATGGAGAGGTTGTTTTTTTTCCTCTGTGTTGACAAGTGAGAAGTTACAGGATTATGTTAATAATACTCTGGCTAAAAGCTCCAATATGCTTGCTCCATTTTCAATGGTAGTTGCTCTGACCAGAAGTATTTCTTTCTTTCTGCCCCTAATAGGACATCTGAATTTCAAGGACCATCTTTAAAGTTACTCAAGTGTCTGTCAGGCTGGCTTAATCCTGTGGGAATCACCCAAGCACAAGCCCAGAATGCCTAAGTTGTATTCCCCAAATGCAAACACAAAGCTGAGTACTGGTATTTGTCACTATGACTGATGCAACCACCACTGAATTGAATTAGCTTCACATTTTCCTTTAAAAAAACCCACGAAAACAAACAACACCAAACAAAAAAAACAAACAAACAAAAAAACAAAACCACACAAAAAACCCAGCAAAAAGTGCTAAAATTGATTGGAAGAAATGACTGTGAGAAGCTAGGACGTGAGATGCCTACATAGAGTTCTTTCAATAGATTTTGCCCTTTCAGAGGTAAGCTCAGTGATGGGGAAGGTCACTTTTAGCTTCTAAAAACCTCACTAGCTGCTGTGAAAAATAATACAGAATAAAATGTCAAGAAGATCCCTGAGATGTAGAAGATCAAGGAAAATTTGCTGAATATTTCCTATGTCCTGAAGATCAAATCTCTCAAGAAGGTACCACACAACGAATGGTATGCAGCAATGTGGAGAAACATTAAAAAAATGCAAACCCAGCAAACCAACCAACCAAGCAAATGAACAAACAAACAAAACCAACAAAAAATAATCTCCTTCCAAGAACTATAGAAGAATCCTACATTAGGAGATGTGTAAAGCTAAATCTCTCTGCAGTAATTCTATCTTCCTGGTATATGCTATGATTTGTCCTACAATTCCTCGTCCAAAGGAACCCAAAACAAGATTTCTTCCAGGATGTACTAGCCCAGTCCTTCTGCCTTCCTTATGACCCCTGTGGCAAATCTTTTTCTGCATTTGAAATAGAATTCAATGCTTTAAGATGTGCATGCTCTTTCCAGAGCCCTTTTTGTGCTCACAGTCCTGCAAACCAAAGGGGGTAGGTGCTATGATGCTTCCTCAGCTCCTAACATAGTTCTGATTAATTTCTGTCCCTCGTGTGCACTTGTGAAAAAGAGAAACACATGGGTCTGCTCTCCTACTTTAATCATTCCAATCTAGTAATTCCTTTGATCAATATCACAAATCGCATTACATTGCATATTCTGCAGTAAGTAAGAGAAGGGTGTGCTGTAGATTGATATTCAAATGGCACATAAAAGATCTGGAGCACAGATCAAAGAGGAGAATGTTGTGTTTGGGCTTGTCAGTTGTGTTGTACTGTTTTACTCATGTCTTTGTTAACAAGGGTTCTGAAAACAGGCTGGCTCAATGAGCTGCTGGGGGAAACTCACTTTCTATTGGCTGTTCAGAGAGCTATCATGCCAACCTTTTATTGACTCTGTTTTCTAATTTGATCACAAAATAGCTGCAGAGGCATGAAAATATGTATCCACACAAAGAATATCTAAAACCTTCACTGTGCTTTGTGTCACAGAACATAATTTTTCAGTCCATTAAGTGCTTATACATCGTTTCCATTATCATGGTGCTTATATATGGCTTCCATTATCATGCTCTCTCTGGCGAGACATGAAAGTTCTGCTATCCCCTTCACAGATGGGAGAACTGAGTATCTAAAGCTTGAGATCAACACTGAGCTTCTTTTGCCCCATTCTCTCTACAAGATATCCTATGCCCTGCTAGAGCCCCATCTCAGCTCCCATTCTGCATTCTGAACACACACATCAGCAAATCTCTTCCTATCGCATGGTTATCAGTCAGCAATTAGTCCTTTTTTATCTCTCTGACAATTAATAGTATGGCCCTACTACTCTTCAGTTCAGTTCCTTCCAAAACACTTGAAGTCTTCATTTATGCATGTGAGTATTAAGCTTTCTTGGGTTGGTTTTGTTTTATTTATTATTACTGTTATGATTATGATTATGATTATTATTATTATTATTGTGGTGGGGATGATTTAAGCATTATTGTTTGTTTGTTTTTCCTTAATAAACACAAAATCAAAGAATGGGTAAGATTTAAAGGGACCACAGTGGATCATCTCGTCCAACCTTCCTGCTCAGGCAGGGTTATCCTAGAACATACGGCACAGGATTGTGTCCAGATGGCTCTTGAATATCTCCAGTGGGGAAGACACCACAACCTCTATGGGCAATCTGTTCCAGTGCTTGGTCACCCACACAGTAAAGAAGTTCTTCCTCATATTCAGGTGGAATTTCCTGTGCATCAGTTTCTGTCTGTTGCCCTTTGTCCTATTGCTCAGCAGCACCAAGAAGATTCTGGAAACATCTGCTTGATACCATTATTTTACATTTTTATAGAGACTGATGAATTCTTCTCTCAGCTGTCTCTTCTCCAGGCAGAGTTCCCTTAGCCTTTCCTTGTAAATTATGTGCTCCAGTCCCTTAGTCATCTTCATTGCCTTCCACTGGACCTGCTGCAGGAGCTCCATGTACTGAGGAGCCCACAACTGGACACAGCACTCCAGATGTGCCTCACTGGGGCTGAGTAAAGGGGGAGGTTTCCCCCCTTGACCTGCTGGCAATGTTCTTCCTAAAGCACCCAGGACACCGTTGGCCTTCTTGGCCACCAGGACACACTGCTGGCTCATGGACAGTTTGTTGTCCACTAGGACTTGCAGGTCCTTTTCTGCAGAGTTGCTTCCCAGCAGGTCAATCCCCAGCCTGTGCTGGTGCCTGGGTTATTCTTCCCCAGAGGCAGGACCCTGCACTAGTGTTTGCTGAACTTCAGGCAGCTCTTCTCTGCCCCTCTCTCCAGCCTGCCGAGGCCCTTCTGAAGGGCTGCACAGCCCTCTGGGCTATCAGCCACTCCTCCCAGCTTTGTGTCATCAGTAAGCCCTCCAAGGAGGCATCTGTCCCTTTGTCCAAGTCACTGATGAATAAGTTAAGCAATTATGTGCCAGGTTTGAACCTTGGGGAACACCACTAGTGACAGGCCTCCAACTAGACCCTGTGCCACTGATTGTGACCCTCTGGGATCTGCTGTGATTTATTTCTCAGAAATCCTGTGCTCTCTTCCTCTTTTGTACATTTTTAAACTATACTGGCACAGATCACCCACTCATATATGTAAGCTATACCATATGAAATAGACTATTTGCCTAAAAGTAAGCACATGCATAACTGCAGAATCATGGCTCCAGGGTGCACATCATAAAATCCAGCGAGGACTGCCTGTGGATCCAGCTGGACAGTTATACAAACGGCTGGCAAATAAGGAGCCATCAGACCCTTCCCTTTCCTTGCTTTTTAGGAGCAGTCTACATCCCAAGGCACATGCCTATTCAGTAAAAGAGAAACACAGGCACTTCTTCCTGTGCTTCTGTTTCTCAGATTGAGGTTTGGGAACACTTACAGTGGGACAAGTAACTTATGCCAAGTCACAGTGGTTATTTGCATTGTGATCACCAGGGTGCAAGGCAGGACTGGATGGTGATTCTCAGAATTAAATACTCTCCTTTTCTTGGAGTACTCAGCAAAGAATGAATAGCTAATTAGTAATTTGCCGTGGCGTTGTACGGTCAGTGTGACTATCCTTGGATTTGTCGTTTCATTCAGCTGGGAGGAATTAAGCTAAAATAATGTGCAAAAAAGACTCGTGGTTTTTCTCGGTTTTTTTCTTCTCTAATCCATTTCAAAGCCTTGAGCTCTTACACTGGGCCTTTTGGCACATCTGAATGCCTTTGGTTAGCTCTCAGAGAGTGATTTCATTAGGGACATCCTTTTAACTGGGGTTCACAGAGACTTCATATGCTGGTAGCAAGATGTGTCCTTATTGGGCTTTGTATTTGATGATGATTGAGTAAATGCTTGTGAAGGTGAGATATCAGCATCCTCATCACCTTTTACTGAGCATATTTCCATAATTTGACCAAGGCTTTGTAAGTACTTGGTACAGAAACAGCTCTGTTTATTGGAGGTGCTTGTTCCCCAACCTCCTGGGACTGTGCCCAGTTGCAATCACAGCAGTGTTATAGCAGTTCCTTCCTGTCCCTTTGATGTAGCATTTGCTTTTTAAATTCCTGCTGCTTTCACTCATTTTTTTCAGTCTGATTTTTGGCTTAATTTCTGAAGGTACTGGGGCTCTTTCAGGGACAAAGCTTTTATAGGGAGCACATGTTTCTCCCACCTCACTGTTTTGTTAATTCATAGTGTTAAAGCTTGAGCTATTTAATAGCTTCAGCAACCTCTGCAAGGACTGCAGAGCACTGCAAGGACTACATCAAATACAGCATCCACTACATAATGCTTAGGAGAAGTCAGCTCTAATAACCAAGAAAATGAACCCTGTTTATTTCCCAGTTTCTCTCCTTACTCCCTCAAATTACTGCAGGGGTTTAAATACTTTAGGGCTCTCGAATAGGGAATTGGTGCCTTGTAGGACAAAACTATTAGATGTCAATTGCCTTGCAGCAAAAAGTACAAGAACATCACCATTAGAAAAACTGAATGGACTCTTGTATTCACTTTCATAGTCCAAGAAAACCAAGGTGCAGATGGCAAATCTGACATCAACACTAAATCTAAATGGGTTGTAAAACATTTTGATTTAGACTGTCCAATGTGTTTTATGTAATTATAAACCTTGTTTTTACAATTTTTTATCATAAAATTGGCAGAGGTCTTATAGCTCAGCACATGGATGTTAGAGGACAGCTGGCATTTTTCTCGCCATATACAGAAGGAGAATGAAGCAGAAGGCATTGAATCTAGTATTTTTTCCTTAATGTTAGTGTGGCTAAAATCTAGCAAAATATATGCTCCAAGTATACCTGGTACACCTGGAGTGATTTATTTTCCTTTACACAACTCATTTAAACCAACATGTTTTGGTTTTGGTTTTTTTTTACAAACACAACATGGGAGAGCTCAGGATTTCACAAACAAATCTACTGATCTACTGTAAATTAACAGTGGGATTGAAAGAAACTGTAAATGTTGTTAATGGACTCAGCACACTTATTGTTCTTTCTGTGAGCAGTGTTCTATCTTCATTCTTAGTTATGAAACTTACTCTAATGTTTTTAAAATTGAAACAACACTCGTTTCCTTTCAATACATCCTACCTTCATAGGATCAAGGTCACAGTCCTACTCCAATGAAGTCTAGTAGGAGGAGGAGCCAAGTTAATTTTAGGAAGTGTCAGAAAAATTTTGCCCTCACTCAGACCCTATGGACTTCTGTGGGAGTAAGAAGGTGGCATAAGAAGCAGAATTACTCTGTTGTCCTTTCCTTTTCATACTGTGCCAATCATCACAGCAGCTGAACACTTTGCCAAATTAAAACTAAACAAAGACTAATGTCTGTCATGTGAAATTTCCTTTCTGTTCCTCCCTCACAGAGAAAAGTTATGTGAACGCTGTGTAGGAGGGATGTTGTGATAATCACATAAAAAAAAAGGTAAATGTATATTATTTTTAAAAAGGAGAAAAACAGAAGGCATGCTTATTTACTGCCTGTTGGGGAAAAAAGCGTACATAAATGAGCTTTATATTTGAACCAGAAAGGCTTCTACTTTGTTGACATACAGTTCTTTGGAACAAGTTTTCAAATCCCAGACCCAGTTTTCATTCACTGTAATCTTTCAGTAGTGAACACTGGGGTCAAGATGGGAAGTCTAACAATGTGGACTTAACAGTGGAAAGTATCATTATACACTGAAGAGAAAAACATAAATGTAAAGGACATCTAATAATTTGAATTATTCACTAAAAGGTACAGTGATAATGTTTATATTTATTCAGTAAATAACAAAATATAATCATTGATGCATAGGCCAGGCAAGCTCTGCAGCATCAGTTCATTTTGGGAGCCACCAATATCAATGCAGATGAAAATCTTGTCAGTCATATTTCAAGCCATCCATCCCAATGCTTAGAGTCATACAACCTTAGGTCCAAATCTTCTGCTTATGCCAATTAACCCTGTGTTAATTAATCCCATGGTTTCAATGTCCCTGCGAATCAATCCACTGATTGATATGGTGCCTGCATAGAGAGTTTGGTTTGCAGGCTTGCAGAAATTTTGAGGGTTTAAGGGACAACATCCCACAATAAGGAGAAGACAGTGCAGAGACCAGGACATACTTCAGGCCAATGCACATTACCAATCAATCTTAATGCTACACTAAACATGGAAAATGTTGGAACATTTAAATATAATCTAGACTAACATCTAATCATGCTGAAATAGCACTGTCTTAGCTAGGCAGAAAGCAGGGATGCTACAAAGTTCCTAGAGAGAATTAAAGCAGCCCATTGCCTAGGTATAAACTCTGCACTCTGCCTGGTTTCTCTGACCACACCACTGAACTCATAAGTGTTGGGTATCCTGATTTCAGAATTACAGCTCTTTCTCCATAAGCCGAGCACTGATATGCACAACTGCCAGTCCTGATGGTCCATGCTGGTAGCTCCTTATACTGGTTTCAGCTGGGGTAGAATTAATTTTCTTCATAGTATGGGGCTATGATTTGTGTTTTTGCTGAATACAGACTGTTGATAATATAGAGATGTTTTTGTTATTGATGAGCAGGGCTTACACAGAGCCAAGGCCTTTTCTGCTTTTCATGCTGCCACACTGGTGAGGAAGTCGGGGGTGCACAGAAGGCTGGGAGGAGACACAGCTGGGACAGGAGACCCCAACTGACCAGAAGGATATCCATATGACCATATGACATCATCCTCAGAATATAAAGTAGAGGGAAGGAGGAAGGGTGGGATCTTTGGAGTGTTAACATTTGTCTTTCCAAGTCACTGTTGCATGTGGTGTGATGGGGCTGTGCTTTGCTGGGGATGGCTGAGCACCTGCCTGCCCATGGGAAGCTGGGAATTAATGTCTTCTTTTGCTCTGCTTGTGTGTGTGGCTTTTGCTTTCCCTATTAAACTCTCTTTATTTCAAACTATGAGCTCTCTAGCTTTTACCCCCCTGATTCTCTCCCTGATACTGCTGGTGAGGGAGTGAGTGAGAGGCTGCCTGGGGTTTGCCTCCTGGCTGGGGTTAAATCATGACAGTTTTTGACACAGAAATGTTAAGCTCTCTGCCATCAGCAAAGCTGGGTCCTCTGATTTTTTCCTCTTCTTTTTTCCCATCTCATCAGCAAAATTATCCCACTCCTGCAATTGCATCTCTTGTGTGTTGATAATGATATTGTTTTAAATTGGATGCCTTTTTATTTACTTGAAACACAAACTTTGTTTCCAAGTCCAACAAAATAGTTCTACAGCAAAACCCAGGGGAGCTCTGACTGATTAAGCAATAAAATACCAGATTCATTTTAGACACATATTTTACAAAGCAATCACATCCAATAGCCTTTGGTATCACTGCCAGGATTTTTTTATGTTCTCCTACATTTAGACTTGCTCCATCCCTGGAGCTGTTCAAGGCCAGGTTTGATGGGCTCTAAACAATCTGATCTAGGGAGAGGTGTCTCTGCCCATGGCAAGCCAGTTGGAACTAGATGATCTTTAAGCTCCCGTCCAGCTCATGATTCTGTGATTTGACTCACAGCAACTTGATAGACGGGCCAGGGCTTAAGAGTTTGGTAATTAAATTAACTTCCCTGCCATTTTCTATATGCACAAACAGATTACCTGGTCATGTGGAGATTCTTACAAATGATAGTCTAGCTGTCAGCCTCACCAGAAAAGTCAGACACCTTTCCTTGTATTAAGTTTCATAATAGGATGGGAACCAAAAACCTCTAAAAGATGCTGTTGAAGAAATCATTCCCAAGCCTGGTCAGAGCTGGGGAGGTGGGGTTTAGCATAAATCAGATGAGGTCTGGAAGGCCCACGTGAGCAAATCTCAGGCACAAAAACAGATTTATAAAGTGGTTTGCTCAATCCCATGTAACAGAACTACATCTACTCAGTTGTGAAGCAGAATTGAATTTGGTCATTGACTCCCAGACTGAGCTTTTATAACTGAAAGGACAACTTTCTCCAAGGTCTGAATTTATAAAGGGCTATTAAAAGAATTGACCTGGATAGTTACTTGAGTAATTTTTTCATCAAAATATTTTCACAGAAAGCCCACAGCACCAAAGGCATTGTGTGTCTGTGCATGCATGTGCAATACCATTTGTATTATTTTCTCCCACAGCCAGTGATTATGTATGTCTCTCAGAGGCTGCTACTGCATGTAACACTGTGACAAACAGAGCAGAAATCATTTTTAAAATACACAGGCACTGTTTGTACTCCTCTTTTCTTACTCTTATGGCCTCTTATTGGCAATATCAGTCCTCTACTAAAAGAAAAAAAATATTATTCATTGTTGGTTTGGTGGGGTTTTGTTGGTTTGTTTTGTTTCATTTTTTAAGGTTGTATATCAAAGGCCCTTTCTTGGATTATGCTTTTATCCATTAGGGATTTAAACAAAAAAGAAACATTTTCATATTACTGCCTATGGAACCTAAATATCCTGTGAACTTCATCTTGATCTAAATTAAAATAACACTACTGTTCAATGAATTCTATTAAATTTGGTGGAGGTTTTTTTAAAATTTATAGACTGTTAATTTATATTAAATTATGACAATAATTTTTATAAAATAGTAAATGAATTAAGGAACCAATTTAAGATGTTTCTAGAATACCAGCATGAGCAAACCATGCCTCTTCCCTGTCTTCTCTCTAAAAATGAGAGGCTTTGGGGTGTCTCAGGTTGTTGAGTCAAAATAATGAATAATTTCTGGAATATTATTCTTTTTAATTTTGGCAACTTTATCCACCTGCCTCCGACACCACATCAGCCAAGAGAAATACCTGGATCTCATAAATAACAGCTGGTTAGTATAAAAGAGAGCCTACAGTTTAAGGTGCTTTGATGTTACTTCATTTTACATCCTTTGATTTGATTCATAAAGTGGTGGTTACGAATTCTTTGTAGTGTTCCTTAGCACAACTATATTTCCAGATGCTTTCCCTCAACTGTAGCTCTGATTATATCTTGGGAACAGTTTTTTTTTTTTTTAGAGGGTGCCAGTTTTAAGCATCCATTATTCAGGATTAGTTTGCTGTTCAGGTTCTGGTCTGTTGCCTTCTTGGCTGTGACAAGAATTGCTCTCAAAAACAGAAATCTCAAAAATACTCTCTTTCCTCCTGTTTCTTTTGTCTAAAATATTTTATTGGGCCATATCAGCCACATGACATTTTTTTAATTGTTATACTTCAGACAGATTTACCAAACAAAGGATAAATCTTAAAAAGCTTGATTTTTACAAACAGTTGCAAACAGTGATGCTATCCACAGCATGTTTATAGTTCTGTCTTCTTAGTTTTGAGACAAACTAGAGACAAAAAGATGTTGAGTTTCATTGAGGTGAAGAAGAAGAAGAAACTTGGTGAGCAGATTTTGACTTCATATAAATTTCCCAGAGTTTATCAATTACCTTTTATTATAGAAGGTATAATGAAACCTAATTTACCACACTTTCATTCTGGATTGTGTTAAATTAAACAAAGTTTCTCAAGATTTACAGTAATATGCCCTAGATTAGGGTGTAGCCAAAAATTTCATCAGGGAGAGAAGCTCTTGGCTGATTTCATTTTTGGACCTCAGAGTGATTTTTCCAGAAAAAAAAGAGTGTGAGTGCACATTTCTCTGTACAATGTTATTGGGTCATGTTTATGAATTAGGTTCATCAAACTGCACAATATTAAACAACTGACACAATAGCAAGCTCTTCCCCTTTTTTCAAAGTGCTGTAGGCATATGTGTTAGAAAATAAAGGCAGGGTGTTGTGTAAGAGAACATGAATTCAAAACAAGCATGACAGAAGAAGAAAATAAAACCAGGAAATTTTTGATGGAGGGAGGTTAAAAGAAAAGATAATGAGCTGATGTGGCTATCCAGTTTTAACTTCAGAATTGCTTAATCATTTTTAATTAAATAAAGACCAGTCTAAAAGTCTTTAAATAAATAAAAACTATTCCAGGAGTCTACTTAGGGAAGTGAGTTTTGACAGACACAGAATAACCACATACGAGAAATAAGCATACATGAGAGTAACTACATGAAGGTTGTTGGCTTCCAGGCAGGTGCTCAGTTCATTGAAACACAGTGACAAATTTGGGTGACAAATTTACAGGTCTTCTTATAATTTGGGTTGATGTTTTAATTATGATATACTCAAATGTAAATCCTTTTGGTTCTGCAAGTAAAGTAAACACCTTTCTCCTTTAGCCTCTAAATAAATCATAGGTTTAGGACATAAAATATTACTAAAAAAATGAATAATTAAGTCTTCAGGACTTTGTATTATTAAAAATTATACATAGCTGAAATAAAGGACCACTGCCTTCTTTTGTTAGCGAGAGTGCAGTTTCTACTCTTCCAGGGTCATAAAGCCAGAGGTCCATAAGACGGCAAGAGTAAAAACAGAAACAAAAAGCTAAAGAAGTCCAAATGGAGCCATAAAAAGGCCATTTTGCACAAACCAGCATATTTTCAAATTAGCACTTTACAAATCACTGCATTTACACCCATTCTCTATTTTTCACCTGCTACAAATTTCCTAAAGCATCAGGGATGCTGTTGATCCAAACCTGATACAGTTTATAACAGTGATGTTGGGCAAGGTAAGCTTGTTGTAAGTCACTACTTATTAGCCTGGGACTGTCACACAAAGGTGCTGTGGGAAAAGAGAAAAGGGAACACATCCTACATAACCTAACATCCACATTTGATAGAAGAAACTAAATTGGGAAAAGCAAGCTATGTAAGACAATTCAGAATTTATGCTAATTTTGGGCTGAGCATAGCAAAACTGTACAGGCACTGCAAGGTTTTTAAAAAATTTTAGATGGTCTTTAAGAGGAAAGTTTGAGAAGCACCATTCTCTGATCAGCTGCCTATGTCACATGCAGGTCAACACTATTCTGTTGTTCTGTAAGAAGGATGTCAAGGTAAAAAATGTCCTGATCTTTCAGCATTTGGATAAAGCCATTTGTTTTCAGACTAAACAGTAAATTTATCATGCAAAAAAATCCATCAGGGTGACTGTCTCTTGACTTTAAGGAGAGTATTTCAGAAGTCAGTAAATTGCCACTAGGTTTCATGCAGTATCATGCAGAAGACTTAAACTGGGGGGGGAAAAGAACTGTTTTGGTGGAGATTTGATAAAAGCTGCTTTTTATTCACTTTACTACCATTTATCCTCAGTCGAAGCAAAAATAAGAAAAAAGTAGGTGGGGAGAAGCAAAACCTAAAAAATACAGGTCTAAATTTTTTGGCTAAAAACTGCAATGAAAGCCACAGATATGCCAGGGATATGCACATGGCATATCCCTTCTGTGAGAGGGATTAAACTTACTGAAAGTATTCAAATAGTAGGTGGAAAACATGTTTCTGTTCTCCGTGTGACCGCTCACCAGGTCAAATCTGTGCCCATCTACAAAGTCTGTTGTTAGCTAGCTAACCTGTGAGTTGTATCTTAGGGTCAATGAAGTCATTGATTTGTAAGACTGATGGAGTTTGCTTTCATAACTTTTATTAGAAGGCTATTTTCAAATAGAAAGCATTACTTTATTATGCAAATTCAAAGTTTTCTGAGTAGGGCAGTAGCCAGGTCAGTGTTCTTGCATAATATACAAATCTTGATGCGACACCATTTTTCAAATTATCAGACAAGTGATCAGAGACAGCCAAAAACAATTAGAAAATGACACAAGAAGAGCTTCAAATTTTCTTGTGGGGGTCAGACTGAATAAGCCCTTGCAGTATATTTTGAGGCCATATGTTTTGATTTTATAAAATTGCTCCAATAACTGTTGTCAGTCTTTATTAACAAGTCCTTTGAATACCCTAAATGATCTGAAAGTATTTGTATAATTGCTTACAAGACCGAGAATTAAATTCATATTTCCCTTTATTATTGTCTTGAAGAGGGGATACCCCTAGAATACATGAGGCATCCACCACAAGGACAATTTAATGGTATTTGCCTATTCTCTTGGCTACATCTGCTAATGTTACTTACCTAAGTCACCTTGTGTGGACTCTCTGTGGCTGTGTACCTCTTTATTTCAAAAAAGTTTCAGTTTATACATCATAAAGAGGACAAAGCAAGCACTAACCAGAGAACAGTATCTACATGGTTGTTTATCTGCAAATAAAAATACCATTAGAAAGACCTGACATCCTCTAAAGAGGATTGTGTTGGAAGTAATCTACTGTGTTGAATGATATAATTAAATTATTTGCCCCCACACGAAGGGCTCTAAGTGCTCAGGTAGAACTCAGTGGCCAGGGCCTGGAGAGGGAGAGCTCTGCCTCCATCTCTTGGTGATCCAGAGGAAGGGCAGCCAGAGGAGACTTCATCTAGATTTTTCATTGATCAGAAAGCCAGATGAACAGATGCTTGAAGGGGGAGGACAGCTGTGCTGTGACACACAGGGAAGCACGAGTAGGGATTCATTCACATAAGCTTGTCTTCCAGGGTCTTCCCACCACTGCTGTGGGACCCACCATAACTGCAACTAGAGGTTGTGGGGCTGATCCAAGAAGAGAGGAAGAAGGTGTCTAGCTTGCAGTAAGGAATTTTTTAAAATTACTATCAGATGCTGATTCCCAGCCACTAAAATCCATATGAGTTTGGCAGGATTCTTCAAAATACTTTGACAAAGAGGGAATCAAGAACAGAGGAATTCCGTTGCAATGGGATATGTCATTTACTACTGAAGCCAACAAGCTTGGCAGCAGAAGGACCAGAGCTGAATCCTTGTTGCAGTGCTAAGGGATGCAGCTGCAGATAAGCACAGGAGACTTCCCAGCTGCCTGGAGGCGAGGCTGTGCCATGTGTCTGGAGATGGTGGGAACCTACAAACCCCTGGCACCAGGCTGTGACTGGCACCAGAGCCAGGTAGGAAAATTGCCTCTCTGATGCTGGTTGGCTCTGGGCTGAGTTAATAAACTCCTGCCAAACATAGTGGGGATGATTGAAAGGGTGATATACCACCCAGAGCACAGGAAGCTGCTCACCCTGCTCCCTTAGCTGTATGACAAAACTTCTGAGGCTGAGAGGTGTAAAACCTGCCTTGCAGGGTACTGAGGAAAGGGAAAGTCTCTGCCACAGATCAGATCCTCACAACCTTGCTGCCAGCTGCATAGCACTGGTAGGATTAAAGCCACATGAATTTCAAAAGCTACATGTTAAACAACTTTTTTAAATGACCCTTTATTTCCAGAACATAAATCGTTGCTATGGTATTTCTTGGTTTTTCTCATTGAAAAAAGTTTTTGATTCTCTCAGAAACTCCAGGCGGTCACTTATATGTGCTCCCAATTCCAAGTCTTGCTGCTGCTACCAACTTTGGAAGAGGATATAAATATATTTCAAAAATAACAATTGAAAGGAATAGGCTCATTTAATTACTAGACATAAAATTAATTTCTTCACATTATACTGAAAACATTGCCTGTACTTATGATAGAGAACAGATACAACCCAAACTCACAAAGATAACCAATTTTATTGCAACACATCTACCTTGTTCTATATTTAGTTTCAGTTCTCTACCTGAAATATTACCATATTTTAAGACCTGGGCTTGTACTCACCTGTATTCTGTGGTTTCAAATACTCAGAGGTTTTAAGTCAAACCATACCATTTTGGATTTCAACAGTATATGCTCCTATAGACACTCTTGTACTGTGAGGTGGAGGGGGTTTGGGGCTTTTTGACTACTATTATTTGCACTCTGACCTTTATCTTTAGCTTAACTAAGGTTTTTCTGGAAACATGAAGTAGACCAACTAAGTAGGAACAATATACAAAGCACAAGTCTTTGCACTTTCATTTTACCTTCAGAAAAAATATGACATTAACTAAGTAAAACACAATGAAAATTACAAACTTCTACTTGAGAAATCAATCAATGTGCTATTCTTATAAAACTTCTTAAGAACGGAATTACCACTAAACCTACATATGTCTTATTTACTGAGAACAAGCATGTATTTAATGGCTTTTTTGACTCAGGATCAATTTTTAAAAGTAATTATTTACTGAGAAAAAAAAAATTTTAGGGACATCACGATATCACATCACGATAATCCCATGACTTTTAAGGGTAGGGATGATATCGGGGATGTCAACATTAAAAAAACATCAAAGAGTCTGCAGATCAGCAAGTTAAGCAAAAGCTTGTATTTCATTGTTTAACCTTAACCTTGATAATTTATTGTGAATTTGTCAAGATTCATAACCTTGGGATTATCAATCACTAGAAATAGATATGTTCCAAATAATTCATGCCAAATATCATTTCTTGAGGGATACAAGTGGGGTTTCTGAATACTAGTCTTAAAATCCTACTATTGGTCCTTTCTGTTCAGTGCCACTTAAAGACCAGAAATGTTTTGCTGCCGAGTGCAAAGATAACCTGGTCACAGAAGCAAATCTCCATCTCCTGCTTCTGCACAATGAAACATTTTAAAATCTATTCACTCTAGCTGGTAGAGAAGGAGAATGAAATATATTTAGCCCTAGGAATGGTGCTAGGAATCTTTAGCTGTCTTGCGATGAAAGAATATATTTGGTGAAATGGTAAAATGATAATACTACTTTACTACTGAGCTGTGATCAAGAGAACACCAGGGCAACTCACGCCCATATGAAGCACTCTCAGGCACTAGAGCCATAGCTCAGTTTGGTTTAGTGGCAGTGACATTTTTCTTCTGAGTCAACAGCCTTTCAGTTTTTGGTGGCTGTTGGCACATAAAACCAGCCTTTGAAACACTGATTGCTCAGCCAAAGTTAACAGAACCAGCTGCAAAACAAGATGGCATTACCTCTGGGTCTTGCTGAGTAAGCTACAAGAGCACTGCCGTCTGTAAAGAGCAGTTCTTTAATAAGAGGACTTCTGAAGCCTTTGTTTCTGCATAAAAACAAGCCAAATTATAAATATCACTTGGGGAAATCTGAAAGTGGACTCTCAGAGACACACTCTATGTTCGTTTAATTTGCTGCTACTGCAAAAAAAAATGTCCCTACCACTGGGATGCTGTAGCTCTAATCATATTTTACAAGAAAGCTTTCCATGCAAAGAGCCAACTGAAGATGATCACTTCTTCATTTCATTTGCTTTTGGACAAAGAAGAGTTAGATGTGGGGGTCGGTGGTTGGTGGTTGTTTGGTTTTCAAAATTTTCATTGGTTTGTGTATAGCAGCATAGAAAGGTCTATTTAATTCTTTAAAGACTTCTTAATAATGTCAAATAGGATTAGACAGCCTGATAATTATAAAAAAAAAGCATGGCTGAAAAAGAACCACGGTATTGCACAGACATATCGAAGAAATATTCAAGATTCATTTTTTTTGCATGAAGCAGATCATAAATACACCTAAATACATCTCGGTAACTACAGGATATTTTGCTGACCCATTTCCCAGCTGACACTAAAATATAAATGTCTTTAAGCTGTTACAGTACTGCCACTTACAGAGAAAAAGTATGTATATAATCTATGTTTTAAACACATTTCAAATGTTTCATTTTGTATCACATCGAAGTCATGCTGGGGCCACAAAAGAAGATCATGACTTTATGATCAATATTAAGTCTTCAATTATTGAGTTGTTTTAATGGTAGCCTTTGATTTATTTTATGTTGAAGGTGTGCAGGGAATACTATTAACTGACTGCAATCTCGAAGAGTTCATGATCATGACAAGTTTAAAATGCCTGGATTTCTGCAGGTAGAATATGAAGTTGACTGAAATTATATGGTCAAATAACAATTGTGCTGACTTAATACTAGAAAATAAGGAACCTTGCTTCATGCCCATTACATTCAAAAGGAATTCTAGAGACATTTAAGCTCACAATGTTGAAGTAAAATGATTTTATTAGATTTGTTTGGACTCTTTGTTCCAGAAGGCTTTCTCAAGTACATGTTGTTATAGATTTTCACAAGTTCTTTTAACATACATTTCTCTATTCATTTCTCTTTCTTCAAAAGACAGTGACAATCTTTTGGATAAATAATGCAAACAGGTCTTAATTAAAAAAAATAAAAAAAGAATGCATGCTATTAAGGAAATCGTTTGGGGTAAGAAATGCAAAGAAGCATGGAAAAAAACCCACATATACCAGGGAGAGAGGATAGAAAGACCTGGAAGAAAAAGTCATTGAGAGCAATTGCAGGGCTCTAAAATAGGCATAAGGATTAGGCAGTGGCCAGAATAGAGCAGCAGAACAGCTATTGAAAGGAAGTGGATTTATAAACAGGACTTCAAGCAACAACAGGGAATGGCTTCAGTGCAGGAAACTATGGTAAATAGGCTAGGCTTGTTCAGAGCTGTGGGAAAAACTAAGAGAGTAATAAAGAGCAGAAGTCTTATTCATTTAAACATTTTAAGCATGGCATTTTCAAACTTGTAGAATTTGGTATTTTTCTGATATATGGATAAAATTATTTTCTTTCAATCCTACCCATTACTCAGTCTCCCATTACTCAGTTTCCCTTTTAAACTGAACATTTCTATGTAGCTACTAAATCTGTAGGAGAAGAGACTTGCTTTGATTGGTTTCATAGTTTTAGTCAGAGTGCAACTGTCTTCCTAATATCAAGCAGCTATGAAGGCTCACAGTCTTCACTATGAAGTCATTAAACTTCAACATATGAGTTTAAACAAGTCTTAAGATTATTTCCTAAATATGGAGGTTATTCCTAATTGAGCCTTAGAACAGCACTAGTGCTCTTTAAAGCTGTGGAAAGATACTCAAGAAATATTTTAAGCTGTGCAATTAACTAATAAAAACACAGCTAATGCTTCATAGATACATTTTATCCTTCATAATACTCTTTGAGCAATGTTTCTAAAGATAGGGAATATAACTTAGCTTTCCATAAAGACTTCCAAATTGCCAGGCCAATAACCTCCGGTAATCAAGCAGAGCTGTGGCTTCCAGTTCAAGGACTTCTCCTCCACGAGGATCAAGATCAGTAGAAAAGAGAAATCATGGTTTTATGAGGAGAGACTTTCAGGGAGATTAACACTGGCTTTAGTGTTTGAGGGATTCAGAATTTGAAGCTTCTATCCCAGAAGACAAAAAGTAATCCACACAACTATTGCTGCTACTGTCATTTTTAAATCAGTTGTGTTTTGAATACAGATTCCCGAGAGCTGAGCTGGTTCTGTTGTGCCTATGTTCTCATAGCTCTCATGCAAGCTAGCCCTTCTGACTGCTTTCAACCCTTTTAATTTCAGCCCTACTAACATACATGTGGTTTTGGCTTCAGTTTTTGTAGCACTCCACTTTAGGCTCTAGATGGGATACACAGGTGTGTTGACTGATTTTGTGAAGGGAATTGATACATGTTGGCAAGCCACAGAACCACCTTAATGCAGCCTTGTGCCTTTTTGTACCATCTTGCCAGACTGTTTTAGTGGAGTGATAAAAGCAGTAATGCATTCTCTCCTGAGATATTAACATTTCTGGATTCATGGCATGATTTGACAGGATCCAGATGCCAAATATGTATTTTTCCAGTGCTGTTGCCTGGAGGCGTATCAGGCTCCAGATTTCTAAGGTGCAGAAGGAAAGCTAAATAATATTCTCTACTGAGCCAAAATTTAGAATCTGCAGTTTGAAAAGATGAGACATACTAACTGGCATACCTGGCAGGATTCAAGATTCAGAATCAGATTTTCAGAGCATCCTAGTCTGGATTCTCTCGGTTGATACCGACAGATCCACGCAGATCCACACTGGTTCTTTATTCAGAAATTGTGCTTCAGGTGCCCAACATCTAAAAAGTTACTTGGCCACTAAATCCCTGCCTCTCCCTTGGCTTCAGAGGAGAATGAAGAGCTGGATAGTGGCTTATACACTTTTTATTTCTTTTTTAAATCTGTCTGGACATACCGATGTGGGGACCAGGATAAAAACAAAACCGCAGCCCAGCAGCGCTAGCGTTTCCCTCTTCACCAGTGCGGCGTGCTGCTCCCGCCGTCACACATTGGCAGCCCACGAGCGGGGATGCTGCGGCTCCGCCGCCCGGCGCGGGCACACGCTGCCCCGGCCCCTGCCCGCGGAGCCCCCCGCCCCTGCCTGCCGGGACAGCGTCCCTGCGGCCCGCGGTGCGCCGGGCCGAGCAGCCCGGGGCGGGGAGCGGCGGTGCCGTGCCGGGGCGGGCCGTGACTCACCCGCCGGGGCCAAGCGGGGAACTCCCGCTGCCGCCGGGCTCCGCCGCCGCTGGCAGAGCGCATGTGCGGGGGCTCCCTGCTCCGCGCCGCTCCTCGCACCCTCCCGCCCTCCCTTCCTCTCCGCCGCCCTCCCTCCCTCTCTCTCTCTCTCTCTCCCTCTCTCTCTCTCTGGCCCCCTCCCTCCCTCCCTCCCTCCCTGCCCGCTGCCTGCCCGCCTGCCTGCCGCCGCCTCCCTCCCTCTCCCCGCCGGCTGGGTGCTGAAGTTGGGCGGATGGCAGCGAACCAGCTGCGCTAGGGACGAGCCGCACCAGCCCTTCCCGGGATCGCTCAGCGCCAACTGCACGCAGCCGGGCGGGGGTGGGTAAGGCGCTCCGCGCTTATTTCAGCCTGAACCGTGATAAACGGCACCAAAATGTCTGCTATATAGTGATGCAAAGGGTGTGTGTATGTGGGGAAAACCACACCGACCAAAGGGAGGGGATGGGGGTGAGGGGAAGAGGAAGAGGAAGAAGGGAGGCGAGAGGGAGGGTGGATGGATGGATGGATGGATGGATGGATGGATGGATGGATGGATGGCGGGCGGTAGAGTGCGACAAAAAATGCATTCACCAGGTGGACAGGCTGTGTGTAAGCGTGCCTGTGTGTGCGTGTGTAACAACGGGCGGGTTCAGCGCCGAGGCTGCAAGGTGGAGTGTGTGTGTGCGTGTGTGTGTGTGTGCGTGTGTGTGTATGTGTGTATCCTGCCCGCGATGCACAAAGGGGTGGGGAGAGGTGCCGCTGGGCTCTACGCGCGCCCCCCATCTCTGCCGCCCCCCGGTTTGCGCTGGGGGTGCCGCGGAGCATCCGCCGCGCCGGGCGATCCTGCCCAGCCCGGGCAGGGGAGGGATTGGGCTGCCCCCGGGGAAGCCGGGGGCACGGGCTGGCAGTGTGACAGCCGCCAGCTCGGAAGCGAGGCAGCGCTTCTCCTGCCTTTCCTCTTGACCTTCCCCTGCCTGTAACGTGGGTCTGCTTCGCGCGAGGAGAGGTGGTTTATTTTATTATTATTATTATTATTATTATTATTATTGTTGTTGTTGTTGTTATTTCAATCCGAGGAGCCGGCGGAAGGTGAGCGTGAGCAAGCGAGTCATTGCTCTAAGATCAGGAGTTGCTTTCCCATCCCTCCCTCCCTCCCTCTGCCCCCTGTCTGTGCTGCCCCAGCGGGCCGGAGCGGGGCCGGGGAGCTCCCGCAGGCAGCGCCCGCGGAGCCCCGGGCGGCACCCAGGCTCCCCCGCCCGCCGTACCCTGCGGCACCGCCATCCCTGTGCCCCGGCCTCCGTCCCGCCCCTCCCCTGGAAATGTCGGCGGGAGGCGGGCTGGGGCCGCGGGAGGAGCAGGTGGCCGGGCGCGGCCGGCGGGCAGGGATGCTCCCGGTGCGCCGTGCCCGGCTCTCGGCGGCGCGGGACAGCGGTGCGGCGGCGCGGCCCCGGGCGGAGCGGGGCTTCCCTGCGCCGCTGGGGAAACACCCGCTGCCGCGGCGTCGGTGCGGCGGGGATGCGGTGCTGCTGCCCGACACCCGCCTGTGCTGCTCCTGCGGGTCTGCGCCGCGATGAAACCGCACGCAATTCAGAGCGCCGGGTTGCCTCGCTTGCTCGGCTGCCAACTTAACATTCATCTCTACCTCTTGTCGATTTAGAAGGAAACCTTATTGGTGCTGTCAGGCTTAGAAACGGCAGGGGTAAAATTTATGGGTTTTGGTATTCGGTTTCTTCATTTCTGTATCGGGATTTTCACCAACGTGTGTCACAGGTTTGCAGCCAGATGCTTTTGCAAAATGGATGAAATCTGAAATACCCTGCTAGGTAAATAAAAGTGAGTTACATATTGTCTGGCAATACTGTTATGGGTAACAGGTGAAAAATAGCTTCCTGCAAATGTTGTATTCATCCATTACAAATGTGGGGAGTTCTATAAAGGAAGTTGATTCTTTTTCACATCAGTGGATGCTAGTGTCATCATCCTTACATAAATCACCCGGGAATTTTCCTGTGGCACAAGCCATTTAGGCAAACTATTTAACCTTCATAGAGAAACAGTGTTGCACACTCTTACCACTGTTATCAAATACATATTTTTATTTGAGCTCATATCCAGTAAAAGCAAAGTCCTAATAAAAGATACATGAGCCCCACCCCAGTAAGTTTATGGCCTGAGACGCAAATGCTATGATACACACAAGTACTTGCCTCCCTGAAATAACGTGAGCATTAAAGCATTTAAATGCCTTTCTCCATCAGGGCCTTAGATCCTTTTAGGTAGCCAAAATAAGAACATAATTTAATTAAAAGAATACGATCAAATAAATTGCTATAGTGAGCTGGACATCTAGTCCAATATCCTGGCCCTGACTACAGTCATTAGGAGATGCTGAAGGGAGAAAAATGTAAGAAACAGGACTAGCAGTGATCTTTTCCTGGTATATTCTTTCAAGTTTCAGCAACATGTAGAACATGGATTTCTTAAACTGGAGTTTGCTCCCAGACCATCATATTTAATAAAACAGGAGTTTGTCTACTCCCTTTCTAAATATCTGGGCATAAATTTATGCTCTGGTCTCAACCCTGTTCTGTGGCAATAAGCACCACAATTTAATTATGATTTATGTAGAAAAGTACTTCCTTTTGTTTGCTATGAACCTGCTGCTTGATAATTTCATTCAGTGCTCCTTAGCTTTCATATGTGACAAGGAGTATATATTTGTGTCTATGTAAGGTGCTAGGAGTGTCCTCTCACACCAGAGCAGGTACAACACTGGCTGAAAAGGTCCCTTCATTTTATCTATCACCAAGTTGAGGGGCCTGCCTAGGAGTACTAAGCTGTATTCAGCCCTTAGTCTTTATGTTGAAATCTACAGATAAGAATATTCTTTTTCTTGTTATGCAACGTGGACTCTTATGCACAAAGAATTGTCCTGAACCCATGAACTCATTTCAAGAAGGCTGCTGAAAAGCTGTCTGTTGAAAAAAAATTCCCTCCACTATTGATTTGAATTGAAATCTGACTGACAACTTGGTGAAAAATTCCCTATTCCAATGTGGTTTTTTGCTTACCCTGAAAAGAAGATGAAATGTTTTATTCTTAACTGCAATTCCTAATTTTTAACAAGTATATTAAACAAAAAATGCAAGGTATATCTCAAGGGACATATATATACACACATACATATACACATATATATATATATGAACTCTGTACATTTGAAGTAGCATCATTTTCTAATTGTTCTATGTCATGTTCAAGGATGTGCATATTGAACAACATGCATAGTTTCAAAAGTAAGCTTATATGCCCCATAAAATATAGCTGGTTTATAAGGAGCTGTGACACAAGTTCTTCTTCACAAGAGTACTCCTGAGTTCAATCCTGCTTGAGGAGGTATTGAGCAGACCAACATTGCAGAAAACTTCCCTGATCTCAGTGGTTGCCCCACTTTTTTTTTGTCATAAGAATAATAAAGAAATTAGAGATCAGAGAACTACAAAAGCACATCCTGGACCCAAAGACACAGAAGTTCTTACAGTTTGAAATCAGCAGCAGGCACAACTTGGAGCAACACAATCCACAGCAGAACGTGATGAAGTAGAGAAGGGTAGAAACCCATGAATTGTGAAATTCTTCACAAAAAATAAAATGCTGGAAATCTCAAATGCATTAAACCCCATCTCCCAAAAGACTAAAAGAAGGAGAGGCTCAGCGGTATTGTTATGGGGACAGGATAAGAGGAATGTCAGTCATTCTCAGACTTAAGCCAGTCTCAAACTACATGTGAGATGATTTTCCACTTGCAAGTGGTGTATATATGTGTGTGTGTGTATATGTGGCAAAACATATATATACATAGTTATGTATGGTATATACATTTTTGTTCACTAAAAATGCATTATCTTAAATAAATTTTACATTCCTAGTACCTTTAAATAGCACTTACTTACTTGTATGCTTTGCATGCATGCCTTTAAGTACGAACATATGGAGATTTTTATGAATATGCCAGAAGTGTGCTAAGTGAAATGGTATTAACCCTTACAGAGGTGTTCATTACAGTCCCATTAGCTCCCTCCTGATCATGTCTTCATGATGTCAGGGTTTTATTTTGCACTCGTACCAAGGTTTCAGCTTTTTAGTGAAAAATATATCCCCACCATACTTTTAGTGCTTATTCTGTGAATACAGAAAGAGTTTTCTAAGAACATAAAATTTGTGTGCTAATTGGCTTGAGCTAAAATTAGTTAAAAACCAATGCTTCACAAAATTTAGCATTTCTGTTGACATACCCTTTATTCTAAGTAGTTTTTATAATGAAATAATGCAATCAAACTTTCCATACCATTAATTAATTAAGAGCTTGTGCATAGGATATAAAAACAAATGAATAGATTAAGTTGTAATTAAGTTTTTATATTTGTGCTTATAGCTAATGGCTATGGCTATACAGGCTGTAAGTAAAGCTGTGGGAATAGCTTTGCTGCTGACTCCTGGGGGTCCACTGAACCCTCAAAAGAAGCCCAGCCCTTCAGCTTGGCACCTCTGCAGGTCTTGGCTGCAGAGGGTCTGAGGCAGGGAGCTGCATGCATGTCTCACTCTGGTTCTCTGGAAAGTTAACCATTTCAGAGAGGTCTTTCCTACAGAGATTTTGTGTCTCTACTAGAAGTGGGGTGTTTGCTCTCAGGAGGTTTCCCTTGGCGTTGCTGCTGTCTCTGGCGTGCCCAGAGGAAGCAGCCAAGCAGTGTGACTGTGGCAGGGACCTTGGGGAATGCTTAAAGCACACAAACAGATGAACTTGGGGTCTGCACTGCTCCTCCTGCCCAGCCACCATATAACCTGTGCATCGACCAAACCAACTAAGGGCTTGATTCCCTAGTGTGCTTTATCTGATTTGCATTGCTCCAGTGAAGCAAAATAGATGTAAACTCAATTTAAGTGACTTGTGTGCTTTGAATAATTTGTGTTGTTCTAGTGTATTAATGAATCTGGACTTAAATAAAAGTATTTTAATCAATTTAATATTGATTCTATCATATCAGCCTAAAATTTTTGAATCATAGCTTTGTCTTTAAGTTCTTTGTTTATAAAATATAAATGAAATGCATCTTACCTTTCATACAATAGAAATTTTCATACATTATTTACTTTGTAAGCAAATGGCAGTAAGTTCTTAGAAATCAGTAAATATCTAGAGTGTATATGCAAAATTACAAATAGGGAGATAGAAAGAAAATTTAATAAAATATTAAATCCTGCAGCCAAGCCTTAAAAACATGCACACATCTTAAACACTACATCTGTGCTGCATAATCTTTCTCCATATAAAAATAGTGTATGTCTAGCCTAAGTTCTTCAGTGAGAAAGGGGTAAATTGGACAATGATGCATTAGCACAGCTATATGGCTTCTGCTACCAAAGCAGCTTCATTTAAAGCAGTTTGGTTGCTCTCTCCAGTGATGCGAGCTCTGTGCTTGCTGAAATATGAGAGATCACAAGCTGAACCACTGTATTCAGCCCAACCCTGTACATACAGACTAGCAGTGAGAATATCACACTAACACTGCCTTTAAAGGACACAGCCACTCTGTCTCAGGTCCCTGATTGATTATGCCACCTTGCTAAGTCCAAGCAAGACATAGTCTTACTTTTTTTTTTTTTTTTGAAGGCTGAATATGGGCAGTTTTGCTGTATTATGTTTTGCTGTGTTGTGGTATGCTGTAACAACGTCTTCATTTATCAGCAACTCATGTCAAAGTAAAATAACCCTAAGAGAAAGAAATTAAACCCCACGAAGCATGGGTGAAGGCTGTAGTATCCTTAGCACAGCACTGTGACACCTGCTTCCAGGGCCAGGTTGGATGTGGCTTTGAGCAACCTGGCAGGGGGGATGGAACAGGATGATATTTAAGGTCCATTCCAACCTAAACCATTCCATCATTCTGTGATTCTCTGATCAGAAGAAGTAGTTCAGACAGCTTTCGAGAGAGAGATCTCAGAACACTGAGCACCCTGAGAGGCAGTGTGTCCTAGGCACGTCGCAGCTGTGGCAAGGAGCTGAGGGAAGTGCTGACATTTCTCACAGCTCCCTGGCTGATTAGTATCACCATATATATGCTGCTCTCACAGAAGCTTAAATTAGAGGGAAGTTATAGAATGTCTGGGCTGGAAGGGCCTCTACATATGTTTTAGTTGCAATTCCCCTTGCCATGGGCCAGGACACTGTCCACTAGACTGAGCTGCTCAAATGCCTGTCCAACCTGACCTTGAACACTTCCAGGGATGGGGCATCCACAGCTTCTCTGGGCAACCTGTTCACTAGCCACATAGTGAAGAAATGTATAGTAAATTTTTAATACCATTTTTCTGTGTATGGTTTGCTGAATGGCAACAACATTCTGAACTAAGGAATTTGTTATCCAATCTGCTTTATTCTGGCAGTACTGCAGACAGCACATGCTCTCTGATATTCACATTGCACCAGACCTTTGGGTGGTGTAGATGCTGCTCTCAATGATTTGCATCATATGAAAATTCAGAACAGTGAATAATAACTTCCTGTACAAGAGCTTCACAAGTAGCCTTGATTTAATGAATGTAGGTGGGAAGTGTCATCCTAATTACTCAGTGTCCAAAAGATACTTTTATTTCCAAGTCTTATTATCTTCAGAAATTACAAAGTCCTAAAATATTAATCAGATGCTTCATAGTTTTCAAGATGGGTTTGGGAAGAGAGATGTACAAGTTATTTTTTTTATAATTCATATAGAACGGTTTAAAAATAATGATTTGGTTTTCTGATAATCTAACTGATAAACTAACTGGTACAACTTGATATATCTGATAACCTGGTAACTGGAATCTAATGTGTAGCATTTTTTCACTATTATATGTATTACATTTGTCCAAATATTTTTATAAACACTCTCCCTCACAATGTAAAAACCCCTCACAATGTAAAAACCTCTGTTTATTAAGCTCTGTTAATATACAGAGTCTCATCTGTATGGTAAGCATTGTGCTGACCAGACAAGACAAAGAATTTTCAAATTCTTTGATTACTTGATATGTAAAATTAAGTCACAGAGCAACCACAAAAAAATTAAGTACTGGTGTGGTGAGTATCTTGATAGAGGGAATACCTATACCCAGTGAATGAAGCTACTTCATAAAATATGAATTTATAGAGGCAGCAGCTTTGAGCTGATAGCTCATGTAGGACTGGGCATTGATCAGGGATTGAGAATAAAGGAATCTGACTGTTTATTGGATTTTTATTGGACTGTTTATTCTCCTCTTTGCAGAAGGACCGTCCCATATCCAGTATCTGTCTCAAAGCCTATGCCTGCACTGCTAATTGCAGTCTAGGGTAGAGAGAGCTGACAAAGGTCTGACACTTGAAAAATCTAGTTAAAGCAGCACTAGCAAAAAAGTTACCTTATTTTACCTCTAATATTTGTAATGTCGTTTTTCATCCAGTATAAACTACTCAGAAACTGAGAACTACGCTCCTGAAATTTTTCTGTTTTTAACCTAAATTGCTCCTGAGGACATTTACCATCAAATATGTTCCATAATCCTTCAACTATTGTCTTAGCTCTTCTTAACCTGCTTCAATTGATCAGTAACCATCTTCATCTAAGGAAATCACAACTGTTGTTTCAGTAACAGTCAGTGAAAAATACAGAAGCATGGCTTTCATGTGGATGTCTAAGATTTTGGCTTTATGTAGCCAAGGTGGCACAACTCTTGTGGGTGCAGAATTGCACTGAGAACTTCTTTGAGTTGCCATGACTCAGTTTTTGTTAAGGGTCCTGGGTTTTGTCTCTGCAAACTAACAGAAGCCTGAGCTTTTGCACCAGAACTCAAGTGTCTATGTACTGGGTTGTTAGAATGGTCCCAGACCTGACTGGAAAGTTACCATGTTCCAGGGATCATTCCCAATAAAATGCTAATATTAGACTCTCCTGTTATGCAGAGCAGGTCACCCTAATTGTATGAATGAATCTAAATTGTCCATTTAGCCTCCGAGCCAGAGAGCAAGCATGGAACTGTTTAGCTTTCCAGTACAGGCACATCACATCTCTTCAGGAAGGTTTCTGCCTTTGGCCTGCATTCTTTCTTCTTAGGCATATGATATTATCCAAAGGAAACCGAGTTTGCTGCAATGTACTTAACAATGGATCCAGATCATCTCAAGTCAATAACAACATTATATTGTTCCCTTGATATTCACCTACCACAAACAAGAACGCTGCTGATTTTTATGGCTCCTTCTGTTTTGTTTACAAAGAGGAGTAGGTTATCAAGTTGTATAAATGAACATATTCCTGAAGGATCCAGTTAGTAACACACCTGCTTGATAATTATTCCCCATGTTTAATTTCAGACCAAAATTTATCATCTTTTAATACACATAATGTTTATCATACTGACTTTTATCATGTTTATTCTACAATCACAATGTTGTGTTCCCTAACAGAAGTCAGCATATTTGTATTGACAATACCATCAACTTGGAAATCTTGTATAAAATATTAATATAACCATCTCATACACATCTCAAATATGTATGGTTTTTAAAATTGCATTTAATATAAATCATATGGAATGGCTTTAACTATACTGAGTTCACTCAAGTCCTTCATGTGTTTATTACTATTAATATTCTATCAAATCTGTGGGACAAGGTGGTTATGATTTATGTTCAATATTAATTTCTTTCATACATAACAGGAGAGAGAATGGTTTGAACATATTCTTAAAGAAAGTGTAAAGTTTAGTAAAGGTGAGTGGCTCATATCTGTATATGCATGATGTAATAGGAAAAGTATACATCTTGTATGACCTTACTTCTGCTGAGCATTTTTCTTGGCCAGGAATATAATGTGGTGGCAAACACCGTGTCCTGGTTTCATACAATGTAACATTCAGGAACTTTTAAGAAAATAGAGAATACAGAAAATTTAAAATAGTAAAAGAGAAGGGGACTGCTCATCATATTATTATTATCCTGAGAATCTAGCAATTTAGCAAGCACTGAGAATAAATAAAGAACATATTATGCAAAGGCCATTCCTGTCCTTCCAGGTTTTTGGAATTTAGATCTAGTGGGTGCTCTGAGATTATCATTCCATCGTGCTGTCTTTTCTACAAGCTCACTTTTCAAACAACCACATTACTTTTGCGTGCTGAGACAGCAGCACTTCTGTTTCGCAGAAAAGAAATGCAGATACATATGAATTAACTGATTAGAAGATCATACAGTAAAGTACTGGCAGATGCAGAAATGAAACATACAGGGCAAAATTCTAGTTCATTTCAAGGGTTAAAATTTAACATTAAGAATTTTGTCTCCTACTCCAGCTTCCCTATTACCAAAGTAATGCTTAAATATAAATATTGGAGACAGCTTAAGATCCAGAAAATCTCCAGATCCAGACAATCTCCAAGACAAAACTGAGAATTTGCATTTGAGTCAAAAGTTAGTCTTTCTGATCAAATATTCTTACTCATTTGAAGATGACCAGAGTAAAACCTCTCCAATATAATTACACCGCTCCTTTCTGAATATCAATATGAAAAATATTAATTAGGGGACTGTTAGGAAAAAAATTGCTCAGTATGCAAAACACTGCAAAAACATGAAGACTTAGGATGGTTGAGCAATGTAGCCCTGCATTTATAAAATGAAAAAGAGAGAGTGGAAGCATATGGCAAGTAGCATGATACCTTCTGCATATATGTATCCCATGACTTTCAGCTCATCAGTTTTTTAAAAAGAAATGGGGATTTGGGGATCCATTAAACCACTGCCTTTAGATCTGTTATGCTCATAAAATGAGGTAACTCCAGTATAGTGAACTCAGTCCTGTTCATAATAGAATAACACCTGTCCGAGCTTTAAAAAATTATGCATAAACAAAAATCTATGCACATTTCTTTTAGCTTGTTTGTTTTCATGACATAAGTTCCTGTAATATCACAATTATAAAACAATTAAATGTTTTTACAGGTAATAAAAGGGAGTGAACTAACTAGTCAATGCATGCCTAATTCTAATAATGAAGGCAGCATACCTTTTCTAACCCTAAATTACTCTGAATTTTAACAACTCTTCATTCTTGTACACAATCAGAATTAGGGGAGGTGCTTAAATCAGTCCATATCAGCATATATTTATATATGCATAAATATATTTCTTTTTAGTTTAGCCTCAGATACTTTGAATTAACTGCCTTCTGGTTATTGCAGTGAGAGAGCACACCCATGGGCTGTGGCATGAATTACCACCAATCAGCTCCTCCAGTAAATTAACTGCGAAGTATGCTGATGGCCCAAGTAAATGTAATTTGGTTTATTTCGTAAAGAAAATAATAAGTTACTGTATGTCCCTTGAAAGATGGGGTAAAGGTCTCTATTCAAGAAAATTCAAGAAAATATGGTCTAAAAGAGCTTTAATGTAAGAAGACTAAATTTATCTGAAAGTGTAATTTATTGCAGATCTAGCTACAGATGGGAGACAGTTCACAGGGGTTTTAAGACCCCAAATAATTGAATTGCTATTAATGTTCAAGACATTTTTCCATTAAATTTAATGGAATTCTATGGTAGAAACTATTCTTACACACAATGCTAGTCATCATTCACATTTCAAACATATGATTGTAAGGCTCTTTTTAGGCTCTGTTAAGCAGAAATTGTTCTTCTGGACAGTGAGATCACACACAACAAGGGGACTGAATGCTGGAGACACCCAGATTTTGACTGTATAATATTCAGTGAGGTACTATCTGGAATAATCTAAAGACAGTATTTTATATTATTTTATATTTTATATTTTATAATATTTTATAATATTTTATAATATTTTATATTTTATATTTTATATTTTATACTTTAAAACTAAGGTGGCTACTATTCATACAGCAGACTGACTTTTTTTGTTGGTTCATTTCTACATTAAACCTTGAGCTATTTAAGTGAGATACTGTTTTAAATTGTGCTACAGTGCTGTCCTGTAAGGCAGAGAGTGTATCCAGCAGAGTACCAAGGAAATCAGCTGCTATTGCACCAGGCAGACAGTGTGTGCTCAGCAGCACTCTGGGTTAGGCTGCTGGGCAGTTGTATGGCCAATTCCAGCAGGTGCCACAGCAGCAGCTTTAGGAACATTGGAAAATAGGAGCGTATGCTGAGGGAAAATCCCTGGCTAATTGAATCCCAAGCTCTGTTTCTATCAACCAGTACATACCTTTTCTTTCCTTCTCTTGATCAAGCTGATTTTAAAAGCAGGAAGTTCTTTTGTTTTGTTTTGTTATTGGTTTGGGGTTTTGCTTGCGGGGGGGAAGTGCATTGTTTGGGGTTATTTGGTTTGGTTTGGTTGGTTTTTTGTTGAGTTTTTTTGGTTTGGGTTTTTTGTTTTTTTAACATGTATTCTTGCCCAGAGGCTGTCCCAGATCTGTTGAAAACCTTTTTCTCATTTCCAGCCACATTCACTCAAAGACCTCTTATTCTTCATTTGCGCTTGTGCAATCATCCATATTGAATTGTTCTTCCTCCCTTCCATTTGTTCACCTGACACATTCATACCCCTCCCCTTTAAACATTTGTCCCAGAAATGCTCTTTAGATCAAACAGACATCAAAAAAATGAAGAGAACACTCAGAATACAGAATCCATATCTTGAGAAACAAGGGGGCTCAGATGACAGCAGCTCTCCTCCCAGTCGTAAAATTCCTCCTCTAGCCTTTTCCCTTCATAACTCATCTGTGGAGCTCCCTGGAGTAGAAATGCAGTAAAGGTTGTGTGACTGTTCCATAAGCATTCTCTCACTCTTGGTTACATAAAGGGGAGCCCTGGATAAGGAGTATTCAAGGTCCAGCTAACTCCTGAAGAAATCTTAGAAGTGTGCTGCTTGGATTTCAATGCTGTGACACAGTACAATCTCACATGAGGTCGTGTGTGTAAGAAGTTTCACCTACATAAATTTTGGGGCAGCCTAAAGGGTCTTATTTTTTTCATCCATCATCAAAATACATTTCCGTGTTGATTTGGATACAAGATAGCTTCAATTTTAGCACAATTTTTCTTCTCAGACAAAATGACTCTCTCAGGAAACTCTTCTGTATGTTATTTAAAAGTGCTTCTCAATCTTGTTATCTCATGGGACTAGGTAAAGATGTAAAATATTAGTGTAGACTAGTGCATGTACTGGTCTAGAAGAGAAGGATTCCAACAATAGCATGTGGGTTGCAAAGGCTTTGGGTCACCTACATGAGATTGCACAGGACAAACAAAAATGTCATCATTTTGATTTGTTGTTGCATGACTCACCTTCTGAAGAAAAGTCAGATCACAGGAGAAAATGAAACATTTGTCAAGGAAATGAAGAATCTGGTCCACTAAGATGAATTGGTGATTGTTGATGATTGTTGTCAGACTTCAGTTCTGTTATGCTGACCCACTTGCAGACTGATCATTCTTCTTTATGAGGGTTTCAGAGTCACACCCAAAAAGTTGTCTTTAGAGCCAAGAAGAGGTTTGAACTGACAATAACCATGCCATAACCTTTATTCCACTTGTTACCATCCTACCTGTTACTATGCACTGTGAAAAATAGCACTATCTCAGGACAGGCACTTCACTAGGAAAAAAAATCTGGCTACACCCAAGCCTTTGGTGGCTGAATAAAGATCAAACGTCTAATGTGATCAGCAGGCAGCTCTGCCTCCCACGCTCTCCCGCAATTATAATGTTCAGTTTACTTTTTCTATTTAAAAGTAATTATATTGTTCAAACAAAAATAAACCCATTCAGAAAATGTCTAAATTTGGCTTTCAGACTCAGATTTTGAATGCCGGGTCACTGCTTCTGAGTGATGTATCATGGAAGTAGAAAGGTCAGTGCTATTAGAACATTGAAAACATTTCCATCCACATCTCCTGCCAAGGATATTGCATGGATGAAATGCCAGCAGGCAACATGTGTCATATGTATGATCCACGTGTGTCAGAAAGCTGTCCCCTGATCAGAAGGAGCAGCCACCCCGAGGCTGTAGGTATGCACACAGCATTTGTTAAAGGCCAGTATGGAGCTCAGAGACTCCCAACAAGCATGTGGGGACAACACTGAGATGGCCTGGCTGCACTTATCTTTTGAGTGTCCAGTGGATGGTCCTCCATCAGGACCTGCACATCCCACCTGAGTGCCTGAGCCTCCCTGGCCCTGCTGCTGTTTGATGCCAGGCACAGCTAATCTGGTCATCTTGTTCACAGGACAGCAATGGGGATGGACCGTGGGAACTTGCCATGCTTAAACCTTGCAGGGAACTCTGGATTTTTTCCACTTTTAAGCAAAGCTTCTCAAAGGCAAACAATAGGATTCCTCCACACATGCTTATTCTTGCTGGGACTCTGATCTGAAGCTCCCCAAAAAGAATATTTCAGGTGTGGATTTAGACAGAATACTGTTTGCAAGAATATCTAACTTTTGTCAGTCTTTCTCCAGAAGTCATGGGTCATAGCACAGTTATAGCAATTAGGCTGTAAGTTCAAGTGAAGCCAGAGAAAGAAAATTCTAGGAGTTTTGAGACATTTAGATTGTCTTTGAGACACATTTAAAAATATTCTCCACGAAAGTATCACAATACTTGCCCACAGGTCTGCCCCACTGGGGACACATGATAGTCCAAATTAGTAATTGCAAGGCAAAACCCCTTCCTACTTTTCACCCCAATGAAATTATAAACATGAACACAGGAATTTACCCTAGCAGAAAAATCTGCAAAATCTTACTTTGTGGCCAGACATGCAGGTGGTTCAATTTAATTCTCAGTTGTTCTTTCCACAACGCTGAAAAAAATTCCCTGAAGGAAGAAGTGCTTGAGTCAGCTCCAGAGAGAACAGAAGTTTATCCTATTCACTAAGTCGGATGAATCTTCTATTGAGATGCTAAGTGTTGTTTCATTGCCTTCCATACAGCCTTTCCATAAGATCCAAAGAACTTTTTATGCCACATTTATATTCATTGTGAGATTTTTGCCCCGGCTCTCCAGCTGTTTCCTTGCTTACATCCTGAGGCAAGAACTGCTGAACTTGGGGAGCAGAAAGACTGAATTATTGACAGGGACAGACAATTTTAGAGTGTGTACACCTCAGATTTGGCTATCCAGATGTCCCAGGTGAAGGGACAAATCTCAAGAGAAGTAATAACCAGCACAGACTGAGAGAACACAGAGAACTTGAAAAGGACCTTTAAAGTCTGAAAGGGCAAGAAAAAGGCAAAATAGACAGTGAGACTGAAATCTCAATAGGTAGCAGTGAAGGGTACTGAGTGTTAACATGAGTCTGGATGCTAACTAGTGAACAAAAAAGGAAATTAATAAAGAACAGGTGAATTAAAAGGCTACAGTGATAAAACCTTGGAAGTATGGAGTAGGAGAAAAGGACACTGAAAAAAATAAATGTATTATAGTCACTTTTTAAAAATATAAGCTGATTTCTAATAGCTTTTAATTATTATAGGATGTTTGTAGCATTTGAGGAAGTCAGTCTTCAAAGAAGTTTGTTCAGCCTGATTATTAAGTAAGATATTACAGAAGTCCTGCTTTTAAAAAAGTGTTTAAAATTAAAATAATTCATTTATGTGCAATTAATAATGGCATATGGACAACAACAACAAAAAACCCACACTAAACCAAGGGTAATTTCTTTTCCCATCTGCAACTGGAATTTCCTCCTGAAACACTCAAAACAAAAAAAAAAAAAGTACCATTCAACTAAATTTCCTTGATCTGGAGATAACAGGAGATAAGAACCAACAATTAGAGAATGTTTCTATTCCTGCTCTTCCTTTCTGGTCCTACTCCATGGTCAAAATAAATGAAACACCTCTGGCTAAGCAAGAGCAGATGATCTTGAAAAGAAAGGAGATCAGCTTTCTCAGCACTGTGCATTCATTGGATCTGGAGATCTGCATGTGGAGAGAAAGAAGGCAGAAAACTTTTGATAGCAATGAAAGGTCATACTATTTGTTTTACATGGCAAATCTACTGGAGGCCTTTCTTATCCACAGCACAATTTCTAATACAAGACTATGCTCCTAAAGAAGGTACTGTTGAGTCAACTGGAAGTCTCCAAAAGATTTTATTGCTGTTAGAGATAATTTGAAATTTCATTGTGTCCTGATCAGTACCCTTACCATTTAAAAACTAATTTTGTTTCATTGTTTCTGTCTCTTTTTAAAAAATAAATAAAAAATTCTACTCTCCAAAATTTCCCTAATATTATTTTCAGCAATTCTGTTTATGGAAGATGCAAAAATATTAGATTAGCATACTTATTGGCACCACTGGTGTCCTGCATGTGAACCTTGCGGTAAACAGAAAGCAGCAGTTTCAGTATTGCCATAAATATACATTCGGGGATCAAATCTAAGAACTCTGTAATTCAGGGGATAGAGGCATTTCTAATAGTCATCTTCTTGAGGAAAGCACTGGGTTTAGATGAGAATTAGAAAATGCAATTAAAATATTTCACTTAATTAAAAAAATTAATATAGCTCCTTTTTCCATGCAGCCTTCCAGGGTGAGGTATTTGTGCATAGGTGGAGTTGGCTTAGCACAGAGATGGACTGGGAGGAATTTATATTCTTCACTCAAGCTGAGATGACTGTAGCTGCTGTATCCACTTGGACCCCAAACTGCCACAGATATTAGGCATCCAAACTATACTTAGTTGGCTTTCAGTCCTCTAAGAGGACTCTGAGTTTTTAAGAACACACAATATTCCATTCCCCTCTCACCTTTAGGTACCCAAATTTCCCCAGTCAAGTGCATTTAGTGCCTGCTACTCATGCTTGAAACTGCTTCCTGCTAACTAGGTCACAACCAGCTCTCAGCAGGACATGTTGTCTGCCAGAGATCTCAGAGGAGCTTGGTCCAGAAGGCACACTGAGAGTGTGCCTCTCATTTTCTAAAAGAGCTGAGCTCATCACTAAACACTAGACACAAGTGAGCTGTCATTCCAAAACACAGCCAGAGAAGGAGGCTGGTCAGACATTAAGTTTTGTGGTTATTTCATCCCTTCTGTCCTCCTGCACCAAAACTCTTGTCATTTTCTCAATTTTTCTTTCATTAAATAAAGCAGGAGGGTCAGCTTCAGCCAGGATGTGGTACACCTGGATTCATCTGATGTGAAGCTGAGGGAATTCAGAGCTTCCCCTCCCCATCATAAAAAGTCTTCCCTAATCACCAGTTTTCTGTCCTGAAGATATTCAAAGGGAGAAAGAGTCTCCACTGTTACCATTGACACTATGCTGTTTTGCAAAAAACCTACACAAAACCCCATCAAACAATAAAAGAGAAATTAGCCAGGGAGACAGCAAAGCACCCACCATTGCAATATTCACCATGGGACACCTTGATTTCTACCCTGTTCTAAGCACTAAAAAGTGTGGGAGCCATGTTATTTAATCTTTTCAATATTGAATAAAAGCAAGAAAGCACATCCACCATCTCATTTTACAAAGCATATTCTAGTTCATAATGTGTTTTCTTAAGGGATGACTCAGGGTCCTAAATCTAGATGAGGGCTGTGGCTGCAAATCTCAGTCATTCTGCAGTCCAGGCCAGGTTTCTCAATCCCAGGAAGGGACAAGGGCAAAGCATTCTCTTGGCCACCAATCTTTCTCTCCTAGTTGTACAGCATTTTATGCCAGTCTAAACCAGAGCTGCTGCCCCTCTCTCTTTGCCACATGTAAGTGACCGCAGTGAATCAATTCGGAGATTTAATCCATCTGACAGATAACCATTTGCTTCTACAGAGTTACTTTTCTGCCACTTGAAAAACCTGCTTGATTTGTGTTACCATGTGGTAGAAACACACTAACCAGAAAGCAGGAGTTGAAGGACTGATGGCTTGAACTTAATTTGACCAAAGTTGCCAAGGAGCCTCATGCTTGGGATGCTGCTTTTGGGAATTGATTCTGAGGTGTCTCATGTTCTCAAGGTACTGCAGATGCCCTGGTACTTCACACAAGGCAGTTCTCTTCGATGAGAGGGGAAAACAAATACAAACCCAACAGAAAACCCACAAAAATGCATGCATGCACACACACACACACCCCCACACCCACACACACACACCCCCAAACCCAACAAAAAGCACTCTAAAAGCCACATAAAACACTATAAAAACACTCATAGTCTTTTTGCACCCCGAGCTGTGTGGGAACAGCTTTGGGGAATCCAGCATTCCCCACAGTGCACATTAGAAGCAGAAAGAGCATCACATTGGCTTTCTTATTTCCTCATTTTGGTAAAAACATGCATGTAAACTAATTTCTTTTTTTTTCTGCTGTTCTAGTTATTGGGCTCCAGTCATAGCTTTCAGGGTCATGCTTTAATATTTTTTATCTTACAAAAAATATGATCCTATTCAATAGGACTAACATAATAAATATTTGAATCAAAAATTAGAAAAGTGGTCAACTTACCAAATATTGTTCAAATAAATGAAAAAATGTAATTAGGGAGCACGTTCAAACCAGCACAGTCGAGGTGCCTACATGAGACAAAGACCACACCTACAGTAAATGTTGCTTAGAACAGACATCCTGCCAAGTTCTCTTCAAAGAACTGGACATCTTAAATGGTGTTTCTCTCTGCATCCCTGTGATTATCCTAAACCCATTATCCCACAGCTTCTTTCTGTTTTCTCTTCCCCAGTTATACTGTAATCAAGTGTCCTTAAACTTCACCTGGGTGAAAATACTCACCTAACCTGGATGCAGAGTGCACTGAAGGCAGACATTTTCTAAGCATTTTGTTTAACACAGCTTTTGGTCAGGGCAAAGATGAACTCTTCTGGGAGTTGTGTCACCCAATTTTGAAATTGTTGCTTTCTGTATAAAAAATACCATTTGTTTTTAATCTTTCAAGTGCCATGGGAACATCAAACAAAACTGTTAGGAAATAACTTCCTGGGGTTAAGACCCATGCTGATGGAAGCAGAATCTGGATATATGTAGGAAACTCCACTTAATATTTCTGAATTAGCTCTCAGTCCCTGGTTCCAGAGACCCATGGAAGAGAAAGGAGAATGTTCCCCTAGTCCATGAAATTATCAGTATGATAGGAGCCATATGTGGGAGAAGAAAGCTGTTGTTTAAAGTGATAGTAGGACTGAAACAAATAATGTACACTGGTTTTGGTAATTCCAGACAGGATTTCCTTAATGCAGACAGGTACACTTGTGCCTCTCACACAGCAGCTTAGAGAAATGCTAATAGTACATTTTTACAAGTTCAAGTTTTTCTCGTCATTTACATTTCTTTTGTATGTGTCATTATCGTCTTGTCCAAGTGCCTCAGGATCTTGAAGATCTTTGTCTCAAGTCCAAGGTCAACTTTTTGACTATCTAGTCAAACAGAAAAGCTCCTTTCTCCTCATCATCAGTCATGATTCTTCCACCAGGTTTTAGAAAGCAAGGTTTAAGTTTATGATGAGCAGAAAAGTTATTTAACACCTACATCTCTTGCATCCTTTGTTAGCTCTGTATCTGCTAACACCTACACACCCTTTGATGTGACATACACACAAGTGAGAAGTCTGGAGTCAATTCAAACCTGGAAAGATTTTAAAATCATATATTTGTTTCATGAAATGGAAAAATTATGTTTTCTGAGAATACTTGAAGTACCTTTCCCAGCCTCTAGTCTCCAACTCCTATTGAAAGAAGTAGCTTACTAAAAGACAATAAACAACAATTTAATCAGGTTTTTTAAATTCTAGGATAGTACTCAACTACTGGATCATCTTTCCAGTTTGTTGACAATCTCTGATCAATGTGGTACTGTGCCTGACCTGGGCACAAGTGGAACTTCCTGTGTTAGCTGTTTATTAAAGTTGTGAATGGCCAGCTGTTCTAGAAAGTTTTGTGGTTATGTTCTGTAGTGGAATCTGAACACTTGCTCTTAAAATGCCTCTGGCTTATCTACTGAGACACTGCCAGATGTGAATCAAAGCAGATTTTCCTGCTGCCTTCTGTGTAGGGTTAGAAAAACTGAGAAAGTGCTCGCATCTTCAAAACCAGATTTTCTATTTAGTTAACATAAGCATTATCTCTGTGCTGTTGTATATTTTTTTTCCTGAAAGTAATGTCTTGCTTATACACTGACAAAGTTTAGTATATGAGAGAGCGGTGAAGATGAGCACTGAAAGACTAATCAAATAAAAAATCTGTGTGGTCTGTTAGGGGAACACAACAGCAGAGAATACTGTTAAAACCAAAGTGCAATAACTGAGAGGGTTTTTTATGCTAAATTAAACTTTAATTACAAGGATGCACCAGAAGGTCAGTTCTTATTTCTTCAGTTGAAAAGCATGCAAGCGTCTTTGTGTGAGTCTAACAGACAGACTGATCAATTTTTTAAAGGCTTTCATGAAAGTGACACAAATGCACAGAAATGGGAATAAATTAATAAATGGGGAAGCAACATTTCTATCCATTGCTACAATAACTTAGATGGAAAAGGACACACCATTAAAAGAGAAAGAGTGATAAAAGCATATCACTGGACCGCTAAGTTTGCCTTGCACTTCGTTGTGAAAGCTAGTGATCATCAGTCTGAGTGTTCTGAAAGCTTCTCCATTCATCAGGACTCAAAAAGGCAGTTCCTACATTTCGTTATGAGTCAGACCAGCAAAATGTTTTTAATGGGCTTTCAGACTTGATTTTGGAAGTATCATAGTGTCACTTATGGTAAAACTAGAACAAATAATAGCATCTGTCTTGAATATAGCCATCTCAGCCCCATTACACCATAGCAATGCCATTAGAAGCAAACTGGTTTTCCTGTCCTCTCTGCCTATTAAATTATCTTCCAAAGTGATAGCATTCTTACCAGGAAAATTTGCCAGGCATATCTAAAGAATAATTAACTGTGTATATATTACTTCAATTTCTCCATCTATTGCAGTTTCTGATTTCCTTTCATTTATGACCTGAACATCAAAATAAAAGAGTAAATCGTTTTCCCCATCTGATAAAATAAAAAAACCTCTGCATCTGAAGGAGGCTAGTGTTTAGCTTGCACCTGGGTTAGTATAAAATAGTTGTGACATTATGGATTAGTGACTCCAAATTTAAAGAAATCCGTCTTTTCAAGAAACTGTGGTATGTGAGGTATGTGGCTGGACTTGGGGTTGGGGTTTTGGTGTTATGGTTTATTTTAAACACCATTCTTCAACCTTTCCCAAAGCAAGCATACTGAAGTAAACGATGTAAACTCATGCCCACAGGGTAACTAATGTCAGCTGTCACTGAAGAAAATGTTCAAGTGTGCAATGGTGTAGATCATTTAGCATGGGATGGAAAAATCTGAATCTCTTTCATATAATTTTGGAGACCAAATATGACATGGTGCCGAAGAACAAAGAATTATCCTCTTGAATTGAGTATTGTTCTCTGCAGCTTATCCGTCATAAACTCACTTGAGCTAATGGACTTTGAGAGCTAAACTACCAGAAAGGCATAGCTACAGCAGGACACCAGGCTGAGATTATTCCTGAAATCTGAGGTCAGTCTATTGTAACTACATGAACTTCACTGACTCAAATCAGTTTGCTGAGATGACAAAGCATCAACCATCTTTCTTTTTGCCAAATGGCTATGAGCTGCCATGAGAACCTCACAGTAGATATTTCCATGACTGAACAATAAACACTGGCTGGATAACAAGGGAGGACAGTGAACAGGGAAAGGACCTGAAAAAGCTGAGACAGCTGCCAGAACTGATTTTGTAAAGGAAAACAGGGGGAGCACCTGCAAACCCCTGCATCACGGCACATGTCATCCTCTTGAGCAAGAGTGGGGAGTAAACTCACCTATGTGCTTACCTGACTCATTTAGGAGGCACAGTGCGTTCAAACTATTACTTGGCTTTTGGCAGAAGTAATCACTTTGCTTCTGCTTGTTCTGTAGCAATTTGACATCTCATTATCAACCTTCTTGGCTGTCAAGCAAATAAGCCAAAAATCTGAGTCCCATACCATTCCCTCATTCTTTGTAGGAGTAAAAAATGCAAGGGTTATTTGTTCTGTGTTAAGAACTTTTTCCCTCAATCCCCTGACCATAAAAAGAGAAGAAAAGAGTGGGAGGGAACCACCAAAACTTTAATTGTATGAAATATGAAATATATTCAATTCTATCTGGGGACATTTGGGGTATTCAAGAAAACCTTTTGTTCTGAATACTTACTTGGTGATTTTCTGTATAACTCTGGGAAATATCCCACCAAAACCTTATGCACTTGCTTTTATGTTTAGACGGACAGTTACAGGAAACCAAAACTCTGTTTCGTTCTGGGGTTATTTGGGAACCTGATGCGTATCTCATGTGTTTGGAATCTGATGGAAATTCTATGCAAGTGCATAAAGCTGTTTTCTTACCAAACTGTGTCCTTGTAATGGCTAAGATGGAGTTAAACCAGAAATACATCTGGGCAGCCTTTTTGGGTCACTGGTTGAAATGATTACTCTTTGATCTAGCACTGCAGCTGCTCTTCAAATTATGCCTCTTCAACAGCTCATGTAAAGCTTTTGCTCACTGTTCACTTTCTCATTTTAAAATACCAGTTTATATAGCTTTTCCAGTTTATATAGCTTTTCCAGTTTATAAGTAAAGGGATGGTAAATGGTGCTCAATAATTCTTAGATGTATTTATGATTCAGCAACACTAGAAAGCAGCTATGCAAATAATAGACACCTGTCTTGTGAAAGAAGTACCAGGGAGATTTCGTAATCTTTGAACCAGAGCTTTCCAGACAACAGTCACTGTGTTATCACTCAATTTTGCATTCACTTGTCCCAGCAGGGAACCTTTCACACAGTTCAAGTGCTGGAGTGCAATCAGGACTAAATATCTTGTCATAACATGCAGTAAATGTGATTGTGGTCACTCAATTGCTTTATGCATAAATAGGAATCATTTTTATTGTCACAGATAAGATTTTTTTTGCACAGGTTTACCATAAACATTGAATATTATAATTATTATATCAGGTATTATATTATTATGATATTATATTTCTTTGCATACTTCTTGACTATTTGAGACAACTTGACTGTGTGAAGCTGGAGCTTTTGCTCTCCATTATGCCCAAAGTGTCCTAGTCCTTCGGTTCAATCATCTTCTTGTCTGCTGGTGTACTCAAAAGGAATTGAGCTAATTAGCAGAGGTAGCCTAGATGTCTGTAACAGAAGAGATTACATTGTCTAAAAGTTCTAAATATTATGGGGTTTTGCCTTATTGGGAGATACTCAGAATAACCAATTTACTTTTAAATGTCAGGTATTTGCCTTTGTACATACTAGTGTCATTCAAGTATAATTGCTTTATTAAGTGGAAGAGTTTTTGTAACCTAAAAAGCTTTCATTAGTATTCATTCTAAGTTAAATACTAAGCTTGATATGGGGGAACACTTTTCTCCTGTAAAATAATAACCCAGTATACCTAACTGAATCAGTAGCAATCAGTCAATTAGAGACAAAATAAAGTATTTGTTGACATCATAAGAAGCAAGCAAGTATGGTTTGGGCACAAGAAGAATTCTCAATATTTTCTCCAAGTATTGGTTTGGTTTTTTTCTTAACCAAGTATTTATGAATTCTATAGTTTGCACTCTGCTTTCTCCTCTCAATTGTTTTCCCATTTTTAGTCATACTACAGCCATTTTCACTACTCATGTGGAAACACTCAGGGTGTTTCCACCACAACTGCTTGAAAACAAGATAAACTGGATTCCAGAGGAATTATACTTTTAAATCTAGAAAAATAGTAGTTTATAGGCAAGCAGATAATCAATATTATCATAAACATATTGTATTCTACTTTTCACTTGCTGGCATCTCTAGGAATGAGTTGGCACAGAGTTGTGAACAATTCCAGTCTACAGCCAGAAAGATTTGGCCTGTCCCATGAGCATCTTTAACATTTTCAAAACTGTTCCTACCCCAAACAGTGAAAAAAAGTCTCTTAAACAAAACCACCCTTCATCCATGGGGAAATGTTACTATTTGGTTGGACTGATTAAAACACAGTTTTGTTATTCCTTTATTTCAATTCCCAAATTGATTACTTTTGAACCAAAGATTGCTTTAAACAAAAAACTGGTCTTCATTGATCCAAACCAAAACAGAGCAAAACAAAACTTACTAAGCCACTTCATCTTTCATGGCATCTTTCAAACTTGCTATAAAAGAAATTTTTTTAAAGGCAACTTCTGTAAAAAGCAATTGTTTCAGCAGTTAGTTTTGATTTCAACAATTGTAGTTTTTTCTAATAAATATTTAATTGAAAAATTCATTACCATACCTCTACTACATTGATGTGGGAGCTGGCTAGAGGTTGGACACTGTGCAAAACAAATATATTTGTGTAAGCCAAGGAAGAAAAGAAAACTGGGGAGTGAGGGCATAAAAATTCAGGTGATGTTATCTCAGGCAACTTCTTTCCTAGAAAATCTAGTAGTGAGCAGAAAGCATTACTGATTTTGTTTGCTGTGACTGCAAGGGAACTAGCATGGCCAAACTGGCCCTGGCTATTTCCCTGCCCTGGAAAACATCTGCCCACCTCTGCAGGGTGTAGCAGTAGCATATCCACATGCACAGTGCCAGTAGTTAAAAGCTGAAATTTCACAGGAGATGGGTGTCATCAGCATCTCTTTCTGATGAAAAAAAAGATTAAAATATAGATTTTCCTTTACTCCATGGAATAGCCTTTGTGATGGTGATGCCAAACAAAAAGCTAATGTTCTGCTAATTGCAGGGCTACAGAAAACTCTGTGCATGAACACAGTTTCAGAGCTTCCTGTTCCTCTTGAACTACCTTAATAGTATAATGAGCTTGCCAATTACAAATTAGCTGTGCTTATAAAGCATCTCCCCATTTTTAGGCTGAATTTTCAAGAAAGAAATGGGGTTGTTCTTTGCTGCTGTTGCATCTCCCATCAGATTTATTACTGCTGCCTCAAGCAGAGTAAGGTGCACTGCCACAGACAGCAGTGGTATTGCAGCAGGAGCTGTACCTGTGGAGGTGGAAAAAGTGGAATCATAAGAACACTATCAAAAGAGTTGGGTACATGTAGGATGAATTGGACATCCTGCATTCCTAGGGAGAGGAAATGAGATGCTGGAGAGATTTCAAACCTTTTCATTCCTCCAAATCAAATCCTCTTTTTCTTTTTTTTTTCTTCCCTTCTTTTTTCTTTTAGAGTACAGCAGGAGAATAGTGATTACAGCTTCCCTGTGCAATTCCATCTTTCTAGCCACAGCCATTTTGGGGGCAGATATAATTAATCTTTTTCTTGTGCACTTGAGAATGCCTTGGGATACACTCCAAGTCTCATCTTCAGCAGGCACCTTTGTTCCCCAGGGGGGAATTTATTCACAGCCACAAATCACTCACATTGAACATCCTAATCAATATATTTCAAGAGAGTTTGAATAAATTATGTTGGGAATCTCTGGTGAATAATCCTTTATTTAGAAGAAAACAAATTCTCCTTGAGAAGGTGTGCATCATGTGTAATTCCAGAGCAGAACTGACAAAATGACAGAGATCCCTGGATACCTAGTTCACTACAGCAGCTACTCTTCAGTGTCAATTTTAGGGAACAATAAAACAAAAAGATAGAACATACTCAGGGTTTTAGTGTAATGCCAGAGGTTGTTCTTTCAACCATAACAGAAAAAGTAGTCTCATTTGCCTAGGCCTTGCTGACATTAAAGCCCTGGATGTACCAAGAGAATAACAGATCACTTTCTCAGCCTTAATAGGAAATGAAACAAAGTCTGCAGTCTTGAACTGCTGAATGAGAAGTAGGTGGAGACAGAGAAAGTATCATTAGGAGTGCCAAAGTGGCTGGCATTCCTGATTAGTGCAAGAACACCCAGGCTCCCCACACCTCTGCAAAGGAAGAACACCTACAATTAGACTCAACAGAGTAGTTGCATTTACCACTAAACAAGAAGATCAGAATTTAGCCTTTTGTCACTAAAGTGTCAACTCATTAATACAAATGATAGTTTCAACACAGGCAATTAAAATAATGAGGGATGAGAATAGGAAAGGACCCATTCCAGTAAATTTTTTTCTTTGGGATTAGTTTGAATTTGAAAAGACCGCAAAGCTGATGGAAGTGGCAATGGACTTTTTGAGCATGTCTTCTGGCTCTAAAACAAAAATTAACTTGGACAAAAGTTAGAATTTCAATCCAATGGTAATCTGCCTTACTTAAATCTTTGTGTTTATTTTGGATGATCGAAATAACTTTGCAAAGCTTCTGACCTTTGATTATAACAACTCCAGTCAAAGTATTTCAGGTATTACTTGCAGAAGAGTGCCTTTCCATTGTGCCAAGATCTTCTCCACCTGCTGTTTCCTATGAGGCACTTCCAGTAATGGGACTTCAGTGATACATTGTGGGGTTTAGGCAGTGAGGGAAAAGCAGTGCATCAGAAGAGATAAATCTAGCAAATGCTCCCAGCATTCAGGAAATTGATGAATCATGGCATCAGTGGCAGAAGCAGTCTAATGTGTAACTGAACAAATCTGAAAGGAGGCAGGAAAAGGGGAAAATTCCCCCAACCAAAAACTTAGAACATAACAAGCAAAATCTTTCCACCACTACCACACACCTGGGAATCTGTAGTGTTGCAAAAATGCTGTGTTCCAGCAGTCACAGGGAAATTTTGATTCATCTTTGGCAGAACAACGTTAAAGGTTTTTCAGTAATTTGCAGCAAGACACAACTGTTGGCTTCTGCTGAATCTTTTGTATTTTTTTAACTCTTTCTCGAAAGGTTGTCTGATATTTGCTGTGAAGAGCAACATTTAATCTGAGTCTATTTCTCTGGGAAAAATGTGCATATTATTGAGGAATTCACAAGTGTTTCAGAATAGAGAAGGTTATTTGGAAGTTTTGTTTATGGATAAATAAATCATAAGATATCTGGTGAGTTCACAAGAACCTGAGCAAGAATGTCCAGTGGCACCATCTGAATAATTTTTTCCTAAGCCATTTTTTGGTTCAACTACATTAGCTTTCCTGTCATAGCACATGTTACCAATGGAGTACACAATTTCCAGGTTCTCATCATTTTCATTAATGATTAGAGATTCAGATTATCTGTAATGATTAATCAACTTGAAAAGAATTGCCTGGCAACATCTTTAACCACTTCCTGCTTGTGATTCAAAGCACTGTCTTGACACAAGAGGGAAGGGTGGCAGATGCATTTACATGAAAACAGGAAAAAATCTTCCTCATGTTGTCATGTTCCTGCCTCCTGTAGTAAGAATTGCTTGTGGAGTTGTCTCAGTATATTTTGGGGGACCTTATTCCTGCAGTTCCCTCTATGGAATGACATCCATCGATCTGTGGAATGACATTCCTCTATGGAATGGCATGGAAGCAGGGATGGAGCCTCACATTGGGTTTGGAGGAGGAAGGATATGCAAGGACCTCAAAAGCGATGTCAACCACAGCTGGGCACCAGTCCAGAGATGACAAAGTGGTAATGGAAACTTTCACCCCAGCCTTAGGGGAGAAAGGAGCAGGTCATCCTCCACTGAGAGCTGAAAGTCTGGAAACTGGAAAGGCTAATAGAGCAGTTTCAGATATTCCTTTATTTTGACAGGAGTCAGTGCTATTTGAAAAGTAAGGTGGGCAGGAGCATTATATTTCCAAAAGTAGATGGTACCAAGGAATTTGTTGGGTTTTGGTTTTTTTTGACAACTGGAGTAGAGGTGTTTAGTGACCTATGCTCTGCTCAAACTAGGAATAATGCACAAAAATTAGCCCCAGAAACAACAAATTTTATAATGAGATATTACATGGAAGAAAAAATGGAGTTAGGGACTGGTCTAGATTTAAAAGGTAATTTGGGGAAGGTAAGTTTAGATACAAAACCACTCTAGCACTGCAATTTGAGACAAATCCCTTGGCCTACTGAAAGATCCCTAATTGTTTCTTATCAACATATTTTTTCATAGGTAAAGGAAATTACTCTGCCTGAAGTTTTGAATGATAAACAGGACTTGGACATTGTGGAAAATGAGGACATACATAAAATACACTTAGAAATAGGCCTGAAGTAGAAAGGCATTCAGAGTCAAAGACAGCCCTGTAAAATGACGTGTAAGGTGAATGAATTATTAACTGCAACTATATGGAATTCAGGTAGTCCAGAGATCTCTGCCCCACGTGCTCTGTGGGTGCCACATGTGCCTGCCGTATTAATCTCATTTGTTCCACATCTCTGAGCTCCTCTGTACAGCACAGGGCAATTCTTCTCCATCAGTTGTCTCCAAGCAGAACTGAGTAGTTCCACTGGGATTTTTCTTTTCTCCTTGTCTGTAATGTGGAATGAAGCCACTCCAAGCGATGTGTGTTAGAACTAGCAGGGACTGGCAGAGTGGCATTAGGCATTCTGACTTGTGCCAAGGTTGCTGGGAAGAAATGCTGAGTTTTGCTGTTTCAGTTGTGTGTTCTGAATGCACCAAAACTTCGCAAGAGGCATGAGTCAAATATAATACATAACAGGAAGGAATAATTTCGTTTGAGAGCTCTTGAAACAAAGCAGTGGTCTCTTTATTGAGAAATGTTGTGTTTAATGTCCCTCTCTGCAGCTTCTGTTCTTACTTGTCACTGCAGTTATTTGCACACCATTCAGATATCAGCAAGGAAAGACATAAAGTAGTACTCTGAGGCTGCACAGTTGTGTTAAATATTCATCTTTTGTCTCACAGAATAAGGATTTATTTAGCTGTAGCAAATTTAATGTTTTTTTCTTCATGAAAGAACGAGAATGTCAGAGGAATCTCTTATCTACACCATGAAACCTTAGAAATCACTACTATGAAACCACCTTATGTCTAATACTTAATACACAGATAGCTTTGTAGTAAGTACAATTCATTTAATGCAGTTTTCTGTGATTTATGCATTTTTTATGGATTATGTTGCTAAAATCTTTTATACCTAAGGTTTTTAGAATATCTCTAGAGATGTTCACCTTCTTCAGAGTGAGAACCTCATCTTCATGTTACTTCCAATTAGAGAATTATTTAACAGTTGATTCAGTAAAAAAAGGTACTACAGTAATATGGATATTTTTGAAAGTCCTGTCATACAGATCATGTTGTATTTTTCATAAGAGGAAAGATATGTCTTGGTCCATAACAAGCTCTGCTTGCTACACTGCCCTAATTTCCAGTTTGCTCACTCAACAAAAGCTTCATTATTCTTTTATTGTGAAGGGTTGGGAGGAAAAGATACTAGAAATTTCTATGGTAAAGATTTTAAAGCAACTGATTCCATATTACATAAAAATATTATAGAATAACATGCTCTACCTTTTGACTCAAAAGAATCAGCTGAGGCAAACTGAAACACGACATAAGAATTTTGACCTGGAATGAGGCTAGATAAGGCCCTTCAGGTGGAATACTTTGAATTTTTATGTTTTATGGGACTAAAGAAAAAGTCTAAAGAAACATTTTTTCCAATTTTTGACTTTTTAAAGAGAAACTTAAGTAGTTTTTAATATCAAACTTCCTCCTTAGCATGCTGCAGAGCTTGGTAGCTTCAAACAAATTTTCTAGTTTTATTGCATAGCTTGTTCCTCCTCCCCAAAGCACATGATGAAACTGCACAATTGACAGGACTGAATCTAGGCTAAATACTCCTGACATAGGGAAATAAAATCACAGAGGGGTTTAGCTCTGCTAAACTCAATATAGCTGGGCTAGAATTGAGCACTACTCTGCTTCCACATCCTTTTCCAGAAACAGCCTTCTCCCTTTGCCTCAATGACTGAAGGTAGCTCCTGGATCATGGGTATGGCTGAAAAAACAGAAATAAATAATTCAGTGGTGGGCTAGCCAGCAGGCTGTACTGCTCAAAGCTCTTCACATTCATCTTGTTTCTGCCTTTTTGTGTCAGTTTCCCAAGCAGATGATCCTTGTGAGACCTTGCTGTTTCTGCCTCTCTCTCTTTCTGTCTCCACTAATTTCTTTTATGTCATTCCATTTCAACCAAATGACAGCTCACACTTTCAAAGACAATCTCAAAGGCAGAAAATTAAGCCAAGTGCCTGGAAAAAACCTAACAGCCAAGTAATGGAGAGAGGTAGTACTAAAGCTTTGGTGGAGAGAATCACAGCTGAATATCTGGGAGAGGGCAAATTGTGGGGAAGGTGGAGGTGCAGATAGCTGGATGGGCCAGAAGTGCCATGCCCATAGCCCTTTTTAATCCATTTAATGCTGTGCTTAAACATAGATTCAACAGGCTTCCCAGAGCTCTCACACAGTTATTTTAAATTAAAACGTTACCTTGTCCTCTTATCATTATGACAGAGTTTTTCTAATATTCAGCAAAATCCCCCTACCTAAGTATATTTCACTGGCTAGAGGATATATATCTCTTTCTGCAAAGCTCAGTAATTTTTTTTTTTTTTTTCACATTATGAAATATTGGACAAAAGCATGCCTCTGAAGTTCCCTCTTGGAATCTGTCATCTGTGTAGCAGTAAACAAGGACATCAGGCTGTACTGCCAGTGAGCAGAGCTTTCAGGGGAAGAGGGGTGCTAGACCAGACATTCACATCAGGCTTCACTCAGTCATGGGACAGCAGTGTTTCGAGAGGTCTCCTCTGCTGATCTTCAAAGATCTATTTCTCTTAATTAAGTTGATTCACTTTATCCCATTGCATGCTCTGGTCGAAAAACTACTTTAATGCCTTGCAATGCAGTAACAAGAGGTGGTGACAGATCTGTGCTAATGCTCAGTGTAAGAGTAGAGAGATTGGAAATTTTTGGATCGGACTTGACATGACACTTTCATATAAAATCTGCATGTTTCCAGAGATTTCTATGGTTTTAAGTTTTCACAGCATGTTTCAGTCCCTTGTGGTTTTGCATATTTTATTTTTTTTTCACCCTGTTATAAGAAATAGACTCAGATTATGAAAAATCATGAACTTCATACTATGGGAGAGTAGTTTTAAGTTCCATCCTTTAAACTTTATGAAAACAAAGGGTGAAAAGTAGACCTTTTATGTAAGACTGTTCTGTAATTCACTTATAAGTAGTATTCAAAAGGTTTTCTGTGTTTGGATGTGTTTTGCTCTTTTCTGGTCATCAAATAATTTGCAATTCTTTTTCTCTTCTTAAGCTTTGAAAAAATGCAGTAGCATTGCAGCCTTCCCTAAGCACATATTGTTTCAAGTAAACATCATACAAAGAGAAGGGGGAAAAAATTAAATTCCAGAATTTCACTTACTATTGTTTATCCTCCAACATAAAATTTCCTTTCTGAGAAGGTAAAATGATGGATTAGTTCCATGAAATTTTTATTTAGCATTTGTAGAAATTATAGAAAAAATTACTCACGTTTGATAGTATAAAAGAGAAAAAAATAAAAATGTCGCTGTTGAGCAGCTAGCAGAGTAATGAATGCATCGGGTCTCAGTGGCAAGAAGGAATGACCTTTATTGTTTTGATTTCATCACATTTATAGAGTTCTCAAAAGTCACCCAGATTGGTCAGTCAGAAGCCTTCCCCCAGGCCTGATTGGCCAGGCCTGCACTGTCCAAGTTCTGGGACACTGTTCCAAAAACATCCAAACTTTATCTTTATTTACAAAACACAAGAAAACTTCCCATGGGAAAAACTGTGCTAGCCACATAAAAAAACCTCCGATATTGTTGTTTAATATGTAAGTTCTCCATACTGCAATAAGGGATTCTGCAGGAAGACATAATTTATTCCTTACTGTTGGTGAATATGAAAATACATGCACAGCTTGCTATGAAAAATTTGTTTACTGGGATGGTTGGCATTTTGTATTTTCAAACTGGCACATTAAAAAATGACCATGGGAGTAGAAAAGAGAGGATAAGAAACAATTTATCTTGTTTACTTGCTCTGAAAGAAAACATCCCATCTTCATACATCCAGCGCAAAACATACTAAATAGTTTTAGAGACTTTCCCCAGTAGTTTCAGAACATCTCAAGCCCGCCTCAGTGTGGTGTTTTGGGAATTTGTATTAATTGAGAGATACCACTTAAACTCTTAGGTATTTTGTGTATAATTTAGACTTTATGGCTTTTTGCTTCACACTTTCATCATCCCTCTGTGTTTAGGGGAGGCAGACTGTGCTACAAGTGTTCGCCTGTGAGTAGCTCTGAAGAAACTCCTTCTTCCAGGCAGCTAACTAGCAAGACATGGGTGAGGATTCAGGCAGTTGATGTAGATGCTCAGGTACTGAGGTACACAAAGGAGGCTGCAGCTTTCTATGACTCATTCCAGCAAGAGAAAGGATAAAACAAGGACAAGACAAAGGAAACTTGCTTTCTCTCAGTGAAAAGACAGTAAATTATGGAATGCTCTTAAAATGGCAGGGGATTTAACCTGGAAGTCTGGTTTTCTTTTTCTTCACAAACCTGTTTTTATTTCTTGTGCTGCCTAGTGAGTCGTAGTGATTCTTGCCGCAGCAGTGTTAGATTCACATCTGCCTGCTATATTGCTCTGCAGATTATCAGTTTCACAGCAGAACTGACAGACACCTTAGCCAGGTAAACGCAGTGGCCTCAGAAGAGGGAAGGAAGCCTTGGAAAAGGAACTGAGCCAGGACACTGGTGCAAATCAGGAGGAGGCAGATGGTCCCATGAAAGTCTGTCACTCTGCTATTGGCTGAGTGCACCCTGTACCACTGCCCTGGGTTGTTGCAGGTGAGTACAAATCAAAGCTCAAAGTGTCATAATTTTTAAAAGCCCTGTGGTGTTTTCTTTATGCTGTCAGAGAACCTCTGAAGCAAACAGCTTCAGGGCCTAGACTGGTGGCTTCCACTGCACAGAGATGTGTTAGGCATGGGGCATGCCTCATCTTTTACAAACATTTTGTATGTTTGACCATAAAAATGTTGTTGCTGAAATGTTCATTTTGTTAACATACAAATATAGTTCAAGGCACACAGTAGTTGAAAGCTGTATGCCTTTTCTTCTATATAACAAAAAAAACTTCCCATTAAAAGTTTGGCTTTCAAGCTACATAGCTTGTCCTGTCTCAGACATCCACTCTAATTTCTTGCTTCAAAATGGTTCCAACCCAAGATTTAGTCAGGTAATTTTTTTTTTTCTTCCATTCTTATTTGTTTGTTATCTTCCCGTTTTCCTGCTCTAGTCAGCTGCCCTTTTTATTTCATGCCAGTTTTTCCTGGTAATTCCAGAGTAGCAAAAAGAGATAAAAGAGCCCTGATAGCTCCTTGCAATGACTGTCCTGTGCTGGTGGCTGTGATCAGTGTAGTTCTATGGTCTGTGGTAGTTCTATGGTCATGAATTTCATAGAAACTGTAATTGAGCAGAACGTGGCACCTGGACAATCCCTGTCCCTGCCTTTTATACTGGGAACAGCCTATTGGAATGCAGTGCTTGCATTCACCATCTCCCACTGTTCCAAGCCACCAGAAAGACCTTCAGGCAGTTTCCACTTAATGCCACCTTCTGCTCCTCTCCCTCTCAATTATACCATGTTAACCAAATACTGTCTCTACACCATATTAATCTCTTAATTTTGTTTATTTTTTTTTTTTTCCTTTTGAGGGTGACTGAGAAAAGGAGGGCTGGAACACACAGAGATCATGTCAGAAGATACCTCAGAAGTCAGTCAGTGTAACGAAAATCAGCATTAACACCAAATACCCAGCTATTTCAAAAAGCCTGTAGTCAGGAAGTCTTTTTGAAGCTCCTTCTGTTCAAATTTGAGACTTTCATTTTAAGAAGAAAATTGAAAAAATAAAGGGCCTTTGAAGCAAAGGGTACAAGTCTTCATCTTACAGTGAAAATGTAGATTCTGTCATTTCAGAGACTAGAACCATGTCCAATGTGGTTTCAGAAAAGCTCTTCTCACACTGAAACAATTATCTTAATCCTTTCCTTTGTCTTTCAGCCTTTAGTAGCACGTGCACCATAAACAAAAATTATATGCACTTATTTGATTAAATGCTGCCATTTCTGCAGATGAAAATTTTCCTGAATGGTTTTATCTGCAGAAAAAGTAGTTCACCAACATTAATGCTCATTTGATATTTGGATTGCACCTGCAAATCTATTTAGCCTATGTTGGCTACAAATTCTTGCCTATGCCTATGACTTTTTTCTTAAATTTCTACTGAAATTTGTACAGAATCTTTGCAGTTCACATAACTCCCAAACGACAGCTGGCTTTTTACACAGAGAAATGGCTTTGAGCACAGGAAAACTTATTTAGAAATTACAATGCTAATACATGCAGAAAAGCTCTCTGGGTTCTCAAGTGTCTTCTTAGTGTTTTCCTTATGAGGAATGTCAGAGATTTTAACAAAACACTTCTATTCAGCAATATGTCAAAGTCTGCATTTCCCCACTGTAAGGAAATTATCTTCTCAGCTTTCTAAAGTGTGCTGGCTTCATGTGTGTAATTCAGTGGGAGCCATACTAGCCATAATAAATAGGTATACAGATGTAGTGTAAAATAGGATTCTTAGATGTTTTTCAAACACATACTAATGAAAACAATACACTTAAAAAGAAATAAAAGGTTTCCTGATGAGTTTTACATTTTGCTTTTTGTAAAATGTTCCTGAAGACTGTAAAGTGCTCTTAATCATAATTCTAGTGCAGCTCCTTCAAAACCACATGCAGCCATCTCAAACTTTTCAATAATGCATTACAGTCAGGTTTAATGTTTTGTTACTGAGCAGTAATGTCTAATTCAGGAGTACAAATGCATATCTACTTGATGATGCGAAGATTTAAGCAAGGATTCTTCAGGATACCAAGTTCACCATAAAATAATAAAAAGAAATCTCAGACATCCTTTATGAGTCCAGAAGATGTCTGGTAAAGTCATAAAAAGAATATTACTGTATAAAACCAAGGATTTCATAGTGTTCAGCCAAAATGCAGTTTCAATTTAAATGAATATTTGCATAGCAGTGTTCTACCCTAAATAAAGCACCTAATGTCTGAATACTTTCTGCCAGTTTTTCACTAGATTTCTTTCTCTTTTTATCCTATCCTATAATGGATAGAGTGGCCACTTTATGACCTTCTCAGTGCTTGCTTTGAAAGACTTTGGACAGAGTCTTTCATCTCCAGATTGAAAGGCCTGACAGGAGAAAGATGTCTGTATGGCAGTAGTAAACTACATATCTGATTTTTTTTTTTTTTTTTTTGCTGGATTGCAGTAACTAGTAGAAGAGCAAGATGCTTAGTTCCAGACACTCAAGTTTTCCTTTCTCCAAAAGCAAAGGTCAGTAGGTGCAATAACGTTTTGTCTGAGCCAAAAAGTATTCAAAACCTGTGATTTCAAAAGCTGCTACCAAAAGGTGGCCTTCCATTTATACAGGAAGAATGACATCACAGGGGCTGTGCAGTGTCTTGGGTGCTGCAAGCTGCTAAAGAAAAAGAAATTCCCTTCATAGTTCTGCTACTTTGGTAATCACTATGGGACCATCAGAATTAAAATCAATAGTTGATACAGCTTGACGTAGGTAGCCACAATTCTAAAATTAAAAGCTATAATATATGCATGCCCTTTCTTGGCTGAACTCATCATGTAGAACACTAAATCTGTGCACTGGCCTGTATGGCACATCAACATGGGGTATGTATTCAATACGAAATTCTAGTTACAAATTCATGGGTCAGCTTCTGTCTTGATTCAGACCTTCTTACTCTTCACAATTTCTTTGAACTCAGACATGGTGGAAAACAAAGTTTTTGAAGAACCCAGAAAAGCAAATCTCTTAATATTTGGAGTCATAATTCACATTCTGACATAACTACTGTTAACCAGAATAGTTTTTAGAAATCGCCTTGTGCATTGATCTTGTCTTCCAAAATACAAGTTCTTAAAAACGCAAATATTTAAAACTTCCCAGACTGCTGCAATATAAATTAAAGTGCAGTTAGGGTTTAGTTGTTGCAAATAGCTTCTAATTGTTCTATAAAAGACTACAGATACATTGAAATAAGTTAATGAAGCCCAAGATAACTCAGTTCTATATCTTCTAGTAGACTTCTTCTCCATTACTTTGTATTAATTTTTTTGTGAATGCTTTCAGGACTTAGTAGCAAAAAGGAATGTACCCATGTCAAGGTTTCTCCTGTGCAGAGTGAGTAGTATGAATGCCATTGCTGTATGATGGCTGTTAAGTGGTCAGCAGCACTCAAAAGGGTGCTCATGGCTCTGCTGTCTTGATTTTGCTACTCACTCAGCATTGCAAGACGTGTATGAAGATCTTTATAGCTCAGAGACATCTGCTAAAATCTTGTGGTCTGTCTTAATTTAGCTTGTGGTGCCTTTAAAACACTCCTCTAGATGAATAAAGACAGCACAAATAAAAAATCAATGTTGTGTTAGGGCTGCCTTTGCATTGCAAGTGCAGCACATGCATCTCTGATATTATTTAATTGGCAGCTGTATCCAGACTGTGTTGCATGATTCTGTTACTCTAGAATGTCTTTCTTTAAAAACCTTATGTATTTAAAACAGATGGCATATCACATATATATTAAAACAAATAGCATATCACAGATCATTAGATGTATCACATTGTGGAATTCTCTGAGGGGTTTTGCTTAGTGTTTCAAGTTAAAAAGTGGTTTATACATTACAAATTGACTGACTTCTGAAGAAACCCTGACTATTTGAAAAAAAGCAACAGTATTTCAGGGTTATCTCTTTCAGTCTATTACTGATTATTTTAGGAAACTAAAACCCAAGCAGTCAACCAAAATCTGGTAAAGATCATCCAATTATTCCCAACAACTCATTAAAAAAAATCAAAGATGTGTTAATGTAATTCTATTCTTATAAATACTGAGATTTCCCACAGTTATGGGAAATCTAAAATGGTAGTTTGAAGTTTTGAATCCACTAGATATGAAGTTTTCCTCAACATACATTTTGGTTCTTACAGTGAAGCCTCGATGGGGTACTAAATGGAAAGTGTCTACCTTGATACTTGGGGTTTTAAGGCTTTCAAAATCCCAAAACTTAAAAACAGTCCTTGTTAGGAATCAAGCGAATGCCAGTAAAGAGAGTGAAAACATTAAGTATGGTTAAGCGATTGATAAAGTCGCATCTGGGTCTGAAATAAGCTGGTATAAGGTATGAATTTATATAACCTACACAGTTGAAGTTTTGGTTCACTATTGTCAAAGTCAAAAGAAGTAAAGCAATGTGGAACAACTGATGTGACAGATCACAAAAAAAGAAGATATTTTAAGGGCAAAAGTTTCTTGCCTGCAGAGTAAATCACCCTCTATATCCTTAAGTCATTGACTGCACCTTTCTTTTGCAAGGTGATCTTTCTTGCCTGTCGCAAAGTTTGAAAAAAGACATATTGCTCTAGCTGATTCTGCACCAATTCTGTCCTGAAATCTAAGCCATTATGTGTCCTACCTGCAAAAAAAGACAAAATGCCGCTTCCTTGCTGTAGAAAACTGTGTGTTCATCCTCACCCTTATATGATCTCTCTCTTTCAAAACAACCATTAGATAATGGCTCCAGAAGATATAAGAGAAACTTCTCAATCCCCTGTGGAGTTTCAAGATTTTTCTCTGATTTCATAGTGCATGAGATTCTCCAGGGAATGCCTTCCTAATGCTAAGAGAGGGACAGAAATTGTTACAGGAGTGTCATGTGCAAGGCAGGCTCCAAACAAGCAAAGGTGGCCAGATGGGACAATGCCAAAAGTTCAGATATCTTGGAGTACTGTAATGACAGCCTTTTGAGGCCAGGGAAAAAAAAAGAAAAGAAAAAAAAAATCTCTTCATCAGGAGTGAGGCATCAAATGAAATGCAGCCTGTGTTTTTTGCCATGTCCAACACCCTGTGATTCTCTGGGGAAAACACTTTAAAACCTAGCTAAAACTTAGCACAAATCCTACAGGAGGTGGAGAGTCAGGGAGGTGCAACAATTCAGAAATTGCCTTATTTTCATTTTCTAGAGGTACTCTGAGGAATTTGAAAGGACTGTAGCCTATATTCAACAGGGCTTCCCAGGTATAAATGTAATAAACCAAATGATTTTTCCATCAGTTATTTCTTTTGAGCGGCCTTCCCAAGACAGTGCTCTGTGCACTGTGCATAGGGGATTTCTGTAATAATTAGTCCTGGGAACCCAGTGGAATAAGTGGAATAAGTGGTAATTACACTATCTAAACACAGAAATAGATCCTTGTACCATTGGTTCCAAAACTCTTAGGAAACCTTACTCCAAATTTTTCTGGTAGTTTTTTTGTTTGTTTTTTTTCTTTTTGGTTTTGTTTTTTGTTTTTTTAGCTTTCATAATCTTCCAGCAGTGCAAGATTGAAGGTACACACAGGGTTGCACAGGCTTTCTTGTTCTGCAGCTATGAGAGCCACCTGTCTCATAACTGGTATAATAAACAGTTGATGTACCCTTGGGTACTTTTCCTCAGCTACAGAGTAAGGACAGCAGATGTTCTGCAAAATGAAGTCCTCTGTGATTATGGGATTGCTCAAAGGGCCATAATACCTACCCACCCTCAAGAGAATGAGTCAGTCAAGCTGGAATACTATTCCAATTTTCCATCAGTAAAAATGGAAATCATAACACTGTTAGTAAGCCATGCCACCAAATGGAGGCAAAGAACCAGATGCAAAACTGGCAGAAGATATTGACACTTGTGACCTGATGGTCTGAGAGATCATATGTAGAGTACCGAGGAGAAAAATTGTTCCATAAGACAAAAGGCCTGTCTTCACCATCCAGTATTTTTGCCAAGCTAGAGGGTCTCAGAAAGAATGAAAATGTTGAAAAAGCTAAAAGGCAAACTGAGATCTTGGAGACAGTGCGTACTATTTGTTCTACTATTCTAGAAGGTCTACTCAGAATCAGTTCACTACATTCTAGTCCTTCACAATTCTGTACTAACTTTCACACTTCAGAAAAACTGTTAATCTCATCAAAGTGACTTGCTGAATCAAAGATTCTAAATTTCTTTCTCATGCCTTGGACCAAGGCACCAAATATAAACCCTCTGTCTACTCAGTCTCTAAATATAGCCAAGAATTAAGATATTCCTGCTTCTGCATCCTAAATAATCTAATGAAATCAATTACTGTTTTGCGTAGATGACATCTGGTATTTGCAAATAAAACATGAAACATGCAATCCAACCAAAATAAGCATGAAACTAAAGTTTCCACCCATCCTACAACATCCTCAGTAAACAATTATAGTTTTGCATCACAGGGTGGGTTTTTCATATTTGTTATAAACTTCAGCTTAGAAGCTTTCCAAGAAAATGTAACACAAACAGAAGAACAGGGCTGATGATTTTGGCTTCGGCCAGTGGTTGAGCTGGTGGAGTGAGCACTTCATGTATTCACTGAGAACATTGTTCAGTTGCTTGAGTTTTCAGCCTCATACTTTTATTGGTCAGTGCACCACTCATGCCAAGCAAAATCACTTTGTACTGTGAGACCCAGCAAGCTTCAGGGTGAACACCAATGCCATCTGTGGAAAGGACAGAATCTGAAATGGACTAAATACAACTTCTTCCCACTGTGCCAGTAAGATCTTTCCCCATTATATTAGGAAGCTAAGGATAGTCCCACTACACAGTATCCATGTGTACAACCCATTTCAAAATATATTCCATTGCAGCACTTCACTGGCATTGCAATTAATACTTTAGGGCCAGAATGCAAACTCCCCTTGCATGTACATACAGGATTTTGGGAAGTTTCTCAATCTTTCTTCCTTCCTTCCTTCCTTAGGAAAAAATTTCTTTACTGTGAGAGTGGTGAGGCACTGGAAAAGGTTACCTAGAGAAATTGTGGATGCTCCATCCCTGGCAGTGTTCAAGGCCAGGTTGGATGGACCATTGAGCAGCCTGGTTGAGTGAAATGTGTCCCTGGCCATGGCAGGGAGATTGTAACTAGATGATCTTTAAAGTCCATTCCAACCCAGGCCATTCTATGATTCTATGACTCTATGATTCTTTCTTTTATTTGTTTCCTTTTTTTTTTTTTTTTTCAAATACAGCCTAAATAGATAAGTATAACTATACCTGCAATCAAGGACTGCCTTCTTCCTTCTCCAAATAATGCATGGCCAAAAAGGGGGTGGGTTGTGTGCCTCTCCATACTCCAGGTCAGAGCATGGCAAAGCAAGCAGCTCTGCTCTAAAGACTGGCTGGTCTGGCTCTGAGCAGCCTTGGAGGAAGCCATTTCTCCTGAAATGCTCTACAGTGGAGAGCCATGTTTCCTCAAGACCTGCCAGACTTGCAAACCTCTGAAACAGTTGGCCATGGCAGTCCATAACAAAAAATGAGTGCTGGAGAATTTTCAGTGGTTGAGGTTGCTGGGCAGGATTAAAGGTGTGAACCAATCCTCTGAAGCCCACTTCTGACTGTCCCTCTCAGCCATGTTTTTTGTTGGGAACTGCAGTTGCAGATTTTACTTTTCTGCAGCTGCACAATTCCCACCCATTTCACCATCACTTGCTGACAGTGTGAGCAGGAATAGAAGAAAGTGATCCCCACACTCTCCTTGCCTGCCTGATGTTCTGTTTTCTCCCTTGCTCTGGACTAAGTGCTCACATCTCCCTGAGGTACATAAGAAAGGGACTTAAAACAAGTTAAACTTTTTTTCCTTTCCCCTCTAGATTAAATTTAAATCATGCCTACTGTTTTATCCAATTCACCAGATACCTGTACAAATGCTGCTGTCAGCACAGAGAAGGGGGACAGCTCAGGTGAGGGAATGAGGGACTGAGCTGTGCAGGAGAAAAGGGAGAGGGATGTTAATTTCTGTGGCAGCAGCATCTTGTGGTGTGCTAAAGTTATTGTGAAACTACAGCAAAGTCACCAACTGCCATCATCATGTCTGAAAGGATAACCTTCATCCTGCACCCTTTATTTATAGTGTGACATATTCCAGCCATAGTACATTTTTTTATATACAGCTAAAATTGTGAAAATAAGCTTGAGTTCAGGTGCACAGGTGGAATGAATGGGATTACTGCCCAACAAATGCCTAAATATGGGTAATTTGACTGGTTTCTGAAACTAATAAATTTTGGTTGGTTTTTTTGTTGTACAAATATTTCTAGAAACTCTCTCTTACTTAAAAGAAGCAAACATTCCAAGTGAAAATATCTGGCTTTAATTCCTTTAACCACAGTCATTGCACTTGCTGAAGAAAATATCAATTCACAGCATGACACAGCTATCTATGGAATAATTTAACTGCATCATGCTCAGTCAGCAGAAGTTCTGCACTGTAATTTGGAGAAAGAGGCTTCATACTGTCACTTACTCTCTGAGCTACATATTATGCTTCAACAATTTTCCTTCCTTCCTTCCCTCCTATCTGTTGTAAAAACATGGGCAGTTATCCAGTTATGCCAGACCATCTCTTGCTAATACCAGAGGTTTGCAGTTGACATGAAAAAAAAGATGTGGGTTTTGTTTGTATGTCATTTTAATTTTCAAGAGCAGCTATAAACCATAAGTAATATCAATAGCAAAAGCAGGTGCACCTACCACGGATAGTTAAATGGTTCTTCATTGTTTGATTTGATCAAACACTTCAGAAATTATTTGGTTCTACTCAGTGGCAGTATACATGGAAAAGATAGCTATGCAAGAAGCTGAAATAACCACCAACCTTTAGCTTTGGAGCATGAGTTTGAATTCTGGAGCTCAGTATCCTTGCTATGTGTGGTTATGTGTAAGCTGTCTAGAAGGACACCATTACGGAATAAAAACCTTGGGAGTTTTAGCGACCGTATAAATCAAACTCTCACAGCTGCTGCTGCTTGAATGCATGTAGAAGTGGCACATCTCTTGTTTGTCTGTGCATGGTGTACCCAGGTGGCAAATCAGAGTTTGCCTTTCCCCAGCACTCCTGCCTGTAGCAGGATGCCCTGGGAGTGTAGAGCACAGTGCATGCTGCTCACAACAGGCTATCTCTACCCACTTCTGTTTTAAACCAGGCTCTTCCCCACTCTAATCTGTTAGTACTTTTTCAAAGGCAAAAGTACTAAATTTATGCTAATTTATATGTTTGTACTAGCCATTACTCTGGGAAACTTACAGTTGTTGTACAAAGGTGTGAGACATTAGAAGGACCCTGACATCTAAACCTTCCTAAATAATGGAACTTAGCAATAAATGTTTAACTTCTTTTTAAAATTAGATAATGCATAGTATACTACTTCTAGATGCAATTTAAGTGATTGGGAGGAAAAAAACCTTGGCTTAATAAAACCTAGGAAAAGCTGGCAATGAGCAAGGGAAGGTCTGTGACCATAAGATAGTCTCAAAGGGGGAAAAGTATTTTATAAATACATATTTATTATTCATTTCATTTACAGAGAATAACTCTTAAGTAGTAAGCCTCTAATTTATGAAGAGCAACAATCTTGGCTCTTACCTGACAGCTCTTAGTTCCCATTATATATATCACTTACATCAATTTCATTAGTCCAGCATAGACTTAAGAAGTCAAAAAGTAAAAAACATCCGTTTCCAACTCATGTTTAAAGTGAATCACTATCCCTCAGTATTTTTAGCAGAATGGAAAGTGCTGTGATAGCCCCATGGTAAGGAACAGCTCAGACTTTACCAAGTGCTACACAAGCTGCACGGCTTGTTCAAAACACTGATAATAAACAGCACTTTGAGTCCAGCCAAAGCAGCAAGAATGGGCACAATTCAATGGCACAGGAGTGTAAGCGTGTCACTGCAATGTGGTCTTCTGGACACTGCTTTTAACACAATGGATCTATTTCTTGGCTGGCTCACTTGATGGTCACGTGCTTTTGTTGCTGTGAGCTGTGAGAAGCAGTTGAATCAGAGATTGCTGTAGAAATGTGAATGCAATTGATGATGGTCTGTAGTAATTCTGTACATCTCTTATGTCTGTGTTCTTATAGCCACTTGGGCACTGAAGTAGCTGAAATGAGAAAGAGGCAGCAGTCACAAAATGAAGGAACATCAGCTGTGTCTCAAGCACCTGGAAACCAAAGGCCCAACAACACATGTTGCTTTTGTTGGTGCTGTTGCTGCAGCTGTTCATGGTATGTCCTGTAGTATGTTTGTTTCCATATTCACCACAGGTAAACAATGAGAATGGAAAGCACTGGGAACATGCAACCTTCTGGGAGAGGAGGCACAATTTAATTTTTCACTTAAAAAATTGGTTTTAAAATTCCCTGATTTGGTTGGACATGTTGTGAGGGGGAAGAGGAAAGAATAGTAAATTCAAGCTATATTTACCTGACTTAAGTCATAACTAAATGAGGAAATTTCAGTTGTAAAACTTGTACTTGTGAGTGAGAGACTCAATAATGAACATTATATAGCTTGCATTCAAAATAGTTTTTTTCTGCTTGTACTTTTGATAGTGCAGTTCTTTGCATTCAGGAGGATAAAAGGAAGATGGTCATAAATGTGGATATGTGGTGTCCTGTTATATTACTCATATATATTCAGTAAATCTGAAAACACAAGACTTAAATTCCACTTTATCTTTTAAATGGTGTGGCATAATTTTAGTGGATGCTTGTCCCTTCCTCAACAAAGAGTTCACTTGTAAAGTCAAAGATTTAAAGTCAGTTTCAGAAATAGTTTTAAATTCTCAGTGTCTTGATACAGATCAAGTTTTTATTTCTTATTTTTATGAATAAAGTATTGAAATATAAGGTAAATGACATGCAGTACTGTTCAGAGCCTGTGCATCATATTACCTAGACAGTTCAGTTTTTTTGGAGTGACCATTCCTCTGTGTATCTGTGTTATTTTCACTTCAATCAGCCATCTGGCCCCAGTCTAAAATCTGAGGCTATTTGCCTCAGTATATTTAAAAATACATACCAGCATGCATACACTAGGTACCAAAAGGGACAGGTTGTTTTCCAAGATACTGCCAAATCCTGGAGGTATTAGCAGGATGGACCTGCCTTGGCTGTTACTTTCAGTTTCACCTGGAGGCAGAGTATATTTGGAGCAAGGATCAGCCAGAGCTCATGCTTTGACCAAGTTACTTTGCAATATGTTCAATCCATATTGCAAAATAGGTGGAAGTGTATTGAATAGCAAGTAAAGAGTCTTTTCTCTCTGCTCTGGGACAAGGGCACAATTTAAAGTATACTGTGACAGGCCAGAGATTCATTTACCTCCTTTACCTCATAAAGATCCCTCAGGAAGGGATCTTTATCCGCTACCAAAAGGAAAGGATAACACAAGTAGACATGCACCTCCTCAACCTACCCAAGGTAAAACACCTCACAACTACTGTCAATCTGCAACTTAGGGATTTCCTGACCCAAAGTTCATTTCTGTGTGGTTTATAGACCTTGATGGAATTTTCTTTCCTTAATTTGTCAAACCATTTTCTGAAACAACTTCCTGAACTCATCTAAGCTTTTGGCATCCAGGGTTTCCTGTAGTAATAATTCTACCATGGGCTTGTGCACTCCATGAAGTATTACTCCCTTTTATTTGTGTTAACCTACTAGAAATTAATTTCATTTGATGCTTCCTTGTTCTTATGACTGTGAAAAACAGTGACTAATTGTTCCCAGGATGGTCAAGATTTTACAGAGCTCTCATATCTCCCTTCTGCTATTTTTTCTTCCACAGTCTTCTCTATTTTAATCTCTGTGATACAGAAACTGACCAAGACTATGATTTATCCTTATCTGTCCTATCTACTCACCTATTGTGTGTCTCTCTATGTTCCTTTCCTATTTTACCATTTCCTGTCTGAGATGTGTGACTAGATCTGCTTTAGTGGTCAAGACATGGGTTCACCATGTTTTGTGTTTGCTTTTGAGTTTTGCTACTAATTCCTTGCACTTTACTTATATTTTAGCAACCCCAGAGATGATGTTTTCATAGAATTATCACCCTGAATATATCATTTTCCTGAATGGAAATAAAGCCCATCATTGTGCATGTACTGCTAGAGTTGGCTTTTGCCTTGCATATGAGAATATGAATACCCATAAAATATCAAATTTCTAAAAATTAAAGACAACTGATTGTATTTTTTAATCATGCTGTAGCTCAAGAAATCTTATTTGACAATACTCTATTTTGAAGCTCTTGTGACCCTTGGAGTGCCTTCAGTCCTCAGAAGGCAATACCATTATATGTAAACAGCTTCTGTTTATTAAATCTAGGTTAGAGTAATTATTGATTTAAAACATAGGATGTATCTTCAGCTGCTCTACTAATTGTTTTTACCATCCCTCAGGGTTTTTCAGGGCTTAAGGTTTGGGGTTTTTTTGGTAAAGTACATTAGACTGAGCATGGAGAAATCCTGTTAGCTAGTTTTCAAGATTAAGTCAAATAAGTGATCAAAGGAATAGTTACATCACTTGTGTTTGCTCAAATCAAAAAGACAGAAAAGGTGATGCAATAAGTATTTTCCAGCTCTATCTTCTATGATTCTGGTGTGGAAAATCCATTTGAGGAGAGATGGGACAAAACTTTGGAAAAAAGCAATATGAAATGTTTCATAATCTTGGTTAAAGTGTAGTAACTGATTGTGGTGCCAAATTTGTTTTGTAAATCAGAACTGTCCAGGAAGAGTACAGATTACTGTTCTTGCCTCAGTTGTCTACACTAAAAAACTACAAAAATAATAATGATAAAAAAAAGTAACTAACTTTATCATTCTCTCATACATAGGGGATCATAGTTAATTAATTCTCCAGGGTAGTTCTCTGTAATAGAAAATCCTAATCAACAGTTGTAACAGGTTCTCTGGACCTAATGTAATTACATACTTTCCCTAGTTCCACAGGTCTTTATATTTGAGTAACATGAATTCCTCAAGAGATACCTATCTGGAAATGCTGCTGGATTCATTAATGGGGAAGGCAGTGTCTTATTAAGATTAGAAGAATTTTCTTCTGTGTTTCCACCTATATGTGACTGATGATACCTCTTACATCAATAACCTCTTATTGCCTCAACTTCCTCACCATTCATAGAAATAGGGAGAGTATGTGCAGATTTTAGTAACAAGATTTCCCTTTTTCCTGTTCAAGCAGTTAGTTCAATAGTTCATATATCCAAACAAATTATTCTAATTCTGAAAATATCTGTTTTGAATCATGTGATATTTGTTTTCTTCTGTTCTGCCCTGTGTTAAAATCATAATAGGCATGAAGTCTTCTGTTTGCACAATAGCATAGGCAAAATTCACATCTTTGTTCAGAGAAATAATATCTTGCCTAATAGAGACTTGCTAACAGCAAAAAATTAGATTGAAAAATTATTCAGTACATCTTATTACAAACCTTTTTTTTTTTTGTTTTTCTCTAGCAATTCTTTCTTAAAGGTGACAACTATTGGGAGCACTTCTCTATTGTTGTGGGATAATCTTTGTAGGTAGCTCAGCCCCAAGCAGATGCTTGCTCACTCCTCACCGGCAGGATGGAGAAGAGAATCAGAAAGGTGAAAGCAAAAAAACTCTCTCATTGAGATAAAGAGTTTAATTGATAAAGCAAAGCTGTGTGCACCAGTAAAGCAAAACAAACAATTCATTCACAGCTTCCCATCAGTTCAGCCATGTCCAGGAAAGCCAGGCTCCATCACATGTTACAGTGACTTGGAAAAACAGATGTTTCAACTTTGAACCTCCATCCTTCCTTTTACTTCTGCAGCTTTTATTGCTGATCGCAATGTCATATGATGTGGAATATCCCTTTGGTCAGTTGTGGTCAGCTGTCCCAGCTCTGTCCCCTCACAACTTCTTGTGCACCCCCAGCCTGCTCACTGACAAGGCAATGTGAAAAACGGAGAAATCCGTGATGCTGTGCAAGCGCAATTCAGCAGCAGCTAAAACATCAATATGTTATCAACACTGTTTTGATCAAAAATCCAAAACATAGCACCGTATGGATTGCTATGAAAAAAATTAGCTCCATCCCAGCCAGATCAGTACATTTATTGGCACCGTTAATTGTCAGGGATAGTAAATTGCTCAGTTTAAAAGGACAAAGCAGGACTTATTACCAGTGTTTGCTCAGAATTATTAAAATGGCTATTTTATTTTGATAGGTATGTTCACGATGCTGCCCAGAGTTTAAGGTCTGAACTTGTTTCTGAGTATCAGTAGTGAAGGAAACAGTCCTCCTCAGTGAAAAAAAAATGAAGTGGTTTTGAAGTTCCCAACAGGAAAAGTTTGTCCCCTTGCAGCACAAGCGGATGATACATCTCTGATCTTCTGTAGACCTTCCTCTCCTCACTGACCAGACATAGACCTCAGCCACTCATTGCAGGAAGACTGATTAATTAAATCTGCTAACAGATAAGTACCAGTCACATACCTAATGGGCCTGGACTGAATCACCCCATGTCTTGAGCTGCTTCAAAGCTCCATTCCAGTAGAGGACAGAAGAATGTGCTTCCTTACTAGGTGTAATTTCAATTATTTGGGTAGCCTGAGACTTGCAAAATTTGCAGCAAGTCTCCTATCATGACAGTCCATAATTTCCTCAATTGCACTTTCTCCAGAGAGTTGCCCATTTAGTACTTAGAACTGTGACTTTAAAGTTTTGAGCTCAGCTTGGTGAGGTAAGAGAAACAAGCCTGCTATTTCACCTCCCCAACCTTATTTAGCAATCCATTACTCCAGCTTCCTGAGCAGACATGAAACCAGTTGTTCTCTTGCAAACACTTGTAAATTACATTCTTCCAAAAAAGCTCTTCAGGTGCTAGCACAGGGAGGTTGGCTTTTCTGCCAGTTTTATTTTGCTTCCTCCTTTGTCTCCTACCCAGAGCAGGAGTCATGTCTTTTTATCCACTCTTCCTTTCTTAAGGTGCTCAGGGAACTTGAAAACTGTGGGACACTCTGATGCCTGATAATCTTTCTCCTTTTACTGTACACAGAAGGCTCAGAAGGCATCTAACATCTACCCTGCAAGAGACCTTAGCAGTATGGCAGACTGGGGGACATGAAAAGGCTTCCAGGGGATAAGTGAAGATGATCACTTAACTTCACTTGTAGTTCGATTGAAGTGAATGAGCTGAAAGGCCTTTACCCAAAAAGGTAACCATTAAAACTGCTGAAGGCTCGTGGAAGAGAGTTTCCCACACACAAGAGATGCCAGGGAAGATAGGGTATTTGCCATCTTGGCAGTAAACAAAAGTTGCTCTTGGCAAGGAATCTCTGTCCTCAGTACTTACAACTTGTCCATGACTGCTGTGAGTTACTCTGAAACTTCTTCCTGATGACCTTGCTACACAAATATTTTTCTTTATTAAAGGGAACATTTTCCTTGCAAGGGTTTAGCAGTTTACTTGGGCCTATAAGAAAATATTTCTGTACCTTGTGCCATGAATGTGAAGTGGCAGGCACAGTTCTAAGGACAAATTTAAATTACATTAATATTTGTTTTCTATGGGCTCCAATGTTATCCTCCTCCTGAAAAACAGTGTGCTCAAATGAAAAAAAACAAAAAAAAGCCTTTTCTTTTTTTTTTTTTTTTTTTACTTCCTACCTATCTAGTACTTAGGGAAGAATAACATTTTCCTGGCATATTCAATGTTAGTTTGCTATCGAAAAATTTTGTCAAGACTTTGCATGAGTCTACACAAGATAATCTCCAGTGGCCACAGTCATGGCTGCTTTATTTTACTGAACTATGGTAGAAAGTTTGAAGGAGAGAGAAACAAAGAAAGGAAACAAAAAAAAACCAATTTAAAGCAATAAATCACAGCCACATGTTCATAAGTATGTAGAAAACAAAACCCATATCCTTCCTATGCCTGTCTGCAGCAGAACTTTTAGACTAGGAGCAGACTAGAGGTGGGCTGATGCAAAATTCACCCAGACTCCATGATTTTGTTACAGATTTTGGCAAGAAAAGAAAAAAATTATCTTTAAAACAAAAGCACTGATTTTGAAAAATATATTTTGGGTTTTAATTTCATTTTTAATTCTTCTTTTCGTCCCTGAACACATAGGAGAACACATCTGAAATAGATGTACTTAATTCTCTGTGTTTTACCTTTTCAAAACATCACACCTCTGAAAAAGCAAATATGGAGATGTACATCAGGATTTATTGTACTCTACTGCAGAATACAGAAGTTCAGGCTACTGTACTCTATTGTACTGAAATATTAGGTGATATTTTAAAAAATATTTAGTGGGAAAAGGTGTTCCAATCTGAGCCCTTTTATACTTTAAAATATCACAGAACACCCTTACATTTTTACCATTTGCTATTGCAGAGGTCAAAGATGAAAACATTCTGTCTCTTTCCTGAAGAATAATTTATTCTGAGGGAGAGTAGGCTTAGCTAGCACAGGAACTCGTGCTTTGTGCAGCTGTGGGACAGTTTCATCTGCACCATCGGAGTGCAATGGGTAGCACTGGTGCTTTCTTACGAAAGTAGCACAAGTTCTTTGATGGGTAGTACTAAAAGCTGGATAAAATCCATTATCTGACATCACACAAGCTACGAAACATGATATTTATGAAAATCAGTGTTAAACCACCTTGACTTTAAATCCACACATCCTCAGTGCTGAGGCCATGAGAGAAAGCTGGCAGACATTCCTTCTGTCACTGGAATGCACCATGGGGCAAGTGTGGACTGAGAATTTAAATACCTAGTCCTCAGAAATGGACCTCTCTGAGCTACTTATAAAAAAAAAACAAATTCCCAGCATTTGGAAAAATAAGCAGAAGACACACTAAAAATAAATAGCTTGTCAAGTATTTTTATTTTCATACTTTTGTAAGTTAACAGAACTTATTAAATAAAACCCAAGTAAAGCATTTCTTTTCCCTTTAGAGCTAAAGAAAAAGATGGTCTCTAAACTGAAAAAAAAAACCCAGAGCAGGGAAGCTTGTCTTCCTAATAGGTATGAAATTTCATATGCTCATTCTGCTTTACAATTAAGACAGGGGAAGTGATTTTGCTGGAAATTTATAAGTTTAGGTCCTCAGGGCAGGCTGGGGACAGGTGGCTCTGTGCATGCTTGTTTACACAACTCTCCTAGGGCAACACAGCCTGACTTGCCAACCTCTGGGCTTGTGCCCTTCTGTGACACTGGGCCAGGTTGTCAGTGTTAGCCCAATAATTCCTGAAAGTCTGCTCTCTCCTTGAGCCAGACCACAAATCTACCTCATATGGGATTCAATACACAGCTTATCCCAAAGCTCCAGAGCTGGCTAGTAGAGGTAGCTTTGACCACTTCTTGCACCTCCCTGTGAAGCAGATGTGAAATGCTACCTTTTCAAAAGAGGGAAACACATTTCTTTGCTACAAGGTGTAAAGGTAGGTGAGCTCACAGATATGCTAACTGCTCCTAACTACTAGTCCATAATTTTTCCTGCATCTGCTTCAAAAGAATGAGATGTGAGTGCAGGAAAACAAGATGTTACTGGCAAAACAAAAGGACTTTAGAAATAAAATTTACATAAAACAAAAATTTAATGTAAAAACAACTAAAAGGAGCCTAAAGTTAACTTATTGAATCTCATGAGAACCTGCCTTGGTCACTGTGGAGCCCTCTTCTAAATCAATCAAGTATATATCAACTCCCCTCATCAAAAAGCAGCTGAGAAATCCCTTAATCCAAACTCATGCACTGCCTTTTATCTTCTTCCTTTCTTCTTCTCAGCCTCCTGCCACCTACCTCCAAACTCCTGTGGAAGCACAAGCTCTTGCACAGCCTTGGGGTAGGGGCAGGGACAGTGAGCCACCAGCTCCCACAGCAGAAAGGGGTTTCCACAGGTAATTTGCCAAGCAAAAGTGGCTTTGATGCAGGCCATTGCTTTGTGGGACATGCAATGTAAATCAAAATCATGTCCTTCTCTAGAAGAAAGCTGTAAACTACACACTGCATTTATTTTGGCAAGTGGTGGAAAGGGGTAATCACTATGGCACTGCAGGTCTACCATGAAATCATGGTGGAAGCACAAAGATACAAGACACTACACAGAAGTTCAGCATATATAAATGATTTAAAATAATAAATATAATTTAAATTTAAATAATGAAATAATAAAAACAGAAGGCTAATGTGAATAGTGGAGCAACAGCATCTTATGCAGCTGGTCTGTTAACTTTCATCACAAGCCAGTGGTAGAATCCTCATTAACATCAAAATCAGCCCTAGGCTCTCTGTGCCAAGCTTTCCTAGTATTAGAATTTTATTCTTAATAATTTAAACTTTGAAAGTTCATTTCATTTTGAGGAACAGATGGAGGCTCATGTGTTTACTGACATTTTTCCCCATCTGTGATAACAAAAGCAGGTTAGAGAATGAGTAGATTGTAAACATAATAGATTAGCAAATTTTAAATAAATGTTTCTGAAGATTCACAAATGGAATGCAGATTCATTTGTGTGTAATAGTACTAAGATACAAAACCCTGATCAGTCTAACTGCAGAAAATAGTCCTATTTCTAGCAACCAGTTCTGTAAAGAAAATTACAGTGAAAAAAATCAGAACTTCTAAATTGAAGAATAAATACTTGCTCAGTGGGGATTTGGGATTACACAAGGCTCATTCTAACTCAGTGGTGCAAAAGATACCAACAGTAGCTCCTTAGAAGGAGATAGAAGACTAAATCTAGTTAACTTTAGAAAATGATCTTGATTCTGTCCTGGCACAGCACACAAGAGTATATTCAGGGACAGCTGCTCTTGAGGAGAGTAGAGGGAGAGAAAGCAGTGACAGAATCACTTTCACTGGTGAAAAGCAGCTTGATGTCTCCTCTGAGGCTGTTTAAGAGATGGATTGCTTCAGAGCATCAGCATCTTGGCTCTCCCTCACCCCTCATACCCGTTTCCCACCTGCCTGTGCCAAAATGCTATTCAGCTTGGTGTCTCTGGAACAGTGGCTGAAGGAAGATTTGTAATGTCATGACAGATTTTCTGTCACCAGAGAACAGCTTGACTGTTGCTGTGGAGAAAAGAGAAAAAAAAAGAGAAGTCAGTAGTGCTGAGAGTGCCTGAGTCCAGCTAATGCTGTGATTTTCAGATATTAGGAGTTTGGAGCCTTTGAAATCTCCCCTGATAGCATCTGGGCTGTTTCTTGGTTTTCTTACGGCAAATTTGCAATTAGATACTCACACAAAGATGCATTAACTCAGAAGTCCATGGAAAACCACATAAATGGAGAAGTACATGAAAGGTCACAATAGGTCTGAAATCAAAATGTAAATTGAAGTAAGGCATGTTGATAGATGGTGGCATTCTAAAGGTGCCAAAGTGGCCTTGCAAACCTTCTGAACTTTATTCACTGTGGAATAATAAAAACTTTAATATTCAATTAAACATTATGCAAAAACAATAACAAAACACCCTTGTCCAAATTAAACACACTGACAGTCTATGCCAGTAAACTAAGCAGGGCCAGGGTCTAATATGGGCTACAAGTCAGCCTTTACAGTAAGTTGTTAGCAAGTGTTAACTCCCTCGCAGAGATTTGGCCAGTGCCAAAGTGCACAGTCAGGCAATGGCCTGTGGCAGGTGCAGAAACCTGGTTTGGGGTATGGGCTTTAATGGACCAGGGTTATGTGGTGCCAGTCAACCTCAGGACTCTCCCAGACCATTTTATGTGCAAGGATAAATGCAGCCTGTAGCTCCAAACAAAAATGAAAAAAAATCAGGCTGCTAAAATCTGTCAGCAGCAGAATTTCCATCTTGCATAGGTTTATTTTTTAACCATGTATAATTCCAAATCAGTTTAAATTGTCGGTTAAAACAGGAATAAATATCTAGTGCTTTTAAGAGAAAAAAAAATGAAAATATTTCAAAATATTTAATGGAAATTAGTCTGGACCCCTAGTAGGTAGCACTTATAAGACGGAGATCCTCTCACTAGAAAAGTGGGTCAGATCTTCATTACGTGAGTCAGAAAGGCAAAGGCAATACGAGTCTTGTCTAGTCACCCTTAATAATTCCATTGCACATATATTTGTCTAGATGGCAGCTCTGGTTCTGCTGAAGTACCTGGTTGAGGGCCTGATACTGGCAGATGTTGAGCACCCATTATGGAGAAATGGATAATTTCAGTTCTTGTGGACATCCATGCTGAAAATGCTTCCCAGCTGAGGGCCTTTTCTAGCAAAATTTGGAAACCAGCACCAACAAAACAGATGTCTGTAATACACACAGCCTGGCACGGATGACCTCAATCCTGTTTGCTATCTGGAAGAACGTTAAGTGGAATATCCCCCATCTTACTTGACTGTGATGTGGATAAGCATAAACTAGTTTAGTCCAGGCTAATTTCACAAAATATAATGTTCATAAACATCATAGTAGGAACTATCCTTTGAAATTTCCTAAAGTTCTCTATAACTGGATTACAACACCTTATGAAAGGAAAAATGTGAAATTAGTATGAATGTTTCCAGGCATCTCTTTGCATTTGGAAACTACATGTAAATCTATGGAATCTATCTACCTTACTGAGGTAGTGACTCTCTTCAAACTCAATTCTTTACTGTTGCTGCTACTTTAATATCTGAAAACCAAGAATAATAAAGAAAAAGCCACTACAGAAACTGAGACTAGGCTCATTTATCAGAATTAATTGAGACCATTAGGCTTGCTTGCTTGTGATTTGGAGGGCTTTTATTCATCCAGCTATCCTTTCAAGGGATACAATTTCCATTTCTTTGAACACTACAGAACTGTCACTTTTAATTGTCTCAAATATATGAAGGAATTGCTTGCAAAATAGTTGTAGCCAGGAGTAAGGACACTGCAGATTGTCTAGTAATTAAATGTATCCATCATACAAGATGGAATATGAATGGTAATATTATTCTGAAGGAAGGAATGAAGCTGACAGCCAGACTAGCAATCTGTTCGGTGACCTGACAAGAGAAATACATCCTTGAGTTGAACATTGCCTAAAGCAGAAATCAGCTCTAACGTAACAGAAGAAAGCTAGAGTTACTCCACAAAACATCATTAGTAAGCAAACTTTGACAAGCCTTAGGTTTCTTACCTGTACAAAAATTACTTTCCACATATGAGAACAAGAATCTCAAAAAAATATCCTAGAAAGGACTAAAAGTTCCCAAAAGTTGTAATTTCTTCTGTTGTGGCTATCATTATGTAAAGTAATATAATCTCTTTAAGGTAAAATCCAGCAGAAAGTATATTTTCTTACAGATTTTCAGAAGAACAAAATACTGTGAGAAAAAAAGAGTTTAGGAAAGTCAGATTGCTTTAAATCACTAGTTCTTTCCTCTCTTGCACAGCTACAAATTTTGCTCAGTGCTAGTCTAAGTTTGAGGGAGATATTGTCCTTTATTTCAGAAGCTGAAGTACTGAGCACACTGGTAGTTTCCATCTGCCTTTGAGCTCCTGCTGAGCTGCAATAGGTAGGTAGATTAAATCAGTCACACAAGAATAGAGGAAGAAAACAACACATTCAGCAAGGTTGTTCATTAAAAGGGCCAGTCTTCTTTCACATAACATTCAACCTGCATTGACCTTGAGACAAGTTCACTCCGTCACTCTGAAGTCATCCTGAAATGTAAATATAATTACATTTTTTTAAGTAGCCCGCCAAAATATTCCTCAATTGCACTCTCTTTTTTTAAGTGTTGCTTGTGGCACTATTGGCAGCACCTGGAACACTATATCCAGTTCTGGGCTTTCCATTGCTAGATCCCTGGATACACTGGAGAGTACAGCAAAGGACTCCTAAAATGTTTAAGGGACTGAGCACCTCTCCTGTGAGGAAAGGCTGAGAGAGCTGACACCTGGAGAAGAGAAGGCTCAAAAGGATTTTATTAATCTGTATAAGCACCTGAAGTGAGTGAGCAAAGATGGAGCCAAGTTCTTTTCAGTGGAGCCCAGTGACAGGACCAGAGGCAAGGGAAAAGCCGTAACACAGTAGTTTCTCTCTCAACATGAGGAAATACTGAACACAGTGCAAGACTGAAACTCAGATCTTAAATATTTGCAAAATGTTTCTGGGGGTTTCTATTCTCCATTTAGGAGAATGTTCCTTTTCTAAAGGGCTTTCCAGCAGGTTAATTTTTCCACTACCAACACACCTCTGAACATTTGCTAAAAGAAGAAAGAATCAGTATAAAAATTACATCAAAGATCACATTGCAAATATGAATCTCTAGTGGAAGATATATTGACACATGGATTTTTAATTCTACAAGGCTTTGCTTTCAAATTTTTCATGGGGTCCAAAAGTAAAATGTAGTTTGGACAAATTTGACAATTTGTCTGCCAAATGTATACTGATTTCAACTTTGATGGAAAATACAACAGGAAAATATGACTCGTGGCTTCAGAAAGAGACTGTTAATCTGACTGTCTCTTCTGAAGAGTAAAGGTTACCAGATTTTAGATCTATTCCATTTCAAAACATTGAATATACAGGAAAGGGAAGACAGTGAAACACTGCAGATTTGTTAAAACCTTTTAAAATACTTGCTTTACAGAGCACATCGCTCTATGACTTACTTTACTTCAGCACTCATATTTCAGTAAGGATGATCTACCTTCAAGGTGGCATGTGGGATGCAATTTAATAACCTTATATAATGATCTTACATAAACTCCAAAATCTTGGCCAAGACTTCCCATTAACAAAGAGATTATTATACTCTTAAATAATAGATCATTTGGGTTCAATTCTGGTTCTGCTCAAGCTGAGGAATAGCACAACATAAGACTACCAGGACAGATCTAAACATCTTAACTGACTAGATCTTAATAGCATAAGGTGCTCCAGATATCTTAAACTGTGATTTCCACCAATCTCCTTTTTCTTTTATGGTTTATAGCTGAATCTAGAATGACTTTTGACCAATTAGGCTGAATGCAGCACAGTATTAAGAAAGCACAGCAATTGAAAAGCAGTAAGAAATTGAATCCACTCTCCCCCACATTCAAAGTATGACAGAAAGACACAATCTCAGATGAACTGAGAAGTGTCTTATTTTTCATGAGAAACTTCACAACTCTGAACACAGATGATCTGGCCTTACCATAAGCCTTTGAACAAAAGAACTCACAGAACTTATTCCAGATTTTCACAAGGAAGAAAGGTAGGACCCCATTCATCTGTAGTATTTAAAAGTGTATTTCCTTCTGAGCTCTTAAATATTTCACAGGGCTAAAAGCTATTCCTTCACACAGAAAAGTCTAAATAGCACTGGAGGAGCAGCACTACAGAACAAATACAGAAGAATGGGCAGTGATTGTTTCAGTCACCCCTGGATTGCTGCTTCAGCATTGGTGTCAGAAATATGGCAGGGAAGGGGCCAAGATACCCATGGGTAGGCACAGGGGGTTTTGACTACATCTGTATTCTTGTGTCCACACACTCCACAGCCATACTGCCAATACTGCTCTTCTAGAAGTCTCAAGACTGTTTTAGGGAAGCGAGAATACTTCAAATACAAAAGACAAATGCAGGTTTTGCTGTGCTTTGGGATTTTGATACTGTAAGGCACTGTTCTTCACACTTCTCTCCACAGTTCTTGGTATAAAAGTGATTCTGAGTGAAAAATGGAGATTCTGTTTGCAGGGCTCTGAGAGATGAGGCTCTATTAAATACTCCATGTATCATGAAGTTAAGAGCTGCTGGATTTCCTGATGAGCTGTTTTTGTAATAGAAAATCTCTTTTCTTGTAATCAGAAAGCCTACTGGAAAAGAAATCTGCTATGACAGAATGTAATTTTTCTAAAGAGCTTCTTAAAATGAAGCACAATATTTCATTTAAATCTATTATTTTATTACATTAACTAGAATTACTCACAAAAGAGTCATTAGAATAATGGTAACTAACAATGAATAAAACCAAGACAACTGATTATTTCATTTTAAATTGTAATGATAATTATTTTTAAAACTATCAAAAGCAATTATGAAATGTCATTAAACTTTTCCACAACACTATTTTGTTAGAAATCTAATTCAGAAGTAAATTAATAATAACTGTCAAATCTGTGCAAAACACAAACTCAGTTCCAGTCAGCTGCATTCTCCATAAAACCCTGGTGGAAGGCCCTGTGAAACAGCTTCTTCATACATCCTGGGCAGCAAAAATAAGATCAGAAAATTTACACCTTGAGCTCCCCCTTGGCCACAGGATTTATGGTATGCAGAAATGGGCATATGGGAGCCAGAAGTCTGCCTGCATTTAATATTACTGGATCCTGAGCAGAGAATCCTAAGCTTTTCCATTGAAAGCACATTCATGGCACACAGAAGTGCCCAAACATCTGTTACAGACTGTTTCTCAGCTGTATGCTCTTCAAACAGAGACGAAAAAAGGGGGAAAATATGAACTACAACATTACATGCACTACAACGTAACTGAATCAAGAGGGAAAATACCATCAAGAAAAATCTGAAACAAAAAATTAAATGTTTTCTAGCCATTGAAAAAGACAAAGCATTTGTTTTTATAAGTTATTTCCTTTTATCTTACTTTTCATAACCTATTAAAAACAAACAAACAAACAAAAAAAAGCCCCCACAAAAACACAGGCCAGTTATTACTGCAGCTTTTATAGTTTCAGGCCAAAACTATACACTGTAAACTGAACAAAGAGCTGGAAGTTTTGTGACTTCACATTCCATCTCTCACCTGAAGCTTTGAAATATTGGAGGAGTTTTAGCTGTAATACAAAATCTCCAGGATGGTAAACTTGCAAATACTTGCATTATGAAAAAAAAAAATTGGTGTTTTTAGTTACACGATGTAAGACTCACAGAATTAGATATCAAGTTTGTAAGTTCTCCTTGCAAACATATTTTTCTCCACTCTAAATCAGCTGAGTCCAAGTTGGAGGCTATGCTAGTTTGCTTTCTTCTTTTAAAAACAATTTGGATCATACATGCTTCTTGCACCATCTTATCACCTAAGGCAAATGTAACTCTGGCACTGAGAAAACTTAGCACCACAGGTACCTGGACTTTTTGAAAGGAGTTTATAGTTTCAGTGGACACTGCCAAGTAGGCTGATTATAGCCTTATGGTAACTGTTGGCTTTCCCCCAACAGACTGCTTTTCTATGTCAGTCTGCTAAACACAATCTCATCATTTAGTTTTAAGCACAAGACAATTAATTTTTTTACTCAGAGTAGGACGTAGCTCTTTTTCATTAAACTTCTAAATTGTTTTCACTATAAACTTTACATCCTACATTTCTGTATTGAATTCAGTGAGGAGCTGTAAATCATCTTGTTAAAGAACTAGGACTGACACTAATGACAAAAAAAACAATCCTTCACTTTTTTTTTGATCTGCTTCTTATTTGCAAAAAAATTATTATGTTCTGGTGGCCGAGTTAAGATCAGATTCTGATCAGTTTAAGCAAATGATTCCATAGGCTTTTGACCACCATTCCCCTTCAAAGTCTCTCACAGACTACTGATGCAGACATATGTGAATAACAAGTTTACTACACATCACTTACGTTTGCCTTGCAGACCTCCAGGCATCCATGCAAGTGTCCACTCTAGAATTTATTTAATACCACAGAGTTGACTAAAGTTTTGAATACCCTGGTATTATTAGAAGAGTTGTAGAGCTTTAGTCTGTCTTACTGTTCTTACAAGGACAGAAACTCAGAGGTCAGATAAGAGATAGATCCCCTTTCTCTCTAATAGAGCCTCAAGGACATACTGCAAGTTTATCTGAGCTTATGAAAATATCTAGTACAAGGCATCACCTCTTACTAAAATTTATTTTAGGTCTAGTTTTTCTCAGAATAATTATTCTGGATATTATTCACTTACTGTAACAAAAAAGTGAATTATTTTCCTAACTTTAATAGAAGCAGTTTTTTTGCCCTTTACTCACCTTATGCAAAAAATAAATTATCCTTGGATTATATTTTTCTTGTAACATTTCATTCTCATTGATGCCTATTTTTTTGACATTTAAAGGGAGATAGAAGACAGTGATTTGAGATTAACATAGCTGTATTGTTCTTTATGAATGGATCACGATAATATTATATTTTTCATTATTATTACTTTGAACAGTGTAGCAAAATCATCATTCTCCTCTGGGCATCAACAAACACAGTCTTGACTAGTATTCAGTGTTATCAATCTTAAATATTCCAGCTGTCAGAAAAAAACAAGATGACAAAGTGATTTTGAGTCATAAGTCAAATCAGGTTTCATAAAAGAAATTAAAGAATACCAGTATAGCTGTCTTTTCCATTATAATACAACATATGGGATATGGGGATCACATCTATCTCTGACATCTAACAGAGCATACCTCAGCATTTAGGAGTGAGCTTCTGAAAAGAATTGCACAAACAATTGATTTTTCAATGACTGTTGAACCACAGTATTGAAGACAGTCTGATCAGATTGAGCTACAACAAAAAAAAAAGAAAAAGATAATAGTATGCAGATTTTTTCCATCTGAATTAAAACCAGAAGAAATACATTTCTGTTCATATAACATGTTTTAAGCCAGACACTTGCAATAAAAGTAGAGGAATCAGAGATCAGCAGGAGCACACCCATTTTGAATTGGAGAGTGAAGGTACTTATTGAGCTGACAAAAGACTTCGTGTCAGTGCCATCTTTGTCTCAGAGTTTTCAAAACCTCATTTCAGGAAAATGCACTAATCATGTTCTTGTTTTCATGTGTAGTAATTTGTTTATTTAAAGGCTTTTCCTATTTCAAACAGAAGAGAAATATATTTCTTATCTAAATCTAGCTGGTAAATTCAACTTGTGTTTTTCAAGACTTTTGGGGAATGGTCATTTTACATCATCTACCACTGGAATTTTAAAATCATAATTAAATCTTGATCTCTTCAGGTCTTTTGTGGGGAGAGAGTTATGGTGGGTTTTTTAAGAAAGCTAAAAATATTATCTATTTTTGATCTGATGCTAATAAAAATTTCCAGCAGTAGGACAGGGTGAAGAGCAGTGCCAGTGAGATATATTCTTTCAAAGGATCAATCAGTGAAGAAAACGTGTCAGAACATCTGTTATCCAGAGAACTTTATCTGAATATTGATTTTCATCTGAACACAAAATTATGCCTTTAGATTATGTATGAACAATTAACTTAATGTGATCTTTGGCCTCAAATAAGAAAGATTTTTGTGTTACAGTGGTGGCTTGAGGGCTCATGGCTGTACTCTGTGCTGTACACAGGTCCAGCCTAAAATGCAATCACTGCCCAGCAAAGACTACAGACTTCAGCCAAGAAGTGGAAACTGAGCACAGATCTCCCAAATGGCCAACCTAATAGCCTACCAAACTAGTTCACAGTGTCCCAGTTTGATTTCTACTCCTTGTCTGCATGACAGCACAAAAAAACACCACTGAGGCAAGAGGTTTTAATAGTCACATCATCTTCAGTGCCAGACATAATTGCAAAATACTGTGATGATATACTGCATATGATGCACATAACAGAGAAAATACCTGAATGAATATTAACTGGTCTCAGCCATGCATGGGCAGAATATTAATTCCGGCACCTGTCGCAATGGCATGGTTTTCTTGCCATAGTGATAACAGTCATTTCACTGATTCACCAAATTTAGGCTACTGGTACATGAGAACCTGACTCTTGGGAAGCAATTAAATACCATTTGTTTACTGGATATACAGAGAATGAAAGATCAGGTCTAAGCTCTAAATTACCGTCAGTTTTTTAATGGCAGTAAGTGCAGCAGTAGGAATGCAACTTACAAAAAGACTAAAACCATCAGCTGGAAACACCTGGAGGAAGAGTCAGTGAGATATTTGGTCTTAAATTAGTTCAACTCTCTTGATGATTTTATCCAATTATCTTGGCTTTTTTACCTTCTCATGCAACAGGGTGCTTCAGTACTGATTTAGCTAAGTAATTACTCAGCAGAACATTTACTTAATTGCTGAACTTGAATATTAACAGCCAAATTATAGCTGCTAAATAAATAAAGATTGGTTTTCTCAATCCCAACAGTTGGCCCAAAAATAAATCAGCTAGGAACCTGGACCAACTTACTCTTACTTGTGTTCATTTGTTCAATGTGTATGCTTCTTCAGGTAGTACCTGATCATTAACTTTTTTGCTTATAGAGTGTGTGAAGTTGCAAAACACAAATGCATTCACTCCAAGCAGAAGTGACTCATAATAATACTGTTGCAGTAGTTCAAGAAACTTAATGGTTTTGTAGCACTCGGGAACTCAAAATATATTTGAAAAGTACATTGAGCTCAGGCCACTGAAGTATTTTTTACTGTACTTCCCAGAGCGATAAAATCAGCATAAAGGTGGGCAGAACAAACACCTTCCTTTTGAATAGAGAATGAACTCATGCTTGTGCTTTCCATTTAAACTCCGCCTTTAGACATCCCAAACTCTCTTTTTTTAAGGCATTAGTTTTGTTGTGCTCTTATCATGGGTAACTTGCATCTCTAAATTTTAAAGATACTTGCTGGGTGTATTCCAACTAAAGAATTTTATAATTGCATGAATTGAATAATAACACCATAGATGTTAGTTTGCATCAGATGTCTCCCTAGAGCACCTCCCTTTCATTTAACTGCTTTTTGATAAGGTGTATCAGCAATTTTCTCTTCTTAAGGCCTTACATAAGTAAGATCATCTTGTTAATCTTTAGCCTGTTTCTTTTAGTCTGTTCAGTATTGCACTATACAGCATAATTATTCTGACACCACCAGCTAGCTTGAATGATGGATTAAGGTATCAAGGACATCAGCTCCAGGTATGCAAGATGGTTTTGCTGCTGTGAACTGCTTGAATTCCACAGAGAAATGTGAACAGATAGGGTGTTTCCAGCTGAAGGTAACAACACAGGAAAGACCAGTGCAGTGTTGTCATTTCAGGTTAAAAGGTAGCAATCTGTTATGGCGATCAATTACTTAAAATCTGCTTTCAAGTTAGCTTTGGAGTCACAAATGCATAAATATTTAATTCTTTTTTGAAGAGATCATGAACCAGTTCCTTGAGTGAAAACAGAACATGCCTGAATTGAATGTACTTCAGTATAAAAATGATGGTTTCATTCACAGGAAAAACATACCAAAAGTAATATATCTGATGGAACTCTAGACTTGACCGATGTAGATAAATAAAAGTTGAAATGTAGTGCTAGTTTTGTCACTGGAAACTTAATGGAGAATTTTGGCCAAGATGCATTATAAATGTAGCACAGTTTTAAATGCAAAATGCAAACCTGAGGAAGTGTTCCAATCTGGTATAACACTTCTGTCTTTGGAGTGTTCTCTATTTTTGAGCCTTGACTAACCTCAGCCATTAAACTCCAGCTGTGAAAGGTGAGATGAAGGAATCAGGGCCAAATGGGTACCTTGCATTGTTACTCCGATGTAGATACCAGAAAATTGGTATGCTACATTCTGGGCCCACAATCTGAACTTTTTACTGAGATTTTTTTTTAAACAAAATCAAAGTGCATACTGTCTATCAGCTATTCCTTTGAAAAAAAAAATTGCAACGAAGTCAACATGGCCTTCTTGTTCCTTTTCCTATTTCTCATATTCACCACTCACTACTTCACTATTCACTATTTCCCCTTCATCAACCCGTGATGAGCTTCCCAAGTCTAGCAGAGATTTTGCATGAGCCAAACAAACAGTACTTGATCCTAGACAACAAATTAAATTAGCAGTGTACACTGACTGCTCTCAGATGAGTCACTTTCTACTTCCAGTAAGACTCTGCATCCAAACCTTGAATGTCTACTGCCCGACAAGTAAATTATCTCAGTACAGTTTAGCAGTTGCTCATGTGATGGAGGAAGGAAAACAGGCAGCTTCATTCTCTTTTAGACAGACTCAAATGAACACCCTATTGCATTTGCAGCCTACACAAGCTGTTTCCTCCTTCCATGGTGTTATTCTTCCATGGAACCAAAGGACATTCTGTTCTCTGCACTCAGCATAGAAGACAAATGCTGCTCTACCAATGGACTGCAAAGGAGGGAAGGAGGGAGGGAGAGAGAGAGAGCTTTGTGCCTTCCCTGCTTCTCCCTCACTCCAACTTTGTGCTCTGGCCAGATGCAAGGCGACCCTAAGCAGTTACATGTGTGGACTTAAAGATTACAAGACAGAAAGAAAGTGGATGGTCCCTTTTTTTTTCTCCTCCTGTATATGGAACTCCTGTTGTCTTTCCTGGGTGCTCCCTCTGTAGACTGACGAACAACAGGTCAGAGGAGATGGAAAGGCTTTTTACCTGCCAACCCCAGAGTTCAGGATGTGTTGTTTCTCCTGCAGCAGTTGATGACACCCTAACAACCTTAGCAGCACTGGAGCTGCATTCCTACGCTGTAACAGGGGAAGCAGGACCAAGGGCCTGAACTAAGGTCTTGGCAGGTAAGTGAAGGAGCAACCAGTATCAAAGAGCTTCATTTGCAAGTGTACGTCTTTGTAATGTTTAAGTCTTAATATGTGCTCTGCTTTACCTGGGAGCTTAAACTTCCAGTTTACAGAAGACTATTTGAGAACACCTATTATCTCTACCAAATGATTAAAAAAATGTTGAAGAAACTGATAAATGTAGGAAACATATAAAGAAAGATTATTTGTGCTAAAGATGTGTCAGACCTGGGATTTCTTCTTAGAGTTAAGCAGGAGTTATTCAGATTAGTGGGAGAGGGAGAAGCTTTATGCTACCAACATATTTTTGTAGCAACATTTAGAGTGACTGAGAGCATCATTGTATGGTGAATACTTAATATTCAAAATATGAGCTCTTGGAATTGGGAGGGGGATTTTTTGCTTGGTTGCTTGTTTTCTCTCAACTGGACACATAGGTCACACCTGATAATGGGAAATTTCCATCTCCTTACATTGCACTTCTTAAACTTAATTATTGGAACCAGGTTTTCCATATGAATATCTATGTCACTCAAAACCTACTTTATTTCAGTAGTTTTCAGGAATTGTGGTTTTGCTGGCAATACCATGTTCCAGAACATTCACAGGGAACACACACAGAGGAAGTCTTTACCACTACAGCAAATCTAATTTAAAAGATATTTACAGAAAAGAAAGTGATTCTAGTTAGCAGCTCAAAAAAGGAAAAAAAATTTAAAAACATCCTTGCATAAAGGAAGTCTTTCTTTTCCTTGCTTGTGGTAATATGAGAGTAATGGCTGCCTTTCTGTTCAGAGGCCAGTATGTTTTACTTTTTGGAATGGAAAACAAATTTAGGTCAGGAGAGGAAATCATAAGGAGCTGCCACATGTTAAGTTCTGTATCTGAGCCATCTACTGTCACTGTATCTTGGAGAGAGAAAAGGGAACATTCATAAAGACTGAAAAACTATCCAGAACCGGTGGGACATCAAAACCCCATCAATGTCCATTTCAGATATTCATATGTCCCCTACTTATATTGTTTATAGTATTCTCAGTTACCTAAGTGAAATCACTCCAAAAGTGACCTGTATTTGCCCATCTTTCAGTGGATAAACTGTGAGCTTCTAAAAAACTGCATGTGCTAATAGCAAATGTAAATTAATATTCATCAGAGTTCAGGGGAAAAGTCATTATAAAAAATTTTCTCAAAAATTTTAGAGTCAAGAGTGCAAAATGACACCCTATATAGGTCTATATATTTTAAAAGTTTGCGTTACTATAGTCATTGTTTTAAATTAACTTTCTCTAGACAAAATAAAGTGTTGTACTACATTGCAGCCTCACTGTTAGGAATGAAGATAGAGGAGACAATGCAGGAAGGCCAACACATACGACCAAACTGGAGAGTATTCAAGTCATAGAAGAATGGTAAGTTGGTCAAAGTGTTGGCTAGTAAGTGTTTTGTCTTTAAGCAATATCAAGAATTGTCTTGGGTTTAATTCTTTGGGAATGTCCTTTTATTTGCTTTTCCTCCAGAAAATTCTGTACAAAAGGAAGTGAAGTCTGACCTGAAAGTGAAATGACAGCAGAGACATTCATAAGTCAGGCTTATTTTTCTTATTTGTGGGGAAGAGCTGTGGGGAGGAACTGTGGGGAGGAATGGAAGGTGCATGGATGGTTCTATATGTGGGTCTCTGTAAGAAGCCTCTGCTACATGTGAGACCATTTTCTTCTGTATAATCAGACAAGAAAAACTAATGGGTACAAGCATACTTCATGATCAGATGTTTAACATGGCTACCTTTCATAAAACAGCTTGGACTATGCTTTCACTGGAATTAACCAGAAAACATATACCTTGAAAACTAGGTTAAACAAACTGAAATCTGAGCTTCCATTTCTGTCTAGAGCTTGTGCCCATGTTTATTGTGTGGGGAAAAATGCTAACTTGTCAGGGACCCTGAGTTCTCCAATCCTATATAAAGCAAATTAAAGATTTAAAGGACATATCTGATAGTAAAAACAACTCAAACAATTCATGGCCTTCATTGCTCATCATGTTCTTTTATGAGAAGACAATGCAATAAATTTCCACAAAATACTACAGTGAAGAGAGCTTCCCAACAGACAATAAGGAAGCCCAGGTTGTTTGTCAGCCCCATCCACTTCAGCAGGTGTTTATAATTTGTGTTTAAACTTCTTCATTCAGATTACAATTACTTTGCAGGATCGTTTAAACATATTAAACATTTTCCAATTTATCATTTACCTCAAATAGCTTCGTATCATCCAGTTTGCCTTACATGCACAGTAGGAGTTGATAAATAGATTTAAATAGAAATTATATAGACAAATGTCACCAATTGTGCATCATGTTTACACAGAAGCTAATGACAACAGCTAGTAAAGCTCTTGTGTTGGATCAGGAAGGGGAGGGTGAGTGCTCAAAATTAAGTTTGAAATTATATTTAATTGTTGTTAAGTAATTTGGAGAATTACTTTCTTAAGCTATTCATCAGTACATTAATGGATTAGTGACGCACGCAAGTCTTCTGATCACTTACCCAGTGCATCCACTGGTAAAAGCCACAAATAGTTTCCTTCAGGAAATGGGAGTAAGGACTTTTTCCCATTTCTTCTCTTTCCAGTTTTGCCTGCAAAATCCATCACATCTCATGCCAAAAGATCATCATTCAGGTCAATAGCACAAAACAGAGGGAAGCTTAGCAACCCTTAGGTACAAGCACAGAGAAATATGCTAATTTAAAATCTCTCTGAATTACTACTTTGTTGGGCCTCATTAGTATGCTTTTGGCTGCCAAGAGCCTTTTGTTTTTCTTGTTCTTCCTAAACCAAATCATGTACAGTCACCATCAGAAGCAATCAGGGACATCAGGTGTCACTCAAACTCCTCATGAAAAAGAGTCTATTTCCAGCTTTCTAGTATCACATCTCCTTTAACTGCAGAGGCAGGAATTCAGTGCTGTTGTAAGATTTTGTCTTTGAGTCACATGGCTAAGAACATTAGCAGAAAACTTGTAGAAAGTCAAGCACATGTCTCATAACATGAAGCACATTTAGTGGGCAATTGGGATAATGAATAGTGCACAAGTGAAGAGCAAACAAGTGCCCCTGTCACTGCTGAAGCCTTGTTGCTTCCAGTTTTCACTTTGGACTAAAGTGCAGTTGAAAGGAGAATTTTTGGATGAATGTATGAAAACACTGTTACAAAAATAGAAGCATATTTGTAATGATATTTGCTTTTGCAGCCAAAACCCTACTGCAGATGAAATTTTGTCTTGGGCTCAGAATTTTGACAAGATGATGAAAACACCAGCTGGGAGGAACCTTTTCAGAGAGTTTCTTAGAACGGAGTATAGTGAGGAGAACCTGCTTTTCTGGCTTGCATGTGAAGATCTAAAGAAGGAACAAAACAAGAAAGTTATTGAAGAAAAAGCAAGACTTATATATGAAGATTACATTTCTATACTATCACCAAAAGAGGTAAAGCTGTAAATGTTACATTTGCATTTTCTGTTTTTCCAGAGCAGAAATGTTATACCCTGGATTGCCAGGTTGAGGGGCTGAAAGTCTGTCAGATTAAAGTCTTAGTATGGACATTAAATCAGGAAAGGAAGGGACAGAAACAGTAGAGATCCAGGCACTGGCTATTTGGCATCACCGCCCATAACAGATCCAAGTTCTCTGCAAGGCTCAAGAAACTTCAGTAGGAGAAGGCTGAGAAATAAGTTTGCTTCTTTAGTAATGCTGCATGTCTGCCAGAGAGAGGAAGTAAGTAATGCAAATGGATTTCTGGAGAAAAAGTACCAAAATTAAGGCATTTAAATCAGAATCATTATATATTTATCTGCTGCTACAGCTGTCTGGGAGAAAATCCAAATTTCCGCTGCTTATTCCTATGTGAGAGTGCAAGCATGAGGATGACATATTTTATCTAATGAAACATATAATATCTAGGAAATTATATAAGATTTTCTTCAACCCTTTAACTGAACTAGACAAATTTTGAACTTATCTTTACCTGTAGTAAAGAAAAAACATCATCTATGAAACCATTATATACCATCTATTATATACAAAGAGATATATAAATATATAATCATGATAGAAGAGTTCTTAGGCCACATAATGTACCTTTATATTCTTTGCTTTGTCTCTGTGCATTGCATTTGAATTCCTGCTCAATGGTGTTATGCTAATTTATGCTCACTGTGGACCTTGCTTCCTACATTTTACTTCTGCGCTGCATTCAGTAATAATTTGCAACTTCATTCATATGAATGAAGCCAACAGTGATTTATAGCTCCATTATCTTCTCTTGTGCCATAGTATCTACTTTTGCTTTGGAGTGAAATACAATTGGCAATAGAGCAGGCTAAGTATAATTTTTTCTTCCAATACCATATCTTTACCAGATAGGTATGTGATGAATGCTCAGTTGTCTTTTTAAACTAAGACCAACCAGCGTTTAAAATTCAAACACTAATGAAGCATTGTTTGACTTAGGGTTTAACAAAATTACTCACAAACTTGGCATGTTGGATGCATACAGATCTCATCAATCCAGTTGCTTCTGCCCATACAGAAAAATCTTAGAAGGCAAAAAAGTGTTTGCAATGCATTAGAACAGCATGGAAAATGGAAAATTCTTGTTCATCCAGGCATGCCATTCCAGATGCTACCTTTTGGCATAAGAGCTGAAATATTTAGCATGACTTGTTCAGTGAAGAAGTCATTGAGACAGAAGGTCTTAGTGTTCTAAACAGATACTTTGTATTCATATGTTTAGCAAGAAAATACCTTCAGTAATTCCAACTAGTTTTGCCATCTGGCTTTAGTGAGTCACTGAAAAAATACAATGCAAATTAACAGTTCCATAATTAATTTTGGGGTTTTTTTTCATTCTCTAAGTGCAATTAACTTTTACTATGCTCAGTGTCTCAAAACCCCACTATCCTGCCAAATTTGAGGGGGTTTTTATCCCAGCTATTATGTTTGATATTAAAGAACCAATTAGCTGCACAAACTGTTTTTATTTATATAAATGTGTGTGCCTGTGTGTCAGGGGGAGAATTGCTTAAATCTTAGTGTGTCCTTTCTGTGCTGCAGAAATGCATTGGTCTGGGCTTGAAATCAATTCAAACACTTTCTGGAGACACATGGCTTCAACACTTGCCACTCAAAACTGCCATAGCACTGTACTCCTGCCCACAGCCACTGGTCCCTCATAGCTGTGCCTTGTGACTGATGACCAAGTGACAGCAAATATTGAAGAAAGAGCTTGTCTGCTCTGTGAGTAGTATGCTCCATTATGCCAACAAACCAACAATGCCAGATTGTACAGCTGGTACTGAAGATGTACTGAAAATGTGTATTTACTTCTCAGTACCATACTGTACAGTACCACACCACACCAGTGTATTTCAAAGACTTTCCTTCACCATGTATAAAAGTACAGACTCACACGTTCAAACATATGCTGAGTTTTCATCTTGGTTACCATCCTTCATATATCATTACATCCTTCAAGGTGACTTAATACATGGAGCTTTCCAGGGGTGAACTCAATCCTTAGGACAGCATGAATATTTTTGCATGGTTGCAGAGTAGTGGGATCAGATTGCAACTTGGTGTAAATCACAGTATCCTACTCAGGATTTTAGCCCTTTTCTTCTTGGCTCAGCAAACCCTTGCTGGTCCCAGTGGGTTTTGCTGCTACTGCCATTTAATTTATGAAGGCATCCATTTACTACGTTTTAGAGCATTTTATGGATAAACTGTACATTCACTGAAATTTCCAAAGGATATTCTAAAATCATCTGTGCATTCATCCCAAGCATAATATGCCCTTTTCTGCCTAGGCACAGGAGTTCATCACAAATGGTAAGTAAATGAGAAGCTAAAATTCAAACTTGCTAACAACTTCAATATGGATATATGATATCCCGAAAGTACAAATTACCAGATGTTAAAGAGTCCTGAAAAGAAGAACAAATCTGAAATAGTTAATAGGGAGATTAACACAATAAAAATGATAAAAAACTCTGGGTAAATTGTGAAGAACAAGTGTAGTGCCTGAAAAAAAACAGAAAAAAATGTGTAGGGCAGCCAGATAAGAATGATGAATAAAAATCTTCTAATGGTTTAACCACAAATGTTCAGAAAAAAAACCCTGCAGCTCTCTCAATGAGGGTAATTCAACATTCATTTCAGAGAAATAATTTTATATGCATACAAATTATTTTTTAAGGTAAAAAAAAATTATTTTGGAAAGCTGCAGTTGCCCTGCATTTAATCTGCTATACAGCTGCATTTCATAGTACAGATCTTAAGATGGATGCAAAGACCAAGACAAAACTGAAATAGAGTTGATGGGCTCAGTGCATTACACAGTAATTGTGTGGTGGTTCTGAAAGAAGCACAGAACGTTACTTGAATAACTGATAAACTCAGCATGTTCAATCGAGCCCTGAGAAATGAAGATACACATTACAGCTTTTTCACTGTTACTGTTATATTATTCTGTTCTCATCTTATTCAGGTTAGTCTTGATTCGCGGGTGAGAGAAGTTATCAACAGAAACTTGTTGGATCCCAGCCCTCACATGTATGAAGATGCCCAGCTCCAGATATACACCTTGATGCACAGAGACTCTTTTCCAAGGTTTTTGAACTCTCAGATTTATAAGTCTCTTGTTGAAAGTATTACAGGCTCTACTTCTGAAACTTAGTTTTAATTTTCAATCAAAATAACTTGATTTTCTTTTTTTTGGGGGGGTGGGTGGGATGGAAGAAAAGTAGTTTAATAACATCTGGAGCTGGGTTCCTGGAGAACTACAGTTTAGCACTACTCAGGCTACTGTGAAGAAAACAAATACATATTATGGTCTCTGTCTACATTTTTACCAAGGTCCTCCTTGCTCAAGATGGCGTGGGAGGGGAACAATGGATTTGCCAAAATACATTTGTTTCACACCCCTTTCACCCTACTGCAGTCAAGATTGCAATGATGTATTTGTAGTTTTATGAACAGTCTCCTTGTGTATCCTCACACTGCATGTGCAAGGTAAAACTGCTTCACTTACCACTTAGTTGTTGCAATATTTAATCCAATAACATAAATTATATCTGTATTTAAAAACATTTTTTGTGCAATACAGTCCTATGGTACATAGAAACAATTGCAGCAAACCAGAAAGAGGCTTGCATTTTTTAACATCACTAACTAAAAAGCCAATTTTTAAGGTGTAGCATTACTCTACATGCTCTACTGAGTACAATACACTGACTTTTTGAAGCCAATATTTCTGTACAGAGAAAAAGAGCTATTTATCACTGTTTATTTAAAATAAATCAAGTGGAGGATTCCTCTGGTTTTCACTGCCAAAACTGTGGCATTTTCATTACAGAGTTTGCAATGTCAAAGAAAAAGAAAAATAAAAGAAGAAAAAAAAAGCACAAATCACTTAAAGGGATCCGTTTCTGGGTGACACAATCTATGCGCTGATATTGTTTAATTGTTAAAAGAATAAAGATTTTCAATGTACATTTCAGATGTCAGATACTGTAATTGATTTATTAAAGACTGGCTATCCAGTTCTAACACTGTTGTATAATGTTATGTACTTCAGAAAAAAAAAAAAAGGAAAAAAAAAAGAAACAAGAAACAACACAAAAAGCTTGATAATTTAGTTTTTTGAATAAAGAAATTTAATAAAAGATTGCCTACATGTAGCATTTTAGAACATTTTAGAACACTTTGATGAATTGCATCTGTTCTGTAAAATATTTTGTTTTTGAAAGCTAAATCCGGTAAAAAATGTTTTTAAATGAAGTAATGTTTGACGAGGTGGCGGGTTAAAGAAGACTTATCTGAGCTTCTAGCCTCATTGATTTTGAACAACTCCTTGAAAACAAGGAGTTTGGACAGTAATGTTAAACCAAACTTCAAGGGCTTCTAAACCCACAGATCTTACCCAAGCAAAATGCCTATGGAAACACAATGGGTGTCTTTCCTGGGTAAAGAATCCTGTATTGAGCCCTTAATCAGAGCTAAGGCAGCACAGTACTCCCATCATTTGGCTGCCATGGTATTTTTAATAGGTGTTTGCTTGGCCTTTTTATCAAATAATGTCCAGTTTCAGGACACATTTTGATGTTTAAAGAGACAGTGACTTGGAACTTAAAAAAACCCATCTTCATACCTACCATATACAAGCAAAATGAGTGTTAGCATCCCTCATAAACTGCTAAAGATATACCAAGAAACGGCTCTGAATACTTGTTAAATATATATATATATTTGTGTGTTTGTATATATATATATTTAATACTGACAACCACACTAAGACTTAAGAGGCAAGGTTCTTCTCACTTACATAGGACTAAACGTGGCATAAGCCCATCGCTTTCGCTTGGACTGGAAGGTCTGGCAGTTGTGTCCTTGAGTGGAATCTGGCCCAAACACAGTTGGCTCCAACCACTCAGTTACTTCCTGCAGGCAGCCTCCGGTGCCGGCTTTGGCGGGAGCTGCTGCTGCTGAGGCAGGTCTGCTGTGGCACAGTAACTGGGAGGATGCAGGTCTTAGTTTATCTTCTGGGGCTTATTTTTTTCCCTTTGTTTTACTACCTCTCATTTTCTTAATTTATTGAACATGCTTCAGATAGCAGGTTTGGGGAATTTTTTAGTCATTCTTTTTACTTGAAACCTGTGTGCTTTTTTTGGATATATATATATGAACAATTTAACAAACTGTTTCTTAAACTCATTTGGTTTTGTAATTTATATAGAATTCAGGAGATTATTAAAAGGGCTATTCTCTATTCCCTATGCAAAGATTTTAACTGTTGTAGTGTTTGACAAAATGGGATCTAAAACGAAAATCTGCAAAGTGGAAAACAAATCTGTTTACAGTGGCATTGCTGACTATCCTACCATATTCAGCACTTTTAAATATTGTTATTTATGAAAATGTAGTTTAAAATGCAAGACAAAATATTTATAAATGTTTCTTTTAATAAATACCTGTTTTGTCTGAAAGTGCTACCGTGTTATGACAACTTTATTCATGTTGGTTAGCTACTTACCATTATGAATAAAATATTCAATTATTATACTGGTAGAATATGAGCTATGATGTTTACAAATCCTGAGGGGGGAAAATTCAGTGATAAAGGACTGCCTCCTTCTACTGTGAAATATGCTAGAATAAAATAATTTTTCTTGCTTTTTTCTTAATTGGAATTTGACTATGGTCTTATATATGTCTAGTATCATTTGACCAGTTATATTTACTTGATACTAAACATATACAGCATCATATATTGTATATATTTACATAGTGTAATTTCAAGTTGTTGGTGTTTGAGGCACAACACATTTAGTGCACACATCTAAGTAACGTGTAAGAAACAAAACTGCATGCATAAGTCTTGACAATGTAGACTTGAATATTCCTAATGTTACTATTTGATGGTGACCTGCTAGTCATAAGCTATCTTTATAAGATACTTCACACAGGTAGAAGTTCAACATAGACAAGTCATCCTTTCAAGACAGTTTTAAAGGTAGATGTGCAGGCCCTAAATATTACCTTGATTTCTAGCATAAGATTCCAAAATCTGTATTTGGAAACTGTGACATCATTTTGAAAAATATTACACCAATCTACAGTGTAATACTGCAATGAAATCACGTTCAAAATTTATTGTCTAAAATCCTCTATTGGGAGGGATTTAAAAATTGAACATAGCATGTAAAATTTCTTTCTTGGAGCAAATGCTCATATTAAAATGTTTAATATACATTTCATTTATTGGTTTGGGTTTCCCAAATTTTTTCATGACAGAAATGGATGTGGTCCAAATGGACAATAAGTCATGGCATAACATGATCTCATTGCCTATCATACAGTTCTTTGAACACAAATTGTAAAACAGTCAAACTATTAAACTGATTTATTGTGCATGCAGTGTACAATACACTTTGAAAAACTGCCTAAATACACTTATTCTATAGCTTGGAATAAAATAAGTATGTATTTAACTTGTATTTCAGTTTTTCATGAGAATGTGTATAGCAAGCGCACTACAGAAAGTGAATTATGTTTTTATCACTTTTGCCTGATTTAATAATTCTGTCAAATAGAGCCTAATGCCAAACAGCCACAAATAAGCAGAACACTTCTGTAACCTCCTGGCCTTTAGGCTGCAAAGAAACTGAATCTATATCGTGCTACACATGTGTTCAACTTAGCTGTTTACAGTCAGCTTTCATATAAATGAGTTTAAAGTAGTTTGGGATTCCTAGGATGAAGCAAAACCCACAGACAGTATCATGAGCATTCAAATTAGCCTGAAAGCACATGTGGTATGAAGGAGACAAGAGGTTTGATGGAGAAAAGACAGGTCAATGACACAGGTGGCTGGGCTGCAGGTTAACCAGCTGCAGCACAGTACTACGGAAATGTGGCCATAGCACTTCCAGGTCCACAGCCAGTTCATAACTCACTTGAGTACCTGTGGAGTCCACATAGTCCATTTGCAGGACAACAGAAAGTGGACGCAAACCAGGTTCCAGCTAGCAACAGTTATTCTTTAAATTAAAAACATGCTAAAGTGCTGCTAGGCTGTGGTCTAAACCAAGCAAATAGAGGAGACCTACGCTCTACCTCAACAGCGAGGGTTAAGGTGTCACCTCATGCCAAACTTGATTCCCTAGGCATCAAATTCAATTACAAGGAGCATATGTCTGTGGAACCAATATCTAAAATCAGGTGGAAAGCTTTTTCAGTAAGAGCAGCTTGCTGGATTTGACCACGCTGTGAATCTGCTCAGGAACCCACAACTTCCATAAGCAGTAAGTGCTTGCAAAAGCCATTTAGCAGAAGCATTCCACAACACCAATTCAAAAGCAATCAAAGCTGATACAAGAAAATCTCTAACTCCAGCAATTCATTACACCACAAGGAGTAAAGCCCACACTTCCACGATGCCTGTGAGCCTGCTTCGGGCATTGTCGATCCAGCTAACAGAGCCTGAGTCCTTATCAAATCCAATAAAGCAAGAAATTAATGTTGCACACAGACAGCTGCAATGTCTCCTCCAAGCTGATTTGGACCATGTCTAACTACCAACTTCCAAATAGGTTTTTTCTCGGCCCATAATGCTTGGTTTTAAGAGACCCAAGAGTAGAACTGTAGCACATCCTGAGATTTGGACACAGTGACAAAGGTCCAGTCCTGTTCACCAATACCCTGAGTACCTTTGCAGTGACAAAGCATCAGCCCTGTGCGAACATGTCCAGAGTACTTCTGCCAGCAGTACAGGTGATATTGGTGGGATGAAAGAACAAAACAGTAATGGTGCCAAAATCAGCTGGACAAAAATTTGACAGAAACAGTGTTTGCATATTACTTTAACATTACATCAAAAGTCAGATTTTGTCCCTTCTTTTATCTGTGAACTCACTCTCTGGAAATTCACCCTTCTGTTTAAAACAGGGATATGATTCAGGTGATTCAATGGCTGACCATCAGTCATTGACTCAGACAAACATTTTTTTTTCTCAAAAGTACTTTTTTACTCTAAATTTCCTGAGTGTTCCATAGGTCTCTTCACAAGCTGGGTTCACAGAGCAGTTAGACTCTCTTTCACTGTTACAGAACACCAAAATATTTTGTCTATTAAAGCATAAATTTGGTCATTTTTCCTTTATCCTTCTGGAAGAAGCCTTCAAGGAGCTTCAAGGGCAGGCAGTAGTAGGTGCAAGGGAAGCTTTTTGTAGGTGAGATTTCATAAGCAATGACCTGGACAGCAATCAGTGCCAGACAACTCACGCAGACTGTACATTTTTCACAAAGGTCTTCAAGTGTCTTCAAGTGATTTTTACTTATAAATTCTTGGTACACTGTATTTTGCCAATACACCTTATCCAAAATAGCGCATTTAAATCATGGGAAGGTGTTTTTATCTAACCATTAATGTTTAATATTCTGAATAGCAAATTTTTACATTGGCCTTTGGATTTTCATCATGGAACAAAAATTTCCAAATTTTCTTTTCTGACTACACAAACTACTTAGGCTTTCAAGAATTACTCTTGCTTTTGATATTACATTAGTGAAAATAACAATTTACTAATGTATCATAAGGAAGTTACTGTTATTCCAACTGTGTAATTTGGTTGTAAGGTATGATTGCCTACTTCTGGTACGACATGAACAAGGACAGAAGAAAGGCAAGGATACAACTCTGACTCCAATGATCATAATACAAAATACTGCCTAATAAATTTTTATGGATTGTTGAACATTTTTATAATAAAGTATATTCTTCAAACTGTTTTGAGTTTAGCCAAGAACCTCATTAATGATGCTATCTAAAACAAGGCTAATATGCACTCGGTGCATATCAGGAGGGTTGGTCCAGATCATCCCACAACACCCGCCACATCACAGTTACCAAAGGACTGCATCCTCGCTGCCTTCCCACTTAAAACTTTGCTGTAAAACACTGTACTCAGATCTGTATTTTGTAAATGGGTTGTCTTTTAGTCTCATCACTAATCTCTGATGTGAAGGCACTTTCAATTGCCCTTTCTTGTTTCTCTGGGAACTCATTTCTTTCCCTCTAACAGATTAATTTTGCTCCTGCTTTCATTGTTGGGGGCATCCTTCCACAAGTATTTGCATGTGCCTTCTCAGGGTATTTTATTCTGAAGATTTCTTCTGGAGGGAGAGGAGAAGGTCTATAAGACTAACCCTGATACCCAAAGCCCCAGCTCACACTTCCCCCCAACCTCACTTTCGCCTATGCAGCCTGAAGTAAAAACCTCACTACCCTCGAGGCCCTTGCTCAGAAGTTCTGCTAGAAGACTGGCACATGGAGGATTTGGTGGGGTTTGAGGGTTTTTTGTTTTCGGTATTTTTTGTTCACTCCCCCCTGCCGGGCCTGCAGGGGGCACTCAGGGGCGCTCGGCCGGGCGCATGAGGCGAAGCCCCGCCCGCTGCCTGCCCCGTCAGCGCTGGCCAATCAGAACCCGCGCGCCCCGCCGCGGCGCAGCGCCAGCCGAGGGAAGCCGAACCCCTTCGGCCATTTCCGCCAGCGGAGTCCCCATAATTTCCGACTGCGCCCAAACACGGCGTCGTGCCTCTTCGGCAACTTCCGGAACCCCGGAAGGAAGGCCGCCGAGCGCGTTCGGGCGTCTCCGGCACAGCAGTGACGCCCGGGTGACTAGAGGGCGGCCGCGCTCCCACGCCGGCCGGACATGCGGCTGCTCTCGCGAGCCCTCCGCGCGGCGCAAGGCTGCCGAGCCGCCGTGCTGCCCCCTCGGAGCCTCCGGGCAGCGCCGGCCGGATGGCCGCTCCCGCCGCGGCGCGGGCTGAGCGCTCGGCCCGGCCTGGAGGAGCTGTTCGCCGCGCCCTCCCTGCGCCGGCTGCTGGAGGCGCGCGCGCGGGGCGAGGGCGGGGCGGCGCCGCAGCTGGCGGCGCGCGTGCGGCGGCTGCGCGACAAGGAGCGGGAGCTGCGCGACACGCGGGAGCTGGCGCAAGGTGCGGCAAGGGGCGCGCGGCGGGCACGGCTTTACGTAGGTGACGTCACCGGGGAGCGGCCCCGGGGGCGGGCACAGGCCGGTTCATTTGCATACACCACGCGATTGGGGGAGCGGCCCGGGGGGCGGGCACAGGCCGGTTCATTTGCATACACTACGCGATTGGGGGAGCGGCCCGGGGGGCGGGCGCAGGCCGGTTCATTTGCATACGCTACGCGATTGGGGGAGCGGCCCGGGGGGCGGGCACAGGCCGGCGCGTGGCGGCGCGCACCTGCCGGGGCGGTGGCTGCGCGCGCGGGGGACGCGCCGCGGCGGCGGGAGAGCGGCGCGGGTGGCACCGGGTGGCGGGTGACAGGGTGACAGGGTGACAGGGGACACACGTGCCACCTGGGGGAGCCCGGGACGGTCTCTTCCGGCGGCAAAGAAACCGCCCGAGCAGAGAAGGTCCTTCCGCCGCCGTGGGAACTGCTGATACTGGAAGAGCACCTACTTCATATAAAACAAAGCTAACTAATCGGGGATAGAAAAGTTTTTTTAAGTTTTGTTGTGGGTTTTTTATTTTTTTAATTCATCTTTCCCCTGCTGCCAAGACAGCCCAGCCCAGCTGCCTGTGTATGTTTTGTCAGTCATAGCATGTGAATGTGCTGTCTCCACACTGTAATTTGACTTTGTATTGTGTCAGTAGCTGCACATGTTTAGTGCTGCCAAATAACGGAATATTTTTTTACCCAGAAACAAACTTAATTTTGACAGCAGTTAGAAAACAAAAATGCAAAAAAGACTACTTTAGGATCAGTAAACATTTGTTAGATCATTAAATATTCCTGGAACTGTAGTATTCAGATTTTTGCATACAATGATAGGAGTATTAATCGTTTTAATAAAGAGTACTAGTTGCAAAGCTGCTGTGCTCTTTAAACCGTTGATGTTCTTGCCACACTGAAATACAGAAAGTAGTTTTGTAGAGCCACAGAATGGCTGGAGTGGGAAGGACCTTTGGAGATCGCCCAGTCCATGCCCTGCTCAAGCAGAGTCACCCACACGTTGCTCAAGGTTTCGCCCTTTGGGTGTTGAGTATCTCCAGGGCTGGAAATTCACAACCAATCTGGGCAACCTTTGCCACTGTTTGACCACTGGCAGTGTAATTGGGGTTTTTTTCAGTTGGTTTGGGTTTTAGTTTTTGATGTTTAAGTGTAACTTCTTTTATTTCAGATTTTTCTCATGCCTTATACCTGCATGGGATTAGAAAATACTTAATATGTACTTAGTATCTTCTTTACAGATCACATTAGTAATTCAATTTTCTGACAGGTTTAATGTGTTGGGGGAGGGGAGGTTGTGTGGTAGTTTGGTTTTGGGGTCTTTTTGGTAGAGCAAGTTCTTCATGTGGCTGTTTTTTCAGAAGGTTTTCTAAGAATGACACTGGTATAGGTCTGGGGATTAATCACACTCAAATATTCCAGATGAGAACGAAGATTTCCGGAAGCTTGCGGAAACAGAAATTGCTTCCTGTGAAGAAGAGATAGCTGAACTGAAACAACAGGTTAGATCCCCTTATAGACCCTCTGTTTCCTTGCCATTCTTAAATTAACAAAGCCAATTTGTTTTCTTGGGGGCGTTGGAACTAGGTGATATTTAAGGCCCCTTCCAACCCAAACAATTAAATGATTGTCGTCAAGATGTATGTGATAAATTCTTCTTCTCCTCTGCTCTGTGCTAGTTATACTCCTCAAATAGTGTCTGTTAGCTAAGGAAAATGGAAAAATCAGGTGCTACAAAGATATTCTGTAAGCAAGTGCCATGTTTCTATCAAAGTATCCTTTTAAGTAGGTGCTATAGTTTGTCTTGTCCAGGTGCACCTTTATGGATGTCCAATGCTTTATGCCGTGGAAACATCAAACTTACATAGTATCTCTCATTAAAGATTTGAAAAACATGTAATACTATATAACTACTTCAGGTTGCTACTTTATGTAAATTTTACAGAGTATCTTTTGTTTAACAAAAGATAATGATGTTTCGGTAAACAGACTATTGAAGTAGAAGCTGGTATGGTCACATTCTTTATTCCTCTGACAACAATACAACAGTCACTTTATAAATATTTTTCATAAATATTTATGATTCTGCTAAAAGAAATCATTATCTGTGGAAAGTAACATCACTAAATGCTAGTAAAGGAAGAGGATTGAAAAGCATTTGCAAATCATCCAGAGTTTTGATCCAAGCATGCAAAATTTCGATACAGTTTTTTTGGGGTTTGATGTATCTTTGTTCTGCAAATCAGGCTCTTCTTTTTAAAATATGTAAATGAATAATGCATTTGAGTTGTCATTGAAGGACTGTGCTCCTGAACAGCCATACCTGCTTAGCTCTGCACCTGAGATGGGATTAAAGGGAAATCTGATTAGAAGGGAGATATTCAGTTGTCTTGCAAGAGTAGGTGTGTATCCTGCGGTTTATCCTCACAGTGCTCCTGTTGGATTAAAAAGTTCTGTGAAGTTCCATGGCTCTCCAGAGAGGCCTGTGTAGGTCCTGTGACTGTGGAGTGTTCCTGCAATGCAGCATCACCCCTGCACGCCTCTGCCTGGCTGAAGCCTGTCCTCAGGGCAGGAGAACACAGCCTAGATCAGTTACAGACTCGTTTTACACTGTCTCAGTTGGGGATAGCAGTGCCAGAGAGGAGTCTTAGCTGGGTGCTTTTGTATTCACAGATAGTGTTGCTTTTGATTCCTTCAGAAGAAACAGATGAGAGTGATCTTGTCATGGAAGTAACTGCTGGAGTTGGAGGGCAGGAAGCCATGCTGTTCACCTCGGAGATATTTGATATGTACCAACGATATGCTGCTTATAAAAAGTGGAAATTTGAAGTATTAGAATACTTTCCCAGTGAAATAGGTCAGTAATGAAAGTACTGTAACTTCTTCATTCAAATTGAAACACTCATTCGTGTGACATTTTCATTGCCTAAGTAAAGGAAGCTAATTTGCACTATCTTAATTTTAAAAGTGGAAGATTGTTTTCCTCAGCTTCTGTATTTGAGAATGAAACTCCATTTCAGAAGTACTACTAAACTACTAAGGTGCTACAGAGAAAACTTCTCTTTTAGTAATTTCATTTCTACATTTTAAGACTATTGAAAGATAAGTGTTTGGCAGAAGTAAATTTAGAAAGTGATACAGATATGTTGGTTTAGCATTTTTTAAAATTAGAAATAAAGATTATGTAAACTTTATTTGGCTACACTGTTCTCCTTAGTTACCTAATGTTATAGTGTTTATAGATTAGTTTGATGGAAGATTGAAAATCTGTCTATTATTATGGATCTATTGGCATAGAGGAATCAGTTTTATTAAAGCAATTATTGAAGTTTAATCTAAAACATCCTAATTTTTTTGTAATAATATCTCATCCATAATCTAAGGAAATGGGATATTTGGATATACCTCATCTGTAACAGCTCTTAAAATCTTTGTTAGAATTTGATTTTAAAAAGTGTTATAATTGTAAAATGTTTGAATTTTCTTTAGTTCTTAGCAAGTATCCTATTTCAAGTTAATGAACATGAACTCAGGCTCCCTTTAGAGTGGATCACTCCCCTGTAGAGTGGCTGCTAATGGTTCAATTAATAGATTTTTAAAAAATTTTATGACACTTGAATTCTTTATTTTCTATTATCTAGATTTGTTAATATTAATAAACTTTTTGTATTGTCAAGAGGTCGTTTGCCAAATAAACTGTTTTTACAGTTTGAGTAGAGGTAGGAATGAGAAGCTGCATATTACAGTGCCTCTTGTTGCTGAAAGAGCAAGTCATGTCCATCCCTGTTCATGACCAAGCAAATGCTTTGCCAGGAGCTGAGCCAGTTCAGCCTTCAAAGCCAACAGAAGTCTGTTTACTTTCTGGTTTTTAAAGTAAATGAAATAAACATTTTACAGGTTAGATAGTTGTAAACAGAAAAGGGGAGGGGTCTGGATCTTCTTTTTTTCACATACTGGGGGGGGAGCTGCCCTTTCTGTTGAGGCAAGATTTGGATCAGATAAACCCCAGCAGTCACATACACTTCACTTTCAGAGCAAAATTTCACAGTCAGCTTAAGCAAGGACTGTCCCACCTTCCAGCCAGCTGTTTCTTCTTTCTCATCTCTAGCAATTTTGAGGCCACAGCACTAATTGGGTCAATTCACTGATTTGGCTTAAAAGCCCTGTTATGGGATAGGTGTAAGTCAGGTCTGACTCACTTTGCAGTCCTATGATTAGAAGAAAAAGCGAGTTGGGTTTGGCTGCTCTTTTGGTGAAAGCTCACTCCTTGGACAAGGAGCCCACACCCTCAGAGACATTCTCATTAATGCTTTAAATAGGAAATTGAAGTAATATATTAACCTAGTATATATCTATACATATTTTCTCTTTGAAAGGGTTAGTTTTTTTAATGGCTAGATGTTTATTGTAAAATCTGTTTTGCTGAGGACTCATCTGTGCACTGAAGTTAATGTTTAGAAAGGTAGGATGTGAATCTTGGGAAAAACAAAGGCAGCCCTAGCTTTTGTCAGTCTCTTACAGTGTATTTTTTGATTTTGCATGACAACATATAATCAAAACAGATGCTGGAAATAAATTGGGAGGTAGGGGCACTATACATGGCACAGCCAACAAAATGGATGTTTGAACCCTCAGGTACAAACTATCTGTGCTGTGCTGAGTAAGAGTGGGGATAAGGATACTGGTGACACTAAGCTGTTACATCCTACCCACATTCCAATTTTATTGATTGCATGAACAAAAGCAAGGTCCTATCTTTAAATGTTGAACTCCTGAATTTGACTGAAACATGAAAGTGAGCATGGGTGAACAAGGTGGATGTTAAATAAAGCTGCAGTAAAAACTTGGTTACAGCCCACTCTTACAGGACTTTATTAACCTACCCCAAGGAATGCCACTGTGCAAAAATAGCATGATGAAGGCTCAGCACACATGTTAAAGCACAAACTCACATGTCATTATTTATCCTTCTTCTCACCCTGCAGTGGCAGGCTGAGACACAGATGTGGGACTTTCCCCCAGTCTGGGTATAAGATGCCACATAAAAAATGAGTGCAAACTCATGCCCGTATTCTGAGTAAATCAGATTTCAGGATAGAGTGGGGCATTGTATAGGGAAGGGACAAGCAGGTAGTTATCAAGAGCCAACTATATTTGACAGGCCTACAACATATCTGCCAGGGTAGAGGGTTTGTTGACATTCCATTAGATTTGGCTGCAGTTCGTAATAAACCTGTGTTGGTAATAGTTGATTTGAAAGGGTATGATCTGAATACCTGTCCTTTGAAACAGTTTTTTGGTCATCTTATTCTAAGCACTGCAGGCCCACATATCACTACATATTTTAAAAGCAGAAGGACAAAAATAATATGAAATAGAAAGCCTAAATTGCCTCTTCCTATCTTTTGCAAATATGACTGTAAAACAAAATATATTTTAGTAAAGTTATGAGCAGACATTAAATTTCTGTTGAATAAAAACATTTGCAAACCTTCTCCATGGAGGTGAAAAACCTGGCATGTGTTCTGGCTGATGATTTTTTTCCTCCTGCAGGGCATTTTCAGATTCCATATTGTTTTCACTTTCCTTTTTTAAAAAGCTGCTATTAAGTCCTATGGTTGAGTTCCTTAGTCTGAGAGATAGCCTAAACCAATATTTTTGAGAACTATGTGCATCTTCTTTTCTTCAGCTGTGGTTTCATATTGCAAGACTTGAAAAGCAGTACTCTTTCAAGGCTAGTTGTGCCTTCTTCAGTTATTCCCTTGGCACACCATCCACTGTGCTGAGAATGGGATTTGGGAATTGAGCTGCATTAAAAAAGAAGTGGGTGAAAAATTATATTAATTTATAATGCCATCACCTTTCTGATCCTTCACGTATGCTGCACACCACCAAACAAGGAATAGCAAGAATGTCATAAACTAGTAGAGCAGCCAACTCTTTTCGTCATGAAGCCATGATTGAATTGGCTTTACTTCCAAGTTCCAAGCTGTTCAGTGCTTGTAGGATGTTTCTGTCAAGTGTTTTGTTGGAGGTATTCATAGGAGGTGCAGGAGCTGGTGTTCTGTTCACTCCAGAAAAGGAAAAGGTTAAAATTAAATTAAAAGGTGAAGGTGACACATGAGTAGGTGCATAGAGGAAAATGGATAGTAAGAGTATGAAAAATACTCCTCTAGTTATAAAGAGCTGGGGTTTTTTCTCATTGAATGATAAGGTTCTGAACTAACAATAAAAAAAGCCCTGAGGTTTCTGAATGTGCCTTTCAAAATTTGATCTTTATGTGGATTAACTGCTGGTGTTAGAATTCGACTGTGTTTTATGATTTTACATGTACATTTAGCTACGCTGTTCATAGATAAAATTTTTAATTATATAAAAAATTAAATTGGACTCTCTAAAAAAGCATTTGACAGTCCTTTCCTTTTTGAGGTAGTGTGTGCATAGATATGAATGCCTTTAAGATTTTTCTTGCATTTTTTGGTGTAATTTTGCCCAAGTGTTTAAATGGTAAATTCATCATTTTAAGAAACAAATGCCAGTGATGTGTAAATACACTGAAATATAACAGCATAGTATCAATGTTTCTTCTTAAAGGTTAACACCTGTTTTTGTTCTGTATTTAAGGTGGCCTAAGACATGCAGTAGCCAGTATAGCAGGTCCTGAGGCTTACAAATGCATGAAGTTTGAAGGAGGAGTGCATCGTGTTCAACGGGTACCAAAGACAGAAAAACAAGGACGCATTCACACCAGCACAATGACTGTTGCAATATTACCCCAACCCACTGAGGTAATATTTGTCTTTCAGTATAACAGACATTACCAGGAGCAATGTTTGATACCCAAGTGTGTTCTGCCTCTCTTGTTATTCTCAAAGACTTTTTTAATCTTAATTTTGAGCTAAGTTGTATTTTTTATTTTACTTCTTTTTTAATCACAGGGATGAAATAAAGAATTTCTGTCTTTTTTCATAATCCTAATCTCAAGAAAGTCACTGACAGTTTACTTGAGTATAACTTGAAAATTCATTGTGACTGTGTCTTGTGTGTTTTGTGGAAAACTACATTTTTTGCAATATAACAAAAGGCTGAATCATTTTACCAGCCCCATAGATACTTATTACACTTTGTAGTGTACTCACTTGCCTGTTCTAAAGTGTATGGGTGATAATTCAGTCCTACTGTATTTGCTTGGTTAGAAACAATGGGCTAAGAATTAAAGCTTTGTTTTGATCTTTGTTTCATGGTGACCTAGCAGATTGTCAATGTTACTCCTTCCTGTACTATCTTAAAATTATCTTGCTTCTTCCTCACAGTGACTATTTCTCCACTCCAGAGCCAGAAAAGGGAATATCTTTCATTTTATTTAAAAACCATCTGATCAAGTTCAAATATTGCTTAACTCTGCTGGAAAAGGATGCCGAGCTCTCAGAAGAGGGGAAATTAAGTGCTAAGGGATGGTTATGCATTAAGTTACCGTTTGGCAGATTTCTGGGGATCCATCATGATGCATTCCAACCTGATTACCAAGACTTGTTAATATGTTTGTAAGAGTTTGTGAACTGCTGCTCATAAATGTTCAGAAGTTTGATCTTGTATGAATATGCCTTCTAAAATAAACTGACTGTGCATATTTGATATCTGTCTAGGAAGAAGCAACATAAAATACTTTTTCCTTTTTTTCTGTCTCCCATGGCAGATGAGGCTGCAAATTAATCCAAAAGATCTGCGGATAGAAACAAAGCGAGCTAGTGGAGCTGGAGGCCAACATGTCAATACCACAGATAGTGCTGTACGGATAGTTCACATTCCAACAGGTGCTTCATTTTTTCCTTAGTACAAGTTCTGCATTCCAAAATTGCTGTCAGAATTTCTTTTGAAACAATGGTTTTATTTTCAAACCTGGGCAACAGTAGAGCAGAGGTTTTATGTAGTTTTCACATCTATTCATACTACTCTAAATGCACCATCTTGTGCCCACTCCAGTTTTTTACAGTGAAGACTGCTGGCTTCAGTAGTTAAGCTATCCATTTTGCCATTAAACATGACACTCTAAAAGCATCCAGATCAGTTTCTATCAAAAAGTTACATTTAAGCTTTTAAATAATGAAAATGACATTGAAAAGTGGAGTAAGGTGAAATCTGATGGTTTGTATTTTCTTGACTAGTCTCGAAAAGAGAGATTGCTCTATTTCCACATTAAAATGTTACTTTTAATTGCAGAGTCTACTCAGGATGCCAGCTCCCATTTGTCTGCTGGCTCCTTTCCCGTAGATGACACACATAATTAGGAGGCCCATCCCTTTGGCTCAGGTTAGGAAACATAGGCAGGGATAAGATACACCCTCAAACACTACCTGATTTTAGCTGTCATATGTGGGCTTTTTATTGCCATTTCTAAGCCTTTTACTTCCCTTTGAGCAATCCACAACAGCCTTCTTGACTTTCATTGCATTTTAACTTTTCCTCTTCTCTACCACAAACATTACTCAGGCTTTACAGCCTCAGGATAATCTCAAGTGCTATTTATCTTAATGTATCTAGATTTTTGCCATCTATTTCATTTGTTTAAAACATTAATCCATTCTACCCTTGTTGCATCACCTTAGTAAAGCAGAAGGTAAGCAGTGGAGAGGATCAAATTCTGTTCACTAGATGATGACAAAAAGATACTCCAGATTAAAAATATTTTGAATTGTCTGCATGTTTGGATAAAAACACAACAAAGTGAACCCAGCAATGGATCTTAGTTTTTGCTGAAGGCAGTTATTAGGGTGTCTTACAGAAATCTTAAAGTGTATTGCAATTTTTTTGCAGTTATCCATGGTTAATAGGGGAGTTCATACCTCTCCTTATCTCCTGACTTTTTCGTGTTCCACCTTTCCCTTCATTTCTCAGATCTCTCTTCCCTTAAAATTGTCCTGTAATTTCTTCTGTTTCTGTCATCCTAAATCTTTTATAAACCTCCACCACGATCCAAAATGTTTATAAGTAAGTCTTTCAGAAAGTAGTACCATGTAATCTTATAAAATCATCCTCTAATATTAGCAGAGCTACTTAATAAACCCAAATAACAACTTAGCTTGTGCTCCTTTTTTGGGCTGCTCATTTCTTATCTTTAGTTGTGTGTTTTGGGAGAGAGCACACCCTTTTATTTTTTTTAATAAAACAGTGCCCACTTTTTTATAATCTGATCATGTTGTATACACTCCCTATCTCACGTATTTTACTGTTCCTTAAATCCTACTTTTCCTGGAACTGTGGCCAAAATTTGTGAGTGTTCTTGGTGTCTTTTGTGAGTCAGATCACATCACATATCTTTTATTTCATTATCCATTTGTTGTCCAGGTGAATTATATGTCCACTGAATTAAATTTCTTGTCTTATAGCTTAAAACACCTGTAAAACTCAGCCTACACTTCTCTCCCAAAATGTATTATTACTCACTAATAAACCTGGAGTCTTACATTCCCAGTCCAAAATACATGTGGAAGAAAGAAACAGCCTAATGTAACATAATAAAAATCTTCAAGAAATTGCAGAACTCTTTTAGTATGTGTTAATCTTAACTGCTAAATGTCATGATATTTTTGACAGGGATTGTGTCTGAATGTCAGCAAGAAAGATCTCAAATTAGAAACAAAGAGAAGGCTATGCAAATGCTATGTGCTAAACTATACAACGCCAAACTAGAAGAAGAAACCAAAAAGAGAAACAGTGCTCGAAAGATTCAAGTAAGTTTCATTTAGCTGTGATATAATTCTGTACAAGGATAAGTATTTAGGGTAACCCCTTTGTTGAACTACAAGTAGTAAATGGAAATACAGAGCAACAGGAGCCCAGGAAGGACTTACATGAGGCAAAAAAAAAAATCACAGAATCATAGAATGCTTTGGATTGGCAGGGACCTTAAAGATAATCTAGCTCTAGCCCTCGGGCCGTGGAGAAAGAGATGCCTTCCACCAGGCCACTCTGAAGAACAAAATTTGTGGAGTCCACAGGCAGTTTAAACAGCAAAATTACATTTTACTTCAGCAATAAGGGTCATATATTAGCCAGATTTAAAAATCCAGTAGTGTGTAAATGCTAGAGACCCAATGAAACAAACTAGATTGCAGCATGAAGAACCAGAATAGTATTAGAAAAACATGCAGTAAAATTGTTATTTTAAATGTTTGAGAGCAATTACTGCAACTGTTGAAATGATCTGAGTATTATGTAACTGTAACAAATTTTGTATAGTCACAGGAGGAAGGGAAACCTTTTGCTTTATAGACTTAATCAATATTTCATCATTATTGTAAGATGATGATGATAAACTGATTGTTCTTGTTCAATAGATTGGGACGAAAGGAAGATCAGAGAAGATCAGAACATACAACTTTCCACAGGACCGGATTACAGACCACAGAATAAGCAGATCAGTGCATCATGTTGAATCATTCATGCTAGGGGAAAAAATGCTAGATGAAATGATACAAACTCTTAAAGAATATGCTGATTATGAATCTCTCATGGAAATTATTTCAGAAAATGAAAAAAAGAATTCCTCCTGAACATTGTTCTTTCTCAGGCCATTACAACAGATGTAAACTTTGGTCTGTAGAGAAGCTTCTTGGAGCACCACCTAGAAAATAGAACTTCTTTTCAGATCATGAAAAATATCACAACTTGTTTCTTCCTGACTATTAAACAATTTTCTTACTTGCTAAGTAAAAGACTTCATTATCTTCAAGTGAGACATTGTTGCTGCAGCGAGACATTATTGCTTTGGAAAAGTAAATTTGACATCGCCAGAAGTAACAGCAGTTTTTAATTTCTTCCACTGAGAAGGTACTGCTACACCACTCCCAAAAGGTATGCATGCCTTAAAAAAGGAGTCATTTCTAGTTCCAGTTTCCATTTAAACTGTAGCTTAAGCATCAGTACAGTGTCAGCTGTAGCTGACATAGCTTACTGACACACATGACTGACATAGGTTACTTGAGAGAACAAAAAATATCCTGTTTTGTTTGAGTGATTGGAAAAAAGTGATAAATAAATGACCCCACTCTACCCTGTCTGCATATTTATTAATCACTTATATGTGTCATGGGAGAGGGAGTCAAAGTGTATCTCTGTCATGTTTTCATGGCCTTCTGACCTTTATTTATAAACACAAAACAAATCTAGGAATATCCCTTGTTCCAGAAAAAAAACCCATAGAAGTGATGAATCATATGAATTGTTTTTGGAATGAATGTTTCTGTTATTGAATCAAAAATTAAAACAATTGTTAAAATATTGTTTGGCTGATATTTTAGTATTCACATGACTTCAGTTCAGTTTCTCCTTTATGTATTTAATTGACTCTCCAAGTTACTCGTTTTCTAAAGGTTACATGCTATGACCAACATCTTATTGGTTTTGTCTATTTGTTTAGCAGCCTCTTAAAACATTTGATATCTTTATCGGCTTTGTTTTCTAGTAAGCACTGCATGGTAACTATTATTAAGTTCCAAATCTTTTAATTGAAAATGCATACATTAACTTCAGATATAGGAATGTCTGCGTGCATAACATGGGGCTTACATATTTCCTGTTGGTAAGCATGAGACCTAGGTCTACATTTACTAGCAGTTTGACAACTCTCAACTGGCACATAAAAAACTAAAAAGAAACATTGACCCATTTTTGGTGTAAAATAATAAGATACCAATTGGAGGAGAAACTAGGACTGAATTCTTAGTTCTTAGCAGATCAGTATTGTAAATGGAAGACTAGAGAGTGCTTGTGACAGTCCTGCTGACCTGAGTAAAAGCCATGCTCTCTTATGCCAAGTGACAGATGGAGTTTGCTGCTCTTTCTCACTTCAGTTTCATATTCCTCCAAACAAATAAGGGTCCTTAACCAGGTCTACGCACTGCACTACTGCATGAAACTTAGATAGGTCTTTGTCACCCTAGACCTTCCCTGATACTCCAGCATGTAGCCTGTCTGGCCAGAGCCTGCCTGGCTCACAGCCTCCCTGTTCTTGAACAGACACTGGCTGTGTTGTTGCCTTGCGAGCGACCAGGCTCTGATCAGTGTGAGAGAAACCAGACATCATGTGCTTCTGGCAGGAGCCTGACAGAAGTATTCCAAACCTGGTATCTCACAGTGCTGCACAAAGGGGGACTTCACTGTTCTCCTTGGCCTATCATGGCAAGCTTTACTGTGTAGACTTGAAGTCCCCTGCTTGTTCTATATTAATTTAATGCAAGGGATGTTGTCTCTGCAAACAAAAGCTCCCTTAACTGTGAGACTGCCTTTCCAGAAGTGGCAGGGATCCGTGCACTAGTGTGCAGTCAGCCTGTCTCCCAGTAGTGCTCCTGCTCACTCTGCAACTACTAATAGCCTTGGTCACATAAAATAAATAGTTATTTCATGGGGAGGAGCCCAGATCCACCGCCAGACTTGAATCACAGAATGGGTCAGGCTGGACGGAACCTCAGTGGATCATCCAGCTCCCTGCTTAAGCCTGGTCATTCTAGAGCACATGGCACAGGATTGCATCCGGGCGGCTGTCGAATATCTCCAGTGCAGGAGAGAATCCTTCCCCGGTAGAGGAATTTAGCACATTCGGAGCGTGCCAGGGTGATGGGAAGATGCCGGGCGCGTCCATTTAAACAAGCAGACGCAGACGGGCGCCAGGCCGCGCTGAGGCTGGTGTGAGTGCCGGGAGGCGGCGGCTCCCTGGGGCCGGCGAGCGGTGCGGGGCCGGAGGGCGGCAGGAAGGGGCGGGCGGGAGCGGCCGGCGCGCGGGAGCCACAGCCGCGCCACTGCCGTCCCTCCCTGCGGCCAGGAGGGAAACCGTGGGGCCGGGCTGGCCCCGCCCACCGCGCCCCGGATTGGCCGCCGCCTCCTGCCCGCCGCCCATTGGCCGCGTCCCGCGCGCCGCCGCCTCGCCATTGGCCGGCGCGGTTTTGGATACCAAATTTAAAGTTTTTAAAACGCGCCGGGCGAGAGCGGCCGCGCACTCACTGCCCGCGGCGGCGCCGGCGCGGCTCTGCAGGTGAGCGCGGCGCGGGCGGCGAGCTCCGCTGGGATCCGCTCCGGCTCTGCGGGCTCCACGGTCAGGGCTCCGCGCTGGGGACGGCTCAGGGGCAGCGGGGCTCCGCGGTCAAGGCTGCGCGATTCAGGCGCCGTGGCTGGGGTGGCGGGGGCTGCTGGCGTACGTGGTGGCGGGAGTTTGGGGGTACCAGCGGCGCTGCGGCGGAACCAGGGGAACTGGGGATGGGGATCCCGGCTTCCGCCCGATCCCACAGCCATCCGCATCCTAGCCCCGTAGCTATCCCGCCGGCGGGACGAGACGGGATGGGATGATGGGATGGGATGGGATGGGACGGGACGGCGGCGCATGGATGGCCAGGGAGCGCCCCGATCCCGCCAAGGAGCTGCGTGTGGGGTGCTCCCGGCTGCTCGCCACACTGGCGGGGCCGGGTTCGGGCTGCGGTGGGGATCACAGCTCGGCTCCCGCCGGCGGGCAGCGGCGGGCGGGGAGGCGCCGCGCCCCGCTTCTCCCGCCCGCCGGGCCACGCCGTGGAGGGGCATCCCCCCGGCGCGCTCCTGCCCGCCCTGCCACCACCATTTTAGGGGGAATCCTCCAGCTCAGGGGAAAGGGGAGAGCCCCGAAAGCGCGGGGTGAAGTTCCCGGGGCAGTGGGGCACGGCGGAGCCGGGACCCAGTCTACCTGCAGCCACCCGGGCCATCTTGAGCTCTGGGCGGGAGCAGCCTGACAGCGCCGCGGGGCCCCGCGGCTGAGCCCGCTCCTCCGGGGCTCGGGGCAGGCCCTGGGGCACCGAATCGTGATGAGGGGACATATTCCAATGCATCAGCATTTCAGCCCAAAAGCTTCTCTGCTCGCTCGCAAAGAAAGGGGGAAGGGGAGGAACAGGCTTGGGAAGGGTTTGCTTCTCTTTCCCCAGGTCATACTATACAAAGCCATAAGCGTATTTGTTCCTTTCTCCCACCAAACGTAGGTACAAAGAAGGAACTGCTTCTCTAAATCTTTCATGTAACACATTTTTCTCATGCTTCTTTCCAAGACTGATGGAAGTGCTTAAGTCCTTTAAAATTCTTGCTGAAATGGGGGATATTCTATTTCCTACGGATTGCATAGCATGTTAAAAGTTATTTTCCCTTTAGATTTAATAGGGGAGAGATGGCCTCCTTCCCCCCTTCAGCCCTCGCCCATCCCCCCGCATTTGTTAATATAGATAGCACCACATTTCGAGGGGGAGGGGAATGAAACAGGGCGAGAAAAGCTCAATTTCCCTATTATATGTATCAACCTTCCATCCTTTTAAAATCATGCTTGTAAGTAACCTTTATTTCAGTCCTACCATTGTTTAAGGATGGCCACTTTTCTTTGTAATTTACATACACCACATGTAAGCACTCAAGCTTTTCCTGTGCCATCCAGCCTCCTCTCTTCTCAAAAAGGCCAGATATCTGGCTACAGCAGCAGCATTGCCTCTGGTCTTGGATGCAAACCTCAGGCTTCTCTGGCCTGCACAGACCTGTGGTCACTCAAGGACCTTCTGCCACTAGTGTCCCTTGCAGGGACCTCAAGTGTCCTGACTACCTTCAGGGTAGGAAGTGGAAGCACTAGTGTGTCTCATCTGTGGTGTTGGAATGGTGACCAACTGAACCACCCAGTCAGTTTTCTTGCCCTAGTTATATGCAGTGTAAAACTCTAGTTTTTGAGGAGATCTTACATAGATTTAATCAGTGGCTGTTCAAATTCACTAGTTGCATTTTAGACACTAAAGGGTAAGTTAGAGAAAAGCATAAAATTCATTATTCAGAGGGGAAGCATGGTAGAGTCTTTAAAAGAAAAAGAATTTGTGGTCTAGTTTATGCTGTGTTTTAATACTGCCCTTGCTGTTTCTTGCAGGATACAAACCAATGAAATCGAACCTTAACCGCTCTTGCAAAATGAAGCGTGACTTTGATTGTACGTCCCTTCGTGCTGGGTTTACACCACTGAAATGTGCTGTGGAGAAAACAAGACTGGAAAAATCCTGCCCCTTGAATTATGAGGAAGGCTTTTGTAAAACCTGTGCAGAGGAACATCAGAAAATACTCCTTAGTGACTCATACCATGCAGCCACAGGACATCTAGATCTTGAAGATGGAGAAAGACCCATACATAACAAAGAAAACAACCAATTAACCCAGAGACTTGAAGAAGGTATCTGTGAAATGGAGGCAACAGAAAGCAGTAAACTTAATGAGGACAGTGGTTATTCCTCCATGTTAAGTACTCAGTATGCTGATGCAATAGAACATGAGGATAGTTTACCTTTGGCTGGGAATCTCTTTGGCACACCAAAACATTGTCTCATGAAGAATCAAAACCAAGAACAATTTTCAAAGAAGACACTGTTGCCAGTAATCCATTATGAAGAAGTGATTTGCTCAACTTTGAAAAAAAGTGGTAAAAGAAATCTTAAGTCTTGGGCTGCTGTAGACAGAATTGTTTCTAGGGGAAAAGTTGAACTTTGTAACTTAATTGGAAAGAAAATGGGGCTGGATAGAATAGACATTCTTGCTGAACTCTTCCAAAAGAACCTGAAGCATGTATTAGCAAACATTTTAAGGCATCTCAGCGAGATCGATTTAGTGAAGTAAGTATATTGATGTCATTGTATTTCACTGGGAAAGGAGAGAACCTAATCAGATGCCCTAGTGTTTTAGATATGGAGTTTGTGACATTTACTCAATGTTTAGTATTATGTATCAATATATTTAAACATAAACTGACAATGTAAGGCATGATACATATCGAGAATGTGTCTTTTCTCTAGAAGGCAGATTAAAGACTACAACCATGAATATATTCTATCTTTACATGAAAGAAAAAGATTACAGTTATTCTTGCTATTAAATAAATCCCTTTCCTAGGAGGCAACTGATAAGTTTGTATTGTCGTTGCAGTTTTGCCAAAGTCAGCACAACGTGGCAGAAGATTCTACAAGAAGATAAATGGATTTTCCAAATGTATAGCAGAGCTGTGAAAAACCTTTCTGTAAGTTTCTGCACTGAACCATTAATGTTTTTCTGCTATTTCAGGTCTACTTCTACCCTTAAGAGATGGCAGAAGAGTTTCTTAGATTGAAAACTGTCACTGGAGTGTCTGAGTTTGTCCTGTTAGGATGCCCTGTCTCATGTGTTGCTAGTGATGCCAGTGACTTTGGGGACCCCAAGGCAGGTTGGCTGAGAATATGACCCAAGGAGAAATGCAGATGTTCTTAAAAGCTTCCACATTTTCTATGCTCCAGAGAAAGGCAGGAAGGAGAGGGTCATTGCCAGCACAGCCCACTGGGCAAGCCCTAGAGACCCCCAGCAGAGGCTTGCTTGCTTCAGCATCCCCACTGATCCCACTAGGAAGGGAAGGAGACTGAGATAAATCACTCAGCTGGATCTGTGAATCAGGGTTTCTGTAGCAGTAGTGTCTTAAGTCCACCATGCCTGCTACAGAAAACTGAAAAGCTTTTTGCACTATGAGCTATTCCTAATGCCTCTTTATCTTATGAAATAAAAAATACTAGATCCGCCCACACTAGATATGTGTTTTATCAAGTCAGGACTCTTAAAACACTAGGAGTGTTTTTCCTTCTTGAGAGATGGAGAGACAGACAACAAACAAAGGCTTAGGATCTGCCACCGAATAAGGCTGTCAACCAGTTTGAGTTTTATGTAGTATTTTACAGTGCTGTCAGGGTGAAACATTTGTACACCATAATGTATGAATATTCATCCCATATACTTTGATTTCTTCCATGCTACTGTATGCTTTTTAACTTTACATGGAAGCTTGGAAAATTGATGAGTGGAGTTTATTTTTCACAAAGAAAGCTTCAAGCATTCCTGTTCACTGTAAAGAACTGGAAATAGTAATTTTTCCTATTAAAAAATTGATGAATGGGTTACATACTCTGCCTCAATAATTATGTGTTAATATGAAAGTAGGATTACATAATAGAAGACAATTTTTTTTATCCAGGAACTAGGGAGCTGTTCCATGCATTTATAATAGAAGTGACTAAAGGTTATGGTAAAGTCAGTAATGCTCCTTGGTGTGATGCTTTAATAAACCAGGAGGAAAGGAAACCAGGAGGAAGGATCAAAAATTGCTTGTTTACTTCCATTAAACACAAAAAACAGTATCAAGTAAGTTCTCAAATTTAAGTCTTTGTTTTTCTTTTCATCAGAATGTCACTAAGGTGCCAGAGCATGCTGCAACAAGAGAGTACGTTCTCTACAGAGTATCCTTAGCCTCCATTCAGAAAGCAACCCCACCAAAAAACTTGAACAAAAAAAGCACCAGATCCAAAGCATCTAAGAATCACAGCAGGCTCATGGAGTTTTCTGAGGTAACTGGTGATTTATATTAATCTTTTCTTTCTCACATGTTTTCTGGCAAACAATCATTTTGTAAAGCAGATTTTTAAAAGTAGTATGTCCAATTTCAACTACATCATCCTTGAAGGAGGTTTGGAAATTCAGGAAAGCTGTTTTCCTTACTGCTTTTGATTTAGCCTGTCCTTTAACTTTTAAATATTAAGCAATTAAAATTGGCTACCTCTATTCCAGTACAAAATAACTGTAATTATAGACTGATTATTCCTGTTCAGTCTCCATCAGAATGATGCAACAGGAATTAGGATCAATTTTTAATTTATCTCTGTACATTAGGAGAAGTTATATGTTTTTTGACACCTAGATAATATCAGGCAGTGTTTGGAGAGTGTATTTACCCTCTGCTCATGTTTTTCTGTGTGTCCTTTTTCCAACAGGCTGCCAGGAACTTGAAAAACACTGAAAGCCTTAAAGCCTGCCATCGCTGTGGCTCACCTGCTAAGTATGACTCCTACCTCCAAAGAGCAACGTGCAATCGTGAAAGTTGTGGCTTTGACTTTTGCACAAAGTGCATGTGCAGCTACCACAGCTCCAGTGACTGCGTGAGCAGCAAGCCACTGAAACACAACTCTATGCCAGGGCCGCTTCCTGGGACTAAGAAAAGCAAACAGAATCTGAAGAGGTTGTGATCCATCCCTCCCAATACAAATTGGCAAATGTCCCATAAGAGTTTTTTTCAGTCATCCACAAAGAGAATGCTTTCTGCTATTCCATATTCATAAAAATGGTTAATGCTATTGTTCTGTACTATTTAATCATCTTGTTCAGAAGGGTTTTAAAAGCGTTTCTAGTGCTGTCAAGTGAGGTGAGTGAAGCCCCTTTTAATGTGAAAATACAAGGGAGACTAGATTTTATGATTTTTCAAAGCTTTGCCTTTGATTTTAAAATATGGACATAATACCATTTTCTCTCATGGTTTCTCTTATGTGAATCTTAAATTTCTCTTCCTTCATTTCTTCCTTCAGAAAGTGCAGGTTTTCCTTGAACCTTTTCTAAGCTTAAAAAAAAAGTACTGTATGTTGGCTATACTGCTAAAAAATACATTGACTTTTTTTTTTGAAATTGCAAGCTAATTTTAATATTTGTATATATTTGTAAATACTCATATTTGTCTTGTAAATGTGAAAATAAATTACTATTCTCAACAACTTGGTTGGCAAATTTGGCCTTCCTATTTATCCTAAAAATATTGCTTCTCATGCTCTTTTCACAGGTTTTCTAAGAGTATGTGCTTCTTAAAATTGTTCATTTAACAAAGTGCAAGTCTCTTGGGTTTGTGTAAAACGTACTGAATCCATTGTCATGCTGTATTCCTGCAGTTTACCTAAAGGCTCTTAGCAGTAATTGCCAATACTTCCTTTTCATTTCAATGGAAATTTTTCTATCGGCTGAATTTACACTGCTTTTGCAGAACTAGCTCACTGTCGGTAAAATATTCTTGATCCCACAGTAAAGAAAGGCAAGCTTTCAAGAAATAGACTAGTAATTTTGTGGACTTATCTGGGGTGGTTTTTTCATCCTTTGGTAAGTAAAAAAAAAAACCTGGGAGGACCTCACTGTTGGCCTTGCTTGAACTATAGTGCGTCTGGGGACAGGACAAACTGGAATGACTTCAAAGTTAGAAGAAAGTAAATTTAGATTAGGTATTAGAAAAAAAATCCTTTGCTGTGAGGGTGGTTTGACACTGAAACAGATTTCCTAGGGAAATTGTGGATGCTCAGCTCCAGAAGTGTTTATGGAGCTCTGAGCAACATGGTCTAATGAAAGGTGTGTCCCTGTCTGCAGCAGGGGAGCTGGAACTGGATGATCTTTAAGGTCCCTTCCAATCCATGCCATTCTATGAATCTGATCCTATTATACTTTATTCTGGTAATTAGTACCATCTTGATACACATAAAACCACAGTGAGTGTTAGGCTGAGCACACAGAGATAAGGAATCTTTTAAGCAAAAGTTTGTTATAATTTTTTTGTCTGTGTCTCCTGAAATTCCCATGTCCTGAACAGCACAGATAATGTGATCTGAACAGAACAGCTATATCCTACAATGATTGGAGAAATATGGCACAGGCATTCACTCTTAGACCAGTGTTGTGCTGTAGGATACATCTTGAATTAAAACTTGTGTTTCTGTTTTCAAGCTGAATATGGTAAAACAAGTTTACCTTTTCAAATTTTTTGAGCTTACTAAGGAAATAATGCATTTCCTAATAGGCCTAAGAATTTGTACAGAGTAAAGAACAGCTGTTCTTTTTCTTTTTTTTTTCTTTTCATTGTTAGCTGTAGAAATTTATCTGTTCATGAAAAATTTTGAGAAAAATTCCTTGTTACCTCCAGGTAACAGGAAGAGTTGGACTACATGGCTTCATTAGTCCCAACTGGAGATGAACAATCTGAAGAAATGGTAATTTTTCACCAACTTCTGAGTGATAAGGAACAACTACCTTCTACCTGAAACCTTGTTGCCAATGTCAAACTATTTGGCTTAAGGAAGCTTTGGCCAAGATGTAATGGATCTGCTGCAAACCATTGTGCCTGTTTCTACTTGCCCAATCATTTTTGCTTTATATGATCCTCAGATCCTTGCCTACCAGCTTTAGTTTTAATCAGAACAGACATTCAAGACTGCAGCCTTCAACAGGTGGGTGGCAGCTTCTTAAGGACCTTGATCTTTTATCAACACTTAAAATTTTCTTATGCAAGATTTCTAAAGCATAGGGATCTGTTGGGGTCACACAGCTCTTTCTTCCTTTATGGCAATCCTGCCCAGCTGTTGAAACCTTGCCCAATAATGCTGAGCACTGAACCTGAATAAAACCACACATCACACTGAAAGTCACAGGATGGCTTGCCTCCTCATAAATAGTTTCAGTGAATGGTGTGCTGCAGAAAAAAAAAAGGATGGACAATCAGTCCCCACCCACACATGCTAGCATCTACTGCTGAGGAAGAAAGCTGGTCCTCAGAATGAGGATGTTGGGTGTTACTACAAGTGGGTGCCCCAGCCAGCGCTGAAGAGAGTGATTTACGAGCCAAAGGTGTGAAAGTCCTAGGTGTAGATTGCTGCTAAAGTCTCTGCTGAGCCTATCTTGGACCTGCCTTTGATATGTAATGGTGTGAGTCATACCTAGGGCAAGAGCACAGCACTTGCCAGAAGGAGATCAGTTCTCCTCAGGTACTGCAGCTGTTGTCAAAAACCACTTTCAAACTCAGCAGTTGGCAGCCCCAGTGCCTTTGTAGGAATGTGATAAGCTTCTTACCCACACTGCATACGGCTTTCAGATCTACAGAGGGTGATAAATACCTGCAGGCTCCCAGAGTCTCCTGCCTGGCTGGTGCAAGTACAGATTTCTTCCAGTTACTTACTTATCTCTAGAAATGGCTCTGCACCACGAGGAAGGGTGGGACGTTTCGCTGCTCTGTAAATTGCTGTGTCTAGCAGCTGTTCCCCCCAGTCTGAGCAGCTGTGAAGACAGATTATTCCTTAACTTCATTCTAACCCTAGCTGGGAGAGAGACAGAGGTTGGCATTTAGGACTTTCTGAAATCAGTATTGAGTATCTGCATTTTGCAGCTCTTCTTTCGTGCTCTCATGATTCTGTCCTGAAAAACCCAAAGAGATGCTCGAGGTTCTTGCACCTTTCTGCAAATTATTAAAGGCAGTTTCAGCTCTCACCACAGCAAGTAGAGAAGCTGAAGAGAAATGCCAGATAGTGATATAAGCACTTGTGAAAACAAGGAAAAGCTTGGATGCACTTATCAGTTTAGTACATCCTCCAGCAGAAGCCTTTGTGCTCTGAGGATGGAGGGACATATAAGAACCAAAAAAAGAAAAGAACAACTCTTTTACTTAAATTCTGCAACTGCTGGCACCTTAGCCCAGCTGGTCATCTTGGAGCATGATTTCTAATGTGTGGCAAAACTGCAGCATGTGCCAGATATGCTGTCACTAGTAAAAAGTTTCACTGCAAGGGTGCAAAATTTTAGCATGTTGAGTGGTTTTTTTTTAGTTAAAAAAAAAAGTGTAAAAGTCATAGTTCTGTATATTTAGCTCTAAAAGATAAAGTCTGCCCTGACTCAGAGAGTTTAAAAAGAGGAATATAGATTAAGATTCTTAACGAGAATTTCCTTCCTACCTCCCAAAGCCAAGGACTGGGAGCACTTTTGAGGAAATCATGCCGTAGTATGGAGGTGTTTAAAAATGAAATCTGTTCTGGAAAAGGAAAACCACAAGATGGTGCTCTTGACTCATTCACTGCGTGAAGTCGGCTTCATTGAGTTCTTTTTGCTCTGTTAACTGAGAGTGTATTCCCTCCACCTCTGCTGACTGTAGCTGTAGATCTAGTTACTACAGTCATGGGGAATCAGATTAAATCTGCAACTAAAGAATGAAACACAAACCTTGAACTCAATTACTGATTTTAACATTTGTTTCAAGCATATTTGTGTACAATATGTACACATTTGCTAAACTTTAAAATATACAGGTGCCTGTGATAAAAGCTTTGTCATGCTGCTAAGTATATGTGCCTTCCTCAAAGAGTGATTGGCTGCCCTAAACACGGCATTTACTTTGCCCACCTTGTGTCCCTGTACTGACAACTGGAGAGAAAAGTCACCACTCCTAAGCAGAGGGTGCAAGCTGTCCCATAAAGCCATCAGAGCGAGTAGGGAGCAAGCAGCAAACAGAGATTTGCCTGGGATTGGACATCGTGTTCCTGACTGATGGAGGTTTGGTGAACAGCTCAGCTGCACGACAGCTGTGGTGCCACCTTGTCATATCTTCTGGCAAGAGCTAATGGTGCTGACTGGCAAAATATCTAACAAGCCTAGCATGTGTATGCCACTTCTTGCAGAGTGCCTCCACTGTGCTTTGGAGGGGCTGGCACTGTGATCTGAAATGCCATTACCTGAATGCAAGGATGGACCAGGCCATTACTGTGATAGATGTTTTGATTTTGGAAGCCACTTGCCACGATGAAAAAGATCTCTCTTCTAATATATTTGAAATTTGCAGTAGAGGATGAGGAGTTACAGAGATAGACAACTCATGGATTTTGAGTCTTTACCTAAGGTTGTACAAATTGTTGTGTCCACTCAATTTTAATATAACCTTGTCAGAATGGTTTCTCTGAAGTAGTCCAGGGGAACATAAGGATACAGGTCAAAACTTAGTGCTAATATTCCCAGCACAAAATAGAAGCAACTAGGCTCTATGAGCCTACTGGCACATGCAGAAATAGTTGCAAGATTCAAATGAAGGAAGAGACATTCTCGTATTGGCCTGTGAGATGGTTCAGCAGAACCTGAGGTTTTGTCCCTTAAGGTTTAATCTCCTGCTTTTTGCATTCAGAGCTGCCCTCACAGTATCTCAGTACAGCACTTAAACAAGCCAAGGGTCTGGGAGATATATTGAGAAATTAAGAAGCCAAAAAAAAAGTAGTTCCCTGTGTTTGTTGACTACTCTGGGTTTTGGTTCAATTCTGGGGGGATAAAACAAGCCATCTGCAGCCCTCAGCCAGTTGCAGTGTCAGGGCTAGCCCATGGCTGAAGAACAGCCCTGAGGATGTCCTCTGGCCATGCAGTTGCATGGTCGGGAAGAAGGAGGGAACCCTGCCTCTCCAGTGCCCTATTTCTCACCGCCTAAGTGCTGGGTTAGCTTTTGGGAGGTGCCAGTAATACTGCTGCCCTTGGCTGGTAAAACTGCGCCAGGTCAGCGCTGAAAAACAAAGGCCTCTGGGCATTTGATGTTTCCTTCTAGCCAGACCAAGGCAGTAATGGTGCATGCTGGTTTGTGGTTAAAAAGCCTCTCTGGCTTTTTAACCACGTGTCAGGCTCTCACTGAGAGGATCGGGGGTGTGTCTAACTTAAAGTCTTTGCTGTGGGCATATAAAGGTCAGGCAGCCCCAGTTGCTGGGCAGGACTGGGCTCAGGAGACACTCCCGCGTGGTTCAGGAGGACGTATGGCCATTCCAGGGCTAAGGCATGACAGCTACAGCTTCGCACGGGAGACGTGGGATGGGAACAGCTCTGTTGGCCACCATCCCCCAGAGCTGCTCTCTGCCCGTGCCAGCTCCGTGCCCACCAGAGAGCGCAGTGCCCCTGCTCAGCAGGGATGCGCGCTGCTCAAAGAGGCTCCACTGGAGCTGCCTGATGCATGAATCATAATGCAAACATGATGACACAGGAGCTCTGAGACTTACCTCTTGTGTTTAGTGTCATTTTCTGAGGGTCTACCTTGGCTCAGTTAATTACATTGTACAACAGATTTTTGTTAGTCATATGTAGATCTAATTTTCAAGATTGTCCCTGGGTGCCAAATTAGCAGAGAAAACATCAACTGCAATTTGCTTACAAACATACTTTAAACACCAGCTGCTTGTAAAAATGCATATGATGTTTTTAAATTAAAAAGCTCTGTGTTGCCTTAAAAATGCTTGCAACAGGCAGCATAATAATACATTTACTCTCTGCAACGTTTACTTATGTACCCATAGATAAAAAATCTGTGTGCTAGTAGGAAGTCCAGAAAGTCTGAGTTGCTTCATGTCTCTTTCTTTCTTTATGGCACATCATGGCTGTGTAAAGAATTGTGATGCTAAACTGTAGTAGGAAGAGCCCCCTGAAGCAGGACAAAAAAACGTCAGCTGTCATGTGCTAAAGGTAAGTAAATCAGTAGGAATACCACAGGATGTCAAATCTCACTGTATACATTTTAGCAACAGTTTTGACAAAGTAAGCAGTTCACATTTGTTCTGACCCCTTCACCTCTGTTAAACAGCAGTAAATTCTTAGTATTTGTACTTGATATATAAATGTAAAATATATAAAATAAGATGTCTCAGTGTCCTACACCACAACCACAGCCCCACCATTCTGCCATGAATTAACCCTGTAGTAGATGATGAGTACACTTTTTAGTACTTTTATATATACTCTCAGTGTGCTAATACTTGTGTAGTTATTCTCTTGTCAGTACTGATAATCTTCACTCTTCTCATCACTCTTGTAAATAGTTTATATCCTGAAGGCTAACTTTCTCAAAAAGATCAAGACAACTCTTTTACTGTTTTACATAGCAGAACAGAAGACATATTCCTTCCTTGGAGTTACAGTCAAGAGCAAGGTTTTCACTGTTCATACAAAACACGTTTATCCTCACTATAGCAAGGTTTACACAAAATTTCTGGTGTAGATGATAATTCAGTATATTGCTTTATGTTTACATGCCAATCTCAAATATGATTAAAATTCTTTCAGATTTCCTATCCATGCACATTGACACTGAAGCAAGTTAAATACCTTTTTTGTACTTATTTTACTGCATATCAATTTCTTAAATTCTGGTGACCAAAATCAAAGGTACTAGTTGTGTCTGTTTGGAAGATTTGTATATTATGTTACCTGGTGCTCAAACAAGCTATGAAACTTCTGGGAATGTGAAGGGTTGTCTACATTAGAAAGATTACTGGTTTCATTCATTGATGTTTGAGACTGAGTTAATTATATTGATGGAATAATATATATATAGATACAGATATAGATATACAAAAGAGGTTGTATGAAATGGTAAAACCAGGCTCAGCTCATGCCTCAAACACCTTTAAGAGCAAGCAAAGATCAGAGGCAACAAATATCTTTATTTTTCTTTCTGATATGAAATTCATCTTTTGCAGCAAATCCTTACTGCAAATAAGTGATGTACACTTGTACAGCCCTCCTAAGTCTACATCACATATTCACTGCTTATGCAACTGATAAAACCAGAAGTTTTTGCTCCTGTATAGAACCACAACAAACATTTATCACTGCTAACTGATCTGAAATAGTTGTCATTCCAAGTGGAAATACCTGTGACTTGACCAATGGATTAGGCTTCCAAAGATTAACAGATGTTAATTATGGAGAGGATGGTAGAGGGTAAATATTGCTTTTCCTGTTCTTTCATTCCTGAATAAATTAAGTATATGATTTAATATGGGCTTACAAGGACTGTAAGCTAAAAAGAAAAAGCCATCAGCTATATTACTATTTATTTCTGTTCCTTTGATCTTAAATTAGTAGATTTTTTCAGAGAAATCATTAAATAAAATTTTAAAGTTCAAAACTATTTCTGAATGTTTTCATTGCTATATGAACAGAAATTCTTATGAACCAACTAAATTTTTATTCAGGGAATAGGGTTGTCCTATTCCAGGGTGATCTGTATACCTAACTCCAGTAGTTGTTCACAGGAAATTTAGTCAATTTCAAAACAAAATACATTATACATAGAAACTAAAAACTGTCTGTAAACTATTGTGCTAGGACCTAGTTGCAAGAAGAGAGATTATATAATTTTTTTTTAAGTACTGAGTTTAGTTTTAATTTGCAGAATTATAAACTTATGTTTTTCCCCTTTTTCAAAATGTAAAGTGTATTTTATTAAAGCTTTTTGAAAAATTTATAACCTTACTAAAATATATAAAGAACATGAAGGATAACTGCAGGTATATATTTTTATATAATAAGTTGTATTTTTAAATGGGGTTTTAGCGTCTTTTTTTTCTTTTTTACTACCTCCAACCCTTTTAGAGAATGGGAGAAACAATATGCCAGCTCTTCTTTTAGTCTTTCACTTTTATCAGCTTTTAACAGAAATTTCTGTGAGAACTATGCTGAAAAGACATACACTTGTGAACAGCAAATGGTGAAAGTATGAAAAATAAAATATGTGTACTACGCCTTTGTTTCTAATGAAAAACATACAGAATAGAAATAATGTGATTTGGCATTCAGTTGATAATCCAGCCTCCTAGGGTTATAGGGGAAATACATAGTTATTATTCATGATGCAGCTTAGAATAGTTGGGGAAATGTTTAATCCAGTATGATTAAAAAAAAAAAAAAAAAAAAAAGCTGAGTGTTCCCTTTTAGGCCACCACAAGTATCACAATTTGCTGGTAGCGAGCTATATACCTGGTAGAACAAGTTTGAGGGATTAGAAATTAAAATAAGGCAGCAAATATTTTGGTTACCAGTTTGTTCAAAGCCAGCAAGGAAGCGCATAATTTTAAAAATTAACATGGCAGGAAACATGATCCAAAAGGCTTCTTCTTAAGCTTGCCCTTAAGGGCATGAAAGGGGCTCAATACAGGATTATGATACACAGCCTGTGGGCAAGAAATTGATCCATAAATCTTTGTAAATTAAGCCAGTATTTGTGTTACTGAAAAATGGATTTTATCTTCTGGTGAACTCAGAACACTCAGGCACTGTATATCCTCTGTATGAGCTTGGTTTAGAGATGCTGCTGTGTTGTATTAGAAGCTGCTGCAAAATTGCCACAAAAACCCTACAGAATGTATTTTCAATGTCATTCTAGTCTCAATGTGTTTTGTAGGTGAAAAATCTTAACCCTGAGGAGGATGAAAAAAATTGTGATCATTTTTGTATTAAATCTCAGTTGGCATCACTTAATTTTAAATTTAAGAGTAGTATTAGTATGTAGGTTTTTTATGTGTGTTAAATTGAAACAACATGAAAGAAACCTAGAATATATAATTTGGGAGATCTGAGAGATTGTAGAATTTAGTCCAGGGAGTCGAGGACATGGCTTAATGAGACTTTATTTTCTTCTTTATATGCACCGTGTAATTTTAAATTTGTTGATTTAAAACATTGTGCAATTTTAATATAGTCTTCTGCTTAATATTTCTTGATTTTCATCATCTTATTCCTGCCATGCAGATGACAAATTTCAACACTTTTGAGAAAATTTTACTGTTTCAAGGTAAGACTTTCCGAATCAGCAGACTCAACCTCTCACAAGGTCATCTTACACAATGACCACTGAAGAATAACTCCAAAAAACAAAAACTTGTTTCCAACAGCAGAGAAAAGTTTTAGTAAACCTTTCTGCATCCCAGAGAATTCAAAAATGATGAAATGAAACAAAAGTTGCCATCTGGGCATTTGGCATTCATTACTTGGAATCTATCGGTGTACTGTCCACATCATGAGCCCATGTGACATTAAACACAGTACGGCTTGAAGGAAGCCTGAGTCGAAGCCTGATCCATCCTTAACTACTAAATACTTGTCCAAGAGATTCTTCTGGCATATAAAACTAGTCCTGAGATATCTCTTTTTCCTTCAGTATGAGTTTGTAATGAGGGTGAGCCTGTAGAGCCTTTCTCTTTTATTTTACCAGATTTGTGATTTCTCTGCCCATGCTCTGAACCAGCAGGAAGCATGACAGGTTCTATCCAAAACCGGGAATGAACATTCATGTGGTACCATACCAGTACCCACACATTCCTCTAAAGTAAAGGTCCTCTAGTAAAGAGGAGGAAGGCAAAGAATAGGTCACAGTATAAAATGAGTACCAAAGATTTCTTCCTTTCATTAGATATTTGTCATGCATAATGTTTTTGATTGCTATTTTGCCACAAATTACAGCACAGTGCTCCATTGTTGATTATCATTAATTTCCAAAAGTAGTGTCAGAAAAATATCATAGTTCAACATAATATAATTGAATTTAACTGTTTATTCATGCATTCGTGAGTGCTGTTTAGAACACACATCTTAAATTACTACGTTGCTTTTTAGTTAATGCTGTTTAGTTTTACATATTTCTTCACCAAAATTATTTCTAACTCTTTCAGCTCCTAATGATTCCTATCTTATTAAGAATGTAAAGCCATCTCTCTGTATACAGACTTGCAGGCATGACGAGCTGGATTCAAAGTTAATGAATCTTCCTCTTAATTTTAACCCCTGAGTATAGCCATGACCTTCTCCTCCTACGTTGCTGAATTATAATGAGGTTGGGGGTGGTTTAATCTATTGATCCCACTGTCCATGACAGCACTGCTATATTATTAATTGCAGACACAGACTACATGTGCATACTCATCCCGTACTTCAAGAAGAGATACTTTTCAATCTTTCAAGAGATTCAATCTTTATGTAACAGAGCCATGCTCAGCATCTAATTGTCCCAGCTTAGGCTTTTTAACTAGAGTATGTTCTTAATTTGTCGTGGCATACTAGTAAACATAAGAGCAGCATATATTGCACTACAAGGCAATATGGCTGTATTTTAGGCATTAAATGTATGACAAGTATGCTACAGAGATTTAAGAAAATATTTGGTATATGCTGAGCATGGTAACAGTTCCAGGACTCTCATCTTAGTCCTGGTTTTCAAGAAGTACTTTAGTTTAAAGGCCACCCAGTGGTGTTCAGAATAATTTTTTCTGTTTTGCAGTACGGGTGGGTTTAGAGCATATACACAGCTATAAGCTGGCCAAGTAAAAGTGTCCAGCTTGCATAGAGACAGCTACAGTGGACCAGCTAAGCTTCTGTGACACCAACAGTTGAGGTTTTACAGTACAGAATTAACTACATCATTTTAAAAGTGATTGGAATTTGGCTCACATTCTTAATTACCTTTATGGCAGAGAGAGAATTTGTTGGGTAACAATCGGTTCACATTCAGATCTTTTACCAAAGGGGTAAAATTTAGGGAAATCTCTGGAACCTAAGCAGGTCAATGGAGAGAATACCAGGTTGGGGTGTTAAGACATCTCCTGGCAGTCTGTGGTAAAGTGGCTCATCTTATTCTTGTTTCCAGTGACTGAATCCTGTATAAGAGACAAGTAAAAATGCACTATACACATTCCTGATGTTTTAAGCAATGTGTGCAATTTCTGTTGTTTCCCAAATGATAGTATATCTGATCGATAGATAGATAGATAGATATAAATGAACTGTTGGAATTTAAAAACTGATTATACTGAATAAATTACCATGCATGTATAGATCTGACCCCCTCTCAGAAAATATGCAGGTCCCTAACAATGCCATGGAAGAAAAGTGAAGGAATGATACACATCCTTGGATAACTGAGCTGAATTGAAGGGACTCTGTTCTGCTTTGTCCCAGGCACATGGAAAGGAAGGGTTTTGTCCTGTCCTAGAAGGAGTAAACAGAGAGGTAAAGAGGGTTGTGGATGATTGATGATAGGAGGGCAGGGGCAAAAAGCTTCCAATCCTGAGCAATGTCAAGGAACTGGAAAGAAAGCTTCTTTTCTGAATTCCTGCTGCAGGTTAGGAAGAAGAAGAGACGCCTGAGAGCTGAAAGTATGGCTCAGCTTCCTGACCTTTTGCATTAGCTGTACCTGAGTATAACTTGCAGTATTCAGCAAGTTAAGACTTTGACTGATAATACACAGACTCTGCATGTGAAAACAACACGTAGATTCCATGTCAGCCCAAGCTTCCCAGGGATTTACCTCTCAGATGAAGACTGTAATTTATGTTTGGCGAGACAGATCTTTCAGCTGTTGTAAATCAAAACACCTACATAATTCACAGCATATGAGGTTCTAGTCCAAATTCTGTACAGATAATTTCTGTTATGCCATAAGGATTATGGGGCATGTTTTTCTTACAAATTCCATGAGCATAATTTTGGAGTAACTGCAGTGAATGTAAAAATGTTTATTCATTGAATGAGAAGTGAATCAGCTGCAATATGTGTATTGCTAAGATATAAATGATAGATCACGTCGTGTTGTTTGCTGTCATTGTCAAGTTTAAACCCCAGCAGGCATATATTTAGGTCCATTGATAACCGTGTTAAATTGAGCACATCATCCTCTTAAATATACAATAAATTTGTGGTTAAATCACAATAAATTTAGTTGATTCTTTCTTTTTAGTATTCTTCCAGAGAAAAACCACTGATTACTCAATTCAATTGATGCTGCTAAAGTATTGAGAATATTAAAAGAACCAAGCTTTTTCCAAGAGGAAAGAGAAGCAAGCAAGCAAATAGATGTAATACTCTTGAATATGTGCTGAGAGGTTATAATATTGAACAATCCAGTGAAGAGTTGTCATCAGATCTGTAAAAGATTTTTATGAGACATTTCCTTAATAACACTGTTAAGAACTGGTGTTGCCCTGCAGAGTATCTTTTTTAACTGTTGTACTGCTAACAGCTATTGTTTCTGTCTCCACAAGGAGAAAAATTTTCTAGAGTGGCACAGTCCAGCTGAATATTTACAGCTAAATTAATGAAAAATTGATTTAGACTCCAGGATACTCCTGCCTGACTTCAGCCTCTCCTCAAAGCAGTGGTTATTCATGTAATGTGGGTAGTCCTAGAGATATATCCAGAAGTCCCCCAGCAGAGCAAGGCAAGAGGGCAAGTCTCTGCCACTGTGGGAGAGCAGGTGGAAAGGGGGGCAGGTGTTGTCCTGTACCTCCATGTGCTCCTCATTTAGAATTGCTCTGGAACAAGCCAGCCCAGAGACACATCCCTCATCTGGGATACAGCCCTGGTGCTGACTGATTTCAGGCCACTGTCTGAAATGTAATTATCTTTAATATGTATAACTGAAAGTCTGGAAGAAGACACTCTGAATGCTGCTTTCCAAGATGCTTGTGAAGTGCTGGCATGAGAAATTGGACCCAATAAAATAAGAAGGAAAGGCTAAAATAGAAGTAATAATCATTTATTTGTCATTTGTGGAAAGTGTTGCTGGTCATCATGCATGCTAAGTGGTGATAAGGATGCCCTTGGTGATGGTGTGGTGACTCAGAGCTGACTCCAGAAGGCTGCAGCAGCTGCTGTGCTTCCAGCTGTCCTCCCCTGCTATGGGGAACTGTGCAAAGAAAGAAGTAGTGGCTTTGCCCATTCTGCACAAAGTAGAAGCCTGGAGGCTGGGGAGGAAAAGCTGAGAGGCTGTCACTACTGCCTGCTTTTTGTATTCCCCCTCTACTCTGATGGCAGTAACTCCCTCCAGTGACTGGAGGAGCAAAGGCAGCTGTGACATTTCTACAGGAGTCCACCTTTTGGTGTATGAGTCTTGCCTGGAGCACCTGTAGGAAGTGAAGTGATCACCCTTCCCTTACCTGTGACCCAGAAGCTGGTGGCTTTGCTAGGTCACTCTCCCTTCCACCCCAGGCAAGATGAGGAGGTCTCAGTAGCCTCAGGGGTTCAGGGAAAGGAGTAAGGTTTAGTGCCCCAGAATTTTATTAGATGCTGTTATTCACCATAAGTGGGGTCTGCTTTAAAACATGACAGGCAGCTCTTTCAAAACAGCTGGAGGTGGAGAGGAAGGTGGAGGAGTACAGGATGAGCTGCTTTCTTCAACAAGAGAGAGGGAGTGGGGAGGTGCATGACACTGAATCATATCTACATTTTTTGTAGTGAAAAATAGACTGAGGAGAGGCTGTGCTCCTGACACAGGCCTTCAGCCAGCGGGTACCTGTGGATGTTCAGAGGCCATGAAATCATCCCACACAACTTGCTGCTGCTAGGAGCCTCTTGTGAAGTGCGTCTTGCTAGGTATGTCTGTGTTACGTTTTTTTTACTTATTTCAGGTTTAGAAATTGAGGCCAGTGAAGAGCAGCTGCACTTTAATAGGCCTAGGGCACACAGGGCTGTTTACAGCTTCGGTGCATGACATCTCCGTATCGCAGAGTCTCTAGAGCAGTGCTCCTTCCTACTCTTCTCCCCAAACCTTTGTGATCTGATTCGGACATTTTCTACCCTTAATTTTTAGTTTTTGTAGAAATAATTAAAAACCAACAAAACATTATACCTAGCTTTGCTAAGTAGCTGTTGTAGGTGCCCATCAACTCATTTCTGTGTTCATCCTCCCTCCCCAGTCTGATCCCAGGCTTTGCTGCTGCTGCTGCTGCAGGTGCTGGGGTAGAACATTAACGTCCTCCTGTGAATTGCTTTTGATGGTAAAACTGTTTATGCATTGTTTAAAGCAGAGATGGTTGGGTTTCAGTCACCAAGCCATGTTGGATTGAGGATGTTGTGCTCACATTTTGTAACAGCATGTTGATAAATGGTTTTGGCCTTTGTGAGGACACAAGTTTTTCTGTTGACTGCATTTAGCACTAGGCTGAAGTTTTCATTATCTTCATATCATCTCAAGGAAGTCTTTACATTTACTAAGCTAATTATTGAACATAGAAGTCTTCAATGAATAAAATCCCAAGCAAATCCCAAAGCAAATGTTTTCTGTGTTGTGGACAAATGAAACCTCAAATACCAAAAAGGATCATTCAGAGGGAAGTGCTGAAGTCATAAGTTAGGGTATGATGACAAATGAGCTCAAACTACATATGAATTGTATAGTGATAATCTGAGAAAAAGTCTCTTACTTCAGCCCTTGGATGCTGCCTATTAAACCTCTGTAACTGTCTTGGGAAAGCTTACGGTGCTTGGTTCCCTTGCAAAGCCTAACCTAGGGGACACAGCAGAACTGCTGGTACCTAGGAACCAGAATTGATCAGCATTGTTCCAGATGGTGCTCTGGTTGATGTGGACATGGATAGCCTAAGAGGGGCTGTAGACTCAAGAAGACACAGTTACATTACTGAAGTCATAACAGACATTTTACCTGATGAGCTCCACACTGGAAGGAATGAAATAATTCATTTCATCCAGATCCTTCACTTCTTAGGCCTTGCATGAACAATTATCTTTCTTACTACATTTATTTGACTTGCTTTACTGACCTCTGCTTCACTTTTCCTAAGAAAAGTTTTTTTCATTACATAAGCCAAAATTTCAAGTAGATAGTTTGTGTGGAGGGAAATGAAGTTTAGAGAAAGTTTGTTTATATCTTTATTACAAGGGAACTAGAATGCTGCATTTGTGAATTATACAGAATACTCATCCAATTATTTAAAATCAAACAGCTTTTTTTCAAGGTGAGAAAATGTAATTTCTCTATTTTTTTCCACAGTAGAATTCTGCAGACTTCAGTGGAATTATTCTAGTTTACAGTTACCTAAAAGTGGAAAGAACAAGACATCCCTTTTAAATTCTTCATTCTTTCTAATACTTGATGCTCACACTGTTTTTCAGTGTATACTGAGGATGAAGCATATCTGTTGTGGTGTTTAAAAAATACTGTGCAACCTCTGCTGTTTGTCTGAAAGCTTGCTGAATACAGCTCTGCAATGTCAAATGTCTTTGATTTGATTTGGACTGCACCAGATGTCAACAAATTGGAATTTAATGTTGTTGAGACAGATGACAATGTAGGAAGCATAAAGGGATTCATTACAAATTAGAATTAAAGAAAACATTCAGATGCAGTTGTGCAATTTTTATATACCACAACTTAGAGCAATTAGGAAAAAAATCAGAAATCCTATTTTTCTCTCATTCTTTATGAAGAAGTCAATGGGAATTTAGGACTTGTATCATAGAGCATGATCATGGGGGGTTGTTCTGTTTTCATCATAACTGTTATTTTAGAAATAACAGTTCATGGTGTATATAAGGTGACATTCTTCTTTAACCCTTTTAAATTACACCCGCTTTGATTTGTCTGGCAGAATATTAGACAGAAACTCAGCAAGAGGCCACTGTTAAGGAGCAAAAACCAACCTTTATTGCAGTTTTAAATTGATCTACGCTAGTACGCATAAAGCTGGCAAGGATCTTTGCTTTCTTCATGTTGCACGCAGCAAATATACAAACAGTGACATTTTACATGTAGAAGTGATTGCAAAGCAAGTTCTAAAAGTCAGAAATTAACTGTTAAAGCTGCCTGTGTGAGCATTTGCCAGATGATGATTACCTGTTGCTTAACTATCTAGCAGAAAATACAGAAGAACAATGAAGAGAGGGGGAGAGCTTCCCCTGCAACATGGCATCTGCCTCTCTGCAGGAGGAAGCTCCTTTTCTCCAGGATCTCCGTGGTGGAACAGAGGTTTCTTTTTCCAGCTCTGACTTGCCAGTAGTACATCTACCTGGGACCTCAGAGACGCCTTTCTTCTGCCCACCAGCTGTGCCCTCACATTTTCTTTAGAAGAGCAGGTGGTCTGGCTTTCAGGAAAACTGTTCTAATGGGCTGTGGTATTGACTGGTAAAGCTCAGGAAATTTAAGAGTCAGGCACTGGGAGCACCTTTCATCAATCCTGAACAGAGCCACATCCCCTTCCTGGTGTAGACAGTGTGGTGGGAATTGACTGATCTGGATGGAGAGAGAAAAATCTCCAGACTGTTTTCCTATGCAACTGTGTGAATACTCCCATAGGTGTCTTTTGTTTGTTTTGCTTTGGTCTGGTTTGGGGCTTTTGTTCATTTGGTTTTGGTTTGATTTTTTGTTTGAGTGGGTGGGTTGTTGGGTTGTTTTTTTCTTTTCTTTCTTTATTTTTGTAAGGCTGTAGACACTTCAGATTGCATTAGTTCTGCAGACTGTGCTAGATGCCTAAGGTTCTTTGCCTATTTTTGCTGAATTCTGACCTGAACTTTTCTGGAATATAACCTTAGAAAAATCAGAAATTCCAAGGATTATCTATGCTGCTTCCCATTGTTTTCGATTGAGGTTGTAAGAAATACTGCTGCTTGATTTGTAGAGGTCTCTATAGAGATATTTCCTGATATGTCTTCAGGAAAATTGTTTTACTGGAAGAACGCTTAACTCTTTGCTTTTTTTGTTCCAGGTGACTGAAAAAAGACATTAGCCAATTGTAATTTTGACCTTTGTGCACTGTCTGCTTTTAACTAACAGTTGCAAAGCAGTTGAAAAACCCTTTAAGAACCTTGTCAAGAACAAGTATGCCTAAAAGTGGTGTTCACCCAGTTTTTACATGAAGTAAAGGATAAGTAAGACTAGTCCATAAGTACAAATCTCCCTCATTTCTATAGAGTGCTCATTTAGCAAGAGTAAGTTTTTCTCTACTGGCATTATGGCTAGTTCTTCTGTTTTCTAGAAATACAAATCTGGCCTGAGAATGATCCTAAAGGCTGACTAGAATAGTAGTAGCACCTATTAAATGTCTCTGGTCTGGTAGAATTCAGTAAAGATTGACTTCATATCAGATGTAAGTGATAAAATCCACATTTCTTAGATTAAACCTCTTGAAGTGCATGACTTTATTCAGTGACTGTGATCCTGAACCTAGGAACTGCAATGCTTATGCTTGATTTTGCAAGAGAGAACAGCTCTTCTGATGATCCATAGCTAATTTTCTTCCTCCTCATTTTTTTGTTATTATGTTAAATATAACTAAAATGTCTATCTTGATGTAACTAATTTTATAGACAATTTTGAAATGATTTAAAGCATATTCTCTCAGTACCAAGGTACAATAGCACCACAATTTTTCTTGCCAATTAAAACCAAAGCTTGAATTCTGCCTTTCAGACTCCCCTTTTTTCTTTACCTATCCTTTATAACATCTCCAATGCTTTAGAGTAAAATAAAAAGTATTATTATTATTATTATTATTATTATTATTATTATTATTATTATTATTATCATTATTATTTTCTCAAGTCTTTAGAGGAACAAGCAGGGCAGAAAATACAGGCAGGACAGAAATCTATAAACAAGGCTTCATGTATACTCCAGAAGAGTGAATGGTTAAGATATATCATTTGAAAGGAAGAACACATGGTAGTTGAATCCATCGCTACAATTTAAGGTTCTTCCTGCTCATGATTGAAGTAAAGGGCCCACTGTTCCCTACCTTTTTGCAAGGGTCTTGCAAGTCTGCTCCGCTTTATTGACCTCAGGATGATTTTGCTCCTTTGGCAATAGCAAAACATTGGTAACTCATGTTAGCTGTTACCTTTTCTACTCTTTAGCTTCTTTTCTGAGAGTGTATAGAATTACAAGATAAATCTGTCAGGTGGGGTGATTGAGATGTGGGTGTTAATTCACTCTCCTGCTCAAGGCAGGCTCAGCTGTGTGTTCAAACCAGGTTGCTCACTCTTATCTCTGGCCATTATATCTCATCCTGCTGATGCAAGAGGCTGAGTCCATCTTCTCACTTATTTTTCCAGAAGTGAAGGGCAGCTACAGAAAGTTACACCAAAAACCACCTCTGCTACAGGCTGAACCAGCCTTGCTTTCTCAGTTTATTCTCACAGGGTGAGCACTCTTGTCCCTTACCATCTTGGTGGCCTTCCACTAAGTCCACCCTAGTTCATTTACGTCTTTCCCGTATTGGGAAGCACAAAATTGAATGCAAAACTGTAGAAGCAGTCTAAGGAATGCTGTGCAAAGGGAGATGATTACTTTGCCCTATCTCTTCTAGTCACACAGACTAGGATATTGCTGTTCCTCTTTGCTGCCAAGGCACATTGCTGGCTCATGCTCACTCCATGTCTGCCAACACACCTTACATCTTGCCAGCAATGCTGCTCTCCTCAGTCAAGCCCAGCTGGCATCACTGCAAGGAGCTCTTCCTTCCCAGGTGAAGGACCTTGCACTTGTCCTGTTACCTCAATAAGCCTTTTGTTGCTGTTAAATTCCAGAGTGTTTATAAAACACATCTGCATGACTCAGAAAGAAATCGTCACTCGGACTGCAGAGTCTGGGTAGTAATACTCTGTAAGGAACAAAAGCCTATTACAGTGTTTGGAAAAAGAGAAAAACATCTTCAGTGAGCTGGGCATGTATCTTTCTGTAAGAAAAGCAAATTTTTTCTGTTAACTTTCTCAGAACAAAATCTATGGGGCAGTCAATATATTCAAAGAAAAATAAATTATTATTAGAAACATAGAATCATATGCTGAGTTGGAAGGGACCTGCGCAGGACAGTTTTCGATTGAGATAATATTTTTTTTCTTTGATTTACTTAAAAAACATTATGCTAATGCATTCTGGGTAACAGGCTACTACATTGGAATATGCACACCCCAAATTTGAGGATTGTCTGCAATCACATCTAAGAAATCAGATCTTGCAAAAAAAGCAGGACAAACCCACATGAGCATCTCTGCTTCTGTGTAGGAGTCATCATAGACTCTCTAGGACAGAACATTGCCTGAAGACCCCACAGCAGTCTTCCTGTATGATAGGGAGACAACAAGATATTTCTTATTATCCAAGCTTTAATCTTCAAACAAGATGCTAAAACAAGCTAACTGCCTATTGCCCATCATCTCAAGCAATACAAGTACTAAATAATGGTACTTCAGCTCTCACACCTTTGTGCAGTGTAATTATAATTATATTACTGGAACCTGCACAAATGCATTCTAACCTGCCCAAGGTAACAAAAGCTTTAATCTTCAGTTATTACTTCCTGTGCTTGTTGCCTTCTTGTTTCTTCTGAAGAGTACATTGGATCATTCCAGCATGAAATTAATCTTTTGAAGAAGATAAATATTTTTTTTTTACTTTCTAGTTAAAATATGTTCTTGCTTTGCTATTCATAAACACCTTATTTTAAAGAGGTATATTTTTTTAGAATGACTGCAAGGCTTGAACATTTTTTAAATTTCTGCCTTTTATACAGACATGTTGGATTAAACCTGCTTTCACTGACCTCCTTTGAGTAAGAAATTGGAAAAATTGAGTTCCCTTTTAACCTACATGATTCTGTGGCTAGTCTGCACACCCTTCCTGTATGAGATATAACTGTATTTTCAACTTCAATAAATCTTTTGTTATAGTACAGGAAAAATCTCCGTATCAGTTTATTGTTAAATTTTAAATTTCTGAAGTCTTCAAGAGACTTTCAGAAAATACAGGAAAACATTTGAAAAGGGAGGTATGAAAAATTAATTCTAGGAGCTGCAATTTCTTTTTTGTCCTAATATTTCTAAACTCTTGCTTCAGATTCAGAAGTTGTTTCTTCTGACAGCTAAAAAAGCATCAATATGTAGGGATACAAAGCTTTAGATTTTTTCATGTGTGGGATATTTAGCTTTTCATTTGTTTTATGTGGGGTTTTTTTTCAGCCAGGATCAGATGATTAGAAAAAACTCTACAGACTGACATGGTTTCTTTTGTCCTGTTGTTAATCAGCAATATCATCATTAACAGTTCCAAAAGCTAAGCATTTAAGTGAAAACTACTGCTACTCTTATTCTGTAAGTTACAGAAATCCAAAATGCTATTATGTTCAAGATTTTCCTGTTAATAAAAATGGTCTTATTAAAAAAAAAAAAGTCTCTAGTCTCTGTGGCTAACTTCTGGGAACAAATAGATTTTTAAATTTTTATTTAAAATGCAAGAGAAAGATAAAACATTAATATTTAATGTTAGTGGGTTAAATCTCAGCTAACCTTAGAAGGGAGTGACCTGTAAGTTCAAATGCTATTACAACAAAAGGAAAGAATTTTTTCATTATTTGTCCTGGAGTATGCTCCTCTCATCTTTTCTCATGTCTCCCCCACCTAGCAGACCGAATACAATTCTGAATACTGATAGGTATAGCAGCATATCAGGTATATGTTTTCCTACAAAAATTTCCTAATTTTTTTTTTTATTTTCTTCTCATATTATATGTTTTCACCAACATATTCCTATTAAGCTTTAAAAATTTACCATTGATTTTATAATTTTAAAACTTATCTAACAACCAAGTATTTCCTAATGGTCTATTGAGCCAACAAAAGTCTATCAGAAAGGAAATTAAAGTCACTAAAACCTATGACAACAGTGGTACAGAAATTGGGAGAATCATATCCAAATTGTCATCAAACAGAGCTGGTCACTGAAGTATAACATATTGCATGGTTTTGGAGGAGGTTGTAATAACATGATTTCAACATATGTTATATACATGGCAAGAGGAATTAGGCAGCATTTTATAGATCCAGACATGCATTAAACACAAGGAGCTCAATTAATTTGCCTGGACACAAGTGTTAGTCTCCCTTATGAGATTCTAGGATGTCTCACTCAGGGTCTTGAGGAGACCTGTGTCCTTCTATTGCAGCAGCTGCAGGGATGTGAGGATGTACAATGCCATCCCAATGGCACCACCTGCCACTCTGGGGTACAACCTGTGCTGGCTCTCAGCCTATTCCCTGCCAGGTGTTCTCTCTAAGATATCACTGATATTCCAGATGAGCATGGAGCTGACAGATCCATGGGAAATAAGTGTCATTCTGTAGCAGCAGTTAGGCAGCAAGTGAAGTATCGTGGAGTAGCTGAAAAGACACTAAATTACCACATCTGAACAGCTGGATCCTGCCTCAACTGCACATGCAGACAGATAAAACCTACTCATTAATGCAAACTTTTCTTTAATGGAGAGAAAACTGTGTATTCTCATTGATTATACTTCCGTGTTAACTTAGGATTCCCATAAACTAATTTTGTTTCTGAGAATTCAGAGGATTTTTGACAATGACTTTATGCTGTATGGAATTAAAAATTAACAGCAACAGAAATTAATCTGGTTTATTTCCATGTCCCCTAAGCAGACACACCTGTACCTAAACTGTTCCTGATGGACATTTGTTCTAAACCTTTAAATGACAGAAATGCCACAGGCTATCTATTCTATTAAAATGCTAAATCTCTCCTGCTACAATTTAAAACACTATCTATGCTATTCAGAGCAAATAAGAAAAAACCAAAAACCAGCCAACCAACCAACCAAAAAAAACCCAAACCAAAACAAACAAAAAAACCAGAACATTTTTTCATTTCTTCTTTGAAATAATAGTCTGATTATATGAAAATCTTTCCTAATAAATGTCATCTTCCAGATGTTTCGTTTTCTTCATCTGGTCACACCCTTCAATGAAGCAAAACATACACTGAACAAAAGCTTTTCTGCCCTGCTACCCCGTCTCACTAAAGAAGGACCTTTTGTGATGGTGATAGTGAGCACTGAATCTGAGATCATCTACATTTGAGGAATATGCTCTTTTTCTGCCTTCGTTTTTGAGGAACATTCACTGAGTTTAAATTCTGAGACCTTCAAACTTTCCACAGCAATAATTTCTAGTGAGTTGGGCCTGGGTTGTCTGAGAGGCCATCTTTTTCCTCAGGTAATAATGATGCCGTCTAAGTTTTCAAGTTTATGCCTTGCCTGTGATTTAACTAGGACTGGATGGTTTTTTGTTTGAAAATGTTAGTTGTGAAGGTGCTCCAGGTTTGTAGTGCAGTGAGGGAGCAGCAGACTGAAGCACAAGACCTTTCTAAATCCTAAGTAGGTCACCAACAATTTACTGGGTTTAGCCTTACTCACATCAGCGAACATAAAAGTTAACTAAACTTGCCCATACTCTTGTTGACTTGCCTATACTGCTGTTGGACAAAAAATAAATTAGGAATTCAATAAAAATACCTTTCCAATTAAACAAAGAACTACCAGTGCACCATCTACAGAAATGCAAGGCAGTAAGGGAGCTTGGAAGAAAAATGCTAATGCATTTTATCAGGTCCTGCAGAAAATTCTTCTCCTTGTGCTTCCCTGGTGGCAGGCACAGGAGCTTTGGCATCTGGACAGGGGCTGGGTCAGACTCTCTGTAATGGAATGAGCTTCCCTGGCTGAGGGGATGGATACTATTCAAACCAGCCACTGCCTGCTGTTCCATGCACAAACCCAAGGAAATCATTTTGAAGAAGTCTACACAAACTTTTCAAAGTTACTATTTTTTCCCCATTGTTTCTTGCTTTTTCAGTCACTAGAGCCTATTATAGAGAATAGAAGACAAGAACAGTAGAATGTGACTACAGGACAAATTGAGGGGATCTTGGCTGCAGGGGTATGTTTGTCACTGCTTTTTAAGTGATCAGATTTCATCACGACTAAACATGATGGGTTTAGGAATCCAGCGTCACTTTAACAGCTAAAGTGTAGTTAGTGATCGGATGAAGTATTGAATTAATTTGGTGAGCCTGGAATATATAAATCACCAGGAAAATAGACACTTAAAAATAATTTGTCAAATTATGGATGAAGATCAGATGAAAGAAATAAAAAATAGAAACAGAGCAGCCTTTGGGATGTCAGTGGGATCCATCAAAGTCTGATCATTATACAGCTCTGGCATTTTGCTTCAGTGTAGGGGGTCCCCCAAGCACTTCTGGTTGGTGGCTTGCTGAGTAAATGTCAGTTTAATGCTGTTTTCCTGTTTTCATAAAAACTCCTGTAGGGTCTTTCGTCAGCTAACCAGTTAGATTATGTCCCCACTGCCTCTAGTCAAGCATAAATGTTAGTTCTAAAAGTAGCCACTTTCTTACCTTGTTTCTATTTCACTCAGTGACATCAGGTTTTTTAGTCATTGAAGGTCTAAAACCAGCTATTTTTGAAACATGAACTAGTGGTGTCTTTAATGCTTCTTGCAAAACACATCCCGGGTGTATGTCACTGAATTTGACACACACACCATTATGACAGTTGCTCAAAATTATTATCCATAGATGATGTAGCCCAGTGAACACACAGGAAACAGGTTCAGATCTGCTTCTTTGTCATAAGCACCAACAAACAGAAAAGCTTGCAACTGCTGTTGTGTTATATATGGTGTAGGGGGAAGGGACACTTGTCATTCTTCAATTGCAGGGTATATGTCTGATCACGATTGTGTGCTATATCTCTTCATTTACACACACTTCACACAAAAGAGGGAGAAAATATTTTTGTGAGTATTAATTTGGAAAAATATCGTCACCTAATAATGAAAGTAATGCAGTTCATTAGTCTGTTCTAAACCCTGTAAACATCCACTGTATCTTCCAGTGTGCCATACAAAGAACATAATCCATACATCACCTGGCCATTGCAGTCTAAATTCATGAGCAGGCATAGTATATTGGCCTTTCCTTGTACATCTGTTTCATGCTCATTTAACTACCAACATATGTATTATATAAAAATATATGTACAGAACAATTAATGGCATTTGAGATGGAAAAAATTAGAGAAGAGGGCTCATTTACTGACCTTCTGTTATAATTACTATTTAATTTGGGGTCAGAGTAGGCACATTTTCATAGGGCCAAGCAGTCTTCTCTGAGATAGTGCAGTAAGAGTGGAAAGAGTTTCAGTAAGGTGCCAGATCTGGTAGTTTACAGCCAAACCTTCTTCACAGTTGTTTTATTATTTTTTTTTTTTTTAGAGTTCCTTGCTAAGGCAAGGTGCAGCATGGCCATACTTTGACTCACTTGATTGCTTTCCTGAGAAAGGCTGGACTGTAAACCTTGGGACTGTAAACACTGGGACTGTGTCCATCTGTGAGTCACAGTGGCAGCAGAAGTTCTGCATTTAGACAAATACCTTCTTAAGAGTTTGAGTTTTCACAGCACATCATTTCACATGATCCTGCTAGTAGTCACCAGGAGCTGAGGTGATGTTGCCATAAAATCTCTCCCTATGCCAAAAAGTGAATCTGCAATAATGATAGAGCAACTGTGTTTAAATTTGCAGTCTAGTGATCTCACCTGTAGATATTATTTTCTTAGCATAAGGGAGTAAATTTTTAAAGACAAGAAAGCATCATTACTTTGAATAACTTTGATTTAGTTACAGTCCGATTCTTATGTTTTAATGCTGGGTTTCTTGCACATAAAATATAAATGAAAGCAGCTATTAAGATTCCGCCTTTTTAATGCATCATTACGTGTTGCTATTTTTAAATAATCATCCCTTAATGCATCACATGCTTCATTTTCATTAAATAAACATTTCAAATGTGTAAAAGTCATATTCATTAATGTTTTTTTAAATATAAGCTAATGCACATGGCTCTCTATGAATAAATTATATTTTACCTCCTGTTTCATATAAAGAATTAGTTATATTAAAATGATGGGGGGGGTTCTCAATCATTTATTTCTTCTTCTCTTTTAATCTTCCATTTATGTTAAAGTGATTCATATGCACTTAGTATTGTCCCATTCTCTCTGTTTCCTCTTGGCTCTAAGGCTCCAGCTCCAAAGAGCTGAGAAGCTTAAACCATACAAACTTTTTCACCACTCACTGCACTGCATATTCCATGTATAACCTTGTCTAGTATCCATCCTCTGTACTTTTCTTTCTTTATGATACCAGAACCCATTAAACCCAGGCTTCCTGTCAGAAACCTTGAAGTTTCTGTAGGATGTGCCCATTGATAGCATGCTACCCTTGGGTCTGTGCCAGATGACAGTGTAGCTGCTGGAAAGGCAATGGGGGTTGTATGAAACCCCTCCAAAATAACCTTTACATAGCTGTTCTCAGCCATGTTGTTAGACACCCATTTATTCTCATTGTGCACAGCCCCTTTTACTGGCTTGGTGTCCATTTCTATCCCATGAATCCTCCCCCAAGAACATCACCTTTCAACATTTATTTCCATTGTCTACGTTGCTGAAATTCTTGGAAATACTGTCCTTCTTCCAATTTTTTTTCTTTTTCTCAGTCAGCCTCTCTTATGTACAACTAGTGGCTTGCAAATTACTACGTGAGCCTCCTCAAATCCCACATTACTATCCAGAAAAGAGTGTTCTTTTCTGTTTGGCCTGTGACCCCCAATTCTATTGGAAATATAACAATCAAATACTGCTTTCTACATTTCATAGTTTTTCTGTCATCCCATATGAAATCAATCCATCCAATAGCATTCAACATTAGAATGATTTACTCTGTATTGCTTATGTTGTATGTACAAAGTCTTTTATCAGCTTCTCTTCTGTTAAAAAGTTCTATTAAAGACACAGAAAGACAGAACATTATACTAAGAATACACAGGATTTGCTAATCAGCAAATTCATTGTGGAAAAGCATACTTTTTATCAAGCTGAAGGTGTGTCTAACAAGAAATAGCTCTCTTACTTTATTCTGTTGGATTTGTAGGGTTGTATTTGCATCTATGATCTTTAAAAAAAGCTTATTTTTGGAGACAACAGCAGTCTGTGATGCTTAAAAGCCAGATTCTGATGCCCTGCTACCCTTGATCTTTCAACAAGCTTTGTTTCAGGCTCCGTAGAAATGAAATAATGGAATCATAGAATGGTTTGATTTGGAAGGAATCTTAAAGATCATCTAGTTCCAAACCCCTGCCATGGGGGACAGTCATCTCAGAAATCAGCCATTTCAAACTGCTTGAGATCTGCTGGGAAGAACAGCTGCATGAGAACTAAGTGCTGTTCTACAACTATTTTTTCAGCCATCATCTTGCTAACATAAGTCTGTCATAACTATCCATCCTCAGCAAATGGAATCAGTTTAACTGCTTTTCACACCCATATCTTCTTCAGAGGCAGCACATCCAACCTAACATGCACAGAAGTAAGCTCCAGCCTGTGTTTTATTTGAATTCTAAATGAATTAATTCTAATTAAATGAAAGTTTATCAATCCAAGTGCAGAAAATAAGTAACAGGTATATCCATCATACAACACAACCAGTGTAAATGCTACTCCTGGACTACATAGATGTAAGCATATGGTAACAAAGTATATATACAAAGCAGGTATGTTTTTTTACTAAAATTAAAATAATACTTAAAAGAATAATTTGGCAAGTATAGAAACATCTTTTGGAAATCCCTGTGTTGTGAATTGCAAATGGATGTAGTTTGTTTTTACTTTTTTCTTCCACGTATTACTAACTTCTTGACAGGAAGAAGTTTCCCCAGCCTGCACAGGTACATCAGTTGCTGCCATCAGCAAATGGTAGTTTTTCAGACAAGGAACAGATTAGAATGTCTGGGTTTCTAAAATGGAGAATATGGTGTATTTGGTGAGTGTGGAATTGAATTTCTACTGGGACTGGATTGTTATCAGATAATCACTGGTCTTCAACTTCTAAATACTTTAAATGTCTCAAAAGAGAGTCTTTGCAAATTACCACACATGAGGAAGGAGTAACAATGGTGCCTGGTGTTGCTGCAGAGATTGCTTCTTAATGGATTTTTTTTTTAATTCTGGGTCCTACTTTTTGGTGGTGTTGCCTTTGCTGAAAGAAAATGCCAACAAGTCATCACCATATGCCAGAGGCAAAAGAAAGCGATCAAATCTTAATAAAATACTGACATGAAGACGCAGCCCACTGTTTGAACTTGATTTTTGAGCACAAGATGTCAGAATTATTGGTTAATATCTTCTATAAAAGGGATTTTTAAATACGAGTTAATAAAAAAGCTTAGTCCTTCACATTCAGGTTGACCGTATGTAAATGACTTTTTATGTTACTCTGTAGTGGACATAAGATAAATAACTCTTATTTTTACTTTCTCCCTGTCTCTGAACAGACTGGTAGGCTGGATTTTGCTCCATCTAAGTGTTAAACTTTGGATATGGTTTGTAGTTTTATATTTTTGTATATGTATGAATTTTTCCTCTAGGATGTTACAGCCTCACTGCAGCCAAGGATTTTAGTTATAAATTGATCCTTGTGACTTCTACACACAAACCTTTCATCTTTTCTCTGACAATTTCACAAAGCATTCCTGTTGTCTCATCAGAGTAAATTTCCATAATAATTTTCTGGCCAATGAGCTATTCTTATCAAATGTCTTTCACAAAGAATCACAGAATTCTGTGATTGAATGGCTGACATGGGAAGGGGCCTGTGTTGATTGTCCATTGCAAGCTCCCACTCAAACAGGGTCATCTACACCAGATTGCCCAGGGTTGTATACAATCAGCGTTCAAATATCTTCAAAGTCCTTGTTCAAGAATATTTAATAGGTGCTCATAGTACCTTTATGGGCAATGGGTGAAAAGGTCTCATTTATATATGGCACTAGGACAGGTTTTCCTAGAAAAGTTTAAACAAATAAAGCAATGTGTTTGTGGTCTATTAGAGATTCAGTAAGACAAAAAGATGCTTGATTTTTATTTACTTGAAAAGATAATTTTTTGCAACTATTGTGGCTGGTCAAATAGTGAAGAAATACTGATTAAAATGTAAACAGATTAAAGGAAAGATCTCTAATGAAAAAAGGTTACAAGTGTTCTGATTTATTTTTTTCTTAACATAGTATGCTTTTCATCAGGCTTTTGGGAAGCTTAATTACTAAGTAAAAAAAAAATGAATATGCTTAACAATGGATTTAATCAGAGACTGAATTTTGGCTACTTCTGATTAATTACGCAATCTGATATATATGTGTATTTTCATGTACTCTTTTCCCAGTACACCTATTCAAAGTACCATGACATCCTAAAATAATAACAACATAATTCTGTGATCACATCTGCCAGGGACTTAAAAACCCAGTTGTAGTCTGAATTTCACAGATTTCTTGCAAGGAATTTGCTAGAGCATTAGGTAACAAAGCAATGGGCCATGAAGGGGACTAGGAAAGCTTCAGTTCATAAGTTGTCCATTGAAGAAACAGAGAATGCATTTTTCAGGGTTGAGGGTGGTTTGGAGTATAAAAACTTTCTTGCTTAGAAAGTAAACATGATGAGAATGTTTTCTATAGCCATAGATATGGGATTAGGTTGGTATATTTTTTGATATGCCAATAGCAACCTTAGGAAAAAGGAATTGCAGCACACAGGGGTTTATAGCTCGTGCATGAAAGGAAAACACTTGTGTTCACTCAGTGTGTAGACATTACCAGTCAATCACTTCTTTTGAATTCCCTCTAAGTTCTCTGTACAATGATTTCAAGGACAGCAGATATTACTCTGAGTAGACCATTAATGATACTTTTTGGTTTAATTTTTGGTTTGGTTTTGTTTCGGTTCTGGACTGAACCCTAGAATTGTACAATCTTCTTTTTCGTCTTCAAATTACTTCCATTGTGCATATGAGATTCTTGAAACTCGTAATTTTTTTCCAGTTCTGGGGACAGACAAACACTTACCTAAATCTCTCTGAAATTAGTGCAGCAACTCTCAATGGAAGAGTGACTGGGAATTAGATTAGGAGATTACAAGCCCTGAGGCTCTAAAATTATTTGCTTTCTAATTTTTACTAGGCTTTGAGTCACTTCTCTATATTCTAATTTTTCCATGAAGTGAATACTTATTCCATTAACCATTAAAACAAATACACTTCCTCCTATCAAGGCACTGGTTATAACAAATGAGCTATGACTAGCTCTTATGGTTATTTTTCTTTACATAATTGTAATTACTTATCTTTGTTTCTGACTCCACTCAAAACACTTACAGAATACTCTTTAGGGAAATGTTTCAAACTCTGAAGAAACAAATTTTCCCTGGTCATAGAAACATTTTGAAATGACTCTGTTCTGAAAGCTGCTGTATTTGCACAAAAATAGGGAAAATTCTGCATGGAACATCTATGGTGTAGAATTCATTTCTTCTCACTATTAGGAGCATCTTTGCAAAGATCTGTGTAGCTTTCCTGCTGTTATCCCTCTTGAGCTCTTCCTGTGCCTATTGATTACTGCCTCTGATTAGCACACTGCTTCTCATGCTCCTGAGCAAGTGTAATCTTAATTTTTATTTCTTCAGCTAGGTGTTTCTCAGAAATGTTTCTGTTGCCTTGTTATAGTTTGTTGGAGGTTTTAAAAGTTAATTGACTAGATTTGATGCTTTTGCCTTCCCACTTTTTAAAGATTCAATATTGATGTTGAGAGAAGATTCAAATCGCAAACTACAGAAGTTTTCAAGGAGCTGTGTTTAGAACTGATATGTCCTGAATGTTCTCAGTAATTCACTCTGGTTAAGGTTGACTGCAATGCCCAGTTATGATGATCTATTTCTGGTTTATGTTTTAACATTGTCTCTGTATTTTTAAACAGTCTTTCAAGCTTTTCAGTGTTAAAGAAATCAAATATGAATACATATACTAAACATGAAATTTTAAAGAATTTAGGATTCGTGATCAGCACCAGTCTCTGAAATTGAGAAAATGGGAAATACATGGAAATCTCTCAACAGTCATTCCCACTCAGTTTTCCATAGTCAATAATCTGCTAGTGTGCCTCTACAGACCTCCAAGGAAAATGGCCAGAGCACCAAGCCTGATGGAGTACAAGAAGTTTGAACAATATTCTCAGGTACATGGTGTAATCCATGTTGTGTCCTGCATGGACCCAGGAGTTGGACTCGATGATCCTGATGGGTCCCTTCCAACTCAGCATAGCCCATGACTATATGATTCCAAGTCCAGACTATAAATCTGCATAAAATATTCATTGCTCAGCATCACAGGACTCTATAACATTTTCAGTTGCAAAAGGGAATAAACTAGAGCTTCACCCTTGTGCAGATTTGTTGAATTGATTTTTATTTCCACAGATCCCTAGTGGCCCCTGTCATGAATCTGCAACACTTAATTTGACTGCAGAAATCAGCCAGCTGTATCAAATGTCTGCTCTGGGTCAATTTTAAATGGAGACTGAATATTCAGCAAGCAGTGAAATCCAGTATGATAGAAATACTATCATCTCTGTATATAAACATGGTCTGTCTGAGGTAACTAAGTAGTAGATGCCTGTTCTATATTTACAGCACTCATTCTTTGAGACAAATCTTCAAATTTAATTTAGTTGTATTAATTTCATTATATTTTTAGTCTTTTTACTACAAAGGGATGCATATGAAAAAGAAATCTAAACATGTTAATGAGCTTGGTTATTCAGTTAATACTTCCATTAGTGACCAATTTTGAAAGATGGCATTAAATTTACAAAGACCAGAGAAAGACATTTACATTCCTTTTTTATTTTTATACTTTAAAGGGAATATTTGCTTGTAAACACAGATGTACCGATCAGGAAAAGGGATGTTTATTGATTATTTGAATTTTTGATTTTTTTACTATTTGTTTAGGAAAACCATCTCACTTTACCTTGTTCTGTTTTTTCACCTGTAAGTAGAGCATCTTCCAACTGACTTTATTTAAAAGTTAGGTAGCTAATCTGAGTTCTTCATTTAGTTAAAGCTTAAGCTGTACATCTAGCCTAACTAAAAAGAAAGTTAGATTGCTTAAGGACCAAATTCATACTGTAATGGAATAAAAGTCAAATCTTTTCAATATGCATGTGTCTCTTCATCAAAAATAGAAGTAGTCTGAATGGCTTACCTTAGTACTTAACTTTTATGTGGCTAAAATTAGGAAAAAGAAACCCACTCTAAGATTCTGCCCATCATCTGGGATCTTGGATGATATCCCTGACTATTTTACAATTTAAATTCTTCCCCCTCTCTCTCAATTTTGGTACAATTTTCCCTGCTTTGTAGGGCTCCATCTTCTTAGTCTCTCTGTTATTTTTCATGCAACTGAAGGACAAGACTGCAAGCTTTTGTTATTAACCATTAAACAAATCCAATAACATCTCAAATAATAGTTTATTTCTCAAAATATAAGTTTGCCTTATTTTTGTAATTGAAAGCTCTAAAATGTTTCTCCAGAAAATGTTCACTAGCATAACCTGGTTGATGGTTTCAAATAAACTTGCTTCAGAGGGCATGTTTTGCTCACACTGATAGTTATGAAGTAAGTTATCTGTTGATTCCTTTAGTTGCTAAAAAAGAACATTTAGTTATAATGAGGTAAAGGAATTATGTATATTAAAATTTATCATATACTGTATCATATGAGTAATGCTTCATTTGAGAGTGACTGATTTTATTATGCTGTGATGAATAACACTGGTCTATTTTAGCTACCTAATTCTACTCTTAGCTATATGTGGTTAAGTCATTCACCTTATATATTATTTTCTGTTTGGTTTTTTTTTTAATTATGAATTCTTTATTTTGCTTTATTTCTTTCATAAACATGCAAAATGTCTTTAGAGTGAGATTTGATGAAAATTAGGAATGATGGTAAAGATCCTTTTTCCTTTCTAACTTTCACTAAGGTAAAGAAATTCTAAAAAGCTATAGATGGAGAAAGAGGAAAGACTGAAAAACAGTAAGTATTTTCCCTATTACGCAGACCCACCTTGGTAAGAAGTGCTTTGGAAAAAGCTGGTAAAAGTTACATAAATCTTTGCTTGCAAATGTGACTTTGGGAGCCATCTCTGTCAAGACAGGCAGGTACTCTGTTACATCCAGCTGTCTCTTTCCCTGTGTTTATTTGGCGCTGCTCACACTGAAACTGGACAGTACAATGTTGCTTGTGTTTTCTTTGAAATCCCCATGTACATGGCCTTTTCATGCTACTTACAGGGACTGCTTGACCTGATGAGAGCATTTATCTGCAAGAGAAGGCAGCCAGCTTTCTGGTAAGGCTGCTAACAGAAGGAATTGATTTCATAATCAGAGCTAAATGGCACCTCTCTGGCAACAGGCACGTTGAGTCACATCTGCTGTGCACGTACCTCTAGGCTGTTCTCTTGGAAACTCTCCTGCATGGGATCTGCCTGCATTTCAAAACCCAGGAACAAAATGGCCTTTTTGAACAGTTCATTTCAACCAGGTTTTCCAGCTACTGAATATTTGCAGCACCTATTGTGCCACTTATTTTTTATGGTTTCCAGTTATCCTTATATATTATAAGCTATCCTTATAATATATAAGGTCTTAAGGTTAGTGTCTTTACTATATCCCCATGGCTGAATGGGATGTCATAAACCACAATAAACTCCACAATGTAAGTAAATTGACACAAGAAATCACTTGCTTCCTGTACAGCTTTGTGATTAACTGGAGAAATTAACTGATTTCCCCAAACTTTTTGAAACAATATTCCGTGACCAAGATACCACTTGTACAAGGTAAGGCAATAGCTGCTTTCAAAATGTAATGGGCACAGGCACACAAAAAAGGAGGAAATTAGCCAACCAACAAGATTGAAACAGCAATTAGCTAAGGAGAATCCTATGAGCTGACCTGAACTGGCAAATCAATTTTCGCATGTGTCTCCTACATGAAAAGTAAAAAAGTCACAAAATTTTGTCACTTAACATGATTCCTCCTCTAGACAGGAGATAATTAATCATCCTCTTGCCCTTTATTAGGTGGATGGAGCTGTGATTGAAATTAAATACTCATTAGAGTAATCAGATCTCAAAAAACACTTGACTTAACAAATTATGTGGATCAGTACATAGCTTTACCTTTCAGTAACAAAATGACAGGTAGTATAAGAAATTGCAGAGTAATTAGCACCTGTATTTTCCTTCCTTCACTCAGTAATTCCACTTTTTGTCTTTTCTCTGTTTTCTTCATATAATGAAGCTTCTCTGCTCTTCCTAAAGAAATCTGTCAAATTGTTCCATATTCAGCTTTTGAGAAAAAATTCAAATTATTTTTCCCAGGGGTACAAACAGTGACACCAAAGGAAAAGAATAAAAAAAAACCCCAAAACCCAAAAGATGCAGCCCTCCAGAATTTTTAGCAATGAATAATAAAAAGTGACTTCATTTATTAAAAGGTAGATTCCAAGTGGGGCGGGAAGTTATTTGGTGGTTTAAAAACGGCAGTGCAGAATTTCCTGTTATTTATGTATTATTTCCTCTCTTCTTCAAATGTAATATTAGTTAAATGATAGCTTGTTTTTTCATTATGTTCAGGAAATATGAGTCAACATTTCTGCAATGTTCTTGTAAATGAAAGTAACTATACTTCTAGAAATTATAATGTTCAATATTAATCCCTGTAGATAGCATTTCACTTGGAAAAGTAAACAAAAATGTAAATGGAAAATACTTTCAGCTGATTAGACAAAATACGAAACCAAAAGTATTTCAGAGTGCAGTGCTATGATTGCTTCAACTGAACATTGGGAATAATGAAAAATAATTTTCTGTGAAAGAAACCAAGAGCTCATATTGATGTTAAGCACAGCACAAACCCTAGAATTTGATTCAATTTTTTTTTGTTGAGATCATTAATTTGTTGACAATAATTTTACCTTTGCAATAGTGTTCAGACATCAAGAGATGGGAAAAAATCTATGCTCTTTATTTCTCCTCTGACTCTGATAAGCTCAAAGCAGGTCCAGTTAAAGTAAGTTGCTCTGTGTTCTGTTCGGCTGAGTCTGGTCCGAACATCTTCAAGCCAATTGTGAGCTTATCCAAGGACAGAGAACCTACAGCCTCACTGTGGATAGCCTCATGGTGTCTCAGACCTCTTCAAAACTTTTTGAAAATATTTTATTAACAGCTATTTCAGATTACTTTGGAAGCGTTTATTACATACAGAATCATTATGAACCATATCCAGTGCTATAGAGGAATTTTCAGAGATCAGAGTGGAAATTTTGTTCATTGCAATTTTTAAGATACCACCATGTCATGAATAGCAAAGAGATAATTGTGTTACAAGTATCCTAAATGAGAAAGCATGTTTCCGAAAAGAATGGACTGAGCTAAACCTATTTGAGTAAAGAGTCATCATGAACTTGAACTTTATGGATCTTAATATAAAATCACTCTGGTGTGAATTTTCAATGAGTTTATGCTGCCCTCCCAGGATTAATTAAAATCAATCCCATTGTATACATAAACATATTTCTGTAAAATTACCAATGACCAGGACCCTATTAGGCATTATAAAAGGGAAAATCTTTCTTTGCATAACCCATATATGATTTTGTGAAGCAAAACTGAGACCTTTCAGAAAGAAACAAGAACTCAGAGAGTGGAATAAAAGAATTGGGTAGGGACTACTGAATTAAATTAAACTTCTGAAAACTTTCTGGAGATATAAAAATTATCTTCCAGTCATTAGTGATGCTGTATACCTCCAAATCAAGGCAATATTTGGAGACAAAAAAATTTCTTTCTAGTTTTCTCCTCAGTGTCTTTTTCCTCAAAAAAAGGCACATAAATTCTACTCAGACAGACAGTGCTGCTTAATCTAGAGCAAATTTCTGAGGGAAAGAGGGCAAATATTAAGTTTATCTTTTTGAGAGGCAGGAAAGAGATTGAAAATTACAGACCAGTTGTCATGAATTCATGCAATAATAGAAAAATGAAAGGATATATTTTTGTAAACACCCCAAAAATAGAGAGGGAATGAGTAACAACTAATATAAATTTGTCAAGAACATATCATACCCTCTGAATTTCCTTCTCTGTTGACAGGAAGTTCTGAGTATGCAGAATAGTCAATACTGCATATCTTCACCTCACCACAGTCTTGTTTTGTGTGACATTTTCATAAACAAAATGGAGAAGATCTTCATGAAATTGCTATGAGGCAGATACATGGTTAGGAAACCATGCTTAGTAGTTATTAATCGTTCTTTGTTGTCCAGCATTATGTATTGAGCAGTGCTCTGCAGAGATCTGTCTTGTGCCCGGTTCTTATCAATGTTCTCATTAGGGACTTGAGTCATTGAGTAGCTAGTCAATGATTAAATAGTGTAGTGTGCTTATTAAATTTCCAATGACATCAAGCTGTGAGGGTCTGTAAACATATATGAGGACAGACTTTAAAAGATCTTGACAAATTAGGAAAATCATTGAAATAAATTGGATGCAATTCAGTAGCACGAAATGCAGAGCACTAAGTTTAAATGATCAAAAATTTCAAGATAAGTCATAATACATGAAACAGTAATTTTGCAGATTAGAATCTGAGGCAGACTGAGTGGACTTTTTCCTTAACATTAGATATCCAAAACGTCCCAGACATCCATGTCTGACATATTTATTTTATTATCACTTTGTAGACATTGGGAAGAAATAAGTTTTCATGGAACCTTACTTGTTCTAAAAATCTGCGTAAGATACCTTAGAAATATATATATGTCTCCAATGATTATCAAAGAAGCCCAAGACAGAAGTTCAGATGTAGATGGTCCATGCTGTAGAAAGACAAAAACATGATCAGTGTTAGAGAGAGATAATTTTCTCTTAAAGCAAATGAGAAGAATCCTCTTTATCTGAATCAATTATAAAGAATTCAAAGTCATTCACAGAATAGGAAGTCCTATATGCAGATTCACCAGACATAAGGAGGGAGCACCACTGGTTACTACAATTCATTAGCTGCTCTTCATTGCCTAGTCCCCACCAAAATCATACCACCAAAATCTTACTATTCAGGAAAAAATTATTTGAAGAACAGATGTTCAAAACATCATAGGTCAACACAACAAGTCAAACAATGTGCTGCTGGTACTACACATCTGAAGTCTGTCCCAAATTACCAAAGCACTTTATACTTCTCAGTCTAGATCTTATGGCTGGCTGCTAGGAATCACTGTGATTGCTCACGTCCTTGGAGTCATGCAAGTGTCCATCCTGGTTACTTGCTTTGACAAACTTCCTTGAAAGGCCTGTCCAAACACTGTCATAAGAAGGAAGAGTCCAGCTGCTTGAACAGCTGCAGCCCATATTTTATTCAAAATGTGTTCAGTTTGGGTTCTGATACATGGAACTATCACAATTACCCTCACCCAAGACCTGATGGATTATCATAATGAGCAACAGCTAGTGATAGCTGCATGCTAAACACTTAATTCATATTATTCTCAAATATTAACCAGGTGTTCAACAGTCTACTGAAAGATAGTGATGACCTTCCTGGCTAGTGCTGGGATTTTGGGGCCACTTGCCTTGGCTTGTGGACCATGGATTTGTAAACTGACAAACCTAGAAGTGTAACACATGGGAATTGCTGATAAAGCACTGAAAGTCTCTAGCTACACATTACAAGCAACTAGGCTGATTTTGGTTGACTAAAAATGCTTCAGTCTTTTTCTGCTGAGCTTTGTAGGAAGAATGTGACAGCCACTTCTGGCTCCCAACAGGCAGTTATTTTTTTTTAACAAAATGTCAAAAGAATTTTTTTGCAACTTAGAGAATTCTCTGTATAGAGTCCTAGGACTCACAGTATTGTGTAGTACCCAGAAGTCCCAGTTTCCTTGTTTGTTTCTCACAAAAGTTTAAGTCTCGACTGTTTCATCCAGAATAAAACTGGGAATGTGTTACAGCTACAACTGAAATGCCCACATCTTTCCACAATATCAAAGGAGTTAGACAGATAGAATCTGTCAGCAGGAGATTGCATATACTATTTAGCCCCAGCAATAAATTGTTTTTAAAAAGAAAATGCAGACTTAACCAAAATGAACAGTAAAAGCAGCAAAATCGCAGGATTTCTTTCTTTAATCTGTTAGTATTTCGCTTGTGAGGATTTGAGCTTGCACTAAGCAGTCATATGGACCATATAAGTCAAGTCTGATACCTGCTGTCACTGTCTGCGTCAATCAAGTGACAGTGTTATTTCCATCAAATTTATTAGACTTGTGTGTCCCTGGACACTGGCTCTGAGAGCTGAACAGCCAGCAGCCTAAACCAGGAGAAGTTCAGTGACATTTGGATGAGAATGATTCAGAGCCTGTTTCTTGTTGAGGAAGGGGATAGGAACAAATAGGTTTATGCATGCAAGGAGCTCTGTGCTCAAGGTCTGTAAACAATGACAGTCACTATTTCATAAATGTTCTGTGACACTTTTGTTATGAGGTAGAGAGCACAAGGCTGTCCATAAACCGATAGACATAGATGTGGGTAAAAATACATCTCAGGGATGTGACATGACCAGCAATAAGTAGAGGCAAACACCTTGTGCCCTGTCATAGCCAAAGCAGGTCTCAGCCTGTTGTGCCCCCTCAGACCACGGCCAAGTATTGCTCTTGCCCTTCTGCTCAGACTTTTCTTGATGAACTTGTTTTCCTCTCTTAGAGTAACTTTTCACCTGCAAACTCTCACTCTTTCATCGTTTCTTGGAAATAGCTCGTTAAAGCTTCCAAGCATGATAACGTTGTGGAAGCATGGATTTTGCTGACCTCAGTAGGGAATGCTGCAAGAGTTTTGGCAAATGATCTTTGTAAATTATAAAAACCCTTTGAAAATATGTACGTAAACTGCCAGTGGAATGCATTTTGACAGATGTCTTTTCAACTCAAAGAAAATTTTTCGTTTTGATAGCATCAAGCTGTTCTATTCTAAGTTTTTATGCCCACAAGCCCAAATAAAAATCAGAATTGCTTTTACAGAAGGAATAGGGAAAGCATTTTACATAAGAGTTCAATGCCAAAAACTGGATTGGCATGAACATCTGGGCAGCTAATTTCGTGCTTAAATTTGAGGTCACAAAATCTAAAGAAAACACAACACCACTAGAAGAGCATGTCAAATACTTATAGAGGTGAATAAATCTTCATTGTCCCCACCTGAAAATGGTAATTTACTGCATTGTTGTCTGAGGAAAGCTGTCTAGACTATGGAAATTATTATTCTTGTGGAAGAATCTCAGAATTGGTCATAAGTAGGTTCTTAATCTCCCCAGGTTATATCCTGACAGACTGAAAGGATATAAAATCAACACCAGTCTGCTTTGCTGTGTACTTTCCTCTTTGGAAGTATTTGCATGTATGTATGAAGAATAGTGTGCAGAGTTCTTTTGTAGCTGTTCTTTGCACTGAAAAACATGTTTTAAAACTTCTTTTATATCCAACTATTATCCAATGACGTCCATCCTGAGAAGTCTAACTGCCCAGTTTCTATGTGCAACCATTATTTTCTCATGCATCTCCAGGCTTATTCCTCTATCTATGTGGAACTATCTCCTCCATCTCTCTGTGGAACATTATTTCATGCAACCTTAGGTCTCAGTATTATCAGTAAAAGGTACTCTGATTCCTCAGTGAGGATCTTCTGCTGCACCACAACCATTTATTCTAGCATAATATTCTCTACTGTTTTACACAGATGCAGCATAAATATGCCCACAGAAGAAAACCATTACAGCTCAGGCCCTTGATCTCAGATCCTCATTATGCAGTCCACCCTCTAATTTACTTGAGGACTTTCTTGATGTTAATTTGCATAATACTTCATTTTGTTAGCTGAATACACAGTGTATTTCCTATCATGAAACAGAGGCATATACATGAAGCAAGGTTTTCCGTGGAAAGAACCTTATTTAAATAAGAATATTAACTTGGGCAAACCAAAAGCTAAGTTAAAATTAAGTCTTTTTCTCTGGGGGAACAAGTATCTTGCTGGTTAGTGCATACAAACATCCTGCTTTTGTTGGAATTTGGATACATAATAACATGAGACAATTTTTAGTGTCCAACACTTAAACACATGCTCCAGACTTTGAAAATCATCCTCAGCATCAAAATATAGTTTTTCAAGGGTCGTAAAATATTGCTCTTTGACAAAAGAACAAATATTTATTCCAAAATTTAGGAGCCTTAATGGATGTTGTTTAACTGCCCTGCTTCTTATACACCTGGAGGGGTTCTTCCATGACATATTCTTTCATAAAATACGACAAAATTTTCAAAATTTGCTTTCCAAGTCACAAGCTGTAGATGAGACATGAACCACTTATCTTTGTTAATTTAACTGTTAAACTATTACTTTAAGCCTAATTTTTTATCACCAGTTTTCAGAATGACCTTAAATATATAAACCCTGTTATACTGCATGACCATAATGTATTTACAGTGTTCATGTTACCAGTATGGTGGTTGGTAGATTTTTTTATATTTTCAGTCTAAATATGAAAAAACATATTCTTCTCACATTGTAAAAAAGAGATATTGAGATATATTTGCATCTTTTGTAAGAGACATAACGAAAGCTACTATTTTATTACAGCTATTTATATCATAACATAGTTTAATTTATAGAAAATGTGCTATATTTTTCCTAAAATGCGTCCCCTTCCTTGAGACATGTGGCAACTGACTGGCAATAATTTTATACTGAGATTACATAAAATCAGCTGCTATCATAAGCAATAATTCAGCATACAAAATGCTTATTCGAACTTCAAGTTCTGATTTCTCAGTACATTAATTTTACATAGCAATGTGTGGTGTATTCTGGTATGCACTGACAAATTTCTCCACCTTTGTGAGTTGGGACTGAGGAGCTGCAGCAGCAGCCTTGGTAACCCACCCTCCATCCCTGAGGCGCCCATTCTTTTTGACGTACTTGTTGAGAGCTGTCTCTATCTGGGTTCAGTTGTAACATGGACACATTTTTCAATATAAAGATGTAGTCTTTAGACATGGGTTAGCTATTTTACTGAAAAATCCAGCTTATAAACTTCAAATAGCCACATTTCCATATTGTGCTTTCTTTGCTCAAGGTGGACTTTGAAACAAAAAGAGGTCTGAGATATACCAACATTTTGCATAGGATTAAATGTTGTTACAGGAAATAATAAACTGAGTTTTCTCTTAGCTTGTCATTTTGTCTTTTGTCTTTGTCCTATTTTTTTCCTACCTCATTCAGTTAGCAGCCTTTGTACCCTTGTCTCTTTCCACTATGAATTACGTCAGACACCACGTTGTTGCTCACTGAGATCCTGGGCAGAGCTCTCTGAGGGAATGGTGCTCCTGGCTCCAACTGAGAAGGGCAAAAGAAGCTCTGCGTGACAACGCTGCCGTACCCCAAGACAGAAAAAACAACATATAGTCTCCAAAAACCATGAACAGGTCATATGAATGATTTTGCAGGCCTCTTTCCTATTAGCCAGAGGGTCAGATGTGAAGTGACTTTTTCTTTGTTTTATTCCGCACACAACATAGCGGCTCTGTAGACAGCAAGCATTTTCTTCGGCAAGATTTTAAGCAGTGCAGCCAGAAGCTTGTCATCTATCTTTAATACTGCAAGGATATGACATTAATCAATTTCCAGTAAATCTCTGTTTCATGTCTGAGCATGCAGGTTTTACTCTTCCTGGTAGCTGTTCTAATTGCCCTGCTAAATGCAGCAAATCTGTACCTCTGGGATCAGTAACACTTCAACACTCTTTCCACAGCTCTGAAATCAACCAGTGGTTGAACATACTAAATTCAGATGGCCAGATACTCATTTTCTCAGTGTTTTTAGCCTGCCCTTAAGGAAATCAGGTATATGTGAAAATATTGTTTTACTGGCATTCAGCCCCCCTCTTTCCCCAGCAACTATTAAATACATTTTTGGGCATTTTCAGCTATACCTGACAATGCCTAGCTAACTCAAAGCCATTCAATTCCTTTAACTTTTGTGAAAGGGGATGGCTGTAACTCAATTTTATCCCTTCTGTCTGACTTCCTAGGTGCAGAGAAGGAGAGGCCCTAAAGCCAGACAGTAACTCATATAAGACAACCAGTCAAACCCCACCACAGAAAGCTTTGCTCATGCCCTTCTGGCAGCTCACCTATGGACAGAAAACTCAGGAGGGTGAGGGTGGTTTGAGAGAGCCATGGCTAGAAGGGGAAAAGTTCCAGAGAAGGCTGCAGCTTAAAAATGTTGGGTCATAGAGAAAATTGAATGTCCTTGTGAAAAAACAAGGCTAGAGCTTGAACAGGCAGAGAAATTCCAACACTGTAGAGACTTAAGGCTAACACACTCCAATGGAAGACATGGAACACATCTATATGTTGGAGGAAGAAAACATGGACCAGAGGAGGTACCTCACCCCTAGGTTAATTGCTTTATTGGTCCTGCAGCTGACAAAAATATGAACACCTGCTTTTGTTTACTGCAGTGTAAAAGATCTGAAACAACTCCAGGAAGGTACTTTGCAAAATCCAGTAAAAGTGATTTTTATCTTCAGCTATGGAAATTTGTGTCACTTTTTTTTAGAGATCAGAATGTTTCCTAAGCTGAAAAATCAAATGTATTTTCTTTTGCTCTTGTATCAGCCTAGAAGTGAAGGCTGGATTGTTTTCTGTATTCTGTCAGAAAAAGTAACAAATTTAGCTTCTGCAGCTATCTGAGCATATCGCTCCTAAATTAATCTGCACTCATGTTGCTTTTCTTCACTTCTGTTGGCATATTTACCTTTCAGACTGAAAATAAAGCACTCATTAGGCTCTGACCTGTGAAATACCCATTCCAATATACCAAATTTAAAAATTCTCTGGTCATTTGAAAACACAAGTGACATAATAAATTGAAGTGCCAAGCTATTATTTTCCTTTTACTACTTGTTATGTTCCTTTTAATTTCCCTGGTTTCTGCAGTTTTATTTAGTGTATTTATTTACTGTATCAATATTTATGAAAAAACATTATTACTTTCCCTTAATCCAAACTCTTCCCTAATTTCAACCCAGGATTTTCAAATAATTTTTATTTTTCCAGATGCATAGACTGCATTAAGAAAAATCATCACAATTCAAATTAAATTAAATTGTATTCAGAGATAATGTTAGTCTATCCTTTGTCCTCTTATAAATGGAAGAACACAAATACAACAGTTTAGGACATTGTCACATATGCTGCAAAGTTCATGACTTACAAGAAGATATAAAAATAATTGTTCTTCACAAGCTGATTTTCCAAGTTATTCTAAGTTGTCTTCCATTTTCCTGCTTGCTACCAATGGCTGTAATTTAGTGACATAATGTTATCCAGGTTACCTCTACAAGAAAGCTTTCTGTGCTGTGAGAAATCAATTTGAATCCAGCAGTAGGAAGTACAAGATTGGGAAATCCAAAATTTACCCTGATCCTCTTCCAGGGCTGTGCAAAGACCCAGGGCATCACTGAGGAGCCATTGTTCTTAGAGTCCAAAAAGAAAATAAAAAAGGGGTAAAAAAACCCATATAATTTATTCTTTAGGCTCAGTCTTTGTGTAAATTGCTGCAACCTTCTTAAATTTGGTTTCTAGTTGTTGCCCTTGTCTGTGTCCATGTTTGAGGCCTAGCTGCTCTCTGTGGGCAGGTGAGCCACAGCTTGGGCAAGCAGTGGCCTCACCCGTGGCCACTGTCCTGAAGACCCCAAAAACAAGGAGAAAAGTTGGGAAAAGGGGTCCTTTGAGATCCCCGAGGAGGGGACGAGAAAGGAGGTGAAACGCAGTCTGTGCCAGCCAGGGTCTCCATCCCTGGGAATGGTGCCAGAGGATGGCAGGAGAAGAGCACAGCACTTGTCCAAGGGGTTCCTCCAGGAGATCTGTTCCCTGGGCTGTGAGGCCAAGGCCCATCCAGGAAGCAGGCCAGAGGCAGGCTTGGAGACCTGACAGCTTTCTGCTAGGCTGGAATCTTGAAATTTGCTGAGAGTACTGTTTGTCTCATCAGCAAGGCCATTAATTAAAAACATTGGTGGGTGTTTGCTCCTGAGGGATTCTTTCAGTAACCAGCTGTCAGCTGTTTCTGTGCTGCTGATCAGCACCCTGGAGACCAGCTAACTTTCCACCCACTTTGCTGCCCATGTCTTCAGCCCATGTATCACCAGTCTGGATATAGGAACACTGTGGGTGAGGCCTGGCTAAAGTCACAGTGAGCAGCTTTCAATGCCACCTCCACCAACACAGCCCTGTCAGTACTGAGGTCAATCTCTTTGTGACAGAAACTGCCACAAGATTACAAAGCAGCTTAATTATTTATTTGATCTGACCAGCACTTACTGGGAGTTGGGTCAGGGCTTTAGCTAAGCAAATGCTTGTCTTGTGTAACCTCTACTGTAAACTTCTTTTTCTTGTGACATAGTGATGGTTTTTCTTCACACCAGTCACCTCCCTTACAGCAAATGGTTGTATTATGCACTTAATATGCTGCACAAACAATAACAAAGTTGCCTTCTCCAGGTTTTTCAGGTCATCAGTTTTCAGTTATTGTCAGTAATTTGCTGAAGTTATTGTCCTGAAAACTCTTTCTATGAACCAGTTACGACATTCACTGACTTCTCTTTCTTGTCTAAAATGCAGAAAAACAATGTTATGACTGTATTTTCATACACAGTTCATTATCTCTACAGATATTAATTTTATTTCATTTATAGTTTCTTCTTCCCTGGTTAATTAACCTCGGGATAGGATATGATTTCTACTTCCTCATTTCATGACTGAAAATATCAAGGAAAAAAAAGCTGAAGGAACACTTTACTTGCATGTGTTTTCACATGAAAATGTCAGAGAACAGTCTTGTGCAAGAAACTTTCTGTCTGAGCTTCCGCAACTCAAGTGATAATACTGATATTCATAATAGAGTAATGTTACAAATGATGTAGTCATGACAGAGTTCTGGGTTTGCACGTTTCTAATTCAAATAAACACATTATAATACTGTAATCTTATTAATTGGTCTAAACAAGTTGAAGTACTCTCCATATTCTGCAACCATTTAAAAATTTTTACACTTCTGTTTCAAATGAACCAATTTCAGTTGCTTTCCTTTGCCCTCCCTTGCCTTTCCATCCCTTCCTTTCTCCAGGAAGTTGATTTTGTCTATCTGCTGGCAGATCCTTGTGATGTGTGCACAGCATGCAGCTTCATCACAAGTTCTAATGAAGTCTAAAGGATGGAACAGCCATGAGAGCTACCTGCTGGGATCACCCAAAGGACTAACATGAAGTTTTGAACCAGAAAAGACCTCTTTTGTCAATTATATTTTTATGTCCCTGCAGTCATATGAAACACGGGGAATCTCAGAAGACTCAAAACTGCAGAAATGGAGTTAAGAAAGCAATTTTTGAACACTTAATTGCGTAGATGATGATAGAAGGGTTTGCATTGTGAAAGAAAGAAATGCTTAAAACATTTTTATCATGTTACTTTTCTTTTCTGATTCTTCTCATGTGGGTAAAGGCTAACTTTTTGTTTTAAATAAATAAGTAAATTAAAGCTAAACATTTTGACCTGAGGTCACAGAGGCTGTCTGGTCAGACATCTTTTCAGCTTACCTTCAGGTTCAAGCATTTTGGCCTGGAGGCCAAAATATGAGTCTGATTAAGAAATTCTGTTTGGCAATCCTTTCTTTCATAGTTAGATTGAAAAATAAATTAAATTTATTACCTTTGTTATTTTCTCATTTACTCAGAAGTGCCTCAATCACTATTCTAAGATTATCTCCAATCACTTTTCAAGCACTAGCTGCACAATAAATATTGATCTTTTTTGTTGAAAATTTTGATGTTCTACTGACTACTAAAATCCAAATCTGATTTTAATAGCACTTTCATGAAGCTTTCAAATAGTTAATATGAAATAAGACTAAATTAATGTTATTTTCTCTTTAATACTCAGTAAAATGTGAATCCTAACCTAAGATTGTTCCAGTTTTCTTTCTATAATATATATTTGTATTCATATAATAAACCTTGTTTAAATATAAGGTTCTAGCCACAGTTTTAAAGACTATGGAGCTAAAAACTTGCAAGAAAGTAAATTATAAGATTAGAGAGCTGGGAATTTTGGTGTCATTTTAGCAGTCCTGGAGACTGAGAGTAGGTGGGTTGAGTACCATTTCAACTTTCTCTGATTATGCAGAGATGATTTGCTGGTACTGCAGATACTTCTTTCTCTTTAGTAACCATATTTTCTTAAGCAGTTTCTAAATTCACCTTCAGTTAATGAAAATACATTCATTGTGTTACATCTTATAAAACTTACACTGGACTCTCTGCTGTACCTAGTTCTCTGAGTTATTAAAAAATAAGGGAAAATAGTAATATTTTTAGGTTAATTTTTAAATGAAAATAAAGACCCAAACAACAAAACCACAAAAAGATACTTCAAAATAACCAAAAGGTTCAAAATAAGCCATTTTTATTGAAAAAAGTGTTTGCACAACATGACCTCTTACATCCAGAAGGAAATTTGCCAACTTAAATAGCTCCAAATCAGGATTCAACAAGCAGATTGTGTTCACTGCTAGCAGCCTGAGCCCAGTCTTTTAAAATCAGCTTATGCTATTTGATTATATAGGGTAGCACATTTGCATTAAAGTGCTATTTGTATGATTATACTATTTCCATGAATTTACTTTATCATATTTTTATTGCTTCTGTATAAAATTATACAGTTAACTCATTACTAATTCTTTCCTGCATTATTGTGACTCATAACAGCAATGTGAATCAGCAGCTCTGACTATGTCTATGAAGGGCATTCATCCAGTCCTAATACCCACACCCCAGGTTGTATAAATAAGTAAAACTAGAGCTGGATTAACCTTGGACTACTTCCCAGAGATTGTTATGTTTCCCTCATCTTTCCTTTCTTTGCAGCTAGGAGAAATCTATATCAAAATGTCACCCATGGAAAACTGTCACTATGAAACCTTGAGCTGGGTTCCAAACAGTTCCTACATTTAGTTATTTGACAACTGTCATGCTAAGTAAAACTTATGGCCCTCTTAATCAACATTTTTTAACAGAGAGATATTCTAGATGTTTTACAAGAATAATCAGCCCCCATATATTAAGTTTCATCATGTTATTTATTATTAGTGAGATATTGGTTTGAGCCCTGAAGCATGTTTTAATATCTCTTCCAGAATATATTTTTAGCAATAACATTTTTAACTCTGGAATTTTTGCTCTCTGTGTAAATGTACGATTTCTTTTTACCTCTCACTGTTATTTTTTTTCCTTCAGTGCTTCCTTGGGCAATAAGTCATGCAGACCAATTACTGGTATCTTGAGAAAGTATTCACTGTTACTGGTTTTGAATATGCTACCTGTTAATTTCATGGTGTAATTATCAGGGGGTGTTTTTGTTATGGTTCAGGATGAGCAGTAATTCCCAAGAGAAACTTTTTATAGCATACAGTATCTTATACTTTTACACAAATATTTTAAGCTAATTAATATAGTCCTCAAGTACTACTTAAATTAAAATTGTTTGAACCTTTCCCTCTCGTTTTCAGTTGACTGAACTGAGTTGGAGACAAAAGTTACAAAATAACTGGTAGGTTTATTCTGTACAGACATGTTGCTGCAAGATTTTCAAGTGCTGGAAAGCCAGATAAAATTCAGAGACTCTTTTAATAAAAAATCCCAAATCAGTGGATCTCTAGTCAAACACTAGGCTTGATCCAGACCATTATAAGAGTAAACAAAGCATTTTTATTTCACAAAGTTTTGCAGAGACCGGAACAGGTCCCCTGCCAAAGTTGCCCATTACTAATTTGCAGCAGCATGATCACAGGCAAACCCTGTTACTACTTATTTTTTCTTGACTTTCTAAAGGATTCACATTTTTCACAACCAAAGATAAGAGTCCTGCATGCCCTTGCCAACTAGAGCACTTAGAGATTAGATCATTTTGTGAACTAAAGACCCTTTTGTTCCCTGTTCTGGCTGAATGATGAGTTGTTTATCCTATTTTTTATGACGACATTTAAAAATACACCTGTAGTACAATCTATGTCCCTAAGGAGCATTTTAAGAAGTTTGTGGGTAGAAAGTACCATATGTGCAACCCACTGCAGTGAGTTAAGATTCTTATTGAAGATTCAGTTGGGTCTTTTGAACTGAAAAAATATTTGTGGGGTTTGTTCTGAAACTTACTAAATTGCTTTCATTATATTTCTGCAGCTAAAACAGATGTCTTTTGATATTGTGCTATTCATCTTTTATTAATCATCTACTTAGACATATGAACAGACCATTTGAAAACTATAAGCATTAGCAAGCTGAACTCTTCTGTATTGGATATACTCAAAATTTTCCTCTTAACTAAAATGTCCCTCATTAAAGGAAAATATTTAGGTATTGAGACAATATCCGCTGTATTCATAAGCCTATAGTTGAACTTAATCATGAACTGATTTTTCTAATGGAAATCTACGTGTGTGTTGCTTGCATATATTGATGTTGCAAACTTGTCTTTCATGGAGAAATTAATTGACTGCTCTAACTAGCAGCAAAATTTCTATCATATATATAACATTTTATATATATAGCAAATTAGACTTCAACCTGGGTTTTTTTCACCTTAGGTGCATTCTTGGACACTGGATTAGATATGCTACATCAATAAATCATCTCTACAACATGCAGACTTTGTAGAATATTTTGGGAGACTTGTAGCACAATTTAACAGGCTCAATAATCACTTGAATTCATGGTGCTTTCACTTCATTGAAATAGATGAAGATAATCAATAAAACTACTGAAATGCCCCAGTATTTACTGGGGGGGAAAGGAGGGATGGAAAGAGAGAAAACAATCTCTGCTATGGCTCCAGCCCAGTAAAAAGAAAATCATATTACTGAAAATTGTCTCCATACAACAAAAATGAGAAAAAACCCACCACCCTTCACAATAGGAGTAGTGTCCCTTTGTACTCGGTTTCGCTGTTAAATAGGGATTAAATTTCTGCATAGGAGCTCATGAGATGTTGTTTTAGATTTGTGACCAAACCAATGTTGATATTGTGGGGCTGTTTGAGCTGTTGCCATGCAGTGCTTGCACAGTGCCAAGGTCTTTTCTGTTTCTCACTCTGTTCCATCAGTGAGCAGGCTGGACTGCACAAGACTGGGAGGGAACATGAGTGGGACAGCTGCCTCAGCTTGACACAAGGAATATCCCATATTACATGACACTGCACTCAGCAACAGAAGGTGAGGGAAGAAGTTGGAAGGGAACGTGGAATTTTGAAGTTATGCTGCCTGTCTTCCCAAGTCACCATTATTCATGGGGCCCTGCTTTTCTGGATGTGGCTGAACACCTGTCTGCCAATGGGAAACAGCGAATTTGGCTTGTTTTGCTTTGTTAGTGTGTGTGGCTCTTGCTTTGCCTACTAAACTGCCTTTATCTGAACTCAAGAGTTATCTCACTTTCACCCTTCCAGTTCTCTCCCAGGTCCCACTGGAGGAGAACGAGTGTGCAGTTGGGTGGGACTGACCTGGCTCAACACACAACTCTCTTGGGAACAGCACCTTAGGAAATGCTGCAGTATATATTCAGTACAGAAAGTATTAGGTCAACAATTGCTTTTTAGATTGTCATATCTGATTCTTTAACCACTGCTCCCTGAACACAAACAACTCTCTTTTTCTGAAATGTCTTCTTCAAAGATAATAAAAATATACTTTGATATGGAAGAAGAGGTACAAAGCCAGTGAACTAGGCGATACCTTTAAATCATGTGAGTCTGCTCAAGCCCCCAGGTAAGTTGTGTATGAGAGAAAATTAGGGGTGCATACTATTTTTGCAAATAAGAGAGATTTAAGTGGGTGTGTTGATTCACACATTGTTAGGCACAGAAAATTATTTTTAGTTAAATAAAAAAAATTTAATTCTTTCTTCTTGCTTGCTTACTTGAGCCATTTTCCCACACCAATGATTATCATTACAAAACGTCAACATCAGTTGTAAGCCTTAGCAAAAAACTGGGAGACAAACCCCACTAAATTAACTTCTCTTTTAACTTTCAAAAGTTGGGTTTCCAAGGAAGAAAAAACCCAAATATTTCATATAATTGGAAGAAAATAAAAGAGCATGCCCATACAGAGTTAGAGCAAAGGTCCACCTTTCTCTGACACTGGCTATTAAGAACTTTGTAAATTTTGAGACCTGGGTTACCTTTAGTGATCATTCTCCAGACTGTCTCCTTTTCTCCAGAGACTTGTATTTCTGGTAATCTTTTGCATTTCGTAGCCTTGATAGATTTGTTCCATGAATTTGGCCAATTGCATATTTAACCCATGCAAGATTTTAGCCTCAAAGCATCCCACGAGAAAGAGTTTGACACATTGCTTGCACAGTGTGTAAAAAATTCTCTCTTTCTGACTGTTTGGAATTTTTGTTCACAAGGCTGTCTGGCAAATACATGATAATTGGCAATGTAACATTTGTGCTGAACCTGAGGGCAGCTGCAAATGAATGCTTCGATTTTCAGTGGCAGGTGATACCAGATAAAATTGTTAAATGGAGGAGTTGCTCAGATCCTAGCAATATGAAGAGGGAAGAAAAGAGAGCCCTAGTGCCACTTTGTGTGGGAGCCTCCTCCAATGGCTGAAGTCACTGGGAAAAAGCTTCTGGCTCATCAGAAAGATCAGATGAGCTTGAGGTGAGATGGGTGCAGAGGGCACAAGGTGAGAAAACTGACAAGGAGAGAGAGTGTGAAAGCACTTCAGATACTTCACATGTCACTATGACATGAACCTGTGACAATCCTGCAGTTTGGTAATGCACGAATATCTGCTTCTTCTATCCTCATAACAAGAAGTATCCTCAATACTTCTTGTTATGAGGATAAAATATTTGAATCATGCTATTGAAGTTCCTTGTCACTTAGGAGGATAGGCCTGCAGAAGTGAAAGACTGAAGCAATTAAACATATTGACTAATGGTCCAGAGGAAACAAGACTGTAGGAGCTGGACATAAAATTAAGGGAATAAAATTAAGGCATAAAGAAAGCATAGGCTGAACATAGAAAGAAAAAAGAAGAAAAAGATATAAGAATAATGATGTAATACAGTGTATCCATTTATGATGGCATTTGAAATATTTCCTCCTACACATCTATCCAGAAGAGACCAGAAATCTGAGGGTCTCCTCTGTCCCTTAATTGATAAATCCATCATCTTTTTCAGTGTAATTTTTTAAGCAGTCTGTGTATGCACTAGTAACCCATGTAACCCTAGTAATGCAAAAGCACATAAAGATGAATTTCTTGTTTTATGTATCAATAAAGATTTGGGAATATTGAGTTGAAGTTCATAATGTCTTTCACAACTGGACAATACAACATTTCACAACATTTGGTTAATTAAAGTACTCCTTTACAATCAGATGTGTACCAAGTGTTCAGGAGACGCTATTCCTTGCTTGCAAACATTCCAGTTTTCGTATGTATCGCTCCTTGATGAACTACAACTGCATCCTTGGTGTACTGTTACATCAAACAATGTAGTATCTTAATTTCATGGTTACAGCTTTCCTCTTGGTGCAGCTCCTACTTCAAACTAGGCAACCAAAGAACAGTCCTTAAGAACCAGTTGAAGGTAACACCCTGCCTTTCCCTCAAATTCTCTTATTTAGTCATGAAAAGGGGCACCAGTCTCTTCCTTTTGTTGTGTATTCTGCTGCCATCATGTGGCTATTTCTTTCATTCACATCAAGTTTTATCATAAAATACTTGGGTTTGCACCTCATGCAAATTGTAGGTTCCACACTCTGTCTTCAAATATCTATAAAACTTGTCTCTAAGAAATGTACTCCTTAATTTTGTATTCATTGATAAAAGAGGCAGCTGGCCAACATTTGCAGAAGCATTTCAGAGGTTTTCAACTGGATCACAAATGTTATTAGGTGAACTAACACAGAATTTTCTGCAGTGAATAGTAACATTGAGTGCACATATCATTTTATCATTCAGTAAGTAACTTTGCTCACATGATATTTTCCAGTGAGATGACATAAAGGGAATTGTTCATAATGGCACCTTGAGTTTTCTCAGAAAAATTCCACCTTTTTCCATTTACTGAGTTTGATTTGGATGTCCAATCATTGAAGAAGCCCTCTGATTTTTTAAAAGTTTTTGTCTTGAATTACACATTTGGAGACAGGAAAGGATTTCTTTTTCTCTGAGCCTTTTTCCTCTGGTTTTAGGTCTTGTATGTAAGTGAAAATGGTTTGATGGTGAACATGGTTGGTGGTGCTACGTTGACAGTTGGACTTGATGATCTTAAAGGTATTTTCCAAACTTAATGATTCTATGATTCTAAGCTGTAATCAAGGTAGAAACCCCTTCTTGGCCTCTCAGGTAGATCATGTAGCTTGTAATATCATCTGTCTTCCTGCATTTCACAAAACTACTTTAGTAGTTTAATGGGTCTTGGTTTTATTTGGAATCTCCATTCCAGGGGAAGAATAGACTTCTAATTTGATCAGTCTAAACGGAAAATAAAAGAACTTCATCAATTGCAGTGAAAAAGCTCTTCAGCTCTTGGCAAAGCCTGCCTGATAATGCCTGTCAACATACACATATGTACATGAAGCACAAGCAGCATTGTGCTATTTAGAATGTGCAGACACCATCCCATTGAGTCTGCTTTGTCTCTAATTCCTTTTACAGACACTGCTTTGTGTTCCTTTGATGCTCTCTGATCACTGCCTCATCAGGTCAGACACATACTCTGAAAAGCTGTAGGGAGGATGCATATGTGACTTCTTTGAGGATAATGGACTTCAATGTATTAATTTTATTTAAAGGGGTAGAGCATATAAGAGGGCATTTTCACACTTCTGTCGTTGTCAGATTTTTGCCTTAAGCACCAAATGCAATTTTGTGCTACCAAACTCTTCCTGAAATATGAACATATTGCCTAACATGTCAGTTTTAAAGACATAATTCATAGTGGTTTAAGCAAATATTGAGGTACATAGGGCTGTTAAGAACAATAGTCCATGTTAACAGAATTAATAGAATTTCCAGTTTCTGCTTATCACACTTGTGTATGCTGTAGTGCCTAAGTTTTAATTTATCAATATGCGTAAATGCTGAAAATTTTGCTGTTCTTTCTGCCTAGAAGCATTGCCATCTTGATGAAGTTGAGCACTGCAGCACCTCCTCCATGTCTAACACTTTTGGGAATTACAAATTGCCTGACACTCCCCAAGAGCATTGAATGCAGTATAGATCTAGAGGGGAAAGGATGCTTTTCATAATATGGTAAGCAGAACTTTATAATCCTTACATGTTTGCAATTACTAAATTAAGATATAATTGCCTTTTGCTTTACTCCATCTGAGATCTCTGAAGTGACAAGCGTAAGGAGTGTTGCAGGTTAAAGTTAGATGCCTCTTTCTGCTGTGGCAATGCAACTTTTCCTCCCATTTCCTTCTAACTGTGCCATATTCCTTAGGGACAGAAATTTTCCACATTTTATGTAAGCTTAGGAGGGAAATAGTTTTATAAGTTTAATGTCACACAGTTGTCTGTATATGTCTTACGTGGATTAGCCACGTGAAGGAAGATGTTTTGTCCTTTTATCATCAGTCAGAAACTGTAATGTAATATCTGAACTAAATTTTGATAAACTGGTATCTTCATAGTATCAGCTTGGAATCTAAAGTTGAGCATGAGGGACAAATTTAAGATGACAGAATATTTAAAATGTATGCATATAGAGCAGGATTTTTCTCATCACACTTGGGAATGAGAATATAGTGCTCACTGACACAGGAGAATTTCAGCGTTTTTCTGCTCATTTTAAACTGACTATAAGTTTTGGTTGCTCTGAGAAACATTTTAACTTCTAAGATCTTAGCTTCAGAGCAGAGAGTAAACAGAAGCAAGAAAGGGAAAAAAACATGCTCCCAAAATTTGAATTGTATGATTCCAACAACATTTAGACCCACTTAATAATACTTGCCAAATGTAGAGATTATCCCATCATTTTAACACCATGATGTTGAACTCTGTCTGACACAATGGCCTGCTTTTAGCAGGACAAGACAGATTTGTGTGGACAGCAAATGTTTTTAGAGTCTGCTAAAGCATTTTGTTTGGTTACCTGTTTATTTTATCCCAGCAGAGCCAAACTCTTGTGCTTTGTCCAGAACAAGTATATGCTAGACAAGTATGTTACAGGGAGGCAACATGTCAGACACTGGCTAAAAAGTTGTGGACAGAATTACAAGGGGCAGGGAATGAAGCTGATGGTATTTCAAACATCTGTTTGTGAACAGATATCTTTAATCATTAATAGTTTTCATCCAGTTTTGTTTTGCTTGCACAGGCATATTTTGCAGTGATGAATCTCTTGATAGTTGTAATCCACCATTCAAAGAAAATGAAATCTTAGCGTCTTGGAGATCACTGATATTTGATTAATAGGGAGGGATGAGTAGCAATCATCTTGCTTGACATGGTACTTATTGAAAAGAAAGCTAAAAAAGTCCATAATTTTGAGTTGTGTAAATTATTAAACTTTCTACTAGGAATCAAATTGAAGGAGCAATGAGAAGATGGGAATTTTCCAGTCAGCAGCTCTTTATAATCACTGTGTCTTGATAGGTCACACACAGATTCTGTAATTACTTCAACTGTGGTATATTAATTTTCTGGCAAGATACTGGCACAGGCAACATAGCACTATGATGTTTTACTGTCTCGATCAAAAGTCCTTGGTCATAATTCTTTCCAGGATATTGCATACAACTATAAAACTTTTCTCTCTACTGATAAGTAATGACAGAAGGCTTATGTGAAGATGAGAATATTCTCATTATTATAGCTGCAGTTAAAAAGGAAAGAATTCAAAAGCATTTTAAATCAAAAATAAGAATGGAAGTTGAATTGTGAAGTATTATTGTATTTCATCATAGAAACAATAATTCTCATTACAGTAGTAGAGATATTCAAAAGATGGACACAAAAAATATTTGGTGAAGTTTGTAAAGAGCTGTATGTAAAGAGCTGTGTACAGCATGAGAAAGGAAGTGTACCTCATCCTCAGAAACTCATCTTTTCTTCATCAACTGAGGCATTAAATTACAGGAAAACAGAGATTTTCTCCAATGAAGAATAGCTTTGCAGAGGAGAACATGAGTTTTATCCACATTATTTAGTGTAGAGAGAATTTTAAATAATAATTGAGCTAGACAACAACACTTCCAAAGTCCTTGCTGTCTTCATTAATAGATAAGGAAAATGAAGCAGGAGGGGCCAGGTTGCCTCTCACTTTAGCACAACGAAAAGACCTGCAAATTCTGGGAATTATGTCACATCAGTCCAAGTTTCTAAAAGAAAGTATCTGTGAGTGCCCAAGCTCCCCTTACAGTCAATGCATAACCAGTTTATGACTGGTGGAGCATGGAAAGCCATCCAGCTGGCTCCCAGCTGTACTGCTTAGCGTGGGATGCACTGCTCTGCATGTTCCTTTGAGTTGCATGACCAGGAACAGAATGTATTTGCCTAAATGTTGTTTACCATTTTATACTCCCTTGCAATGACACCTCTACAATTTTGACAAATGAAGAGTTGAGGCATCAGGCTACTCAGTAATTCTGTAGCCTGCTGAGTACTGAGCTTCAATTGTTGAGTCCTCAACACAAAACTATCCTTACCTACTATGTCTAGTTTGGGGTTAAACTATTCTTTTTCCTCAAAAAAAGAAAATTTGTATTTTATTCTCCATATGTACCAGGAAATACGTACTGTGAAGACATTATAACCCAATATCCATAGGTCTTGGAAATATAAATATAAAAAGTCCTTTAAAAGTAGTTCCATAAGATTATTAGACCTATTCCTGTCTGCACAGGCAAGAAAGCCAGCCCTGTGTGTCTGAGGCAGCACATCATCTCTGCAAACACTTGAGAAATCCTCTTCTTTGTGGAGTGTGCTGGAAACCCACGAGAAAAACCTGTCCTCATTGCACTCTTTGCAGAGTTCTCAAAGTTCACATTGCGGATGATGAGCCACCGCTTATGAATTAGCATATTATATAAATCATGCTTGATTATAAGGGTATATTCCCACTCCTTCACCAGCACAATGAAAATAGAACAGGAAAAAAGAACTGTATGACTGTTTTATTTACGTAAAGACATGTCATTAAAATTCTTTTGATTTTCCTGAAGGCAATTTTTTTACATTAGTAGGAATACAGATCTGGCCTAATTTCCTATCTGCAAATTAATGAGGATTGGAGATATTTAAATTACAGTCAGTGAACTCAGATATTTAGAAAAGGGAATATCTTTGGTGAAAGAGATGTGTGAGGAAAAATACTGCAATGAAGTTGGAAAAGAGAACTTTGTGTGCATTGGGTGTATGACAATTTTCAATATATAGTGTTTTTTATTTGGAGCAGCAAATTAAAATAGATTTTGCAATAGAAACATAAATAGATGCTTGTCAAAGCTGGCCAGAGTTGGATTTTTCTTAAATGTAAGAAGCTTTTTTACTTTTTCTCCTCTTTTGCCTTCATTGCTGTATATGGTTTGCAGTCAGGGTTACATATCCAATGTAATCTGAACTGTCACAGACATCAAATTTTATACTTTAATTCCCCAGTAGGACACTGGATCTGATATGGCAGAGCTGCACAAAGGAAAGTGAGCTGGATCCTGGAGGCAGTGGGCTGGTCAGGGTAGGAGGTGGTGGGCAGTTGCAGAACTTGTATAACATCCAGATCAAGTGCAGCCTCATGCAAACAGAGGCATCCTCTCTATCAGCATCCATGTCTGCAAATTCTCTGTGCTCCATGGGGGGTCATGGAGGACACATGCTGCACAAGCACACTTGTGCTGGCTGTGTCCTCTTTCCTTATAACATGTTCTTGAATCTCCTAGAATCACAAGCTTTTTTTTTTTCTTTTTAAAAATTAAAATACTTTCTTTTTTCTCTCTTTTTCTCCACTGTTGTTTTCTAAAATATTTGGAGAGACATACCTGCAGAAACACTGTAATTTAAATCCTATAAATATTTGAAGTTAGGAATCTGTGACTTTTTTAATATTCAGTTTGAAAATAAAAGCTTAAACCTTTGAACAAAAAAAAAAAAAAAGAAATTGGTTGGAATATTGATTTTTATTATTTATTTTAGTTGATAATTGTAATAATTTAATGTCTAAATATATTTACTGAGTATGTACAGTTCCTTGACGCTTTTGTCTCTAGGGTTTCAGAGCAGTACCTTGCTGACAACCCACCTCACACAGTTCATTGTTCGACTATTACATCTGTCATGCAAATAATTACTACATTCTTGGAAACTGACTGCAAAGAAATAACTGATCAAATGAAACTTGTGGACTGGGTTAGAAAGCAGAGGGGTGATTACAGAAGAAGGAAGTGGATAAAATAATTTTTCATTGCACATGCAAAAAATAAAAGTATTTGAAATTTTTCCAACTCTGAGTTTCTGCTCAAGGGTCTTGCTGATGGCTGACCCCATTTCCTGAAGCACTCTGTGCTGTCAGGCAGTTCCTCAAACAGCCACTTGCTGAAAACAGGGAGCATGGTGGCAAAGCTGAATTAATTTAACTGGAAACCTAAAACCCCTGTGGACTAAAAGAGTCAAGTCTCTGGCAAGACACAAAAGGTCCTTCCAGCCCATGTCTTCTAAGGATTTAATGGAAGTCCTGCCATGAAGAGCAAAGCATGTCTGGACACTTGCTGGCTACACAAACTGAATTGATGACTTCTGCCAAAGTTCTGCCAAAGCAATATTAGTTACAGCCTCTGTGGAGATATGGTGCTGTTTCAGTGCACAGGTCTGGAGTAGATCTCCCGAGATCTAAATTTCGCTTATCAAATATGTTGTTTGTGTCTGTACAGATTTTGTTCACCTGACCCTTAAAAAGTTGTAATACAGCATCTCCATATTGGCAGGTGAGAAGAGATTTTTACTGAATCATGCAAGAAAGCTGACAGCATATCTCTGTCCTTAGGAGTGAACTCTCATTAATTAATTGTGGCTTTTGCTGCTGATGACATGTTGCAGAAAGGTTATGTGTACATATTAAGATCAGCAGAAAGACTAGTTGGCAAAGATTTTTTTGACCAATATGTGCTCAAATTGCCAATCTCTACCTGCCAGCATCAAAATAAAATGAAAATAAACCCTGGCAAAAATCACCCCTTTCCGAACTGGGTTTTTAATCAAAGGGTTCTTATAATCCTTTCCATGTGTCAAACTGGTGTTACACTCATACCTGACATCTTCTATTAGAGAATTAATTTGAAAACTACTGTAGCAATAATACTGTATAGTTGCTGCATTCTACAAATGTTAATGTAAGGTAAAAAATAAATAGATAAATTAAATTTTTATGATTGAGCTTGATATCTTTATCACTTTTAGCTTTGGAAACTTAAACTTAATTTTTTATTAAGATTTAATGGTGTTAAGCCAGTCAGAGAGCAGGGAGAATGGGTAAGGGAAAATTAATGCAAAAATGTTCTGTTGTATTTATGAAGAATTCACCATGAAGATCTTAAATTTTCTCTAGAGATAAGCTGAACAGTCAAGCATGCTTTTAGAGCTGAAATACATTTTTATATCTTTCAGGAAAGTTTTTCTCAAAATCCATATATATTTACAAAATGAAAAATGAATGCTGAGAAGTTCACCAAGATTTGGGGGACAATCTTTTAATTTTCTATTTGGACGACCTCCGGAAATAAAATAACAACTGTTGTAGTCACAGTTTGCAGACATTGAAATAATTACATATATTTGTTAATTTCATTTTTACAATAAACATTCATAGTCATGGTACCTCTGACTTGCTAAAGGGTGCAAAGTCTTATTTACAGCCATCTTTACCTGGAAATCCAGTCACTTACAATGCATCAGCTTATCCTGGTGATAAATTATCGTTAATTATCTGAAAAAAGAAAAAACTGACTCTTAAGTGTCATAGGAAATTAAAAGATATTGAACTGGAAACACTGGTAAGTGGAGACAATAATATGTCCCGAGGATTCAAGAGGAATCAAGATATTGAGAAGAAAGAACGAAGAGCCTGATATAACAAAAGGTGTCCTAGAGAGTTATGCAAAATAAAGCTTGTGATAAGAGCAGCCAGGAGCCACATCTCCTTCTGCTCAAGCAGGCAGCTGAGCACAGAGCTCAGAGAGGCTGCTACTGTCCCCTTTCTCTCTAAGTCACATGGGCAAAATGTATTTTGGAAGTGTCAATTCACAGCATTCATGACAAATAAAATTGCAAGTTCAATGGATCTGTGGATCTTGTTAGCCTTGGGCCCCAGTCTTCCAGTTTTCCTGTCTCATAACAGACCCTTTCCATCTAACTGCAGAGAGTAGAAAATGAGGACAGTGCCTATTAGTGGCTGCTATCAACTGGATGGATGCTAGAAGAGTTTCAGCATGTATATTTGAAGATACTGTTCTTATTTCAAACAACTTAATTCTTCCTGTATAAAATTGGATGGATAGTAAAACATACTTTAGAAAAGTTAAGAAACTGATACTTTATTTTTAGATATAGATCCTACTATTAAAAGATTTTACTATACTAGATCGACTATTTGTAGCTGTTGAGTCACTAAGTGAGGTCAATGGTAGTTAGGGGATGATTCTGCACCTGCAGCTGATCTGCCTTACCAGCTGATATCTCAGACTAGATTGTAGTCCCCATATTTCACCAAAATGAGTTGCAGTGTGTATCCTACATTTACCTCATGTCCTGTAGTCAGCCCATTGTGAGACTGCACAAACTGAGAGTGAGGGAAGCAGCTGTTATATCTGTCCTCTTCAATACAGACAATATATTTGCAAGCAATTACTTTTCAGCATCTTTTCTGAGTTCATATCCTCAGTGCTCATCAAGGATGACAAATTAATCAATAGAGTGAGTAGAATAATGTAATAGGAAATCAAGCACCTTCAAAAACTAGGGGTCAATTTTGGGGATTTTAGGTTTTGTTTTCCCAAATAAAAAATACCAAAGTTTTCAAAGTTATTTCTCTCTTCTTCTTCTTCTTCTTACATTTTTTTCTTTCTTTAAGAAGGACTTCCCATATAAGCTACCTTTTGGTTTTTTTCTTTTTATTTTTAGGAGATGGAAGGCCAAACGTCCACTCTGGGACAGAAGACACCACTCACCTAATCACGAAAGCATCACAAGAGCAAGCATAAATCTATCTATCCAAAATTTAGTGTTTCCTTTCACAACTAGTTCTGAATTTCATAAGATCTTCTTGAAAACTTTTATGTCAAGTTTTGTCTTTCTTGCTACCTTCCTTGTCATCTTACCAGATGGGCATTGCCATGCTGGGAAAGAGAGGTGATGGGGACAGGAGTCTCTATGGTTTTCCATAGACAAAAAGTAAGTCAGATATTGATCTGAAATTGAGTCATATACCTTCACTGACTTCAGATATGCTGAATTATATTGATGAAGGAACTTGATTAGTTTGAATCCATATTTGGTCTCAAAGAAATTAAAAGGAACACCCCAAAAATCAGTCAAGTTGAACCAATGTATAGCTAGGGGTGTCAAGATTGGTCTTCAGTTTTATTTCCTGTTTCTGTGGCAACTGACTTCTTTATTATCTGCTAGGAGTTTAGGCATAATATTAACCTGAAAAAAGAACAGAGTCCATCTGTTAAGGCAAAGTTTAAGGTAAAATAACAGGTCTAGGATGTAGACGAGAAATACAAATATGGAAAAGTCCTGACCAGCAGTTCCCTGGGGTGGATATCCAGTCCATCTTTGGGTGATCAAACATCACATGGTGCCTTGTTGCTGCAATTTAGTCAACTTCAAAAATCTTGGTTTGTAGTTGGTTATTTTTAATCTTTGCAGCACTCTGAATGCTTGCCTTGTTCAGCCCCCTATTTGGCGATTATCTAGTTGTTATGATTCGTTACATCATTTCTATGTAATCTTATTACAAACCCTACAACCCAAGAAAACACATCCTTCAATATCTTATTTTGCATTCTAACAGACAAAAGTAGCATGTAGATGTTTATGCATACATGTAATTTTTCTACAGTCTCTCGCAGTATCCAAGATTTGAAAACTAGAAGAGAAAATCATGGCAGTATTCTAAGGTTTGGCCTTTGCTTTAAAGTTCCTATCATTTCGTCATTGTGCCGTGTTATATGAGTCCTGAAGGCAGTTGCAGATGAAGCCTGTAAGAAAGGCACAACAGGAATTTTGCAGCTTTTTTCTGTTACAGTTAATGCCAAGACTCTTTCTGACACAGATGCTCTTTCTCAGCTAAGCTTTTAGCAAATTTTTATCTGATCTTTTTATTGATAATTCTATTGCTTGCTTACCCATAAGAATAATTGCAGTAATCAGAGCCATGATCCCCTCTTTGCTTGTCAGTAGTAACCAGTAAATGGTTTTTTTGTTTGTTTTACTTTATTTTATTTTACTTCCTTGCTCCTCCTCAGATTCCTCAGTTTCCCCCTGTAGATTGTTGAGAAAATGTGATGTTTAATCACTAAAAAAAAATACTAACAACATTTCTAAAAATAAAAGAAGATATGCAATTCCACAAATGCTGGAGTGGATGGTAATGAAAACCTTCTTTCATTTATGTGTAACATTAATAGCTGAGTACCTAGGTCCTTTCTCAGGGGAAGAATTGAATTACAAAGAAACCGAGGAGGTGTGATTTTATTTCCTTCTTGCATCTGCAGAACATTGTGGAGTCAAGGGTCTTTATTTTATGTGCTTAGTGAATGATATAGAAAATGTGCTTTCTAAAGAACATGAACACACCAGAAAAACAAAGATCTATACAAACTGAATGAATGCTTTTTTCAAAATGAAACTCCACTTAGTGTTTTTCTGCTATTGGGTTAAAATTCTGAGTAAGCCATGCCAAAGGTTAGAAATACAACAAGCAATTAGGCATCTAGTAGTTTTTTGCTTTGTTATATATTCTGCAGAATAAAGATGATATCTACTTTATTTACTACAAATGTGCAGACTTCAGACTGCCTTGCTATTATCCAACCTGAATGCATAGAGCTAAATCAGAGGAAGCTGTTAGTGAAAAACAACAGGAGACAAAACCACTGCAAATACTGGGTCGTTCAAGAACAAAAACGAGCTGCTATTTGTCCTCAAGTGGCACTGGAGAACAGTGGAGACAGAAGCAGAATAACCTGTGTCCAAACAACCTAATGGCCTGCAGCCTCATCATCCCTGAATTTAGAATCAAAACAAAATTTAAAATCTTACAGATGCTGAGATAAGCAGAAGTGAGAGTGAGTAGGTTTTAAACATGCTGACAGACACTGGGAGCAAGGGAAAGCCTGCAGCAGTTTGCAGCCAGACTCACAAAGGCAGGGAAGCAAGCAACTATGTGGACAAAGCTTGGAGATGCTGGCCAGGAAATATTTGGGTGCAGTTTTAGTCATCAATATTGCAGTTTTAATCATTTTGCTTTATGCACTTCAGACATAGAGGGACATAACAAACAGCAACATTTTTGCCTTAGAGAAACTGGTTTTGAGACTCTGAAGTCAAATGTTACTTGGTTTATTGAACGTATTTGTCATCACCACAGGTTTTTGCTGCACTGTGCAGGAAACAGAGCTGTCTGCATGCAGTTCCTTTCCTGCTCTCATCAAGCAGTGTTACCTGAAGTTGCACCTATCTGGTTGAGCTTTTGATATAAACAGAAGATGTAAACTCCCAAAATAACTGCAACTGTGACACTTCCCCATATAATCCTTCAGAGGAGAAGTGGTGCCATTCCAGTCCCAGGTTTTCTCAGGTGAAAAAAAATACCTTCACTTGGTCCCAGTTATGGATGTTTGGCACCTCATCAGGCCTTTGCTGAAAGAAAATGCTGCAGTTCCACAAAAACCCAGGTGAACCTTGGTTCCTAAAGGGTGGTTTTTTGGTTTTGTTTTTTTTTTTTTTTTAATTAGCCAATATATTAATAATAATGTGCTATTATCATGAATATGTTCTACACTTGGTCCTTTCATATCAAAGGTGAACTCTCAGCATTGATAGGACTGTTTAAGTGAATTTCAAACCACTTGAAGGTTAATTGTGCTAATCTTTCCCTTGCAAGCCAAAACTTTGTTGTAACCATATCCAAAATCAGAAAAACTGAGCTAGTTCACGAATTGCACTCACTGTTATAGAATCACAGTAAATATATGCTATGCTACTTTTATCTGGAAAAATGTATAGTAGAACACGGCACATGTCATTCCTTTAACTGTTTATACACAGTGTCCTCTGGAGGAATTCAATATATTTTTTCACTTAGACCAGTCATGATTCAATTTCTCACATACTGAACAGCAGGCACAGACCTATATTTCTTTTCTTTATTTCATTACTAGCTGATAATTTTATTGTATTGCATTTTGAGATTCAGCTCATGAACACAGTATGTGTTTTGCATTTAGCTAGGTCTTTCTTATTTTTAGATCTTGCCTGATTCACAGTAAGCTTAAAAAAAAGCCAGCCACCCAGCAGCTTTTGTTCTTGCAACCATTTAAAATCAATTTGTGATCCTTTCCACTCAATCTTTTTCTTTAAAACCGATAATATTTTCTGCATGAAAAGTTGCTGAGTTGAGAACAATAATATATGTTAAAGCCATATATGCATTTTTCTCTTTAATTGGTTTTATTATATCTCTACATTTTCTTATCTCCTTCAAAGATGGGATTGTATCATGAAAAGCTCTGTACAAAAGAACAAATAAAGGGCCCCCTCATTCCCTCTGTGACTGCCCATACCGGAAAAGAGATCTCAGCTTGGGCAGTCATGTGAAAATCTTCCCATCTTCCCTTTTTCAGTCTAAGGTAAAAGTCTTGGATTTTGCTCTCTAAGGTTCTGGGGAGGAGCAGGGGCAAGAAGTCTTTTCTTGTTATCCACAACCTGTCAAGGCAGTCACTTCATCTTCTAATTCATGAAGACTTCTCAGTCTTCTCTGCAACAAAGCTCTCCAAAACATGGGTCTGGTGAGTGCCCTTTGGGAATTGCTAAACTGAACATAACCACTGAGTATCCCCTCTGTAACATGCTAGCGGCAGCCTGGATGCTAGTTTGGGGATATCCCAAGACGCACATCTGCAGCAGCCAGAGCAGCCAAATACATGATCCGTGATGAAATGTACTTCCACAAGGACTACTGCCAGACTGTCTCTGAATTTTGTCTCAGTTTGATGCTCATTCCAATACCCAAAGCTCAAAATATTTACTGTTACAATGGAGGAAAACAAAACACAAGTTCAGATGTTGAGATGCTTTCTACTTTTTCTCCAATCTTTAAAGCATTCAGACAATATTTGGGACTGGAATAGAAAGTGAACTAGAAATGGAGACACAAAATTCTCTTAGATTCTCATTCCTATGCAAGAAAGCTACACCAGAGACAAGTACCACAAGACAGTAATACTGGTATGAAAAGTTTCAAATATTAAAGTACTAAGTACTTCAAAATTTTTTTTTATATCTGGGTGTTCTTTTTGTCTCGTGGCTTGACATTAAAATTTATTCATATATGGGAAGTGTTTTAATATTTAATATTCTTCAAATGCCTGGCAATGATAAAATTTCTTTTAGTTTAATATATCAATGCAATCACTGAGGAAAAGCATGCCTTGGATTTCAAGGTTCTTACCAGCAGCCAAGATTATGATTCAGAATTTATATATCCTTTCATACCTACACTGAGGTCAAGCTGATGCAACAATGCAAAAGGTGAACAAGTATACAGAAATGCATCTTCTGAAATGTATTACCTTTCCTTATAAATTTACTTGATTCTTCAGTTGTTCCTTGCAATCCCCCAAATTTTTATCTGCTGCTTTTAATCTGCTAGCACACAGTACTGTATATATCCCTATGAGGTCTCGAGTACATAGAAGCCCATGAGGTTGTAACACTGTTTTGACACCAGGAAGCTCATGTGGTTTTTACTGGGTCTAGCATTTGGAAGTTTGCACTGGCAAAACTGAGACGTTTAAAAAATATTTTCAGGCCAAGAGTATTGGCTGTATAGTTTTGTTCAGCCCGTCTTCACCATGCATATTCACAGTCTTTTAATTCTTTTGCACACAAGTACACAGATAAACACTGCAAAAATAATGTAAAGAAGCCAGCCATATGGAAAAACAGAGGTCTGATGCTTAAATGCTTCCTCTGACTCTATTTCACTTAGCAATATACAGACACAACCTGTGTTTCCTGGAGGACCTAAGTGGCTTCAAAGAATCACTGTGTTTTGGCAGAGAAAAGTCAACTAACTTGTGGAAAGAGGCACTGAGTACATTCTCCTGAGTTTTTGATTCTGATTTTTCCCCCCTTTTTTGTCTTACAATCTTTCATCTTTCTTGTATGTAGAAGGACAAAAATGAGATTTTGGTTGCTGAGATACTGACAATCACAGGAGGTTAGCTGTCCAGTGTTGCAAATTGATTCTGTATTATTCTGTATTGATTCTGTTATATTATCTGTTGTATTGATTCTGTTATATATATAACTTCTGATGAAAAAAAAAGTACAGTGAACTATGTAATCCAAGTTGTTACTGGCTATTCAGGCCTTTGTCTCTATTAGCTGTTACCAGTGGCACCACTCAGTAAGAATATCTGTAAGCATTTGAAGATGTAAATAATGAAATAATGTAGTCAGTTGCTTCCAAAACAGAAAAGTTGGGATTTTTATCTTTCATGTGGATTTTTCTAAGGTCTATTGAACTCAGGCTGTGTATCTTGGCTGATTATATATATTATACCTGTTTTCCGTAATCTTACAATAATTTTTAACTCCTACACAGAGAAGCAGATGTTTAAAGAATGTTTGAACAGCAAGCTGAGTGTAGCCACATTACTACATGACATTCAGCTGTGTAAGGTTACAGAGTTCTTGATGTGCTGGAAACTGAGAGCATAGATTGTCTTTCATATAAACCGTGTTTGACTTGATCTGTAACAAAGTAAGCAGAAATCACATGCTCTGAACTGCAACTGTGGCAGCTTTAATGTTTCTATAAAATTGTTGTTTCTACAGTATCAGTGCATCCCTATCAGATCAAGAGGGAATTTAAAATTAAAGAAAACCTTGTGTAAAAGAAAGCTCTAGGACAGATTTGTGTTACGGAACCTTTATATGTTCATTGTACTTTATTTGGCTTTTCAATGTTAGTGCATGACCTTAGTAGAAAGAATTCAAAGATCATATTATGGGGAAAATTCTAGAAATTTATGAGTAAATATTATAAGTGAGAAAGAGGGGAAGTTCTCCTAGGGAAGGAAAATCAGAGACTCTCAGATCTTCAATGCAATCTCCTAGTGAATGAGCTCTGTTCAAAATTCTTCCAGAGTCCCTGTGGTTCTAAGATTTGTTTCTATACAAGAAGTGCTAGACTTGAGGTATTAGGAGAGGGACTTGTCTTTTTGTGAGAACTTGAACACTGAACAGGAGGAATGTTTTTTTGGGAATAACTAGAGAAAAACCTTGATCTGATATAGCTTTAGTAAAATGTAGTGAACATGGAGCATTTTGGAGCAGACTGCTAATTAAGTTGCTCTTTTTTTTGCATTCATTTACCTTATAAAATAAAACTGTTTAGCTTTGGGTTTTTTCACCTTTTTTTTTTTTTGGCAACACATAGTTATCAATGTTTTACATCAGTCTCTAATCTGGGTTAGGCCTTCTAGGCAGTGTTAGAGCATAAATGCTAAGTAGAAATTATACAGAAATCATATATTTCTCAAATACTACTTAAGATATAAGAATATAGCATATGCAGATGGACTATCATATTTCTGGGGGGTTCTATCACTTTCTGCTTTGATTGATATTTCCCACTGATACAAAAAACATAGTTTACATATCTGAAATGTGGCATGGACATGTGAATTCTGAGCATGAGTTGCCAATATCAAATTTTAATAAGAGTCTTAGCCTAGCCCACATTGCATCTTCAAGTATATTGTCCTAGGCCAGTAATTACAGTCTTTTATACAAGACCTATTTTAGGATACTGTTTTTATATAATGTATATTTTTATCTTGACTTTGAAAGATCAGATCCTGTTTGTCATGTAAATTCTGCCTTGTGAATGCTTCAGTGACTTAAGGGAACATCTCAGCTCCCAAGAAATTGAAGCAGCAGTATTTTTCCTGTGATTGCCATGTATACGCAGTTTTCTTCCAAATTCTTCTGACTGACATAAAGGTGATGGGGGAAGGGGGAAAAAGATATTATGGAAAACTTAAAGCCCATTCACAAATGAAACAACTCAAATAGATTGTATTTAGTTCTATTCAGAGTCAAAATAAATTTTTAAAAAATCAAGTATTTATGTTATGCAAGCTGAATGCTCTGTTCCAATGCAGAAGCTAATGGAGGTCCTCTTCCTTTTCTTGTTCTGCTCAGTCTTCCACCTGGGTAAACTTGAACACAAGAAACTTTACCAAGGTATCCTGTGGTGAGTCACTGGCACAGTTCTCCCTGCCCAGGATCCCTTCGGGTCTTAGGAACTTGGCTTCAGTCCTGTTGGGATCACCCAGGTCTGTGAGCTGCAAATGGTATTATAAAAAAACCCAAATACTTAATATTTAAAACAGATGTTTCAAATCAAGCAAATCAGATATCTAAAATCATGTGACAAAGAAATTGTTCAAGAGAGAGGATTTCTCATAATTTTTACCAGTTTTTACCAAAAGTAAATCTAAGTGAGGATATTCTTTTTTTATACTGGTAGAGGTGCTGAGTATAGTAGATATTTTTCATGTCTTCCAGTAACCTACTCTGTTTTCCTTTCACTCTGCATACAGAATCTGCTTGGAATAAAATATGTGGCAATTGTACTAGCCCTGGTGTTTCCAAGTGTAGCAACTTGGAACTTAGTCTAGAGATGTATACACGCTGCTTATTTTTAAACATGCAAAAGTACTGGGAGGAGAACAGAGGAAAACAATGGATTCTACCAGAGTATTTTATACATAAAATGTAAAATAATGGTATGTAAATGTACCATGGTATATAATACATTGCCACAAAAACTTTTTATTTAATTCCAGACCATGGAAAACGAGCCTCTAAAACCAGGCAGAATTCTAGAAAAAGCTAAATAATGCTTTAATGTTTCATAAAGGGGGCAACTGCATCCTCACTTCCTGTTGTGAAGGCAAACTTATGGTTAATAAAGGGTATTAGAGTAACAAAACTTTTCCACTGGTGAACGAAGCAATGAGCCTGGACAAAAATCACATAATTTCCTCTGCATACCCAGGATTTAGTATCTATTTCTCAGTTTTAGGAAAAGTGCCCAGTATCATAAATAAATTATTAGCTGTCCCAGAAACCTATGGGATTATATGCATTTGTGTTTCAGACTCACAGTAATGTCTTTGTAATGATCATCCAGCAGCAACTGTACTATTGAAAGTGGTCAGCTGAAGTGATAAAAAATTTCAAGATTTCAGCAATATGGCCATTATATTTAAAAGATGCAGGCTGAACTCTGCACACATCCTAAATAATATGGCCAGTTAAATCAGAAAATATATTCTGTATAAAAAGATTTCTCTGATATCATCTATGTAAAGTAAAACAATGTGAAAGACACATATGTTAATGTAAGAATGAAAGTACAATAGCTTTTATCACATGAAATATAACTCAACAAGCATATGGTTCTTATTTCACACAAGCCTCTTAGTTCTCTTCCAGTTTAGGAAAATTGATTTGAAATATGGGTGATACTACTTATGTAATCATGAGTCCATCTATGAATTCATTATTTCAGTTCCTATTTATGTTATTTTTCATTGCAAAACAGTCAGAGTGGATTAAGTTTTTCAGAAGATGAAATCCACATGTTGGTAAATTAGGCTGTTACATTTCCTACATCTTCAGAGTTAATTACTGGTCAATTCACATGACAGAATTAAAACAAATAGTGAAGCTGAAAATCTGGTGCCTCAGCTACTGTCGGTAAATTTGAAATATAAGCTGCATTTTATATATATGCTGTGGGAGTAGGCATTGTCCAGAGAACTTTTTATATTATTAACATCAATCAATAATTTATTTTGGGGGCTTGTCATCTATTTTTTAATGTGTCTTTTTTTTTTTTACTCTATCGTAGGACATGAAGACTCGTGTGTCCTCAAACAGAAAGCCTGTCTGTGTATGAAAGAGAGGAATCCTTTTCACTACCACATTTAAGTATAGATTTAAACCCTGAAGTCAGATCACTGCTCTACCACACTTCAAATTTGAAAGACCATGTAGGATATGTTAGCATGATATTACCACAGCTTTTTTTGAAGAAGATTTTCTTCCTGTGCTCCGTTTTATCTTTGCCAGTTATAAGTTATTTCAAACTGGAGTTGACTGTAGCTCCTGAGGCACACCAGCTGCCATGCTGCAGTGCAGCATTGACCTCTGTGTTCTGGATGACTCCAACAGAATTGTTCGAGTCATTTGACATTAAAATAATGTTCAGTGACTCTGTCATTTTCAACCAATTTCCTGAATAATTTTAAATCTATTAATATACAGGAAACTGCTGCTTGACAAAGGTTGGATTCTGTGAATGCAGGAGCACCAGTTAATTTTTAACTTCCCCTATTATCTGAAATGAAACCTGATATGACAGACACATTTTCAATACCAGATAGTGAGGAAGATGGAAGCAATGCACACAACTGACATCCTTGTATGAAAAATTTCAATGATCTTTTATTTTCCTTGTAGTCTGATGTTTTACATGAAAAGAAGAAAGCTAAGCTCAAAATATAATGCTACTACACCAGACTTCGGAGACTTTGCTCGAAAAACTCATGGAAATTCAGGAGAAAAAAATTGAGTTTTAATAAGAATTTTGCCTTTACACTTGTAGCTTATTAGCTGATCATGTTAATTACAGTTAAAAAAGACTTGCAATATTTTCTTTCTTTATCAGGCTTCTCAGCTGGAATAAAAACAGAAGAGCTAACTAATCTGTAAGAGGCACAATCAAGATCTTGTTACTTCTTCTCTTAATGTTACCTCCATTTTTGTTTTCATACTTTTACCTAATGACAGTATTGAACAACAAAAATAAGCCAGCATCTAGCATCAGCATCTAGCCTTATGCTTTAAGGTCTGAGATCCCTGAAGAATTATGTCCAATGCATTTTAAACTTACCTGTTACATTTTAGACAGCTAACAATTCCAGCTGAAAAGTGCAGACCTGAGTATTTTTTTTCATGGCATCTTAGAGTATAAGCACTAAAGGGTGTCTGTGCCAGGCTACTTAAAGCCTGGTGAAAAGATTATTGCTCTGCTGAAGTGACTGACTACATATTGTGAGCCGGTAAGAACTGATTCATTACAGAGTTTATTTTCAGCAGACAGAAAAAAGAATGATGTTTCCAGATCGAAAGATATGACATATTGTTTTACTTTGATGAATACTGAAGATTGTCTCTTAAAGAAAAATTGAAAACTGCAGATCTTCCCATGTCAAAAAATAGATAAGCCCAAGGGGAAAAAGGAAAGGGAACCACGAGCTACAAATTGAACTGTTGAAATGTGGTGATCATTGTAGTCATTATATTGCTGTCAATTAGATTAGCAAGTAGCTCTGCAAATGGTGTTGGATGAAAAAGTAATGGAAAACTTATTTTGACTGCAACCAATCGGCTTACAGCAAATTAGCTAATGAGTGACTTGAGTTTTCAACTCAAAGGTGGATTTCTCAAACTCTGATCTGGATATACATCTACAATAATTCAAATCATTATCTTCTTACCAGCAATATCTCTGGAACACAGAAAACAAACAGCTCTTACCGAATTTTCTGCAAATACTTCTGAAGAAATGGAAAATGTGCATACCTTTCCTTCCTTGAAATAGCCAGACTCTGAATACTCCTTTCTAGCAATTCCCAGCACTCACAGAGGGACTCATAAAAAAGGAAGCACTCTTCCAGACAAGAGGCCAGCTTTAGCATTTGGTGTAAGGAAATGAACAATTGTAGAATAGGACAACTTCAGGGTAAAGAAAGTCTGGTAGGAGTCCCCAGCTCTCTGACAAAAGCCTGGAACTATGTGAAAAGAATGTGACCATGTGCAAGGAAGTTGCAAATTTGCTTTGTGGTCTTCTAAGCATGGCCCATCTTTTTCTTTATCCTCTATGCATGCTGGGTACAGTGTGGTTTCTGGGAAGAGCTAGGCATCAAGTTTCCATTCAGTTCTAACAGCCTGATCCATTATTTTTAACCTAGTGGAAAAAAGATAATTTCCATTTAACACTGCTAAACAAAATCTGGTAGTTCTTCAGTATAGGCAGTTAATGTTAGGTATACAAGAAGTAGGAAAGTGTGGCAGAGATATAGAAAAGCTATTAAAACATAACTTAATTCTTCATCTCTAGTCAGAGTTCTGACAATCTACATAAAGTTTATGCCATTAATTCAAAAACAATAGTGCTTTTAGACATGTTTTTAATGTAGTCACAACAGGACAGATATGAAGGCACATTAGCTCAGTCCTTTATATAGAGCTAATCAATGTAAACAAGTCTGAGATTTAAACACATGTATCCATACAGGCTGTGTATATGCATACTTAAGATATTTTTCAAGTAATATAAGTTAAAATGATACACCTTTTAATACAGGAAATCTTACTTTGTAGTTTAAGGCACTGAATGGCCAAATTTCTGTGGATTTGCAACACACAGAGCAGGAAAGGAAAGCAGCAATAATAGCCATGAGTCAAAGCTGTGGTAGCAGATTTCAAACTGGAACATCTGTATATGTTCACTAAAAATATGGCTCTAATAATTTCAAGATTGTTCTGTCCAGTATTTATTACAGTGATGATGTACTGATGACACAGTACAGTTTTATAAAACCCAGACTCTTTAATCCATTTTTCTTGCCTCTTTGGATAGTGGCCATACTTCAGATGCACTGCACTGCTGACGAATGAGTGGAGAATGCAGAATGCCTTTTCTGTCAGTAGCTTTGCAGCAGGGTTGTCTAATTCTTACTGTAGATAAAAATATTTGCATGAATGTGCAGCCATGCTGGAGACAGGAAACCTGAAATGCTTTCTTATAGCTTGCATGAGACTCATTCAGTCAGGTGATACAGTTTTCATTTCATTTGTCTAATTTTTGAGGATTCCACTTATTCTGTAAAAATGCAGGTCTTGATGATATTTTAGTAAGTACAGAGATGGAAAAGCAGAAGACTTTGTTTAGATTATAAACCCATTTTAGCTGTGGATTCTCAACTTTTTTCACTATTCTGGTTTTTATTGACTTTTTGTAATCACTTTTCCTACGTCTTATTTAGATTTTTTTTTTCCTACCGCATCAGTTTATTTTTTAAGAAAAGTTAAGAAAATACGCCTTTTAGGACACCCTATCATCCTAAAGTGCCCCAAATCCTCAGCAGGCAAGAATTACATGCACTAACATCACTAGAAGTCTTGATGATCAACTTTTCAAATTGTCATCTGGGACTGGGGACCGTCTCTTTATCCTACATATTTCTGAACAACTGATGTTCAGCACCTAGCAGAAAAGACCTATAAAAATGTAAAGACTAATAATATATAATTATATATATAATATCTATATACCTAGAGAACAGCAATATTGTGATCATCTGTAAGAAAAGTATAGGAATTTTGATTAGACACAAAGAGTATCTACAGTTATGTCTTGATTATCTGTACAAATAAAAAACGTCATAGGAATTATGTTTGCATTGAAGAGGCTGTTAAAGGAAACAGTCTTCTTTTTCATCTTTTATGGAATGAAAAACTTGCCGTTACTATGGCAAACAAAAGGGTCCTTCATGGGAGAACAGTAGTAGCTCTTCAGGAATAAGGAGAACATTGTCCTTTATTCTACATGAAATGACTTGTACAAAAATTACTTTTTACTTTACATTTACTTTTTACCGATGAATTCAGGTAAGTTAATACTGGACATATAGAATTCTTTAAAAAAAATAACATGTTAACAAGAGAGAAACAAAAAATTTACCCTAACATATGATCCAATCCAATTTCAACAGAAAGACTCCCACTTACTTAAAAAACATTCACTCAAGCCATTAGGGAGGCAGGCTTTTGAAGTTCAAGTGGTTTGCTATTAGAATGAAATTTTCAAACCATTCCTAAATTAAAAAAAAAAAAAAAAAAGGCTGCAGTTAGATAAACAGCAGAAAACCTGCAGCAAAGGCTGGTAATCTGAGGGCAATTTTCAAATCACATTTAACTGCAGCAGATTACACAACTGATGAAACACAGCCCATCATATAATTATCTCATATTACTGATATGGTTGAAACAGAACATTAACTAAACACTTCTGCCACTTCTCTGTCCAAACATTGTCTCTAAAATACTATGGACTTCTAACACAACACAGACTACTTACCTCTAGCCAGCCAGGCTGTAGGAACTCTGGAGCTGCCCAAACAGAGCAGTTTATCTACCCAGCCACTAATGATGACATATATATGATTAGGGGAAGACAGGCTCCTTCCACTGCTTGGTTGTGCTTCTGGTCCAAATTGCACAAATAATTCTGGATTGCATGAATTCCTTTTCAGAGAGGAAAAGTGAGTTATTTGATCTATTTCCTGAAAGCAGTCATCAGCTTAAAATAGCGCCAGAAACTTGCTTGAAGGTCCACAGCATTAATGTCAGGATCATGTCAAACATTTAAGACAGAATTTCAGTTCTATGAAATTATTACCCAGCAGCTAGATAATGAAAAACACCTTTTTGTGCAAAAACTGCAGTCAGTGGTGAAATTATTTATTTGATAAATTATTACTTATAATAATGTTACTAGCCAGTACAATAAATCATAAAACTACTCATTAATTAAACTTTTTCAGACAATGGGAGGTTTTCAGCAACATGCAAGAGTATATTCCTGAACCAATCTCAGTTCCTCACTCTGCAAGGGGTGAGGGAGAGGAAAATTGCATCACAGAGAGAGGAAAAATATTCAGTTGTTCTGGATTTATACCAAGCTAAATTTTTCAAAAGGCAGGATATTGAGTTCTTGCTGATGGTCTTAATAAGAACCTGTCTAATAGCACCCTTTTGTAGGAACTCTGAGTATGTATAGTGTGCAATCAAATAAATTGGGTAATCACTTTCTCTTAATGGTCTTGTAGTGATTGTAACGACTGAAGATTCATATGTTTTCTGATATTCTACATGTTTGGTTTGCAGTGTAAAAATAGTAGGCAAACTCTGCATTACTTCAGACTGTTCCAAGGATGAAAACATGATATAAGCTTGGCATAATTTCTGGATTTAACTTGACCTATAGCAGTTTTTCATCATTTAGGTAGTACAAGGATAGGGAAATTGCGGGGGGGTTGCCATTACATTTCTTCAGAAAAATGGTTAGGAATAAATCTGTATGATACCATTTACTCAGTTCTTTTGTCCTCCCATTCCATTTGTGTGCTAAGCACTTCAAACTGATTATTCCCCTAATCAAGTGAATAGGACAATTAGCTGAGAGTAAAGGTAAATTAGCATTGTAAATATAACATAATTAGATTTACTGACAATTAATGAACTGCCGTAGATACAGCACATCCACAAAGGAATATCAGGAGGAGGAGTAAAAAGACTGATCTCAAAGTATAATTTGTTAAATATTTTTACAATAGGATTGATTTCATTCTTTCTTTTGATTGCTATCAGTATTGCTTTATTATTATCAATAATAATCAGTAGATAAGTAAGTAAAAAGTAAGTATATGAGTAAGTACCTTAACCATTGGTAACTTCTGTACTGTATTCTGTTGATACCATTCAATTTATCCAGTAGTTAACAGTCATTGTGAAGGTCAACATGGAAAATAAGGATTGCCAACAACAGGAATTTCAAGACATGGATAAGTATCTTTGGACGTTTGCTGCAAATAAACATTGAATGTCTTGAAGGCAAACTCACAGATTACAAAAATTGTTAGAGACTCCTTCCTTTCAACCCTTTCCCTTCTCCACCCTCATTCTTCTCAGATTTTACAAACAAAGCCATCAAACATCCTTGATGTAACGGGCTGCTGGGGGGCTGCAGGAGCCGGCAGCCCCCCAGAACAAGGTCCCTGGGGTGCATATCTCCACCGAGTCGGAGGCCGGGCAGCTCCCGGGGTGTGCTTAGTGTGGCGTGAGTCTCGAGTCACAGAAATTCAGCAGGAAACAAAGTAAGACGAAGGAACGAACTGGACCCATCTCCTTTCTGCCAGGGAGGTTTATCTAGGGTAAGGGAAGAGGGTTGCAGGGAAAAGAAGGGGGAAAGGAAAGCGAGGAATGGGGATAGGGGCTAGCAGCTCAGAGATGGGACCTCAAACTGATGCAGACAGTGGCTTATAAGGGAAAGGAAGGGGCGGGACTGTCTCCCCTGGAGCCAGTCCCAGAAGGTCTGAAGGGGAGACTGGCAAGGGATACACACCAATAGGTTTCGAATACAGCAGGATGCGTATTTCAAAATGAGCCAATAACATACAGAGCAGGGAAATGAAGGAGAGCCACATGGAGATCTGAAAATCACATTGCTACACATCCTGGTTCTACCCCTACTGCTTTTGAAACACTGAATGCTGCTAGACGTAGAACTTGAATGACATCTGAGATGAGATTCAATAAACAAAGGGATCTTGTTGCCATTTAAGATGCCCTGGTGCCATCGGAGTTGGATCATCAGTGGCAGGTAGAAACTATATAAGAAAACTCATAGTGCCTAAAATGGCACCAAATCCTTTCTTTAGGCAATTGAATCAAATCTCTCATGTCACTTCAAGTTTCTAAAAATACAAGCTGGAATCCAGTTTGAAGTTAAGGTGGGACTTAAATTTTGCATCTAGAGTCAGGAGTGTGGGTGAGTATCAGATGCCCACTGATACTTTCCAATCACTGGGCTTTGGCTTAGCTGCCAGTATGCCAGCTCCTTGTGCCATGACAGGCACTCTGAGGGGTCAGTCCTGGCCTCCATCTGCTGCTCCAAGAGGCGTGTACCTCACCCAGGTCCTGCTGCATTTATTTGTCAATCTTGTGCAGTTGTATAAAGCTTTATATAATGCCACAGACATTTCAAATGATAGCGAGCAAGTCTATACATGCACAGCTAAGCTGGACATTAGCTGGCCTTTTCACATACATATGTAGTCAGATCAGCTGCTTTGAACTGGATGCCACTGCTAGAACCTGTGTGAAATTATGTATGTAAGCAGTTGCTGAGTCTGGTAAAGGTGCAAACTCATGGAAATCTATGGGTGCAAAGCTCATGGGGCTTGGGCCCCACAGACAAGGTGCTTCCCCAGCTGATAAGCGATCTCAGCTCTGAAGAGCAGAAAGAGTGTGATGAAGTAAAATCTTTTGATATTTTGCACCCTCCTCTGAGAGGCTGCCCTGAGCCATTGTCTAGTCAGCAACAGTCAGCTGTTGCCTACTCAGCCTGTCAGGCACTGTGGGAGGACATTTCTTTCATTCTAAATTTTGAGCAGTCAGAGCAGTTCCTGTGCTGGAATGTAATTCCAGTAGGAATTAAAAGCTTAGGTTGCAATGCTAAGTTAAAAGGTTTACCTTAGCAGGTCAACATTACCTATGCATTGCCATAGGTATTCAGTGTTTGGACAATTTTATAAAGGTACTTAGTGGCCCAAAATACTTGAGTGGATTTTGTTTCATTTTAATACCACAAAATCACTTTAAAATTTTACTTTATAGCATTCAAAATGAAGTCTTCAACTCCTGTGGTAGGACAAAAGTGTACATATTTCATTACAGGGTGTTCTTTGTGGATGAATGCATTAAAGGTTGTGAAGTTAGCCACATTGTATATTTTATACTTATCATAATTATTGACTGAATGCAAATGCATTTGCTTTAGAAACTCATATTATCAGAGTACACTTTCAATCTTCATATAGCTCAAATGGGAAAAAAAAGACAAGAAAGGAACACTACAATTCCACTAGTCTAATATTATTATTGCAGCAAAACTGTTTCTTGCTCATTTTAGTGTCATCCACCAGTTAAAGAGTTAATATATTTCCTGGTAATTTCAGAAATTCTTACTAACTGTCATGGTGCCATTTCAAAATATAAATTACAGTATTTGCATAGCTGAGTCTCATAACTATATTCTGTTAATGTAAAGCACTTGTATTAGGTATGTTGTGGGAGTCAGAAGTAAATTCTAAAACTAACATTATGTCAGTGTAAAGGCCCATTTCCCCCAAAGACAAACTCCTGCCTATATTTAGTATTATCTGGAGATATCTGCAAATGTCATATATGACCTTCTGCTTTTACTTGACCACTTCAAGCTACATACAAGGTAAACATTTAGCTAAACGCTTTTCCACTTTTATGAATCCAAACCATTTCCTGCCCAAAGCCCACCTTGAAGTCTCTGCAAATATTTCCCTGCCTGTCTGTGCAAAGAGCTTTACCTGACTGCAGTTTAATAAATTTTTACTCACCTCTTTCAAAACATAAAGGTCATTAGTGTGCTCTTTCTTCTTTTCCCTCCTGAAATAAAAATTATTCTGAGGACAAATTTAAACCAAAACCCAAAAGAATAATATGACTTAGGGCTCCAATATTTAGCTAAGGCTATTAAACCCTTTTTGTTTCACCCATTCCAGAATTTTAGATATAGAGAGAATTCTACTGAGCAGCCGGTGAACTCTGATGTCATTCTCTAAAATCAAGAGGAGTTTTAGGACCACAGGAAAACACAATATGGGAGGGATCTCGGGGGTCTTGAATTCAGTATTCTCAGGTTAGGATCAGCTGTGACAGCTGAGGACCTTCTGCTTTGGACCATAGCTGACCAGATCAAGAGGAGCTCAGCCTTCTGAAGATCCAAGCTACTCAAATTCCTTTTAAAATGAGCTGGTGGTAAAGAACTTCTACCAGCCCCCACAGATTTCAATAGGGAATTAAAGGTACTCAGCTGCTTACAGGCTCAACCCAGATAAAAGAAAAAAGCATAGCATCTGTAGGGGAGAAGTTTCTTACAAGGGAATTATTATTTTTTTTGTACACTCACCAATTAAGGAGCTCTCCCCTGGGCTACCAGAAGCACTGAAAATCTTGTGAGCCTGTGTCCTTTCAGCAAATGGAGAAATACATAGGGGGCTCGCTCCAGAAAGCCAAATCAATTTCAGACTTAGTGACTCATGAGCCTTTGTTGAATTTAGTGCAAGAACAAACAGTCGTTTCAAGGAAATAAACAGCACAATTGAAAGTACAAGCTTTAAATCATTAAAAAGAAAAATCAAATGCTCTCAATATGGTTGTTATTATTTTTTGTTTCTTTAAAATCATAGCATGACAGTTTAGAGGATGGTAGTGTCAGGGCCTGGACTGTGCTGTACCTTCATGAGCTGTGCAGTTTCAAAGAATCTACATAACTCTTCATCCAATCATCAGCTAAAGTTACCCATTGCCTTCTTTTGATTTCACTGGAACTGAATCTAGCAGAAGATGGTTAAACTGGCAAAGACCAAGTACCTCAACAGTGAGACAGTGAACAAAATAGTCTCTGAATAGTAACTTTCATTTTGTAATGTGAAAAGGACCTGATTTTGTAGCCTTTAACAAATTTTACTAGAATATAAAGCAGTTGTAATAAATACTTCTCCTTGAATAAATATATCAAATCCCAGTGAAAATTCTCTTCCTTAGAATAAAAAAAAAAGTCCCCTTATGCCTCCCAGAATTCAATAAAATATTCATTGATGTTGAAAGGGTGGAAGGGAAAATCTCATCACTTGTGTTTGCTCTTTTTCCTTAACTCTTACTTCTCATACTCTTTTCTCAAGGATAAAGAACACTTATACTGATTCTTTTATTTAATTTGAGCTTTAAAAAACGAATTTACTTGCTATTTAGAAAAAATTTATTATCTGAATTGTTGTTGTTTTCACTCTGTGTCCATAGCATTATGATGTCTTTATACAGATTGTAAATGAAAGACCCCAGGACAGCTTTGTTAAAATGCAGTGGAGAGTAGTTCACAGAATATTCTGAGTTGAAAGGGACCCACAAGAACCATAATTCCACCTCTTACTTGAATGGCCTATGACTAAGCTATGCCTGTGGAAAGATGTGATATGATGTAATTATGACAGCATGATGTAATAGAATTTTATGGACCACTGCAAAAGCAAAATTTAACTGATTTTATCCGTAGTGGGCTAGGAAGAAATTAATACCTCTGCCTAAAAAGTTAGAGTCTTCTCATCTGAAGACAAAGGGAGTGGCCCTTCAGCTCAAATCTGAACTCTAATGTGCTCAGTATTTCCTCATAAATTAATTTTTTGGCCTCAGCTTTTTCTCTTCTCCCTTGAAATACAGTGCCTGTATCTAGACACTTTGGCTGAGCAGACAACTAACACAAGTACTATGAGCTCTGTCTTTTCATGATCTCTATTACAAGACCTGATCCCAAAATTAGATTTGTGTGGATAGATCCTTTATATGTAGCCCAACTGGCCTAATTCATCACACACAGTTGTAACCAAGAAGAGTATTAGAGCCTGGATCAGATTTTTACGGGGTTTAGTGAGACAGAACATATCATTTCTTCTAGAAAGCGTTCCTTTCCCTATCAGGACTGACTTTGAATTTATGTAGTTGTTTTAAAATTTAGCATTCTTACACTACTGCTCTAATTTTATGTCCATGTTATATTTTAGTATGCAATAGTATTGAAATGGCAGGGGAAATATATGTGTTAAAAAGCTTGAGTGGACTAATCTAGAGCTTTGCTTTCAACAGCTATGCTTAGATATAATTCCTAAGTAAACAAATTCCTGAACTTTTAGAGGCAGCCAACTTATTAACAAACTATGTTCTATTTATTATTCTGTGGAATATTTGTGATTTTTTCAGTGTTACTCTCTGTCCTTCGCCATACGGCCATACAAAAATCTGATTTTAGTCCCAGGAAAACTTGTGGAATTTTCACATTAGTATTTGTGATAAATTTTCAAACAATTTGTGAGAAAATGTGAAAGATTATTATCTAGTTTGGATTTCTAGCAGAAATGTTTTGTGGAGAGAGATTTTAGTTTCAATTCATTTTTTAAATAAGTAAGCAGAGAAACGTATGAGAAGCACAAGGGGTGGCCTACTTCCATCCAGGTGGAAGAGCGGGAGAGCAAGTTTTACTGCACTGTGTGGATTGGAGAAGCACGTTGGCACATTGGACCCACATGAGTATAAAGCTCTAGGAGACAGAGGTGCCCAGTGTAGCCTAATGCCATTAGTCATACAGGGGGAGAGCCCACTTGTATTTCTGGAGTGAAAAGGGGACCCCAACAGCTGACTGTTTTGGAGACAGAAATCTGCCTGACTAGGAATGAGTGGCAAAAAGGCCTGTGGAGACTGGCTCAGAGGTTCTGTGCATCTTTAGAATCATAGAATCTTAGAATCATAGAGTCATGGAATCATAGAGTCATAGAATATGCTGAGTCAGAAGGGACCCCTCAGGATTATTGAGTCCAACTCCTGGCCCTGCACAGGATACCCCATGAGTCACACTATGTGCCTGAGAGCATTGGCCAAATGCTCTTGAACTCAGACAGGCTTGGTGCTGTGACCACTCCCCTGGGGAGTCTGTTCCAGTGCTCAACCACCCTCTGGGTGAAAAACCTTTTCCTAATATCCAACCTAAACCGCTCCTGACTCAGCTTCAGGCCATTCCCTCAGGTCCTGTCACTGGTCACTAGAGTGAAGACATTAGTTCAGCTTTCAGCTTCCTGTCACAAGGAAGTGGTAGATTGCAACAAGGTTTCCCCTCAGTTTTCTCCAGGTTGAGCAAACCAAGTGACCTCAGTCATTGCTCATAAGGCTTCATCACCCTTGTGGCCTCCTTTGGACACTTTTTAAGAGCTTAATGTCTTTCTTACACTGTGTCACCCCAAACTGCCCCCAGCACTCGAGGTGAGGCTGCCCCAGAGCAGAGCAGAGCAGAGCAGGACAATCCCCTCCCTTGCCTGGCTGCCAGCAGAGTGCAGACTACTGTTTACTTTCCCCCTGAAGGGCCACCCAAGAAGCCTGGAGATCACTGCCCCAAGGATAGAAATACAGCTCTCCCCTATACCATGGACTGATTCAGACTGCACTGGATCAGGGTGAAGCTCCAGAACACCTGTGATTGCTGCTATCATTATATGGGGCAATTCAGAAGAAGCAGTTTTTGAAAAAGGGAAGCAAATAGTCAAAATCCATGTGAAAGCTGATTTTTATATACAAAAATAATAATAAAAAAGGCAAACAAGATATCTAGTTTTCAGGAATAAAATGCCAAGATGAACATCAGATCCCAATGGATGTGAACAACAAAATAACAGCTATGTGTCCACGAACCAATAAAAGCTTTCTTAAGCATCATTTTTAGAGAATGCAGGTTCCAAATGACAGTCTGATTGCCAGCCTTCTCTATCAAGTGACCTGGAAGAAGAATGATTTCAAAAAGGGCCCTGAGCAATGACAAGCCTTTGAACAAATCAGACAGGAGATAGTTCAGTTCAGGTGAATCCCTGCTGAAGAGGCCTCAGTGTATAATAAATGACCAGAAAGTGAGAAGCAATATGCCTTGTTTAATGATGGTTTTCTACTGCCATGTTGTAGGAAAGCCTCAGAGGTGGAAGACATCTGTATGGAGTGCTCTATGCCAAGTCTCAGAAACTGCTGAAGAAGAAGGGAAATCAAGTCAGTTTGCAGAGGTGAAAGATACCCACCTGGCTTTAGACATTTCTGAAGGAGAAAAATGGCCAACACTTCATCTGTATACTGAGCTCAAGGAGGAGATGTAATGTATAGACAGGCTCATGATTGAGGGGTGGACTTTACACGTGCTGTTAAGGCCCATGTGATATGAAGGACAATGGCTAAAATATAAATATGGGGAGGCCTGGAAGATTGACTCTGTCACACTCCCACAAACATGCCTAGCCATGGTGCCTGCCTCTGCCACTTTGGATTCAGGGACCTCAATCCAACTCCCCTTCAATTGCACTGTGAAGGGTATTGCAGTAAAAATCACCCAGATTAATGAAAAACGAATTTTGATGAAACCACACAATTTAAGAGGTGGTGGACTCAGATTTGTCTTCAGCACACAACAGTCCAACACCACACACCATCTTTCCTGCTCCAAAAGACTGTTATGACCAATGGTGTCCAAAATCATGGACTAAAAACTCAATACATATTTTATAGGCATTTATCTGTAGACTAAGGGAATGCTGTCTGTGCATATATGTATCACAAGACAGGAAAGGTGATGGTGGTTAACCGGGATGTATAAGAAACTGTGGGACCTGGGCACAACTTCAATGCTATAGAATAGCAAGTAGATACTGTCCTGGTTTTGACTGGGAGAGAGTTATTTTTCTTCCTAGTAGCTGATACAATGTGGTGTGTTTAGATTATGAGAATAATATTGCTAATACATTGATGTTTTAGTGGTTGCTGAGTAGTGCATACCTTAAGTCAAGCACATTTCAATTTCCCATGCTCTGGCAGTGAGGAGGTGCACTAAAAGCCAGGAGGGGGAATGGTCAGGACAGCTGATTCAAACCGTTCAGAGGGATATTCCATACCAGCAAGCATCATGTTCAGTATGTGAACTGCAGGTTATTGACAGGGAGGGGCCAATTCCTGCTCAGTGACAGGCTGGGCATCAGTCAGCAGGGGGTGAGCAATTGTATTTAGCATCTCTTATTTTTCTTGGGTTTTGTCCTTCTCATTCTTCTTGTTGTCTCCTTGATCATTATTACAGATATATCTCACTTTATTTCAATTATTAAACTGTTCTTGTCTCAACCCATATGTTTTACCTTTTCCAGTTCTCCTCCTCATACTGCTGGCATGGGATGTGGAGGGCAGTGAGCAAGTGGCTGTGTGGTACTTACTTAGCTGCTGTCTGGCATTAAGCCATAACAGGAGGAAACCCTGTAAAAAAGAGTGCTTGTAGTGTGCAGAGGACACAGGAAAAGAAATTTAAGCATTTCAAATAAAATTTATAAAAAATAAGTTCTTAAATTTAGTCAGCATGGTAATCACAATATATTATTACTATTACAATTTTGTAGAATCAATTAAGTGCTTTTCAAAGATAGAATGGAAATAAAATAATTAACATTTGCATACTGACAGCACAATCGCACTTCTTTTTGTCACTCTTGAATGTCAATTCTGTTTTCATTCAACTGTTGAGATTATCCAGTTTAAGGCTGAATAAGGTTGTTTTCCTGGTTACCTGATATACCTAAAATATATGTTGGGAAAACACATTTCAGGAGAAATACTATACCATAATTTATAGATTAATATCAGTTGCTTTTCCCATTTTACAGGATTTTGTAACTTTAAATGCTGTGCAGAGGGGAAATAATTTCTAATGTTATTTTACATTAAATACATTAATTTTGAGTACATAATGCTACAATTTATTTTTCTAATACCAGGTGTTGCAGAGGATAAAAGTTTACATTAACTCATAAAAACACTGAAAACCTTTAACAGAATTTAGCCTACAACACCACTGGTACCAAGACAACCCAGCTATAGCCCCATGGAATTGCCCTTTACATTCTGAGGTTGGTTTACCTATCTTTATAATTCTCTATAAACGTTTATATTGCAATGCCACTTTTTGGTGATCTTTCTAACAGATTGCCAGATGCATGCTGGTGACCTTTCCCCTCAGGTTAATGAAATAGCTTGGTGGTCTCAAAATTTATCTATTTACAAATTTATCAAATTCATTTAACTTGCCAGAGACATCAGGAAATATTTACAACCTTATATTAACTGTGAAAAAAATGTCTTAATATTCCAAGTAAAGTTTAGTTTTGCAGCTCTTGTGTTTCTATATATCTTCAAGGCCACCTCTTTTTTCTGTGAGCTCTCTGTAGAGGTTTATAACATTCTTATTAATGTGTCACCAGAGCACCGGTTGCATGAGAATATTTCTCTTGTGATCCACTGAAATACTAAAAAGAGTGTTGTCTTAGGCACTAGATAGCTGGCAAATATTTCTGTTTATTAGTGGTATAAATTATTGTATAAATAAACTGACCTTTAATATTTTTATTCACTAGGAAAAAAACTATAACTGAGATGCTTGTATTTTAATAAAGATATTTTGGTTAAGCCAATGGTCTGTCCTTTTTCAGTGTGAATCCTTCACAATCTGCTTTCACTTCCTCAGTCTGCATAAACGAGAGGTGAACACTGGGGAAATATCTCTCAAGTGTTGGTCAAAGCAGGAATGCTACTAAACTTGGTATCTGTCCCACTAAAGGAGCAGTAACAACCTTCTTAAAACAAGGGTAGAAACTCTGAATGTGTAACTCAAATAGTTATTCACTCTGTAAAATCAGCATCTCCTAACACTAGCTTATAACATCTCATGGTTCAAGAATACAGAGCTGGATTCTGTGATTTGAGGGAAAGATGTATCATTAGAATGGAAAATGCAAGAAATGCAAACAGCATGGATAACAGAGGTTGAAACTCTGTCTTTCATTAAGATACCCTTTAGGAGTATCTCATGCAGGCACTGAAGGATGAAGAAGATCTACAAACCTTGGACATGTTTATGAGTAGAAGTAGAAAAAAATTTTGTTAATTTTATCATTCCAAATCACTTTTTATTAGAATATACCATTATTCCCAGACATGTTTTTAACAGAAAAGGTCTTTCCATCTCTCTTAATATCTAGTTAGTTGCCAATGGTTGTACTAAATTTCTTTTGCCATTGCTGACATTTGTGCAACTCTCCTTAACTTTTCGATCTGAAAAGCTATACTGGATTGTTCTGCTCAAATATCTTACTTACAAAAATAATTTAAGCAAAATTTGATTTAACATTACAGAAGTGGACCTTCCTACATACTAAAGAATTCACATCCTCATGTGACATAGCCTGGATGATCAGGGAGGTGATGACCCAAAATATCATTCCTACACATGACTGAGGTCTGCCTGTCCCAGTGGTTGTAGGAGTCTCTTTCTTTTTCAGACTGCACAGCTCTCCTAGGTTAGAATATAAATGGATTCAATATTCTATTACCACCAGCTGTGGGGCATTAGCTGTTATCTCCTGCTATGACTCACCCCAATAACAGACAATGGGCAATCAAGAACCCACCCCATGACTCATGGACTTATCTCATCTATTGTGAGATGCTCCACCCAGGAGGGAGGAGCCAAGCATTCCCACCTGGATATAACCTGGCTTTGGAACTGCCTAGTTAGCCCTGTCTACTGGGTTCCCAGAGGACAAGAGCTACCACTGGACCTTCAGCTGGAGACCAGACCTTCCACAGGGTCACTGCTTGAACTGAACTACTTCATTTGGACTGCTACTACCACCCTAACAGGGTGTCAGGTTGTATCTGACTCTGTCAGTGCTTTTCCTTGTATTATTACACTTATTTTCAATTTTCCTGTTAAATTTTAATCCTGACTTGAGATCTCCCACTGGTTTGTTTTCAAACTAATACAACAGCATAAAAATCATGTGCAATGTTTGTTCTGAAGACAACAATGCTTGTATGTCTCAGAGCAGGCTCTTCACATTGTTATGATTTAACAACTATTCAGGGCATGCTTAAATTAAGAAGTTTCCTAAATTTGTGTCTACATCAAACTCTTAGCATCCCACAGATCAGCGAGATGAGAATTATTTTCAGTGGTATTGAAGGATGAATACAAAGGGAAACTACATAGCCATGCATCATCCACTGTGCTTGCACTAACAACACCTGAAGAAATACTTATCTTCTCTTGTCCAGATGTTGGTAATTGCAAGACATCTGAAATCAAATAATGGACACCTAACTTAACTTGCTCTTATTTGAGAAATAAAAAAGACTGTTCCTTCTTAAAAATGCACTGCCTGGCAAATTTTGGCATGTTCGTATCTAAATGAAAACTTCCACAAAATTCTAGAGTGCTGTAGGACTGTAAGATGAACTGCAAGGACTTAATAGAAATTGAGTTTAACACAGAAACACAGGCTGAAGGATTTCATTAGCACAGCTGGGAACACACAGTGAAATAAAATGTAGAAGCTATTGTTGTATGACAGCATTTTGCCAACGAGAAATCCCTGTGATATAACCTAACTTCTTGCAGGCTGCACATTACAAGGTCGAGCGGTTAGCAGAGGACTTCCTTTTTTTAACTACATATTTATATACCTGTAACACATAAATCTGTCTTTAAGCCCAAGATTTTGCAATATATAATTTAAAATTGTCCTCACAGGTGACTTTATCACAAGTCTGATGAGTAACATAGAGGGTAAAGAAAAAGAACAAATAATTTGTAATAGAGATTATTAATATTAGCACCCATTCTTAGGATTTGAAACCTCACATATCGCAGAATTACAGACTTCTTAAAGTTGGAAGGGAACTCTGGAGAGGCAGGGTCACCTAGAGCAGGTGACACAGGAATCTAGGTGGGTTTTGATTGTCTCCAGAGAGGGAGAATCCACAACCTTCCTGGGCAGCCTGTTCCAGTTCTCTGCCACCCTCAATGTAAAAAAGTTCTTCTTCACGATGAGGTGAAACTTCTTGTGATTTAATTTATGGCCATTTTGCCTCATCCTGTCTCTAGGCACCACTGAAAAGTGTCTGCTGCATTTGTCTTGGCACTCCCATTTTTTAATCAAGACAAAACAGGCTCAGCTTTTGCTGACTCTCCTCATAAGAGGGATGTTTCAGACCCCAAATCTTTTTTGTAGCACGCCACTGGATCCTCACCAGTGGGTCATTGTCTTTCTTGTACTGAGGAGTCTGAAAATAGACACAGCACTCCAGGCATGGCCTCACTGGGGCCAAGTGAAGGGGGAGGATTATCTTCTTCGACCTGCTGGCCACACTCTTCCCAATGTACCCCAGGATACCACTGCCACTCACAGTCAATTTGTCATCCACCAAGGCTCCCTGGTCCTTTTTCTCAGTACTGTTCTCCAGTAGGTCAGTTCCCAACCTGTGCTGGTACTTGAGGTTATTCCTCCCTGGGCACAGGACTCTGCATTTCCCCTTGTTGAACTTCATTAAGTTTCTCCCTGTCCAACTCTGCAGCTTATCAAGGTTGCATTGAATGGCAGCACAGCCTTCAGGTGTATTGGCTACTCCCCCAGCTTTGTATCATCAGCAAACCTGCTGAAGATCCATTCTATCCTTTCATCCAGCTCTTTGATAAACAAATTGAATGACACTGCACTCAACCTTGCTCCCTGGGGAACACCACTGACTACAGGCCTCCATCTGGATTCCATTCCTCTGATCACGACTCTCTGAGCTCTGCAATTCAGCCAGCTCTTGATCTACCTCATTGTCCTTTCATCTAACCCATAATTCCTGAGCTTACCTACAAGGATATTATGGGAGACAGTGTCAAAAGCCTTGCTGAAGTTGAGGTAGAGAACATCCACTGCCTCTCCTTGTTGACCCATCCTGCCGTACCATCATAGAAGGCTATCAGACTGGTCAAGCATCTATGCTGATCATTCCTGATGACCTTTTCTTCTACATGTTTGGTGATGACCTCCAGAATGACCAGTGCCATCACCTTTTCAGTGATGGAGGGGAGGCTGACTGGCTGGTAGTTTCCTAGGTCCTCCTTCTTGCCCTATCAAACTAGTCTGTGCTAAGCTGAGCTTTGTAAGCAATGATGCCTAAAGCAATGGAATAGTTACAGTTTTTAAATCATATTAGACAAAAAGTGCTGAGCTAATACTTTATCACAAGTAAGCAAGTGTTGGAGTGAACAGCCAAAACTGCAGGAAAGACATACAAACAAGGACAATTAATGGCTACATTAAGATATGAGCATTGTGCAAATGGGATGTGTGAGTGCAGCATAGGAAGGCATATCAGCCATTTACAGTCTAGTTAGTGTATGTGTGAAATACAGCAGTGTAAGGCAGTGCAAGATAGCAAGAAGTATGCAAATGTAAGTTCTCCAAACCCATCCTGAAAGTGATGTCACTGCTTTTTCACCGTGGTTACCTGTACAGTTAACATGGCTGTTGTCTTCTTGTTAGTCATGCCTGCAGTTGCAGTGAAGATATGCTCTTATGATAAGACTTATTCACTCTTGCAATCAAACATCACAATTTCATGACAGACACACCTTAATGCTGCCATTCAGCACTCTCAGTGAGACTGTCTCACATGCCAAGAGGCTGTGTAGAAACTCATTGCCTCAGGTGTAGCACTGAAAATGATACCTCCTCTTTTTCTGCAGCTTCGTGTGTCTACTTACAGTTAGCAACTGCTAATGGGAGGATATGATATCTTCTCACAAGGGCAGACACTCTTGTTAATGTATTTTATTTGTACCATCTGGCTTTGTAGCTTTATCTGATGAACATATGGGCAACTTCAGAATGAGTGAAAATAAAACATTATGTGCAACAGGCTGTGGAAACAATCTGCCATGCTTACTTGGCAGATCCCTTCCACAAGTGAATGTCATTCAGGAGTGTAGCTGTCTAGTCAAATGGTGTCCCATGCAGCCCAAGGTGCCAGGCACTGAGCGTGTCTGTGGATGTCAGGAAATGTGATGGGCAGGGAAAACGGTGCTTTACTATTACAACTCGTCTCCCTCATAGACCCTTCTGAACTGATGCAAAAACATTATCCAGATTTATTCCCTGAAGCCTATCTGTTATTAAACTCTGTGGGGAAAGTTAAGTTTTTTGGCAATAGAGAAACAATTGGCACAGTTCTGAGCTCTGTTTCTGAAAATCTCAGTAAGAGATGTCAGCAGAAGTACAGCATGAAACATTCAGCTTGGTTCTCATCTCTCAGAAAGCTTGAAAGGCAAAAGCACTGCTCCAGATTCACGTGTGTTTTTGTTTACATGCACTTATTAAATTTGTATAAATGTACAAATAATTGCAAAGACAAATGAGGAAACAAGGGTGAAAACAGTCCTTTGCTCTTTTGTTGGAAAAAGACTGTAGTCAAAGGCAAAAAAGTTGTGTAGACTTTTCCTTTCTAGCTAAGATTTGGCAGGGGCTGCCCTTGGGGCACTAGTGGAGAAGCTGGGTAGCGCTGACCTCTTTTCTTCCTTTCCTGGGACAAGAAAATGCTTGGAATCCCTTTGCTTTGACTCCAGGGCACTGCATGAGAAGTACTGTTAATTCTTTTCCCTGGTCTCAGGGAAAGCAGCAGCGTCTGAATTTCTTGCACTTCCTCATGAGCCTCTGGCATCTTGACATTTATTCAGAGTTTGGTTGACCTCTGCTGCCTTTATGTATCTTTAAAGTTCATTCCTGTGCAACTGTCAATACATCTATTTTGTAGCTTTGAAATAAGAAGCTTTAGGGTGACTAAAAGGATACTTGTAACTGTTCAGTCAAGTGTGGTTGGGATTTTAAAGACCTTGCTGTTTTCGGTTGACTTTTTACTAATATTGCATCTATTTTCATCAATATCTTTGGAACATATGTCACATTTTCTAACTGCTTTACCTTTTGTTTCATGAGGTGAGTCATAAGGTAGAAATAAAAGTATTTTTGGGATTAAAATTGGTCCCCAAAAAAATTTCCTGGAGCAAACTTTTGTTTACCCTTCAATCCTTTATAATCGTAAAATCAGGTTTTCCCAGAATGTTTGAAGTGGTATTATCATAAAGCAGAGTGTAGACATTAAATAGTATAAAATATTTTTGATATGATACTAAAACAGAAGTAAGAAGTGCAGACTATATAAAATGTACCAGCAATTGAGCACTGAGATTGAGGTTAAGTTCTAGAATAGCTCCCAAGGAAATGACAGAATACAATGGGTCAGTTTAATTCTCTGCTGAAAAGAGACATGACTGTTATGTAATTTGTCACATTAAATGTGACATTCTCATCTGGATAGAGCTGCAGGAGTTGTAGCACCAGCTCTATTTCTGTTTGTCCATTATATGTCAGTGAAATAGCATGGTAAGTCTAATGCAAACATTTCAGGGTGTCTTTTCCCATTTAGGACCCCAAAAAACCCGCTGTGCTTCACCTTTTTCAGCCTCATGCAAGAAGTCAATTGACAACCTCAGGTGGGGTACAGTGAGCTCAGCTGCTCCAACTCAAAATGAGACTCATTCTGTTCTCTAGTCATGACACGAGATACATGTAGGCTGCACAGAGAGCATGAAAAGAAATTAGAAAGGACATATTTGTTGCATAAAATGTCAGTTTTATCCTCAGAAACCCTTGCGTTTTAAGCTGTGTTTGCAACATAAAGCACTGTTGTTTTCCATCTCCTTGGGTGATTTTTACTATCAGGAGAGTCAAAAGACCAAGTGAAGCCTATTTAATAATAAAAAAACCCCAAAAACCTGTCAATCTGGAAATGTAGTTCTGTTGTGGGCAGCAGTGCTCTGCAGCAGCAGGAGATGGCTAAGGTGTGCCTCATCAGAAACTGTGATAACCAAACCTGGAGATGGTGCAGTCACAAGTTTCACTGCTAGCTAAGGAGAGTCATAGTCTTAACTCTGAAATTTTAAAAAAATTGCTATTCCCAATGACTTGTGCCAGCTGGTTGCTGCAAGCCCTGGGGACTGAGCAGATGTCTCAGGAGGTTCAGCTCACCAGGACCATGCCAGGCAGCTCCTCCTTTCAGCAAGGCACACTTCAGGGACATTCGCATTGTACCAGGCTGTGCAGACCACCAGTGCCTAGTCTATCTGGCAGCCACATTCACCTTTTTTAAACCAGAGTACCTCTACTGACATTCTCATACAAATATTTGGTTAAGTATATGTTTTTTCCACCTCATATGGCTGCTCTTATTATTTGATGCCTTCTACTTTTTATCAGACTGTATCCTTTCGTGGCATAGACAATTTCCTTTGGTCTTTTCTCTTTCTCCCTGATATTAAATGTGATTTTTTTTCTTCTAATTTTTAGTTAATGTTCACACTCCCCCCATCATTTTTTATGTTTCCATTCTCCTCTTTTCCTGTTCCTATGTCTGCATTCTCACAATTCTATTTGTTCCCTTCTTTTTCCTGCTTCTTTTCATTTCTCTCATTTCTCCTGGAGAAAAAGAGACTCAAGGGTGACCTTATCACTCTCTACTCCCAAGTAAAAAGTGATATCAGAAGATGAAGTGGCCTCAAGTTGCATACAGGGAGGTTTGCATTGGATATTAGGGAAATATTTCTTCACTGAAAGAGTTGTAAACTCTTGGAACAGGCTTCCCAGTGAAGTTTTTGAGTCTGTATCCCTGAGGGTTTTTAAAAAAATGTGTAGATATTGTGTTTAGGGACATGGTTTAGGGACTAGGGACATAGTTCAGACTTGACAGTGTTGGGTTAATGGTTGGACTCGATGACCTTAGTGGTCTTTTTCAACCTAAGTGATTCTATGATTAATAATTCCTCATGTCTTTCTTCTTGATCAGATTTTTAGCACTACATGGCGGTGTTGGATTAATCTATTTTTCAGTGACATTTCCAAGCTGAGAATTTAAATAAAACTAATTAGTCTACTATGAATATAAATCTGTGATAGGAAGCCTTTTGTATGAAACCCTGAAGAAACCCAGTCTTCAAATCCAACTTCTTTAAAGGCAAATGCTGAATTTACAATTAATCCCCTCCCACTCGTACATCCCATTAAACACCTTTCCTTTGCTATTAGGTCACCACAATAGTATTGTCCCTGAACTTCACAATCCTGCATCTAGAACTATTGCTTTTGGGATTCTTTTCCTGCTCCTGAAGAGTTGTTTAGTTTGTGAGCAATATATTTTTTTTCAGGCTAATTGAAGAAGGATATTGTCTTGCATCATATGGTAGTTGCACAATCTCTCAATTAGAATCAAACAAACCAGAAACCTAAAGAGTTCATTACGTTTGTTGAAAAGTTATTCACTTTTGAAGGCCCTTTACCAAAAGAAATATCTAAAATGATAATTTTCCAACAAATACATTTTCCTTTCACTTGAAAGAAAACAAAACACTAGCAACAGTCAGGTAGATGTCAAAGTTTAATACTGGTCTTCAGTTTTCTGATGTCAATGATTTAAAGAGGACATTGCATTTCTGTAGTTTTAGTGGGATCTCTAAAGGACTTAGCAAATAGATGGTGGTCAAAAAAGCTGCATAATACAACCTAAGCTCATGTGAATGACAAATCTGGGTGTCTGTGTCCTTTCAGAAACCCTCAAAGTCTTCATCTGACAGGAGTGAGATTAGCTGTCATCTTTAAATCATCGAAGCCTGAGATCAAACAAGGCTCCTAATCTTAACAATTCTTTTCCTGCATATCTTGGTGTAGCCATCAAGGTCAGAACCTACAGCTGTAGTTCTTGTACTTAATACAGCAGTGAAGGAAGTTGCAAATGGATGGGCAGTGCAGGCTGGGCAATGGAGAGAGAAATCTGAGTCTTGCAGACAAGGGAACGCAAATCTTCAGATAATCTATGATTTTTGCGCTTGGAAAACAGAGTTGAAACCTCATCCAAGTACTGAGTAACAAATTGAAGCTTTTTTTTCCTTTTATCAACATTTCTTAACTCTTTGCCCTGCATTGGTTTATGCCTACTTATGTTAGATAAAGATTTTCTCTTATCTTATTCCCTCTTACTACACTGTGTTTTATTATAAACCACACAGTACAATGAGGGGAAGTTACAATTAAATTATGCTTCTGATAGCCCATGTTCAGACAAATGTCTTCTAGAGAGCTCAACCCCTCACTCTGAGCAAGGCTGTTCCCAGGAGGGCCCACAGCAGCTGAGGGAAGGAAGAGGACTCCCATGTCATTGTATTAGGCTGAAACAGCTCTTCAAGACTTAATATTTACTGGCAAACTGTATTTCCAGTTTTGAAGTCTCCCACATTGAAAGTGAAGGGCTGGGCCAGGCTTTTTATGTCTAAGTGGTGGGTTTGAAGTTGAATAAATGTTCAAAATAAAATGAAAGGAAATGTCCTGCTGCATGGGGCAAGTCTGGCATGGATTCACTGTAACTCTTTTGTAGAAGGAATGTTGCACTGAATATTCTTTATATTCCTATGGCTGGAATTCATAGTAGTCCCTATAGTACAGTGATTTCCAAACATTTTTGGTCAAGGTAAAAACTTCTGAGTACACTTTCACCATGTACCTATGTTTATTTATTTATAAATTATGTGCATGCACAGTGTTCTATATACAATTCACACTCTAAATTGTATTAAAGAATAGAAATTTTAAAAAGGATGAAAGACAAAATAAAAGCTATTTTTAACTTAAAAAATATTCTATCTTTCTTATTAACGATGACACAAAAAATATTTTCTTCTTGCAACCTAAAGGACTACATAGCACACCTCCTGGTTTTTATGCACCTCACCACACTTTGGAGACCACTGTTTTATTCTATGTGCTATCGTGGACTGAGCATCTTCTCAGTAGCAGTAGTAAGAGTAGCAGTAACTCAATGTAATCTGTCCACAGAGCAGACACTTGATTTTAATGCCACATTCAAATGAATTTTTCAGTCTTTCAAATCTAATTTGTCTTCTGGAATATCTGTGGCTGGTTTGAGTTAAAAACAGTGTTATTATGGTATTAGGAAGTGACGAAGACTTGACCATAGCTGTCCACTCACTTCCTTTTGAATGGAATCACAGAAATTAGAGAGTGTTTGTCATTTATTTAATTGTTTGGAAATGACTGTTAATTAAAAAGTACTGGAATATGGTTGATGTATTTCCAGTATTGGCTTCAGTACCTGAATCAACATTGTAATCTGAAACACTGTAGCATTTAGACCTGAATTAATGATATATCATTTATCTAGGAGCCTAGCACAAAAATTACCATTAATTCAAATTAATGAACTTAATGAATTAATCAAAATTCTGAAAATATTTAAAAATTTTCTTTGAACTTCCAACTTTAAATATTATATAAATCCTGTATAAATCATTGTCGCTTTTTTGTTTGTTTTTATGAAGGTCAAACATTTGAACCCCACAGTTTTGACAGTAGCAGAATATAGAAGGAGAGCCACCACCTCCAGAACTGTTCTTCCCCAAAACTGGGCTCTGAGGGAGACCTGGGCTGGACTGAACTGCTGCTGTAAAGAACAGGCTTCAGCCTCTGATCTGCTGTCTCTGACACACACATCACTATAGCAGCACTATAGCAGCTTTTATATCCACAAAAGCTCCAATCTCAGAACTCTGCTTTTCTAGAAAAAAAGACCTTTAACATTTATACCAAATAATTAAAATTCTAACCAATAAATTTTGGAAGTCTAGTCTTTAAAACTGATTTTCCTGTTTTCTATATCAGAAAATCCTATGTGGTGTTCAGCTCACTATTTTTCTCACTGCAATAAATGAATCTCCGTACCTCTTCCCAAGTTGTAGTGGTCTGGGGATTGTCACAGCTGCCCTTAGGCATTATTAGGGAGTTGTTGAACCCCAACATGTGGGAAAACACAGATAGCATTGAAATTCGTTGAAAATGCCTTTTTCTGTTTGAACCGAGTAACATGTAAACCATGTAAATCCCTGACATGTAACTGCTCTGATTATACCACATTTCTGCCACTCTTGGTTTTCCTTCTATGGCTCCAAACTATTAAAGAGTAACCATATGTTATATCTGCCTTGGAATAGCAACACTGTCCCTCACTTAAAGTTAGAAGCTATTATCTTGCCAAATTAAGTAAATCTCCTAGAGATTCCATGGACAGAATGGACACTTATTCATCCCTCTTTGGAATTTTGTCAGTAAAAAGATATTCATGCTTCTCTAGAGCATCTTCAACAGCAAAGAGCCTGATACTGTTCATATTTAAGTAAAAAAGTTCCCACAGAGTTAATTGGAAATGGAGAGTAGACCATGGTCAAAAGTACTGCAGTGTATAGACATCACAGCAGCACCTAGCTGGCAAGAAGATTAGCAAGCACATCTGTTCTGAACCATTAAAATGATATAAAGAAATTGCCTTTAAACCACCTGCAGGACAGTAATTTCATACAATCATTACAGAGTCATTAAAAGCTAATGTAGAAAAAACACCTGTGGGAAATGCAATCTTCTGTGTTTACTAGATACTCTAAATATGTGAGCAGAGTCTGAAAACTATTGTGTCAGATGGCTAAGCCTTGTCTCTAGAATATATTGTCTCAAATATTTCTTTTTCCGTGGATTAGATTACTTTTTACATTCTCAAGCCATACTGAGAATTTCCATGTTGGAAATTATTATTATTTATTTCCATGTTGTTTTCATGTTGGAAATATGTTCTACTGCCCTGTGACATAACGTGCACAGGGCAGCTGGGTTGGGAAGCCTATTGAGAAGATATTCTTGAATTCTGAAAGTGATATAGGCATCTGAATATCAGCTTTGAAATCCTTTTATTCAAAATAGAAACACCAGGATGGGTATAAGAAATATGGACATAAAGAAAGATGTGCTAAAATTGAGGAGGGGACATAGTTATTCCTTCTAGGATCAAACAAGACTAGAGAGAGAAACCCATGGTAGAATGAAAGAAGGAACCTCATGTTTTAGATCAAAATAAGAGATATACATTTAAGGATGTAACAGAGAACATTGTGACTAAATACAGGAATATTTTCATATAATCCTTTATTACATAAATAACATGACTGAGAAGGAGCTATGAAGGGGGTCATGGAAAGAGGAAATTTTGCCTACAAATACATTCATCTGCTCTGAGGGACAGAAAGTTCTTGATGATAGACAGGGCTGGAAAGACATATATGGAAAGAACTGCCTCTTGACTTTATTAAGACTTTGATGTTGTCCCCCCCCAACAGTCTTGTAAACAAACTATGGAAATAGAAATTTGGACAAAGCCACTGGGATCAGGAAAGATCCATGCACATGAGGAAGACAGTATCTGATGTAGAATCACCAGTATGCCCTCATTAACTGCAAAGCTATAGTGTGGAGTATTTTCCTTAATGAATGAAAGGAGAGAATAGAAAATCTTATTAATTGCAAATAGGATTAGAGGCAAAGGGGCTGCATATACTTTGGAAAGAAAAAAAAGAATGAAAAATGAACCTGGCAGATTGGAGGAAAGGCTTGAAATCAAGAGCACATAAATTAGGAGGAATGAGCTCTGGATATTATAATGATTTAATTTAAAAAGCACATGATACTGAGATGTGTAAGGGAGTAAATTCTAACTGTAAAAATATACAGTATGAAAAATCCATGAAGTAGCCTCTTAAATCTACCAAAATTCACTTGGGTTATTTTTTCTTCAAGAAAGATACATCAGAGGTGTAATCTCTACAAAAAATTCCAGAGCAAAAAGAATGGTCAGAAATATTGAAAATACAATTGATACCGAAAAACAGGGAGACTTGGTATGGAGAAAACTGAAGGGTGACTTACTAACTATCGATGAAACACAATCTATAAGTTTTAAACATTAATTTTGAAAAATTCAAGTGTAATAAGATCTTCCCCACCCCTGCTGGAGAGGGTATGAGAAAGAATACCTCAATTTCAGCAAACAGTGGTGAGGTTGGCTATTAAGAAAACAATTCATTAGGATAGTGGAGTAACAGCAAGTGCTTTGCAGAGGAGTTCTGAAATTCCCATCACTGGAATTTTTAGGACATTGGTTTGTCAAATGTCAGTCAGGGAAATACTGATGAAATTGACTCCTTATTCAGTCAGAATAATGGCTGATGTCTCAGGACCCTTCCCCTGCCATCCTATGGTGTAGCAACTCCCTGGAGTTTTGGAATAAAGTAATTTATTCCAAAAATAAATAGTCCAATCCATAAAAAACATCAGAGGGACACAAGTTTGCCATTTGGCTGCTGAAGAGAGGGGAGGACTGGAGAGGAAGGAGGAGTAAAAGGGGGTTGGAAATGGCCAATGCTGGTCAGGAAAGCAGAGTGCCAGATAATCAAAAAGATCATTTAAAACTGTATATTTTAAAATATGTCATCAAGTGGTAAATCTACAAATGTAGTAAAATAATCAAAGTAAATAGATATTTCTGTAGCAAAAATATGGTCTTATGTCATTTAAACACACAAGCAAAAAGCCAATCAAGTATTCTGTGAAGCCACTGAGGGATATACAGAAAGTGGGAAGTAAGTTAATGACGTTAGTATTGCTCTGAGCCTGAATAAATTCTCTGCTTTCGTCTTCATGAAATAAGCCAAAGGTCAGATTCTGAGGATTGGGATATTTTCCCAAGTGGGAGGGAAGGGAATGGAAGCGTTGAAAGACTTTATGAGTACATCAAAGCAGAGAGGCAATTAGAGCTGATAAAAGTTCACATAGAAGCAGATAGAGATAAATTGCATCCCAGATTTTTTTTAACCTAGCAAATTGTAGAAAGATGTAGAGGTTTCCAGCTCATAAGCTCTAAGAAAGCATCATATATATATATATATATAGGATTCCAGAGAAAAGAGATTCAAGAGCCAGATCTGGGCAACTATGACCGTGAAGTTCCTTTTTTTAATTATTTATATTTTTGTTTATTTATTGTCTGAGTGAGACATATGGGAAAGACTCTATAATGAGACTCGGTGAATTGAGTTATACATTGACAAAGGAATGAGATAGCAGTAAGCATTGGTTTGAAATCATCACTGCTGTTTTCAAAGTAATTTGCACTCTGCACATTCTCAGGTGTTTGCTACTATTGAAGTTGTTTTCTTAGTATCTTGTACTCCAATCAAACATATCTGAGTTATTTGCTATAGAATTATGACAGAAGCTAATTCATGGATATTCTATTATGATGCCCTCAAATATAATTTGTTCATATCATTTTAGCTGTCCTGAGTGAGCGGGTAACATTTGCTGTCTTCTTCAGCCTGCTTGAGCTTTGCCCTGTTGGACCATCCTATACAGAATATTACTGTGCTCTTTATAAACCAAAACCAGGGAAAACAGGTAAGAGGAGAGAGTTAAGAAGAAGTGTGCTGTTTCCCAGATAACATGAGTTAGTGTACTGCCAAATGCATTCAGTAGAGGGGACTACACTGATTTAGAGAAAGAAACTCTGGGAAACCTAAAGCATCTACTGATGTCTTTATGCTATGTGTTGTGCCCTTCTCTTTGAGTACTGTATAGCTCACAAATGTGTATTCTATTTTCAGTATTATTCATACCCTTTTAGTCTTTCTGCTTCCTCCTCTATGGCACCCTACAACCTGCTGAAACAACTTTGCATAAGAAAATTGTAAAGTGTTTTTCTTTGATTAATAAAAAGCCAAGATTCATCAGATGTTTGCATCCAGTTATATGTAAATATTAGATCCAGTATAAATCCAGATGTTTAGGTCCAGTTTGACTACAAAATAATAGCATAAAAATAGTCATTAACTATTATTAACTAACTATTACTAACTGGTCTTCTGAATATGCTAAAAAAAAACCAAAACAAAAAACCCCAAACATTGGCATCTCAGTGAAAAGTCTGCCTTATAATGCATAAGCACTTAGTTTAAGTTTAGTAACAGAAGTAGTAGACAGCAAGCTGAAAAAATCTGCACAGGAGATCCCTTTTCCACAAAGCTGTTACAGTACACCAAAAAGCAGTTTCCAGTGAAAATGGCAAAGGGAAAGATAAAAGCCAAGGAAAACTTTAATACCTCTGTCACAAATTGCTTCAGACAATCCTTGCACTTGTAAAGATGGTTCTGGTTAGAACTGACTGGATTCAGGCAGTCCTTGTGTTTTCAGAAGTGCTAGTAAAAATTCCTAATGGAGAAAAAACTACTTTTGAAAAATTCTATTTTCAGGAGATAAAATATCAAGTATATTTAAAGTTTACAGAAGTATTTTTTAAAAGCATTGTATAAATATGATCTATGTGATTATGATAAACGCATGTTGAAATTAGCTTTAAAATACTGAAAAACACTCTTTGTGTTTATTGGAATAACATTCTCATTTCAAATGCAATATTTAAGCAAAAGTAAAGATTTTATACCATTCTGAAATTGTGTAAATCTGTCTTATAGTTTTCCGAAGAGTTTTATTAGCCTTTTAATCACTTCTAGTTGCAGGCATTTGAACTTAGTTTAATAAAAGTGTCATTTTGAACAGAAAACATAAGCAACAATAAATACAGATTTTACAAGGAAACTGAAATTTACAAAACCTAGTGTTGAGGAATTTAATTTTTAATTCTGAGTATCAAATACAGTATCTATATTAATCCATTAGGTTTTGATTAGGTAACTTTACAGCCCTTTCCATTCAGAGAGTTTAACAATTTCAGGGTTTTTCTGTAGCAGTTGCAAGGCATCTTTAGACATGGAAAGTGATCCATGTTCCCTTAATGTACACTGAGCATATGAACACTAAGTGAATTATCCTTATGGATTAGTTGCTAAATTAAGTATTTTAGTCAGCAATTTAGTATTTTAGTAAGTGCCTTGCATCTCAAGTCCTGCTGCAGCCGTCAGCTCTGAGGAATGGGCATTTTATGGACTATTTTATCTTTCCTTCCAGCTGGAGGAGTGGGGCTGGGTCACAGGATATGTCTCCAGTGTGCTGACAGCAAGCATTGCTCAGCAGGACCTCCTGTCCACCTGTAACTCTAGTTTAAGCAGTAAAGATCTTTTGGAGGACATTTTTTATCTTTTAATATATTTTGTATCCAAAAGGCTGGTACCTAGCAAATACAAGAATGAATTGACAACTGAGGATGTTGGATTTAATTTCTGGCTTTGTAGGGGTATCAAATATGTTGCTTATATTCTCAACAGCATAGTATCTCCTTCTCTGTCAGGTGATTTTAATGATTCTAGCTCTGCTTCCCAGGAGTGTTCTTGATGAGCCATAATTAATATCTTTAAAGTGTTCTGAGCTCCTTATCTATGCACTGTAATATCAATATGAAATATGATTAGATTTCAGAAACAATGACTATCCCAAATGTTAATAATAACAAGGTGTGTGAATTTTATGTAATCTGTTAGCAGCTTAAACATCAGATATTATGGTTTATACATGTACTTGCCTAGAGGAAAAGGGGTTTTGACTGAATATTTCTCCCTTTCTATTTTTATGTATTTTTATGTCTAAACCAGTTCTGATAAAAAGTTTCTGTTCCTTTCAAAGGTTGCAATAGTCATCAGAGGTTTTCTTTTTAATAGCATCACTGAGTTAGTGGCCAAAAAATCTTCCACTCCCACACAGGAAAAATGAATTTCATGCTCCTCACAAAACCTCATGTCAGTTAAGGCCTTCTTACTACTTATTCAGGCAAGTTTACTCAGTACAGCTCTCACCATTTCCAGATTTAAAATGGAATTGTTCAGCTTCCCTTGAATTCTCAGTGTGAGACTAATTCACCTCCAGTCTGGCAAAAAATCTTTGTCATCTTACAGCCATCCAGCGCAGTGCTGAAGGTGTTTCGATTGCCACAGTCTTGGACTTGTGGTTTCAGAGAAATACTTGTCACACTTGTGTTAAATCGTCTCTCTTAGTACCCTCTCAGATGTGCTACAGTTACAAGTGGCCACAGAAAGCAAAGCAATCTTGCCATGCTTTGAAGGAAGGGAGGAACACTGCTGGATGGGTGGTGAAAGCCTTCTGCCTCCCCTGTTGCTCTTTGATTGGAAAAACAAGGCTTTTAGCAACATTACATGGAATTGGATGTCCAAAAATTGCTGGCAGTGAGTGCCAGTGCTCCCTGTACACAGTAGGACACTCAACAGATCATCTGCAAACCCTGCTGACCAAGGCAGTTCATAATCTAGGCCATCCTGATTCAGCAGGATATCTCAAGGGCTAGGTTTCTGAGCACTATCAGGATTTATTTGCTTCCTTTTTTTTTTTTTTAATTCCAGGATATAGACACCAGTACAATTCCCTTTCTTAAAAAATTCCATACCTTAATTCAAAACCCCTGAAATAAATACAAAGTTCTTGTAATGGTACTATGCTTACCCCAGCCTCATTCATGTTTGCTGTTTTTCTGGCATCATGAGGGGGGTTTTTTTAGCCCATTTTTTTTTTTATAAATAAATAAGCCTAGGTATTTTTAACAGAAGAACTTGAGAGCATTCCTTTCTGGCCATTGCCTGAATGCATACATCCCTTCGGTTAGCACCAGAAATTTACTAGAAAGCTGACCTTGAATCTGCTCTGGCAGTAGCTGGCACTTGAGGAGTGGTGCCAAAGGGGGAATGTTGCCATTCCTTGGGGATGTAGGATAAAAACTGGGATGCTGATGTGTAGGTGAGTTCAGAGACCCCAGTTCAACACACCTGGATGGAACAAGCAGCAGCACATCCCCTCTGTGGATATGTATGAGATGTGAGCATCAAATCTGCAAATTGAGGGGCTTCTGGATTCTTCCAGTATCAGAATTTTAGACATGAGGAAATGTAATAATTTGAATTACTTTGGGTGTCATTGGGTTTCTTCAGGGTCAGGCAAGACTGAAAATGGCTCTTTTCTCTCTCCATTTTTTTTTAATGACTGCCTCCTTATGTATACTTTTTTGCTCAGATACCAATGAAGTTTTGAGATTTAAATCTACTGAATAATACAGTGAATTCACTATGTGCCAGCATTGTTTCAGTTTCATTCACTGTTAACTGTCTTACAAATAGTCTTTTGATATTTAAATACAATTTGATGTATTATTTATTAATTTTACTTTTGCTTCCTATATTGTATAAATAATTGTGTGTAATACATAATTTTTATACATTATATATGTATGTAATTATTCCTGCTGTTGACCATTTTAAACTTACAATATTTTACCCTCACTATATCTCTTACTTATTTTTCCTTCTTACGACGAAAAACATAAAACACCATTTATTTTAGCTTGTTTTCAGCCAAAGCATTCATTTCACATCAGACTTCCAGTGCCTATTGATAATTTCATTGCTTGTTTTTAATTAATATTATATGTCATTCAGCATATGACACTCAAAGTAAATGTTAAAACTCTGGCAGAAAAAAATCCAATTGGCACTTTATGTGCCTCAATAAAATGGCAGAGAGCAGTTGGTGGTGTTCAGCAAAAGGAATGCTTTCCTGGGAAAAGGGAGCATGATGATCACCTGTCCTGACTGTGGAAACCACTTCAGAGTCACAGGGCTTATGGCACTGACCTCAGGGAGCTAAAAAGAAAGTATGTCCAACACGCTTGTGGGGACAGCAGTATTGCTACACTGCTGCATTCCTGGAATAAACCAGAGTGCAGGACTCAGATTCTCATTGTTCAGAATCTGCAGATGAGTTATGAGATATACTTCGGCCTCTCTTTAAACTGATGTCAGTGTTTTTAATACAAAATTATTTTTACTGAGAATCTAGCAGTATTATCTATCATTGTTATCTGAAGCAACTGAACATTGTAAACTCAACGCAGTGATTATTATTACTGTTATGACATGTCATTTTCTCAGGTTGTACAGTTAACAGTGAGGTGTATCTGTAATGAAGGTGCAAGAGAAGGAAAAAGGATTTATTGCATGGCTTACCCAGGCTGCCTTTGTGTCTGATTTTGTGACTCAACCACACCTCTGTTTTCTGGAACATATACACATATCTGTAGAAAACAGTAAAATTACACCCTGCCCAACACACTCACTGGGATTGTTAGGTTATTGAGATCCTGTGCTGGGTGAAATTCGCTAATTTCATTAGAAATGCTGTAGACATTGTGCCCTGGCAGGGTCCATAGAAGCTGCCTTGTCCCCATCGCTGCCACTGCCTTGGCAAGGAGCACGTCTCCTTGAAACGTGTGATCAGTCCAAAAATCAGCTTGTATCAAGCTCCCTAATCTTTTGTAGTGTCACCAGTCACCACAAACAATAGGGTTTGATTGAGACTTCTTCTCTTTTGAAGGAATCAAATTGCACTTTTGTCTTCCATGAAATAAGGCTCACTGGTTTGTGATTAAGATATATTATATATCATCATTGGTTTCCTTGTTTGTATGCCTATATATGTATGATGTGCTCAGCCAACATTGTGATAAATAGATTTCTTTCAAGAAAAATCTCTCATGCTTTGAGATCATGTCTCCTTACATTGTTTTCTGGTGACTGGAATTAACAATACCTCTTGCGTAAAGTTTAATAATAAGATTCATTTCCATACTGTTACTGACTAGCAGGTAACACTTGTTTAGAAGGAATTCTTATTTCCATGCAAATAATTTTTCTAGCTTTTCTGTGCAAGTATCATGACAGAGAAGATATTAAAGGATGTACCATTGCAAAATGGGCGTCTAATGGTGTGAAATAGGATTTCAGTAGGCTGAGGGTTTTCTGTTTCGTTACAACTCCCCATGACACAGACCAAAATATTTTTGCATATCTTGCAATTAATGTAAGATGGCACAGTAACACGTTGTCAAGTTTCTGCTGTGGTATATGCATCAACCATATTCAAACAATTCATCATTTTGCAAATAAGTAAAAGAATGACCTTGTGATACTTTTTCTTCCAGGATAAAATAGGTAGGGGAGATGAATGAGATGATCTTTAAAGGTCTCTTCCAAAACAAACCATTCTATAATTCTGTGATTCTATGAATGGAAGATTATTTTTGTACTAAGGTAATAAACATTTTTGTATTAAAACACAAATACTCCACCCATGCAAAAAATACACACAAAAAACCTATATAAAATATGAATTCCAGGAGGGATATATACACTTAACTTTATCTCAATTCTAATGAAAGTGAGAGAGAAGAAGTACATTTTCTTTTCCCAGCTGAAACTGACACAGATTTCCCATATCAAACTAAATATCAGAGTTCAACTATCAATAGTGTTACTCTTTTTTCTTTGACTTTTTAATATACCTTCCACTTACAGTCTAAACACCACCCACATGCTGAATGTACAAAAGCATTTAGCTATGAATTACACAATCATGCTTTTTACCATCATTATTCCAAATTATGGGACAGGCATTGGAAAGCTAAAAAGTGTCATGGTTCCTTCCCCAGCTGACTGTGTATTAAAAAGCTGAATCCCATTTTATGTATACAATTCCATTTTATATTTGTGATACCAGAAAGACATAAATCATGATCATTATTTCAGATATATATAAGGGTTGTATCCTTTCAAATTGGACTCTTTTTACTGTGTTATGTTGTCTTGCCCTGGAAAAAAAAGAAACAAACCCAAACCAACAGAAAACAAACACACAAACAAACAGTATAAGACTGACATTTTCTATCAGTTCCTTGATACCTATAACTCTTGAATTAATACTAGTTAAAACTTATTTCAAGCTTTAGAAGAGATTGATTCAATCAAAAATCTTGAAGCTGGGGAAGATATGCCATGGATCTAACCCATTATTCCTGGTCATGATGTGCACATAGAATAAATTCAAAATTTGCCTATGGTATTGCTGCTGATGAAGCACAACCACAGTTTTACACAGGTATAATTTCCGTAAAACCATTGGTGTTAAACACACACAAAACTGCAGTACCAAAGTTTTAATCGCAATGATGTATTGAGACAAGGAGGGAAAAAAGGTAGAATGAGTGCTAGAAAACCTCCTGCGGCAAAGCAACGGTTGGAAAGAAAACTAATCAGACACAGTTGGAAACAGTTGGCTTTGATAGACTGTAAACAGTAAAAGTCATGATTTCTCTCTAAGTCATCTGACACCTTCATTACTGCAATTACTTATTTAATGCCCCTCACATCAAGAAGCAAACACAGCTTTATTAGCTCATGCAAGCTTATTTTTTATTCTGTATTCTTCACCAGTACTTACCAATTAACACTGTGCATCAACAACCTGCATTTGTAGCAGCTGCTGAGCTAAAAACGTATTCAGATAGTAGAACAGTATTTGGAAGTGTCATACTCCTTCTAGGAACATATCCAAGGGAAGTCAGTATTATAAAATACATTTTGAATTACAGCTTTGTGATACCTGAAAGGGAAATGTTAATCTGTAGATTTACCATAGCTTTCCAGATTAACAAACATTAAATATTGTACTTCACTCTGTGTATTCTTGGTCCTACCTTATGGATGTTCAACCAAGTAAATATCTCAGGTTCCACCCACAGGCATATTTCAAAATGTTCAACTTCAAATCTTGACTTCTCATGCCACATTGGTTAACTCATCTGCAGAGTCTTGGCATCAGGGCTGATGCAGCCACAACAGACAGAGGAAGTAAAATAAGCCAGGTCTGTGAGGAGAAACAATACCATTTAATAGATCAGCTGTTACACTGCACATGGAAAAGCATTCAGACTCAAGCTTTTCTTAAAGTAAGAACCATAAATAGCTAAGAAATTTCTGGGATCTTGTAATCTCATTTTGTACAAATACAGAATTCCTGGATCCTGGCCACAGAGATTTGACAGTTTTCAAAGATATCACTTCCACAGAGTTTTTATAACAACCGTAGTGAGGCTTTATTTAGCCAAATGTCTGTAATACATGCTTATCTCCCTTGCAGTGCTGAGCCAGATGTCAAGTGGAAGGGTTGGAATTATTTTTTTCTGTAGTTAGATTGATTTAAACATTTTCTGTCTTTCTGCTGTGCTGATGCAGGTAAGAACACATTTGCATTACATGCAAAATACCAGTGAAATCTGAATAAGTGACTACAGTTAGGAAGAAGGGTTGATGCATTCCATTATCAAAGGAAATATCATCAGTGTATTTTAGTATCATCAAATATTTTAACCCTTTAAACAAGACTTTCATTGAAAATATTATAATGTGCCTTCAAAATATATACTATAAATTGAAAGGGAAAATGAGTGTATCTTCTTTGTTTTGTCAATTCCCTTGCTATAAGGCTGGATGAAAAAAAGGTAGATATATTTTCTGTAGAACTGAAATGTGTTCCTCACTCTATCTTTGCAATGCAGAAATCATTGACCTCTATTTTGAGATTAATGGGAAGATCTTGGTTAGAGCTTAGGGCTTAAATAGAGGTAATGGAAGTCAACCTTCCATTTTTTTTTTCTGAACACAATCTTGTATACAAGAAAGATAGATCAGGTAAAATGTAAAAGCTGAATCTACTACATGATGCTCCATTATTTTATTTCTTCCTGTTCCACATTTCAAATTATTGTTAAGATTTTTCCTTCTGAACTGCAATTTTAGTAGATGAGTTTGCCCAATAAAAGCTGCATCTGCAAAGAATTATCATGGAGCAGGTAATGTTGTATGTGCAAAATGAGCTGTTGTAATTTCTTCTGTACCTAGAAAGGGTAAAACTCTTGTACTTTATGATCTTGGAGGAGGCAAGCAGCCCTTCTGATTCAAGTCAGTCTCCATTAAAGACTTGTAATGTAGACTAAAGCAGTGTTCCTAAGGGAATGCCATGGTGATATTTATCCTTGCTCGCCTACTAAGAAAATCCCTGCCAAGCAGGAGAGGAAGCATCTGTATGCGTGGTTGAGCAAAACTTTTATGCTAGCAGATATTCAAGAGCTCTGAAAAGATTCAGATTCAGTAGGAAATGAATTTGAAAAAAGCACCTGAGGAAAGGGCATTTGACTATTTTTTTTTTTCCCTTTAGTTTGGGGGCTTGCCTTGACATTTAAAGTAATAAAACCATCTGTGAAATCATGTCTTGTCCAGGAGTGCCATTATAACAAGTTGAACTCTTCAAGATTGGATGAAATAACAACTTAATTGTGGTCTTAATAGATTTCCCAGTTGCTTGCTGCAATCAGACCTACCTTTTTAACAGTTCTCATTGCTCATTAATTACATTTCCTCTCTTAATTTCTCTATTTCTTTCCTATTCCTTGAGGAGTATGGAAACCAGTACAACTAATCACCTCTGAATTATGTATGTGAATCATCCCAGAAACACGTGGCTGGGATCTTTCTCTAGGTCAAGAGGCTATTTTAGATACAGAATAATTTCTCATCTTGTGATAGGGACTTACCGTGAACTTCAGTTCATCCAGAGGCTGTGTTAACAATTGGCTCTTAGGCAGGAATTTTCATTCTAAACTAATTAACATGCCCTAAATCTTAAACTCCTGTAAATGAGAAATAATTTGAGATGACTGACTCACCTGATCATTCTTTCCTTTCCTATTAAATATATTTAAAATCTCTGAGAGCTCTACAAAATGGACTTAAATTAACCTAACACCCTGACTCCTGTGATTAAATACAGTGAGTATTTTCCTTGTGCCATGTTGTATTATGACATAAGTTTCAAGTTTAAAGATGTTACTTGGCACAATGCATTATTTATATGATTGCAATGGAGTTGTGATATGCAAATAGAAAAGCAATTAGAAGCAGAAGGTGTGGCTAAAACAGGTATCTGTTTTCTCCAATAAACTAATACAATACAACAGTTTAGCAAATTATTTCTTAGTAGCACTATACTGAAGAAAGTCTAAATATCAAAATTTTGCATTTCCATCCTAATCCACAGTATTTTTTATTGTCTTGAATGGGATTCAGTTCAGTTTTTGTCCTTATATGGGTCTTCTTTTGGCTTACTTATAGCAACAGTGATATAGTCCATCTTCATATCTATCCCCAGTTCCTAAGTGTCAGCATTTTTTTGGGTGCACGAGAACAATATTATGATATATCTTTCATTTTCATGTATCTGTAGAGCCAGCCATTTATTCTCTGTTTACAGCAAGTAACAGTGACTTTGCAAGCACTTGTGAAGTCTACAGAGAATCTAGACCTCAAGTACTGCGTTCCTTCTTGTGGAACACAAAACCAAATTTCAAAAGCACATTTTTTAATAACAAATTTTCTGAAGAGCAGTGAAAGTCGGATTCCAATGGCTTGTTCTGATGATATAATGAACCTGAAGGTAATGGGAAACAATACTTAGATTAACCACGTTTATGCTTTATGCTGCAGGGTTTTCCTCAGATTGTCATTTTCCCTGGGAAACCCAAGACTGGCCAGGGATTAGAAAGACAGCTATGGATGTAAGCATGCATGGGAATATATCTGTATTTTTTTTAATGTACATTGAGTGATTTAATAAACATGCAGCAAAGCATATTTTCCCAACTGCATTTTATTTATCATGCAACATTAAAAATTGTAACGTTATATTTTTCTACCGAAAAATGTTACTGTCTTAGTTTTAAATGATAGTTTTACATGTATGAGATTTCTCTGTCTCTGGAAGTATTTTGTGACCTAAAGTATTGATTATTCTCTACATCTCTGCATTTACTGATAGATTTAAATAATAAAATCAATGCACCTGCAATATTGTCAATCATCTAAATTTCTTTCTATCTGTAAATCATACAACAAACCAGCCAATGTGAAACTCAGGTAGTTTGACAAATAACAGACATCCATAGTGAAAAACTTTACTGTTTGCTGATTTGTGGCTCTCTTATATGTTGATTTGGAATACAGCACTCAGATCCCTTGCATATTCGAGATCTAGTCCTTGCTATCACAGGAGAACCATATCAAATTACCAATTTCATAAATGCACTAAATTTATGAAGTAGAAGCTTAAAATTCAGATTGGAATATGCTTCCATAATTTCAGATCTATGACAGCTAGGAACTTCATCCCATTTTTCACCTAAATCTGTTCCCTGCTAATTTACACAAACTTGTCTTCCACAAGCATTATCCTTTTTGTTTATGTTTTCCTTCTTTCATGTATTTATTCGTGATGGAATAAAAAAAAAAAATTATGAAATTATGGAAGGAAATTATATCAACTTTAGGGTGATGTTTTAATTTGAAGTTATATTAAAAATAAAAATAAATAAAAATAAAAATAAAAATAAAAATAAAAATAAAAATAAAAATAAAATAAAAATAAAAATAAAAATAAATAAAAATAAAAATAAAAATAAAGATAAAAATAAAAATAAAAATAAAAATAAAAATAAAAATAAAAATGAAAAATAAAAATAAAAAAAATAAAAATCCAGGTCACCAAGCTACTTTTCTTTTGTACTAATACATTATATACTTAATATAAGACTCAATGAACAAATACAAAAGTGGTGGTATTAATTATATTTCCTACAGTGTTAAGGAAATATTTTTAAGATCTTCATAACTGAAAGAAATTTAACCAGGAATATGAAGCATCAGGAAAGACATGAAATCCCAATTTTCATAGTAATTAAATGTAACTCCACAGAATTATTTTTGACGTAAGTAATAAGAATGAGCTCCATCCAAGATGTGCCTACAGCAGTTGTATGTCTGGAAAAAGGGTCACATTCCTGTATGCCACAGTAATTCAGAGAACTCACAGACATGCTGGCTCCTTCATCAAAATAGAAAGATAATGGTGTATCTGAAGAGCACTTTGCTTTCAAACAGTCTCCAAATATTTTCTAGTCCAGAGATGAGTGGTTCATTAATTAAATAAATTGCCTCCTAACTAAATCAAGTTATTTGAGACACTGTTCCAAATCCAGTCTCTTGGAATTCTTGTTTGCTGGCAGTCAATACTAGCAAAAGGAAAACAAGATTGAAAACATTCATTTGCCTGGGTTACATGCAACTGGCTTTAAGAAGTCTAAATAAATTTTGGTATGTGTGTTTGAATAGTTCAGCCTAAAATTTTCTACCACTACCAAGTACAGATAGAACATAAGTTCTTTTTCAATTTACTTTTATTTGGTTTTATTCTGTTTCCTTGTGCAAAACATTAGCAATATGTACCAATTTAAGCTTATACGTAGCTGCAGAATGAAAAGGGAAAATTACAGCTAGACAAGATGTCATTGGTTACTTGTTATTTGTACATTTTACTTTAAATTATTGTTTGAATGAAAGTCTTTAATCAACATATATCTGAAAAGCTGTCACAGAAGAAACAGGTGAAAAAGCAAAAATAAAATTATCAAGTAATTTTTCCTATTAATTATATTGAATATGGGCAATTACTCTAACAGGTTTATAGGGTATATCTAGTGCATCTAAGGATTGAAAACCAGAAGTTTTTTCCAACATTTGAGCTGAAAATCTCAGAAAATTAGACCAAACCAAGTCTCTGTTTCTGAAGATCACAATGCAGAAACTAGAAAAAATACGTGTTTAATTCTTCAATTAATTATCAAATGTTATTTTAAAAATTACTCAGGACTTGGGTTGCTCTTATTTTTTTCAGTAGCAGATGCTCCAACAATGGATAATACTCCATGAAGTTGTCTCTTTCCTCTAGTGTCACTCTGTGATGTATTTTGTGATGTAAATAAGTTACAATGAGATGTTCTTTCAAATTCCTTTGTTTATGTCCAGTTATACAAAGAAGCTTAAAATAATAGTGGGTAGTCAGGGAAATGCACACTAGAAAAAAAATCCTTGACCAGTCAGAGACAGCCAAAAAGAATGCTCTTTATTCTGTATCTATATCTTGGGTTGAATTTGAAAGACTGTAGTTCCTGAGTCTGCCAGAACTCTTTTATTGATGCACAGCTCTTGCAAAGTGTAATCAAACCCCCCAGATTAAAATCGGCTTTAAAATTTACCAAAGCAAGTTTAAAAGTCCTTGAAACAATAACATTTTCCACTGTGGACTGCCATTGCAGCTACAGAGTAAAGCTGAGGCAAGAGAGGTTCTCCTTCATTGATTTCTTCACTGTTTAACAGAAAATAATTTAATAGTGTGTATGCAGTATAATTATGTAGCATGCTGTTTTTACACTGAAGAGTATCATTCAACAAACATAAAATCAGTACAAAACCTAATATGTCTTTGATGCAGAATTTCTGATAGATTTCTCTCAGGGGATTGTTAAGAGGTAATGTAATTAGAAATATAACATAGAACATTTATATGGATTAGTCCTTTTTACAGAGATAAATTGTCTAGTGGCCATGCACTCTCTTATTAATCAGATCCTGCAAACCTATTTATAAAGCATAGCCAAGGAAAAGTCCCATTGAAATGTCATTCTGACTTTACCAGGTGAAGTTCTGTTTGTTCCAACACTGAAAAGCAATCTAATTATCTCATATGTGATCCAGAACCCTTCAGAATGTTGTAAATGTGAAAAAGCTATTCAACAGGGCTAAGGCCAGGGAAATGAAATTTTGAATTAGCCATTATTCGGGAAAATACATTTAAATAGAGCCTGGAAGTTACAGAATGTGCAATACCCAATTAAATTTGATCTTTACAGAATCAAACCCCTTCTCTATGAAAGTAGGGTACATTGAGCACTTGTATTCTCACCTGTACTGAACAGAGTATGAATCATAAATCAAAGAACAATGACCCAGGCAGTCCACCCAGCTGGATTTCTTTATTCCTGCACAGCAGTTGACTAATGATCCAGAAGGTAATCCCTGTTGTAATCCTTTAGCTATGGATGAAAGGAGACCCTCAGACCCTTAGCATCACTGGCACTACACTTTAGCATGATATTTTAATATACATCACATACATACACTAGTGAGTGCTTGCCTGGCTCTCTTCCATCTTCCTTTTGAAGAATTAATGTGGATGACTGGCCAGTGTGTAAACCATACCACTCATTACTCACAGGGCAAGTCAGAGGACATATAGCTGTTTCTACCCTAATCTCCCTTATAATGTGCTAGGGCTTTGCTGTGAACTGATCTCCATTTTCCCTTCCTTTGGCTGCCAAAAGTCAGCAAAGAACCAGAGCTGCTGCTGCTGCTGCCACCTGTGTGTCCAGAGGATGGAAGGGCAACACGGGGGCTGCATTTGTCATTTCCCTGGCTGCAGCTTAAGGAAGTTAGGTTAAGAAAGGCGGGCTATAGACACGTAAAAAGGATGCAGAAATCTAGGTGAAACCCACCAATAATCTGGAAAGTTGCCTGTTTAAGAACGGAGTTTTGCTTTACATGCATTTTAGATTGAATTGAGTGCCTCCCACTCCACCCACTCCAAAAAAGGTATCCTATATCAAGTGCTTGGTGATTTTGTTTCCTCAGCTTTTGAGAACTCACAAAGGTTTGAGAAGCAACAACAAATAAATTAACCAAACTGAAAAATCAGCTCTTCCAAGACCTTCAAGACAGAAGCTCCCAAAATCCTAGTCACTTCTCCTAAAGGTCTATAATAAAGAAGAGACTTTAGATTTATTTAGCAAACAGTAATTTAGGAGTGTTAAACTCATTATGGAACATGAGCCCACTGGGAATGGAGCTCCAGCAGAGTCTTGGAAATATGGTTTCTTTTACCAGATGAGACAAGACAGACTTTCTTCAGCCCAACAAAACATGGCTTAGAGGGAAAAGCAGTCTATAAATACATCTAGGAATACAGGTCCTTGAGAAGAGTAACAGTACTCTTACAATGGGAAGGTTGGGACAGTAAGAATTGGTTGAAAAGGTGTCTTTCAGTTCAGGCTGCCTGTAAAGAGAAGGTTCCCAGCAAGTACAGCTGCTAGATCTGTGCAGCAGCAGAATTAGGGGACAAACAACCCAGTTGTATTCCTGAGGGAGCTTGCAGAGTTAATGAATGAATTTGCATAATGTGAGGTCCTCTGACAGCAAGACCTGATTATTTCTTCTCAAAGCAAGAGTCTTAAACTTACTGGGAACAAACAGCCTTATATAAACTAAGTTTAACATCAAGTACTTTTGTGAAGACATAGCCTTCACCTGCACCACCTCAACATTTACCAGCTTCTATCTTACTACATGCTTCACTGCTCAAGACCTGAGCTCTGACACCAGTTTTGGAATTCCAAGTACAATGCACTGCTCTGAAGGAATCACCATATGGGACTGAAACTATTTACACCAAATCTGGAATTTTTCAAACTCTTCTTACTTTTCAACCAAGACTCGGTCTTTCTGCATAAATTGTATATCCTTAGCATTTTCATGAAGAGTCTTCCTAGAATGCAACAATTTGCTTTCTATACTCCCTAACAAAAGACAAAATTGCTTGCTTAAAACAGTGTGCAGATGCTCTGGCTGTGATTATGGGAAGAGGGACTGTGTGAAAAACAAAGATGAAGAACTGTGATAGAATAGAAACAAGTGGTGATAAGACATCTATCAAACATATTTGTGACCACTTTCTGTGAAAAGCAGTTCAATAGTATATAAAATAAGCAAACTAGGAGCTTGCCAGCCTTCATATAAATAAACTCTTCTCTATCAAAAAGCTGCTGTGCAACAACTTGACACCTCCCAGTCAACAGCTCTGCTATTTCATAAGCTACTCACAAAAGTTGCTGCTCTGAATACATTTCCCAAGTAGAAAGGTCTTCACTGATACATCTCATCTAACAGGAGACAGTGACTGTTTTTAGCTCTCTTCTGCTTTCCCCCCATTCCAAAAACAGAGTATGTGTTGGATAAGAACAAATTCTGACTAGAAACTATTAAATTATTGCATCTACATTATGAAAGCATTTATATCCCATGTTTAGAAATAACTTAGACTATTAGATGCTGCAATCTCATTGAAATGTGAAATAGGGCTCCTAAATGGCCAGAGCAGATTCAGAAAAGGATCCAGAAAATGGATCTTATGCACCCTCCTCATGTACACTCTTCTAAGCATATTATCCCATGCAAAAGTCTATCTAATACTAAATAATTTGCTCAATAGGGAAGAACAAGATAATTTTCCTCCCTTTGTCATCTCATTATGGAAACAACCCCCATTGCTTCCCAAAAACATGTTCTACATGTAAACATGTAAATATTGTTTTTACCATGATAATGTTGATATTTAGATATTTATCTCTTTTACTGCATCAGTATGATTTATGGCACTTTCAGTAACAATCTTTGAATATTAGTGCATGTTTTTATTTACAAATGTTGATTAATTAAGTTATTTAAAATATCTATCCTCACAAGGAAAAACTTTTTTTTCCCCTCCCTAAGTGGCCTGCATGCATCTGTGTGCAAAACTGAAATAAAAATTTTCCTGTTTGTTTACTTCAGAAGGAGAATATGCATCAAATTATTCTTTGCACTTTTTTAAAGACTGAGGTAAAAGACGTGTGTCTAGTTTCCTACCTCCAGTTTTAAACCAGTTTGGCAACCTGGCAAGCAAATTAGCTCTGTCTGCTCCAGATCAGAAAAGAAAAAAGCTGAAAGTATTGTAGTTGCCTGAGCCAGCACAAGCCCCGGGAGGACCCACGGTCTGTTTAATGTATCCAAGGAGAGGTCAGCCTTCTCTGCCAGTCACACAGCAAATGGGAAATCTCCAGTGGGAAGTCAGGGGCTGTTTCTGAGCTCCTGCAAATCTGGTTGTGCCAGGTTCTCTGCGACACTCCTCTCCATCAACAAGGCTGGCAGTTTTTACATTGCTGCACCATAAATTTAAATCCTGCTGTAATTACTCTTCTCAAAAGCACAGGCATACATTCATATACCAGTTTTGCAAGGCAACAATGAGGTTATTAAAGAATGGGAAAGCCTGTGGTAAGTGGAGGAGGGAGAGAGAAAATAAGGAAAAATAAAAGAGGTAGCGGAAACATAGGTAATATCCCAAAACGCAGTTGGCAGCCTTTTCCATCTCCCTGCCCCAAGTATCTTGCAAGCAAATAAATTATTCCTGTATACATACATCTCTTTCCAAAAGGTCCATCTTTGGGGACAATTCAATATGCCTACCATGAATATAAGTACGCTTTGGATCCAGTTACCCATTTCCTTATTTTTAAACAGATTTTTTTTCTGACTTTCAGGTGGAACAAACACTCACAGCCCCTTAAATCCATTTAAAATATCAGAGGAGCTGTTAGGGTTTTATTGGTTTTTAATGTACTTTTACTGGCTGTAATTTTAAAGTTTTGTCAACGTTTGTAATCCTCATGGTGTTACACACAAATTCTGACTGTTGTTCTTGAACGGATGATAAATGTACAGAAGCACAGAAGCATGCAAATCCTCTCTATAGATTTAGGACCAGAAAAGATCCTCTTCTCGTGCTGGTGAAGATGCACTTAAAGGTGATTCAGTACCTTTCTCTAAGAGCTCTGAGGGCAAGCTTTAAAAACCAAATCCCATTCAATAAATCAAAAACAAATTAGTCCTATCCTGTGAGACCACAGGTATTCCTACCCCGTGTTAGAAGTGAAATCCCAGAGAAACATGGTAAGATCTTTCTTTATATACCTCAATGACCCATCAGAGTTTTATTCCTTCCTGCCCAGTGGTTGCAGTCTCCCTCTCAGTGGTGCTCTTCTAAATCTCCAGGGCATTTGTTTCCCTCCTAGCAGTTCTCCTGACACTCCCTTTGGAGCTGGCCTGTTCATTATCCCAATAATGCAATGTTTTGATTCCACTCTTTTGACATTTTGCAGATGGGCTGTAAGGTTGGAGGCATCAAATCATTAACAGGATGAAAACTTGTCTCATTCAGTGGAATTTTACAATTTCTCTTCAGTTTTATCATTTAACCTTACCATGACCACTTGCCTGTGGAGTTGAGGTGAACAGTGTTACCTCTTCCACAATTAACTCCTCTCAGTGTATTAATTGGGCTTTAAATCTCCTACAGAAAATCAAAGGTTGCTATGACAAGTTAAAAGCCATCCTTTAACACAAATACCAAGTCGAACGTATTATTCTGGACGTTGGTGTCTCTCTTGTCAGTGCTAGGTTTTGCTACAATGTACACAAAATTTAGCAAGCATTTTAGACTGTGTCTATTTGCTAACCCTATGAGGAAGTTACCACAGTATTATTTGAGTTATTACAATGTGTGTGTATATATATACATATAATATATATAAATTAATATATATTAATATATATTATCATATATAAAAATATATATAAATATATAGATATTATTTCTTAATAGTATCACTAGTTTTTTTCTCTATCTTCCTGTAACAGAGAAAATACATGTTCCAAATTCTGCAGTTTTCTATGGAGAACAAAGTATCAGGAATATCAGGAATATAATACATTAGACATGGAAGAAAAGTTCTTCCATCAGATGTCTTATTGGTAAGCTGGAAATTAAAAAAAAAAAAAAAAGAAAAAAAATTAGGAAAAAAGTGTTTCTGGAACTGTATATTCAGAAGTTTCATCATTCCAATTTTTGTTACTTCGAGTGAATGACAACACATTTAAAAAAAATATGTATATAAAGACCATATCCAGCTTTGCTTCTGGTTGGTTTTTTCACTTATTTTTTTAATGATTACATATCACAGAAATACTAACAGAGTTCAAAGTACACTGAAGAAAATTTCTGATTAAATACTATAGCATTAGTCTCTCCTTCAAGTATTTAAAAAGAGGTTTTTGCTTTCAGATGTTCTTAATATGATAGGAATTGGGGGTGGAAAACCACTTTTCAAAAGATGACTTCAAAATTATGTCTTTTGTGAAAATATAACTTTTGTGAACCATTCATTGGCTTAGGCTAAAATAGATTCTGTCAAGGCTAGATAGAAATAGCAATATTAGCATCTGATCTGTGAAAGCTGGTTTTCTGTTGACATGCAGTTGCCAATATTCAAAAAAACTGCAAATCAGAGGGCTACATATTTATGAGAACTAGTCTTCATAAATCTCAGATTTTATCAAGTTAGAACTTTCTTTCTAAATGAGAACAGTAAACTTGCAAGTTAAACTTGCAAATCAGTTTTATCACTGTCTATGTGTGCCTATGTAGGATTTATAAATATACTTGAAATTCCAAATTGAGCTTGTAAGTAGGTCTGATAAGTTTTTCTACTTTCTACATCAGTGCTGCAAATCAAACAGCTGCAAATTTCCAGCTCCATAGTCATCTATGATAACAGAAAGCTACAGAAAAGGGGATTGGAGGTTTATTTTCTTGTCTTTCTAAAATAATATAGCAAAAGTCAGTTAAAAATATTACCTTCCCCTATGACTGTAGTAGAGACAGCACTTACTGGGACCTCTACTGTTCCAGGTAGCTGTAGCACTGATTCAAACCAGTAATAGCTTGCCATGATAATAAAATGATTTATTGTCTGCATATTCTGTAAATTACATTCATTCTGAAAAAATAGTAAACTGTCTTCAGATCTATTTTATATATAAGCAATAGTTTCATCATCAAAGCTACAGACAATTAAATATAGAATAACTGATGACTTTAGGCATCAAACAAGTCAAGGGGATTGCATTCTTCCAGCATTTTGTCGGCTCCAGAGCACACGAAACACAACTGAAAATAAAGGAAACATTTCTGGTCTTAATATAATTTGTATGTTGTGAAATATAAAAATGTGAACAGGAAGGAAAGACGCTGCTAGAGGTCAAAAAAATATTTAATTCTTACTCATTTTTTTTAGTTGCTTAGTAAACTGCTAGAAAAGCATTCCCTTTTGCTTGGCAATCACCTTCAGAGATCTTTGTAGAGCAGTTTTACACACTTTGCACATTCTTCTTCCTCATGTTTTTACATGTTGTTTATGAGGCTATCTGGAAATGTATCCTTATTATCATACATGTTTGTCACACCTAAAATAAGCCAATTAATTAGTCAAGATGGGCTATTTGCAGCTGCACACTCATTTTCAAATGAATTTATTGAAGTAAAGGATTTACAGCATATGGACTCACAGACTTCTCATGAGTTAAACTGGCATCCATATGTACAGCTTTCAGTAGAGAACTCTAGAGTAATATTTACAATGTAAATATCAACTTTTATTACATAAGAAACAAATATATCACAACTTTCACTTCACAACATATTTGTTCTGGTTTGATGACTAAAGTCATCTCTTTGAAATACTATGTGGAACGCAAAAATAGCTTGTTCTTGTCATAGACTTTACCAGGTGTCCTTCAGAGGTCCTGAAAAGCAAAGGAGAAATGTGCTTTAGAAGTCACTTTTGTAAGCAGTGGCATCATGAGGTGTATAAGGGCACACAGCAGACAGTAAGTAACACTTGATATGAAACAATTGCTGCACTTGGGACTGACAAGCTGAGATGTGGCTGTTCACAGGAGTTTGGTGGGCATTACAGTCAGACAAGACTGTAGAGAAAAGCGTTGCTGCAGATTAGCCCACAGTGCAGAACTGCTCACTTTGAAAAAAAATTGAAACAGATACACAAGTTCAGGTTGCTCGTGCCACACTACATTAGCCACTGGGCACCACAGTAAAATGCCAAGCAGCAGTCAATATTGATTCACCTACAGGCAGATCTGCCTCATCAGTAAAGTCAATAAAAAAGGAAAGGACAGAAAATGTTTTCAGGAAGACATCTGCAACCTGCTGCACCGCTACTCTTTCTCCCTTAGTCAACGCCAGAACTTTGGAAGGTGCAAACCCAAGAGCAGGTTTTTTTTTTGCATTAATCTTATCCAGAAAGAACATTTCTTTCCAGAATCCCGTTGCTTAAAATTTTTTTAATTCCTCAAGGCACAAGCAATTTACGTAGTTTCTAACTTTACGGAACTTTGGAGGAAGTGCAACGTTTGTGGAAAGGAAAAGAACATTTTCTCATTTTGTTTCTGTCTTGAAAGTAAACAAAATTTGGAGAAATGTCTTTTCTTTTATCATCTCCAACCACCACTCCCCACACCCCGAAAAAGAAAAAAAAAAGAGTTTATCTTCAAGAATAGCCTTTTAATCTTTTTTCTTACTTGTGTTTGAGACGCAGCAATTTGATAATACACTTTCAAGAGTACCAAGCCAAATTCACTGCTATGTCACCCTTTCAACGCTATGTTCCTGCAAGTGTTGATGTAGAAGGGTTTATGTTTCAGTAAACCAAAGAGAAATAATGGTGATGATTTTACATAAAATAGTAGTAGCTAAATGGAAAACAGCATGTGCAAGATTTGCATGTCAAGTGCTTTCTTAATGCATAAGGTTCATGTTGCTGATGCTCGTAATTCTAGGGGCAAGTAACTCCTTTCTAATGAAAAAGATGTTAAACAAAATCTGCAGCATTTTTTTAATTAAAAGAAATATCCTCAAGTTTGTTCTCTGAAGAAATAATGATCTCTGTGATTTAAAATTAGTCAGTTCTGGTTTTATGCTGCAGTGCACACAGGCTGAAACACCCAGGTGAGTTAGGTGCATTATTAACAGTGCCATTTAATTAGGGGTTTTCAACAGCAGCAATCATGGGATAACTTAAAGCTTATTATTAAAATTATTATTTTATTCAGACACAATCTCTGTAGAAACATAAAGCTTTTCATGGAACATGACTCCCTTTCCTAGATGATTCCGATTTTCTGATAGGCCACACTTCATGTACACTCTTCACATAATTAATCCCATTTTATGGGTCAAGTCAAGTAACAGATAGCAAGAGGAAAGAAAATCTTTGCATACCAGTGGGAGGTGGCTCAGCAGCTCATCTACAGAATCATAGTTTTCTGAAAAGGATGGTTCAAGAAGTTCTGCTTCATCTCGAAGTTTAGCAGGGTTTAGCTCTTCCTGGCTGTTGTGGATCAGAAACAAGTTTTACTGCTCTCAGAAGAAAAAGCAAAGAAAGCAAAGCCTTCTTCTAACTGTAGATTCTGCACATTTTCTTACACCTATAGCAAAGTGCTATAAAACATATGAAATAGCATGTTTAATGAATAAAGAGACACACTTTTAAAAGTTGTCTAAGTGAGTGAATATACAAATGGAATACGAGGTCCACAAAAAACATATGCTAGCACTTCTCACCTACACTGATTAGGACATATGGTCCTTCAGGGACATCTATATTTTCATTTCACGTGTTTACATAGAGGCAAATTTTCAACAAATTTCATTATAAAATTGCTGTTCATGTTCCATAGCTCTGTGGATTTCACCCTTAAGAAGCTTGGTTTTGAAATAAAAACAATGTAAGAACATGTCGGAAGCTTTTTAAAATTGCCAGGTGCCATCTCCTATTTATTCTTTTATGCTAATCTGATTGTGGCGTCTGCTCCAGTCAGGAAGAAAATGTTGTCTGTATTTGACAACCATGCTATAAACTACGCTATCAAGTCATTAATGTTCAGTGCCTTTCGCTTGCCCTCCATGTATACATCCATGGATGTAAACATTTTCTGTCTTAATAACATAAAAGTATGGAAAAAATACATATTTGCTTTCTTGTAGTACCTTCTTTTTCCGGTTAAAACTGAATTTAAGTATTTCTTCACAGCCATCTGCTTTCGAAAGCGGCTGTAGTTGTCGGTGAAGAGAGCATCAGAGTGGCGCTTGACAGGACTGTCCTGGGAGCTGGCAATACAGCAATTACAAAGGAAGAATTAAGAGATTATATATTTTTAAAAGAAGATACCATTAAATCAGTGAACTAAGCTTTATGATGCTGATTAGCCTAATAAAATAAAGTTTTCATTTCAGCTTTCATTTCCAACTATGATTTTGGATCTTTCTTCTGTTGAAAAGAAGCCACTTCTTCCATTGCTTACCAAGCATTTTAATAACAAGGAATAAATTCAAAGGTTGGTATTCAGTCTTTTGGGGCACACTTTCCACTGGTGGATTTCTCAATTTTGCCATGGCCTATGCAATAAAGATAGACAACAATTTATAGAGTCCTTGTCCTAGGAGCTCTTCCAGATCAAGTGGTTAAGTGTGTATTTCATGACTCTCTCCAGCCTGTTCTCACACCCCAGGTTGCTCCTTTTAATAAACAATTTTATTCTGATTTCTAGCATTCCTGTGAATATATTGCAGTAAAATTCCAGGGTACAGCCTGGCTTAAGTTGCAATAAATTCTTATAGGACCTCATCATCATTGAACTCAGTGAAGGTGGAGTCTGCCACTGAGGAAAGTCAGAGTGCAGCACCACCTAAGTAGCTATAAATGCTTGTTCTAAGAAGGTTTCAGAAGACAAAACACACCTTGTGAAAACCAAAGCTGGAGGCCTTTCTTTCATGCACAATCTTGGGAAATGTCAGGGTGTTCTGTTCTAGATGGTCTGTGTTAGTTTATAGCATATGGGAAACTGGAACTGTATGTTCTGGAACAAAGGCAGCACTGGCATAAATGGAGGAACTGATTTTTACTCAGCTTTTGAGCATGTGAAGTAGGCATTCAGTGGCATTGTCATAGTGGCTCAGAAGTTGCTGCTTATGAGTTTGAAAACAAGAAAAGTATACAGTGATCCTACCCAGCACCCTGCGCCCATTAGTCTATTAATGTACTGGTCTGGAAGTTGCATCCAGACCCCTTATCTATGCATTTGCCTCATTCTTTCTTGAATCCTGCTGCAATACAGACCTCACAAACACCTGGCAATGTGTTCTACAGCAGAATAAAATTATTCCTTTACTATATTTTCTTTATATTTTATATATTTTACTATATATTTTCACTATAAACCAATAGTTTCTTGATTTCATTGTGCATTTCCCTGTTGTTAAGTACTGAGTAATGAATCATTTTGTATTTGCTTTTTCCACTCATCCACCAGCTAGCAAAAACATTACCAGAAATAAAGAATTAGCAAATCGGCATGATAATGATGATAATATTTCCAGTATATGTTATCCATGCTTTGTGCAGTGTCTGTTGCTCTCCCTCTCACAGCTGTGCCAGGAATAAATCATAACATACTCATTTAGTAAAATCACTAAATACTTAGGTAGGATTTTCAGCTCCCCCATAATTATATAAGCTTCCCTTTCATTATCTCTAAATCACAAAAAGGAGAACTTGGATACAGAAGGGTAAAAAAATTGCCAATGAAGCCAGCTAGGAAAAAAAAAAATCTGCCTAATGTAAGTGTCACCTCACCTAACTCGTTTTCTAATAAGCGAATGCAGATATCTCTTCACAGCAAGTTTAGCCAAAAGATGGCTGTAGTCACTGGTGAAAATTCCATCAGCTTGCCTTGCATTTCTGAAATGGACAATAAATAAACTCTACAATACAGCCTAGGTTCATGTAATGTTGATAACGTTAATTTTGTAAACATACTGCTTTTCTTAATTTATCTATTGTACATATTAAATGAAACTAATTTCATAAAACAACTTCCAGATTTTCACAACATACTTTTTTGCCCTTCCTGGCAAGTGACTGCATTCATCATGCCCGAATGGCAATACAATCAACATTTCCACCAACATCCCTACTGCTACCAGTACTCAAGCAGCGGCTGTGGGATCTTCTTCTGTAACTGAGTCTTCCTTTCCTCTTTCTCAGTTTGAAAACATGAATGGTTTTTTGGCAGAAATCAAGTAGCCCATCATTTTTTGTATTTATGATAATAAAGAAACTCACCTATCAATAATTCTGGACAGATCAAAATAGAATTTCTCATTTTCAGGTAGTGTGTTCTGCAAAATATCTGATTCTGATTTTAATGACCCACGGGCATGGTCAGGTTCACTGGCTCCATCAAATGGCATTCTGTTGCCCAATCTGTTGGAGAAAGAGACCATGTAAAGTGCAGCTAGCTGAGGACATGCAACACTTTACTGCAGCTTACATTCTGGTTTGTGTCAAAATGCACATCTACTTACTTCAGTCTGTGAGGCATTTCAAAAAAGTCTGGCTAAAACAGAACTCACTTCCAGGTAGAATCCATGCTTAATTGTAGATTAATTGACAAAACAGATCCTTCTCTCAAGTGCACATTTTCTAGATAAATGTTGTCATCGAATGCAATTTATTTCAGTGTATGTATGACAATCACAGCACAAGTGACAACCATGAAGCTTTTCCCAAAGAATATATTTTGTAAAAATGACGGATAGAATTAACAGCCTCTACCCAAGCAAACTGAAAACTGTTCCTGTGGTGTACTTACCTCCCAGTTAAGATTTATGATCAGCACTGAAATGCAGAATGATGCAGTTCTTAGGCCTTCTCCAAAGAAAGCAAATACACAAAGAACTTCAAACTAAGTGCAAAGTACAGTCATGTATATCTACATGTTTTTACTCTCTCGTGTTAGAAGCTTAGAAATGTGCACATTTAATCTCTTAAAATATATCATGGCAATTGCTCTGTATAAACGGATATACAGTTAGCTCACATTTTAGTAAACTGTGGTTTCTTATGATGTGTCATATTTTACCAAGGGCAGTCTAACTGCATAGCAGTAGCTTGGAATCAGATATTCCTTCTGGCTGCTCTTATGTTCTGTGGCAGAAAACAGGCTCCCACCACTGTAGACAAACCCTGTGTGCGATGATATGCAAAAATCACATACTAAAACAAAGACACACTACTGCCCTTGTAATTTTACAGTCACTATCAGCACCACTTAGGTATCTGACCCACGTAAATCTTCTGCCTGGTACAAGAAATGTCCAAAATTGCTGCGTAAAATGAACCGGCTCAAGTCACACCTTTTGGAAGTCAGTCACAGTGCTGTTTTGCTGCACTGGTTTTCATTGGTCCTTTTACACTTTATGTTCCTCTTACCCAAATGTAAACCGTACCATTCTGCCGTCTGATTTAATATAGCTGGATCACCGATAGCAACTTCAACCAGTTAAGCACGCAGGGCACAAAGCCTACACTCCGCTCCGTTCCCATGGACCCGCTCACGTTCCCGGGCTCACCCACATCCCACATCCTGCATCCCACATCCCGCATCACACATCCCGCGCTCACCGCCACCCAGCCCGTGGGGCAGCGCTGCTGCAGCCGCCCCGGGAGATGCGTGTGTGTCCCCGGGGCTGTCGCCGGGTGGGTTCGGCGGGCACGGAGCGGGACACGCCTGACCGCAGCCCCGCCGCGGGGATCCCTCGCACCCGCCCGGCGCTGGGCAAACCACCGACGGGAAGCGCCGCACTGAGCGCCCGTCGGGAGTGAGCAGCGAAGGACTGGCGCTTCTCGCAGCCCCTTCAGCCACCGGCGGGGGCCGGGCAGGCCCTGCGGGGCGGAGGGGAGCGGAGCGGGGCTGTGAGCGCGGAGCGGGGCTGTGAGCGCGGAGCGGAGCGGGGCTGTGAGCGCGGAGCGGAGCGGGGCTGTGAGCGCGGAGCGGGGCTGTGAGCGCGGAGCGGAGCGCGGAGCGGAACGGGGCTGTGGGCGCGGAGCGGGGCTGTGAGCGCGCAGCGGGGCTGTGAGCGCGCAGCGGAGCGCAGCGCGGCCCTTACCGCGGCACGGCAGGAAAGGCGGCACCCCGCGGGGGCAGCGCCCGCGCCCGCCAGCAGAGGGCGCTGAGGAGGGCGAGGGCGAGGAGGAGCGGGGAGGCGCCGCGGTGCTCCATGGCCGCCACCTGCGGAGGGAAGAGCGCAGCCGTCACCCACCGACCCGGCCCGCCCGCACCGCCGGCCCGCCACCGCGGCTTGCCGAGCGTCTGCCCCGGCCCCGCTCCCAACCCCGGTCCCTGTCCCGAGACACGCTGCCGGCCAGCAGAGTCGCGACGGCGGGGGAGCTGCCGGCGGTCAGGGAGGGCTGCACCCCCGAGGCTACCCCGGCCCGGTGCGAGGGACAGCGTGCCCGGGGCTCAGCCACTAGAGCGGTGACAAGGGAGGGTCCCGACCCGGGTGCCCCGGACTTTCAGAACCTCTCCCCGCTCCCCGACGGCCGGGACGCCTTCCCTGCAGGTCCGGGAGGGGAGAGGAGGAGCGGGGGTACAGGACGGGGACATCCTTCCTCATCCGCTGGGAAGTTGCCGCGGTGGCGAGGAGAAAGTTACTCACGGAGCCGCGAGTCCGTCGGAGGGTCTGGCTGGGCGGGCGCGGAGCGGTGCCGGGGGAGTGCGCCCTGCTCCGCTGCGCGGCTGCCGGGGCGGCGGCAGAGGGTGAGGAGGAGGAGGAAGATGAAGAGGAGAGCTCTGTCTCGCCGCACGCTCTGAGCTGCCCGCCGCGCCGCCGCGTTTTATAGCGTTTACACGTTTCTGCTTCCGAAGAAGCAATCACGTTACTGGAGAGACGTCACCCTTCCCAAGGGGACGGTCGCTTTGTTCAGGACAGTCAGAGACTTATATTTAACTCATGAGCAGTCGCGTACCCTACCTCTTCCCCCTTCCCCTCATCCCCCGCGGCCATTATTTGATTTATGTTAATGGCATAGTTTTGCGGGGACCGGAGCCCCGTCGGAGGGGATTCCGCCTCGCCAGGCGGGAGAGCAGGCGCCCGTCGGGGTCTGCAGGGGCACAGCACTCCGCGCATCCCTGCCGCACCCGGGAGAGCCGGAGGGAAGGTGGCTGCACTCCCCGGGGCCTTCCGCTCCCCGCCACACTACCCCAAACCCCGTGCTGCCCCGAGGAGACCCCTTCCCCGCCCCGGGGTCGCTCCTTTCCCTAGCTCTTCGGCCGTGTTTTCACGCTAAGCTGGTCCCTCTCCGTCCCTGGCACATGAAAGTCCCTGGTGGAAGTTCCCGCCCGAGGTGCGCAGGGAGCTGGTCTGATAAAACAAAATTTTCCTACGGGTTTTAGTTTGATTTCAGCAGGTGTCGGGGTGTTTTCTACTCTTCGCTGTTTTGTTTAAACTGCGTGCGTGTTCAGGGAAAACGGATTAACCCCGAGATGCAAGCGCCGCTCGGTGCAGCCAAGCACGGCGGGTGCTTGTGACTGTCCGCGCATCCCAGCGCGGGCACGCGCTGCGCGGGCGCGCAGGGAGCGCGGCTGGAGCGTGTGTTAAACCCCCCTGAGCGGGAGCGGGACCAGCTCTACCTTCTAGGGTGTCTTAAACCCAAACCTCGGGGACGCCATAGCAAGGGAGAATCAGTTTCAAGCCTTTGATTTTCTCCTTCGAATTTTTCCTGCCTCAGAGAGATCTGTGGGCAGCAGGGAAAGAAACAGGGAAAGTGGGCGTGGGGCCCGCGGGCGGGCCGGCAGGACAGGGCTGCTCCAGCAAGCACCTCTTCAGTGTCGCACCGTGTCTTCTCGGTGCCTGCCCTGAAATATTTGGCAAACAATCGCAGAAGAATTTCAGCTGTAAAGGTCATTATCCTCTTTTATTTTTTCTCCTTTTTTTTCTTGAGCTTTTGTGCCTCTAATCCTCCCACTCAGTCAGTAACGATTGTACCAAATCCATACAGACAATTTCACCATTTCTTCCTACTTCTAATAAGTTTTTCTGTTTCATGTTTCACTAAAGGTTAGGCAGGCTCAATGCCGAAGATTCTGCGATGCTTAATCACATTTTCTAATTCAGTTACATAAAGAATAAGTGAATTAGATTAAAAATGCCTGGAAATTTGTTTCTCGGATGACAGCTGTGACTAAAACCAGAGTTCCTGCAGTAGTCTAATTTCAGGAAATTTTCCCCTTGTTACTACATAACTACGGGTCGAAGGAGCTATTCTGCTCTGGAACGGCGGGATGAGCATCAATGGCACCGTATTCCCCTCGCCTCAGAAATATCCCAGCTAGGGCGCATAGGCGTATGGGCACGACCTGGGGAAGTGCAGTGCGCTTCACTCAACTACTTGAAAGAGGAGACAGGAAGGAGAAACCCATCTCCTGGGCGGCGTAGGGACGCATGGCTGGGGTACTGCGAAGCCTGAGGTTGCCCAGTCTCCTGGCCTGGAGTGGCGAGGGGAGGTGGCTCTGGGCACCCCGCGGCCAGGGCGGGTCCGAGGGGGGCGGCTGCCCGCTCCCCGCTCCTCAGCCCCGCTCCTCAGCCCCTCTCCTCCTCCTCAGCCCCGCTCCTCAGCCCCTCTCCTCCTTCTCAGCCCCGCTCCTCAGCCCCTCTCCTCCTCCTCAGCCCCGCTCCCGCCGAGGGCGCCGCTGCGGGAAAAGCCAAACGCTGCTGGCGGCTGGAAGCGGAGAAGAAAGAAGTTTCCTTCTAGCGCTAGCACGCCCGAGTTAGGGCAGCCTGTAGAGGGGGTCTCGCAGGAGTCCTGCGGACTGCGGTCCCTGGGAGGGAGGAGGGGAGCAGCCAATTCGGTTTAATAGATACGTGAAAAACAAGTCTGCTGCCAGTTACTATGTATGTGCAGTATGGGTGGCTGCGTGCTCTGAAGAGATGTATATAAACTTCATCGCTTAAAAATTGGAGGATAACTGACAAATCAGTGCTTTCTTACCATACTGTACCATACGGTGCTGTGATGTACCGTGCTGCACCCTTCCATGCCCTTCCTAGTAAATCTGGTTTGCTGTAACTTTGTTCCCCTCCTTTGCAGGTAGTACACTCGGTTGGACAACATGCTGCCCGGGTAGCTAAAATGGCCTCAGAACCTTTCCAGAGGTGACACTATGGATAAAGAAACCTCCCTAGAACCCCCTTAATGGTCTGAGAAATCTGGACTGCATCTAGTTTTACAACACCATCTATTTTCCCTATTCTATAGACAAGAAACTGAGTCATAGGGAGATCAAGTGGTTCCTCTTGTTTTCACAGGAAATCTCCAGTGGAGCTTTGAATTGACCCCAAATGTCCCCAGCACTCTTCAGTTACACTAACAATTGTCTGCATTTCCCTTCAGCACCCTGTTGCAACCCACTCTCTCCTCCTCTTGAGCATAAACTGAAGAAATGCCACATGCCCCTTTCTCCTCAGTCCTTCCTCACATTTCTCGAGAGGATTTTCATTGAAAGATCTTGGTTTGGGATGACTGACAGGGGTTTGGGATAACAATCCAAATTTCATCTTTTCCAATTTTCTCCCCTCCTGGAGCTTACATACCCTGCTCTTTCCACATTTGATAAGTTTTGATACGAGTAAGTCAATAAAAAAAAAATAATTCTTCATAAAAGAGACAGATGGAGAAAAGACCCTTTTCCATTGACATCCTAAGTAAGTCCTCTAAGATCTAGGCAGATGAACCCTTTTTGGATGATAGCTCCCACTGTTTTCTACTGGCAAAATCTCTGCCCTTTCAGGAAACTGTCACTTGGGAGAACATAGTGCTTGGGAGTTTCTCCACGATAATAATTAAACACAGGCAACTCCTGGGAAATCAAGTATTTTTCAGTGGTTTTTAAAGGAATCCTGCTGCATAGCACCTTCACAGTTACTGAACCTTTTATGTTCATTCTGTGTGTTAGCAAATATCTGTTGGTTACTCTCCATTTTTGCTTCAATTTCTTCTTTAGTGTTCCACTTAATAAAAGAAGACATCAAAAAAGTTACAATTCTAAAATTGCAATATTTAAGAATGATGGAAAACCAATTAGACAAGATGAAGCAAAGAGCAGAAGTTGTCTGAAAGTTTATCTTATCATTTTTATACAAACTTGTGTGATGTATGTATAAATCGAGTATTACCTAAAATAGCTAAATCATCTGGGGTAAGAAATTTGGGAGTTCTTAGGTTTGTTAGTTAGATTTAATTACTATTTTTAGGATGTAAAACTGTTCTGAAATTGATGTGCTAAAAATCTCTTAAAGCTAAATCCTGAGATGAGAGAAGTCTGCTTAGTTCCATGAAGAACCTGCTTAGCATTTACCCAATTTATCATGTAATTGTATTTTAAAAAGAAAATTACACCAGAAATAGAATTAGCGTTTTGTTTGGCAAAAAAAGAAAAAAAATACTAAAATACTTGTTTGAGGACTTTCATATTCTATCAGTAAAGGAAACTTCTACTGACTCATGAGCTCTCTTACGAATCATCGCGTTAGCAGAATGTCCCCTGTGCATTACAGCTCATGTTCCTGTAGATGAGTTCAGAAACTCTGCCTTTGATCCCACAGCCATATCACATTGATCCATGAGTTTTTAGAGCTTATAGAGCAGATTGATGGTGCACAACTCTTCAGCAGCTATCAGAACAGCTTTTTCAACTTTCACAAAGTAGATAACAGATGAAAATTCAAGAAACTGGATATGAAGAATAACAAATACAACTAAAAATTGATAAACTAACCTGCCCTTCTCTAATCCTTTAATGGCATGATTAGAATATTCTCCAATATCTGCCCTCAGCATTATGTTGCACTGCTGGATCCTACTCTCCCATAAATATCCATATTCCTCAATATCACCTGGTTTGAAAATATGGATGAAATGTTGAAATGAAAATGCTGAAACTTGTTCCAGCTTCACTTTCTTTGCAGCTATCTCTGAATGCTTCACAGAAGAAATAAGGAGAATAAACCAGCAGTTTGTTCTTTTAGGTAAGTTATATTTCAAAAGCACAATCCACATTCTATACCTTTAGCCTGAGTGAGTTCTGAAGCCTACAAAAAGTGATGGCAAGCAGAATAAGACACAGAAAAATATTTTTCAATTAAAAACTCATGAATTGCTTTTTGCAAAGAAACATTCAGGAGAAGGATGTTTTTCTCCTCGGTTCCCAAGCTGTGGGAGGGTCAGACAGGTGGAACAAAGGAGCCTTCATTTCCTCTCTCACCCTTTTTGAGTCCTGCTTTCAGGCTTTGGATCCCCAGAACAGAGCCATTAACTGAAGCAAACTCCTGCAACATGTAAATTATATAAACATACATGATACTATCTACACCACTTGAACAAGTTTCTCCTGTTCCAGGTAGTACCTTTGCATTATGACTCTGTGTGGGTTAACAAATTTCAAAACCAGTTTTCAAAATACCTGGAACATTTGGATTATGCCCATGATTCCCAAACAAGCTTCCACTGCTTGCATTCGTATGCCAGGGCATGTCACCAACATGCATGTCACAGACCTGCTTGATTAGAACTTCCAAGTAGATGCAATAATGAGAAAAAGGCATGCAGGAGAGCTGCTGACTCCTGTGATACTTCCAAGGATCTTTTCTCCTTGGCTGGGATGGTATCTGAGAAAACTCATAATGCTTCCTTCTGGTATAGTTCTGTGTTTTCGTACCTTTGCTGCTTCACCCCAAAATGCAATCTCAACTCCTCTTACAGTCTCCAAAGCAGTTTGGGATAGACATTTTGTTCTCCATATGTGGCTAGCACAGGTCTTTCCCATGAGAATTCTTTTTGTGTTTTATAAATAAAGATAAAGTTTGGATGTTATTAAAAACAGTGTCCCAAGATCTGGACAGTGCAGGCCTGGCCAATCAGGCCTAGGGGGAGGTTTCTGACTGACCAATCTGGGTGACCTTTGAAAACTCTATATATATGATGAAATCAAAACAATAAAGGTCTTTCCTTCTTGCCACTGAGAACTGAGTTCTTTACTCTGCTAGCTGCTCAACAGTGACATCCATATGCTTATGTTGTCTGGTATGTGTGTGAACTACTGCTTCATGTCCATCTGGCCTGTGGTATGCAGCTGTTCTAGAATCATCAGTCCAAATTCCTTCTCATACTTTAGCATGAATTTGATGTTTTTGCCATCCCCCTCTCAGTATCAGACACATGTATTCTGTACTCATACCTCAGAAGGATCCATGACTACACAAGCTTTAACAGAAGCTTTAATATATCTGGTTTTCTTTCAAAGCAATTTCCTTCTAATGTTTCACCTGACTTGTTTGAAGAATTCCATTTACCTTAAAGCCCAGAAAACCACATGGTAATCCAGAGTTTGTCAGGAAGCAGAGTAGTTTCTGATTTGGTCATGTTGTATTTGTTTTGAACAAGCTCTCTGAAATATGTCCTATTTCTACCAGCACAGTTATAATTTTCAAAATTTAGCAAGGGATCAGATGATACCTTCTTTCATTACCAGGATTTTTTCCCTCCTCCTGAAACTCCTCCAACCCAATTCTCTGCTCTGCAAATCAAAAATAACCTCCGTATATGTCAAGAATGCCTTTTAGATGTCATAACATTCAGACTGAACTTCCCATTCATGTTCACCCAGCTCTTTGCTTCATGGTTTTTTATATTCAAAACCAGATTTCCTATGGTGAGCATTTGAAAAAATAACTTTCTTTTTCACGATGTTCGTACATGTGTAAATATCTCTAAGCTAATATCGAAACAGATACTAAGAACAATCTCTCAAACCCATGTCCCTACATTTTCCCCATGTTCTCAGGCCTGTCACCTAAACTATATGGTACCTTATGCAAGTCCTTTTGCTTCTACCTGCACAAAAGGAATGCAGAATACAAATAACCTCCAAAATCCATTTGGATTATCCATTAAAAGTAAAACCCATAAACAGTGGCAAAGTGGAGTTCAAAACTTAGAAGTCTGAGAGCAAACCTGCCTGGAGTGCCTTCTCTCACCATGATTCGCTGTTGACACCTTACGGAGTTTGCAGGTTTGTCAGGAATTTAGGGAATCCAAGCTTCCTTGGGAAACTAATGATACTAGTGACCAGGAACACATCTGCAGATGCAAGCAAGCTCTCTTTGCCTCCTTACCTAATTCCTACACTGCAAAAAACCCCCCATGAAGTATGACAGAATTGAGTCCATTTACACTTTTGTAGCCATATAATAGGAATCGTTCATGGGTTGTAATTGTAACATCCATGCTGAAAAGCCTGGTATACTTCCCCATTTTTGCATAGATCCTTTTCCCTTTGTATAATATAAGATGCTGGTTCTAGACTGTGTGGCCAAATTCTTTTTGTCTTCCCCAGTGAATACTGCTACTATTGCACTGTCTGGAAGCTTGTGAGAGCAGACATACCAGCTCAGGATATAAAAAAACCCACGTCAGTCGGGCTGGAAGGCTCATCTTAAGATGCTAATTATGCCAGGATAACTTTATCCCTTGAACTGACCTAATCATCACAAGTTCTTTATTTACTAAGCTGAAAAAAGAAACCATCTAAAAGCTAGAGCAGAAACAAGCTAAAAATGCTTCAGTCTCTAGCAATTACCACTATTGTCTTCATGGAAAAAGAGCTGAGAGAGGTTTTCTAAAACTGTCCATGTGTATAAAGGGCATAGTGTAACGTGCTGTCTCTTAGCACTACTCTAAGCCTAATGTACATTATTGTGGCTGTGAAAATCTATATTCACATTAAGTTGCTGTGAAGGAGCCATATAGAAGAAATTATCAACCTAGTTTATCATCCTTAATAAATAATAGAATTTGAACTTGACTGTTTTCAATATTAGTCATGAAAGAATGTCTGTAGTGTTCATGGACAAAAGAGATACAGTTCCAACTTAGTTTATCATTTAGCTCAACTCCACAGGTCACCAGAACAAACAATAACTCCTACATCTTGTTTAATTGGCTTCTTGGCCAATACATCAATGGCTCATTACCCTTTCCATCTTACATGAAGCATTAAGGGTGTTCCAGTGAGCATAGCACCACAGTCAATATATTCCCCTTTATTAAGTACACATGAATAGATCCAATACTAGAAAATTTCTAAGAGATATTGGAAAATGAAGATTACCACAAAGATAAAAATGTTTAATAGGCACAGCAACACCTTTGATAGCCATCATGTGTGGTGCCATTGTGTATGTGTATAATTATATTCTGCAGTTTGTTTGGATTTTTAAACCTGACAAATGAATTAAAGTGATTTCTGCAGTAATAAGTGAAACATTCAGCATCAGAATCAGCACTATTGAATATCAATATTAAAATGTTGCTAATTGTTGGACTTAAGACATGGACTTTAGCACCTTGAAATTTGCTAAACTTTCTGCTCAAATTGTACCAAAGCATGAATTCAAGAATTATTAATATAGATTTGAATCTTGCTCCTGGTGACTCTGTGAAAATCATGTGGTTACATCCATAGCTACACAGTAAAAATTACTGTATAACTTTTCCAGCATGTAATGACAGGATTTTCAAATATTTCATGATCATATTATTTCAGAAAATTATTCTGTACACTTCCAGCAGTCCAAGTCACAGTTAATTTTTTGTGTGACCTGAGATATTAGCTGGTTTCATAGAAAAATTTCCTGTGGATGTGAAATCACACAATGTCACCATAGAAAATTAAATCATACACACACAACACTAGGTGTGAAAAGGACATGAAAGGTCATCTGTTGCAGGTATTCTTCCTGGTTTATTTTAAGAGATGCTGTCGTGGTGCTTCTAGTAGCTTCAGCCTGGAAAGAGCAGGGAGGATCTTTCAGAATGGTTAGAAGACTATCCAAAGAGGACTTCTTTGTCTATTGGCATTACTCAATAACTGTTGTAATTTTGAGCACTGGGTTCAAAGACCTTCAAAGCGGTAACAGAAGAATTGGCTCGAGGAGGTTTACCCTTCTCTCAGATCTTGAAGCAAATATATTGAATATTATCGCTTGCCTTATAAGACAAAAGGTGGTATAAACTGAAGCTGAGTCCACAGTCCTCTCTTGGCTTCTATTCCCTTATGCACATTGCTCCATCCAGAGTTTTATGGCTCATAAAGCTCATCCTTAGCACAACTTGTGGTTCAGGTGTCTGTGACTGCACAAGGACAAGGACCAGCTTCTCCCAAGCAGAAACAAGGGCTGCATCTCCCAACTTGAATACCACTGGCTGGCTAGCAAAAACTGATTGTCAGCTCAGAAGCTAAAGAGTGTATTAATGTGCAGGGCAGTCATATTTTAGCTACCTACTCTGTACACTGCCCAGTAAATAACTGTGTGTACTAATAAGGTTACATACAATTCTTCATGCAGAATTTATGCAAAAGATACCCAAATAAAATTGTCCTAATATTTGAAAGGTTAGAGGGTTACTTAGAAATACATGTCATGTACAAATTTAAGAGCAGGAAAGTAAGACAGAAACTGGAGTCATTAAAAAATATTCCTGACCCCTTCCTGCCTTATCCTCCAGAAAACTCCAGAGAAAGCTGAATCTAAAGTGACATCTCTCAGGATCTATCCGAATAATGCATTTTTTCAATTCCTTATGCTGTCTAGAGGCAGTAAAGATTACAAGCTATCTTTTCACAAGCCTCTAAGAGACTGTCCTGCTGGGGACAGTTTGTCTTCAGACAATCTTGATTACAAGCAGGATCGTTGTAATGTTTGCCTCAACAGTCAGAGGAGAGACTGGCTGTCTGATGCTAGATGTTTTTGCTCTGCTTTGCTTTCCAAACCCACCTTTAAAATTCCGCTCCAGAAGTGACCTTTACCAGAATGATACTCTGGAAAAACCTCTTTAGTCTTCATTGCTGTCATTCTATTTCATAGGCACATCATCCAGACAGCTGGGATAATGCAAAAGCCACCCCTGTCAAACAACAGAACCGCCAAGACTGAAACAAAGCTGTAATTCAGAAATTTTTAACCCTGCTCTCACATGAAATAATAGAAAGGAAAGCACTGATTCACCATGACCTTCATTGTCAGCCCCTCACATGTCTGCATGAGTTGTAAGGATCATCCTTCTATCCCTACAGAACTTTTTACATGTTCAAAGATCAACTGGGCAGGTGAGATGAGCAGAGTAGTCATGTGTTTTCACAGGGAAGAAACTTCCAAGAAACAGAAATCATTTGACAGACAAAAATTAGTATTAAACTGGTTCTTAAACTGCAATTATGTGCTTTATTAAATTATATTCTGATTCAATGGGGTTATTAAATATATGAGTAATCTCACTGCAGTCAATAATAGAGCAATACAGTTTAAACTACCAGCAGCCAGCCAGAGCATTTGGAATGTTAAGGGTGGCTTGTGAACAAGTTTTTTGCTGGATTGGGCTTGTGTAGCAAGGCCCTCAGTTGTGTCTAGCCTACTCCATTTGCAAATCTACCCCTTGAGTACAGTAAAATATAATTCAGTATATTTCTTATTTTCTTTTGATTCGCTGATGTGGTTTAACCCAGCCAGCAACCAAGTCCCACTCAGCCCCTCACTCACTCCCCCAGCAGCTGGATCAGGGAGAAAATCCAAAGGGCAAAAGGTAGAAAACTAATGAGTTGAGCTAAAAACACTTTAATAGGGAAAGCAGAAAGCACACACAAGCAAAGCAAAACAGAGAATTAATTAATCCACTACTTCCAATGGGCAGGCAGGTGTTCAGCCATACCCTGGAGAGCAGGGCCCCATCATAGATATCAGTTACTTGGGAAGACAAGCACCATCACTCCAAACATCCTCCTTTCCTCCTTCTTCCTCCTGTTTTATATACTGAGCATGATGTAATATGCTCAGTTGGGGTCTCTTGTTCCAGCTCCTCTTTTGGTCAGTTGGGGTCTCCTGTCCCAGCTGTGTCTCCTCCCAACCTTCTGTGCACCCCCAATTTCTTCACCAGTGTGGCAGTACAAAAGCAGAAAAGGCCTTGGCTCTGTGTAAGCCCTGCTCAGCAATAACAAAAACATTTCTCTATTATTAACCCTGTGTTAACACAAGTCCAAAAAATAGCCCTGTGCTAATACTGTGAAGACAATTAACTGGGTAGCCCAGCCAAAACCAGCACAACTGTTCTGTTGTACTGTTAAGTAAACACTTAGCCTTGAAACTTGTTGATCACTAATGACTCAGATTTGTTGAGCCCAACAAGACTGTCTGAAACATTCTTGGTTTATTTTTAAATCCTTGTAATGCCCAGCACTGGAAGCAGCTTTTAAATCACCTAGCCCTTTAATGGCTTACAGGTTCTTTGAATGGAGTAGGAACATCTATTTATACCTCTGTGAACTGAGAAAATGCACTTAAAGGTATGTGATGGCATCTAGCCTTCAGTAGCTATAAAACGTCTGTGAGAAGCCATGCAGATGCATATGCTTTCTTATGGATTAGGGAATGATCAGGAAAGACCATTTCAGGCATCTTTCAGGAATACTGAAAGGGTATTAAACACACTAACATTTCACTTACTTTGCAAAGTCATGGTAAATCTGCCATTCTCCAATGCATTTGGATTAGTTGAATCCTGTCAACCTACACTGAGTTTCACAGTTCTTATTTCTCTCCTATATATTTTTGGTTTTATTGGGAATATCTCTGGCCTAGAGCAGGTTCCCTGTATTGGCAAAAGAGAAAAATTTGTAAATTCTTGACTTTGGTGTCTCAGAGACAGTTTAAATTTTTTTTTTTAAAGCTAATACATTTCAAACATGATTACATGACGTGGGAACATATTTAATGTTCAGTTTCCTTGTCAGAAGTGATTCAATGCCTGGAAGCATTTAGAAGCTTTGAAAGATTTAATTTGGTGTATATACAAGTGCCCAAAAAATATGTTCTTGTGCATGCAGGAATTTTTATAGACGTGAGTTTTATATTATCCAAAATGATGCAAAATATCTGCATCATGAATTAGTGCATTGTGGAATTATGAGAATTTTGCAAGGTGATTCAAAATTTTGCAAAATGATGTCTGCCATTGAGTACTGACAAAAAGGTGTCTGTATCTTTCCGTGACATTTGCCCATGGGATTAGAGAAAAGAAAAAAAGGAAAAAAAAGATCAGTGCTTTGATGCTGGCAAACTAGTGCTAGAGAGCTTATCGCACACAAACCAATCAATTCCTCAAAGTGATTTTCTGTATAAGAAAGCTCTGGCAGAACAACAAAAGAATGGAATAGAGTGAAGATTTGTGTATTTTTATCATCATACTTATCCACAGAGAGAGCTTACTATGTAACTAAATGGAGAAGCACTAAAGGAAACAAAAAAATCTGCAGTCTGTCTAGAAAAGGTTTAAGGGGAATTCTTCCCTCCTGTTTAAAAAAAATAACTTCAAAAAATCACCAGGGTATACACTACAGGAATAGAGCATGAACAGAAACTGGGACTCTTCCTTGCCTCTCCATGTGCTCAAGCCCTAGACTGGTCGGTCTAGGAGATTCATCCCATTTCAGTGTGCAATTAATCATCAGCAACTTCTCCAGACATGTCAAAGAAATGCATATCACTGCCAGCTGTGGTTTGTGCTCTTCTTAAATTGGAACAAGAGAGCAGCAGCATCCTTTCTTTGTACTCATCAACATAAAATAAAGTGGATTGATATGGATGCAGGTCCGACATGAACTAGACAGGAATAATTTTGCATTCCAGTGCCTTTCCATACTGTTCCTAGTCATAGGCACATCAGACAGTTGTGTCCTAAATCAGCAAATCCAATTTCCTGCTATCTCAGTCCCATCACTATGCGTAATCCCTCTCATGATTAAGCTACTCTTGTTTAAAAGAAGTCCTTGCTCTAAAATAGGGCAACTGCCCCTTCACAGCCCTCAGCACACAATCACTTGATTCTGCTGCTAAATAGATGAAAACATGTCTCTGATGCAGAATGTCTCTGGGAAAGCAGACAGGAAACATGTTCACTGAAATAGCTCCTCAATGCAGTCCATGCCCATCAGGCGTTGCCACAGTCATGCATTAGTGTCGTCAGAAATCTGATGGAAGCCAAAAGCTTCCACAGAAGTCAAAAGCAGAAACAAGACATGTAAATCAGAGCCCTCCTAAGTTGCTTCCTTAACCTGCAAAGTGTTTGAGGGCAAAACCACGGAATAATGCACAGACCCCACCTGGCACCGTGAGGCCAGAGATCCTTAGTGGAGTCACTGGTGCTGCTCCTGCTACAGTGTGAAGCAGTTTGCTGCTTTTTGTGCTTCAAATAGAGCTGCTGCCAGCAGTAGTTCACCTATTGAGTGCTGCAGTAGTTTTCTCAGAACTCTCTAGTCCAGCTAGATGAAAAATATCAAATCAGTTGTAGTCAATATTAATATTATATTGAAAAGGGGATTAGGATCTTGTCATCCTTTTCAGCATTCAGAAAGGTAGATATCCACACAGACTCATAGAGGAACCCCAAATGCGGTACCCCTTTGAAAACTCATTTTTATTAAGAGACCCAAATGAAGATACAGGTATTTTTCCTGAGTTCTAAGATTTCGTAAGTTTAGTTTCTAAAATACTGTTCTCAGTGTTTTGAAGTTATATCAGTGCCATTTTCTTTAGGCTGCTCTGGACTTGCCAGAGGTAAATTTCCAATTAGTTTTGCTTTGTTTTCTTTTGGTTTTTGTTTTGGTTTTGGTTTGGTTTTTTGTTCCAGAAGCTGTACTGCATCATAAACATCACCTAATTTTATCAAATGCTTATAGGTCAGGGATCTGGCATGTGTCATTTCACCTCTGAGAGGATATTTCCAGTAAGCATAGGTTTCAGTTTATACTTAGGAATAGATGTTGAGATGATTCAAAAACTTCATGATAAATTACAAGTGATCTTTAAAAATGTGATTTGGCAAAAATTCTACATTTTCAGTGTGTTACAGTGAATTGTAATCAGTAGCTGTCTGAAGAGGTGATCAGCAGCTCTTCAGTAGAGAAAGGTCAAGGAATATAGCAAGAGCTACTTTTCTAAATAAAATGGAACATAAATACTCTTAGACAAAGAGCTGCCAAGTTTTGTCTTCTATATGAACCCACAACTGGAATGACTCTTTTTGTGGGCATGGACAACAATAGGACAGTGTTTCTTTTTATAAAAGGAGAAGTAGCTCTGTTTACTCAGAACAGGGTGTCAGGATATCTGGATGTTGATCACAGTTCTGCCTATTGGTCCCTATGTGATTCTGGGAGCACCATTTTAATTGTATTGCATGCAAAATAATTGTCAAGTTTAAATCATGCTTGTGAATGCTCCAAAATCTTGCAATTTGCAGTAACACAGATATTAATGCAGCTTTTCTTTCTAGTATTCTAAATTGAAATAAAAGATGATTTCATTAAGCAAGTGTAATTTTTTTGCATATTGAACACACGATGATCCCTGAATCCTGGCGTTTGGTTTGGGGGTTGATCCTGTGCAGTGTGCTTTGGTCCTAATGCAATAAAATGTGCATGAGTCCATTTAAGCATGAACCTAATAGTGATTGCCCTTTTGCTTAAAGCAAGCATTTGCTCAAACACAATGTGAATTGAAGCCGAAGTACTTATAAACCATGGACTAAATACCTGTAAGCACTGTTATTTGTGAGAGACCTTCCCACTTATAATCCTTTGAAGGTGTTCTCATATGGCAAATTCCAAATCTGACTAAATAACACCTTCGCTTTTGGGGTGTTTCCCCACAGGAGCAAAGGAAGGAAGAAGTCCTTGTTCACTCTTCTAACTGTATCAGCTTGCATAATTAAAGATAATACTCTTCCCTTAAAAGGATCTTTTATGCAAGTCAACATATTTATGGTTAAGAAAAAACATGAGCTTGAGGTTACAGCATCTAACTTTATTCCACATTCTGAAGCTTTCTGAATGCTTGCAAAACATTTATTTCAGATGTTGTGAAAACAAGTTTTAGGCATCTGACAGTCATATTGGTTATGCATCAAACATCTGGGGTTTTAGTCACCTTAATCCAGGGTACATGAGAAATGTTTTGATATCCAATACAGACTTCAGGAGGAAAAAAAAATACAGTACATTTAAGCTTCCCTCTTTACATTGTTTACTAAATTCAGTGTAATACAAATAATAATTGTGTAATAATTACGCTGTGGAAAGTTCTACTGTGATGTAATGTGCACTTACAATCCAGAAGTAAAAATTTACTCATCTAAGATGATTTCACTCTCAAGGAACAAGCAGTTTTCGCCAGCTGGGTAGGCTGGTAGGCTAAGTTGTCTCTTCCACAGTCCATCAAACCCACTAAACAAAGGGAGCAGGCTTGAATTCTACTTTTCATAGGCAGTTAGAATAGGCTGCATCACCTCTTCTATAGTTACGACACTTTGAACATACTTTTGCATGCAATGAAATTCACTAGACTCAGAAGATTCAAAATTTAAAAAAAATCAATGAAATAACACAACTTTCTTTCATTCTGTCTTCAGAGGACTATTATTTTAAGTCTGTAACCTGTGATCAGCCAAATGCAGTGTTACAGTCTTATCAGCAAGTTCTGGGTCTGCTAGAACTTGCAGTGTCTAGCAGTGTCTGCAGTAAAATGCTCTGTAAACTCTGTAAATGGTTGTTTTCCTAGCAATGGCATACATCTCTCCAGATGTGTTTCACACTAAAAATAAAACAATGAAAGCCAGTCTGTAAATACATGCAAAGTAATTTGCCTTTACAATAAGGAATACTTGTTGTTTACAGTGAGTATTTCTTGTAAGCTCTAAGTTTGTAGCATTATTTGCAAATGGGTGGATATTGGGCTGAAATACTGAGGTTCTGAGATCAATGCCAGTTCTTCCTGGGGGATGTTGAGCTCAGCAAATGGATGCATGCTGCCAATCTCCAAAAGCCTGGAAAGCCTGGAAGATGTTAAGCATTTTGCCCATTCTCTGAAGCTGCTGAATCTTTGTCCCTCCCAGAAGACAGACAAGAATTTCTTCTCCCTGCAGAAGCTCCCTCAGAATCGAGTCCTGAGGCAGGTATTGCTCAGGCCTTTTAGAAACAACAGGCTTGTTTGCAAGTGTGGAGTAGGACAGCTCCTCTGCTTGTGGAAATTCTTTACCCTTAATTCAAACATGAAATGTTTAACAGGAAAGTGATGCAATAAGACTTAATTCGGGTCCTGTTTGTCTTTGTTATTTCCAAATCCTGAGCATTCTGTCACATCAGTGCAATTAGTCTCTACTAAGCCAGAGGTTAGCTTGACATGATACACATATAAAATCAAGAATATATGTAAGCTTCAACTAAATACTTCATCTTTATCTTCATATCTCAGCTTGTTATATAATCCCAGTATTCAGCCATAGATGTCTGAAATCTTGTTTTCGTGAAAGACAAGATTTCAGTGAATAATTTGCCAGAGAGAATTAAACATTGGTACAACTTCAGAAAAAAACAATTTGAAATAAGGAAATGAGTAATCCCATAGGAAATCAGGAAACTTAATTAAAAAATAGTTGTCATTCATACTGCTTATCTGGATAACCAGAACTAGAAAAATGAAACATGAGGAGTTCTGCCCATACAGCCTCACTGGGTATTAAAATGTGACTACCTGTTCTGCTGTCTGCAGAGAGAAAATTCTTTATAATTGTAATCATGCATTTAGTACGTTGTTCAAAACTTCTTTCTGCATGAAGCTTCATATACTTCACAATTTTTTCCCACACTGTGGGGAATTTTAAACAAACATCCCTAATATGGACTCTTTTCAGATCATTTGCAATCAACAGAACAAGATATCTACAGCAGCCAGGACTGCATCCTCTATGAGGTCTGCATCTAAGGTTCCTCAGACAGAAGCTGTTCTGGGGTTATAGCAAGAAGGTGGGTAAAGGGAGGTGCTCTCTTAAAATGTAACATCCTTGGGAAAACATGTAAAATCAGAACTTCTTGGAAAAAAAAAAAAAGAATAGTAAGATTTGCATTGATGTGCTGTGTATATCGGTTATCCCTAGCATTATCTGTTTCTTCAAGAAATTATTTAGGTTTTTTGTGGCAGCATTTTTCCCTCTAAAATAAAGAGACAATGGCTGCAATTAAAGATACAACACTATAAATAGGCAAGCATACAGCAGAGCAGTAAATAAAAGCCAGCAGTGCAAAGACAAGTGATCTCTCAGACAGTGGGATGTTGTGCTCCATGAAATCACTGCTACCAGCCTCCTGGCAAAGCATGTCCCCTCTGCAACTGCAGCTGGAGACTTCTCAGAGATCTTCATCATGCACAGAAAATTGTTGAGGGAGTTGAGGTTCCTCTTAAAATGCACGTGTGTGTTTGCAGCAAGGACATAGCTCAGGACTCTGGGAAAGCTTTGATGATGGTTTCATAGGCAGGGGGTGGGGTTTGCGTGGAGTGGCAGATGCGGAGGTTGTTGTTGGACCAGTGGAATTCAGGCCGGCTCAAGCTGTTGGTGGTGCTCCCCACAAGGGTTGTGGTGGTGCTGGTGGGAGTGAGGGTGATCAGCTGACTGTTCGTCTCCACCGGCAGGGGAGGACACTGCAGGAAAGGGTGGAAGGTGGATGCTCGGAAGCTCGACTTCCTGGGGAAAGAGTTGGCCTGCTCCAAGGAGGCTTGCCGCTGGAAGGTGAGGCTGGCCAGGCTGAGGTTGCTCCGACGTTCGCAGCTGCTGTTGCGGTAAAATCCAGTCCTGCCGGCAGCGTGGCCATGGGAGGAAGGTCTGGAGCGGCGGCTGAAGGTGGAGGGGCTCCCCTGGGAAATGTGGGCACTAGCTCTGCGGCGGGACAAGCAGGTGAAAAATGCCCAGATGATGCCTCCAATCACCAGTCCAATCACCATGGACACTGTGAAGGCTATCGTTATCTGCTCTGAAACACAGAAAAAATTAATGTCAAAGCTACTTCATTGACTGAAAGATATTCCTGCAAGGAAGTTAATTTTAAATACCAGCCTCCTTAAAAGATGAACCAGCCCTTAGATCTTTGTTTGTGGCACATGACCTTCACAACACAAACACGGCAGTTCAGAGTGCTCTTACTTTACAGCGTTTTGGTGTTTTGTGGAGTTTTGTTTGTGTGGTTTTTTGGTTTTGTTTTTTTATTAATGCTTGCTTAATTTCCATAATTCAACAATGTCCAGAAAATAACATATTTAATATCAGTTTCTGTACTAATTCAAGGAAAGTCTTTAGCCTTTCCCAGAATCATCCACCCACCAGCTCCAAGCGTTATAAAACTGCCAAGTATTTCCTTTGTTGGCAATAGGAGGTGTGGATTTATGCAGGCTTGTACTTCTGGTTATAGACCTTTATGTTCTGTGTGTATGTGTTTGCAAACTCACCTATTAAAACTGTAATACACCTTCTGCCATGTTCTTAGTGGAGTAAGCCCTGTATTTATTACAACATGATACCACTTCCCTGCCTTTTACTGCTGAGTAACAGATAGTTTAAATCCTCATAGTAATTAATGTAAATGACCACATGCTAAATTCTTATGGTCAGAGATAACCATTTGTGATATTAAGTCTCTTGTACATTTCCTATCCCCAATGCCCAGTTTAAAGATGCATTAATCTGCCATTAAGAAAAGTAAATTTCTAGCTCTTTCAGAGATGTTTTCAAGGATTACAAGATTTGAAAAGAAACAAACAGAAAAACAAAATCCATTGCTAGGATTGTTTTCTCCCCACATGGTTTCACAGGATGGAGAGATGCGATTTTTTCCTTATATATTTCTAAGAAGAAGACAGTTACTTCAGAAAACGTCACTCAGTTTGCAACCAAGCACCAGTATTATTGCTGTTGTAAAAAGTTCAGACGTATATTTGTAATCCTGGATAAGGCCTGAAATGAGTGCAAAACCTTTATAGATCTTCTCAAAATTCAAGAAGGGCTTGGATCTAAAACAAGAAGGAACACTATGTTGACAACTGGTGGAGAAAAGAGGCAATAAACAAAAAATATCTTGAAATTATTGACACCTTGAAACATGTTTGTTCTGTCTGTGCTGTTCTATTATATTTGTGAAGCATTTTTGTGAAAAAGGAAAGTGTATTCATTACACAGAGAAAGGTAACTCCTAGAGCATACTGAAGAGCAGGCCAGATAGCTGTGCCTGGCTGATCACCATGACAGAAGGTAGTAAATCCAGGACCAGGATGGAGACATTAGAGCCCAAAAAAGGCAAGATGAGACTAGGCTCAGAATTTTTTAGCAGCCATTAAACGGTTTCCCTGAATTTATGGTGCTGTACAAACAGTCGTTCCCAAATCCCAGAATAATGACAGTGAATCTGAATTGTGGGATTTGGCTAAAGCAGATGCTTAAGATGCAAGGAGAGTGAGTGGCCCCAGCAATGGCTATGGAGAGCCAGCACATCATGAAGGGAGAGGAGAGGTGCCAGGCAGGGCCAGCAGGACTGACTTGCAGACAGAGGCACCCCAGTATTGGCACCCTGGCACAGATTCTTTTCTTTAAGTCAGCCTTAAACTTAGGACAGGTCACTGCAGGAGGGGGGAAAGGAACATTAGCTTTGCTTCTAACAGGAGAAATGTAAATTATTATTGGCTAATTGCACTTTAAGAAGTAGTCATTATCATCTTCCTTATCTACTTTCCTTCACCCTTCAGGGAAAATGCTAGTGATGTGATTCATACTCGGAAGGCTACAAAATCCTACTGTTCCTGGCTTGTAACCTCTGCTTTCAGGTAGGCTTATAACATTATCCTTTTCAAATAAAGACTGGCGAGGATAATGCATCTGATATTGTTGCAGGGGACTGCTCCCTCTCAGGAACACTTTGTTGCCCTTTTATTCCAAGATGGATCAAACTTGACCCTAAAAGACAATTTTGCTTTAAGCCCTCATTTCTACAACTCAAAAGCTTTTGACTGGGCACACTAAAGACAAAGGGTGACTGCCCAGTCTGCTCTCTGCAAGAACCCACAGGCAGCATCCTGCACTGCAACCCCTGGCTTCAGATCAGATCACTATAAGCAGCCTTCTTCTCACAAACTCAGTGTGATTCTGCCCTTTATAAAACATCTAGAGACACAGCAGGACTTATTGTGCCCTTTTTGGTCAGGAATAGCTTATTATGTCATTTTAATAGATTTAATACATTCTGTTACTGCAAGTTCCTACTCATACTCCCAAAGGTGGGAAGGGAGAGCCAGGACTTGGTGACCTCCAGTTGAATAAATCCCAGGGGGAGTCCTGAAGACAGCACCTCCCACACACCAGAGCTGCACTCTGAGTGCCCCTACTGCTGTCCCTGTGTGGCGATGGGAAAGTGGAGCAAGAACTAATCCTTTCTTGTGCTCATTTCTTCTGCATTTCAGCTCGAATTCTAGTTAGGTTATTATATTTGAGTCGGCCAAGGAATCCCCCAGGCACAGGGCTCTGTGCTGCCACCCGATATCCCTGCAGCTCTTTGGGCTCTCAGCTGGCACAGGGGATCTCCACAGGGCTCAGCAGCCTCCAGCGTAAGCAGAAGCACAGCAAGCAGCCCAAGTGGACCTGGCTCTGAGGTTGCCATGCACCATGGTGAGGATTTCTCCCTGCATCCCTTGAGCCATAATCTTCACTACCTGCACAATCTAACCAGTTTCACGCTGTTAAAAGCAGATGAGGGAATTGACAAAAGTATTGAGTGCAGCTCTTCAGTCCTTCCCACATGGTGTTCCCCTGTGCTGGAGGTACAGCACAGACAATTATCCCTTTGGGTAATGGCGTCATTTTCTTTAACTTGTTTAGTTCTTTCATTTTTCTATCTCCATATATGATGCAAATATAGAGGGTCAGATTGTTCCCTGATGAAGCTCAGCTGGGTTTACACTGACTATTTCGGTTCCCACATAGGACTCAAAATGCTCTCTTTTCCATTTGGACGTACATTTAATCCCCTTAGTTCTTCTTACAGAAATGTCACTAGACCCACTGCTTACAGACATTTCATTTTTTCTCTTCCCAAAATCTCAGTGACTTTAGCTGGAAGTGTGGGACACACTAATGGGCCAAACTTGCACTTCGCTTACTCCCTGCAGAGGATAAACTTCACAGAGACGTAATTCAGTTCTAAAAACTTACATTGTAGAATTGTAAATCTATGCCCATTGATTTCCTTTTTAGAATGTCCAACAATCACTGCCCTGAGGTACATTGGAGAAAATATTATCAAACAGAGAAAAAGATCAAAGGCAGAGTGGGACTTGCTGCACCTGGGATTTTGAGGGAAACAGCTGGCCTTCACCGAATTGTTTTTCTCTTCCTTAATCTGGGCAGTGCCAGAGCAGAACTAGCCTTCCGGGGAGTCAGAGTGATACTGACACAAAGTGTCTCCCAAGGGGCCACTGTAATATCTTATGCTTTCCTGAGAGCTGGCATGTCATTCTGTCCTCTGCTTTTAAGGAAAAGAGTAAAAAGAAAGATCTGGGGGTAAGTTAAGGATGCTGCTAATAACAACAACTACCCAGGTGCCAGGCCCCTATATTTTTTTTGATCTGTATGTTTCTCAGGCTGCTTTATTTTGCTGCCTGCTTTATTTGATTATGCCATAACCAACAAGATTTGGTACATCAACTCAGTCAGTTCTTCACTCTAACATCAGCTAAGGTAAAGCATGAAGGTTTTTATCAACAATGCAGGAAAGACTTTGAGGTACAAAGCCAGAAATGAAAGGTTAGGGTAAAAAAGCCACTGGATATCTTAGCCACTTGACCTTTCGATCTGTGGGATTTCCAACATGACCATGCAAAAAAGGTTGGCATTTTAGAATCCACAGTAACACCCATAACTTCTGAATGGTACACCCAGATCTGAACATCTCTCTCTCTTACCCTCAGCTCTGGCTGCAGTGACCTGCAATGGGATTTTGTTCCTTGACCTCAGGAAATCCTTGGGACTTGTGTACTTCCTATATTTTTATGGTAAGTTCCCCAAGGTGTGAAATTAAGGTGGGCACAGGGCCTTCCTTCCCCCATGCTCAGAAATATGTACATTGGAAACTTTACATGACAGGATAGTAGTACCTTTCAAAATCATGTAAGCAGCACCTTCAATGAGAGCATCTCAGAACAAGAACCAGGGCTGGGTGGAGGAAGACAGGAGAAAGTACTGAATGCTTGGGAAAGAGAAATAAAAAAGCCTCTTTTAGTCCAGCTGTGCATACATGATGCATTTGAACTGCATCTTTGCCAATATTAGCTAATAAGCTAATAAAGAACCAGCCAGCTTTCAAAACATCTGTTCTGCTCATTTTGTTGCTAAGCACAAGAGGTCAGAAAATGCCCACAGGTTGAGATGATACCTATACATCTGATATGATTTCTAGTGGGTGACTTTCAAATATTACAATCTTTATGTTTTGGAGCTGTTAATTTTTTTGTGGTGTTATTGTATTGTTCTTGCTTTATTCAAAGAGTAATGATTAAGCAGTTGTCTTTGTTTTGGCCAGCACAGAGTTAATTTTTCTGCTATAGTTTTGGGGGCAAAGCTGTGTGGGCATGTCTAGGTTGTTATTCCATGCCACTTTATAGGGCAGAAGTAAGGGACTCTCACTTCTAGGACAAAGGGTGTGGTTTCAGGTGGAAAAAAGAGGGTGGCAGGGTAGAGAACCTGTTGGTTCATTGTCTCTGGGTCATGCCATGTCAGGTTGGTCAGTGAGCTTTTTTGGTTTTTTACGTGTAAATCACCCACTTTTTGTATACTTTTGTTATTACTATTGTTGGTGTTACTGTTTATTTTCTTATCTCATTGCTGTCTCCAGTAAATTGTTCTTCTCTCAACCCGTAATTTTCACCATTTTGTGCATCCAGTTCTCAACTCCACCCCTGGAGAGGGAACTGGAAGGGGAAGGCACTGGAGGGTGAGAAAATGTAGCCTGGTTTGGGAGAATCTTGGGGTGGGGGCACTGAAGTGAAGAGTGCCATTCCTAGACCACAACAGAAGTTTTATTTTGAATAGTTATTGGAAGTGGTAGGGTAGCTTTTCACCCAAGGATGGCACTGTTCAGCATTTAAATTCAGTTTTCTATAGAGACATTATACTCATACTACATTAGAGCAAGATTCTGTTCATTTACTTAAACATCTGAGAATAATTTTCCTATTTTTCTTTTTTTCCACCTGCTCCAAATTAGCATAAGACATTGTGCATCTGACATGCAAATTTTATTCTATGGGGACTCCAGCAAGCTTGGATGTAAAGCATACAAGTTCATTGATTTCAGCTGTAATAGCAATGAGAAGTATCAGAACATACCACTGTGACATATAGAGGACAAGAGTTATTTTTATATTTTCAAACGAGATTTTAGATTTCTAAATTTATTTACATTTTATTTCTTTCCTTCTCACATTTTTTGTAGCTCTCTCTCCTTTATGTGATGTCATATGCCAGTTACTCAAAACTTGTTTAAGTTAGTAAGCATTCCTCTCCCTACACACACACACACATTTGCCTAAATAACTTCAGCTTGCCTTGACCTAAAGCTGAAAAGCCTTGCTAACTAGTAGAGGGTTTGATCTCAAAAACTTGAAAATCAGCTCAGCTTTTTTTTTATTGAGGTGATCTTTTCCCAAAATGAAAGCTTGGTGCCAAAACAGGCATAAAACACATACAAACCAGTACGGGAATTCATCTTACACATACATTGCACAGCTTAGTATAGAGCACCAGCTAGTGTACTAAAGCATGAACTGCATTCTACAAATTACAAATCTATTAACCTGATAGTAATAATTGTTCAGACACTATTTTAGAGGAGTCTCAGGGTCTCAGGTTTCAAGTGAGGTTCAGCTAAGTCATTAGCAGATGATCATAACATAGTCTCTTCTGTGCAAAACCAGACAGGAGCAGCCAGGGTCCATCAGAATTTGTTCAAAGTCATAGCAACTTCCTAATAGCTGTAGTGTTAAGGAAACCTCCCTGTCTGACCATCCAGGAGCCACTCTGGCAGTCATACTTGCACAACCTGAGCTGGAACAGAAGCCCTTTCTCAGCTACACCCTCTACATCCACACAGTCACACCAGGTTTCCTTACTGGCTTAACCCCAGGTTTCTCATAGAAGTCTCAGATATCCACATTCATGAAATAATTTAATCATGGTGCAGTAACTAAATAACAAAATAACAGCTCAAGCTGGTGCCTCTATGAAGGGACCCCAAACAAAGGGACCCTGAAAAAATGAACCCCATGGCTTTTATCCCCTCTCAGTCTAAAGGCTGGGAAATCCAGGAGACAGCTCCTGCTGTCTCTGAGTGTCTGATCCCCTGGCAGGGCCAGAGGTGCCCAGGGCCCTTTGTTCTGCAGAGGGTCAGCAGGTCACAGGCTCTTGCCTGGGCTCAGGCTCCTGCCCCCCAGAACTCAGCCTGCAGCTGAAACTGCACCTGCACCCCGAGCTACCTGCACTGCATGGATTCCTCAGCAATGGCAAATGTGCATCTCCAAGCTGGACAGGCTACAGCTACTCCTCCTCATGCATCCCAGGCAGCGAGTTTGGAAACCAAGTGTACCCGACACCCAAAGAGCCACCACTCCTTCCCACCACAGAACTACTTGAAATGTTATGCTGGTTCTACCAGCTCCAGGAAAACAGTTTTAAAGCTGGGGCTAGCATCAGTAGTCAACTCCTGTGCAGCTGTTGTCATGCTGAGCTCAAAAAAGCAATTTCTCTATATCTGAAGAGTGTTGATATTACTATCTTCCCAATTGCCACTAATTGTGTTAGCAAAACAGCCTCTCATTAATCATTTGTAGGCAGCCCATGATTCAGTTGGGTGGGTGAATCAGCCGCTGCGTAATATCAACCAGCTGTGATCTTAGTCATGGCAAAACTTCGGGAAACTTCACACATGACTCTTGTGAGATGACTGAGAGTGACAGGCTATGGCACAAGGTAGTTCAGCTAGTTGTGATGTCCAGAAAATGCAGAGGCAAGGGTAAGGATATCTAGAAAACAGAATCTGTAGGGGGAAAAAAGCGGAAAGAAAAGCAGACTGTGAAGGACGTAAGAACTAATAAAATAAGTGAGATAGTTATGCTACCAGAAATATCAGAGCTCTGCATTCTGACACAACATGCTACAGGGATGTTTTATTCAGCCTGTGCTACTACGAGATAATTTTCTGCAGCAACAGAGAGTAATTCTCCCACTTCACCTAATTACAGTGGGGGTTTTGTTTGGTTTTTGTTTTTTTTTTTTTGTTATTTGTTTATTTGCTTTTATGTCAGCAGACAATAAAATAAAAAGTAATGGGTTTAAAATAAAGCAAAGGAAATTAAAAATGTGTTTCTATTTATGAGGACAGGTAAGAACTAGAATAGATAGTCCAGGCATGTAATACATCTACTGCCAGTAAAGATTTTTAAAAGCAAAATAAGTCAAGAGTTGTGTTATTGTTAATCCTGTTTTGAAAAAAGAAAGTAGAACAAATGAAAGCTCAAGGTCCATGCTGACATCATTTTGTGCAGTTTCTAAGATTTTCTTCGATCAGGTAAGCAAATGGGCTCCAGAGGCATCTGAAAAAAGTACTGATTAAATGACAAGCTGGAAAAAACCAAAAGGCAGTCCCTGCTTTTGGTTTAATACTTACTTTGAGATGCAGAGGGGCTGGCCGCTCATCAGAGGGTTAACGTCAGAAATAAGAAACCTATCTAAGAACAAGATTGCCCTCTGCTGGAAACTCAGGAAATCGAAACTATACAGAAACCACCTTCATTCCAATAAAACAGGGTGTCAGAAAAAGCTAGCGAGAAACATTCCAGTGGGAGATCACAGAGACATTCATAGTACCTCAAAAAACCAGAAAAATTCTGAATTGCACTGCCATAAGCACTTAGGACTAGCATTTTGCAGAGGCTTTGAAAGTGAAGTGGAGTGAGGCACAGCAGAAGTTTTCAGAAGCTTTAAGACATAAAACTTTCAGTTTTGTACTTTTATGCAAATATCTGTGATCATGGAAGAGCATAAGGCCAAGACTGTTCTTAAATTCATGTTTCTTGACATCCACAGTGATGTCCAGAATGATCTCCATGCACCAGAGCACATTTGCTTTTATTACCAATACCATAATTCATTGTGATAAAAGGCCAGAGGAGTGGAATATGCCATCTCAATATCCCAAAAACCAGCTTAGAGTTAATTATATTCCCTTGATATTACTGGCAGCTGATTTTTACTGAAATGAAAAATAAAGAGTAATTGTAAAATCAGAAGGAAACATCTAAGATAGAGATGTCAGCATGTTAATTTAATGCCTTTGGCACAACTATGTAAAACAAAGCAAAGATTCCTTCAGGCAGACAGAGAAAGAAACTTTGATAGCATGTGTTTTCACTGTGATTCCTAATGCATTACAAAAGCAGTAATAGAATTTGATCTTTTCTGCATGCATGGCAAACAATCATCTGTCCAGACATTCTTACCCACCTCACAAAACCAGAACTAAGCTATATGGCCTCTGCATGAACCTAAATCAAACAAAAAATCACAATCTGACACAGTGCAATGTGACATTATAGCTATTACTTAATTGATTAAAATAATTTACACCTGAGAAAAAGTAATCTCATATAAGAACAGAGCATGAATGACTAGAGCAAAATCTTAAAAGTAAGCAGAATTTTCTAAAATTCTTAACATTATGGATGAAATACTGAAGTACATAGCCTACATTTAAGAAAATAGACATCCAGAAGTAGAGCAAAGCACAAGGATTTTGGGTGGTTGGGAAGAATGTGGGGTGAGGAATATATAGAAAACATCCTCAGTCCCACCACAGTAATTCTGTTGTCAGTGCCTGACCCAGACACAGCTTCAGGCGGAGCTTGTCCTCAGCAAGCATTTGTCTGAGCCTGAAGAACTTTATGAATTATATTGAACTGACAATATCTTTTCTTCCCCCATTTATTTTGCTGAAAATTTCCCAGATGTCATTTCATAACAATGCTGTATATATTTGTTTTGTTGATGGAGTTTTGGTTGAGGTCATTTAACAGATAAATTTTAAATTAGGATTGTATCGTTTTCAATACATGAAAATCAAATTCACATTAGTCTCTCTTCTGTCTCTTCAAGTAGAAGGGAATAAATTATGTTAGAAGAATAATTTAGGATTGTTTGGTGCAAAGTTCAGTACAATATAATAAGTTTCAAAATCTAAATAAGTACCTTTCTAATGCTTATATAGGAAGTGAAGCTTCTGCCTTGAAAAGCAGGAGAAAATGACATTGTTTGTAATATGTGTTGATAGTTTTTCTGATTTTTTAAATTTCTTTTATTTTTTCCAGACAAAATGATAGGGTTATGAAATGAAAATAAAAAGGATTCAGTATTGAGTCTTGATCATACTTTCTGCTCCTATTTTTTGATTTCGGACATTTCATTCCATCTCCATGCTTCAGATAAATCTGTTTAAGGGCTGTGGCACCACTCAGCCACTCATTTAGCTCACAAAGATTTTAACAAATATTATAAATTCATTTAACTCCTGCCTAAATAAATTACAATGCTAAAATTGGAAGCTCTGTATAAATACAGAGCATTTTCCTTCAATAAGGTCTCCAAGAAGAACTGAGGCAGAACCATGGCACCCACAGTGTGCTGAGCCCAGCTCATGTGAATATGAAAACTGCTGGGCTCTAGCAGGGGAGCATGCAGCCACAGGACATTATTCCTGGGGAAAAAGCATAGCCCTAACCTGCTTTGGTTATGTGACACTTCCCATGCCAACACATTCACTGGTGTAGTGCTTGAGAGAACAAATATACTTTATTTCCTAAGGACCAGATTTCTGTATTTGGTGGATAAAGAATAACGCTTCTGGCAGCTCATGTAACAATGAGCAGCACCAAATAATTAGGCAACAGGGTAGGTGTAATTGTTAAAATGCATGTATGTTGTGTGCTTGATTAATATTTAAATTATACTCTGAGGAAACTTTGCCTTTTCTTTGTACTACCTCAGATTTATGTCCTTCCTGATAAAGATGGTGAAGCATTTGATAAATCAATGGCTGTATAGTGGGGTAGAGAAAGCAGAAGATCAATAATCAGGATGCCACAAAAAGCCTGAGGATGACAGACTAACTTTAAAAGAATAATTTATATACAAGGAAGAAATCATGCTCCAAATAGACAGAATGCAAGAATAAGCCTGGTCTCTTCTCTTTGTGACATAGATTGTTGCTTTCATCCAACTACAGTAATAATACTTTTTTCTTTGGGCTTGCCAGAATAAGGGCAAAGAAAAAAATAGGTTCCTCATTAATATCTACTTTTATCTCTCTGACAGGCTTGCACATAAGATCTTAGAATGCATTTACATATTAACTTTTCCAATCTAATACTCTCTCAGTCAGACTTTCCCATCTGACTATTGTTACGGTACCTTTTGTTTCAGTAATGGAAGCAAAAACTTTCATGTGATCATCAAATCTTTTACATAACTGATAGAAAAATAAGCATAACCATATTAAATCTGGGATATTTTGATAATTCTTCCCCTTCAGAAGGCAGTATATGATTTATCTGATAAAGTTTTAGATAGGGTTTATACTAAACAATAGTAGTCTAGCAGTTGATACAAAATGGTACTTCGAAAGGCTAGCTGAGAAATAAAATGCAGTGTAAGGCTAAGGCACAGCTCTGTCTCCTGTAGAAATTAGCATGGGCAGAGTATGTCTGGATCTGACATATGACCTTGACTCCTGTCCTTGATGCCTACCGAGGAAATGCTGCCTTCCTGCAGTAGTTTGGCACCAGCACAAGTAGCACTGGAAGGTGCAGTGAGTATCTCTTGCCTGTAGCAACACCAGAAGGCAATGAAGCACAGGGACACAGCCAGTCCAGCAAATAGTACTGCCATGTGCATAAAAATCCAACTGAAAATCTGCATACAAAGCAGCTCTTCCCAAACACAGCTGGGGGGAAAACAGAAACATGGTATATCTTGAAGCTGAGAAGGGGAAGATGAGAAATTACTTCCTTTTAAATTACATAACAGGTCATGGATTTATTTCTTCTTTGACATAAGAATATTTCTGGAGGACTCCACATGAGGAGTCAGGGACCCTGAGTGTTACAAAAGAATACTATTCACTTCTGTCATGCTGCCACTGAAGAGCTGAAGTTCAAATGCAGTTGCTGCCATTGCTAATGCTTCACCATCACATACTGTCTTTTATCCTCCTTTAGTTAAACCCACACCCTTGTTGCCATTGCTCTCAGTGTTACTACTATTTATATGACAGCTGTGTCCTCTTTGAGTCACTGGCCCAGGCTGCTCTGCTGCTGCCTTGTGACACATTCCAAGTCAGCTCAGGGGAAGTGGAAAGGGGAAGATGTGGTGATCTTGACCTGACAGATAGGACAATAAAATCTTCCTCCTGGAGTTCTTAACAGGTTCAAGCAGAGGAAAGCTGGTCTGTGTGGGTCTCACTTGCCCTAGATGTCCTCTGGCTCCCATGTTTCTTGTCCAAATTATGTGGCATACTTCAATCAGCTTCTGACTACTTGATCAGTTGAGAAGTGATTTAATTGTATGACATTTTCTATATCTCTATCACAGGATTTTCATGCAGATTAGTAGCTCATCTGAAGTAGAAAATAAAGCAACTGAAATATCTGTAGCTCTGGAAGCCATGCAGCAAAAGTTACTCTGATGCTGCTGGGCCTGTGAGGATGCACAATCCTACAGCCCTCTCCAAGAGGGGAAAAAAAGTCTGTCTCAGTTCTTACATACATGAAGCGGAATTTTACTGATGTTGACATTATTTGGTTTTGCCTGTGTTCTCAGGGTCTGTCTGACATCCAAGTGTGTGGCATTTGTAACAAAAGCAAAACTGGCCCCTATCCTAAAAACTCTGTTGAGATGTATAGGATTACCCAGTCCTGATTTCTGCAAATTCACTATGAAAAGACATTGCAATTGTTCTTCATCCATATGAACAAGGTTACTCATTCAAGTTAAATATTTGGTTAGTAATCTGGTAATATGGCTTCACTATTAACTTTGTGGCATCATGTAGTATTTCACCAAGGAGCAGGAAGGAGAGCATGTAGGTAATGTAGATTTAAAGATGGTAATAAGAAGGGAAACATTTAAAGGATGTAACATTAACATAAAGGTCTCACTGTCTTTCATAGTGTTGTTTAAATGCATCATATTTTCTATCTGAGTTGTACATCTGTTTCTCAGATAAACGCACTTGAAATACTCTGTGTGTTTACAGGAAGCATTTGCAAAGCCAGAGCTGTCTTGTTATCTGATCATGTGTCAGATTTTACTTCATCACCTTTCTCTTGAGAACATTCTTATACAGCAGCACAGGGAAATTCTCTCAGTTTTTTTAAATAGGGACCTGAAACATGGTGGTACCATCTATCTTCTCTCCTAGAAACCCAACTAAAAATCTGCCTTCCAGTATGCCTATTTCCAAAAACATCTTTAACAGAATCTAGTGTGTTCTAAATTCAAGTTGCCCAAAGGAAAAATAATTCAATTCTAGTTTCTCAGTGAATCTGGGAAGAATCGAGATATTTTGCTCCATGTTAGGAGCCCTGCCTCTGAACACATTTTGAAATTGATACAAATTTTTGCATTGTTGGCAGGTTTCTTGCTGGAGGAATGTGGAAAGGCTTTATGTCACCATTGCCTTTACTCGACACAGCTACATATCCACTAAGCCAGGCATGCTTGCAGGTGTGTTATTTGACAGAACTGGAAATCTGCAGCCCCAAGGACATGGTTTGTCCATACCAGATTGACACAGAGGTGCACAGGCATTGTCTACTTCTTCCTGCACTGTACCTTGTATTATGCACTCACAGCATCCACACAGTTTGCACATATTTTAGGAAAATGGTGCTCTAATTAGTCCATCTGATCAATATCTTCTGGGCTAAGAAACAAGGCTGTATTTTTCAGCCAGTGTTCTTGGCCATTTCATGTAGTCAATTCTGAGAGATTTCTGACTAAACTAGGAAATTAATCCCTCTTTATTATTTACTATTTTATGTTAGACTACTTTTACATGGGGTTGCCTAAATTCCTATGCCACTGACTGGTATGAGGACAAACCAAGGAGGAGGGCATTTTGATTATACACTCTTCAAAACAAGCTCTTTTTTATGCATCAGTAGATACACTTGGCTGTGAAATAAGAATGAAAGACAAGCTGTGTTTTGCTATTAGAAGACATAAGAGTGTGGAAAGGTGATTTTAGTCATGTACAACTTTTGCCTTTTTTTAAAGACTCCATCTTGAATGAGTAAAGGAGAAAATATTAGTTAGAAGATGAAAGGTTAGGCAATCAATAAAGAGCTACAGTGACTCTAGATTATTTGTAATAGCAAATCTGGAAGTATGAGCCATTAATTAGATTGGAAAAGATAGGTGGGGAGTCAGAAGAAAGATTTATTCACACACAATTGGCTCTTGTATCAACTTCATCATTATGGGCATTGTGCAATATCTGTTCAATGATTTGAGCCCCTTAACATCAGAGACCATGAGGTAAAGCCCTGAATTGCAACTAAGTTCTGAGCTGTGGATCAGTATCTTTGATCAGGCAGAAGCCAGACTCTGAGACTCAAGTGTTAAGCAGATTTGTTAAAGTAGTACTTGATAAAGCACTCTGGGAAATCTGAGCAGGCAAGTTGTTGCTGTAGATATTGTCAGTGTATGCCAGATGGGGAGCTGCAGATTCAGTGTGCTGACTGCATTTTATGTATGTATATAAAACATATACTGACTGAGACACAGGAAAGGTTTTAGTACAGGCTCCTGACCAAAGAACTCAGATATATTCTTTCAGATATGTCTTACTTCATCAAATCAGTATGGTTAATTCTGTACTCTGGTAATATTTGCTTAGACCATTCTGCTCCTTTCTATCCCATTCACCTGCGAGGACAATTTTTATTCTGTATTCATGAACTTGATTTGCTTTTAATTTTTATTCTTATTGGGTAATTGTATCTATTTTTTGTACAATGTTTTAACTAAAAGGCAATGAGGTTAAAGAAATTAAAAATTGACAATGTCAGTTATCACTGGAATGCAATTTTCATTTATTGTCCCCAGTAGTACTATGAATGAAGAACTGCTTACCTAGACTTAAAAAGTACAGTGTAGTGTTCTGGGTCATGGAAAAATGCACATTTGATCACTAAAAGGCTCTATGCTTATTTTAGGTCTCTGTTTTCTGAAGAGTACCTCTTATCTTGGAGAGTGCTATTATTTTGGATAAGCACTGTAAGGAATTATTCCCTAAAACACTAGAACAAGACTGCATGGTAAGGTTGGAAGAAAGCATTTTGCCTTTCCCCTCTCTGTTCTCCCACTGGGGCTGCCTCCAACAACAGGAGCCTGTAAAGTCTGAAGTCATCTGACTCCAGCACAATGATTCCAAAAGGAAGAAGCTCATTTGTTCACATCCCATTTCCAAACTTTTGCAGGTGTCTGTTATCTAATCCAAAGACTCTGCAGAAAGAGATTGTATGTCCTGTGAAGACATTTATTCCCTGTGCTATGGGTTCCTTATGACTTATGATATGCTCCCAAATATTGCACTTTAAAATTACTGGTGTTTTCCAAATCACAGAGAATTGACAAAACAAAAGAGACAAACTGCAAGGAAGAGCTCTGGGTGATGCAGTGTCTGCAATTACCTTGCTCTATTTTGGCTCATTGTCATGAATTAAAATACCAGGAAGAATACACACATCAGAGTGAAATTTTGAAAAGGGAGAAAAGACAGTGCAAGAGAAGAATAATAATTCAGGAAATACAGCCTTGAGGTTGATAGATCACCTGAATCCAAAGCTCTAATTTTGTTGTGCTTTACTCCCTCTTTTTTTTTAAATTTCAACCCTGAAGGTTTTCTCCACTAAGAAAAAATCTTCAGTGGTGTAAATCATCTGTAAGTGTTTCTGTGTCACAAGTTTACTTCCTCTTTCTGCCAGGAAAGGAATTGCATCGTAAGCTTATTGAAGTCCTCTGCCCTATTAGCAATGCCAGGTCTACCAGGATAAGGGAGTTCTGGGGAACTCTTGTTCAAAGACATTGATCTTTTCCAGTCATCAGACTGGGAAGAGTAGTGACCTGTAAGAAGATACCACTGCCACATCTGCTGTCAAGTGCTCCACAGCTGGCTCCAAACTGTAGTCTTTCTGTGTCCACACCTCCAGCAGGACAGCAGTGGCAACTTCTGGAGTCTTTATTTGCTGCTGATAAAGTTTGAACGGAAATTTTGCAAAGTGTATGAAGAGGAGTAAAGGGAATGAGGGGAGAGCACGCAGTGGGTATGGTGGAAATGTGCTGACACAGACATCAGAGTGCAAGCCAACAGGCTTAACCTGCTCACCACAAAGGCACCACAAGTGCTTCTTTTCCTGCTTGCAAAGAATGGGGCTGGATCTGTTGCCTGTGCCTCTGCTCTGCCATGACTGCCACCCATGAAGGATCTCAGAAGGGGAGTCATGTTCCATGGCTGCCTGGGTTGCACTTTGCAGTGATCAGCAGCTGTGTTACTGATTGTGTCAGTGCTGTCCTTTGCAAGTGTGGCTCCAGTTCATCAAGAGAATGACACACAGTCCTTAACCATGATTATTGCTACACCAGTGACATGATAAACTCACCATCAGGTGTTAGAATATGCCCATTGCTAATGCTGTCTTTTCCAGCAGAGTACATGGTCTGACTTCTTTCAAACAAACAGCATTTTAATGAAGAGAACACAAGTGGGTTGAGGGATAGACAAGGCAAAATTTGATATATTTTAAAGCATGGGTGCATTTGTAGCTTTTGAAGCCAAGCAGTAATGCTTATAGTATGTGCCAAGCTGTTTGCAAACTCAAAATCCTGGAAGCCAGCTGATACATGGCATTATTTCCACACACCGAACAAATAACACCCGGGATTCTGGTTTAATAAAAGAAAAATTGTCCTTAATGTTTTTAAGGTACTAAATTTTAAGGCTGCATTTTTAAATAGACACTTGAGTAAAACTAGACTGAAGGGTAGTTTAGGGATCTAAGTTAATGTTGATTAAAATCTGCTTGCACTTTTTCTCTCTGCTGCTGTCACATTGATCAAATGTACTATTTAAATTAAATTTCCTGATCTGAAATTATATTGCTCTCTATGCTGAAGAAATAGGATTGTCTTGAAGACATTTATTGTATTTACTTGTGTGCAACTGAAAATGCTTTTAGGAATTACAAGAAATGCACTCCTGGTTTAAGTGGAAACATCTTTGCTCCCACTGTTATAAATCAAAATGAACTCAATAAAGCCTATATTAAAACAGTAAAAAGTGAGATTATTAGTTCAGGAATGGGTGTCAAACCTTGAATTTCTCACTCAGCTGCTATTAAGCCTCCTTTTGAAATGAGTAATAAAAAATAAAATCCAGACTCTCTGTCTACAGCTCCAATGTGATATCAGCAGTGCTGAAGTTCAGCAGGGGCTGGCTTTAAATGCTTCTCTCCTTACCTCTTCCAAAGTACCATGCTATGGATTCCCACTGCAAAGCAGGGTGAGCAGCAGCTACACAGCTTTACAGAAGCTGGCGCTTGATAGAAATGAGCTCCTGCATCCTAGCACTAGCTCAGACAACTTATCTGAAACAGACATGTATATCTACAAAGACTTTGTGAAATATCTGTAGTAGGAAAAAGCTCTGGCAAAATGAGAGTAAGGATCCTAATTTTGTGCTTATAACACATTACACCAATGACATTTACTGATAGGGCCAAGAGTTTTATCATAAAAGTAATTAATTTAAACCAGAAGAGGAGCTAATTTTTTTTTTCCTAGCAGAATTGATTTTAGGACAGCAAAACAAATTTTGCCTCCTTTGTTTTCCTCTTCTGCATAATTTAACATTCCAAAAATACTGCAGATTGATGATGGTGACATCTGAATTCAAAGAAGTTCTGCAAGGTCTACAGCTAAGCATCACAGTTATTGACTCTCCAGTCTGTCACTGATTGTACACAGAGTTTGAAAAGAAAAAGGTGCACTAATTTTATTTTTCTTAAATGTTATAATTTATTAAGATCTTGTCATGACAGAGAGGGTTTAGAATACTTAGACAACTCACACAGAATGACTTATATTGAGGTGTTTATATCTTGTTTTTCTCTACACAGCTTGATTAAGGCACACTTCCACTGGCCTGGAGCAACTGTAAAAAGATTTATATGTGCTCACATAAATAAGCGAAGGACAGTTTAGTTTGTTCATTGTTCTAAAATTCTTAGAGTCACTTTTTAAGAAGCTATTGTGTGAAGTTATCACTGGAAACTGGACAACTCTAGAAAACAGGATGCCTGTATATTTTCCAGCATAGGGAACCACTTGTTAGACAATAGATGGTTTATAAAACTGTAAGAGATTAAATATCATTATGAACAGATGCTTTGACTCTTTGTACAGCATTGATTTTTTTCTCACAAACTTAGTCCCTCTCAGCAAACCTTTGCACATATGTTGAAGTTTACACTTCGGCTGAGTCCATGGAAGATGCTGAGAAATCACACATGCATGGAGAAGGAATGCATCATGGTAATGCAGTAATGTTCACGGTGCTACATGTGGGTGGCTTAGAAAACAGCCTGTAAGCCATGTCCTGAGAAATCAGTTCCAAGTACTGAATTCTTATTTAATAAAGAACTATTTTTTTTTAATATCTATTATGTGTATATTTATTTTTACATCAAGCCATGCATCTCCAGGATGCCTTAAAATACATTTCTAACATTTTAAGTGATGTTCCCACATGGTGGGCTTGTGTCAGTCATTGTCTCCTAACAGAAATTATATAGTGACCCTTCCTAGTCTACCATATATGACACTACAGGAAAGGAAGAGAAAATCATATTCACTCTTCTAAAATCTGTCAAAAAATAAGAAAAATCTTAGAGGCATCTTCCCTTTCACGGACCATGCAAGCTCCTCACAAAATCCAAGCTCTGAGGTACCTCTGCTGCCAGAGCCTAAGCAAAAGGGATGTGATCAGGGCTGGGTACAGTGTTGGTCCCTGAAAAGCCAGGTGAGCAATGAGGATGAAAGGAGGTGCTGGCCCTTTCAGTAATAAGACAGCTAAGGTGTCTCCTGCTCTGTTTTGTCAAACGCAGCAAGTTTTTATTCCAGAAGAGCCATATTAAAATTACATCCATCTCCACTGTAAAAAAATGATCATTGTTCTTCAGAGTCCAGACAACCTCCAGACAAGAGACTCTGAAGCAGGAATAACTGTAATTTTTCCTCAGTTAATCTGTAAATGTTTATCAAAAATTTCAAGTATCATTACCCGACTCTTTAGCCCAAGACACAAAAATTAAGTGAGTTGCTCATGGTCTCTCAGTAGGAAAATATATGTGTCACTGCAGGAAGCTTAGATGGCATTCAACAGATTCTTTTCTTATGACAAGAAAAAAAGGAACTTCTTTCCATCCTCTTGTATGGTTTTTTCCACTATTTCCTGGGGCACTTTTTTGCAACCGAAGTCCTATTTTGCTAATGTATATTATTTTTTAGTTTTAAATAATGTTCAGATTCTTAGAGGGATCATTGCTCAATAGCAATAATATAATAGACAAAACCAGACGTGATTCATTCTAAGGTAATTGCTAATAAATGCTAATGTTAAACAGAGCAAGCAATAGAGGTTTTGGAAGGGAAAGCTTTTCCACAGCATTTGCACAGAATCCTTTAAGATCAGATCAATGAATCTAATTATCCTGAATGAATTTCAGTATGACATAGACTTCCACCTCACACTATACATTTCAGTTAATGAACTATTCCCAGATTTGGGTGAAAGAAAACAGCCATAATAGATAATAATCAAAATATACATTTTGATTATTTGAGGAAAAAATAAAGAAAATCAGACCATGAGACACCACAAAAATTACAAATAACTTTCTGTTCTGGAGGAATAAGAATTTATTCCAAATGTTGAAACATATTTAGCCTTTGCTATCCCATTTTCATCAACAGATGAAGCAGATCATGTCTGCCATGTGGGTGCACACATTAAGCAGTTGAGAATGTCTACCTGATCTGTCTGTTGACTGAAGTCAATAGACACCTTTTCAACTGACTTCAGTAATGAACTTCTTGAAACAATCAATTTTGCCCCAGCAGCTCCTGCTGCCTTGATTAATTTAAAAACATGATAAAACTTTGTTGAAGAAACATCTGGAAAACAGTCTCTTCACTGCAGGAAATACAAAACCTATTCATTACTCTTTGCATCCAACATGAGGCTTGAAAATATATAGAAGTAATTTTAAGGCAATCAACAACAACTATCTACATCTATTTTAGCAATGTTTTAGAAAAAACCACAATATCCTTACCCCAAAACTTTGGAGGCCATGTGATTGGAGGATAAGTACTGTTCCTATCCATAACATCCAAACAGCAAATATAGAATGGTACGTCCACAGAGGAGCAATAGTTCTCTGAAGGTTTGAGATTTTGCACTAGAAGCAAAGCTTTTGTGCTGCCACGGAACTGTGTTGTTTGCCTGAAAGGAAATGGATGTATCACATTTCCTGCTTGTGGACTCGAATTAGTAAGTGCTTGCCTTATCTTGGAACACCACATGGTTCCCGAGACAGGGAAGTAGTTTCCTTCTCGTCATTTCCTCAGCCAGAGCAAATTGACTCAGAACAATACCAAATCACCCCCTCTCTGAAACTTTTGAACCCCAGAAGTCCAGAGATAGAGACGAAAATTCCTTTCTCTTTCCTCTAAGGATTTTCTATGTTGAAGACCTACCTTAAATATCCAAAATCACTTGTATTCAGTAGGAATTTTCAATAAGAAAGAAATGCATTGAGAGGTTTTTTATGGACACCAATTCATTAGGATATTAATTTAGGGTATGAGGATAGTTAAGTATTCACCATTGTTCCTTGGCTGGTTTGAGTTGGGCCTGACAGTGTAACTGTAAATCTTTTCCTTTCCACACCCCATTCTGAAATACGAGTTCCCTGGAACACAAACAGGCTCTGAGCTAATTGCTTGGACACGTTTAATACAATGCAGTGTTAATTCCCCAATGGAACTGTAGGTACTGCTGCTATATATATCACACAGCAATACCAACATCCCTACAAAAGAAAATAGACAAGATAGTTAATGACATAGACCTAGAATTAATAGAGAATGAGTGGACATTAATAAAATATATGATTTTGTACTTATGTGATAATTTCTGTAGAACCAAGTTTTAACTATTTTAATCTTAAATGTATTTCAGATAATGGATGTCCATACGCATTCTGCTGTGAATGGAAACCTCTGTTCTCTGAAGAGTTGTATGAAGGTTTTCCTATCTTTATATTATTAAAAAAACCCAAACAAACCCAAACTCAGAATTAGCTATATTTATATTTCACAATGAATATCTAGAATCCCCTAAATTTAGGAATATTCCAATATTAAGATTTGGATGTGGCATAATTTTAAAGTTGAATAGTTTCTGTTTTGGTTTGGTTTGGTTTGGTTTTGGTTTTCATGAAAGTTTTAAAGGTTTTAGAAAATACTGAGTAAAGACACCCTTGTGGTTAATGGAAGACTGATAGTTTTCAATGCTGGTGTTTAAAACTGTGAACAAGATAAAACTTCATAAGAAATTCTGTGATTATTTAGTTTGGCTGGGACACTGATACCACAGCAGATGCTAGAAATATACAAAATAAATTGTTATGTTGCTTGGGTTAGATCTGTGCTCTAAGAGCATATGGAAATATAAAAAACTGAATTATTGTAAATTATAAAATGAGGAAATTAAATTATTTTAGTTTACGGATTGCATCTATTGAGATGATAATTACAAAAAAGAGTTGAACACTGACCTTAATCTAGTTGAAAAGCATCTGAGTCCAGGCAGGAACATGTGTACAGATAACTGCATGCTACATATAATCAACTTTATGAATTATGAACCTTAATTCTTTGTGAGAAAGTCAACAGCACCGAGAAATAGAATCGTTTCTGCCTTGACAGAGTATTCCAAGATGGGAGTTTTATTGCTCTCCTCAGAACCAAACAGCTGATATGGGCAATTATCAGCAGCAGATCAGAGAAGCTGGACAACTTAGAGTCTTACCTGTGCCATACACCCATAATGCTTATCAGCAACTTGCAGCAAACAAAGTTTTAAATTAATCAAGGTGATGTGAGTTTAAACTGGCTTTCTTAGCAGGAGGCTATCTCTGATCAGTTTCAAATTGTCTTTTCACTATTTACTCTTTCAAGAAAAAGGAAAAACTGCTAGTTTGTGCAACAGAACTTATCTAAAATGGGTACAGCATATCAAATCCTTAAACAGAGTCATAGAATGGCTTGGGCTGGAAGAGAGCTTAAATATTATCTAGTTCCAACCCTTCTGCCTTGGCAGGGTTGGAACCTTCCACTAGACCATGTTGGTCAAAGTTGCATCCAACCTGGCCTGGAACACTTCTGGGAATGAGACACCCACAGCTTCTCCGGGTAACGTGTGGAACCTTCTTCACCAAAAAGCTAAAGCAGATTGATAAACTATAAACCTTTCTTAATTTATTATTTTAAGTGTTAGACTAATTTTATTTCTGTTCATTTTATTTCTGAGTATTGCAAGAATATATTCGCTTGGTAACCCCACTAATTCTTTCATTTTTCTTTATTGAGAAGTATCTTTTCCTGAAAGTAATCATCATAGCTCGAGGTATCCTCATGGGTAAAAATGCTCATCATCTTTCATTGTACTGGCAAGTATAACCCACTGTCACTTCTGACTGATGAGAGATGGGGGTATGTAGACAATGAGTTGTCAAATACATTACTGATGTGACTTCAATTCCAACAAAATCAGCAGTTTTTTACTCTTTGAAATAACTAACTTAATTCTGTCCTTAAAAGGTTTGAATGCACTGATTAACTCAGGGGAGGTGCTTTGAATTCACAGCAACACTAGCCCTAATCCTGAAGAAAGGGAAGAACTTTAGGGGAAAATAAATGCGATGGGTACCGTCATACATTAGAAAAACCATGGGCAACCAAACTAAGCATTGCTGGCAGGGAAATAGTCATCTGCTTCCTTGGAAGTGTGCAGCTGTGGCAGGAGGAACTAGCACCATTGCCAGCCTGCTCTGAGGATGGCAGCTGCTCGCTCCAAGGAATTTATGCTCTCCCCAATGATATATTATGATTCTTCTATTTTTCTCTGCCCTCCCAGTAGAGCCCTGATTGGATAAATATTTTCTGTTTAACATGGTGGAGAGATCCACAGAGCTAATTTACTGAGTGCATGGAGATTAATTCAGTTTAAAGTATTTTTTGCAGCTGGCCCAGGCTCAAAGGGATGATGTTTGAGTATGATTACTAAGTCCTACAAATTGAACCCAGATCTTAACAGTTGTCAATCACTGTCAGACAGAAGAAAATACCATTGTCATCAGGAAAAAAAAGAAATACCATGTCAGAATTTGAAAACAACTTGCTGAAAACTACTCCTCAGTTTTTCAGTTGCTTAGTTAATGCAATTCCTGAGGAAAGACAGGTATATGTGTTGAATTCTCCTTCTTGAACCCACAAAATCTTTTAATCTTTTTATTGCAAATCAAAGCAGAGTTCACTGAAAAAAATTAAAATAATAGAATGAACATCCAGTGAAGCTTTTCCTTTTTTTTTTTTTTTTTTTACACTTTCCATCTGGAGATTATGATTTAAACTGGGATTTCCTTTAATTGTTTCATATTTCAGCAGTCTCATATTTGTCCTTGGTTAGTTTTACAGCTCTCCGGATGCATGAAGAAAAAGGTCAGGAATTTTTTTTATTTGACAAGTGATGAAAAATGTTCCTGTCTACCATCAAACTATCAAAGTTAAATGCTGCTCATAATGTGACAAAAGGCTGAAAAACTACATCTTGAATTTACTGCCTTTAATGACTCACTTCAGGTTCAGACAGCAAAGTTCTTCAGTTTACAGGTTAAATGTCCTACTGCCTCATGCTGGCTCTGTCAGAACAAACCTTTCAATATGATGTACCTGCTATGAATGTAAAGAAATGTGGCTGCAGTATCACCATCTTAGAAAACATATTGGTTTCCAGGAGTGTGTTAGTTCTTACTAATTTTTCTCCAGATTTTTCAGAGAAGGAATTGTGGGTAGGGATTTCATGAGAATTTCAGACATTCAATGATTTTGGGAGCTGTAAAATCCTAAGGACATAACATAATAAGGACATAACATAATAAGGACATAACAAAATCCCTCGTTGCTGATTATGTACCATTACATGATTTAGAAGACAGTGTCACTGTGCAGGATATGATTACTCTGTGTTTACTGGAACATGTGCAACATTTATAGATACAATATTCAAATCAAAACTCTGAAATCATACTTTTTCATTAATGTGGAAGTCATATTATTCAGTGAAAGATGACAGAGACATAAAAAGAGGCTGAGGAGAGCACTCTCCTTCTGCCAACTGGGCACTTTCAGATTCCTGATTTTTTAATGGTATTTGTGATATTGAAGACTGTGTGTATTTATGTGTGGGTGGGAAAGGAAAGAGGAGTGAATTAAAAGAGGATACACAGAAAAATCATCTCAGTGCATCTCATCACTGGTTAAACTTCATGTCAGAGAGGAAAAAAAAAGAAAAAAAAGTATTTTTGATTCAGGTTTAAATATTTCAAATAATATGTATTTCAAAATCACCCCAGGGCAGCAGATCCTGCTGGAAGCAATAGTGGTGAGTCATGTAAGCAAAAGACAGTTTTAGCATCTTGGCCCTGTATTTCCTCAGCCAAGTGACAGCTAGGGAGTATGGTGCTGAGAGTTGGCATTATGGGGCTTGTGGGAGTCCACCTGCACACCTCAGTAATGGGTGTCATCCTTGGGGACACAGGGAGGAGAAAGAGGGAGAGGGCAAAGATGAGCTATTTGAGGCTGACAGAAAGTCAGGGACTTCCTCTCTCATTGTTTCCTATATAGCAGATTGCTTGATATTTTTTGTGGCCTACATGACACTAGCAATTTGGAAAGCTGACAGATCCAAAATCAAATTTTTATTTTATCAGGAAACTAAATTGTAAGTAACCATCCCAGAAGAGAACAAACTACTGCCATTATCTAAGATTTCTTTACTCACAGGGAATTAAAATGGAGGCATAAACTCATCTAGTTTCCACCTTCAAGCTGAAGTTCAGTAAATAACTAAAGAAGATTATATTGTATGATTCCTAATAAGGGCAGAAAACTGGAGTCAACAAGCCAAAAATCCCTCTTTGTTGTTAGTTCTACAAATGCATCCTGTGAACCACTTCCCACTCAGCAGATGAAAATGAAATTCACCAATATGCTTTCCAAAGTGTAGAAAATGTTTACCTAACAGACAAATACTCCAGTTTTGCACAAATTAACAATCTAGGAAAGAGATTTGCCGTTATGCTCTCAGAGTATAATATTTCCTTCTCTTCAGCTATGATCCTAGAGGGCAAAGGGCAGAACAATAAATGTCAGAGTCTTTCTATTCACTTCTGCTCCCCTGAAAGTCCTGAGACCTGCAGTGCTGAAGGATGGCATTTAGTAAAGTCATTACCTTAATTCAGATTACCCTGCTGCTCTTTCTACTGCCCTCTAAGAGGGGAACCAAGTAAAGGGACAGAGAGCAACAACACCCAAAAGCAATTCAGTATGACAACAACATTTTATTTTAACACTTTGGTGGTAACTGATAGAATTCTGCAGTTGAACTGAAAATTTTACCTCCACCTACCAATATTAAATAACAAAATCATCTCTGGCTGTTGTATTCTGTCCTATCTGCTGTTAAAAAGATGGAGTGAAATGGAATCAATTTCTCCATTCCCTAGGACAGTCTGAAATTTATAATGCCATTGAAAAATAATGCTCACAGAGGTAGCTGTATCTATTCACATTGAGAGATACTCCTCTTTCACATACATCAGTTTTCTGGTGTGAGGAGCAGCATGTGTCTCATTTACCTTTACAATGCATGAACAGTTTAGAAGCAGAATTGTATTTGTCCCTAGTGGCCACATGGAATTTAATGGACTTATCATGCAGCATTCCCTTCTTACAAGAAAAAAAAAAATTCCTGTGTATTACCACTGTGTTTGGAATTGTGCATCAGTGAATCTGAGTGCATGCTCAGTACCTCTCAGTGCTGCTGCCCATGGGTGGGCAGAGGCTGTTATCTGCAATCCTTTTGCTGAGATGTAAACCAGGATTTAGGATTGACACAGTCTTCATTTTATCACGCAGTCAGTCAAACCAAGAAACAGCATACTGGATTCAAGGTATGTTGCTGGGACCCTTTTTTACAGGCATTTTAGTGGAAATGGTTCCCTGCAGTTATTTCATTACATGTGTTAGATAAGAGCCTAATCCAAACACATTGTTGCTAATGAAAATATCCCTAAACATGAGATATCAGAGTAGGTGTGGAATGGGCAAATAAGCCTTTAGAGGGTATTTATAGCTCATGAATATCTGAAATATTTTCCAAAAATGAGATTAGAATGATAGTAAGAACAAAATCTTTGCTGTCCATATGTTTTTATTGAGGCAATTTACAAAGTTAATTCTTCTATAGATTTCAATGCTGGAAAAAAATTAGATTCATTTTATAATATGATTTTCCTGGTCTAATGTATTAAATCTGGATTACTTAATTATTTCTTTCCAGACCTATATCTGGTCTACCAGGCTAGTCACAAAAACCAGTCTTTGAGGAACCATACGCCACCACAGATACCATTTTGGTTTGATTTAGTTAGGTTTACTGTGGGCACACTGCTTGATTTTCATGACTCCATTTGTTTGATAGATGAACAGATTGAAAATTCTTCTTTCATTTTTCTAGGCAAATGGCTTGTTACAGTTAAAATCTGCTTTCTGAGTCACACCGTAGGTAAATGAGTAATGTGAAGAAAAACAACAACAAATGTTTGACAATAATAGCCCCCTTCATCAGTTTACTAGTACCATAAAAAAAACCCCAGTAAAAAATACCCTTTTCTTAAGTTTAGAGCAAGAGGAAATCCTATGGGGAAGGTTAAGAATGGAGGCATGATGAACAATTGAAGGAAATTGCCTTTCAGTGGTCATGAATGTTTAATATACCCGTCCTCTGATTGACAGGGTCACACTATAGCCATGGTATATCCATTTATTCCTACAAATCCAACAAGCTGGAAATGCTGTGTATGAAATTAGCTGGACTTGTATTCCTCTGTTACGTTACTTTTGGTTTACAAAAGGACAATTCAAATTTACATATTGTCAAAATGTTCTAAAGTATATGAAGCCAAGATTCATTCAGCCAACCATTCAGAAAAGTGCAAAGAGTGCAACAGTCCCTCATAACACTGTATGTGAAAGTTATGAGGACTATAAAGTCTGTGGAAAATTCTTTGTATGCCGTCTCAGCTTGCTTTGTAATTAATTTGTAATTAATTATTCTTCTTCTGGTTTCCCCAAGTCAATACCAACTCTTTTGTACTTAAGTACTGTACAGGCAAATTACAATGAGACTAAATAATTTGCATTTCTTCTTTTCTGTGCAAATTATTTTTTCCTCTACTCTGCAGGAAAATATCTCAATGAAAAGCAAAAGTCCAAGGTTCCATTAATCAATTTTTGTGTTGTTTATTTCTTTTGCCCTTCCCCTGAGAGCAGCATTCAAGGGTTAAAGACATTTCACAGGGTGCTTATTTGGCTGGCCTGTTATGCTTGTTGAGCTGCAGTTCATTAGAGCAGACTCATTACTTACTGCTGTAACTAGAAGATGCTGGCAGCAACCAGTTTGTCTGACTTCACCATAAATAGAGAAGTAGTCAAAAGCAAAAGCAGCTACTTGTGCAGGCTTAAGTGGGAAAAAGATAAAAGTCATGTCATGAAAGCTCTTCTTCCCGCAGCATACCTACGAGTCCCAGAGAAGTTATATCCCAAACTAATTCCAGAATTTTGCTCTGATGAAATACTGCAGTATCCATTCCTTCCACACATCCTTTCCTTCTTATTGCAGTAAATCTAGTAATCCCACAACTCTCCAGAGTCATAAAACATCCAAACCTTTGCCCTTACCCTCACTCATATAACCATCCCAGCCACCTCTGCCAATCCCCCCACTCCCTCTCTCCTGAGCATCCAACAAACTTCTGCACTTGTAACCTCCACACTGCTGAACACCCCAGTCCCTCAGCAAGCTAATTGGAGAGCTCCACAGAGAATGGAAATGCAATTATGATCCTTTGGAAACTGGTGAATAATTAATTTAACCATTTTGTATTGCAGGTCATTAATTTTTACTGCTCTCTTTTAAGGAGGGTAAGCTTAATAAATCTTGTGCTGTAAGGGCAAGAGGTTGTGGACACAGGCATCCCAGCATGGAGTGACTGCAGAAACTCCAGATGTAGAAAATCATTTACCAGTAAGTACAAAGAGCTTGGTATTCCTTGAAAGAATGCTTGGTATTCCTTTAAAGAATGCATGTGCACTTTCATGCATCCTTTCAGTTTTACAGTGATGAAATTTTCAGTAGAACAGCTCCTGATTTATTCCATAAATAAATCAGATGGGAGACAAGCACATCTAAGATGTAGGAATTCTGAAATAGATATTTAGCATAGAGAAATCTGCATCAGTAAATTGAATCACGTGTACTTACAATCATCATCTGAATTATTAAAAAGATCAGGAAATAAAATTATGAGAGATGATGAAAATGCTAGGGAAATGAAACTGTTAAGAGAAAAGCAAATCATTCAACAACATGACTGCTTGACATGGGCCCATCAAACTTAAGAAAGAAAGCACAATAAGACTAAAATGTAAAATTAAAGGACATACACCAGAAATGACTGCTAACCCTTTCAGTTAAGATCACCTGATCTTAACCAAATATCTCTGCAGTGATCAGGGAACAGTCCTAAGACATAAATAAGACTGTCAGGACAGTGCACGGATTGAGATCTAAAAAACAAAAAAGAAACAAGTGGAGATTTCATTAACTAGACAACCATCAGAAATGGTAAAGGGAAGCAGGAGTAAGGGAATTAATGTCAGCAATAATGCTTCCACTTTCCAATTTTGAAGACAAAGATAAGTCACATGTCTTTTGAAACAATGGGTGTTGCCAATTCTCAGGAATATATTATGAAAGACTCTTGTATGGTGTTGACAACCTAAATCTGATCTTCAGATAAAATCAGAGAAAATGCCCTCTGACTGGCTGATTAATCACTTGCAGCTTCCTTATTTTGAAGCACACTCAATAAAATGAGCAGGCTGACCTTACCTGCATACTCCTCAGCAATAGAATGAAATCTGTTTGGATTTTTCTTGGGATGGGTTGAGCTGACTGGGGTTGGGCAGGGAATTTTGAGATGAGAAAAGAGAAACAGAATGGGAAGAGAAACAGAATGGGAAGCATCTTATACAGTTTTCCTCAGAAGAGAACAGAAAGCAAAAGAAATCCCAAGGATCTAGAGGTGCCAATGTTGGGTCCTCCCTATTTCACTCAGAAAATTATTAGGTGGCTCATCTCTAAAGCTGCCATTTAAGGTGCAGATTGGAGGAGAGGAGAATCTGGTAGGCTCTGCCTTGCCTCACACTCAGGACTGAGAGTTCAGAGTCAGCTTGATCATACAGAGGTTCCAAGATTTTTGGACCACTGGGCACATTATCTGACTCGGACTTAAAAGCGTTACGTAGCTGCAGAATCTTGTACTTAACTGCCCTGCCAGAAATTGTCCAAAAAATCCCCCAAAACTTCCACTTTGGAGCTAGGCAGGGCAAATTCCTTAACTAAAATATGGACCTAAAAATTAATTAAAAACAACTATGTCATTTAGTTCTTCAACATTATATCTGGAACCCTGCAGCTTATATTAATTGCAACACTGAGGAATGAAAAATCACATAGTGGCCTGGAGTTGCCAAAGCTTGGGCAGAAACAAAATGACCAGAAAGAATTCAATGAAAAAGGCAGATATGGTCAACTCTATACAGTGCTTATGCTCTCAACTGTGTAAGCCGCTATTGACTCTATTGTTTGCCTCTGTGTACAGAGGATGTGGGTCTGTTGCAAGCCTGAGCTGCAGTGTTGGTGGTTCAGGGTAATTCTGTGGCAGGTTGTCCTTTTATTTTTAGGATGCTGCACTTCAGAGTCAGAGGTGCTAGTCAGAACAGTGGCTGGTATAGTCATCCCCACCAATGCAACATGAATACAAAATCAGGCTGTTCTGCTCTGCCAGCATTTTATAAAATCTGTGTAAACAACAACAAAAACTGTCTCTGGAGAACAAAGGATTTATGAAATCTCCAGAAATAAGCACGGAGGAGCTAGAATCATCTGGGCCTTACTACCATAAGTTTAACTCTGACAGGCATCTGCAAACAGCAGTACCAATATCAGAGTGTATAATGCTCCATAACATGGAGCACTTTCAGAAAAGGTGATACTGGCAATTTAATGGAAAACTGTCTAAGGATGTAAATCAGCAGTGGGCTGTTTGAGCTTCTCTTTCAGCTATAAATGTTAATTTTTGGAGGTCGAAGAGACACAGTTATGAGAGATTTTTTACAAAGGAAAAACTCTTCCAAAAGCTTGTTTGTCTTCACAAGAACACCATTTAGCAATGATTTGGTCTAGACAGGAAAAGATTTTCACCCAAAGCATTAAGGTAGCAAGAAAGGGTTCCCTTGGGGACTTTTTGGCCCTGTGGAAGAGCATGTTTACCAAACAATTATTGTGATGAATTTAAAATACATTTTGTATTTTTGTATTGTGGCACAGTATTTTCCTGGAATAAATGTTGTGGTGTAGCCTTGAAACTACCTAATTTACTCATAGTCACAGCTGAATATGGGAAATATCCAGTGGAAAAATATTCAGACATTGTAGGAATGAATGACTCTTATGAAATGCAGCCACCTTCAGCATAAAGCATAGCATTGTAACAGTAGACATAGTTAAAGCCAAGAGATGGGTAGAATATAATTTTGGAAAAAAATAAAGACATTTTCTAGGCATGATAACTTATTCTTTCAACATTTCTTGGCCTTTCTACTGGCCAATTAGAAATCCTATAATTTCATTCTTAGGTTTGCTCTACCAATTCAAAAAGTGTTTGTTAACAAAATTCCTCTCTCTTTCTGTGCATGAGAGATTTTTGTACCATTATTTTTCATTGTCTCTTTATGATGTTACACTGTTCTTAAAACTCTTATTCTAAATAAGCATTTTTTTCTAGAAATTGCAATCCTGTTTGAAACAATACCATCTGTTTTCATAGAAAACAACATGCTTCCTACTCATTATGTGCTATTAGACAAGATATAGAACTTCAAGCTCCTGAATGAAAACGAATATGATAAAAAGGATGGATGTCTCACAAAAGAATCTTGACATTGTTCAAAAGAACTTCTGGTGCTGCCTGTCAACATCAAAAGATAGAAAACAATATAACATTAATTTCACAGAGATGCCAGACTTCTGCCCTTGGAAGTTCACATGAATACCAAGATGTTTCTTTTACCTAATGAGTTTAAGGTGTATTCAAAATGAGGTCAGGAAAGATTTTGGATACATTCTTTCACTAACACATAGTGTACAATGGCTCAGATACATGCCTTGTATTTAAAATATTTACCAAACATATTTTAGATATTAAATTTTAATAGGTTTTTTTCATATGTTTTGTAACCAGACCACTACAGAAGCCATAAAATACAGCTTTGAAACTTCAAGCATAATGACAGTGACAGAAAATAGCCACTGAGTGTCAGTCAGCCAATAACTGAGTAATGATAGTGATCATGAGAATCCTAAATATGTTGATTACAGATTATGAAAAATCATGGGACCAGGGTTTCCTCCAGGTAGATATTGTATTATCAGGGAGATTAGCATCACACTACACCCATATACTGCTTATAACAATTGAAGTAAAGCAAAGAGGTTCAAAATCCATTTCTTCTTAGAAAAATAAGGCTTTCCCTAGGGGTACTGACTGATTTAATCTGCCTTCTCATGCTTTGCCAACATCAGTTTGTTCCTCTCAGATGCTGTAGCTGTCTCATGTGGTACACCAAGCTTCTCACCTCTTATTAAATACCCCATTTTCAATTTCTCTTTAGATCTCCTTCCAGATTAGACCTTAAAAGACAACTCCGCATTGTCTAATGACCCCAGCTTTCCTGTGAGGCCTCTCTTTCTACCAGGTTAGTATTTTATTTTAGTCTCCAAATCATCGTTTTACTGTGGCTACTGACATATTCTGGGGTTTCCATCTTGTCTATTGTTTTTACCAAAGGGATTTGTTATTTGACTGCAATATTGTATTTCAGAGAACTAATTATTTTGATTTCTTTATAATTTATGATAGTTTTTTTTTCTGTTCGCACATGTAACTCCAAGTAAAGAAATGCAATTATTCTGGCTAGTGTTACATAACAGGAAGATAATTCACCAAGGTTTTATGTCTTTTCCTGATAAGATATTTGACCATGTTTGTTTGAGATTGGTGCCAGCTGAAAATCTGCCCAGTTCGGTTCAAAGGCACAGTTCAAAAAGATATCTTGTCTCTATTAGAATGTAAGGAAATTCAAAATAACTTTTGCTTTGGTGGCTGAGATTTGCTTTGGTGGCTGAGAATTTCTTGGCCTGTTCCTGCAGCATCTTTTTAACCCAGCACTAAAGGAAAGATTTTTTTGATACAGTCCACAGGGTGGCACAATCTGATTATGATTGCTTTGTACTACCAGTTCATGACAAAAAATTTACTCCTATCATGTTCATCTGAATTTTTCAACTGATTTTATTCTGATTTTTGAAATGTTTTCTATGCTAAAGCATTGTTAAAAAACGTTAGGTTATGAGTTTAAAGACTCATTTCCACAACACACAAGGGTCTGGAAGCACAAGGGCGGGCAGAGGAGTGTGGGAAAATAAAAGGCTAAGGGGATAAAACGTGTCCTGTAAAGAGGCTGCTGGTTGTTATGCTTGTCTGGCCATTCCCTGATCAGTGCAGTCTGCCTTGGCTCCTCATTAAACTCCATTCCTAGCTATTTTCCTAGGGTGAGGGAATCCCTATCCTGTGTGCACAGGTGTGGACAGCAGCTGGAGGGGGAGCTCTGCATGGCCATTGCATCCCTGCTGCCAGCACATGGAGAGAGCAGAGAACATGCACAGGGTGAGTGGATGTGAATGTCAGTGTGTGTGACCCTAGCAAACATCAAACTCACTCACAGGAAAGGGGCAAAGGCAGTCGATGTGTGTCTGTAACACTGGAGGCACCAGGGCTCTGACACTTGGCTACCGGAGGGACCAGGACATCCAGGTCAGCTACTGCAGGGAACCTGGGATTCAGTGAGGCCACAGGTCCTGACCAGCTGCAGGAGAGTGTCTGTGTGAGGGGCAAGCAGGAGAAGAGAGGAGCCAGGGGTCAGCTGCTGGAGAGACCAAATGGCTACAGCCAGCCCTTTGAGGAGAGCACAGTCTGTCCAGGTATCTGTCTGTGGAGCAGTGTTTGTTGGGTGCCAGTGGCCTCAGGAGCTGGGCAGACTGGGATCCAGGAGCCAAGCGCTGGCACAATCAAGTGTTTAACCTCAACTACTGGAGGAATTTACCCTTTATAGCTATATATGTATTTGTATATATTTTCTGCTAACAGGCTTTCACCCTGATAAGGCAGGATCAGGCTGGTCCTGTGCCAAGTGTCAGCATGAGTGCTGTGGTTTTGGTCCCTGTGGAACTGTGCGTGCAGCCACACATTCCTGTGTGTGCACATTTATATGATGAGCACACACACCTCCTTTTGGGGTGCACACCAGCTTTGCTAATGGCTGGATGTGGGGATAGGAACCTGTGGCAGCCTTGCTGCTATTTAACTACTGGATTGGGCAGCTTCTAATGGATTTTTCAGGTTGGCAGTACTTCTGCTTGATTATGATCTTCAAATAATAACCTTTTAATCCTATTTTAGACAATATTGGTGTATCCGCTTTTCATTCCTGTATAGAAGTTTGAGATTTTAGTATTTTTTTCTAATTTTGTGTAACTTGTGAAGCATAAACAAGAGAAAATTGTCAAAACAATACATTTTGAAAGGATATAATGATTTTCTTGACAAAAATTGAGTGACTAACACTAGAAATAAAGGCCATTTGTTTTAGCTCGACTCTTGCCATATGCTAGACTGAGCTCATTCAGTATATATGAATCCTAATTATCTCCAAGCTGTTATAATTTTGATAACTTGACTTACAAGAACATATAACATACCATGGTGTAATAGACTGGTTTAGCAGATGATTTTTTTCCTGATTTTTTTCCACTCCCACATTATTTTGTGTAATCTCATCCCACTATATTTATTTATTTCAGCACAATGCAAGGGAAATTAAATGGTGTGTTGCTACATTTCATGTAATTCAGTACAATTCATGTTAGAGGGAATATATTCTCTGGCTTCTAGTTGTATCTTTATTTTATTTGCAAAGTTTGTTCACCCAAGTTTTGTTACATTAAAATATAAAACACATACACTGAAGTACAATATACAAAACCATTATGTAGAAAAAAAAATGCAGTTTTACAGCTTATATTCTTGGAGAAGTAAGGAGTGCTTTTGGCTTCCTTGGACTTCTGGAGGACAGACTTCAGCCTGTTTAGGAGACTGGTTGACACAGTCCCTTGGGAGGCAGTCCTGAAAGGCAAGGGAGTCCAGGAAGGCTGGTCATTGTTCAGGAAGGAAATCTTAAATGTGCAGGAGCAGACTGTCCCAGTGTGCTGAAAGATGAGCCACCAGGAAAGACTGGCCTGGCTGAACAGAGAGCTTCAGCTGGAACTCAGAGAAAAAAAGTGTTATTCCACAAGTGGTGTTCCCCGGGTCTCAGTACTGGGGTTGGTTCCATTCCTTTAATTAATAATTTCATCAATGATCTGGGTGAGGGGATCAAGTGCAACCTCAGAGAGTTTGCAGGTAAAACACCAGCTTGGGAGGGAGTGTGGGTCTGCTGGAGGGCAGGAAGGCTCTGCAGAGGGATCTGGACAGGCTGAATCAATGGGCTGAGGCCAACTGTCCTGCTCCTGGGTCACAACAACACCAGGCAGTGCTACAGACTGGGCAAGGGTGGCTGGAAAGTGGCCCAGGGGAAAAAGACCTGTGAGTGCTGGTCAACAGCAGCTGAACATGAGCCAGCTGTGCCCAGGTGGCCAAGAAGGCCAATGGCAAACAGAAAAAAATGCATCCAGCAGGACCAGGGCAGTGATTGTCCCCTTGTACTCAGCATTGCTGAGGCCACAACCTGAATCCAGTTTTGAGCCCCTCACTACAGGAAGGATGTTGAGGTGCTGCAGTGAGTCCAGAGAAGGGCAACAGAGCTGGTGAAGGGTCTGGAGCACAGGTCTTGTGAGAAGCAGCTGAGGGAGCTGGGGTTGTTTACCCTGGAGAAAAGGAGGTTCGGGGAGACCTTTTTGTTCTCTACGGATGCCCAAAAGGAGGTTATAGCAAGATGGGTGTCAGTCTCTTCTCCCTAGTATTAAGTGATGGCACAGGAACAAACAGCCCCAAGTTGCATCAGGGGAGGTTTAGATTGCATATTAGGAAAATTTCTTCATGGGAAGGGTTGTCATGCCCTGGAATAGGCTGCCCTGCCAAGTCATTGATTCCCTGTCCCTGGAGGTATTTAAAAGCCCTGTAGATGTGATGCTTAGGGACAGGGTGTAGGGGTGGACTTGGACTGGGTTAATAGGTGAGCCTGATGACTTTACAAGTATTTGTTCAAATGAAATGATTCTTTGATTATATGTTTATACATTTTTATTACAGTACATGAAAAGCAGATGCAGAACTGCACACATCTCTCAGGAGCTGTGTGGCAATGTTGCCAGGTTGTACATAGATACTGTGTGGCAGTTTAGGACAGGAAGGAAGTGGCAACTACTGCTTGCTGCAAAATTTGCAGGAAGAAGGGTATGCTCTCTTGCTCAAACCAGTCTCAGCATTCACAGTTGCAGCAAATGGACTCAAAAGATATCAAGATACTTATAGGGATATCCTGTTCTGCACCCTGACAAACTATCAAAATATTAAAAATGTCCTTCAGGAAGCCACTTGTCTAGTCTGTGCTTAAGTATCTTCCACATTGACAATTCCACTTCTTTCTTATGGTATGTGGTGCAAAGCTTTATTTCCTCCAAAAAGTTTTGGTTCTGGTATGACAATACCATCTGCAAGGTAAGCAGATTACTCTTTGGCCTATGTACTGTGGACACAGAGAAGTGATTATTCCCCACCTTTTAGTGCTCCTCTAGATATCTTTTATACCTCATGCAAATTTTTTAATCTCCAGGTTGAATTGCTATTTCAGACTTTTCTTTTGGATTGAGCATTTTAGACCTTCCACCATTACCATGGCTGACCTCTGGATTTTCTCTACCTGATTCAGATATTTCTTGAAGTTTGGCAACCAAAACTGGACCAAGAACAGAGTTATACAATACTGAGGCAAACTGAAACATTACTGTACCTCTTCTAGAGGCAGTATTCCTCTTTTGAAGAAGAGTACCCTGAATTCTTCAATGCCAAAGACCTCCTCATGTCTCTGCTACAAGCAGCAGCCTTCAGGGGTGCCACCCAGAGTCATTGTCAGTGATATTGACTGCATTTCCTTCTGGTTTGCAATGCTCTACCTGAGTACTCAGAAGATGGGTTTCTTGGAAGAGGGAAACCATCCTTCAGTGCCTGGCTAGACTTGTCCTCCAGGGCAGTTTGTCTGGGTGTCACCTGTCCTGAGCTGAGGCCATTTTACCAGAGTGCTCTCAGGAGTGTTTTAGATTTTAATAATTTGCTTTGGGCACAATGAGAGCCCTTTATGGAGTTATGTTACTATACTTCTTTCCTTTCTTGTCTCTACAGTAGAAGCAATATTTGTGTCTCATGTTAACCAGTGCCAACATCTAGTAAAGAATCCTCATTTAAAATAACCATTTAACATTAAGCATGTTTAAAATCACAGGGGAATTAAGTATACACTTAATTCCCCTGTGTAGGAACTCATTAGTTTTAAATTAATAAAAAATAATTTAAATTAATAAAAAAAAATCTTAATAAGTTTCTTGCTTTTCCTTTTCAGGAAAAGCTTGCTATATATTATCAAATCTAATCCCCTTTCCTTCCAGAAGTGATATTTACAAATACGCAAGAGGCAACAGTTTCTGATCATGATCTTTTAATAACTAAAAGCAAAATATAAAAAGTAATAATGACAAATTATAATGCATTGTCCCTAGGAGAACACAGACAATTTTTTTAGCTGAGCTTTTAAAACATACAGTGCAGCATTTAGTGCTGAAATTGAAACTTACACTAGCAAGTACTTTGTTGAACTGCTTCAAACAATAGTAGTATTACTATATGAAGTCTCAGCTTTTGCAGTGAAGGTGCCCTTGCTCAGGTTAATACTCATACTCTTAACCTGGAAACATAAGATAGTATTTTCTGTAAGAGACAGCAAAGTGAGGAATTTATTCAGCAATAAGATAAATGTAGAAAGGGAAACATGTAAGAAACATGTTTCCCTTTCTACAGAAACATGTAAGCATCCACTTCCTTTGACATCTTTGGTGCTGCAAGTGGCATGGGGTAAGGCAGAGAAGCAGGACAAAGAGGTAGGAGAAATGGGATGAGAAAAGCTTTTCAGTTCCTCTCCTGCACAAACCTCACCCCCCAAAACCACCTCCCCCCAACCAACCAAACAAAAAATCCCACAACCCTTCAAAAGGAGGAAAATCTCAGGCCAAACATGCCTGGTTACACTCATTGTCAGAAAGAGACAATTTTTGTGGATGGCTGGAGGTGACCTAGATACGTATATCCCAGTTTCTTGCTGTAGCTCCTGGTATGTCTGTTTCTTCCCCACAGGACCCTGACTCCAAGTGTGCAATGAGTGACTGCATAGTGTTGGGATAGGTGCCATAGGCATAAGTGTTCATATCACGAGGGTAGCACCAATGGTGACTAGTGCTAAAGGACAGGGTGATGCTGAGTAATCTCTGCTGCCTAACTCAGATTTTATCCATCCACTCAGTAAACACCCTGCATGCTAATGTTGTAGGATCACTGCAGCACTGCCAAAAATGATGGAAACTAAGAGGTTCATTGGCACTGCTTCTCCCAACTTCTCCATTTCAGCTCCAAATGAGTGGGTTTTTTTCCCAATGACACAGACCAGAGATGATCCATCTCTTAAACAGAAAAATATCCTTCTGTCTCCCGCATGAAGCTAGCCTTAATGGTATCAATTAAAATGAAGGAGGGAAAAAGCAAAATTAAGTCATAGTGGTTGCATAATGTCTTTGGAAGAGGCAGAATCACGTTTTACACTGGGGGCACAAACACTGTTGCACGGTTAGCGTGGTTTGAGCTCAAAAGTGGCAGACCGTCTTGCCAGCTCCTTTGAATATTTCTGTCCTGCTGCTGTTATGTAAGAGCTGCTGTCCCAGTTTGCTTGTGCAGCTCTCTGCCTTATGCGTGATGATGCTCTGGAGCCTACGCCAAAGGTAATGCCCTACAGCACGCTCTATATTGCAGCAGTAATAATAATAGTAATACGACTAGTAATAGTAATTAGCAGAGACAGCTCGATACAGCCGTTCTCAGAACTATTTCGGCTACTCGCCAGAACGCACTTCGGGGGTGCCGAGTCTCAGGGCCGAGGCTGGCGTCTCATCCCCCAATTCACGGGCACAGCGGTCAACGCAGCCGCCCCCGGACAAGCTGCCCCGGCTTTGGTGCTGCTGCAGCCGCGGCGGGGCGGGGCGAGGTGCGGTGCGGTGCGGTGCGGTGCGGCCCCCCCGCGATGCGCGCAAGGACAGCGCGCTCCGGGCACGGGCTGCAGCCCGCAGGCGGCCGCCGTAGTCGGGCACCGGGAAGCGCCGCAAGGGTACGGCACTCGCACCCCGCACACGCACCCTACACACGCATCTGACACACGCACCCGGCACACGAATCTGGCACACGTACCCCGCACACGCACTCCGCACACGCATCTGGCACACGCATCTGGCACACGCATCCCGCACACGCACCCGGCACACGCACTCCGCACACGCATCTGGCACACGCATCTGGCACACGCACCCCACACACGCATCTGGCACACGCACCCGGCACACGCACCCCGCAAACGCACCCGGCACACGCACCCCGCACACGCACCGCGCTCCCGCCCTCTCCCCACCCCCGCACCTGCTTCCTCGGCGCGGGCCGGCGGGGCGGGGCGGCGCGGCGTGTTGTGCTCGGTATCCAGGGAGCTGCGCCCAGGCGCGGAGCAGCGCGGTGCGGCGCGGCGGGCGGAGGTAGGGCGCGGCGGCGCGGGGCTGGGGCGGGGGGCTCCCCGGGGCTGAGGGTGTTATGGGGGGCACCGCCTCGGTGAGCCCAGGGTGAGCTGCAGCGCGGCCGGCAAGGAGGGAGTCCCCCGGGGCAGCCTCTGCCGGCTGCCCAGCAGCCTCCTCCTGCTCCCCTACGCAGAACTGTCTGGAGGTGAATCCGAAAGTCGGTGCTGTGCTTGCGGAGTTCGGCCGTTTTCCGCCGTGGGTTTGAGGTTTTGCCCTTTCGGAGCAGCAAACCCGGCTGAGGGCTGTGGGGGTTCTCCCCCTGGAGTGCACGTACGTGTGTGTTGCAGAGATACCCGGTTTTATGCTCAGTCACACACTGCAGGCCAAAACGTAGTTAACCAAAGGAAATGTGATTATTGATGTGCGCTCCCGGGAAGCCAGTTTTAGCCTGGGCTGCACGCAGTGATGGTGCAGAAAGGACAAGTGCACAGCGACAGAGCTGCATGGAGCTCATATGTTCCCCGGGCTGTGTGGTAACTCCCCGGAGGTAAGACTGGCTGAAATACTCACAGACGAGGTTGTTACTAGAATTTTGACAACCGTATTTATGCTGAGGAAAAGTGCTTGTAAGGAGTATTAGTAACTTGCTGCAAAAGACCAGGTCCTGGAATTTGATGAGGAAATACTTATGTAAATCATCTGTGTGATGCTGAGGGAAACTCCAGTGCTTCTCGCTGTGAGGGATTTATACCTATGTAGCTTGTAGGGAAATAGTATGTGGTGTTTCTGGCTGCCTGCCAGAGCTCTTCTAGCGCGGAGCCTGTTGAACGACTCCTCACAGGCACGCGCTTTCCTGTAGTAGTACTAGTGATGGACTCGCTGCTCTGTGTGATCCCAGATAATTGTTTTTGTGATTCTCTTGTGGACTTCAACGTGAAACAGATCCCAAGCTGTAAATGCTGATGGATCGTGTTAATATGTTGCTGCTGGAGAGAAAAAAAATCAGGGTGCTCTGTCATTTTAATTGGTAAACAGAAAGTCTTTTTTGTTTGTTCTGCTAAATGTTTGTTGTGTGCTGAATAACATGAAAAAAACCCTGATTTATGAGGTACAGTGTTAAAATTTTGTAGTTACTTAATTTCTTGTGGGAGTCAGGCATTGTCATTTGGCATGTTTCACATATTCCTTAAAGCACCGATGTTTTCTCCTGAGAAAGGAGCTCTCCAGAATGAGCATGGTGCTGCGTGTTGGAATGATCAAATTCTTCTCTTTGCAAACCCTGCTAGATGTGAACGTAGAAGGAATAATCCCTACACTTCCCACTTGTTCTTTTAATTCCTGTTCATAGTGTCTGCTCTGGTTTGTTTGTTTGCTTGTTTGTTTAGTATTACCTTCAGAAATAATATATGTCAATGGCAATTCTGTGTAGCTGTGTATAAAATACCAGTGCTTAATTATTTAACAGGTGAATCCAAATTAATTTGAGATTTAAAAAAAAATTATTCTATTTTTACTTTAAGCTGTTGTGATAAGTTTCAGCAGTGATTTGTACTGCTGTAATTAATACAGACACAAGAATCACTTAATGGCTCTATAACTTCACGCAGCATTACTTTCTCTTTATTAAATACAAGAATTCTCAAGGATGTATTTCTTTTGTGGGGACCTTAAGGGCATCTTCCTGTGAACTTCACTGGAGCCATGCAGAGTTACACCGCCTGACGGCGAGCACACTGCTCAAAGAAACTAACACTTTGATACTGGGTCAGGGGGAACAGAGGCACACAGGGAAGGGGGAACAGCACTCTGTTATTATTTAAATTTGGGGAGAGAGTAAGATTTCCTTGCAATGAGGAGGATCTTGCTGGGTGAGGCATTGAACAAGGCATGAATCTTCCAAGGTCAGCACAGTGAGAGTGGTTGCTGGGGGTCTGCAGAGCTTCAGTCCCAAGAGGAATATTTGTACATTCACCCTTTAGACAGACACCACATTAACCAACCCTGGTTATGCTTTGTTAGAGGAAGTCAGTTGTGGCTCAATTTTTTCTTATCAAGTAGTGGAAGTAATTATTGAGAAAGTATATGCGTCAAACAATTGTTTCTGTACTTGTTACCATAGCTAGTGACAAAACTCTGGAGTTCTTGTGTTTTCCTAGAGGTCACAAAACTAGCAGCAGTGGTGTGCATCTGAAGTGAATGAACTTTTGCCTTTGTTTCACCCAAAGGCACAACTTAATAGGGAAAACAGAGGGGTTTCTGCTTTTGCATTCATATGGCAGTTGTCTGCCACTTGCTTGTAAGTTATACTTTAACCTAAGTTTCTTTCTTGGGAGATGTGCAGGAATACCAAAGAACTGACGCTTACTTGCTTATCTCAAACTTGGTTTGACCCACCCTTTCCTGAGATGCTTCAGTGTTTTCTATTTTAGTGGTCTTCCTTTTTTTTTTTTTCTCCCACGGATGTACCTCTGTGCTAGTCTTCTGCTGTAGGTCATATTATGCCACAGAACTCCTAGATATGATATCAGCATTAAGCCAGAAAAATCAGAATGATTCTCCTACCATTAGCCAGCTTAAACATCAGATGTGAACTTCCCTCTGTCCTATTTGCTTGTGTATTGTGACCTCTGATCTTAATCTTGGCCTGTCTTTGTCTGCGCAGATAGTAAGCTCTTTTAGGCAAGGATTATATCCTGTGTTTGTAGAAGGTAATGAGCTACTGATCCCAGTCTCCTGCTATTACCAGCAACAGTATAACTGTAATATATTCCTGCACAATTTCATTAACAGGATTATTAAACTGTAGTTTACATTGTCTTTAACTTTTTGTATCAGTGTGTCTGAACAACCTTTCTTTGAATGTATCTAAAAATGTATGTTCTGCCAGTTCTTCTAAAAAATAGCAAGTCTCTGTCCTTTATTTTCTCCTAGAACAGTTTGCATTTTCTGTTCAAATGGAATTACAGCTTTCAGGACAAGAACCACACTGCTGGATTTTTGCCCATCTTACCAAAAAACTAATAAAAAGTAGACAATAAAATGCTCACTTGCTGCAATGTAAATACATACACAGGCAAGTGCATGACTAGGATCCTACAAATACTTTTTAAATACTGGAGTACAGTGGTAGGTAAAACAAAGAGATTGTGTGCCATATATGCCACAGATTTAAATGTCAGATGTGCAGATAACCTTGAACTTTCAAATTATTGCTGTTGCAAGACCTTCAAAGTTCTGCAGAATAGAAAACTTTTCTTCAACTCCAAAATATGCTTAAGGATACCTAGATGAATCAAAATAATCTTGAGTTCCACAAAGTATCGAAATGTCTCTTTCTGCTTCCCCACACTCCCCAAGAGAAACAAATTTCAATACCTCCAGGTAGTCACTGCACAATAAGTTAGTGTGAGGTTGGATGGTCAGCGAGAAAGAACATTGTGTTTCAGTGTTCCTGTTTCAATGCATTTTTTCTCAGCAGAGAAAGGAAGTACAGAGTGACAATGTTGGGATTCAACCATCAAAAACACCTTTCAGAGCCAAAATTGCACTTTCCGTGATCTTATGTGGTGCACAGCTATGTCCCATTGCCTTTGGGCAAGTTCCAGTATCCACTGACTTCTGCTGCACTGGGTTTAAGCAAACAACTGCAGAGTTGCAGTTCAACCGTCAGAAACAATTACCAAAGGGACTCCTCTCTTGGCCTGGATTTTGGAAGAAAAGTGAGGAGATACTACATTTTCTCTGAGGATAGTATAAGAACCATACTTGATCTCTCCACTGCACTGCTTCATCCTAGCTCCTAGATTTATATAGCCAGTAGGCATTAGGTGCAACTTGACAGATTTATTCAAGTAATGGATTCTTATTCAAATGGTTTCTCAATTCGTAAATCTACCAGTTATCAATATCCTGGGATGATTTTTATTGAGTTTTTCCACTTTTAACTTTGAGTTTATTTAAGAGGGTGCTGCTTCCATTCCTTGTCATGCCTTTGTCTATCAGAAATGTCTTCAGTGGAAAAATCAGTATAATACTATTGAGGCAAATTAAGCTTCTCTTGATCTTATTTTCTATTTTCTTTTTACTTATCTGCCTAAAAACTGTTTGCTTGCTGTCTATTTCTGGGATGGTCTTCCCAGCTGATCTCTCTTTGTCCCTGTAGACAGCACACACTATGGCAGTCCTCTTCCCTTCTCATGCTCTGCCCACTTATTTCCGTCTGATGGCTTTTCCAATTACATCTGGACCAATTTTATTCTGCCCTGAACAGGTGCACAGCTACTAGACTTTCGACTTAAAGAAAACCCCAGCCTGCTTCACAGGGGAGACACTGTGCTTTTCAGTCTAGTTGACTTCTCTGCTGATTTCCCTTTTATTTATTTTTTTTTAAGCACTGTGTTCTTAGATCATCCCCTGACCTGCTTACATGCCTTGGATTATTCTTGTAATATTTTGGACAACATCAATCACTTCCTTGGTCAGAGTTAATTTCTGTTGATTAGTATTTTCTTCCCTCTAAAAACTAACACCCAACCTAAAACAGCTGGTTTTCTGACTAATTTATTATTATTTGCTATTTAAAAATGCAGTTATGACCTCCAGAAAATTCTGGTTCCCATCTTTATGTGAGTCATTTATTCCTGACTGGCAGGAGGCTCACTGCTGTCTCATAGAATTGCATCTGTTCCAGTAGTGTCTATCAAGCGTGCAGCATTTCCAAGACCTCTTGTTTCAGAAACAGAATCTGTGGATCAAAGTAGACTTCTAGCACTACAGCAGTAAACTGTGCTTGAAAATTCTTTTCCTGGATTTTTTTTCCTTTATCAGTTCTGTGCAACTCTTGGTTACCAGGGAAGTCTGCCTCTTTGTTAATACATAATGGAGCCTCAGCACTTCACCCTACTTCTGTTGTTTCTGAGATTCTGTTCAGTTCATAATGCTATAGTTTAGTTATTCCACTGTATTTCTTGTATCTGGGTTATATTTGATTTGTAAATGTCTTCTAGCTGCAGGAGTTCCTTGAATTTATTACTCTGTTTATTGTCCTCTCAAATACCCCTTTTTGAAAAGTGCCAGATTAGAAACAGTCCTTTCACTGCCTGCCCCTGTCTATTTCTTGCTCTCCTCAATATCTTGGTTTATTATTTGTGTTTATCCTTGTTTTTCTGGATTTTCTTCATCTGCTTTGGTGCTACAGTGGGAAGTTAGAGAAGTCTAAAATGGTATTTTCAGGTACAACCATGCTTTCACAACAGTAGCTTCTTCTGTCTGGGAATCACAGAATCACAGAATGGTAAAGGTTGGAAGGAACCACTGGTGGGGTCATCTGGAATCTGCAAATTGTGGCAATGTGAAGTGCAGTCAAAGAATTGTTTACTCCTTTTTGGTCAGATTTATCTTCAGCCATTGTTGCACACTGTATACGTCATTGGCACCTAGTAGATGTCTCTTTGTTTTTCTGGAACCACAGTGCTGACTCGCAGGTCTGTTTTCCTTTAATAAGTTTTGTAAACTTTAGAACTAAAAGATAAATTACAGCCTGGTCTTGCCAATGGTATTCTAGTTTTACCAATAAAAGTAAAATATATCATCTTTTTTAATTCAAAGTGCTCCCGAGCACAGTGAGAAAAAGAGGATTAGATGGGGGACCCAGAAAAGTTAACCCACAATAGATGTAGTGTTTTTCTTATCTCTTCCATAGAACAGAGATCTCATTTTTCTGGTATTTGAAGAGAGAAACAAAATAATCCAGAGAATTGTAAACTTCAGTTTAATATAGCCTAATGGCTCTTACATGAGAGAAGAAGTTCACGATTCCTCTTTTTATCTAAAACTGGAGTACCAGGATATTAATATAAGAAAATGGTGTCAGTGTAACTTTATCCATTAAATCCTGATACATGGCAAATGTAATAAAAGATTCACGTAATTTAAATGTAAAACCATTCTGTTTCACTCTTGTGTGTCGATTCCATGTATGTTCAGACCAAAAAAAAAAAAAAAAAAATAATTTATGGTATTGAATAATCACTTGTTGAATGCTAAAAAAGGGAATAGCTCATATTCATGTTTAGCCTTAGGTTTATTTCAGGCTAAGAGTTAAGATTTAAGCCATGCACTTTTTTAAAACCTGTTCATTTTGAAAACATATCCATCTGAAGACACATATTTGTGTCTGACACTGAAATTAAAAAGTAAGTCCATTTATGAAAAATTATTTCGTATAGCAGCTATAAAAATATTTAATATTTTAATGCGTATTTATCTGAAAAATGTAGTCTTTCATCAGGAAATAAATATTTTATTGACGGCTTTAAGTATTTGTAAAAGTTACGAAAAATTCCCATTCTTCCTTACATTGACTACCTGACTATCCACATAGGATTTTTTCTGTGGAACTTCAGGTGTTGGCTGAAGGCAGGTGAGAAGGGTGCATGGAGCTTCGTTTCATCTATTCTGCTGATGTTTTGCTGTGCTCTGAGCTGTGGTTTTCTGCCTGTGGAGGTGACTCTGCACAGGAGAATCTTTCCTTCCTACCTGTACTAACTTAGTGTCATCTTTAAATGAGTTAATTCTCACTGCTTGCAAAGGAGCTTTTGAATGAGGAGCCATATTTAGAAATGCACATTCTTCTTGTGCAGAATAGAATTGAATATCAGCTAAATAAATTATTAATTGCAAGTCTGCCATTTATCGCTGCACAGTGACTCAGCCTGCTGTATGAGTATATTGAACATACATCTTCATAACACTTTCCCAGACACTTTTAACTTGGACTTGGATCAGCATGTTCCACAGCTCCTCTAAATCTGCTCATGCACAGCTGATTTACACCAGCTCTGTCACAGTGTGAGTGAACTGGTGTTCTGATACTGTTACTGTTGTTGGCCAAAAACCCAATCAGATGAAGCATTTTTAATACTGCTTATCCCTGCCCATAAATTAGTCTAGCAGCTTGCTACTAAAAGTGGTTGTTCCCAGCTTACAGTACTGCTCAAAATGTTAACAGTGCCACTGCTGCAGAAAAAAGGCTACATTTAACCCACTCTGTTACAAATATTTCTGGTTTGGATGAGGTTAGGCAAGCTGATGTTTCATTTAAATATTGCAGAGGAAGCAAAGTTCACCAAGCTGTCATATGTGAGCACAAGCAAGGGAAAACTTCCTCCTGCTCCCCATCCACCCAGTCAGGTGCTATTTGGTGTGCTGTTGCTGATGCTCTTTGCAGGGATTTAGCAACCAGGGAACCATCAGCCCCAGCCAGTGTTGTGGCTGAGAGGTGTGATGGTGGCACCTTCTCATGCCTAGTTGACACAAGCATGAGGTTCCTTCCTGCCAGGGTGCCTTTCCATACTTGGGAAATGGTGACTGATATGCAGAGTCTCTGTGCACTCCAAGAAGCATGTGGGGAAAAGCCTGGAATGTGGGAAGGGCTAGGGAGGGAAGGAGGCCCTTGAAGGAGGGAGCAGAGGGAAGAGGGTAGGGATACGAGCATCCAGGTATCAGCTTGGAGCTGCTGACCTGAGCAGCATTTAGGTATCCAAAATACAAGGTAAACATACAATAAAAACATCAGTAAGAGGGGCCAGCAAGGACATACCCTGAGTCAGTCAGGGTTTGAAGGGTTAGAAAAGGAAATGTTGAAGTGTAATTTCCTCTGGCCGCCCTGACATGTTGACACAGCTCCTTTGGGACAGTTCATCGCACCTGAAGCTCTGCAGCCTAAAGGCTTGTCTGCCTGGTAATGGAGAACTCTATTCCCTGACAGAACTTGGGGCCAGGAAAAGAGGAATGTGCACAACACCTGTAAACCCACTCACATTTGTGATATTGATCAGCTGCATATTATCTTGATTTAGGGATGCACCCAGTGTGTATGGTATGAATCCAATCATTCTTGGTTATTTCTTATCAGGGAAATCACTGCATACATAGACAACATGTACTTGTTCCTCAGAAGATAAGCTGTAATTGAGAGCATTATTAAAGAATCTAATTAGATGGTTTTTTAGACCAGATTTATAGTCCCATAGACCTTATTATAGATGCAAAAGTGTTACATTCATGTAGCAGTTTTAGTTCACAGCTTTTGATGTTAAATGACCCAGAATATAGCATCATTACACAGTGAAAAAACAATATAAATGCAACTTTATTTAATAATGAAGCATATGAATCTCAATAATTCAGGGTAGATTACATTGTCTAGTGGAGTTAGGAATTATCCTGACCAATGGGTTTCTGTTACAGGCTCCTTCCTACCATGGTGAAATAGAATGAGAGTTGTACAGTTTTTGGATTTTTACAAGTGGTTTTGTTTTTCTTTTACACTTAATATTCTCTATGTTAAAAAGTACTCTACAGTATTACTTTTAATAACATTATTGTTATTTCTAAAACAACATCCACAAGCATCCTCAGGAAAGCATCAGTGTCTGGTGCATTGCCAATTGTGTTTAATGATTTGGTTTTGCAGCTTCATTTTGCTTGATGATTGCCAAGCAAGCTTTCAGCATTAATTATGTCTCTGACTGGGGTGTACACTATGGGCAAAACATAAACCCTTTACCTGTTAGGATAGCTATTAAGACTCAGACTTAGTTTTGCAGAGCCAGTAGAAGTTTCCTCTAAACTTTGTTGCTTTCTTTCTCAGGCAGTGAGGTTGTTTGCCAGTGCTTTGCCCAGGCCCCATGGGGGCCAGCGTTGGCCTGGAGGTGTCTGACTGCCCCGGGGATGCTCTGCCGCGGCTGAGGGTTGAACGCTAAAAGGAAGCCATCCAAGATCCTCATCTCACTGAGCTCCACGGCTTGGAGGGAGAATTCTGTCAGGGGAAGTGGGCTTGCTGCAAAGAGATCATGGCTTCATCCCGAATGGTGGCAAGATCTAGAGACATTGCCAATGTCATGCAGCGGCTTCAAGGTAAGTGACTGACGGGCTGGCTCTCTCTGCCATGCCCTTATAAATGGAGATTCCTATTCTTTATTATACTGGAAAGTCAGAAAAATATTTCTGAGGTTTGGTAACTTTTCTAAACTTACCTATTGGAAAGTACTTCTCCTATATCTAAAGGGCTGTGATTATGAGTCTTTTGGTGTCGCATTAACAATGGTGTTTAAAAGCACTTGACATGAATTTGGCTCCATGGGACAGTACATTGAATTGAATATTATGAGTCTTTGGTTCTGTTTCTCCCAAGTGCATCAGCTTCCTCATAGAAAAGAGAATGGAGATTATGTCCATCATTTTCTCAACTACAAAGTCAACTGCTAGATCTAGTATATGGCTAAACTAGCATTTATTAGTTTAGCAATGAGAGCAGTACTTTATTATATGGTTAAGCATTGAAGAATTCATAGCTCAGTGAGCTTATTATTAGTCCTCAAATTGATGACCTTTTAGATAACACATCACAGGATATCTTTGTGATTCATCAACAATTTATTATGGTTTTATGTTCTTACAATATAGCATTATGAAATAAATTTATTATGTTTTTTTAGAAGTTTGTTACCTAACTGCTGCTGCTAAAAGCTTGGATTCAGAATGATTTTTGTTCAAATGATGATATTGACTAGAAACAAATTAACAATGCTGCTGTAGATTTCACTCGCATTAACTTTTGAACTTGATCATAAATCCCTGGCCTTCTACTTTCCTCTACAGACCAGTTTCCACTGACTTCCACAAAACCTTACTTGCACAGAACCCTTGATACCCCTCTCTGCATCCTCTAAATCTGGAAGCCTAATCTGTATGTGGCTTTTCCTTCCATTTATTGTTTTTCAGTTCGGGATATCTGAACTTAACTTCCAAGCCACCAGCTACAACTAGCGCTAATAGTTTCAATGTAGCCTCAGCAGATAAATGGAAGAGTAAATAAAGATGCAGGGTCTGTCCTATTTAGACCTGCTACAGCACTTCTTCCATTCCAAAATGATTCTGCTTGATTTTCCTCAACCTTTTATACATTTACTTTATGTTCCCATGCTGTTTTTAAATTTTCCAATTCTTAGGCCACAGTCTTGGACAGTGGCTGTTCAAAGTGCCCACAAACATCCTCATGCTCAGAGGATTTTTGGTTTAGACATTAGACTAAGACACTCCAGGCAGATTTAAATGAGTCTGTGCAAGGGCACAGTGAGTCAGCCTTGCCCACAGAACAGGCAGGGGTCTTAGGATGCTGTGTTTGTATATCACAGGATACTACATATTTGTTCTTACTAGGTATTCCAGAAAAAAAATATTGAGACATTTGAAGCAAGAAATGAAATAATTATAAAACTGTGAGACCTTCTCAGGAATGTGAAGAACTGTGAGAAATGGCAGAGGTACTCAAAGGTTAGAGATATATTGCAAAGGAAAACATCAGGGAGCTGAGCTGTATACAGGGAGGAGTATCCAGGCTGGTACTCAGAAGCAGTGTATAAGGAAGATGCTACAGGAGGTGTTTACAGAGTGTGGGGACTGTTGATTATCAGACTATTATGTGCTAACTTTCTAAGCATCTGTAAAGCTGTTGCTCACAAAATGGCTATTCTGTTTATTTGCACTGTGGGTTTTTTTACACTTTTTCTTCATTTTTATGTATTTGGCTTTGCTGAAATCTGACACATAGTTCAGTCTGCTATAATGTTTTTATATTGTTTTATTTTTGGAAATTAGGCAGAAATAATTACATTAATTCTGAAGACATTTTAAAATAAAATGTATGAACTAAATGGAAATTTGGCATTGCATGTTAATTTGAAGAAGTCATACCTGTAACTGGATTCTTTGCTTCTCAGATGTAATCAGCTCGGCTTGGTATTGATGGGATCTGAGTTTTGCTGCAGATGCACTATTTCAATAAATCACCTGTGCCAAAGCTAGAGTGCTTGGAGCCTAAATCTTTTTTTAGTCTGTAGTTCTGCATTATGGATGCGCAGGCAATCTGCACTGCGACTACCTAAGCCCTTGTGTATTAAGGTTGCTCTACCTTTCAGAAATTATAGTCAGCTGAAATAGGAGTAGATGGGCATAGGAGCACAGAGATACTTCTTGGTGTATTTGTGTGGCAGACCAGAATCAGTGCAGAGCCGGGTGCACTGTTCAAGGTGAGAGTGCAATTGACAGCATTCAAGGTGTAGCGGGAATGGCAATGGTTTTGGGGGATCCTCAGTCAGTGCTGAGCAGCAGCTGTGCTTTACAACACATGGTTTTGTACCTGGCTGTAAGCTGAGGCAGGAGAGTTCATGTGTGATATCGTTTAGACAGTGCTGCAAGATGTCAGTGTGGAAATTCATCAGCATTGAGGGAGAGGTAAAGCAAGCTGTGCTCCCTCCTCCTCAATGATCTCATATTTGCCTCACGGGTTTCCAGTGAGTATTTGTGGTGGGAGAGTGTAGGAAATACCAGAAAAATACCACTCTTCACTGGGATTCTCAACACCAGTTCTGAAATATCTGCTGTACATACTTTTAGTGAATGCAATTATATATGCTCTCCTCAAATCTGCCAGAGACCAACAAAGTTGGTTCTGTGTTGTTTGTTTGTTTGTTTGTTTGGGTTTTAAAATAAAAATACATTTGGTAATTATGACACTTGCAATACACTCTGCGCGTGTACACAGTTTTTGAGTAACATTGCGAATCACTGGCCCAGAAATCCACTTGGGACATAGAGCCATAAAGATGAGCAGTGTGCTGGGCTCTGGGTTTGCATGCAAGTATACATAAAACCTGAGATATCCTATGGGGCCCAGGCAAAGCTGTGTTGCAGTATGGCCCTCTCTGCTCAGAAGAACGGAGTCTCTGCTCCTTTAGTCTAGGCCAGGAAGGGCACAGGAGGGAGGTGAGCACCGAGGACAAGATTTACCATCTCTAACTTGATCATCCCTGTAATAAAAATTGAGACATAGGGCTATTCATTTTAACTCAGTCTGCACTCAAGGGAGAGAGATGCCTCTCCAGAAGGATTATGATCCACTGCCACTTGAATTTTAATTAATAAGGGTATGTCTTTTAAGCAAAGAAAAAACCTTACTTCTATATTTTAGTCCTGAATTCTGAATTTTATAACATATGTAATAGGCAAAAGTTGCAGAAAAGAGTGGCCTTACCACTTTAGATGGAGAGGAGGGAGTTGGCTCCAAGGAAAGGTTAATCATAATTGGTAAGTAGGGTATAAATCCTCAGAAGTCATAGGTGCACTCTATCTCACTCTTTTGCTACACACATGGCCTTAGCTGCAGGTAGCACCTTTCCACTGGTTACTGCTTGCTGCTTATCCTTCCCTCAGTGCTTCCTCAGAGGGTATTTACCCTGCTTGGTGCTCATGGGCTGCCAGGTCTGTCCTGCCTGGGTCAGGCAAGTTGGGCTTTCAGGGACTGGAAGGATGTCATGACTGCCAAGGCGTTAATGTAGCCTAAGGCAGATGTTTCAGAAGGGTGTAATTAATTTTGATAAAGTGCCTCTCTCTCCTCATTGCTGCAGAGAGAGACAAGAGAATACAGAGGCAACACCTGATTTTTTCATTGCTGAATTTAAGCATGAGGAACCCAATCTTACGCTACTGTAGAATGAACTGATGACATCCTTTCATATAATTGCCTTTGCACACTTTATTCCTTGCTATTTCTAGGTTTTGTACAGTACCTTATGCTTCCTAGTTGTTCATATTATAAAAGCACCCATAAAACCTGAGCAGAACTGGTGTACACCATCAATAAGGGTTGAATTCCTGGGATTGTCTTTTGGATTACTCTGGTAATTAAAGCCAGTTGGCACAAAAGCACTGCTCCTTAGCCTACGGGAAGTGCAAGTTTCACTCGCAATATAACTGTACACTAAAGACTCTTAAAACATTTTTGATAGCTACAAATATCAAAGTACAGAGTGTTAGAAGGCAAGTTAGTAGATCTCTTGGAAATTGCAATCTCTGCCATCATGAAATCCAATCTTTTCTGTTGGTATGCACTGTTACAGACAAACTGCAGTCATGCTTGTGGTATTCTGAAGAAAATAAAAAACTGGAAAAAAAAGAAATGTCCCATTTTTCCCATACCTCACGACCTCATTGTTCCTGTATGCTGACTTGCTCTTACTAGCTTGTAAGGTGATGTTGAACAGTCACTGTAGCATATTATTACTGCAGGCTTTTTGCATTCCCACTTTTCCGTCCCTCCATGTTTTTTCCTTTCAGTTTCTCCTTTAGTAGCCTGTGCTGAATGAAGACTTTTCTGAGTGTCATTGTGTTCATTATTGGGTGGTCCATTTAGTCAAACAGGACATTTTTTTCCTTTTCTGTAGTGAATCACCAAAAATTTGGTCTGCACTACAGACTAAACATCCATGCCACCCAAATTAGGTTGCTGTGGTATAACTGGTATTTGAGACTGTTATCTATTTTACCCCCATACAATAAAACCAGTTCTAGAGTGTACAAAATACAACAATTTAAACAACATAATGTTGCAAGACAGTAACTTCATCGTCTTATAAAAAACCTCTACAAATGATATGGAAGCGTAAAAATTCTGTTCAGTCTTCCATTTGTTCTAGATTGCACCCTGTTTTTATTAGGCTCTTCAACTCACTTTAGATTGTGGGTATTTTGGGGTTTTGTAAACTCACTGTAGAGACACCTAATTGTGTAGGAAAAGCTAAGGTGGGAAAGCAGTCAACTGGTCATGCATGAAGACCCCCAGTGCTGGAAATGAGACATTGTTTTAGTAACACTCATACACTCCTGTAAAGCTTCAGTACAGGCAGGTCAAATTAGCTTATAAGCCCAGTCCTTATTTTATGTGAAATTACTTACAACTGAATATCGTGTAGTTTTATGCCTTCCTCCCATTAGCATTATTCACAGAATGTTGTGAGTTGGTTTTTCTTCTGGATTGTCTTTCCTTCCTTCCCCGTCCTCTTCCCCTTAAGTTTTGGCTCTTCTTTTCCTTCCTTTTACATCCTAACATTTCTTTTCCATACCAATAGCCATTAACTAAACAGTGCATTTTTTTCTCTTTTGCTACTTGTCACTTTGTTAATGTGTATTTTCGTTGGGTGTTTTCCTTTGTTTTTGTAAGTCAACAGTGCCAAGAGTCACAGTTTAATATTAAGCCAAGGTGATTTAACAGATAGCTGCTACTGAAAATACCTTGCTTCGCTGCATGTACATTCCAAACTTTGTTTTTATCAGTACTCTTCCTCTTCTTACCTTAGACCTGAACCAGCTGAGAATTGGTTTGTAGAGGCTGAGTGAGACAGAGGCTTTTTCCTGGGACAAAGGCAATGTCTCCCCTTTCAGTACCATTTACCATTTTATTGTCGGCAAAACCAATGTGCAGGATCGCGTTTGTAAATGTCAGCAAAATTGAAAAGGTTGCTTGATCAGGAAGGGAATGCTGCACATCCTTGCACAGTTGAGTTTTATTCCCATACTGCAAACTGCTCTGGTCATGGGTTCCTCCTATCCAGTTTGTTTGTGTATACTGGTTCCATGTAGTCCTGCTGACGCCTTTTCTTTGCTTTCCCTCTCTAAAATGTCCCTCTTTGATTTCTTCATCTTTCTTGGATTTTTCTTGAATTACAGAAGATGCCAGTGTAAGTTATGAGTCTATCAGGTGAGAAAATCTTGTGTCTAAGGCAATTCATTACTCACTGGCAGTGTGTTAAGGGAAAATAAACACTTTTGACTCTATTGACCAGTATAGACTGTATGATCTGATGGTCAAGTAAATCTAAATGATGAGTGGGGAATCTGAATAACATTACAGCCCACATGTTACTTAACAAGAGGAAGTCAACCAGGATTTCAATCTCTTTTTTTGATTATTTTTCAAGCATGAGAAAATTTAAGTTAATACTATTTCATGACAAAATGCTGAAATATAAGATTTATGTGTTAAGGTTAAGACAGCTGGGAAAAAAATGCCATCATAGTTGAAAAAAAGATCATTAAAGAGTAAAAACAAAGATGAAAACGATCAAATGTTTTCACGTACTACAGCAAAAATGTGTGAAAGGATAGTCTGTACCTGGGGATATTGAAGCTAAATATTAGTTAATATTTTATAAGGAAAGTTACTAAGGCATGCTGTAAAATCATTCTTTTTAGAAGTGTTTAATTTTGGTTTATGCATATGCAAACAAGTCCAGTGCCAATCCACATCATGTTTTTTATTACCCAAGTATGTGATGATAATAATGTGATATATTGCTGGTAAAGAGAGGTTCTGAACTACCTGTAGGTATTGCAAAAACATGGGGGAAAGGATATGATTAAAACATTTCACTAATAGCACAAGTGACTAAAGTATGAACTGAATTTAGGTATCATGTTTTATTAGACTGTTTTGTCATATAGTTAGACTGTTTTGACATATGGTGCAGTAAGTATCTCAGTGGAAAAAACCATATGCTGTCTTTTTTTTTTTTTTTATAACTGCATTTAGCTTTCATTTTGTGTTCTCTTCAATGAGAACACAGTCCTGGGGCAGTATGTCAAGTGCAGAATGTATTTTAGTAAGGCATAGTCCTATGTTTTTATTTTTAGATAGTTTTTCGTCATTAACAAATTCCAAGTTAGTGATTTAAAATGCATTAAAAAAAAAATTAAAGTTAATATTGCTGTCTCATTGCTTACACTTTTTCTACTGCTTTTGACCACAAAATGAACAATGTAAATCAATGTCTTCCTACTTTTTTTTTTTTTTTCTTGCTTTTACTTTTGGTGATCACAGATCACAGTTACCACAGGTTGGTGAACTGATCTGTGCTGCTCATTTAACTTGGTAAGTCAACCAGGATACAAAGCACTAAAAATCACACAGCTGATATAAATTGCAAATACATATTTGCATTTGAGTTGCTTTTTAGGAAAAAAAACCAACATATTTTTCCAATTTTCATCCAGGATAAAGTATATATTTAGGGCAGAAAATGGCTGACATGGTAGTGTCTCACACTGAGATTGCTTTCATTTGGATGTGAAGAAACAGTTCAAAAATTGAAATTCTTCTCATATGGTACTCTTAAAACACTGACAGGATTCGTTACACTAAATGTAGGAGGCAAAATGCAAGGGGAAGATATTCCTTGGGCGTTTTTATAGACAGTGGTTAAAAATGCTGTATCTTAAATATAGTGGATATCCAGAACATGTCAGGCAAGTTGTGTTTTACATGAACCTGTCTTCAGCAGCTCCATGCTGCTCACTATGATTTGACAAGTTTGTATGTAGGCATCCACACTGCAGCTGTTTAATTCTGGTTGTGATAAAGGGTTATCTGAGGCTCAAAAACCATTTTCAGTTAAGATTTTGTCTTAAAATAACATCTGCCATGTTTGTTACTGGTGTGAAAAGAGAGATATTTCAAGAAGTCTAAATAGGGACAATTATGTGTCAATTTTGATGTTATAGTGAAGATAAAGATTTTGAGAAGGAAAATACTGCAGTGATGATTTTTGAGAGTGCCCGCTCTATTCTGACAGGCTGCTAGACAGTTATTTTAGTGACAGCTTTGGGTTGGGGGTATCAGAAAGCAGAACATCTTCAAAATATTTTTGCTGACGTGTTTTTTATGCAGGTTAGACAATTTGTCAATTGTCTGTCTTCTGATTTCCTATTACTATTATGTGTACTGCAGGCTTGAAAAATTAAACTTTATCTCCTCAAAGCTGTGCTGTAGTATCTTCCTACAGTATGTTTTGGTGTGTTATTAAATTTGAATATAGCTTATTGTCATCACCATAAATAACCCTCCTTTTTGGAGTGCCACATCTGTTGGTTTCAGTATTGGAAGAACTGAAAAATGCAGGAGGACATGTCTCTTGTCCCTTATTACTAATTAACAGGGATTAAAATAGTTTTGTAGAACTACTGCTGATCTTGCTTCTATGCTGATGTAGAGACTTTTGTAATATGAAAGCAAAATATTTCAATGATAAAGTTCTCATTTTTTTACAGTTTTGCTGTAATCATGTTTTGCCAATTTGTAGAACTCAGAAGCTTCATTGTCTTTATTTATCAGGATGCTAATATACTTAAGAGAATATACTTGCAGGTAGAAGAAAACATATAGATGAAAAATAACACCTAGCAATTATTAGCAATTTATTCCACAGACTTTTTTATAGAATGCCATTTTTATTTTGCACTTTAGACTTCATTTGCTTAAAAATATCCTCTGTTTCTGTCACAAAGCTTCTCCTTGTGAGTCATATCACTGAGTTCTAATTTTAGAGTCACACTGAGGTTCTTTAGTTGGCAGTTGTATGTATCCAAATGAATTGTCTGTTACTGAGTGCAAGAAAACAGGCTACTTGTTCTGTCTTTCATCCAAGATGAGAAGGAGCTTTATGAGGGGAGTGTCAGTCACTTATTAAGAATCCAATAGTCTATTAAGAAAGAAAGAGAAAAAAATAGAGAAAGAAAGACAACCCACCAAACCCCCCTCTCTATCTCTTTGGGATTTGTGTCTCCATGGCAAATTAAAAGAGATGTTTGAAATATATTATTACATTTTACAAGAAGCTATAACTGACTACCTAATTGCACAGCTATTTTTTATATTCAGATTCTGATTGCTACTATTTGGGGGCGTAAGTTTCATTATTCTCATTTGTTAGTAGACTTTAAATTGGGGCCACTGTGTGTATAACATTCTTTGCAGAAGGGGTGTAAAGAAACTGGGGCTAACATTTAAAAAGTAGGCTGCATCCTGCACATTGAAAGAGATCCTGATTATTTTAAGTTCTCAGTGATTATTTTAATTCAATATCAGAACTAGCAGAAAAGCAGCTTGATATTTCAGGATAAGCAGCCTCCAAGTACGTGTGTAAGGAGGAATAATGCTGAGTTACTACACAGTGAAGACAGTTCTTGGACTCCAGCTCATCCCCAGCACAGCTTGCCTGGGGGCCAAGAGCTCATACCTTAACCTGCTCTCCCCTCTCTCCCTGGTTTATCTGCCTTTCATGTTTTCCTTGCAGAGGAGTCGTTGTTAACAGAGAGCATTGTGAAATACTTTTTGAAGCTTCATTACTTGGAACATAAACATTGACATATTAAGAGATGCCATTTGTGAAGATTCTTTTACTGTAATTTCACTAGATTTTATTTAACTACTTTTCAGTATTTGTTACATAGTCTTTTATACTTTTAAGAGGATTATGCCCTCGCTGATGTACATTGGTTTAAGTGACTATGGAGAATGTATGTAATCTCTTTGTAACACTGTTAGGCTTGTGACACAACCCTGCAAAACCCGTAAATCTCCACGCTAAAGACTCTTGTATTCACCCAGATAAGAGATACATCTAGAACATTTAATAGCATCTTGTATCCACATAGCCATTGCTGCAGAGCCAGAGTTGTGATTTAGTTTGTCCAAATCACTGAACTTCTTTAGCTATGCCAGTGTAATTCCAGGAAGCTCATCACCCCCTAAAGGAGCTGCCAAAGGCCTGTACGAGTGTAGTAGACAGTTCCCTTGCTTTCTGCAGCTGACTGTTAGAGGCCAGCTTGTGTATCTTGTCATAACTGCACAGCCTGTCCTGCCTCTGCCAGCTTGCTTGGGAGTCACCATCCGTGTCCCTGGATAGGCACAGATTCCTCACTGTACAGGGTGGACTTTCTGTAAGTCTTTACTTAAGGTGCTATTGCGAGAAAGCCTCAGACCTTGTCAATGCAGCAGCTGTTCTGTAAAGACTTTATCTTAAGCTCATTAAAACAAAGGAAAAATCTTCTTTCCATAAGGTGAACGGAATGAGCTATAGCAGCAATTGTACATGAAGAGTATTACTGTTAGCTTTCCGGTCTTCAGGGGGAAAAAATCTTCACATGCAAGAGCACAGTATTTAAGGTGATTTGAGGTCAAACTAGCATAGGAAAGCAGAATATTTACTTGCTTACAGTGACATATGTTAAAAAACAAAAAAAAACAAAAAAAAAAAAAAGAAAAGAAAAAAATCCTACTTTGGAGTTTATAGTCATCAGACTTGTCTTTTGTAAGAAATTATGGTTATTTGTAGTAAACTCACTTTTGGACTGTGCTTTCATTCTCCCAAGGAAATTAAAGTAAATTATTATTACAGTTGAGCCTATGTAATGACCTATTCTGTTTGTTTTGGCCAGGGTTTCTATTGTATTGTCTCATTTGCCAAGGCATCCCTAGGCTTTTCTAAATCCATGTGGTGCAGCCATTCCCAGTTCTGAGGGTGCAAACTGGTACTGGCAGAGTATAAGACAAATAATACAGACTAATTTTCTCTTTTACTTGACTCATGGGAAAAAGAAATGAAAAAAAAAGCCTTTTTAGGTCCATTGGGTAATCCAGAAACATCATGTGGTTTTTCAGGAGAGAATCAAGAATCAGCATCACCAGTTACAACACTTATGAGCCAGTTGTACCAGCCCAGCCATTCTCTGCTGGGAGCTGAGTGCTGTTTTGCATTCCTATTCCATTCCCACACAGGTGAACATGATGTGCCTTGTTACAGTGAGGACAAGAAGTATCTTTCAATGGAAGTCACAAAGCTTGAGCTCCCATCCAAATGAGAAGTGCTGGGAATGGACTCTTCACTCAAATTTGTAGCCCAGCTGGCATTTTCCCCCCATTGCAGTACATTGTCACAGAAGCTCAGACTGTGGTGATAAGGCAGTTCTTAAATCAGCCAAAAGTCAAGTTTGTGGACAGGAGAGACAGAGGTGGGATTATCCAATGATCAATCACAAATCAGTGGGGAAAAAAAAAAAAGTGATCAAGTTACTTTATTATCAGAGGTCTCCAGGCATAAAGGTTTGTTAGCAGATGTGAGTTGTGGTAATAAAGCACTCTGGTTTGAGACTCATTAGACAGGACATAAGTCTAATTAACCTGGATTTCTGTCTGCTTTGCATTACTGAAGTTGTGCATTGCAGGAAGAATAAGATTGGAAAAGGCATTTGGGCACCTGGAGATAAATATTGCCATAAAGAGGCATGATGTGCATTTTTTTAATGCCTCCTTAGATGCCTTATTCTACTTCAAAGACTTGAGTACTTTATAATGCAATCCATGAATAAACAAATAAAGTGGATTAAAAATCTTCAATGAGATTGCATCAAGATTCTAGTCAACCTTATGAAATTATAAATTTATTAATTGCAAATGTATTTAGTGCCCTAAACATAGTTAATATTTCTAAACCTAAATTCTTACTTATCAGCAATTGTGAGCTAAAGTCAGTGGGCTATCCTGGAACTAATAATTTGTTTTTTAGTGTCATGTCCATTAAATAAAAGTGAAGCCATTTAACCACCTTGTTTGCATTTCTAAAATACATTTTCATCCTACCAAAAAACTATAGCCATATTGAAAGCTTTGTATTGATTGCTGCTTTTTCATTCAAATGAAATCTTTCTTGAATAAAAAGCCTTAAATCTTGCTGTGAATATTTTGCTTTCTACTTCCAATGGGACTTGAGATAATTTTTTTTTTTTTTCCTGGCTGACTCACTCTTTCAGGAGCAGAAAATCTGCTGCTTCTGCATTGCAATGTATTGTGGAAAGGAGTTTAGTTGTATAATCTCCTTTCTTGGTCTTGCTTTCCAGAATGGCTTTTTGTTTGGTCACTTCGGTGAACTTGTACAAAGCCTTGTTGCATAATTCTTCTTCTTTCATAATCCTGAGCCTGCATTTTCATTTGTGTGGTTAGTAAGAGAGCTGGAGGTGTGATCAGCTGCCAGAAGTGATTTGAATAAATGCACGGAATCATGAACAGTTAATTGTTGTGTTTACATCTGGTTTCTAAGAGACTAATAGTTCAGGCTTACTGTTTCTGTGTGTTTGTATTTGAGATCTTGGGCACATTTAAATCCTTTGTTCCCTGGGGACACTTGTGTCTGCACAAAAAAATTACACTTTGTATTTATCAGTAAGAAGTCATCAGTTTTGAATAGGAAATTACATCAATTTATGAATGAGATTAAATAATGGCATGCCATCGTGCTAATTGTTAACTAGTCAAGGTGGTTTTTTGTTTGTTTTTTTGGGTTGTTTGTTTGGTTTGGTTTGGTTTGTTCTTTGGTTGGCTTTAGAAACAGGTCTAGCAAATTTGTGGTGAAGTAGCACCTTTTGACCTGTGAGGTAGGTAAAGATAGTATCACTCTCTGGGTTGGAAGTGAGGCAGAGAAAGGTCTCATTCTCACAAACTGCTCTGAAGATGTAGGATGCAACACAGCCTTTACTGCAGTCAGGAAGAATAAATCAGTTCCTAAAACTACTGAGCTGGTTAAGTACCAGCATGGTTCTACAAACCAGGTGCACATCTATATACAGAAAGAAATCAGCTCCACATGTACCTACTGGTAGTTACAAGTAGTTATTTCTGTTTATTACTAATAGCTGGTTGTTCCTATTGAAGGGCTGAATAGTGGGAACTGTCTTATCGGGAGTAAGAAGTACCTAAAAATTTGGCTTAAGAGCTATGACTTATACATTCAGCAGCATGTTTGAAAAGTCTCACTGTAAGTTTCACCAGTATGTTTTCTTTATGTTTTGTACACTATTATATGTTAGTAACCAAACTTGAAAATTTTACAGGTTGCAGTACTTAAAAAAAAATTGCTCTTGCCATAGTTAAAATGCCAAACCTCAAAGCAGCAAATGTGCAACTATTTCAGACAACAGGTGTGACAATACAATGAATGTTCTCCAGCTGAAATGCTAATTGCCTGCAGGTACGTATTTTGAATGATGCCAAACCTGGAATCTATGTTCAGTGACATAGATTATTAACGTAACACTAGTGATAGTGATTAAGGTGTTCAGATTATTCTCACAGGTTTATGATGAAGTTTAAGAGTATCAAGCTGAATTATAGTAATGTCACAGGAAATGTAAAAAAAAAAATAGTCTTACATGACAATGTGGATTGAATTTTCTTTGTAGGGAAGGAAAAGATTGGAGTTGATTGATCAAAATTCTCAACATTTGGCTACTTCTTGTTGCCAAAGGAGAGTGTTAAGCACAGAAATAAGATCTGAGTGGAAGATTAAACAGCCTTAAAGTGAAAAAGTCCATTTCACATACACAAATCTTGTAATGCTTTCCTTACATATATGAGCAAGATAAACTTGTAATTAAAAGCTAGATAGAAAGCTTTGAATAATCTATTTTCAAGGAAACAGAACAAGCTAGTACATAGGAATACACATAGAAGTGAAAGGAAAAGGGAAATGAAAGTGAAAGGAACCCATATAGGCTTCTGATAGGTAGAAATGTTAAAAAGAAATTACTGAGGAAGTGAGATTGGATGTTGAGAAGAGCAATAACATTGCCTTGAGAAACAAAATGGGAGAGAAGCTGTTTTACATCTCTGAGCATAAAAACTACCATGGCAAGAGTTTCCACTGTATTATTGTTTGTGAACTGTCTCAGTCTCAGCATGTTTCAAAATCCTTACATCCAAAGAAAGAGATGTCTTTCATCTGAATTAATAATTTTAGTTTAGAATACAATCAAAATGTCAATACTACCATTGCCTGCTTGCTCCCTATCAGGATTTGGCTGTTTGCTAATTACTAGGTGACAGGTGGATACTGAGCTATGCTTCCCCGATCCTGCAGCATTCTCCTGCACTTGCCCTGGCAACAGCAAGAGCTGTTTATTGGTCTGTTATAAAGAACTACTTCTGTTTCTTCTCTCTTCCTGAAAAGTTGACCTTGTTTTGTAGGTGATAACTTTAGTTATCACTACAGTTTCGAAATAATTTAAAGCCCTGAGCTCATGTAATTAGAGTAGTTTCTTACTAGTCAATTTTTACCCTCTGGTTTTCTCTGGCCTCTGTTACTAAAATCTGTTGTTTGCATTCCTTTACGCTCTAAGAACTTCCAATTTAATTACATCTTTTACTAATAATTGCCTTAGATGAAAGCAGTTTGTTTTAGCATTATCTGTATTTCAACATTTTTTCCATTTTTGCTGCAGAACCAGAATGAATTAAAAGATTGTTAATAGCTGATTTGCATATAATTAAGAATGTGCAGGGGTTATTGGTTCAGATTTATTGATGGGCATTATCCTCTACATTTATAGCCATTGTCATCTAGATTTATATTCTGGCATAGAAATATTTAACTTGAAATGCTGAGAAATAAAGATACAACTCAATAGCTTGTCACTGAAAACATATGCTGCATTTAGATGACCTCTTTCACTCTGTCTCAAATCAGTGCTACAGGATGCTGATCATCTGTTCTCCAGATTTTTTTTTTTTTTTGCCTGTGACTGGACAGAATTGGTGGCTGATTGCCAGCAGTGCTGGACATAAGCTGCTTTGGCAGCTTTACCCTTTTAAAACTGTGCTTTATTTGCAGGGAAAATTGTCTCATTTCCCACATACAAGAAAAAGCAAAACTAAAGGATAAGAAAAACCCATCAAAATAAGAGATAAATCTAGTGCTAAAAACTCACTGTGGCAAATGAATACTAACCTTAATGTTTTTAAGTTCGCTAGGTCTCTGTAGTCACAGTGAGGACTGACTGTAACCAATAAAGGCAAAATCAGATTAAGCTGTTGGGTAGTGATATAAAGTATAATCTAATAATCTAATTTCTCTAGTTTCCCTTTTTCACCCATTTTAGCATCCAAATTAAGAGAATGTATACATCTGAACTTTTTTCTGTAGCTGAGACTCAAATACAGATTGAAAATACAGTCCTTATGCTAGCATAAGCCTCTTTCTTGCTTTAAAGGAAACATGCAGGCCTTGAGGCCAGTGTGTCGCCCTTGAGGAAGAGCTAGGCAGACTGAGACAGACACTTTTGGAGAACCTAGCATAAGATGCACCAGATAAGACTGTGAGCTAAACTGAAAGAAACCGTAACTGTGAAGCCAGGAGACTCTGTCCTGATCACCTACATTATTTAAGAATCCAGTCCTGAGTGATGGTGTGTCTCATGTGACCCCAAAACAGTGAGAAGTGGAGTAGAAAAGGGCACAGAGAATCTCTTCTCCATTTGCAAATATTATTACATTGATTAATTTTGCGTGGAACTCTGTGTGTGTGTAGGTGAAAAAGGGAACACATAAGGACACAAAAGAGGAAGTTGTCTGAATGAATAAGTTCCTCTTACCTCCTTGGATAAGCAGTTTGCAAGTCAAGATTGCCTAAGATAGTAAACTTACAGAAATAACTGTAGCTTCTCTGTTCAAAGGCAGCACCTCTCAACATAAGACTTACAGGACTCCACATGCAGTGAAACCATACTGGAGGAGAAAGGATTTGAAACTATGACTTCATGCTTTAGGGGCTGCATACACTCTTGCTTGTTGGCAGGAGTTTGTATGGATGGGAAACAGGAAGAGATATCTTTGCTTGGTAACCCTCTGCTCATCAGGTCTCAGAGCATCTTGAATATTGAAATTTGCATATGATATGACTTGTTAATATGAATACTGTGCCCTTGGGCATTTATTTCAACAAGTGTTGGGCTCCTGGTGGCCACTTTCAGATATTCTGGATTTGAACTCTTTAGCAGTGCAAAATTGGAGATTTGGTCTAACAAATCATGTGTAAATCTATGTGTATAAACACAAATACAAACATAGTAAAGCAATAGACACATATATTTCAAATCAAATTGATCAAATTATCATGTAAACCAAAAATGTTTGCTGCATCCCAAACATAAAAGAAAAGTCCTTAATGGAGTACATAGGTCATTATTTAATTAGCAAAGCCTAAGCACAGCAAATGTGGAAGTGCTGTGATATGATTAAAGTAAGTATTAAAGTAAGTATTAAAATCAATTGAAAAAATCCTTTTATTCCATTTGAAGAAGTAGAGTGCTGCTGACAAGAAACAGAAACATATTCATACCAGTTTATTGCAATTGTATGATCCCCATTACCATGTTATTTCAGTTTCTCTAAATTTTTAAGGTATTTGTCTTTACAGCATCCCTGCTTGGAAGGCAAACTTCTTTTTCCCACACTTGTGCAGTAAAGATGCTCTAGACCTGCTTACAACCATATAAAATACAAGAGATGCAGGCAGAAGCTAAGTACCTGTAACTGCAGATTTCCATGGCTTTCTATAATTATTATGTAATAATTATGACTAATAAATAAACAGGGTGAAAACATTTCTGTATTCACCCTGCATCTGTCACACAGTAACATGTAGTGGCATAACATTAAAAAAAACTCCAACCAAACAAAAACACTGGGAAATAACACACCATAAAGAGCCTAATAGCCTTACAGATCATAAACACTTAACTGTGGAAAAGGCACTGACCCTTCTCCTGCTTTAACAAGTGTTGTAAGTGAGGTCATAGCTGGCCTTTCCAGCCCCCATGGTACTCCACCCATACGTTGTTTTCATGAAGAACTTGAAATCACGTCAAAAACATCAGAAGGAAATAACATTTGTGTTGAATTTATGTTTGGATTGTTGTTTGTTTTCTTGGAAGGAGGTTGTTCTTCAGATGCTAGTTATTTTTAGTGCCTATGAAACCGAAAGACAGCAAATGCAGGATGGAGCCAGGAAAGCTGTGAGCAAATGTAGTATTGCTGAAAACTTGCAGACCGGAATAACTTAGTTGCCTTTGTCCTAAGCACCACCTATTCTGGACATTGGCTTCTTTTAAAACAAAAATGTTCTGTTGTTGGGAGATTATGGTGTGGGTGTGTGGTCTTTCTACAATAGATCTATCTACAATACATTACTGTTTTCTGTGACCTAATGCAAGAGTAACTGTACCTCTGTACCTCTATTTAAAAATGTCAAATTCTGTCCTGTTAAAGAACCCTATTTTCTATATGGATGGAAAAAATTAAGCCTCAATATAATTTAATAGGGCTACTGAGTTCTTACAGTGTTTTAAAAATATTTTATGGCATGCTACACAGTTTAAAATTGTTTATTTTTTTATACTAGCCTGATACTATTTAGACTTGATAGCATCTGTAAAGTTCTCAGTATTAAAACTTTCCTCTGAAACTCGTAGAATGCAGAAAACATTATTAGAGCATTACAATAACTTTGCCACCTCTGATGGTAATGTTATGTTCCTCAGATCAGTGGAAACTGGCCAAAAAGTAAAAAATTCCTACACAATGGAATTAGGTGTGTTGTGGCAACCTGCTCCAAAATCAGTTTCCTGCTGGGTTTAGTGACTGATAAAATTTCTGTGGACAGTATTTTCCTTCAAAGGGTACTCAGAACCCTAACTAAACTGCAAATGCAGGCTCGTGGTTTTGTGATTTTTAACACAGGTGATCTGCAAACATCTTCATCAAATTATTTGTGCTATCAGTTAGAATCTGTAGATGAAAAAAAGTTTTCTCTGAAATAATCTAGTGTGAATTTGCAAACTGTACGTAATTACCAGGTGACTTTGAAGATATACTAGAAGACACAGTCTTTCAAGAATTTTATTGAACCAATGAATGAGTTGATTCCTGATATTTGTGAGCTTTAGGAAAAGGTAATTTTAAAAGGGTTTTCAAAACTGAGAGTCTCAACTGCTTGATACTGTGTGATAGGTCAGCCATTTGAGATAAGGAGAGCAGTCTGAAAGCAAAGTAAGTGAAATAAACTACATGAAAGATGAGATTGTCATAAAAGTCAGTGTAGTAACCATTGACAATTCAAAAGATTTATGGGGAGCCTTGTTTATTTGGGTTTTTAAAATATTTTTATTTGAAACTAGCAAAATACCAAAAAGGTATCAGTTAAGGAAATTATATTCTTGAAGAGGTTGCTGAAGAAAATTGTTTTATCACCTGCATTCCACATCCATTAGAGAACACAATGAACTGCAGCAACAAAATGAAAAAGGAAGGTGGGTTTGTATAAGTGTACAGATAGACCAAATATGGATTTTCTGCAGGGGAAGAAATAATATCTTTGGTATTTTAGGATGGTGTGAAGATAAGTATGATTGTGCAGAATGGGTTTAAAAAAAGTGCCATACTACAGCCAAATGGCTGGAGTTAAATGTTTCTTCTGAGAAGCTTAGCGGTAGCTATGAGGAACAAATACACTCTCTTCCTTTTACTGCAACTAGAACATTGTAGAACTTCCTTCAAAGAACTTTTCTTCTTCCACCTTGAAAGGTTTGGATGTACTGAAAGTGCAGAATGTACACTTCCTTCACAATATTGAATGATAGTCACCTTCTCCACCTCTGACCTAATTTGTGCTTCAGTATAGCTTATTTTGGTGCAGTAGTTTCCTTGCCATAGTTCGTCAGACTGCTTGAAGCAGTCTCTGCTTAATCAGCAGTTATTTATAAGAGTGACCGCTTGACCTGCACAGCCCTGCCAAATCAGCCTGGCAGAGTTCTGATCTGCCCCAAAATAGAAAGACTGGCTTAGTCTTCAGGATGCTCCCATTACCTTTACCTGCACAGTGCATGTGTCTGTCATTGTCTTCTGGTGAGAAGAGCAATGCACCCTGTTTATCCAGCAAAATCCAGCCCACTGTTTACCCAGAAAAGTGAAAATATAAATGTAACTGTTTATGTGAAAAAACATAAACAGTTTGTTGTTTGTGTGCTTGCTTTGCTTTTTTTGGGTAAGGTATACATTAATAGAAAATAGTGCCTGGGGTCTGGCAGCACTTCCACCAACGCTCTGGCCCCATGTCTGTCGCTGTTGAGCCGCTAGCAGAGTAAAGAACCCAGTTCTCAGTGGCAAGAAGGAAAGACCTTTATTGTTTTGATTTCATCATATATATAGAGTTTTCAAAGGTCACCCAGATTGGTCAGTCAGAAACCTCCCCCTAGGCCTGATTGGCCAGGCCTGCACCGTCCAGATCTTGGGACACTGTTTTTAATAACATCCAAACTTTATCTTTATTTATAAAACACAGAAGGAATTCTCATGGGAAAGACCTGTGCTAGCCACACATGTCCATGTGTCTGGATGCCCCTCTGTAGGGGCCTCTCTGAGGGAAAACTGGTGATGCTGTTTTACAAATCTTTGAAACCTATTAGTCCTGGCCCAGGTGAGAACTTAGGAAATGCTCTTGGACAGCACTTCTGAGGTCTCTAAAATTTTTCTGGGGGATGGGATGTATGAGTGGTTTGACAACTGCTACCAAGTTCTGGAGGTGGGACGTCCTACAGGAGTGTCCTTCCACCTAGATTATTTAACAGTCATTTAAGCTTTGAAAGTATTAAATCTGACCCTACATGATATCCCAAGTAGGTTAATTTTTAGTAATAACACAATAATAAGAGGTGGGAATCTCACTCTGGTAAGCAGTGTTCTTTACAGTGAATTAGCCATGAATGGTAGTGTTTCTGCATGTTTACATTTTCTTAAAAAATGTAACTATCAACAAACTTTCATGCAAAAGATCAGGAAAAGCTAAGGTCAGTAATTTATAGTCCCTAATCTGTGCATTGCTACTTGTACAGTGCTGTTCTTTTCTAATATTCTGTTTTTTTTGACTCATTACCAAGTCATTTGTGTTTCTCCAGATTTTCTTTATAATACTGTCAACACAGTGTGTGGTTTGTTCTGGAGAATTTGAAAACTGGTTCATTTCCTCTAGGAAGCAGACTGTTATTAATTAATCCAAATCTTTAATTAAAATTATCAAATCAAGGTTTCATTTGTAAGTTATCATATAATTTTTTAAAATTCTTTTCAGTAGATTTTGAAGGGAAAGATTCTTTCATGCAAAGCAATATTTAAGTTTGTAATTTCCTCATATGTTTCTTCAGCACTGTTGGCGGCACATCCTTCTATGTCCATATCCAGAAACCAATGCAAGAAAGTATTTGTATTAGTCAAGAAGTGATTTCAAAGTATTGCTTGTGTCAGGACAAAAGAGGATGTTTCAGTAGAAAATCTTTTTTGATCTTTGTCTACATTAAGTTATAGATGAAAGATGCTTATGACTTGTAGATTCAGTGACACAAGCTCCACCAAGCAAACCATATACAAATATTACTGTATCACAGTAATGATAATTGAAAGTCTGTCTCAGGGAGGCCCTGTAACAAGATTGGTGGAGAGATTCCTACTGTATGAAAAAGCAGTGGCAGAGCAGATAGTCAAGAAATACAGTTAAGATCTATGCCCTTGGTTCCAATGTGAAGGATTCAAAAGTGTGACCCCAGAACTGTGGTCAGGAATTAAGGACATGTGGAGGTACCCTGTCACTGAGGAGATGCTAACAAATTTCTGAGCCATACAGGGAATAAGAAAAGAAGTATGCACAAAAGGGCATGGCCCTAAAGAAAATTCAAGTCAATCTGGAGAAACCTCAGGTAGGGTAAGTTGGTGCAGGGACTCAGTTGGTAAGAGCAATCAGTGAGGGAAAGGAGTGTCATTTCAGCCAAGTGGCAAATTGAACATCTAGGAACAGCTGGTGGGATGACTCAGATGGCGTTTGGGGAAACCCTCTATTCAGGCTCATAGCCAGGCATTGACTTACAAGGCTTATCCTGGCTCTCAGTTCTCATTTGGTGGTAGAATCTGACTGCTGAGGTAAAGTCTGACAAGGGCTGACACACATTTATCTGTTCTGGTTTTATTCTTTGTGCAGGAAACTACATTTTCAAATGGAGATTTTGGGTGCTCTTTTTAAAAATATACTTTTTTTTTTTTTCCCCAGTACTGAAATTTTGACTATTAAGCGTTATTAGCACTGAAATGGTCACTTAAACAGTTATATATTCCACAAATTAATGTGTGCAAGTGCACACTTCCATTGATTGTGCATTCATCTATACATGCACGAACATGTGCGTGTGACCTGAAGGGCATTACCCAGGAGCACTGGCAGAGACACTGTCATATTTTATTATTCTTCTCTAAAATGCTATTTCCTGTTGCGAGTGAAGAGGAGCTGTAATCAAACAGCTCATTTTGTAGGCACACATGCAACTCTGGTAATCATATATTTAAATGGGGGATAATTTCAAGGTTACTTAGCCCAGATACAATACTTTTGACTTGTATTTGCCTCAATATTTATTTTTTAAAGGTTACGTTTTTAACTTGGATCCCTAGAGCGATATCCATTTTTTTGTACTTAAATAAAAGTGGCCTCATTTTCAGAAATTAAGAGCACCTTCAGCCCTATTTGAGATCACTGAGATTCTTTTGCTTCTCTAATAGTAAACAATAAAGTTATGTCCCATGTGCCATCATATATTTCACATTAGTATTAAAATACTGAAGTTTTTTAATATCCTCTGCCTCTCAGATTGTCTTCATGCAGTTTTATATTGATTCATCAGGAAAGCAGCCCAGTTTTGACCTTGATTGAATGTGACAGCATGTTAGGACTCTGCTTGCTTTTACTTTCAAAACTAGAGCAAAACCCATCATTTTGCATTCCCTGTTTCTGTGTGAAAGCTGAAGTACTTTTAATTGCCCCAACAATAGTCTATCATCTTTTTGTTTATTGTTTTGCTGGTTTTTGTCAGAGTACACACACCCAAAATCTGTGGATATCATCCAACTTGGCTGAGACTTAGCACCAGATAGATAGTTTTTCATATTCTGTTGTTAATGTTACTCAATCTGTTCAGAACTAATTTTTAAAACATTTTTAAGTTGTGAAGCTCTGCTATTTTCCGGCCTGGGGATCCAGAAGTTTTGAATTAGATTCAAAAAAAGTAAAAAAATAATAACAAAGCTAAACGTAGTAACTTTGCCCTTGCCCAAGTCTGTTCCATCTAGGAAGAACTCTGAGTGTTTTCAAACATTAGCAAAACCTCTTGTTAAAATTTACTTTGAAGGCTGTATTTGTAATGATGTAGACATTGTGGGTTATTTCAAATGCTGGATTAAATATTTATTTCCTAGGGTTTTGTGTCATTTAAAAAAAAAAAAAAACAGGATGTAATTTATGCAATTCCTGGTAAACAAGTGTTAATCCATTTCTGTTCTTGCTCTCTACCCTCCTCATTTTCTGTCTGTTTTCCCAATGTTTGATTGCATTATGCTTTACCTAATGCAAGGACTTACATAAGGATGGAAATAACCTCAGTCAGGGTAAATCGGCATTGCTCCATTTCACTTGAGCAGAGCACTGAGGGGCTGCTCTGTATCCTTATGCACATGCAGTTAATGATTTCAGCTCCTGTGTCAAAGATCGAGGCAGACCCTTTGAGCAGCCACTGTGTGGTTTTTCTGAGTCCATATGGCACCAACCAAATTTCTGTGTTGCTAGGGCATAATGCTCACAAGCATCCTGAAATGATAAATATGAATTGGAAAGGGGGGTTTTCCCTAGACACTCCACTAAGCTAAACATACTGTATTAAGGCCACTAAAGAGCATATTACAGTAGGTTGGTGTCCTAGAAATGACTGGGGCTTTTGCACACAGGATTATCTTGCAGCTTGCATCCATCAGTAATGATGCCTGGCTGGGCCTGTATTCTCAGCAAAGCACTCAGGGGAAGTTACAGAACTAAACGCTTCCTCACTGATCTCCTTATCCACACTGCTCTCCCTGTCCCTACCCTTCCCCTGTCTCTGTCCATATCCCTCACTCTATGGTGCTGCATCTGGGGAGAGGAAAGAATAAAGTGATGTTACCTGATAAACTTCTGATTCTGCATTCCATGCAGAGCACTTCCTTGCAGATCTGTTGGTATAGAAAGCCTAATTTAATGATTCTGCAAGGTTTATATTCCCTGAAGCATGAATCTCATGGCCTCATCACAATCCTTGTTATACATGTTCAAGTAAAAACTGGCATGCACACTTCACGCAAGCATGTAAATCCATAGACATTACTGTACTTCCATGTATTTACTTTCTAATATGTGAGGTATTAAAAAACACTTGAATTTACTCCTAGTTCTCTAGGCCTAGAAGACTAAATCTATGGTAAGTATTTTTGGTAGATGCCCCTTTTTCTGAGGTGTGAAAGTAGTCCAAAGTCCCAGTTTGGTTATTTCACTGTGGCTTGATTGCTTACATTTCCTAAACCAAGGGGAGATAACTTGTCCAAAATCCAGAATTTGACTGACATGAAACCAGATCTCTACCATCAGCATGTACTTAAACAGCCATTGTCAGCCTTTGATTACAGAATGGACAGCTCATAATATCTGGTGGAAGAGGAAGACTTAAAAATTAGATGCTAATTTCATTAAAGAAAAATTAAAAATCACCATTGGGGGAGTTTTTGCTTGTATCATATCCTGATACCTCAGTTATTTGTGAGAATGTAACAGGTTCTGGTGTGGACCCTGCAGGGGAGAATTTAAGATAGTTCTCTCATTCACTTTGCCTCAAATGTGAACTTTTCTGCAGAAGCTATCATTTGAGGTGATTATCAGACAGACAAGTTCCATCACGCTTTTGGCTTGGGACTCCTTGTGGTTATACTCATCTGGCCTCCACTGAGTAAAAGGGGCTGATCTGAAAACCATGGAATGTGTTTTCTGAAATGGGTCACTCAGGTGATCCCTTTAGTGAAACTTCTTGAATAATAACACTAATTACTATTGTACTGATTGCATTAATACTTCAATGGCAGTTACCTACGGAATTACTAATGTGGTAGTTTTATTTTACACTGTGAAGGTGACAGAGTTGTCCTCCATCTGCTAAGACCATAAACAGTGTACTTTTTTCTCTTAACCCTAGTGAGATGTCATCTTCAGAGTGCCTGCAGATACTTGCTTTCAGAATCATTCTTTGATACTCTTCTCCTCAGTGTGAAAAGCTGACCAGGAAGTTTGGACTGCCCTAGAATAGCAATGGGAAACTGAGTTTTTCACTGCACTTCACTGTTATTCTCTCCAGATAGGACACAAGCTGTACCCACTGAAGTTTATAAAGGCTTCTTGGACTTCAATCAAGGACTTCAAATCTTAAGTGTCTTTCAGGAAGTAGAACTCCTTTGTCAAAACAATTAGAAAATACTGTGGTATGCAGCTATCAGTTTTTGAGGCATAGATCAAGATACTAGGTTGCAGCACGTAATAATTTCCGTTACTGTTTCTCTAGTTTCCTGGTATGAAATAATATCAGTAGTCAAACAGGATTGCCAAGGCTATAAAGGCAAAGTGAGCTGAACAACATTAAACAGTTTGTTGTAATGCAGTGAACGTTATGTCCCATTAAGCAGCTGAGTGAAGTATTTGAGCTCTGTATGCTGTGGCCGACTTGTTTGGGCTTGTTTGTTGACCAGACAGCATTTAATATTTTCTACTCTGTCACAGATACGAAGTATTGCTTTCCAGACTAGAGAAATAATTCCAAGTTAGGAGGTGCAGTTTTTAAATGCAAACATTGTCATAATGAGAAAATCATGCACAAATTGATACAGGAAGAGTTTGTGTAACCATGGTGTGAAACACAGCACTGAACTGGTGGGAAAGAATCCAGGTCTTGCTGTTAAGACCTCCCTGGAGGAGACTGACAATGTTTGATCCTGCTTGGGGACAGCTCCCACCTTCCCCCAATACCTGGTCCTTTTTCCAGCTCTGCTACCAAGTCCAGCCACTCTCACCATCCCACCTTGTTGCTCTCTCCATGATGTTATCCCTGGATCCCATGCTCAGGGTACTGCTACAAATTTGTTGCTTCTAGGAGGATTTACTAGAGGTCACTCAAAAGTAATTTCTTCACTTACGTGCTTTGTATGGAGCATGGCTTCCCTTCAGGAGTGAAGGGTCTGTTTCACCAGCTAGAAAACACAACAATAATAAAAAGCAAGTAGAAAAGTTTAGAGGTGGTAGAAATTCACTCACTAATACATTTCCCTGTTAATGGGGTTTTTTCCTGGCATATGGTTTCATGCTGGTCAGTTATATCTAAATTCTGTAATTGTTTGTCTTAGCAAAAGTAATAGTTACATGGAAATAAGCAAAACTTAATAACTGAACTGCTGATAATATTACATAGTACGAATAAGCACAAGCAAATAAATTATTTTTCTGACCTTATTTAGATATATATTTATTTATTAGTTCTAAGTGGCCTGAGGCCTCTTCATCTTCAGTGGACATACACGAAGCAGAATGGGCATCTGGCTTCTTACGGCTGCACAGACTTTGCTTTTTTTACCTGAAAGAAAGCAGTTTGTTATCTTCAGTAGAGATGATTGATAGGCCAGGTACATATTCTTACCCCAACCAGCAGAGGAGCTGGGCAAATTACTTTTTCTTTTTCTTTTATAAATGTTAACAGAGAAATGCCAGCTATTTCTCATTTTCTTGTCATAAGGACAATAAGAGGCAAATGTTGTTCCTGTACTGTGAGGTTCCTGTACTGTGTTTAGAATGAGTTTCATCAGTTGCTGCAGCCTTGTAGGAAATACCTCTTGGTGTTGTAATTAGGGTCACTTGTTGTGCTCGTGAGCCAACACCACAGTTGCTTCTCAGTTACAGCATATGGTCCTGCAGCTCTGTTTGTAACAGGAAATGAATTTTAGCTCTTGTACTATCCTTTCTGTTTCCATTGCATCCTCCTGCACCAGCCGATACAAACAGCGCTTTTTTAACACCTCTTGAGAAAGTCATGCATTTAATAGGAGTGCAGTTGGCATACATAAAATAAAGGCAGCACGTTGCTGTACAGGAACAAGGTCACCACTGTGCTGCTGCCTTTGCCTGTGCCAGAGCCCTGAAAACCCAAGCTGGAGCTGCTACTTCCCCTGTGGAGTCAGAATAGTGGCTACTGCTGTGGGAACAGAAGGGACGTGAACCTTTGGAAGCCACAGTTGCTGCTCTGGCTTTGTACAGGGTCTGTATTTCAGGTTGGGGAAGCAGCTTTACTATAATGTATCTTGACTGTTAAGATGCTTTGCCTAAACCCATAGATCTTGGTGTGATTCAAAAAGTGAATTTAAAGCTTATAATAAGTAAATATTTGAGGGTGGTGATTTTTGATGAACTGCAGTTAAAACCTTTCACTAGGTTCATCATCATCATTGTCATATTCCGATCTACAGCACAGTCCTTGTGTTTTGCTGTTTGGTATTTGGTTACCTTCAGAGAAAACTGATAAGTGCTCTTAGGAGTCCTCAAGGGTTTTGTTTACTGACTCTGCTGTTTAGATACTTCATGCCTATGTGGGTTCTCGTGATAATTTTTTTTTTGCTATTTTGAGAATACAATAGAAGCATCCTAGGGAGGATCGAAATGAAAAGACTGATTAAGAATGGTGAAGTTTAAATCTGTGTGGTCTATTTTTCCTTTCATTTAGACTGACTTTACAGCTGAATGTAGACCCCAGTAAGCTCATCTCACTGTGGTTCTCATCATGCTGAAATTTATTCTCATGCAGCCCTAATGATGTCAGTGGAATGGCTCAGTGTGAAATCACAATCAGACCATGAGCTTTTAAGCTTTCTGGAAGGTAGCCTCAGGTATGTCACGAAACAAGGACACAGAAAAGGAAGAGATATATGCTAAATGTACTGAATAAAACAGTATAAGCACTGTTAACAGTGCTTAGTATAACAGTGCTCAGTGTTAACAGTTAACAGTATAACAAGCACATTATATAGGTTGGATTTACAATTTGATTTTTTTTTCTCTTTTTCATATTATGGTAGCTAAAAACAAAACAAAAGGAAGAAACATACCTAGATACAGTGATAAAGAACCTACTAATAATGAACCAGGATGTTGTTTTCTCAATAATTGCTTCAACAAAGTTTTACTTAGTTGTTTTTACCCTATATTCCTGTAATATGTATAAAAATTAGGGAATATTTTATGCTGCTAACTGTAGGCTACTCTTTTATCTTTTCGTTTAAAAGTAAATTATGACATTTTTTATAAAGGAAATACAGAAGTTAATTTCAGTGAATTTATATTCACTTTTATTTTACTTTATTGAATGTTTCTGGTTATTTTTGTAGAAGATACATGCTTCTCACAAAACACTTAATTTTTTATGATTCAGTAATAATATTTTTCATGCTGTGTGAGGGTAATTAAGTATGATATTACACAGTAATAAATGGTTTCTATTGCTTCTACTGAGAGTGAAGTAAAGCTTGTAAAGAGGACAAGTCTTTGCAGTCTTGTCTGCAGTAATGTTTGTAACTAAGTTGAATGTATCCTGAAACTGTATTCTGGGCTGCATCAAAAGAAATGTGCCCGTGTGAGACCCTGCCTGGTATCCAGGTCTAGGGTCCCCAAAACAAGCAAAGCGTGGACCTGTTGGAGCTTGTCCAGAGGAGGCCACCACGTTGATCAGAGGGCACTGCTGCAATCAAGACAGGCTGAGAGAGTTGGAGCTGTTCAGCTTGGAGAGGTGAAGGCTCCAGGGAGACCTTTTAGCACCTTCCAGTACATAAAGAGAGGTTACAAGAGGGCAGAGAGGGACTTTTTACAAAGGCATGTAGTGACAGGACGAAGGGGAATTACTTTAAGATGAAGGAGAGTAGATTTAGATTAGATATTAGGAAGAAATTATTTACTGTAAGGTTGGTGAGGCACTGGAACAGGTTGCCCAGAGAAGTTGTGGACTCCCCATCCCTGGAAATGTTCAAGGCCTGGTAGGATGGAGCTCTGAGAAATCGGGTCTAGTGGAAGATATCCCTGCCTGTGCCAGGGCAGTTGGAACAAGATGATCTTTAAGGTCCATGCCAAACCATTCTTTGACTGATCCTATGATTCTGTGATTTGTGTCCCAGACTCCTGGGGACTTGATCACCCGGAAAAGAAGTCAACGGAGGGGTATCTTGTATTTTCTCCAATCCTTACCCTTTCCTACTGAATCCTGCTTAGAAAAGTAGAGAGTTATTGCAGCCGAGTTGTCATATCCTTATGAGTTGGGATATGTGCTTCTATCTGTTGTATTTGAGGACTGCCAGGTCCACTAGATTAAATAAATACTATGAGTTTCACTAACACTTTTCCTGTGAAGGAGAGCAATTATGACAAAAGTGAAAAAGTCTGAGTTTGTAATTCAGCTCACACTTAAGAGGCCCACAGGAAATTAGGGAAGAAATTTTACCTCCATAATGAACATTCATGTGTTCCACTGTTTTCTTGTACCTCATACACATTGAAATCCTGCAGCATGTAGACTTCCTGCCTACCTTATTCTCTGAGTTCATGAGGTTACTGTTTCTGTGCCTGTGGACACAAACAGCATGTTGTGCCTACTGGAGTATGTTACCATACCTATTGCTAGTGTCTGCTGCACTTGTAATTAGCTGCCTCATCATTGCCATTGATAGCAATCAGCATATACTTGCACAGCATGAATATTAGAAAGATGCTTGGAAAAAAACCCAAGACCCAAACAAGCACAAACTATGTCAGCATTGGGTTGACTTCATCTTTGGATTAGATCCTTGGTTTAAGGGAACCTACTTTTATACTGTTTTAAAAGAATAAAATGGATTTAGAGTCTAGAAGTTGTGTTAGGGGGTTTCTTTCTATTTAGTGCAGTATATTCCATGCCTTCCCATTCTGCAGAAGACTTGTGTCAGGGCAACTGGAATAAATACAGACAAAATCAATACAGATGAAATGCATATTCAGCTTGCAGAGCTTCTCCTGAAGCTCACTCTCTGGTGTAAGGTATGAATGAGCTGAAGGAGGAGGGATTTTTGGTATTTGAAAATGTATTCATACTGTATTTTTCTCATTGAGTATGAATTGGATTAAGACAAGGTTTTTTCCCTATCGATTTGTGGCAAATCAAAATGCATGCACCTTACAGGTGCTGCTTGAGGCCAATATTCTCATTACTTCCTTAACTACTAGCAGTGAAATGTCATGAACTCTGGAATGCACTTAGCAGTTTTATCTGTTCATGTGCAGGAGTTTATTCAGCAGGGCCAGTAAGATGAAAACTTTCTGTGTGCTAGGGAAATAGGTCCTCTTTATAAATATGTATGCTATAAAATGAATGAAAAAAAACCCTTTGTATTTCAGATGAGAAATGATGACCAATCTGAAGTAGAAGCTCAATGACAAATGCTTGTTTCTTTCACTGGCAAAATTCTCATTACTTTGCATGTTGCAGTGTTAGGGCAGAAATTATGAATAAGATCATGGTTATGTTTAAATATATATAAAGAAAATAAATTTTTGCTTCCAAGGGAAAAAACAATAAACAGATATAAGAGTATGAGAGCCTAGTAGAGCTTTTAAAAAGTAATTGTCCAAGAGCAAAGTTACCATCTCACTTCAATCTAAAGGGCGGGCAAAATGTATCATAAATGCTTGAAGTTAAGCCTCACTTGCCCCTGGTTGTTAGGGATGAGAACAATTACTTGCTTGCAGACCATCACTGCCTTTCCCTTCATGGCAGCCCCCTGCTTTCCAACTTTCCTACTGAACTTTTCAGCTCAATTTCTATTGCGTGGGCAAGGACAGAGGTTGGCAGAACGCTGCTTTCCCTCTCCCAGGGCATGGGCTCTACTCTAGCTGTTCCTCAACAGGATTTCATTATTCCAGCACAGTGGCCCAGATTTCCTTTTTGTCCTTTTAAGTAATATAATCACTACAAAAATTCTTTTACTTGCCTAGTGGTGTCTGTGATTTGCTGCTATGGAAGAGACTGTTGAAGACAAACAGTCAGGATGATACTGTTTTGTAATACACTTACTTGCTTGCTGTGGTGTTTCACAGAAGAATGTCAAATCAGCTTTAAAAATACTAATCAGTGCCTAGACATGTGCACTTTAGTTTGAATAATGTCAATTTTTTTGCCAGAGTCATTCTGTTCAGATCAATGCAATTCCACTGAGCGAACTGGTGTAGTATACAAATAGCTGAAACTTGTAAGTGAACATACTTGGTTTTTGATTATGGGCTATATCCTATGATTTTGGGGTGGAATGATGTTCAGAGAAAAGACTCTGATGTATGATGAAGTCCATCATTCCTAACACTTGGTTTCAGAGATTGAATTGTCTTCATTGACATTGTAGCCTTTTTTTTTAATATATTTTTATCTTCAAATCATTTGGCTTCAAGTATATTTTTAAGGGTTTTTTGGTTTCTTTGTAGTGAATTTAATTACACTTTCCCAAATATTTTTCATAGTATTTTCATATCAAAGAGAAGAAGTAGTTACAGAAATAGGGCAAGAGTTGCAAAGTCACATGCTTAATCATTAGGTCTTACAGGAAGAGCAACATTATTGTAAACAATAAAAAATAAAACCCCACATTTTATTAATTGACAATTTTCCCTTCATGCACAAAAAAAATGGTGGGAAGCATGTAGTTAGAACCTGTGTGGTTATGTAATTAAAGACTGATCCTATCACATGTGTAGAAGAGGAGAAAATAAAGTTTGTACAGACATGATTACACCTGGAATACTTAACTTCTGAGTTGTCTTGGCAATGACAATAGTGTCATGCACTCCAGGACAGTACAGGCAGATTCTGCCTGTTTCTTTCACTCTTCCAGATGCCAGTCAGAGGTTTTTCCCACCTTCTGGGTACATACTGTCTAGATAATTCACACCTTTCTTCTTCCCTCCTCAGATTCATCCCTTTAACCTAGTTTTTGTCCCCTCTGTGCCTGAAACAGAGAGCTACATCCAAGCACCATCATGGGGATGAGAGAGAAGGTGGGGATAGATCTTGAGCATGCAGCTTCCTCATAAGATTACTTGAAGCGGAAGCAGTTATGGGCAGTAAAAATTGATTTTTTCCCTGTATTCCCCAAGCTGAAGCACGTTCCACCACTCTTTGTGGGAACAGTTTGTGTGCAGTCTGCTTAGTGTTTCATCAAGGCTTTGAACGTGGGTTGTTGGAGAGTCTTAAGTGCTAAAATTCAAGTGTTTGTGAGAATTTGAAAAGGCTTGCAATTTGGACAAATTAGGATAGACTTTTTCAGGTTATCCAGAGCTCTGCTTCTTGCCAAATGTGTAACTCTGAAGGTTCTACTTATTCATTTATGTTTTGAGAAAAAAATGAAGGAGCAGCCAATCTAAAATTAAGACTCTGCATCACAAATAACTTGTAGATGGATTGACAAAAAAAAAATTCCACTGACTTGTTAAAGCATTGTTTGCCATAAATCATAAGCCTGTTTGTAGTTCTTCACTGTCTCTAGCACTTTATCAGGTAGTTTCTTTACTAGTTTCTTTACTAGTTTCTTTTCTCTTTCCATGCTTGAACAATTACAGTCTTCCAGATCTAGATAGCACTTAGTTACCATAATAGAATTGTCTGTAGGAATAAAGTTATTACTGATACAAATCCTAATAGAACTGCATTTTGTAGCTCACTAGTCTGCCTTGAAGTTTTAGCAGCCTCTTTTATCTTTGTCTGGCTGAACTGAATACCACAGACAGATCTATGATTCTTATCACTTTGAGGGCTCATTGAATGTTTAGGCCATTTGATGCTCTCAATGGGCTTTTTGATTATGTAGCTTGAGAATAAAAGTAGTTGAAGTTCAAAATGGTTGATCCTATGCAGCCTTCATGAAAAGAATTCACTGGTTTTTAATGGACTGTATCAGAAATGGTGGTCAAAGTAGTGCATTTTTCCAAGATGTTCGTGCATCATATGGCACAGACAGTACAGCGACTGCAGGAATGAGGATCACACAAGTAATTGTCATTTGCAGGGAAATCTATTTCTGTTCAAGACATTGCCCAATTTGATTTCCTTGAAAATCCCTCACTTTTGGATAGTTTGGATAGTTTTTGGATAGTTAGATAGTTAGATAGATAGATAGATCTCAAAGTGCTGCCTGGAGTTTGTTGGCCAGCTTGCTTCCTTTCTATGTGGTTTGCTGTTTTTCATCTTACAACATAGCAGGATGTATTATTTGGTACCACAAAATTTAGTGTTGCTTTAACCCTTACTACCATGTCTATGTTTTTACTGATTTTGAGCTGTTCTGATGTTTTGTTCTAGTCTCTTTTATTCATATTAGAATTATTACTACATTTTTTACTATAAACAAATAGAAACGTTTTGTATAATTATTGGTGAATATTCTTAATTCATTAGCAACATACTAAAAATACCACTACAGTAAAAAGGACGCTTATATCCTGATTTAATCCATTGGACAGCATGTGCCTAGTATGTCTCCATAAGTTTTGATTTATTTCAGTGGATTCTGAGCTTTCCATATCCAAATCAAGTCTCTTCCCACTGTTTTTAGGCTATTGAATTCACTGTAGGAATAGAAAAATGATAATTTTACTGCTGGTAGTAGAAATCTGCTCCAAGCAGTGCATTTGCTGCAATGTATTTACATTTCTGTTTCTCATAACAGAGAAACACTAAAGATTCGAATTCCAATTCAGTTCTGACATTTTTGCACAAAGTCTGTCTCAAAGGTTGTAGTGCATCATGTTTTGAGCAGTCCTATTAATGTCAAACAATATTAGCAAATCCACTGCAAATCAGTGATGACTGTTACAGTAGTTTGCCTGCCTGACAAGGTTGGCTTCAGGAAAGCAAGACTCTCCATTGTTTCAGGAGTTCATGTAAGTGCCACACAGTGTGTGAAAGATGAAATCACAGCCTGTGCTTTTAATTTTCAGAGATCTGCTACCTTCAGTTTGATCTCATAGGCATTTTTGTATAACTGCTTTTTGAGTACCTTTCTTGACTGCAGAATGACTGCTTAAAGCTCTGACTAATAAAGATACTTGAAGACATACTGGTACTGATCTAGATTACCTATAGATCTATAACCAACATTTTAAAAGATATTATTTAAATTATTTTCTTTAAATTATTTGATGTGCCTGTCTTTAAGACTTCTGTTAAAAGTTAGAGTTTGTTTCATTGAGGCTTTTTTTTTAAATCTGAGTTTAAAAGCTCTAAGGGAATAGACCAACAACACACAAAGGTAATTATACACAAGGTTTTCATGTCAGTAGAAAGAACAGCTGCAAAATGTATAAATGGCAGCATGATGCCAATTGCAGAACTGCAATGAGCTGTAAAAAAACTCAAAAAATATTAGTAGTTTGGTTTTTTGGGGTTTTTTTATTGTAGTCATTGCAAATGTTACTGTAGTAGGTAGTTTATAGACAGAAGAATTATCATCACTGATTTTTCATCAGTGCCTTTAAATCTAATGTCTTTAGGAAAAATTAGTTTTTGACCTGGTGTGGCTACTTATTAGAATGAATGTATTGAAACATTAGTGCTATGTAGGATAGTTATTCTTTTTAATGAAATTCACTGGATTTTATAGATTTCTGTCTGTTTTGTCACCATCCAAACCATCTCTTTAAGTACATAATTAGAGAAAAAAATAATTATAAGAAAAAATGTCAAGTTGAGTCTGATCAGTTACATCAGGCTGTTTTCACCTTATCTATTGGTGCAGGAAAAGAAGTGTGTGTGAACACTTAAGTTCACTGGCAGCTGTGCCAAAATGATGAGTAAATAGACACCTGCAGAGCAGCAAATCCTGAATCTTTCAGACAGAGCTGAAGCCATTGCACATGATTAATTCAAATGTTGTGTATCCTGATTTTAGTTAATATCTTCAAGGGTGCTGCTTTTAAAAATGAATTAAGTATGCCTATAATGGTTTTCTAAATGGTGGTGCTTTAATTTCTGACTGTATTCAGTTGAGTGGGGATACTATGAAAGTGAATCATATATGAGTAATGTGTCTACATGAAATGGAGATTAAGGCAGCAGTCAGTGGAGATGAAAATAGTAGTGCTGCAGCACAGGCAGATACACAATAAACATAAAATGCAACTACATTCATTGATTAGTTACAAATGTATTCTGCTTCTACATGTGGAGAAGAAAAAAATGCAACCCATACAGGCAAAATATGGTGCATAGCAATTTAATCTCAGTTTGTTTTATTTTTAGTCACTCAAAACATAAAATAGGAGCATGTGTGCTGCAAGGACTGGAAAGGGGAAAGATGCACGAGCCAGACATTTTGGGCATATCTTCCAACCCACTGCAGAAATCATGTTGTCCTCGTTTGTTTCTCCAAACACCAAGGGAAGTCCTTCTTATCAAAGTGAAGCAGTTTTGGGCAGTGCAGTTGTGTCCAGACCATGTCCTGGCTTCTAACAATGAAGATTAAATCACTGCACTGTGCTCTGTTCATGCTCTGTCCCTTCCTGTGAAAACCAGAGCACAGGAAAATGGGGGATAATGTGAGTCTGGGTGGCACAGGAACCTTTGACATGTGCTCATGAGAATATGGGCACAACAGGGCCTTACCTTGGATCTAAGGACTGGAATTCTCCCAAGTTCCACAGCATGAGCATATGCTGTGACAGTCTAAGCACTGCTGTGAGGTGGAGCCAACAGCCTGAGTTAAACACACTCTCTAGTGCTATCTAAAATTTTGGTTTCCCAGATTTCAAAAATTTAACCTGCTTGCACAATCCACAAGTGCTTCCAGAGAGACTGATTGCTGATTGTGCTTGCAATAAATTGACTGAAACAAAAGAAGACACATTGATTTTTTCAGTTTGTACATTATTCTAGCCAGATATTTTTTTGAAATGCAACTTTCTTTGGATGATAAATTGAATTATTATTTACATCTTTCTAAATAGTGACTATGTAGACACCTTCTGTCTTAGAAGTGAAGGAGATCAATAAGAAATATAAAATCAAAATGCATATTGTGTAAATACAATTCAGACAGTAAGAGCAGAAAGTCCTCAACTGTGTGCCAGTTGCTGTGCAGTAGCATGTGGCTCAGCAGGCAGTGCTGCTGCCGATGTGAGCCTGCTTCTCCACACTTCAGCTTCTGGTAGTTTTTCCACCAGTATGTGTGTGGGTTTTCTCTATTTCTACTCTTCCAAATGACATGAAACCTTTGGCTCCCAAAGGGCTGTGCTAAGGTTACCTGTGGATTGAGCAATGCTATATGCTGGTGCAAACCCCAGAGAGCTGTTCCCCATCACTTTCTCTAGCAGGGGTTTGGCCAAGGTTGCCTTCTAGCCCTTGTGCATGGATTTTCTTTCAGCAGAAACTGGTGGGGAGCAGACTGGTGCTCAGTGGTGGAGCAGGCTATGAGTGATGTGTCGACCTAGATCCCAAATCTTGGAAATTCAGATAAATACTGTTACTGTGACCATCTCACTGTCTCTGATAAAGCACATTCAGTAGAAGTGTATCTGAAAGCTGCACTTTGGCAAAACCTGTCTTTCTCTTTAAAATATAAAAAAAAAAAATATAAATGCATGAGGCATTTAAAAATCTATTCCCATTCTTTGTATCAGTACTGCTAAGTCTTGTTGTCAACTGAGTTCCAATGGCTGCCAAAAACAACTTTTCCCTCTTTGCTCACACTGCCCACAGCATCCTTTCTTTCATCCTAAAACCTACAGAGTTACTATTAAACTTGGCAGTTTTTTTTTTTTTAAACCAAAGCTTTCCTGGAATTTAAAAAAAAAAAAAACATTAATTGGAGGTTTAAAGGACAAGAAATAAATCTGCATGGCCTCTGTGCAGTATTCCTAATTGGGGTAATTCACCTGTTATGAAAGTATTAATTAAATATGCAGTTTAAAATATTGCCCCTTTTCATGAGCAGTGTCTCCATATTATTGCTTTCACTCTGCAAGCTTTTCTACAGCTGCTTGAAGTTAAAAATGTCATTAATGAAGACAGAAATTGTTATATAACATAACTTTTTGAAAGCTTTAGAGAATGTATGCCATATTGCTCATCAAACAAATTTTTCCATTGAGGTGCTGTCCACTGCTTTCTGTGCTGTGTTCTGTTCTCAAGTGACATTGAAACATTGCAGCTGTTCTGGCACACTTTTCTGTATTCCCTGGTTGATTTAGCAGTATGACAAAAACTTGGAAAAGAAAATAAAACAAAAAGTTCTTTGGTGTTTTTAGTGCAGAACTATTGAAACCAAAGAAAACAAAAAAAAAAAGGATACTGGAGCTGTGAGGAACTTGAATTTCACTAAAGCAAGAAACAAAATAAATCTTCACATTATTCAGTCTGTGAAAATCAATCAGGATGCTTTTATTAGGCATGTGTGAACTTGACTCTGTCTTGACTCTCTGTGCATGAGCCTCCTTCTTGTGTTGCCTTGAAGCAGAACCCAATATTTGCTACTCTGCACTGCATCTGCCTTCCCACCATCCTGTCCCCAAGCACCTGAGGCTAGAGGTGCTTGATGTGCCATCTGCTGCTGCACAGCACACACCTGTCAGCATAATACCAGACATTATAAAAAGTATGCATGATGAATAGTCCATCAACATATTCATAACTGTCTGAAGATGCATAGCTGGTTGTGCTCATTGAAAATAATTTATTCTAAATGTTTTAAAGTAAATATAGCAAATTACTTTTGTCTTTTTTTTCCTAATCAAAAATTCCTGTATAAAAGCAGTCTGTTGGTGATGCTTTAGTAGAGGAAAGGTTTGTAGTAATATGAAGCTATTTCCAGCCAATTAAAGGAAGGTATTTGATTAAACATATCTTTTTGCAATGTTTCTTTCAGATGCAGAATGATATTGTCAGAGTCATGGTGTTTTACAGAAACAGAAATTTGAATTTGACCTCTATAATGATATATTTACAATAATGGCATACTGAAAGAGGGCTTTCTTATTCTCATTTCAGTAGTGTGTACTACTTTGTTGGCCCCTGTAGGGGAATAACATGATTCTCCACAGAGAATGTTTCATATCTGCCTTGATTTTACCAGAGGAAAAGAAATCTGTTCAAATGCTCTGGTGCTCTGATTTAACAGAATCAAAAGTGCTGCACAATATCAGAAATTTGAGTATGTTTCAGGCTCATCTGGGTGTACTCCAAAAATTCTCTGTGTCCTTACATGTGTTTCATGCCCCTTGTAGAGCAAATCAAATACATTATTCAAAGCTATGTGGCCTACATGTCTGTTCAGATTCATTGCTTGCTATTTCTTCCACTTCCAGTTGCAAAGCTGAAGGACATCCTTGCCTCTCTAGAGTATGCAGTGAACCCAAGTGGTTGTTTTTGAAAGCTGTTTTCCGTTATATGTGTGACAACCCAGAGAAGGTGGTTTGTGCCATTCAACCATTTTTACCTACTGAGCACTATATTGTTACAAAAGCACTGGTGAGAAAGCTGCATCAGTTTTTGCAGCCACACATCTTTTTGCTTCAGGATATCAGCAGTGTAGTTGGGTTGTTGCGGTCCCTGGATGAATTATTCAAGCTCTTGACATCAGAGATTTCTGCTTGCGGATTGGTTGGTGCTGGGATAATAAAATCTTTCCACAGAAAAACAGTGGAGAAGGATGATGGCAGTGAGACCAGCAGAACTGCTGCTTCCAATACAGCTGGCTTTGTCTGGCTGCTGCATCTCAGCGAGAACATACAAGGATGTTTTTAAGGTTTGGCTTTATGTGAATTCCCTGATAAGAGATGGTGGAGGGATTTTTGAAAGAGGCCTGCATTTCCAGTGAGGGAAAAAATCGGATCATTGCTGCAAAATTACTTCTGGCTGTATTTTAAAGAAATGCTGCACATGAGAGAGGGGTAGAAGCTGCAGCAGCATCCACAGCAGCATCCACAGCAGCAGCAGCAGCAGCAGCAGCAGCAGCAGCAGTGTCTATGGCTCACTATAACGGTGCTGGTGGCAGAAGTGCTCTGTCATGGAATGTGCTTCCCGAGTTCTTTCAGCGCCAGCAGGGTAAGTGGTGCGAATACGGAGCTGACAGTCCTTGCAGGTGGGGAGAGCATAAGGAGCTGTGTGACACACATGTCTTGTGGGTAGAGGTAAACAGTACCTCTGCAGAGAATTTAATCAATGAAAATAACAGAGTTGCTTCCAGGTAAATTTGTAAAAAGCATATTTACAATGGAATTTTTAAAATCAAAGTGCTACTTTTGTTATGTTCAGACATAGATTTTACAGTGTATCAGAAAAATCAGTTCTTTTTAAGCCTTTGCCACATAAATGCTAAAACCAAGGAAACTTTATTGTTAGTAGTTCCAGCTGGGCTCATAAAGAATATATTGCTCACATAAATTCCCTTGAAACAGGTTATTTAGAAAGGCTATTTCTGCTGTTTGTGGTATGATTGAAACTGTGTATGTCTTCTGCTGGTAAAGTGTCTCTTTGGAAGCTGGAAGCTGGTTTTCTGATTTCCAGTTTTTGTCAGCAGGTTGTTTCTTAAATCACCAAGATGCAGTGGAACTACAAATTATGGAATCATTTTCTCTCATTTCTTTGATGAGAAGTTTGACTTCTGAAGGCCTGGTTTATTTCTTTTGGTGTGCCTTTGTTGTATCAGGGTTGTTTTTTTAAGCTTCAGAGGTGTGAATGAAGGCAGAACTGCACTGATTCTGTGTGTGCTTGATCTCTATCCCTACACTTACACAAAACCCAACAGAAGTGTACAAGTACTTCCATGGAAGTTAATTTGGCTACCTATATATGGACTTGCAGAGCACAGCTGACATTTGTGGTATGTCAAATGGAAAGCACCTTGTTCATGTTTAGGAACCATGCAGTGAGAAGTCTGTTTTTCAGAATGTAGAAACAATTTTCACATAAAAAGTCAAGACAACTCCCTGCCAAAAATAGTCAGTGTGGAATGAAGCATGATGCAGTATCTTAGTGATATTTTTCATAATTTGCCCATAAGTGCAACAAGTAGATTCTGAGAATGTAATAAATCTTAAACAACTTATGTAAGACCACCTGCCAATGATATCAAAGGAAAATAAAGAATACAAAATTATTTTCTTAGGCATAAAGTGTCTAGCAATGTATTATGGAGAGTGTAGGTATCTTTTTTTCCCTCTGGTATTTCTCATATGTGAGATAGTAATTACATGTAAAGAAAATATTCCTGAATTATAATACACAGACACTTTTGTATATGGTCAGGGAGCTGTCACTGTCCCACTGAAGATAACATTTTTACCTGTGAATTTTGTGTGGTGATTTCTGTCTTTATGTACCCTCATTGTGAAGCAGCATTGCATGAGTATAAATCAGGGAGCTAAGCTCATGATGCTATGTTATGAATGCTTGTTAGTTAGTAATGCAACAGGCTTAGTAGTTATCTATGCCAGAATTTTAACAGGTATTAAGGTATATTCATTTTAATTTTACAGATGTGGAATAGGGAAAATGCTATTCAGTGCTGCACAAGTCACTATCAAATGCAGTAGCTAAAATTAGATACTCCATCTGTAGGCTTTGGGATATGCATATATTCTTATGAAAAGTAAATATTTAACAGCAATTTTATTTATTTGAATTTTCTGCTGGGAAATGAAGGCGCTTATTCAGAGCTGATGATGGTAATAACATTATTTGTTTTTCCATGAAATAGATATTTCCTCCTATTTTTGAAATAAAAATCTCCCTCGTGAATACTTGAATACCTTTGTTGTGATACTATTCTATGTGTCAAAACTGGTTACCTATAAGGAAGGGGCAGGACTTTGTGGACTGGTTATAGTGCTGTGATTCTCTTCCCTCCACTGCTGTGACCCTTGCTGCTGCAGTTGGAGGAGCTCATTCGGGAGCTATTTTTATCTGTGCATCTGGCAGCTGTCCCACAGGGACAATCTGACAGTCAGGGAAATTCACTGTAAATCAGACAAGTGCTTCGAGACAGGACTAAGGGAGGTAGTAAGTAGTGGTGTAGAAACTGCCTGAACTAGCTAATGGCTCCTTCCTGGCAGGATCTCCCAGAGGACAAATAAGTTTGATAATGCAGTTTCAAATCTTATTTTTTTAACATTCTAAATATTTTCAAATACACACACTAAGAGTATTTTTTCCAAGTCCCTAGCTGACTTTCTACATAAAAGCAGTTTGACTGTCAGAGATGTGGATTCTAGTTAAAAAGTATAGAGAAGTTCTAGGTGCTCAGACCTTGCGTAAGTATAGTATGAATTTAGAACTCAAATTTAGCTTGACATTCAGATTTTAAATGGTGTATTTCTGGTCATTGGCTTGTTAAGACTTGAACTTTGTCATTAAACTCTTCAAATAGTTAAGTATCAGAACATTATTGTAATAATATGAAGTATTTGTTACAAGTATTTAGAGGCAATATTGAATGTCTCAATAAAATACAGAGCTGTTTCTGGTAAATGCGGAATGCATTTGTTGTCAATAGCAAATTTTACTTTTCCATAATGTAAATCTGAAAGTGTCCAGTGATGTCTAATCAAAATGATTTTCTTTTATTCTCAGATGAACAAGAGGCAGTGCAGAAACGGACTTTCACAAAATGGATCAATACTCATCTGGCTAAGGTAACACATGGCTTTGAAATTTATTTTTTTTAAAGCAAACCTTTTAATCATTCCTTATGCAGCCCTGGAGTATAGACTATGTCAGATTTCTCTGAGCAGTATTTCATAAAGCTAAAAAAGGATCCTCATCATCTGCACACCATTGAGGATGAATCTCATCATGGAAGTGGTCAGCTGCAAAAGTGCAAGTGATGTCCAGAGGCAACCACCCAGCTTCTTTGGCCAGAACTGAAAGGGAGCACAGTAGCTGCTATTTCAGCCAGAGGAAACATCTGAAACTGCTTTCTGTGAAACAGAAATATTAACCTTATTGCACACAATATATTTGAATGAAACTTAAGTCATGTCTTGTGTAGTTTGATAGAGGTGTACTGAACTGGTTGCAGACATAAATAGTGCTTCATTAATCCAGTGCTGAATTAATTATCTGATGCATTGTGGGATTTGTCATGAAACGATTGTTACCTCTTCTTAACACAACTTAAAACTCCTCGTTTTTCCTTTAAAATAGTAAAGACTGTTATTTACACACAGTTTTAAAAGTATTAAGTTAAAATTGCTGCCAACTTTGTCTGAACATATAATCAGTGAGATTTAATTTGGCATTTCCTGAAGTTTTTACACAACACAGCTCTAACCATAGTTATCAATTAATCCAATAAACTAAAATTTTAAACTCCAGAGGAGCTTTTTGAAATGCATATTTTTAAGCCTGAAGATTAGTAATCATTAAAATTGAGTAAAGGATATCTGTAACAGCACTGTTTTAGCTTTTGTGTAAGGAATTGGCTAATAATACCCTCAAAAATGAGCCAAGCAAAGCAGGAAGCCCCTATAATGCCATATCATGTGATTTGATCTAATGAGGCAGTATGGTTGAGCAACAGCATTTATTTACATTCCCGAGGAGTGTAATTGAAGAACTTACTATCAAATTAACTACAGTGGCATTGTAAAATTCAACTGCAAGAACAAAGTTATCTTTGGTACTTCTTGACAGTGGATTCTCACTGGAAATGACATCTGTCCCCCCATTGTGTTTGAAATAATTTGGAAAAGCTCCTCATGCAGGAGAGAACTTAAGCATTCTATATCCTGTTTACTTCAACTGAAACTGAAAGGTGTTCAGTATTTGCTAAAGCATTACCTAAGTGGGCTGTGAACGAGTGTCCGAGGGGAAAAATAACTCATTTCATGTTCATCTATTTCTTAATTGTGTTGTGTCATTAATAATAATCTGATAATTATGGACAAGCAGAATTATTAGATAGGTTATCGATATCATACATATCATGTTAGGTATTATGAGTGTGTGTGGGCATGCCAGGATAATTTCCTAGTCTACAGACTAATCGTTGGGAAGAGACAAAGTCGTGGTGGCAGCTTCATTAAGAGATCTTGCCGTGGATTGGGATTTATGAATGTTCCCTGCTGTGCTAGTCCCTTTGGGCCGTGAGGCCTCTGGTGAACCTTTTGACTTGCATGATCTAGGTGTGTATTCTTTAATGGGTCTGATAAAGACTGATCAAACACATTCAAACCAGGTAGTTATGCAGCCACAGCCCTGACCTTCAGCTGCCTGAGGGACCTTTTAGTTACTTGTAGTAAGTGGGTTGTGTTAATTCACACGTTAGCAGGAAGGTTGTTTCTGTGATACTTTTATTGATGGCTGTCAGCACATTTGCCTCACTGCCTGTGTTAGATGTGTAAATCATCTGGCTTTGCTTCCCATTCTCATCATTATGCTGCCAAAGGAGAAGCACTGTTTTTAGAAATTAGACTCAACAAGAGTGACCCAGGCCATTCAAATTCTTAAGTTTTTAAGCTTCAGCTTTTAAATCTTTGTTAGTTATATTTTTGGGAAGTGTGGAAATGTGTTTTATGAGTTAATCACAGCTATAGGACATACAGATGGGTCTTTGAAGTGCCCAGGACTATTCTTCCACTCATGTTATGACTTGTAACCCAAACGTTCAATATTTAGGCTATTTGGTTTTTGTAAAAGGTTGTAGTGGGTTTGTTTGTTTCAAAAGAAAGTGGCAATCTGTTAAATCTCCATTGGCTGGAAGCCCTTGAAATATGATAGGGAAAAACCTGGGAAGGAGATCCACTTTTGGGCAGCATTGTCTGCATTCTGCTCTCATCTTTGACCCAATAAAAAGTGGAGCATCTACTAGTCTGGTACCTAGCAAGGAGCAGTGTGAAGTGCTGGCCTCAGACCTACAGCAGAGAAGCAGCAACACATGCTGCACCACTGTGGGGTGAAGGAGCTGGGAGTGAAGGAATGAAGCTGAGCTGGGGGAAATGGGGGATACCTGCGGGGAAGGAGATTTGAATTTCTGTCTTTGTTTCTCACCACGGATCCAGAATAACGGTGCTGAATTTGACTCAGTGTATACATTCAAAATTAACAGTAATTTCACTTCAAATTGTCTGTCTCCTGGCTACTCTTGGAAAACTTTGTGTTTCTTCCCTTTCATTGCCATTTTGTATAATCTTGTACAATTATTAATGGAATAAGTAATAGGAAGAAGTAAGAGAAAACAGAAAACTATAATTAAGATATCTGTAACTCTTGACACCATGGCTATCTAAAGAAATGTTTCATCATAAATGAGTTTGAGGGTTTTTGAAAAAAGTACTGCATGAAACCTCTTGATTATTTTTTGAGGCATCTTTTCAAAGTCTAAGTTTAAAATACAGAACAAATTTGCACCAGTTTCCAAAAAGGAGACATTGCTTGCATTCAGAACAGCCATTGCTTAAATATTTTTCATTCTATTACTTATGCAAATTTTTGAGATAGTGGATTAGATGAGTAAAGATGGAAAATATATCACCTTCTTAAGTAGGAGAGGCATGTGCTTTTTATTGCTTTCTTTATATTTCATGAAAGGTTGGGGGAATAGTAGTTTCAAAGCTTTGAAACACAGACTGTGAATTGGTTTAACCCAATCAAATAACATTTTTGTTCCCAGGTGTAGGGATAATTTTAGTGTTTGTACTCACGCAGTATGTTGTAAACTCACTAATAGAATGAACAACAGATACTTACTGAAAGTTTATGAAAAATTAAGAGAGTGTAACCTCCTTGTAATTAGGTGTTAACATCTTCAGGGGAGTAAAAAACATTATATTAGGAAGTGTATTACTAAGAAAATTTTTGTCAGTCTATATAATTAACTAATTTTCCATATTAGAGGGTTCTCGTACAAGAGATGTTGTGACACAGGTGTTGGATCTCCCTTCTGTTCCTGTTTTATTGGTTGTGAGATCCATGGTGTGTGCTGCTAAACACTGGCAATGTTTGTAATTATTCAACCTTCCAGCAACTAAATGTACATTTAGGCTTGCTGAGTTAAGGACAATTGTGATTCTCACACTTCAGAGCAGCAGCTCTTACCAACTTTGGTGCTTGATGGTTTCTTTGCTGCTTCTCATGTTATTTCAGTGCTTTCTCTACACCTGCTCCTCCCCAAAGCAATGTTCGATTCAAGTAGAAAATACTGTTGGTGTTAATTTGCTTGGATGACATGCAGGGGTACTTTCACTGCCTTACAATAGTACCAAGCCTCAGCTGGGGTGTAAATCTAGTTTTTGTAGCTTCTGTCAATACCACTGGAAGGTGGTTCAGAGCAAGAGTTTGGCTTGGATGATCAGAGGTTTTAACTACAATGTGAAGCTATGCACTGGGAAAACCAGAAGTGCTTCCCAGACTTGATTTGCTGATGAATTCCAGATGACTTTTGGCTTAGTCTTGGGATGAGACAAATTCTGACCTCCACCTCAATTTGTGAGTAAGGATGCCACAGCACACAAGTTGGAAGGGAGCTGTGTTGTGCTCAAACAGGTTGTCTGAAAAGCACATTACGGGCACCAGAATTATGGAGTACTGTAAATGTCACCCTTCAATCTAATTGTATCCTGAATTGCGCACTATAAGAAACTCATCTCTCTTCATTGCTGTAGAGTCAATTTCAAGAGACAAACCTCACTACTGGGGCAATTTGGATAGGTAGTGAGATTTCTTTAGGCCTTCACCTCCCTTTGGATTAGGATGGCAGCTGCTATAATCCTCTTGTCTTTATGGCACAATTATTTTAACACATAATTCTTCAGTGTTTTGTCATATGGTAATACTGATAAAACCAAAGCTGCTCCAAGCTTCAAACAGGAAATGATAACATAGAAGGTGAGGAAAATTAATTGCATTTAGGTCAACTGCCTGTGATGCAAGACTGGGACAAATTAATCTCCAGTGACCTGCTTGTTCCATTGATTTCTTTGGTGTTATATTAGTGAAGAAGAACATGATCCAAGGTAGAACATTATCTATTGCATTGCTAGGAAATAAAAAAGAGCTATGACTAAATATACTCTCATAATGAATTGTAGTGCTGCTTTATTTTATATACATGAGACGATAGGCTCTTCTATTAGTGTGACTATTAGAGCATGTCAAATTTCAGATGAAGTCTGCTTCCAGCAGAGGAGTTATTTTTTCACTTTATGCCAAAATTATGTTTTATTGAAATACTAGTTTATCCAAGCTGAACAATTTTTTTTATTTGGGGAGCCAGGATCTTTTGCTTTCTCCTGATTTGTTATTGCATTTTTACCTTTACAAGAGCAGTGTTTCATTTGTTAGGTTCACCTTTTCAAATCTCTATTTCTACACAAAAATAATAGCAGATAAGTTGTTGTGCAAGCACTTTTTTTAACAAGTACCCCAAAAGTAAATTATTAGACCTACAGTAGTTTCAAGAATTTTGTAGTCTCATCGTAATTTTAGTGAATTAGCAGGTATTATTATTATGATTACTATCATCATCATCGTCATCATCATTATCATCACCATAAGGTATATGAATTCCACAAGCTGATGGAAGCTGGAGGATGCTTATTCTATTTATCAGCTGGACCAAGTTTAAACATTTTATTTCTGAGAGACATTTTGTGATCATTAAACTACTGACCAGCTGAGAGTGGTCGTTCCACAAGCTCGTGTGCATTTAAGAATACAGAGTTTTATTATGTGACCCTATTATTTAAAATTTCTAAAAGATCATCTGTTTACATATTTTTGAGTATTATTATTGTTGTTTTCGTGAATGTGAAGACATTTAGTAAGCAGTTTGTCTTAAGTAGGAGCTGGCACGGTGCTGACAGCACCGGAAGCCTGCAAGGCTGGAGGAGAGGAGAGAAAATACAGCAACTCAGTGTAACAACTGTCAGCTGTGGGAAAGTTGCAGCGTCTCTCAACCAGCTGCACCGCTCTAGGAATCTTCCCTTCAGACAGCTCCTCCTAGTGCTCAGAGTGAGAGAGTGAAATTTCTGGGAAATACTCAACGCTAGGGAAAATAATCTGATGGATCTGATGGAAATGTGACGATAATAGTACATCCATAAATTGTGCATATTTTATAGAACCACAGGCAGTTGTTGGTGTGTTTTCCTGCTGTTTTTCTGCTTGTTTCAGGCACCAGGAGATTTCTCTTTTGTATCATCAGTGGCAGAAATCGACAGTCCTGTGCCAGAAATGTTAAATAATTAAACACTGTGGTGGCAAAGCAGTGGTTAAAGGATGTATTGATATTAAACATTATAAAACACAAAGAAGGGGACCAGCGACTCTCTTTGGGTTTCTGTTCAAAAGGAAGGGAGTTAAGATGTAATACTGGTGACTCTTTATAATAGCTGAAACCTTCTCCCTTTTCAGCGCAATCCTCCCATGCTGGTGAATGACCTCTTTGAAGATATCAAAGATGGGGTAATGCTAATTGCCCTTCTGGAGGTTCTTTCAGGACAGAAGCTGGTAAGAGCTTTCTTCCTTCTAAATATACAAGATAGTTGTATAACTTCTGTGGGATATAATTTTCTAACAGGTTTCTATATTTCAATACTGTAAAAAAACTTACTCCTATGTAGGAAAGTAAGGTTTTCACAGAGTGGATTATCTGATTACAAAATATTATTACAGGTGTGCTTGATTCTATGCATTTTTTTATTAATTTTGCCATAGTAGTTCATGAAAATTGCTTATTTGTCTTAGTCTTCTGGGTTTTGTTCTGTATTAGTTCATCTGGGTTTTGCTAGTGTGATACAAAGTCTAAACTGCAAGTTATTTCTAAACATCTTCCAAAAAAATAGACTTTTCTTGTTAAAATTACGGCTTTGTCTCAAAAAAACCCATACAAGCTCCTCAGATTTAATGGAGGCTTATATCCATTGCCCTTAACAGCTGCTCTGCTACTGTAAAGAACCTTAAATGATGCCAAATGGCTTTTTCACATCCAAGTTATGTGCAGAGGGGACAATGTGCTCACAGCAAATAGGCTGTCTCTTGGGAGGCAGGCTAGTTTTGTGCATGTGATCTAGGAGAAAAATGAAAGGATTTTAGGCCAAAAAACCTGACTTTTTCTGACTTTTCCCAAACCAGCTCACAGATCAGGTGGCAGCATCCGAAGGAGAAGTGAAACAGTCTGTCATTCAGCTTGCTCCAGGGCTCAGGTGTTACAGGCTCCATCACATGCAGGCAGTTTTCAGTGCTCTCCTTTTCATATTTCACCTCTGTTGTGATGGCAGTTGAACCCCAAAATTCGGTAGTAAATAAAACTGTAAAAGAGATTTTACTGTGAAATGGGATAAAGCTGTACTTTCCAGTGTGTTTCTGCTCCATTGAAGTATATCCATGTAGTTTGTTAGTCTGAGACAGAAAGCCTCCCTCTTGTGGCAAACCAGAAGTAGTAAAGCAGGAAAAGAATTTTAATGATGGCACCTGTTACAGTGAAATGCACTGGATTGTATCCTGCCTATATTAATTAGGGAAAGACAAGAGATATTTCAAAACTACAATTGTGTCTGGTGAACTTAAAGGTTATGTGTACCAGTATGTGATATTCTGTAGTAAATGCCAGAGGAATTTCAGAATTCATAGTAGACCTTTGTTGAATCCATTTGTAACATTGTGAACGGCAATTTAAATTATAATAGTTTCACATTTGCATTACAATACAAGATTCTGTAGGGAATTCAATTCCACTGTAGAGTATTAGAAACCTAGCATATGTTCTTGATTAAATTCAAAGAATTCTGTATTTTTTTTAGCCTACATGTCTAAGGTTCAGCAAAATTCATTGTTCAGTGGGAATTCAGCTGGGGTTTTAATTGCCATTGAGGTATTAGAGAGATGAGATGAAAATTCTTAGGTGAAATGTCTTCACTGCACTGAATTTTAAAAATAACAACCAGTCTGACTTATACACTGCAGGCAAAAATAATTCACTGAGAGAATGTTGTCTTCTCTAAAATGTGTGTATATATATATATATATATGTATATATTTATATACACACAAATATATATGTGCAAAAATAGTGGTAGTTATTTTACATAAGAACAACAGTTCTCTGATTTAATGATGTTTATGGACTGAAGTCAACAGCTTGCATCCTGAGATTGTTAAGGCATTTCTAGCTTTTTTATAATGGAATTATAACACTTGTGTCCCCTGTGTCTGTCAGTCCTCCGTGTGATGTCCATGCAGAGATACAATTCAACAGTTTCACTGTTCCAAGGAGTATTTTCACACAGGCACTGGCAATAATCTAAAACTTTGATTTTTAAAGCAAATTGGCATAAATTTGATTGAAGTTTAATCTGTTTCTCTTTAAGCCTTGTGAGCAGGGACGTCAGCTGAAGAGGATTCACTGGGTTGCCAACATTGGCACAGCTCTCAAGTTTCTAGAAGGTAGACGGGTAGGTATGATAGCACTTAGCCCTGATTTCCTTTTTTGTTTTTCTTCGTTTCCATAAGGCTATGATATGTATCTACCCACCTGTTTTTATTCTCCAAAATTTGAGCTATGTATGCAGTCTTTGTTTTTTTCACAGGGCCTAAAAGCTGCTGCAAAATGAAAATTATAAGGTCCAACACTAATACGAGGCAATGCGTAGGGTGTACTGTGTCTTTTTTTGGTTTTGTTTTAATTTATAATGAATCACCTTGGATTATTTCCTTTTTTTTTTTTTTTTAATGTGCTCTTTGGTTCCTTATGATCTCTACTTCCATGTTGCTCTTCTCAGCAAAGAATAAACTTTGTTTCAGGAGACACATTCATGTATAATACCAAAAATAGATTTCTGGTCTTCACTAGCTTTTACATACAAAAATCTACTCCATGAAATTATAGATACAAAAATTTAGGGCAATGTGACCCCTTATTAGCTTGCCAGTATTTCAGAGTAATTCCTCGATTTATTCTGGTCAGTGCTGTGGCCATTTTAGAAAAGAAAAAAAATAGTTTATAAATTTAACAAAAGAAGAAAATCCAAAAAAATCTCATTTTTATTTAGGTATGAATAACATATAAAAGCAATGTACTTCTACCCTTTTTCCTGACTTCTCTCTGCAGTGGATTTTTTTCATTGGATTATAGGTATTTCATTCCTCTAATTTCTGCATTTTAGTTCAATTCTTCTCAGTGCATATGTTGTACCTGATGAATTTTGTCTCCACAATGCTGTGTGCTGGGAGTTGTTGGATTTTGGCATTCTTTCATTCACTTTGACTCTTTGACATCTTGACCTAATTACATTTATGTTACATGGAAAAAAATCTTAGTAAATGCCCATAAAAAGAAATCTAAAAGAGAACATTTTAAAATTGCAAATGCATAGCCAAAACAAAAAAAAATTGTGTTCCTGAAGCAAAATTCAGCTTTAGCTCCCAATTTCACTGTTTGGGGAAGTACAGTTTGTTAGCACAAACCATACCATACACAGCCTGAGGGAGGAAGCTCAGGTACAGACAGAGCTGTTCCTGGTGAGACCTCTGTAACCTCAGACAGGGCTGGGTGAAGAGCAGAACTACCACACTTCCTTAGTTTATGTTGTCACAACATGATGGGTGGCCCAGCTTAGATCCCAGAAATACTGTAGCATTGCAGCTGGGAAATGGACCCTGCCAAGGATCAAGGGAGATTGCCAGAGCACTGTCTTTTTCCTTCTGATAGCTCAGTATTTTCCTCTGGACCTGTTGTAATTGTATTAATATCCCAGATTTTCTTCTGGAGGGAGTTGGAAATCTGCAGGGTGTCAGGTGTATCAGGGTGATTGATAGCAGTGTTCCATAAGCTGAACCCAACCTAAAAGATGCGTCTTCCCAGTCAGTCACCCTTCTCTTCCCCGAGGAGGTGGGGATGCTGTTCAGGCAGCAAATGCCTGTTCGGCAGCTGAATGTCATCCCCGGGCTGTACTCAAAGGGGAACAAATGCAGACAGGACCTCCTTCCTCCATGGGTTCTCCCATAAATGAACTTTATTACACATTTAATCAACTTACTGTTTTCCCTGTCCAAAGAGACTTCTGCTAATACTCCTGTTGCACTACAAACTGCAGCTTGCAATTAACAGATACTATTCCAGACAAAATTGGTTTTCTCATGGTTCTGTAAAGTTTCTTTTTATTTTTAGATCCATTTTATTGGTGTATAAGATAAAGGTAACTCTGTAACTAGACTAGATAATGTGTGCTTCTGAGAACAGTAGCATAATCAGAAGCTTTAGCTGAATGCCTGTAAATCTTTTGGTTTGTGATAGATATTAAAGTAACCTTGCTTTCTAGAAAAGGAAAAGCTTTTGTTGTAATTGGTCCAGCTGAGAGAATAAAGTATATTTTTCTTTAGGTAGGTAATAGAAGAATTTCCTTATTAATTGGTGGAAAAACAAATTATGTCAAGTTTCCTAGAGATTTGTCGATTTCTTGATGGAGGGGATTGAAAATGCAACCTATGGGGACTTCTTCTGCCTCTTGCAAAGCAGCCTATGCAGATTTAATTGGGGGAAAAAAATCAGAGCTCCAGACTACAATATTTGTTTGCTCTTGGCATTATCGAGTGGGTTTCCAGTTGCTGATTCAGAGAAATTCAGTCTTTCAGCTGTTTCAGAGAGAGGTCACTTGAAGTCATTCTCTGGCTTTTCTTTAGACTGTCAAGGTTTTTCCATAACTTTTGTCCTTGAACAAGCTTGTAGTGCATGAGCACTTTAGCAGTCATTCATGTTTTTGTCATGATTGATGCCTGACTCTTAGTTTTGCTGAGGAAATAAGTACTAATATATTTGCTGATTTTCCAGTACTACTTTTTTATTTCATTTCCCTGATCATTATCTACATGTTAGTTTGTTTGTTGTGTATTCTGTATCCCCTCTTTATTTCCTTCTATCTTATGAGCTTGTTTTGGGGCAATATTTTATTCAGACTATAGATTAGCATTTGAGAGTTAATAGTAATGAATTCTGTTCTCATTTCTGTTGAAAAACTTAATTTGACCTTGGACATCTAATTTTTTTCACACTCTATTTTTAAAAGAGCTATCGTTAGGCTTGTCTTACAAAGGAGCCTTAATCTGTGGTTTTGATATCCTTTACAATGAAATACTCTTTGCAGGAGAACTGTGGCATTATTTTTTCCATTTTCTTTGTTTTATGCTTTTTCCACCCTTTTCCTTTTTATATTTTTGTTCTTAAACTCACTTTTCTCTATTCATTCCACATGATTTAGAACTATATCAAGAAATCCCTGCATAATTTAAAATCTGTTGCAGAGTATTTAATTTGCTCTCCTGATTAAATTTTTTTGTAAGGTGTGCCAAAAATGTGCTTTCCTTCCATTATAAAATTAGGTTAATGCATTTACCTAGTAATTAATCATTGAAAATTTATTTTTGTATCATATTTTTCCTTTTGCTTTTCATGCTAGTCCGTATACAGAGGATCTCCGGTTTGTACAGTGTTTCTATCTAATTTTTATTTTTCTTTCTGCTTGAAATATTTTTTCCTACAAATAATAGCATGAAGTGTGCTTAAAAGTTTTCCGTTACTTGGAAAACTTGTCTAAATGTGAAATTGCACTATTTAATGTGTGGGGTTTTTTTAATTGAGAAACTTGTTTGATTGCAGAAATGCATTTCCAATATGAAAGCTATTTGAAATGCATTTCATAATTGCTGGTTTTTGTGTGGGATACTAATACGTGTTTTGTTTTTTGTATAGATTAAGCTTGTCAACATAAACTCAACTGATATTGCTGATGGCAGGCCTTCTATTGTGCTTGGCTTGGTGTGGACCATAATTTTATATTTTCAGGTATGACAACTTTTTATACATCAGAGTTGCTTGCACAAATAATTGTTCAGAGATCATAATTTTGCATGAACTAGTGTAGTTCAGTCTTTCACCATAACAATGTCACTTTGTAATTAGCTGAGGATCTGATCCTGAATAAAGCAACAGTTGATGGTAGAGGTGCTTCACGTTGAGTAAAATTAGATACTTGTCTGTGGAGTCAACTGGTCTTTGCCTAGAATGGAGTTCTTTCGTAGCTGAAACATATTCTTATGCTTTGTCTAAGGAATACAGCACAGCAAAAGAGGAAAATAATAGAATTGTGGATTCTTGTTACAAGGATCTTTAGCAGCCACAGTGGTGACTGTGCTGTATGTCTAATTCCAATGTGCTGGGTGTCAGTCAGTAATTATTCTCAAACCATACAAGTAAATATGGTGATTTCACTGGCAGATGCAGATATTTGCAAGGATAAAATTTAGCTGTGAATGATGTAGATTGACAAAGGGTTGAATTTGTACAGGAGAAATCACTTGCATTCTGTTGAAGATAGGTGGGAGGAAAAAATGGCTTCTAAATTCTGTCCATATGAGTTAACAAAGTGAGTCACTGCTCAACACTTAAAATAACAACTAATTTTATTGCTCTTCTTTATGGAGCTCTTTGGCTCCCTTGTGATGTATCTTTCATGTCTCAGGGATGCTGTTCTCCTCAGCACCAACCACTGTGATGCCTCAGTAGGTCAGAATTTGTCAGAATGAAAGTTAGTCAGAATGATATGAATGTTTTAATTTATAGCTCATTGAAACGATCAGAGAAAATTATGCTTTTCAAACTGAAACTCTAGTTCTCTTCATAATTTTTATTTTGTCATTTTTTGACCTTTCTTTTACTTGTCACAGGCAGATACATAATATCAAAATGACTGAAAGCAAAAATGCATGAGAGCTGTGTTTCTCATGCTGGCAGACTCATTCTGCGATGTAACAAAACTTTGGATTTTAAGAGGACAGTACAGAAAATCTTGCAACATCCTCTGGATATAGTTTTGTCATGTTAAACCACCAAATTTTTAGTCAAATGAATGTTCTTAGAATGAAGTTAAAGATTTTCATTTGATGAAAGGCATAATGCAAGTAACTGTCCTAGACCCTCAACAAGCACTATCAATGCACTTTACCTGCAGTACATTCACTGTTTCTTCAAAGGTACCTCTAAACAAAAGCACAATTGAATTTATGCCAGAAGAGTACAATAGGAACTAAAAAATCCAGATGACATCACTGAGGTCAGTGCCATTCTTTAATTGAATGAGCCTTCTCTGAAATTAGTGGATTGTTGGATTGTTTTATAATCTGAACTCAAGCTACATCTAAGGCATTGTCTCCTATTTTGAAGATAATTCGTCATTACATGACACACTTGCATATTGTTCTAGCTGTAGGGTATCAGATGCCTTGTAGTCCTAAATTTCGGACCATCACCTGGGCACATACATTGGCGTTTTTAAAGCTCCTGTAATATATATTTAAATGAAATACAGTTAATCATGGCTTCTGCCCAACTTTATTTTGACAGCTGTACTGGGAAATTATTAAAGAAACTGGTGTGAATTAAGAAGATTATCTACAAAGAGTCCATTAACAATTTTTTTCCCGGCAGATTGAAGAACTTACCAGCAACCTCCCACAGCTGCAGCCCTTGTCTAGCAGTGCTTCTTCTGTGGAAAGTGTTGTCAGTTCAGAAACTGCAAGTCCCCCAAGCAAACGGAAGGTGGTAACCAAGGTCCAAGGAAGTGCAAGGAAGGCTTTGTTAAAATGGTTGCAGTACACGGTAGCAAAGTAAGTAACCTACAAATTAACTGATTTTATATTTTAACTTTTTGCTCAGGTTCCAAGCTCTCTCAGTCAAGGATCATCCTTTTGTTCTGTATTTATATAGTACCTTCCTATATATATAATTATATAGCCTCACACTGTATTCTTTTTGACAACTGAGGCTGCTAAATGTTGCCACCATACAACAATCAAGTAATAAGTAATGATTTACATTAATTTTGCATGCTGTCATATTTTATAGTTTCTGACTAATGAATGGGATTATCTCTGACAGAATGAGGAGCTGAAAGGGGAATTAGATGTCTGAATGACAATGCATTAGTCCCACTGCCAAAACACTCCATGTGACACTGCCAGTACCAAACTGATTAAGAATTCCTTAGTGAGAGCTTGTAGGAACACTAAATTCTGGCACTTGCTGTTGAAAGGCAAGTGATGAAAAGTTATCTATATCCTTCTGCAGTTTTTTGATACAATGGAAATATTATTACAAAAATTGCCCTGAATCTTCATTCTTCTTAATCCAAGTTATTTTGGAGTTAGCTCTTGCTATGGTTAGTTAACTTAAGAATTTTCTTCTTTGTTCTGTAAGATTATCCCATGCTGTTTCAGCTTCGAAAAAGGCATTAACACCCCTCCCCCCCAATAATTAGAACAAAGATACTATAGTCATCAGGTAGCTTACACAGTAAGAAAATACAAATCAGAGGTGTAAAATGACATGAATTTATTTGCTCAAATTTAAGAATCACTGGTAAGTGAAGACATCAGTAGTGCAAAATATAGAGGGGAAATGGTCAGTTATGGAATGGTGGCTCAGAGAAAAAAAATGTAATTGTAAAGACTTTATCCGTAGAATACAGTAATCTATAGTGTAGTACAGTCTAATTTAGCTTTCTTCCTTTGTACTGTTAGTAAGATACCAGCAATGGAAAGTGATTGGTTGCTGTTTCCAGACATGTAAACAAACAAAATGCAAAAAGATTCATATATTAAACTTTCAGTTTTATTGGGAAGAGTAGATAAAGTGTGTGGAAAGAAGCCTAGTGATACCTAGTGCTACACTTTACCTAGCTCTGCTTCACCTTGTGGTTTGCAGGGGCTACTTCCTTAAAGTCAGTGGAAGTGTTTCATTGATCACAGTGAGCTTGGAATGAAGCTTCACTCAGTTACTGTTGCTTGAGCCTCCCAATGCCAAGGCTACCTTGGTGTCTAAGCCTGTCCTGAAAGGATGCTTGCTTGTGCAGACAAAGTTAAAAACACTCTTGCTGTCTGTGGACCACCATACCTTTCAGGATTACTGGTAAAAGAGGCAGTCAGAAGTGTAATTCAGTTCTGATTACTTTCTTGTTGTATATTCCTATTTCTGGTTAATTTGTGTTTATTTTTAGTGGATATACTAAGTGTTCAGGGTGTATGAAATTATAGTATCATTCATGCTTTTGCTAAAACATAAAGAAATTTGTGTGTTACAGTTTCCCCTAGACAGCAGTGATGTCACTGTTCATACTTTCATTTTAAAAAATAACAGATGAGCGCAGAGTTTTTGGTATTTTATTTGTATGAGACTGATGTACCTAATTGAACAGCAGCAGTCTTAATGGAGCAAGATTTATAGGGAGGGAGAGAATAGTGAACGGAGCTGTGTACATCCACAGACTCATATAAGAACTTTGAGAACTTTGGTGCACTTCATTGCTCATTGCTTCAAGGCTTATTGCCACTAGCAAGTCCAGTGGAGACAAATACATCATGAACATGTCTTAAGAAAACATTTGTATCTTTATAGGCAGAAATGAATTTATGCAGTGGATGGATGGAGCTGTAGTTGACCTGACTTAGCATTGCAGGAATAAGTGGTTTAGGTTTATTGATGGGTAACCACTGGGTGGAGCATTCACGTCTCCCCCGTTGTTTCATGTGGTCCTGATGTTATTAGTAACTTCTATTCTTTTCATATTCTTTAGGCAAGTTGGAATTGAAATCAAAGATTTTGGACAAAGTTGGAGGAGTGGCGTTGCATTTCATTCTGTTATTCATGCTATCCGCCCAGACTTAGTGGACATGGAGAAAGTGAGGGGAAGGTCAAATAGAGAAAACCTGGAAGAAGCCTTCACAATTGCAGAAGCAGAACTAGGAATTCCAAGGCTCCTTGATCCAGAAGGTACCTAATGCATAGTTTAAAAAGGTTTGAACTGCTTGCATGGGTTAAGCCAGATGTACTAATTCATACTGTTTAGACATTTAAGCAGCATTTTATGCCATTAAGCTAAAATTAATTTTCTGTGTTCAACACTTCTCTAGATGTGGATGTTGAAAAGCCAGATGAAAAGTCTGTCATGACCTATGTAGCCCAGTTTTTGAAGTACTATCCCGATCCTCATCATACAGTGACTGACGTGCCGGAGAATGATGTAAGTATCTCTTGCATAACTATAAGATACAGTTTGTAACAAAGGGGGGCTTTATAAATACATTTTATAACTTTCTTATAGTTCATTATATTTCCTTTTGAGGAGCAGTTCAAGTGACAAGCAAGCACAATAAGAAAACTGGAAAGATTAGCTGAGAATAAAGGAACAAGTGTTACAGATGTTTAGTAGGTGGGGAAAATAAAATGATGATCCTGCAGATACTTTCCTCTTTTCAGGAGTTGTAGGAGCAAAAAATAACACAAATAGTTATTGTAGATAGTAGCAAACCAATGTATCCTAAAGTTCCTTAGCACTTTTTAAGCATAACACCAATGAGGTTGTAATAATTTGTTACCTGAAGCAATGTGTCATTTACATTTCTACCACACTGAGTTTCTGGATAAGAACAAGAATGGTCCAAGAAACTGTTTTGGTAGAGTCTTTGGGCTTTTATGCCTGAGAGGCATATTTACAATTTTGACATAGATTCTTTTCTATGTCACACTGATGTTTAACTCTTTGCTCTAGGGAATTGTTTTCAATCATGTTTTTTCCTTGGAATTTGATTTGTGTGTGCTCTGGTGCATTGGCTATGCACTGGAATGGTGATACTCAGCGATGCCAAGTTATTATGACTCACTTCCTAGTCCTGATTTGCTTTCTTCATGGCAAACACTGGAAACACTGCTGAGACAATCTGCTCAGCCGCAGCAAGAGAGAAAGAAGAAGCAATTTTTATCTGTGTTTCTCTGCATTCACTACAGAGGTAGAAAAGAGCTTTGAAAGGAGTAAAGGAGTGAGTCTCCTTCCTTATGGCTGTGTGAGGATAAGGTAGCTGTAGCTTTGCTGTTTGCTTCCAGTGCCTGAGCAGTGGAATTTACAGTATTACTTGCTGCAAGATTAATCTGAGGACATACTTGTACCAGTGTCTCAGCATCCCACTGAGTGATGGGGCTGCTGGAGAGGACTGAGTGAGCACTGGGGCCTCGTGCTGTGGCCTGTTCAGGCTAAGGCAGTCCTGCCATCTCCATACCATGGCACACAGGGATGTTTCTGCTGCCAGCAGCCCTGACCAGGCCTTCTGCCTGTGCTGGGGCTGGGTTTTGAGAAACAACCTCAGCACCTTCCCCCAAGCTTTATGCAGAGATGGTGCAGGAGAATGCAGGATTCAGCCATCCTGTGCTCTGCCTGTCTCTGTACCCACAGAGGTGCTGGCACACAAGTTATGAAAGGGCAATTAATGAGTTGCATTCAGAATTCCAAGTGAATTACTAGGAAGCAGAACAACACAAATCAATTTGACATGCTAACATTCTGATCTCACAACCACTTTCTTTTCTTACATATCACTAAGATATTCCACCAGCAATCCACATAAACTTCTGTAGAACTGCTGACCCCTTGCATGTCCCGTTTTAGAAACCAGAACTCACAGACTCTGAGAAGAAAGTAAGAGTTTGACATTGCACTAAATTACTAATGTCATCATTCTTTATTTCCTGGAGGAAAAACTATATTGTTCTTTACTCTCCTGAAGTATCCATGTCCATCTTTACATTATTTGGTTAGTTTAGATACTCAGGACAGGATTGACCTTTAAAATCAGAAAGTTATGTACTTAAAACACTCCACCTGTAGTCAGCAAGAGATAGACACTTTCCCAGATGGCATCTTTCTTAAGATGGTGTCCTAAGCAAACTATCTTCTGGCAGCCCATGTTGCAGACTATTTCAATAGAGATAAAACAGAGTCAGATTAATCCATCCCTTACATAAAGATAGGCAAAATTTAGTTGGTAGTTGATTAAAAAGATTTTTGTTTTAGTGACTAGCATATTCTCCCTATTTTTAGCCTTTCTGTCTTCCTCCTGAAGTATAGTCTAAAGAAATATTTATCATACAATAGTAGAATCCAGGTACCTGGGAGAAGTAACCTTACAAAACTCTTGTCCCCTGAACTCTTGGAGTAATCCTAATTTCTTTTTAAAGGATATAGTTTACCTGACATGTGTCAAGTGTCTGCTGTAGAATAAATTGGACAGTAGATGCTAGATACAACTGGTTTTATCTATCTTGCCAAAAGAACTGAAAAGCAAATCTCTAAGTTGCAGATGCTACATTTAGTTAGAAGAATCCTTCTTCAGACTGGACTGTGTCTGGGTGAATTTTGGCAGGGAGAGGGAGGGCAAGAGGAGATTTCTTAACCTCTTCCCCCACCCTCCAGACAACTCAGCTGCCACTGTGTTTCCTCAAGATGTGTTGTCTGCACAAATTCCTCTTCATATTCCCTGTTGATTCAATGCTCAGTTCATAAAGAATTTGCATTGGAAGAAGTGGAGTAATGATTGAAGCTTACCCCCTATTTGTGGTCAGAGGGAGCAGCTATTTCCACATGCATTTCCAGAATTAAAAAGGGTCTAATATCTCATGCATGGACCAGCTATGAACATATGTGAACTTGTGTAGTCAACACATCTCAAAGAATCACAGTTGCTCTACGGTAAGTAACTATATTGCCACATAAAATAAATCACGTATTGACTAGCAATCTGGAAATCAGATCTAATATGAAAACTGCTTCACTAGATGTGATACAGACACGTGATCTTGATAGTAGTTCTAAGTACATCTTGTATTCCTACATGTGTGGCTCTTACTGTTCTCTCTGGACTTTCTGTCTGCTTTGCTTTATTTTATTTTGCTTCTTTTTTTTTTTCCCTGCTTCTCGTTTTCCCATTTGTTTCATATTGCTAGGAACTTCAAGCAATCCCAACTTTTGTCATTTCTTTTATGAAATTTAAGGTAAGGGTATATGCTCAGAATAATTACTTGGATTGGACCTTTCATGATTGTTATCTTTTTACATGCTGCACATATTTGACTTTAGATTTGGGGGGTTTTAATATACATTGATTTGCTAACCTTAAATTAATCTTTCCAGAAAAGCAAATAGATTAACATGATGAATCTAGGTCCTTTCTCTTACATGAGCTGATCCTAACAGCCTAATGCTTAATTTTGCAAGTAACTTAACAGAAATACTATAGAAAAACAAGTCAACTTTCCTATAATAAATCTCAGACTATGCTTTAAGTTTTCTTAAGTATAGATATAAACATTAAATAAATAGATTATAGCTCAATGTTTCCACACATCTAAACTCATTTTAGATGGATAATTTTGTATGACTTTAGGTTTATAGAGTAGATAGTAGAGTGTATGGTTGTGATGTATGTGGACTGTGGGTTGGAAGGAGAGCATGGTTATGTGTAATTGCTTGACATGTGTTGCTCCTTTTTTCATCAGAATTATGGTCCTTTTAAAAATATTCCTTTTTAACCATCCTAGATTTAAGATACTTCTACTTTTCTAGTATTAACTGAGAGAAGTTCAGAAATCTAATGCAGAGTATATGAAAGGAGTATTCAGAGGTGAAACTTGAAGACTGCGGAAGTGAATATATTATGAAATAAATAAGAGGTTCACTGCAGTCCATGCTCAAGGGCTTTTTCTGGTTGGGATATTTTTTTTCCAAATAAATATGCAAAAGATATTTTAAAGTGGCTATGATCAAGGGTTCATCTTCATCTCACATTATGTGTTTCCAACTAGTGATGTATTAAAGCCGGGGTTTATACTGATAGCAGAATTATTCCTATATTCTTAATCCATTCAAGTAAATTTGGTCACCTTTAATGGGACTTCATACATCCTTAGCCTTACACAGCCTCAGTGCATTGCTTCTTAAGCCAGAGGAGATTTGAAGTGCTAAAAGCTCTGCTGATTTCCTTATCATGGTATAAATTTAACTATGCTTAAAGCTCACCCCCTCAAAGTATTTCTGATGTAAAGTCTCTCTTGTGCTCTGATGAGCAAGTAATTCAGAAGATAATCCTGTCATCCCTGACATTTTTATGCCAGCAGAGTTCCCCACTGTAAGAGGAATTTCCTGAGCAGCAGCTGCAAAAATAGCTTTCTGAGCTTTTCCAGGGATTTAGTCTGCTTCTGCAGAGAGTCATTAATAGCTCATCCCTGAAGGTGATGCCTGGCTCAGCACTCACCCTATGTCTGTGATATTGCTGCCAGGGAGTGAGTTTCAGTAACACATATACATCCACTAACACTTATATAAATATAAGCCAGAGTTTTCAAAGGGAACAGCATAATTAATTGAATTTCTGCATGAACTTTTTTGAAAGGACTGCATTTTTTCAGTACATACGCAATACAACTGTTCAATGTCCCTGAAAAACAGGTGACTAAACTTTTTTGATTTAAAGTTTAGTATTTGAAAACTCTGTTGTGTCTGTGCCTGAGAATTTGAACAGGTCACCTAGTTTATAACTACGTATTACAGAACTAAACAAAATACTCCTTTTCCAGTCCATAATTAAGGTTCTCATCGTATTTTCAGCTCTTCAAATGCTAGACTGTTCTGTATTATTCTTTAATTTTCAAATTAATTCTGGCATATCAGTTAATAAAATAATGTTTTGATTTTGAGTCTGGGCTGAAAACTCCCTATACAAATTTAAGATGTACCCCGTTATCATATTGGAACTCATAAACACTTTTCTCTAAATACCTTCTTTGATGTTCCTTGTCAGTTGAGTGCTCCAGTTCTGTTCGTCTCTACAAATGAGTGAATATTCATGGAATTGTGTAAACATAAATTAATATTTAAAATGCTGCTTGGAAGTAGCATACCAAGTGAGTCACAGGATTTTAGATAAACTCAAAGAAATGGATCAGAGATCAATGATCCTCATGCTGGGGAAAGCACAGATAGTTATATTTATTCTAGATAACTTTTGTTTGGTGGTTTATCTTCTAAACTATATGCTGCTTCAGATGTGCAGGCTTTAGAACATAGTTTACATATCTGTGAGAATGTCCTTTTGATTTTTTTTTTTTATAAAGAGTAAGAACAACTAGGCACCAATGAAAGTCCTGTTTTAAGAATGATAGCTCATTAAATCTGGTGGGTGTTGATGAAAGGTGCCTTGGTGTCTAAGAAAGTGAATCTCTTCTGTTGATTACCCACATTGAGACTTTAAAGTGCTTTAGTGTCAACCAAGGACCAGAGAATCTAATTTGCAGGTGATAAGTGATGTACTGAACTGGAAACCCGTGAAAACGTATGAATAAATAAATAAAAGTTTTATCGAGCATTGTTGCACAGTGTCTTCTATAGCATCCAGTTAGGTGGTTAGTGAAACACCTCCATCTTCTGCAATTAAACAGAGTTATAAAAAATTGTCTAAATAAGTAGTTTTTAAAAATACAGAAGACTTAATGCCACCTGTTAGCTTAGTCTTTTCACTTATTATCAGAGAAACAGTATGTGGTTTAAGAGAGGTGAGGCTGTTCCTGTGTTCTTTATCTTCAGGTTGCATAGAGGTATTCTTAATCCCAGAGGTAGATACTCTGTTTCAAAAATATTTGGTCAGACTGGGTTTTAGTCATTCTTAAATTTTTAAACTGTGATGATGGGACCCTTGCAAAATACCTGCTTTCTCAGATTCCTACATGAACATTTGCAGACACATTGATGCTCTGTTAAAGTCTTACCTTAAGGAGTAATACAAATATGACCTATAGGGGAATATAAGACAGCATTTTACGAAACTGAATTTCATAGTGTGAATTAAAAGTAATATACAGAGCATTGGGACACACTTTTTCTCTTCATGACTGCAAGAATATCTTACTGGAAGTTTCAGTCTGCAAGATTGTTACAGGATTTTCAATACATTAAGATGCATGGTTTTATATTGCTTTTATGGACCTGGCAGCTAAATATTAATAGACATCTCAATAGTCTCACTAAAGTTATAGCTTCTTAAGAATGGAGTGAATTTAATACCAAAGTTCTTTTTTTGTTGTCTGAATGAGTTAAGATTCTCTCCTTTTGTATTCTGCCTGGTTGGATTCAGTGATCTTAGAGGTCTTTTCCAGCCTAAATGATTCTTCTCATAGAGAAGTGCTCATGAATTTGCTGTTTTTCTCAAAGGATCATGATGTTATTTTCCGACACACAGACCAGAAGAACAAAATTTTCTTTGCCTTCTCTGTATTTTAATGATTTGATAATTTGGGAGCGCTAGGAGCTTTGGCTTCTTGGGAAACCATGTGTATTCAAGGAAAGTCCAGTATTACAGGCAGCTGGAGCAGGGAAGTGTCATCTCTGTCCTGTGCTGTTGCTCAGGTATCCGCCTTGGTGTGTCAGAAGACAGCAGCATGAGCTACAGAGAGCTTTGTTCCAGCCCAGCTGCTCTAACGTCATGTTAACCTCACTGCAGCTACCTGGCTATCAAGATAACTGTGATAATTGTAAACCTGTTGTGCAAATTGTGTCCAACCAACTACCACTGTTTTGAGTAGAGGCTCAGTAAATGAATTAGTATAAATACATCAGGAAGCTGTCCTTTCCTTGGCTGAAATGAAGCAATAGCTCTACGTTTTTAAAATTATTAAGGGTAGTTATATTTTGCATATTTTAGGCAGCTTTCAAAGAAAGGAACCATAAATTGGCTTCTTTTCCATGTTAGCATCATTTCTTAAAAGATAGTACTTTGTTTCTTAAATGCAGGCAGGAACTACTCTTTTTTCATCCCAGTCTAGTTTTTCTTTTATGTAATGCTTGAAGTGTAATCACTCATTTTAGGTAATTACCTTATATGATGAGATGTTGCATTTGTTCGCTGTAATAGGCAGATTTGTTGACTATATGTATCTGATAAATTTAACAGTAACAAGTTCTAGTTTCAAAAAGTAGCTTCTGGTTAACAGCCAACACATGTGGCTCACTATCTGGAAATCTGAAAAGGACACTTGTATCCAACTTGACAGCCTGCATACACAGTGCACAGAGTACTTTCTGTTTTCTGATAACCTTTGCATGTAACATGCTCACACACCTGAGACTTCCTGTTAGTATTTTTCTGTCCAGTTCCAGGTCACTGAATTCTGTGAAGAACTTTGCAGCCTTACTAAGGCACAGTGCCATAACAGACTGAAGTGTTAAAGGAAGCCTATAAAACAAAAACTCTTTTCTTCAAAGCCATAAATTGGCATTGAAGGAAAAGAAACTGAATATAATTGGGGTTTCTTTCTTTCTTTTCATTTTCCATGTTAAAATATTCAAAATATTTCGCTAACTTCTGAACTTGGAGCTTGATGTCAAGGATTACCCTGAAGTTAATCTGACAATAACTTTTCAGCAATAGCAGACCAGCTAATGAAATAGTGGTAAAAGATTGAGAAATCCTCTCCTGTCTCAGCTCAATTAACTTTTACTGAAAATTGACTTTGTGAATTTGTTGAAAACCAGAATTAGTTGTTAAGATATCTTTAGAGAACTTTGTGTTAATTTACCATCAGATGAAAGCAGCAAATATCTCTGACACTGCAATGTCCCAGTTTGTCATGATTTCACAACTGTAGCACTCATGTCTAGCTGCTGACTTCTCTCATACTGAGAAAATGCTTTTCAGTTAGACTGTAAGAAGGTAAATGATGAGAGAATTTGGCACATTTGCTTTCACTACAACTAATGACCTTGATTTGCTATAGAGATGATGTTACTTTCTGGACTACATCTGAGAGCTCTACTAAAAGTCTCTAACGGGCTTTTTTTTTTAAATGTGTGGTTGTACTACATCATAGAAGGAAGACAGACTGGTGCTAAGAGACCTAAAAGTGTGGGCAGAACAATTTGAAAGAGACATAGCCCGAGCACAGGTGGCAGAAACAAGCTTACAAGAGAAATATCAGGTAAGCAGCAGGGGAATTTATGTATGATAACAAATTACTGTCATCATTATGTGTAACAGGTACTGCAGTATTTTACGCAGTCTGTACATGTGTGTGAGTCAGTAGAGTGTTGTTTAAAGAAATAAGGACACAAAATGTCTTGCCTGTTATTGGTGGGGGAATTATAATGTCAGCTCCAGCTTTGGTACGTAGGACAGTGCACAGATGGTTTGCCTAACACAGAGCTTTTCCCAGCAGTGTGAAGAAGGACTGTCCTAGTTAGAAGAGAGCAGGTGTCTGTGCCACCCTTCCAGATCCTGCACGATTTAGCTCAGATAGGAGGTGTGACTGAAGGCTGGGTGAGGTGACAGGTGGAAAGGACAAGGATTAGAGTTTCATTTTCATCTGCTCTCTCAAAGGTTAATGTCTAAATCAGAAATACAAAACTCGGACTAAATTATTCTCCTGAAGCTTGGCTGTTCTCTAAATGCAGCCACTGTCTCCCAAGTAGCATTAAATCCATATGTTATTTTATCTGATCAATTATTATCTCACTTCATATATTGTTCAGGCATCTGATAACTGAAGGGAAATTAAAAAGTCCTACCAATTTATAAATGATAAATACATGAGTAAATATAGAAGTTAAGTGCTATTCCTCTTTGGGAGGGATAGGGACTCCTATGAGTACAAAATTTTCATAGGTTATGGTTCTCCATAAATATCAATAATTTAACTCCTTGACTCTGTACTACAATTGATTTGATTTTCTCTTTTTGCAGTCATATAAGCATTTCAGAGTACAATATGAGGTAAAAAGGAAACAGTTTGAACTTGCAACCCAGTCAGTAAGGAAAGATGGTAAATTATCACTTGATCAAGCTGTGGTGAAGCAAGCATGGGAGAGAGTTACTTCCAGGGTAAGTTGAAAATCACTGTGCTATGTATTTTTTTATTAAATGAAGGGTGGAATTAAAAATAATTTAAACATCTGTTTGCTATTGATTTTATTAGGCATTAGGAACCTAAAAGTGGACTGAATTTCTGGCACTGCTGAATTATTTTACATTTATTTTGAGACTATTTACTGCAGTATCATCTTTAATATTGCTCAAAGATAGACTATAAACTTTAAAAAAGGACTATATTTTGAGATTTCCCTTCATTTGAAAGTGTTAGCAGTGCTCAGCCAAGTCCAAAACATTGTTGATGTTTGAAAGAAAAATATGCACAATGCCCCTTCCGAACCCAATGTTCTAATGTAAATTGCTAGTTTTTTGATACATTCTAATATAATGTTTTTTAACACCACTAAAAAAACTTTCTGTGTAATACTGAGCTCAATAAATGAGGTTTTAATTCTATATTTGACCTTTTTGCAATAGTAATAAATTGATGTTAGTATTTATAATTGAAACTTTGTACAACTGAATGAAAAATCCCAAGCAAGTTAGGTTGTTTTTCCTGTATAAAAAGTTACTAAAGCATTATTAATAGTGTATATCCATACTGCATATATATATATTTATGTAATATATTTAACAGAGGATATGTTTAAAACTCTTCTGGACTTTTCACATGATTTTCCATATGTTTTCACTCCAAAAACTGGCATTGCCAATAAGACACAGTGTTTTACTGCTATATTCTCCCCTCCACAGTCCTTTGAGACTCAGTTGAAATCTCTATTTACACACACGATTTGAGACTCTATTTACACACAAAAATTGTGTTCAAAATAGAGATACGAAGGTTTTATGCAGGAGCATGAATTAAATAACATTGGCAGAAGAAGGTCTTGCATCCTTTACTGTGCCTATTAACTGATGAAATTCCAGATATTTAGCTTGCAGTTGTTCCAGTTTATTTGTGGTCATTCTGTAACTCAATTACCATTTAGAAAGGGTAATACATAAATCAACAAATTCTTATAGAGCTTTTGTTGCCTGTGAGAATGCTGTAATTTCCAAACACATATGGAGTAATATACCTAGATTTATGTCTTAAATATACTCTTTCAAGTGGGGTCTGATCTTACAGTGTAAACTCTGGTTTTTATCAATGGACTTATTTGTATTATTCAGCAAGGGAGGATTTCAGTCCCTTTACTTTTATTTCCTAGATGCTTGATTGGCACATACACCTTGATAAGTCTCTTCCTGCACCTTTGGGCACCATAGGTGCTTGGCTCTACAGGGCAGAGGCTGCTCTGAGGGAGGAAGTGACTGTTCAGCAAGCTCATGAGGAAACAGCCAACACGATACACAGGAAGCTTGAACAACATAAGGTAGATGTACATGCATTCCTGCAGTGCATTATCCTCCATTGTTTCCACAGCTTTGAATGATCCATATCCTACAAAGAATATTATTTCTAGTTTCTGTGCATTGTGTTTGTCTTGTTCATGGCTAAAGCTTGGTGTCTTGTCATGGTGACTTGAACTGTGGTGTTTGTATCTTACAACAATATTCAAAATTACTTTTGAATGTTCTTACTTCTTATATCTGAAAGATACCAGGTATTAACATTTTAATTTCTATAGTAAAATTCTGTAGGGAGCTCATAATGTTGTGTTCATTGTTCAACCTGTATGAACTAATTGTGTGAAACAGGGAAGAGGGAATAAATGTTCTAACTGTGCTGACAGCCAGTGCAGGCGATATGCATGGGGGGGAGAAAATGAGAATGAAGTGAATTTTCATAGTGTTGTGATGACAGATAACATGATAGCCATCTGTGATGGCAGATAGCGCGCTGTGGTAAACAGGAAACTTCTCCAGATGAATTTAAATAATTGTACCCTTATTCTCTGCTGAGTCCAAGTTCTCATTTAAAGTCAAAACTGTGAGGTTTTTTCCCTGTGGATTTACATAATATGTATGAGAAAAATGTGTTGGTGAAAAAAATATGCTGGTGAGATGATAAAAGAAACTGAATCAGTAAATGAAAGGGAAAAGACGGTCTAGAAAAAGGCAGTACTTGAGGCTGTGTTGTTTTATATTGCTCTTTTCTCCTGTATCACTGTTATTTTAAAACCTGTTTGTAAATTTGTTATTTTTTGTGTTTAGGATTTTGGTGGGTTTTTTGCATCCAAAAGTAATGTCGTAATAAAAGCTGAAAAGTTTCATGGTCAGCTGATTACTTTTTATTAGAACAATTGTCGTTAGAAGACCTACTTTAGTAGTAACTTACAAAATTTAACAAAAACAATCTTAAAATCTGTGAGGACGATACAGATTTTTTCAGGGTCTTGTCTCTTATAATGCTGAATTTCATTAACTTTCTTGGTGCAACATCAAATGATTCAGGATTCATAGGATTTGACATTGGTTTAAAAAAAAGCCCACAAATCAAACACTCTTTTGTTCTTAGAATGTGAACACTATAGACCTCCTTTTGATACATTCATAACAAGTACAAAAGTGTGTGCCCTAAACTGTTTTTTATTTGCATCAGAAATGCTGTGGTGAGGGATTTCTATGCCAACAAATAAACTTTGATTTATGTTAATCTGTTCCAGGGGAGTTTTCCCATGGGAGTGGGATGAAAAAAGCTTCAAGACAAACATATGTAATCATATCTGTTCCTGGAGTTTGTTTTGTTGCTTGCATTTGAATTGATGAATCCTAATGTGCTACTGGATAGCACCAGAAATGCATTAGTGTATTTTTTCCAGTCCTTGTTTCCTTGTTTGCTTCTGGTTTGTTTGTTTGTTATGGTTTTGTTCAGATTACATCATTGCTTTCTTTTTGTCTTTGTCTCATCTGACAATGGGTTATTTTAGTGAACTTTACAGCTTATGGCCATTTGGAATTTAGTACAAAATATACCAGCTTGTTTGGACAAACCTCCTGCAATCAGGCAAGCGCTTACATTTATTTTAGTTGATATTGCTACCAAGATGCAGGAATTAAGGGCAATGTCTATGCTTGTTGAGGGTCATTTCCCAAAGCAGTATTTCATTTCATGACATCACTCTATATAAGTTTTTGAGCTTCCTGTTGATGTTGGATGAAGCTACTGGGGTTTATTTTGACTCACTAATGTATGTAGGGGGCACCTCTTTTTGTGTGGCAAGGTCTCAAATGCAGCTGAGGTATTTGTTCCAAGTCTTTCCTTTATGTGGACTATGTCAGTCACAGGAGTTTTCATCATGGTAAAATCAGCACATCACTTGCATCTGAGAAAGCCTAGCTCATTTCTCTTCACAGCAAGGTGTTAGCTGAAGTGGAAAACAATGAAAACACAGGCAGGTTGATGGGGACAGTGGGGCCATTTGGTGAGCTGAGCCAGAGAATTACCACTGATTCCTCCTGTGCAAACAGTGGGTGTTGGCTGGGGAGAAACCCTTCCTTGGCACACAGGAGTAAATCCATATGCATGATCAATACAGAAGTCTGCATTTTGTTCCCTCAGGTAAGAAAGGGGGAACATTTGTACCATCTTTGCTCAGCAGGCTTCTGAGCACCTTGTGCTGGCAGCTGTCTGTCTGCAGTAAAAAAAACCATCATTCTGTGCCCTCTCAGCCGCTCTCTGGGGACTTGACGTGTTACTGCTAACAGTATCTCTTCAAAGAGTGCTGCCAGTCATTCATTTCAATATGTAATCTCCAGGAAGCCGTTTGAAGCAGTGTTGCTTAGTTACAGTTGAAGTGTGCTCTGCTGTAAGGGTTTCTCTGGCTCAGTTCGTATCGCAGCAATACAGGTCGGGTGCCACATTCCGCAGTCGTTCGTGCGGCACTGAGACAGCGATCCCAAAGTCTTTTTGATGGTGAGAGAGTGAAAAGTTTACTAAATATGGAATATGTACTTAGGGAAGGAGCTATAGATCTTCTGCCTATATATAGTGGAGTAGATTAGTTGCTGAAAATTTCAGTCTATACTTAGCAAAGGTTAGTTTCTGTTATAAAGATTTAAAGAGTAAATTTAGGAGGGTTATGCTTTTGTGATGTTAGCATATTGGCAGACTGCATTTCAGAGATTATTTAATACAGCTAAGAGTTCTTGTTTTGTTAAACCTTTGCAGTGTATCCTGTTTTAAAATCTTCCCTAATTGTTCAACATAGCTGTAACAGAGCTTCTCATAAGGGGGTTTCCTGTGTAAATGTTTGAGTTGATGTAAATGCTTTTGTGGTATTCTTTGCCTTGCATGGAAATGTGAGAGCATGATCAAACAGTTACCTACATTGAGTCATCAGAGACAGCTTAAAATTGTGCTTATTAGTTAGATAGCCTACCGAGAGCCTTTTCTCTCCCTCCCCTCCCTCCCCCCACTCTCTCAATATCCCTCTCTTTCTTAAAATCCAATCAGGATCTGCTGAAAAACATAGATGGTCACAAAAAGGCATTCCATGAGATCCACAGGACCAGGTCTGTTAACGGTGTGCCCGTTCCACATGACCAGTTAGAGGATATGGCAGACAGGTAAGGCTTTCAATCTGAAATAAAAAGCTTCTGTGCATGAAGGGGAGCCTGTTTGCTGCTTAATCTGTTCATGTAGAAATCACTGTCTAGCTATATTTCACAGTGGCAAACTGAGATAGATGGGAAAACCTCCTAGAATATACATTAAAATATACTGAAAAACCTGATGCTTTTAAGATTGATAAGAATCAAAAAAAGCTATGGATTTTGGATGGAAATACTTTTTCTGTATTGATCCTGTTATTACTTGTCCCTGGAAGAAATGTTATATAACAACAGCCAGGATGCTTGTGAAAAAAATGACAAATGACTTTGCAAAACTTAGTAGCAGAAGCAAACTGATTATTTTTATGAATAAAAACAGAAATGTAATTAATTTGTTGTTCAAGAGCTGTCAGCAGACTATCATCATACATAATTAAATGTGGACTCTGAATGAGGTGAAAGATTAGAAAAATATCAGAACTGTAATTAAAGCTTTCAGTCTCTCCTACAAAAGTGAATATTGCTGTATTTTACTATACTGTGATTCATTTTATAGGTTTAATTTTGTTGTCTCTTCATCTGAGCTCCATCTGTTGAAGATGGAGTTTCTGGAACTGAAGTACCGTCTACTGTCACTCTTAGTCTTTGCAGAATCAAAGTTAAAATCATGGATTATCAAATATGGAAGGCGAGAGTCTGTGGAACTGCTTCTTCAAAATTATATTGTAAGTTGGGGTTCTCTTATTTTTATAATTATTTTTGAAATATTCATATTTAAGTTTGCTACAATTGTATAAAAGAACAGAAACAGACATCAGATTTGTCAGTCATCAAGTTTATGATTGAATTCTTATGGAATATATCTTCAGAGGTGAATCTGTCTTCCCCATGGAGGAGCATTAGTCAAAAGGCTGATAATAAAAATTATTCTTTTTGCACCATTTCTTAAAAAAGAGAAATGATGTTCCAGCTGCTGTCTGATAATTAATTTAGCAAGCACATTTAGAGGTTCCAAATCCTGGATTTTTGCTTACTTTGTGTAGCAATTCCAAAGAACTTATTTTCATCTTCTTTTACACCTGCATAGATGCACTTTATAGTGACTATATGCAGGTTAAGAGTTAAAGACAGAGGAGGTTTTTGGCATGCATTCCCACACAGCATTTTTCACAGTCTCCCAAGAGAATTAAAAAAAAGGATGTTATTCTACCTCTGTGTAGATGTTCAATATACTATACCTACAGGGAAGTAATTTTCTTCTTTTAAAGAATGATTTTTCTATTCCATTTAACATCAGTAAATTATACCCACTGCTTTATTTCTGTTCTGGAAAGAGTTTGCTCCAGCTCTGCATCAGCCAAATACCATGTTAAGAAACGGAAACTATTGACGTACAAGTGTTCATTGATAAGTTCCCTTTCTGCATTATGCTGCTGCATCTTTTTAAATTCACACGTGCAGTGCCAAGTGTAGGTAGAATGATACTACTGCTGTACTTCTACATTAGGGCATGAAGGATTCTTTCAAAAGCAGGGCTGGTCTAAATATTTTTTTCCCTTCTATCGAATCCATATGGGAAAAGTTGCACGGGAAAATTAAGTCTGGAAAGAACTCATACAGTTGCAGAACCATTCAGGGCAGGTCAATGTGTAGAGAAAATTATTGATGTCCCCATTTCTTTGGAAAGAAAATTCAAACTCTGTGAAGTTCCTCTATAAAGTGAGAATTCCTGTGTTTAAACTTTAACAGCTAGGGACACATAAAAATTCAGGAGTTGGTTAACACTGTTTTTTAGACAAACTTTACAAAATTCAGATAATTACTTGAAATAACTTTGTTTGCTGGAGTGATGTGCATTACCTAGGAGTTTTAGTCCATTTCTTTACTCTCTAAGACTGTCAAAAGAAACTATTAAAAGATGAAAAGGGAAATAATGAAAAAGTAGATTTAGCTTGAATTTTCATTTATTTTTTTGTGTCACTTCCTTATTTTTTGCTTTAACATGAACATCAAGTTTTTAATTTGTATATTAATTTGCAAGTGCCTCAGTTGTTCTTGTGATTCAGATCACAAATGCTGGGGTGATCATTAGGGAAGGAAAATGTTTCCTTGCATAACTTTTGAAACTGCGTAACATGAAAATGAGGAAATAGGGACAGGAAGATAAATAAATTTCACTTCCGTTCTTGATGGCCTTGAATTCTGGCTTCTTCAAGGTGTGACGGAAAGATTTATTTGCTTTGGCTTACCTGGGACCAGTTTTCTGGGACCGAAGGACAAGTGTTACTCTTCCAGTATATTAGGAGTTTTACGTAGGAAAGCTGTAGTCAGTACCTTATAGTCAGTGATTATATTAGTGGGAGATAAAAATGTAAATCTGTTTGTCTGCCAAAACAGACTGGGGAATGTCAGCATTCTAGGAACATGCGTAATTAGGATCTGGATAGAGCATATGCCTGGAAAATATTTATGTACTGAAGCTTAAAAATAAAAGTGGTGGTTGTTACTTAATCTTATCATCTTTTCATCCATCTGTCATACACCAGAAGTAAAGGTCAGCACAGATTGTACACCATCAGCATGGATAATATACTATACTAAATTCTCATCTGTAATGGAGATACTAGGTGCAGTTATCAATGGATTTTAACCCATGGAGCTGTGTTTTAGCATTGCTGTGTTAGCACTTTTTTAGCATCATGTGGTATATTGATTTGGGAAAGCTGCTTATTTCCTTCAAGGAGTCTTGTCAGATGGGAAACAATATTAATTAGTAAAATGTCTATATTTAATTTTTGAAAATATTTCAAATAGCTCTAGAGATCAGTGCTATGTCAATATTTTTTACTTTTTCATATGAAGTCTTGAAGGTTTTGGTTGAGGTTAAAATGTCTGTATGGGTTTGGTGAAACCAAAAGTCTTAAGTCTGTCACATAATTGATGGTAAAACATGTAGGTCTTCATACATGGCAGACTTTGTTTCAACGGGAGAACAGAGAAAAATTCTGATTTTTTTCTTGACTTCTAGTTTCCTTGGTTATAAAAATGATTCTAAATTATGTTCTAGATAACTGTGGTAACTTGACATAGCAACTGTCAAAGTTTTTTAAATAGAAGGGTTTTAGATATATACTGGCTGGCAGATTAATTTTTTAAATGGTTTTTTCATGTTATATAACATGAGTTGATGAACACACAAGATCTGATTCTCCTGTTCAAAATACATTGAACTTTGACTGCATTTGAAACCTGGTTTTATCAAAACAATACTAGTCTAATTTTGTCTGTTCTGGAATTCAGAAGCTTGTATAGACATATGTGGGGTGCATATTCCTTAATTTTGTATTCTGTAGCTGAGGAGGGATGAGATGTAGCAATAAATTACAAAACCATTCCAAACTCTACCTTTCTCTCCCTGTTTTAACAGTGGCAATGCAAGATACAATGTGCTTGCATAATATAGAGCTATAATTATGTATTTCAATAAAAGGAAATAGCATTTCTGAAAGATGTGTAAAAAAAAGGTCAGTGTCATTTGCTGTAGAAGATAAAGAGAAATAAATGTCAGAGGCATAACATTTTTACAAAAATATTTCCAGATAATTTATTCATCGCACTATAACACATTACAGAGCTAAACCATCACTCTCAAAGGAACAGCACTGTGTCACACTTTGGAAAAACAACATCTCTTTGTGCAGAGTTTCCATAATCTTACTTTTGCCAATTGCAAAGGAGGTAAAATAAAATTGAAGAACAAGGCAAATGTTTTTCATCTCTTAAAAGTGTAACCTGTGTTTTTGCAAAGGCCTAATACAGGAACAACTAGATCTGATTCTTATGGTGACATATATGAAGGCAATTTTCTCTTTTAATAAAACTATTCCACCTAGATTTCAGTGTAAAACAGTTTTCATTAAATAGCTTGTAAGTTAATTACTCAGTTTCTGCATATTCTAAGTATCCTATGCTAGTGAATTCGACCAACAGAGCAACTAAGAAAATGTTAAAAAAAATTTCCATGTGGAAAGTAAATAAATCTGTATAGTCTGCTGTACCATTAATTTGAAAAGTTAAAATATGTATGCTATTTTATAATTATAATAATTAAAATATGATTTTATAATGATGAAAAGATGAATGGAGAAATAATGAGGTTAAATGTTGTCACCAGTATCCTGATTAAATTTCATAGAAATTATTCCCATTCTTAATACCCATCTTTATCTGTTACAATTTTTTTTGTGTTTTCAGTCTGTTATTGAAAATAGTAAGTTCTTCGAGCAGTATGAAGTTACTTACCAGATCTTGAAACGAGCAGCTGAAATGTATGCCAAAGCAAATGGCTCAGGTAAATGTCTATATTTCTTTCATCACTGGAACAGCATTTTAATCTCTTTAGACATAAATATCCTCTAAAAAATTTCTAATATTTGTTTCTTCCTATGCAGCAAAGCTGTTCATCACCAGCAGCTGCAGTTCACCAGAGACAACAGCCTCTGTTAGCAATTTCAGATATCCTTTAGCATGTAGCCACTGGTCCAGAGCATCCTGTCCTGCTGCTGTTTCCAAATCTCCAGAGGAGGTTGTCACATTAAGACTTCCTCATGGGAAAAGCCCATTGTCCATGCTAACCATTGGATTATTTCTGTGTTGTTAATTTGGGCTAAAAGTGTGACAGAAACCAAATTAGGAGGAGGGAAAATCATGTTCTAGTGCCTGGAAATGCTCCCTGGCGTGGCTTAATTCAAAAGAAAAACACAAACAGGGAGTTGGTCCCAGTATCTTAGTTGCCAAATTATCCCTTGGTTGATTGGAGATTCTTCAGTAGCTTTGAAAACCTGCAAGAGGAACTCAAGTGGTAGTTGCAATATGGATATACATGAGAAAAAATGTGTAGCTGATTCAACAGCAGGCTCCTGTCATTCTTGAATACTGCTGAGTTCACTGAGAATTCCAGGGCAATATTTGACCTAGATAATTACAGACAGGAGATCACTTTAATCTGTAACATAGTGATGTCTGTGGAGGATTGTTGCAGCTGCTGCTAAAGGGGGGAGAAAATGGATACCTCTGTTTCTTGTGAAATTTAAATTGATAGTGATACTCAAATTTTACAAAAGTAAACATTTTTGCAAGGTATTCTTGTAAAAAACAAAAGTCACAGATTAGTTCAATGCTATTAATATAATGCAATAACAATTTTTTTTCTAAAGAACAAGTACTCACATATATGACTTCAGCAATAGCAGTTCAAATTAGCTAAAAATTCTTTAAAACAACTGTATTCTGCATATTTTATGAAGCCTCAGCATTTGTTTGGCCTTTTTTCTTCTGTCTTTTTTTTTTTTTTTTTCTTCTGGAATGAGGACACACTTGTTCCTTTCTTGGCATGTGGAAAATACTAAAAGTTAAATGGCAAAAATTAGCAGCAGTTTGGTTTCAAAGTCAATGGAAGGAAGATCAGAATTGCATTCTGTACTTTTCAATGCAGACATAATATATGTTTTTATATTATACATTTCTCATTTTCTGCTTTCTTTAGGCAAGCTTATGTCTTGGTTTCTTTTATTGCAGATTTGAAATGAACACCATACACAATATGCAGTGTGACTGTTTTAACTTAGCATGCCTTTTTTGTACTTTCCCAAGTCTTTAATTCACACGTTTAATTTTTCAGTCATGATCTTGTGCTAAAATTGGGTGGTGAACTGAACATTCGTATATAAAAGCCTACTGAAATAGAAGTTACAGTAAAATCTAATTCCCTGATTAAAATGAATAAGCATAAGATAAAGTTAATCTTTACAGAAATAGTAATGAAACAGAATAATCAATATCTTTCCTGTATCTCAGTGGAAGAAGTTGAGAATGTGATGAAATTCATGAGTGATACCACAGCTCAGTGGAGGAACCTCTCAGTAGAGGTGAGAAGTGTAAGGAGCATGCTGGAAGAAGTAATTGCTAATTGGGACAGATACAGCAGCACTGTGGCAGGTCTACAAGCTTGGCTTGAAGATGCTGAAAAAATGCTGAATCAGCCTGAACATTCCAAAAAGGTATGCACTACTAGCATATGCATCTGGCTATATAGTAAACTGTGAAACGTGGGATTTTGTTTTGCATTTGCCTAGACTTTGACATCCTGTCTTTGTTCATGTAGCTGTTTCAGTATTTCAGTATTCAGATGCCCATTTGGCATCTGGAGGCAAATACTTACATACACAATGAAGGAAAGCCTCATCTGTGGTACCATGGCTAGAAGCATCTTTGGCACGAATAGAGGGCAGCAGTATTGCTCAGAGATAGGCATGTTACATGATTCACTCAAAGGCAAATACAGCTCTTAGCACCAAAGTGAGTAATCATGAACTACCTATAAAGACACTTTAGCTGATTTTTCTGGATGACACATTTCAGTACTCATTACCTTCAAAGAGAAGTACTATTAATATGTGTTGTAATATTTGATGGGTGATTAATTAATCCATTTCCCAGGCATTTCAGAAATCTTTTCCACAATTGATTTTGGGAACCTGCAGTTATAAAGATAGTTTTTCTATTTTTTTTTTTTTTCTGTTATAATGTCAGAGTACTGAAGCACTAAGACTTAAGTTTGGAAACCTTCAGTAATAACCTGGATTAACTTGAATAGTCCTGCATTTAATAGTTGCTGAATTTGTACCTGATCCCAATGTAGCAGCTATCTAGCTCTTAACACAAAAGTAGGGTTCTCATAGGTTGTAAGATGGTACAATGCCATCAGGTCAGAAATAAGCATTTCATGTTACATGAAAGAACAGTATAATTTTGTTAAAGTTTGTTAGTTTAAACAGATGTAAAATGATGAAATACACTTTTAAAATAAAAATAAACCTGTGAAAAAAATAGTTTGGCATAATACAGATACAAAAAATTATTTGGTGGGAAGGATGACTTCAGCTGATAAGGGGGATCTTAGATACTGGTGTATGTTTAATGTAAGTAACTGGACAATGATTAAAATGAAATATTCTAAAATATTTCCATATATATGAATAAAATCAAAATGTTTACTTTTCTGATCAGATGTATAACTTTATCGTTAAAGATTTGCAAGGCAGAAATTTGAACATATCCATACATTTTATACTTGCTTCTGATTTCTAACATAAATCCAACAAATAGTTCTTGTCATTTTGATATATGACAAGTTTCAAAAAACCCTGTTTGAAAGACTTAAGGCTTTATTCTTCCCAAAATGCAAATTTCTTCTTAAAATATATTGGCTCAAACCTGTTCAAGGTTACTGAGTGGTAACATAATCTGCCTGTTGACTGAGATACATATTTTAAAAGTTAATTCTGATTTTAATGTTGAATTTAGCACTCCACAGCAATGAAGTTTTTACTTCGGTAGTTCCAAGGATAGGTGTGATTTAAAACCAAAATCAATTCTTACTGTGGTTTGTAAAAATGATAGTCTTACAGCCATGAAGAAAAAACATCTGGAATACAGGTGGAACATAACTATTGTTGGGAATATGGCATAAAACATTTTTAAGCATTTCAAAATATTTTTTCTGTAAACCCACAAAGATATCAGTAATATGATAGAAAGTTTCTTGTTTGCAAACATTACCTGTATTATTTAAAACCACTGTATTCCATCCTAGGCAAAGACCATAGTAGCCTTTCATCATGGTGTCATGGCTTTTTCTTCTTTCCTTTTTCTCTGTATCATTTCCAGACCATCACATTCCACTGTCCTTTTTGGAAAAGAAATTGATCTGTTGGCTTCTGTTTTCTGAAACCTTGTTGTGAACCTGTAGCATGGAAGTTCTTGCAAAAAAAAAAAAAAAAAAATAGCAGTATTGTAGCTATCCAGTAGCGCTTGGATTTTTCAGACTGTTCCTTCTACTACTCCTTTGTTTACTTCCAGTACCTCTTAAGCACTTTCCATAATAATTTCCTTCTAACTGCACCCTCCCACACTTTTCTCACACATCTGTATCCAGAAGGTGTTAGACAGCTTCTAGATCTCATGTGGTGACTTACTTACAAAGAACTGCATTGTTTTAATGGAGAAAGAGGTGTGCTTCCCAGTACCTTCCGAACTTGTTTAAATTTTAAACATGCTTAGGTTAAAATGCTTTTGAAATTGAGAGACTCCCCAGCAGGGTCTGCAGAAGGTAACAGTTTGTGGGAATAAATGTGTGGAAACAAGGATGTGAGCAGTTTACCCCACATGCTATTTCTGCTTGACCTCTAGTGAGCCTGACCATTGGAAAGCTCACCAGTTCCAGGTTCAGTTGACTTAATTTCTTTTGGATGTGCTTATAAAGGTTAGCCTTTGCACAAAGCATGGGGTTTGTTCCACTGCGAGTATAAGAAGATTCAAACTGCAGTTGCAATTTACTGAGGGGATTAAATTTATTCACTGATACATCAGTACAGACCACCTGTACACTACTGAATTGAAACACTGTGTGTTGTTCAGCTCTCTCTTCAAGATATTTGACCAGTATACAACCATTTGACTTCCTCTTTTTAGTTGCAGCTGAACTTTTTTTACGTGTGGATGAGTTCTGACAAGAATAAAGGTTCAAAACTGTAGCTCTGGAACTTGGCATGACTGACAGTGTGGTTGAATAGGAGTTTTTCATATGTAACATTGAGCAAAGGATTGTATGGGACAGTCACTGGAAGGTGAATGGCTTTGGAATTATAGGGTAGATCAATAATCACAAACAAAATGGATCATTGCCCCTTCCTAAATCCTGAGGATGGTTCAGCTTGAATCCTTCTGATTACTCCTTCTCCCCTGAAAGAAGGTGCTCTCATGATTCAGTCTGTTTGTAACAGACTAAGCCGTTTATTGAATTGTGCATTGTTTGGGAGAAGGGTGGCAGGGACAAGCCAGAGTCATGTCAGAGAAGATGTGGACAATCATGAGACAGTAATTGAGCCCTGTTTTATTTACTGGTGTAGCTGGAGTCATGGAGCCCAGAGACACCTGCCTTAGGAATGATTGCCCCTCATCTTGAAGAGAGGAAAGGAGGAGAAAGAGGTGTTCTTTGTCTTCTCTACCAATTTATGTACATGTACCTGCCTACAAGAGGCTCTGGGACAGAGAGGGGGACAAAATCAGTGACAACAATCCGTTTCCCCTTGGCACAAAGCTGCTCTGAGACAGGAGGAAGCAGTGATAAAGAATCAGTCTTCACAGGTCTTCTGGGTTGCCAGAGCCTGGAAAGCTGCATGTGGATCACAGCAGGGGAAGGACCTCTCCACAGGCTGGATGTGGAGTGTGTTACTGTCAGCCCATACTGTTTAAGGATGAGACAGAAAATCGATGAGCCCTAAGAGTGTTTTCAGTTATGGAGTTTTCCCTTAAGGAGGATTTTCTTTAGTTTAACTGAAGCCACTCACTGGAGTAAAATGAGCTGTAAATAAACCAGCCGGAATTTTTAATTCCACAGGTTATGTTCACAGACATTAAAATTCTATTATGGCATATTTGATGTGAAGCTCTTCAGGGGATAATTGTTTAGTGAGTTTTTATCAAGTCATGAGCTGGTGAATAAATTTTAGTTTTGTGATTTAAGGTAAAGGCTAATTGAAGAGGTTTTGGAATTGTATTTTCATTTTCTTCTTGAGGAGTTTTTCCGGCACTTACCTCATTGGATCCAACAGCACACAGCCATGAATGATGCTGGCAATTTTCTGATTGAAACATGTGATGAGACCATTTCCAGAGATCTTAAACAGCAGCTTCTGTTGCTAAATGGAAGATGGAGAGAGTTGTTCATGCAAGTTAAGCAGGTAATTTTATCCTTTTTACTTTTTAGTATTTACTTTGTCATTTCCATGCAAGCAAGACAGATTACCCTGTTAGCAGGAATACAAGACAACTTACTGAAGCGCCTAGCAGTTAATCTGTATTTAAATTAGAAATTACTCCCTAACAGTAATTTATTTTATTGAGGCTCTTCCTTTATTTACCTTTTCGGTTATACAGCTGTTTTTTGGGGCCTGGGGCGGTGGTGAACAATTTCAATTTGTATAAGCTGTAGCTTTTCATTATGGTCACCTGTCTTGAAACAGTGAATGTTATTTATACAAAACCTCTACCATTCTACAAAGAAAATGACTGGTTTTCAGTACCTATTGTAATTGTAAAAGCTCTGTAAAGCTAAACAGTAAAAATAGTGAAAATTATAATATTTACTACTCTTTGATGGAAGCTTCTTCCAATTATTGTGCTGTGACCATAAGCAGGGCCAATAGTTAACTAATTAACTAAATGTTTTCCCCATTTTGGTCAGGCTTCTATCTTGCCTACAAGCAGGCTCTGATAGCAAAGAAATAAACATACCCTTTCTCTCATACAAGAGACTCAACTGACAGGAAAGGAATTGTTGTTTCTATATTTGCTCTTTAAAAATCAAAGAGATGTGATCTTAATTACACAGAAGTATTTCACACCTCATAAACACATTACAAAATACTTTTGTTACAGTCACTATACATGTATTGATATTGTCCCTTTTCAGTGATTTTAAATAGCAGTTGCCTGTTTGAAGGTACTGAATCTGTTTTCTTTTCTGGCATTATTATATCCTATGCAGTCAAGTTAAAAGGAAAAGAAAATAATTATTGGCTCTCCTTTATTGTAACTTTTCCAGACTGTTGACAAGAATGTTCTGAAGCTTTCCTTGCTGATGCTATTTAGAGTGATTCACTGATGTTAATTTCTCTTCCCCTACTTATGCAGCTTCTTTCATATGCTGGCTGTGTGGGCTTTTTTATCACTGGCTTTTTCACCATTTCTGTCATACAGCTCTTTCTAAGACATGTGTTTCTATTTCCTCTGGCCAGCATTCCTTTATTAAGATTTCCCTTATCCTTTTGCTTTTCTAGGCTTTCCATGTTCTGTTCTCTTTGCCAAATTTTCAAAATTGATATTGTAGGTAGTGAGAAATTATTTGAGTTGTTGATTCTAGGGTAGAAACAAATGAGTCTGGCATTCCCCGTACCTTAAGAGCTGCTGCCCTCCTGTATGCATGCTGTTCATTGTAGCATCATTACTATTGGAACTAATGCAGATGATTAGAAGATTAGTTTCCATTATATTGTATTTTATTGAATATAATTTTTCCAGCAAAAAATTGCACTGAAAACATGCTAATTCTCCTAATGGTTACTTAATTGCTAGATATCTAATTTGGGGTGGGGGTCTTTTATTTGTTTTTTTTACTTTCCTTTTTTTAGTATGCTCGAGCAGATGAACTGGACAAAATTAGGAAGGAATATGTGGATGGCATTGCCCATTTGACTGCTTTTATTGAGGGAAGCAATAAGAAATTTTCAGCCTCTGTAGAAGTGTCCTTTCATGATGTCAAAATGTTTGTACAAGATTTAGAAGTAAGTGTCTTCCTTTTGTTTCTTTCTTCCTCCTTCAAAAGAAAGAAATTTGCAACGTTTTAGTTCTGATAGCATAAAATTAGTTTAGTATATATTCCCATTATTAACTGGGGTTCTTTACCAGTGGTGCTTTCTTTTTGTATGATTTCATCTGTAGCTAAAATATATATCAATGTATTCTATTAGTGACATTTTTAGAGTAGATTTCCAAAACACTGTCTCACTAGATATTTCTTTCTTTGTAGTTTCAAATCACTTTCAGGTGAGTTGAATGATACTCTGGCTCAGTTTTCATCCATTTGAAATATGATCCAGTGTTCCCTAAAATCAGTGATGAAAATTATTGATAATTAGAATATATGTAATTTATCAGTCTTTTATTTCCCATGAATATATAAATACTGTTGTTGAATATTTTTTTTTAAACACTCATTTCAGAATATTAAGCAGAAATTGCCTGCAATGGAAGCTCAGTACAAAGCAGTTTCAAGAACAGTGCAACTTATTACTAAAGAAGTTTCTCAAGAGGAAGCAAATGAAATGCTGGGAACTTTGACACGGCTCAAAGAGCAGCTGAACAAGGTTGCAGAATACTTTTTTTTTAACTATATGTTTTTGACTATTGAACTAATAAATAGTATGTTTCTGTATATAAATTCTCACATACATGCATTTGAACAAATATATAGTTGTAAAAATAGATTGATTCAGGGTGGAGAAGATGTTACTTAAATGTTAAGACTATGATCCTTACATTTAATACTTTTTTTTTAAGAAGTAATAGAGGATCAGGACTGCTCTATCTTAAAAACAGTAGGTAGCAACTGTATAAATCTACATGCAGAAAAAATTGCTACTTATTGAATTTTACAACTTTTTCAATAACTATTTTTTTGACCAAAAGGTTAAGGAGTATTCCTGTGCCCTGGTATATGAATGCCAACGTCTGCTGTCTCCACTGGAAGAACTGGAGAAACAAATCACACATTTTTATGAATCTCTTGAAAAAGTCAATGAAATAATTTCGATCCTGGATCCTGAAGCACAGCCCACAACTGTTCTTAAACAAAAAGCCCAAGTAAGTTTCAAAAATATCCTACAAAGGTCTGCTGCCTCTGAGTATCTACAATTATCTTTCTAGGAATTTGGATTCCAACGCTGTAAGCTGAGCAGATATTTCTTCATATTCAGGCAAAAGACATAGCCTTACCATAAAGTCAGCTTGGCATAAATATAAAAAGATTGAAATCTGTGTTCCTATCTAATGTCCTTGGTTTTAATGCAAGAAGTAAACATAAGACTTCTTTTTTTTTAATATAATGGAAATTGGACTGAAGTATAAGAACTACATAGGATTTTTATTGAGCACATGAAAAATTGTGATCAGAAACTTCTGTAGGTTTCCTTAGACAATTATGTAAGTTTTTTAGAGGCTTGGAAAAGTGGTTTCTTTGAAGTGAATTGCAGTATAACATTAACTTTTCTACATGGCCAATAAGCATTTCTCTCTGGAGGAATTCAGAGCTAGTCAGAACTCTCTTGGAAAGTTAAATGAAAATAGGATTTTTGAAATTTTTTTCACCCTGTACTACTTCATGCATGTTTTCTTTTTCTCGCTTTATTTTTTTAAGTATAATTCTCATTACTTAATGTGATTTATAATGAAATCTGCATTCCAAAAGCTGGCATGAAGGATTAATTTGTTGAAAGGCAAGGAAGGTTGAGATCTCAACCTGCAACTGAGAACTGTCATCCCTGTGTCTATTGATTTCCCTGTTGCTTACTTACAATTGCACAAAAAGTACAGAAAAGCAGCAAAATTAAATCCCAGAACAATGTATTGATCTACATTCTCTACAACTACCCAGAGGGCTTGGGTACACATCTGTGTATTCTTTTATGAATAGCTGGACATCTGTTTGGGTACAAGACCTTGCATTCAAGGAGAAAGTTGTGTCGTCTGTGTTATTTCATACAATATTTTGTGCAGTCTGTTTACCATGGTCCTTTGACCTCATCCCTTTTGTTCCCACTGTTAAAAAGCATATTCCTGTTATTTTGCCAAACTTTTCTCCTCTTTGTTCCTGGCCAGGGTGCATATATGTTTTTTTCTTTCAGGATTTGGTAGCTTACCAAGAAAACTGCAAGAAGGATGTGTCCCTGATTGAGAGAAATAGTCAGAGTATCCTTCAGTGTGTGACTTCAACTGAAGTGTTAAAGCATTTACAGCACTCAATATTTCAGAAGAAAGCTACACAAGTTCAGCTTACTTTTCAGGTAAAAATGCCATACCTTGGTGCATGTTTGTGAACATTTGTTCATGTGCAGCTCATCCATCCTACTGTAGCTGCATTTCATCACTCTGTAGCTGCTGTCCTGGGTAACTCTCCTCCCTGATGTCAAGTTATTAATGAAAGATTTGTCTTTCTTAGGTAATAAGTGGTCAGGGCACTGACAGTCATGTTCTCCATGCACTTATTCAGAGCTGAGCCTGCCACAGAGGAACCTAGGATTTAAGAGAACTTTCACATGCCTCAGACTCCTTTGGACTGAGGAACCTGAAATCCTACTGTCAGGGCTGCACTAGTTTCTGTTTATCCTGACTTTATTATCTTGGCTAGTTATTTGTTTCTATATTCCCACACATCCCCTTTCACACAAAGCATGGAAGATGGAAACTTTTGCACATATTACTGTTGCCAGGCTTTGTATTTCTCAGAAAATGCAGGGAATTAGAAAGTTGCAAATATGTTGCATTTGTTAATGCAAAGGTGTGGTGTTCAGGCTATATTCACCCTCACCTGTTGTTATTATCAGTTACTACTGATATTTTCTGGGCTGTTCAGCCCAAGTCTCACCCCACACTTACATGAAATTAGCCATTACACATGATGTGATTTTTTTGGGTTTTGGGTCTTTTGCAAAACCAGAGATGAACTCAATGATCTTTATCTCAAACTGAGGATACTCAGTGATTCTGTGACCGTCTTAGAGTCGTATCTCCAAAAAGTGGGTTCATTACATTTATTTTCAGGCAATTATTGTTCAGGATAATGCTTTCTAAACTGAGTTTTAAACTACAGAAAATCACCTATTCATAAAAAGCTCTCTCTGAGAGGTGAATTTCAAAATTTGTATTGTATTTTGTGGGGTGTTCCTTAAGATTAATGGTGGCTGATTTATAATGTAGAAATAATTATTTAAGTTTAGCTTATTGTAACAAAAGCAGATGTACTTGTAACTTGCTAAATTTACCATGTTCAACATTAATTATTCTGTTTCTGTAAATTTGGAGGGTGGTTTATCTGTTTTTGTGTTAGAAAATAAACCCATGAAATAAGGCCTAATCATACAAAGTGTGACATACCTAGAGTTAAAATATTGGAAACTCGCAGTTTTTCATGTAAAGAATACATGCCTATAAGATTCTATTATTATGCAGATATTTTTATCAGAAGGCTTTAAAAAGATTTAGCAAGTTGTTTATGTTGAGAACTACAGATTTGATTAGCTCTCTGGGTAAACTCACTACAATTCCTTACGCTGAGGTTTGTAATCAATGAGGATGGTGAAGTGAGCAGTGTTGCAAGTGCTTTGCAGCAGTTAAAGTGCTGAACTGTTCATTAATCCTGGTAAGTTTTCTTACTTGCTCACGAAATTCTAATCCCTGAATATTGCAGTGCACAGGATGGACTGAAAAGCAGACTAATGGAAGAGCTGTGACTAAGGTTGCAAAATGAGGATTTCAGCAACTAAACCACAAAATTTGCTTTCTTCTATGCAGCTTTGTGCCTGGTTACTTCTCTGACATACTAGTGTGATAATCATACAAACCTCTTCCAGGCAAGAAGAACTGTAGTGTGGAACTGGTTGGATCCATGGGTCAAGCCACCCTCACTTCAGTCATATCAGGGGGAAGGTAGTTTGATGCTGGGAAGAATGAAATGGCAAGTTTCTGGTCATACCTGGTGCTTTACATTTGAAAGCAGGCTTTAGGACAGAAACTCACTAATGAAATGGTAGAGGCATTCTGAAAATACCAGAGACATCTAATCTACTAATTTTCATTTGAATGACGACATTAGCACAAGCCTCAGGATTAGAAATTGGGGAAATGGGAGCATGAGAGGGAGAAGCATGGTGAAAAGCATATATTTAAAAGAGTGACACAAATTAAATGCATGTTTTGTAAGATCATGGTAAAAGAGAGCAAATAAAAACCAGTTTGAAAGTGCCAGCTCATTTTCTTTGCTTGTAACTCAGAATATGGTCAGGAAAGCTGGTGAGTGGAGAAAAAACATAGAAGCAAATAGCCGTTTGATGAAGAAATTTGAGGAGTCTAGAGCAGAACTGGAGAAAGTAATACAGATTGCCAATTGTTGCTTAAAAGAAAAAGGAAATCCTGAAGAACTTCTCAGGAAACATAGCGTGAGTAAATTCTCTGACCTTCCTCATGGAAATCTTTGAGTGCATGACATACAAGTGAAAAGCCTACTTAATTCTAACATTGATGTGGATTTCTTGCACGTGTAGAAGTTATACAGATCAGGTCAAACTAATATTAAGATTGAAAAACAGAAAGGAAAATTGTCAGCTCTCTTACTTAAGATTGGATGTAAGCAACCAGAAGGTGAAAAAGCCCTGTAGAAATTAGGGTGGGGTTTTCAGTAGAACTACTGGGAGTTAGAACACTATATTTTGGCAATTCTCACACATCCACTGCTCCTTTCTTTAGATTATTATCTGTATCTGTATTATAACCATAACTTATGCATGTAGTTTTGAAATGCATTCTTGTTAAAATACCATCTCAGTGTACTGGCTGAGAGTAAATTAATTTGCTGGACCTCAATTGGCTAGAAATAGTTATTTCCTTAGTTCAAACATCAGTTCTTCAATGCAACAGAAGTAACACTGAAACTTAGAGAGTGTTTTAGGGAACTTCATGTTGGCAGGCTACCATATCAATAACCAGCTTCATCTTCTCACATTCTTGCTTTCTGCCTCCACTTCAGGAATTTTTCAACCAGTTGGATCAGAGAGTCCTAAATGCCTTTCTGAAAGCATGTGATGAGCTTACTGACATCCTCCCAGAACAAGAGCAACACAGCCTGCAGGAAGCTGTGAGGAAACTCCATAGGCAGTGGAAGGTTAGTGAATGATGTCTCTGGATATTGTAAATCTTAGTTTTGGAAAGTTTCTGTATGACCTATATATTTAAAAAAAAAAAACCTAAAATAAAATAAAACAAATAATTTCTATTAATTGGCTTCCCATACAATTGGAAAAAAGGAAAAAAATAGTATTTTACAATATTAGACACCACTAGACCTACAAATAGCCTCTTGCAAAAACCATGTTAAGTCAAGAAATGTGAGAAATTAGTTATAAAACCTTATTTTCCCCAACTACATACAGCCATAATGATATTTGTGTTAAGAGCATTTCTTGAGAATAGGTGCTAGCTTTCTTTCCTTTATGCTGCTGTTGGATGATAACAATTACTTGCCCAACCAAACTAAAGAAATTTGTAAAATATCAGGCTATCAGCTTAAATTGTGTCTTCTGCCAAAGACTCTAACAACTGAACTAACTTTGCTCACCAGCTATGGAATTTTTTGCCTGCTACAGCATGTTGCTGGTCAAAGCTGGATGAATGGATGAGTGGTCTCACAAGTAGGCAGGCAGAAGCCTCTGGAAGCAGCTGTGAATACTATTTTATACAGGAAATATTTGCTCTATCTTGCCAAAAATGAAGATATCTCTGTAATGTTCTTTTTACATACGCATTTTGGTCACAACTTATGACCTTATGATAAATCTAAGACATTGGTACCAAATGAATAAGGGCAAACTCCTATCTGTTCATGAACATACATATTTTATTATCAGGTTTTAGATCATTTATTTGTAACAACTTTGCACTGAGGTAGTGGGAGTAGTGTTTTATCTCTGTGCTTCTTTATTGCCCCTGTGGGTACGTAGGACCTTCAAACAGAAGCCCCATATCATTTGATCCACTTGAAAATTGAAGTACAGAAAAGCAAGTTCCTGGTGACAGTGGAGGAGTGCAAAGCTGAACTAGCTCGACAGAACAAGGTGTTATCAAGAGAAGGCAATGAAAGAATGATCAAGGAACACATGGTATGAATTATATGCCTCCATGGGGGAATTTACAGAAATACATTTCAATGTCAATAATAAACAGAAGTTCTGACTAACTCTTAAGCCACCAAATGCTTTGTGTCCAACTTACGTCAGATCAATTCTTGAAGTCTTTAACAAAAAAAATTATTTTAATTTAGTAATTTATGAGCAATATATAGATTTGCTTCGTGATTTCTTCCAGTTTGTATTTTTACTGAATTTTCTGCTTTGTCTCCCTTCAGTTGTTCTTTGGTGATAAAGGATCTTACCACCTGTGTGAGAAAAGGCTACAGCGAATTGAAGAACTTTGCCAAAAACTGCCAGTTTCTGATCCAGTGAGGGGAACATTGGAAAGCAGCCAGCGAATCCTGAAGGATCTGAAATCCCAGATAGACAGCACATACATAAAGCTAACAGAGCACTCGGACAGCTGGAAGGGCTATAAGAGCAGGTGTCAGCTCCCTTCCTACATGGGTCTCACGCAGCCTTTTGTGTGGTCACTCCTCTACATGTCATCATAGATCAGTACCATGTACAGAATGGTACTGTGATATTAGCTTCAAGTAGAAAACTAGACTTTATGTAGTAATTCCACAAATTATAGTGGGGCTTCGAGTGGATTTCATAATTTTTTGCTAACATTTATGAGGTTATTGTTTGGTGGTGGCAATTTTTTGTCTAACCTTTTTCTTTTTTTTTTTTGCATCATGTGATGTCTTATTTCAGATTTTCTGAATTGGCAAATTGGATTTCATCAACGGAAAGAGAGCTAAAGAAGATAAAGGAAAATGTTAATGATACTGCCAAATACAAGCAGTGTAAAGCATCTGTAGGGGTAAGCCCTTGGCTTATATTCTAACAAAGCTATGGTCATTGCTGCTGGGACTCTGGATAAAATTGTAGTCTAAAATAGTGCAACTGTTTTACTATGGAAACCATAGCAGCTCTGCTGGTTCCTGGTATTCTCAAAAACATTACCAGGAGAAAGTTACACATACAGCAAAGTGTGGCAGAAGTCCCTACTTTTAAGAATTTAGAGAGTTACAGGTCCCTTTCCCTCTATATTTAGAACATTAAAAATATAGGGGCAGATAGAATAAGTATTTGCTTCTCATCTTATTGCATGCAGAGTTCAAAGTGCTGCTCAAAGAAAAGCAAAAATTTCTGGAGGGCAGGTTTTTGAATGATCTTACATTTAGTTACTTATATTTAAGGAAATCTTCCATAATAAAAATTCTGTTCTGCAATAGTCTAACTGGAGAGGAGAAAATATTCTACCATTCGCTTTTCCACTGGTGATTTGTAACAGAGTGGTAGAATACCTGAAGATTGATTTGGTTTGTTAAATTAGTTTTAGGCAATAATTTATTGTGGCACTTAGGACCCAGCTTGGCCCTTTATTTTTTTATTTTATTTTTTTAATTTCACATACTAGGAGCACCTACATACTCTAGGTGTTTATGTGAAATGAGCAGGTTATGAGTCTAACTATACAGAGAAATGTTATTAGGATGACCTTGATAAAACTGAAAATCTTTAGCCTAATGGGTGCTTCTGCTCCAAAAGTCTTGATTTACTCATGTAGTTTCATTGCTGCCAATACCTCATCAGCACTGCCACAAAGATATAAATGAACTACTGGGTGAAAAGCGGGGGGAGGGGGAAGCTATTTAACCAGGAAAAAAATTACACAAAACTTTATATTGCATGACATATATTTGGGAAAGTCAACAATTGAGATTTAAATTGCAACTAAGAAATATGGTCAATATATGGAAACATACATGTGCTACCTTCCTTCTGTCTATCTATCTGTAAGTAAAAATGTGAGGGAAAGGTATTCCACTGCTGCTTACTAAAGAACAGTGTAATTAGTAGTGGAGTAAAGTGTGTGGAAGATGTGCAAAATTCCAGCCATTGACTGGAACAGAATCTGATAGGGTATGCAAATAGAAGAATACTACATTTCTCCTGCTTCAAGATAAAAGTACTATGCTTACACTACTGATCTTTGAAATGATGCCATGAATGTCAGTTATTGATGTATCTTGTTTATTTGAAGAAAGTATGTTTTGATTATTTTCTGTAGGAAATTAGGAAGCATATTCACAAGCATGGAGAAAATCACAGCTGGCTGAAATCTAGACTCACTGTTTTGTCCACACTATGTCCTGATTTGGAGGCCAAAGAGACAGAGGATGAGCTCTGTAGACTTTCCAATGACTTCAAGAGACTTCTAGATTTGCTGGCTGAGGTACAGTATGAGAGACACAAGAACTCTGCATTTACAGTGTCACATGAAATGACATCAGTCATAGCTTCACAAGTTCCCTGCTGTGTTTTTTTAATTAAGCCACAAGCCTTCAGCAAGGAAAAATTAATTTGTACTCCATGGGTAGCAAAGTATTGAGAGTAGTAGGCAAAAAATACTGACATTATTACAGTGGATCTTTCCCTTTGCAGAATTGGAAAGTATCATAGTAAATGTCTCTGGAATCAAAATGTCCATATTTCTGGGGTTTTTTAAATCAGTTCAGAATGAACATTGCCAAAACCATGATGTACATCAGCTAATGGATACAGAATTTTACTTTAATCTTGATTTATTTATCTTTTATGCTGAAATAAAGCACTACTTTGAGGTCACGTCTAGTCATTAAGGACATGGATCACACGCTGAATTTGCAGGAAAAGGCTGCAGTTCTCTGAGGCCTGAATGAAAATGACATACTGTAACTGTGGAAATCGTGGGACATTTATAACTCATAACAAGTGAAATCTCTCAGAGCCACTGAACCCTTGAGTTCTGTCGGCTCTCAGGGAACTTACTGCTTCACAGTTTATACAGTTAAAAGAAAAATTAGGTGAAACTTACAGCATCTTGCACTTAAAAGGTAGATTAGACCCACTTAAAAAAAAAAAAAAAAGGAGTTCAGGAGAGAGAAAGAGTTCAGACTTCTAATTTCATTGTTACTGTCAGTTCTTGTGGACGGGTTTCAAATGCATGAAAGTTCTGTGTATTTATTGAAATTTCTCTAAGCTTCTGTGGTGTGAAAACTGTGGAAAGTTTGAGCAAGAAATGTGATTTCCAACTGAGTGTAAAAAGCTTAAGATACTATTTTATTTTTTTAGTTTCTTGGGGGGTGTTTTTTGGAGTTAAATTATTTTTGCTTTTTGTTTCCTCTAAAAGTCAGAACTAAGGGTAAGTTAATGAGGGTAAGTTAATGAGGATAATAAAAGGAAATAGGAGGTCGAATTATACTTCATTTGAATCTAAAAGCATAATCTAAATGGTACTATATACACTATAGTTAAATGACTACTGATTCTCAGAAGTCTGAATACTATTTATAAAGCTTGTTAATCAGATGGATGAGACTGTTTAGTCAAGGACTGATACTGGGTATTTCCAGAGTTCAGCAGTGTTTTTGGAGTGTAAAAACTAAACAGGAAAGTGAATGGCTTGAATTTGAATGACTCTCCAAAGTAAAAAAGGGAAGGAAAGGAAAAGGAAAAAAAAAACAAAGGAAGGAAAAGGATCTAGAATACTTTGTGATTAAAACTTTAAAACACAGGGAGCCATACGAAGAACAGAGCCTGTACTGAGAATCAGCTACAAATACTTAGCTGAATCTGGGTGAGTTTACAAGGATAAGTATGTTTTTTCTAAGTGATCACCAATAAGCAGCTGTCACAGATGGCTATTTGTCATACAGCAACGTAATAGGGGGTATGTTTGAACAAGAAAAAGGTCTCCTCAGGCATATTTTAAGTCTAAAGACACTTTTTCAGTGTAAACTTAAAGGTGTCAGGAATACTGGAGATAAAAATGGTTTTAATTTTGAAAATCTACTGCATGTTTGAAAAAATATTCCAAATGTAAGTGTACCCTTAAAATACAGATGTGTCTTTCAACATGAAATACTTAAAGTTATCTGTAATTGTAGATTGAAAATACTTTAGGCGCTGTTGGAGACTGTGTCCAGTATAAGGAAGAAGTTAAAAGTGCAATAGAAGAGTTAATCAACAACTCTAAAGAAGTCCAAGCAGAGGCTGAAAAGATCCTGGATACAGAAAGTTTAATACAAGCTCAGCAACTACTGCTTCATCATCAGGTAGGGCAATTACTCATGTCCATATCCAATTTTTTTTTAAAAGAAGAATTTGTGTTCTGACAAAATTTTGTTATGTCCATTAACATAAGCCTTTATATTTAAACTTGGAAGAGTTATGAAGGAAACAGTCCCTTATTGCCTAGTGTTGATTTATTTTAATGAAAAATATTTTCAGTATTTTTTAAATGTTAAATGTCAACTTCTATTTCATATGGATTTTTGGGCACAATACACCTGAAAAACAAGTTTCATTCACTTTAAATTTTGGGTAAGTGTACTCTGCAAATTTGTAGACTCTTTTTACCTTTTTAAAGCTTGAGTTGCAGATTTAATTATGGTAAATTGTCAATTTACAATTCTGGCTTTAGAAATTTCTCTGTTTTAGCTGTTTGATGTGGCCCCAGTTCTAAATGTTGGAGGGAAGGTGTTCCTCTAGCCTTACTTCCTTCTCTGAATAGCTGTTGTGGCAGATGGACCTCCATTCTGTAGCAGTAGAACAGGAGGTTTTTTATGCACTGTTAACAAATCAAAACATCTACAGGCTACAGTAATAATCAATGATATGGCTTTTAAGGCCAAATATGGGAAATTAACTTTGTGAGCTGCTCAAAGATAATGAGAATAGGAATAATTTACTGCCAATGTTTGGGCATAATTTGTTTTATATTAACATCAATTTCTGTGGAGTCAGACAGCTTCCTGTCTGACTGAGTACTTCCAAGTCTTACCTGATTCTTATATAAACTTTTTGGTTTTTATAAGCACTATTGTATGTGTAAAGGTTTGTATTCATTCTTTAAATACTCTTCATTCCTTATCCATTTTAGGAGAGGTAGTAGAAATAGTTAACTTCTCCTTGAGTTCTTTTTCTTATGGTATGGAGTCTCTCAAGGTAGAAACATATTTTGGCACAGACCTGAAAGTACCCAGAACAGAATTGAGCTAGCTGTGAGTTTACCTAGCAAGGCTGGCATGGCTCAGGCATGTTAGGAGAGAGGATGTATTCTTAGGAGTTCCTGATAGTGCTACAAACCAAAACACGTCTGGGACAGAGTTACACAGCTTTGCCTATCTCCTCCTGCTCTCTAATAAGGTTGATATATTGCTTTGTTCAATCTGAGGCTCCAACCTGTGCCTCAGGAGTGCAGAGCAGACAGACCTGGTTGCAGTGATGAGGAATACAAGCACCTGTGACTCCTGCTGTGGTTGTTCAACTGCTGCAGCTTCTGCTTCCTCAAATATGCTTTGGATAAATGGCCACATTTTCACTCTTTTTCTCACATTCATATGCCACAAATATAGCATTTGAAATTTTGGAAGCCAAGGCATATACTTGATGAGTCTGTGAGACCCTCAAGAATACTTCCCCAGTTTATCCCTTTGTCTGCCACTCTCATCGCACACCCCTGCAAAAGCAGAAAAGGGCTGCATCTTGCCAATTTGCCAAAGGGTCTGAATAGTCTAATCATTCCTGTTGGATGAACCCTTTTAGCAAAGGACAAGGAGACTCCGTGCAAAAAGGCAAGATGTGCAAAAGCAGATTTCCCAAGCCAAGCGATTGCAGATCGAAGGTGGCCTGCCCAGCACAGTGCGAGAGGATTTACAGAAGTTAGAGGGAACACTGGAGAACATGCAGCAAACTATGGAGAAACGGGAGGAGCAACTGCAGGTGGGTCCTTTGCACATGGAAATAAGACCTCATGCTTTTTATTTCCTCTTTTCTTTTTTTTTTTTTAACTTAGGAAAATCCAATCTTTTTTAGTATCAAAAAACTGAGCTCATTTTCTCTCCTCTGACTCTTGGTCGTTGGGGTTTTCATGATCAGTACCTCTATAAAAACTTCTTGAAGCTACTGTATATCTCTTAAATAATAAAGAAATAGCATTCTGTCTGGCAGTGTTTAAAAGTTCCAGCTATTCAGTCATAATAGTTAAGAGTTTGAAATAATATATCTGTGAATTAATTTTTAGATTATGTGTCTCTCCTGGTTACTAAAGATGGCATTGCTCTTTGAGTGTCCTTAGGCTGGATATTAGGTTAATAACATCTGATGTGCAAATATAATCCTTACCACTACTGTGTGAAATGCTGTGATTCTAAATTTGAAGAAGCAAGGAGAAAGTCACAGGGAAATCAAATGGACTACTTCAGCTTGTAAAACTAATCACCGACTGAACTGGGATTAGAATTTATAGTTTCTTGCACCCATATGTGATTTGCCCTTTACATTTTTCTCAGCAGAATATTAATCCAAATGAGCACTGTTCCATGCAAATGTTTGAAGTCACCCAAACTATTTCTCATGAGAAAACACAAGATGAGAAACATGATCAGTAAACCTCAAATAACTTCTTAAAGTAAACCTTTATTATTAAAACCCATTTTTTCTCTAAGAATTCCCATATATAAAGTCTTAAGCTCTGCTTCAGAATCAAGAAGATAATTTTTTAGGCAGTCATATTCTTGTGACTGGTAATTAAATGCTATATGCTAATCAAAACCCTACATTATCAGAAAAGAGCAAATAGGTCCATATGTGTGATTTTGCACATATGGAGTAGGGATTTTATTTTACCATTTAACTGTAATTTATTTAATTAAAGAACTTGAAAATCCTTCTAGGTATTTTTGACTACTTGTCACTATAAGTCTCTGGAATTTATTACTTCAGACTTCTTACAGGACATTCAAATATATGATTTAAATATTACTGGCAACTTAGAGAGCAGCGCTTTTGAAGCACAGCACAGTATGAATCAGTGAAAATGCAAGGAAAAAAAATTATTTCATTTAGAAGAGTTTCATCTACTCACTGTCAAGTAAATGGCTTTTCAGGAAATATTATTTTATGTCAAGACTTTCTCTTTTTTCCTTTTCCAGTAACGTACAGTGAAAATCTTGTTTTCTCCCCTTTCATCTCCTTCTGTTCCTGTTTTGGTTTTGTTTTTCTGTCTTTTAGGTCACAATAAATAAATGGGAGCAGTTTGAAAGAGACAAAGAAACAGTAGTAAAATACCTCAATCAAGCAAGCTCTGTACTGGAACGTATTTTAAACTTCAGCAGTTTAGAGAGCCTCTCCTCAGAACTGGATCAGACAAAGGTATTGACTGTGTGAAATGCAGGAACTGCAGTATCTTTCTGCCTTGCCTGTGGACATGTGCTGAGTGCATTGCCTTCAATCTTCGCATGGTTTCACATCAATGCAAGTGCAAATTGCATATTGCATATATTACACAGAGGAGAGACTGCATGAACTGTTTAGAGGTAAAAAGTCATTTTATGGAAAGTGAAGGATTTCTTAAAATCTGCATCTGAACCGTACGTATGAAAGTTAAAATGGTTTTGGGGACTTCCCATTTCAGGCTCAATAATCATCTGTGCTGGTAATCCAGTGCTGAGCACTTGAATATCGACATTAATAGGGTGCACTTTGGCAAGGTTGTGTGGAATGTGACAAATAGCAGCCCTAGCCCTGAGAAGAAAAAGGAGAGTCTTCTACCCCATGGAAACAAGCCATAACATGCCATTTGCCCTTAGAAACACAGAATTATCAGCTCATTTTATTTACTGCTACAGAAGTAATAACAGGACTTATTTTTTCGTCAGTACCATGGTTTACAAACTGCTGTTAATCTTTGATGAAGGCAATAATAAATTATACCTATCTTGATTATGCTTAGCATCGATTGTTCTGGTGTGTGGCTTTACTGTTTGTGACAGAAAAGAGTTGTTAGACAAAGTGAAAATACGAAATATTAGATATTGCAAAATTCACTGTGTAAATGGTAGGATCTAAATCTAAGTAAAGATGCATGTAATCTTCTGCAGTGCAAAAGTAAATTTTTTTAAGAGCTATAGAAGAAACGTTGATTTTTTGAGTTAAAAACTTTTGCACATATAGCTTCTCTTGATAAATTTAATTCAATCTAGTTTTTTCAAATGAACTTTTCTTAAATGCAACACAAAATTAACTTTCTTCAGAGTTTTTTTTTAATGTATTTACACATTCAAAATATACATGTAGGACACAGGTGCTATTTTCTAACCACAAAAATTGAGGAAAAATATTTTTTGTGTAACTATATGAAACTCTTTATCACTGTATTAATACATCTTGCATCCTTACAGGAACTTTCTAAACAAACTGAAGCAATGGCAGTACAGGCTGAGAATTTGGTGAAGAATTCCTCTGAGATACAGCTTGGTTCAAAGAACAAGCAGTCCCTTCAGCATCAGGCAAAATCAATCCAAGAACAAGTGAAAAAAGTGGAAGTTACTCTTGAAGAAGAGTATGTTCTAAACAAGTCCTAATATTTATTCTTCACTATAAAATTGTATCAGATTTCTAGAATACCTTGTCAGCATTTTGTGTTGTCTCATCAGCTCTGTCATTTACTGCTTGCTCTGGCATAGTAACCCAGTTATGGTACCAAATATGTCAAAAGAGTGTGTGCAAACAAAATATTTTCTTTTAATAATATGTAGTTCATAAAAGTTAGTTACATTTAACCTGTCACTTACCTTTAAGCCCCAGTCTTGTGAAGAAGGGATGATTGAGCTCATTCTTGAGGTACTGGACTCTTTTGGAAAGAAAAATCTCAGTTCAAGTATTAGAGCAGCACATTTACCACATTCACCTCTGTTTTCAATATTCCACTTTCTCTATAGCAGTGTCAAGAAGTGCCTTCATTTTAGCTGAACACCCAGATTACATTTCACGGGCAATATCAGAAGTTGCTCCTGCTGCAAATAAAACAAAGGCATCATTTTCCAGATTTTGATTAAAAAGTAAAGGGCCAAACTCCAAGGAAAGCTTTATAAATATTTGGAGCTTTTTGTATTTTTAAAAGTTTCATCCCTTCTCTCAAATGAGTAATTCAGTTATTGAACCTGTAACTCAAATTCAGAATGTTGTTATTCTCATTTTACCCCTATACACATACCTTTGTATGTATGTATGAAATCAGTATTTTTGCATACACCAGATCTGATACATGAGTCATAGAGAATATGACTGAAGGGCAATGCCCAAATAATTGGGTTTTTTTCCCCCATAATAACCACTGTCATGCTAATCTGATTTTAATTTAGTGCCATTTTCTTCCTCATGTGGAAGAACAGCTATAAACCAGAATAATTAGCCTGAACAGCAAATGGTGATCTGACCTTTTATATAATGCTTTCTCCAATATGAAGTGTTAGAGTGATTTGCAGTCAAATTCTACCATCTTTTACAAAATACTTTACACATAATTTTCTCTGATGTTAGAGAGAAAACTAGTGCAATTTTTCAGTCCAAGAAATTTACCTTTTCCAATGAGTATTCACTTTTTAAATAAAATAATTTATTTTTAAATTAAAGTCATCATTGATATACCCTTTCAATGTAGATATGGAATAGGTTTTAGTTGAATGTATGGATTATACAGAATGTCTGTGCTAATGTAACAGATAATAAGAAGCTAAATACCTTTTGAAAAACATGCAAGTATATACAACTGTCTGTAGTAGATCTACAGAACATATAGTAAGTGTGTAAGGGTTAAATTTTAACTTGCATCGTCAATAAAATCTTATCCCAACTAATTTTAATGTGAATGTATTCCAAATACATACAGTACAAAGCATGCTGATGAACAGGAAAAGGAGAGAAAAGTTTGAGCAGCTCTCCACAGTCAGCTACAGCAAGGACTTGTCCCATCTGTTTTCCAAGGAGATCATGCATAGCTGTACAGTGTGTTTGGGATGATATTCTTTACAGTCTGTGGCTTTCTTAAAACTACAACAAAGGCATAAAACAGCAGTTGTGATTTGGTCCCTTGATTCTGATTTTCAGCTGTATTTTCATGGGCTGAACTTGAGTGACATATTTTTGCACATTGTTTTCCTACAAATAACTTGAATTTGCATACACTCTTATCAGTAAATGGCTGTTGACATTCCTATTTATTTTTCATTTTGAAAATAAATAAGAAAAAATAAAAAGGCCAATTTTTACATTTTTACACTACATCTTTTCTTAAAGCTTCCTCTATCTTTAATGAGGGGGAAAAGTTAAAAACTTTTTACCATGGAATGGTTTTTAGGCTATATTTAGAAAGAAAATGTATTTTGAAATTTTGTAATATTCAAACTTTTATGATGAAACTCTAATATATACAGTGAAATAGAAAATGCGTGTTTTGCAAGCTGTGTGCAGGGCCTGCATTAGCAGTGGTTTCAGTTACTTGAAAGGAGCAGAAACTTGTATACTGGAAGTTAATGCTGTTAGGCCTTGTATAATGGCCTTAGACTTCTTACTTGTGACAAAAAAAAGGTGCTTTGCTTGCAATCCTAGACATAGAGGAATCAGTCATAATCTGCCTCTGTTTAACATACCTATAACGTATGTTCCAAAGAATATAAAACTATTCATTTTGAGGGAGTTGAGTCACATTTGCTGTTGATTCTTTGGCTTGATATCAAATCATTGCCACAGCAAACACAAACTTCCTATCAGATGGGGAGATTGCTGCTATAAAAAAGCAAGATCAATAAAGCAGTCAAGCATTGGTGACTACGTGTATGACCACATTGCACTGGTTTCAGTCATTCTGGTCTAGGGACTAAATTATGAACATCTATGCACTCAGTTATCTTAATATTTAGATTTCTGAAATAATCATTCCATGTTATTTCACAGAAATTGCATCCTGTTGATGTTCCTTTTCCTTTCTCTTCCTGCTATGATGACATTCTTGTACAGCTGATGAATAAAGCTGTACTTTCTTTTACCTCTCAATGTCCCCACTATGGCTAATGCAATTGTTTGACTTTTGGTGCATAGTCTAAGAGAGAACCATGTTTGAATTTAGATGCACAACTCGGTCCTCTAAAATAGGGAGTTTTTCAAATGACCCTCCTGTACATTGAAGAGGTTCCATTTTTGTTTTAGCAAGAATATGGGCGGCTTCATTATATTAAACTGTTTATTCTCTCTAATTGATTTGGTTAATTTTAGTATTAAAAGCATGGAAATGGTGAAAAACAAGTGGGATCATTTTGGCAATAATTTTGAAGCTCTGTCCATCTGGATAGCTGATCAAGAAAAAGAACTGGAAACTTTGGAAAGATCATCATCTCCTTTGGACATACAGATCAGCCAAATCAAGGTGATTAGTTCTTGTTGTGTTCAGTATTAAAAGCCCATTTATCTGTTATTTTGCTAGAGGCCCAATGGCAGAAGAAACATTTTACATATTTCAAAACTACCAGGATGAAATCATGGCACATTGTATACATGAATACCAAGCAGTAAGGTCTTACATGAACTAAAGGAAAATTCTTACAGGCTGCCTTCTCTTTTAGTGTTTGGTTTACATATATGAAGTCTTCATGTGTATGGTTAAAAATATAATTTATACCCTCTTTATTTTTTGAGTAATCTGAACTGGTGTACAAAATAGCTACAGAAATACAAGTTTGGGTTTTTTTAAAATATTCATCAGCTAGTGGCTATAGAACTTGATTTTAATCTTGCAAGCTAAAGTTACAACTTGATTTATGTACCTTTTATGCTGAATTAATAAAGAAACTATTGCTCTTCGTAGCTTGAAAACCTACATAACATTTACTGTTATTATATTTGCACTGTCTTAAATTCTGTGTACGTTCCTGTAGATACACAGTGGTTTAGTTTTGAATTGCTGACTGAGGTGCATATTGTCTGCAAGCATTGCATTTCAAGGGCTGACTTTGTATCTTTCCACAAATGAAAATGTGAAAATGTACCTTCTCTGGAACTGCATGTTTCTAAGGGTGCAGGGTTTTTCAATAGGGGGTACACATAGCCATTTCCTCTTTTCTGTGACCTACTTGCTCTTCAGAAGGTGCACAGGTGTGCAGCTGCTTGCAGACCAGCTTGCCATTATTTCCAAAGGATCCCATAAGGCACTTGTTTCATGCGACAGAAACAGTTTATCAACAGATTTCCCTGTTCTTAATTTGTTCAAAACTTTACATAGACTAAATAAATAAAATTTCTTGACTTCATCATTGAAGAACAAAACAATGCTTGAATTCTTGCTTCATCACCACAGAAATTTAAAAAGAGCTTCCTTATGAAATAATATGTATGCACTTATTCCACTGGAATATACGTATATATAATGTTGTCTCGCTTTTCAGTAAGTAATGGACAGGATTCCAGTGTTTGAGACAGAAAATAAGTGCATCAAATGATACTAATATTGCATTCCAGTGTGCCAGTTCTTGTCTGTTTGAATGATGCCTACTTAAGCCCTACTAGCCTATTCCAACCGAGTTCCCAGAAAGGTTGTTCCTTACTACAGATGCAGATAAGCAGTGGTTTTTACACTGCATTGAAAGTTTCTGAAAATTCCATCACAATTCTTACACTTTAAACACCCCAGCCAGCAGAGGATGCTTATAAACACCTGAGTGAACAGACATAAAGCAGAGAAAATGCTCCACATGAGGCATAGGGTACATCGTTGTACCTCAGGTGAACTAGTGAGCTTTATGAGCTGTGATATGTGAAACAAGTCATCTCACCTCCAGTGCATGGGCGTAGCTGCTACTTCAGCAGCATTGCTTTGTGCCTGATTTTGAAGAATTTGTTGTTTGTTGTAAGTTTCCTGATGAACCAGTCTGTGTCACAACACTAATCAGCACACTTAGTAATTTTCAGTACACCGTATTAGTAAGGAAAATTTCAACACCGGGCAACTGAATAAAAAATATTGTGCTTTTTGATACCTTTGGCTGATCAGATAAAAGGCCTGGGGTCAGCTGAATGTAATTATCCTACATGGCAGTGGTAGTATTCTACTTTTGGTGATGCTGATTGCAAAGCCCCAGTGACTTCAGCAGAGCCAGATTTTCACCTACACATTTTCTCAGTAATTCCTGGTGGAACAAAATGACAGTTATCACAAGTAGTTACCATTGGTGGCAGACTCAGTGAGAGTTTGAAAGCCTCAATTATCCACCTTCTTTTATGTAACTGAGTGAATTTAACAGAATAGCGTAGGAGTGAGAAAGCACTGCCTCATTTGTATCTGCTGCATTGTTAGGTAATTTCAGCTTCAGGGCTGCAAATCCAGTATTTTTCCTCAGCAACATGTTCTCGTGCAAAAAAAGATACTTTATAATCCAAATTAATTCAGAATATATTGCATAAAGTGACACTATAAATTCTTATAGCACCACTTTTTTTTTCTGACAGTCACCCTGCTAATTTTTGACTGAATGTTGCAGTAAGCCACTCCTGAGCTTTGTAATGGCAAGAAAGAGACCATATTTTTATCACAATTATCGCAGGAGTTGAGCACTACCTATGCTTTGAGAGTGCATTTTCAAGAAAGTTTTTGGTTGCTTTCATATACATACATATCATAACATTTTTAGATCTGAGATTGCTATTGCCATTTCAGTTTCAAAGAAATTACTTGGGTCTTTCAAATCTCGCCCAGTGCGTGTTTTCCATTGCTTTTGAGAACTCCATGGACATGATACATCAGCAGTAATTTAAAAAAAAGAAAAAAAACTGTTGTGAATAAAAGCTTCTTTCCAAGTTCCTTGGTGCCAGCTGGATAAATAGACACTGAATGAGAAACACTGTAAGTTTCTTTTTGGGATGATGTAGCTGCCAGGTTTGCCTCTAATCTGCAATAAGGCAAGTGCAAAATAACAGGAGACAATTGCTATCATGCAGCTGCTAAAATGTAAAGCCAGTGCTGTTTGTCTTTATGCATTTACTAATTGAGGTACAAGACAGATGAAAAGTGCCAAAAACCATTATCACCCTTGTTTCATGGTTTCCTATCTATACTGTAATGTGGTTCTTTATTTAATCTTCTGCCTGAGGGCATACTCACCCTACCTTATGATCTAATCAGATTTATCCTTTATTGTACCATAGTATTTTCAATTAGAAAATGAAAACAATACTGTTTTTCAAATCATGGCATGTTTTATTTTGTAAGTGCTTGAAAACCTGCAAAACATAAGTAACCAGCTGTTAGGGTTCAGCTTCTTAACAATACTTTTTCAGTGACATAGTCACCTTTTTTTTATCTTCTGTTTATTTTGAATCTTAAAGAGAATTGTGTACTACTTCCCTGTGAAGTAAGAGATTCTAAACTATCAACCATCATGTCTGCTTATGAAAATATGCACCTCAGCCAATTTTAATTGCTCTTCATACACACTGGTTCTAGGGCAGTCTGTATTTTAAACCTTTGCCAGTGTTAGTTTCAAGTTGAAAAAGGGTCATATTAAGGACTTTGGTAACTAGTTATTTCAAGTGGTCAATGAACTCTCCCCTTATGTTGGTTTAAAAAAGGATTTAGAAAATATTGCTCTGATAATGAAAAACTTACTGTGAATCTTTTTACTATTACTTTACATTTTAGGTTATTAATAAAGAGATAGATTGTAAAATAACTGGAATCTCAAATCTAGAAGAGGAAGCCAAGTCTTTTTCCCAGTTTGTTACCTCTGGAGAACGTGCACGTATTAAAGCCAAACTGACTCAGGTCAAAAGGTATTGGGAAGAGCTAAGAGATCACGCACAGAGACTGGAAGGAACAATCACAGGGAATGCATCAGCACAGCAGAAATATGAAGAAAGTCTTAAACAGGTAGACTATGCAAAATCTAATGGATTGTTTGCAGCAATTTATAGAATTACTCTATATTTTCCACAATTGAATTAAAAAATGCATATTATAATGGGATGGACTAAAATAAATAAGGAGATTTCTAAAGTAATTGCAAGACCTAGATACATAAATGTGTGCTTTGAATTACCGAAAAGACAGCTTCAGAAAGACGGTAAAATATATTTATTCAAAAAATTATGCTGTCTTCTGGAAAACCTAAGTGATTATCCTGGATATTGAACTATTGAACCACATCCGTACTTGTTTTAAACACTTTAATTTCCATCTTTGGTTGATATAAGGTTGTAAGGAAAATAATTTAAATATTATTATTGCCCCAGCCAGGAGGAACTGAGCACTGTTAGCATCTTTTAACTTCAAAAGGCACTCAGCACTACAAAGGCTTAGGATATAAAATTCTCTTAGCAACAAACATTTAAAAGATGTTATTTAAAGAATCATTTATGTAATTCCTGCTGGGTTTAGCTTCTGATTTGCCTTTTTTTTCATAGGTGCAGCAGTCAGTGTCTGAATTTGAAGCTAAGCTAGCTGAGCCTCTCACATCGTGCTCTTCAGCAGCAGCAACATACGCAGCCCTTCAGGATTGCACGGTGAGCATGTGGCCAGCTATTCCTGGCACTGAGTCCAGGGACACTGTGCCACACTGACCTCCTTACAGAAACACCAGCGACCCCAGACCAGGGGCTGCCTGCTGCCCCACAGCTCAGGGCAAAGGCAGAAGGAGGCAAGGGCTGCCTGTCTGGGTGGGCAGCCCCAGAGAAGGCTTAAGTACTTCCTCAGCTATTTGTTGTCACCATTTCAGACAAGCTTGAAGAGTTTCTTTCCCAATTTAGGGCGAAAGAGAGCCTGAAAGTACCACTTAATCCTTCTGATTATTGGTTTTAACTTTATGCATCTAAAACATTACTAAAAACCGAAGATAAGAAACAGGCCTATTAGATGTTTTTTCTCTACAGTTTTCATAAAACTTGGATTTTAGTATAGCTTACTCTGTGATTAAAGAAAATATATCCTTAGAAGTAGTTTTTCTTGGGCAACACAGAGACTGGACGGAGTTTCAATTTAGGAACTTCTCTCTGTGATACTAGACATCTGTGGGTGTTTGGATATTTGTTTCAGTCCATTACAAAAGGAAAACAAATATTGGATTGGTATTCAAATTACAAATAATCCTATCTCAGGGAATTTGCTGTAGTATTTTTGCTTTTAAGTTTGGATGTGTTTTTCCAACAATAATCATTGCCTTTCTTTTGAAGAAAATATTTTAAAAAATTATTCATATTGTTCTTTCACAAAAATGCATATAATATCTTCTGAACTTAGTGATAAGTGCTTGCAAAGGCTGTTTTCAAGGGAGACCTGGCCTGTCTGCTTCAAGAAAGCTTGATACTAGTTGAGGAAAAATATTTTGCATATAGAGAATTTATTCAGACAGCACTTGTAATCACCATTGTTATTGGCTTTTAAACGTAATGAATATGCTTAGTATGCTGTTAAAAGCTCTTGTTCTCTTTAGGGGATCATGATGATTAAATACCTTAATGGGAAATTTTTGTAAGCTTGTTCCTGTATAATTCACATTTCCTCCTATATATGATTTCTTGCAATTATAGCCATTACTATTGTTATTACTGCACACCTGTGAGTTCGAACTTTAGTGGTCTTAAAGCCATTTCATTTGGGGCTTTTCTAACTCACTGTACTACATTTCACTGTTTTCATATGAACAAGTTTACTGCTTTGTAGAAACAACAGCTCTGGAAAATGTAGTTAACATTAGCTGTCATTTCTATAAAAGGACCTTTAGCTAATGCTGACAGAAGTTCTGACTAGCTCTTCCCTTCTTCTCCCATGTCATGACATTGGCTGCAAGTCTGGCAGTCCTCACATGTTGGAGTGAGATTTTGAGTTTGCTCTGTATAAATTAGAGCAACTCTTAGAAGTTTGGGAACCTAAAGCTTTTTTCTGAATTTGGAGCTTGGTTCTACATGGATGATGCTGTGTCATATGCCTGTTCAGAAGATCAGACTCTTGTTGCTGAGTTTTTTTCTTCAGGACTATTCCTAGGAAAGTCTTTTGCCACTACAAGCCAGTTCATTGATATGCTTGGAACTCGTGTATCTAGGGTGGACCTGAGCAATATCTAAGCTGTGAAGTGGCTGCATGAGCTGATGGATGTAGCATTGCTTCAAGCTTACAAGTAGAACTACAGAATTTTTCCCACCATTGTTACCATATCTCTGTGGTTTATGTATGTGATTTCTGTTTCTTTTACATATTCATTAGGACCTTTGTCATACTGTGGAAAAACTGAGCAACCCTTTGGCCTCTCTCTCAGCCAGTGTCCGAAAAGTGGCCAATAAAGAAAAAGCTGCTCAGGAGCTGACAGCATTACAGCAGAAATACGAAAAAGTGCTGGAAAGTGCTAAGGAGAAACAGAGCTTACTAGAGACTCTTCTGGCTCAGTGGCAGAAGTGAGTAAACTCTCACATCTGTTGTGATGGACACAGAGACCTTTTTGTGCTCAGTGTGTGAGACTGAGAGGATGAGCTGGTAACTCTAGGTTGTGATTTTATTAGGCAGGAGAAGGAGCTGTCTGCCTTCCTGGCCTGGCTGGAGGGGTGTGAAGCTACAGCCAGGCCTTCAGAGCAGTATGTTTCTGCTGATAGACTTAAGCTGGAAGCTGAACTGCAGGCACTGCAGGTATGTTTCAACTGAAATATTGTCCCCCTACATTTCCTCATGTATTTGTGTGTCTTTTAAAGGAAAGAATTGCTCAATTATAGTACAACAAGTCAATTGATTCTGGGCTTTAGAAATCTCCTGGAAGTATTACATTATCACTGGCTATTTCTCAGTGAATTTACTATTACTTTTAACTATAATATGCCAGCTCAAGAAAAAGAAATTTACCTTGGTATATCCTATTATCTGTCAAGGAAGGGCATGGGTCCGCTTGTTAGAAGATCCTTTCTCTAGAGAAATTCTTTTATTAGGCAACACTAATTTTATTTTTTTTTGCATGTGAGAAAAGGTTCTCAGATAAAAAAATACTCAAAGGTCTTGAAATCACAATGGATTTTGCTTTACAATTTTTTTCAAACATGAGACTTTCATCCTATTCTAAATTATGCCTTTCCTTGGATTTTTTTGATTAATATGAAGCAGTTGGCTAAATGGAGCATCTTTTATACCTTCCTTGAACCCAAGTAGTCCATAATTTCAGTTTTAAATATTACTGAAGAAAAGAAAAATTACTTGGGGGGGTGTTTTTTTGTTTTTGCTGTTGAATGGTTTTTTGTTTGGGGATTTGATTGGTTGGTTATTATTGGGGTGTGTTTGCTTGTTTTGCTTTGTTTGAGCCAATTTGCAACGTCCTCACAAATCTCTTGCACACAAAATATTTTGCAAAACATGGTCTTGATTTTAGCCCCTGCCATCATACAGTAGAGCTGTATGGAAAGGTCACACTTTGTCCTGAAGGAGAAAAAAATACCAACTTTGATGAATCCCTTCGGAATTGCTGTTGCAGATTTAGCTGTCTGAGAGGTGTTGAGTATCTGCTTGTCCAAAAAGGCCTCAATTCCTCCAAGGATTTGACTCTGTTCACACGCTTGTTTCAAAGTGCTGTACTGGAAATCCATAGTTGTTCTTTTATTAGTTTGCTTTTTAACTTGCGTAATATTGTGCCATACTTAATCTAAAGGTTTTGCATTCCATTGTTACTCCAGGATTTGCGAGCAGATATTGAGTCCCATGCTTCAGTCTATAAGAGCCTTTTGCAGTTAAATGAGTCGCTATTTCCAACAGCATCAAAGCAGTGTGTGAAAACAATTAAAGAAAAATTTGAAGATCTGGATGAGAGGTGGAAAGCTTTACCACAAATTGTTGATAAAAGGTTTGTGCTTCAGAGTGTTTTTCACATGTTAAAGTAACCAATATCCCGATGAGGAAGCCCAATCCCAAAACATATTTTTTACAGTATTACCATTAGGAAAACAAAGGTTTAAGATCGATACCAATCCCTGAACTCCCAGGAGTGGGAGGTGGAGAATCCCACACATTTATGATGCTGCCTTTTTTTTCTCATACACTCTCCCTATTTTTTTGGTTAGAAGAGTATGCTTGAAAGAGTGTAGGGAAGGAAATGAAGGCAGTGTTGCATTTCTTCTGTTACAGTTTCCCAAGTCAATTCCAAAATCTCTAATAATCTACTCTTGATTTTTTGAGTTATATGCTTTATCTTGTACAAAGCCACACTATTATTTTTAAACTCACTTTGAAATTTTAATTTGCCATAAATATTATAAATGCTCAGTTGTTAGGCTGCTGGCTCATGTTAAGCTCAGAAAAACTGTCTCCTTTATTTCAAACTGTGTGTTGCCATATATTCAGATTTTGATTATTTCCATGATGAACATACATATTTTACTATTTGTCATGTAGCTTAAATAATAGATCCTGATCAATTACAAAATCTTCTAGGTGCTTTATCAGTATGATTGTTTTACAATCTAATGATCTTCTTACATGCTGAAAATAAGGTAAAGAAATTTCCCAGGGAAATGGGAAGGTAAATGACAAGGTCTTTTTCAAAGTCAAGGTTTAGACTTGGTACTTAGGTACTCAGTTCTGCTGAGTACTCCTCTGGACACATTCTTCCTTTGAACTGTGTTCCTCTGAGCAGACTTGGCACTTGCTTACTTCAGTGGAAGTTGAGCATGCAATTCCTCACCCCCTGCCTAAATTAATGAGATTCTCACCTTAATCCAGTGTTTCAGATGATAGGGCAAACAGAATTGCGATGACTGAAAATTAAAGTTTGGCTTCCATCAGTAACATTCTATTTCTGGGACTACACCCATAAAGAAAATTTGAAAGACATACCTTGGTTGTTTTGGGCACCTCTGACAGTTGATATAAATAAGAGTGGAAACAGGAAAGATCCAAAGGTGATTTCAAATGTTACGTTATTCCCTAGAATTAAGAAATCTATATGGCAAAATAAAGTAATATTTCCTACTTTCCTTGCATCTGGCATTGATTTTAATGCTGACCTGTCAGCTGTGGGTTTGATTATGGAAGTGATTAAATTACATCAAGTGCTTTCATATTTACATCTGACATTCTATAGGATCAACTTCCTTCAATCACTTGTTGCTGAGCATGGGCAGTTTGATGAGCTCCTGCTCAGGTTTTCAGACTGGATTAAGCAATTTCTTGCTGAACTACAAGCCACTTCAGAGATAAACACAGCTGATCAACAACTAGCTGCATCTCACAATAAGGTAAACTTTTGGATGTAAATATTAAAGACAGAGAAATTGTACAGTGCATTTGGCTAAATACTCATGTAGAACTAGCAAGCAATTTATTTGTTTGAAAACCAATATGCTGTTGCAGTCACATACAGACTTCTGTTATTTGACAAGTTTAAAGCAAAATTGTAACACTGAGCTATTCCTACTGAAAGCCTCTGAATAGTACTTCACTCATAAGTTTAGCACTAAAATTTTCTTGAGCTCTTGATTGGAAGAAGAAACTCAGCCCTATTATCTTTCTTTCCTATAGAACCACTCAATGGAAGTTGAAAGTAAGAAACAGGAGTTGCAAAGTCTGAAGGAGCATCTAGAGAAATTGGGTTCTTTCAGCAGCCCAGAGGACCAGCAGGCATTGCAGGGAAAGACAGAAGATTGCTTTCAGATTTTCCAGGAGGCAAGTCAAATAACTAGCCAAAGACAGGACGCCTTGGATCAGTTGCAAGTATTCCTGGAGCTCCATAGTGCTGCATCAGGAATGCTCCACCAGCTGAAGCAGACAGTGGAGAAAACAGGAAATATGGATAAAGCTAAATCTGAATTACTGGAGAAGGAACTCAACAGTGTTATTAAAGATCTTAACAAGTTGGAATCTCTTGCCGTCAGTTTGGATGGTTCCCTCACTAAGGCTCAATATCATCTGAAACATAGCATTTCTGGGCAGAGGACCTCCTGCAGGGCTATGGTGGATAATCTGGGTGTGGAACTGGAGGCAGTTCAAAACTTGCTGGGAACCAAACAAAGTGAGGCAGAAGCTCTTGGAGCCTTGCAGAGATCTTTCATGGAGCGTAAAGAACAGCTACTGAAGAGTATTGAAGACACTGAGGAAAAGGCTGACAAGGAGGGCCTGAAGGAGACAACACTGCAAGCCTTCCAGCAAAGGTAAAAACGTTGGCACTTTCACACTTGATTGCAATCTCTAGACGTTTTATGATTCATTGGAGGCATGTGTGTGTTTTCTTCCTGGGTACTTTATTTCTTGCTAAGCATATGTATCCACTTAGTAAAATTCTGTATGTAAGTGAACTATTTGGATGCACAAAACACTAAGTTAGTCCTGCTAATATTTTATATTTAAACAATAGTTATGAAAGTCTGTGTCTCAAAAATATATTTTGTCTGAATTAATCTAAGATCCAAGCAACTATTAGAAATCCCATATAACATAACTCCCTCTGCTCTTGAAGAACTGAAGATTTTACATGTGATGATGGAATTAAAAGCATTTATTTTATTAAAGTATTAATCTAAATATCTGAGTGCATTTCCAGGTGACTGTGTGAGGAGGAGGTACATGTATATCTATATGATTGTATAGCACTACATATATCAGAAAAATCACATTCTGAGCCCAGTTCTAGCAGAAAAAAAAACCCAAATAATACTATATTGTAGGAAATATTAGAAAAATGGAATTTTATGCAGAGTAACACTAATAACTGTTTCATAATTTCTTTCTCCTCTCTCTTGGGGAAAAAAAAGGTGAATATGAGTAAATTTGAAAGCTGCCTTTTACCTTGCAGATTGAGGATCTTTAACCAATTAGATGAGGAATTGAATTCTCACCAGCATGAACTCCAGTGGCTCATGGACAAAGCAAAACAAATAGCCCAAAAAGATATCACACTTGCTCCTGAGACTGACAAAGCAATAAATTGCTTAGAATCCCTCTGGAAGGATACCGAGAAAGCTATACATGAAAAGTAAGTAGATATTTAGCTTAAGATAAGAAAGGAGAAGATGGGGAAAGAGACATAGTTATTACATGTAATATCTTCTTGCTATATTAGTTACAATGAAAAAAAGACGTGGGTTAAATACTCAGTAGAAGATAAAAACATAGTGTTAACAAGGATATTTGTACCAGTTGTACTTATACTATTAATAAAGCCACAGATAAATTCTCAGTACAGTCCTGGCAGATACACATTTTATTACATACATGCTATATTGCATGTCGTTGTTTACTCTTCTGAAAGGTAAGGAATCGCCGCTGAATTTTCACCAGCACTCTAGATGGCACATATTCTCTTTCTAGCATATATTTTCATTCTCTATCATATATGTTTTTCTGACAATTCTATATTCAGTGGTCCTAAATAGTTTTTAAATGTATTTCTGTCTGCCCAAGGGAACAGGCTCATAATAATCATTACTGTATTATCAGTTACACTGATGGTATATGATACATGGTTAGATGATCAGTTTTATCAATGAAAGCTGATAAACAAAGAAGATAAAGAAATTAGAGAAAGTTTTATCGTACCCTTTTCTTTGTACGAATTACCTCATGATCATATTTAAAGAAAAAAAGTGGTGTTTTCTCTCTCATATAGACACAGTTTTAGACCTTCCTGGACCTGCTTATTTTGGAGAGCTCTTTGGAGCATTCAGAGAAGAGCCAGCTCCTAAAACAGTTACTCCTCTTTCTTGACAATGACATGTTTCCCAAAATCCATTCATTGAAAAACACTGTTTTACAACTAAACATATCCAAAGTATTAGTTTTGCTTCTCTCTCTTCAGTATAAACACCAGGAATGGATTTAATAAGTTTTTTTCCCTCTTTTCATTGCCTGAGCATAAATAGGCTTTCCTGGAGAGAGGTTGGGAAAAAAATTAGTCTTGTTTCTAGCAGAAGGTTAATGTACTCTCAGTAGAAGGGCAGGTAAGATACATATAAAGCTGTAGTCCCAAAAGCAGGTATCTGACAGTTGGAGGGCAAAATAGACAGACCTCAGCATGCTTTAGTCTTTACTTCTGCTTCTTTTTAGCCAGAAAATACTCCATGTTAAAGAAGCAAGTAGTTGTTTTTTTTTAATAAAGTATGAGTGGCAGCATCATTATAATGTGCTTTCCAGTCAAAAGATGCTAAACTTTTGACAAGTCTGAATTTCAGTTTCTGTGTTTTGTTTGCTGAAGTCAGTTACTTTGATATCTGATACATATGAGATGGCAATTCACATACTGTCTCTTGAGTGAGATGTTTTGTGATGGATCCACAATGATTGGAAAAAACCAAAATACTCATATTTCCTTGGCTGCTCAGTTTATGTTTAGCACTGCATCCTGGTTTTCCCATGGGGAATTGCTGTCACTTTCTCTATTCTTCAGAAACATGACAGCAAGTGGTACTAACACAGCCTTTTCAAATTACAGAAAGGAGCAGTCCTGTGTTCTTATTGATCTGATGAAGGAATACCAGAGCTTGAAGTCAACTGTATTGAAAGTCATAGACAGTGCTAACAGTGCTTCTGTGATCAAATCCATTTGGAAGGACCATGAAGATGTCAGGAGAACGTTATCAAAGGTAATTACATATATTTTCCTTTGAGGAATTTAAATATTTTTTTTAATTAGATGGAATTTTTTTTTTGTTTGAAAGGTGTCCTTGAGCTGTTAAAGTTCCTTGAATTTGCTGTCAAATCTTGTCACACTGACATTCAGGGTTTAAGTTGTACTGATCCTGATAAGGAAAAAATATAGTCCTTTTTGCATTTTGGTGAGATCTATTAATCTGTTGTCGCTATTTTTAATTTTAATGGAAATGCAAAATGTTAATTTCTATGGAAAGCGTGAGTGGAAAATCTTTATATAAAATACTTTGTGAATATATTCCTATCATAGTATGATGAGATAGTTCTAGTCAACATACTCTAATTTTTTTCCATATTGGGTAAACTTTGGAATAGATAAAAGGCCATGAAAGAACAGAAAGTGCACACATTTCAGACGTGCATAAGAGACATATCTGTCTCAGTCCATAAGAGGACTTCTTACGTGGTTTATAATGTTGATTCTGGCTATTGAGCAGAGATAAGGTATTTGGATTCCTACATTCTATTCATTTCACTGGATTGTATTTCAAAAATACTAAATTCTGATGAAGAATGGAAAGGCAAATTAAAAAAAAAAAAAAAAGTTTCCTTAAGTCCGGAAAATATGCGGTTACCAAGTGGAAGAAATTCAGAATTTGTTTCTGCCACTTGTGTGCTTTATTTATAAGAAGAGTCATCCTATATGATTATGTTCATGAGGCAGCCATATCAGTTGCTTCATATTTTGTGGAATAGTTAAATGTTACATATGAGAATTAACAAATGCATAACACAGGGCTAGGGATGGGTATCTGGAGAACTGGATTTTTCTTTCTTTCTTTAAGGCTTCATTAAACAGCCAAATATTTATGTCCACAGCACGAAGCTGCCAAGAATGATCTGAGTGATAAACAAAAAGACCTGGATACTTTCACTAGTAAAGGAAAACATTTGTTAGCAGAACTGAAAAGAGTGCAGAACTGCGACTCTACTGCACTGAAAGCAGATATGAACTCCATCGTGGACAAATGGCTAGATGTAAGAATCTGGTGTTTATATGCCAAATACAGTTTTTAAGTTTGGTTAAGCTTGCAATATTCCTATTTTCTTAGGATTTTATAGAACAATTGTTTAGTAAAATTTACTTTGAAGTATAACTCAAAGGCTCAGTCAGAGGGACTTGGCATCCACCTTATGCACGAAGTTGTGACATCAATTTGATAGATTTTAAATCATGTCTTTCAGCAATGTATGAATGCTACTACCATAAATTTGCTCAGTGCACGGTTCTGGGCATAAATTTGGGCTGAATTCACAGCTAATGAGTACCAGCATTAAATTGGACAAATAAGTTAGGCAGTAAATTACATTAAGCTAAACCACAAAAGATATGAATTTGTTGAGAAAGACAACACCATGGGAGAGAAACATAACATAAAAGCTAGTTACAGAATCACAGATTGGTTTGGGTTGGAAGGGTCCTTAAATATCATCCAGTCCCAACCTTCCTGTTACAGGCAGGGAAACCTTTCATTAAACCAGGCTGCTCAAAGCCCCATCCAGCCTGGCCTTAAACATTTTCACAGATGGGGCATCTACAATGGCTCTGGACAATCAGTTCCAGCGTCTCACCAGCCTTACAGTAAAGAATTTCTGCCTAGTGTTTTACATTTTCACATTTATACTGCTTTAGTAGCAAATTCCTACACTACATAAGAAAGATGAATGTAGGTTTTTTGAAAGATAATGTTTATTTGAACATAAAACTCTTCCCTATTGAAAAAAAATTACAAATATTTGAAGACACATTAGATTTGTGTTCATTTTATGATCTGAGTAACTAAATTGAAATAAGAATTCAGAATTCAGAACTTAGAACTAAATCCAAGAAAATCATTTCACCCAGGCGTACTAATTCTTTTTGATGCACTTGTCTTATAACTGTCTGCAAAACAGAGAAGTCTAAAATTAATTTGTGAATGGTATTGATACATTTTTCTTTCCTAAAAGGTGTCTGAAAGACTTGATGATAACATTGACCGACTGAGTGTAAGCGTGTCTCTGTGGGATGACATCCTGAAAACTGGAGATGAATTAGATGGATGGTGTAATAAGTGCATTTCTCAACTGAATGAAGGCATCAACAACTTCAGTAACAGTCAGACAATGGAGGTTCTTGTGAAAGACTTCCAGGTTCTTACCCATAAATCAGTGATAAAAATGTTCTGTACCAAAATGTCAAGTTATGTCTAGCACATAAATAAGGCTGTTTTAGACCTTTGTGTCCTCTAGTGGTGGTACCCTAACCCGGTAGCTAGTATTTCTGTCCTTTTTATTTGAAGGTGTTTGCTTCTGACAAAAACAAGAATGGCACATCTTACTAAGTCTAAGCTCCATAGGTATTTTGGCTCTAGCAGTTACATTTGGTTCTAGGCTGAACTCTGTTCCAGTAGAAACTAATAGAAATTTCAGACAACTTCAGATGAAGTTAAGCAAAAAAATTAGTTGTTTCCAAAACCTCATGCAAGAAAGTAGATTCTCCAGACAATAAAAAAGATATGGTAGACTGGATGGCAAATTTTGGTGTCAGGTTCTGACAATTTCAGTTAGATGATGTCTTTGTTTTCTGGATAGTGTTAAAAACTCTTTTAGAAATCTAGCCAGTGTTCAGGACGCATTTTGCCTCTATTGGCTTAAAATATACATCTGATCAATCATAAAATGAGCCATATTCTACTTCATTTGAAATAAATTATGTCCTTAGGAAGATTCACAGAGAACATATTATAGTGGTATGATAGAATAGAAAATGTTGATAAATCCGTATTTTGCTCAAGGTTAAGCTTTATCAAATGTCTTATGTAGCAATCAGATCACCTAAATTCATTGCTGTTAAAACTGATTTGGAGTTAAAGCAGCCAGTACCCAAACCAGTGAGGTATTTGAAATGCAGAAGGGCCAAAATAGCAGATGTGAGCACTGTGTGTACATTTACAGTCACAGAATGTATTGTCCATAAAACACTTTTTTTGTCACTTTGTTTTGCAATGACAAGAGGAAGGGCAGTTCAGTGACAGCAGGGTCCTGCCCTTTCAGCGACCAGAAGTAGATGAGCATGGAGAGAAACCATCAGTGTACCTCTTCTGTGGCCCAAATCAGTGGTCACTTTCTTGACTGACCACCTAATATTATATCCTCCCTGGCACAAAATACCCCCTAGGTATTCTTCTGGGCATTCAGGACAGGTGTTAAGTTTGGCAATTTAATCCTGAAATCCACTGTTCAATCTTTTAATTGGAATGATCTGCTTGATTTTTTTAGAAAATTTGGGCAATAGGATACTGATACTTCAGAACTCCAAATTATGATTTTTCTCTTTCACTTTGATATGATGTTTTTAATAAGTAGAATATTTTTTTATAACTTGGATCTATAAATACAAGTTCCAGATATGTCAGTGCATTTTTAAATCCCTTTTAAGGTTAAAATCTATTTCTGCGTCTAATTTTTTATCAAGACCTCATCTGCTTGTAATAAAAATCAGAGACCACACGTAATATACTCAGTTTGCCTTTAAGTTGAACCTAACACCCCCAGTGCATATTTCAAGTCAAGTAAACAACATTTTCATCTTTATTTTTCCAGTTTTAACAAATTAAAGCTTTTAGGGCATTTTACTTGCTAATAATGTGTATGGTTATTTTAAAGGGGAAAATTTCTCTGAACAGAGTCTAATAATGGAAAAGAGATGTGAGGATTTCAGAGCAGAAAACTAGTTGAATGACAATCTTTTCCCTTTGGTTTCTAAACCTTGTTTACATTTCCTTTCATTTTTGAAATTCATGGAGCATCCTTCTGAAAGTCTAAAAGCTTCTTGTAGTTTGGTATGAAAATCTGACCACATCTCTTTTACAGTCTGAAGTCAAGGATAAAGAACTGAAGCTGGAGCAACTTAGTTCCAAAATTTCAGAACTCAAAGAACTGACCCATAGTCAAGAGCCTCCTGCAGATCTCCAGGTAAAATAATGATATTGGTAATTCATAGATTGTGCTCAAATAACTAAGATGACATTCCTCCTGAAATTGCTGTTTCTCCTGCACTGCCTTTTTCTTTCATGGTGACAGATACAGCATTATTTATATGTAGCATGGGTATTCTTTGTTCATATTTCTCTAGGTAACCTTGATTTTTTTTTTTTTTTTGTATAAACAGTATGTCACAAAGTAATTGAACATTAAGTTTGTAGAAGTATTTTTAATAAATTAAAATAGGAGAAATAGTTTATAACATAGATAATCAGATATGAGACTGCAGATATTCTCTCTACTGCACAACATTAAACTACATCATGTGTGAGTGCATGGAGAGTTTTGCCTCCTTGAAAGGATTATAATGCATATAAAATATGTTCATTTGCTTTGTTAACCAAAAAGTATTCTTGGGTGGACTAGAATAAGGGCCCTGAATTAGCTCTTACAAGAGAAGCGCAAAATAATGAACACAAAGGTGAGCTGTTAAGCTTTTGGCTAGATACTTATTTCTGTGTTCTAGGGTAGTCACAAAACCAAAGTATGACTATTTTGGCAGTTTTAAACAGAAATTAGTATTTGAGATTATTAACTTTTAGTGTCAGAATTTTTGAAAATTAAGCCGATCTGCAATTTCCATGGGCTGGGAAATATCTTGATGAGTATCAGGTTTTAATGGAAGTTAATATAACACTCAAGCCTTGTCCACATTTTGGAACAGGCTCTCCAGGGAGGTTGTGGAAAAGGAAAAAATCCACCTGGATGCATTCCTATGTCACCTGCTGAAGGTGACCCTGACTTGGCAGGGACGTTGCACTCAGTAATCTCCAGTTGTCCCTTCCAACCCTAAAGATTCTGTGAATCTTATATATGGTATTGTACTATGACTGATTTGATTTGCTTTTTTTAGTGATATGTGCTCAGCTAACATTACTATAGATTTGCATATTGCTGTCTTTGAAAAGGTTAATAGGCAAGATTCTAACTTATCTTTTTTGTACTGTCTTCAATTTTCACCTGTCTTATACTGAGATACTTAAAGCCTCAGTGCACTTAAGGCTCACCAGCTGATACTTTTTATGGTGCTATTTGAGTGTAGGTCATGCTCTGTATATATGGCAAATTAGTAAAGGAAAAAGATTAAGTGTTTATTTTTTCAGAAATGGATAATAACTTCAGTGGTTTGCAGTCTGGCTTTTTATTAGTTAGTATCTCTTTTTTGGATCACTGTATATCTAACACTGAATGCTGAATGGTTGACATTTTTTATGTATGTGACTATCTCTAGTTAAAGCTGTAAAGAGAGCAAAATTATCATTGTGTGTCACTTTTCTACTCCCATTTTGCCAATAAGCATTTACCATAATAAACATTTTTACCATTAAATGCCTTAATATGTAACATTTTGGTTTTAGTTTATAGAGTCAGATTTGAGGCAGAAGTTGGAACATGCCAAAGAAATGTCTGAGACTGCAAAAGAGACACTGAAAGATTTCAATACTCAGAAGATGCAATTACAGAAGTTGATTGGTCAGCTAACAGACTGGTTAACTCAAGTGGAAGAGACACTGTTAAGCTGTGCTCGTAACCTGGATCCTGAAGCTCTAAATAAAGTAAAGGTTGGTGCTGAAGAAGATTAATATACTTTTCCTCATGTAATGATCTTTGGGATTTTTAATCAGAGTTTTTGCTAAGCTTCATACTTAATTTTTATTTGATAAAAAATACATATCTCCTGCACAGCTGCTAGAATATTATCAAATAATAAAGTGATAGTTTTTAGGAAGTTCCACCAATGAAAAAAATCTTGATTTATTGATCTTTATACAACCATTTTAGAGGATTTTTATGAATGATATGGTCTTTGTTGTGGCAAGAACAGGTTTTGTTACATTGAACTCCTTGGTCATTACTCCAGCATGTTTGCAAGTGCATTGAATCCCTTGGAATATTATGAACTCATAATTCATCACAGTAAAAGGGTCTGGTCAAAACTCAATTTTAACACAAACATCTACCTCAGAAGTCCTCCTGAGTCATCATATATAGCAATTCTTCTTTCTACATCCAAGTGCTCTCTTGACTGCATGCATTTATGCACATAAATGGAGATACTTAACTGTGAGCATAGTTACTATTGATATATTGGCCAATTCACATTTAATTTTCAGAAAATATTCCTCTCAAGTTGGATGTAAAGTCCCTCTCATTCAGAATTCCTGCCAAATACTGGTGTCATATTGCGTCTCACACGTACCTTCACACTTTGCTGGAAATACTATTTCTATCCAATGTGCCTTGAAATTTATTTATTTCTAATAGAGTAATAAATAATGAGAAACAGCAGTTTTCACATTTCTGTGGTGGGTCTTTAGTTTCAAGGATTCATCCCACTTGGAAAATTCAGGAAACATGATCCAGTGCCTCTTCTCTTCATTGTGTTTGGGATGACTTATAGAGCACAGGAGGAAAGAACATATGGGAATGCTGGAGAAAAAGAGAGTTCTTTTGTTTCTTTATAAATACCTTTATAAATAAAAGTTGTAACTTTATTTCCAGGAAACACAAAAGGACCTTCAGCTTCAGCAAAGCAGTATTGACTCAACCCGTGAGACCCTCAACAGCCTCTGCCGCAAATACCATTTGGTAGAGCTGGAAGCTCTTGGTGGCACTGTCACTTCATTAATAAAGAAGTATGAAGCTGTGAATCTGCTGTCTTCCAGAACACAGGCCAGGATGCAAGAGTCCTTGGAAAAACATTTCCTTTGTGAGTCTTCAGGCTGGTTAGCCGTTAGCCCACAGCCATGAGTCATTCTGGAGAGTCTGCCAGAGTTTCCAGTGATGTCACTTGCAATTACAACTTTATTTTCGTATGGAGCCTCCCCAAAAGTCCTCTTACCAAATGCTTATTTGATAACTGCTATGAACTGCTAAAATAATTTTACATAAACATGTAAATGAAATGCATGAAAGTGCATTTTTCCTCACTATTAGTATTCACCTCTATCGCATAAATACACTCTGTAAATTTTCAATAAAGATATGTTTATAACCAAATGGAGGTGTTTATCATGTAGAAGTACCAATCTGATGTATTTCTTGGGCTCCCTGGATAGTCACTGGAGAACAGTAAGAAACTTTTAATTTTATTTATTAAGATCATAATCTAGATTTTATCCAACATAAAATTGGAACATATCATAGACTGAAAATTGACTGTCAAGGGTAGCCTAGTGAGGCTGTTTGAATTTGGATGTTTACAGTGGAAACATCTAATTTCTTGTGAAATTAATCCCACTCCCAAGGTCATTGAAGACAATGAGACTTATTCTATTAACTTTTGCACACTGTTCCTGAAGGATAAAATAATTGCTTAAAACAGCTGTATAATATTGTGGGTAATGCTGTATCTTAAAAAATATTCTCTTCTCTATACTTTTTTATTAAATAAGACTCTATGCAAGAATTCCAGGATTGGTTTTCTGGTGTGAAGGCTGCAGTAAAAGAATCATCTGACATGTCTGGGGACAGCAAAGCCATAGAAGCAAAGCTACATGACTTGCAGGTATAGTGGACAATTGAAAAAAAAATCAGTAATTAGCAATTTTGTATAGGTAACCAATTACATCTCTAAAATAATTTGTAGATGCTAACACCCTTGTTGTGTTTGTTTTTAAAAAGGTAGTATAAGAATGGTTCAAGGCAGCAGTATGTGCTTTAGAGGGAACACAGTGAAAACTGTGGTCACTCTTCTGAGAGATCAGAATTTAATTTCTGGAAGGTTTATTTGTAACTATACTGTTCTTTTCCTTTTTGCTTTCTTTGTTTTACTTTTTCGATATTTTATAACACTTATTCAACATTTCAGATGAGTACTGATATGTCAAAGTTTGTATGTACATACTTTTGATGAGACAGAACATAAATAGCAGACACCTATTGTAAACAGCCCTAATTCCTGCAATGTGTAACATCTTCAAGAGACTATTAAAGTATCCAGAGAAAGCCATGACTACCTTGGGATCAAATAAGAAAACTGAGTGCTGTGAATTGTAGCACCACTTCATAAGATTTTATTTGAACTATCTGCATAGAAATTTTTCCATAGCTAGACATGGCTCTCAATCTTGTTGGGGAAGTCTGACCATGTCCCATAGAAATACTGTTTATCTTTAGTTATCAAATCTTGTGTGTTTAAATTATATTCTTTCATTACACAGGGGGTGCTGGATTCTATTAGTGAAGGACAGAACAAATTAGATGCTGCCTGCAAGGAAGGAGAAAGTTTATATGGTTGTTTACCCAAACCAGTTGTAAGCCATATTCAGGAGCAAATAGCAAAGTCAAATCAGAACTTCCAGGAATTCTTCAACCGTTGTCTGAATGACAAGAAGGCCCTGGAAGCTTGTGCCTCACACCTGGGAAGGTGAGCAATACCAGCAGTCACAGACTGCATGAAGTTGTCAGACTTCCAAAGTGCAGGGCAAAATAAGAATTTATTTCCCGTTGCTCTAGTCCTGTTTGCTTTTTTTCTTTGGAAATATATGAGAGAAATTGAATCTCTCTGATAAAAACAAAGCAACAGGTCTTGCTCTAAGGGTATTGATTTGGTTAAAGAATGGAAGGTCAGGAGTTCTGTGTATCTTACAAAACCCCAAGTCAGTAGCTGAGATTCCAGTAATTTAAATGCCATTTTCTGGATGGAAAATGTGTGATGAGTGTTCATTTCTGCCCTGGAGTTTGAAGATAAGTGTGCTTTTTACACAGCAAGTGCTTGTTCCGTCCCATTCCAAATGGGCATATTTCCTAAGGAGCCAAGAAGAAAACACTCTTAAATTACTGCTTAGGGCTGTAATTCTGGGAGTAAAAATATTTTCAGATCTAACTAGATTCAAAACTGTTGCAAACTGAAAGCAAAGGTACTGTGGCAGTAATGGGTAAAACTGCAAGTCGAGATGGTGTGCCTGCACGTAAGGAAAAGATTTTCAAACTTAGGGCCAGAACTTGTTTTGCTGAGTTTTGAACACTCAAGATTCCAGTTTTCTTTTGTAGGAGAAATTGAAAACACAACACTTCAGGTGTTCTACATGTAAATGCTGACAAAAAGCCCACTTTTACCAATTTTTCATTCTTAGACTAAGTCATTATAACAATTTGAAAAGAGTTTTGTTTTGCTCTTCTAGAATCTAGTAATAAATAAAAGTACTGTCACTTTAAATTTTGGAGGCTTCTGGTCTCCCTGTAGTTCCCATGATTTTGCTGAACATTTTTAGCGAGTTGCTGAATATTTTTAGACTAGTAGTCACTGTGGAATTATGTTTTGTGTACAGCTCTTATTCTTGAAGCATGAAATTGATACCCGGACTTGTGGATATTAATTTTTTCCAACTTTACTCCACATTAGAAATATTTTTAAGGGAATATTTATCTGCTCTGTAGCTTTGAAGATCAATACAAGAAGCTTGCCCTGTGGATGCATGACATGGAAGAAAGAATAAGCACAGAAGCATTAGGAGAGAACAAACAGCTTATTTCTGAGAAGAAAAAGGAGGTGCAAAAAGTAGAGAAGTTCCTGGAAGAGTTGCTGAATTCAAGGTATATTGAAAATACATTTTCTAAAATACTCTCACTTTTTCCTCTACTAGCGCAGAAGTAAAATTTAACTGTTGGGGTGAAGTGTGTTTTTGAAAGCTAGAGGAAAGTGTTGGAAATATTCTGTGAAACGAGGTTGAATGCAGGTACTTCCAGTTCTATCGAATTTCAACCAACTCCAATATTTGGTATTGATAAAATTTGTATTAATAAAAGCTTATCATACTTCATTAATAAATGTAAACTGAAAATATAATTTTAAAAAAGAAATGTTAAAAATCTTGCTTTTAAAAGCAATAGTGAAAATCACATTTATCATTATATCAATTTTAAAATTTTCTTTCTGTCCTGTAACACTCATATCCAACCAGATTAGCAGAATCCTCTTTCCCATACAGCTTGCTTTACAAAAGAGCTCCAAAATACCTGCATTAGCTGTGAAATCTTCCTAAAATTCACACTTAGCCAATAGATGACGAAGTAATTGCCATCTTGAGTACCCAGTGTTTTTTTCAAATTCTCTCTTTATTATTAGGTAGGTAAAAATAGAACAGAAATAGTAGTCATTTGTCCAAGTCTCACAGCATGTTAAAAAGAAACACCCAGTCACTCCCTATCGCCTTGAGACTGATGCAAGACATTTTGCTCTGATGTAAATTCCCTGTCGTCACCAGGTATCAGTATCAGGAAGGGTGATCAAGTAGATTGGGATTAACTGAGGCTGTATAAACGCAGTTTTAATCCCTTTTACTGACCCTTGTCTGATCCTGGATGACCTTTCCATCATGCCTTCCTACCTATCAAAGACTACAAACTTCTTAGAAGCCTTGGCAGGTACAAAACGGTAGCAGTTCACATAGAAATTGAAAGTTTGACTGCTGAAAAGAAAATTAAGGTAGCTTTTCATTTAAATGTGCAACACAAAGATTTCAGTGTGATCATTCTGAGCACCAAAATCTGCAAGAAATGGCACTGCACACAAGAAAATATATTAATCAATATATTGTATTGCTTATATTATTTCAGTCTTTCCCAAATAATTTTTTGTGTTAACTGTGCATGCTTGTCACTTGTAAAGCAAGTGATTATGTCAGCAACTTTCATAACTTCTGGCTATAATAATATATGCTTTCTGAAACTGGTTTTCAATCTCATCATTTTCTTTCAGGGAATCTTTCGATCAGCTGTCCCAAATGGCACAGACTTTAAATGATGAAGGCCATGGTGCAGGGAGGGAAGTGCGTCTGGCTTCTCAACATCTCACCAATTATCAAACTCTGGTCAAAAGTGTCAGGGAGAAGCTGAGGACATGTCAGCTTGCACTCCAAGAGCATCTCACTTTTGAGGAGGCATTGCAGAGTATGTGGTCATGGGTGAAAGAGGTTCAAGATAAACTGGCATCATCACAGAGCACTCTTGGAAGCAAAGCCACCCTGGAAAGACGACTGACGCAAATTCAGGTAAAGAAGGCTACAACTAGATATTACACATCTAATATTGGGTGTGGTTCACATCAGTGTGGTTTTATATTTTATTCTTTCCATGGCTATGAAGAAGAGAATCAGAGATTAAGGTGACCTTGACAGATTGGGGTGGGAAGTAGAAAAAACAGGATGGAGTTTAATGAAAACAGGTGTCAGGTATTACATTTCATAAGGAGTAATCAACTACGAAAAATTAGTATTATGGTCCCATAAAGCTTTCCAGTAGAGGGGAAACCGTGGAATAATTAATGGAGAGAGGCTGTGGTGTGTCTTTCACAGGTCTTCAGGAGAAGATTAGATAAACATCTCCTAGGAAGGTCATTAGGAGATCTGCCATGGGCTTCCTTGAGGTTTCTTCTAGCTGTGAAGTGCTGTCTTACTGCGCAGTGCTAGACTTACTCATTATCTACTGCAATGTGAGCAATATTTTAGGTTGACCAATGCAGTGAAAAAACCTGTATAGCTGTGGGGAAAACTGCTGGATCACTAGCACATAGCAAGGTACAGGCCCTTAGAAGAAAAGATGCCTAGGAATTCATGCTGGATATGACTACTAAGGATGGATGAGCTCAGAGAAGATGGTGTTCACTGTTGAAAGACTAAGAAGAGCTCCCATTTCTCATCAGGTTACATTTGATAATTTGACCTGTTTTGCCTCACAGGAGATCCTCTTACTCAAAGGTGACGGTGAGGTTAAACTGAACATGGCCATTGGTAAAGGAGAGCAAGCACTTAAAAGCAGCAATGAGGAAGGACAAAAAGTGATACAAACAGAGCTGCAGACACTGAAGGATGTATGGAATGACATCATCAGTACCTCAGTGAACTGGCAGAGGTAAGAAGCCCTGGAAAACACAGGTCAGACCCTGCCAGCTCTGCTTACAGAGAGCGGTACCTTACGGCATGTAGAAGTACATTCATTCATTACTGGTATGTGAGGGGAAATTTGAATCATCAGAGAGAATCAAAATTGTCTGGAAAAAATACAGCCTTCTACTAAAAAAGATGAGTTGACCCTATGAGATCAATCAAATTTCTTATGAGATGGTACTTCACAGTAATTTTAAAATGAATAGAAATCATACAAATTCATACAGAGAAAAATGTAGAAAGTGCTTTCTGAGTTATTGAGTTTGTACTTGGGCAAGACCAAGAACATGACAGATATTTACGTACTTTTTCCATACATAACTCAGGGAAGGCTTCTCAATTTCAGTTGTGATTATGTTTCTTAATTAATAAAATACAGTCCTAATATCAATCCAAATAATCTTTCTTGCATATAAGCTGATTTCATCTTGTCTTAAACTGGATGGAAATGGAAAGTGTTTCTTATTGCCTGTGTGAAACAATTTTATATATCTGAAGGCCTCCATCATCTCTGTTCTAGACAGACTGATGTTTCTCAGTTTCTCTGCAGTAATACTTTCTGGGCCTCTATCATACTTGTTTCTTATTCAATAGATTGAAGATTATCACTAGTTTGTCTACATTTTTCTTAAAATTTTATAACTGAAAGTGATGCCACTTTCCTAGTTGCACCAAAATTATAATGGAGTTGTATGTAGAAAATGATAGTGGGCTGTCTTTAAGATGTTGCTCAAATGTCACCCAATTTTTATCAAAAAATTATTTAGATTTGGTTAGACTATTGCATTTTGAGTGAAATCCTTACCACACTCTTGTCTATATTTAAGTCCAGTGGGATGAGAATTACATTCCTCAACATGAATCCCAGAGAAGTATGGTGATCTACTAGGAGGAGCAATATATAACAGAATATTTCATATAAATTGTAAATGAGACTATAGATAATGGATTTGTTCTTTCAAAACTTGCCAGAATATCTCTTAATTGACAGTAATTTCATAGGCTGCTGCATATTTTATTACTCTGATCATGAAGAACTCCAGTAATATTCCATATTTTACTTTGCTGAACAGACACTGAAATTTGCTTTTCGTTAGTCTGAGACAGATAGATTGCTCATGTAAGCTGTAATAGGGAAGCAGCTATGTTGGTTGTACAAAGTGGCCCAAAAGCCATAGGAATTCTCAGATAACTAGGATGCAAGTTGATACAGAAAACAAAAGCAAGATGAAGAAAAAAGTATATTCTGAACCTCTCATGAATGGCTATAGACAATGTCACAATTAAGGTATAAGCAGCCTTTTATTTATTTTTTTTTTTTTTTAACTGGTCAAAAGTTCTCATTTGCACTTTGTTTCTTTCAATGCAAGCTGTCTAGATTCTGTCATTAGCCAGTGGAATGACTATCTGGAAAGGAAAAACCAGCTGGAACAGTGGTTAGAGAATTTGGATCACAAAGTGGAACAGCCTTTAGAACCACAGATTGGTCTGAAGGAGAAGTTTGCTCAACTGGACCATTTCCAGGCTATAGTTTCTGAGATAGAGGATCACTCGGGTGACTTACAGCAACTCATTGAAAAAGCTGTGGAACTGTATGAAAAAACAGGAGATGAGTCCTTTGGAGATGCAGCTCAAGAAGAACTAAAAACACAGTTTAATGACATCACAACTGTAGCCAAGGTAAGATAAGTATCTCCATGTCAAGTAAGCGAAATGTTCAGACATTGTATATATAGCTAAAAAATTTCATTTTTGTAATGTTTAAATAACTAAAGGATTGACTGTGAATAATCTTGCCTCTGATATAGTTGAGTCTAACAAAGAAATGGAATATAGTTTACTAAAATTTAATGGAATGAAAAAATGGTACTGGGAGTTGAAATTGGTATGATTATGATTTTTGAAAAGTGAAGGCCATATATTTTGTTCCTAGTTTCTTGTATACAACCGTATTCCTCATATTCTGACACATTTAATTTCACCTAATTCTTTTTCATTCATTCCTAGCATTTTTTATTTTTTTCTTTACCTAGAAAGGGAAGAATAAAATGCCTTCCTGAGCAGGAAACATATTGTCAGAGAGAGAAATCCTATTGTCAAAAAGATATATGTCATATTTTGTGGTGTTTCAAGCCACTAAGCACTGCACATGCTATACAGGTATTCTGTTTGGTTTCTAAGGAAAGTATGTGAGCTCGCTGAGACCTTCTGCCAACCAGATCATGAGAGTGAAACACTTTGCCTCCACTCTCCCCTTGTACTGGTGCTATGATTGGTGTGAGTGATGTAAACAGAGATGCATGGTTTCCTTTCCTGGGGCTCTTTAGCTTCCCTAGGAGGCTGTTTTGGTTAGTCAGGTGCATGTGGACATTTTCTTACTCTGTTGCTGCATAAAATCTATTAAATTTAAAACTTCGAGTATTTACTTTAGGTCATCTTGGTTTAGCTCATTCCCATCCATTGTCTAGTTGGTCTAATGCATTCTGAGAGATTATCATGATTATTTTCAGAGGGAATAGCAGATCTTATTAATGTAACTTAATTTTTAATAGCATTTGTTGAATTTTGAGTCACTCAAACTTTAAAATAACTGAGTTTAGTTTGTAAGTGGTTTAGTTTGAAGCTGGTTTCAACACATTTAAATCTAGATTAGAGTATCCACACATGGGTAAAAAGCTATTCGATTAGCTCATTTCACTTTTGATTAGTTTTGATAAACATTCATTAGTGTTACCTCAAAAGAATATAACAATTCCACTCAGTCAGACCAAAGGCAAATCTCAGCCACTAGATTCTTTCACAGTAAGATTAACTGATCCCACTTTAAGCTTACATTAAAAAGCTAAGATGGAGCCAGGAAGCAGGAAGAACATATCTATGTCAGGCAAAGTTTTCTCCAGGACTGCAGGGCAGGCGGCTGGGGACAGCCACCACTTCTGATGTGATGGTCAAAATGGGACTCAGTGCCATAAGAGCCTTTTGCACTTTGGAAAAGACAAAATTCTTGTTTGTGATCTTCCTACGGGACATCTCCATTACACTGCTTAGCGTTTGTAGAGACTTGGTGCTTCTAAGTAAGAGCTGTGTTTCTGGCAGCAATGCTGCTCCTTGGGAGTGCTCATGGGTGATCTGCAAGACTCTCTCCAGGGTATATGGGCAAAAGCATGCCAGAGTGACACAGCTGTAGTATTGGTATCTACTAAACCTTACATTAGATTGTGTTAAGGTGTTTTTGCATGCATTTTCAGAAGGCTTCTGCTCCAGAGAAAATGCTTGTCCAGACCAACCAGAAGCAAACCTTTTGCAGTGTTTTGGTGCCACAAGCTATAGTCTATTCACTAATCAAATGCATGCTCTAGAGTCAAACCAGCACTGCATGCTTAAAGCCAGTACAGTATTTAAGTACTTTAACGGTTTGGGGTTTTTTGGTTTTTTTTCTTCATCTGAATGATAGGAGAAAATGAGGAAAGTGGAAGATATCGTGAAGGATCATTTGCTCTATCTGGATGCTGTGCATGAATTCACAGACTGGCTTCATTCTGCAAAGGAAGAGCTTCACCGCTGGTCAGATGCATCTGGAGATACACCTACTATACAGAAAAAGCTGGCCAAAATCAATGTAAGTGTGAATTTGCATGATTTCTTCTGCAATTCAGACCCTGTGCTTCAAGAAAACCAGTCACACAGTTGTAGGATCTTGCTCTTTGTTTCTTTGAAATGGTGATTACATTTCAGTGAGCTGAAAACAAGCTTCCTAAACTGTGCTTTGTTTTCGACTCCCTTCTCATATTAACAGATGGAGTAAAAGTATAATCAGACCTAAGTTAACCACAGCACACATGGAAACAATTTGCAAGAGCGGAAGCCCAGTGGCATCACAGAAGAATGTGCCTTAGCTGATTAATGAATACTTCTCTGTTCATATCCCCAAATATGCTTTCTCCATGAGCCACAGTTAACTAAATCAGAGACAACCTTTCCTGCTTTGCATGAAATGGAGATGTGTAAAGCAGCACAAGGACTGGTCTCCTCAAACATGGTAGAAATGTATGAGTTGCCTCCCTGTGTATACTCTCCTTAGCCTGGCACCTATTCTTAGCCATCTAACAGCTTAAGAAATTTGCATAGTCCTGAATGCAACATTAGAGCAAGCTACATATTTTGCCCGTGCCTGATGTTTACATTCAGATAGTCATGGCAGCAACATTTTACTCTGCTCTTAAACATGAGAGAGTGGGACAGTGAACTTGAATGCTAGATGAAGATTTAGGATCCCCAAGACCAAATTGAAGATTTTTTGTTCACTCTTGGGTAATTTTCAGTCTCCTTTCTGTTCAAACTCCTGATCTGTAAAATGGGAGAGGAGATAGCAGCACCTAGTTCATAAGACAAATGAGAGAAGAAATAACATGACTGTGTTTGGGATGGTATTTATATATTCTCCAGTTTCTTAAGCTGAAAGCTCCCAAGATTTCCTTGTATGAGTTGTGTGAGATTGAAATAGGACACTGTAGAAAGAGTTTAGCTCTGGAAACAAAATCAAAACCAAATACTCCGGAAAAAAAAAAAAAAAAACAAAACCAAAAAACCAACCAATAAACAAAACCAAATACAGAAAAACTCATGATCAACCAATTCTGGCACATCATAGGTCATGGACAGGCTGTAAACTTCAGCTGTGTTTTTGAGACTGCTGCAAGGAGTTGTACACCAGCGTTTCCTATGCAAAAGATCACAACAAAGTCGTTATGTTCCGCATCTCAACTTAAATGGCATTTTCCACATCTAAAATACGTTCATTCATTCTTTCTTTGGTCTTTCGCTATCTCCAGAGCTTAAGAAGGTTTCAGAACCTCTGTTTAATGCCCACACTGCAAGGCCCGCGCTCTGTTCACTGCGCTTTACTCCCCCGGTTCCCAGACCGCTGCTGGCGGGGAGCCGCGGCGAGGGGCGGCGGGGACGGGACGGGACGGGACGGGATGGACGGGATGGGATGGACGGGACGGGCTGGACCGGACGGTACGGGACGGGACGCGGGCCCCGGGCAGGCCCCGCCATTGGCGGCAGCGGCGATGTGGCGGGCCCCGGGTTACCATGGCAATGTCGCCCTGCAGGAGCTGGTGGAGTCCCGGCAGAGCGGCGCGGGCCGGCTGAGCCGAGTGGAGGCGCTGGCTCCGGCCGCCAAGCGCGGCACGACGGCGGGCGGCTGCCAGCTGCTGGCGGCCGAGATGCAGGCGCTGCAGGCCGACTGGCGGCAGTGGGAGGAGAGCGCCCGGCGCAGCCAGGGCGGCCTGCGGGAGCTGCTCAGCCAGATGGCCCTGTCGGAGCGGGAGTTCGCGGCGCAGGCCGGGCGGCTGGAGGAGGCTGTGCAGCGGCTCGGAGCGCAGCTGGCCGCCTGGGCGCAGGGGCTGGCCCCCGCCGACAGCCGCAGCACGGACGCCGAGGTGGTGGAGAGCTGGCGCAAGGAGAAAGTAAGGGCATGTCTCTTTCCCCCTAGCAGCTTTTCCGCGGCAGATGTGCGGTCAGCGCGGGCGGGAAACTTCCGCCAAGCGGGACTATCGCGTACGTCATCAAATCAGTGCTTGCGGAAGGTATTTCTGTGAAACCCCAACTTTCCAAACTCTTAGTGTCACTGTGATCGCGGCGAGCGGTGTTGGCAGAAGATGTCCCTCCCCTTGGCCTCCGCTGCACCAGGCTTAGCGAATGCTGCCTGGATTTTCGGTGTTAAAGCCAGGGCTTGCCTCGGGGGTGAGCCAAGGAGCTGGCACAGCGGCCAGGGCTGCGCTGCCAAGTTGCTCCGTGCTCCGAGCCAGGGCAGCACTTGGTGGAGGAGATGTGAAGCGTTTCCTAAAAGCCACTGGAGCCATTTGTGACTTACAATCTGTAGGAATGTATTTGGCTGATACTCTCCTTTTCTTGAAATACCCTTTACATTATGCACGTTGAGATCTTGTCCAATATTTAAAGAAGTTAATCTGGAAACTGGTATAATTGCTAATTGCTTCGCTTTGGAATGCAGTGGAGTTTAGAGAAATAGAGGCTGTTTCTGTTTCTGATAGTCTCCTAGCAAAAAATTCCCCATATATATATCACACACCCCTCATGTAAATATGTACACATATTTGAAACAATCAAGATACGTGTTTGTAAGTATTTCAACCACAAAGAATCACAGATGTTGATGAAAGATACAGAGTATTTCTCTTTCAGTGTAGTGTTGTAATAAAGCACTTTCAGTAAAGGGGGAGAGGTGTGTATTGCCTGCTTTCTGACCCCTTGACTGAAGTCATGTTCAAGAAAACCCCAGAACACTTTTTCTTTGAACTGAGATTATTAATCTCCTTCTGTAGGCTCTGTGCCAAGTTATTTCTGTGGCTTCCTCTTTCACAGAATTCCTGTCATGAATTTATGAGATCTGCTTGCTTGAGTGCCATTATGTTTCTGCAGAAGTAACAAAGATGACATTAAGATGAAGCAAATAATGGTACAAATATGCAAAGTGTTCCATGTATATATGTTTTTAAAAAGGAAAGGGAGACATGGGATTGTTATCAACACACCAGGCATTTTATATTTCATAAATGGAGAAGTATTAAATTCAAAGGTTATTGCTTTTATTAGTAGTATATATAATATGTATATACTGTGGCTCTGTGTAACAACACTTTATTTAGATTAGACAGCTGTAAACTTTGACTAATGAGGAAGATGCAGAGGCATCTCAAGATGTAGCTATGCACAGCCCTACTATGTAATTTTATTTATAGTTTGAGGAAATGTGACAGTAATCCTTCCATTTTTGGACCCCAGGGAAAGGCCCTATTGTGAATGTCAAATAGCACTGCAGTTTCCATTTCTATTGTCTCCCAGTGATGCTGTTGCCATGTTAGCCAAGGCCACAAATTGAAAACGGATTTCGTAATTCTCAGAATTTGCAAGATCATTCTCTTACTCTGTTATATTCAAGCTCTTCTCCTAGGTATGTGCAACATTAGAGCAACAGATTTTGCACTTGGAATTCAGCAAATTATTTTGCTAGTTATCGGATTCAATATTAAATCCATGTGGCTGCAACAGTGATTTCACTGTATGGAAAAATGTCATAGTTAAATTTACCCTGTTTTGCAAGTTATTGCTCCTGTTTGTTAATAGGCTGTTCCTAAGGCTATATGTAATCAGAATAACCTTTTAGTAGTTATTGAGGTAGATTATATGCAACTGAAAATTTGTGTTGAAAACAGGCAGTTCTAACCTTATGCTAGTCTTGAGATGTGCTTCCTTTACATAAAGGACTGTTAGCATTTCATTATGGTGACTCCTGCCCTTGGCAATTTGTGACGTCCTGGGTTTAAGTAATGTCTGTTGTGTTATTTCTAATGCATTCCCAAAAAATGGTTTCAGTGGTTTAAGATCAAGTAACATAAGCAAAAAGTAGTTTAAGGTTTTTTCCTAAGCATTATTGCTCTTACATAATTACTTTCTTCAAATGCTACTTTACATGGCATTGAAACAAGTGACTATTTCAAGTATCTGTTAATCATGATTGAAGAGATTTCTGGTGTATGAGTGGCCCAAAGAAGATAGTCCATAACATGATAATGAATAATGTAAATCAGGGGAGTCCTGAAAATCTGCTACAGCAAAATATAATTTGTACTTTTCCTGAACATTCACTTTTGGGCTGAACTGTATACGTATCTTCAGAAACGTGGTTTGGGGACATACCTATCTCCCAGGTCCTTGTTCTAGTCTGTCTTCACCTTCATATGATCTGTCTCTGAAATTTAACTTGAAAGTTTCTTCCAGACTGGCACTTTAGCCAAACTATTCTCTAATGCCAAATGCTCTGGTCTGCCTGCACTGCAGAACCTCTGCTGTTAGTGTGAGAGGAATGTCTGAGGAATTTAGTTCCTAGTGAGGCGAGAAGCCAAGTCTGCACTGCTCATTATGCTGGAGTAGCTGGCAGGATTCTGCAGTGGAGATGCTGTGGACATCATCAAGCACTGTTTTTGTTGGAGTACTTATCACACCTCTCCCTGTGACGCAAGCCAAGCCAACAAAATGTCTTTTTTTGTTGTTGTTGGTTTAGCTGTCTCCAAAGCAAGAACCTTTCCAGTGCATCAGGGACAGGCAGTAACCCAGTTAGTCTCACAGGATTGTGAGCAGCTCTACTTGTACCTCATGAAGTCATCTGTGAAAGAGTTGAAGCTTATAAAAAGCTTTGTGTGTAAATTAACTTTTTGGATACGGCTCAAAATGGTTTTTATTGAACATGTTAAACTCAAGTCAACGGGATAGTTATATTTATATAAACATACATCATTTGCTATTCCCTAATAATATGTACTTTAATAGGTGTATAGCTAATTGATAATACTGTAGCTCATTTATTAAAATGGAAGTTGTGTCTTAAAGTGGGCTTCAAGAACATATTGAGGTAAGGAAGTTGAGGCACCCAGGAATTTGGTCTCTAGAAGCTCATAATTTCAAATAAGGCTCTGTAGACTTGACTGCTAAAGTACTCTTGAAAGTAAACGTATATAGATTATAAATGAATGAATTTTAACTCTGGTAAACTTTGATTCAGAAATTGTATTTTTTTTAAATATTTACTCACCAATATTTTTCCTTTATTTTGTTTTAACAGGAAACATTGGATGCTCTAGTAAAGTCTGAACAAATGACAGATGAGATCAAAACTCAATTGAATGATCTTTGTAGATTTTCCAAGGATTTAAGTACTCATTCTTCAAAAGTTTCAGGGTTGATTAAGGAGTATAACAGGTACACATTCATTTTGTTTGTAGTTAATTTCATGTGTGTGTGGGGGTGAGCTGTCTTTTAGGGAACCATTAATTAGAACTTTAGATCTAGAGACGGAGGTATGCAATAGTTGGAATCATTATTTTGATTTTGGTGTCAACAGAAGCTATACAAAGTAGTAATTTGATTTTTTGAGGTTTTTTTTTTTTTTAAAGTCAGGCTATGCCACTAAACTCCACTGAAACTAAATGTACTTCTATACCTGGCTTAGTACGGGAGTCCTTGTGAAAATGTGAGGTAGCAGTATGTCCTGTTTGTCTGAAGAACAAGCTATACCACCTAGTTGAGATATTTTTCTTCATTTTGTCCTTCAGATTATTCTTATTTGATTATTTGGTTTCTTGAAACAGGAGCTAGCTAGGGAAGGTAGCATTGGCTTGCTTTCTTGCTTTCTCTCAAGTCACTCTCTCTGATTTACTTTGGAGTGTGACACCTGCAGTTCAGACACAAGGTTCTGTTGTTTCTTGCAGGGGATTATAGCTTCTGGCTTCTGTAGCTGCAGAAGGATGTGATGACTCAGATTGATCCTTTATAACCTTGTGGATTTAACAGAGACACAGAAGTTAGAATTTTAATCTCTGTAGTCCTGTGCCCTCTCGCTAGAGAGAGAAAGGGGCTTGCCGAAAACGTTCATGCTTAGGTGCACTGAGTCACTCTCTGGAAACACTTGTACCTGTCACATCTGTGACAGCTATGTCCCAATTTACATGCTTCACTTTCGAGAACTGAAAGCTTCTAATGGATTTCCTGGTGCCTCAGTTAAGTGCATAAATTTGGTAGGAGGAATCCAGTTTAACCTACCCTTAGCATTGTGTTGCAGAGAACAAAATAATAGCATTGTCACCTAACAGAGTCCTGCCTTTCCTCCCTCCCTCCCTCGCTTTCTTCTTCTTCCCTGATGTGATAAACCCAGCCTCTGCCTGCAAGCTTCAAAAGGATGTCAGAGCAAAGAGCAGATCTTGCAGCAAAGATTTCGGACGGCTTTCAGGGATTTTCAGCAGTGGCTGGTCAATGCAAGAGTCACCACTGCCAAATGCTTTGATGTGCCTCAAAATATCAGTGAAGCTTCAGCAAGTCTGCAGAAAATACAGGTAACTATAGCAGTAAAATACTAGTCTAAGGGAGACCAAATCAATTTCATGTTCAGCTCAGATTTATTTCTTTGATTAATTACTATTTTTCGTTATTATTGTTATTATTAACACTAAAGGTGACTCATTGCAAAGAAGTAAGCAGTTATTTTTTTTCTTCGTCAATCTGTTTTGTTTAATTTAATTGTTGGGCTACAGTTTGTAAGTAGTTACGTCTCACAGTAGTTTTCCTTGTCTGTTTCTTTCTTACGATGGGAAAAAAATGTGCTTTAGGTGGGAGAGTGTTGTAAAATCATAATGATAGCAGAATCAAGTCTTAGTACCTGGAATTATTTCACAGTTACGTGAATATTTTTCATCATGTATGAAAGTGGAGCCCTTATGGTGCAAGACCAGAGTTAAATTGTGTGCAGTGAGAGCAGGCATTTAAAATGTATATTTTTCTCATAAAACTAAAATAAGCCCAAACAGTTCTGTGGAAAGGAATGCAAAGTGAAAGTATGCTTTATGAAATCAATTGAAAGAAATACTTTTATTAATAGAATATATCTATCATTTTAACCAAAAGTAACAAAATGAGAATTATTTAATGAGGCTGTTATACCTTTAGTCAGGTAATATATTTAATAACCTTTATTTAGGTAATATAAAAGAAGAAATTCGTATCTGTTTCTCAGAAAACACCAAAAGCCAAATCACTTCCTCCTCATTTTGGTAAATTCACTTTATGTTGCTTAAGTGGTTTACTTAAAAGGACAAACAATGCTGTATTAATATGTCAAATATTTGCACCATATTGAGAGTATCTATAGAAGGTGGAAAAGTCCTAGTAATCTTTTTACATTAAATATAAATGTTTTAGCAAGGCTGGGCTTTTTTCCAACTGTGGTAATTGTTACTGTTTTTTATCACTGCAGCCTCCTTACAGTGTAAGACCATAGCTTATTCTCCTTCTCTGTGAAAGCTTCCTTAGGTGAAATAAACTTTTTTTGGGCTGCCTTAGGACTTCTAGAGGTGTCTTGGTAACCTGTATAAACTTAAAATTTTATTTTTCTTAAAATTTAATATTCTGTCTGTTAGCACATTAGACGTCATTAAGTCACCAATATCTTTGATTTTAACATAGCCAGAACCTATAGTCCAAGTATCTCAAAGTTAACAGGCCCTTTGCACTCTCTACTAAGATCTCCAGTATAACACAGAATCAGAATCTGACTCTGATATAATTTTGGTGTCAAGCCTGTTACTCCTGAGCATGGGTGTAACCTAATGATTATGTGTATTACATAATCATGGTAGTAACAGTTTAAAATCTTGCCGTATAAGAGTGCTAAATTTCTTTGAGTCCTTAATGCTCGCAAAGTTTTTTAGTAATTACAAATTATAAAGAGATTATTGCAGTAAACTGGAATTTTAAAAAATCTGTTTCCTTACATTTCTGTTTAATTCTTGTACATGCATTTTTCCACACACTTCTTGCACGCCAGCATTGTGCAAGATTTTTGTGAAGAAAAATAATTTCAAAGAGGGAAGGTAAATTAAGGATAAAGAGGCAAAATCACATAGATTGGACATTGGTTGGGTTCTGAGCATCAGCCCACACCCCCACATGCTCATGGGAAGTCCAGCATAGCTGGAGTTTGCCCATGGCCAAAGCTTCAGTCCTGTGTGTGCCTCTGAAGGGGCTCCTGTGTTATCTCTGTCAGGGTAATGGTACCCTGAAATGAAACTTTTATCACGTTCTGTACTAGAGGTATTTAAGGGAGCATAATACCTAACTAAATGACCGGTAATTGTCTCATGAAATACAGCATGTACAGGTAATCCTAGAGTCTTAATATATACATTATTCAGACACTGCGTTTCCTGATTAAGTAGCTGTTACCTGTAAATCCCATCAATACAAAAAAAATTGAAATGAATGTACTGAAAGATACATTAGCATGTTAACAAGCACAAACAGTAAACTCTTACCACTGATAAATTTTCTATCAGCTTAACTTTATTGGGAGCCAAAGTTCACCAATTAACTTCTTTTATTATTATTTTCAGGAATTTTTATCAGAAAGTGAGAATGGGCAACAAAAGTTAAACCTGGTAGCATCCAAAGGAGAGCTGTTGTGCTCTGTTTTACCAGAGGAAAAGGCTAAAGTTATCCAGGACAAATCTGCTACCGCTAAAGAAGATTGGAAAAATTTTATAACTACACTCCACCAGAAGAAATCTGCATTGGAGGTATTGAACCAGTCACAGTGAGGAAAGACTGGATCTAAATTTGCTCTTTGCTTCTGTTTCAAACAGCACAGCTTAAACTTTGTGTATAGCTGTGAGTGTTTATTAAGTGACAGAACTAAAAAATAGCTGTTTTCAATAAGTCTTATTCTTCTGCTTGCATTTTACTTTTGGGTACTTCTGCTATCTTTAAGACCTGATTTCACTTTAAGTGGGGTTTCATGCAGAAGGGTGTTGTTCAGAATCAAAGACAGCAGTTGCTGAAATTCATTAGTCGCATCAAATGTGCTGGGTTACTAAAACACATTTTCTTTTTGAAAAACTTTTAGGGGAGGTTTCTGACACTGCTGCTGATTGAATAGTGCTAGTACAGTGTGTCAATGTTGTATCTTATTGCAAAAAGGTGAAATGTACTTACCTATTTGAGCAACTTTTTAAGTAAATGCCAGTGCCTTTCTGTATTCAGAACTCACAATTCAACCAGTAGGAGATGAATATCTTAAAATCATAAACTTTTTAAGGTCAAAGGTTTTAAGGTCAAAAGGTCTAATCTGGAATTCCCTGCATAACATAGGAAAATTAGAGTTTCTAGGCATTCTTGCTTCAAACCAATGCTGCCTAGACAGCTGAGAAAATTTTAAATACACTTGATGCATTATGTAGGAAAGCATTTCAAAGAAAATTCTCAGGTAGCAAGGACTTACCTTCCTTCATCTCAAGGCTGACATGGAAAGAGGATGTTCTCAGAGGTTAGTCTTTTTGAGTCAAGCATTTTTCAGTCTCATAGGCATAGTTTTTCATTCTGATGTTTAAGTGATAAGGGTATAGCTGAAAAGAAAATTAAATATGTCTCAGAAAAAAAAGTTAAAATAACTAGGGCACAGGAGCTTTGCCGTTCAGGTTTATATTCCATATGAATTATTTCAGATGGTCTTTTATTAAATAATGCAGAATAAGCCTACAAGAAAAGTTTGCCATCATTTAAGGAATGCCTATGTAGGCCTTTAATGCGCACATTCTTATGACCAAAATTTTTTACAAAAAAAGAATATAACCAAAAAGTGTTCCCCAGAACTGGGTTGAATTTAGACATCACCTAGAAATAGTGGCAGCCCATTTAAGGAGGGGTCAGTGTGAATGACTGAAGTCAGATAACTCAAATCCCAAATTAGCCTTTATTCAGACTGCCTTGGTTACATGAATTAGGATTAGATTGAGTGAAATCTCGTAAGATCTGTAAAGCTTTCCATTCAATAGACATTTGCTTCAGCCTCCCCTCAACTGTGTATTACATTGTTGCTTCTATTTTGCTTTTTAAAAGTGTGCCCTATCAAACTTTTATTTCAGTGTTTGTGGAATAGGAAGAGGCAGAGCTGATAAAATTTATATGAAGAGTTGTGTATAATTTGCCTACAAATATATATCCTTTTTGTGTGCTTGATCTGTGTCCTGTGAATTACTTATGTCCAGTGCACTGGGACTGTTGACAGAGTTTGGCATGTGTTCCTAGAACTTAAAGATCCAGATGAAGGACTTTGAAGCAACTGCTGAGCCTCTGCAGGAATGGCTGACCACAACTGAGAAGCTAGTGCAAGGAAGTAGCAGTCGACTCCATGATCTTTCTTCCAAGAGGAGAGAGCAACAAAAGCTGCAGGTGACTTATAAGTGTTCTTAACAAAGCCAGACTTCCCTGTCCCATCTTTCTGGCCTCACTGATTACTTACAAAAGCTTGAACATTCCAGCATCCTGACTTCTAAATAAGACGAGAACTCTTTTCAAGGTTTGCTGTTGATGATCCTGTTCCATCAAGTTTTGCATCTCCACATTCCTTATGACATGCTGCTCCATTGCTGTAGCCGTATGGTGTGCCTTTCTCAGCAAGCTTGCCATATGTCACTTCTATTTTTCATGGCACCTTCGTGCTTCTCTATCTCCTGCTTCCTTGCACCCACCCTTATTATTACTGTGCTTGTGCTTTACAGTCTGTCCTTGAGGAAATAAGCTGCCACGAGCATCAGCTCAACAGGCTAAAAGAGAAAGCTCAGCAGCTGTGGGAAGAACAAGCTGTCAGCAAAAGCTTTATGCGCAGAGTGTCTCAGTTGTCTTCTCAGTATCTTGCTCTAAGCAATCTGACTAAGGTAATGCACCCAATGTATGTGCTTTTAAGCAACTCCTTTGATGTCTGTGGGGGAAAATAAAGACTGAAATGTGAAACACTGCAGTTGCCTTGCTTGCCTGCTCTGTGGTATGTCTGAGTTATTCTGTCTTTCACATTGACTTTAAGAAGTGGAGAGTAAGGACTATCAATAAAATGTAACTATAATTTTTTTTAATTTAAAAATGTTCTGATTAAAAATAAACCCCACCTGATTATACAATAATCAGACTTGATTTTGATTCTTTAATGCACTGAAGACATATTAGTTTTGTAATAAGTGGCATCTGAAAGAGGTATTTTTCAAAAATTAGCAGAGGTGGGGTTTTTTTAGAAAATACAGGATGCAGAAAAGTTGTTACTTCATCTCATCCTATAATGATGATTATTTGCATTGTAAGTATCTTCACCTGAAGTAATAGATTGGTCTTCTAAAAAAAAAATCTACCTCTTAAGCTGCTTTTGAAGGTTCGGGGGAGGCATAGGCCAAATTCTAAACCATCAGACCAAGAGCTGAGAGTTTAACCTAATTATGTTTTTTTGAGTGGTACTTCACACACTTCACCACTTAATGGTTCTACTTTGTCTGTTGTGTAGACAGATAAGCCTTCATATGAAGATTCTTATTTTCCTCAAAGTTTGTGTCATGAAGGAGAGTTGATATAGGGTTACAGATGCTATAGTAACTGGAATGAATAAGGATATAGGAAATACATTTTGGAATAATAATTCAGTTCAGAAAGTATTTGTGTTTAGAGGGCTGCCACTTTGGCAATTGCTACTCTTTCTGTGGAAGTAACAATTATAAAGCCTATCTGTGACTTGCTGGAAATGATTGGATGTGTGGCCATAATAAATTTTCATGTCTGCAAAATGAGAATGATGCATGAGTAAAGAGTAAGATGCATGGAAGACCACAGGCTTATGTGAGCAGAACTTGCAGTAGATGTCAGGATGAGAAGGAGTTATCTAAGGTGCAGGATACATATGACCCAGCCTAGTAGAGACATCTTGAAACTCGTTGGATAGCCATGGATCATGGGAAAGATTCCTCTCAGTAGCTTCCAAAGCCTGTTTCACTGACTTGACTTGTTGCAGTGGCAAATACACTCTGCCCTGTGTTCCTGTTCACCTCAAGCCTTTTGGCAATGTAACTTCAGCATTTGTTTTTGATTTGTATGAGTGTCAGTGATTTTTCAGAAGAATGGTTGTACCAATGAGAGTCATTGAGGGAAACAGGTCTTTTCCGAATATCAACAAAGTAATATTGCTGCAGTAGGATAACTTCTCAGGCTTAAATGTATCTTTGCACTGGCCAGTTTCACAAGTTAGCTTCTATGGCATCTCTGACATGGAGCTTACATGTAATTTACCAGATGTGTAAGAAAAAGTGAAACCAGAAGACTGAAGCTTTACATTTAGAAAATAAAAAAAAATTACATTTCTGATATCTTCATCTGTATTTTATGTTTGGACAATTCATTTGTGTGTGTATGCAGAATTCATTCCATGCTCAAATGTGTTTGTAATTATCAGTGTATGAAGCAAACTTGTGAGTGTACTTGAGACTCATTCCAAAGTCCATTCCATAAGTTGGTATGGGGAGTAGGCAATCCTTTAAATAGCTGTTGGTGCTAATTGCTGTATGAATTGCAGGAGAAGGTTTCCAGAATGGATAGGATTGTAGCAGAGCACCAGCAGTTCTCACAGAGTGTGAAGGACCTCCAGGACTGGGTTGCTGATGCAGTTCATATGCTGGATTCCTACTGTCATCCCACTGCAGACAAGAGTGTTCTGGACAGCCGGATGTTAAAACTAGAGGTACGGGAACAAGAGTCCAAAACCTGCCCTGTTTAGATCTCTATGAAGAAATCAAATATAGGATACTTAGTTGTTGCAGAGTAGTCTAATAACTGTTGTTCAGACACTGATTTTCAGTTTATTAAAAAATAACTTTGTAGCAGAAACTACTTTTTGTAGTCTTCATACTTTTCTCTAAGAAGTAAATGGTGACCTTAATGACATGGGGAATGGCATATATGAAAATTCTTAAAGTACCCAAAAGATCTTGTATGGCTGATGAAGGTTAAATGGAAGAAGTAGAATATTCATGTCTGCTAGTTTAGTTTATTTTAATATATATTCCTAGGTCTTACAGATTATAGAGTTGATTCAGAAAATCTATTCCTATAATTTTTACTTTTAAAATGGTGTCTGCAGTTAAGAAAACATCATCTCTGGATGCTTTTACCGTAGGAATACTTTTCATTTTATTGATGTCTTAGATTTTGAGTAAAAAACCCTCAAAATTATAAGGATATGTCCAAAAGCAAAAGATTGTAGCATAATATTAAAATTGTGTTTTGGCTTTTGTTCATTGAGTCTTTTGGGTTCATGCTTTCAGGCTTTTCACGACTACAAAGTGTTAGAAACTGTGAGTTTGCAGCTGCACAGCTCCAGGAGCTGGAGTCCCTAGGCTGACGTTGATGACAGATTACTGACTTTATTTGCGGGTACCTTGGTGTTGCAAATATATCCTGGAGTGGTAGAACTGTATTTCAGCCCTGTAGAAGAGCTTTGTCAGTTGCATCTTGTTGTCTCTATGAATGAATCCTCCTGTTTTCCATCTAAATGACATTTCCTTCATAATGTTAGCCTTTCTACTGAAAAGTAGATACATTCTAAAGTACCTGCACAGATTTCATGAAAACTTCCCTGTAAACTAAGGGTTTTTTTTAATAGCCTGAACCTACCCATTGAAAGTCACTTTTGTTTGTGAAGCCCAGCTGCGAACCCCACTGTCCATCGTTCAGTTGACTACAAGCAGCTAAATATGATCAGGTCATGTTCCACTAAAGCCAGTTAGAATATTCATGCCCAATTAATGATAAAATATATCCACTCACTTCTTAGGGCCTACTAGCAGTGAAGCAAGAAAAAGAAGTCCAAATGAAAATTGTTCTGACTAGAGGAGAATCTGTTCTGCAAAATACTTCTCTGGAGGGAATGCCAGTGATTGAAGGGCAATTGCAAAATCTGAAGGACAGCTGGGCTTCTCTTCTGTCTGCTTGTATCCAGTGCAAGAGGTAAAAAGGGCATGAGGTGCAGAATGGTGCTTAGTAACAAAGCTCTGTCTAAACTTCTGAAAAGTAATTCTCTGAATTTTATTACTACAAGAGTCAAATTACTGTAAAATGCTTACATGAGCCAAACACTGCAGGTCTGGAGGTTGTAAGTGATATGTTCAATTGAGGTAGAAGGAGGGGAGGAAAGTGTGAGGAATCTAAGCTTTATTAACACTTATTGTCAATTTACTCTGAAAACTGGATCCCATGTTCATAATCTTGAGTATTTTACTTTCTGTTGCGCTTGATGCTTTGAAACCTTCTCAGAAATGAGAAGATCTTGTCATGGACATTCATGGTGACTCCTCTGGTTTTCCACTTCCTAGCATTCTAAAGAACATACTCTAATTACACTGTCCAATAGTGCTGCTCCTAGTGATAGAATAAAGAAATATAAAGGAAAAAACAGAGACTTATTTGGTGGAGCATCAATAGTTGCAAATATTTCAAGTTAAAGAAACAAAGGTTATTACACATTAGAATGTAGCAACTTCTGATTGTATGCAAAGGGACAGAAAATTTCTGATTTTGGGTCTTATGCTTTTAGTTTCAATTTACTTATTAAATTTAGAAGATGTCAGCTAGCTACATAGTTTACAGATCTACTTAATATTCCAGGTTTGGAAAACTTAATTTCTCTTTATTATTCAAACAGTGCTCCTAGTTAAAACCTGTAGGATTTTCACAGACTGCTTAGCTTGTGATATATCTCTCTCATAAATGCAGTGTAAAATATCTCTATATGACTCTATCTCACTCTTTAAAGAGCATAGGAACTTCTGCTATCACAAAACTTCTATTTTTGTAAAATTACAGTCACCTGGAAGGAGCTCTCTCCAAATGGACAAGTTACCAGGAAGATGTTAATCAGTTTTCCAGATGGATGGAAAAAGTAGAAGCAAGTATGAATGCTTCTGAAAGGCAATATGCTGAACTGAGGGAAAAAACAGCTGCCCTCAGCAAAGCAAAGGTGTGTTTGATTTACATAACACCTTACAGGCAAGAAGATAAACCATGTAACTGCAAGATTAGTCTATGGTCTTGTTTTAATGGTGCCCTTTGTGTGTTCTTCTCTTTCTATTTTGCAGCTACTCAATGAAGAGGTGTTGAGTCATAACAGCCTGTTGGAGACAATTGAAGTGAAAGGAAAAGGGATGGCTGAGCACTACATTGCTCAGCTTGAGCTCCAAGAGCTTCAGGAGAGATATAAGTTCCTCAAAGAGAGAACAAAGGTACAGTTTTCCTTCGTAGCACTCCTTGTTTAGTTGGCAACAAGTAAAAAAATCTTTTCACTGGTCATTTATTTTACCATTAAATGAGGATTAAGAGTTTGGGGACAGTTGTAACTTGATGTGACAGAAAGCTGCTAGGGTGATTAATAAATCTGTCTTCCTGTACTGATCTTCAGATCTTTTCAGAAGTGCTGGTAAATACCTGCAATTCCTGTTAGCATGGGGATGCTCTAGCCTTTCCCTTTTTCTTCTGCACAAAGCTATACAGGCTGCCTATATTGCTTAGCTTGAGCAACAGCATGGGGACAATAAGAAAAGGATGGTGGTTCACAGAGGCAAGAGCTCTGTACCTCTTTCCCGATGTAGCAAGAAGCATTCCGTCTTTCTCTTCCACCTAATATCCCACGACGGGTCTTCCCCATTTCCAGCTGTGGTGGTGATGTTAAATGTCAAGGATGCAATCAACCCTCAGAAAGAAATTCAAAGTTCAAAGCAAATAGCTGGAAAGTAAGGAATGTTAAAATCTTTTACTAATCCTTTCGCCAGGCAGGAAAACTGACAGGATTCCCCAAGGGTTTATGGCCCACCTCTGAACAGAACAAGACTTGTAATTCCCTAAGCCCCTGTTGAGAGGCAAGAAAACTGGTCTCTCTTTCCTCCTTCCCACTTCTGGGCATGGACAGGCCTTGTAAAAGATCTGATGGTGCTCCTGTTTTCTTCCTTTCTCCCACTAGACAGACGTATTAGAAGTAAAAGGTAAAGCAGACAGTAAGTTCATAGGTTTATTAAAGTGTTTGTCTTTTAAGGAGCCTGCTGCTCTCAGATACAGCCTGTCTTGTCTCCATCAGAACTTTATTCCCCATTCCCATCATTTCTTAGAGGATGTGAATTACATGTAGTATATTTTTCTTGCACTTAGTAAGACTAGTCTTGTGATAATACATGACACCTTTCCTTCTGTACTTCAGGTATAGTAATATTTTAGTGTTGGGTTGTGAAATTACTGTGACTTCCTCACCCACATACAGAGAAAACTTGTAGTCTGTTTCTTACTGTGCTCTGTAGGAACAGCCTGCAAATACCTTGGGTAGTCTTCAAACCTAATATAGTAGATACTCCTAATAGAAGATTCCAATTCCATTTGCAAAAAAAAAAAAAAAAAAAAGGGGAATCATGCAAAGAAAAAATGCTGTTTCTAAGGTCATATGCTTATTAATAACTTCAGCAAAGTTAATTTAAATTGCTATAAAAATCAAGTCTTTTTTTATTAGACACTAAGATGTTATTAGAAGTAATCCCAGATTAAAACTTTAAATCTTAGAAGTCACAAACTTATGAGAAGAATCTTTCAGGATAAGTGTCTCTACCCCTACTTGTGCCTCCTCTTTCTCTATAATTGATTAAGCCATCTTCAGAATCCAAGTGCTCCTGAATTCTTGGAAAGTTCAGCATCAGATACAAACTTCTCCCCTTGATGGATTGCTGGGGTTTATGTTTTCTTGGTTTGACAATACACTAAGACACATATTTGTAAATATTTTCACATGCAGGAGGCTGTAACAAAAGCTGAAGGACTGCTCACCTTACATCAAGAGTACCAAAGAAATCTGAAGGCCTTTGAAGTATGGCTGGAAAAGGAACAGGAGAAACTTGACTGTTTATCACATCTTGATGGTGATGCCCAGGAACAGGAGACAACACTCCGAGATTTACAGGTACAAAATGTGTGACACTCTAAGTAAAAAAAAAAAAAAAAAGTCCTCATTGTAAAATAGCAGAATAACATTTATTGCCAGACAGAAATTGTCTTGAGAACAACTTTCAATTGCATTATATATGAAGACTTCATTGCTCAAAAGTGATTCCAGTAAAGGTAGTGGAAATATTGTTGCTCATTTCTGGAAAGAAGTGCCAAGCCTTGAGTGAAATCTCTAGGCATACTAATCCTTTCTTGCAAGTATCGAATTTGTGTTACATGTTGGTCTACCTTTTCTTTTCCCTGTGTTTCATAAAATGTCAAAAGTATTTCTATTGGCATTTCATCTTTTACTGCATATAGAGCAGATGCACCTAATTTCAGGCAGTTGCAGTCATGTAGGCTGGCTCTCAGAGTGAGGTGGGAAGACTACCACTGAATCACTTCAGTGACAGTGAAGAGTGAGCCTGTACTACTTCAGTAATTTCCCAGTTATTATCTTAAGCTGACTTAAAATGCTTCAAATACCTGTTGTTGAAGGAGCACAAAGTCTGTACTTGAGATATGAAATGTTTATTATCTTATTAAGGATACTGAGAAGGTTTTTCTATGATCAGGGATTCTGCATATGTTTTGCTTATTATAGTTTATGTTACAAAACCCATTTTGAAAATCTGGATATATATCTTAAATCTGAGATGAAACACAGCTGTCTTTTGTTAAGGTAATTTCCTGTTTGTTTTCTAGTCAGATTGAATCACTTTGTACTTTCTAATTAAGTTCTAATAAGCATGAAAATGCTGTACATGTCCAGAAGAGAGTATAAAAAATTAGTCTGGAGTGTTGTCTCCAAAATGTGTAAAAATAAAAAAGTTTATTTTAGACTATTGAAGCCTCTGTTTTTAAAGAGATTCACTTGTAGAATCAGTCTGACAGTCTGCTTGTCACATCTGGAAAGTTTTGAATTACAGGCTGTGGTGAATGGATTGCATCCATCCCATGCTGGCTCAGGCAGTTAATGTTTCAGAACTGATAAACTTGACAGGAGAGCAAAGAATTTAATGCATACATTGTCAATAATTTTCTGCAGTTCAACTGTCAGTAATAGTGATACTTGATGTGCTTTGTAAGTGAGCAGGCTGTCACTGGTGTTATTAGACGAAAGACTCTCTCTAATATATTCTTAACCACAGATAATCAAAGGGAATGCTAAGCTGTCTTAAGAGGAACCAAAGGGTTTTTGCCATGTGTGAATGAACGCTGTTAATGTTGGGCATGTAACTGTAACTGCCTTCACAGGAGCTTCAGGTCAATTGTGCAGAGGGACAAGCATTATTGAATGCTGCTGTCCATGCCAGAGAGGAGGTGATTCCCTGGGGCATTCCCCAAATAGAAGACAGAGCCCTGGAATCCTTACGGCAGGACTGGCAAGTTTACCAGCACAGGCTTTCTGAAGCAAGAAGCCAGTTAAATGCCACTGTGAGCAGACTGAGGTTAATGGAGAAAAAATTCCAGAAGGTTAATGACTGGTTAACAAACCTGGAGGAGAAAGTTGCTATCAGGACTGGGAGGAGGTCTGGTAGAGCAACAAAGGAAATGCAGCTTCAACAAATGAAGGTAAAGAATTTAGTTAAGGTATTCCTTAAACAAAGTAATATGTGAGCTTTCCATGTCAATTTCTGGTTGCACTGTGAAAATGAGAGCAAGCTTTGCAGTTTATTCTTAAATGGTGGCTTAATTAATATGGTAACAAGAGTAAGATATGACCAGTTCTGTTCTAAAATCTCCACTGTGTCGATGTAATAATTCTCCTTTAGTCACTGGAAGGAGAAGACATGGTTCTGAATAAACACAGGAAGTGGATTTGAAGGAGTTCCAGGTTACACTTTACAGTCACATTTAAAACTTAAGGCAAAATCTGTGTGAAGTATGGCTTGCATTTCTATTCATTTTGAAGGCGGAAAAAGTACAAAAAGTGTTGAATCTGTTGTAATAAAATGCAATCCATAGGGGATGAAAATCTTTCCAGCACATTCAGTACATTAACCTTAATCAGATTCTGGTTTATTTTCCAGTTGTATATGAATGTTTACAACCATGTATTTGTTTCCCTTTTCAACGATTTCCTGACTTAGTTGCAGATATATTACTGATAGTTTAAGATGTTTGAATCAGTCATATGAGTTTGGTAATTTCTTTGGCATAGAAGTGGCATGAAGACATTACAGTCTACAAAGATGATGTAGAGGAAGTTGGGGTATTGGCTCAGCAAATACTAGAGGAAAATCTCACTGCAAGTGGAATGGGAAGTCAGGCAACACAGCTTACATCTCGCTACCAAACTCTTCTTCTTCATGTCCTGGTAAGTAATGAAAATTAGTTCATTGTAACATTGTAAATTGTCAGTTAAGAAACAAATACAAACAGGCTTTTATAATTAGACATTATCAGAGTTTGTTCATTCCTGTTGACTCAATAGTATAATGGTCATGTGTATTCATACACACACGCACATGTAGATTTCATTGGATTACATGAATCTCAGAAACATGATCAGGATAATGAAGTAGAATGCCCTGTTACTATCTTCTTTGATAGTTTTAGGAGAGAAATTCAGAATAAAGTGTGCTTGAATGCTAATTGACCTCTAGAGAAATGTTTACAGGTTGCCACTGATACACATTAGTACAGGGAAAATTTAATTTGGTAAGGTGCAGTCTTTGGGTTACTTTAAGTTGTACTTACCTCACAGTACTGTAATCACAAGTCAAAATTCAAAGTTCAAAATGTGAGTATGTTTTCAGTGTTTAGTATTAGCTCAGTTTTAACATTGGTGATTGCCACATGTACACCCTGAGAAGAGCCCTGTAAGAATTCTCCACTCTGTATAAAAGAACTCCAAGCCTAAATGTTTTATCTTTGTATAACAGATTTTATTAATAAATAGCCATTTATTGTTATCTTAAACCAATAGCAGTGATAAACATCTGGATGGTCCTTGTTTCTTCCCCCCACCCTCCATATTTGTTTGAAGGAGCAAGTAAAGTTTCTGGAAGAAGAAATACGCTGTATGGAGGAGTCAGAATTGTCTTTTAGTGCTTACACAAATTGGTATGGAGCTACAAACAAGAATTTCAAAAATATGATCACCAAATTTGATGTGGTTGATAAAACGGCAATGGAGAAAAAAGTGCAGAAACTAGAGGTACAGCTTTCTTAAATGCAATTTTTCTTTCTGCTCACAAAAAAGAGGCTGTATTTTAACATACATCTTAACAGCTCAAAATTCTGCCTTACCTTGCCCAGAGAAGATAATGGGATAAGACCACACAGTATGGAACTTTCTGTTCTCATGTCTCGTTAGATCACAGTTTGGCTGTTGGAGTTATAAATAGTCCTAAATAATATAGTAAGTAGTCCTCAATAATATAGTCCTAAATAATAGTCCTAATAAGAGTATATTTTCTTTTGCACTGTGTGTTTTCTATGCACTGTGGCAAGTGCTTACTATTTCTCTTCATTAAAACATTGGTAAAACTCATGTTTCATCTCAAAGTTGTAGATGAGCTTCTCATATCCTGCAGCTTAAGCAGCTTAAACGTAATACGCTAAGGGAAAGCTTTCATCTGTTCCAGAATTTGGAGTAGAAATCCTCTTCTGGGAGCCTTCAGTTTCTCTGTTTAAATTCACAAGCCCAGTGCAGAGCAGAAATATTTGCTTTATCTGCTTCCTTCTAGCTTTACACACCTAAACTCCAGGCAGTTTTGTACTGAAGAGTCCAGTCATTTTCCCTAGACATCCCTTCTGTGTTTGTAGCAAAGTTAAAACAGAATATTATTAGCCTCTAGATAAAGAAACTATAAAGAATTTATATATATATATATATATATATAAATATAAATATAAATAAAGGCAAGAGTTTCCATACATTTTCTGTTAACCAACACTTCCTTCACAGCTGCTGTTGAGTGATATGGACATAGGCCACAGTTTACTGAAATCAGCCCGTGAGAAGGGGGAGCGAGCTATAAAATACATGGAAGAAAATGAAGTTGACCAGTTAAGAAAAGAAATTGGAGATCATGTTGAACAGCTTGAAGAGTTGGCTGGCTCCATCAGAAAGGAGCACATGAATTCAGAGAAGTGTCTTCAGCTGGTGAAGGAGTTTTCAGACAAGTATAAGGCACAAACTCTGTGGGTCATGGAGTACCAAGCCATCTTACATGCTCCAGTGGAGCCAAAGAGTGAGCTCTATGAGAAGAAGGCACAGTTGTCCAAGTACAAGGTAAAAAAGGGTTATATCTCATTGTATTATTGAATTGATTTTAATCTAGTGATTCTCAAGAAATTCTCTGATTAGGTATCCAAGTTTCTTCAATAGGTACATGAAATGTTTCTGATCTGGATGTCCCAATCAGCATCAGTGAAAACATGCATGACACCTGTCTCTACAAACCAGACTGAGCCCCTGGATTTGAAATGTGAACATCCTAAAAAGGCTTCTATATCTGAAAATATGCAATATCTGCAATGGAGCAAATTTCTTTCATAAGTACACATATGAGTAATCACATTGATCTCAACAGAGTTGATTGCTGTTAAAACAAAGACAGAAATCAGTTGGTCTTTCTTCACTTCAGACATTGTCACTGTTTACATTGACTTAATCAGCTTTCTGGTTAAAGCTGGATGTCCCAGCTTTATTGGGACATTTATTTATTACTTACTGTGTTGGATGTCAGCTCAACTGATACCCAAGACAGTCAGCTGCTCTGACCTCCTATGTTTTTAGTCAGGATTTTAATGAAGTGTTTGGGTTTATTTTCCAGTCACAAAAATGAGTAGAAAATTTACCAACGAACTCCATTTCTTCTTCTAATTTTATTTTTGTAATATACTCCAGATTACAGATATTTCATGACATGTGTACTTAGTCTGGCTGAGGTGGAGTTAATTCTCCTCGCGGCAGCCTGTACAGTGCTGTGCTTTACATTTGTGGCTCAAAAACATGTTGCTAACAAACCGGTGTTTTGGTTATTGCTGAGCAGTACCTATACTGCATCAAGGCTTTCTCTCTAAAACTGCCCATTGCCCCTTGCCAGCTTCTCTACTCAAAGTTGTATGTCACAGCTGTATGCTTGCTTTCTACATGTTTGGGGAGTTGCACTCTTGAGAGTACTGTGCGAGGCACTCATCACGCACTGTCTCACTAAGGGGATGGCTTTGGTGATACTTTCCCACTTATTTTCGTAATTTGTTGCTCTGAACAAGTTTTATCCCTAGCAATAGCCCCTTTGTACATATGAACTCTCTTTGCTTCACCAGCTCCAGACTGTCAGCCATGCTACTAGTCACTCACTAAAGGAGCAGTTGTTTTTAGATGTGAGCAAAATTTGGTGTCTCTGTGCAGGGCTGAGAAACATAGTCCTGCACTGGTAAGCAAAGCTCTTCCTATCTGGAAAGGATGATACATACCATGGTGAAAAGCTGTGCATCAGATCAAAGGGAAGTTAGTGAAGTACATCTCCAGTGAACAGTAGATATATTTTAATTCTTGCTTGCATTGTAGTCCATACAACAGACTGTTCTGTCTCATGAGCCTTCAATAAAGTCAGTGATTGAAAAGGGAGAGGCACTTTGTGATCTGGTGAATGATGCGACACTAAAGAACAACATTCAAGACCTTCAAAGCAGTTACCAGGAGCTCTGCAGCAAAACAAAGGTAAAAAGGATGAAATCTCAGGGTTCCTCCAACTTACTATATTTTTACCCCGCTATAAAAATTTAACTGTTTATTTCATACTGTCATGTCTGTACAAAGAACCAGCTGCCTTTTGTTACTTCCAGTGTTTTTTTGGGGGTTTTTTGTTTCCTCTGGAGGGGGGCAGAAGTGACAGGCACATTTTGAATATGGAAAAAGCTACCTAAATAAATCTAATGAGGGTACCTGAAATTAATTTTGATTGTCGCAGGTGAAGTCTTTGTACTTCGTAGCACTAAGGGGGATAGGTATCAGTAACTACTCTGTATTATTTTTAATTGTGTTTAATAAAATTCTAAATACATTATTTCTTGACAGGATGGATGCACTTAGATTATACTCGTTTCTGCTTGATCTTCCACAAACACTGTTTTGTTTAGTTGTTGAATAAAAGGCTCTGGGGAAAATAAACTGCAAGACAGATAAAATTTAATTCAGCAAGGGCATTATTAATTAACATTGATTCATTAGTCCGTATGTATGTAGTACTTTGAAAGGTCTAATGCTTCTAAATACATCCTAAAGTATGATTATTCCTAAAGCTTTTAATAGGTTATACTCCTAACAAGGATAAGCTCTGCAAACCATGTTAGTACTTACGTTTGACCTAGGCACCTTTAATTGCCCATGCATCCACCAATAGGAGATGATTTTTTTTCAAGGTGGATTTTTAATTTAAAGACATGACTCTGACCTGTACTACAAAAGTGATGTTCATTGTATTAGATATAATGTTGATGGCTTAAATTAAGAGAAGCTTCCTAAAAAGAATAGATATATTTTAACTCCATGTGTACATTCTGAATTTGCCTACCACAGACATTGCAATACATACATGCAAAGGCTGTAAGTAGCAGGGACCCAACCATAGTGTTTGGTGGGTCAAGTGCAGTCTCTCAAGCAGTGTTTAATAACTGTAAGTGAACTTAAAGTCAAGTTGATAGTGTTCATTTCTCAGTGTTTTCCTCAGTCTTCAAAGTATGGTGTTTCATCTGGAGTGAAAACACTGCTCAGTACCACAGAAGTTATTATTCACAGGAATTTATTCACAGAAGTAAGCCCTTTGATGTCTTCTTTTACAGTCTATTCAAATGAGAGTCCCTCACTGGAATATAAATTTAAATTATAATTCTTATTATGATTTCAATTTCTTGGTGGTTTGTGGCTTGTTGGGGTTTTTTTTGAGCTCTTGTAATTACCTGAAAATTTAATTTTGGTTATCGTGGACCTGCAGGCATATGTTGAAACCTTAGAAGTGAGAGTAAAAGAACATGAGGATTACAACAGTGATTTGCAAGAAGGGGAGAAATGGTTATTACATATGTCCAGCAGATTGGTTAGCCCTGACCTCGTGGAAAGTACCAATCTTGAAATAATCACTCAGCAACTAGCTAACCACAAGGTGAGTTTGCTCTTGGTAATCTTCCTTTGTAAAACAGAAATTTTCTTCTTTGCTTCTCTGCATCCACTCCAGAGCTCTAATTATTTATCATTCAACCATTTTATTTCTCTTACTGATAATTGTGTAAATAAGCATTGGTGCCATTAATGCAGTTAACAAATCTAGCTTGTTTTTAGCATCGTTTCTTGGATGAAACTGCATTTACACAAAGAGCTTTGTTGTACTCTGATCTAAATTCTGTGTCAGATTTTTCCTGAGGCTTCCCAGGAAATGAACCACAAAAATCAGATTGGGGTGATTTTACTCGTGAGGTATTTTGTGCTCTGGCACTTTTAAGGTTATAAGAAAAAATTAAATTGAAAACTTTCTTGGTATGGACCTGCTAACAAGAACTTCAGAAATGTGATCACCAAATTGGATGTGGTTGGTAAAACAGCAATGGAGAAAAAATGCAGAAACTAGAAGTACTTCTGTTGGGTTGTTCTAGTTGTAGGTTCTATTAGGTTGTAGCATTTCCTCCATTGCTTTTATGGTTTCTATTAGTGAGAATCATTCAATACAATGATAACCAATGCTTTCTAGAAGATGAAAGAGAGCAAAATCAAACCCTCCTCACCACTAACTGAAACTGAGATTCCAATGGCAAATATTGAAGTATTTTAATTCTTTGTGATTGGTGTGTTATTCTTTAAGTAACTTCCTTAGAAAAAAGATTGGCTTCACCAGAGTCAATGGAAAGAACTGTTCGCAGGGAAAGAGCTTATGGAATGAGAGATGATTTGGCACAAGATTTAATTTGCATTACTAGACACAAGAGAAGCTGGAAGAGGCCTGAAGAGCATGAAAGAACTGAAGATTCAGAGTAGTCTTGGCATCTGAGCAGAGTGTTTACACATTATGACAGTGCTACTGATGTTTCTGTGGGATATCCTTGTAAAGGCTTTTGATAATGACTTTACAATGAGCATGCAATCCAATAGCTTGACTATGACAATGCATGTTGTCTGAAAGCTTTTTTCCAAATCTGACGATGAAGAGTGTTTAAAGGAGGGAGAAAAAACATTCTGTACCACTGCATATTTCTTCAAAAGTATTTTATCTGTTTCTTAGGCTATCATGGAAGAAATTGCAGGCTTTGAAGATCGTTTGAACAACCTTAAGAGTAAAGGTGATTACTTGATCAATCAATGCTCAGAACATCTTCAAGCAAAATTTAAGCAAAACATACAAACCCATCTTCAGGGGACAAGGGACAGCTATTCTGCCATATGTAGCACAGCCCAAAGAGTAAGACTTGTTTCAGAGATTATTTTTGTGCTGTTTAAGAATAATGTGCATTGTTATTTCTATGAGTTCTTTCTTTAAATGTTCTTTCTTTAATCTTCCTACTGTTTTCATTTCAGTTGAGGCTTCAGGTTGCTGATACAGCATGTAATCATTCCTGTGCTACAGTTGAATTCCTTGTGATCCAAATGTTGCCTTGCAGCCAGCAAAACTACTGGCTTCTGAGTTCTTACCTTAATCTCTCCATGTCTTCACTACCTTCATGTTAAACTCGCTTCTGAGCAGCTGCAGCAAAAGAATAATTACTCCTAGTTCAAAAACTATGGCGCAAATTGCAGTCTTAGTGTTGATAGTTTGCATAGATACTTTAACAGGTTTCAAGTATGTGCTAGGAAATACTGTCTCTCTTATTAAAACCAGAATATACAGTTAAGAAGGGCTAGCAGGGTCATTCTGTTAAACCAATTAGGAGATCAAGCCAGCAGTCAAAAAACAAACAAAAACCCAAAACCAAACCCAAAAAAACCAAACAAAACAACCCCAAAAAGAAACTTAAAAACCTCTTCTACAAAGTCAATGGAAAAATGTTGGATAAGAATACAGAAATAAGAGAGCATGCCCTTCATTTACATCTTTATTTTTTCATTTACATCTTTATTTTTTCTTTTCAGAAGCTGTGCATTAAATATTGTCCATCTTCTTCACATCTTAGAAGGGTGTAGTGAGAGCTTGAGGAGCTTTCAGCCTTTGGTACTTTTACATACAAGGGCTAAAATAACAGTCATAATAATTCTGTTTTATCTGCAGTTTTCAAGGTAGGAGAAGAAAGACAATGGTGGTATTTGAAAATGTGATAAACTTACAAAATGTTTGGTTTAGGTGTACCAGACTTTGGAACACGAGCTCCAGAAGCATGTTAATCATCAGGATACTCTACAACAGTGCCAGACTTGGCTGTCTACAGTGCAGTCAGAGCTAAAGCCAACTACTTGGACACCTTTCAGCCTGGCAGATGCAGTAAAACAGGTAAAAGTTTAGCACTTGAAAAAGCTCAGTTATTCTTAACAAGGTAAGTTCAGATGAGAGATCTAAATTTCTAGAAATTAGATATTTTCTAGCCTTCTCAGAAAGCTGGGTAACCTCATTGTTCATTCCCAATTCCAAAAGGTATTTTCTTTTTATTAAGAGAAAATAACTGTAGGTGAAAAACCAAAGAGGGCTCTTGCTAGCTCTGCTTAATGCTTAGAAACACAGTACCTGACAAATGTTGGCTACTTAGATAAATCTGCTCAGATACTCCATAGATGTGTTTAGCAGAGGGGTTGTGTCTTTCTGCTTGTCCAGTTGCTGACCTGGCTAGTATGTTCCTTATGAAACCTTGTTTCACAGTACCATGGACAGAGTCAATTACCAGGCAATTAAAACAATTTTTCAGTCCAAGAGCATAAAACTACCTGTAGCCCATAGTGACCATTAAGAATGATTTATTTTCTTCTTGATTATTCTTAATCAAGATTGGATTTGGATTGGATTCGTATCTTGTTTTTGAATTAAATGGGTATGGTGCTAAAAATGCTGCAATTCATGGCTGTCTCATCCATCATCTGGCTTAATAGAGGCTTTGAAATACTAGAGATGGCAGACCCACAGGGGAAGCAGGGCATGGCACAGTGGGACCAGCAGGGCAGCACCTTCCCGATGATGTGCAGAGCTGCAGCACAAAGGTTAGGTGAGCAGAGTCCCCCTGGTGTTATTCCCCCATCTGGTGGTGACCAGGTGAGTCTGTAGGGATGAGGCCATTCCCAGGTGAAGGAGCAGGTCAGGGCAGCAAGGCAAGGCCAGGAGGATCAGCCAGGCACGCATGCACCTCTAGTGTAGCTCAGGTGAGGTCCATAGGTTGATGAGGGACTGAGCTTACACGTGGCTCTTGGGCTTCTCTCTGCCTTTCTAGTGGTCAGGTCCCAGCTGGGCTGAGCCAGGGCTGGCCCTAAGCAGAGGTAACCAAACCCTGAGGAGGAGGAGGGGTAGATAGAGGTTGCAGAGAAGGGGGATTGAGTCTGCAGAGCTCTTTGGTGTGCTGAGGGCTCTAACCATCCCTGAGGATTAGGGACTTGCTCCTGCACTTGACTGTTCTTAGTGAGAAAAACAGTTTCCCTAATTTAGGAAGAATTCATTCAGACCTGCCAAACTGCCGCTGAGTGCTGCTCCATATGCCCACAACCCTTTGCTGGACTTTGCCCACAACCCTTTGCTGTGTCAGTTTGCCCATATTTCTTTAAATGGGAAAGAGGGAAACTGGTCCAGATCCATCAGGGGCAGCTAGACAAGTGTAAGTACAGGAAAATAAGTACAGTCACTTCCCACAGCCTATGCTCTGCATTCTTGTTAATACAATCATTTGGGATTGCCAAAAATCATTTTGTTTTGTTGTTTTGTTCAACATTTGCCTCCAAGGACTCACCACTGGCCCTGTGCACTAGGTGGTCACTCACATTCCTCCCTGGGACTCTAGAAGATATGTTGTTGCCCAGCTTGTTAGTACTCAGATAATATTATTCTTTTTAGGATAAGGAGAATCTTCATAGGGAGAGGTGAGCTCCTACAGGCAATGTTAAGAGCAAGAACCCATAACAATGTCTTGTTGTCTGATCTTGCCAATCACAAATATGGGGGACACTGGAAAGTTTTCAGACGGTGTGGAAAAGTGTATTGTGCCGCTAGGCTGAATTTCTCATGATCTGTCAGACACTGGAAAATTTTATAGTTGTAGGAACAGGGCACTGTGACAATCACATAAAGCCCTGCTTCCCATTCACATTGGGAAAGTCAGTCACCTTGTTGAGACTGTGTGTTTCTGTCCAAGAAATAAGCTAGCTAATTCATATGTCTCTAAATGCTTTGGAAATAATAAAGTTTTAAGGCGTTACTGCTTTCCACAACTAGAACATAGCAGCCTTACCTAATAAGATAATGTATTTCCATATTTAATTTTATAGAAATAATAAGGTAAAGTAAAAATTCTAAAATACATGATTGTAATAAAACAAGGTATTATTTCCACAGTTTCAGAGTTTATTTGTGGGTTTTCTTCCCTCAGGTTAAACATTTCCGGGCTCTGCAGGAGCAGGCCAATACATACTTGGATCTTTTGTGCTCCATGTGTGATCTTTCAGATGCCACAGTGAAGAGTACAGCAGCAGATATTCAACAAACAAAACAAATGGTACAAGATAACCACAACAACCCACTTTTAATCCTATTTAGAGCTTTAACTGCCTTGATCTGTTCCCTTTTAAAAAGGTCATATTGGGTAATGGTTTAAAGAAATGTCATCTTACTTTCATCTTAGGTATTTCTTTAGAAATAGTTAAATAGTTTTGTCTTTCTGATTTTTTTTTTAATTATTAAATCCATACATTGCCATCTTGGTACTAATACAAAGACACACAACAATGGTTGCTAAAGGTACTTAGGAAATGTTACAAGATGTTGTTCTAAAGCCACAGAAATAATATTCTATGGAAGAAAACCTGATCCAAGTTACCTGTTTTCAAAACACACAATTTAGTCTAATCTTCCCTGTATTTTATGAAATCTTAGACATATTTTATTGTTATTATTTATTCAACAATAGACTACTGTTCATGTTCACCTATCTTATATTATTAATCAAAAGCATAATCAAAAATTGTGATGGTTCAATTCATTATTTAACGTACATCTATTTCAGCATACTTATTTATAGAAGTGTACCTCAATTTTAAGTTTTAAAGTAGCTTAATGCTTAGGTTTAGAATAGAACTATAAACATAATTTATTGGAAAAGAAACATTATAGGCATTCTTCTTGTTGCAAGCATGAAAAATTTAGCTCCTCTTACGCAGACACACAAACAGAGTTTTGAAACTGCTTCTAACAAGAGTAAAAATCTAATACATACAGTAATAGTATTCCGTACCAGAGAAGCAAATTGTACAAGTCCAAGTAACCCATAAAAATATGGGAGTCCAAGTACCGAATAGCTGAAAAACATCCCAAACATCAGAATAAGATTCTCCTTTGACATACAATGCAGTGAAACATTTCTAAGAAATCACAGATGGTGTAGTGCTGAGATATACTAAGCTGGTTGAGTGTCTAAATCTTAAAGGCACCCGACTGCTGTATTTAGAGCAAAAGCAGCTGTGTCACTATTGGGGTAAGAGGATTGATGGGCTCAGATCTGGTAAGGATTCTTTTTATTGGTATTTTAGAAGAGGCATATAGGCAAAATAACTGGGCTAAGCAAATTAAATGGAAGTCTATAGCTGAAAGTTTTTTGTAAGGTACAGTCTAACGATATTCTTAGCATGCAGTAGATCAAATTATACAATTAATATAAGCTTTAACAGGGGACTGAGAACACTGAAATATACACACTCATAAATACACTTGCTTCTGTCAAGGGTGAATGATGATTAATTTACTTGTTGTTGTTGTTTCCACACAGATTTTCTTTGATAGGTACAATTTTTGTTACTTTTAAAGGTTAAGACCCTTTTTGTGGATAATAGTAGCCCCTTCAGAATCCAGTGCAGAAATTGCTTTAGTACAGTATTGTGCTCAGAGGAAGAGTGGTATTCATCCTCCATTCTCCAAAAATAGATGCATTAAAGCATTCCAACTCCTTTTCATTGCTTTTCTTCTAGATTGAGCAACAGATAATGCACTCACAGTATTTGTCTCAAGGTTGGGAAGAGATCAAACAACTGAAGGCTGAGCTCTGGATATATTTCCAGGATGCAGATCAACAACTACAGAATTTAAAAAGGAGACGAGCAGAGTTGGAGCTAAATATTGCCCAGAATATGGTACTCCAGGTTAAGGTAAGGAGACTTTGGGTTAAGAACAGAAGGTAAGGAAGGGGTTCATCCTGTGGCTGCTATTATTTTAGAATTCTTATTATGTGCATACAATTGCTAATATGTTCAAAGCAAGAGCAGAGAAGAAAGAGGAAAGTGTGTTTCCTTATTGATGCTAAGGGTGATTCAGAGAGCAGAAAACTGTACTTTAGTATTTTTCTGGCTTTGTTTTTTTTAATAATAGACACTTTTCCGGCTACTGATTTGCCTTTGCTTTTAAAGTAGACTAAATGCTGATCACAGTGCACCTGAAGATAAGATTTGCAAAATGTGCTTGCTGAATTCTTTGATTGCTATACTTCTAAATAGTTTAGAAGTATTTCAAAATTAGTCAAGGAAACTATTTGATGTTGCTGATCTCTAAGAACAAGTATGACAGAAAACCAATTTAAATAATGAGACAAATACCTTCAGATCTTCTCTCATTCATTCCAGAAGAGAGAATTTTTATGACCATTCTGTACATATCATAACCAGTAACTTAACGAAAAGATAATTTCTTTATTAAATAATTAAATACTTGGGGTTTGCATTTATGGTCTATACTTTGCTTGTATTCTTTTTCTGATATGCCAAGAATTAGGTGAAAAGTAAACAGCACTTCCTGTCCATGTCTGTTCTACTCACACTTTGGAACAAAGTCAAAGCTTTTGAAAATGCCTCAGCACAATCTGGACTGAAAGCTGTTGTACCAGCTATCATTAGAGTCCAGGAAGAAGGAGTCTCTATTTCTTCACTATTTGAGTCAGGAATTTAGGATTATAATGAAAGGGAGACACCTGCTGTACTCTTAGATGTGGCACAAGGTGTGTTTTTTCCAATAATTTGCCCTGGTAAAGGAAGATGCCTAGCTCCTTTTGAAGCAGTCATGAAGAGGAATGAGGCAGAGCTGGAGCTGGGCATGTTTAGTTATAGTTACTAGAACTAGAATTTAGGAGAAGATTATATTGACCTTAGAGAGTGTGTAAAGGCTGAAAAGTATTTGGTTAGTTTTAGTTGTCAGTATATTATGTATTCTTCTTTTTGGGATCTCTCTGACTTCTTATTTGGTAAGAAATTTGTATGCTGATGAACTTTTTTAGTTACTAGTTATTAGCTCAGATAGCAATCATACCTAGGTAATCCATGGTTTTGTTTCAATAATGACAGTGGTAATGGTTGCTGTTATCAGAAGTAGGAACAATACAGAGTACAGATATGGAGGCTCACTGACTCATGGACTCTGCTTCCTATTTTTAGGCTCTAATGAAAAAGGAAAAAAATAAGCTAATAACAGTACTGGTAAAATGAATTATTCTTGTGAGACTCAGACTATCTTGCATGTTTTAAGTGTACAGTGGGAGCTGTGCTAGTCCAGAAGGCTGGACAACAAGATGTGTGACTTGATCACGAATTCTGTTTATCACTGGAACTTGGAAACTCCTCTGGTTTGCGTTAGCATTTAGTAGCAACTTGTCTTCACCTAAGATTGGGAGAAGGGTTTGGAGAAGAGTGACAACACTTCTTCCAATTTACATCTGCGGAACATTTGCCTGGGCAGATAATTAGTCCATATACAATATATTTATTTCAGAGTTTTTACTTAAATTCCATTTTATAATTTTGAGTGCATGTTATTACATTGGTTTTTACTTGTATCTCTTTCAGGAATTCAGTCAGAAGTTGCAGTCTAAGCAGTCAGCTCTTAACTCAGTGACTGAGAAGATGAACAAACTAACCCAAGGACAGGAATCACCTGAACACAAGGAAATAGGAGAACTGAGCAACCAGTGGCTGGACCTCTGCCTTCAGGCACATAGCTTGCTCATGCAGAGGGAGGAGGATCTGCAGAGGACAAGGGATTACCATGATCGCATGAATGTGGTTGAAGTTTTCCTGGAAAAGCTCACAAAAGAGTGGGACAACCTGGCTAGGTAAAAAAGGAGTAGCATGCACAAAGCAAACTGTGCGTATATGCTGAAAGAGCTGTTTACAGAGTAGTCTCTAAGTGAGAGCCACTAAAAATCCCTTTTTGCATGCTTAGTTAAAAGCACACGTGCCTTGTTCATTATCAGGCAATCATTAATTTCTGTTGAGATAAAGAGAGTTTGAGATGCCAGATCTTCAGTGTTTGTCTTTAAGGCAAGTACTGATTGATCCTCTCTCAGGTTGTAGCATTTCTTGGTATTTCAAGAACGCTGACTATTTTGTTTGACCTCTTTCTTTTGTGGTGGTTCATGAGTTCATGGTTAATTCACTGGTTCATTTCATTGTGATATTTTGTTACATCTATTAGACTAGTATATTAAAGCTTAGTAACTACTGCTAAATATTTGCAGCTGCTTTGCATAGGATAAATGCACCAGCGGTGAGTAAAATTTTGAGTGTATTGCTCCTGCCATAACTCACAGAATAAGATTAACTTCAACCTCAATACTTTTTGTTGTTCATAGACGCGATATAATCAGTATGCTCTGTAATATTCATGTAAATGTCTGTGGTCAGCCTGATGACTATAGTGCAGATGAAAGGGAAAGGAATAAAATTGTTAAGCTTTTTAATTAGTATTTAAAGCTGCTACCTTCAAGTGAATCTGAAAACTGTAGGTCTTTATATCATATTGATTTCAGTATGTAGTGGGCTTATAATTAATCCTGACCTCTCTTAAAAGCCTGTGCTGAAATAGGATCTAATAACTCATTTTTGTCTTGTCCATTTTGATAACAGATCTGATGCTGAAAGTACAAATGTGCACCTTGAAGCTTTGCAAAAACTGGCAATTGCACTGCAGGAAAGGAGATTTGCTCTAGAAGATTTGAAAGATCAGAAACAGAAGATGGTAGAACATCTGAATCTTGATGACAGAGAATTAGTGAAGGAGCAATTCAGTCATTTTGAACAACGCTGGACTCAGCTGGAAGACCTTGTCAAAAGGAAAATTCAAGTTTCTGTTTCAACCTTAGAAGAGCTCAACTTGGTGCATGCCAGATTTCAGGAACTAATGGAATGGGCAGAGGAACAGCAGCCCAGTATCTCAGAGGCTCTTAAACAGAGCCCTCCTCCAGATATGGCTCAGAGTCTTCTCATGGATCATCTTACCATTTGCAGTGAGCTTGAAGCCAAACAGCTTGTTTTGAAGATGCTTGTGAAGGATGCTGACAGGGTGATGACCAACCTAGGGCTCAACGAAAGGCAAGAACTGCAGAAAACAGTTTCTGATGCACAGCACCATGTGGCTTGTCTCAGTGATCTGGTTGGCCAGAGGAGGAAACACCTGAATAAGGCATTGTCTGAAAAGACCCAGTTTCTTATGGCTGTCTTTCAGGCTACAAACCAAATTCACCAGCATGAGAAGAAGGTGATGTTTCCAGAACATATATGTCTTTTGCCAGAAGATGTGAATAAACAGATCAGGACTTGTAAGAATACCCAGGCTAATCTGAAGGCCTATCAAAACGAGGTCACAGGGTTATGGGCTCAAGGAAGGGATTTAATGAAAGAAGCAACAAATCAAGAGAAGAGTGAAGTGTTAGGTAAGCTGCAAGAACTACAGAATGTGTATGATACTGTTTTACAAAAGTGTAACCAGAGATTGTTAGAACTGGAGAAAAATATTGTTTCCAGGAGATATTTTAAAGAAGATTTGGATAAAGCTTGCCACTGGCTAAAACAGGCTGATATTGTCACATTCCCAGAAGTCAATGTAATGAATTCTGACACCGATCTATACAGCCAGATGGCAAAATATCAACAGATTCTTGAGCAATCTCCAGAATATGAAAATCTGCTACTTGCACTGCAAAGAGATGGCCAGGAAGTCCTGCCATCACTTAATGAAGTGGATCATTCTTACCTCGATGAAAAACTTAACAGTCTCCCTCAGCAATTCAATATTGTCACTGCTCTGGCAAAAGAAAAGTTATATAAGGTTCAGGAAGCAATTTATGCCAGAAAAGAGTATGCCTCTTTGATTGAGTTGACAAGTAAAGCTCTGACTGAGCTAGAAGACCAGTTTATTAACATGGACAAAGCTCCAGCTGCTGTTTCAGCCAAAGAAGCTGTGTCACTCCAGCAGGCTTACAGAGATCTCTTAGGTGAAGCAATGAGTCTCGGTGCAGCAGTGGATGAACTGAACCAGAAGAAGGAGGCCTTTCGAAGCACTGGCCAGCCCTGGCAGCCAGAGGAGATGTTAAAACTTGCCACACTATATCACAAGTTGAAGAGGCAAATAGAACAGAAAATCAACCTGTTGGAAGACACAATAGAAGCATGCCAGGAGCATGAGAAGATGTGTATGCAATTCGAGGCACAGTTAGAGACAGTGAAAAAGGAGCAGATTAAGGTGAATGAAGAAACACTCCCAATAGAAGAAAAGTTGAAAATATACCACTCTCTGATGGGCAGCTTGCAAGACTCAGGAAGTCTTCTGAAGCGAATAACTGAGCATCTAGAAGCCCTTTCTCCTCAGCTCGACTCATCTGCATATGAGACAACAAATCACCAAGTTCAGGCTTGGCAAGAGAAACTGAAGTCTCTGCATTCTGCCATTGTTGACACGGTGATGGAGTGTGAGAATAGACTTGTGCAGAGCATAGACTTCAAGACAGAAATCTGCCGCTCACTGGACTGGTTGAGGTGGGTGAAAACAGAACTTAATGGAACGATAAGTTTGGACCTCAAACTGCAAAACATCCAAGAAGAAATCCGAAAGGTTCAGATACATCAGGAAGAAGTGCAGTCGAGCCTCAGAATAATGAATGCACTGAGCAATAAAGAGAAAGAGCGCTACATGAAAGCAAAGGAGCTGATACCTGCTGACCTGGAAAACACTCTTGCTGAGCTGGCAGAACTAGATGGTGAAGTTCAAGAAGCCATACACATGAGACAGGTTAGTTCACCCTAACTGTCATTAGCTTCTTGTCACAAAGCTGAAAATGATGGCTCTGTGGCTTGATCTTTGCCATCATCACAAAAAGATTGATTTTAGTAATCCTATTTCCTGGGTTTTTAAATGACATAGGCTACTGTGATTTTATGATTCTCCCTTTTATTTCAGGCTAACTTGAATAAAGTATATAGCCTCTGCCAAAGATACTACCAAGTGATGCAGATAGCAAATGACTGGCTGGAAGATGCTCAGGAATTTCTACATTTAGCAAGAAATGGTCTAGATGTTGAGAATTCTGAGGAGAATCTAAGGAACCACGTTGAATTTTTCAGCACAGAAAGTCAGTTCAATGGTCATTTGAAAGAGTTACAAGGCCTTGTGTCCGAGATAGAGCCCTTTATACAAGCCACAGCAAGCGAACAGCTGGTGCAGAATGTAGCTGCATTGGAGGAAAAGGCCAAAGGGACAGAGCAAGAAGCCAAAACCCAGCAAGATCAGCTACAAAGGTATATTCTTTCTTTTTTGGTTTTTTTTTTGCTTTCCTTCATTTTAAGATTACCTTGTTAGTAATGAAAGAAAAAGTCAGAACATTAATTGAAGTTTTTTTAATTATTGGGCCTTTTTATGGGAGAAGTAGATATTGGGAATTAAGAGCTCTTGGATTCTGTTTTCTTTTCTGCCCCTGACTGACTTGTTGTGTGATCTTGAAAAAGCTATGATAGAAATATATTAAGCTTGGAACAGCATGGAGAAGAAGAGTAGGGAATGATTGTTCCATATTTCACCTGACGCAAGGCCTATGCAGAAATGAATTAAATTGAAGCAGACATTTTGAAATAAAAGAAAATACCTTTTTAACAAGCATAACTGCATTACTTATTATTCCTGAATATTCTGAATTCTGTAAGTTGGTGTATGTTAAAAACACAACATGTGCAGTCTCTGAGGAAAAGTCAGATAAGAGCTATTAAATGCCTGGCTGTGGCTTCTGTAAAGCACAGCTGAAAATCAGGAGCATATGTTTCTATGTATGCTGTTTCTTAATAATCTTTCTTTTTCTTGGAAAATACTGTGTAGCAGCAAAACTAAGCAGTTACATTGAAAACTAGGTGCAATAATATTTCTGACTTTCAAACGTTTTTATATTGCATTAAGTTGTTCTTTCTGGAACTGTATTTGTTTAAGGTGTGCTTCTGAGTGGCAGGAGTACCAAACAGCAAGGCAGAAGGTTATTGAAGTGATGAATGAGGCTGAGAAAAAATTATCTGAATTCTCAGTAGCTAAAGCTGCTTCTTCTCATGAAGCAGAAGAGAAATTGTTAACACATAAGGTAAGGTACTGCTAATTGCATGAAATCTTTCAAGTGAAAATGAATGTATATTATATAGTTCCCTACCTGTGTTAACAGGAATTTGAGTTTTTAGATCTTTACCTGTAGCACTTTACTGTGTCATAACACACCAAGAGATGTTTAGTGTTGTGCAAAACACACATTTTATTTGTGGGGTGACTGAGACAGATATTTTTAATCATTTTTCAGCTTGTTTTCTGCCTATGTGCCTATGACTGTAGAGAATTGCAAAGTCAGGAGGTTCCTAAAAGCCTTGGGTCTGTAAGCCCCAAAATTACATACCCTACAAGAGACCCAGATCAATAGAACATCCATCGACTTTGGATCACATGGAACAGTTTTACTAAGACAGGAAGAGCTGCAGTTTAATATTAACTCTTGTTTAGTCTAAAAGCAAGAAGTGCAGCTTAAAAAAATCACTTTCTCTTCTTGTGTTTAGGGTACTCATCAGTTGCCTTACTATAGATAGTCAGTGGCACTTCAGATATGCTGCCAGCTGTGTCTCTGGGAAATCAAGAATCTCCCCTAAGAATAATGTCATGTCTGCCAGCTGTGTGAGAATATCCTCATAACCTTGGGCATCTAAAATGTCGTTAAAGATAAACTTGACATAACTGTACACTTAAACACCTGGACTGCTTCTTTCATTTTTCGACTATATTGAAAGTTAGTCTTTGCCATGAGAAGGACCCTGAATGCTCATTTTCATCCCTTTTGAGGGGTTATCAAGGAAGGGAAAAGCTGATTATATAAGATTTCTGCTGCTTCCAGAGACCTGCATTTTGAACCAAGTAGCTGTAGCTAAAATATTGCCTATGAAAAATAAAGTGAGACCTAGCTACTTCACCCAGCATACATCACTTCCTCGTCGTCTGCAATGAGTGGTGGTGACTCTACCTGCATGCTGAATAGTAATGAGTTATCTTGTAGAAAAGGAAAACAGTACTTCATTCTGCTTTTTCAGACTCTCGTGTCCGTAGTAAATTCTTTCCATGAGAAGATAACAGCCCTAGAAGAAAAGGCTTTGGAGCTGGAAAAAATCAGCAATGATGCCAGTAAGGCATCTATAAGTAGATCCATGACAACAGTTTGGCAGCGCTGGACACGGCTCCGGAATGTAGCCCAAGAACAGGAAAAAATTTTGGAAGATGCAGTGCAGGAATGGAAGGGTTTTAATGATAAGGTAAATTCTAGTCTTGGTAACTCCTCCCTTGAACATAGGTTTTCATTCATTATGCTGCCTTATTAATTGACTTGTGGTAGAGAAAACTTACAGCAGGAATTACTGATTTTTTTCCTCAGGTCAGAAAAACACTGCTATGGATGATCTAGTTTAGAATCATTACCTCCAAAGTTTGGACTGTTCTTTTGTATGTGTACTTGTATAGTACATACAGAGTTGTTTTGGTTTCTGGTGGCTCTTCAGAATCTTCTCCTCTGTTTCCTTTCCTCAGATGTTCTATTCTAGGTTTTGCCAACCTCTGTTCTCTATTCTCTTTCTTCTCTCTTTCTTTTTTCTTCCTTTTTTTTTTCCTCCTGGAGAGGATGAAGTTGCTCTTTTTAAGTGTAAGCAGTGATAATAGTGCCTGTGACCACTCATTGATCATATGTCTCTTTTTTCCCCTTATATCCTACTTGACTCTTTTTATCTGACATTGTCCATTATTTATGCCCAGATGGCAGGTTCTCTAGGAATGAGGATAATAATTTTGTTAAATGCAGGACTTGTGCTAAATATGGGTGTGCCCTGGGGTAGAGCTCTAGGTCCTACGGCAGTAAATATAAAAAATGCTAAAAATTATAAGAAGCCACCCATAATTGGACAAAAAAATCCCTTGGTAAGTCCTAATCCCCTGTGAAGAGCAAGGGATCTGGCACAGTAGAGCACAAGCCCTATACTACAACAGTTTTACAGAATCTAAATGTACAGCACTAGATCTAGCACCTTTTGGTGTCAGTTGCACTAGCTTCTTTTGTAATTTTATTATTGACAAGACTGCATCTCTTTCCATAGATTCAGAAAGCTACCATAGCAATAGATCAGCTACAAGGTCGCTTTCCAGAAAGCTCAGTGGAAAAAGCATCCAAGACAGAGCTCCTGGACCTCCTGGATTACCACAGCAGTTTCCTGCTGGAGGTGGACCATCAGCTGTCATCTTTGGGCCTGCTAAAGCAGCATGCTGTCAGCATGCTTCAGGATGTGGAAGTAAAGCCTCCATCTCAGAAGGAACTACCTGTCATGCAAGAAATCAAAGCAATGCAAGATCGATGCCACAAGTAAGGCAGTATTTTAAAAGATTCACTAGAAAAATGCTATCTTAAAATTCATTAGTAAGAGTTTATCGGTCATTTTTATATCATTAAAAATTACCTTTCTCTGCCATTATTTTTTGTTTTCATTAGGAGCATGGATTTTAGAATATGTACTTCTTGCTTTGCATAATACTAACTTACGAAAAAGGTTCATAAAATTTAAAGCAGTAAAGTTATAACTGATTTTAAACACTTCCTTTGCCTCTCATCATTAACAGTGTCCATTTATGGTTTTGTATCCTCTTTTGGTTAGTTTATCACTTTATTTCCCTTGTTTGAAGCACTTAGGTACCAAAAGCAGGTACTGTATGACATTTACAGAGGAATTTTGAGCATGTGCAAGCAAAGTTTATCCCTTAATATTTCCCCTTGTGGCTGTGCAAATGCTTATCTAAATCCAAAATACTCCCTGCCATGTAGAAAACAGGAAGTTTATGTTAAGTTTCAAGGCACATATCCACCTCATAACTACACTAAGATACCATAAAGTAGATCTCCACAGTGGGGAAAGGGATAAAGAATGAAAAAACTGTAAACTCTGCACCAAACCTGTGCAAAGTTAATGTGTGCATTATAAATGATTAGATTAGAATAGCAATCCCTGTAGAAAATGTGTAGATGTAAGTACTTTTGCAATTCCATTTTTCACTTAGGATTGGTTTCTAAGATACAGGGTCTGTGATGACCTCCTTCTTGTGTAAATAAGGCATGATTCAGCTATGAAAGGTTATGCAAACATAAATCAAATATGGGAATATCACAGATCCCTGTCACATATATAAGAGCTACAAGTAGTCCAGTAGAACCTTCACAGAGCTGTCATTTTTTACAGGAGATCCAAGTTCTTGAGGAAAGTACAGAAATTCTTAGTGGAAGTGTGGAGATAGACCATGTTCAGATGCTTGATTCATAATTCATCCTGAGTACAAATCCCATCAATAGGAGTGGAATATATCTCATGTTATTTTACATTATAGGTATCAACATCAGAACAGGTTAAGTCTCGCTCTCTAATTAGTGTAGAGAAATAAGTGTAAGATGCAGTTTTTCTGACTTACTTTAGAAGTGTCTTTTAGAATGACAATGAATAATCCTAATTCATGCTCTCAATTGCCTGTTTCCTCCACTGACAATCAGGGCAGTCTATGATGATGAGTTCAGATGTAGGGATCTCTATGGTAAACATTTGCATTTTTTTCAAAAGAATTGCCTGCTTGATGTCCAAACACATAAAACCAAAGGATGGACATGAAAAAATTTATTTAAATTTATTTCTCTGGATGTGTTGCTATTAATCATTATCTTTATTATTCAGTATTTTTTGAAAAAGCAATGTTTTTAGACATTGCTTAATTCTTCACAAATAGTTACTGTTTCTTTCTTTCTGAAGTATGCAACAGAAAGTTAAAAAAGGCATGAAGGTGGTCAAACAGGAGCTGAAGGAGCGTGAAGAGGTTGAAGCAGAGATTAATATTGTGAAGTCCTGGATCCAGGAAACAAAAGAATATTTATTAAGCCCTGATGCAGAAGTGGACATTCAACTTCAGGAATTGCAGGTATATCAAATTTGTAATTTTCTAAATTGCAATATTTACCTTCATTTTAATCTGCTAGGGAATGATAATAGTTTCCAAACCACCACAGATTCAAACTAGACAATATTCATGAGTTTTTGAGTAACCCACCAGAAAAATTCATGAAGCATGAAGTAATGGACTGTGATATTTTATTTTAAAGATATTTAAGATATATTCTCACTGTTCTTAACAATGCTGTTTCTTCTGTCATTAGTCTCTCTTTGGTGAAGTTGCTACTCATCGCCAGGCTGTTGAAAAACTGGCTGAACAACAACAGAATAAATATTTGGGTCTTTATACCATTTTGCCTTCTGAACTCTCTCTTCATTTAGCAGAAGTTGGACTGGCCCTCGTAACTGTACAGGATCAGGTAAAGCACATTAGATAAGTGCTTAACAGATCTATAGCTCTTCATTAGGCTTTATTACTTGGTATCCTAGTGTGGCCAAACTATGGCAACACAGAATAGTTTTACTAACTTCATCCTTGGACTTGAAGTTAAAGGAAAGTTAATTTCCTTTAAAGAGGAGTGATTTCTGTTTACTGAATTGAATTCATATTGTTGACAGATTCAAACCAAAGAAAGAGAAACTCAGCAAATCAAAACATTGAATCAAGAGTTTGATCAGAAAATCCAGGGGATAGCAAATGAACTCAACACCATTCTTTCCAAACTGAAAAAGAAAACAAATGATATAGCGCAAGCTAAACTTGAACAAAAGGTAAGACAAGGCTTTCCTTATGTGGTTATGCCACAAATTTTTCGGAGCTGGGACACTCACTTCATACCAAAGTGGTGTTTGTGAAGATTTGCAGGGCATATTTTTTTAATGTAGTTCAGTAGAAGAATTGTACAGAAATAAGGGTTGACTGATGAGATTTTTTTTAAGCTATATTCTTTGCAAACTGGCCCACAGGGTCTTGAGTGAGTAACAGAATTTGGAGGAGGCAGCTGAGCTTTAAAGTCAGATGGACAAAGTCTCACGGTTCCTTTTAAAAAGTAGATAGGCTCCAATCTGGGAAAGTCTTTGGTACCTCCAGAGTGCTCCTTGTCCTTGTCTGTGCTGAAAAGATCATTCTTTAGTTATGATCAGTAGATCAATGGAATTGTACTTAACTTGTAGTCCATCTCACATTATTTAGTTCAATAATGAGATTAAGTACTACTGGGTCAAAGTGTAGTGCAAAGAAGTCTTGGCTCTTTTTGTAGATTTTCTTACTCTTAGGTATGCACCACACTCAGAAAAGATTGTCAGTACTGAAGTTGTAATGGGCAAATTAGGATTATCATATGAGAGCAAGGGATTTTTGGGAGAGGAGAGAAGGGAGAAGGGTTGGCTGGGGGTTTGGGGCATTTTTTGTTGGTTTGTTATTTTAACTAGGCAAAAATAAGCTTGACTGACTTACTGCATGGAAAGCATACAAAGTAGGAGAAGATTTAGCATGACTGGTATGCCATAAATTACCTGTTTATTTTCATGAGATGCTCAAGATGTTTTGAAATACTGTTTGCTTTGCAGGAAGTGTCACTTAACTCTATCCCTGGTGTATCTCCTTGATTCCAGTAAGAAAGCAGAAAGCTGATGAAATCTGCTTTCCCATGTTGCATAAATGAAAACTCTCTGTCGCTGGAGAGGTAGTAATGTAGTAATGTTCCAGCTGCTTTTATGTCAGCATTTAGCTGATACTCCTGAGACTGGGTTGGCTTTGGTTACAGCAGTAAATATTTTATATTAACATTTAAACTGATTGTGAATAGCTAAAATAAAATCTGTTTTAAATCCATGTGACCCAAGTCAAATGGATCCTTGTCTCACAAACAGCATATAAATTCTGCATAATATCTGTAGTAAATACATTTATTTATGGCTGCTGAAATATGTGTGTCTTTGTATTTAGATGGGCAGTTCAACATCTGTCTTTGTGTCTACATGTAGACAGTTATGTGGCCAAGTTTGTGAATAACATGGATTTGTCATAATGATTGATCATAACTTGCACTCTGAGGTGTGTCTGCCTGGACAGCCCTAGCCTGAAGAACTTGAAGTAACTTCTTGAAGCACCTGTAGCTAGAGCAGTGTTCTGAATGGTGGCAATTTAAATTTGTAAAAATAATTGGAGAGAGCCTAGTGTGTTTGTCCAAGCAGTGGAACAAGAGGCAATGGCAGAAACTGAGGCACAGGAAGTTCCACCTGAGCATGAGGAAAAGCTTCTTTACTGTGCAGTGACTGAGCACTGGAACAGATTGCCAAGGAAGGCTCTGGAGTCTCCCTCACTGGAAATATCCAAGAACCATCTGGGCACAATCCTGTGCCATGTGCTCTAGGATGACCCTGCTTGAGCAGGGAAGCTGGACCATATGACCCACTGTGGTCCCTTCCAACCTAACATGTTCTTTGATTCTGGTGGTTTTATGACTTATTTATCTTACAGAAGCAATGATATTTTAACACCTGAGATATAAAAAACAAATACAAAAATAACCATTAACCTCTCCTCAAGAGACTGTAGCCCATAAGTATGCTGTATATCTATGAGAAACATGGAAAACTTTCTAGGCTTCCTTTTCAAAATATTTGTGACTATGGTAAGAAAAATTGATTTTAAACTGTTTCTGTTGAAACAGTCTAGATAATCAGACTGCTCCTGCATCAAGACCATGCTATGAAAATGCAAGTTTCAAATTAAAATTAAAGTTTTCATAATCCATTGATGAGTAACGACATTTTTATGAGTTTATAAAGTTGTATTTTAAGACAGCATAAAACAAGCCCCTTTTCTAATAAATAAAAATCCTTGTCATGGCAGTCTGTGCTGACTATTGATTTCAGAAACAAACACAGGAATATGCCTGAGAACAGTTAATGTCACACTGAAGTGACTCAGTCTTTGCCTTACAGCAGGGAAAACAGTTATCCATTTCAGCCAGGAAGTCAGAGAAGAAAGAGTAATGGCACATATTTAAGAGGTGACCAAACATCCTGCTGTTTTGCTTTCCTGCTTAAAAATGGAACAAAGTATGGAGACTTTGAACAGGGTATAAAAGTTGCAAGTTGGACTAGAAATAATCAACCAAAAAGCTAACACTTCCTGGATCACTGATTTTATTGTTTTTCTATCTAGATCCTTGGTGAAGAGTTGGACAGCTGCAATATAAAGCTGTTGGAATTAGATGCATCAGTCCAGGACTTTGCAGAGCAGAACGCACCCCTGGCTAAGCAGCTGGCTAACAGGATAGGGAAACTCACTGCACTGCATCAGCAGACCATACGGCAGGCTGAGTACAGAGCAGCCAAGCTCAGTCAGGTATGATCTCAAATCCTTTCTGCTGTGTCCTTTCAGAAGCAGAAGGAGCATGCAAATATCTCATTTCTTTTCCTGTAGTTATACCAGAAGGGGCATTCCTTTGCGCTTCTGCTTATTATTAGTCAGGGCTTGCATCACATTCCAAAGATACATGGACAGGTCAAATCAGAGGGCAAAATACTTCTGTGATGCTGCTTTAACACCCTCTTGCATGAATCATCCTCTGGTTGGTTCCTCTGGTGCCCTAAAAAGATTATAGATATCACAAACAGTAGCATGCCATGAAATAGTATCTCTTGGTGCTTTTCAGGGTCTGTGTTTTGTCACTATTACCTATATTTGCCTATATTACCTATATAAAACCAAAAATTTAAGAAAATTGTTTTGCCCTAGTCTCAGTGCACAAAGGGTGAATACAGCTTGTAGATTCAATAGAAAAGCCTATATACAATGGCTCTGATAATGCATAATATTTTGGCATTCATAATGACGCATCCCCTGTGGTTCAAAGTCCCTGAAATCCTTTCTCCTTTTTTCTCCATAATTGTTCTTATGCTCAAAAAACTCCAGGTAAAAGCAAATAAATGGATTTTCTCTGATTCTGCCATCAATACGCTGATAAATTATGAGTTCTCCTGTCTGCATGCATAAAGATGTTTCTGTAAGGCTTGAAAAAGATAACCTCAAGATATTATTTTCCATTTCCTCTGAAAAATTGTTTTTAAGAAGAGATAGAAAATTATTGTCAAAGTAAGAATTCAGTCAAATGTACTTGGTAAGGGGATTTAACATTAGGATATTTTTGTTCAGCATTAAGAAATCCACTTATCATAAAAAATGATAGGTATTGAATACCGCTTACAAATACAGTTTGGTCACCTGGGATTTGATTCATCCTTTATAAAGAGGAAATTCATGAACATCGTGAAATTATTTCTGCTGAAAAGAAAATTGGAACTTATGAGTACTTTGCTAAATAGAAATTGGATTAATCAGAAAGCAGAACTTTAGTCCTGTATTTTGAAATGTTTCAACATTTCATTTTTTGGTAATACAGCAGACTGAGTGGACAAAGCAGATTGTGAAAATAAAATGTTTTGTAGGATGTAATGGAAAGAGACAAATCAAAATAAGAAATTGAGCCACAGATTGTAAGAGGAGGTATTTTGAAACTTACATGTGAGGATGAAAATGCACAGGGAGTGTACCCTCTAGGGATATATTTGAGCATCAATGGACTCTCCCAGTGTGACCTACATTCTTACAGTGCCTTTTTTCCACAAAACAGATAATCTTAATACTGACACCAGACCTATTTTAACTCCATAAATACCTAAGTATATAAATTATATAAAACAGCAAGGAAAAGTTAAGATGACCCCCCAGGTTAAAACAGTGAAGGAAATAAAATTAGTTTTCTCATTCTCTAAGAATTGTACCAAATTACATCTTAGGCTTAAGCACATTTTTCTTTTATCCAGGCTGCTTCACACTTGGAAGAATACGATGAGATGCTGGAGTTCATATTGAAATGGATTGAGAAAGCAAATATACTAGTACATGGTAGTATAACATGGAATTCTTCCTCTCAGCTTCGTGATCAGTTTAAAGCCTACCAGGTGATTATGTGAGCTACGAAATTTAAAAGGCAGTGTATAAAAAAAGCTATTTTTGAAGCAGTGGATTTTTACTTCCTATACTTCTATTTGCATCTTTTCCTTGAGGAAAAAAAGTCCTAAAGTGCTAAATTTCTTTGACTGTTCCCCCAAGCCTGAAAAATCATTAATTGGTTTTGGACAATTGTTTTGAATACTGAAATAAATATACACTGTGGATAAAACTTTGTGATTCAAAGTTGATCTCCGTGTTTACTCATGTAGTTTGTTTTCACAGTAGCTTTTGGCTGAACAGTGCATGTGTACACTGATTGTATGACACTGAGCACCTTATTGCAGCTCATACTCTAAAGCTTTAGTTAATCAAACACAATTTTCAGTTTGGGTTTTTTTTTTTCTCCTTTAAGCTGAATTGGAATACCCTTTGTTCTCATCTGATGAGTTTCATAGCAAGTATTCTCAAACTGATACATAATGGAAGAGTTTCTTCCAATTGCTTCCAGAACATTTTACATCAGAGTGATCTGCTGTCCCTGTAATTGTGCAATTTGTTCTCTGTGTGTGTGTCTGTGTGTGGAACATGCGTGTAAGATCAGTGGGACATTTTGATGAGGTTCAAGCTTGCCTGGTGTGACATGACTGTGTGAAACAAGTCAAATCATCATGGGGTAATCATGTATCACTAATACCAAAATAAGACTACATAAATTATGGTTTTTATATATACATTATTTAATTGTCAGCTGCATTCTCATATGTTAGTGCAGTGTAGTATGTCACACTTCGTATTCTGAATAGAAATCTCCAGGAAATTTATCCTGAGCAAAGCTGGAGGTAGAATTTCTGGTTTGGTTTTGCTATGGCTTTTTTTCCTGCTTCTAAATCTGATGATACAGGCTTAACCAATGCCATCCCACACAATACTTTTGCAGTGAAATTTTAGGCAGCATTAATGACTCCTACCCTGCTGTAACACTGCATCCAAGTGCTTTCTGCTACTTTCTATTAGGTATGTGAGATTTGGAGAATAAATCTTCTCCATGGATTGTGTATATTATTTTTACACACAATTTTTACACACAAATGTGTATAGTAAAACAATAAAATTAACATGTTGGTAAGTACGCTGGAGCTTCATGATTAAATCTTTTGTTTCCCAGTCTCTATAAGATGAAGCACTTCAGCATACATTCAGAACTAAGCATATTGCCTAAGCCTTACAGGAAATCACCAGAACTTAATCATAGGCTTACAAATGGGTACAGATTGAAGAGTTTGCAGAACAGGAATATACTTAAAAAATACATGTCATTGAATCTCCAACCTGACATTCAGTTTGCTTATATCTCCATCTAGAGCATTCTTGATGAGTCTGGAGAGATTCACGGTGATCTTGAGGCCATGAGTGAGAGGATTGATTACCTGGCAAGTGTGTACTGTACTGAAGGAATGTCACAGCAAGTGCTGGAGCTGGGGCGGCGGACAGAGGAATTGCAGCAGGTTATCAAAGTGCAGCTACCCAACCTCCAAGATGCTGCCAAGGTAAACAAAAGCAGTTTTCCTACTGCTAGCTGGCAGCTAGGGTGGTGTATGAATCCTGCTACTGATACTATCGGCAGTGAAGGTAATCTGTGGTCTGAAAAGGGCATGATTGTGTTGTCTAAAGTCAGGTATCTTGCACTGTTTGAGATCCTGCCTGCAGGTGCCAACTCTGATGGGCACAAGTTTTCTGCAGGTCCTGTAATAAGTGCCCTTTCTGGATGGATATATTTGAGATCATGGTTTGTCTCAAATAGCACTGAGCACCTATGTTTAGATACTTGAAAAGTGTCTTTGTTGACGCTTATGTTCTGCCATTTCTTTTATTTTTCTCCTAAACGGTATCTAAATCCTGTTTTCTATTTACTCAGATCAGAACTGGCCCAGACCAGAATTCCAAAATGTAATGCCTACCTCTACAAGGCAGTGCAGTGAAAAGAATGAACATGCTTTTTTCCCATGACATTTCTTTGCAGCTCTTCTGTATGGGATTGCTGTAAATATAAATTTGTGTTACGCTTATGCAGTGTCTGAAGGCACAGTAAACTGGTGCAAGACACAGGAAAAAGAACAGAAGTGTTTTCTACATGGTTTTGCCTCCAGAGCAAGAAATTTCACTTGTAATTGATATGTCAATCCAAGAAAATATTGAGAATTTTAATGGTATAATAATTACATTTACAGGGGGTTTTTTGTCACCTGCTACAGTTACATAGGACTAAATACAAAAATACCTAAAGGCAACTAAGAGAATAGGCTGTCATTTGTTAGGAAAATTGCAGCTAAGGTTAAAAATGGTCTTGCGTCACATTTAACTCTTACTTCACAATATTTATGGGACGTAACAGAAATTCTGCAGCTGCAGCAGCTGTAACAATGTAGCAGAGAGATTTTAAACATTTAAAATTAGCTGTGAAAACTATTAAATTAGTTTTTGCACTGTATATAAGGGGACTGTACTACAAAATCCAGACATATGTTTATGGAGATTTTTTTTCTTATTATTGATCCCAGAATGAAATGTGTTGTTTCACAGGATATGAAGAAATTTGAAATTGAGCTGAGAGCCCTCCAGGCTGCTTTGGAGCAAGCCCAGGCCACACTGACCTCTCCAGAGCTTGGGCATTTGAGCTTGAAAGAGCAGCTTTCCCACAGACAGGTAAAAGACCAGCACCTCAAAGTTAGCATTTGAGTAGTGTGAGCTTACACAAAGAATAATGAGTGTTGGTGAGACTGATGGTTGTGTTTCTTAGGTGAGTCACTGTTTCAGAGTGTAGCCCCAAATTACTGCCAAGGAAATAAGGGATGGAGCAAGCAGAATCATTCCCTCAGAGGGAATGGTTGAAGTATAATTCTTCATGAGCCTATTCTTAGGGTTGGTGCAATTCTGAGAAGTGTGTATCCAATCTATTTAATCTGTATTAATAACTGTAATAAAGCCCAATTCTTACCTAGTGCTCTTGGTCAAGAGGTTCTCGAAGGACTTCAAAAGAAAGTCTGTATTGTTATGATAATTTTACAGATAGAGATGAGATTATACAGTTTGTTGCTAGCTTCCCCAGTAGTAAACTGGAGAGCTAAGAGAAAATTCAGGTTTCCTTAATCCAATTGCATTCTTTAACGTTTAGTTGACTTACTGACATAAGATATTGTGGCTTTCTCTGTTGTATTTCATCTGCTATGGAGATGTGTCAGCTTGTTAGTTTTGGTCTCAGTCTCTCAACAGGAAAAATAAGGCAAGTTATAGCTTTCTGAATTTCTTAAGACATATTTCTTTCTGCAAGCTAATATGGAGATTTAACTGTCTCAGTCTGCCAGTAAAAACTGGATGTCAGCAGGTTCACTGTAGGTTTAAAATCTACAGAAAAACATATGGAAGAAAGGTAAATTTGCACAGCTTTTCCTTTTCATTAAAATATACAGACTTTGTTCTGGGGACTTGCGAACAGATTTCAGAATGTGGCCTTGAAGAGTGTAAGTGAAACACATCACCCACCATAAGACTAAAGGAATATGGAGTTTACACTGGGTTTTATGTGTGTTCTTTGTCCTGGCTCTAGCAGATCTCACAGTATGATACTCTTTTGTACAGAAAGCGGCTGTAGCCCCTGTCCACCTGTTTCACCAGACCAGAGAGGGGGTCTTGGAGAGTGTCTGGCTGGCAAGCACCCCTCTGGGTGCTGATTGCACAATAGACACCCTTTGGCAGCAGTACGGGGCCTCACAGAGGAGAGGCCCCACCAGTGCTGTCTGAGGAATAGGTCATTATACTGAAACTCTGCTTAGATTATCCACCATATGTCATGAAACCACAGAAATAAAAAGCAAACCACAATCCTCTCATCAGTATGCACTTCAGACCCAATTAGCTATCCTTAGGCATGTGGTATAGGGAAAGGGAAATAACCACTCCCTCTCTCCCTGTTTGCCTCATTGTCCAGCTGATTTATATCTATTGAATCCAAAGTGTTTTTCTAATGTGCTAAGGCCCTTTTTATGGACTTTGCCTTTTCCTTTTTTTCCTGTTGTTTTTCTTCTCATATCTGTACATACATTAAACTCCTCAGTGTAGATTATAAGAATGGTGATCAAATCTATTCTCCAATAATTGCACTTAGACTCTTATGCATATGAACAGACAGCTTAAATGGACATTGTGTATGGAATAGGCACTATTAACAAAGGCATCCAGATTGTGATTATTCAAAGAAAAAGGTTTCTGTGTAAGCTGTATTCCTTTCTCTTTGATTGCCTTTTGAATTTTAAGCAACATTTTCAGCCATGGTTTGTATTTCCAAAGGAAGGGCCGTGAATACAATGGGTTTCATTTGCTGTAGTGAAAATGTGCTTCTGTGTCTCAGCAGGGAGTTCCACTCAGATTTTAACACTAATAGGCATATAGATTAATTACTCTTGTGCTGCTTCTATTTGTGGATTTTGTAAATCTTTTTTTCTCAAATCAGTTAATAGAAATATTTTTAATTACACCTACAAATAGGTACTACAATGCTTTTTCATTAATTATTTTTATGCCTAGTATGTGGACTTTTTGCTTAACTGATCTTTAAAAGAATTCACATTTCAGAATTAGCAACTTCAGAGAAAGTGTGTCTAATTATATTCAATTTAGGAAACAGACAATAATTTTTTTCTTTTATTGCTTGAACTTACCATTATTTGCCTTTGGCTGCATGAAATGCTCTGGGAGTTCTGAAAAATTGGCTTATTGTGGCTCTGACTTTGTTTCTAGCATCTGTTGTCCGAAATGGAGTCGCTGAAGCCAAAGGTGCAGGCAGTACAAGCCTGCCAGAGTGCCCTGAGGATTCCTGAGGAGGTGGTGACCAGCCTGCCCATGTGCCACAGTGCCCTGCGGCTGCAGGAGGAGGCCAGCCGCCTGCAGCACACTGCCATCCAGCAGTGCAACATCATGCAGGCAAGTGCAACTCCTGCCCTCAGTTACTCACAGGAGCTTGAACAAATTCTGATGAAAACATGGAATTTCATATCTCTGTGCATTCTTCTGTTCCTTAGTAACATGAGGAATGTCCCCACTAAGTCTCAGATATTCCTGATTTTGATACTCATGACCATGTTAACTCTTCATTTACTCATCAGACTCTCACCTCAGTTCTCTCCCTAATATTGCTATTATTTTTGTAATGCTGTTAGGATTAACTAGACAACCAGCTAATATATGATTGTATAAGGTTAATTTTATAAGATATATAATCAGTTAATAAAATTAATAAAACATTTTAACATCAGCTGCTTCTGAAGATTGCATAAAAACTATTGAGTTAATGAAATAGCTTTCCGGTATAAAAACAGTTATTTTATCTTCTTTATAATTTATATATATTTGTTTTCTGATTTTGGAATCATTCAACATCTACTAAATTTGTATTTTGAAGTTTTGCTAAATATAAGTAAACTAGATTTTGTTTGATTGTTTGGATTTATAATTAAATGTGTAAAAGGTATTTCCAAAGAAGAGAACAAGCTTTCCTTCTCTGCTATTTAGTGGTAGGAATATACATAGCATATTCCATAGGCCAGGGTGCAACTAAAAAGTTTCAAGTTAGATATCAGAAGAGACTTTCGATGATTAAGGAAAATTAATAATACTTAAATATGAGAAAGGTTACAATGTCGCACTGAAAATTAAAAAAAAAAGGGTTAGACAAACTGTTCATGCAGCTATGATAGAAAAAACTGATACTACACTGGTAGGAGAATTATCTGAATCAATCTTCATAATGCTGTCCCAGTTGTATTTTCTGTAAAATATAAGCTTTTTTAATAGTCCTAAGTGAACACCTGAAGTGAAAAAGCAGATGTAAATGCTTTATAGTAAAACCATGAGACTAAGCAAGACTATCTTCTTATGGGTATGTTTCGTTCAGGTACTTGTTGGAATCAAAAGTTACAGCACCTTACACCAGAAATCTAAAATATCATGTTACGTGGACTGTGGGTTTGGGAAACATTATCTAAATGAAACCATTCAAATCATTGCAGTTCACAATATTTATGAATAGACCTTTTCCTGTCTGTACTCCTGCTTTGCTTATCAAGATGTGAGTGCCAGAGAGATGTAAATTTGTTCCACCTCAGGAGGGAGATCTGTCATGCTTAGACTAAGTAAAAATTAATTTCAATGTAGATACTCAATCTTTTTTTCCCTCTCTAGGAAGCAGTGGTTCAGTATGAGCAATATGAGCAAGAAATGAAACATTTGCAGCAGATGATAGAGAGTGCCCATCGCGAGATCCAAGACAAGCCGATAGCAACCAGCAACATCCAGGAGCTCCAGGTCCAGATTTCACGTAATGAGGTATGAGAGCCAAAATGCATCAATCCATTGGGCTCAATGGCAGCTCACTGACCCAAACAACTTTTCATGAGCATTGGTCTTAAGTTAGGTGGGTCACTTTTCAAACTTCCTCAAGGCTAGTTGAGCAGATAGGCTTAATAAAAGATAGGAAATTTCTGATACTGGTACAATGGGGAGAATTAATTTTTTATTCCATTAGGTATATCCTAGCCTTTGGACAACATTATGATAAACAAAAGCACTGGTTTTGTTTTTTATAATTAAGGGACAGTTAACAACAGAATTTGACTGAGGAGTGTCTCAGAAGTCAAAGTTCAGCAGTTAGGTAACCACAACTATTTCAGTGATCCACATGTATGTATGTATGCATGTATATCCTAAAGTACTTGCTCATTTTCATCCCAGTGGCATTCTGTAACAAATACCAAGAGACTTGAATCACAGGAAACCACAATAGATTTGCACTATTCATTCCAAAGGTTTCTTTAAAGTCTTTATTGGGAAGATATTTTTGCTCTGGATTTGTGAGCCCTGCCCACAAACTCATTGATCATCAGCCCTTTATTAAGTCAGGGTAGTCTCTGTGCAGCCTTCTTGCTGTGCTGGCTTGAGAGCTCCTCCTGAGCCCCTTTCCCCTTCACCTGTCTGTTGTGTCATTCTTGGGATAGAAGATGTACCACTGATCTCTGTGTGCTACTTTTGGCACCAGATGGCACCATTTCTTTACGTTTGAGTTAAACCTATCTGTCCTGCTGTGTACTATGACCTAATGTTATACATGTTGCTCATTTTCTGTCCAGTTGTTACAGCAGTTAAATTCAAAAGCAGTTTGCATAAACAAACACTTCTGGTTTTTTAGTACTGAATTCATAATGCTACTATTCTCTATTCAAATGTTCTGGAACAGCAAAGGCAGGAGAGTGACTTCAGCAATACAGGGTAATACTGCTGGAGGAAGGAATGGTCCTGTGGGCAGGAAGAAATTGAAAATGTGGCAGCTTGAAGTTTCATGTGCATTTGAGCAAGTTTAGTAGCTTGGAGTTGTCCTAAACATCTGCAGGAAGACAGCAGCTTTATGCTAAAGCACATGTTGGGATGAGCCAGAAGGGACAGAGCTTTCCACATATAGGGGTAAGGAGTTTTGGAAGACTGAAAAAAGGATACTTTTGGCTCATGTTTTCTCTGCTAAATACCTGTGAAAAAGCATAACATGAAGTGGATATTCTGAATTGTATATTATTATACCACTTCAAAAGTCAAGTCTGTCAAGATTGTCCCCGTTCATTAATTGTGTTACTGATTTAAGAAAATACCAGTTACCAGTTCCCCTGTTGAAGTCTTTATGTAAAAAAACTTAAAGGGACATCTGTAGTAGCAATATTGAGAATTAAAATAAGCGGAGGGAAAAAAGTAGAAGGAAATTACATCCTGATTTTTAGGAAGCTTGTATTAATATGCAGGTATGGAAGTAGATACTATGTTTACTGACCCATTTTTCTGTAGAATTTCAGATAAGAATGTGGACAAGTATCTCCATACTTGCGAATTATTTTAATAGATAATACAATATGTGAAAAGACATTGCTTTTATAAGACGCTTTACTGTTTTTGTTTTTTTTTTTGCAATCACATTTTTGCCTAGTTTTCCTTGTTTTAAGTTGAAAGAGGTATTTTAGATACTCAGTGCATTGGACATTAATGCCACAAATGTCACTGCACTTCAATAAAGTATACTGACTGTCAATTAATTTTCTACTGAGGCTCAGATATGTCATTCATTGAGCATTAGTGAATGACTGGTATTTGCCCAACAGCAGATAACTATTCAAGCTGCTAGATTAAATTTGTGGCTTGATTTGATTGTAGCTTTGTTTTTTTTCCTATTCTGCGTGATGATTTATAATCAAGACTTTTCTTCGTCTCCAAGGAAAGCTTTGGAGCACCAAGAGAGGTCCTTTTGTTGCTAATGTGACAGATTGTGACAAGGTGCCATTGAAACTCAAGTTGTGAAGTGTCATCCTCAGTTTTTGAGCTGTTTCAATTCCTAACTCAGTATTTCTTGCAATGAGTGTTCTGCACTGTAATTTTGAGGAATTTTCTTACTGAAAATGTCGTATAACCAAAAAAATCTTCTCATATATCAGCCTGAGGCAGTAGTCCTACTTTTGAAAAGATACTGTAATAATATATTATTTGCCTGCTAGATCTTGCAACTCCTACTGCTATTTTTCCTTGAAAACTTGTGGGTTTTGAAGAAGTAAAAGCAGATATAAAAATAAAGCAGAAGTATATATTTTAACAAATACTCACCAGTTTAGCAGGCAAGCTTGTATGAATGTTTTCACTTTATAGATCAAAACTCTAACTTGTTACTGAGCATCTGAGAAGACAGGGACAATAGCTTCAGCAGAAATATTAAATGCTTCCACCATTTTTTATTTGAAGTATATTAATTGAAAGCTTTGAAACTGGACACTGAACGGAGCAACAGTATAGGGTAGGAGAGAAGACAAGACACTTATGAATAGTCATAAGGCTATTGATTTTCATCTTTCTTGTCTAAAAAAACTTAAACTTTATGATAGTGTTTGGCCACACAATCAGACAATTTCGTAAGCATAAAACCCCCAGTATTTTTAAATATACTCTGCTTTAAGCCAGATTCCACATCTCCTTTTAAAGAAAGGTTGGTCCTGTGGGCAGCTCAGTTTTTAACTCAGTAGACTTACACAAAACCAAACCAAGATTAAAATGCAGCTTATCCAAACAATGGCAAAAAGCTATCCGGTCTTTAATCTTATTGTGTGACTGATTGTAACTATCACATTTGATTCTGTTAGACCCTGTGAGTTACTGTTTGGACAATTTATTCTTTCTGGTGAGAGCTGACTGGGGCATTTTTTAGTTGTGGTTACCACATGACCTCATTTCCCTGGCATGCACTGTGCGGGGAAGCTTCATCTTCCTCAGATAAATGGAAGTAGATCGGGAGAGGGAAAAACTAGGGCAAGAAGAGGGAAAGACGTTCCCCTTTGATGCAGCATGAAGCTCACAGGCATGGGCTCAGGTTCAGGCTGGATGCGAAGGTGAGGCATCCCTCGCTCCCTGGCTCGCAGCGCTGTGCGGTGCGGCGCGCCCGGAGCGCTCTGGAGCAGCAGCCGGCGCGCCCGGCTCGCTGCTGCGCTGCCACATCCTCCTGCTCGTCAGCAGAGCTGCGGCGCTACCATGGGATTGGCTGCGCTTGCAGGGCACAGCTTCGCTTCGCCGCGGAAGCTGAAATGCTGCCGGTCCTGTGGCCTTTGCCGGCTGCCTCAGCATTAGCGGGGGGAAAATGTTTCCTCAGGAGCTGGCTCAGAAGATCAAAGGATACCAGGAGCAGATTGCTGCTTTGAATTCCAAGTGCAAGATGCTGACCATGAAAGCAAAACATGCCACCATGCTGCTGACGGTGACAGAAGTGGAGGGGCTGTCCGAGGGAATGGAGGAACTGGATTCAGACCTGCTCCCAGCACACCCCACTCATCCCTCGGTGGTTATGGTAAGCAATGCATTGGTCACTGTACTCATTATCTGAGCTTCTTCCTTTTGCAACATTGCAACACCCCTGTGTACCATATTGCCACAGCTCACATCGACATTTAGCTTTTGAAATGGCTGTAGTGTGGCAAACCAACCAAGTTGCAGCTTCCCTTTACTGTATTTTGCTTTATATTGGTTCTGAAGACTTCTTGATAAAGGATGAAGTTATTTAATTAACAAATACATAAAAGTTGTCTGCAGTATTACGCAAATATTGTGCTTTTTTTTTGTAGCTGTCAGCATGCAAGAACAAATGCTAAGAAATTGATGAGTTGCAGGAATAAGATAAAACCAGAATAAATACTGTTTCATAAGATGTTGCAGTGTATGGGCTTTTCACACATTAAAATGTTGATGTGATAATTGACAGTATGCTGCTATATTCTCAGATGAGTGCATTGGAAATGAAAGCTGTCTAAGTACTGCCATAGGTCTAATGTTTGGCTTAAGTCGCTTTTTTTGTTTCTAACTGGGTCTCATTACAAACATACTGCTGATGCTGAGTGTCAGATATCAGGATTTATCCCTCTATAGCAACATTGGGGAAGGAAGAAGGATACGTTTGAATACTGGATTGTGTGTATTTTGTATTTCAAGTCTGTTCCTTGTGGTTCTAACCAGACCTGGATACTGAGACAAGTAGTGCAGTATTCTGTAGCTCTCCATAGTATTTCTGTATGCAACAGTGATTGTATTAGAAGACATTTAGGCAAACCTGAATTTGTTATTATTGAGTTGCTTGCTTTGCACTGTCTTTTAAAATTCATTAGGGTACAGGAGAGCATTTTCATACTGAAGTATGACAAGTAAATGAGACTGTTTATTCAACAGATTTCTAAACTGGTAAATGTAGGAGCATGAAGCATGACTAATTAATGTCGTGGTAATTCTGGCCATGTGTTGTTTTGATCTCAGTCTAAGTCAAGCCTCAGCTGAGGTAACTGATTTTCTTCCTGTGCTCTGGGATTGCTTTTCCTGTGGCAGATGACTGCTGGTCGCTGTCACACGCTGCTCTCCCCTGTCACTGAGGAGTCTGGGGAGGAGGGAACCAACAGTGAGATTTCTTCTCCACCTGCCTGTCGCTCTCCCTCACCTGTGGCTAATACAGATGCTTCTGTTAACCAGGTACCTCTCTCTTGGCATTCATTCAGCTTTTATCTCAGACATTCATGGTTCCATTCCACAGGTGGTTTATTTAATCCTCTGAGATAATATGTAGCTATAGCTCTGAGAAACTGAGGCTTAACCTCTTACCAAACTGAACCTTCAGGTTCTGGTTCAAAATGGATACAGATACTGACTTCTGAGTTGAAATGGTATAAATCCAGTGTTACAGCTATTCATTATTTTTAAAAATAAATTTCAAGTGGCAATTTCAATATCCCTAGCATTTTCCACTTATTACCTAATTTTTACTTTCTCAGTAGTACTCAATGGAATCTTGCATCCTGAGAAAAAATGCTTTTTTGTACTCCCCATAATGAAACATTGCATTATGTCCATATCCATCTATCTTACATTATATAATACATATATTCAGTGCCATTGTGGCACTGAAGTCACAGTCTGATATCTTCTACTTAATACCATTTGAGTTATTAACTTTCATGTGGTTTTTTTCATGTGTCATTCATTCCAACATTGTTCATTTCCATGGCCAATGAAATGTGCCAATGAGGCAGATCAGTGAAATAACCAACTTAGATTTTAAATCAAAACTGAGGGCTCTTGCAGTTCTAACAGGAACAAGTGTACATCAGCATTGATTAAAATGTAAAGGTTGAGCCAGCACATTGAGCATCCTACACATAAAGTCACACATAAAATGTTATGCTTTAGAAGTGTAGAAATCAGCCTTAGAAGCCATCACACCTCACTGAATTCTGGATTTTGTGGTTGATTGGTTGGTTTTGCATTTATTACTCCAAAATTAACCTCTGCAGACTTGAGGGTTAGAATGTGTTGTATTGCATTGCTGAGTAAAATTAGACAGGTCTGAGCAAGATGCTGATTGATTCCTTCTGCTAATTTCAGAAATGCATATGGTGCTATAGAAGTTGCTAAATATAGGACATAAGAATGTGAGATAGTAAGAGTGGTAACAAAATCATCAATGGCATACTGAAAAAATTGTGTGATGCATAAGAAGGATTTTTCTAGTGTTCTGTCATTTTAGATAATTGAAAAGTTCCCTGTGAAGTTCACTTGCTGTAGAAAAGCAGATACATATTTCAACATAGAAGTCTTATGCCACCATTAATCAGTGAAGGAGTTAAAGGACTAAATGCAGCTTGCTTCCTAATCAACAAAGTCAGTATCAGTTCATTACCCTCTCTAAAAATGTAAAACAAGTCAAACAGCTCCATTCACTCAGACAATAAAGAAAATGCAATGAAGGTGCTGTTGCACCATGAGCTGACACCAAAATACAAGTTTTAGAACAGGCAATTTCCTAGGGCAGAATTCAACAAAAAGATTATGTCTTTCATTTAGCACAAGATTTTTGGGAGAGATAAAGTTGATGCTGTTATAATAATCTAAAAAACTTCGAGCTGAAGTTTTCTTCAGTGTGGTTAATGTTGAAATGAACTGCATGTATTAAACAACAAGCGGAAGAACTTTCCAAAATGCAGTGGTTCAGTTACAAAATTTTTAGGTTCACACTCACTTGTGATTAAAACTAAAGAAGCTATGAAACTGCCAGTGCTGGTCATGTTGAATGTGCAGGGAGACTTCAGGAAAGAAGGTTGGTTAAAAAAAAGATACCCTTGGCATTAGTGAACTAGGACATCAAATGTGAGTTACAAACATTTTGTATTTTTACAGGAAATCAAAAAAATAATTTGGAAATACTTGGCTTTGAAAACTAGCTAGTGTTAAGAACTAATTTCTCACAGGAAGATCACCTGCAAACTGCCAGAAAAAAATGTGAACAGCAACTCTAGAAGAATAACATTAATTTAGTCTTTGGAAAACAAATGCAAAACTCTTCCAAAGAGGCAAATCGGAGGGGAAAGTTTGGGTGTTAAGATGGATTTTTAATTCGTCCTGAATAACTCTCTATAGTCTTTCATCAGTTTCATAGCATCTCTTAATGGTGAAACATAGCTAGTCTGAATTAAGATATCTATGCACTGTTTTTACATTTCTAGCAAGTAATAAAAATATAATACAAGTGCCAACTTCTTATTAGTGAAGTACTGAGGTTATGTATTAAAATAGATTAAAACAAGACCAGAAATACAATAAAGTGACAATTCTAGCACTATCATAAGTCAAAATATGCCTGGGCTTTTTCTGAAACTCCTCTAGAAACAGGGTAGGGAAAAACTATAGAGGTGTTAACGTTGGAAACACTGAGGAATTTCATAATATATAAATTATTAGCAATAGCTAACGGTCCTGCAATGCAATTCATTTTGATGTTTAGCAAAATTACACACTTTATCTGTGCTGCAGTACTGAATGAGAATCCTTTGGGACTAAATCTTCTTGCAGTTACCTTCCTTACCATCGTTTCAAGGATGTAGTTGATTAAAATTTGACACACTTTTTAAAACTTGTTTTCCTGATACACAGTGCAGAGCAATTGAACTGAAAAAGCAGAAGTGTTGGCACAATGCCCTGTAGGCCACAGCTGATCCTGTGATTCAAGTCTTATGCACTGGGTCACTGTTAAATGCTTTTCTATCTCCTTGTACACAGCCTACTTAGGGATTCTCTGTCTTTCCCTTATGATACTCATCTAGGGTGCAGAGGCCTTATGAAATATAAACACACCCTTAGCTCCTACATCTAACAACAAAACTTGACTACTGTTCATTGGGTAATATTCATTAAAAGAGTCATGAGCTGTTAGGGCCTTTATAGGAGCAACAAAATCTTCAACTCGCAAGAACATCAGGATTCCTACTGTCATCATGTGAAAGCTCTGCTGAAGAGAAGCTACCATGTTGTGTACTCCAGAAAGAAGGTGAAAAGATGGGGAAAGGAGTTGCTTTTCCCTCTCAGTGAAAACAAACCCTTTATTCTGAAAACCATATTAAGACATCACAGAAGCATTGACCTTGGGAGAGGACTAGCAAAGGGCTGGAGAGTAGCTGCAGGCAAGGCAAAATGAGAAGTTGTCCACACTGGTGCAACTTACCACCATTACTTGGAAACATCACTTGTGGTCAAAGTGGAAATTTCTGAAATTGCAGTACTGAATGCTGTGCTGTTACCTGTTTCTTGTTGGCTCCTGGATATCGTAACATTTCATCATTAAATTTTTCAAGTTTCCCGATTATTGTCTTTGAAGAAGTACCTCATCTGACACTTTTGGAGCATTTGATGGGAGTGATCTGGTTTCTGTGCTCTTCCAGAGCATGTCTGGTTTTGTTCACATATGGTATTAGATAACATATTTGCATTCTGTTCCAAATTAGGATCCTTATTATACTCTGTGCTCCAGTACCTCAGAATTAGTCTTGTTTAGTACCTAACTTTTATACATTTAGATAGAATCACAGAATGGTTGGGGTTGAAGGGACCTCCAGAGATCATCTGGCCAACATCATTCCTCAAGTTGGTCCATGTACAGCAGGTTGTCCAGGACTATATGCAGGTTGATTTTCAGTGTCTCTAAGGATGGAGAACCTGCAACTTCCCTGGGCAACCTGTCACAGTGCTCAGTCACCCTAACAGTAACAAAGCATTTCCTATTGTTCAGAGATGATCTCCTGTGCTTCAGTTTGTGCCAACTGCCTCTTCTCTTGTCACTGGGCACCACTGGAAAGAGCCTGGTTCTGTCTGCTTTGCACCCTCCCTTGAGGCAGCATTTTTCACCTCCCAAACAATGTGGCCCTAACTGTCATACATAGTTTCAGTTTTAAATAATCCTTGTCATCAAGTCTGCTTTCCTGACCTAAGTATAGATACTGTACATGTTTCCTTAATTCTACATTTTCTGTAGATGTTTTCAGTTGTCATCTGCAACAGTTGAAGAAATCTCCATACACTAAGTATAGAAGTTCTGGTGAGAAATAATTCCACTCTGAATTTTCATTGGTGGTTTGAGCATTTGCCCATTTCCTTAGCACTTTTGGTCTCTTTTTTCAATATCGTTTATAAGTTAATTTGGACTCCCTGTTTGTTTGAAAGCTTACAGTAAGCTGATGCTTCATACTCTTTCTTGCCTCATTTACCAGTCCTTCAGCATATTTCTTTTAGGTTCTTCCGCTGTTGTCTCTGTAATAGTGTTCATTAGGGTGGTATTTGCCACCTACAGTACCATAACCCGCTGTCTTTTGTGATGGGTTTTCCCCCATGTGTAGTTGTCATGATCCTGGAACAACACTCCCATTTATAATTCTTCCCCTCCCAGCCTTTCCATGATTGTCAACAGTTGCCTTCTGGACCTCCTAGCTAATATGAACATGAATAAAATTAATCCAAAATGCTCATTGTAATGAAGGTCCAAAACATGCTCAGTCCACTACTATTAAATACTGATTTACAGTGTTATTCAGAGGTTTCCCTGTGGTTTTGGCTTTGTGGGCTTTATTTTTGTGGACATATGCAGTGGGGCAGGATGGGGGGGGTAGTATGCAGTATCTTGATTTTTTGAAAGTGCAATAATGTACTTCGTGCTTGTAGGACATTGCTTATTACCAAGCCTTATCTGCTGAACAGTTGCAGACAGAAGCTTCTAAAATTCAGCCCAGCACCTCAGCCACCCAGGAGTTCTATGAACCAGGCTTAGAATCATCTGCTAGTGCCAAATTGGATGATTTGCAGCGTTCTTGGGAAACACTGAAAAATGTGGTAAGTTTTCCTCTGGAGGCTTCAAAATAATTAGCTAGCTTGTAAGGAGTAAAATTCAAACAACTGGCTTGCCTAATACTCTTCTCTGCAATTTTTGGTTTTCAGATGTGAGCTAGAGTCATTACTAGTGATACATTAGTTTTGTTCTTTGTTTGAAAGCCTGTACAGAATGGACATCAACCAAATAAAATAAGAGTCATTAAAGCTGATAGTTGTCTTCAGAAATGCTGGCTATTGACAGACTATATTCCATAATCTAATAGGGATATCCAGTCATGCTGGACGAGTTGGCAAAAAAGGCCCAAGAATCCAATTTCTCTGAAAACTGAATCAACATATTTCTGTATATTTTTGCAGCATAATCATTCATTGATGTATGAAAATGGTCAGAGTTTTTAATATTAAAATTTTTAATAAATTTTAATAAATTTATATTTTAATATTAAATTTTTAAATAAATTTTAGTTCCTTTCAGAGGCACAGTAGCTCTTACGGTGTATTAAGAGCTATGGGTCTAGCAAAAAGGGCACATCCATATCTGAATGAATGAAATCTAAAATAAGGCATGAGAATGAGCATAGATTTTTGCTATTTTATAAATTTCCATTTTTTAAAGCAGCAGATCCTAGAATTTGACTGATGAAATTTAAGCAAATAAATGTTTTCAATATGTATGTTTTGCTTTATAATTTATACTCTTGAAAACTTGCTGCAAGTTTTTCTGCTTTATTCTCCTAAACCTGGGGACATACAAAGCAGACTAAATAACAAATCCTGTGTCAGAGGTCAGAATTTATGCCTTCCATTCTTCTTCAGATCAGTGAAAAGCAGCGTACGCTCTATGAAGCTCTTGAACGTCAACAGAAGTATCAGGACACACTCCAGTCTATATCCACAAAAATGGAGACCACTGAGATCAAACTAAATGAGAGTTTGGAACCAGCCAAAAGCCCAGAGAGCCAGATGGCTGAACATCAGGTAAAAACTTACATGAGAGGAGGAGAGGGAGAGTGTGCATTGTCTGCATATCTTTCATTCTGTTCTTTAGATAACAAGGTTTTTCATGGCTGGATACCTTAAACTTATGCATTTGTTGCGTGAAACTTCTTTGTTAACTGTATGTCTTGCCTTTCTGGGCTTCCTGCTCTTCTAAAGGTGGTGTAATGGAGATTCTTTAAATAAGGAGCCTTTTTAAAAGAAATAGAATATAACATAAGAGTTTATCCACTTGAAATTTTCAGCAAAAGATTTTGTTCAAGATTGTTTCCAACAACAGTTACATGTACTGTTTCTCAGCATCATTGCTGAAGAATATTTATAATGTTGCCAATATATACTAAGATCATAACTAATACTGATGCATTGTATATTGACCAAAAGATAATTTTCACCCTGCTAAACAAAATAAACAAATCAAAGCACACAAAAATTCCCTCATGAGGAAAGTCTCAAGAAATAACACTCTGAATAATAAGAGAATACTTCATTAAATAACCCATCTGACATATGTCTAAGTTGTAATCACCTATGTGATAGCTTGAATCTGTCTGGTGGGGCCAGTTCTCATTTCAATAGGAACTCCATTGCTTGAAAAGGTTAACATTTAGCTTTTGTAGCATTGTGTGGCATCCTATGCATCTAGTGCATATATTCTGTCAGATATAAAAGTAAAGTATCCGCTCAAAGGTATTGGTAGTGTAGCATCCTTTTGTAGGTATCTTGAAAACTGATTCATAGGATAAGAGTAGGAATTTATTTTGCACCATGGAGTAAATCTCTGAATATTATCTTCTGTTGCTGGATGTTCTTTGTCCAGTTAGAGTTTTAGGCTGGAAGCTAACTCATGCCCCTATTTTTCTCTCACAAACACACACTCACTTATTTGTACTTTATCTTTACTATGAATACTAGAATACCCTGCAGATAATTTACTGGAAGATTGAATCTGTATGTATAGTATTTCCAAAATAATTCCTTCTTGTGATATGCTTGAAATTCGAGATATATAGTTAAATCCGTATTTAAGTAACCAGATACACAATCTGAGCTTAAGCCTCTAAAAGCAGGACTCAGTACTTCAGAATTCTGTCTCTACCATACCAGCAGTGATACTCTGCACTACTCTGTGTTCCTCATACTCCCCCACAATAGTTGTCTCACATTTTATATTTAGTTGATACTTCCTGAAATACTTTCTTCTCACTGCTAAATGAGGCAAATGCATTCTCTGCTCTCATTTCTAAATAGGCTTTGATGGATGAGATTTTAATGCTGCAAGAAGAAATCAGTGAGCTTCAGACATCATTAGCCCAGGAGCTTGTTTCAGAGCCACTGGATGCAGAAGGTGCTGATCAGATGGCATTGCAGTCCACCCTCACAGTCTTGGCAGAACGAATGGCCACAATTCGAATGAAGGCATCAGGGAAACGACAGCTATTAGAGGTACAAGAAAAAACATCACCAATATTCTTAGTCACAATTTTTTAAAAAAAAGTAATTCCAGTTCTGCTTATTTCTCACGATTCTGTTCAGTAATAAATTAAGATTCTTATTTTTGTGAGCCCCTCATCTTAATGCTAAGTGACAAGTAGCCAGAAAGAACTTAGAAACACACATTTATTATATATGTTCCAAGTTTCTCCTGGCTATATATAGCTGTATGGCTATATATATATATATATATATATATAGCCATATATATATATATATATATATATATATATATATAGATATATATATATATATATATATATATATATATATGGGTGTGTATGTGGGCGTGGGTGTGTGTGTGAATGAAGTAATGAAGTGCAGATATTAAAATTCATGTTATCTGCAGTAAACTTGTGAGGAGTCTTCTCTCCAAGCTAGGAGGGCAGAGAAGAGGGAAAGCTTAAAATAAGAAATAGCTCCTCTTCCAAATCATTGCATTGTTGTCTACACTTATTTTCCCAGTAACTTGCATGCAAACTTTCTTTCATGGAAGATGCACCCCTTTGTTTCTTTGTCTACCAACTTTACCAAAAATCCTTTAATACTGAGGGGATTTTTAAAAGCCCTTTACAAATAGGAATGTTGCTGCTTATGTTATACAGGTAAGAAAATGTAGTCATGCTAAAGCTGGTTACAGTTTAACTACTTTGAACACTGCAGAGCAGCTTTATTGCTGCACTGCTAAGAACTGCAGCAGTGAATTTACAAACCCAGCAACTACTGCCTTCATATTTTCCAGCATCAATTGATTCAGAGGAACAGAGTGAGAATTAGTTGTATGGATGGATGTGAGGTGTGGTGCTTAGTTGCCAGGTGGGGTTAAACCAAGACACTGGATTACAGGAGAGTCTCGGGGTGCTTCAGCTGTTTTAGTTCTGTCCAGTCACCTGGGATAGTGAACAGGTCATAAGAAGATACCTTTGTTCCTCTTAAAATAACAAAATTGCACTGTTTTTCCTTCTCAGAAGAAAAACAGCTTTTATGTAAAAATGAGGGTTTAAAAGTAGAATAGGGGATCAAGCTGTCTATAGCTTGCACCCTATACAGGATCTAACAAACATCTTGGTAGTACTTAGGAGACACTAATAATTTCAAGATAAAGCATGAGTCAAGTATATTACTCTTAACGATGGTTAGGATTCTGACAGTTGCTTTGGTACAATACCACATGTAGTCCCTAATAATTGTAACTAGGAAATATATATGGGATGCAGACAACAATCAGTAATTTAACCTGTGTACTTCATAGCTCTGATTTCACAGATAAAATCTTCCAGAATACCCCAGGGAAGTAAATGTAGAAATAAAGGTAGAACAAGTAATGAAAAAATTTTGCCGTTGAGGGTGTAGACTGGTAATACTGTTCTTTATGTGGACCTAATTTAAGTAATTTGAGAACTCTTCAGGTCTGGATTATTTTAGACATCTGACAACTATCATTAGTATTTAAATTATTCTAACAGCAATTTACAATTTTTCTGTTGAAACTGAGCATGCAGAAAAGTGGTGCAAATACTTCCCTGTGTGAGGAAGTTGCCCTGCACATTTGAGTCTGAAATTCTTTACGAAGTGGTGTAGGTCGACCCAGGCAGCAGCCAAACACCCACCCTCACTCCTCTCTCCTGTGACATGGGTTAAAAATAGAAGACAGACAAAAAGACTAATGGATCAAGATAATGACAGCTTAAACAGGGTAAGGAAAAGCTGTGCATGCAAGCAAGGAATGAGGAACTTATTCACTACTACCCAATCAGCAGGCAGATGTTTAGCTACTTTCCTGGAAAGCTCAACATGTGTTTCTTGGGAAGACAAACACCATAGCCACAAATGCCCCTCCCTCCCTTTCCCTAGGCTTTTACTGCTGAGCATGATCTCATCTGGTATGAAATACCCCTTTGGTCAGTTCAGATTTGCTGTACTGGCTCTTTCCTCTCCCAGCCTTTTGCCCACCCCCAGCCTACTGGCCATTGTGAGGGCAGACAGAAAGAAAGTCTTTATTCTGTGTTCAGCAGCAGCCATAACATTGCTGCGTTATCAGCACAGATTTAACCACAGCTGCAAAGCACTGTGCAGACTGCAGTGAAGTTAACTCCATCCCAGACAGATCCAATAGTCTTTTCTTTGTTCCATGATATTTGCCGCATTCTTAGGTTTCGTATTATCTGATACAACTAAGTACCCTCTGACCATCCTATTTGTTTTCTTATTACCAAAATCCCCCCTACTCTCTCCAGAACTCAGTATCTCTCTTGTAGTAGGGAGCTCAGAACTGGACACAGTACTCCAGTGGACTCACCAGTGTTAAACAGAGGGCAGGATCACCTCCCTCCTCCTGGTTGAAACACTCCTAAGGCAGCCTTAGTCACCGCTGTCCTTTTCCTCAAGGGTCCATTGCTGGGTCGTGTTCAACCTGGTGTCCACCAGGACCCTCAGGCTTTGTCTGCCAAGCTGCTTCCCATCTGCTTAGCCTCCAGCCTGTACTGGTGCCTGGGGTTGCTCCTCTGCAGGTACAGGGCTTCATTTACTTTCTTCCTGTCAGCTCATTCTTACAGCCTTTCAGGGTCTGTCTAGATGGCAGAATAACCCTCTGCCTATCACCCACTCCTCCCATTTTGTGTCATCAGCATCTTTGTTGATGCTCTAGTGAGGCCACTCACTAGACTTTGTGCCACTGGTCACCATCCCCTGGCTGCAACTGTTCAGCCAGTTTTCAAATTCATAGGGGACAATTAAAGGGTGAGCAAGACTTCCTGATCACTGCCTGTCTTTGCAATGGATGGAGCAACTGATGGATGGATCCGGGGCATCTGTTTTGCTGCAATGCTGGTGCTGCAGCAGCCATTGAAGCTTAATGTCCTTCCCCATGGCTCGGGGATCCTCTGAGAGGCCAGAGAAGGTAGACAGCTCTTCAGGCTTTTCTTTACCCATGTGACTATATCAAAGGCCCACCTATACTTTGTTTGGTCCTTGAAGTACCCCTCTTGTGCCTCTCTTGAGAGTAAGGCAGTCTAAGAGCCTGCTGCCAAAAAAGGCAAGGCTGCTCTGCTTTCCCTGCAGCCCATTCCCAACTCTGTGCATTCCCTTTATTCATGCACATCTTTCTCCCTAAGCAAACAGTGCTGTATTAACTGAGAGAACTGTATCAATGTCAGGGGAAACCCACAGGAGAGCAGCAAGAGGAGGCAGAAAAGACCTCACCTTTAGAAGGCTATAATAGCAGAGTTCTACTGGAGAAATTGGAAACGCAGTGACTGAACTGAAACAGAATTCCAGTCATCAGAAAAACATATTCATGAATTTAAAAAAAAATATTTAGTAAAAAAAAGGTCTCACTATGGCTTCAAAACACTGTGTAGGATTTGTGCAAAACAGAGGAAAAGCTTTTTTAAAGTGAGTTATTGTTTATTTCTCCTAAAAAGTCAAATATATTTGTACCTCTAGGAAAAACTGAATGAGCAGCTCGAAGAACAGCGGCAAGAGCAAGCTCTTCAAAGGTACCGTTGTGAAGCTGATGAGCTTGACCACTGGCTACTCAGTACCCGAGCAACACTGGACACCACTCTGCTTCCTGCTGAGGAACCTATGGACATGGAAGCACAGCTGGTAGACTGTCAGGTAAAATATTAAGACCATTATTGAGTTGAATGAAGCAGCATATTTGTGGACAAGTTTCTGAGATCCTTAGCATCTTCTATATGCTCAGTTAGCTTCCCCAAAGATTTGTGAAATAAAATATGGCCCGTTCTTAATTTCTCATTAGATATTGCAAACAGAGCTTTAGAAAGCACACGTGAGCATAGCAGTAGGAAAACAAAATATCCTGACTGCAGGAAGATTTGAAGTTCTACACCTCTCAGAAGTAGTTTTGTTTAGCTTTAAAGGTGTTGCATTTGCATCACTCTTTTTGCTCCCCTCAAACTGGAGTTGTTGAACAGCTCACCTGATAGGTATGAACACACCTGCGATGTACTTTCCTACCCATCCTTTTCCAGCTGAAGAACGTACTGGCACTGGCAGTGATGACTGGGATAGCATTGTGTTTTCTTCAGGAATAATCCTTATATACATGCAAAAGTAAAGGATAATCAACAGTATTTACTGCTTTTATGGCTTTCAGATTATCAACTCAGAATACCAAAACAACCAAGGAAAGACAGGTTGCTCCAATAAGAGTTATTGCAAGTACTTTTATTAACAAGACTTGGATGAGCCCTAACATCCAGGTTCTCAAATTAGAGGGAGTTTTCCATTTTTACATGATAGTTTAGAATTGTATGATCATTATAATTAAAATTACAAGAGAGACAAGAGACAGACGGAAGATGCCTTTTCTTATTAAAGAATGAGGATCTCAACTATTTTATGATAAATGGGAGTTAAGTTTCATATAAGTCTGATGAATTTTCACTGTCAAGCATTCTTTCATCACCTGTCCTTGAGAGCTCTTAGTTGTATGTAGATAAACCCTGTGAACTTTACAAAGCAGTATTTTTTTTAATACAGTCTGTAGGAAACTCAAAAAGAAAAGTTAATTTTGTGGAAAAGTTACTACTGCTATTCTTTTGCTGCTTTGTAAAATCTTAATGCAGTAAGTTTTACATATTTTTTCCACTTTTTAGAGATTCTGGTAATCTTACTGTGCACACATTCCTTCAGGAGAAAAATTTGTAAGTTCATACTTGACAGTTGCTATGAAAGCAAAAGCATTTGATGTCAGGCTGGGTTTTTAAGCAAGACTTGTTTGAGTGTTGAGTTCAAAAGATCAAAATATGCACTATGTCTCTAATAAAGGAATGGTTAATGGCATGTCAGGGAAGTAGATTTTGAGAATAAACATGCCAGAGATTTGTCACTTTAAGTCTCTCTTTAGACTAAAGAGGATTATACAGAAATCCTTAAGTCCATCATGCACCAATCAGAAAGAGCAAACAGTGAGAAGAGAAGCTTATCAAAACAGCCAGAGCAACACATAGGAGGAGGTAGGAAGCACTTGACTACATGTAAATGAAAGAAGAGGAAAGAAGTAACTCCAGCTGCGTGCTTCACCTCTTGTCATTAATGGATGTCAGTCTAGCTTCTTAGCCACCCTTACCTTTAATATGCAAATAAAGAGCATCTCGTCTACGACAAATTATTTGTTTCAAGTAACTTTTTAATTTCCTATTTTGAAAAAGGTTGCAAACTGAAATGGCAAATACAAACATATGCAAGCATATTCTAAAGGACTCTGAATGGGACCGGAAGGCAAAGCAATGATAATCTGACTTGCTATTAGTTTGGCAACGGGTGAGGTAGGCCACAGGTCACCTCCAGAAAGCCTGACAGGTGCTGGAAAATGTATGAATTTGGGTCTTTGTTTTTGCTGCTGCAGAACATGTTGGTTGAAATAGAACAGAAGGTGGTAGCCTTGTCAGAGTTGTCTGTGCACAACGAGAACTTGCTCATGGAAGGGAAGGCTCACACCAAGGACGAGGCAGAGCAGCTGGCTGTGAAGCTCAGGACGCTGAAGGGCAGCCTTCTGGAGCTGCAGAGAGTGCTCCACGACAAACAGATCAACATTCGGGTGAGTGGCTCTTTCCAGCAGTTTTCATGGTGGGCAGGAGTTTGGGGATAGCAGTTTTATGTAACTGGGGAAAAGAGTGAAAGTATTGCACTGATTCAGTTTGAGATATTAATCTTTAGTTAGTGAATTATAACTCCAAAATAAAGAACTATGTAGAAAGTTTTAGTTGATCATCCTCAAGTTAACAGCACTGCTTTATGGTAAAACTATCCTAACCTCGCTATCTTCACTAAAAGGACAATACAAAATAGATAGATGATTAGCTTGTTGTGGATATACTCTATTCCTGTTTTCAGTCCCTGTAGATATTGTATGGTCTGGGGCAGGATTGCTCCCCCCAACAAAAGAATGATCCTAAATACGTGGTTTTGTACAGTGTACACAGCACAGTGAACAGATAACATAGGGGAACATTTTTAATTATGGTTAATACTGACTGGCATCATTGTACCAATTAAAATACGATGTAAACAAAAATTCGTTTAACCTCAGTCTTGCCCTAGGTTTCTAATCCTAGCAGCTTTGGTCTGCTCATTGCCACTAATTCATTGTATTCAACAGTTGTTTTGGTCATTCTTTAGGTTAAACTAGCATGTGGAGAGCCGAATACATACAAGAAACACAACCATGTAATGTGACTGACTGGTTTTGAATTTGCTTGCCCTGCTGTGACTCCCTCCCCCCCCTTTTCTTTTACTTCTTTTCTTGGCTTTGCTGTGCAAATTAAACATGATAAGCTTCAAAGATTTCGGGCTTGTAATGCAGATTAAAGTCTACAGAGAGGTTAGCTTGAAAAGTCACTTGATGTTCTAAGAACTATTTTTAGTCCGTAGCAACTGCATAGCTTTAAAACTTAACATAGTTTCAGAAAAATAAAGAAATAAAAAGAAAGGAAACCCCCAGGTATTTGTTTCTATTGCCTCTAAGATGAAATATAACTTGAATGTTATTCTTGCATATTGAACCTCATGGCTAGGCAAATACAAAGTTATCAACAGCATGTAGGCACATGATACTTTGTGCTCATATATTACCTGTGAAGTGAAAAGGCATCACAGACTTCTTTACTATACTTTAAAATATTTTAAAAATTTTAAAATGCAGTGGTTTGATTTAGTTTACTTAAGCTCTTAAAACAGATTTTTGGATGGTTTTCTAATGTCAAAAATAACAACAAAATAATTTCCAGATGTAGAATATGAATCATTTAAGATGGTGCATGAACGCAAGACTCAAGTTTCTTTATGAATTTCAAGCTTTTCTTTGACGTCACAGATCATGGAAGAAAATAGAGATAGACAGTATAACAGCTTCTAATCTTCACTGAGCAATTATTTCAAATGAGAAGTTCTGTAATGTCATTTTTCAAACAATGAACTGAGGCCAAGAGCATCAGATGCCCCAAAATGCCTAAACTCTCTCTGCTGCCAGTATTAACCCTAAGAAACATTACAAGCTAACAGCACTGTTATTCATGCATGTAGAAAACTCAGACTTTCACATGTCTCCAGATGTTCTGATAACCTTGGAATTGCTCAGAGGCATAGACCAGCCTGCTCCCAAGGAAAGGAACCTCCCAAGTTGCACTGGAAGACTACGACCATTATGAAGACTGAGCTGTATTTTCCTTAAAGCGTATTTCAGCCTATCTGTTATTCCTGTGGCACAAGGCTTTTTAGGAGTCAGTGTGAGACTCTCTGACTTTCTTGCAGCAATTTCAGATTTTCTTCCAATTTTAATTAATGAATGTCACTAATTATATGGAAAACATGATTTGAAGAACAACTTCCTTATTCAGAAAATAAAGTAGTGAAACTAATCAGAAACATACTGGAACAGGAGCATTCCAGACTATACTATCTACAAAGGTAGCACTTTGAAACACACACAAGACACTGTGTCTGGTACTGTTTATTCTCTGGTTTAGGGGCAAGGAAACTGAATAGACTCCTTGAAAAATGAAGATGTGGAATGGATTCTGCAGTAAAAAAAGAAAAAACCAACAAAATGGATCATGTTTCTTTACTTTTTATTGCAAAGGATGTGTGGGGGAGAAATCACTCCAGTTTCACAAGAAAAAGTATGCCTATAGTTCTGAAATGCTTTGAAAGATCAATTTCATCGCCATTTTCTTCAGGGATTTTCCATTTATTTCTGTACTAGACTGGACAGTACCCAGGAATAACTGGTTCAAGCTTGTATTTCCCTGGCTGTTTAAAGCAAATGTAGTACAGTTCCTTCAGACAGAATTCAAATGAAAATGCAACTCTGTTTTTTTTCAAACTTACATTCTGTGATTTTACAATGATGTATGTGGTTTACAAATATTTTTGATGTGAAAAGTATGTACAATAGCATATTTGCAAAGCCTCATTGCATCCACAAATGCCACAATCCCTTTTACACTCTTTGCTATTGCAGGAACTGTGAGACTATTATTTATTTGTCCTCATATAATTCCAAAATTGTAGCTTCTCAGTCCTCTTCCCAGAGTAAAAGAGACTCAAAATATAGCTGAAATCAATCAGCCCACCCAAATGCAAAGAAGAACTACATACTGTTCTCTAAAGAAATTTACAAGTTGAATAGTTGTGGTGCCTAGGGTATATAAAATGAAGCAGATTTTTCCCCCCAGTTTAAAGAAAGATTGTCTGTTTTCTAACTTGTAACAGAAAAGCTAAAATTTCAGACCCTCTTTACCACTCACATGTTATTTTCTTTGTCCAATCTGACATCTATAATAACATTGTTCACACTCCAACTGTGTCAGCTTTTCTAGAAACTCATTCCTGCAAAGTAAAGTATCACAGTTTAACTGCAAATGGAATCCTTAGTAAAACAAAACTTTTTCATAAAGCAAGGGCTAATGGTTCTTTCCAACTTCTGCCCTGCTGGTCCCTGTCTGATTTGAGAATGTCCTCTGGAAGGCAGAGAGTCTTTGTTTTGGAGAGCCTGTTGTTGAACTATTTGGCACTCTTAATCTATTTAGAATAAAAGTGGAATCATAGGCATAATATGAATCCTACAAAAATGAAACATATAGGTAAAATGGGAGAGGTGTTAAGCCCCAGCTTTAGATCTTGAAGCTTTCAAAAAAACCACAAAGGTGCAAGCTCTAAAGTCATCAAATGAGTGCAGATAATACTAAATAAATACAGAGAGATGTGTACGTCTAAGTAGTCAGACCTCCAAGTCTGTCTTTAAAATAAGGCCAAGCATGTTAAAATACTTACATTTGAATTTGTCGGCTGCTAAAATTATTTAAACTTACAACCAACATGGACTTCGGAAGTAAAGAAGTTGACAAAACTTTTTTTTTTGGCTATTAAGGCATTTTTTCTTTTTTGCATTGCTTGCACAGAAGGTCTGTCTAATCACTCATGTTGGAAAAAATTGTAGAAGTATAAATTAAAGGAACTGTTGCTTTTGCTGTGCTGTTCTAACGTTCTTTGGTTTGATCTCTCTTACTTTCTCTGCTGTCCATATCATATAATCTGCTGTTAACTGAGTGTGTTTCTGCCCTGAGTGTGGATAGAGTTCTGTGCTTACTGATAAATAAATACTGATAAGCTTACTGATACTGATAAATTACTGACCAGAATGACAACTGGAATTTTCTCTTTTTCAGTTGGACAAAAAACTGATATAATCAGATTAAAAACGTGGCAGAAACAAACCACTGAATCCCTGCATTGCCAGCTAAAGCTGCACCCTCCTTTACAGATCAAGGCTGATTTTTTAGAACAGCCTTTAGAAACACGTCAGTCCATGGTCTCTGACCTCTGGTCTCTGATTCTGCTAAGTGCAGTAATGCACATTTATTTTTGCAGTTTTAGGGATGCTCTTTTTGCTAGTAACCAAAACCAGTAAAAGTCAGAAATCCAAAGTCATTGCTCACTTTGTGAGACAGCAGCCTGAGAATTGGGAGGTAATTTGAGTAGGTGAGCTGGACCTGCCAGCTCTCTAGCGATGTAACAGATTTTTTTAAACCTTAATTTCTCTTTCTTAAAGCAGGGATCTTTACAAGAGAAGGAGGAGAGTGATCTGGACTTTGTTTCCTCACAAAGCCCCAGTTTTCAAGAATGGCTGGCACAAGCAAGAACTACTCGCTCACAGCAGCAGCAGAGTACCCTGCAGCAACAGAAAGTTGGTGTTTTGCATTTCTTTCAATCCCATCTTTAGATTGTGCTTGATAATACAGCTGAGCCACTCTTGTTAATATTTCCACTGAAATATTAATTTTTACACTGTTTCTTACTCACTGCTTTTGTAATGATGCATCTGATTTCACTATCTTACATCTGTAAGAGTCAGGCAGACTAGACTTCCTGGGTGACCATGGTCAATTCACTTAATCACTTTATTCTTATTTTGTCTATCAGTAGAATAAAATTCAATCAACCCTTCAAGTTACTCTAAGGAGAGATGATAAAATTCAAAATAGTAACTTTGTCTTCACAGAAGCAAAGACACACATTTAACATGATATATTGTGTTGCATGATTGGCAGATATTCTCACTAGGGTAGGTTCCAGAAATGCATTGCATTAGTTAATTAGTTCAGTAATCCAATTTATGTACTCAGTTTTTCTGTGTCCCTGGCTGGAGATTTTGGACTTCTTCTGGTGCTCAAGCAAACCATTTCAGAAGTACCCCAGCTAACTTTGCATGACAGTTAAGCAAGGTAGACATAGCCTTCCAAGTCAAAACCAGTTTGTTTGAGATTTGTTCTGTTTTTCATAATTTGCTGTGTAGGAGCTGGAACAAGAGCTAGAAGAGCAGAAGAATCTGCTTCGATCAGTAGCATGCCGTGGAGGAGAGATCCTAACACAGCAAAGCTCTACTGAAGGCCTGTCTATAAGGTGTGCTTTCATGTGTTGTTCTGAAATGTAAATTTCTATGGCTGTGCTTTGTAATCCCTGCCATTCCTTATGTTTACACCCCTCTTCTGCATAGAGTCCTTTAATTTTGTTTTATAATTTTTATACAGCAGCTAGGATATTGGAGGCCTGGGTTATAATTTAGGGGTCTGATAATACAGTTACACTAACTTGTTTTTATTAATTTCCTTCAGCATTTGGAAATGCCCTTTATTCTTATTATTAAGCATCACACATAAATTTAAAGGCTAATTAGACAAGCAAGAGACAAGTGAGACTCATTAGACAAGCAGTGGATCAGTAACTATAACTTCATAGACCAGCACTGCTGTGTGAATCACATCTACAATATGTGCACATGTACAGTGCAGTACACTAATCAAACAGTAGTGTCTCCCATTGTAACCAGATCGTCCCAGATGAGATACTCATTGCTTAATTTTAGTTTTCCTGCAATTAGCAAATATTTTTCTTTTTGAAGCCTTAATTCTAATGACACAAAGTACTTAGCCAGTCTCCTTTTCTTTTCCTTCTGTCACACGATGGTATATTATATAAATAAAAAAATCAATTTTTAAAAATCCCACAGAAAATTCTGAATGTGATTCACTGTTTACCAGAGCTAAACACATATGCTTGTCCTGTATTAAAATATCAAGGTATGTCTGAGATTTTGAGGAAGGAGGTGAGGAAGGAGTCAGATAAAATACTGATTTAAATTCATGCTTTGAAGTAAAAGCTCTTCATAGGTTACATTTCAATGTACTATATATTCAGTCTGGTTTGGGGGGTTTTTTTGTAACTTATGGATACTTGCAACTCTAACCAGTTTTTTAGAAAGTACATTTTATTCCATCAGACAAGAACTTCTTGCTGTTCAAACTAGCCTTTGTCTTACTATCTGAAAAAAAAAGAAATCAAAACAAAACCAGCAAGTCAAAGCTTTATAAAGTAGCACTTAATTTAATTGTAGAATTTCCTAATGGAAAATTCTAACCTTGAATGCTTGTAACTTTTGGCATTAGTTAAACCTTAATGCATTGTCCAATTCAGTGAGAAGCCTGATGTACACTCTGAGGATTTAGTGTTAGAAGGTGAGAAGCCATCATCTGAAGAACAGATGAAGAGGAAATGGGAAAGCTTAAACCAGGAATTCGGTACCAAGCAGAAATTGCTCCAGAAAGCTTTGGAAAAAGAGCAGCCGGTAGTATTTTTAATTTTTCTTTCAATTTTCTCTTTGAAAGCAGCTGTTACAACAAGAGGTACAAACAAGAGGTACAATGTGTATATACGTTAAGGTGCTGTGGTTAATGCATGGGATATGGAACAATTTATTTTTGTGACACCTTTAAAAACTGTTAAGTACTGGCACTAGCACTGCTCATGTTCAGAGTGATTTGAATTGCACTACCAGCAGGTTGATGAACTAGAAAGGAAGAAAGAGCTAGAAAAATGTTTATCTACTTATCTACCTAAGGAGAATTCTGTAACAAATCATCCCTCTTGGAATTGATTGGTACTCTGGCAACAGCTTAGAGGAAAACTGTTATTTTCAGTTTGAATTTATTGGTTACATTCAATTCTTGATCTTGAGTTAGGAATTTCAGGCACAGAATTTTTACTGAAAGAAACAGGGATGAATCAAACTGGGGGCAATCCAAAAGCTATATTAACAGATATCTTCCATTTTATTGCTAATAGACCCAGACCCACTCTTCTTTGTATAACACTCCATTAATCAGCTTCCAAAGTTCTAAATACCTTGTATTGATTAAACAGTAATTAATTATATTTTTGGTAAAAACTAGTAATTTTTAATTCTGGCTACAAGTATTTATCCTGCATTTCTAGTGAACCTCCCGTTGAGCATTATTTATTCAAGGTATTCATGACATGGAGCATTTGTGGAAGGACCATGAGCATTAGCTGTTGATAGCCTCAGTCACTAGGGAACCTGTAGAGCTGAATTTTGTGCCCTACGTATGGTAGATGCATCCTCATTAGTACTTCTCTCTCAGCAGCTTTATAGCAGACCAAACAGACTGATACCTGGAATGTCTTTGTATTCGGAGGAGAGACAGGATGAAGATAAATCCTTAGTGTCACCAGTATTGGTTGAATTGAATCAGGCCTTTGAAGATGTCTCATCTGAGGTAATTTCCAATTGTCTTTACACGTGTCCTCCAGCAAAACCACATTTACGGTGAAAACTACTCCAGTTATGACGTGGAAATCCAGGCCTTTGTCAAATATTAGAAGTTAGAAAGACTGTCTTCCAGATTTCTCTGGTTCCTTTTGTGCAGGCTGGCCGGGTGGAGGAGACCCTGTATCTTGAACAGAAGCTGTATGATGGTGTCACAGCTGCATCCGTGTGGCTGGATGATGTGGAAGAGCACGTCTTTGTTTCTACAGCTCTGTTGCCAGAGGAGGAAACAGAAACATACCTCTGCAAGCAAGAGGTAAGGCATTCATGCGTAGGACTTCCTTTTGATTGCCGGTAAGTGTGCATTTTATGTAGTGTTTAGAAAAAAAGTGTTAGAATCCTGAATAAGTGACATGTCACTGACATAATCGCTGTGTAACTGCAGTATTCTGCTACTGGTAGAGATAACTTTACTGACCGTGTAGAGAATGTTGCAGAAATCATAGACTCTTTCTTCTGTTTAACTTCTTTTCCAAGTATTACCAAACACCACATGGTTGAAATTGAAATCAAGTGAATAAGAGGGAGGAATTCTCTAGGATATAGAGCAGTACAAGTTCATCAACATTAGTTAGGGGTGAGGGAGAGGTAAAGAATGGAGTGATGGGGGAGAGAAAAAGAGGCAGTAGGACAAGGGAATAATTGTTTCAAACTAAAAGAGGACAGATTCAGACTAGATATAAGGAAGAAATTTTGCACATAGTGTGGAAGTGCTAGAGCAGGTTGACCAGAGAGGCAATGGATGTCCCACCCCTGGAAGCATTCAAAGTCAGGCTAGAGAGGTCTCTGAGCATCCTGATTTAGTTGAAGAGGTCATTATTTACTTCAGGGGGGTTGGACAGCATGACCTCTAATCCAACCCAAATGTTTCTATGGTTCTGCATCATGTTGTTCCAGCACTTGTTTTCCTTGGAGCAGTCTGGAATCTGTTTACTGTCAGAGATTACTGAAGCTGCTATCTTTTTGTAGTGTGTGTGTATGCTAACAATGTAAAAAAGTCACTACATCACTGCAAGACTGACAAAGTTTATGGCACTTTTTGCATTCTTTCCGAAATGTCTGATTGCCACTTTTGTTTTTCTACAAAATTAGTCTCTTGCCAAAGAAATCAAAGACATAACAGAAGAAGTGGATAAGAACAAGAGTTTGTTTGCTCAGATCTTTCCTGACAAGAGTGATAATAGGGTCATTATAGAAGACACTTTGGATTGTCTCCTGAGAAGACTGGCCTTACTGGAGTCCGTGGTAAATCAGAGATGCCATCAGATGAAAGGACGGCTCCAGCAAATTGTCACATTCAAGGTATGAGGCCCATGTGATGGAATTAACAGGGGTATATGTCAAATGGGAATATAAATGCTGTGAATGTTTGGTACAAAATCAAAAGAACAGTCAAACTTCTCAGGCCATGCAAAATTTGAAAAATTAAACTTCTCAGGCCATGCAAAATTTGACACCCCGATAATAACTCAAATTTTAAACTCTCTTCTAGGAGGCTTCTAAAAATCATGCAATTACTGTAAAGTGATAATAAGCTCATGCTGTCTCACCCTGCTGGCATTACATAAAAGGAAGTCTGTATTGTGCAAATATGGAAACATGATGATAAGCTGAGAAATATGCACTTTCAGAAAACTTTTCAAACAGAGTTCAGAAATGCTTTCAGATCTTACTTGGTCTCTACCTTATCTCCTATTATCATCGTTGTTGTTATCATTATCATTAATATATAAAGCCCTTCAGTATGATTTATTTTTAATTTAAAAAACCCATAAATTAAAACAAAACAAGATTGCTTATGTCTTTAGATTCAGGTCATCTTTTCATAGATTGTTACTATTGCATTTCCTTTCAAATGCATAATCTTTCCTCTGCAGTCACCATTTTTCCATGAAAGATCTTCAGTTGCTGATAACAGCAAAGTTGAATAGAATTCATTACATTATTTTGAGTGATTTTTGGTATTTAAAATAATTACTGAATGTAAAAATAAATAATCAGTAATGCATCTCTTAAGTAATGCTGGAAGTCTCAGAAAAATGTGCTGATAATTTTCTGTTGGGATGAATGCAAGAAAAAGATGATTGGATTTCAGGAAGTAATATTTATGTGTCTGGTCTGATAAAAATATTCTAAAAGTTTGAGCTTGTGGTTAGCCCTGTAATGTGTGGAAGCCTTGTTTACTTATGTGTTATATTTCCTCAAGTTTGTAATTAAAACAGCTCACCGTAAAAAGTAAAACCAAGCTTGTTTGCAGTCATATAAAGTTGAATAAACTGCTCAGGAATAACATGGTTTTGTTAAATGAAGGTAATGACCCTTGTTAATTAAATGTCTAATTGGAAGGCAGAAGCAGAAGTGCGTTCACAGGATATATTGTGAATAAGAGTTTCTTTAGCTCTTAGCTCATAAATATGCAGCTATGAATTTTCAGCAATATTAAATGTTTTGCATTGGCTAATTATGGTACTTTTTGATTAGGTTTTATGCTGTAGTGCTGACCATGTAACATTTGATGCTTTTTGAAATATGGAAAAATTTTCAGTTGTTTTGTGCTGCGACTGGCTATAATTTGTTGGTTTTGTCTCCTGTAGAATGATCTGAAGCTCATGTTTACTTCGGTGGCTGATAATAAATACTCACTTCTACAGAAATTAGCAGAGGCAGCTGAAAGACCAGAAACAGAACAAATGCAGGTATTACCACTTATCTGTCACTTGGGGAGAGGGGAAGAGGTAAAGTTTCTATCCAAAGTATAAATGCATTCTAGAGAACAGTTGCTTTTAATGGGGGAACATACATATTCACATGAAGTACAGGAAAACGAGTATGTCCAGGAGAGTACTACACATGTTTATAAGTAAAATACAAAGACACAACAACAAAAAAACCCTATCAAAAGTGTCTTTCTTATCTCCCCAGCTGTCCTAGTGCCTAGCTATGCTTATACTGGGCAGTATTTGAAAAATGGAAAACTTAATCAAACAAAAAATTCCGGAGTTTTGCTAAATTGTTGAATTGTTAAGCTTTATTAAGAGCAAAAGTCACTTTCTTGCTCACTGGTTTATAGTAATATCTTGAATGTTACTCATTTTAATTTAAGGCAGTGATTAGGTTTTTCTTTATCAGGAGTGGCCTGATGAATAATTGATTATTTATATGAAAAGGGTATATCCTCTTTTCTTGTTTCTGTTTTGCCAGTGAGAAAAATGAATTAAGTATGCTAAGGGCTACTTTTTAAACATGTTACTGATGCCTGGTGCCAGCAGGTGACTGAATGGAGGAAATTTGCTCTTCAGCTAAACAGAAATACTGAACTTCATGTACCTGACATTCAAATTTTAAAGGAGCTTATGTCTCCTGTATGGAAAAGAGAGGTCACACTGTGTCTTTCTTTTCTACCTTTTGTGATGCTAAACATTGGCAAAAATTTATTTCCTGTATGATTAATTTATCTGCTGACTGAGAAAACAAATGTGGTCACAAAAGCAAGTGAAATTATTTGTTTCCAGAAATCTCCTTTGGCTGATAAAACATTCAAATTTAAAAGCACTAAAGCACTGCTGTTTGTTCAATATGTGATTAGGAAAGTAGAAATAAGGCCCTCAATCAGCCATGTGACTTGAGTTGCATGAGGTGGAAGATTCGTGACTATTTTGTGCAAACTCCATGCTAGTGGAAGGAAGGAGTTCTACTTCACATACAGAGTTGAAGAATATTTGGATAGGCAGCTTCAAAGAAAGGGCCTTAAAAAGGACTTTAATTACAGGAATCTACCTCATACTTTTAGCTTTGTTATAATCTGCATGTGTTACTTCAGCAGAGACCTAGGAAAGTTTGGAGCTTCCATTGAAAAAACTCACCACCTGCGTACACTTGCAGATACCAATCTGTGTTCTTAAGCTGTAGTTTTCCAAATGTGGAAGGGGAACTACAAGTGTTTTTCTTTGACAGTAAATTTGGCCCCATCCCAGTCCTCAATAGGAACTGTGCACAGCTCTTTGCTTTCATACTTGGGTTCTGCTATGATGGTTGTTTGCTTCGTGCTCAAAGATGACAGGAACGACTGTTAATAAAAAGAATTCTTTAAAAGACATCATTATATCAAAAAAATTTTCTTTGGGGCCTCTACTATATAATCAAAAACATGGAAATTTACAGCTATTTTTGGTATAAAAATACTTTATATAGTGCTTTATGTGATACTAAAACAGCTTGTTATTAAAAAAAAATTATACACTTACTAAACTTAAAGAAAAAAATGGAGGTCCCCCAAATTTGATTAATACATTTCCTTTATAGCATCACACTGAAGGTCTGATTATATGATCATAGGCCAGCTACACTACTGTTATTAAAATTTCAAACTAAGCAAAGTAATTTTCATATACAGGTCATACTGCAGGCAGAAGAGGGTTTAAAGGAATTAGATGCTGGAATCAATGAATTAAAGAAGCGTGTAGACAAGCTACAAATTGACCAACCTTCTGTACAAGAATTGTCTAAGATCCAGGTATGGTTCATTGGTTCCATCCGAGACCTGTCCATCCTATCACCTGTCTCACCTGTGTTATCAAAGGAATGCTTCTGTTTATTTTTCATGAGGAAGTTTAGGAAGAGGGATTTAAAAGCATTTCAGCATGTATGAAAGATTATGTTCTCCCTGACTGACCTAGTTTTTCTATTTTTGCCTCTTCAGATTTTCTAACATCTGTTATTAGCAGTATTAATTGTAAAAATCTACAAAACCATGTTTTCTGTCAGCTCTCATCTACTCCCTTTTCAAACAGATGAAGTTAAGGATAAATTTGTCTGCTGAAGGTTTATCCCTGTTCTCACCAGTGTCTCATGATCTGTGGCTTAGTAAAAAAAAGGAAGAGGGTAAAGGAGGATGGAGAGTGAAGTGAGACCTGAAACTGGAAATGTTCTGCTTTTGTTAGAACACCTCTCATGTCCATACATGGAGGCAATTGATCCACAACTCCTATAAATCTGTTGAAAATCTGCCCATTTCATGGGCAGTTGGGTGCTGATACAGGGGAACACTGGAGGAAATACCAAAGGGAAGGTTTATGAGTGAATTTTACCATTTATAATGACAAAATAATAAATTGGAAGCAAATAAAACAGTTGAAACTGGACCATAAACTTATTAAGCCAACAAGACAGTTATATCAATTAAAAATGAATGACTAAGAAATGTTTTTTGCCCAGTTCTTTATCCTTTTTTGTCATAGCACCTCCTGCTGGTTTGTTTTGGAGTTTATTTTGGCGCTCACATTATGTGACCCACCCCCCCATTTCAGTTTTTACAAAAGCCTCCCTTTTGCTTTTTGCTGACAGATGTGCTTCTTACAATTTTCTGTTTAAGGCTAGGAGAGCCAGCTGCAGTCTGAGGGTGGGCACTTTGTTGTAGCACTGGATGTTCATAGAGATTATTTTGGTTGTTGGAATGTCTTGTCTAGATCAAAAGGAAGGACTTGGTTTGGTTGTTACAGTAAATTGTATGTATCTTGCTTGCTGCCAGTAAGATACTGAGGCAGGAGGAGGAAACAAGCCTGACTTTGAGATGCCTATAGTCTGCATCTGTGCTAGAGTCCTTCCAGTCCTCTGCATTATAAAATGTAAAATGTAAACAGCATTTGCGTTGCATAGTAGTCCCTGTTTTTTGATGCATTGAGCCTAATCACCCAACCTCTTTGCTACTTACATTAAGCCTTTGGAATTCTGCTATTTTTTTTCCCCAAATGCGTGTACTTTAAAGGTCTTGGTTATTTTTTCTGTCTTTAAATGGTGAGTTGTTAATTTATCAAGTCAGTATATCTGCAAACATTTTTTGAGCTGGAAATAAATGTTATTCTTCTAGTGTTGACAGAGAGTACAGGGACGGTGGGGTTGTTTCTAGGAAGACATGTAAGGTGTGCAATAAGAATCACCATTGCTGCCCCTTGCCCCCCAGGATAAGTATGATGAGCTGCTAATGATCATTGGATCCAGGCGGAGTGATCTGAATCAGAATATGGCTCTTAAGAGGCAGTATGAGCGAGCTTTGCAGGACCTGGCTGACCTGGTAGAAACAGGCCAGGAAAAAATGGCTGGTGACCAGAAAATGATTGTTTCTTCTAAGGAAGAGGTTCAATTGCTGCTTGAAAAACATAAGGTAAGAAACTGGGACATATTTCAGGGCTAGCAATGAGTGTAAGCTTGTTGTCATGGTTTAGCCCCAGTGGGAAGCTAAGTACCATACAGTTGCTTCCTCACTTACCACTCCTTCCTCAGGGAGAAAGAGAATTGGAAGGAAAAGGTAAGTCTTGTGGGTTGAGATATGAATATTAATACTAGTAGCACTAATATTTCTACTACTACTACTAACTGAAATAGTAAATATAATTGTAATGGAAAGGAGAGAGAAATAAATACAAGAGAAATAAATAACTGATGTACAATACAGTTGTTCACCATCTCCTGACCAATAGCCTGCCTATCCTCAAGAAGAAATCAGCAGCTTCCAGACACTTCCCCCCAGTTTATATACTGAACATGATGCTCAGTTGTATGGAATATCCCTTTAGCTAGTTCAGGGCAGCTGTCCTGGCCACACTCCCTCCCAGCTCCTCACACACCTCCTCACTGGCAGAGCAAGGGAACAGAAAAGTCCTTGACTTGAGGTAAGCACTCAGCAACAATCCAAACATCAGTTTTCCATCAACACTTTTCCCATAGTAAAGCCAAAATACAGTGCTGTACCAGCTACTAAGAAGGAAACGAACTCTATCCCAGCTGAAACCAGGACACCTGTGAAGAGCAAATTGCTAACCTTCTGATCCTGGAGATCCAGGAGCTTTCCAGAATGGTGGGCCAGACTTTATTTTAAATTTGAGCCAATGAACTGTTCTGAAAGACCGAGTTTCAAATGTTTTGTTGAAGGTGAACCCAGGTAGATTGCATTTTCTTCCTTTTAAAAAGTTCCTAGTATTGTCCTGTCATGCTGCATAGCAATGTCATCTACCACTCCACTTTCAACAGAAATTTACATTTGGTAATAGCACCCACAAATATAACAAGGATTTTCCACATTTGCATTAGGCAGAAATTTTTGAAGGTGTTTATCTGATTTAAACTATTTTTGTTTATGGAATGAGGATCAGGATGGAATTTGTGTGGAAAGAATGACTGATTTCTTTCTTTGAAGAGACCATTGTCCTCTTTAAAATGTGTGTTGGACTTTGTGAAATACTGTGAAGTGAAATGTTTACCTAATTCTATGTCTGTAGATACTTGATTGTACTGCTTATGTCTCAAAATGTTGTTTTAGTGGTAATGAATTGAGTAACAATTGCACTTCCTCTTTTCTATTTTCCTTCTACCCTCTCCCTCACATCCAAATTTTTCAGGAATATTTTCAGGGATTGGAGTCTCATATGATCCTGACAGAAACGCTTTTTAGAAAGATGACGACCTTTGCCCTCTTGAAGGAAACTCAGTCACATTCAGAGATAATGAGACAAGCTTCAGCTGTATTAAAGCTGGCTCATAAACGAGGTGTGGAGCTGGAATACATTCTAGAGGTGAGAGAATTTCTGTGGTCTTTTCTCTACTTCCATTGTGATCAACCACCAGGATATTCTATAATGTTGATTTCCTCTGCTTAGACATAATTGATGGGCATCAGTCCCTTTTGTCATATACACAAAGCACTGATAGACTGCATACAGTCTTTTCAGTTTAACTCTTGGGACCTTCAGGTGGCATAAGTTGGGTTCCCATCAGTCTAAAGAGCTGCTTAGCTTTACCTGGTTAGGAGACCATGACAGTTTCATCCATTTGTTCTAACCAAAAGTTGGGCTTGGCACAGAGATGGTCTCTGTTAGTTCTGTACTTTCAGAATGATGCAGCTCTAGGATTTCAGATCAAAAAAGCAAGTAATAAAAATTGTAGATACCCAGATTTACCATATACATGGATAATTTCTGCTTGCAGACCTGGATGCATCTGGATGAAGATTACCAGGAACTCACCAGACAGCTGGAGTCTGTTGAAGGAAACATTCCCACTGTTGGCTTGGTGGAAGAGACAGAGGACAGGCTTACAGACCGGATTACGCTTTTTCAGGTTGGTACTTTATAGACATTCTCTGCAGGAAAGAGGGCTAAAAGAGATCTCTGGCAGTCATCTAGTCCAGCCTCCCACTTGAAGCACTGCAGTTGTCATGGGCTGGATCAGCAAGAGCTTTAGAAACCTCAAAAGATGGAAATCCCACAGCTGATCAGGGGATGAACTGCAGTCCAGCACCACCACCTACTAGAAGTTTTCTGTAATGCTCAATCTGTAACTTCAGCTTGTCACCATTGTACTTTTTATATTGTGTGGCACTACTGAGGAGCATTACCTCTATAATCTTTTTAATTCTACCCCAAACAACCGTAGGCCTGTGTTAGACTGGCCCTTAGCCTCCTGTTTTTCAGTCTAAAGCAAACACACTTTCTTGAGGCTCTTTGTAAAGGACGTGCTCTAGGTCCCTAAATAATTTAACAGTTCTATACCAGACCCTGACGGCTTTCTGCTTCCTCAACTCAGTGAGAGATGAGGTCAGAGCACAATCAGATGGAGTAGATGTGGTCTCATCAGCACCATCTAGATGAGGATAATAAAATAACTTCATTTGGTTGTTCACAGTCCGAATATAGGCCAGTGCTGTGGCTTGCCTTATGAGATGCCAGGTTAAATACATTACAAATTTCCTTCCTAACCTGTATGAGAAACACAGCTAATCAGCTCAAGGTGCAGAAGTTGCACTTCTTGAGCCTACCAAGATTTCTGCTGTCTCCAACCTCAAATTTAGTTAAGTGTCTCTGGAATAATGTCCCTGCATTAGTGTCATCCACAAATTTACTGAGGGAATGCTGTCTGCAGTGATCCATGCCATTAAGATGATGAAAATATTTGGGATAAAATACCAACAATCTCTGGAGTAATCTGCCTGTTGCAATCTGCCAGTCAAGCATCAGGCCTTTGATCATTAGTGTTGAGACTGGTAATGTAGCTCATTTTCAACTAACTCAAAAAACAGCCCATTTATCCAGCCCAAACTCCAAGGCCATGTTGAAGTCAGTCTGATCCATAAAAACAGTAGTTTTGTCATCAAAGGCTGTTAGTGAATTCAAGCTGAATATTCCTGATTACCTCTTGGTCCTTTATGTCCTTGAAAATGGAATCCAGGGGAATGTGCTCCATGAGCTTTGCAGAGAGCAAGGTGAGGCTGAATAACCTATGGTTCCCCAAATTGCCTTCCTCCCCAGATTCAACAAGTGGTTTAAATACAGGTTTTCTACCACATCCTGTTTTTTTGGTCTAGTGTTTTGTCTTTGTCTCCTTACACTAGAAACTTTAGTTGAGGTTTTTTTGTTCTCATTTTGTTTTACAGAAAAATGTCTGTCAAATTTTTCTTGAAAATTGACTTTGTGTTGTTATCTATTTTGTTATTTTACCAGACAGCTTTCTGCTTTTCCAATAGTATGGGGAAAACTTAAGCAATCTATTGTGTGGGGGGGTTATTTTGGTTTTGTTAAATGCTAGGCATTGTTTGTGTTCGTCCTGACCGTAAATTAGTTTCCTTCTTTTGTTTTTCTCTTCAATTACATAAATTAGGTCATTCAAATCCAGATTCTTGTATTCCATTATATCGTAGATTTTATTGATTGGGCCCATTTAGGTTAAAAATTCATCATAATAAATTTATTACCATCTTAGGATCTTTTTAAGCTACTGTCTAGGAATATTTTTGTATATATGTTGTGTGTAAGTACACAACAGAAACACACATATAATGATTTTTTTTTAAATCAGAGCTCTATTTTTTTTGAAAGAGGAAATAAGAGCAATAGAAAGTCCATATACTTACTGTGAGACTGGTAGTTTTGTACTTTTTATATTCAGATTACTTTTCATCAGAACTGAAAAATGGGAATGCGTGTACATTTTACACTAAGACCAATGTACAGATGTTTTTAAAATCCATACAATTTGTGTAATGATAATGGAATTTGGCAGGTATATTTGCCCACATGTCTTTACCTGTCCACAAGTCACCATTTAAATTACATCACTCTCAGTTCCAGGTTCATTCTGGGTAATAGTATTAACAGTCTTTCCTTTTTCATTACCTTTTTAGCTTTCTTGTGCAATAAAAATTGATCTCTGTGTGCAGGGATTTGGATGGATGGGGTAGATCTTCTGTTCTGTAGCCATGAAGAGCAGGAGGATAGATCAGTAAAAGAGTGAGATGTCTAGAGGAATGAAGATAGGCATTGAAAGGGCTGAAGAGGGAGCCAGTGTTAATAATTTGATACTGGACATCTTTAGCTTGCATTGCTGTAGCTGGTAGGTTTTCAGCAGATGGTAAAGTAAGTTCTGGTATTTTAATCAATTTCTATCAGAAATGGTGTTGCCCTACAAAGATTATTTTCAAGCCCAGAATAGTACATGAAGGAGGAGTTAATCATAAGGAGGTACCAAAAGATATATTGACGTGATTGGTTTTGTGGCAGCATGTTCAGATTTTGAGCAGGTTGTCTTCATGATAGTTCTTGGGGCATTCTAGAGCTGGAGCTGAAGAAAAAAATGTGATGTGCTATGGTGACATTGGATGTGCTACAAAATGCAATAAAAGGAAACTAAATGTTGAGAAAATGTGGAAGCAGAGACCTGCAGTTACCTAACCATCTCCTCTGTCATTACAGCATCTGAGATCTAGCCTGACTGAATACCAACCTAAATTATACCAAGTGCTAGATGATGGGAAGAGGCTCATTTTTTCTGTTAGCTGCTCAGAACTTGAAGGTCAACTGAACCAACTAGGAGAACGCTGGTTAAGTAACACCAGCAAAGTTACCAAGGAGCTTCACAGGCTGGAGACAATACTGAAGCACTGGACAAGGTAATGCTGAAGTAATGGGCAATATAAAGTTCATCACTTGTGCTGTTCAGGTCAGAACCATTCTGAACCTATTTGATTCAATATTTGAAAGAAAGTGCTTTGAGATGTATGTCAGAGTTTGACTGCTCTTCCCTTCCATAGAAGTGCTGTTGTACTCCCTCATTTGTAGTAAAACACATAGCAGGTAGGAGCTGGTGCGAGGAAGTCAGAAAATACCTTCTTTAAATGACTAATTTAGAAGCCCTATGTGCATACAGCTTGATAAGAAAAGTTGTGTGCTTTTCTGGGTAATGTGAGTAGCCTCAGCATGTTAGTGGACACGTTGCAAATTCTGGGCTCTTGTGGGTTGTGTCATTGCAAATATGGAAGGGAGCTTTTGCTACCTTACTAAAGCTCATATGCTGCTTTTGAAATTAATTACCTGATTGGTATAAGAGCTTTGTCTATGAATTCCTGGCTTGTGTGAGAACATTCTTATTCTGTTACCTAGCTAGTTGCTTGGCATGTGGAACGGTACAGAGATGGTTTCTAAAAAAAAAAAAAAATTAGGTTTCTGCTCTGAGATATTTGTGGTAAAGCTTTGGGAAGACTAAGTCCTCTAATAGAAATGAAAAGTTTGTTTATGTGTGTTGGGTGGGGTTACAGATTTTCCAAAGAGGTCTCTGACCTATATACTGTTCTTCATTAAACTTAGGTTTTCCCAAAGGCAAAATGAAGGCACTATTAAAAATTCTGAGTGTAATGCCTAAAATAGAAGCTTCCTGATACCATGCCTGTCTGTAAAATTAAATTGTTTTTTTGAAATTCACTAAAGGAAAGAAAAAAATACTATTTTTATTTCAAATCTGGCATTCAGTATCTTCCTCTAACACATGGGGGAGAGAATGCTGAGTTGGAGGCAAAAAGTGTTGATGACTGTTTTAGTCTTCTTTAATCATCATCACAGGTATCAGAGTGAATCAAGTGAATTGACACAGTGGTTACAATCTGCAAAGGAGCGACTTGAGTTTTGGAGCCAGCAGTCTTTGACAGTTCCTCAGGAACTGGAAACAGTCCGAGACCACCTGAACTCCTTTTTGGTAAGGCGCTCGTGGACCTGGGATACCTATTTCTCTCCAATTACAAATAAACAGTTGATTATACAGATGGTTATACTTCTTCCCATGATTGATGAGTATGTGGGTAAGTTATCCTTCAAAATACTGGTGTGTGTGCACATTAAGCACTTCTTTGCTATATGCAATGATTGTAAATCTTGAAGATTCTGAAAACAGTAAATGGTTTTATGACAGAACACAAATTTTATTCTAACTTAGCCTGAAGTATAGCTGATGAATACTAATAGAAAATGCATATTTTAAAGGGAAAGGAGGATATTCTTAGGAAAGGAGGGTATTTCTGAGGTAAAACTCTGAGTAAAATAAAAAAGTACTGCATTATTTCTTCAAAAAATGGTTCTGTTTACAGGAGTTTTCAAAAGAAGTGGATGCTAAATCATCACAGAAATCTTCTGTCCTGAGTACTGGGAATCAGCTCCTCAGGCTTAAGAAAGTAGATACAGCTGCACTGCGTGCGGGATTGTCCCACATTGAAACACAGTGGACAGAGCTGCTCACTCAAATCCCAGCAGTACAAGAGAAGTTGCACCAGGTAAGATAGCCAGTGATGGCCTTTGATATTCCAGAAAATTCAGACTGTACAGTTGGCACTGCCTAGTTGCTTGCTTTGTCAATTTATCTATGTGAGGAAAGGTAGGAAAAGAGTTGTTTCTGTTTTATTGTGGGAAAGCTTACACTTAGTTTCAAATAATTCCTGTCTAATATCTGTCAATGTTAGTTTCAGACTTCCATTGTTACATTTGTTAAATTTTAACCAAAGAACAGATGAGGGTTTCTTTCAACATGTTGGTATGCTTTCTGGAAAAAGGGAATTCACATCCTTGTGACCTGTCAGGTTTGGATCATGGTTTTGTTCAAATTGAATAGGTTAGGTTCAAGTCTGAAAGACAAAATAGATCTAAAAACTTCCTTGATTTTTGTCAGTATGTGTAGGCTTTTAGTTGTGTAGTTTTGGGGTTTTAATGCTATAATACTGAACTTAGAGAATTATACTGGTTGAAAAGTTGGCTTAATACTTAGTTGCCACGAGGTTATCAGTGTGAGCTGTTGCTTCAGTTTATAACTTAGAATGCTCTCAGAGTTAGTCATAACATTGTGATTTAAGGGGAGAAAGGAAAGGTCGCAAATCTTAACTGAGACTGTGATAGCAATAAAAGCAATGTCATTCAGTAGTTCTCTGAATTGTCTTGTAATGCAAAATATGTATGTCTGCCTAAAAATGTCATGGAACACATTCTTGAGTAACTAAATGCAGGCAAGCAGTGCTCTATCAAATACTGAAACCGTGTTAATGCAAAGCAAGGAATTCTTACCCATTTCCTTCACAGCATAAGTTCTATTATCTCAACAGCTCCAGATGGACAAAATTCCTTCTCGCCATGCCATCACTGAAGTTATGAGCTGGATTTCGCTGATGGAAAATGTAATTCAGCAGGACGAAGAAAAAATAAAAAATGTAGTAGGACAGAAAGCAATTCATGATTATGTCCAGAAGTACAAGGTACTGAGTGACAATATTATTAATTTTTCTTCTGAATTACCTCCATTATTATGGCAATTAAATATAGAGACATATGTAAAATATAAGTGGTTTAGGGGAAAAAATGTGCCAACTTTATGGAGTGGTTGGAATTGTATGCGAGTTAGAATTGGGCAATATTTGATACTGTGGAGTAGAAGCCCAAACTACTTTTACTCTGCTGTTTACTTATGGCAGGAATATAATTTTTTATACGCTTACCTTAATTTCCAGGAAAATCCAAAGCAATATGCACATTATTAAAACTTTTTTAGATCTGTCAGAGTGAATGCAACACTCCAGGCAGGGTCTTTCAAGAGCAGAGCAAAGGGGCAGAATCACTTCCCTCTAACTTCTGGCCACTCCTCTTGATGCAGCCCACCATGCAGTTGGCCTTCTGGGCTGTGAGTGCACACTGTTGGCCTGTTGGCTCATGTACAGCTTTTCCTCCATGAGAATCTCCAAATCCTTCTCTGCAGGGCTGCTCTCCATGAGTTCATCTCCCCAGACCAGGTGCAGCACCTTGCACTTGGACTTGTTGAACTTCATGATGTTATCATGGGCCTAGTTCCCTAGTTTGTCTAGATTCCCCTGGATGGCATCCCATTGTTTTGTTGTGTCAACTGCGCTGCTCAGCTTCATGTCTTCTGCAGACCTGCTGAGGATACCCTTGATCCCACTGTGTCGTTGATAAAGATATTAAAGAGCACCGGTCCCAAAATAGAGCCCTAAGGAACACCACTCATCATTTGTCTCCACCTGGACACAGAGGCATTGAGCACAGCCCTCTGGCTGCACCTATCCAGCCAAATCCTTATCCACAGAATAGTCCACCCTTCAAACCCATGCCTTCTCTAATTTGGAGATAAGGAAGTCATGTGGGACTGTGTCAAAAGCCTTACAGAACTCTAGGTAGACGGCATCAGTCAGTCTTCTTTTGTTGACTGGTGCAGTGATTCCATAGAAGGCCACCAGACAGGTGAGGCACAATCTGCCCTTAGTGAAGCTGTTCTGGCTGTCTTGGATCCCCTCCTTGTCTTCTGCGTGCCTTAACATTGCTTCCATGAGGATCTGTTCCATGGCCATCCCTGACACAGAAGTGAGGCTAACCAGTCTGTAGTTCCCCAGATCTTCCTTTCTTCCCTTTGTAAAGACAGGAGCAATATTGCCACTTCTCCAGTCATTGCAGATTTTGCCTGACCACCATGACTTTTCAAATCTGTTTGAAAGTGGCTTGGCAACAACATCAGTCAGCTCCCTCAGGACCCTGGGATGCATTTCATCAGGTCCCATAGACTTGTGCCTATTCAGTTTTGCCAAGTGGTGCCAAACCTGCTCTTCGCTTACAGTGAGAGTGTCTTGGTTTCTAATTCCTGGTCAATTGCTAAAAAAACCTTTCAGTTAAATTGTGATAAATTTGTAGCTTGTGAGCATTTTTCCTGTTGCACAGGAAGATGAGAAATTACTTATGTGCTGGTTTTTTTTATTCCCTTCTGTTCTTCTAGGGTTTCAAGATAGATTTAAATTGCAAACAGTTGACTGTCGACTTTGTGAACCAATCAGTGCTACAAATCAGCAGCCAGGATGTTGAAAGCAAACGCAGCGACAAAACTGATTTTGCAGAGCAACTCGGAGCAATGAACAGACGTTGGCAGATCCTGCAAGGCCTGATAACAGAAAAGGTAAAGAAAAAAAAACATAACTGCTCTGAACTTTCAAAATGTGTAGAACAATAAGATTATAATGGTTGGAAGCCTCTGCAGGTCATCTGGGTCAATCTCCTGCTCAAACAGAGCTAACCTTCCATTTAGGTCAGATTGCACAGGGATTGGTTATCTGAGTTTTGAAAATCTCCAAGGAAAAATTCCGCAAACTCTTCTGGGTGGTTCATTCATGCTTAACCACTCTGGTGAGGGACAAGTGTTTGTCTTGTTTGCAATCAGAATTTCCCATGTTTCAAGATGGGACTGTTATCTCTTCTCCTTTTATTGTGTATCTCCCAGAATAGTCTGCCTCCATCTTCCTCATGCCTCCCTATAAGGAATGGACAGCACAGTGAGATGATTCCTTTGCCCTCTTTTTCCCAAGCTGAATGAAGCCAGGGTTTTTATTATTAACTCTATTAAAAATACTAGATATATTTAAATTTGAATGCATATACTGTTTTTAAATTCGGAAAACACTGAGTTCCAAGGAGGCACTTCTTTTCATTGGTCTACACTGATTTATTTAATTGACCCAAAAACAAAGATAATTTTATGAGAAAGTATATACTCATTTTTCTTTATAGATTCAGCTCTTGGAAAGTCTGCAAGAATCCTGGACCGAATATGAAAATAATGTAGAGTGCCTAAAAACTTGGTTTGAAACCCAAGAGAGGAAGCTGAAACAGCAACAAAAGATTGGAGACCAGGCTTCAGTGCAGAATGCTTTGAAAGACTGTCAGGTAATGTCTGCTTATAAATAATAATGTTTGCTTTCTAAGAGTTTGAAACAACACTTGATAAATCCATGTGACATCTTCATATTGGCAAAGTCAGTGAATGAACTCCTCTTTACTTCAGCAAAGGAGACATTTCATTCCTAAGGTGCAAGCAATAAAAGAGGAGGAAGGAGCAATAATGTCTCAAAGTTGCTTAAAACCAACCAAAGTCATCATTATTTTTACACTGGATGTTTCAAAGCATGCCAGGCATAGTGAACTAGAAGACTGTCAAAGGAATATGTTGTCATATCTGTTTAGCTAGTCTTATGGGGTTTTTCTTCTTTTCACTATCTTTCCTCCAGCCCCCACTTTTTCACATTCCTTTTCCACCTCATATGTTCCACCTGACTATTCAGAGAAAAATGCTAGAATCCAAGGAGGTTTTATGCTTTCATTCAGAAGGTTGGGAATTGCTTTTTGTTCAGGGTTTTTTTTTTTTCAAATATTTAAGGAAAGAGAATCATGATTATGATGAGCAAAGATGAGATGAGGCAAAATGCAGCTATGTTCATAACCACCACAGTTTTTCCCATGGAATTCATACAAGGACTACGCAGCAGTGGTCAGAGTATCACAGTTGTCTCTGAACATCTTACTCAGAGTAGCACATATTTAAGTAGTAAGAAGCTTACTTCTGGAGCTGTCAGTCCAGAAGTTAAAAGAGTTAAAACTTACAGGTGTATAGGCAGAACAGATACTTCTGAATTCGTAGACAAGGCCTCTAAACAGTATCAGGCATCTCATAACTTTTGTGCAAAAGTATTTGGTCCTGTACTATATAATAAATTTCACACCAAATCAAATTAACACTCTGTCAGGCCAACTGGATGCACAAAATCTTGGTGTTCCCATCCCCAAAAAAGGGAGTGAGGAAGTGTGTTTATCTTGATGTGGCAATCTTTCCTACATTAATTTAATTAATGGGAAAAATATGATCTGGCATTCATCTCTTCACAAACTGAACAGCTGGGAATTTTTTTAAATGAAATGTATAAAATAATTTACTCTATATTCACCAGTATATTAAACCTGTCTTTGTTTCTGTAAATGCAAATAGGCCAGATATGTTAGAGGCCAAATTTTCTTCTGAGATTCTTGACCTAAGTTTTTTAACTGTCTGGACTGCTTAGTTTCAATTCAGGTGTCTTTATGGTTTCAGCACAATAAACCCACACAACTGAAGCAAAGGTAATTTAGCATAGCCTGACATAATCAGTAGTCTGTGCTTGGCTGGAGTTCAAAGCTGAATCTGATTTATCACCTTTTTGGTTCCTTTTGGTCAGGGAAGTTAGCAAATACACTTGGAGAGTTAGTTATGAATGGCAAGACTTTGATCAGCAGAGAAACAAATTGTTCAAGAAATAGCTGTGTTGGACGCTCCCAAATATCCGGTTCACCTAGTACAAAAGCTGGAGTTTATTTATTAACCAATGTTAGTTGCTGCTTTGTGTCATATTAATAAGGGAAGTCAACCATTTTTTTCTGTCACAGGTTAGAAACCATAATTCATCTTTAATTCAGTTATGAGTTTTCAATGATGAATAAAAAAGCCCTTTTCCAAGAGAACCAGAAATATTTGCTGATCTTGGTGTTTGAAACTTTTGCCTGTCTTACATTCTGAATTTTGGAGCAACCTTGTATAAATTTAAATGACTTTTTTAAGTGCAAAATCCACTTTTTGGAAACAACTTTGAAGTGTTTGCATTGTTGTCAGCTGGTTAAAAAATGATGTATTACTCTAGCTGTGCTGTGGAATGAGGTCATGGCTAGATGTTTGAAGAAATGTGAAATAATACAGAAAAAAAGTCTGAGAATAAATAATGCAACAAAAATGGTCTCACAAATATGTTTACGGACAAAAGTGTGTTGTATTTGTTCAGGGATAAATTCTGTTAATAACAGGTGTTTGCAAGGCTGGTTAGAATTTTGCTCCAAATATTTTCCCAGCTATCTGAAATGTAAAGTCTCTTATGGCAGTGGTTCATTTGTTGTGTTTTGGGATACACAGGGATTGAAATTTATTGAAAGACATGGGTTTTCAGGTCGACCAGAGTTTTGTTGTATTATTTTCTTTCTCTGTCGATCTGTTTCTCTCAGTAAGGAAAGGCTTGCGGAAAATCAAAAAATAACCTGAGATCACATGGTGTACTAGTTAATTCAGGGGTAACACAAGGTTGCTCTCACCTCACAGTTTTCTTTCTGTATCATACTGAGAGGTAAACACAGATTTGTGCTGTCCTGAAGCCCCAGAGCTTCCATATGAGTCAGAGCACTGCAGGACTTCCTTGGATCTCCCTGCACCATACTGTGAAATTGTATAAGTAGTTTCTTGGCTAGGAATGAACTTATGGGAGCATGCTGTATGGCTCACAGTTTCTTAAAAGTATTCTTGTCCTTCATTTTCTATTTTCATTCTCATGCTATTGAGGCATGGGCAAAAGACTATCAAGCTCATTAATCCTTCCCAACAGCAAGCAGCTTTGAGGAGGCAATAAGGAAAATTCCTGCAGTCTGTTGCTGCTTGTCGTTGGCTGAACTCCAATGAACTTGTCATCTAGAAAGGGGAAAGGCTTTATGTCCTCAGGCAAGGGGCTTTGCTGGGGCCTGGCAAAGGAATAAAGACTTCACTTCATGTGAGGAGTCATGGCAAATTGACATCTTTCCCTAGAAAGTAATTTGGTCCTTTTCCTTGTGTGACAAAATTAATTTTTTCCAGAGCCACCTTTGAGCCACCTTAAATTTTTTGAGCCACCTTTGGACCTCTCAGTGTTCTAGGACAAATTAAGACACACAACATTTTTCTCTCTACCAAGTAGATTCCTGAAGAGGCCAGAGTCTGCTCTCTGGAAATCCACAGTACTGAGCTTGCTGTACACCTTCCTTGCCACCCCGAGGATATTGAACACGATTTCATGGTCACTGCAGCCCAGGCTGCCCTTGAACTTCACATTCCCCGCCATCCCCTCCTTGTTGGTGAGATCAAGGTCCAGCGTAGCATCTGTTCTCATTAAGTTCTCTACCACTTGGAGCAGGAAGTTGTCATCAGTGCATTCCAGGACCATTCTGAATTCTTATGCCCTGCTGTGTTGTCCCTCCAACAGGTATTGAGGTGAAGTCCCCCATGAGGACCAGGGCTTGTAAATGTGGGGCTGCTTCTCTCTGTTAAATGAGGGTCTCATCTACTTGGTCTTCCTGGTTAGGTGGCCTGTAGCAGACCCCATTTGAATGTCACCTGTCCCTGTCCTTCCCTTAATCCTGACCCATAAGTTCTCAGTCAGCCCCTCATCCATCCCAAGGCAGAGCTCCATGCTCTCCAGGTGGTCATTGCTATAAAAGGGAAACACTCACTCCTTATCTTGTCTGTCCTTCCTAGAGAGTTTGTATTCCTTCATTCCAGCACTGCAGTCATAGGAGCTGTCCCACCATGTTTCAGTGACTGCAACCCTGAAGCATGCACGTCTCTAATTCCTCTTGTTTATTCCCTATCCTGTGTGTGTTTGCCCAGAGGTACTAAAGCTGGGCTCTTATGTCATATTTTTAATGTGTTTTGTGCTCTTACAAGAGAGCAGAAGATTACACAAAAGTTTTATGTAGAGGACATTCTTCTATTTAGATTAGAAAACTGCTAGACTTTAAAAGGAACATAAAATATTCAATGAAATTGCTGATAAGTTATGAATCCCTTGAGAAGAAAAAGGCAAAATATGCCAGCATTTCTCCTAATTTTTAAACTAAGGAGCTTATTGGCATCTTTTCTATATCAAGGTATTATTTAGCCAGTTAAACAAGCAAAATATACTCAGGTATCTTCTTTTTTTTTTTTTTTCTTTTTTTTCCTTTTCCCCAGGAATTAGAAGAATCAATAAGAACAAAGGAAAAAGAAGTAGAAAATGTAGAAAAAAGTGGTCTTGCTTTGGTACAGAACAAGAAAGAAGAAGTCTCTTCTGCTGTTATGAATACACTGCAAGAAATTAACCATTCCTGGGCCAATTTGGATCACATGGTAAAAGAATCATTAAGGGGCAAATTACAGCTCTGGGAATAAGGCATGGAGGAGAGGGAGAATTAGCATTTGCAGCTAGTGGATTTCTTCTGGGTTGTAGGGAAGGAGATTCTGAATCGTGTCCCTCTTTCCATCTCTCCATCCATCAGTCTCCAAGTTTGTGTGTAGACTCCACGTAAAATGGGTGTAGTATTTCATGTTTCAAGGATGCTTTTAGTCATTGTAGTTCAAACTTTTTAGATGCTTCCTGATATTTAGTGTAAAGGTACCAAATTATCTGTAGGGAACTAACTTTCCAAGACCACAGGTCTCACGGAATAAGGAAGAGATCAGCATTAATTTTCAATATGCAAAGTTTGATCAACATGAGTCTGCCTTCTCAGGAGGAATGCAGTGTTTTTGTGCTAGCCTCTCTGCTGACTGCCATAGGCTGATTTGCCTGCCTTAGGGATATATGTAGTCTCAAGCAATTTCTCTTGATCCTGCTTTGGACCAAAGTAAAATGAATTTTGGCATCTTTTCAGTCCCTTCCATCCAACCTTTCTAAAATCAAGCAGAACTTTATGCTGTTCCCAGTTTAAGCCCAGCTGATGGTTGTACAAAATCTTCATTCTCCAGTAGGTTTAAAATTAGGCATGTAGGACAAGAAGCATGCGAGATCCTAAGGAAGAAAATAATTCAAACAAATCCCAAATAGCTTGAATGCTTTTAATTCACTTTTGTGTTTATTTCTCCCTCCTCCCAGGTTAGCCAGCTGAAGATATTGTTGCAATCTGTTCTGGATCAATGGAGCATTTACAAAGTGGCTTATGAAGAACTGAACAGCTACCTGACAGAAGCCAGATACTCCTTGTCCCATTTTTACCTTCTTACTGGATCTTTGGAAGCTGTGAAAGTCCAAGTTGATAATCTTCAGGTGAAAAGAGTTAATTTTGTCTGAAATTGCATGGATGCAGATAACTGTACATTTTCATTCACAAGAGGTGGAAGTGCAGACATACTGGCACATTAAAATCACAGGACATTAGGAGAACACATTATAAACCAGCCATTGCATTATAGTTGTTTTCTTTTTAGATTTTTGATGTCATTCTTTATAATTCTTAGCCATACCATCAAATTGTTGCAAGTTTTTAAGACATGGTAACAGCCATTAAAACTGAAGTTTCTCATGTTGCATCATCAGGCTTTGGAGCTACAGGCACATGTTGAGATCACCTTTTTATCCCCCCCTCCAGCTTTGATTGATGATCAAAACAAATAATGATCCAGAAGCTGAGATACTCACATGTTCAAATAATTTACCACTGTAAGAAAAGCACAAAATACAATGAGACTCGTATTATAAAAGTATAAATTAATATTAATTGCAATAAATTAATTTAATTAAATAAAATATTCAAATTACTGTTCTGTTATATGGAAAAACCTTTTATTTCAAAGAAATTTGTCATCTTTGAAATCAAAAATAATTATGCAAATATTCCAGATACCTATAGTAGAAGAACTTCCGTTGTTCTTGTTCTGATCTTGTGTTGGTATTTAGCAGCAAATTTAAATTTGCATTGTAATTTAAATGTTTCTGTGATTTGAAGTCCAGGCCAAATGAAGCCAAATTATCTAAGCATGGACAGCACTTTCAAAACCAGGGTTTAAAGAGAATTCAAGAAAAGAAAAAAGGAGAATTTTTCACAGAGTTGCAGAGTGCCTAAGGTTGGAAGAGACCACAGTGAGTCTTCTGGTCCAACCTCCCTGCTCAGGCAGGGTCATCCCAGAGCACATGGCACAAGATTGTGTCCTGATGGTTCCTGAATATCCCCCGTGAGGGAGACTCTACAGCCTCTCTGGGCAATCTGTTCCAGTGCTTGGTCACCCACACAGTAAAGAAGTTCTTCCTCATGTTCTGCTGGAATTTTCTGTGCATCAGTGTCTGCCCATTGCCTCTTTTTCTAGTGGTTGGCACCACTAGAAGAGCCTGGTTCCATAGCTTTAGATATTTTTATACAATAATGAGGTCCCCTCTCAGCTGTCTCTTTTGAGGCTGAACAGGCCCAGCTCCCTCAGCCTTTCCTTGTAAGAGAGATTCTCCAGTCTCTTCATTAGCCTCATTTCCCTCCACTGGACAAAGCACACTTCACTGACAACTTCAGAATGATAACTGAAAGAGTGAGAACCTTATTTTCAGAATAAGTCTTTCTTTATGCTGTTACATTTTCATCTTGTTCTAAATAGAACAATGTTATTTAATTAGTTTTCTTCCATCCATTAAGTTTTATTTCTGAATCAGTCCATGTGCTTACTCATTCTGTACAAAAATACTTGTTTAGAATAATTCTTTTTACAGATTTTTATGTTTTGCAAAAATACAATATTAGAATTTACTTTTTGCTGAATTTGATATGAAGTCAAATTAATCTAAGAACAATCTTTTTATTAAACAACCTTCTGTTTATATGAAACACGCATGAAATCAAGTTTTCATCCATAATCAATTGATACATACTACTTTGAAATGTTTCTGCATCATGGAATTTTAATACCTCATGGTTTTGTTTTGTTATTATTCGACTTTAGAGCCTACAAGAAGAATTGGAAAAACAAGAGACTAGCTTACAGAAATTTGGTTCTGTGACCAATGAATTGTTGAAAGAATGTCATCCACCAGTGACCGAAACACTTACCAACACTTTGAAAGAAGTGAATATGAGGTAGGAAATCTGTGTTACAGTAGCAAATCTGTATTTATCCATTATCCAATTTTCCATTATTCCTAATTTTGTTTTATTTTGTTATTTTAATTTGCTGGGGTCATGAGGGGCTTGTTGGAACAGGCAGTATTGTTCCTTTTGCTGAGGACTGGAGTGGAACTCTCATTTACTGGTCATAATAAGTGAAACACATTCTCCAGTGAACATTTGGACGTTAATGTCAGTAGTTTTGCCCAATGCTTGACTGCCAACCAAGATTCATAAATGCCATGCTGGAAAATAATACTGCACTTGAAATTTGAGAATTGTATCTGAAAATTTTCTTTGCAGTGGTTCAATGGTTTGCATCAGGTTCCCCAAATTTTAGGCTGCTATTTCTAGTTGTAGGAAGGGCATCATAGGCAGGAAGGTCTAAGCTGCTCACCAGTGCCTTGGCAAACAGCTTCCCCAGCTTTGAACTCAAGCAAGAACCAGGATAAGGGTTTACTCAGAGCAGATACAGGAAGGGAGGTGCCAAAAGAGAAAAACTAGTTTAGTGGAAAACTGGGTATTTTTTTGAAAACGTAACCATGCCAAATTTATTTTAATCTCTGTTCAGTCCTGTCCTAGGAACTGGAAGTGGGGGGAGGGATTATTTAACCCCATTTCAAAAAGGACACTGTAGAATTCAACAGTTTCAGTGATGGCTGACAGAATTTTTGATTCAAAAACTTTCCTTTTCATCATATAATAATAATTGAGAAATGCTGTGATTTTCTTTGGTAAGGAAACAATTAGACAGTTTGATAACTTCCAGCACATTTGAGAAACTATGTGTTCCTGGTTGCTATTAGAGCAAAAAATTCAAAGGGGAATTGTTATAGGAAAGAATTCAAAGGGAGCTGAGGTATTTAATTGGATAATAGAAATATAAAGATTTTTAATATGTCCGGTAGTATTTTACAAGCAAGTTACACAGAGTTTTATGACTTTAAATACTGTGTCAGAGTTTGGGAGGAAATGGCAGGAGAATAAATGTTTTTTTGTTTACACCTCTTCTGGGACACTTAGGCCCTCACAGGAACTTGCTCTTGGCAGTGCATGGTTGGCCATGGATGCCCTGTGATGCTGAGGGTACTCAGTGGAAATAGCAGGAAGTTCACTTCAAAAACTTTGCTGCAGCTCTGACAGAAGCATTAATAAACAGCATCAAAGATGTAGTACAGATCAGACCACACTGTGACAGATCAGAATAGCCTGCCAGCCTATTCCTTGGTTTGTTTTTCTTTCCACCAAATGTCTGGATCTTGATTATTACCAAATTTTTTAAAAGCCAAGAGACCATGGGAAGCAGCAGAGAGAAAGTGGGTCATATATAGTTACTGTGGAGTCCCAGGCTTCGATCACTCATGCAGTGTCCTTCACCAGGTGGAACAACCTTCTGCAGGAGATCGCGGAGCGGCTGCGTGCCAGCAGGGCTCTGCTCCAGCTGTGGCAGAGGTACAAGGACTGTCACCAGCAGTGTTCCTCCACAGTCCATCAGCGGGAAGAGCAGACCAATGAACTCCTGAAGACTGCGACCGGCAAAGAAATCGCTGATGATGAAGTTACTACTTGGATTCAGAACTGCAATGTATGTTCAATTAAGCTTTGCAGTTTTTCTCAGCTCTGTGGGTTAAAAAATACCTCAAGAGGTGTCGCTGTTGAGCAGCTAGCAGAGTAATGAAGGCACCAGTTCTCAGTGGCAAGAAGGAATGACCTTTATTGTTTTGATTTCATCACATATATAGAGTTCTCAAAAGTTACCCAGATTGGTCAGTCAGAAGCCTTCCCCCAGGCCTGATTGGCCAGGCCTGCACTGTCCAAGTTCTGGGACACTGTTCCAACAACATCCAAACTTTATCTTTATTTATAAAACACAAGAAAATTTCTCATGGGAAAAACCTGTGCTAGCCACAAAGAGGCTCTCCATTACTAACCTCGATAGTTGGTGTTTTGGAGTCTTGTATACTAACATATTTCATTTTACTGATGCAGCTTAGGTACAGGAGAGACAACTTTATGTCTGCTACCCAAATCTCATGAGTGTCTCTAAATTTTGATCCCTCCATTAGTTGTTGTGGTGTTGTTTCAGAAGCTCGTATCTAAAGTCTTCTCTTTGGAGAAAGTGAATAAATTATATTGTTTGATTCAACCTTAAGTTCCTGCTTAATGAAGGTATTCTCACTTGAGAAAGTATCTGTACCAAGTCTTTTCAGTTCCTTGTAATAGAAGGCAACACAAAATCCTTTGAGTGTATTCCCACCAAGACTGTTCACATTTTCAGAATAATGAGGATGTCTTTATCCTTCCTTATGGAAGGACACCATTCACTCTGAAATCTTGAGATTCTTCCTTTTTCAAGATTGTACCTCGAGGCAGCAGAATAGTTTATCTCCTCTCTGTGCTTGCATTTTGGTTATTTTGAGCTTAAATGTCATTGACCAAAAAAATAAAATACTAATTGTCTCAATGTAAGAAAACCAATTGCAATGAGAAAAATAAACAAGTTAGTGTTTAAAAAAATAAACACATTTGTGACATTTTGGAGCGTTTGCTGCCATGGTCAGGTACTGTAGACTGGCAATTCAAATTGTTCAGTTCAAATAATTTATTTCCTGATGTCCCATTCTTTAACCATTGTATTAGGCCATTTGCAAAAGTTATTTTTTCAGCTCTCCTGGTACATCATAGCAGGAAGAAAAGGGAGGTCCACACCTGAATCAATTTGCAGTAAGGGCTGCCACTGCTTAGGACCATCATGTCAGTAAATTCAAAAGGTTTCTTTCAACAATTGCCTCATCAGTAACTCAGCCTTAATCAAAAGTAGCTGAGCAGTGTCTGTTTTGTGTTTACTTCTGCATAGGTACTTTGACATATCTTTTGCGTTCATCATGTTGTACAGAATGTACCTGGAAACTTTGATATTGAAATGCAGTAGTAAATATAAATTAATGGAGTGGTGAAGTTCAGTCATGTCACTCTTCCTTTAAATCAGGGGATGATGACATCACCAGAGCATCAGGTTAACTATTCATGTCTATGTTGAATGTGTTGCCACAGGATGTACTCACAGATTTGAAAACAGCACAGGAGTCACTGGTTGTTCTTGAGGAACTGGGGGAGGAGCTAAAAAGCCAGGTGGAGGCTTCAGCAGCAGCAGCCATACAGTCTGAGCATTTGTCTCTGAACCAGAGTCTGTCAGCCCTAGAACAGGCTCTCCGCAAGCAACAGGCTGCACTTCAGGTATGCAGACAGTGTTTACAGTCCTTGAATGTGATCATCCTGTGGTATATGAAAATGCATAAATTAGCTAAATCTGCCTAGGAAAAGAGGGTAGTGTTGTCTGTTCAACAGCCTTTCCTAGAATTCCCTGGAAGCTAAAGCTGAGAGTAGAAAAATATGCTCAAGTCCAGCATAGAGATTTTGTAAGAAGGTCCAAGTTCTGTGGAAAGGATAGCAAACCTCATGCAGGAAAACGTCTGTCTGTAATGCCAAGGTGGTCATGCTTTCTGCACACAACAATAGTGCTAGCAACTGGATCCACAGGTATTGCTCCCCTGAAGACATCCACTCCTTCCACCTATTTCTTTAACAGTAAAAGAAATGAGAGATTCTGAATATTGTGTAGAATTGGTTTTTGCAGTTCCTCTTAATGTCAGTGACCAGACTGACATCTACCATTTGTGTGAAAGCCTGTTTAGTAGATGTTGCCAAATTGCTTGTGTCACCCAGGACTACAGAGTAAAAAAGGAGTGGAAGAGTGTATTCCATAGGAAACAATTCAGTTGAAAAAGCCACAAAGGTAGCAGCTTCTGTTTGGGAGAAAAGAGGATTTACCCAAGAAATCCAGCAGTGTCAGGGATATGCTTATAGTATCACTGTACTGTGAGAAGACAAAACAAAAGAAACGTTTTTAATTTAAAATTGCAGTAAGAGTGACTAGTTCTCTCTGCTGGCAATAAATTAGACAGGAGTTACTTTCAGGAGAGAAAGTTAGAAAAGGTTATCTGTTTCAAGGTAAGGACATATTTATGCACTTTGCTGAAATGTTGCCTTTGCTATGATAAAAAACCCTCTTCTAACCTAAAAAAAAATCTGGCTAATTCCACAGGCAAAGCAGCAGTTACAATTACTCCTAGCCAGTTCAACTGTTTGCAAGTCTATAATGAGAATAAGCAGGAGTGTAATATCAATAAGGAGGCTGTGTGAAGCCGCAGTTACTAACCTGTGGATCCTTTTGTATTCGAGGCTGGAGTCCTGGACTATCAAACCTTTGCCAAGAACCTGGAAGTCCTTGAGACATGGATAACAGAAGCAGAAGAAACATTGAAAGAACAGGATCCCAGTCACTCATCTGATGTCTCAACAATACAGAGCAGAATGGAGCAACTTAAGGTGACTAGAAGTGAAGGAAGTGCTGGGATTTTTCTTCTGTTAATCTGGTTATTTGTAGTGCAGGGTATGCACAGATATCATACATGCTTTCTATATGTAGTAAAGGACCATCACTCAGGAAAAGTGTAATAAGGCTGAGAACTTGAAGTTTGATGACAGTCAAGGAATGATTGTTACCTTGTCCCTAAGTAAAGATGAAAAGGACAGTAAAACTGTTGAGAATAAAATTAACAACAGATCAAAATGGGAATGGAAATGTCAACAGTTTTTGGAGATTTCCTTCATCTTTTGTTCTCACAATTTTTTGGAATTTATTCAGTTCCTGTGTCAGTGGTATCTCATTTAGGTATGAAGTAATTTATACATTTTGCATAACTTGATCTACAGAAGAAACATTCATACTGTGTACTGTGTGATCTCCATTTGAGGTCTTGCACACTTTCCTTTTGTGGGGCTACTTTTTTCCCTCTCTTTATTTCAGAGGCCTATACAGAAAGTTGCTGAACTTTGCCATCTAGGCTGTTTTTCTTGTTTTAATCTTCCATCATTTTTCTGTCATGATTAACTATAGACAGAATTCCACTTTGGACATGCTTAAATGCAGAGCATTTTCCTTATGCAGTGAATTGAGTCTTTCTATACTACAAAACAAAAACCTAAAAATGAAAAGTTAAATAATTTCAATGGGAATTTGCCATTGAATTCAGGCTAAGAAACAAGGAAGAAGTCTGACTTATTTTGATAGTATAAAGATATGGCTTCGAACACTAGCCTTCTTCTGCAGCTCTGCACTGTAAATCCCCAGTTCAGCAAAACACTTCAGTGCAATTTGAGTATACTTTTCTGCACACATTTAAACATGAACACAAGTTTTCTCCTTGTCTGGGACCAGAAGATGAAAACTGGAAAGGCAGTTTTGCCCTGGTGTAGAGATTGCTTACCACTTGGTGGCAACCAAAGCTGTTCTAAATTTAACTGAGTGCTAGCTCATAATTTTAAAGTCAATAATAATGTAATTCCTGAACTTCCCACTTATCATTTTTATTGTTTGTTGCAGAGTCAAATGTTGAAGTTCAGCAGCATGGCCCCAGATTTGGACCGTCTTAATGAGCTGGGTTACAGGCTTCCTCTGAATGACAAAGAAATCAAAAGGATGCAGAACCTGAACAGACATTGGTCTCTGATCTCATCTCATACTACAGAGAGATTCAGGTGGGGATAAATAAAGATTGTTCTACAGTTTTCTTGGATTACAAGTTGGAAAGTGTACCTTTTGCAGAATATAGAAAATGTTTCAGATATTTTGTTAACCAGAGTTCCTTTTTGTTGATGTACTGATAAGTAAAGAGCAAAGCCCTTGAGCTGAGATGTTGGTTTTGCCACAAATTAACAGAATTTGAAATGAGTAGGACTGCTACTTTTCCAAGTATTGACTAAATAAAATGAAGGAGGCAGCTAACTGGGAAAGATGTTACCATCTGATTTGGAATTACCTAAATCCATCTCTCTTTCTTTCAGTAAGCTGCAGTCTTTCTTGCTGCAGCAGCAGACCTTCTTGGAGAAATGTGGGACTTGGATGGATTTATTAGTTCAGACTGAGCAGAAGCTGGCAGTAGAGGTTTCAGGAAACTATCAAGAGCTTTTAGAGCAACAAAGGGAACATGAGGCAAGTAATCATGTATATGTATACATAGCTAAAATACATACTATTTATACATAGGAGGAATGCACTTTATTTTTAAATTATACAATAGCATGCCTTGAATTGTATTTGTGTGCACCATATGAGGATAACTTAAAAACAGAAGCAGGAAATTATGTCAATAATAACCAGCGTGGAGGAGGACTTGAGTGTCTGTGTTTGTGTGTAATGGGTCATTGTGCGTATGCCCTATGTTTAGTCTACTTCACGTTGGTTTGTACCAAGGAAACCAAAACTTCTATAAAAACCTAACAATTCTCATGCTCTTTGGCTCTTTGTCTTCACTCGTAACTGGAGAAAATCTCTATTCTGATTTTGTTTATTTGTTACTAATTTATCAATGCATCTAGCATTTGAAGAGCATGTTAAAAGAAGTTTTCTGTCAAATACTGAGTTACATAATTTACCATAGGGCCTCCATTTGGTAACGTTTCCTTGGGGAACAAACTGATTTGGTCTTTGCTGCATGCTGGAGTCATTCCTCTGTTTGTAACAAATCGAGAACTAGTACAGCTTTTGCTTCAGGGAAAAACTGATTCAGAGGTTTTACTACTACTAGATTCAGAGTTTATGATTCTTCTGTGAAGTCAAGTGGTGCACATTTTTTCTCCACCCATATTGTTACTGCCAAGAATCCTGGTAAAGATCAAGTAAAAGAAGTCAATTTTCATACCAGAGCTCCCATGTGGCCGCAGTAGTTTCAGTTCCCACAACTTTTCAGCTGACCTTCCCCTAGACTCAGGCCAGATTAGAGGAAGAGTTATGTCCTTCCCCCTTTCTTGCCTTATATCTCACAGCATAGCATTTGAATGAGTGTCTGATAGCAAAAAGTAATTCACAACCATTTTTAGCATACGTTTTCTTCAGCATCAAACTGCCTTTGCTTTCACAAATGTCATCCATTTCATTTCCTTTCATTGCTGCCAGCATTAACTGGACAAGGTTAAACTGGACAAGTTTAAACATCTCAGGTCTTTGAGATTTTAATGTCCAGAAATCATTACTAAATGGATAATTTCCTACTCTTGTTGTGTCTAGTCATAGCTATAATTTTTTTAAGGGAGGACAATCTTCTTGCATTCATTTGTCTTAAGATCTTAGCTTAATTCTCTCCTGAAACCTTGATCTGAGCAGATGAACATTACTTGGGCACTCTGTTTAAGCCCATTTTTTTGCAACTGTAAAGTCATCTCAGAATTAAGAGAATTAATACCTGGTTTTCTTAATACTACAGTTCACCATAAAAAAAAGTAACCTGATTTCATTTTTTTTAAATCTTACAACTTTGGACTTTTTTTATAATCACAATGTATTAATTACAGTGTTCTTTGCAATGCTTCCTGATAGACAAAGAACTGTCCTGATAGACAAAGGATTTTCTTTCCACTCCTTTTGACTGGAAGGGTCAAATCTCAAGTTCTTGAGATGCATTTCCACATAGTTTTGCTTTGTTTTTTTTTTTTAAATAACGAGAAAATACTCTGTTTCCGCCTGAATTCCCAGAATGGATATTGAAATGCTTTCAGCTCTATTATCAGCTTTCCAGTGACTCATAACTTTGCTGGTTTTTACCCAGAGAAGATCCCAACCACCTCAGTGGCCTTATTTAGAAATACATTCCCAGTGAAGTTTACGAGGCGTAGGTGATAGCTTTTTCAGACATCATGTGCTAACACTGACGTTTCATCAGTCTGTCGGGATGATCTTGTAATCACTCTTGCACAGTTCTGCAGTACATGGGACAGTGCTTGGGATTCCCATGCAGTGGGAATTCACTGAGACAAGCATTTGAGAAAGTGCTGGCAGGAAAAGGGGGAGGAAGCTCCTTGCCAACTCAATTACTGCATTTTCTTCCAGCGTGCTGGTGTTGTGTTTTTCAACACTTGCCTTCCTTTCCTCCTCCTTTGAATTCCTATTTCTGTGATTCATGGGGACCTATATATGAGAATAAATTTGTGTGACAGGTGGTCCCAGGTAATGGAGTATCTGTTTTATGTACAGAATGCACGTAAGGGAAAGAAGTGGATGGTGACTGAAATATCTCTACTTTTGTGTAGGGCTTGAGCACATCACTCTACGCAGAGTTCCTCACGCTTGATAAGTTTTTATTTCACCTGTCCTCCTAAAAAAGTATTAAAGTTGTCCCTTTTGGAGGAATTTGCTTTGCTGGGTTTTAGGGTTTTTTTGTTTTCAGGTTTTTTTTTGGGGGGGGTGTTGGGAAGGTTGGGTTTTTGCGGTGGGGGGAATTGTTTAACCAGTTGCAGCCAGTTGTGTTCTGTTAGTCTCGATCTTTCAACAGTGCTGGTAGATGCTGTTGCTGCCTGTGCTTCATGCCCCCTAACTTGACAAAAATCGATGGGACAGAAAGTAAAAAATTCTGCCTTTTTGCTCAGCTGTCTGAAATTCTCAGTGCCACACTATCGTGGCTTCATTCATGAGACAATAATAGCATTCAGTTTCCCTCTGATTCAAGTTCAGTCATTAATAAGTGCCACGGTATTCAAAGAATAGTATCAAATATTTCTGTGAAGGAATCAGACAACACTGTTTCTTTCTATGGGAAAATTTATGGCCTGAGTAGTATTTTCGGAGTTAACTCAGTCATTCAGAGTGGCAAAATCTCATTTTGAAAAAATTACTGCATCTCATAGAAACTACACACCATGTGCTTGAGGGATTTAAATGTGCAGATGCCAGTGGATGTTTTGCTGGCAGCTGCAGATGCAGGGATTGGTACAATCACAATTTGAGCTGGTGGGAAGCCATATAACAGGAGTGGTCTAGACTTGGAGAATAGTGGCTCTTAGTTCAGGCAAGGGTAAACTTCTATCAACTGCAAATACCATCTTTAACTAAAGAAAAAAAATCTTAAGCTTCATACCAGTATACTTTTTCTTTGAATCTCTCTGTAAATCTTCTGAACATCATAGAGTGGGTCCAGTGATGCCTGAGTGTACCTTCATGAAAATAAAATTATTCCTGAAGAATCTTATATAGAGATGTGGTCCATTATTAAAATAAAAGGTGTTTTTAAAAATAAATTTGAGTAGTATATACACTTGAGTTATGTTTCCTTAAGTAGTACCCAGGTAATTTTTTGTCTTAAGGAACACGTAATAAGGGAGTTTTAAAAGTACTACGGAAGTTTATTAGGCCTGTGGGGAAAATTGGAAAATAAATATGAAAACTTGGAAGTGGAAAATTTGTTTCTAGCTGCTATACATAGCTGTCTATTTCTTTTAGAGTTCTATTGGCAATGTAAAAGTATATTAAAAGTTTATATAATGCTATCACACATGGTCTGTGTAACAAAGCAAAGTATTATAAGATTCTTGAATGTGTCAAAAAATAAAAATTGCCATTTCTGTCCAAGCAAAAAACACCCTATCTGGATTTTGTTGTAAATTATAATGTCAATCACACAACTGTACTCAGAAACATAAAACCTAGCTCCTGTTGATATAATTTAGCTTTATAATATTGGTCTCAAGAAACTAATAATAATTACTAGAAGCAGCAAGTAAGTCTAAAGTGAGAGTTTTCAATGTGTTTCTGTTAAGGTCATGACAAAATTGAAATTATCTGACTTAAATACATGAAAATTCGTTTTTGTCAGTGCATACAGACAGAATTAAAATGTAATATCTTGTTTTAACATCCTTGTCTCCTGTACAACAGCTATTCCAGGCAGAGATGTTCAGCCGCCAGCAGATTTTGCATTCAATTATCTCTGATGGGCAGCACCTCCTAGAACAAGGACAGGTGGATGACAGGTAGACATTACTGTATTGTTGCTGCTGCTGGTTATGTGAAGTAATACTTAGACTAGTGGGAGACTTTCAAACGGAGAAGGTAGCAGATGGCAATGTTCAGATCATGCGCTTCTGAAGTGGAAGCTACTGTTGCTTTGGTTAAGCATTTAATTAGCTAGATCTTAAGACAATGTTCTTTAGAATGCTATGGAGTATGTGAATGCATTTGGGAATACAACAACCTTCCGAGGCTCCTTCCCTGACAAAGGTTTGTCTTGGATTATGAAGCATGTTACATATATATCTATTTCAATGTATTTTCAAAATGTCACTGTCACCAAAGGAGCCTGCAGTGACACATTTAGTGGGTTACACTTGATTTATGCCACCTGGGATTTGCCTCTGCCAAGAGGATTCCCTACTGCCCTTTAAGAACACCTGCAGCCTTAATGGGATGGAATTAGAATTCATTGTTGCCTGGGATTTTATTTTAAACACTTGTGATCAAATGAATGAAAGTATGTGGAACACCAGTGGCTTCACACTTGCGCATATGTATTGACTTTTTTAAGGTTATCGTGGTTCTAAGATGAGCTGTTTATTGGAATGTGAAAGTTTTGTTAATGCTGTGTGTATCTTACGCTTGCTTTGAACTCAGGAGTAAATCTGGGGGGTGAATTGTGAAGTCTCCATGATTTACTCTGAATTTGACTAATCCAAACTAGCAAAACCTGTGGGTTTTCTTTGTTTATTTCTGGGAAGAAGGTAGAGTTTTCTGCATTAAGGGTTTGTGATTTTTAAGGTCTCAATAATTGGATCCCTTTAATTCTCCCAGTATGTGAAGCGTGAAGTTCTTACCCTCAGTCAGCCTTCCTGACACTTCAGTGCTTTTCTCTTTGTGTTTTGTAACCGACAGACAGACAACTTCCTTTTCCCTTCCCTTATTCCATTAAGCAAATATATCGAAGTATGAAGGTTACTCTGCATCTTTCTTATTTATCTATTTCCAAAAGGGATGAATTCAATCTGAATCTGACTCTCCTGAGTAATCAGTGGCAAGGAGTGATTCGCCGGGCCCAGCAGATGAGGGGGATCATTGACAGCCGGATTCAGCAGTGGCAGCGCTACAGGGAGATGGCAGATAAGCTGCGCAAGTGGCTGCTGGAGATGTCCTGTCAGCCAGTGACTGAGCTGGGCAGAGTTCCTATCCCATTGCAGCAAGCAAGAGCACTGCTGGATGAAGTGCAGGTATGTCCAGTGCATTTGAAGAAAAAAGGATAAAATCCCTGCCTTTTTTACAGTCTTCAGCATTTAAAACATTCTCTAAAATGTCTTATATTTAGCCTATCTTCTCTGTGAGTTCTTTGGAACTGGCATAATGCTGGAAGCAGTAGCGTGATGGAAGCAAAGTTGGAGGTCGTGAAGAGCATGTAATAGAGAACTTACTGGGCCCTCACTCTCAAGCTTGGCTTGCTTCTGTTTTTGCTTTCAGCCAGTCTCACACTGAAATGGTCTTGAAAAAATAGTAGTGACCTGTCTGAGGAATGTATACTAGATAACAAGGATTCCATGAGTGTCCATTTTCATGTGATGTTAACAGTATCTAGCAAGCAGCTTGGTGTCTTCAAGCTTTTTATGTGGAAGATGGATATAATAACAATAATCCTTATAAGGATAACAGGCTCTAGAGGAACTCTTTAAAAACTATTGAGATACTGACACTAATGGGAAGAAAGAAGTCTTTCATGTCTTTATATCCTTGGAGAAATTTTCTAAAGGTCTGCAGCAGTAAATGATTGTGAAAACATTAGGGTAAAGCATTTGGGCCATAGCTCATGCTTAAGACAGGGTATACAGCCAATTAAAGTATGGCCTTGAGAATGAATTACTGAATAGCTAATTGTAATTAAAAAGACAAAGCTGACAAAAAACTCTTAATATTTTCAGCTTAAAGAAAAAGTTCTCTTAAGGCAGCAAGGGAGTTACATCCTCACTGTGGAAGCTGGGAAGCAGCTGCTGCTCTTTGCTGACAGTGGAGCTGAGGCATTCCTGCAGGCAGAGCTTACTGAAATCCAGGAGCGCTGGAAGTTAGTTAGCACTCAGCTGGAGCAACAAAGGAAAGAGCTTGCTTTGCTGCTAAAAGTAAGTGCAATTTCTTCTGTAATTCTTCAGTAAGTTTGTGGTTTCTCACTGTGAACCCTGGTGAAGGAAAGCATTTTCAATGGACAAACAAATACAGAAACTACATGTACAGTACATGAACTAACAATTTCCCTTCACCACGTCTGAAACTAGGAGTGGTAATACTTGCCAACAGGCTTGCATGTCAGTTGATACATTTTAATTGATACTTCCAGAATAGGTCTGATAAAGTATATCCATACTACTCTTACTTTCAAAATAGAGCAAAAATTTATTTTAAATTGCACAATTTTGGTTAATTTTTATACATATTTTTATTGGGTTTGAGTGGTGAAGTTTTTTCTAGGGGGAAGCTGCAGGGATGACTTCTGTGAGAAGCTGCCAGAAGTTTCCCCTGTGTCTGATGGAGCCAGTGCCAGCTGGCTGCATGATGGACCCACTGCTGGCCAAGGCTGAGCCCAGCAGTGATGGTGGTAGTGCCTCTGGGATAACACAGTTAAGAAGAGGAAAAAAATTTTAAAATTACTGTGCAGGAGCAATTGCATCCAGAGAGAGGAGTGAGAAAATGTGAGCAGCCGCTTTGCAGACAACAAGGTCAGTGAAGGAGGGAAGGAGGTGCTCCAGGAGCTCGAGCAGAGATTACCCTGCAGCTCAGGGTAGTGACATGGAGGTCTGTGCTGGAGCAGATATCCACCTGTGGGTGGAGGTCTGTAGGGGAGCAGAGATCCACCTGCAGCCCATGGAGGACCAGAGCAAGCGAGCTACATCGTGGGTGGATGCCCAGAGGAAGCTGTGACCCCATGGAAAGCCCACACTAGAGCAGTTTTGCTGGTAGGACTTCTGACCCTGTGCCGGCCCCTTGTTGGAGCAGTCTGTTCCTTAGGGTTTGAGAGGAATCCATGGAAGGGACCCTCTCTGGAGCAGTTTGTGAAGAACTGCAGCCTGTGAAGAACTCATGGAGAAGTTCATGGAGCATTCTCTCCTATGAGAGGGACCACATGCTAGAGCCAGGGGAAGAGTGTTACAAACATCACAGACTATTGTCACGCAACGTCATATTATTTAATCAGGGTAATTCTTCATCAAGATGATCATGAAATACTGGCATAGACTGGGAAAAAAAGGAAGGAGAGAAATACAAAGGCAGTGGTAGAAGGAGAATATCTTGAAAGAGAATAATTTTCAATCAATGCAAGTTTCAGTACTAGTCCTGTATTTTCTGGTATCACACAACTGGCATTCTTTGTAGGCTGACTGGCTTATTAAACATCTTTCTCTCTTAACGTAAGGCTTTAACAAGCAGGTGAGGCAGGTAAAACCATACTGTCACTTGTCAAGGTTTGATTGCATTGGAAACATTAAAAATTCTGGAAAGAATACAAACACCAAAGCTGGATGTATCTGCTAGAATCCTGATTTAAAGAAGATACTACAGGTACATCAACCTGCCCTGAGTTTGCAGTTTTCCCAACCACTTTTTTTTTTTCCTAGAGATTAATGCACCTGAATGAAGCCCTTGTCAAAGAATAGTGGTGTGTTTAATAAAGGCATTCAGGAAAGGAAGTGGAAAATTAATTTTGTCAGGGAGAGACTTTCCTGAAAGGATGTAGTTGGATCTAGACAGCATTTTAATAACAGAAGACCTTGTGTATTTCTTCTAACAGAGACCTACACACAAAAAATTTGACACAGTTCTACACATGACTCAAGCTCTGAGACTTGGAGTATTATCTAGAAGGAGATTTCAGGGCATGTTATTTTTAGGCAAATCAAGTGACATAAGTATAACACAGATCAGAACTGAAGTCTAACAAACATTCTGCTTTCAGGACTGGGAAAAATGTGAAAAGGGCATAGGAGACTCCCTGGAGAAGCTAAGATCATTCAAAAAAAAGCTTTCTCAGCCACTGCCAGATCACCATGATGAGTTGCATGCAGAGCAGATTCGTTGCAAGGTAAAGCACTTCTTCTCTGTTGTTGTCTCATCTTTGCCTGCCTTTGTGCAGTAACCTCTTCCATTGTTAATTGGTTTCATATTACTGTGCAAACCAGGCAGCAATCTCCATGACAAGAAACTATCCATGTAACATATAGACAGCATAATACGAGAGGGGTCTCACCCCAGTGCAAATTCTGCAGAGTTAACATAGATCTGATCAAAGCGATACCAGAACAGAGTCTGAAAAATGCTGTAGAAAGGCTGTATATTGGTGTGTTTTTATTATGGAAATTCTAACCTCAAATTTAAACTCACAGTGTCTAAACTTCTGGTTTGTGCTTTTTATTTGAGGTGAAGTGACCATGGGGGATTTCAGACAGCACTTTTAGGCTATATTATTTGCATTTTATAAGTGGATTACAACTTGAAAATATTTTCACTATAGAGAAGTCCAAACCAGTTCTTGAACTTCCCAGATACCTTTGAACTTTGGAGAGTTGAATAGTATCTTAAATTAAGATTTAATTCTTGTTACAAGGCTGATGTATCATTCTGTACTGGGGAGTTAATACCATCATAACTCTGAAAATATTGGTACATATGGGGTTGATGTTTTCTTTATCTTTGAAATGGGTCTGAAACAGTCTGCTTGACATGGTGGGTCTGCTCAGATATGACTTCAAATCAGTGGAGTAACACTTCTTGTCTGTTTCATCAACATGCTCTCAAGCTGGTCCTTTTTCCTTGTGTTCTTTTAAGGAGTTAGAGAACGCTGTTGAAGGCTGGACAGATGACCTTGCACACCTCTCGCTGCTGAAGAAGACACTGTCTGTGTCTATCAGCGCAGATGATACCTCAATCCTCAGTGAGCGAATAGAGCTCCTGCACAGGCAGTGGGAGGAGCTGTGCCACCAGGCAAGTGTAGTACTGAGCACTGATGGAAGCAGTACACAGGGTACAAAAGTGCTGGGAGAAAAACTGAATCAAATTGGCAGCTTTTAGAAGAGATTCATGTAGACCCACGTAAATTCAAAAGTGAATTCTTTCTGGGTCAGGAGAATTATTAATTGAAATACTCCTTTAGTTACTGCTAGAGTTTCTAGATCTCTTGAACTTTATAATGTCTGTAGGGTCATATTTAAACAGCCTTGAAAAATTAACAAAAAAGTCACAGTATGAGCTGTGGGACTTAGCGCTGCTGGCTGGGAAAAAACACAGAAATAATACAGTTTTACTTTGCTTTGGTGGAACACCTGTGTTTTGAAAGGATGTTCCTCCCCACTCAAAATTTCCCTATTGTACCTTCAGTTCTGCTGATAGCTTCTCCTTCTTCAGACATTGTTATCTGCATTTCTTTTAGTCTGAGGGAGATTTCCTTGACTGCAAAATGAGCTGGGAGTACTGGTTTATTTTTTCAGGTGCATCACACTATTAGTGTCCTTCTGGCCTCTGTTTTGCCCTCCAGGTAGTGGAGTCTTCTTTACCCAGCTTTTCAGATTATCCTGATGTCATTTCACTAGAGATTCCTGATGATTTCAGAGTATCCTGATGTTGTTCAGTAAAGATGGCAGTCCAGATATGCTGGTGCTAACTTGAAATAGTTACCTCATGTAAACTACTGTGAAGGCTTCAAAAACACCCCTGAAGTAGAAAAAAATGCTTCACAGTTACCAGCACAAAACTTGTCATGAGTTAGTTGCATTTGAATGAATCAATGCAGACACATCTAAATTACAATATAGTCACTCCATGTATATGGTAAAAGAAGGAGCCAAATAAAGAAGTTTTATCTTAGTTTTGAGCATGCTGAGTATTTCAGGATGTAACCTTGTACAACCCTTTGTTCATCTGCTGCTTATTTCCGGAAAGCTTTCATCAAGTTTAGAACCTCAAAAAGGAAATGCAAGATCACGTGTATGCCCCTGTTAAACCTAACACAGTGCTTAAAAAGTTCATACTTTCATTTGTGAAAGAGCAGATGCAGTCTTCATCTTTTCAGCAGAAAGTGTGATATAAAGTCAGAAATAACCCAGATCACAATGGGGAGGAAGTAAGTAGTTGTACCAATGTCTGAAACTGGAGAGATGACTTTGCTGCTCAACCTGTGCTGCTATTTTGATTTCAATGTCCATCTTGGTCTGTTACTGTTTGCAGTGAGATGGTACCACAGATACAGCTATTTCTTAAACACAGCAATGTTTTTCTTCCTTCTGTGTTAACTTCAGCACTTGTTTGTTTGATGTGCCCTGCCTATTCTTTCCTGTCAGGGCACAACACTTCAGTCCTTTTGAATCTCTCAAGGTGTCATGCCTATACACAGGGAATAGTCATCTATGAAATGAGTATATTTGGACGCAGGTAAAAAATTACTTTCACAAAAATTGCTTTTACAAAATACACTGTATCTTGGATTTAGCTTTGTACTCATGTGCTCGTGCATAAATAACACAGACTTTTGGAGTTTGGCCCACACTATGTCTGTATCTGGTTTGGGTCTTTTTGCTTTGGTGAAGCATTGTTAATTTTCTTTTTCATTTAATCACCTAGACTAAAAAAGTAAACTAACACATTTTATAAAATTTTGTAAGTGAGCAAGAATTGTAAGAAAATACAATTTTCATCTTCTAATGAAAAATTCAGGTTAGAGACATTATGAAACAAGATATTGAGAGACTACTGGGCTTAACGCTTGGGTGCCTCTCTCTGTGCATAGGATGTGGCTAGCAGGAAATCTGAGATCAGCGCTTACCCCTCAACTTACAGGCAGTCACACAAATTTTTGCTGTACAACTCCAGTTTGTTTTAATGGCAAGTAAGTGGTAGCAACAATGTTTCAAGGCAAGGGGAACGCACATTGAGGCACAAAGTGTGTTAAGCATGTCTTAAATGCATTTACTACGTTTGTTTCATTTACTCTTTGCAAATGGTTTAAGGTCTCCTTGCGTCGACAACAAGTTAGTGAGAGACTGAATGAGTGGGCTGTCTTCAGCGAGAAGAACAAGGAGCTCTGTGAATGGCTGACGCAAATGGAAAGTAAGGTGTCTCAAAATGGTGACATCCTCATAGAAGAAATGATTGAGAAACTTAAAAAGGTATAGTGTACACTTACATACTGTTCTTTAACTATTTACTTGTTTGTGAATTTGCAGAAATTCAGGTTTTACCTTACCTTACCTTATCCTGATACCTTACCTTACCTTACCTTACCTTATCCTTATCCTGATGTGTTCTGGTGTTTGTGTTCTCTCATTGTGCAGCATTTTCCTCTCTTTCTTGAGATATGACCTCTCAGAATACCAGAAAATTAAGTGAATGCAAAGTCAGTGGCATCTGAATGCTTTACTAAGTGTCCAATCATAATTGCCTTTGATGAGTTAAACTATAGCAGACAATTTATAGAAGGCATTCATTGTGTTTTGGGTTGTATTGGGTGTTCTTTTCATTCTTCTGGTAGTTGTGTTTATCCATGAAATATGTAAGAGGTCATCACTGCACCATACCAATCAACTAAAAAAACCACATTTACTTGTATTTTTGCATCATTCCTTCAGCAGTGTAGAGCAGAGTATATTTAGAATAAGTATCCTGTCTTCTGATTGCTCTTTACTGTCTAGGATTATCAAGAGGAAATTGCTGTAGCCCAGAAGAACAAAATCCAGCTTCAGCAAATGGGGGAGAGACTTGCTAAAGCTAGCCATGAGAGTAAGGCATCAGAGATTGAGTACAAACTTGGCAAGATCAATGACAGGTGGCAGCATCTTCTAGATCTTATTGCAGCCAGGTAAGACAGTTGTTTTGTTTCTAAGTTTTTCTAAATTATTAAGCTGGATGTCATGCATTTAAAATCCTTTATTTTCTGCCTTTTCATCATAAATTCTGAAATAACTTTATTCTTAACCATCAACACATTTCTGTGAAATTCACCTTCCTGTTTATGGTACAGGACATAATTTCTTCAAGAAAAATCATTTAAAAATTTTGTGTGCTAGAATAATATGGTGATGGTGGTTGGTTAACACTTGGACTTGATCTTAAAGCTCTTTTCCAACCTTAATAGTTCCATGTTTCTAGAATATAAGATCAGTTGCTATCAGATTTAGTGAGCCTTGCTCTAGTACCATCTTACTTTACATGGTGCTTAAAACTGGATGCAAATGTAGTTTTTCTAAAAATTTCTTGTCAGAGGAATCAAAACAATCCCTTTGTAGTTCTGGATTTCAAGAAGAGCGGGTCCAAAACTAAGTCTTAAGTTTTCTGCCAGATAATTTTTTTCACTGATGGAGAAGAGTAACTGTGGTAGATGTAAGCACACTGGACTTAAAGACTCTTTTTATTAAAGGTCAAAAGTATAATTGCAATTTTCAGAACTTAAAGAAATACAGGATTGTTGTCTGATACGTAAAGAAACTGATTTATTTGTTTCAACACTTCCTGATGAGCTGTGCTACAGCCTTTTTTCCATTACCAACAATAATTTTCTAACAGTTTTGTACTTCATAAATTGGATAAATAGCTCATATACTTTATAATTCACTTTTCTTTGATATAAGGACATATGCATTGGTAATACTTTAGTACTGTTAGCAGCAAAAGGGTTTGTTTAGTTTCATCATCTTTTTTGTCTGTTCTTTTTTAATATGGTTTTACTGCATTCTTGCTCTGAAATCTGCTAGCATGGGAGCAGTAAATTTTTTGTAAGCAGAAGCATTCCAGTGGCTCCAGCTCCTTTAATAGTAGTTCATTTTAAAGTAATGAACACCATATATTTCTTACAGAACAATTAAGTCAGGAAGTGTTGCATTACAGTCATGGAGCCTGCTTGGTTTCAGAGGATGTGATACATCACCAGTTGTTGAACTTAAAGTATATTTGATATATTTATATTTTCCTCTTTTGAAATGCTTACTGAGGGAAATGTTCAAATAATACCTTCCTGAAGTTTCTAGCAAAAAGGAATCACATTCAGAAACTGCGAAACACATCTGTAAAATACCTGTCTTGTCTATTTGGTATTAGAGATTAGTCTCCACCCTAGGGACAGATGAGGGTTTAGGATTCTACATCATTCTTGAGTGGGGAGGCATAAGAACAATATTACACACTTAAACCTTCTCATTCTGTTATCATGAAATGTCAAGTCCTAGTTCTACACTAATGTATGTAAAATATATATTTATTTCCAGATAATTTCAATTTATCCATCTCAGCTGGCATGCTCAACACTATTGTGTGCAATTAAACACATTTCCCTTTAACAATTAAACCCTTTCCATACCATTTCTCACTGAATTGAAAGAAGCTCTGCAAAGTTCGCTGAAGTTTGAAAATAAATTGTGGAAAGGTTTGATGCTAGGCTGTGAAAATTTTGGTAGTTCAGCTTATTTTAGGCTGGAAATCATTAAGGCTGGAAATCAACCAAGCTGTTGATTAATGTATGTACCAAATGCTTGTATTGATGTCTAATTACCGGTGGACAAAAGGGTTGGCATCCCCTAAGATAATTTTTAGAAGGCTCCAGAGGCCCTTTAGAATATGTTCGTACATATTGGCATGTGTTCCTGGTATGATATTTTGGAGTTTGGAATGTATCATAAAACATGATTTTGTCAGTGTACAGCTAGTAAATGTAGATTAGTTGTCCTGGTATTGAGAATAAAATACATCTTTTCATGTTCTGGATGCCTGACAGTATAAATAATTAGAGCCTGCAGACTTTTCTACAGTGCTACAGCAATCCCTTGCCTCAAGCATTTTTCTTAGTGGTTTGTTTCCTGCAGCTGTGAGCTAATAGAAAGTGCTGTGTGAAAATGCTTTAGTAACACATTACGGTAATACATGTCCAGTCTGAACCTTTACCTGTTGATTTTTTACTGTGTGGTGAAACTTCTCCAGTCACTTGTAAAAGCATCTTTCTTTGTCACATTCTGTTCCCTTACCCATTTCTTTAAATTGCCCCTCCCTTCAGAGGAGGTCTGTCGCTACAGAAGTGACAGCTGCAGAGGTAGTGGTGTCTCTGCATCAGACACTTCCGTTTCTTCCCTTCTAGAACCTTTTCATCCTTCCAGATGAATTCTTCTGATACGTCAACCTCATGAAAAAGAAGTTGCTGTTGTTTACAGCCAGGAAACAGTGCTATTGCTGCAACTGCTCAGGCTTTGCAAAGAAGGCTTTGTATGTGTTTTCATCCTTTCCCCTACTACTCACAGTCCACATTCCTGGAGGTCAAATCTGGCACATGTCGATGAATGCAGGTTTTATTTAGAAACATGACCACTTGTCACCATCCAGTGTCATGTTATCAAGCTACGGCTGGTAACATTTGTTTGGTGTGAAACATTTTCTGTACAGTACTCCCCAGCAAAGAGTCTCCCTTTTCCTCCCCCCCACCAAAAGAACAGTGTTTGCAGGCTTTGGGAGTTGAAGTTCTTCTTTTTAATACTGGAAAATTTCATGGTTGTGGCGGAAGACTTGCGTGCTGTGAGGATGGCGGACGACAGCAGTGTGGATTCAGACCTCCCAGACTGTAACTGTGATATCACAAGGCAGGCATCTATTTTTGTTTGCTTTTGATTGATACTATTCTTTCCAAAGTCTTGGCTTGCTGGGAAACTAACTGAAATATTGATATGTAGAAATCACTACTATAGCTAGAAATTATTGTTTTCTGCTCAGCTTAAAAACAGTTGACATTGGTAACAGCATACTTTGTTTTACAGCTAGTGCTTTGGGATCCCAGAATAATTTTTTGATAATGCTGGAGACTTAGAACTAGTAAAATCTCTTAGCTGTCTGAGAGAAACTGTGGACTGATTTTACTGCTGTTTTTAAATACAAGAGCATGTACACACATGAGAAAAAACAGACTGTATCTGTCTGCTTGCTGTTTGTGTCATCAAAGGAGCATGACTACAAACAAAAGGCAGAGAAGGAAAGAAGCTGTAAAGAAGGTATTTCAGACTTATCAAAGCCTGTCTGTCCTGTTCATATTAACAACTGTTTTGTTACTGCATGTAATACTTGAACTTAGCTACATCATCTTGGGCTTTTGATTCAGCTTCTCTTTTTCCCTGTTCACATTATCTTTTCTGGAAATCTGGCTGTTGTTCAGAATTCTAGAAAATCAGTCTTTGAAAGAGCAAACTGATTGGAGAAGTAAATATAACTTGCTTTACTGGTATCCTGCTACACAGTAGTACTGTACTTTAGAAAACAATTTCTTTTTTAGTAATAAAAAGATTATTTTTAAACGGATGTTTTCAAAACTGATTTTAATAGTGCAAGATTTTTCGCTGTTTCAAAGTGTTTATTAAAACTTTGTCTTTCTTTCCAAGTAGATTTTTTTTAAATCACCTTTACTGCTTTCTTCTGCCTACTGTTCAGACTTAGCTAACATGCTTTTACTGAGAGTTTTCATGTTGCTTTTTAAGTTTAATATTAGTAAGCAGCTGTCTAAATGACTAATGCGGTAGCTATGACTCCTATATGATGCATTTTTCTGTACTTACAGGGTTGTTCCCATTTAGATTTAAGTGGAATCTAAGGCTGTCTACTTTAGGTCTAGTTGAATTAAATGTATCTGTGCTTCATTTTAGCTCCAAGTTGTTCTCCCACTGACTTTGCTTAATGTAGAATAATAGACATTAGTAATAGACAGTCTAAAGTTACTGCTTTCTTGGGGAAATTCAGGCACATTTATTGGAACATGCAAACATAATTATCATAAGCCCATTCAAATTTTTAGATGATTTTTCATCAGTAAAACAACTGAATTCTGCAGTATTTTCCTTTGTGAGGGTCTTAAGTATTTGTAAAATGTAACAAGACTGGGGTGTGCATTTTATGGAGAAGAACCTTTAAACCAACTGTGTAATGGTTCTGACCCTTTGATTTCAGTGCAGAATTTTTGTTATCAAGGAGAGGAGTTACCTCAAGTCTTTCACAGTAACATGTGCTGTTACTGTGCTGCCTAGTGCTGCAACTAAAGCATGAAATTATTATTGGAATAATTAACATTTTGAATATAATCTTACCAGTGAAATCTCAAAAAGTCAGAATTACACTTGGCTAGGGATCCCACATACTTGATTTAGAATTTGGCCTTTTTCTCTTCAGCAAAGCTTTTAGAGCATAGGTAACCTTGCTTGCTGAAATTGAGAAGGAAGACTTTTAAACATGATGGGTTGCATCTATTATTTGATTGTGGATATGTTCTCAGAGTAGCTGGAGGCACAACAGTGTACTGCAGTTCAGTCAAAAAAAAACATAATCCCTGCAGACTCAAATAAGCACTTGTTTATTTGTTTCTATTTGTACCATGAGTAAGGAACCTGTTATGTTAAACTCAGTACAAAAAACCCCCCAAAAAAACCAGTTAAGAGTAGATGTAGTGGGGGGACAGGAAGGAAGTTGTAGGGTTTGTGTTTGGTTGGAGTGTTCTTTTAGTGTGTCACATTGTTTTACTTTTTCTCTCTGGAGTGACATAGATCATGTGACTGAAAATAGTAGTAGTTGGCCCAGACTTTTTTTATGTTCTGGCTGGGATGTACTCCTGCGCAGTTTTCCTGAGGCAGAGGGCACTTTCTGAGTAATGGACCCTTTGTCAGTTGTTGCAGGCAAAATGTAAATGAAATCCAGCACAAAGATTAGTGAACCACATAATTGCAAACAAAAAAAATCCTGGTCCACAGTTTGGTCTTGCAGATGATCAAGTGACATTGCTTCTCCACAGGGCTGACATGACTCATTGTTCCCTTTCCCACTCCAGCAGGCCTGCAAAGGATCAGTGGCATTGAGCCTTGAAAATATTAGCAGAAAATGGGCAGGATTTCACTCCTTTTAAGTAACGTCAGAGATTGAAAAGCTGGATGTGAAGGGTGATAACCAACCTTCTTGGTCACCCTGTGACCGAGTTTCAGTTGGTTCAAACCCACAAAACACTGTATGGAGAACCACTGGTGACAAGGAGATGGTGCCCTCAGACAATGAGTGTTCTCCCACTGTCTCCCTAAGCCTAAATACATAGCTGTGTTTTGAGACAGCCTGATGATGGGGACTGAGGCAGGCTTTCAGCATAATTGCATTGACTTCAGTCTGATCATAGACAGATTTTCAGGTTACTCAGATTTTTTTCCAGTTACCAGGTGGGGATTTTTCAGATCAAAACCCTACAGCTTTTCTTCATGAGACTCTGGCAAAGGAAGCTGCTTTTGAACTGTTCAAAGGTTTTTAGCAATAAAGAACCACAGTTTAACCATCTGTGAGCTAAAGGGAGGACTATAAAGAGACGAAAATTGGAAAGATTTAACTTTTCTTTTTTTAAGATGACATTAATATCTCTGCAATTCTCTTAATGGTCAGCTGCAACTGCTGCTTTCAATATGGAAACATCTGATAAATTTGCTGGTTAGTATAGTGGAATAAAATCTGAATTGCTTATTTTGAATTACAGGATATTCAGGTGGCATTTTGTTTGTTTAACTGTTCTGGCAATCTTGTATATTTCAACCCAATTTAGTCAGTCTATTCCCATCTGCATTCATCTTTTAAAACTTTCTGATACTGAAACACTTCAGTAGAAGAGCAATAGGAGCATAAAAAGGAACATAACTCAAGATTACTTTTGGTACTACACAAACAGGGAAAAAGAGCTTATAAAAAAATTCAAAATCCACTAATAATGTATGTTATGTAGCATGGGGATAGGAAGGAGAGAATTACTGGCAGACAATTTTGCAGTTCAAACAGACTGAAGGAAAAATTACTGAGATAGGATGAAAGTTTAGTTGAATTTATTCACTCTCTAAGCTTAATGGTCTCTTGATTAAAAAATAAACAAACACAAACAAAAATCTTATTAAATGTTTTTCCTGGTCATTAGTCTTCCAAGGTCAGGATTCCAAGAAAAATACTAGTTAGAAATTACCACGCAGTTCCATTCCGGTTTCATCTGTTTAAACCGGAAGTAGTCCAGTAACACCAATTTAAAGCAGCACTTGGGATTCAGGAATTCTCATTAAGTTCTCAGCTGGATTTCTTGCTCTAAAACTTACTTATTCAAGGACAAGTCTTTACCCTGGACCAGGCTGCCCAGATGGTGCCCCATCCCTAGCAATCTTCAAGGTCAGGCTGGATGGGGATCTCGACAACCTGAAGCAGTTGAAGATGTCCCTGCTCATTGCAACCCAAATCTTCTCTGATATGTAGTTCATTGTTTTCGTGGGGGTGAAAAAGGCCTGTTCACTCAGTGCACTCCCCCATCAGTACACAGGTAAGTTATTTGTCCTCTAAGAGGAGCAGTTGTCGTCTATTAGTCAAATACACAACCAAGTTACTTAGATTGTTTGGGGAGGTTGATGTGTGTGAGTTTGTTTAAAAAGAAAAAAAAAGAAAACAGAAAACTTTTCGTAACAAGTGTTAAAGTCAACTGATAAAGGTACAGAAGCTTTGAAAATGTTGTGTGTCGTTAGTAAGCACTCGATTTTTCTTAACCAGCAGCTATGAAAGCAGGACTATATGCACATATAATATACTTCTGTTTCATAATAAAGGAAGACTTTACAGCAGAACTTGCCATCTAAGTGAAGTTTCTCTGAAAACTTCCTGAAACACATGCTGTGAAAATTTTTTTTCGGGGTGTGCTTACACTGCCATTTCTTTTCCTTCACAGGGTAAAGAAGTTGAAGGAGACCCTTGTTGCAGTGCAGCAGCTGGATAAAAACATGAGCAGCCTGAGGTCTTGGCTTGCCCACATTGAGTCAGAGCTGTCCAAACCTATTGTCTATGAAACTTGTGACTCTGAGGAGATACAAAGGAAGCTAAATGAACAGCAGGTAAAATACAATACATGTAACAGTGACATGGGGACAACCAACTTAGAGTGTCCTTGGGCTGCCCATACCCAGTTCAGCTGAGAGGGCATGAGGCAAAACATTTAAATATCAAGGCTAGTGGTACTTACTGTGTCACTTATAGAGCCTTCTGCTGGCCTTGACATCGAATCCACCAGGAGCTGATTGGCATTTCCAAGAAAGGTAAGGCACCAAGAGATGTAACCTGAACGAGTTATTGCAGTTGTTTTCCTTTGGGGCTTGTGGTTTTTGTTTGTTTGAATTGTCTGCTCCCAGAGGCAAAACTGACATCTATTAGACCTTGCAAATTTTGCAAATGCTTGAAAATTACTCTTTTTAGCAACCTTTCTAACTCAGTTTTATTTTGCAGCTTGTTTGAGAGTCACTTTGCACGTAAAGATGCATGAGCTATAAATGTGAAGTTAAAACTGGTTGGTTTATACTACGCGAAGCCTTTATGCAGTGCTAGATTAAAATATGTTGAGAAATGTGAAGTCAACCACTTTTTGGCATTGAAACTAATGTTACTTCTAAGATGATTTACGATACTTTTTCCTTCCTGTTCCACTTCACTGCCTAGTGCAGTTTTACCTAGAAGCACATGGCTGGAGAGAACTGTTGTCCCTTGTGTTCCTGCTAGTTATTTATTGGCAAAAATACCTTTCTGGTGCCCACTGGGGATGAGTTAGATGCTTTCCTGTGTCTTTTCTCCAGAGGAGAAAGAAATGCGTGGGAAGAGGAAAGACAGGGTATTTTGTGGGTAATTTATGAAGAGTACAAATGGGCATTTTGCTCCTTCAAGCTGAGTGTGGAACTGAGAGCCAAGAATTCTGAGACAGTTTTTACCAGCTCCTTGACTGATTGGCTACATGGCTGTTCAGAATTACTTATTAATATTTTATGTGGAATTTACATAGGGATAATTTATAACACACAAGCATCACTAATGAATGATGTTTCTGAGACAATAAAATGCTGGGAAGGGCTAAACATTGCAATCAACAAAGTAGATAGTTGAGATTACTTACCTGAAATCCTATGCAGACATGCCATAGTTTGTTGCAAGGACTCCTTATGGGACTTATTTTGGGCACATAGACTGTATATATCTCTGCTTTCCACTGTTTCCTTGTGGTGACAGCATGAGGTGACATTCTGTAGAAGTGAGAGTGCTTTAATTTGAACTCCAAAGGGGAGAAATAGAGGTGAATCTTACCATGGGAGGATGCCATGTGTGGAAACTTGGTGATGATTTGATGTGATAACAAGACATGGTTATAATAATACTTTTAAAAACGCACCCAGCTTCAATGTATGGCAACCAGGATTTTTATTATTTGGAGGATGTATCAATACCTACCATACCTCAGAAGGCTACCTTCTCAAGTGTTTTGTTCCCTGTCTCTTCTGTTGGTGACCTTGTGTTCTTTTCCATCTTTGGTCTTCCATTGAGGTCATGTTATCTTCCCAGTTGTTCATATGCTAAATTAGGATAAAAACATTATGTTGTGAAAGAGGAGGGACAAATTCCATTTATGAAACTCCATTATCTACTTCTCAGCATCTACTTCAGCCAAGCATCAGCTTTGCAGATTGCTGATCTCTAGTGAAATTAAAAATACAATTGAATCTGGATATCCCGGGGAAGGTAGGGTAACTTCAATGCAGTATTTCCCTAGGGTAAGGAACTCCATTTAGAGGATTACTTGTTTGTTTATTTTCTTAATCTGCTACCACTTGAAATGTGAAAAAATGATGTTTGCTTCTGGGCAAATAAAGTTAAAAAAAAAAGGTTGTGTATGGGTGACAGCAGTGCATAAAAGTGATGCTCTTTTGTTAACTAACCCAAAGGCTTAATGTTCTCTAATAAACATAGAAAATTTTAAAATGTGGGAAATAAATATCAGGCTATGGAGAAGAAATAATCTAGACATTGCTTGTGTAAATGTTCTGCAGGTTAATAAAAAAAGTTTAATTTGTAGGAATGCTGAGGACCCACAGTGCTTACTACTGCTTTACTCCAAAATACTAGAAAGGAGATTATGTTACCTGAACTTACTTAACCTCAAGTTTCATAGCTGTCTGGAGTGTGTGTTTCATAAATTATTACATCTTATTATAGTATCCACCCTTCTCTAATATTTCAGGGCAGATAGAAAGAAGAATAAGCACTTTGACATCACGATTAAAGTATTTTCCAGGCAAGTGAAGTGAAAGGGCCATTGCTGAGAAAAAAAATATTGTGATTTTCCACTTGATGTTCTCAAGTAGATGTTTACAAAATAATTTTCTGTTTCATAGATGAGAAGATGAAATAGCTTACTTCACTAAATGAAACTTCAGTTATTACAAACCAAAACAAACGATTGATATAGGTCAAACTTACTCTATTTCAAAATTCCTGAGATATTTACATTCAACGTTTAGATCTCATTTCCTTCTGGAAGACATTTTCAGATCATGTTGCTAACTGTAATAAAAGTTCCTCTTGTTAGACCTTAAATGTGTATAGACACAGTATGTTGGCACTGTATTTCCCTTTGCATTTCATAGTTTACTTCAATAGCAAAATTATAAAGAGCAGTTTATCTCTACTCATCCTGAAGCTGCCGCGTTCTTGTTCTCCTAAACAAGCCTCAACACCTCTAATTGTCCTCCTGGTACCTTTCTTCATCTGAATCAGAATTGAACCTAGTATTCTAGATGCAGCATAGCACTTTCTGTTACATTAGTATTTCTTTGCCGCTATTAGGTTCTCTTGGCTTTGTTATTGTCCATACTGATTTTTCCATTTAATAGTCTGGTGATTCATTGCAAATGCAGACAAAAGTCAAGCAGAGTTTCTTTCCATTGTACTGATCCAACAGTAACAGCCAATTACTTTTGTGGTTTGTCTTAAATTGAATCTGGAGTTCAAAACTGAAGCTGAAGTATTCCTTCGGTTATCATAAGTGTAGAAGAAGCCATTGGAACCAAGAAACCTACAGGAAAAATAATACTGATCACATATAGTAAGTGCTAAAACAATGTGAGTGCATTTTCTTTAAGTGTCTGGAATTTTCCATTTCCAATGAAAATGCTATAGAAGCAGAAACTTTAAGGAAGAGAAATCTCCTGCACGTGGCCTGTTCAACATGTGCTGCTGCCACTTTCCATGTCAAATATGCCTCTTTGCAGCTATCTCACCCAGGGAAGAGTAGGCTCACAAAAGGTCTCTCCACCAAGCCCTTGCAGTGGATGGAAACATATTTTCTTGGCACACTTCTACTAACTTCTGCTTTACATTCTCTGTGATAATGGGAGAGGGCTGAGAATAATTCTACCATTTGTTGGTGATGTTGATTAAATGTGTGTGGAAGATGCTCAGCTGAGCATGCAGAGCTCTGGCAGTTTGTCCCAGGTAATGGTTTGGTGTTCCTGGTGCCTGGGAGAGCTGTGCATGCTGCCAGGTTCTCCTGGCCTCATTGATAACATTGTATCACCACCTGCGCAGATGCACACTCCTAATTGGACTTTATTGGATGTTTTTCTTCTGTTTGCAAGCCTTTTTCTTTTTTTTAATAGGTAGAGATAAATACATTTGCATGTATGCGTGTTTCACAGTTTCTCTTAAGAACTTACTTCTTTGCCTGCAGGAACTTCAGAAAGACATAGAGAAACACAGCACTGGCGTGGCATCTGTTCTCAATCTGTGTGAGGTGCTTCTTCATGACTGTGATGCTTGTGCCACAGAAGCAGAGTGTGACTCTATCCAGCAGGCTACACGCAATCTGGACAGAAGGTGGAGGAATATTTGTGCAATGTCAATGGAAAGGCGACTTAAGTAAGTTTAAAATGCCTACAAATTCATATTTCTGTCCACAGGCAGAAATACAGGATCTGATGTGTATTATATGGTTGCACTACTAATAAAAGAGTGTAGGGGTCAGGAAAAGATCCTACACTGAGTAGAAGCCAATAGCTGCTGTGCTTCTACGAGAAAAATGCAATTTGGAGTTGCGCGTTGCTTTATACAAATTACAAATAACAATCATCAAATTTCACTCAAAAGTCCTTTGACAGAATAATATATTGTTTCCCATGCTTCAAATCAGTGATGAAAGAGAAACTAGAGGAAGCTTAGATGATAGCAGCAACTCCAAGAGATTTAGAAAACATGACATAAAAGGGAGGTTGTAACTCTTAAATTTACCCAGGAAGTACTGAGATTTATGGGGAAACTAGTTATTGAATGGGTGGAATGTTATTCCAGGTATTAGGGTTTAAATGTACCCATTGTTCCTCAGCAGTTTCTCCAAATGACTGATTTTGTTTATATGGAAGAATTCTAGGACTGAGCACTTAAATGGAATTTCTTCACCTGCCCACCTTAGCTGTGCTGAGCAAATTAGGCCATAGCACCCAGGATTCCTGGGTGTAGTCTGGGCGACTGCACATGCTTAGACTGCATGCCCATCATATCCAGAAGATTCATTTCCTATTCCCACACAGGATAGCTTGGTGATTTCAGCAACAATAATGACAAAGGTTAGACTGAGGCAGTGCTATGTGCTGACTAGTAATGAGACATGTTTACAGGTTTAAACTCCTGGTTTTATGAACATACATTCTTTAATTTTTTAAGTTATTAATCTTATTTCTGTCATGTTTGTAGTAGTCGTATAAACAACTCTAGGGAGAATTTGACATGTCAAAATGCTGATTTGAATTTCTGGTCTGATCTTTCATTTTGTGGGATATTCGTAATATATTTTGTAAAGTTTTTTGTTTATTTTATGCAAAACACTTATTGTTTTTAGGTTTTGCTGTTCTATATCCATTGATGGATATCTTTCAGTAATTTTACACTATTGCCATGGAAATTCTTTAATTGTATATATCTATAAGTGCAGTTCTTTCTTTAATTGTATATATCTATAAGTGCAGTTCTATCTTATAAGTTCTAACTTGTAACTACAGTTGTAAGTCCTATCTTCAGTATAGTCTCTCTTGAACATACATGGGCTTTCATACCTTTGTGTCCAACAGATCAATTCAGAAGTATTTTAAGTTAATGTGGAACAGTGCATTGAACTCTATTTTACTTCCTTAGAATATACACCTTATGCTTTAGTAGATTTGTACTGGTAAGTTAACTGAATTTTCAGTATCTAGAATCTTTATTGTACTAGAAACACTTAATCATATTAAAGAGCAACTTTACTGATGTCAATTTTCCATTTAAACAACATGTCACCAATGAAGCAAAAATTTTTGCCTAGTTCATGACCTTTTTAGTCCTGCATGTCTAAGATCGGGAAAGATGTATTCTGTATGTAAAAACAAACAAAAGTTCCATTGTAAAACAACTATCCCAAAAAAAACTGTTACTTTAAATCAAGTAATGCTGAACTTCATTGGATATTACAATCTCAGTATTAAGCCAGCTTGATTTCAGTGTCAAGTGTAAGGCACTATTTTTACATATTCGGTTGAAGTCAAATTGGGTTTTGTTTAAACATTAACTTTTGGAGTTTTTAAAAGAAAAATATGTCTGCAGTGTATATTGAGAGAAATACTTGTTGGTAAATGGAAAAAAGTTTATGTCCCTTTGCAATGCAGAATAATGATTAAGAACTTTAAAACATGTGCTGCAACTTCTTTACAATTCTGTAAGAAAAAGTTCTGCAATTGAATGTAGTGTGGAATTTTTGATCTTTAAAACAGTGGCTTGGGTAACCTACATTGGCACTGCATGTCAGAAGTAATTTAGTGTGTGCTCAGCTTTTTAGAGCTCTTATTACAAACCTAAAACTTTTTTTATACTGATTCCAAAATTAGATATGTTAAAAAAAAAAATTGCCGTCATCTTATTCTAGCTCAGTCTGGAATGAGGCAGCCTTCCCTGTGGTCTGGTTATCAGTCTGGCTGGCTGAGTTAGATTAATAATCAGTTATTGTCTGGTGTAGTGCTAGTTTGATGTTGTAGATGACTGGTAAAAGTTCTGTAGGTCAACTGGCTATCAATCCAAGCATTCTCTTATTTTCCATTATCTATTGCAGAATTGAAGAGACCTGGCGGCTGTGGCAAAAGTTTTTGGATGACTACTCTAGATTTGAAGATTGGCTAAAAGTCTCTGAGAGGACAGCTGCTTTCCCAAGCTCCTCTGGTGTGCTTTACACTGTTGCTAAGGAAGAACTGAAGAAATTTGAGGTGATTTATAGTGGTTGAAATTTAATACCTTCTGATCACATTGCAGCACCCAGCTCGTGTTCTTCCTTCCCATAACCAAGTCACTCAGCAGAGATGCTGTATTGATGTAGTGGACTTGATGATTTTGTAGCTGCCTTCAGTGGCAGGTTCCTAGGGTAGAAAGACAGTGGAAGGTGGCAACTGGAAATGCTGATAAATTTTTATCCCCCTTACTGTTTGTTCACCAAAGCTTGATTCTTCACCTTTTTTATTTCTGCAGCTTTTTAATATGTCCAGTCAGTAGGTGTTCCAGAGCCTTCCTAAATCTCCGTTCACCAAGTGCCACTTCAAATGCATGCTGCATGCTTTAGCTTTTGCTTTGATTTTGTCCCTCCTCTTCGTGCTATAACTCTCTGAATCCAGAGGGTTCAGCCCTCTGGACTCTTCCCTTATTATGCACAATATCTCCCCTTTAGATCTGGAATTCATGTTCATGCAAATGTTATATGTCCACGTGGTGTCCTCTGTGACTTAAAAGTTAAACTTGCTTCAGAACTGGCAAGCTGTCACTTTGGTCAGTGCTTAGGAGCTTGTTACATAACTCCGTTGTGTGTGCTGCGGTGTGACAGCTTGTCTCATAGTTTCAAGGGATTGTATACCTGTGTGTAAAGCACATACTCATGTTGTCTGGTGAGTCACGGGGAAATCTTCTGCTGGATTCCTATTTGAAAAGAGTATGTCAAAATGAGAGAGAAGCAAGAGAACAAATTATTTAGGCAATTCTGTAAACAGTCAGACGCTGTAAAGTATTTGCTGTGAAGAAATGCAAATTTTAAGCAATGTCTAAGACCAGTTAATAGTTTTTTATTTAACAGTTAAATTAAAAACATAAACTGTGAAGCACTGAGCTCTGTAATTGACATTAACATTTCTGAATGTACTGTTTGTCATTAAACACACTTCATTATGCCAGGCTTCATTATGGCGAGGTAAGTTGCCATAGTATAAAAGCTTCCTGGACACAAACACTCTGCCTCAGACCTCTGTCCCATTGTCCCGTTATTCAGTGATCAGGATTTAAATCTCTTGTTTAGCAAGTCTCTATATAAGAAGTACCAAAAGTGTATTGACTCTTTGATTTTTACAGCTGAATTGACTTTGCCCAAAGTCTTTTTCATTGAACCTCAGCTGTTATGGTGACCTTTCCTCTGCAGCAGACTTGTGGATTTTTTACTGTCTATAGAATGTGAGCAGGAAGAAGATGCAAAGAGAGCAGTGTAGCCTCTCCAAAAGCTTGCTTTCCCTGCAGTTTGGTTCTTTCCCTGTAGTTTACTTCTTTCTCTTTTTTTCTTTTTTTTTTCCCCTCCTGAGCACCTAATTTCTTTGCATACCAAATAGCAGGAATGCAAGTAATAGAACTATGGTATTCAAATTCAGCTGAATTCAGCAGCATTACTGTGAAGTCAGTATAAATTCAGCCACTTAAAAATACTGACAGAAGCAGGTTTCTGCTTTAACTAGACATTTTTTTCTAATTTTATTTACTTCTCTGTATTTGCACTTCAATTTAAAAAAAGCACACAACAAAAAGAGCTCATCAGACCACATAATAACCTTTCATTTCCTGAGTACAGAGGTCAGAGATGGCTCTCACAGACTTCACTGTACAAAACCAAATTCCTTCCTCTCCGTATGGGGAAATGAAAAGAGGTTACAGGAAGGAATGCCGCAGATGAATTCTTGTGTAGCTGAGATGAAAAAATGGAAGGCAAATAATCAGCTGTTCTGCTGGAGAAAGCTTGGGAACAGGTGGAACAACAACTGCACACTTTCAGATTTCATGATCCTAGTAAATATAGTCAGATTTGTGCCTCTAATATAGGAATCCATGTGCAATCTTAAATTCATTCAGTTCTACTTACCATTTTGCTCTAGTTGTAAGCCCATTTGCTCTTTTTTGGTTGTCCCCTACCCAACTTTATGGCCATTCAAAGAAGAAAATAATTATATTGGGAGGACTCTATGGATTTTGATCTTTTTTCCAACTGTTTCTTTACTTTCCTTTCTGGTGTTACAGCAGAAATGTGGTTATTTCATTTTTAGCTTTGAATGGTACAATATGAAGTGTGTATATTTTTATGTAGAAAACTTAACGTTTTCTTTTTACACGTTACACTGTGTTTAATTAAAATTTCTGTACAGAAGTAAATTAACTATCTCACTTCTACAGTCCTTATTAAGGGAGGTGTCTAGTTTTGGAAGAGATTGACTGTTTATTTACATTGTGAGGAATATCAGAGAGCAAGTTTGTAGAACTACAGTGGGAGCCAAACCCTACTTGTATTCAAAAGAGAGCTGGTGTAATCTAGGTTTTTAAGACTTCCTTTGATTGCTTTTCTATTTTGGTGATGAGACAACATTAAAAAAAGCAGCTTTTTGAAAAAAATACTGGTTTGTTTTGTTGTTGTGTTGTTATTATTATTGTTAAAGGTATTAATTCAGTCATTTCCTTACAATGTACTTTCTCCAAGCTTCATGATTGGTAATCACAACATGAAACCCATCAGCTAAGTCACCTGTGCACCTCAGCTGCATCTCTGTGGCTCTCGTAACAGTAGAGCAAGCACCAACAGTAAATGGTGCAAACATTTGCCCAGACATTAGTTGGCATGGATATTCATGAAATTTTGTTTTCCATTAATATTTTAAGACAAAACTTACTTGTAAATCAGTATACTAAATATAATGAGATGCCTCATTCAGTACTGTTTTTCAGAGTAAACAATTGCTCCAATTCCTTCAATGTTTGCATTTCAGCAAAATCAATATGTGAAAAGAAATCCAGTGAAGCCACAGGAATCTTGGATTTCTGTTTCTTTTTTTTTTGATAGTTTCATGTTCATTGTTTGTACTTCTCAAATACAAAAGCATATAATTTAGTAGAAAGAAGAGTCTTTTTTTTTTTTTGCACTGATTTTGCCTTTGTAATGGATACTCATGTTGCAATTTCTCATTCAGTGAACCATGTCAGTTTTATAAACCTTTTTTCTGGTTTTATGGGCAGGGGGGCTTGCTTTTTTTTTTATTTTGTTTATTTCAATCAGAAGGCAGCATCTCTATAGGGTAGCCCTCAGGAGATGTCTCCAGCTAGTGTAATTTATATGCTTACATAAGTCAGAGTGCAAAGGTAGGGTCAAAATAAGGCAAGATATCTATATATGTATCCTGATTTCAGTAATTGAAGATCTGAAGGTGTCTTTTGTTCATACTGCTTTAGGCCTTCCAGAGACAAGTGCATGAAAGCCTGACTCAGCTGGAGCTGATCAATAAGCAGTATCGGCGCCTGGCCCGGGAGAACCGCACTGACTCTGACGGCAGCCTCAAGCAGATGGTTCACGAGGGGAACCAGAGATGGGACAATTTGCAAAAGCGAGTTACCTCCATCCTGCGCAGGCTAAAAGTATTTTCCATTTTTAAGACTGTCATTTCACTACTCTAGTCATGAATCGGGTACTTCAGCAGCTTTCAGTTTAATGCATTTGCGCAGTGTTCTTGAGGGGATTTCTACCTTTGGAAGAGAAAGAAAGTTTATCAGTTCACTTAGTCCAAGGTAACGAAAGCATAGGCTGTAGGCAAATGCTTGGTGATATCAAACACCACCTTCTTCACAGAAGATAACTTTCACAGGTCAGCTAATTGCACCTCTAGATGGTGTTATTGAAAAGGGGGCCTTAGAAAGCATGTAGGAAATGAAAGAATATGTACTGAGTTTAAATTGGGTTTGATGTGGACTAAAGCTGTTTCCCCGCTATTGCTGGGAGTTTTCATGTTGTTGGTCATTTAACGCTACTCAATTTTCCACCCTCCAGCATTTTATTGGCCAGCGGGAGGAGTTTGAAACAGCACGCGACAGCATCCTGGTGTGGCTCACAGAGATGGACCTGCAGCTGACCAACATCGAGCATTTCTCAGAGTGTGATGTCCAAGCAAAGATAAAGCAACTTAAGGTAAAGAATGATTGAGTAGTTAAGAGAAGGAGGGATGAAAAAAGGGGTAAAAAAACCCCATGCAGGGCAGGAAAATAATTTTAAGAAATATTGCGCAGAAATGCAGCTTGATATGGTTCCTCTACTTGCAGGCCAAGACTTCAACCTTAAAAGTTATGGGTTAAGTCAGTTTCCAATATGTACTTTTCTGCCAGTATAAAAGATCTTTGAGCTGTGAAAAACTTAAGAAGAAAGACCAGGGGTGATAGTGTACTTTCCCTCATCAAAAGAGGAAATGTTAATAAAAATTATTTATATCAAGTCTCCATTATTATTAGTATGTAATAAGTACTACATTTTTCAACCGTTTCTGCATCAGAAAATTCCTTATCTGGAGAGACCAATACCAAATGTCGCATTGTGCAAAATTCCATTGTGCTAGCTTTAGCATCTGTGTTCACTCTAGACATTTGGTCATTGGTATGGCTTGTTTAGAGAAGAACTTTCTTTCCAAATTCAACAAGTGAGGAATGAAATGGTAAACCATGAAGTATCACTGGTTTTGGCTTGAAGGACTGTGGAATGCTAAATTTAATTTAATTGCTCATTGTTCTCATGACAGAATATTTGGCACAATCCCTGTTTGTTACCCACACCATTCTTTCTGTAAGACTCTTGAGACATAACACCCCTAATTACCCAGGTTGTTGTCATGTTCATTAATAAAGCATGGGCTTTTGTTCTACATAGGCCTTCCAGCAAGAAATTTCACTGAACAACAGCAAAATTGAGCAGATAATTGTTCAAGGTGAGCAGCTTATTGAGAAAAGTGAACCTCTGGATGCAGCTGTCATTGAAGAAGAGCTAGATGAGCTGCGCCGTTACTGCCAAGAGGTCTTTGGACGTGTGGAACGCTATCACAAGAAACTTATCCGCCTTCCTGTGTGTATATTTACATATGCTTTTACTTGTTTGCTTTGTTGCCATTTTACGAATGTGAGAATGAGGAGAGAGAAAGATGTTGACGTGAAACTTACGTAACTTTACAAAAGTCCTGTGGTTAAATTTTGTTGCAGCCCTGACCATCTGCCTCCCTTCATTATATTCTGTTTGTGTCCTGTTCATAGAACAAACTCACACGATCTGGAATTTCTGTTAATCATCGTGAAAATCCATGCAAATTGGAGATTTATAAAACTTTATTCATGCACCGTGGTACTGGTAATAAGAACATTTCCCTGCACTATCAGATAGTTTGATTGGCACCTTAGTGAGGTTTTTGTTACAAAAAAAATTTGATAAAATTATTCTCCCCATCAGAAAAGAGAGAAATTTGTCTCCAGAAGTGAACACAAGCTGAAAAAGTGGAGGGAAAACAGTTTTTGGTAGTTCAAGTCATACTGAATGAAAGGAACAAAATCCAGGGATTTCAAAATATTAAATAACATAGTGAGAGCAGTGCTCATGATAAAGATGACTTGTGCTTTCTATTAGTTGATTCCAGAGGTTTTTCTAACTTGATATTTGCATTGAAGAGACAGTAAAAGTCTGGAAATATTTGCCTGTTGTGAGACTTCATGGTGCCTTAAGTAATTAAAATGAGCTGGCACTTGGATCCTCTTTGTTGCTTTGGGGTTCTTTTGGTACACCTTAAAAATAGTGAAGGGAAAGTGCAAAACGATGCAAAATGAAAACCCTGCCAGTGTGACTGTCACCTAATGCTGCTTTATTTCACTGACCCAGGCTGACCATGCAGTGCCTCTGCGCGTTTCATTGACCGCTTCTGTTTGCATTATGCTTCTAGCTGACAGATGACGAGCACGACCTCTCTGACAGAGAGGTGGATCTGGATGAATCAGCAGATCTCTCTGACATACGCTGGCATGACAAATCTGCGGACAGCGTTCTGTCCCCGCACCCCTCTTCCAACCTTTCGCTGCCTCTTTCCCAGCCGCTGAGGAGCGAGCGATCGGGGCGAGATACCCCTGCGAGCGTGGACTCCATCCCTCTGGAGTGGGATCATGACTACGACCTTAGCAGGGACCTGGAGACAGCTGTTTCCCGGGCGCTGCACTCCGAAGAAGACGGAGGACAAGAAAAAGACTTCTACCTGAGAGGAGCAGCTGGCATAGCAGGTATGGTGGCAGATTGTGTGCTCTGTTTTCTCCGAGTGAAAAAAGGGAAATGTTACATGTGTGATTGTGTGGCCAATATTCTCATGGAAAATGCTTTGAACAGCCCCTGATGACTTTAAATAGTGGTTCCTAAGTGATCTCAGTGGCCCTCTGGCCTTAGACACAGTGATGGAGATTCCTGGATGACGACAGCCTTGGAAAATGGGAAAGGCATACAAGATATGGCAGGGAGTTGGCTGTTTATCTGTGCATGAGGCCTGCCAGATGAGATATGTCATCCTTAACAGCCCTGCATCCTAAGTTATTCTGACTACAAGAAACTATACTGGATATGGCAAAAAGTGCAGAACAAACCAATGAAGAAATGCTGTGGGAGAGACCCACAGAGAAAATCATCAAGTGTTTAAGTAAATCCTAACTCAGTTCTTACCCAGGCAAGACTCCAGCAACTGAGTGTTTAGTCTGAGGTGCAATCTTGGGTCTTGCTCTCCAGTGAAGTTGGAAATCCTTTCTAAGTGTTTGTGCTTTGTGTAATAAATCTTAAAACATGAAAGTGCCCAAAGGAGCTAGCTGTGGGATAAGGCATACCACTGTATTTTGCTCTGAACTTGTGACTGTCTTTTGCTTTCCAGGTCATTGCTCTGAAAAGAGTCAGGTTTGCCTGGATATTAAGAGCCTTTGTAGCAGCCTCCCTGTGTTTCAGTCTTCATCCTTTTCCTTCTTCAGAGACAATATTTGCTATGAGAACCATTTATATAATCCATCCCATGGAAAGGACTCCAGCTGTAAGGAGACAGCCATTGCTGAGCCATCAATTCAGATTGTGCTTTTATTTTTTCAGATGTAGAGATCCCTGAAACTCTTGAGGCCTATGTAACACTCACAGAAAACGCCCTCAAAAATATCTCTGGTAGGCATCATGAAAGACTAAGCATAGCCAGATGCAAATACCATGGTGCACAAGCATAACTTCTTTCTCTTCTCTTAGCATCTGCTATCTTTTCACAACTTACAAGATAAATATTTCTTACATGGCAGCATTGGCATCTTAACTTAGAAGTATCCTCCTGCTTTACTACTGCGCTTAGAAGTATCATTAGGGGCATGGATGAAATGATGATGTTTGAAGTATTAGCCCTCCCACCTTGGCTAACTAAACTACACTGCTCTGATTGTTGTTTTTTTTTATCTGGTGTCCATCAGCCAGACTTAATGCAGTGTTACATCTTAAGGCAGAAGGAAAAGGTATAGAGCAATACCTAATTTTTTGGGGTTGCATTTATTATTTTTGTAACACAGCCACATCTTGGATTATCATGCAGATATAAACTTTCAGGTTAGTTCTTGTTTCATGTGATAAAAATGTCAAGTTGAGGTAGTGTCTGTATCATAGTCTCATATATTGGACTTTTCTTTATTGCACAAGATTAAACCTATTGTTTCATTTGTTAGATGACTCTCTTGGAGGAATTAGATACATTTGCAAACACTTCTCTCATTATTTCAGTTTTCCTCCTTTTAAATAATGACTTCATTGCAAACAGCACATGTTTAAAATCTTTGTTTCTGTGACACAAGCCTCAGGTTCACCACCCATTTTTAGTTATTTCCCAAATTAGTGAAATAATAGTATTGATTAAGGGTATAAGTAATAGCAGTACTTTTGAAAAAAATGTGTTTAGTTTTTTGACCTATGCAAATTTTTAAAGTAATGAGCGAAAAACAATGTTGAGCACTTTGTCCTGTCCATTTGGGGTGACGTTGTGTTTTATATGAAAAAAGATTAATCATCCAAGAGGCTTCATTTTCTGTAATTAGTTGGACAGAAGGCTCTCCTCTGTTCATGTTTTTAATTGTGTCTTTATGAATAAATTCAAACTGTCTTTGTAAACAGATGGAAATCAGGCATAGTGATAGAATATGTATAAGAAGGATCTCCTGTGGTCCTCTAGGCTGCAGCATGCTTCACATTAGAATTGTGTGTAGCTAATTTATGTCACAGAATTCAGCTGACCTCTATAAGGACTATACAAGTTAGTCCTGCTTCAAAAACGTTGGTATGAGTTCCAAATAGCTTGAATGAATAATAGCATCTTGCAGATATGTTAAGTGTGGTCTTTGTCAAGTACCTAATTTGAAAAATACTATAAATTTTGCTGCTTAGTGTGGTTGCCCAAATCAGTCATGGACTACTTGCTCCAGGCCTCCAAGATGTACTGTCATCTGTGGATTTTGACAATGTGATTGAACAGTATCAATTAGCATTTGTATGCCACTTCAAAATTGTATACAAATAGGATCCTTTCATGGAGATCCAAATTCTCCTGCTTTTTAGTGGGCAGAAATAATACAAAGAGAAATGAAGATACCAAATTTTCACATGGATTTGGATCACACAAATGAGGATTTGGGTTACAAGTTTTTATTTTACAATGTTTGTGAAAGGGAGCAAAGTTTTCCAAAATTAGTGAGGTTAGAGTACACTTTGCTGAGAACTGTCCCTTTAAAAAAAGGCAAGGCATTCAATGTGGGGGAAAAGTCGCTTCTGAATAATTTGCAAGCCTACTTTAAACTGTGGACTCTTCTATAGTATGCTTGTGGCAAGCTTTTTCATTGGTATCATCTTCTGAAGATTGCTAACACCCTCTAATGTAACTAGTGTTCACTTAGCTTTGACATTTTACCACTCATACTGCTGCTGTCACATTTCTCCTTTACTGTCTAATCTAAATAGTATTCCTAATACCTATTCTGCCTGGACAAGGAAAAAAAAACTTTGGAAAAGTTGAGGTGACGGTCACTCTTTTTTGGCTCTGATGCAGGTGAACCAGGTGCCCTGGAAGCACATATCCGACAGCTGGACAAGGCCTTGGACACCAGTCGTTTCCAAATACAGCAAACAGAAAACATCATCCGCAGCAAGACACCTACAGGACCAGAGCTGGATTCCACTTACAAAGGATATGTGCGTGTGTTTTGGAGCCCAAGTCAAATATGCACTCCAAGCTTAGCTTAGCTTTGCTGCTGAAGGAAACACAGCTGCTCTGAGAGAGCAATTAGCTGTAACTGCTTCTCAGGCTCACTCGTGTGGTTACCACCCTTAAGCACATACTATTGTTGTTTATGTTATCAGTGTGTTTACAATACCATAAGACTAGCGGAACGTGACTCTAGGGAATTTATTTCCTATTACATTTTTGCAGATCTCTGGAAGTACTTTCTCACACATGCTTTTATCCATGTAATGATGATACCCTTGTTTGAAACTCCTCTGCTTTTAAAAGCAGGTTTTATAGCTTCAGACACAGTATTCATCTTGCAAATGAATTATAATGCATCATATAAGCAAGGTTACATATATGGATTCCCTGATTAAAAAGGTTTCTCAGGTTTTCTGGAAGATAAATCTCTCTCTAAGTAACTCAATTTTATTACAGATAAAATTTAAAAATTACCTATTTGGATGCACAGTAATATTTCCACATTTAGGTTGATTTTATTACGTCTTCTAGTGTCTTCACCATAGTGTCTTAACATTTTGAAAAGATGGCTTCTAAAGATATCTAGAAATATTTGGCGTAGTGCCACTGACTTATTTCTGTTTAGTCTTAACTTATGCTTTAAGTTACCATCTCCATATACTTTTCTTGTAGTATCAGCACAGACTGTTAGAGTTTTTTTCTTCACACTTACACTTACTTTTGGAAATTTCTGGAAGTTGCATTGTAATTTGCACTGTCCATACAATTAGTTCTGTACAGTGCATATTGAAAAGGGTTATTTTGTTTGTTAACACAGATGAAACTGCTAGGTGAATGCAGTGGAAGCATAGACTCAGTAAGAAGGCTTGGATACAAACTGAAGGAGGAAGAAGAAAAATTTTCAGGACTCATTAACATGAACAGTACTGAAACACAAACAGCTGGTAAGTAACGTAGTTTATTTGATCAAAAGCAATTATGGAAAGTAGCAAATATACAAAGCTTTTCTGAATAAACACTTTGTATTATTTGCTGACATGTATATTTACATGACTGTTAACCGTGTTCTGTTTAGCATATTTTTATAGGAATGGTAAGGAATTGTAAGTATTCCTTCTGTATGCCCTGTAAAGGGTTTAGGCATACAAGTGCATTTTAAGAACCTCTACATATCATGAGATATAACCCTAAGCCTTTCAGAAAGTCGTTGTGAGTGCAATGGGTTTTGTTGTAAGATTTCTACTGAAAATGGTTGCTTATTTTGTATAAAACATCTAAGTCAGCATTTATTTCTTCTAATAATAGCTTTAACCTCTAAGATTATCTGCCTACAGTAAAGAAATTTATTTTCACCTGATAGAAGTATTGAGCTGACTAATTTTAAACATCAGTTGTAGAACAAGAGGTATTGCATTGTAAAAACATGGGTTTATTCCAGAGACTGTAAAGGCATCATCTCCATTCTTAGCATGGCAAGATATTCTAGCCATATAGTCTCTGTTATTTTAGTGTGCATTTTTAATTTTTAAGTTATAAGTTGATGCAACTTGTCCTTCTGCCATAGCATTTCAAGAGAACTAGGAAGAAGAAATAGCCCCTAATTTATTTCTGTTTATTGCGGGTGTTTATCCAATGCATCAGCAGTAGCTTAGGCAAATGTAGTGAAGTGTGAGCATTGAATTGTGATAGGTGCAAATACCAATGACAATAATAAATATGTGCTTTGTTAGATATATTCAAATTTCCTATCTGGTTTGCACTTACGGGAATTTAAGATGTCCCCTTTTTTGCCAGCATGTCCTGTTTTAGAGACCTGCATGTATCAACTTACTTCTGTTCATAGAAGTCTGATGTTAGAAAGCAATAAAATTGCTTGCTGACTGGAATCACCCTGATTCTTCATTCTTTCTCTACAACATCACTTTCTTTAATCTAGCTTGTGGCTTAGGGTTTTTATGGAGCATCTTTTTGTCCTGAACAGTATTCAACTTGTGCAACTGTGTGTGTGTAGCTAGTGGGTGTTTTTTGCTTTTGTTGAATTTGGTGTTTGTAATTCCAGGTGTAATTGAAAGATGGGAATTAATCCAGGCTCAAGCCCTAAGCAAGGAGCTGAGGATGAAGCAGAACCTTCAGCAATGGCAGCAGTTCAACTCTGACCTTAATAGCATCTGGGCTTGGTTGGGAGAAACTGAAGAGGAACTGGAGAAGCTCCACCGCCTTGATCTCAGCACTGACATACAAACTATTGAGCTCAGAATTAAAAAATTGAAAGTGAGTTTTATTTCTCTTTTCCATGAGTTACCTTGTAAAACTGAGTGCAACAGGTATGTCAAAGAGGTTGTCAATAATTGCAGCTGGTTTGCTCCACATAGCAGGCTGCTGCTGATAAATAAACTAACTGAGAGAGATTTTTTTAATTGCCTTTTGGCAGGAAAATGTACCACTGGCAATCCAAATGAAGTTTTGGAATTGTAATTCTGTGGAAGTTCTGTAATTCCAGAATGTACAGATAACTCCTGATGTCACACAAACTGATATTATTAAAAAAAAAAAAAAAAAGAAAAAAAAGAAAGAAAAAAAAAGTGTCAAGTTAGATGAATTCCCTGCTACTCAAATTGGTAACAAATAGCTACTTCAAAAGAAATCCCTCATTGAGACATACTACTGTGTGTAGAGGAAGGAGAAAATGTCCAAAGGTGTTGTAACCTACCCAGTGTCACCAGTGCAACACGAAAAATTTGATGCCACTTTACAACATTCCTTTTCTTCTTCTGTCATCTCATGTGCATCAAGGTCTGAATGTTACCTTTGTCATCTCTCTTGTGTATTTCACAGCTATAAAGACCTGCAGATGGTTGTGGTGGTCCACAGCTTCCCATTCAGTCACTAGTATCTTACAAGCGTGGGCAGGAAAATGTGGACCCAATGTCAAAATGTACTGTGCTTTATGCCAGGGGTGAGGTGAACAGATAGTAAAGGCTGTTTCCTGCAGTGATCCATGTGAAGCATGTCAATGCTGATCTTCACTGTAATCCAAATATAGCTGCCATGAGTACTACAAAGGTTACTGTGACATCTTGCTTTTAAATAAATGCTGTAAAGTAGGAGGAAAAAGGGGCATTTCATAAGAATTCTGTTCTTATCTCACCCTCTCCTTGAAAGCCCATTAGTACCCTCCAAACCAAAAGAGGTGGGGTTTCTTTTATGACTTCCAACGTAAACACAGCAGAGTTTTTATACAAGTTGTGCTTCTATAAATTGAAGTTCTTTATACTCTTTGTATGCTTTCCTTTCTCTCAGTAAAAGCTTTTACTTTAAAATACTGATGGCAGCAGTTTCCACTTGAAAATGTGTTGGTTTTCATGTTTATCAGCAAAACTAAGAAGTGAGGGCAAAAGTTTTATTGTGAGCTAAAATACAGTTGTCCTACATCTTTAAATTTTGTTGGACCTACTCTGTCTTTAAAATATCTGAAACATGAGCCAGATCTTTAAAATTCAACTATGACTTCAGGCTTTTAAGACTTTACAAGTTTAATTGGCTTGCTCTTGTTTATGTTCACAGTAAAATTTTAGTAGATGTTAAAGAGTGAACATTTGCAGAGTCGCAGAGTGAGCACAGAGATGTCATATCCAGAGTAAAGGGACTGTTACAATATGGTACCTTTCTGCAGCTGCTGGTGGCAAATCACTGCAGTCTTGTTGTGCCTTCTCTACTTTTCTTCTGAAAGTCACGTTTTACCAATTTTCATTCTTTTTTCCCCTTTGTCTCATCATCAAGGAGCTGCAGAAAGCAATTGATAACCGCAAAGCAATCATCTTGTCCATCAATCTGTGCAGCTCAGAGTTCACTCAGTCTGACAGCGAGGAGAGCAAGAAGCTGCAGGAGCGCCTGTCTCAGATGAACGTGCGCTGGGAGCACGTGTGCAGCATGATGGAAGAGTGGCGCAGCTCCTTGCAGGATGCACTGATACAGTGCCAGGTCTGTACTGTGCCTGTTTCACATTGTCAGCATCCCTCATGTTGAACATATAAACTCTTTAGTTACCTGGTGTGCTCACGATCAGTCTGAAACTTGCCCGTGAAAGCCAAAATGCAACTTTGGCACATGTTTTTCTCATGGGATTCACCTGAGCTACCTAAAACATGCATTTACAGCCCAGTGTTTTCTAAATTTGTTGCCTCTGGCATAGTATTCTAACATTTTATTGTACACTTCTTGGAAGTTATTTTATTTAGCTAGTGGGACGTATCAGAGGATCAATTATAAACCTGAATTTGACTGGAATATTTTTCTACCCTATTAAAATCATGATTCATCATTTGCAGGATTTCCATGAACTGAGCCATAGTTTGCTGCTTTGGCTGGAGAATATTGACAGAAGGAAAAACGAGATTGTGCCCATCAATCCAAACCTGGACTCAGAAATACTGCAGGATCATCACAGACATATGATGGTAGGACTGTAATCAGCCTTTTCTCTCCCAAAACACATCACCAGAAAAACATCAAATCAGATTTCTCTTTCTCTTTAGGGGGTTAGCACTGTACATTGTGTGTTAACACAGAGCTGTGGGACCAGTGTAAGTGATTGACTTTACTTTGGTAGGGACTACCACTCACTTTCATCAGTAGCACAACACGTGGCTTTAAATCGGAGGCATCTACTAGGCTGCTGTATATCTTCCTGTCAGATTAGAAATCTGTATTGCCTCTCTTTTTTTTCCATTTCTTTAATTTGAAGTGTTGAGTTTGGTGAGTTCTAGCTTTTTCGCTTTTTTATCTTTTTAATTGCTATTAAAAAAATTTGATGCTTGCCTTGGCAACAGCAAATCAGACGTGAACTGCTGGAGTCTCAGTTGAAGGTGGCGTCACTGCAAGATATGTCTTGCCAATTGCTAGTCAATGCTGAAGGCAAGGATTGTCTCGAAGCCAAAGAAAAGGTACATGTCATTGGAAACAGACTGAAGCTCCTCTTGAAAGAGGTCACACGTCATATTAAAGACCTAGAGAAAATTCTAGACATTTCAAGTAGTCAGCTGGTAAGTCACATCTTTTTATTCCTTTCTGTTCATTGAGCACGTTTCCCACTGTTTTGACTGCCTTTCTCTGATCAGTGCTATTGGCTGCCCTGTTTCTGTGGTTTGCAGTGCTTATAAGATGGAACATGTAATCTTCAATATCACAAAGTTAATCTTAAACTTCATAATGTAAATATCTCTTCTGATATGGTGGGGTTTTTCAATACAGTAGTTTTTTTCTATTTGGTATAGCAATAATTACTGAACTTCTTGGTTTGTTTACCCTGCTATTACTTAATCAGTCAACTGGCAAAGTATATAAGATAATTATGCCAGTTGCAGTACTGAAAATTATAGTATGTCAGCTGTCACTGGAAAGGAAGTTAATGTGCTCTCTGTCAAAGAGAGAAAAAAAAGCATAAAATAAATTCTGTATTAGGCTAAGGAGTCTCTGATATGGGCCTCTTAAGCTTTGAGCTATAGTCCAAATCTTTTCAAGTTGCTGTGTATCTCAAGGTATTTGAGAGGGAGTTACACATACATCTTTGCCAGCAGTGACAGATATAAAGATTTCAAGGTCCTTCTTTTGGTTAACTTTTTTTTTATAGTCTCGGACTAGCAGAGTGCTAAAAGCACGAGAACTCAGCTTTTCCCTCCTTCTAGTGGATTTCTGCCTATTTAATTAAAACCTTGGTAGTACTAAACTCTTCTAGTAATTCACAGCCCATAAAGAACAACTGGTTTTTCCCCCGCTATTGACTTTGGTGGAAAATGTGTCACCTAAAAAAATGAAGTTTTAACTACTGTTTGCTTCTCTTTTCCTTCAGGGCTGACAGAGAAAACGTGTAATGCCTTAGTCTTTTAAAATTTGGTAACAAAATTTAGTTGCTTTGTTTTATTTGCCTTGAAAATAACTGCTGGAATTCCACTCAGAGTAATTTTTTTAGTTTGCTTACCTGTACAACTAGTTGCTGTATTTCTGAGCCCCATTCCTTCTGAACTTTAGGAGTTGTCCTCATGGTCTTCTGATGAATTAGACACATCAGGCTCAGTGAGTCCTGTATCTGGAAGAAGCACTCCAAGCAGACAGAGAACGGTAATTTCATGTCCTTTATTTTCTTCCACCTCTTGGGTGGGAGCTCTAGAGGTCTACAGCAGTTCTAGCCAGCTGGAAATCCCCCCTTCTCACTTGTTAGGAAAGGAAATGGCATAAACCAAAAGCAAAACACAGCTGCTTTCCCCAACCCTGCTGCATACCCCATCCTGCATGAAATCAGAAGTGGTAAATACTATCTGAAACCAGGGCTGTCAGTGTGGTTGGTTTACCATGGTATGGCATGTCGTGTCTCTTGTATTTTGCTCTAGTGATGGCAGCACCCCAAAGTCTGGTCTTGTCTGGTATAATCAGTCCTCCATTTCTGTTTGGCCTTCTCTTCAGAGCTGCTTCATCAAGAATCTCAATAAGTTTTTTGTCCTTTCTGATGCAGGTTGCAGATGGTCTTATTGAGACTTTGGATGAATGGCTAAGTAGAGCTGAAGGGCACAAAACATTATTCAAACCAGCTAGTTGTGCAGGACCTTATCTATGGCTATGATGGCAACTCTGGAGTTGCCTGTTTACATCGCTGGCACAAAATTCAAGAAATATAGCAATACATGCCTAGTACTAAACACTTCCATACTCTGAGCCCAAATTGGAACTGCAATTATTTTGTCTTTTTCTGCAATGCTATTGGTTGATTAATTTGCTTTTTTCCTTAGTTCTTAAAGCAATCAGATTGGTTCTGTTTTGTTTTGTTTTGTTTTTCCATTTGCACTTTTTTGTAAAGCCTCTGAGTTCTGTCTGATAAATTTATGGCTCTTGAAATTGATTCATTTTTTAAAATTTTTGTTTACATTCACTAGTTTCCTTTTAGATGCTAGTATGAGAATGTAAAGGAATACTGGCTTTTCCAAAGGAGAAAGAATATAAAACTTAACATTTCATTTCAGAGGTCAATGCTTTTGTCTTTTAAATTTAAACCTAAATAATTTATAATAACTCTGATATTACAGATGTAACTGAAGGTTGCCTGACTGTTACAGGAAATGGAGAAGTATTTTTACATAAAACCTTTGTCTAGAGAGCATGTAGAATTACAACAGTTTCATCTTAGTATTTTAATAAGCATTTGTTTATCTCTAATTTGTTACTGTTCATGTACATGGCTCCTTTTTTTTTTTGTCCATAATTCATAGCTAAGTTGTATGATTCCTTGGGTCTAGTTTTCAAACTTCTGGGTTCTTCACCCACACAATTTTGAAGACTGAAATGATATTTATTAGAATTTCAGTGTCAAATATGCTGATGCTAAATAAATAAATACTAATACAAAAAAACAAACCACCACAGTAAGAATCATAAACATCTAACTGCATTAAATATTCCAGCAAATAGCTGTGAGTGCAAGAATGCACCTACAGTTATTTGGCCTTCAAAATTGTGGGGTGGAGGAGAGGCAAAACTTGTCAAAGGAGGGTCTTGGATCCTTCTTGCTTGAGAATATTAATTTTTCTGCATGTGCATTTTGAAATCTATATATTTTTCCATATTCAATTTAATAAGATTTTTATCTATTTCATATTACAAATTATTTCAACTAAATTTATAGAGACTTATTTTAAAACCCAGAGCTACTGTTTGTAAACATAATGTCTAACCTGTTATTTTTGAGTTCACAATGTATGTTCCAATAGTTTTCATACTCAGCTAGGTGCAAAGAAAAGCCAGTTTCCTTGGTTCATGGGTATTGGTCACCTCATTTGATTTATTTTTGGTTTTATGTTTCCTTTGCTGCACTTTTAATTTAGTTTCATCAGTAGCTTGTCTTTATTTGCCTGGACTGAACATTCTTCTTTCTTTACCCCCTGTTCATTGCAAACAGCCACGGGGCAAATGTAGTCTCTCACAGCCTGGACCCTCTGTCAGCAGTCCACATAGCAGGTACCTTATTCTCCTGGTTTCCGCACTCTGTTCTAGAACGCCAAGAGGATGATAGAAATTGGCTGTGGTTCCTCTCCATCCGCACTGACTCCATCAGGTGGTCAGGATTTTCACAAATTTTATCTTCCCTTTTGTTAATCATTTGGCAAAAGGGACTTTCCATTACCTCAAATTATTTGTTAAATAGAGACACAGGCTAATCCTTGCACATCTGCAGCTTCACAGAAATCCCATGTAATCAACATTTATTTTTTGTATGCCTGATCAGGGTGTGTGTTTACACTCATGAAACTTCATGTTGGTGTGATTTAAGAGGAATGCTAGTAGGTTCATGGCAAACACTTTCTATCATCCTCTTTACCTCTAGATATTAAATTAAGGCAGGTAATAGGCCAATACCATATTCTAGAATTCACAAAACCCACAGATCTGGATGAGACATACTAACATCCTTTTCTTTATTTATTTATTTCTTTTTTTATTCCTTTTTTTTTCTCCCTGAAACGTTTTGTTCAGTTTGTGGGTTTTCAATACTTCAGACTCAAAACGAATAGTGAGAATCTGAGAGTACTGAGACTTGGGATCACTTTCTCTCCCCTCCTCAGACGCCTGCAATATAACATGCTAACATCACCATGGCTTGCCCCGTGCTCGCATCCCTGCATTGCTCCGGGAGCAGCACTGCCCCATCTCTGTCTGACCAGTAGAGAGCAGGCTTGCAGCTACAGCTTCTTGCTTCCCACAGTGTCTCCAGCAACCTGTCATCTCTGCAGCTAACAGTGCTTCTGCATTCTTGTTGTCAGTGTGATGTGTGTACCTTCGCTCTTTCACTGATCAATTTGCTAGCCTCTACAGTTATCACGCTAAAAAAAAACAAGAAGAAGGAAATGAGCAAGCTAACGTGTGTAAAGAGGACATCTTTTGCTATTTCGGCAACTTACACATTGCTAAAATAATCAGAAAGTATGATTAAGGTATATTTGTTCTTGTTAAATCTAATCATAAATCTCATTTAACCTGAATCTCATTTATTCTCTGCATATCAAAAATTAACTGATTTTTTTTTAAATAACTCCCGCTAGAGTCAAAGAAAGAAGTGAACAGTAGATTTAATACAGTAATTGAGCCAGAAACAAATAGACCAAAAAAAACCTTGAGAGCCTTATTTTTTTTCACGAACAAAATCAAGACTTTATTCAGCAAAATTATTCTCATTATAAATGAAGTAAAGAGCAAAACTACTCACAACATAGAGATTTACATAAACACTTTTTAAAAAAAGTTGGTTTTACATGTGTAGTTAGGGGCTGAGAGTAAAGGGGTATAGTTGTAAAACCATGTAACAGATAGAACAGGTAAAGTCTCTTTTACTGCTTCCACACGCTCTAAGAAGCTGCCTGTTTTTAAGGATTCTTTTTTCCTTTGAAACAAAAAGAAACCACGTAGAAAATAAGGGGTCATATGTAAACTCCGTCTTTCTTTCTGATGGAGAAAGAGAACTGATTATTCAGCTCCAGTCTGCTATGAAGTTTGGCGTTTTGTTTCTTGTAGGGAGGAAAAAAAAGGGAGGAGAGGGGCTTTACTCTGCAGCCACTAACAGCGAGGAGGAGGGGATGATGTCTGTGACAGATCAGCATGCTTGCACCAGCACCATTGTACTCAAGGAACACATTGTGTGCGCTTTTCCACTCTCCTGTGTAGTCAAACCACTTCTGCCAGCCTTTTGAGGTTTCTGGTTGTAGGTGCGAGCCACTGGCTCAAAGAGCAGCTAGCAGTGCTTTGCAGCTTTGAGATCAACTCCTGTTCCAGCAGTGGCATTGGTGCGGCACCTTTCAGATCAAGGCTTTCCAGCACTGTTTATTAACACATCTTGTAGCAGCACAACACAATGTTCAATTTGTCATTCAGACAAGCATGGAATACGAATGAGTCACTGCTGAATAGGAAACTTAATCAAATGCACAAGCCAGACAGGTTGTGGTTGATGTATAATGTGGTTTTAACTGATAATGCGGTACAAGCTGTCACTATGTTCTTTAATATTTTGACATGCCTCTGATCAGAGTACTTTGTGTTTGATCTTGCACTGGATCAGCAAACCCTGTTAGAGTTTAGTAAAAAGGAGAAATAAAGTCAATCCTAAAAAGGTTTATCACAAAAGAAGTTGTGAAGGAAAGTTTATCTAAAAAATTAGAGGAGCCATGCTTTGTTTACCACAAGTGTCATATCACTTTGCCTTCTCCATTATCACGACAAAAAGACAGGCATATATAGTGTGATGCTAAGCAAGGTACAGACTTAAGCTAGACATTACACTGTGGAGTAACTGGACTCTCATCCAAGTCATACTAGTAAACATGTGCTAGGTGGGAAAGCAAATCCAAGAAGCAATTCCTCTTTCTCCATCAGTTTAATAGAGCTGTCATAAGTGCACACCTGGATCTGTGCCTGTGAATTTTTTTGAAGTGATGAAAATGTTAAAAGATTAAAATAGTGGTTTAATTTGCTCAGGGGTGTTTACATTGTCTCTCTTGAGCAGCTCTATTCAAGTCTTGGTGCCACAGTGCCAACCTCCATTTCCTGCTCTCCCCAAGCCTCCCAAAATGACTAGTGAATCTTTAAAGGTCACATGCTGTTCCTGGAGCAGACCAAACCACATCACTCTCTGTGTCTTTGCCCACAAAATGGTATTCATTGCCACACAGAAGCTCAAACACAAGGTTTGGGCTTGGCTTGCCATGGTTCTTCTCCCAGTTATCTCCCTCACTCTCACTTAGAGCTTGTTGCTTAAACATCACATATAACTGTCTTTGAAAAGGATATCTTCTGTACAAGTAAGCCAAATCTGAAGTTGGGGTGGTGTGATGCTGAGAACTAGGAGAGACTTGAAGTCGAATGCAGCCAACTAAGGCTGCTACTAGAGTCTCTGGGGCCTTTAGGAGGAGTTGTTGCCTGCTCTTGTGGACAGAGTATCACACCTTCTCCTTCATAATTCTGGGAAACTCCCATCTTAAAATTGAAATTAAAAAAAGTTGCTACCAATTTAATTTCTCTGATTATCTGGAAGTGTAGAAATTTCCCCCTGGACTGTATCTGTGGGTAGATACAGTAGATTGGGTCTGTGCTAGCATTACCCCTTCCTTTACTTTGACAATGATCCAGCCTTCTTTCTGTCTGTTCTGTCCTATTATGTAAAGGGTAGTTCTAGTATCTTTCAGGTTATGTATTGGTAAGCTCAGCTCTTCACATGATAAATACTCTTTTTTTTCTTTTTTTTTTCTTTTTTTTTAACCTTTAAGCTGGTGTAAATTTGAATTCATTCAGAAGTATGTTAACCAAAATGATACAAACTGCTGTGGTGAGATCTAATTAGGGCCTTAGGGAATGTCATTAAAACAACCCCTCTTGTCTTCTGAAAAGCTTGAACTTAAATATACTTTAAAATGTCTTTTGTCCCTTTTCACAGCTATTCAAAAGCCACATTATTGATTTGTGGCTATTCTAAGTTAAACAGCTCTAGCTTCTCTTCATTACCCTCAGAGTAGGAACTTCAAAATTTATAGCAGAAGTTTTTATTGCTACCTTACGTACTATAATCTTAAATTCCTTAAGCTACTTCCTTAACTTGATGGATTTACCCACTTTTTCTTGTGCAAGAAGGCAATCCTATTTGGTATTTGCAAAGACCTTCAGTATCTGTCATCATACAGATGAAATTTACTATTCTTATATTTTGTGGAATAGTCTTTTCATAAAGATATTAAATTAAGGTCCATTCTAGATTAACTCCAGTAAATAACATTCTACTAGGCCAGCAGTGCCTCTTTTAGTGTAAGCTTGTTGTCTGCATTTCATTGGTCACTTACTGTTAAATTCTATTTATTCCTATCAGCTTCACTTGAATGATAAATTCCTTTTTCAAAGCTTTCAGATGCTTACTGCAATACACATAAGTTACATCAACCATGTTTTCCTTGGAAAAAAAAAATAGCAATCATCATGACAAGAAGGTTGCCCTCTGAGCTGAAATTAAAGTTCATTTTGACCATCCTATCTATAGCTTGGTAAATTAGATTCTCCTCTCTTGAGATTCTCAGTGTTTCAATATCACTGGCATTACAGATTCTCCAAGTGAGGGTAACTATTGCTTGCACTTAGATTAAAATATAAGATTTCTTGACATGAAGAAGCTTACTGTTGGCCAGGTCTGCAGCTGTGCTTCCCTCTTTCGTCTGCTTAGTAGGAATTGTGTAGTGGAGTGAGCAGCAGATGGCCTTACCTCCTTCCCTTCTCACAGTGTGACAAACAGTGGAGCAGTCAGAAGAGAGACAGGTAAAGAGGCCAAGCTCAAGGAAAGAAAATTATACTTTTCTCCAAAGTGGCACACGGTACTTCAGCTTTCCCTTTTCCTGCCAGAATAAATAGGAGTTCTGTCCTTAAGAATTGTGAGGGTTTTTTATTAACAGTATATATTTTTAACCATCTCTCCTTACCAAATCCATTAAACACTCTAAGATGACCCATTCCATTTTTCAGCCAATTATGTAGATTGCAGAGGCGTAACTGCCATAAACACAGATCAGTACAGCACTCAAACTTTTTATAACTCCCCCTCTGAAGATGTTTTTTAAACATTTAATTATTTGCTTATATAATTGTTTCCATGTAGTGTTCTTCAATATCATACTTGACTGCAGAAAAAATGGTTTGCCACGAATTGTTTTAATTTTTGAAAGGAAGTTTATGTTATTTTTTGAGATCATCCATGCAGTTTCCATATACCATTTTTTCTTATCTCTTTTTTTTTTTTTTTTAAAGACAAAGCAGAAAATGCTTGATTGTTCTACTGAAGGCATAGGAAAAAAGAAAAGAAAAGCTTTGCTCCCTTTTGATTCAGCTTTTTGGAAATTCGCCTTCTGACACCCAGTGTTGCCCTAGAGTAACTCTGGAGCAATGAAGAAAATGGCACTTTGCTCATTTTCAAACACGAGTTAGCAACTGCAGAAGTGTGGCCTTTTTTTGGTTTGGATTAACAATGTTTATACAATGAGAGCCTTGTAAGTAGGTAGGCTGTGTAATCAAATGCTTGGAAGGTAATTAAGCACTCCTTGTTCCCTTTGTTCCTACTTCAGTCCATTAACTTTCTGTCGTGGTATTCTCAGACATTAGAAGTCCTGAGCTAATTGAACTTTAATGTGGAATGCTCTGATGCTGTTAAATGTGCCATATCCTTTCAATATTTTCTTTATAATACATGATGCTGCATTATGCAATAAGGAACTTTCCATCTGGGCTACAATAGCGCGGATTCAGACAGCACAAGATCTGATGTTTTGATCATCACTGCTTCCTGGGATATTTAGTTCAAGCTAATAATTTAGCATACCTGAGTGCATTGTATCTGTTTTTCATCTAAACTTTACCAAATCTGTCTGGCTTGGTTTAAGTCTTCATAGAGGGGTGCTATGCATATATGAACAAGAAAATAAAAATAATCTCAAGCATAGAAATAATTCTTTTTGAACATGTTGGAAAGGAGCCCTTGCTAAGCCTGGCATTGTTTTAAGGATAATATTTTCATTTTTGGATGCTTTCCCACACAGATTCGGATTTATCAAGGAGACAGGATCAAAAGAGCAAGGGGAAATCAAAGAAACACTAAGGAACCATCACCCAGTACTTACTTTACTGGGAAGCATTTGAGCTCAGCCAACAAGCCAACATTTTTATCTCTTAAACTCTAGGAAACCATAGATTTTCTGAGACCTCATAATCATAGCAACCATCCAAATGTATTATAGCAACCCATCTAAGACAAAATTCATGACCTAATGGCAGAGTTTTTGAAGCAAGTTACTTGAAGGATCTGGGTTCTTCCATTTCTGGCTTGTGCTAAGATACAGTCCTTTCCCATGCCATTTAATTAGCACACTGAGACCATCAGATTTAATCTTTCCTAGTCACTCTTTTCAACTCTTGACACTTTCAGTCAAAAAGAACAATGAGAAATTTATGTCTTTTTCCTTCATTAAAGTAATAGAATGGATTTTGGAAGTGTCCCTTGGGAAATACCTGTGTTAGATCTCTCCTGCCTCATAGACATGTGATAGGTATGTGCTGTTTCAAGTCAGATCTGTCAGCATAAGGGAGAAAATCACTTGGAAGGTCACAGTGTCAAGTCATTGAGCAGATAGATTTTAACTGCTGATTCTGTGCAAGATTCAAAATACAATGTGCTTTGTAGAAAATGAGTCCCCATTACCTGTATTGATTGACTGATTGGTGAAGATGATGTAACTGAATTTCAATCCATTGTTCCCTCATGGATACCTTAGACATAAACAAATGTAGAAATTTCTGCAAATCAAATGCAACTGGCCATTTTAAACAAGAAGGCTTCTGTTCTAGACAGCATGCATTGAACAAATATGACAGGTGTGGCTAACCTTTTATTTTCCCTGTCTCTATAGCACAACGCTATAAGTGGAGAGTCTTTCCCCATAAATGATAAAAGCGACGTGGGGTCACAAAGCCCCTTCTATTGTGATCTTTTGCTTCCCTACCCAGTCTACAAATACGGGGTCTCTTAAGAGTGTTAGGGAAATAGCATGTTCAGTGAAAAATACCTGTGCAGTTCTCAATCAAAGTCTGTGCAAATTGTAAACTGGCCTTTGGGGAAAGTTGAGTGCCCAAGGGCAACCTCTGCTGCAGTAATGTTTTAGTGTATTCAACTGTCCATCTTCTTTTCTCAGGTCCAAAAGAGGTGGCTCAGGTTCCTCCCCTTCTGAGGCTGGGCCAGCATGGCAGTGCCCATCCTTCTTCCTCAGAGTCCTCAGAGCTGCTCTGCCACTTCAGCTCCTCCTGCTGCTCCTGATCGGGTTGGCCTGCCTGGTGCCAATGACCGAGGAGGATTACAGCTGTGCTATGGCAAACAACTTTGCCCGCTCTTTCCACCCCATGCTAAAATACATGAATGGTCCTCCTCCCTTATGAAGGAGACCTGTGAGACAGCGGGAGACCTTGCTGGAGTGCTGGCTGGGAGCAAGATGGTTTTAAAGGGTGTTGGGGTTCAGTGTGGCAGCTCTACCTGTCTGCTGTAGCCACCACTGTGCCCATTTCTTTCTCTGCTGGCACTCAGCTGAAAACGCATCAGTGTATCAGAATCAAACTGCACAACGTATTACCTGAGTAGCATCATTTCTATACTCGTGTCCTGGGTACTAAGGAGGATGCGATGTATGTGAGGGAAGTCTCTTCTGTACAGCTTTTGGGATCTTTTAGCCACTTTATATCCAGGTCATTGCCCTGTACTATGCATAGCCAAGGACTTGATACTGTAGATCCTTTCCTGTGTGCTGCTCTAAATGACCCATTAGCCAGTCTTTGTTAATACCCTCTCAGTATCTACAGTATACAAAATAATCAATGCTTAAGGAATTTTAGAGCATTTGTAACATACAATTTTAAAGAATCTTGTATGGCAATGTATTATTCCCTGTGGTTTCTGTTTCAGGCATGGTGTTCTAACTTTTGCTTTGGATGCACAAGGTGTAAATCTGAGAAGCACTTTTTTAAGGTTTAAAAAAATGGATGTAATAAATAAGATTGCATAAGTTTTTATGAGGAAAAAATGTTGAATGTCAAGTTGAAAAACAAAGAACATATTTATGTATGTACAGTTTGCTAAGCCAAGTTTTGTTTGTATTGATTTCTTTGCATTTATTATAGATACCATAAAATATTTTGTCTACGTGCTTTTTAATGACAACTATGGAAACCTCTAAGTTTAGAACAAGATATGTATGGTATAAAAAATAGATGACATCCATATGCTGCACTTCAAAAAAGAATTAAAAATTGTGTAACAAATTAATGGTATTAGGTATATGTTTGAATGAGAAGATCTGGAAAATGACAACGAGTAGAATACATGGGGAAAGTATCACATTAGAAGTTGTGTTAATATTGAAAGCAGTACATACTTTGAATTAATGATTCATCACGTCAGGTTTTTCTTCAAGCTGTTTCTTGAAGTTCCCTCTCACCTGTGTGTTGTTTTTCTGTCTGTTTTTACATATACATTCTTGTGCAACCTTTGGCAATTGGAGTTTTACCACTTCACACTGAGGCAGATTTTATATTTTGTGGATATACTGAAAACTTCCTAATATTCTCCATAGCAGCTCAATACCAAGATGGATATTTATGTTTCACCCATCATTATTTTAGTGGAATAGGCCCAAAACATAAGCATAAATAGCAGAAAAACAGAACAAATTGAAAACACATTAACTTTCCAGAACTATTGCAAAAACTTGCAGTCTGCTCAGTGGCACTTTGCCCAGCTTATCAGTCAGAACTTGACTTCAAAAGAACAGGATTCTTCTCAATTATGAAAAAAATAGAGAGCATGGCTCTAAGTTACTGCTCTTAAATAAGTTTGGGGGTTTTGCAGCCATGACACACACAATGTGAATTTTTCTTTTGAGTTAAATGTTGTTTCTTAGAATATGTCTGCTTGAAGTACACAAGTAAAAAAGCCGGAAGAAAATACAGAAGAAAATAGTTGCTGTTATGTAGAATTACTTTTCTAGCATGTCACCTTTTGAGCTGTTATGAGGAGAGGGTGGTCAGAGGTAGGGAACCACAAGCTGAACTCCAGCATTTGGAAGAGCCAAAATAAAGCTTCCTTTTCAGATAAGTATAACATTAACACTTTTGTGAAAAGGATTTTTTACATTCACAAAATATCTTCAATGTCTGTGACACAAGTCAGGACTGACACAAGTATGTGTTCTTTTCAAGGCTGACTTTCCTTCATTGCTATTCAGAAGTTATGCTAGGCTGGATTAGTATTCATAATCACTGATTGTTAGTAGACAAAGATAAAGAACACACATTTGGGCTACCAGGAAGAGCTAGTATTTGCAAATGGCCTGAAATATTGCATAAAATTGACCCCTCTTTTCTGATATTCTTCTCTTTGGTGACATAATTTAGTCAATGGTAATCAGGGCACCTACATGAATAATTCAGTAGTTTGCTGGATCTGTTAGTCTAGGTCTGTGCATGCTTTGGGCATCCTTTCATCAGCCAGTGTCTCTGTCTGCCAGGTAATTTTTTGTTGAAAGATACTTTTGTTTTCTTTAAAAAAAACACTGTAAAGGAAAAAGAAGACTAATTTGGGGAGAAATAAGTATCTCACCCTGACTGTCTCCTATTTTGCAGGAAGTAAAGAATGTGGAAGACCACATCATCAAGTGTCATTAGCCCTTTCAATTTCCGCCCATTTTTGGGTGATGCTTACCTGCAGGACACACATGCACTGCCTCTCCTCTGCCTTGCTGAAGGACTGGTGGATAGTGTCCCTGCTATGCTTTGCTTCCTTACAGGTGTTTCAAACTGAAGTTTCTTGTGTTCATAGCTTCAAGCTCTGATCTGTAGCAGAAGACCTGACTCACAATGTACTGACTGTTGATGTAGAGACCTTTTCTTTGACCCCAAGGGGATCTGCTCACACAAAGCAGTCCTCCCAGTAAAGAGCAAATAAGACAGTCATAGATGGTGACAGAGACCCATTAGAAAAATGACAGGAAAAATGCCTGTTTGCAAATCCTAAATTTCCTATACTTTCAAGGGGAGGAATAGCAGTCTGCAGGTTGATGTCTCAAGGGAATCTCAGACAGTTTGCGCTACCAGGTTAGAAGTTCCCTTGAGTGCCATTTTGGAGTTCTTGCTTTTGATACTTTTCAGTCTTGACTCAAAATCCACATCAGACCAGTTAAAGTGATTTGAGCAATACCCTCCCCTAAAAAAAAAGGAATTTTCTGGCCATGAACCAATGCCATTATAATTTCAAATGTGATTTTGCTGAACTGGGTCTTGATCCTAAAAACTGACACAAAGAAATCAAAATGCAAATAAGTGGGCAGGCTCTTCTCAGGTTCCATTCCAAGAGCACCAGTGACTTGGAGGTCTAGCTTGAGTTGCAAATCCCCGTGAGATATCAAGGTATGCATTTATCATCATGGCATAAACCTCGTTAAATGGGGTGACTGTAGGGGGGAAAAAAACATACCCAGAAATCTGTCAAGCACTGCAGCCAGTGGCACTAGACAGCTTGGCAGCCTGGGCATCTTTCTCACCCTGATAATGGGATGCCAAAACTCTTCAAGAAGTGCACAAGTCTGAGATGCCCTGTCTCTGTGCTAAACATGCAGCCCACAGTCTCTCCTCTTCCTGAAACATGTCACCTACCTGTACTCTGCAAATACAAGGGACTGATTCCTGGTAATGCACCTTGAGCTTTGGCTGCAAGGCATGAGGAGAGGCAGTGCAGGAGCTGCCCATGCGGCCCAATAGAGCAGGGCTGGAGATGAGGGAGCGCAGGCAGCAAAAGAACTCACAGCAAGCAGTCTGCGGTCCTCCAGCGATTTATTGAGAGTCCATAGGGTACGGATCCGGGGACGGAGCGGCGGGACGGAAATGGACGAGGATGGACGGGGATGGACGAGGAGTCTGGAGGTCCAGAGGCTGTGAGCTGCCGAGGGCCCCAAACAACCAGTGGCATAGGGTTATATGGGGAAGGAGAAGGGGAGTGGTTTGATACGCAGACCAACCGGGATAGCAGTAGGGAAGAGGGATGGGAGCATGAACCAATAGCTACATTGTAGGGGAGTATACAAACTTCAAATTAACCAGTGACATACAACTTAAGAGGGGAACAAAGGAGAAGTCTCTAGAACAAATCCATATAAGGAATAAGAAGGTGGGGAGGGTTCTGGGCCAATGATCTTCTTCGTTGGCGCATTCATTACCGCAGAGGCTCATGGTCTGATCTTCTGGTCACCGTAGCTTGAGCTGCATACGCTGTCCCTGGCCCTGCGGCCGGCCCGCTGCTGGCACAAGTTGCAGGCATAGCCCGCCACACTGCCCAACTCTGGGTCTGTACTGAAGGTGTGTGTTCGAGCATAGGAAAAGTAGACTCTGCCTCTTGGGGAGCTCAGTCATTATTTTATTGTATTTATTCCCATTTTCTATTGCAGACAAATGAAGTAACTTCTGTAGAGGTGTAATCATCCCTACAGCCTGACATACCTTGCAACCCTAGACCTTGCTTATTGGCCTGTAGTCACCTCAGAGGTAGTGAGCGTTTAAAGGCATAAAGGAAACGTTGCTCAGTGACTCCAGACTGTAATATCAAGGCACTATCTCATTATGCTTGTATTGATAACAGTGAAAGGTAATAAGCACTATTTGACCTGAACTTAACAGCATCTGTTTGTGGACCATGCTTTGCAAAATCTGAAGGCAGGCTGCAAAGTGCTATTTAGAGACATCTGACAGTGTTAGGAGTACAAATGATCTCAAGTTGACAGAAGCAGTGTGCCCTTATTCCTCATAGCTCTGAGCATGATGATACCCATTACCTATTCCCCACCCTGCTCCAGCAGTGATAACAGCTTCTTTCTGCAACAGATCAATAGTTCCTCACCACTGGCCTGCCAGCCTTCCAGCTTCGCTGCAAATGCTGTGAACACCTGCAGTATTGCTCTCTCCTTCCCTAGAACTTTTTTCTGCATCTGGTTATTGAGCGGGAGCAAAGATGCTGGGATTGTCTTATGAGCAGTCATCCCTGGCCCTCAGTCTTGTGTTATTTGTGGTTGAGAGATCTGTTTACAACTGATAGCATCTCTCAACATGCTCATCATCATCATGTGCATCTGAGTGGATGTGTGTCTGTGTGTTCAAAGGCAAAACAGAAACTGGTTGCTCACAGCCATCAAATTACAGATGCTATCAAGATTCTGGAACTGTAGGAGGATTCTGAGAAATAAGAGCAACTCAAGGAGAAGAAATGTAGATTCTAAAGCAACAGAAGAGACCATTGATCTGCGCACTTTCTGACACTTCCCATATTTTATTTGGTGTTTAAAGCAACAGATTATGGAAAGGAAAAAAGCAGAATAGTGAGGTTTGATTTAAGCTGGGTGGTTTGGCAGCAAAATTCATCTAAAATAGTGTTTGCCTAAATTGAGGGGGGAAGGGCAGTGCAGGAAGGGGGTCATTTGTCTTTCGGGTTGTGTATATTATAGGCACAGAGTTTCCTGCAGAAGGGAACTACTCTGGGTACTGGCTGAGTGGTTTTAACTTGGCAGCATGTTGTGAAATGCACTACAGCCAGCTGAATTCTATTGTTGTTGCTCTCTGTGGCCTTAATTACACCCAGAGGGACATAGGTATGAAACCTGAATTTGGGAGAAGTTGTACTTGTGGTAATAATATTAACAACATTAGAATGTTCTAATAATATTCTTCAATAAATAAATAAATAAGAATTATTTAGAGAAATAATTTATCTTCCCAGAAAGCAGTAGATAAAAATCTGTGAAACAAAAGGAAATTAATAACTGCTAGCTGAAGCACTGAAGATTTTTTATAGACTAAGGCCTGGTTAAGTGATAGAAATCTGAATTTTGCCCTAAAAGCAGATAGGAACTGAAAGCTGTAACATCTGTGGTTTGGTGCCACCTAATATGTCATTCTAGAAATGAGCTGGTAATAACTGCTTTGTTCAAGTAAGAATCTGTTTAAAGACCTGAGACACAGCAAATGGATTTGACCACAGTGAGGTCTGAATAACACTGGCACATTTAACTTTTTGGAAAGACAGAATGCTTTAGGAAAGTATTGTCTATTTCTTGTATCACAGGTGTCCTTGTTGGGGGAGGGAGAGGTGTACTACAGAGCTCTTCTGGTCAGGGATCATGGAGATGTGGATGTAGTTTGCACATAAGTTACTCAGGTCAGGCTCTTTTTGTTTTCTGGCATGTTGTAATTCCTGGGAGATTGCTATTATGGATGTTGTAATTGTGTTTTTTTCCATTCCTTTGTTTTTAGAAAGGATGTTTTAAAAAACAGCTGGAAGTAAACCTACTGGAGTCTACTTTTTTATGTAAGTGGTCACAAGGCTATCCAAGAAGTGGGACATTCATGTCTGTAGTATTCTCTTCATAAACAACTCAAAAATTGTCTGGGAAGCACTCCTGACCATAGAGCTGCAGGTTAAAACACATGGTTGTGTTTTGACTTCTTTGCTAAACTTTAGGCATTGTGCAGGCAGGTATGCAGACCATGGGGGCAAGGGGAGAAAACAGTACTGGAAGAAAGCATGATGCTGTAGCATTTTGGTTGAGATAGGGATGGATAGATAGATGATAGATAGATAGATAGATAGATGATAGATAGATAGATAGATAGATAGATAGATAGATATGTAGATAGAAGACATTTTTTGAACTGCAGTTTCTTTTCATATTTTCAGATTTAATGTAAGCAAAACTTAATCCTGCATGGGCAGCCTGGAATTCAATCTTTTCTGCTTTTATATGAATGCCTAATCTTTTAAGCTTTTATGTGCCCTAACTCTCACCACAAAATGGGCAGCACTTTTTTTCTCGTCTCAAGAGTGTAGCATACTTGTTCACCTTTCCACAGATGTCACAAGTGCTGAAGAAGTGAGTGAATAATAAAAAACGAGTCTGACAAGAAGCAAATCTTTCTGTCACAGAGAGTAGCATTCAGTCTTTATCTGTAGAGGAGCTAAATATCTTAGTCCCAAACGTGTTGCAAAATCAGGCTAAAAAATGCCTGACAACACATCCTTTCCCCACATGCACATTTTTCATCTGTTTAAAATTATAACATTCTGAAGTTGCGAGCAAATGTGTAGGAATGGGAGACAGCAGGAGATAAATTTTATATCACCTGTATGCCTGCAGAAATGAAGACATTAGCAGAATGACACCTAAATACTGCAGCACAAAGATCTTAAAGAGACATGAGAGCTAGTTAGCCTTGCTCCTGCTGAGATAAGTGCCAAATGTTATTATTTTGATGGTCAATTTTCCTGAAGACTTCGTGACCATTTTTACACTTGTGCCTCTGTGTCTGCAGGATGCCATGGTGAATGGTAGTAATTGGAGCCTGGCTGGGCATAGGAAAAAACACGTATGCAGTGCCCTTGCATGGGCACTCTTTCTGTGTGAGCACATGGATGAGTGCTACTCTACGTATTTGGATTTTCCTCTTCAGTGTGTGGGTGGTGGAGACAAGCAATGTAATGCAGAGGAAAGAGACGTAAGACTCTTCCAGCCTAAGAAACAGCTGCTTCATGGGGCTTTTAATGCTGCAGTATCTGGATAGGGAAAAAAATTTAAAAATCCATTATTGAATTTTGATAAATAAGCATGGCTAAAAGGCTTTTAATGAAGGAGGGTACCCCACTGACTGAGAACACTAAGGCTTTAGCCCATGAAAAAGCTGTTGCCATTGCATTATGAGGATTGCCTAAATTAACAGAAAAGCAGTCAAATATGTTCTTTGATCTTGCCTTAACTGTTTCATACCTTTTTAATTCGTTAAATAGAATAAAATATGCTGGAACAAGACAGGCGTCACTTACATGTCAGGAAAGGGGGGCATGTGAAGGATCCCAATGCATCTGGCTGTGTGCATATGTATAGGATCCCCTGGGGAAGCTGCTCTGTAAGGTGTTGTGTGTGCAGGGTGATGGGCCCAGGAATGGTGAGCCAGGAGCTTTAGCTGCAAAATCTCTGCAGGGAAATAGAAAGGCATTTCCTTGCTCTATCATTTCTCAAACTTCTTCACTCAACAGACGTAAGAAATTGGGAATGAAGCTGGACTCCCAGATGGCTCCTGATTATTAAAATGTGCCCAGTGCCTGGCTGCAGAGGCCCTCTTCCTGGTGGGTTTCTTCTCCAGGTGTCTGAACAAGGTGACATCTCATCCACCTTCTCCCATCACAGAAGACACATCATGGAAGGGAATGAAGATGAGGGAGACAGACTCTTTTCAGTTGTTCCCACTGACATGGCAGAAGGCAATGGGCACAAGTTAAACCACGTGAAATTCCATCTGAGCACAGGCAAAATATTTTATAAAGTGAAAATTGTCAAACACTGGAAAAGGGTGCCCACAGAGGTAGCAGGGTCTTCTTTTGTGGCTATTCAACCAACACTCAACTGAGCATGGCCCTGAGCAATCATCTTTAGGTTGTCCAGCTCTGAGCCAGTAGTTGGTCTAAACAGCATCCAGCAATGCATTCCCAGCTCACTGCACTGTGTTGCTGTGTGGTCATGTTGTGCTACAGGATGAGATGGGCAAAAGAATGCCTAATCTCAGGTAGAGTGCAATCCCAGCTAGTGTGCAATCCTTTGCCCCGTCAAACTGTTACCATTTTTGCAGAGGTAAAGGTATTCAGTTTTTAATTTAGGAGCACCACATTTTTGATTTTGCAGGAATATTTTTCTACCTAGTGCTTTTTTTTTGGATTAAGTCTGTGAGTTCAATATTGTGTAGCAACTGTCTTTTAAGCCATGTCTCCATGAACTGTAAGTGCTCATTTGGTCCTGTGGTTAAAAAATTGTATAAAGCCATTGGATGGTGTCATATTTTGAGTCAGCGTTGAAAATTACTTTATTATTTTGAGCACATGTACATGTGCAATTAGTTCCTATTACTCTGACCCACCCTTTGTGGCTCAGTGAATTCTCAGTGAATTTCTCTGTCATGCAAGCATGTTGCAAAAAAACCCATATGATTTGGAACCACTGTTCAGTTGTACTCAGCACTTAAAAATCACCAGTCCCCAATTTCAATACTACAAGTATTGAAATACCTACATATGTATGCAAGTGCTATAGATTACTGTTTGATTCTTTGCAAACACCAAATATGATTCTGAGAGTGTTCCACAGGATAGGGTTTAGTTCAAAGTGGTCTTCTGCCAATAAAAGTATCTTTCATTTATTTTCATCCCTTCCTGATGGCTTAGTCCAGACAACGTGTGTTTTCCTGACAAGTTTCTCTTGGGAAAGGAGTGCCTTTTGCCTTGATATAAGCTAACTCATGGTAAGTGGCAGCCAACTACAGAAGGCTAAATTCACACCATTTGTCTCTTCTGCCATAATCCTTTTCGTAAACCAAAATAAGGAAAGTAAAGCAAAACATTAAGAATATTAAAGCACATAAAGTACTAAGTACTTAGGTAACTTCCCTGGTGCCATTAGGATTACTAGAGACTAGAGCTAGCATGTTGTTGACTCTGGCGACTCTCTGATGCTTTTTGGGAAAAGTATAGAAACTAATTAAGAAACAGTTTTTATTTTCACTTAGATGCACAGAAACGTTCTGATTCTTTCAAAAACAGTGTACCATTTTGCTCTCTACTGGAAAACAGCAAGCAGAGAAGCATACATTTAAAACTATGTAAAAGATAACTAATGAAACAATGTGTTCTGATTAATTCTTTATTTTCAACATCAAATACATTGATAAAAATCTTGCACCAATCAAGTAGCCTACCAGATTTTTATTTAGACTTTTTTAGAACTTTTTTAGGTGCAAAACAAAGAAAAAAAATACCTCACCAAAACCAAAGACGTCAACAATTTCATATGCATCAGTGAAAGAACAGAATACTTCGACAGATACATTGTCACAGCTGAGCCTATACCAAAGAAAGGACTTTGCATTGACAGACTACATAGTGCACACAAAAGCATTTGTTTCATAGTACATACAATAAGGTAATACATAAAGTGGCTTGATAATGCAAGTCTCATGACCAGCAGTCTATCCCTTCATTTTTCAATGGGCACTTTCTGAAGAAACAGACTTCTAATCATAGGCACACAGGATTACAGAGCAGACTAATTTGCAAGATGGCAGCATATATATTTTTTTTTAATTTTTGTTTGTTTATTTCTTTAGGCACATTTGAATGCAAAAGAATTTATTTTTTCTTTTTAACACAGTGCAAAACCAAATACCCTTTATGGGCAACAATCACTTTGAAAACAACTTTCAAGATATAAGGCTATCTACATTTGAAGGATGAAAGGGTAAGACATTAATATTGGGAAAACATTAAACTCTGAGATCAATTTTGAGATTATGCTACAGTTGCAGGTGAAAGCAAAGATTGGTTTGTATTACAATGCCATCATTAATATCACCCTTCTATTATGTGTGTTGACTTTCTATCTCTAAAGCCATATTAGAGTTGAAGATAGCATTGAAAACATCCATCTCTTTATTCAAAGTAAGAAATGCACTTCATGCAAATTCAGCTGAGAATGTCTTAAATAAAAAATCCCATTATCTGTAGGTAGAGTTGTACTCTAATTTTAAAGCAGGATATTATATACACAAGAGGGGCTTGCCATGTTCTTACCTAAGCCTGTAATAAGACTAAAGACCTACTGAGGCAGAATTTTTACTTTGTTGGTAGTTTGCTTATTTTTAAACATTTGGCACAGCTCTTGAGGAATAAGTTGACATCAATTGAAATGGATGGAGGCCCCAATACAAGCCCTGGCTAGTATGAAGGGGATTGTTTTGGGGATTTTTTGTTTTCCTTTTTTCAACTCAATGTCCAGTGCTCTGCTGACAGTCCTTGCAATATCCTTGGGAGCTCAGTTTGGATTATTTCTTTAATTACATTTTTAAACCCCTCATTGTAGAGAAGGAGAAAAATCATCAAGTGATGTCACTGAAACATAATAGTAAATGTACCACAACACACACCAAGAAACTTTCATTAAACTATTTTACCCCAGTACAAATCTTGCTACCCCAACTAGGAGTTTTACCTGAGACAAAGTCTGCAACATTGAGACATGGCTCAAACCATTATAAACCAGAGTAGCTTTCACATATTCAAAACTCTGACACCACTAAGTGCTACACATCTCCCTATCTCCTCTTCTACCTCCCAAGCTTTTTGCAATAATTCAGTAACAACCATGTTCTCAAGCAAAGCAAATTCTTCTCGTCTATTTATGTTTGCCTTGTGCTGGTATTACATTGCCTATGTTTCTAGAGGGTTTCTATGTTTTTTGATGTTTTTGTTTTTTTAAAAAATCCTTGTATAAACATTACAAAATAATTCTTTTGTTAGCTGTCCAGAGACATCACTACGAATGTTTTGGTAAAAGCATAATTAGCTGCCTTGAAAAGTTTTCTTTCAATTTTTTTTTACATGCTATATATTTTTATTTAATATCCAGCACCAGGTATTCAGGTAGTACTGGTTTGTCAGCTGCAAATATAAAGTATATATGTATATATATATATACACACATAAAATAGCATCTTGTGAAATAACAATTACCAAATATTAGGCACAATTGTTTGCATACATGAGAGCATAATTCAGATTTATATATGAAAAGGTTGCCATTTTTGTATCATAGACTTCATTTAATCAATTGAATATCTACATTCAGCTGTCTGATATGGGGGCCATCTTTATAGATAACTCTGGGGAGGTTACTATATTCATTAAGGTGCTGCTTCAACTAAAATCTCATTAAAAAGTGAATGGCATGGATCCTGAAACTGCCCCGAGGTAAATGAGTGTATTACTGGGAATCATTCTTTCTAGGTTGCCCTTCACTGTTGTCACCACAAACTTGGGAGGACTGGTTGAAGCTAAATTGCTTCCATGCAAGGGCTGAGCCTAGGAAATAATTCATAATTGTTGTGAGCTGACTGGTATTATTCTGAATATTCCATGACACATTATAATACCCTTCTGCCTGCTGCATACCACTTCAAATCATGCTTTTCCATCTTCACTGGGAAAACCTGTAGAGTGTAAAGGTACTTGCCTTATGTAGGTACCATCCGAATCTGAACCTCTGTTGTGAATTGCTCTCCATGAACTACCTTTTTTCCTCCAGGTCAAATTTACATTTGACTCGATATAATAATCTCTTCTGGGATGTAGGAAACATTCATTTAAACCAATTTGCCTTCCAGCTTATGAGCTTGATCTGTGTGTTCTGTCCTAGAGAACACCAAGTTGCACGCACAGTATTTAAAGAGCAGCTCTAATGCACACTGGGCTACAAGTGAATGATGATGGTCTAAGCATGTGAATTTAAACAAAGGGATTCCTGTGCTCCATTCAGATCTTAGCCTGCACTCATTTCAGGGAATTCATGGTTTTTCTAGCACATCTGAAAACCAGCTACTAAAAAAACCCCAAAATGTCCATTTTCTTTCATGGTATTTAGGAGCCTTCAAAAAGCCCTCAGGTACCAAATTAGCGCGTGCACACACACACACACACACACACACATGCTTTTACTGAATACACAAAAAGACAAAATCTTCAGCACATTCAGAAAAGAATTACACTATAATACCCATCAAGAAAAGGCCTATGAGCTTACGGTGACTGTTTCACATGTTTAGGCTTGCACAGTTTTCAAGGAATCTTCTCAAACATAGGTAGCATCTAGCTTTAGGCTTTCAAACTGCTCATATCCTCAGATATGTACATGAAACTATTATAGACATCATTATGTACATTCACTAAATAACTGAATTCTTGACTTGAAGCACAAACCTGTCCTATGCCTTGCTGCCTTCACAATTGCTGTGAAACTTGATCTCGCTGCACACAGACTCTGCCTGTGTGACAGGGAGTGTAATCAGACATAGGCGCTCCTGTATGGCATTACTTGCACTCTTTCCTATATTTAGTTTCTACAGGATATTCCAATCAACATAAAGGTTTCAACTATAGTAAAAGAAGCATCCCTGAGCCCTTTCTCTAGCACTGTGGCCAGCTGCTGTGGAACAGCCTTCACACATACTAGGAAACGTCCTCAATGGCAGGGTGGTTGCTTCCAACCAGCTATTGGAATAGTCCCTGGTCCATGCAAACTCCCAAACTGCACCTGTCAACCAGAAGTGCAGATAGAACAGGCAAAGTTTATCATTAGGTTAGTAAAATATCCCTGGCATATGTAATAATCTCATTCCAGTACCCAGCAAAGTTCCCTGACATTTTTAATTTTCTAGCATAGAGGCAGTCAAACAGCAGCACCAACTCCTAGTCTGGATAGCATATCATGTGGATTTCTTCAGTCTCTTTCATGTCTTGTTGAAAATTTTGATGTCAGTGGACCTTTTGTATATTTACAGCTGGTCTGAAGAATCGAACTGATTCTTATGAATATCCTTAGGAGTTACAGACATCCATGGAGAAATACAGATTTATCTTTCTGAACATGCAGTCCCAGAGTCTATACCATGTCTGAGGCTCAGTGCCCAGTTTTGGTGTCACAGGTGAGCTGGCTCTTAATATTGATTTTAAAACATGCCACAAGAAGAACCAAAGAAAGCCAAGGCAAGGAAAAACCTGCTGCTCTGACTGTGATGCCAGCTCTCCCACACACAGCTAGACTACACTCTGCTGAGTGTGATGGGACCACCCCACACTTCTGTGCCAGTCCCACATTGGCATCCTCACCCCTTGCTTTGTAAAACAACAAAGCACAGGACAGGGGGAGGTTTTTTTGTAAATAGTGCTGGATCCTGTATGTGTGTGAAGACCTTTTTATAAGACCTGATGATTTTTGTAATCATCTGGTCTGATTCAAGAGTTATTCTCTATGTTATCACTGTTTGCCATGTTGCCCTGGATTTACACTGTTGGGCAACAGAACAATTTAGCTTTCCAGGATCAGACAAGATAGGATGCATGCAAAGCAATCCATCTAGAGGATATGGTAAAGGTACCTAAAAGTTTGGTCAGAGTGAGCTTGAGAGGGAGTTGTCTGGTGATGTAAGCCAGCAAGGTAAAACAGTATTATTCTCAGACAGCAGTTCCTTTATACTGTAGGAAGAAAAGAGGCAGGAATCTAAATAAACTACCAAGACAGTACCTCGCAGTGCAGTTTCACTTTGGCACACTAAGATGCCTGTCGACTTTCTATTTACACTGCCCAACAAGCCATCCAGAATCTCTACCAAACTGCTTCAAAGTTTCAAGCAAGTAAAGGATTAAGTGAGCTCAGGATTTTGGGTGGATATTAACAAACATTACCACTCATGAAGATACCAATATGCATGGGTGGTATGGCTTATCAATTTATAGTAAAATGAATGTATGGTTTAAATTAGGACTTAGTTACCCAAATTACATGCAAAATTAAATAACAACACTGCATTTTTAAAATCAAGTTAGCCTGACAATCCTTGCTGGCTGTCCACAGCAATGAAATGTCTTCCATTAGGATAAGTAATCAGTTAGGCAAGCGGTTGACAAACACTCAAATGGAAAATGCAGGTGTCTGTTGTCATTGGAGTGTTTTCAAAGGTGGCACTATAGACGAAATGAAGCATGAGCTAGGTAGTACACTGCTGGGTTTCTCATACCATTACATATGCTAGCTTCTGTTTATATTGTATTCTGCACATTCTCCTCTTCTTTGCTGTTAACATAAAAAGACTGCAAGGAATGAGATGAAGCTGATGCTGTTGTCAGCTGGCTTCGGTTCTCCTCTTCCATGGGCGCAGCACTCCTGGCTGCTGGGGCGTGCAGGCGGTGAGCGTCCAGCATCTCCAGCAGGAGATCGTAGAGGGGAACCACATTCTTACACTTCATGTTGTACAGGTGCTCCATGCCTTTGTTGCTGTGGGTTGTGATGAAACAACAGTTACTGTCCAAATATGCTACAGGGGGAAAAAGCTACCAGCTAGTAATATTTTTTGCATTCCTATAAATCCTGTCATGTACAAAACAACTGACTTAGCAGTACATTTGCTGTACATGTCTGCTACAGTTAAGCAGAAGATGGCACTTTCAAAGAACCTTGCAGAGTGCTTGTGGTCAAGTTGCCTTCTAAAGGTGTCTCTTTTGCTCTTCTTTGCCTAAAAGGTAGCCTAGAGCACATAGATTCTTAACTTAGCCACTGTGACTAAGTGGATGGGATGAATTTTGCCTTTCCCATAATAAAAAGAAATCAGTTTTCCTTCCTAGAAAATAAGCACAACCAATTTCTTAGCAAAAGCTCACTAGTAATAGTATCCATTCACAAAAATATGAAGCAACACTTAACTTTACAGTGCATGTGCAATTTCCTTAATTGTAAAAATTCTTCTGGGGGGGAGGGGCAGAAGGGATCATTAACACAAGAACAAAGAAACTCTATAAAATAACACAAGTGAAAAAATCCACATGTACACATGTACCCTTGACATTTTCCGAAAGATCTGCATATCAGTCCAGGAGGTAAAATCTGCATGTTTCAGCTTAGTAGTTATGATACAGTGTTTACTCTAATTTAAATGTTATTAGGTGAAATAACAAAAATTAAAATCTGTGTAACAACATTCCCTGTGCTTTTCATAATAATAAAATCTATAGCCCATCTTTGTAGAAATTTATCATGTTAACACCTCATCCACTGAGAAGCTACCTTAAGAGGTAATTTAGGAGAATCATTTGTTGCAATTACTATTAGTGTGTCAGGCAGCTCACCTCTGATTAGCAAAAGGCATGGTCCTCTACACTGGAATTTAGTAGTTCTGTGTTTATCCTCATCCATACAATACACATAATGATCCTAATCTCTTTTCTAAATTGATTTGCAATCATGACACTTGTGAAAAGTGGCTACATTAAAGTGATAGTTTTATTAAATCTTACCTTATAGTAGACTAAAGTTTGCAGAGCCAGGCTACTGCTACATTAGTATTCTACTCAGTATTTTTCAAACACCTGTGCCCAGGTCTGGGGTCCTCACCATGAGAAAATCTTAGACCTTTTAAAACAGGTTCAGAGCAGGACCACGAAGATGATCAAAAGTCTGGAGCACCTCTCCTATGAGGAAAGGCTGAGAGGATTGGGGCTGTTCAGCCTGAAGGACAGAAGGCTCTCAGAACTCATAAAAGCCTTTCAGTACCTGAAGGGGACCTAAAAGAGAGCTGGAGATGGACTTTTTACAAGGGCATGTAGTGACAGGACAATGGCTTCAAACTGATAGAGAGTAGGTTTAGATTAGATATTAGGAAGAAATTCTTTACTGAAGGTAGTGAGTCACTAGAAGAGGTTGTCCAGAGAAATTGTGGGACCCCCTTCCCTGGAAGTGTTCAAGGCTAGGTTGGATGGGGCTCTGACCAACCTAGTCTAAGTGGGAGGCATCCCTGCTGATATCAGGAGGGTAGGCACTACATGATCTTTAAGGTACCTTCCGACCCAGGCCATCCTATGTTTCTAAGACACATAAAATTAAAAGCAGATACTGCTTACAGCACTATCAAAACAAAAAGCAGAAGACAGCTAGAAGAAATTAATGGGGTAAATATTTTCATATGGAAAGGTTTTTTGTTTGTTTTGTTTGGTTTTTTTTTTTTTTTTTGGTAACAGCCCTTCACACAGTTTGCACTCCCACCTGTGAAGGAAAAGTGTTCATGTGCATTTGTGACACCTCCCTTGCATGGAACCAGCACAGAAGTGCTGACTGTGTGCTTGCTCTCACCTCATGTGTCTGATGTGAGAGAGGATGAGGAGGAGCTGAGCCAGTCGTCTGTGCTGCTGCTGCAGAGAGAGACCTGACTTAGCCATTAAATGTATCAGAGTGTCTGTGATTTTGTCCAGGACACGGTGAATATAGTCTTTCTCTTCCAGAGATTTCAAGGTGCTGGAAAGAAAAGTGTACACACCTAGAGGAGGAGGGAGAAAGAAAACAAACAAACCACAGACAAAAATTACTTTGATGGACTCAGAGCTGCCCAAAGTATGCCTTGTGGTGCCTCTGAAGCTGTGTTAAACCATGGAAGCTGACTGTGTGCCAGCTCTCCTGCTTGGCAGCCAGGTAACTGCTTTGAATGACCCTGGTATATGGATTTGGTCACTGTGGGCAAAGCAGGAGGAGGAGGACAGTGTCTCTTCCCTGCCTGGGTCTGAGCAAGGTCTGTACCACGTGCTGGGTGACACCTGCTGCCAGACCTACCCATGGGCTGTGCTCTTCTCTTGGTCACTTGGCTCTGAAACCTTGAGCAGGTGCTGTTACCCTTGAGAGCTCTGCAATACTTACCAACCAACCCAAGCCTTTGGGAGCTTTTGCAATTTTCTCTGCTGTTCAATATTTGATTTTTGGTGATTTTCTAGACAATCTAGAACTGAATAACATTACCACAAGACATGTAAACAAAATCAGTGTTTGTTTGTGGATGACTGCCTCAACAAAATCCTCTCAACCAAGCCAGAGCCTTGAAAGGTGTGCTTCTTCACCTATCAACCTGACTCTCCTTTAAAAACCATGTCCAAATCAACCTGTGCAAATGTAGCTGTCTTGAATTGTTTGCTGCTGAAAGCGAGCAACCTGAAGGTTTGCACCAGATAGAAATTTTTCCAGAAGATAAAACACCTTAAAACTCCCCCTCCAATACCCTCTCTACATCTCCTATGAGAGTCTCTAATCAAGGCATAAGAACTGTTGCCAGTAGTAAATCTTGGGAGCATGAAGCACATCAGCTTTCAAAATGGGAAAGTCTAAACTATTTTGGGCTGTTTTATCTTGATATTTTTCTGGACAACAACACACAGGCAATGTGAATCAGATCACAAGAACACTGTGCTGCCAGAAGACAGCTGCTGCATTCAGCATCAGTTTTTAAATCTTTTGGACTGAACCAACAACTCTAAACAGGTTGTATTGCCATCATCCCGTCCTGAGGCACCAGAAGTTTAAGATGTCCATATGGTAATGCAATCAAACTGTCTTCATCACAGATTGTTCATTATCCTGTGTCTATAATAGATTTGACAAATCCTGTGCTTTTGCTCTTTTGCATCACCTCACAGAGCCAAGAAGAAATCTGTATTTTGTCCTCAAAAAAAAAACCGGTTTCTGGAATTTTGTTTCATTTTGCTTTTCTTTAAAGTGTCATATACAGCAGAGTATGGAATGGAGTTAGTGATATTAAGAATAAAAGACACACAGACAATAGCATGCACACATAGACATATATGCTATAGCTTGTTTGCCCTGTTTGCAGCCTTGGGGCCACTACTGGATTTGAAGATAAGAATACTTTGCTGTGCATCTGAACAGTCAGGGAGTGAAGATTTTTTAACATCTCCTTGGCCCACCTCACCTCCTCACATCATCTGGGTACTTCAAGGACCTGATAACCAGATCTACTGTAACATGGAAGTAGCTGTTATGATTTTGGGTCTGCTGTATTAAAAAAAATGTAAATGTATTTGTGAATGTAACTGTGAGTGTCTCTGGGAAAGAGAAGGTAACAAACTGCTTTTAAAAAGCAAAAGGATAACTCAAACACAGCACAACTTCTGAAAATTGTCAGTCAGAGTTCTTACTTTTGGTAATGAATATTGCTTCAAATTTGATATCAATAGATAGTACAGTGGCCTCTTTTCTCACAGAGTTTTTCATAGCTATTATTATTTTTACTGAAATTAATTCACCAAACAGAAATTGTTCCTGGGGCTTTTCTCAGCTGAACCTCTCTCAGCTGACTGTGAACCACCCTCACCTGTGCCGATTGACAATACAAGGCTTGATAGCTTAACAGGTACCTGTAGGGGCAAGATTCTTAAATATTACTGACAAAACACAATCCACTAGAAGCAACAATCAATCTCATAAAGGCACAGTGCCTCCAGAGCAGTTTATTTCAGCCACAGGAACCTATTGTCCTCTTCCAGCAATACTCCATAGCTCCATATCGCTGAAACTAGTAAAAGAAAATAATCTTTTAGAAGGGATTGTTTCTCACCTAGGTCTAGTCTAGAAGCTATTAAAAACTATAAATCAAAAAAGTGCACCCCAATAACTGCAGAGAATTCAGGCAATGGCCAGTCAATAACTGCCAAGGAAAATTATGTTTGGTTTTCCTTTCTACACCCTCACAGTGATTGCTCCTGCCCCAGGCCACTGACCAGAGATTTCCCAAAAAGAAATGCTGGCTATCACACACACATACATGCACTTTTCAAATGAGAGTGCAGAAAATTGCCTTAGCAAAGTGAAATTTAACAGTCTCAAAGGTCTTTCCAAACCTAAATTGAATAGCTTCCAGGCTGTTTTCCAGCTCTTTCTGAAATAGGAAAGAGCTATACTACAATAGGCCAGTATTGTAAAACATAACAGGAGCCAGGTCAGAGAAAGCACCACCCTGCAAGGCCTGCTGGTCCATGCCCATAAGACACACCAGAACAGGAGCCCTCAGGGACTGCAGTGCTACCATGACAGCCCTGGGCATACATGGATATAATTTTAGATCTCCCACCATATATCATTACATATTTGTTGCATGTAACTGTAGAAGAGAATGCCCTCAACCTCTCTGCTGTCACAAGAAACCCCACTTTAAAATATTTTTGCATTTGGAGTCCAGGCTCACAAAACAATACCCAGGTTCTTCTTCTTCTTCCACCATGCCCCATTGCTCTGAAGCTGTAGCAAGACAGGCTGAGTTATGGGGAAATTCGTCTCTGTACCATGCACTCCTGGAATCATCTAGCCCCCAAAATGAAGAAGTAAATAAGAAGCACAATTTAACAGAAACCAAAAAACATCAGGAGAAAAGAATAAGAAGCAGTCAGTGTATCAGGGGATCAATGTATCAGGGGGTCTAAAGTAGGCATCAAATCAGACAAATTTTTCAATCTGTATGGACTAACCAGCTAACTAATTAGGTAAATCAGCTGCTAAGGCAGATGTGACCTACATCTTCATGTCCAAAATGAAAGCCTGTTGCTTTGTCACATAGCATCACTCCTCTTCTCAGATACACTCAAAAATAAAACATCTGGCATCATGTTGCCTTTTCATGTTTCTAATACTTATTTTCCAATGTTAAGAAACAGCCCTTTAATACTGAGCTGAATGTGGTTTTCAAAAATACAACTTTGCTTTTTTAGTCAAAAGATTTATTGCTGAAGCTTTAGAGGGGCACCTTCAGGTTTGTTATTTAGCTGGACACAACAATGTCCCTGTTGTTACGGACATGCTGTCGCCTTGATATCTCAGGAAAAATCTGGAAGTAGTGTGAGCATTTATCTTGGTTTATAAACAAAACCTTCCATCCTTTGCACATGAACTGAGGAAAACTTAAAAAAAATTGTGTTTTGTCCAAAACCGCATGGAAAAGGAGTGTAAAGATATTAAACAGCCTTGAAAGATGTTGCAAAAACAGAAATGTCCAACAAAAGCAATAAACAACACTGCTTCATGTGAAGAGACTACCAGATGTCCAAAGATTTAATAAAGAAATGTTTGTGTACACTCAGTGAATTAAATCCACACAAAGCTTTAGAATGTAAATGCAGTCTGCTTTTAAACATTACATGTAGCATAATTAATCCTATTTGTTTAATTAATCCACTTGTTTAAATAATTTTGAGAACTGCTGGTTTAATGACATATATATATAATACAGACAGCATAATAAGCCAAAAATTCATTGTGTGTTTATCTGCTGTTTCTTTAGCAGAAGTTTTGTGAATATTTACATGTGCACTCACAGAAAGAAATCAGGTTAAGGTGGGCTTGGAGGTCATCTAGTTCATCCTCTTGCTCAAATAGTGATAATTCCAGGGTTAGGTCAAGCTGCCCAGAGCTTTGTCCAGCTGAGTTCTGAGTATTTCCAAGGATTGAGATCCTACCATCTTTCTGGCCAACCTGTTCCAGTGCTAAACCTCTCACTGGGTAGAGTATTTGTTCTGTTCATCTGGTCAGGGTCTTCCTTGCTGTGAGTTGTCTCCATTGCAGATTGTCCTTTCCTCTTGCACCTGAGAAGGGTCTGGCCCTGGCTTCTCCATAACCTGTCCATCAGCTGTCTGAGGGCTGCAGTCAGACCCTCCTTTAGCCTTCTCTTTTGCAAGATGAACCAACTCAGCTCCCTCAGCCATGTGCTTCAGAGCACAGAATGTTTCATATCTGTCCAACACTTTATGTAAGGAGGTTGGCTACATTCTGTGAAGTAAAGCATCTCCAGAAGACATTTTAGAGCATCTACCCCAAACACTTACACAACTCTTACACATACCCCACATTATGTTACTTATCCCTGCTTTACAGTCTAATGCCTCCTAATTCGAGCATCTAGAGGGTCTGGCAGTCAGAAACTTGTATCTACACTCCCACTACCCAGTTATAAAACTAGTTTGTTATAGGAATACAAATACTGAAATGTACCTTTATGCATAAAGGTAATGACAGGCAATGCAGACAAACATTCTGTGGCCATGTACAGAGTTTACAGTGTACTCAGAAATACTGCAATGAGGGCAGTCTGTAAACCAGAGCAATACATGATAATCTGTGTAACAATGGTATAGGCTGCTTTCATCATGATCTTGTAACAGCTCAGCTGAACCACATCCTCTGATCTATCACTGTCAAGACTTGCAAAAATACCAGACTTCTGAGCAGCTATAAACTTACATTTAGTGTAAAAAAAAGCCACAGCCAAAATCGGGTCATTCATCAGATCAACTCTGATCCTCTGTCATGAAGAGCACTACCTATTTGAACTTGCTGAATATGAACCTTGAAGAAATGAAGATCTTATATCTCCTAGTTGCACTCAGTGGTCCCATCTCTCTTATGTGCAGAAGGAAATTTGTTTTTAATTATCACTGACTTCACTTGCTGTGTATATATATATATATATATATTTATTTATTACAAATTTTCCTTAGGGGAATCTTGAAACAAAAAAATCCCATTAACACAGTGAAATGTGCTTATGAAGTATAGCTGGCGATGTCTGGCAAAGCTTTGTCTAAATAACAAATTTAGTTTTCTGGATCAATACTAAATACAACAGTGGCACCAAAGTTCTCAGCAGCATGACTTAAATTCTTCATGTTTAAGACTTGAACATCTAATATGTTTTATTCAAACTTCCAATTCTATTTTTTCTAATTGAAATTCAAAATTTTTATAAATCAATTACATAATCTAGATTTGTTTAAGAAGTTAATTACCTTTGAACATATCAGCTAAAATTCTGGAAGAGCATCACTTTCCAGGAAGAATATTTAACTCTAGGAAATACTGTTATAATTATTAGGGTAATAAAAGGAAAATAAAATGTCAAACAGTAATAACAACTGTCACATCCTGGCAACCAAGATAAGAACAATACTTCTTAATTCCTAATATACCACTTGCTTGCCTCTAATGTTATTTTTTGGCAATTGGTGACAACCACAACACCACCTGAACCACATTCATATCTCACAGAACATAAATAAAGTGTTTTATAGTAGATTGCATAAATACATAATTTTGCTTGAACTTTGAAGAGATGACATCCAAGCTTCCATAAAGAAAAGTGTCTGATCAATAAAGTCAGGTTTGCTGTGTTTACAGTTAGCCTTTGATGTGACTATCCTAAATTTGTTATTCCTGCAATTTGATCTGCAAGATAACTGGATGAAAAGGACATAGAGACCTCCACATCTGTTTTGTCTAGAGGGTGGTACCATCTACAAGCTCAAATGCAACAGGAAAAGGGGAGAACAAGTGTGTAAATCCTCAGCATTGGGAAACTCTGGCATCTTTAGTCACCAGGTAACAACTTAGCAGAGAATTGTATCTAAAATTTTTACTTTGCTGCCTACATTATTATTTTAGATATCTATAATTTCCATAAGGACACCATGGGTCTCATTTCTGCATATAAAAAATAAACTGCCAGGAATTTTTTCCTCATTTCAAAAGAGAAAAGAGTCCTCTGGTGAGCAACAGAAATTTTCTGTTATACTCTTGAACTTAAATTTGCTTGTTTCCATCATCTAATTAAAAATTCAAATCAGCTAACCTTACATATTTATATCTGTATCTATATTTACACTTGTTATCTAGTCACCTATTTTTGATGTGTACTTCAGGATGAAATTTACAGCTAAAAACTATAAAGGAACTGGAAAGTTATTACATAAGTTTCAGATGCTTATAATTTAATATAAACTAAACCATTATAAACTAGACCACATTTTTGCCCTTATTTCCTTTTATTTTGCCATCACCTAAGAACTGCAGTTAAGCATTGCCTTCAGGTGCCCTGTGTGTGGTTCCAGCTTGTTCAGTGTCTTGTAAGCAGTTTTAAGCCTTGCCAGGATCTGGTTCCAAGCACTGCTCTGATCACATCAGCTGTACACAGTGAGCCAGATCATCACTGCATCATTTGCTGGCTCCATCTACACCACTGGGGAGGTTCAGCTGCTTCCAGCCCTGCCTGGTGCTCCTGCCTGTGTCTGTGTTGAAAACCCATTTCCATTGCTGCTGTTTCAAAATGAAAATGCCACTAAGGACAGCACGCAGTGTTCAGCTACATGCAGAATCAGCCACAATTACCTGAGGGATGGCAAAGCACATGACTTACCAGAATTGAGCAGGATGATGGACTTAAGGCACACAAATTCCTCCCCTTGAAGGTTCATCATGCGAAACCGAGCAGCAGTAGCCAGGAGCATGTCAAAGATTTCCACCATGCCCTCGACACATTTCCCTTGATTCCTGTGGGAATACAATCAATGGGGAGACATTCACAGTTTTAACCTGGTGGCAGCATAAGTTGTTCATCCCCTTGGACTATTGTCTTCCAATTTTATTTCATCAGCTCATGAGCAAGCACATGACTTTCTACTCCACGCTCATTTGATATATGTTTGATTACAAAAGCATTGTTCTCAGTATCCCACATAAAATAAAGAAACAATTAAGTACCATATTTCCAAAACAAAAAATGAATTTCAGGAACTCAACACCAAGGCATTACTGTGATGGAACATTTGAAATTGACTCAACCAAACCTTTATATTGAGGGAAAGATTTGCCTAAAACTGCAGTTTGATTTATTTGTGTGTATGTATGTGTTCTGCTTCTGGTACTTTGCTTCCTCTTTTTTTCTGTTTAACTGAAATAGTCCCAATTCTTTACATTTCTACCTCCCTAACCATTTGCATTTGTTTCTGCTGGCCGTGCAACCTTTAATGTTACAACACACTTCTTTCAATTTCTAATGTCAACATAACGACTCCTTAAAGAATAAGTTTATTCATGAGCTCAAAAAGGACTTAGGAGGCCAAAATCTTGTCTGTATGACTGAAAAAAACTATCAATTTACTCCACAAATCAAGGAACTTTTTTACATTGCAGCATTAATCAAAGATGAAGTTTGGAAAATCTCAAAATGTTAGTTAGTAATGGCAATTAACCACCTCCTTCTGCTCACAATACTAGGCATTCCCATTCACTAGTTTTCATCTTGCACACCCAACCTGCAGTTCAAGAATTAATGAAGATTTTAATTATTTTTGTGAAAGTTTAGTTTACGGATCTTTTGGATATTTGCATTGCAACCTTTTACTTTTATTAGGCCTTAATGAGTGAAATTTTAACACATAAGTCTTAATGAATGACCAGATCCGCTGTTTAGAAATACAATATTTTTTAGATATGGCTTTCATGAACAAAACGATAAATATCATTGCTATAGGAAAATGAAAAAGAGATTTCAATTTAACAAACTATAATTTGTAACTTGAAACAGACTAATGTCCTAATTTCATTGTGACAAGAAACCTACCAGCATAGAGACACCTGCCTCAAGTCAATACAGATGTGCTGTTGAGAAACTGTAGCTGTCTGAACCCACACCAGACCCTCAAACAAAGCAGAGATCTTTCTTTCTGTCTGCAGACTGAGAAACTTCTTTGCACTCCTCAATCATATCTCAACCAAAAACAGAGTCAAAGAAGGAGTGGGGATATCTGTGAACACTTGTGCACCCATTTCCTTTCAAGTGCAAACCCTTATTAAGCTTAATTTGGAGCTTGAACTAAAATCTACATCTCCCTTATCCAGAGCAGTGCCTACAAGCCAGTGACTGTGGAATATGACAGAAGTTATTTCAGCTGCTTTCAAAGCAGGACAATATGAAGAAAACTGAGAGTGTGAGAGATACTCCCTTAAAACAGTCACTAGGTTAAACTACAGCAATATTTGAAAACATGGGATCTCAAGCAAGTTCTCTGGCAACTGTTACAACATCACACATTAGATGATTTTTCTGTCAGGAAGACATGATCCAGCCTTGTGAATAGAAGTAGTAGAAAGCAATGTTTAATAAGGAGGATGGGTTGCTCCTTCTCGCTTAAGGTCGCTATGGACTACCAGGCAGTTTCATGCTGAGACTCCTGAGAAGTTCTTAATTTTCCCTACTCCTTTCACTAGTACTTAGCTCAGAGCTGGATTTCCATTCTGTGGCAAGCACCTGGTCACAAGCTGTAACTTTTGGAAATGCAACTTTCATGGGCTTTTCCTTCTTTAAAAAAAAAAGATTAAGAAATCGTTGTTTAAACTATTGCAGCATTTTGTGTAATATCAGCATCTTTGATAACTTCACATATTAGGTTCCCACAGATGATGGTAACAAGTGCAGTGTAAGATGTAAAATCTGAAAATCTGAACTGGGTGTATTCAAGTATATTCCTCCTCTGTTTGGTCATCAATAAAATTAACGAAGTTAAGGTAGTATTTAATAGCATCACTGTCAAATAAAAAACTCAAACAGGAGAATATGAACAATTGCTATTACCTCAAAGTATTTGTTGTATGCTAAAATTTAAATCCAATGGAAATAAAACACACATTAATTTTTACATTGGGACAAGTTCCGATGCTTCTGATAGAATGTATTTGCCTATAATTAGAGAAAGAATAATTTCCTCTCTCTAGAGTTTAGCACAGAGGACTAGAATGCTTTAATGGTTTTGCATTAACTTAAATAATGTACCAATAAAGGTTAGTTTAAGAATTTAGTATTTCTGGATTTTGCAGAAATGAAAAGTTTCCATGAATCATAAGACAAATGACCCATATTAAAAAACTCCACATCTTAATGTCTGACTAAGGTATTTGTTTGGTTCCTAGAACCCACAAATTTACGGCAGCCAGCATTCAAAACATTACACAGTCTGAACAAACTGCAAAATTTGCATGTCTAAGACTACAGAAAAAAAAAGAAACAGTAAGTTATTTGTAAAATTAGACCATTAAATGTAACTTATGGTGCTTCCTAAGACAGACATTTTGATAATGAGTAAGAAGTATTCCCAGCCTCCTACAGAAATGGTTTAATGGACTGTAGTTTACAAAATCAATATTCCAATCATGATTCCCTTGCTGACAAGTACAACCTCTGGATGAAAAATCCTAGTCCTGCAACACATACTCCGTGTGCTTAAATCAACGTGTGCCTCCTTCCCATCAACTGAACTCATATGCTAGACGATTAATAAAAATTATGTAAATTTAAGAGATTCTTAATAGTTTCTAATTTCATTTGCTTTGCTATCTGCTGTGTGTGAAATACCAGGCTACTCCATAAGAATAAAAAATAAAAAGCGTATCTCTTTAGGTACTGTACTTTAGGTGAAGTTACCCAGCTCTAGGTATTCATATGTGCAAGGAATGACCCAGAAATTTCTGCTTTCTTTTCAGAAGTATGAAGCAGACCCAGCTCTTCTGACATCAGTGGGAACCACAGGAGCTAAGTATTTTTGAAATACAGAATTCTATTAGATTAGTTTTATTATTAACTCTACAACATTTATTTTGGCAACCAACAAAAATATAAACTGATAATACCAACACATCTTCACAGCTATATGTTCAGTTAACAGGAAGACCTATCTAAGAAGGACAAATTAAGCAATAGATTTGAAAATTATCTTTATCCTACCATCTTAGTGTTGTCTTTGTGTACTCTCAGCTTACTGAAAACAAGACAACAAAAGCTTGTTTACTGCAAAACACCACAGTTTATTCTCAGAAGAATCCTTTAAGTTTGGCTATTGGGAAAGGTTTAGGAAAGTTAAATCATTTGAATTAAAGGCCTTAAGTGACTGCATAAAGGTACTATGTGCATTAACTTCCATAGGTGTATAGAATCACAGCATCATCCAGGCTGGAAGGCAATTTCAGGAGGACTTTAGTCCAACCTTCCACTGAAAGCAGGGTCAGATCACTCAAGGCTTTATGAAACGCTAGTCTTGAAAATCTTCAAGGATGGAGACTGCACAACCTCTCTCAGCTTAATTATTTTCATCATCATGCTTTTTCCCTCCCCTATATCCAGTCAAAACCTCCTCTGCTGCAATTTATTACTCCTGTTTCTCAGTCTCCCATCAGGCATTTTAATAAAAAGCCTTGATAACCTACTTGTAGATTGTAGTTTGTGTAGATTTGAAAGCCCTTTCTCCTCCAGGCAGAACAAATCCACTTCTCCCAGCCACAAGGCGTGGGGTCTGGACTTCATGGCTCTCCACTATATTTACTGAAGTTTATTAATATACTTCCTGTAATAAGCAGCACAATGCTGGATGTGATTTTCCAGACAATGAATACCAAATAAAAGCAGGATAATGGCTGCCCTCCCTCTAATGCCTACACTACCACTGATAATGGTAGCAGTACCAGGACTACTCCACTGAATGTAGGAATAAGAACCTAGATTTAAATATTGGGGAAAGGCTAGATACCAGGAATGCCTTCTACAGAAGCACAGGACCAAGTGAAAACTAATAGGGAAGGGTGCTTGGACAAAGGGAACAGGGACTCGAGGACTCAATGGATGTTCTCATCAAACTTTTCATTCAAAGGGAAAAACTACAGTGAGACAGATGCACCCATCAAAACAAAGTCTGACTCTGTTATCTCTCTGTCTTCTCATATCATGGTACTTCATTTGATGGAAAGGGACTGCCAAGAACAGATGGGATGCACAAAGCTAGGAGAGGGAATATCACCTTCACAAATGAACTTACTAACTTGGTGACAAAGCTTCTATACAAGGCTTGGCACAGGATGTGTTCCTGAGCCTAAAGGTAGATTAGGAAATGGGGGAGAGAAAGCTGCAAGGACAACATTCACACCCCCAGTTAGAACAGAGGACATTCACAGCCTTAGCTCAACTGCCTGTGCTCTGACCCAGGAGGAGAATAGTAAGTCTGCACACAGACTTCCAAACAATAGATGACCTTCATATACATTAATGTATTCTATATAAACTAGTTCTATAAACAGACGTTGATAAAAGCTTCCTATGCTGATGTAAAGCAATGCATAGGAAGTGGGATATCAGGATCTGCCATCTCCAAGGATTTAAGACCAAATCCAGAACCTCTATTGGGATGCCTTAAATACTGCCTGGAATTAGAAGGCTACTTAAATAACAGAGGATTCATTACAAGGCTGATAAAGCACATAACAAGGAAATTGTTATCAGCAGAGAAATTTTACTTCAGACCAGCCTGCATTTAACCAGTAATACCAAGAAATTGTGGAAAAGGTTAGGGGAAAAGTAAGCAGGAAACAAAATCTGAAAAAAATTAACCCCAAAGCTCTAGAACAAAACAGCAATCTGCAAAGAACAGGAGTCAAAAAGCAGAGCAGAAACTACCGAGTTTAAAGTAAATCACAGTATCAGATGCAATCCTGCTGATAAGAGAAATGCCTATTGTTCTGTCAGTATCCAGGAGGTTAAATAGCGTTTTGCTTTGGAAACAATGTTTTGATCACAGCAATCAAGCTAGTACCTTCACACAAATCAACCAGTAAGTGGTAGGTGGGCATGGAGGTGAGAGTTTCAGACAGGGATAAATTAATTTTATGCAGGGCTTGTTTTGTAGCTTTGTTGTGTTGTATTCTGTGTGGTTTTGGTGGGTTTTGGTTTGAGGACTTGGGAATTTTTAATTTACTTGTACATAAGCCTTTAGAAGTAGCAATGTCTTTTGTTCATCTCATTTCTCCCTGAATATTGGCTTTCAATTCACACACCCTGGGGAACTTTATACACTATTGTCAATGGCTGGTATTCCATCCTGCTCTTCCTGGAGTGTACTGTTAAGAGCCCTTTTTTTCTTATTCAATATAAGCTCAAGAACAAAGATTTGGGTCAGGTACTGGCTAAAATGTATTTAAAAATTACAAAATAAGTTCAAGATTTAGAAGTCATCATTGCAAAATATTTGCAATAAATATAAAGCAGCACATTTTTCAATAAAAAAAGAAATAAAAATTTATTTTAAAGTGATTTTCACCTAGAGTTAGTCACAGAATATCAGAGTTACTGATATTGCATAGATGGTCTGGAAATCATCTAGTTCAGTGGCCCTGCTTAGGCCTATATCTTGTTGGGTTTTCAGTATCTCCAAGGACTGAGACTCCAAAACCTCTTACCCTGTCACTGAGAAGAATCTTCCACTGCCTTCTTTATTTCCCCCTCCATCAGATATTTATCAGACCTGAGTCTTCTCAGGCTCTCCTCGTATAAGAGATATTCCAGTCCATTCTTTGTGCCCTTCAGTGGCCTCAGCCCAGTGTGTGCATGTCTGTCCTGTCAGGTAGCTCAGAACTGGACACAGCACTCCAGATTTGCCTCAGGTTGTCAGAGCTGTGAGAAAGCATGTCCTACCTCTAGATGCTGCTAAAGTTTTCCTTATGCAGTCTGGGAGGGGAGAATCGCTGGCTCAGAGGGCACCCAGTTGTGCTGAATTGCCAGAAAACATACGGAGTTTCCCCCACCATGGTGTCCTGGAGGCAATTCTGTATTTATGTATATATTATGCACATATTAAGGAGGTTCCCCACTAATGAGTTTTGTTGATTATGTCTTTCTTGGCCTCATCATCCTGGTTTAAAGCTCCCTCACCAGGTTGCCCAGCCTGTGGAAATCATACTTGTGCCCACTTTACGGTCCTGATCTCATCTCTTCCTAGACACCCTTGACCTTCAGAGCAGGTTTCATGATAAAAAAAGTTGAATCCCTGCCATTGACACCAGCTGTGCCACCAGCTGTTACCCTGCAGGATCTGTCCATTCTGCCCCAAGCCCTTTCTCCTCAGCTGCCCCATGGACTGGACCACCTGGGCTCCCACATGCTTGGCACTTGTCCTCAGAGCCAGGTAGACAACCATGTGTCTTTCCTGACTGGATGACAGAGGATCATCCACCTGGGCAAATACAACAACTGTACATTTCAACTGTGGTCAGTCAGGTCTGAAACACAGAGACCATTAGCTACTTAGCACCTTTAAAAGATTCTTCTCTTTATAAAATATAATGTGCAGTGGATCCACAAATATGGCAGGTAGGAAAAAAAATCTCTAAAATGCTGTTATAATAGTTCTAAGAAAATGGATAATTTTTTGGTCAAATTTAAGACATTTAGATTAGAAAATTATTATGAAGGCTCTCCATTTGGGAATAATTACGCTACAAGAATTGGTGAGAGAAAAGTTATTCTGATTTACCAGAGAGCCTTTTTCAGTTTAGTTTATATTCAGTATGAATCACCAAAAGCCAAAAAGAATGTCAAAATTTCTCTTCATATCAGAAATGTAAAGAAAGTTTGATTTTGGAATTATACAGCATCAAAATAATGTGACCTAGAAATGGGGCCTGACCATACAAGGCCAAAATTACTAAATTAGCAAGTAATCTCATAACTTCTGTAGAGATTATCTTGAATCTGGCATTATTTCATTTTCTCTGGAAACTTCTTTCCTGTGCCTACAAATCCCCCAGGGAATCTGTCAGCTGAAAATTATGAAGATCATAATGAGAGGAGGATTTTTTTTGGGTTTTTTTTTAAGAATTCATCACTTTGAGCATTACCCAGCACTTCCCCAGACACTGGAAAGATCTTTCTGTTTTTACTTTTGAGTTACAGAATAGGTTAGTATTTGAACTGTGCTCAAAGAGACAGTAAAGACTGATTCACAATAAATAGACATTAATTTTTCATTATTTTAACTTTTATAATTCTGTCTCTTGCCATAATTTTTTTTAATTCTATGGGGATCTACAGTATAATAATACATCTCAAAATCCAACCATAAAGTGAAAGATGAAAGAGAAATTTAATTATTTCAAGAGATTCCTTATCTCTCAACGAGTTCATTCATTCATATCTATCAAGTAAGTAGCCTAATGACAGGATGATTTTTTGAGCTCGATTTTCTGGATGGAATTTATTGCTATTAAAGCCTTGAAAATTAAATGTACAATTGCTTTTCAAATCCATTTTGAAGAGCAAATTTGGATATACTTGTTGCCTATGGACTTCTGCCCTTTGAAATAAATACTAAGGAAGGTCACTAAGGAAGCATTCTGAATCAAGCACTTGTGATCATTTTGCTTCAATTTTTCTAACAAATCAATGGTAATTAATTCATCCACAACTACACAGTGCCAAATGAAATGTTGTGCGTTTACTCAAGTAACAGACAAGTGTCATGTCCTCAGACATTTGGTACATTTTACAAGTTGAGGGACTAGAAAAACATACTCAGATTTCATCTTGATGCTCTTCTACTGTATCTGATTTTCTGTCTATCAAAATACCTGCATAAATAACTTAAAAGATTATTTTCAGATGTAGTGAGACAAGTTCAGAAAAGGATCCATGAAAGCAGTACATTATTCAGCTACCCTGTCCCACAGTGAATGCTCTAAGTCTTTTTGCTATTTGTGTTAGTTGCAGTTTTGAGATATCCACGGCCTCCTGCTATTGCTCAATACAAAAGTTAACAAAATGAAAATTCTTCAGTTTATGTAGAGAGAATGAAAAATCTTCATCAAACACTGGAAGAGGAAATGAGTAAGTTTCCAAATTAAAAACAACTCTGAAAAACAGACTAGCTTTCTTCATAAAAAGAAGGAAAGAACCTGATAGAAACACAGAAATGCGTAATATATTGAACCGAAATTTTATAAGTCCCTAGACAGATTTTTTGCTGTGAGAGATTTTTTACAATCATGATAAGAAAATAGCAGTAGAAAATAACATGAAGACAGCCACACTGTCTCATATCAAAGGTATATTTAGCTGTGGGTTAAGCACACAGGCATTTGTATCTGCAGGTTTCAAGTGAATACCTCTAGTGCTGGGCTGGAAGACATAATAACTTGTGGATTATCATATGTCTTTTCAACATGCTCATGACTTTATACAACTCCTATCATCTTGACTTTGTTCCCCTTCTTTTAATGAGCATCACAGGCAGAAAAGTCAGTCCATTTAGTTGTTCTTTGTAGCAAAGCTCATATCTCTATTTAATTGCCTATGCAACACCTCTGGATACCTCTTCTATTCTTTCAATATTACTGTCAAGACAAGGAAAATCAGCAAAGCACAGTTTTCCAAGCATAGATGAAGCACAGAATTAAATAGAGGAATGACAATTATCTGGATTATTTCTATTTCCTGTTGTAAAGATTCTTGCGGGGAAGGAAAGCTGCAGTCTCTTTACTTTTTGACTGCTGCAAACAAAGAACTGCTGGTTCTGTAAAATTAATTGCTGGTAACAATGAGATGGAAAGACCAACTCAGAATGCAGTTTAGGATGATCAGAATTATTATTCTATTACTTCACATTTGTCTACGTAAAATTCGTGACTTTTAAAATACTTTTTGGAAATCCATCAAAATGTCCCTCATCTACTTGCTTCTTAATTTCTGAAAGGACTGCAATGTATTCATGGCTTCCTCTTACAAAATGCATGGTGACTTTATCACTGTGTCAAATCAATTCACGTTTCAGCCAATTCTCTTCTTTTGATGGCATCCCATCAGTTTCTTTACTATGGTCACCAGACTTTTTAAAATGCAGCACTGCATTTCCCATTTTGCTGATACTGAGAATGTTTCCAGTGAGATTCAGCAATCCAGCTATTTCTATCATGAGTTCCTTTACAATTATGTTTCAAGCCTGTGATCAGCATGATATGTGAACGCAACAAATCCTTTAAAAACCTAGTGAAATATGGCTTTCTTATTCCTGAAGAAACATTACATTTTCTTCAAAATTATTAACAGCCCACTGTCAGGCCTGACAAATTTCAACCCTGGTCTAATGACATTTTTAAAGCCTAGTTTCTTGGGAACCCTCCAGACAGGAAACATCTGGTTTGTCCCACTAGAAACCTAAGCCTTTACTTCTAAATTTGCCTTATATAATATAGTAATTTTCAAAACCAGAATATAAAATTTGAATTTATTCTTTGATTTAATTAGGGACTGTACATTCATTGCAAGCACTGCGAGTGGGCCATTGTATTTCTTGATTGAGCCTGTTTTTCTAATCTATAATTATTGTCATTTCAGCTTTTTTAATAACATCAGTTGTACACTGTAAAAATCTACTGGTTACATGTAACTGGCAGACTGTTAAAATTCTTGATTTTGAACCAAAACTCAAGTGTTTGGATAATGCATTAACAGAATAAGAACAAATAGAAATAATGTGATGATACTCAGCCTTACAGAAGACAGCAGTCTACACATATTGGCAACTTAATTGTTCTGTATTTTCTTATAGGCAAAGCAAAAAATTTAAAAAGGAACATAGAATTAATAACTAAGGGCTGCTTTACAGATATTTTCAAGGAGTCTTCCAAGTATGAGTTGTTGCAAAGGAAAGTTAAAGAAGTATTTATTTGAAAATGTAACTGGTTGACTCTCATTGAATTAGAAAAGACAGTTTCTCAGAGATCTTCAGAGACAAGACAAGCATATGTGTAACATGACCCTAGTAGGAGGAGTGAGTTGGGAGAAGAAAGATCACATTTTTTTTAAAAAAACCAGCAAAGTTGAAGTGCTATTTTTATGAAATTTCAGATATTCAGTAACAAGACTGTATTTTTCTAGCCAAAAGGTGAAAAAGTTGTATAATAAAATGTGGTGTGACTCAAGCTTTACGGACAGATGTATACAAATGACTACTTATATCAAAGATCCTTGACAGAAAGGATCTGTTAGAAGGAGGATAAGCCTGCATGCTAAAAATGAAAGGGATGCTCAAATCAGAGAGGATGATCAGAGAGATCTCGAGGCATACACAAAATGTGGTAAAGGCCTGTATTAACAATATTGAATTTTCACTAAATATAGAAGCTTTGGGTGGAACTCTGAGCAACATGGTCTGGTGAAAGGTGTCCCTGCCCATGGAAAGGGGTTGGAACTAGATGGTCTTTAAGCTCCCCTGCAACCCAAACCATTATGTGATTCAATGAACTTTGGTAGTATTGTGTAATTTACCCAAATCCTTGATGCAGTGGAAGAACTTTGTTGAGTTAAACAGGCTTTGAATCAGTGTCTGTCCTACCTTTTCAAACCCACAGTATATTTTTTCCCTATAATAGTCTCAAAGGGCAACTTGCATAAATCAAATTTGCATCTCAAAATATTGTTTGCACCAATTAACAAGTTAATCAAGAGTTATTTAACTGATTAGCATATCACTGCTTTCCAGAGTCAAGTAATTTATTATTTTACTTTCTGCAAATATCTCTACTAAGTGGAGTGAGGCAAGTATATGACGACTTAGAAACACATTTCTTATTATTTGAAAATTAGAAAGTGTAATAGAGCTACCGTTTTACAGTCTTGATTGAAACTCAGAAACAAAGAGCCCTAAAGAAATATGTGGTTCCAGTTACATTAAATTGTTTTCTTTAATCCAACAGTTGGCTCAAAACTGTGTCAATGAACTGCTCAAACTCCATTTTACTCAAATCATGGGGATTTTAAGTTGAGAAAGACCAAAATTTCAAGTGTTTCCCTAGCTGGTTGTTTTAGCTGAGAGCAGGAAAAATTATGATCTGGCTATCTCTGCTCTTCGGTTTTCAATTTTTTCTCATAACTTGAATTATATAATGTGGAACAGGTGTCTTGGTCTTTGGAAGCTATATTGCAATTTGTAGGAGCTTTCACAAAAACACTGTACTTACTTTCCTAGCATAGTAAATTTTAGTTCTTCTGTTCACTTAAAATTATTTTTAAACTGTTGTGTTTTTTTCTGAAGACTATATTTACATTTAGGGGCGCAGATATTTTCTGTAGATGAAATGAGAATTTATTTTATACTTATCTAGTTCCACAGCTCACAGATCACATGCTTACACAAGTGAACTAGGGTTGTTCCTAAGGCCATAAATATTTCTCTATTACTGTATTATGGTATAGTAATATATTACTATATAGTAGTATATTATAGTAGAGTAATAGGGAAATTTTTAATATAGTAATATATTATTATATTACTATATAATATTTTAATATAGTAATATTATATTTTATCCTGGTAGTTATTATCATGTTTATTTTACTAAAATGGTAAAAGTAAATCCTGGGGTGGGGTTTTGCAAATAGAAGGCAAGGAATCAAAGAACTAACACTGCAGAAATATAACCATGAAAACTCAGTACCCACAGCCAACAGTGCAAGTTGACCATAAGACATTTTCCTGGTAATTAGAATTTTGATTAATTTACAGAGCCAGTGGCTGCAGTAGCTGGAGGCACTGTCCTTGACTTTCTGTTGCCACCCCTCTGCTGTAGCTCAGTGCCCCTGCAACCACAAGACAAGGTCAGGGGCTTGCCCAGCTCTCAGCTGCCTCTCTGTATTCTCCATCTCAGCTCAGCTCTGCTTCCACTTCCAATTTAGACCAAGGTGCCAAACTCTGCCCTGAAGTGATCAGTGAGCACACAGCAGCTCTCTCCTATTTATCTCTCTCAGAAATACTCAGCATATTAGCAAGACTGGCTAAAAAAAAGTCTTAGGGAAGGAAGCAGGTATGCGTTTGACATATTTGTCTCCAGTTTTAATGAAAAAAAACCCCAAACTTAATATATTCTCCATATACAAATAAGATTGCAATTGAGACTCTTTGAGGATTTTCTTCCAAAATTTTGGTTGGCTGCTTGGATAAATTCATTCTAACGAAGAAAAACTAGGTGTATTTTAAGTAAACAAAAATAACTATCTGAATTAAAATGAATAGTGTTCAGGTTTTAATTTAAATTAGTTCTGAAACAAACAGTACAGATTATAAGACAAGTTTCCTGCTGCCTTTGAAAAACAGTACTTCAAGCAGCAGATGAATTTCAGATGTGTTACTTGTCTAATAAATGACCAGATCACATTCCAGAGCATTTCTAGGATTTTAGTGTCCCTTTTCCAGTCTCACCTACTATAAGCCTGCCTGACATATGAAGTACTCTCAAATTGTAGTATTAGTGAGATGACATCATGAACCAAAAATTAATCTGATCACAGCAGAAATAAACTAACTTAAATAATTCACAGCAACATGCAGACTGACCTGTCCAGTAACAGGTTAGGTGCAAACAAAAGCTTTCCTGGGTGTTCCATGGAGCGCCAGACTAAGCCGATCATCAGTATCTCTAACCAGGCACATTCCAGTAGATGGACCTGATCATGGAGTGTTAAATCCACAAATCCTGAAAGAATAAATATGAGAGAGTAAAAACACTCCAGTTTTGTAAGTGGAACAACGTTAGACAGAGAACTAGATTAAAAAGTGCATTAGAGCTGGATAACCAAGAAGTGCAACAAAACAGACATTTCTCTTTATATTTTGGGCTGAGATTTGTCCTCTGGGGTTCCATGCTAAAGAACAGCCAGAACTTTCTAGCCTCCTGTTTTTGTGCTGGCTGTACTCTTCCCAAAAAGTAGGGCAAGAGCCTGGACAGCAGCTCCATCCCCACACCTGCTGCCAGAGGCCTGGGAAGCCAGGTGTGTGCTGCAGGAAGGGGCATCTGTCTGTTCCAGGGGCAAAATGGAAAAGTGTGTCCTATAAAATGACATGACAGCTCTGATCAGCGAACCCCAGACCAGTTCTCTTGGTGGAATGCTGTTTTACAGAATCATGGACAATTCACTGTACTGCACGTGCAGTACCTGGGTGGAAGAGGGACTAACAGAGCACTTCAAATGAAACAGGGAGCAAATGCTTATCATTGAACAGTCAGAATTTGCTGATGAAACACCTGTTTATATTCCTACTGGACTATGGGAGTTGGAGGAAGCAGGTGACGTCTCCTAATTTGTATTTAAAGGCTACAAACAATGAATGCAAAGTAAGAGATGGCTCAAAGCAATACCACAAAAAATGAAAAAAGAAAGGATAATGATGAAGATGCACATGAAAGCATAATCGCAGTGGTCCTCCCTGTGTTCATTTCATGCAAGAGATTGAATTATTCTCTGTTTTGAATTCTCACTTTTCATGAATGTTATTTTCAATCCAAAAATATAACCAAAGGGGAGTTTGCATAATACAATTTATTAGGTCTTATGTAAGTTATTCCCTGAAATTAGAACAAACTTCCTAAACTAAAATGTGCAGTAGTTGCCTTAGAACAGAATTTATTTATCTTTTACTCAGTGTTACAAGTGAAACACATTATTGAACATTTCCATGTGTCGCTGTTGAGCAGCTAGCAGAGTAATGAAAACACCAGTTCTCAGTGGCAAGAAGGAATGACCTTTATTGTTTTGATTTCATCACATATATAGAGTTCTCAAAAGTCACCCAGATTGGTCAGTCAGAAGCCTTCCCCCAGGCCTGATTGGCCAGGCCTGCACTGTCCAAATTCTGGGACACTGTTCCAATAACATCCAAACTTTATCTTTATTTATAAAACACAAGAAGAATTCTCGTGGGAAAAACCTGTGCTAGCCACATCCATGATTTTTTTTGGTAATTGTAATGATGTATACTAGTCTTCAGCATACAGGTTATGTGGTATTACTTATTATTACTATCTTACCAGCCCTAAAATGGCAGGGATTTTCCTTCTGTGTTGTGTCTTCTCTAAAGGTATATACTAAGTCAGTTTTGAGAAATATACCTGACATGTACTTGAGCATTATCTTGGGAAAAAGGAAGAAAAAAGGCACATAATTTAAAAATTAAATGTTGTGCTAGGAAATATATTTTTCAAATAATAAAGAGGTACAGAAGAAACAAAATACAGTTCACAATAACTTAGAAAATATTGTTAAGTTTAGTAAAACAGTTATTGATATAATTATTTTTAATGAAAATATCTGAGAGAGCTAATCAATCTATTCATAAGAAATCATCCCAAAAAAGGAGATGGCTTTGACACACCCGACATAAAACCCACCTATCAATCATTAGAAGTGAATTTAGGCAGTTATGCAGTACCTGGCATTTTTATGAAAGTGGTAACAATAGAGGAAAGAAATAATTGCTTTTTCCTGTTTTTTTTTTTTTACCAAGTACAAAAAATTGTTTTCTGACTTCAAAGACTGATGGAATGACATTTACCTGAGTCAGCACAGCTGAAACTTAAAAGAGCAACATTCTGAACTACAAAGCATCAGTTACAGCACTCAAGAACAAAATTTGAAGAAAGAAAACATCTGTAGATGGAAAACAAATAATAAACAACAGGTTTCCCATTAAGTATTGCCTTAGTATGACAATACATAATAATTGCCTTGATGGCTTTTTAGGTAGAATTGTAAATTTATTGTCTTGCTGTTGATAAAACTAGCTAGCTACTTTAGTTGGTCAAACTAAATGTCCTGCCTAGAGAAAAGCCATGGATCCCCATCCCTGGAAGTGTTCAAGGCCAGGCTGGGTGGGATTTTGAACAGCCTGCTCTAGTGGAAGGTGTGCCTGCAGGGGGGTTGGAACTAGGTTAACTCTTAGGTCCCTTCCAACCCAAACTATGATTCTATAAAATAATGGATTTGATACAACGAAGTTCTATGAGATATTTTATACTGTAAAAGAATGCAATACATTAAGTGAACGAAAATATTTTACATTTCATATTTCAGTATGGCAAAAGGATAATGAACTGAAGTATTTCTAAAAGAAGGACATACAGTTTACTTCTTTACCATGGACAGTTTTTAATGATGACACAGAAAAAACAGAAGTCATAGTTCAGATGTCCTGCTGGCACATGGGAAATAATACAAAAGCAGGTTGATAGTGTAAGCAATGTAAATCACTCACTAGCTTCATCATGAATAAGTTTACACCTAAGAAGATTCAGCATATTTACAAAATTAAGCTCTGATATAAATATACAGTATCAGTTGTGAAGGGGACTTGAAAATGATGGAGAAAAATCAGCCAAGTTTGAGCTACAGCTACTGAAGACAATGAACTTTATAAAAAGCCAGGGGAACTCTGAGAGTGTAAGAAAGCTGAATTACCTCAGTCTTAGCTGAATCTGATAACCATCCTGCAAGTGGGATGAGAGGTTGGACAGAATGGTAGAAAAAGATCAAAATGAATAAAGCATTGAAAAATATACCCTCTGGTGAGGGATTTAGTTACTCTTTGTGGAGCTTCATAACATAGAGGTGTTAAAGGACTGTGATGGTTAGAAAACTAAAGAGAATGGCATTACAAAATGTAATGGCATAACCCAGAGAAGCCCTTGCTGGAAGCTAAACCTTCTCCAAATCCAGCTGCGAATGAGGAGCCATTGTTAACAACAAAAATAGTTATTATCTAAGTAAAATATTAAATTTCCTTGAATTTGCTCTCATTTGAAACATTAATCAAGATTTAATGATTTTTAAAAGACATACTCTTGTTCAAGCAAGTTAATTCAAAGTAATATTACAGAAGTTTAAATTAAATTATGAACAAATCTTTAGTCACTTCATCATTAGAGCATGCTGCACTTTAGTCTTGCCAAAATTATGTGTAGATGTGCACATAATTCTCAAATTTCAGTGCTCTTTTAATGCTGGACAGCTTCGAAAGTTATTCAGAAAGTGTTTTTTAATTCTAAATTTTTGATTACTGTGCTTTAAGGAAGAAGAAAGACATTCACCTCACTGCTGATAAATCAATTAACTGCAGTTTGGATGTAATCTACAACTCACTCCACAGACCAGACTGACCAATTTCATGATCTTATATCAAAATTCTTATGTAGCCAAAGCCAACAAAACCTAGATTGCCACTGGCCCATTAATCTATTATGTTTGACAGGAGAAAGACACTTACACAGTAAAAGCCATGGCTAGACGATCCTTTTTCTTTTGAGTACAGATAAATTAACAGCATTTCCAAGTGATTGCCAACAACAAACATCGTTCCACAAACTCTTGTATGAATACAGAAATCTGAACTTCTGAAGAGCCAGAATGGTCTTCAGAGTACTCAGTTAGGAGTAGGTGGCAAAAAAACTTATGTGTAGAACACAAAACTGTAATGTTCAAACTAAACTGATTTTCCTTTCTAATATAAAGCAGCAGTATGTGCTGCATCAGTGACAATATGACACAAATCTCTCAGACAATAAGACACCCCAAAGCAGGAGTGGGTCCATGGAGCAAAAGTTGTTACAAGCCCTATGTTGACAAGCAAGACATTAGATTTGGGAATCCAAAACTGTATGATCCCACCATCCTAAAAAAAAAAATGAAGGCAGTAACTATTTTCAAAACAAATGAGCAAATCTCTCTGTAATCTGGGATTTTGGACAACACAAGGACTACTGGAAATAGTATTTGGTAAAGCATCCACCCTTGAGAAAAGTGGTTTATGCACTAAGTTGTTTAATTGCAGTAAGGAACAAACAACATAAAGCTCAGATGATTTTCTTTTATTGCTACTATAACATACATTGTGAAGCCTCCAGTTCTCTAAATAACCACTACCAACACATGTGTGTGTATATATATATATATATATATACACATATTTTTATATATGTATATATGCATGTGTGTGTGTGTGTGTGCCAAATTTTACCAATCATTTTGAAACTAATAAATTCACTATTTGCCTTAGTGACTTTCGACCAAGTAAGCAGCTGCCTGTTTTATAAGAAAATTTCTACAGCAATTACCATTCTCTGAGACCCAATATGCAGTGTCATTGCAGATTCAATCCTTCAACAGTGAGTCCTCCACTGGGTACTTACTAACATTTGCAGATCATTATCATAATTCTGCAGTTTCTACTAATACTCATAAGACACAACTACAGGGTGTCCAGACTGCTCAAAGTCAGTTATGTAAAGGTGAAAACAAATGATAGAGAAACCTTTCTTTTTACATTTGATCCAATTCTAATCCAGTTTATATGTTTACACTGTATCTCTTAATTATCATGATGGGTACCTAAAATATGAACGTCAGCCAATTTTTGCAAGAAAATAAACATTGTGTCATAAAGAATGACTTTGTCTCCAGATGCTTTGAAGGAAAGTAAAGTAAAAGCAATAAACAGTTTTATAAGCAATAGCAAAGGTCCATCTAACAAAGCATCTCATTTACAACAGCAATTGATATCAGATGTTTATGGCAAAACATACAGCAGGAGGAACATATTCTTCTACAGGAAGTTTCCTCATGCTCCAGAGGTGTGCAGCTCGGACTTGCAGAGTTGAAAACTCTATTTGTGCTTAAAGTCCCTTAATATTTTTCACTCCAAGTTTTTCCAGCTGCTTTCTGAACCAACTTAGGCATTTAATGTGCTTCAGATATATTTTATGTACTCTGAAGCAGTACTCTCCAGTAAGAAGTTTCACACTCTCGGGTAACACTAGGTAAAATAACGATCTCCCGCTGTTCCGAAAAAAACCACATTTCTCTCTGACTTTCACTTGATACATCTAATTATTTTATTGGAAGATTCTGTCATTCCCTAGGTCATCATCTGACTTCTCTTCTCCAAACATTTTTAGTATATTCAGTCACTCCTTAGATGAAAGTTATCCTGTTCACCTTTGTACAACAATGTGGTACTTCTTGGAACATTTTCCAGTTAAACTATATTCTTTTAGACACAGTGTGACTAGGACTTCAGTTTTTCAGTCAGCCTGTATCTTCATCACATTATTCAACTTAATAACATCCATAATTTTGATTGCTTTTATTCACACCCTTTTTTCCCAGCAAAACTATGATTCTGTTGAAAAAAAAAGTCTTAAATGTCCTTCCAGCTTGTCTGCTATGTCTTTAACTTAATAGCAGCAGAAATTTTTATAATATCTTCTATAGCAAAAAAAGTGGATGTTAAACTATACCAAAAAGTTGTGGGAAATCAGGACATTTTTATCTTTGGGGTCTTAAATTTGTACAGGCAGACCACTGTTTTTTCTATCTTAATACAGTGTTTTGAGAAGTGGCAACAACCAGAAAAAAAGGCTGTTGTTTACAATTCAATACAGTATCTCAGTCATGCAACAGTCATGTAATAGACCACATTTAGAACAGAATGCTAATTAGGTTGGCAAAGACAGCAGGAAAGTAGTGGTGGGTGCTGCAACCTAATTGCTAGCAACCATCCAATAAAACAGCAACGTAAGGAGAGGTTTGTATAGAGAAAAACATCTAAGTAGATGAAAGGCAAACAGCAAAACAATTCCTATGGCAAGTTCTGTTCTCAAAAAAACAGCAATAGAAAGGAAAAACATCTGTTCCTCCTAACCTAAAGCACACTGAAGGACCAATACCTCAGTCACCTCTGTTTGATCAAGTGCCTGTTTTAATGCCACAAGCTTGGTACCCAACCTCCCCACTTTAAACAGAGTGGTGAGACCACATCTTTGCATTTAGCTAGCACATAAGATGACATTCTGTTCTGAAATAGCAGGGATCACTCAGCCTCTTCAACCTTTAAGGCTGAGCCCTGAAACCTCTCAGTTAAGAGGTGGCTAAAACCCACACCTTGACTATAGCCTTGTCAGTACACAACAACAGCAGAGCAAAACAGATTCCAAGGCCAAGTGAATCAGGGAACCTCAAACACTGTTTTCCCTGAGCCTCAGTATTCACACAGCTACTTCTATAATGCTTATTTCTAATTCTTTCCACAGATCTTCAGACCAAAATTATAAGACACTTTTATTAAGTTCTGCCTCCTAAGGGCATTTACAGTATGACATGGACATATTGGTTTAATTGTTTACACAACACCAGTGTTTTAAATCAAGACTTATTTTGAAGACTGAAGATCAAAGACCTCTAAACCTCAACATTTTCAATCCAAATATTTTGCTAGAAGAGTAGCCTTGTTATTCCATTTTTCATTAAAATGGCATTGCTTTTGTTTCTGTAAGTGCGGTCAGAAAAAAAATTAACTACAATTTACTGAGCTCCTGGGAGGAAATTTGAAAGGCAAACACAAAGCAAGTGGCACAGTCGTAAGAGACTCTAACTACTTTGTCTGCTCTTTCACAATTCTCTGGTTTTGCTGCCTGCATAATTATAATATAGCACAGCACCAATCCAAACTTACACTCTGTCTCGTCTGAGGGTAAACAGTCTGTCAGAAATTAATTTTGAGATCAGAGAGAACAGCATCTGCTCTTAATTACTGTTAATTCATTTTTAAAATTATACTTCACATTTTGCCATTTTCAGCTCTAATGGTTTTAAACTTCTTTCTGAAAAATAACAATTGTAATTTATAGACACAAACTTGATACGGGTTAGGAACGTTTGGGGTTTTGGGGAAAACCCTAAAAGTCAGAAGGATGATGAGGTTCTGCTTTCACAGTCTGTATTCATACTGAAAGTCAAGATCAAGCAAGCATTTGCTCTTCACCTCTAGTGGAGGTTTCCATCTTCCCTGAGCTGGCCTTAGGAAAGCTGCCTTAGGAAACCTGGCAGGCAGACCATCCCAGCCAAACTCGCTACCTGACACTGTCCCCAGAGCAGGATGCTGCAGGGATGTCACATTTGTCTCTTGTACTTCAGATCCCTTTACTAGGAGCTGGTCTGTTCTTCTTCCACTTAAAAGCTGAACCATGATGATGCTGAAATGCATTTCTCAGGCAAATGGGAACTGTATCAGCTCCTTTCCAGGAATATGTGCAGTTATTGTGACTTCATTCATTCAGTGTTTTCTGCCTGAACAAAAAGTACATACTTTTTCAGACCTGTCCAGTCTGTATCTTTTCAGGATGAGGAGTTTAAAAAGTTCCTGAGTCCATTCATGGCCCAAGTGGCCAATTGCTTGTTCAGTACAGGAATCTCTCCTTCCCTCCTCAGGTACAAACCAGGCTAAATTATGACCAAATGTACCCTGACTATACCACATACATTAAATACAGTCCTATTACAAGGTGCTATTTCAAGTTTCCTATGTCAGAGCAAGCTTGTAAATAAGTTAGGCAAGTAAAAGTTTATCTACTCAAAGCAATACTTTGCACAAGGTATGATTTGTATTTAGGGCCACGGAAACACTTCAGAGGTAGTGGCAGAAAATTGCCACTGCTCAGATGTATATTCTCTTCTCCTGACAAACCCTTGCCACATTTTTATGAAATATGGATGCCTTGCCTGAGAGAAACATGAGGGTTCTCGAGCACAACATCATTGTGGCTGGCAATGCTGCTAGGGAGTTGGACCATGCACTGCCTGGGGTCTGCAGGAACACAGTGTGGGAGGCAGCCCTTAGCTGTGAAGTGCTCCTGTGAATTTTAGGGACAGCAAGTTCTCTCTGAACAGCAGCACAAGCAAATTATTCTGTAGGATTTATTGATTGCCTGAAGATCTGTCCTGTGCTGGTGGATGGTAAGGCTGTGTGCCCTAAGCTCAGCTTCCTCCTTACTGTGCTCTCCCAGGCATGGACACAGATTGGAGAGAGGACAAGCTGGTAGTGCTGTGGCTCCAGCCCTTGGCTGTGCCAGGACACAAGCTTACCCAGTGAGGACTTGTGCTGCAAGCCCTGACTTTCTTGCACGAGTCACTGTGTCAGCCTTGACTTAAACACTTGGGGTTTTTTTGCAATGGTTTTACTTTGTTAACCAAAGATTATTCCAGACAGTGCATTAGCAGTACCATTTAACACAAATACGCTGAGGCCTTCCATCAGGGAACATAATAAAAGTAATTGGCACTCACATAGCACTTTACATTTTCAAAGGGCAGTAAAACCATTAGTATTATTAAATGTATTTTATAGATAGAACACGGAGAGGTTAAGTGCCTCATCCAGGAGGAGGCAGGATTAGGACAGAAGTGTCTCAGCACACTCTGTCATCTTTTCAACCACAAAAATCTTTGAGCTGAAGACTCCTTCACCCCAAGTGAAAGTTCTGTTTCTTGCAAATCAGTACAGGTAAAAAAAACAGAAGCAACTGAAATTTTCTCATAGAGAAAAAGGAAAAAAAGCTTTACGAAGTTAGATTTGGGTGGAAAACAGTTTAGAATGTGAGCAGAAAACCTGAATGCAGGGAAGTACACAAGCATTAACTGCAATTTGTCTTACTAACCCAGGCAAGGTAACTACCTGTACAAAACAAATCTTAGGTCCAATTTTTCCTCATCCTTTTAACAAGCAGTTTTAAAAATTATTAAAATAAGAACAAATCTTGCTAATAGTAATTATAACAACAACTTTTGTAGAAGTATTGTAAGTAAAAGTTGGTAAGTGAAAGTTTATCACACTTGTATCATAAAGCAAGAAGGGAGATGTACATATATTGTCCGCATAGAAAACTAGCTCTTCAACTAATCAATAAAAAGTGATGTTCATTATTACATGGACAATTCTTACAGCACTATGTAACAGCTATTTAAAGCATGTGAATGATAATTCCTTCCTGGACTGTAATCCAGATATCTGAAGGAACACTTTGACAACAGTAAGATGCCACTTTATGGTTCTTTTACCACTGAGAGCTGTGCCATTCCTCAGGAAGTTCAGCCTTGTGAATAAAAGCCACAGAACACTGTCTGCTTATTGAGAATGGAACAACAGCAGCTGGTCCATGTGATTTTGAGTGTAGGGACAGCCCATCAGCTGCATGTGAAAGCTTTTCTTTGAAGGTTTTCATCTGAATTTTTCCCTGGACAGGTGAAGAAAGATACTACACAAAATTTATTAGCTGCGGACTAAAATAGATGGTATGCAGTAATACATCTTTTATTTATTATCTCTGCAACAGCTAATTACATTATATTGAACTTATACCAGTACCCAGGCCAGTTGCAAGTAGTTTGGAGGGTTTTTTTGGGATTTGTCATTTTTTTAAGAGGTCACAGCTATGCAAAATGTTTTCCATCAAAAGCAGATGCAGCTAAAGTAATTTCTGGGGCTGGTTATGCATTCTTAACTGACTTTTACGAACTCAAAAGACAGACTCATAAATACAAACTGTCCTCCTGACTTCATTCTTTCCCCTCCTCCCCTTTCCCACCAACTAGGGCTGCCACACTGCTGGTCTCTTCTGCTGGTTTAAGTGCTCAGACAATTGATGAAATAACCTGTCAAGAAGGAAGAGCATGAAAGCAACTGTCAGGGAGTTGGGAGCACCAACCACCTCGGATAGTTTACACTTTGTGTAAATCTGCCCTAAGACTTGAGGTCACATCCAGAACAACTTGGATTTTTTTCTGTCTGCTCAGTTGCATCCAAGACAGTATGAGGTTTTCAGCATTTTTTTGACCTGCTTACTAAAGCACCAGGCTTTGCTCCAATCATAACCTAAACCAAATGTAAGTGATGGTTTTGTGGCTGTCAAAAAAAATCATTCGAGGCAAAAGGTCTCATTAAGCAATCACTCTTTGAGCAATCTCTTTAAGCAATCACAGTTTTAAAGCAAACATATAATCACAGGAGGGGGCAAAAGGAGGCAGACTGAGGTAGACTCTTTCAGAGCTTTTTAAATGACCCCAGCATGCCCCTGCAAGGTTTCAAGTGGTTGTTTCAATACACAATTAGTAGAGGAGAATTTTAAAACCAAAGATCAAAGACTTCCCAGTTGTTTTCCTCTTTTGCAGAGTGTACCTATGTGCTTTTACTGCATCCTGTTACTAATTTTATGAGCCCTGTACCTGGCAAAGGCACTTTGGATGGGTCAATGCCCTCACAGTGTCAGTGAGAGCAGCAAGCCAGAGCGGTTGGTTCATTCACATGGAGCTCTGCCTGGGGCTGGCTTGGGCAGCATCACATGCCTGGCCTTCCCTGCAGCACCAGCAGACAGATCCTGCTCGAGGAAGAGGCTCTGGAAAACCTCAGGGTGGATGAAGGCAATCCAGATATGTCTCTAATGGTCGTAGCAGGGACAGGATAGGGATGGCAAGTGAGCAAAACTGGGTTAAAGGGAGCCTGGACACCTACTGTACCACAGGGAGCTCATCTCTACTGCTCTGCACCTCAATTCCTCCACAAATGTTAGGGTGTAAATATATCTGCATTGTTCCATTTTTTATCCTTTTTGTTCCTTTAATTATAAGAACTATATGAAAGACTTAAAGGTCATCATAACACAATCAAGAACATTCTAAAAAAGAGATAGAGTAAGATTTGCAAGAGAACACAATCAATGGCCAGCTTCAGCCTCTCTTCTAAACTAAAATTAGTTATTTAAGTTGAAATTAAGGATTAACCCTCTTCTTTCTGATGTCCCTAAAATCCTTTTATACTTTTATTTATACTTTTATTTCAAATAATTCTGGGTTTATTTCAAATAATGGATTTATACTTTTATTTCAAATAATTCTGTTTAATTACTTGAGAATTAAAGTTTCACCAATTTAGTCTATATCTCCACCCATATCTGGAAGCTTTAGAAGTTTTTTAGAAGTCACTATTTCAATTTAACACTTTCTTTGACTGCAAAAACTTTTACATGATGAAACTGGGAGGGCTATGCTCTCTGCTTCTTCATTCATAAAATCCAGTGAACAAGGCACTAAGCTTTTCCTCCACAGTCTCTCCCACTACTGTGCTCACCACTAAACCAATTAGCATTCATTGCAGCAGCATCTGGAATTAGCAGAAAAGAGGATTATTTTGCAACCCAAGTAAAAGAGGGGAAAACTGTCAAGTTTTTAGTGAACTAGAAGATTAATACTGCTTCAAGACTACAAATAGAAATTGCTCAGAACATAATGTGCTGTACCCAAGAAATAAGGCATAAGTTCAGAGTTCATGGCCTGGTCATTCTTTATAGTCACTAGGATGTAAAACTAGCCTGACTAATGCACCTGCATCCATTTTATTCGTTCGTCTTGTTCACTTTTGAAGAAGTATTATTTCTGTCTATTGCATTTGTGTGTGAGTAACAGAAGCTATATATATTTATATATGTACTTTAGCATTCATTGCACTGCCTGGTGCCTACACCAAAACAGAAACAAGCACATATAAATGAGGCTCAAATGTTCCTTTTTCCTCCTATTCCTCTCACCCCTACATGACTGGTTTTGAGCAGAACCCAATCTCTGAAAAATCATCCAAGAAATTTTAAAGATACATCAAAGAGAAGAAAGACAGCAAAATTAATTGCAGCAATTTCCTTCAACCACTACAACAAGAAGGCTACTTTAGCAGCTGTGTGGGAGTGTCATCATAAGACAGAGCAAAGGAATACTTTACAGGGAAAGCAAGACACTGGAATGCAGCTGGCAATTCGTATTAGTTTTGTTGTCCAGGGAGACCTAGTAAGTTACCAAGCAGCATTTTTACACAAAACACATCACTGTCTTAAGCCTCTTTTCTTGCACTCTCCTTCAATGGGTAAAAATCCCGAGGCACCCTCAGGAAACTGTCACACATTTCATGGAGCAGGCTCAGGTGTGCACACAACACACAGGTGTTGCACTTGGAGGAGAGTGACCTTGACTCAAGCTCCCGTACTGCCTGCTCAGACACATGCTGAGGCTAGAGCTGGTTGGAAGCACTCTGACAGAGCATTTTACATTAGAAAGTGACAGGCTGAGAAGCTTAAGACACTCTGGGTAACATGTCAGATTTCACAGAATGAAAATAAAGAGAGGCTGGTTTCTATCTGGAAACTCAGCCACCTCATCTTAGTTTTCAGCATTCTACCAGGCACTTTTTCCTGGTCAGCACTGAAAAAGGTACCTAAACTTCTAGGAAATGTAAGACTGTTTTTTCCCAAATTGTCTTTTATTCTTATTTTAAACAGGTGCCTGAAATACTTGATATTTATTGAAGTCTATTCTTTCATATTGAAAAAAATTTCCTTTCATCCAAAAAGGTTAATATCTAGCAGAAAGTTTCAAAAATTTCATTTTGTATTAAGCGAGAATGTTTATTTTTTACTGTTTGTATCTGCCACAAAACAAAGAAACTAATTATTTACACAACTCTGATAGAGACATCTGGTAAAGCTTTGGAACAATGTACAAGCTCATCCAAAATGACCAGACCTATAAACTCTATTTGTCATCCTTTGACAGGACTGGAAAATTGCATGGAATCCCACTAAATTAAAAAAATAAAAATCACCACAATATCTCCTAAAAAGTACAACAGCAGAAATTAAAGATTAGAAGAAAAAGATGTAACTTTAAATTCAGAAAGATTTCCCTGGAATTATAATTTCATATTTTTTCCAACTTGTAAAAAAAGTGGTAATTTTTGTCTTTCTTATTTCAGAGACATTTTGGTTTATTTTGTTTTTCTTTTTTCTTTCACCAGCATATAAAATGCAAATTTGACAGACTCATTATGGATGAGAATAAAACTTTGGCTTGAATCAAGAAATAGAGCCACTTCACACAGTTCAGGCATAGTATAGGAGATTATTTTATGAATAACATCACTATGCTGATTCTCAAAGCACAGTTTGGATCATATCCATAAGACTTTTTCAGGCTGAAGCTCCCATCCTCAGAAGCAGAACTGTGTTTGCTGTAGGAGCCCTGAGACAGCAAATATCACCTGATTGTGACCCAAATTATGTTGCCCACTTTTGATGATATCCAGAAGGTTATGGGTTCTTGTTATATACCTCTTCAGCTCACATATGTTTATATTCTCCCATGGCTACTCTGCTATCACCAGGAGAGTAACCAGGATGAGATGAAATCATGCAGTAGCTTCATATAGACACAACCAAAATAGGTCACAGGGAACTGATGCTGCACTTTGATGGTAAAAGACAAACTTATAAAGAATTGAACAAAAGACAGAAAATATGAAGCAACAATGTGGTGAAAACTTCTCAACATGACACAGCACTTTCTAACTTTCATTATCCTAAATATTATTAATAATGATCTGACAGGCCAAGAAAGCAATGAGGCAGCAAAATATGAAGATGACAGAAAATAATTTAACTTAATCAGAACAAATAAAACAGGAATTTCAGACATACTCAGAGAAGTGAGTCACCTCCTAACTCTTTGCGCTAAGTCTGGAATCAACATAACGTTTAAGCATTTTCATGCTTAAACTGAGGAAGAGGGATGAACTTGGAAATTCAAGAAAAAAGAGCAAAAAATCTTAATACTATTGTCTTACACACACAAAGGTAATTCTGAGTGTAAAATAAAGCATCTACAAACACATTTAAATATAGTCCTACCCCAATTAAACATAAAGTATTAGGAAGCTGCTCAGAGACTCAGAAGCCAAGAGATTCTGAGGGTCCATGAGGCTAGCAACTTATTAAGAAGGGGGAAAACAGCTCATCAAGATTGTACTGAACTCTTCTGACATCCCATTAGTGAATAATTTCAGTCTTCCACCTACATAAAATCAGCACTTACAAGTTACTCCACATTATTTGTAAATAAAATAACTCATGGAAAGCTGGTAACAGTTATTCCCTGTCAGCTGAAGAAAAGCAGATCTGGATTCATCAGACTGCAGTGATGGATTTTTACCAAAACCTCTCAGAAGCTCTATTACGGACAAATAAGGTACAAAAAGCCTCATCTGGAGTCTAAAGAAAAGAGCACTCTGATTGCACTGTCTGCTGAAATAAGGCAGTAAATGAAATGTATTTGTGTTGCCTGGCACTGTCTCATTCCAATGTTCAAATGTGTCTGTTTGAACACTTGATTAGATGTGTCCTGTTAAAGAAAAACAAAACCAAACTGAAACAGCCCAAAAAACCAACCAAACCAAAAGAAAACATAAAATCAACAAAAAGCCACACATAACCCCCCCCCAAAAACAGAACAAAAAAAAATTAAAAAACTTACAGTAGCATGTAAAAATTCTGAAAAATATAAGCCACTTTTTTAAGTGAGGCGTAGTGGTAAGGCATAAAACAGGAGCACAATGAGCATTTAAAAAAACAGCAGATTTAATTCATATTTATACTGTAGGCTAAGAATTTTCAAACTGGGAGGTGGGGGGCTGTTTCACAACAGGGATATTTAGTGTGCTTCATATCTTTCCCATGCAGCAGATAAAATCCTGAGACACTACTTTAGGAATGGATTCACTGTGGCACTTTTTAAGAGAGTTATTATACATAACTGACATAAGGAGGTATTGGCACAGTCAGAGCTTCCCTGTGGTAATGCAGCATTCTTCCCAAAAGTATAAAGGAACATAACACTACATGTTTACCTGGTGGGAAAAAGTGCATTTGGTATTCATGCTAGAGTCAATGATCCTCCATAACTGTGTTTATATGAATACTAAGTGGGGAAAAAAATGAAGTCACAAGTTGATAAATGTGCTGGATTTTCATAGGCAGCTCTTCTGTGTTAGCTGAGAACATCTCTATGTAACTGGTTTTAAAATGTGTCAGATGTTAACCAATTAATACCAGTGTTTAATCCCACCATCACCAAATAAAGTATACTAGAGCTTTCCTCTTCCACAGACATTGCAAAATCCCACCCTGCAGAAGACTGAGAGTCAACTGCTGATGCCAAAAGGCTGCCACATGCTTCTGTCATTTCAGGTCACTATTTACTAGCTGTACAATGCAAACTTGGCCCAAAGAACCTCCAGAAGAATTTACTGCCTTCCTGGAAGAGAAAGACAGAAGAACTTTCAAAAAATATGCATTAGAATTGGCAACCAATCAGACAGTCTTTGCCTCCTGGGAAGTAAAGCATCTTGTACCCCAGGGATGGAAGCCAACTAAAGACCCTCTATGAACAAGATGCATCTTGAGTTAGGGGGTGCTACCTCCTACCTTTGAGTCTCCAACCCCTCACAACTATGGCAGAACATTACATAATATGCTACAGATTAAGCAGGAACATGCAAAGTAGGACCTAAACATCTACTTAAGCAAACAGGACTATAAATGGTGCCAGGAACAAGATTCTTGCCCTGTGTACAGGAGAGACTGGAAAAGACCTCTCTGCAGAAGTAGAAATAAGGATAAATTAAATTAGAAAAAAGCTTGATTTAGTTGTATGTTACTATTGGCAGCCCAGATACATGAATATTTCTTTCTAACACCGTCACATTAATATTTGCCTATTCATTCCTGGTATAATGTCACCCCACATTTCAGTTGCCTCAACTATTTTTCCATGAACTGGATTGGGGAACTCACACAAGTTATTATCAACCCAAAACACACCCAAAAGATTCATTTTTAGCCCAGATAAATCCCTGTACTTGCACAGCCACCCCAACACAAGGAGAAGCAGAAAGGTAGGTAGGAACCATTCTAGCCAGCACTGGAACTGGAATAAATACTTGTGAAATTACAATCTCACAGAGAACATCCTACAAATGTGTGTGATACTCATCAGAAATACGACCTTTGTAGCAATCAAAGGAAATTTCTGAAATAGGTCAGACACGCAATACTAATATAATAGTTTGTATTATATGGCAATATTGCAATTTTAGCTCTATTCATCTCTTTTAGATCTATTCTTGTTTTTAATACAATGAACACACCCAGTCAGAGACTGTTCAGGGTTTTAGTAGACACCTGGTTCTCATGACAGCAGCCTGTATAGCCACTTCTCTATTTGCAGCCATGTTTTCTGAGGGACAGCAGCTGTTGCAGAAGATGCTTCATTAGACTATTGATAAGAGGTAATATTCTCTAGGAACATTTTAATTAGCCCTACTCTACCACTTTCCCTATCTTTGTGAATCAAAGTAAAATTAGATTTCTTGAATTTTGGTTTTCCAAATCAACTTAAACACTCCAGAATGCAATTTCACAGGGAACGCAGCATACTGAGCCTGTAAGCAAGATTTTGAATAGTACTTTTCTTCTCCTCTGTATATTAACCTTGAGTCTGGGTCTTCAGACTTCCCACTGGATTTGGTTCCAAGCCAAAAATCTCAAGCTGCAGAGACAAAAATCACTGAAAATTCTGATGATATGCGTTTTCTTTTTCTGAGATCAATCTCTCACAAGGAATACCAGATACCCAGGAGAATCACTGAGTACCTCTGACAGCCTGAGCAGTGCCCCTCTCTGCTGGGCAAAGGGAGCCAGACACTGAATCAAAGTCAAGATATTCATTCCTCCCTTCTGTTTCCAGGACTCCTCAAGAGGCTTAAGAAGCTTTAGGTCTAGACCAGAGTCTAAGCACAGTGATAAATACTTCATCTCTAACTCCCTGCTCAGGACTGTGGCAAACTGCGACATTTCTTACAAGGAATAGAATCTTAGATAAGAAAGAGCAGGCAATAGCTCCTTATGGACACTCTTAGCTGAGAACAAACTCTTGGAGGAGCAAGGCAATTGCAGATTTCCCATCTCCCATTCCCCTGTGGGATATTCTTTAACTTGTTTTCACTAGTTTAAATTCACAGCAGCCCATAACTAGCGCACAGACAAAACAACATACTCTTTACACACATAGTTCATTTCCCGGAGAGATAATCACAGAAAACAAATGAGCTGTGTAACAGATGTGTCGTATAAAGCACCACTGCAGCAACACAGACAGGGTAAGAGCCCATCCAGAAGTTGCCTGTAATAAATCTTTCCTAATTATTTCTATGCAACTTAAAAACTCCTATATATCTAACATGAGATTTTAGTGAGTGACTCACTTGAACAGAAAACTAATACAAATTATATTAAAATAACCTCTAAACTGGAATCACAGCTGATTGTGCTCAGAGATGTAGTACTAGAGAGAACCTAAAAGAATTAGGCTGAAGTTATTAAACATCAAGCTAAAAGGGCCAATTTGTGTGACTTATGTGAACAAGAAACAATGGATATGTGCACATGCACATACATATCGCATCAGTGCTTTCCAACAATCGCATATTCTCTTTGTAAATTATTTTCAGAAATAAATAAATCAGGAGGGATCATTACTTACTGTTTACTTAGAGCAGAAATTAACAAGCGTTTCTTGGAAAGCTCCAGGGTTCAGCATAGCTGAGGACTCTAAGACATATATGTTCATCCAAGAGTGTAAATTATTTATCAGCTAAAGAAAAATAGCAGGAAATGTTTTTTATAAAAGGATCATATCTTTTAGAAATAAAATATTGCAGTTTAAATATTTAATTTCCTAAAGTTTTGGCTAAAAAAGATAAAGATTATTATTGTGGATGCTCGTTTTTGCCCTTTCATTTGCCAAGACAAATAGCATTTAATCTTTAAACACTTATTATCAAATAAACTTGTATGCTATTGAATGCCCAATTAACTCCAATATATAAGTAGTTCTTGTTAAAGGAATGTTAGCTTCTTCTTACCTGTTTGGTGTCATTTTTCATCCGTCAATGTATGTCAAACAGGTAAACAAGATTACTCATAGTTATGTAAATTTTGGTTATTAAAGATATTTTTTGAGACAGGTTCTTGGGGAGCCCCATAATTCAAAACTTTGAAATTCAAATATTTCTTACTCTGAAAAGGCCTGAATAGGGTCAGCCTTGTAATAGCCCTGTGTGTCTTGATTTTAAAACCACTGTGTACAAAAGGAACTATGATTCTATAATATGTGGAGTAGCAATCCTAATAGATTTTTTTGTACTATGTATTTGCATAGCAGAATCAGCAGCTGACATATTCTTCAGAATCTCTCTTCTCCTGGACAATGAAATAAAATCTGGAAAGCTACAGAACTAGCTTTAGGAGTTTGCAAAAAACTTGGTAAAAACGAACAAAAAAATATCAAATATTGCAAGACAAGTATTAGAAAACTCTCAAGGACATTTTTCTGAGCTCACTCAAAGGTTCTCTAAAGAAATACTCTGAATGGTTTTCTAAAGACTTATTCTAAGTGGTTCTCTAACTAATTTTCCTTTCCTAATTCTGTTTCCCTTGATTGAAATTTTATGCAAATACAATGATGCAGTCTGAGCACATTCTTTTCATTCCTACTGCCAGGGAACTCCTGGGGAAAGAGTAGGACATAAAGCTCAAACACTATGGCTTGGAAGATGAAATGGGAAATAACAGTGAGTAAATCACATCCCAAGGCTCTTCCTGTGGTAATGGGAGTAGGCACCAACCAGACCCTTCCACTTGGAAGAGCCCCTGAACAAATTACTGGTCTTCAGCAGGAGCTCTAGCAATAAGTGAGAAGCTGAGTACTGAGCTGTTGAATTTACTGTTGGCTCATCTGGCTGATTTACAACATCTTTTTTCTCTGGTCCTCTTGCATGTGTTCTTTGCTTGTTCTCACAGTTGGAGTCTCCTTGTTGCTGATCAACTTGTCCTGATGCACTTCTCTCCCCTTCTCTATCCCTAACTCTAGGGACTCCCTAGAGCTTGAAAACCATTCCATTAGGGTACCTCTTACATTTCCAATATCTGAGTTATAATTCAGACCTTGATACCTTTTTTTCCTGCTATAATTTTCTTCCAGTCTTCAGCTAGTGAAACCACTGCCTGTATTTTTATTCGCATTGATACCTGTAACTAAAGTTTATGTTCCTTTACAAGAATTTTTGCTGAATTGCTCCTTCTCAGCTTTGGATTTTCCCCATCTGACACCAGCTCCTGGTGCATATGACATCTCCCTGTGCTGATGGAGCAGCACCTCTGCCCTGTCTCTCAACAGCAAACCATTGTGTCAATTTGTTTCATCCTTTTCTCTCATTCGAAGTTCTGTACAGGAGGAAATATACCTCATCCTTTTTCTAAAAGAACTACAAGACAATTCTAGAAAAAATAAAAAAAGGTACTTGTAAGAGAGGGGTTTTCTCATACAGCACCCAGAAGCTGGAGGAGGAGGAAGACGGAAAGTGGTGCTTTTTTGGTTTTACAAATATAAACACAAAAAACTGAAGATGCTTCCCAGGCTAAGAAAACACAGGGATGGAAAGCTTTAATTTCATATTTAATGACTTTAATTCTGCTGCCCTTCATAATCATTCTATTGAATGATGTGTCTCAGTCTTGATGTTTAAATTCAAATGGTGTGTTTACTTTATTCTGCTGTAAGATTTGATACTTATCTCTTACATTCATGATAATTAATTGAAACTCTTCAGAAATTAAATTAGCAAAAAGCAGCCATAAAGTAAGATGCAGATGCCTATTTTCATTTCTTTTTGCTTACAGATTTGTTTCCTCTGTTTTTCATCTAAGCAGTGGAGCAGAAAGTATCACATCAACAGATTAAAGAGATAAGCAAAGGGATGGGGTTTTAAATAACATTTTAGAAATCTCCACAACAAGCCTGTTAGGCAAAGGAGAAGAGAATATAACATGTATTTTGAAAGGGTTATCAAAAATTATTACAGGAATTGGAAGCCATTCCTATTTTTTTAAGTTTAAATTATTGGAAGGAGGATCACTACACTTAGAAGCTCTGTAGCCTTTCCTACACTTAAAGGGTTATAAACACATACCACTCATCTAAGACATCTTTCCTTCCACTGCAAGTTGACTGATTTTTTTTTCAGGGTTTGGTGCCACCAAAGTGAAGAGTAAAATTATGGCTGTTGGCCTCTTTACACACTGTTCCTAATTTAGCAAACACAGCAGTTTAGAAGGTCAAATAGGAAAACAATATCTTAAGAAAATAGCAGCCTCTGTGGCTTTGAAATAAAGAAAGAAAAAACAAAAAACCCAGTGCCAAAATGTTTATCTCCTCGGTTCATGAAGCCATAAAATAAGTACAGCACTGTGAATCATCTCAAAACTTCAAAGCCTGTATGCCCAGAGTACCATTTTAGGGCTATTAAGTTGTACAGCTACTGTACTTGTAGTAAATAGTTATACAAAATTGTGGCAGCACTGCCAAGGATTTCTCCCTTGAAACAAAATTTTCTTAAAGCTACACTCTTTACCATGAACTCACTCCATAAGCTCATAATGTCTCTTAGCATCTCAAGTGATCCTGCACCAAACATGGATTGATGATTACACTGAAAATGCCAGCTTCATTTAGAAAATACAGTACTCCATATATGACATCAAACTATACACACAGTCAGTGAATAATGAAATACATTAATTCCTTTGACATAACAGCATTTCTGTAGAAAAGCAAAGTAATGATTTTGCTCATTTTATCAAAGACCACGATGAAGATTCAATAAACTATAAAACCTCATTCTGAAGGAGGTACTACATCCCCAGGATGTTATGTAAGTCTCGAACATAGGAAGGCATACCCATTGGGTGTACGTGATTCAGAAAGGAACATTCATCTACACTGATGCCTTGCCTACATGTGAGTTTTAGTGATTTGTCCCAGTTAAAAGGTAAAAGGCTCAATTTACATGTAAACTCTAGCCCACCACAATCTGTTTGCACCCACTCATGTGCAGCTGCCAGCTATTGCAGCTGGCTGGAGTAATCAAAAGGTACCATCAGTGCCTTACAGAGGCCACCTGGGAGGGCTGCAGCCTAAATCCCTGTTAGGCCATGTAAAGACTAAGGCATCCTGAATTTTTAGCTTATGTCATAGGATACTGTACAATATTTTTGTTCATTTAATCTGGCTAAACCTCTTGTACTAGTGGCCAAGGTTCCAAAGAAAAATTAAAACAATATGTTCTTGACATATTATGAATCGCATTGTCATAGGGGAACTTGGTTCTGACCTCAGGTAAAAATCATGTTATAATTAAGTGTCAAAGATATTTTTTAAGGTTATGCATAAGAAGCTGCCACAAGTTGTCTTTTCCCCAGAAATTTATCACCATCAAGTTTGCAGAGCTAGCTCAAGCAAGTGTGAACTAATGCTGAATTAGCTGCAATAAAGATTGAGGACAGTTCTCACCTTCCCAGTCAGGGCATATCTGCAAAGATAATAATCTAATTTTGAAGATTGTCTTCAGCATGTCTTTATAACATATCTCTGCCTAAATTGTTCTACACAGTCCGTCACAAATTACATTTTATTACTCCATTTTGTAGAATAGTTTCACTTTTATCCAGTACATCTAATTAGCCATTTCTTCTTCCATACCCAACAATTCATCAGAAAGACTGGCTGACCAAAAACTATTCTTTAAAGCCCACACAGAAAAATAAACTCAAAAAATGTTCCTGAAAGTCCTTACACTTTTTTTGTATGATGTATCCTCATTGTTTTTCTGCTCTGTTGATATCAATGTCTTCCTTCCTCAAAAATCGTGTTCTTTTTGGTTTTCAGTAAAGCTTTTGATACTCTCTCACTGTATCCTTCTGGACAAAATATCCAGCACAAAGCTGTTTTCATACTTTGGTTCTAAGATGAGTAACTACTTTTATCACTAAAAGTTCATTTCATTGATCAGCATGCAAAAATAAATATATGAAGGTGTTCTTCCAAAACTATATTCAGGTTTCACTAACCAAGTAAGTTTTGGGGTTGGAGGATATGCTTAAGTGTATATGTGTGTTCAGGGGTTGTACAAAGGAATTCCTTAAATTACTTCATAACATCATGCAATGTGTGAGCACCTGGCTTACAGGTTGGGCACAGGGGGTTGTAGTGAATGGGGTGACATCAGGCTGGTGACTGTCACTAGTGGGATTCTGCAGGGCTCTGTCCTCTGCCCTGTGCTCTTCAACATCTTCATAAATGACTCAGACACAGGACTGGAAAGGATACTAAGCAAACTCACAGATGATACAAAACATACCTAAATTAACAGCAGAACGTGCCCTTGACTTGAACAGACTGTAGATCAGGCCTCAACCACTGTGACTTTGTCAAGAATAAAATTCTCTTGTGATTTCTTATGAGATACAATGAGAAATGAAACACACACAGGTTCTCATTGATCATAGCTGGAGCCCACAAAGTGACATGTGAAAAGTGGTTGAAAGGGAACCCTTAAGGACTGGAAAAGACACAGTTATTGATTTACCAGGAAGAGTCTTGCCAAGTTTAAATGAAAGAAAACAGACAAATGGCATAACCTGGGTGTAATTCTTTTGAGGTAATGCATTATGTGAGTGTAAGCTATGTCAGTCGTCTCTAGCATCCCTTCCTAAAGCAGCTACATAATTTTAATTAACTAAATGGTTACAGTAGAATCTTAAAGGATCAGAATCCCAGTGAAATATGAAGTATAAATTACCATGTATGCCAGTATTTTTACCAAGCTAAAACTACAACACATGCAATAAATGTCTTTTAAATTTTGAAATCTTAACTTACAAAGACTATTTGTGTAGACTGGAATTTTGAAAGGTGATGAATTTTCGTACAAAACTAGTCTCTCATTTCATTAATACTGATTAATTGAACCACATGAATGGATATGTAACATATAGTCAACCAAAAATGTTACATATTTCCCACAATACTGTCATTCCTTTTTTGGAAAAGAGGAAAACATGGTGCACCAAAATGATAAAGGCAAAAACATCTAGTTCTAGAATGAAAAAAAATCAGTCAAAACCCACTGTTATGGGACTGTTTTTTAGACTCAAAATCCATGAAAAATTTGTAATTATTTGTCAAAAAAACCCCGGCAATTAAATAAATCATATCAATACTTATGGGGTTGCTAGTGATGCTGAATTTACAGCTTACATTGCACATATGAGAGTAACCCTTTTCAAAAGGGATCAAAATAGTTAACATTATTTGATTAAATCAGATTGACTAAATTTGAGTTTAATAATCTCTTTTTAGCTGAGTTTTGTCTGGGAAAAATAAAAAGGAATTGCAACCAAAAGCTGTCCAACACTCGACAGTGTGGGGAAAACACCTTTGCTTGAATAAATCTTTCTTCAAAAGTCACTTACATGGCACTATAGTATTTTATCAACCAATATAACATAAAATTTGTTTAATGTTATAAATTTTGTTATTGTATTTATACTTAAATGAAAAATTTGAATTAAATAAGAATAGGTAGTCAGAAAATCAATACATGTTTTTTTTGTTTGTTTGTGATCTGCAGGTTTTATAGCTGACTAGGGCTTTTTTTCCTTACCTGGAACTCTCTTTGCCCAGTTGATCATGTGCACTAATTCTCTGTCTGCAAGGTTGGTCAACAGGGTCATCATAGAGGCTTCGTTGAAAGGTCTGTTTGGGTCATATTCAGAATAAACTAGGGGTGGCTCAGCTTCCAGCAAGGCACTGACCATCTGTTCTGCCGTCAGGGACAGGGCTGGGCTGTTCTTCTTGTTGTGTTTAACCACCAGTGGACTTGTCCAAAGGGTGGGAGCTCGCAGCTCTGTTGAAGAAGCCTCCCCGTTCCTGGAATCCTGCTCCTCTCTCTGGCGTTTCTGTTTCATCACTCGCCCACCTCTGCGGTCTTTCCGGATTCCTAGAGACACACAGGAATATAATTAATTCCTTTCCTGGAACTTAAGTATTATGTGCACTTGGCTTCAGTCAACAGCAGATGCTTTTGATAGACCCATGCAGCATTGACTCTTGATTTATTTTCTGAAGACTTCGTCCCATAAAGGGAATCTTACATCAGCAGTTGGAGAGAAAAAATTTTTTTAAAAGTGTAGTGTCAGGGATAGTGCACACCTTCCGAAAATTCAGATTAGTTGGGCTCACACAGGACTCTAGACTAGGAACACTGTCTAGGCTGCCCTAGCTCCATGAAAGGAAGTTGCTTATTGGGAATAAATAAATATTTCTTTACAGCCCAAAACTTCTAAGTACGTCCTAACCTCTAGCAGACCATTATTCTATAAATGATCAATTATAAATTAATGATGTTGGTGGGTCAGATAGATCAGAGAAGTAGCTCTCAAAAACTATCTAGATAGTTTTGCTTAAGGTTACCAATTATTTTAATTAAACATCACCCTATTGCTGAACCTGTGATCTTCATAATTACATAAAAACCACTCAAGAAATTTCCCATTATAAGATGAGCTTATACAGCAATAAAGAATGCCATGTAAGTAGATAAACATAAGTAAGAAAAGGAGAGATAATTGCAACCTCAGAATCTGATGTGGGAGACCTACTGTCAAAAGACTGAAATAGCCACAACAGAAACCCTCATTGTCATTACTGCACATTTCTGCAATGTGCTTTGCACTGTATGACCCTGAACCTTGGGATATTATCAAGTCAGCCATACCAATTCAAACAACATAAGACCTTTACAGTGGAACAAAATCTCCCTTTGTGGAAAGGTTACAAGAAAAACATAATGATAAAGCCCACGTGGACTCCAGCCATAAAGGGAAGGTTAAGTCTGGCTCTAAGTGGAGGAGTTACAGGCATTTTGGGATTGAGTCAAAAACTTAAATCCATCATCAAGTGGAGGCAAGGGAGGACAACCAAGTAATAAGTAAAGCACACAAGGAATTGAGATATGAGGAGAAGGCAGCTTGTGACGTGGCTTATTCTGGGGTTCTCATGCAATATTGAAAAAGCAGCACTTGTCCCAGTTTGAAAAGCAAAAGAAAGCATCAAAAGAGAAGAAAGATGCAAACCATTCAAGGGATAGAGAAAACATTTAAAATTGAAACAAAATAAAACAAAACCATTTACATAAATCAGTACAGGTCTTTCTAAAGGTTGGGAAAGGGAAACACAACCTTTGCTCAGCTCTCTTCACACCACAAAATTTTAAACCTTTAGAATCCCAATTTTTGTTAGCAGCCTTTTCACCTCACATGCAACATGCCTTCACTTAAATATTGGATCACATCAGCATGTATCCTTTCCCAGCCTCAAAGAAACAGGGAGAATCTTTAGATCTCTTTTCCTCTTTCTTCAACTATAGTTAGATTATAACTGAATTAGTATTTGAGGATTAAATAGTTTATGCCTAATTCATTCAAAATCTAGTAGGCTTTGTGATTCTATTCCATTAATCTATTCAGATAAAGGGAGTTCAATAAATCTTTCATCACTCCTATTACTTAACCTATCTACATTTTCCCATTCCCTAAACTATTTCTAAGCCAAAACTCTGAAGTGCTTTGCTGTTTCCATTTTTCATTCAGCAATACCAATCTTTCCTACTACCAAAGAGTTTCTATGAAGAAGATGGGGGGAGAGTCTTCCTATTCAGAAAAAACACAATATTTACTCTGGCAAAATGTCATCATAGAGATATTCTCATTGGTAACTTTCTTCCTTGCAATTCTCAATAGCAGGCAAGTTCTATCTGTAACAGATATTTTTGTTTTATTCTTTGTATCAATGTAATGTTTTTGAATTAGAATTGCCCCATGAAACATGTAGATATAATCACGTGAACGGGACCACAAGGAAACGAAACCATTTGTTAATTTTCTCATATTCCAAATTTTACAGCTGCTCATCTAGCAATTTTCTTTCAAAGAGAAAGTATCCTTGGGGTCTAAGGTGTTCAACATACTCATAAATAGATGGGCTGACATAATTCATAAACAAGAACTTGGGGTTAGAAAAATACTATAAAAACATCAGATAAGTTCAGAAAGTAAATAGAAGGCTAGAAATTACTAGGAAAGGAAGGGAGGACAGAACAACTTCATAAATCACAGTTTATTATCATGAGGCACACTACAGTGAACACTGTATGCAGTTCTGTTTTTCCCAAATTAAAAAGAAATAGAAAATAAATGAAAAAAGGACAAGAGAAAAACAGATTACTTTAAATGTGAAACAACTTGTGTAAGAAATAGCTAAATTGACTATGTCTGCTTGGCCTGCAAGCCAGATACAAGACTACAAAACCAGGAGCAGCAAGATGATGAATAAGGTACAAAATACTAAAGCTTCTCTTTAAATACAAAAAGGTCTTGAAAGAAAATACCCCATGCAAGGTTCAGGACAGACAAGAGGCTCTCTTTCCCACCATGCAGAAAAAAAGCTGAGAGTGAATGAATTAGAAGGTGGTATAGCTAAAAAGCTGTAGGCCAAATGAGATGGAGAACAGAATCAATTAAAGGTTAATAAATATAAGTAGGGCAACTGCATCTTTAAGCTTCCATCACACAGACTACTGAAAGATGAGAGTTTCTTTGGTTTTTCTTTTTACTTAGTGTAGGCCTGCCTTGTTAAGTAAAACAAAGGTGTGATGAGGATTTCACATTACAGAGGAAAGGTGGCAAATGTAAGCATATTTAGTTGCTAACAAATAAACCAGGCGTTAAGTAAGAAAAACAGTTTCATTTTTAATTCATCTGAAAGTTTACCACTGGCTTTTTTTCACCTTAGAACAAAAAAGGGGAGCACTGAGCAAAACTGAACATAACCAGTGTGGAGGAAATGTCCCACACAAAATTTTTTTCTTGCCTTTTTATTAGGAGATTTTTAAAAAATCAGCCAACCAACCAACTGCGGCAATTTTACTACTGGATTTTGTAGAGACTAAATCTGAAAAAAGTCAGTAGGAGTATACATTCCTTCTGCATCACATCAGCAGCATTTATGATCACAGACAGAAAGGTCTTTGATCTGTATAAATATCACAGTCATCAGAGATTTACAGAACTTACTATTAACTCTTTACCTAACCCCTAGATAGACAAGCAATATACGTATTCATTTCTTGGACTAAACAGGAGTGAGTATCTCTCTGAAATATGCAAGTGTGCCCAAATCTCCTTCAACTTAATCAAATTTTATCTCTGTTAAAAAGAGATAATGGTGATGCACAGCCACTAATTCCAAAACAGGCAACTCTATCAAGCTACAGTTTCATTGCCAAAAGTGCAATGATCCTCTAAGGGTTTTTAAAATATATTAATGCATAAATTTTGATTTGACAGTTCAGCCAATAAAAGGACCTGAATTGTCATGCGTTATGAAAAACAATATTCTACCAAAAATTGAAGTACTACGTATCTTGAAAGTGCTCTGAAACAATTTCCACTTGAGTTTTAAAGCTGCAAGAGCCAAGATTTTCAAAGGTAGTTTTATAAAGCTTCATATGTAAATTTAGTCAGGCTTTTAGACATGGAAACAGGTTTCAAAACTACTAAGTAGTTATATATTCAAATCATTAGAACCTGATCAGCAATAAAATTGTATATGAACAATAATATTTCATATGACACTCCCATGGCAGGGGAGTTGGAACCAGATGATCTTCAAGGTCCTTTGCAGCTGAAGGTTCTATGAGTCTATGATTGTGAGGCAAATGTTAGCAATATTAAATACTTCACTAGTCTTTGTCCACATCATTAAAACAAAACAAAAAATAAATTCCAGATTGTTAAAACAAAAAATCCTGACTTAAGAATGCGTTGAATGAGCATTGAATCTCAGCCATACAATAGCCAGTTTTTCCGACCCACTGCTACTAACAAAGCTTCACCTTTATATATCATATAAAATATTCAAGAATCTTTAGAGGAAGAAAAAGAGGAGTCCAAATAGAATCAAATTTGCTTGGCTGTGTGTGAACTACAGAATAATGCATTTTAGATTTGAAGATAAGTGTGTAGTCTGAAATTCTATTCCTGTTAAATATATTCCCTGTGAGCTGCTTTATATAGCATTCTTCAATTTCTTTCTTATTAGAAATTTGTTCAATCAACAATTTGTAGCTACACTTGAGGGGAGAGGAAATCATGACAGGAAGAAAAGACTTTTTTTTTGTTGTTTGGTCGGTTTTGGGTTGTTTGGTTTGGTTTTTTTTGGGCTTTTTTTGGTTTTTTTTAGGGAGGGTGGGGTTTGGTTTGGTTTTTGGGGTTTTTTGGCTTTTGGTTTGTTGGGTTTTTGTTTCTTTCTTTTTTGTTTTTTAATTTAAGAGGACAACAAAAAGATGGATCTGTGACTGAGTTTGGAAACGGTGATGGGTAAATGGTTTACCAGCTAACTTCCCAGTCTGGAACAACCTTTGCACCCGAGGCTCATTGTCCACAGTTCTGCTCCTTGTCAGCAAGCCCCAGATGAGAGACATTTGACACTTCTATATACATGCACAGCCTTGTCGCATTAACAGCCTATAATTTTGTCAGTTTGTCAAAAGAGTGTTTCAAATGTTGTTGGAAACACCTTCTCTTCCAAACAATGTTGTTTCTCTTCAAGACCAACACACCTCATCAGAATTCTGTTGAAAATTGCCAGAGAGAAAGACTCTCTACTGTTTTAGAGAGAAAGAATCTCTAGTGTTTCGTAAAACAAACCCTGTTTGACAATAAAAAACTGATTGTATGTGGTAAGTAAAAGGTATTATAAATAAGAAGTTATCTGTCAGAGAGGCAGAAGAGTCATCTGCCCAGTTGATGATCAGAGTATTTAAGGGATAATGCCACACAAATCCTTTGCATCAGTGCTTGCAAAAGAATAAGCCAAATTTTCCTATCCAGAAACCCACTTTTCTGAAATTGAAGTCAGGGTTAAAGAGGCCGGAAATTCAAAAGCTTTTCTTCAAATGTGGGAAGGATTTACTAAACTGTCAGAGAAAACCTCTGGGGCTCAGTCCAGGCTGACTTTGGTGTCATTGCTGCCATTAGCAAAATAAGGGACTGCAAAAGTAAATCAGTGTAGACAAACCAACATTTCCCTTATGGACACAAACCTGAGTGTCTAAGCACAACTGTCTTGGGAGTGCAAAGGGTGGATTCAAGCAAGGCAGCTGTCTCCTAATGACCTCTTATGGCAACTTCACTTTACAAGTAGGTCTCATTAGGCACACCTCTGCTGAATTCAATAGCTTTATAATGCTTCACTGGAAATAGAACAGAATCCTACAGCTCCCTGTAAAACATGAAGTCACTGTAGCTGCTGTATGTAAGTAGAAGCCAATAATTTCATTCTTGATAAGTTTATAACAGATGCAGATTGCTGAAGCTATGACTGCAATGTAGGTTCTAATACTGTAATGTATCTCAGCATGATGGTCCTTCCAAGGTGGTTTTAAAAACCTTTGAGATTTTGAGAACTTTTCTGCTTGATTCTCTCTACATAAATATATTATTCGGTCACAGAAAAGTAACACCACTTTCCAAATTCAAATTTTATAGCCTAATAAATACTTCTTTTGAATATGATTCTGACAATCAGCCCCTTATTTTCATTTCCATTTGTCTTTCAGAAAATGAAACAGAAGTGTAAATTGTGCTGAAAACCCAGGTGGGTTGACAATTACTTTAGATGAGAAACATTGCCTGAAATCTCCTAAAAAGATTAATCAGAATTTAATGTCTAATCTCAAACAGACCTGCCCCAAGTGACAGTACTTAATAGCCTGGTTTCTGACAAGGATATCTAGACACTCAGTACTATAAATAAATAACAGTTTTGTCTTCAGTCTGTGCACCTGGATGTTACAATATTTTCTATTCCTGAGTGGATGAAAGCTGTATGTCTATTTATGTGAGTGGTTTTTTTTCAAAAAATATCTCTTATCCTTTCCCAGACTGGAAAAATCTCATCTACAATGAGGGCTACGTTCTACTGGGGACAGAGGGAGAGAGAAGTCACAGTGGGGTTTAGATTCAGATATTCTGGTTCAAGTCCTGCCTGTGCCACCTGTTTGCTCAGTGACCAAGTCACACCACATATCTCAGTGCCCCAGAGCTCCTACCAACTAAAATGCAGATCATAAAACTGATCTTAAAGACCTGGTGACAAAAAAATAGCTGTTAACAAGCAGGCAAATGTCATTTGGGATCTCTTATGACTATTCATAATGCACAGTTTGAGAACCAAAGATCTATTAATTAAAGATGAAGGTGCAAGGCATGATTCCTTCTAATCTGTATTTTTGTATTCAGTGTTTGGCAGTCATAGCACATGTTTTAAAGAGCATCTGAGGACATGTAGAAGTGAAACAAGAGAAGTTCAACTAATCCATCATTCAAATTAATCCCTTTCAGTGCTGATGCTCCTGAAACATCATAGCAAGTTTTGTTTACAGTAAGTATGGCAACTGCCCCATTTCTAGACAATATTTAACAAGGAGTCTATAGACATTCCAGGGATCACAAAAAGCCTTTACAGGAACATTCTCTACCTTTACATGAACCATGATTTGGGAAAGCCATTTGTTTTAGGACAACCAGGCCATTGGTAGAAATCTCAAAGACAGCAAGAAATTTCAGTTGCTACATTAGAAAAATTAGTTAAATTTGTTGGGTATTGAATTTGTTTGGCCTGATACCAGGACTGAGTGCTACAACTGAACTGTAAATATCTAACCAAGAGAAGAACCAGAATCATACAATCACAGAATCATTGAATGGTTTGGGTTGGAGAGGATCTTAAAGATCATCTAGGACAAAGACACCTTCCATTAGACCAGGTTATTCAGAGTCCCATCCAAGCTGGCCTTGAACACTCCCAGGGATGGAGAAACATCTCTGAGCAACCTGTTCCAGTGTCTCACCAACACCTTCACAGTAAAGAATTTCTTCCTAATATCTAATCTAAACATACCCTCTTCCAGTTTGAAGCTATTACCCCTTGTCCTACCACTAAATTACCTTGTAAAAAGTCCCTGTTGAGCTCTAGGAATTACTTGAGTAATGGAAAAAGTATGAAAAAGCCAAAAAGCAAATGTAAACAAACATACAACTATAATCAGCTTTACAATCTTAAACAAGTGTTCAAGAGTTAAACATTAAAGATTCTGCTATATTAATTTTTTCTTACAGATCCAGTTAGAGCATATAAATAAGCTTAAGACAATTTGTTCCATTTTCACCTGACTGTAAAAGGTCTCAAACAAACATGTATAAATTCAGTGTTGAAATTGCTTTGAGCATGTGGCTCAACAAAAGGCCTCCTGGAGTTCCTTCTAGCACAGAAAATTTTACAAAGTGGAATAGGAAGAAAAAGCATTTTTGGCAAAAGTGTTCACAACAAGGGTCTCTCTCTCTAACTTTGGGGGCAGAACACAGGAATATTATATTTTGAGACAATTCAATGGCAGTGATCCACTTTGCATGTGTGCAAAGAGAAAGAAACATCTCACTAAAAAATCTGATTTCATTTCCACCTTTTTTCCCCAGAAGGCTGCTGTAAATTCACAAAACTTTGCTTCAAATGTTGGATGAGTCTATGCTTTCAGCCCATCCATTGCAACTTCAAAAAGAACATTTCCTCATACATTTATCAGGCCCCACTTACACAGTTATTTGGCTGAGTACAGAACAGTATGTCTAATAAGTATCATTGAGATTCCCCTCGAACAAACTAGAATCATTTCACATCCACAATCCATTTTCCTTCATTCAGTAATTTCTCTTTTTAATATAATATTTAATTAAAAGATAATCACATGAAGAACTAGAAGGCCTTGATCCCTTCCAGTGGTTGCATCAGACATCAATTTACTTCTACTTTTGAGAATGATTTTAATAACTCTCTAGCCTTTTTGCATGAATAAATATAGAATTCAGAAAGGATGCCTAACTCTCTCCATTTAAAGACAAAAATTTCCATCCTTCTTTGAGAGGATGGAAAAGTTGCCAAATAATTTTTTCTCTTCCCTGTAAAAATTTATCTTAAACTTCAGCAAGACTGTCACGTTGAACCAGACTGGATTACAGGTGGATAATTATTTCAAGAGAATGCAAGAGAAAAACTGAAGCCTAAAGACTCCAGTCTCTTGGAGTTAATTAAAATTTCTACAGTCAAATGGGATGTGTTTTTAGCACCCTGTTATGGCCAGCACAGAATTTCCCTCCCTGGGCTGCACTGCAGTAATCTCTGAAGCATTCTCAGACACTTTGTGAGGGCAACACTAAAGGATGGAGGCTTCAAATGCTCTGTAACACTGTAATTTCATTATCACAAGAAACAACACTCAATCTTGTCTCTACAATCTGAGATTTCAGACAGTTCAAAGACAGTAAATACCCCATGCCATATACACAGTCACCATCTGGATCTAGAACATGAGCACTCAAATCCTTGATGGCCACATTTCCTACGACTTGAGGTTAGGAAGCCATCAGCATTCAACAATTGAAAGAGTTATGTGGGTATCAGGGTGGTTAAACACGTACTACCAGGCAAATAATGGATTTTTCATTAAGTGTCTGGCATTTAACATTTTGGCAATTTTTTGCCATAGCCACAAATTCCGCTAGAACCCTGTTTCTCTGATCCCACACAGCACTTAATGATAAATCTGTCTTATTGAAAGAAGGGGAAGAATGTAGCATGCTAAAAACTAGAAACCCCCATTCATTTACCACATATAAAAATACTTAATTAATAACAAAACAATAAAGTAAGGTGCTTTTGATTTCATAAAATTAGATTCTTTGGAGCCAAGTCACCAGAAAGCTTTTTAAACAATGGAGAAATGGAAAGCTAGGTCTGTATTGGAGCAGAGATCACCTGCACCATACACGTGGCTGGGGCTTCAGGGTTCAACTGCTGTAACAACTCCATTTGGAAGCTGGGACCCTCCATCATGGAAAGTCACTTGGAGTATACTTCTCCAAACCAGAACAGAAACAACCTTCAAGAAGCCATCAGTAGATTACAAACAGAAACAAGGCTACTCTCCCCTGCTACAGAACAGAGGTAAGAGGGACCTGAAAAGGATCTGATTCGATGTGCCCACTTTATCCTCACAGACAAACAGGGGAGCACAGACTAAATAATAACATATAATTTTAAGGTCCTTTGGGTTTATTCAGGAAAAGAATATGAAGCATTTGGACAAAATATAACTGTCAAATGACTGAGGCTGTAAATTAAGTCTCAGATGCCAACTGCATCAGCAGAGATTCTCGCAGTCTAATTGTTTTTTTGAAGCAGCACAGTAACAGATGCAGAAGAAAACACTTGCAAACACAAGAGGAGAGAAAGAAAATAACCATTCTGTACTGAAAGAAGTTTTTAAAAGACACAAGAAGAGGGAAGAAAAAAAAAATCAATAAAATTTCCACAGAAACTCTCAAGAGGAACTCATAAGTAAATGTTCCTACCACACATTTCAAGGGCCACTTGTAGCTTGCAATTTTTTCTACATGAGGCCCTGAAAATATGTTTCAGTTGTGTCCACTCCACTAAAAATAATATATACGAGCTTTTTCATGCTGGATTAAGTGACCTTCTGTGAGGAAAACCTCAGCAACCATATTCTATATCCTATGCTTAGAATTAACCAGAGACATTTAATCAATACTTTATCTACCTTCCCCAATATTTACGGAAACTCAATAATTAATATCAGTTATTACTTGTATCAGTTAAAAAGCAGCTAAAAGTCACTAGTTGGAAACGTTTACAATTTATTAAGAAGCCTCAGCTAATTTCATGCAGAAGGAAAAATGAGATTACATTTAGGGAAAAGAAAGATTAAATGTGTTTTCCACTATATCTGGAAGTTATATCATGATAACCAAATTGTGGAGCTAGAGATAGAAGGGAGATAAGACACAAAGAAATATTCAAGTGTATGACAGAATTAATACCTTACAAAAAGGCAAGTCCTTCAACATGAACATGACGAGATTTTTAAAGCTAAAAGATTCAATCACAAGAACTGTGAATTATTAGAGAACAATGTGAACCTTGAGCTAACCACAATTTAAGAGTGTTGAAGAAAGGTTCTATTCTGTCTATTGAAAGAGAAAATCTTTGTGGCTTTCCTCAGAAAAAATGAAAAAAAAATTAAAACATTTAAAAATTATCCCTTAAAAGTTAAACAGATGGCGTAAGAAGAATATTCACTTAACCTTTATCTTCATCTGAGAGAAATGTGACAATTATAAAGGTTTAGCTTTAGAAGAAAGGGCTTTCTTTCCCCCACATCTATATGGACAATAGGGGACCAGTAATGACTCCAGAAGGACTTTGACTGTTTTACTTCATCTACATTAACTTTACTTTCCCTGAAGTCATCTGCCAGCATGATAGATTTATTACTTGCACATGAGGGATCTCAATATTTTTTTCCAGTACTTCATAAAATAAATATTTTAAAAATCTTGCCTATGAACCAGTGATGGACTTCATGCATTATTAGTGGTACTACAAGAGCAGATACAGTTTATGCTGATTCTGGTCTCTTTGTTTATAAACTGTGATTTTAGTTTCTTAAAAAACTCAAATACAACAACTAAAACAACCTAACACTGTTTTTGAACTGCCAGTTCCTACAGGGATTATAGAAGTCTTACAGCATTGTAAAAGGAAAGGATGAAATCCAGAGGACTTTTCTCAGGTAAGAAACACTGTATGAAATAAATATTAGAGAACATCTATATTTGAAAGAAAATTTGGGCAGAATTGCAGTATTTCTTTTGGACTACTTCAATCTAAGAAATGCTAGTTGAGAAATCTTTACAATTTTTGTGTAAAACAGTTACATAGAGATTAGTCAAAAAACCCCATTAGAACCTGCATCTTAAAGAAGAGATATGAAAAACATAAAACTGGTATAGTGGATTATTAATTAAAAATATGTAAGTGTGATTGGATGTAAATGTGTCGAATGAAAAATGTAATGCTGTCAACATAAAACATAATTATAAATTCTAGCTATGATCTGCCACATGTACAAAAGTCAAAACTAAATCGGCATGACACACTCATGTATGAGATTTTAGGTTGCCTTACTTGAAGCTCTAACTTTTCTGGATCATAGCTGTGATACTAATTACATACACTTTGAAGAGTTTTAGCCATATAAACCAGGATGTTCAGACAGAAACAACAAAAAAAATCTGGATCAATAAACAAAATCTCATTAAAAAAAATCAACTATTGTCTTAAGTTCTAGAAGTAAAAGGAGATTTTACATCATCCTCCTGCTTGCACCTGAAAATGGAGATTAAAAAAATCAGTCTCAGCTCTTTCCCAGCCCTTGAGCTGAGAAAAGTGCAGATCCAACCTCAAAGCACAGCAACAACTGAACAGTTTTCCCTTACTCTTTCCCTTTTTCTCCTAAGATTACCAGACTTGGCCTACCTTGGCTGGACTTATAAATGATCTTTTGTTGTGGAAAGGACAAATGTGATGAGCTGCTCTTAGCTCTTGTTCCAGAATTTTTGTGGCATAAGTAAGTCTTAGGTGTGCCAAAGAAAGGGAGAACCAGTCTGTAATTTAACTAACTGTTTGCACACAAAAGACTTAATACCTTCTAATCCCTTCTCCTCTGAGCACTTACTAGTTTACTAAGATTTTCCTATGGATATAGATTTCAATACAGCTACTTATTACTCTTCATTAATAAAACCTATCTGAAATTTGTAGCATGCTACAAGAAGACATCATTATTACATATGTTCCAGGAAAGAGGCATTTATCTCAATTATTATAAAATGAGTGAGCCTTTAATATTTTTGAGTTAAAAAAATAATTCACATCTAAAATATACATACAGTACTGAAACACAGGAATTTACTTTCTCTTCCAGGATTCAAAGAACAAGAATTACATATCCACAAGTTTATCTAAGAAATATGGACTAATTTGAGACTACCAATGCTCTTCACACTGAGCTGCAAGATGCTGCAAAATCTTGGGTTAAATTTCATTCATCAGCATCTGAAGCCTACAAAGAGAGACCAAAAATTACTGAGTTTAAAACAATAACAGAGGAATTCTAATTCTATTGAAGTCAATGTTCTTATTATTTTTGATGCAAGTTTGGACAAGATAACATGATACTGGGGAGTCTTTCATTTTTTATTTAATAAAATAATTTTAATTTAATACACTTCAGCTCAATAAAACTCGTTGCTTCCTCCTTTAGTTAAGAAACCACATCAGCTGCCCAATGAAGTTAAAAGGCAGGAAGGCAGACTACAATGCTAAAGATTTGTGGATGGCTGTGTACATACCACCTTTCATCATTCCCACTTCGTAGCATTTTCTCAGTCGGCAGGCCTGGCAACTCTTCCTCCTGTTCTTGTCGATGGTGCACTGGTTAGTAGCAGGACACATGTAGTCATTGTGCCCTGCAAAACCAGAGAGAAAGAAGGGACACAGTTATACACAGACATAGCAAAAATTATTACAATGGTCCCTTGTGTTTCATTGTTTAGTACGTGATCTAACATGTGGGGAAAAAAGTAGGGTTACCATCATAACCTCTCACAAAGGCGTTGATGCAGATTTTGAAACTAACATCTCTGTGCCACACATTTATTCACAAGTTCTTTGAATTAAAACTTCTGCAGACTAATTAAAATAGTGAACAATTAAGCAGCCACAGAAGAGGATAGATTAATATGAACAAGTGCCTTGACTTCCTTGCTCTTAGGCTGAGAAATACAATGCCATCTGGTTTTGCGTGCTTGCGCTGATGTTTAACCAATAGACTGCACAAAATGAGGTTTACAAAATTAAAAATGTCTATGCACAAAAGATTCTATCTATCGCAGTCTGGGGCAGTTAAGAAACAAACAATATAAAACAGAAGCAACAATCCTCAAATGATTAATTGTACCTCAAAGATAAATCAGTGGCTGATTCCAACTGCATGTCTACTGATAAGTGTAAAAACCTTTTGACATGACAAATTCTAAAATCACCACATGCTGAAACAAAGCTTGTTAACTGGTATCTTTTCCTTCAGAGCTTCTCTTCCTCATTTATTACTCTCTACATCTCAATTCTCATAACAAGTATTTTTAGCATACCATAATTTGTTACTGCCAAAAAGCCTCTATTCCAATTTGCTCTTAAAATATGTGTGCTTTAATCTGCTATAAAATTATTTTGCAACCATAGACAAAGGTTAGCAAGGATGAAAAAGTATCTTCAAAATTATCTCGTTGGTGCTCTGTATTCATCTGAACACAACTAAGGTACAGCACACACGTGCAAAAAAAAAAAAACATTGTTGCAGAACTGTTTGTTCTTTCTTTGAGGTCAAGGGATCAGCTTGAGGTAAAGTAGGGTGGAGGTTTGACAGAGGCCTTGGTCTCATCAAATCATCTATCCTTGACTACAAATTAGAAAATAGAGTAAAAAATACTATCAGATTACACCAGGAACATCTGCTCTCTAATGCCACATAACTGGGATCTCATCAAAATAAGTAGCCAAACTCTAAATTTGTAACAGAGGGACAGCTGACTATGCACTGTCTCAAATAGACAGAATTATAATCTTTTAGGTCTACTAGAGAGAAAAACATAATACTGGAAAAATCGCTATCCACATACTTTGCTCCAGCACTGTGGTAAAAAGGTACAACAGAAACACCACCTCAACCCAGCATGAGAGAGTGCTTTAATTTTCAGTTCCTCTGGAAGGATACAGACTGTTCTATATCTGATTCAAAACCTTTCACATGTAAGGGGAAAAAATCAAGTCAGAAAGAAAACAGCCTCAACTATATATGCAATATCTACAGGGGAAGAGAGCAGAAAAAGAAATCCATGTTTTTAAGAAAATGCACTTTATTGGGTCACACAAAACAGCAGCAAAAGATTATAGCCCCTGACCTCAATCACCTGCCTTGTTCCATTAGCCAACCTTGGAAATAGTATGAGATAAAGATGGAAAACTTAAATTACTCTTTATAAAAACAAACAAAGACTTTGAAAGAATAGCTAATTTTCTTCCTGGGGAAGTTAAAAGGTAAATTCATGTAGTGAATGAGTGCAGATTTTGAAATCAGCAAGTAATTCAGGACACCATTTATATCTCTCTAAAATAAGCAGGTAAATGTTCCCACTTCGGTCAAAGCTGAAAACATGCTTACCACCTTTGCTGAATTGGGTGATGCTCATGAAGTTCAAAGCTCAAAAGAAAAAAAAAGTGACAGAAGTGACTGCAAGCAAAAAACCAAAAATTTAGTGGAATCAGTATCATCAGAGCAGCCATCCTTTTTTTCCTATGCTTATGTGAGTGATAACCTTGTCCTTAGCTCTGAATCTGCATTTCCTTATGCAAACGACAAGTGTTCGGAAAGAAACATTTGGCTTGCAGAATAGTATAAAATTATCCTATTTGTAATAGAGCTACAGTTCCTACATTCATACTATAATATTTTTTCCATTTGAAGAATTTCATCATGAATTTACCATTTAAAAGTTAGCATAATTAGTCTGTTTTCATGCACATGATCTGCACCTTAGACAGTACACTATTCATTCATAGTGCTTGATTGACTTCAGAGAATAAAGACTGTAAAATCTACCTTAAAAAAAAAAAGAAAGATCTGTGTGTGAGTGGCATACTTTTTCATCTTATGAGTGTCATAGTAACATCACTGATTAGCCTTTCACATTTCCTGCCAATCTAGGAAGAAGATAATGCATTTAATATTTCTCATAATTTTTTGTTGAGTTTGACAAACATGGCTTCAAGAAATGGGAAAATATGTAAGCAACCAGAAGAAAATACTTGATAAATTGAGTATACAGTAAAAACTGTTATCAAATTATCAGGAAAGAAGAAAGAAACAAAAGGAAGAAGGAAGGCAGGAACCTTTCCTGCTTCTCCGCAGTGAGATCTGATTTCAAGTATTTAGCTGCTGGAAGTGAAAAAAGAAGCTTCCTTTGCAAGGAACAGACACAGAGTAAGGCAGTCTAGCTTGGGGGGGCACAGAAGAGAAAAAGGCAGAAAAACACAATTAAGGAATAGGTAACATGCAAAACCAAGTTCTACTTCAAAGTGAAATAGCACAGAACTAAATAACCCTGATGTAGGTGAATTGTCTTAGCTATTCTACCTTTTATCTAATGCTTAAAGCTCATCTCTTGGCAAAGTTGATTATGATCAATCTAATGTACCTGAAGGGATTTCTCACTGGTGGGAATCATCAGGGTGAAAATAGGACAAATCAACATGTGCTCAGCTGCCCTGCCCTTTATTTTCATGTTATACAAAGCATAACACATGCTAGAAGAGAGGGTTATTGGGCCACTTGAGAGCTGGGTTCACAGCAATACCAAGAGGAAGAAATATCTTCAGTAGTTATTGATACTTGTAGAGGGAAGCATACGTCACTTGGGCTCTGTGATCTTATTGAGGCTCTTTGAAAATAAATTATCACAACTTGCACAAAATTAAGGGCAGTGAATTTAACAGGGTGGATCCCCTAGTTTTAATTCCCCACATGTATAACTTGCACTGTCATGAGTTCCCATGGAAGAGTTTAAGGGAGCGATTGGAGGAGCTTGGGGAGGAGTGGTCTGTTTTTCTCATGACATCTCATGAATTGTACATTTTAAAACATTAAGTATTTTTAAAAAATTAAGTATTTTTATAGCACTTCATTATATGCTAAGGTCTTTTCAGAAGGGGGTGCAAAAATCCAACCCTTTACTCATGGCACTAACTGTAGATGTGATGCTCTGCATGATAACGACCAAGAGTGGAGGGGAAGAGGATGAGGATGCCTAAACTGATGTAGTTTAATTGACTCATCATGCATTTTGAACAGAGCAAGTAAAACTTATGATCCTTTTACTACTATGTGCTTTTCCTGTAATTATTCTTTTGTTTTCAATCCTCATGTCACATATTTCTTTAACTATTCTTTATCTACATGAATAAGGCAGCTATCAGATTTGCCATTACCTCTGGGAGCACCAGATCCTTCTGTGATGTGACAGTGAAATCAGAAAAATTTTCATACATGTCAGCTAGGAGGAAAGGAAGGCTAAACTGTAGAATTTATCCATACCTTAAGGTGCCAAACAAGACTGGAGATAAAAAGCAAAAACTTGGAAAGAATTGCCTCAACAGCAATTTGAAAGTTTACATTAAAAGCAAAAACAATAAAAATAAAAAAAAAAAAAAAAAGAAGAAGAAAGAGTAAAAGAAAAAAAAAGAAAAGCACTTCAACGTTACTTAGGCTAAACCAGTAAAAACAAATTTTGGGTATAAAATAAAAAGTAACACCAATTTTAAGTTAAAGTGCCCCAACAAAACTGCACTGATTGGTTTTAAAATCACACTTTTTCCTAACAGGCTTACAGAAGAACAGAAGGTTACGTTTAAATCCTTTCTAAGCACAGATACTCAAATTCACAACTTAATTACCCTCAGACAAGGTCTTTGGATTTGGAATTTGGCTTCTCTTAGCAACTACCCAGCACTGCTGAGAAGATAAATCTTCTTTCTGGTTTTAAACGAGCAAAACTTTAGTACCTGCAATAGTTAGGAAAAGAGTCTTGAAGGCTGTAAAACATACTTCACTTGTATTCAGTGAGGAAGTCCTCTTTTTCTGCATACCTCAGAAGAAAAGACTGTGAGATATCTTGAGTTAGAAGGGACCAATAAAGGTCATCAAGTCCAACTCCTGGCCCTGCTCAGGACAGTCCCAAGAATCACCCCATGAGCCTGAGAGCACTGACACACATTAATCAAAGAACCACTGAAAAATGAGAAAGGAGGAAAGGCTAAAATTTATATACTATTATGCCCTTCAGCTGTGCCACAGAGCTCCTAGACTGTGTTTGCCTTCTAGTGGAGTCTGCTTGTCTTCACTTACACATAACTGTAACTCTTCACAAGAGCAGTTAATTCCAGCCAAATGATTATGATACCAAGCTTTTCTTAAAGCTTTCCAGATACTAACAGGAAAAATGCAGAAAGGAGAATGAGCATTGCATGAGGACACCAAATCTGCTGCCATCTCACCATTATAATAATGCATGAACTTATATATTAAGAAAGGGTGATACATAAAAAAACCCACTATTTAACATTATAAATCTATGAATATAAAATTATCTGTTCTATTCAAGCAAATAATTTTGAAGTTTTTATTATTTGCCTTATCTTAAAATTTAATTTGGTGTTTCATCTACTATTGCAGGATTATACCATGTGCAAAGTCTACTTCTACCGCAATCCAATTTTTCTAATTTTAGACAAGGTAACAAAATAGAAAGTATATTTTTTCCTCATGACACATAAAAATAGACAAAAATACTGATCCAATCTCACAAAATCTGGCAGGGAGTATGACATCAAGTTTCTGTTTCCCTAGCTGATAAATCACAATTGTTTTAAATCCTTGGCACAAGATTAAAACAACAGCTGTGTTAAAGGGAAAAACTCCCACAATGTATTACTCACAATCATCTCAATATGATCTCTCCAGAGACAAAAAGCATTTCAGAGAGTGCTATAAGCAAGTCATGGCCATCTTATTCCCATAGACTTTGAATGAAACTCTTGTATTTTTAGCTTCCCAGTTTATTTGAACTGAAATGCGGAGGGGAAGAATTCTACTAAAGAAAACTCCCACAACTATTATAAAGAGGCTAAGAAGCTAAAAATATTGCAAATTGCTCTTGTGCACTCAAAATACTATCAATTGTTATCAACAAAAAATTAATTTAACTTTCTATTTTTATTCCATGTATGACATCAGGTTTGGATCTTCAGCACCTGAATGGTTCCTGCTATCATACATTTTTCAAGGACCTGAAATGTAGTTATCCTCGCTGTGCCCTCGGAAGGGAATTGTTGGTATTTTTATTTTACTGGCAGGAGGAGGGCAGAGATAAAGATTCTCAGCACACAGAGCATGCACTGAACATGGCCATTCTAAGCACACTGAATTTTCTGCACTGAAGTCTGTGAAACTGAAACTCCAGTACAGGCAACAGCTGGCTTACTAAATTATTATACTACTCTTTGACACCAGTATTTTGACCAAAAAAAGGGCCTATTTTCTGCCTATGTACTGCTTTCTTCTGCATAGTAAAACCCAGTTATATTCTTCTTTAATTTACCTATATGTATCTGTGATCCTTGGTTTTTTCCCTCACACCCTAACATCATCCATGCTCTATACAAAAGTCATTCATTTTCTAATCAGAAGGATCAACCAAGGTATCTTAGTCTCTTGTCCTGAATATCTCCAGCCACATTTTAGAGTGGGAATAGCTGTGTTATCTGTCACACTCCCTAAAACCAAGTTAAGCACTTTCCTGCAGGACAAAAAATACACAGTCTCTTGTAATTTTCAAATGTAAAGTGCTATTTTTCCCCATGTGAGTATTTTGAATTGCCGACAGGCTCAGGCTAAGGATAACAGGCTCTGAGCTAAGGATAATGTGAGCTTTCAGATTAAATATTCATTAAACACTTGCAACACGTAATACTCTAATTTTTTGCTGTTGTTGCTTGATATGGCACAACAGAGATATTGCAGAGGAAATAAAACAACATTAAAGGTGATAATACAGGATACATTGAGATTACATTCCTAGCTTCTAAAAGCTAGGAATTCTGTCTAGGAAGTGGGAAGAGCTTTGGATTTGGCAGAGGAAGAACAAGTGACCATTTATAAAATCAGATAACAGTCAGTGTTCTTTAATCTCTGGTAATGTGTGTTGCCCAGCTTCAGAAAGGTGTTTGATATTTCCTAGAGTGACATATCATGTTAGCTAGGAAAATGTCGTTCAGATGATTTCAGAAAATCAGTCTCAGGAAGAACTGTCAGAGTTCACTGTTACAATGGAAGCTGATATTGAATGAGGCTCCATAGTGTCTGTCTTGAATCCAGTTCTATGCAGTGTTTTCCTCACTAATGGGTAATAATCTGGAGTTTTTCTTTTATTAAGTGTTATTCATTTGTAGATGACATTTATATGTGTTAGAAAATGAGAGGAAAGGGCAGAGTACTGTGCTAGCCAGACTGAAATAAATGGCAAGAGAATACAGAATAAGAATTCCAAATTACCCTGGCAAACTGGAGTTAGTACATTGGAAAACAAATGCACCAAAGTAAGGGCAGGTAGAAATCTCTGCATTAAAATAGGAGCAATCATTTGCACAAAACAATAAGGAAAAGAAATGGTTTCTTGTCCAGAAAAGTGTGATTGAGTTTATTCTGCATCATGCCTTGATTATGAGTAAACAGTATCATGTTTTTGCAAATAAGGCAAATATTACACTGTGATGGATGTAGACAAATACCTCTGGATGGGCTTTTAAGGTAATTCTATTGCTCTGTTCAGTACTTGTAAAACACCATATAGTAGGAAATCATGATTCAAGGAAAAAGAAAAAAACAGTAAAAAGTGGAGAAACTCCAAAGCAGAGCAACTGGAACATGAGAAGTCTAGAAAACAAACCCTATGAGAAAATGTAGAATAAATCATGCTTCTTCAGGTTAGGTAAAACAGAAGAATTTTTTTCAAGTGCAATAGGAATCTTCCATGCTGTAAACGTTGTTGCAAAAAAAAAAGAGAACAATTTTTTTTTTTTTTTTTTTTTTGGTGGCATCATTGGCAGGAAAATAAGTGACAAGCTTAACCTGCAGGCAGGAAGATTCAAATTTCCTAGTAGCCTTCAAAGATAAGAATAAAATACTGGATCAAGCTACAGGCTTTAAAAAGCAGTTCAATAAACATATACAATGAATTGGCAACAGTTGATCCTGTCACAGGACAGAAAGATAGACTAGAGCTCAAGGTCCACTACAGACCTGTGATTTGCTTGGGCTGTGAAAAATAAGGAAGTATCCTGGATACAAACATCTTAAGCCACTATCACATCCATGCTGAAAGCAGCACTTAAAACTGGCCAGAAAATTACCACATTCGAAATTGCCTTGCTAGGAAAAAAGAGGTATTGACTCTTGACTTTCAATAGTACTCAAAGTTCTGAAACAAGATCACCATCAATTAGACAGCTGAAATTAAAAATGCATGTTAGAGCATGCAATCAGAGCAAAAAATGCTATCAGAGAATGTATTTCTCAAGGGACACTGGAGAAAAACTACTAAATGCACAAAAATAAATCAAAAGAAGTTTCAGAAGAACCTGGCTGACCACCAGCAGTTACAGCAGTTTTATGGTGGCTAAACCCTGGTGGACTTTCCAAATCCACATTTTCTACCCTTCAAACTTCCAACAGTCATCTAGGTCTCCAAATGGAACCATGTGTTTTGCACCCTGAGACCAGATGCCCATCTGCAGCTCCCTGTTGATTGGCTGTGATTACCTCTGCTATTCTCACTTAGGTTCATGTGCTGTAGCTTGGCTGACAGCTCACAGTACCAGTGTACAAGCAGTCCCATTAGGGAGTTTCTGCCTTCTTGGCTTCAGGATCTGAGCTGTTATAAAACAGATTACAAAAATACCATAAAAACAAAAGACAAGAGTGGAAAATTAAAGGGAAGATCTCAGTAACCTCCCAAAGTGACAATATTGCAATTGCTACACCATTACCTAAACACTCACTCACTAGCATGTTTTACCAGTAAAATTCTCTCCAAGATAAAAATATGTATACATTACCACCCCTCTCAGCATTACATACTTTCAACAAAGTACAGCTCTATCACTGTGAAGTTAAAACAATTGATAACACTCAAAGTCTACTGCCAAAACTCTCCTACTTGATGGTCAGAAGGCATAACTGGTAATTAAAATCCACATTCAAGCCACACAAGCAAAATACTTCCCAGCTTCAAGAACTCCTGCACTTTGGAGACCATTATATCTCTGTCATCAAGACATTAAAGGCAGGCCTCTGGAATTCCTCAGCTATTCATTCACTTTCAGAAACCAGCCTGTTCTGGTAGTGCCTCCCATCATGGAGTAATTTTTATCTGACTATATGTGAAATATCCCAGATATGAACAAAGGCTGTGAACAAAAGCACAGAAGATGCACCTGAAAAACATCAGAAGGGGAAATAGAATTGGGGGTTTCTAAACTATTCTAGCAATTCTGGGATCAAATACCCTCCAATGTAAGGATTTGACCCTGGTTTGTTCAGAATCCCTTGTGCACCCTCTGGGGGTTTGCAGACACCCATATGCAGGCATTTGCTGGGTGCTTGTCAGAGGCAGTATGAGTAATTCCTTCCTGTCTCGTAAGGTTTGGTGGCTATCCAAAAAACAAGGGAATTAGAAGGGGGAAAGAATGTGTGAGTCACAAGGGAATTTTTAATTTGTAAATGGCATTTGTAAGGCTTATGTTGAAATACATCATCCAATTCTGACATACAAATTTTAGAGAGGCTGTTATGGGTGTGGGGGAATGACAAAGAGGTGCAAAGATAAAGGACTCAGAAGGTAGAAAGATATACAGCAGGAGACTGAAACCTTTTAGTTCATTTAAGATATCAAGCTGATTTGATTGACTTGATGACTTAATTTATAAGGACTTCCCACAGGAGAAAGACAGTAGTTACTAAGACTGATCCATGGAAGTGATGTAAAAGCCAAAGTAACACATTAGAAAGATAAATTTTTAGCATATGGGAGGAAAAACCATTAGAATAAGCCATCATTGTAAGAAAACTCTTGAGCCCATAAATCATGTCTGGCCATCTTCAAAAATATTTACCTCCATCAAGTTACTGGACTTTGTAGATGGATAGTATATGAAGTTTACATTGAGAGAAGAAGAGAATTGTTGATCTAATGGCCCTTCTTGTTCTCAAAATCCGTAAATATTTTAGTAAAGAAGTACAGAGTGATGTGACTGTTTGTTATGCTTCTGGAATCAAGACACTTGACCAAGTACACTCCTGAAGACTACACATGCTGGGTGAAGAGTAAAGCACTCTCCTATCACCAAACAGCATGGTATTCTTGCTGACATGTTACTTTTCTCTCTCATGAAAGATTGTACATTAATATCAGTCTGCACTGAGATTTCTCAAAACAGTCTCCCAAATCCCTTTTAGGACATAAATAGACTGACACAGTCAGTTTCAGGAGGCAGTTGAGGTTTTCCACGAACCATCTGTTGTTTAAACGAAACTGAAAAGTTGCACATATTGAGACTGTTGCTAATTAAGGTGACCTTTTAAGCTTTAATTACTTGACAACAAAGAAAAACACCTTAGCATTTAAAATTCACAAAATATTACCAGAAAAATTCCAGCTGCCCCCTGGATAAAAATGAAGTTATCTATTGTCACCTTGGGTAAGTTCCAATGCAGATATGAGTTTTCACAAAATTTCAGTGTATACTTATGCAGGTAAAATACAGATACATCAGATATCACTGAGAATAACAGTGGTAATTGAGTACCACATACAGCTTGTTCATGTCTGTCCTCGCTTTTTCCTGTGGTTCTATTAGGAACGATACGGAATGTTTGACTGCAGTGTAACAGGCACATCAAGATTCACTACAGCAATTCTCCTATGAAATCTCTAATGAGAAGTATAGATATGATCATCTCTGCATCTATTCGCATGTTGAGAAATACAGGTTAGCGAAGAACAAATTAGCACAGTTATCTTTGCTGTAACAACAAAAATCTCGGCAGAAAGCATTTTAGTGTATTTTTGTTCATACAAAAAAGTTCCATGAACCTCAACAGTGTTTAATCATATGGTTCACAGCAATTTTTCCCCTTTTTTTAGGAAGTCAGAGCATATATACCATGTAGTACACATAATAAATAAAAAATATATACAATAATATTTAGTCCACATATTCCTCCACAAATACATCTGCACATAAATAGCATTCATTCCTAGCTATCTCATCACAACATATTTTAAATTATTATCATCTGCAAGGTAAATGTATGTTTTTGCATCTCTTCTCAACCTAAAAACTGCTTTCATTTTCATAAGTTGGACATATGTTCAATTGAGAACATGTAATTGCTGAAATAGAGATCTCTTCCAAATCCAGTAGAAAATTCAAAAATTATCTTAGTTCATCATGACTGGATACCTATGACCTTAAAAGTTCAGAAGACTTCTCTTACCCTCTGTGATCAAATGATCACAATTCTCTCACAGGTACTCACATTCTTGATTATTTTCTTCATATTTGTGGATATAATTTTTTGTGATGACTTACAAAAGAGGTGGATCAACTGGAAAAAGTACAGAGCAGTTAACAAATGGGTTCAGAAGTCTAGAAAGCATGTTCTACTGAAAGAGCTTGGTTTGTTTAGTCTAAAAAAGAGAAGACTGAGGAAAAGATATGATAACAGTCTTCAACTATGTAAAAGGTTGTTGTAATAAGTGTTCTTCGTGCCCGCAAGGGATAGGGCAAGAAGCAAGGAGCTTAAATTAGAGCAAACACGACTTAGAGATCATGAAAGACTTTTGATGGGATCCTAGAAACTTAAGCTTTAAGAGCTGTCCTGCTTAAAAATTCTCTTAAGTATATAAATGTAGCAAGAAGCAAATTTACTCACTAGCCTTTAGTGTAGCACAAATAGATAACAGATCCATTGTGGTGGACCACAACATTTGTCCATGTGGAGAGCAGGGCAAAACCACCAAGTGCTGATAGCACAAGCTCAATGAAACAAATTCATTCCTTCTTCCACAATGGCCAAAATCTGAAGATCTGTGCTGTACAATTACTTGGTAACTCTTACTTTTGTTTAAGGCTATTTCAATTTCCACTTTGTTGTGACTTAGTTTAGTTCAAGCACAAAAACATAATTTCAGAAGTCTAACAACAATTCTGATTTGGTCAGGGGAACAGAAAAGGAAAAATAACAAAAAAACACAATAAGGGAGCTGTTCTCCTGACATCGCAAGTTAAAGTAAATCACTCTGATGTGAAGAAAAAAGCATTTCACCCTTTCTCCCTTTAGTGTTGCTTATTATTGACCTCTGGTTTTAATCATTCACTCTTTTAGAAATCATTTTAGTGTGTCTGGACAAAGAGAAATATGAGTAACTATCTACTAATCATTGACATTCAAATAATTCCATCAATGTCTACCCTTCAGCCAGTCTTTCACTTTTTTTCTTCAAGGCAGGGAAAATTCTGAGCTGAATGCTGGAAGTCTTATTTAACTCACCTCAGTGCTAGTCATGCAACAAAACAGGCAATAATCACACCTTGTGATATGAGGTAAAACTGTTCCACACTAGGTTTACTTCATAAAAGAAGCAGCAGAAATTTTTGTGCCTCTACATCACCTGGAGATTTTAAAAACTATAGGAGATTTTAAAAACTATAGACAACTAAATAAAGCACAGAACTTTACAAGTTTTCCGTTTAAAAGGAAGAAATGTTTTATTTTCTTTACTAAAATTTACATACTGAACAGTACCTGTATTTTCAGTAGAATTATAATTACTTCTTACTCAGTTTAAGAGATGTTGAACAAAGCAAAAAAAAAAAAAAAAAGATCCATTCCACAAAGTGACAGGCATTTAAATAATTATCTCTGTCACAGTAATTACAGTGTTTTTGTTAGGTGTCCTTTACTCCACTAGCCTTTTTAACCCTGACAAGACTGACAACTAAACCATTCTGTGTATATTTCAAAGCCTTGCTTTGCTGGCAGACACAAGCGATAGTTTATCAAGGAAATATTCCTTTTCAACATTGGCTCTCAAAGGACATCTTACATCTTTAAGAAGCTGAGATTTGGACTGAACCATCTGGCTAATGGAGCACTAAATTAAGATTAATATATCAATCAGCAGGAATTAATCATCTCACAGGGAATTCTCAAAAGAAACGCCTTTGATAACAGGAGAGAGATTAATAGCCTGGAAGAGTGGTCATCTTGATACAATATTGATTTTTTAATTAGATTTCTCACTGCCACCATGGTCAGATGGACCTAAAGCAAGGACAACATAGAAAGGCTTTCCTTTCCCTCATTAATGTTGGGCTAAACACCAACATACTATATACCTGCCAGCAGCATTCACCAAGTACAGAGCTAAACCTACATGGGAGAGCACAACAACTGCTAATGAAAATGCAGTAAATGTCATTGTCCCCGACTCAGGCTGAAATCTGACATATCTCCAATTTCCTCAAGAGTAAAGAGCAAAGGTGACTCACTTGAACGGTTCATTACCTTGAATACTCCTTTTGAAGAAGGCTTTGCAGCCCTCGCAGGACCAGACCCCATAGTGGTATCCGGAGGCGTAGTCGTTGCAGACAGCACAGTACCGAGTTTCCTTGGAGGACTCCATGGACAGGCTCCCCTTCTCGCTGGTACTGGACATCCTCTCCCGCATGCTGTGGCGCCTGTTATCAGAGCTTGGTCTGTGCATAGCGAAAGAGAAAACAAAAAAAACAAGCATAGTTCTTTCAGGGAGGTTAAGCTTCCGTCCAGTGCTTCAGGTTGTAAGTGAGAAGTTTTGTTTGTTTGGAAACAACCAATAGACAAGAAAAAAATTACCTACTGCCCTCTCTCCTGTTGGAAAGTTGCAGAATTAGTAAGATAGAAGGGAATTTCTCATAAATAAACTTGAAGTTATTGGGCATTGTACCTTGAAAAATTAAAAGTTGTTTGATAAATTAGTCAATTTTTCAACATTACAAAAGAATACCAAGCAAACCAGCACTATTTTGTTTACCTGTTCCCATCCAAAGGTTTCAGCATAACTGCACTATCAGCAGCTAGCTTGAGAATCTGAGTCAAATATCACTCTATGATTGAACCTGAATCAGTTTAATTATTAACTAAATTATTATGTTATATACACCTAAATTATTAACCAAGCTATTTTCAAGCGTTATTGCCCAATTACAGATGCAAGCTTCCCTTCACTTGTCAAGATCTAATACTGCATAAAACAGTGCCTAAATGCATTTTCATAAAAATTAAGAAGCAGTTTTAGTGCAACAAAAAAAAATGAAAGAGTATTGAAAATTGTTGCCGAATAACTGTTGTTCCAGTGACGGACAAATGTTACTGTACGTATACTAGACATGCACATGACCCACATGTGCAGGATGCTGCTGAATGAAAACCAAACAGATCTATCTGTAAATGGCAAAGAATTCACATCCAGTGGACCTGGTAAGAGGTTATTGTGGGTAGCTGCTGCAGGCATGGTATACAATATTCAAAAAAGCTGAGAGGATGTGAAATTGCCAAGGGAACCTCCAGTGTACTCTGGGATTGCCCCTGGAAGGCAAACAGTTCTTGCAAAACATGCTTTCCAGCAAGAGTCTGCACTGAAAATCGTCCAGGAGACAAATAGCATCGGGTGTGACAGCACCAGACAAGCTAAAGCATGAAGAATCCTACTGTTTATTGTAATTATCAACTTACATGCATGCTTTAATTGCTGATTAGTAAACAGGTGGCTTTTATCTCCCCAGAGTCTCAACATTTTCTCAAGCAAACATATCCTGGTTTTGAGCCTAGGAGACTCTCTCTCAGATTTCTTCCTACGTACCTAATTTTGCCTCATTCCCTTATTGAGCACAAAAAACTTGCTGTGTTTTGATGAACTGAGACATCTGGCACCAACCACACTTTCCTGCTCCAAACCTGTACTCCCCAGCAGCTGTCTGATTTCTTTAGGTATGCTCAACTATCTCGTTTAGTCAAAGTTCCCTCACATCTCCTGCTGCAGTACTTCTCAACATCCAAAATCTTTCTACCAGCCAAAGGCACCTGGACACTCTCATATGTGCTCTTGGCCATCCCCTCGAGGCTTTATATATATATAATTTCTGTCCCCAAATATGATATTAATTAAAAGCTTTCCAATGAAAATATATCAGTTATTAGAGAAAGATGGCATCATTCAGGAAAACTGCATTTTTAAACCCAGTGTTCTTTGCCGAAACTTATACATCAGCTAATTTTGAACATTTACTTAAATAACATTTTTTTTCCCTTGGGACTTGAGCAGAAGTGAAGAATTGTAATGTGAAGTGCTGACATGACACAACTCCGTTTTTTCAGTGAGACAGGAAAATTGGAGAATGTCACAATTGACAACATAATTCTGTAAAACTAGGCAGGGAAAAGCATCCTTTCATATTCTAGATGCTAAAATGTAAAAAATGGAAAACAAAAAATGTACAAAAATTAATACAATATCATTAATTAATCATTATGGATCCAACACACACCTTTTCCAGCCCAACAAACCTAGCTAACTTTTTTTTTTATTTCTTTTCCAGGTCCTGAACCTTCCTTTGAATTTGCTTTATCCCAGTGCCTCATTTAATTGACCTTTTCTACTGAGCACTGATCAAAGCTGTTGCTTTTTATCTTCTCCACCCCACTCTCCTCTGTCGGCAGCTTTATCACCTCTGTCAGTATAACTTTAAACCACGATGTGGCTTCTTTAAAACACATACTCTTAGGTACCTATAACTACAATAATGTTTTAAATATTTGAGGTAAACCAGCAGGCAATCTAATACCTGTAGACATAATTTTAACAGCAAGGGACTAATTTGTTAGGCATACATGATGACTTGATAGATATTCACAATATTTGATCCTTTTTTTTCAAAACTGATACAAATATGCATGTTATACAAGATAAGGTTCCCAGAATTATTTTCATGTCAATAAGTACAAAGAAATTACAACTTTATGAAGTTAAATATTAAGTAATTGCTCTTTAAAAACACTTCTAAAAACACTACAAGAAAAAAATTTCAGTTTCAGAACAGTTATATGTTTTTGCAGGTGTGTAGCAGTTTTCCAACATCAGAAACATGCACACTTACTAAAGCAATCCTAGCTTCCCAATCAGATATGAAAGAAAATATTTTAATAAGTAAAACCAAAAAGTATTAGTCACCACTGATTTATCAGTCAGATAAATTCAATTTTCATCTTTTCAGAATATGCATCTCTGTTCAGATCTAGCCTAGGTTCACAAATATATTTTTATTAAAGTTATATTTGAGAATAATAAAAAATTACTGAAAAATTACCTGAAAAATAGAAAAAAAAAAAAGCTTTTTTGAATGTAGAATAGATTAAAAATTTCAGTAAATATGTACACTCCAGAGAAAATAAGCTGCGTGAAAACACTAAGAAGGAAAACACAGTAAAGACATATTTTGCCATGCTTTTTTGGAGTCAGTCCCACAGATTCTGTCCATCCTCAGTCACAAAATGAGGGTCCTTGCGGGAGGCTGCAGGCAGAACCTGTTCCCTGCAGGCACTCCCGGGCTCTGTGCTCACAGGGATCACAGGGAAGCAGTGCTGCTGCTCACACCTGCCTGCAATGTCCCCAGTGTGTCAAATGTGACTCAGGTCTCCATCGCCTTCCTGCACAAACTTGTGACATTGGGAGAGCGCTACAAATCTGTTAACACAGACTTTCACAAAGCAAAAGGAATCTAAGGATGACCTTTCTGCTTCCCACCCTCACAATCAGTGCCACTCCACCACCACTTGAGCAAAGTTTTGCAAACTGGCCCTGCAGAGTCATCATGCTCATGCTTTGGTGAACCACAGTGGGAAGCACACTAAAATACCCCTAGCTCCATATTCCCCAGAAATAACATCCTTCCATTTATATAGTGGAAATAAAAGCTGGCAGTAAATTAAGCCAAGTAATTATTAGAAGAGGTGAGGAGAAAAACTTTTTTTGTGAAAAGAGGATCCCCATAACAGAGATTGCTAAGTCAAAATGACATATCAGATTTCACACAGAAACTAGCTGCTAGTTAGCACACATCACAGACCACTGACGCTGTGTCCTGACAAAAAAAACAAAACAGCACACTTGTCATCCAGTTTTCTCTGAGGTTTCAAGGGTTGCTCTTCTGGAGAACATCGCACAACAGCCTAACCCGGCTTAATAACTTTAGCAAGACCATCATTCCCAAAATACAAGAGCAGAACCTTTTCCACAATTCCCTTTGCAACCTATGCAAACAATAACAACAACAAAAAAAATTAAAAGACCAAAAGATCTTGCCAACTATGTTTACAAAAAAACCCCACAGACCTAAAAGAAAACCCCATATAAAGCCCACTCTCTGAGGCCTGCACCAAAACAAAACAGATTAGAAAGCTGAAAAAACCCCAGAATTTACTGCTCATTTCCAAGTGCAATAACATAACAGATATAAAATGGAAACTGTTTGGAACCTACAGAGCAGAACAGATTGTCTCCCACACTCACTTTCATGTTTCACACTTCAATGTGTGTAAGGAAACAAGACATTCACTTATGACCTGCAGCTCTGAATCAGAAAGAGATTATTAACCCTATGGTGACTGCAAAGTAAAAAGAATGTGTACATGAGATTACACTTTTATAATGTAAATTTAGTTTTTTAGGTCAAGATAATCTGACTGGCAGACAGGATGAATCTAGGATAGCCCAAAGTACACAATCCACATAACAGTGAGGTAAGCCCCAATTTATTCACAATCCCAGCTTTCCCTGAAATAAAGGGATTTCATGGTAGGAGGTCTTAAGGAAAAAGTTATTTAAGTAATTAAAGAAGGCACCTTGAGAAATTCTAGTTTTCTGAATTTATTTTCACACAAGAAAATTTAATCTGCAGCTGTTGAATCTTTTTTGCCAGAATGGATGGAAGTTCCCAGTGTAAGGTGCTTCAAAACTAATGGTCATTTCAAAAGTAGTCAAGGTCTAGCACAAATGCTTTTCCACACATTGCACTTATTACAACACCATTCTACCATTCAATATGAAATCAATCTGCTGTTAGAAAGTGAACTTCTGTGTGGGGCAAAATATTTATGAAATATTATTTGAACAGAACTAAGTGCTTGATAACACAAGACATCTCAAGCAGAAGTATTGCAATAGGACTGACCAAGTATATAAATCAACAGAAAATCACCAAGTACATTAATGACCTCAAAACTACACTCTCAAAAAGTAGCTCAAATGAATCTGAAAAAAAAACATATGCCATCCAAATGAAAGTGTTGGCTTAAAAAAATATCCCAAAATGTCTAGGGTTGTAATTAAGTGAAGTACAACTTGATGACAGAGAGAAAGCCTTACATGAAGTTGTATCTCAAATGGACAGAATCACAGGATATTTTAGGCTAGATGGAACTTTGGGAGGTGACCACATGCCAAGTCAGTGTTGGCACAAGATGGGCTACAGCAAGGAGGGTGGGTTCCAGCAACTGGAGCAGCAGATGGCGTCACTCCTTGGCTGATACTCCGCTGGTGATGAGGATCTGCTAAGGCTCACCCTGCAACCTGATTGTCAGTGATTCCTGATCCATGGCTCTGAGCCCATGCAACTCACACAGTGGCTAAATCCCCTTCCCCCCCAAAACAGGATGGTTTTGTCTATGTACCCACAGAACCCTTGCATAGCTCCTGCCTGACCCACGCCCTGGGCAAATGCCACTCAACCTGGCCAAACCGCGTCTGGGAGGGTGAAGATGTTCAGCAGGGAGAGCCATCATGCTGAACTTTGCTCTGGCCCTGTTTAGGTAACTAATATACTTGCAGGGCTTTCTTGCCACTCTATCCTGTTTATTCCATGATGATCAGAAAGTTAAAGTCTCTGGGTGTGGCATCAAAACCAAGAGTAATAAGCATTTCCCTTCGATAATGATGATGTCCTTTCCAGCTTAGTGCCTGCCTCACTAAACTTGACATTTAAGTTCACCAACAGTTTCTGTATGGGATAAACATAGCAGTGGAAGTTTGACACTCCTGGGTGAAACGAAGCTATAGGATTAGAAAGAGCTGCCTCTAATTCATATCTCTAAATGGAATGCATGGCTACCTCCTTCTCTTCCCTTTCCCACAGCCCTGACAGCTACCTGTGCCTTCACAAGTCTTCCTGTCAAGGGAAATACTGAGTGTAAGCAGGAAAGCTACCAGAGCAGAGCTGCACAGCAGCTCCTTTGACACCTAGACAAGACAGAAGGAGACCATCCTGGTGAAGAAATGCTCCTCTGGTCATTTATTCTCATTTCATGGCTTTGGCTCATATCTTGTCTTCTCCTTCAGTGTGAGAGCAGGGACACCTCAACAGGACTACTTGCACCAAAAACCCCAAGCTGATTTAGAAGAAATATTGACATAAAGAAGGAGGAGAGGCAATATGAAGAATTACTTTGAAAATAACAGAAGATATATATGAAGGCCAACTAAGAAAAATGACAAGGAAACCAACTGAAAACTGACTGTCCTTAGCATAGTAAAAAGAAAAAAATATAACTGACAGAAGTGAAAAGAAAGGAAAATAAATGAAAATAAAGTTATATGAAAGTTGAATAATAAAATAGTCTTTAAATGCTGACAGGATTTCACAATGTATCAGAAAATGTATCAGAAGTCTTTTAGTCAGAAGACACTGAAATTTTTTCTTTAGAACTAAAATAAAAGACATTTTAATCTGGTAAGTTAAATTTAAAAACTTATGCAAAATATCTCGTTGACCAAGAAACAGTAGTGTTGAGGACAACCTCTGGCAACATGAAAACAAAAGCTTATCTTCTTAGGTCATCAAAACTTCTTATTTGACATGAAATTAAACATTTCCTTTGGCATTAGTTTTATAATCTTCCTTCATTCTTAACTCTGGTTAATTTTAAAATGAGTGATTGAAATGCCACATTTGGATATGCCAAAATTAAACCACTCCATGCGTGCAGAAGGATGTCCTCTAAAACTATCTAGTAATGCCAGTATAAATTTGCACATTCTTTCAGTCCATTAAAGCTTCATTTTTGACAAATTCAATTTTATTCTCAGATCTGCCACAATTATTTGCAGATTTCATTAAAGTCTAGAGAGATGTGTTTATGCACTGTCACTGAGTGGTCCACAACATCTCCAGCCACTTTTCCTGGAGGTTCTATGGATGGGAAGGGAAAGGAGCCCAGACTTGTGTATATGTCTAATATCTGAATCCAGATGATTTCAATACTTCCCTCTCCCATATTTCTACTCCTTGGATCACTTTTCCATGGTTTATATATGTGAGCTGATAATTGTGCAGCAGATTCCCTTGACAACATAGAAATTTGCCCAACTTTCTGAAAAATGCAGAAGTTTTTCTTGGGAATGGCAGGGGAGTGAGGGGTGGGCTCTATGGAGGAAAGACCTCAATCTATTTATTAGTTCTACGGGTCTGAAATTCAAATTTATACCAAAAAATCTTTTTAATAAATACTGAGAAATTTATTCTCTTTCATTCTGTTTCTCAGTTCTATTGGAATCTAAACTACAACTGACTTGCAGGGTCATTTTCATTATTCTTAAGTAAAGACTGGTGGTGTAGCTGTACTTCGTGGAATAACCCAAATTTGAAATAGTTTCGAAGCAACAGCTTTTGGGTTTTTTTCCTTATGCAGATAATTTTAATAATTTCTTTCTGCACATAAGGTGAATGCAGAAACACCCACAGATATTCTTTACATAATTATACCTTAAAAAAAGATTAAAGTTTTAAACACAGCGTGGTTGAACTGCATCTTGCAAATGCTACTGAAACCCTCATTAATATGTCTTGTGCATAGGTATGTTATCTTTAATTATATGACCATACTTTTCAGAGGGCAACAGCTCATCAGTGCACCAAACAAAAAAGAATTTATTAAATGAGCAGCTGCTCTGTCTGTGAGGGCTTTTTTTTCTCTCTGACTGTTCAGTGTCTGGTGCCGTACTATCAGCACATTGTCCAAATTCAGAATTAATTTCCTCCCAGTATTTCCATGCCACTATAGCAATTTAGCAGCTGACAGGCCTTAATGAATGTATTTTTCCAATACTCTTCTGAGTTGAAAGGACAAAAAATGACACTGAGAGAGATTAAGGTCAAAACTATATACTGATTTAGGGGCAACCTGAGTTTTTAAGTACTCACCATTAAATAGCACTTTGAATGTTCAGAGTGCTACTTTTCTTGTCTGCAATTGCAAGAGCAAATGTTCAACACTTACATGAATCAGACTGTAGGACTTCCATTCTGCACAAAGAAAATTACAATACAGCACAAGAATGCTTGCGAAGAGTTTGACTGAAATGATTTCTGAACTTTACAGAAGCATTTGTGGCAGAATTAGAAAGAGAATTTAGTTCTTCAGACCAGAAATCAATTATGTTTCCCCATAATAATTTTTACCTCTTTCCTTTTTTAGTTACCAGCCTTTGGAAAATGAGTAGAGAATTTATAGTGACGTAATTCACTATATTAGTATGACACATTCCATGGATGAGCCTTTTCATATATTAGGACAGCACCCTACTTATGATTACCCTAGAAATATGGAAATAATTATAATAATAATAATAATCACGAATGGACCAAATAAGATTTGCACAGGTCACCGTACCTTGGTCTTAATAAAATTACAAGTTTTCAAATAATAGCTTTTTGGCATGTAGCTTCTCACCTTCTAGAGAGGACATCTAAAGAAACAAAAATGTGACCTTTCTGCCTCACTGAGTCACAGCCAGCAGAGCTGGGCCGTGTTGATGGACCCTTCGCCTGGATCCCAGTGCAGCACAGGATGAAGATCACGCTCATTCAACAGCAGAGGAAGGATATAAGTAACACCCACTAACTTGTAAGTAGTGACTCTATAAGTCTTTTTTTCTACTCCATTTTAGGAGACATAAAAGCTCTTAAACACACACAGGCTGCTGCCACTGGAAGCCCCTGCTCTGTCCTCCCGCAGATATTCTTTGTCTACTGCTCTCATTTGGCCCATCCAGCCCCACTTGTTCCATTCTTACACCTTCACCTTTGGGCTTTTCCTTCCAACCCCATCTGCTTGTCTAGAAAGGACAAACTTCCTTCCTTCCTCTGGTGCCTGGCTTGACTCTGCCTGGCTACCAAATGAGAAATGCCATGCAAGCCCATGTAATAAATGCCATATTAATTTGTGCCAGAATTTCACTTCTGAAATGAGAGAAAATATTATTCTCCAACTAATATTTTGAAGACTACTTAAATGAGCACAGAAATCTAGTTTCTGCAAAGAAAAATACAGATGATAAAATTTCTCTCCTTCAATTTTGAAGGAAAAATATTTACAGTGAAATTTCCATTTTGCAGAAATACTGATTTTTAAAAGATTGGACAGAAATATATTCAAACACCAAAACTTCTCTTTTCATGCAATATACATTTACAAACAAAAAAGCATGTATACAACAAAAATATAATTAGCAAAAAGAATAAAAAACACATCCATAGGTACTGTTCTGCCATGTTAAGCAGGAGAAGAAATTGCTGGGATCTCTACCAGCAGTCAAACTGCCCTGCAGTCTCAATGTGATGTAAGTAACATCAACAGACCCACAGAAATCTTATGGTCTGCACCCCCTATATAGGAGCATTCAGTAAGGCATAGGCAGAGCATCACTCAGCAGACTCTGTATCTACACCTGCCCCACAGGAACTTGTTTTAACTTGCCCTTACAACATTTCCAATAATTAAACCTCTGTGTGAATTATTTGCTGCTTCACTACCTCACAGCCAGCCCAAGTCCTCTGCAGGAAATTGAGCATTTCCAGTTAGCCTGGAGAACAACTCAGATGCTGCTCTCTTGGTATACATTTTCCCTTCCCTTTCCTGCTATGGCTCCCCTCTGCCTCCATACTTTCTTTCAGTCTCCTTTCTAATTCTGCTGCTCTCATAAGGACTTTCCTTGTTCCTTTGTAAGCATAGCAATCTGAAAGAGGCTTTGCCTCTCTCTTAAAATAGCATATTGGCCTGTTTATGTGTTTTTCTGTTCACAAAATAAAACTTGCCTTTTCTGCAAAAGATTATTCTGTTGACTTGTATTTCACTTATGATCTTCTCTTCCACTTAGACTATTTTTTTTCTGATGTCATTTTCTCTATTTAGTGATTCTCCAGTTATTGTACTTGTTCATTAGTTTTCTCTTTCCCAAAGACTGGATACTGCACTGATCCTTAGAATTTGAGAAACATTTAATGTTTCAGATTCTATTGTGGTAAGCAGCACTAGAAAAATGTTCTCTTACATACTCACATTTCAAGTGACCCATTTGCAGATCTCAGCTGCCAATAACAACAGGCAGATAACTTCTTATTTTATTTACAAATTTATGGTAGTGTCTCATCTTTGGAGTAAAATCTCTGCACATTATTGGGTTTGCGTATCTTTTGAATCCCTGCTTGTTGGAGGATCTCTCTACTCTTTAAGGAAAAACACCAGTGGAAAAAATATTTTGATCCAACCCCCCAGGATATGAAATAATGACCAGACAAATTGTTTAGGGTTTTTCTGCCCTGCCCACTTCTACCTCCTTCCAAGTGCAGTTTCGCCTGGGCACTATCTGTCCCTGACACCATCTCTCTGTCCCAGAGACTCTGCTGCATGAAGAGTCATGTAATCTGAGGAACCTCATTCTGCTGTCTAAAAGCATGCCAAATTCAATGAAAAAGCTGCTGACAAAATGTCCCTGGGCACCACATAATATATGATTTCCTGGCATCAATACCAAACTGATGTGTGGCTCTGTGGCTCTGGGGACAGGAGCAACAGGAGCCTGAATGTGGCAATCAGCTGTGCCCACAACTGTGCCAAAGTGGAGTGCTCAGCAGGCAACCACCCTGGAACCGTGGACTTAGGATATCTCACTTAAGTGTAAACAATCTGAAGAATAAAATACTTGAAACGCTGGAAGCATGAATAAACCAAGAGGGCAGCTTCAGCTAACAATCTCATGAACATCCTGTGCAGCTTTCACGCTTTTAGAAATTCCTATTCAGCCTTGCATACATTAAAGTTATTCTAACCCTCAAAGATTCAGCTGAAAATTGTACCCCTGAATTTCTAATGAGTCTTAGAATTACAATACGGCTTTTGTGAAAAGGCTGAAGTTTATCCTTTCATAACACACCCACAAGAAGTCTTTTCTCCAGATTTCACCATTCCTAGTAAACTTTTTTCAAAATTACCCAGACACTAGACTACCTTTTTTTTTTTTTAATGTTCAGATAAACTAGCACAATCCAACCATCTGAAAGGAAAAGGGTAAGTGAACTCAATAGATTGGAAAAAGGATTTTCAGGAAGTGCTGTCAGATTCTTACACTTACCTCCAAACTATTTCAAAGGTAAATGCCAGCAAAAACACACGAATCAGTCATAAATCTTTCTTTACTGTGCCTTTATAGGACTTCTAAGTGCTCATGTGATCCTTTTATTCTTGTGCAAGGCCTCTTTCCAAATATTTCAGATGCACACATTAAGTTTAACCGCTTATCCAAAGGTTCATTAAATTCCTTGGAAAATTTTTCAATGGCTAACATTAAACAAGACATTTTTAATGAAAAATACTTGAAATATTTAAATGTCCTCATTTACATTGCACCCCCCAGAAAAAGTTAATTAGGAACACTGATTGCAGAATGCAACATTATAATTTAGATACCATTGTTTCAAAAATTCCAACCTAAACAAATCTAACATTTCAAATTACATTTCTTTAGAATGAAGTATTCAAATGTAATTGAATTTCAAAATGCTGCATTTCAAAATGAACTTTTGAAACAAAACACTGATACAGCCCCGTGTGGTCACAACAAAGAAATCTGAGGGCTCTAGGCCACAGGAAAATAAACCTTGGTGAAATAAAAGACTACTTAAAGTAGTGCTTTGAAGTTCATCAAAGTGCATGCAGACCTCTTGAACCAGCTAGAGAAGAGACAGAAACATTTTCTCAAACAGATTACCACCAGGCCATCTACAAGCAAATCTGTGCCAGCTGCTTGCAAGAATACACAAAGGAAAGACTAGGTAGAGGTGCCAAACTCAAAAACACAATGGGCAGCAGAGAAGGAATGAGGCACTTGGGAAAATCTGACACCTGCTTGTAAAAATGCCTGAGTACTTGCCCCAGAAAATGTTTATCTGCAGCTCCTTGGTTTTGTCCCAAAACAGTAATCTCTAGGAATAGAAGCTCTGCAGTCCCTTGGACTAACAGTGCACAGTTTAGGGCCCAGTGAAAGAAAAAGCAGTTCCTAAACACACAGCTCCATTTGAAATTAAGCCAATTTCATCAAACTAAACTAATAAATACGTAAAATTGTGGGGAAGTTTATTCTGGGAGTTATTGAAAAAACCCTGGAGAACACAGTCATCAGCCACAGACAGCATGGCTTCATGAGAGGACAGAGTCCCACTTGTGAAACTTAATCTCCTTTTATGATAAGGCAAACCACCTAGCTGATCAAGGGAAGCCAGTTGAGTAGTTTGATTTTAGTAAAGCTTTAGATACTGCCTCTCACAGGATCCTTCCAGAAACAATGTCCAGCTAATGGCTGGATAAACACATCATGTGATGGGTGAGCAACTGACTCACGGGTCAAGCACAAAGGGTTACAGTGAATGGGGAGCCATCAAACTGGTCACCTGTCACCAGCAGGGTGCTGCAGGGCTCCTTCAGAGAGCCCTAAAAAAATGGAGGGCTGGGCAATCGCCAACCATAAGAATATCAACAAGGGAAAATTCCAGATTCTGCACCTGGATGGGGCAACCCTGGCGGAAGGTACAGTCTGGGGAATGAGAGGCTGGAGAGCAGTGCCATGGAAAGGGACCTGGGGGTCCTGGTGGATGGCAAGTTGATCATGAGTCAGCAGTGCTCTGGCAGCCAGGAGAGCCAACTGTGTCTTGGGGGGCATCAGGCACAGCATGGCCAGCTGGGCAAGGGAGGAGATTGTCCTGCTCTGCTCTGCTCTGCTCTGCTCTGCTCTGGGGCAGCCTCACCTCCAGTGCTGGGGGCAGTTTGGGTGCCACAATGTAAGAAAGACATTAGGCTCTTAGAGAGTGTCCAAAGGAGGGTGACCAAGATGGTGAAAGGCCTGGAGGGGAAGCCATATGAGGAGTGGCTGAGGTCATTTAGTCTGCTCATCCTGGAGGAGATGGAGGGGAGACCCCACTGCAGTTACAGCTTCTTTGTGAGGGGAAGAGGAGGGGCAGACACTGATCTCTTCTCTGTAGTGACCAGTGACAGGACCCGAGGCAATGGCCTCAAGTTGTGTCAGGGGAGGTTTAGTCTGGATTTTGGGAAAAGACTCTTTTAATAAAAGATTCTTGACCCAGAGGATGGCTTAGCACTGGAACAGGCTCCCCAGGGCAGTGGTCACATCACCAAGCCTGACAGAGTTCAAGAAGGATTTGGACAATGCTCTCAGGCACATGGTGTGACTCTTGGGGTTGTCTTGTGCAGGGCTGGGAGTTCAATGATCCTCGTGGGCTACTTCCAACCCAGGATACTCTATTATTCTATGATTCTACTAGTACACATACAAGGAATATGCCTCCCAAAAACTCGAATATTACTTGATAGTCATATGCCTGACAGTATAACAAGGGTAACCGATGGGAAAAAAGCCCATGGCAAATCAAAGGACAGGTGAAAACAGCATGACAGACAGCAAAGAAACAGTCAGTCCGAAAATACATCATGCTCTCCAGTCACTGCATACAAGGACTGCATTTTACCTGCAGGGATGGGCTGCAAAAATGGTCACAGTACTTAAAGGCTGTCAGGGTAAGAGAATGCCTGTGCTCCACAGCTTCTTTTTATATATTTATATATATGTATGTATGTATGTATATATATACGATGTATGTATGTATGTATGTATGTATGTATATATTTATGTCTCTTCCTCTGTTAATAAAAATTATTGACATTATGCAAAGTTTCAGTCTTGGACAGCCTGGACCCCAGTAGGGGAAATGCAGACCTTACAGCAGCATGCTTTAGTTTGTCCTTTCAGTCGAAGTGGAGGCAAGATGGATGCACAGAAATAAGATACCTCACCAAAGCAGGGTAGTTTGTGAGGAAATAGTGATCCAGCTGAGGTATTTAACTTATACTTGTCCACTGGAAAAGTATGAATTCAACTTTGCACACCAAATAATTCTGTGAAAAATAATGAGCAGGAAACCACAAGACAAGCAAGCTAGAGTTTGACACACAGTAGTGGAGTCTGTCAATACCATGTAGTCTAGTTCTTAGGTGTGTCCTAGCTTTTTAAGGCCAGAACCTGTCAACACACAGTGGCATAAAATTATCAATTACATATGTCATAAAGGTTCTTCAGAAACTGAAAATTACATATGCTAGAAATATCATACAATCATAGAATGGTTTGGGTTGGAAGGGAACTCAAAAATCATCTATTTGCAACCCTCCATCCATAGAAAGGGACACCTTCCACTAGCAAAGCTGCTCAGAGCCCTTTCCAGCCTGGTCTTCACCATCTCCAGAGATGGGGAGTTCAGAACCATGTAAGAAATAGAATCTGAACAGTTTGTTATATAAAGGCTACAATTCGAGACACCCCACCTAACTGATTTTCAAAATTATTTTAATTTCTTAGACTCTACAGCTCTTCTTTTAAACAAGGACAGCCATAAACATTCAGCATCTCTCTAAGGAACTCTTGAACATCACCTCTGAAAATTTAGTGTTACAGGCTACAAAGGTTGTAATTTTTCTTTATGTTCAAAGTGTGGAAATTGTAAACTTCTGCCAGACAGGCAGTCTAGCTCTCCTTTCATTTCTGCACATAGATGTTTAAGCCCAGAATAGCAAATTAATGCTGTTCAACATGCAGTCACAAGACTTGAGAAAGGGGAGGAGGCAGGAAAATGTGGAGTGAAGTAGGAAGGATCCCAACTCTGTGGCCACTCTGGTTTACTAACCCAGGCTCAAGAATTGTGACCAGAAATGTGACAGGGGAAAAAAACCTCCTTTAGTGGCAGCTTTCAAGTGATCAGACTAATGGTTACATTACAACAGAATGAAGTATTGAAAAAGCAGATTGAAAAACTGGACCCTGTTCTTTTCCTCATTCCTCTCTACCTTCTCTTTCCTGTTTGTAGAATGCAAATATTTCTTCCTGTGCAGGTATTCCAGTCATCAATACTAACCAAGTAGTAAACAGAAAGTTTTACATACCCAAATTCTCTAAATTATCCCAAAGTAGTTATTTATTCAAATAATTTCCACAAATTGATTTGCATATGCTGACTATGCAATCAAGAGAAAGCAAAGAAAATGTGGCTTCTGAAAGGTAGGAAATTGGCTACATTCATGTAGCCAATTGCACATAATATATCTTTGCAACACTGCTTGTTGCTATATTTTTGGGGTAACTTATGCAACAATGTGTGAGAAATTAGGTCTGTGAGACATACATGCACTTGCCTCTTGTGTTGGTGATTTTTTTTTTTCAATACATTAAAGAGTTGTATTTCATTTTGGCAAATCCATATCATCTATTTGTGGCATTTCTTATTCCTCACAGCAATAGAGAATAAGTTTCAGTTCTTCAGAGGTGACACAGTATAACACCTCATTATTCTTCTCACTTTTTATTGTTGGTAGACAGTAATTGCTCCCTGCCCTTTAAATTACAAAGGAAGGAAAAAGACTATTAGCCAGACAAATTAATGCAGAATTACATGTACAGTATTATGGACACAACAGCCACACTTCCATCATGGTGTTTAAAAATATATCACCTGTTCATTTGGTAGACACTTAACACTAGTCTACCAGACAGCAGGGACTCCTGCTGAATATTCATTTTGGAGCTATGCATGCCTCTTATAAATGAAGGGGAAGAAATCCACCCGGGTTTGAACTTCTGTTTTTTGCATAATACTCTTTAATGGCTAACTACTGCAGAAAAACTATCTATTTACTCATTTCTAGTCAAAATATTCATTGTTGCACACAGCTGAATGTTGGAAGTGGATGTTGCACTGGACTTAATAGAGCAAACCTATTAACCTGCCATGGTGCATTCCAGGCCTGGACAGGAAAGCAGCAGCTCAGTGGAGCTGAAGCTGACAGCTAACAGCAGCACATCCCTCTTCACCTCTGATCTGGGAACACCAACAGGATCTGATCACAGCCCCACAGCCCCTCATGGCACTAGACATGGAGCCAGGAGCTGTGACAACCAAGACCAAAGCCACTTAACAAATTCTGCATTTCCTCACACCTAAATAGTCTGAAGAGCTTCCAACACAATGTTTCAGACCTTAGTCTTCCAGAAAATGACTTGAATGAGCATCAAGCTGGAAGAAAACACCAGGCTCTCATCTAGGCTTACTGCGGTATAAATATGACGAAAATTAATGCGTGATTTTCAAATAGCCAATGTATATGTATATGTATAGTCAAAAATACATCTGTATAAGATGAAGTGCTGGGTCCTGCACTTGGGTCACAATAGCCCCATGCATCGCTGCAGGCTTGGGGCAGAGAGGCCTGAGAGCTGCTCAGCAGGCAGGGACTTGGGGGTGCTGGTTGACAGCTACTGTAATGAGCCAGCGTGTGCCCAAGGAGGCCAATGGCAACCTGGCCTGTATCAGGGATAGTCTGGCCAGCAGGAACAGGGCAGTGGTCATTCCCCTGTCCTCAGCACTGGTGAGGATTAGGTGCAACTCTAATCCTGTGTCTGGTTCTGTGCCACTCACTTCAAAAATGACACTGAGGTGCTGGAGCAAGTCCAGGGAAGGGCATAAGTCTCATGAGGATCAGCTGAGGAAACTGGGGTTATTTAGTCTAAGAAGCCTCTCTACAGCTACCTGAAAGGGGGTTGAAGTCGAGGTCAGTCTCTCCTGCATGTCTCAAGTGAAAGGATAAGCAGAAGTGACCTTAAATTGTTTCAGGGGAGGTTCCAATAAGACATTAAAAAAATATATATAACTGAAAAAGTGGTTAGGCATTGGAATAAGTTGCTCAAGGAGGTGGTGGAGCCACTGTCTCAAGTGATCAAGAAGCATCTGGATGTGGCACTTGGGGATATGGTGTTGGGGTGATTATCATGGTGCTGGGGGTTGATGGATGGACTAGATGATCTTGAAGGTCTCTTCCAACCTCGATCATTCTGTGATTCTGTGATATCAAGAGTGTTCTATAAGACAAACAGGAAGATCTTTCAATTATTGCCCATAAGCCTCTGTTCTTTGATTTACTTCTGGTTTGCTTTTAATTTTGTTCTAATTAATAAAAATATTTTGAAACATCAGTAAGTTTGAAAATCGTACTGTCATTCTTCATTAGTTCCATCCAGCACCGTAGTCATTTAATTTTACATACATATTTATGTGGATTTACAGATCACAAAGTTAAATAATTCTAACCAACACCTGTCTATTGCCAAATCCAGAATCCAAAACCATCTTCAATCAGGTCATGTTAAAAGTATAATACCTAAAATGGAAAGATAAGTCAACAGTGCAGAGATTCTGAATGAAGATGTCTTAACTGTTTCTTCATTCTCCAGCCTCAGCACCACTCCACAAATCCTAGTGGGAATTGCCAAATGAGATATATTCTTGATTCCTGTTTTCACTTGCTGATAGCCCTGATAACCTTGCTGGAGAACCCTCTGCATTCCTACCCAAGAGCTCAGGTCCCTTCCAGCTGCACACTCTGGAGCACACATCCCACAAGAATGGAACGACGGTGCAAATGTGCACACAGCAGCAGGCTGGGAAAGGTTGCTTAGTTGAACTTTTTTAATGCATGAATTAACCAAAACATGCAAGTAGGTTTTGGTTTATTAAATTGGATTCATATTCAAAGCACCTTCTAATAAATTATTTGGATTCTTTTTTGTCTAGAGAGGCAGCAGATATTTTTCTGAACTTGTTAGACAGAGTTCACCTAAAGCCTTTGATATATGTGTGCAAATGCAAAAGGCAAAAGATCATATTCAGAGACAAGAAATTGAACTGTCTCGAGCTTTTTCCTAAGACCTTAAGCAATTGTAATTATTTTGAAATAAAAAGCAAAAAATTTAAAATGGCAATTTCAAGTTTAGCAGCAAGATTCCTAACACAGTATTTACTTCTGCTTTAAAATTCATCAATTCCCCTCAAAAATACTCTGTAACGACAAGGTAGCCTTGCTAAAATAATGAATCACAGTAGTTTAACCTTTTTGTTATGAATGCTCTCATCATCACAAATTCATTTGGTAAAAAATACACTTGAAATGGGCTTATAGATTATATCTATGCAAAATCATATTTAATAGTAATTAGTGGAGTCATAATTCCATTCAGTATTAGAACTCAGATAACAAGATGAGGATTAATATTATCTAAGTATCTGAATCAGTACTGAATTTCAAACCTATCTCAGGACCTCTGATTGCAAGGACAAATTAATTTTTTACTACCTCTTGTATATATTGTTCCTTTTACAGAGCAGCTGTGCACATGTCTAATGGTAGAAAGAGCACCTCACATCTTCAGAACATCCAAGGATTAAATAGAAAACGACAATAGCTTGAAAATTCTGAATGACAAAATGCAAATCCAAAGAACAAAAGTAGCTTTTCAATTAATTTTTCATCACGACAATTTTAGTGTAGAGCCTAACGCAGACAAAAAAACAAAACTAAACTACACAGCTGGACAGCATGCACCAATCATTTCCCAGTTGCAGAAATACCAGTTCTAACCATTTCTGTAGTGATTCTGAAGTAATGATTCATTGTATGCAGTAAATGAAACATCCATTCCATTCCCTGACTATGCCAGGATGACTGAGGTTTACAATAAAGCTAGTGATTTCAGAGTTATTAAGCACTGAAATACTTTACTACATTTCCATTAGATACATGTTTCTTTTTTTATTTCTACTTAGCCTATTTTTGTTGGACTAACTTATGTCTGGCAGGACACTTTTCAAGGAGTCTCAGTTCTCACAAAAACAGCCTTTAGGATCTCTCACACTTAGAGAGAGAATGTTGCAATGAAAACTCTGGCTTAGAATCTGGGATTCAGGACTGTCCACAGGCCAGAAATCTTGTCCTTTTAAAAAAAAATTTGTGCCCTGATGTCTTCAGAAAAAGATCAAGTAGTTGGCAGACACATAACCGAGGAATTTCTCTGGGACAAGAACTTCCCCAAGTAATCTGGTAGCAAATTGACCCTATCAAAGAACACCTTCAGACTTCAACCATTTTAGGCTGCTACATTACATTAACATGGCTCTCATCAGAATTCATAAAATTGTGGTCTTGGAGACCTGTTCTCACTTATTTCTTACCATAGCTCCCATGTAATAAACAAGACTAATAATATTGTTCTTCTCCTCTGGTTTTTAGTTCTGGAACAACCTGGAAGGACTGTGCAGAATGGGGCCAGTCTCTTAGGCAATGCAGCTCTCAGATTGCTTGTCATTTCCAGGCAGATCCACATTTGTTGACAATAAAGTGAATTAGAGAGAGAGGAAACAAGGCATTTATGAGTCAGAAAATGGGTCATACATGAAAACAGATTGAAGCTATTAATACCTAAAGTTGCCATTTAAAAAACTATTAAAAAGCTGGTGCTGGCCATACAATGACATTTTAGTTCTTCTTGAAAAGGCAGTCTTTGGCCGAAGTAATATTATTAAATGGTTTTGAAAAAAAAAAAGGGAGGGGGGGAGGGGACAGTACAGACAGCATTTAATATTTGCTTATGTACTGGTTTTTGTACCAAAAATGTATCCCTTTAAAGAATACCATGAACTGAAGGTCTTACACGAGAGTTCTTGTCAAAAGCAAATTAACTCCTTGATTCTGTGCAGTCATCCCTTATCTACCTATAGAATAAATAAATACAAGGTAGCTGAACATACAATTCCATATAAGGACTGAAGTGGAAATATATTGATGTTCTATTCTTTCTGAGAAATATGCTGGGTATGTGTGTTTAGCAAGCCTGTAAACAATTTTTGTTCCATTTCAGATACTGTATTTAGTAACACCACTGCTAGTTTCCAAACCCATACTCACTGACTGAGCACCTACTCAATATTTTAGTTCTTTTCATCCTTACCCAAATGTAGCCTCATGTCTTCTTCCTTATTCAAGCCTGCTCTGGAAACAGTCCTGTCGATTTTTCACATGTGACTTTAAGTTCATTATTACAGATGGGCACTTTTTGTAAATGTTTAATCACAGGGGTCCTGTATGGTAAAACAGCAGTGACTTCATTTCACATGTTAGGACGTTAGGCAGGGAGAGATCTCTGCACACAAATTTGGTTCTGGCATGTTTCAGCTTGAGGAAGGCTACTGTTGTGATCTTACTGAGGTAACTTTATTTTATTTTCTCTATGCACATGAGAAATACCAAGGCTTTAAGGAATTTAAATAATCAAAATTCAATAGGGCTTTGTGAGTGGCAGTTGTTGCAGGAATGATGGATGCTTATGTTTACAGCACCAACTTCAGCCACTTGGGTTTTTGATCAAACCAAAAACAGGGCTAATCCATAGCTTTCTGGGTAAATCTATAATAGACAGTAAAAAAAATGCAAGAATTGCACATATCTATTGGGAGGAAGATTGTTCTACATGGGGTCAGCTCCATACTCCCTGTTTCTCCCTGTGAGCCTTTTTATTTCTCCATGCTTTGCTAACACGCACTTGCTCTGTTTCAGCTGTGATTATAGTCCATCCCCAGACCAAGTCACATTGCCTGAGAACTTTTAAATTCCACTATTTATCTCCAGTTCAGACTTTTGGAGGTTCTCCATCTTATTTTTGCAGTTCATCCCAAACTATTCCAGGAAAATATACATCATCTATTTTCTACTGCTAGAGCATTCCCTCTTCCTCCATGTTCTGTCTCACAGCTCACTACAGCCTGTTACAGCATCTCACCAGAGATTCAAAGTTTCTACCTCACCAGACCCATCAGATTTCTTCACTGGCCCCACTCTGTTCTTCATTGAGACCACCTTTATTTTCTCTTCAGCCCATCTTCCCATACTGCAAGTTCAGTTTTTTATTGCTTTTTGCTGATGTGACTTTTGCTAAACACAGAAGAAGAGAGGCACTAAAGGCACAACAGACCATTTTTCTCAATCCCAGTGAAGTATGACATGGGCTGCACAGATGAACTACAAGGTGGATGGAAAATGACTGGACAGCTGGTCTCAACAGATTTTTATCAGCAGTTGAAGTTTGGCAAGCTTGCAGTAGTATTCATGGGCAATCAATAGTGTGGTGAATATTTCACTAACAATAGAGATGAAGAGAGAAACTGCACCCCAGCAAGTTAATGACAGATACCAAGCAGGGGCACAGAGAGCATGCAGAGTGGTGGATATGCTGCAGAGCAAAGCTCCCAGTAAGGTGGACCCAAGCAGGCTGAAGAAATGGCTCAGCAGGGATCTCATGAACTTCGGCACTGGAAGATGCAGAGCAATGCACCTGGAATATAATAACCCCCTGTAAAACATACAGCAGGGGCTAGGCTGTACCAATATGAACATCTACAGGAGGCTGAGAGCAGAGATGGTTCTCCTCTCCTTGGCAGTTGCAAAACTACTTCCAGTTTGGGGCTTCCAAGCTGAAGCCAGCCTTTGACAAACTGGAGCAAGTCCAGGGACAGCCACTAAGATGCAGGGGGAACAAATGGGTATGAGGAGATGCTGAGAGAACTGAACTTGTTCAGTTTTCCAAAGAGAAGATTAAGGCAGGATTTATTGCTGTCTTCAACAATATAATGGAAGACTTTAAAGGAAACAGAGCCAGACTCCTCTTGGAGCACACCATGAAAGGGTGAGAGACATCTGACACGTCTTTGGGTAAAGAATATTCTGATTATATATTTGGAAAAGCTTTTTCACACTAAGAGGGGTTCAGCACTGTAATAAATTGCCCTGGGTGGATGTGGAGCCTCCATTCCTGGGTATCCACAAAACACAATTGGATAAGGGCCTGAGAAACCTCATCTATCTTCGAATTGAGCCTTGCTTTGAGCAAGATGTTGACCAGATAATCTTCAAACTTACTCATCCTTTCAAACTTACATTACTCTGTGATTCTCATCTCTCAGTAAATTGCCTCTGCCTACAGTAATATTTGCAGAGAAAATCCTTTTGAAATGTCATGCAGCTGTGCAATGAAGCCACTTCACACATTTTGTCGGAGAAGGATGCTCTTGCAATCAGGTCAATATAAAATCACTGACAAAGGATAGAGCATGCATGGTAGTTAAATTTCATATAATTCAGCTATCAAATGCAAACAAAGTCCTGCTGTGAATAGTGAGGTGTTTGAAGGGTTTGTAGCTTAAATTTGAGTAACACTTCTGGGGAAAAATTAAATAAGAATAACGCTGATTTGACAGCATTCCCCCGCTACCAAGTATGTATACCCATAATACAATGATGTCTAGGATGGCCAATGAAAAAGTTAGGGGTTTTTTTCCATGAGTATTGCAAAATTTTCTTTTTCCTTCATGATATGTAAAATGTTGAGCCATTTTTGTCAATATGTCTTTAAAAAAATGTTGTCTCAGGTAGCTGAGACAATAATCTAACATGAAAAATATAAGCCAAAGCTAGACAATGTAAGTAAGCAAAAAGGAGAGGAACCTAGTCAGACTCAATAATAAGCAGTGTTACTAGAACTGCCTATAAATAAAGTTGAGTTTTATTCCAGGATGTTTAAAAATTTCTCTGTAGAACTGGATTTCTTTACGCTTTGGCTTTTTTTAAGGCTTGAATCAAGAAGAAAAATAGTAACAACTTACTGAAATGCAACCTGCTTTAGAAATATTTGACTCCTTAAAATGCCATACACCTTGCGGATATTCTTACATTTCAGCTGGTTGTGATATTGTTGCCATTGAACATTCAGTTACATTATTTTATATGTGTTTCTATCGCAATGCCTTTCTCCATGAACATAATTAGAATACTCTCACCACTTCCAGGATTTGCATGCTTTATCTCTAATTTATATCCCTGTGGATTAAAATTAGGATTATATTTCTCATAGCATGGCATGGAAAAGCTAACATACTTTTCAACCCATAAATTCTAAATAATCCAAACCACAAAAAGGTATTGCAAGGTAATAAATCTGCTGCAGTGGCTCATGTGTTGGCAACATACATATTCTTCCTTGCTTATGTTAATCAGTACGGCTGAAGGTGAAGTATCATTTTACTGCAGAATGGAAGCAAACAGACAAAGCTGTCCTTTGACAAAAAGTTCCCCAAAAGTGACTAGATTATCTGTACACTCTCAGAGTATTTTTTGCCACCACTACAGTTTTCTGAAGACAAGGGTTCTGTGATACAAGGGATCTCACTGTCAAGTTAATGTTGCAACTAATGACGAAACCAGGGAACATTTATTTGAATTAATTTCTCTAAGATACCAACTGATACAAGTTATTAAGAACTAGATAATGTTGATCAAGATGGTTCAGCAAAAGGAATGTTTTAAGAATGTTTACTGGCTTTATAAACTGAAAACAGAGATGACAGGGTACTATGTGACATTTTATTTTTGCCATAGATCAGATTTTATAGTACTTGTCCTCAATGGCAAAATTAAATTACAATTTCTAGAGTTAACACCTTCCAAACTTCCATCTGTTTACAGATCAACTTAAAGAAGGAAAAAGAATTAGTTCCTAAACACCAGAATGTGCCAACAAAGAGCTGGAAAGCATGGAGCTCTGCCTGGGGATGGATGTGGAGCCAACTGAGAATTTATAGGTCAGGATTAAAGGGAGGGCAGGGACAGGTGACATTATAGTGGAGGTCTGCTCCAGGCCACTTTGTCAAGAAGGTCCAGAGGAGGACAACAAGGATGATCAGAGGAATGGAGAACCCCTCCTATAGACAGGCTGAGAGAGTTTGGGCTGGAGAAGAGACCTTACAGCCACTTTCCTGTACATAAAGGGGACCTACAAGGAAGCCAGAAAGGGACTTTGTACAAGGGCATGTAGTGATAGGACAAGAGGGAGTGACCTTAAACTGAAAGTGGGCTGGTTTTGATTGGATATTAGAAATTCTTCACTATGAGGGTGGTGAGGCACTGGAACAGTTGCCCAAAGAAGCTGTGGATGCCCCATTCCTGGAAGTGTTCAAGGCCAGGTTGGATGGAGCTCTGAGCAATCTGGTCTAGTGAAAGGTGTTCCTGCCCATGCCAGGTGAGTTGGAACTAGTGTTCCCTTTCAACCCAAACTGTTCTATGATTGTATGATCTTTCACTGATTTTTTAATTAATAGATCTTGTCTCACAAGCCTGAATTACATTTAAAAGGAAAAAAGACAATAAAAGTAGAAGGCAAATAGAAAAAAAAAAAAAAAACAGTAAGTATTACATATTACAATTTTAGCAGAATTATATGCAAAAGCACAGCAAAGGCTCTTTGGAAAGCTATTATGAGTTACCCAGCCTTGAGATTTAAGATATGGGGCCTAAATTTTATGTCACATTTTCTTCTACAGCTGCTGCTTTCTGCACAGCATCTTCCTACTGATTTTTATTTATCATGTGCTGAGACTTTTCCTGTGTTGCAGTAAATTTCCCTTCCCTCTGCCTAGCTTTGATGTCCCCATTGTAGTATCTTGGAAAGTTTTGCATAACCATATTTTAGCAGCCCAAATCCTACTGATTTAGGGTACAGTGATCAAAGCAGTGTTTCTGCATGATAACAAGTAATAAAAGAGGGAGAAAAGACTGGAAGGAGCAATTGAATTTGTACTGGACATTTGCACTGCAGATTGCTGAGAAACTGGAAAAATCTTCAATGGAAGCATACAGCTTTTTCCTATGCAATCAGTTGTCTAACTCGAGGGGAGTTACCCCTTTAAATAGTTGTAAACTGCATGTGAGGTGGTTACATGCACAGCTGTTCACTGTTAGTCACCAACTGCTCCTTTAAGAAGTCCTCTTAGTTGCTTCCAGCTTTCAACCCTTACTACTATTTTTCACTTTTACCAATGGTTTCCATGCAGTGAGCCACCTTTTCTCGTTTCTTATTTATATAGGTGCTGGCTGTTGTGTTATTAGTTAAGACTGCAGTGGTTGGAAGACCACTGCAATTGTTATGCACATGTATCAAATAGGATTTATGTTTAGCACAGTCATATTTAAGCTCTCTGTCTTCTGAGGACCATATTCCCTTTCTCTAGTAAGGGGTTAAAATACAACACCCAGTTCACCCTGAATCCAATGTTGCTATCAATATCTTATCAAGGGAAAAGGTTATCCTGCAGATTTATGATCTTGTCTCTAACAGGTATCACTCACGCATTCATAGTCTTGCACAAGAATATCTTGAGTGAGATGAAGTAAGAAGCCTCCCAGCAACTGGAATCTGAGCTTGGCAGAAAAGCAGAAATGCCTTGCCTTGCCCAGTGTCACATTGATCAGGGTTCCTAATGAGCTGTGGTAAATTATAACCTTTTGTAAGTCACCGGAAAGGCCACTCAGCCTCAGATGTGACTGTACAGCAGATTTTACCAACAGTGCTTGCAATGAATGCAGTGAAAAGAGCACTTCAAATGAGAATGTTGAAGGACAGCATCTCTGCTCTAATCTCTGTTCTGATGCCTGAATAGATAACAGAAAACTCCCTGCAGATAAACCAGGGAGCCCATGACTAGTTTCAGTGTTTCATTGTCAATAACATCAAATTATAAAAATTACCAAAATCTCAATTTGTTAGAAAATGTGGATGCACTTCACTTGCAGGACTCTTCTCCTGTGTTTTTTTGGAGCTAGGCCTTAGATCTGGCCAGCCTATCTTACTGGTTTAATAAAACATGCTGGCATCTGATGTTCACTTTGCAATTGCTGAAGAAACTGATGCCAGCAACTAATGCTTTCCATATCAGAGCAGATATGGCCAGCAGTGTTTGTTGTTTCAATAGTCTCAGAGCAAGAGTGATCAAGGCCAGCCACACAGAGTCAATTCCCTGTCTCCCTCCCAAGGGACATACTGCAATGTCTATGTGAAGGGATACCGCAGAGTATGGCTGTTTTGGTTCTTTACAGGAGATGTATGGATGGGATTAACTTCACATAACTTTGGATATCACTGTGTACCCATGCTCATTCAGTAGCTATCTGTAATAGAATGTAGCCATCTTTTACGATATAGGAAGATAAACTTGCTTTTTTTTGAGCCTGATGCACTTGGCCTATTTTAATCAGGTACCTTAGAACAAGACAATGTGTGTTCACAGTGCCTCTTTGTGTCTCACAGTAAAAAGGGAGTTCATTTGCAGGTTTGATGCTGCTGTCAATGCCTTTTGAGGTGCTCCAGGTGGTGACCCTCAGTAGCACACACCTCCTGCTCCAAAAAGGTATAGCTACACAGTAGATCCAGTGTCACATCTGCTAGACCCATCTGACCTTCTGGCCTCTCAAATGGCACCAGATGCCTAAGGAATGGAAAAATGAATACAGACCTAGGTGTCTACATTTAATCAGATGAACCCCATTCACATGTTCTGTCTGAACAACCATGGGTTTAGACACAAATTTCAAGTCTGCTTGGGAAGGATTTAATATATGGAGGACTTCCTAGATCTGTGGCTCATGCAAAAAGTGTAACTGCTGGAGAAGTGAAGAAATTTTTCTTCAATAAGAGAGATTAAATGAGATCCATCTCCCTGCCTTGGCAGAAAGAGGGTAATGGGGAAGCACAGCAGCTCTTCCTTTCCACCCCTGCCTGCCCTTATTCAGGGGCACAAGGAGGCACAGATTCCATGTGCTTCTCAACAACAGTAGCTTTATGGTGCAAGCATACTTGGTGCAGCATCCACATATCGGCACATACTCCAAGAAGGGCTGTAGAAACACCAGAGTTGGTTTGTACAAGTCCCTCATAATTTTCATGTGTGAACATCTCAGAACACTTAATGGGCTTATCTGTACAACATTTCCATGAGATAAGAAACTATCCACGAGATGATGCCATGTTTTCCTGTGTCTTTTACTACAGGCATCTATTGCTGTAAAATTGACAGAGATATCAGCACAAGCCCTGAAAACAGGAACACTCCAAGTGTACAAGAAATTGCCTGAACACTTGAACTGTTCAAGAGAGGACCTCTGAGCAGATTGACGTTTTAGAGAAAAATAAACAAAAAAAGCAAAGTAAAACATTACATTACATCATACTCCATGTTATGAAATACTTCATGCCATATTAAAAAAATAAGAAAAGAAAAATTACCTTTGAACTTAGCATTCATTTGAGCACTTTTAATTTTAAAATTTGGAGAAAATCTTCTTTGTTTAGAACTCAATATGAACAGTTTGAAAAATCCATAATGAATCAGACAAGGTTAACAAAGTTTATATATATGGTTACATAACTATTTTTTGGACTGATGGATTTATGAATTACAACAGAAGAGGGATCAATCTACATTTGTAACCTTTCTCAATTTTAGCAAGCATTAAAATTAAAGTTGTGATCATATTGATTAGAACAGCAGAGTCAATTGCAGTATCATACTTATGGCTAGTCCTAAACAAATATTTTATTATTTTAATCTAAACAGAGAGCTTGAAGCATTAGAAGATACAAACTAGCTACTAAAAGTGAGGGTGCAAATTAATCTGTTGTTCTCTTTGTACACTTATTTGCCCAGCCTCTGTCAATCACTACAGACTGACACACAACTTTCTAGCCAAGGAGCTGGAAGGTGCAGTCCTTTTTTTTTTTTTTTGTCTGAATTTGGAACCAGCACTAAAGACAGGCTACAAAGAGCCTTAAATATATGCATGATTTTACTTCAGATCTGAGGTATGCAAACTCAGTAAGATGACACAGGAATTTCATACACTGGCAGAGCAAAAAGGATATTCTGCTGTTGCTTGTAGGAATTTACTTAGGTAAATTAGTCACTGAAAGTCCTGATTTTTCTCAGAGTGGATCAAAACTTGCCAAAAAGCAAGTAGAAATAACCAGAAATTACCAGAACTCAAATTCAGTAGTTAAGAACAAAATATATATTTTTGTTAATTTACTGTGATAGTAGTAAATGCTTGATTTCCTGTAATAATTATCAATCACTAGTCAGCATTTCATGATAAAAAACACCACTACTAAAAATTATCTCTTTTTTTTTTTTTAATAGTGATATTGACATTGTCAGATAAGGAAAAGATATTTTAGTTTGACTACCTATAAAAACAGCCACAAGGTCATACATAAAAGGGGTCTAGGAATAGATAGCATAATTTGAGTTAATTAACCCCCTTTTTTCTGCTTCTCAAATTCTGATGCCTCATGATTTAGAGACTCCAGAAGAGAGATTGATATATTTATTGCACTCTTTAAAAAATAATTCTTTCCATGTATCTTTATGTTCTTCATCTATATACAGAAGCCTGCCATTATCTCGCAAGAAGACACTAAGTCTTTTGGAAAAGAGTCGCTATTTGAAAGAGAAAATATAACTTCAGAATTAGTGCACATGTAGTTATACACATATTAATACATATCTGTCCATAGGCAATATGATTTTGAACACTTATTAATGAAACAAAAAGGCATTAAAAGTTTTCCTTATCACATACAGTTTTTTTTTTTGTTTTGTGATTGAAGATTTTTAACATTTTATCAACTATCAAAGGGACTATCATTTCGGCTCCAACCTATAATGTTTATTTGTTGTTGTAGATACTGAATGCAGCACTTGTATGTCAAAATCAGAATAGAACAGGGTAATACAATGCAAATATTTCTGCCCTAAAAGCCAAACAGCACAATTCAGTTCCACAGAAAGGTAAATGAGAATTGCAGAGGAATCTTACCAGGTCTTAGGTTACATAACTTTTTATAGAAGCAGGCAGACATGTCATAAAGTGATCATGATTCATTATAACTTTTTTCAGGGTTTCTGGTTTAAGATTTTTTGCCTTTGCCACTCCTACTGGTAGGTTGTTCCAGAAACACACTATTTTGACATCTCACTAGTTAGACATCTTTCAATCTCCAGCATCAATTTATTCATTGCCAGATTCCACTGCCCTGTGCTCTCTTTTCTCCCATAACCCAATTGAAACCAATGACACTAGACAAATAAATAAAGAAAGCAAATTGTAAGTTTTTAAAATAACTTGTTGCTAAAGCAAATGGATAGACAGTTAAATATTTCCCAGGCAGTGAACACCTATTCAAATTATTTTTGACAGACTACTGGTAATTGGGCTCGTGCCAAAACACAAGAAGAAAGACCTAATATTTAATGTTGTGAGGGTGATAACTTTGTAAATACAACCTCACAAAAATGAAAAGCAAAAAACCAAAGTTTTTATCAGTTTAATTCCAACAATACCATGCCTGTGAACAAAAAATTATCACAGCAAGCACTTTGAAACACATTTCTTGTTACCATGTAAGATGCGTTTCACAGAGTTATGGCTGGAAGGGGCCATTAAATCATTTGTATAACACTGTATGCAGATAAACCTTCTGGCATATCCAAGGTCATAAATTCACCTAATTACTGCTGCATTAAGCCTCAGCAATTGCATATGGTTAATACACATCTCCAAGTGTGACATTCAACCTTGATCAGAAATGTCAGGAAAAGGGGAATACAGGACTGGTTTACACGTTTGCTCCAGTAGTTAAACTAAAAATGTACCTCGATCTTACTTTGAAGGGTCTCACCTCAATTCACTGCTTAAAAATTAAAAGAACACTATTTCCATAGCAACTTCTATGTCCAGGTGATTCTTAGATTTGAATCCTCCTGCAGTACAATACCTCACTATGGAACATTTTCTGCCTGTGTATTTCAACTTCATGAACTCACTACTCCACTGTTTACATACATAAGGTTGCTTACACACTTTTCATCATAGGTTTGCACTGGACATTCATGTAAAAAAAGCCTTTTAATCTAGCACAAAGTGCAGTTTAACTCTCAAATCACTGGTAATCATTCAAGATCCCTATGCTCTGGCATGTACTCTTTCTTCCAAGAGGTATTGTATTTGTTTGCACTAAAATGGATTTTGTTTGAATCAATTCAGTTTACAGATCACTGTGTTGGACAGTTTAACATAACCATTACCTATCATTTCACTAGTCTTCATTCTATCTGCTCCCCTAAACTGACTAATCATTTGCAAAAAAGTGCAAATTATTTGGTTTTCTGGGACTAGATTTTATTACCAGATTCTTAGTAGGGCTGAGTTAGACTTAAGAACATATGTTGGTGTTCACAGCAACATGTTATATGGTGCAAATAAATCTAGCAGAGTCTGGCCCTCAACATGGAAAAATTTACTTGCTTTTATTTTTTTCCAAGTTGTTACATTTCTAACAAATTCACACATACCTCTAAAATCAATAGAGAACAACAGCATTCAGAAAAAAACAATTACATCTAACTGTTCACTTTGATTCACTGAAGCCCAGTGCAATAAGCTGATGCAAAACTATGCTATAAACACTGCACGAAACATTAACAGCGTGGGCATAGGTATGTATGATGATATTTTTTCAGAAGCCATAATTCTTATCAATTTCAAGAAAATATATAATTTTTTTTCCCAATTGACAATAAATATTAAAACCAAGGAAATTTATTTCCATCTTTCAATGACACCTTTATCTTTCTATTCCAGACAAAAAAAACCAAAAAAAAACCCCAAAAAACCAAAAAAAAAACCCCAACCTCCTATTGAGGGACAAAAATACAAAAAAACCCACTGAACGATGTTATCTTTTGAAAAACAGGGCAACAGATTTACAGTTAATATATATCACCCTCCAATGAAAAATGCATGTTAATATGTACACAGCTCTTTGGATAGTTCAGGAAAGTGGTTACTGACTGAAATACTGTCACTGAGTCAACGCTAACACTTTGATTAGGAAGGATATAGTGTTTCTGAACAACTTCCTATATAAGCCACTTCTCACACTGCAAAAGAAGACAGAGGAGAAAAATAATCTTACTACCAACTAAGAGCTGAACAAGCAACCACTCACACTGAAAAATGTGTGATGGTGGAAGTCTTTTTAATATACTTCAGACAGTATTATAATACATTACAACACAGAGGTCATTTGCCATTCTTTACTCAATTACGATCTAGTATTTTCCCCGGAAATATTTATACTTATTATCTGATTTGTTTTTCATGTAGGTACCGTTTTCAAAATTTACAGCTTACAGTCACAGTAGGCTGTGAATTATAGTTTTGTTTTATTCTATGCTATTTCTTACGGTCTAGATATTCATCGATGATTTAATTAAATCACATGCTCCTTTACACAAAAAGCAAATATTAAAGCATAACAGATTTCCACATTCTAATTTTCCCAGATCATCAGCTTAAATAAGAAAGAAAAATTTCTGTATTATTTACCTGTAGAAGGCTGGAGGAGCAGCTTCCCTCATCCCAAAGCTTCCCTGATCATTTTCAAGGTAATAGGGTACCTGTTGGCTGTGATGATGGATGAAGGGCGAGAGCTGGGGTGCCGTTTGCAAGAACACCACCGGGCTTGGTGGGACACTGTTCAGCGAGTGAAATCCTGCCAGGCTGCTGGACCCAAAAGATTCAGAAGTAGGGGCATAACTGAGCGTAGTAGAGCTGTACACTGGAGCCGCAGTACCAAAATCATAGGTGGCTCCTTCTGGGTAGTTAAAAACTCCTGTCTTGTTGGTCTCCACGTACATGTCGCTGAGCGATCTTTCCAGGGGAATCTTCAGCTGAGGTCTGCTCAGTGTCTCCAGTTCAGTGCCTTGAATCTGGTGTAGCAGGGTAACTCCAGAGGTTTTGGTGTGAAGGGTCATGGTCAGCACTAATGGCAGTGAGCAAGGAACATATCTGCTTTTACTGTCAACAGCGAGATCGGCAGCTGGCAGTCCACCTAAAAAAAATACCAGAACCTATTCTGAGGCTCAGCAGAAATCATAATAAAGCAGCACTACACAGGTATTCCTCTAATCTCGGCAAGGAGGAGGATACAAACAAACGCAGAGTGAGCACTGAAAATGCACATTCTCTCTCTCTCTTCTTCCCTCCCTCTCCCTCTCTCTAACTTTTAGGAACTCCTCATCTGCACTAATATGCATTACAAGGTGCTGGCTGCAAGCCAGGAACCCTTGCCTTGTGCCGACGTTGGTTTAAACATCACTTCAGAAACAATTAGTTTTGGAGTTATACCAAAGAATTGGCCATCTAAATGTTACTTCATTCCTACCAATCGTTTAATTTTTCACTTCAGGGTACAGTGCTTTACAGCAACTAACGGGAAAGAACACTTAAATCCAACCAGGAAGACTAGTCCAGTGGTCAGTCATATTACTGCCTTTTATTTCCTCAGCAGGCTCCAATCTATCTGTGCTTATCTCTCCTCCTGTTTGATTCATTTTGGTGTTTGCTAGAAATATGTAATGTGTACATTGCACTGACCCTGGGTAGGACTGTGCTGTGACTGAGATAGGGCAAAGCAGAATGTGTGTGAGCAAGCGCGCGGCTGTGTGTGTCTGTGTGTCTCTGTGTGTGTGGATCAAGCCTCAGTCAATAAAGCCAGCTAACAAAATTAATGGGTGCATGATACCTATGCAGAAGAGGAGATTTATAACATATTTTCATCAGCAACAGCAACTTGCAGTTATTAGAGCACAATGATAACACTAAAAAGCAAGGAAAAGCTTTAGACTAGCCTAGAAAATTATGCCTGCCTCCTTATATGCTGTAAAATGATGAAATAAACATAATTCAGATTTTACCACAGTTAGGAGATGGCCATTTGATTGCATGATACATAAATTGGATATAGGAAATTCTTTTTCCTAGTCTTTCGAACAAAAGCTTAGCAAACTTGAATTTTGAAATCAGACTAGAAAATCACGTAATCTAAAATAATCAAATGGGATCGGCTTTAAAAAAAACTGAAATGCCTCTCAGAGTTATATTTAGAAAGAAAAAAAAAAGGAAAAGAGAGAACATAATGAAAAGGTGTGGCATGCATGCTGCTTCTTGCAATCTCGTTCCATATAATTTCAACTTCGCACAAACCAGTTCTCCTTAACAAGCTAAATGAAAACCTCCAGAAACTGTTTCAAGCTCTCCAGCTTTATTGCTGTGGTCTGTGGTTCAGTCAATGAAATAGGCTAATGTCAACCCTAAATGCATTAATATATGGGCTCCAGTTCATGTGCTTTGAATACTAGCAAAGCCTATGCTGTACTTAAACAACTCCACAGTTATTTGGCTCAGCCTTCAAAAAACCCAAGAAACTGAAAAACTGAATGTGCAGGTCACTAGAAGTGTCAAGAAAAGTTTACTAAAACCAGTTTTATTTTAGAAATAATACTGTGCTTTCAGAACTTCTACTAAAATAGCTGAAGTTTTTTATCTTTGCAAGAATATTGTGCAGCAAATACATGTTTGTACCTCCACAGGCACAGAGCTGAGACATCAGCACACACATAACTATGTACTTGATATACTTCCTCACCGACCCAGCCACCCTCCCTGCTCTGTTCAAATTTCAGATTGTAGACTTTGATCAAAGAGATAAGCTTGTTTAAATAACACCGGACTAAACATGTTCCCAGTTAAAAAAATAATAATCAGACGACCATACCCAGCAGTTCAGAAAGTCTTCGAAGAGTTATTCTGAAAGTATGCCAGACAGTGTGAAAGAAAAAAAAGTGTGTGCATGCTCTCTTAGAGTGGGCGACTGTGCATCTGCAGAGACTCACAGAGCAGCAAGCAAGCACAGGTCTCTGCAGCCCAGCTGCAGGGCTGCACAGGCTGAAATGAATGGCAGTCACTCTTACACATTTCATTTTATGCTTTGAAATACATAGAAAAAGCATTATCTCTTATTAAACTGCATAATCTGAGGATTAATGTGAATCTGCTTGCCATAAAATGTGTCCACTTCTATAGTGTGCTACAAAATGGACTTTGGATCTTTACCTAAAGCATTATCCAACATGTATGCTATGTTAAAAATACTATATTGACATGAAATGAAATGAAATGCTCCAATGTAATAGCTATGCAGAAGATGGAAAACAAAAGTGAGTGAACAGAGAGTTGACTTCTGAGTGTGTCCTTTGCACCTTACATGCGATTTTTAAAAACCTCATTAATTATTTTTGGGAGGTGGTGTGTTTCCAGGGTGTCAAATATTTAAAATTTCCATCATATGCAAACAGCATTAAACACACTGTAGGGTTAACCTGAACCACAATCACTTCTGTACTATTCAAACTAGGAACCTTATGAGCAGCTCTCCACAAGCCACAGTCCTCCCACTGAAAGGACTCAGCAACAGACAGCTGCAGTATCCATGCAGCACACAGCCTGGTACACATCTTGAGTGAAAAAAGTGTGAGTGCCACAAGCAAGATCCTAGGGACTGGCTGAGAACCTCTGCAGAAGCATCCTGTAATGTCTGACTTGCTTTTCCTGTGGAAGCAAAGCAAAAGAGCAAGAAAGGGCAAGGGTGAGGCAGGGGGCATGTCAAGCCAAATCCCATGAAGAAGTTGAATTTTTTATTTTTATATACTGAAAGAAAAAAAAAAAATCAGGTTCTGATTCTGCTTACTATAAATGGGATTTTTAGATATAAAGAAACTTTGAAATGCAAAAAGTTACCAGAGGGTTTTTTTCTTTCAAGTCCTACATAGTAAACACTGTGCTGCTTGCTCTGCGCTAACACTGCTACCTCACCCTGCTTTAGAGATGGCATTAGGTGCATCCACCTGTGGGCTTGCCTCTCAGAAAAATGAGATCTAGGTTCCTAAAACCTGGTATTTGTGCCTAAAGGTCAGGACTTACTTCACCACTCAGTTTAACCTGATCTATTATATGTCAAATTATACACGCTCTGGAATTGGGAAATACTACAATATAGGAATGGGCACAGGATATAGCAATAATATTTACTGCTCTTTAACAAAAAGTTTATGCAAATATTTGGTTATTCTAAATGCAACGTCATGTATGCCTTTTAAACTATGCAGATCTCATGCAGAAGGGCTTGCCTAATTCACTCTGGGTTTTTGTTTTACATCACATGTAGTAACAAGAGAGAGTAAATAAAAACATGAATTGGCTGCAGCACCTACATTTCCAGTGCTAGACAGATGTGTTCAAAAGTGGGAAATCTACCTTCTTAGATCTAGTAATTCCTCAACTATTGTGTATTCAGCTGCAGTCAAGCTGCTCTATGTATTTCTCTTACCTTAATGAAGGTCTAATATTGTTTTGGAGTTGTTGAGCACATACTACAGCAGAAAGATGTTGATCATAGATACATAAAAATAAAGTGGTTCTACAAAATCTGAACATTTGCTAGCTTGATATCAGGTATAGATTGGGGGTTTTGCTATATTTCTGAAGTTTGGGAATATACAAATAAAATTTGGCTTTGATCCATCCAGATTTATGCATACATACACAGCAAGGAAAGAAAACAGCATTTAATGAATACTGAAGTAGGAGGTACTGGTCCACTGTGACTGAGGAGCACTACAGACAGGCAAGCAAGGAAAGTCAAGGCAGAAGCTGCATCTTCACACACAGGGATTTTTAGTGAGAGTTAGCTGGGATGAAACAATGAATACTCAGGCACTGCACTTCTCATGAAAATCAGAAATTAACAGATTAGATAAATGAAAGTAACTGATTAAATCCTGTGTTCCCCTTTTTAAAATATCAGCCTTTCTGTTTTCCTTTTCTAGTTAGGCCAGAATTCCAGTGCTCAACTCAGATTTTCCAGAGTGGGGAATTTACTCTAAATTACACTAATAAAATAGCAAATGTAGCAACATTAAAATGAAATCACATTTCTGTTTCTCTGTGGTTAAACGAACATCATTTATGGCTGAAAAACATTTTGGTATGTTTCTAAAGGCAAATTCTGCTTATTTTGATTAATTGATGAACAGATTGCCTCTAATTTTTTTTTTTTTAATTTGTTGGCAATCAACCACCGTGATCAGGTTAAGTTAGCTACTCTGCATACTGCAGTTTGGCTCAACTGGACCATGGGTCCAACATTTCACAACTAGAACACAGTTTAAAAAAACCCCAAAAGTAGCCTTCTTCCACTGATGGCAAATATTGTGGAACCGGGTGAAGTGATCTCAGAAACAGAAAAAAGAAATTAAATAATTAAAAATATAGAAAATATTATTTAAACTTATCTAAATAACTCGAAGGAAGTTTGGGGATTTTCAGTGCCATTAACATCAATAATTCTCTATTGACTATAAATCCTGAAAGCCAGTCAGAGAATAGTAACAAAATAAGTTCAGTTCTTAGGGTTTATTAAAAAAAAAAAAAAAAAAAAAAAAAAAGGAGGGAACAGCCTGAACATATTTTGCATTTTGGACAAGATAAAACATAAGTTTGAGGGAAAAGGAGATGAAACAAAAAATACTATAAAATACTCTACAAAGTATAGTACACAAAAGTATATACTCAAAGTATATACATGCATATATGTGTATAAATTAAATAAATATATAAATATGCAGAAAGGCTAGTAAAATTATATGAAAATTTAAAGACAGCAAAACTCTATTCTAAACAGGCATTTTTCAGCACTAGTTTTAGTAAGTATTGCAACAAAAAATGGTGAACTCAGAACTTAGAACACCCACTATAAATTTTCCATAAACCTGCTGACAGTGAAAGACCATAAACTTTGTCGCTTTGGTTCCACAGCTATAAAGATAGAAGCTTTTTTTAGCTGCTGCAATTAAAGAAGAATCTATTGCACATAACAGGAGGAACATTATGTTTTTCCAAGATTCCACAGTAACATTACAGAGAAATTATGTTGTGTTTAGTCCAGCGAGGAAACTCCTCAAGATAGACAGCTGGAGAACAGCACCATCTACCCCACTGCTTTATAAATCTTCTCTGGGGGGAAAAAAATACAAAAAAATTAAAGCTCTTGATACCACTAAGCAAATGAGGCATGCTTAAAAACTCCTTAGGCTCTAAGGAGAGATAAGAGCTTCATGCTGTTATTGGAAGTTTTGAACACTTAAAGTTTTATAAGTTGATATGAAGATGTATACATCTTTTTCCCCATACTCCCAAATAACTCACTAGAACTAGCCATGGCACCAACAGCTAGACCTAAGATTTCTAACCCTAAATTTTTGGTTTAGGTTGGTTTTCCTGTTAAAAGGGTAGCTTCTGCTTTCACATGTCAAATGTAAGTAGAAACTTTGAAAAAAATTGGTCAAAATAGTTCTTATTACAAATGGGGAACCGTGGAATATAATTATTCCACATATATGGTTATTAATTTATCACATTTAAATATGCCTTCAATTTTACCTGTACTTTTTATGAAGGACCTATTACATACTTTGAAATTATCTTTGTAAACACAAGAAAAATTGGGCTGGGATGCCAGCACATCTTTTTGGTAAAGTATTCTGACACTTTAAATATCAAAGAAATTGTTTATATCTATTTATGACACTATAAGATTTTAGCCATTCAGCTGGACATTTTGCATGTCATTGATGAGCTCAGTGATAATAATTTGGAAGTATCTGAGCCAATTGGAAGGAAATTATTTGCTTTTCCCTCCTTGGAGGTTTCTAGGAACCCTTTTTTGAAACAAGAAACCCTTTTTCTGCAGCAAATAAGGAGTTTGGAGCAGGAGCTCTGAATCTGGCAGGGAGCTGAAACTGTGTGTCACAGAACTGCCTATTGCTATTCCTCTGAAACTTCATCCACATTTGGCCAATTTTTCTACCATTGAAAAAATTGCAAGTTTTTAAGAGTTATGATTTCTAAAAGCTCTTTCCTGACTGAGCCTGCTCTCCCCTCTTTCAGATCTTCATCCTGACTCAACTGGGCACAAAACTTCCCAGAAGAATGAATGACATGCTAGAGCCTAAACTAGTATAGATACAGAATGTTTTCCCCTTTCATTACTCTTCTGGGGCAGAGTAATAGTCTGGGATTAAGTGCAGCTTATTGTGTCAGTTATAAGACTGAATTTCAGTCTCCAGATGTACAGACTGAATTTCCTGTAACCAAAATGGGACACCAATCTCCCTTTTCAATTCAGCATTAGAGAACAACATGCTAAAACATACCCTCTTCTAAAGGAGTAGAAGACATCCTGTAATATAACTAGCTTGTGCATTTTTTGAGGTTTTTTTGTACCTAAAAGATTGGAGAGGATAAAACTAAATAATTCCTCCTGACTCATACAGAATAAATGACTTACTACATATGTAAAATGGGCCAAAATACCTGAGTACTCTGGACAAGCTCAGAAGATATTAGCAAATACTGATGTTTCAGAGAGTGAGTAGATGTTTTCATGGATGCAGAAAGACAGAAAAATGGTTCTCTACTTTCCTACACAAAATGTTAACCACTTGTAAACAAAGACATTCACTGGTAGAAAAGAAATGATACCTTGATTTAAGATTAAGTAACATTCCCTGTTTAATAAAAAACACAACGTCCTAAAAGAATATTTCTCATAGATCTAACTTCGTGTAAAAACTAGAATGAGCTCCAAAATGCAAAATGGTAGTTTGGTCTCCCATGTTTATAACCATTTGTTCTTTTTATATCAGAGAAAAATTTAATTGAGTAGCTGACCACCATGATCACTAGCGTTAGTCTAGCAAGAAAATGACTTTTTGTATGTATTGCAATTGGCTTAAGGGGGAGGGATCTTCAAAATTATCAAATATTCCCATGCTGGGGCTCCTAAACACAGCCAGAAATGAGACACCTGCTTAATCCATTTATGTGGTGAATCTCATAAACAAAGCTCTCAAGTTTTGTTTATGAGATTCAAGGAGTGAAAGCCAGGACAGATCCCCCTGCTGAGCTTTCCTGTCCTGAAGCAGATCAACCCTACAACCAGCCTGGTGTCATTTGCAAACTGACTGAGGGGGCACTCAACTTGTGCAGATCATGAATAAAGATGTTGAACAGGATTGGCACCAACACTGAGCCCTGAGGAACAGCATTTGTGACCAGCTGCCAGCTGAATGCAGCTGACATATTTATAGAAACATCTTTTACTGTCATTTATGGCAGCAGACAAATTAAATTCTACTCGGGCTTTGGCCCTTCCAATTTTCTTCCCGCGTAACCTCATAACATCCTTGCAGTCCCCCAGTCTGATCTGGATATATAAGGACAGACTCAGGTAGCAGGGCCTTCTCAGCTTGTAAGCACAAAAATCTCGGTGACACAGAGACAAACAATTCTTGGAGGTGCACAGCAACAGTCCAAGAGGCAATGGGACACAAGATGGACTATGGGAAATTCTGGTTTGATATTAGGTATGATTTTTTACGTTAGAAATTATTAACTGCTGGAATGGGCTGTCCAGAGATGCTGGAATTCCTTTGAGGATGAGACTCAACTTCAAGACTCAATTGGACAAGTCTCTGAGTAGCCTGATTCAAGCTTTCTTTGAGCAGGGGTTTGGAAAAGATGACATCTTGATACCCCTTCCAAATTATTCTATGATTTTATGCATCTAATACACAGATCTGCAACAAAATACTCAGAAGAGATTCATTACTTTGGTGAATGATAGTCTATTTCCCCATTTTACACAGATGCCCAATTTCTAGGTCTTATACATTTCATGAGTTAAGAAGAAAAAATTCTATGAGCCTCACTGTACCTTCTCAGCATTTCTTTAAACTACTCCAGTCCTTATTTAAAGTATCTTTGCTGCCCATTGCCTCAATAATGGGCCCACCTGTTCTAAGTAGTCAATGGCACACCTATGTTTGAACATTGACTAAGACTGTGGCAATAAATGATCGACCATCTTTTGTAGCTTCCACAAAACAAAGCCAGCTGCCTTTTTTGATGGAGATTGCTATCTCATTCTGAAGTGTCATTCCATGGGCTTAGTTCCCTGTGTCAGAGTTTTTTCATAGATACATATGATGAAAGTACATGTACAGAAAAGTAACCAGAGTGTCCAAGTACTTAGAAGGCAGAGCCTAACCCCAAATACAGAAAAAGGTGTAAAATCAATCTTATGACATGACTTAGCTTCTTTACTCGTTTCTCTTCAGTAATGGTATTCAAATATTATAAATTTGGTTTTAAAATTTACACATTCATATTTCCTCCCTAGAAGCTGATCCTCTGAAAGGTCCTTGTGATGAGGCTAACCCTGTCACCTCAAGCAGTTACATTTATGGTGACCCTGAAGTCAAGAATTACTTGGAAAGTCAAATTACTTGGAAAAGTATTTCTGCTTTCATCATCCCATTTTTATCTACCAGATACTGGTACCAAAAGTCCCTAATTTTCTGGGCATCTTCAGATTAATGGATTTGCTTTAGTAACTCTCCTAATCGCTGCCAATCAATCTTCTCTGCTATTGCACACATGGCTACATGTACCTGTGGATAATCTGCAGTCAGCATATCAAGTCCTCCTGCATGCCTTAGGTTCTCCCTATCTACTTAGAGATTATCACAGACCCACTGGACTGCTGCCAGTGCCACACAAGGAAGGCATCTCAGTTTACCTTTGGGCCTATTCTCACAAATCTAAAGTCCAAGAGGAAAAGTCCATAACAGGTATCAGTTGTTGAACTTATTGGTGTTGCTATACATCAGTATTCTCTCCTTGATGTCAAGAGCTGGTTTGTCATCAGACCAGACACAGCTACAGCCACATCTGAGTGGTTCATTGCTGCCACTGGTCATCCATCTTGACCGTTTGCTAGAAAAACACAGCCAGACAGCAAGTGTCCATTAAAAATTATCATGTCTTGTGGCTAGCACAGGTCTTTCCCATGAGAAATCCTTTTGTGTTTTATAAATAAAGATAAGGTTTGGATGTTATTAAAAACAGTGTCCCAAGATCTGGACGGTGCAGACCTGGCCAATCAGGCCTAGGGGGAGGTTTCTGACTGACCAATCTGGGTGACTTTTGAAAACTCTATATATATGATGAAATCAAAACAATAAAGGTCTTTTCCTTCTTGCCACTGAGAACTGGATTCTTCTCTCTGCTAGCGGCTCAACAGCGACAATGTCTAGCAGGGAAGGTACTGGCTGCTATTGTCCTGTGCAGAGCCCAAGCAAAACAGCAAATTCAATATTCTAGAGAGAAAAGCATGGTAGATGTTGTAGGGGAAAATGCTGTGAGTTAATTCAATAAGCTCTGTAGCCTGGAGATGTGTTGTTTGCTCTGGTGTACTTCTCAAAATTTTCTATCATCAATTAAGAAAATATTCCTTAATTCTAACAAAAATTTAGATCTTCTACAAAAGACATCTCAGTAAGAGGTTCCCTCAGAAGATATGATTCCATTTAAGTAGCAGAAATGTGCCACCTATATTAAAAGATGCATTTTGGAGCTAATTAGTTACTTCCTCCATAATAGTCATAGTGAAGACCTTCAGGACCAGAAAGATCTTGAAATGAATCCTTAAAAGTCATATTCTGATAGGTTTACCTTTTTTCTTTTGAAAAATTGATAGGGATTCTATTAAATATATAGGACTAAATAAGGCTGCGCTGTATATCTTCCATGATAATTTGAATCAGTTGTTGACTTCAGGGGAACCGATCATGACGAGCTAAGTTATGAGTTTAAGTGCTTTCCTGGATCAGGGCCTAAGTCTGATCCTCACACACACATCATCTCCAGCCATCACAGAAGTTCAAAATTAGTAGAGGTTATATCTCATTCTTTGGGAATAACTCGCAAGCTTTATACAGTTCTGGTTCTGTGATATATCCCCCTTACTCCAGAGAAGAATTTTTAAAACAGATTTAACGAGCCTACAAGCATGGTCAATGGAATCTGAACCAAAAACCAATGCGAAACATTCAGTTCTATAATGATTGTTATTTGTACTCAGGAGCACCTAAGATCACCATCAGAAATCAGGTTCTCGTTGTGCTAAGTACAAGGTATACTTAGAACAAAGAATGTTTACTTAATAGCCCAGATGTAAATACATCAGTGACTGAATGCAGCACCCTTAAAGAACAAGTGTCTCCATTTCTCCACAAAATTCAAATAGACCTGATAATGTATCTCCTGCTTCTGTTTTGAAGTTGCACTGTTTAATAAAACTGAGGTTTTCTAAACTCTAAAGTCTTTTGATCAAGCTATCAAACAATTCAACATTTGCAAATACAAGAATCCTATACAGAACTAATGAATTAGCACTAACAGCAATTGTTCAAAAAAATCAGGGAGCTACAAAGGGAGCAATCACAAAGGACACTCACAAGCCAACCATAATGTAACTGAAGCATCAATATATGCTACAGCTGTTGAAGCATTCAGTTCTTGCCAGAACAATCACGAGCAAAGGCAAAATCACACAACTTCAGTGTCGTCTAACCAGCACCTCACAGAAAACAGTGACACAATCATCAGCAGTGCACCATCACAAAGTAATGGGAAATTAAACCCACACACAAAAACAAAAAAACAAAAAACCAAAAAACCCCAAACAAACAAACAGAAATCCAAACCAAAAAAACCCCAAACCAACCAAACAACAACAACAAAAAAAAACTAGTATAGTAATAAGCCTAGGCTTGTTGTTGGAGAAAGCTTTCAAAGTCTATGCTTCTGTAGAAAGACAAAAAATGCGTTGTCATCTGTCGAGCGGAAAAAATAGGACCTTAGTGATTCAGTAACAGTTGCACTCTCTTGGCAGATACTAGCTTGTTTAAGGCAGGGAAGATCAAAGAAAGTAACTGGATGCCAACAGACGGAAAAAAAAAGGTCAAAGTTATTTATTATTTCAGCATTCCCCTATCTTTATTTGTTCTTCCACCATTTTCATTGTTTTGTGCAACAAGATGGAGGTTTTCTGAAACAAAGCCATCAGTAATTTAATGAAAAAGCTCTTTTGCAATACAGGCTCTTCTATAAGTTCAGAAGTCCATCAGGTCAGCAGGTTCCCTATCCATAAGGGGTGAGTGAAATAGACAGCTCCACACACTCATTTAGCAAAATGGTCTGCAAGCCACAGAAGTTATTATTATTAATGAATTAAAAAAACAGAAAGAATGAACAGCAATCTCTGGCATTAGAAATGTCAAATCCAGGAATATTGATTTTTGATTTGATGTCAAACTATAGGAAAATCAGAGTTAATATTAACTAGTTGCTGTTTTTCCAGGGAATTGAGGTTACAGTTGCAAAACCTTTAAAAGCTGCAAGCACTGCTGTCCACAGACTTCTTACACCTCTGGTAAATTAATTCAAATTTTTTAACTATTTTTTTCCCTGGAGAAATAACAATAAATTAAACTTCTCATTGCACAACTAAGAGATAGGATTATTCCTAATAATTCCTAAATGAGCTCTTGCCACAATCCAAACCTCAGCAGTGCACCACTCATGCAACACGACAGAGAGGGAGGGCAGATCTGCACTATGCAGAGGCAGCTGATACATAGACTCCCAAGCCATCTTTATGTGACTCAGCACTGAAATATGAAGAAATGCTGGTGCTAGTACAGTGCCCATGCTCCAGATGATCAACCCTTGTCTCACAGGCAGCATATTGCCAATCCAGTCACACTGTGTTCTACACCAAGTTACTAATTACCAAGAACTAATTCAGGCAGTGATGCTGCGCAATTCTTTCTACCACACTTCTTCAAATAGCATAGGTATGCATAGAAAGGCCCCTCAATAAGAAATAGAAATGTTCAGTAGTGTAGACTCTATTAATCCTTCTTCTTTGAGTACAAAAAGTCCTGGCATCATTAGAGATATAGGGACTGGTGACACATTACAGAATCAACGTGGATGGCACCAGGAAGGCTGGAGCCCCTACAAGGAGGTGAGCATGCAGAGACCAGTGTCAGCCACCCTCATCAGAGGCGGCTGAGAAATGAAGAGGTGACAATGAAGATGCTGAAAGCATCTTCCTCAGGAAAGTATTGCCTTTAGTAAGCTACAGGTCAGTAAAGCCCAAGGTTGTTTTTAATCTAGTGGAAAAGGGACATACCTGCAGACTCTCTGCAATTGTACTACAAACTGTTGTAATATTTCACGAGGTAAGTTTGGCATGTGCCAAACAGCACTACTCCAAACTATTCCTGAGCTTGGGGCATTAAAAAAGTACAGAACCATCACTACTATTTAGTTTGCATTCATCCACTGCTTTGTGGAAACTATTAGCACAGATGCAAGCTATTCCAGGACAATTGGTCCAGCTGCCCAGGAATAATCTTTGGTGTATTTGATTTATGTTTATAGTTAAAGCTTCTGGCCTTTAGGTTTGATGTAAAAGACTGGTTTGTAACCTGCTTGTTGGATGACAAAATTCAAGAGCAATGCACACTGCTGAAGCTGCTGCCTAACTCCAGCAGTTTCAGCATGACTTGAGTATACACAGTGAGCTTTTGGGAACTTCTGACCTGAAATGGTCAAGGGAGCATTTGGAAGGCACAGAGGAAACACATGCCTGCTTCAGTGTTCAGGGAATTCACCTTCCTGAAAGCCAGCCTGTAAAGTCAATCTTTCATGCATCTCAAGGTTTTATAAAGTATAGTTTTGCAGTTCAACTCAAGTGATGTAGCAGTAAACTGTTGACAAAAGTGGTCATGTCCTTCCTCCTGCCTTCACATTTCTCCCTTTTTCATGCTTCCAGTCTGGAGACTGACATTAGCAAAAAGTTTGGGATGTTTTTAAAAGGAAAGTATCATGCTGGTGCAACTCTTGAGCCAGATTAGGAGAAACTGCAGGAGCACATGGGCAGAATGAAGACGGAGACCACCTTGCTCAGCAGCAGCAAGCCCTTAGGTTAATTTAACAGGGCACTTGATGAGCCAAAACAGAAAGGATGCCAACTCTCAAAGGGATGTGTGTTCAACACACATTCACACTGGCCATGACGAAACTGAATCAAATAAACCATGGGTTACATATAACTATTACACAGTTTATTTATTTTCTATATTCTGTAATATACTACACTGTCCTTAAAAAATAATTTTGTTTTATCTAAAGATTCATGGTTTGCAAAAGAAAAAACAGTCCCTGCTTAAGATCAAGTAGTATTTTAGTTTTCACAGGTTTTTATGAGATGGTTCAGTTCACTTCTTCCCACATTTCTATGCAAAAAAGCTAGTGTAGGGTGAACTACTTAGAAGGAACTTCTGTATGTTTGTAATTAGCCAATAAATAAATACTACTAAAATTGTGACTCAATTTCATAATAACACTGAGTCCTGGTTTTTTTTTACTAGAAGGGAAATATTTACCTAGAATACATAATATTCTTTTTTTCTAAGTGAAATAAATATACAGTTAATTTCAATACCTGTGACAAAAACTGTTCATCCGTAATATTAAGACTTTTTCTTTAGTTAAGGGTATTTTCACATAGGATTTAAAAGGCTACTGGAGACAAAATACTAGGGTTAACAGTTCAGCACTTTGCCCTAATATAGCAGCAATCCCTCTATGCCTATATTTCTTTTTTCAGAGAAAGATGGAATATGAGTAGATCAAATTATAAGAATACCTATTATTATACATACTATCACTGAAAGCCTGCATCTGCTACTGAAGAAAAAAAATGCTTGTCCTTGCTGTTCACCATCATCTGGGCGCTGCTCATTAACCAGAAGAATTCCATTGCTGTAATACAAACTTCAGCCTGTACAATCTGCACCACACAGAAAGCACATGCCTAGCACCCATGACTACCCACTAAAGTCCCCACATTTCAGTTTGCAGATATTAAAAAGCATTGGGATATATTTTCTTATTACACTTACTATAGCTCAATAAAACATTTGGAAGCAGATGTAAAAGTTATTATTTTCATTCCAAATTTTATCCTTCAATATTCACAGTTCTAGTTGGGATAAAATTTTACTTTGTGTCTTACAAATATTTCAGTGACTCATTTTTGAGAGACTGAATGTCTGTGTAGGGTTGTGAAATATATTTATTGAAAAAAGGAAGTGAGGACAAATATTGGAGAGGTGTTTCTCTTGAGCTTGACAGATATAAGTCACTTGGCTTCTCAGTTTTATCAGTTTTAAATTTGAAACAGGAGTTAAATTAATTCCTATTGTGTAATTTGACTGTGCTTAACAATACGGCAGCAGTTTCAAGTCAAGTGTCAATGCTGTGTGTGTTTAAAGACTGCACTGGCTGTGAGGTTGCATTATGGGCAATGCATAAAAATGGCTGCTTATCAGTCCACAATACATGTTGAATTCTGATGACTTTTAAAGATATCTCCAACTTCACTGTGTGGAACCCACGGTCCAAAAACTTTCAGCATATAGTTTTACCAGTAGAAATTCTTGTTTAATTGCTTCAGACACAGCCTATTTTCCCTGGCATTTCAACCCACTCTTCCCTATAAAGTATTCTTAACTTGCTGTTCATTGTTCATTATCAAATAACTTAAAACATACTTTCATGCAAAAAATAAAAGCACTATTAAAAATCTACACCTGCTAGGTGACAACGCATATGTATGATAAATGCAGATGGCTACTTATTTTAGCTGGGGCATCCAAACTGCATAAAACCACCCTTGACAAAACTGAGTGGAATTTGTCAATACTTAAAAAGTAACTGGCAAACTTGCATGATGAGCATGACTATATCCTCACTTAAATCAATGAATAAATAATCCCTCTAAAATGAATAGGACTATCCTTAAATCAATTTTCCGCAATGCCATGCTAAAATAATATGGATCTTCTTGTTAAAAGTGGGGGGGAAATCCACAGCAAGGTAGTATTACTTTACCCTATTTCTGCTCTGAAATATTGATTCTGAGGAAACACAGGAGCAAGTGTTCTTACACAGCCTCACTGACAGAATTAGCAGACAATTTTTGACAAGGATCTCTCACTGATTACTTACATTCCATGAGTTCAAGACAAAAAAACAAACCACCATAAAAGACACTGTAGCAGCAATGCCCAAACTCCAGCAAATTTGAATGTTTTTTTATTTTGCCAGGTGCACGGCTTCCGCTTTGAAGGATTAAATTGTCATTTATTTTAATCTCCCAGACATTGTCAGTTACCATGAGGGATATGCCATAACACTTCTATCTATGACTAACACCTTTCACTCTCATGGATGAAAGTTCATGATGGAAAACAGAATAACCTTAGCATTTTAAACACATTCTAGATATGTTTGTTCATTTTACAGAGCAGCAACAAAATGTATTCACTTGCACTTCATGCTCCCTTCCTTTAATAGATACAGCAAATTCACAGTCATGTTTGGCAATATCCAGGCTCTCTATCAAAAGCCATCACATTTCAAGAAAATATTTAAAGGCAAGAACTACCTCATCTTGCAGTATTTTATTTATTTCTACCTAAATAAGTTAAAAAACATCAACATGGAGTTCATTGCTTAAAAAAATTTACAGCTGCAAACATTGTAATAAATAAACCAGGGTCTGAAGCTCAGTTAGCACTCTATAAAAATACTGATTTTGGACAAAGCCTTCAAACATAATATTTTTTTCAGCCTTTCTAAAAGAACCCAGATACGCTGATCTTGCAATACTGTTCACAAGAAAAATTGTCTGGCCTACATAAGACCTGAGACACAAGCAGTAGAGCCATTTACTTCATATTTTAGAGAAGTTACTTAATAGATTCATATCACCATCTTCCTTTCTCCTAAGCCAAAGCAGCTCCATTAATACATCCTTCCTGACTGAAACTAACACTACAAACTTGAAGCATTTTCTCAAGTCAAGTTTCACAGGCTCAGATTGTTTAAAAACATAACCCATAAAGAAGCAATCAAAGGAGATCACTGTGAACAACCCCAGTGTAACAATTTAGATACTATAATCTCATATCAAAGAGACGGAAGCACCTCTAACATCACAGAAACCACCCTTCAGAAGAAGAGGTTACTTCCTTCCAGACAGAAATGGAACACCAATTTTCACAAAAACTGAGGTCTGACCGTCTCCCAGAATCTGAAGGCTTGAAAACCCTGCCAAGGTCATCATCTCTCCAAATAAACAGAAATATGCATATCTGCAGCAAAGTGGCTGGTAATGACTGTCACTGCATCATCTCATTTGCTTTCCAGCATCTTTGAATTCAACATGAATTCCTTTCCTAATTCTATCCACATACACAGATCTTGCTCCATTTATAGCCTGTCATTAGGTTACTACATATTATGCCAACAGAAAAATTAATCAATTGAATAACCTGCATTTTAAGGAATACCAGAGGTCAGAATTATTAGATGTGAACAAAGAGTCACAAGACAACGTAATATTTTTGTATGTGTAACACATCTAGAGTACTTTGAACACATGAAAATATTGTTCAATAGACTTAAATTTTCCGTATCTAAATATTTACAAACAAAATTTATATTTTCTTCAATTCTGGATCAGGTTAAATTGTCACAGAGAGACATCTGAATCTTTTGGCTTTGCTACATCAGTCTCTTACCAATGAGAAGTCTGAACAAGTAAGTGAGGAGAGCCGGCCTGCACAAATGCAATCATCAACATGTCTTAGAGTAACAGTTAAGCCAATCTGTAAAAACTATGTTTTATTTACCTCCAGATATTCTTGCAAAAACTTCCAAATTGTACCTAGGTCAAGTTAGCAGTCCTTGCTTTTGGGAGTACAGAAAGTCCTTCAGACACACACACACAAATGCCATACAATTAAAACCATTACAAATCTGTTATACATAATACTTAACAAAAGTCCTTTTGAACTCAGCTCAGCAGCCTAAATGTAGCCATTTCACCTCTTTTAGGTCACTCTAGGACACCCAAGACACTACACAAGGGTGGCACACATGACCACTGTGACCTTTGAAGCAGCCATGCATGAGCAAGTTGCAGCTCCATCTCCCAGGCCATTGTGCTTGCATTGATCAGCACAGATATAACACGCCTATAACATGTGTGTTTATACATGTATGCATAGGTACACTGCATGTGTGTCTGCATGTGTGTTATCAGCAGCATATCTATACATACATGTGTGTGCATAAGTCTGAAAGGTTTGTTTCAGGGGATAAAAGCTCTACATTTTTCTACTTGTGCCGTTTTTATACTCATAAAACAAACAGCAAAAGATGAGTCAAAATAATTTGCCAGTATAGCTTAACTATAAACAGAGATAAGAGTGTTACTTATTACAGAAGTTCATTCACCACGAGAATCTCTCTACCAGCAGGATAAAAGGCTTCGCTTCATCTTTTACTACATATCTTTCATATTCATACTTGTACAGGTGAGGCATGGCCTGCTGTGTTCAGAAACTACAAAGGCAATGTTGACTGTGTTTTCATTTGTCATTAAGGTCTTCCTTTTATGTTTTATTGCCATTTCCCGTACAGAATTCCAAATAAATTTCAAATCCATTATTTGCATTTCACTTCTACCTCATATAAATTAAAGACAGATTTTCTAAAGATGAAGTGATAGCAACACCTATCCACCTTTTTAAGAGTTATACATTTAGTAGCACTAAAGTATTTTAAAAAATGCTTTCCTTCTGAAATAGATGCATCTATTATTAGCTTTCCAAACAGAAATTGTTTTCTTCCTGCAATATCAATGCATTTTATTTTAAAAAATAGCAAATTCTGATAATGTTAAAACTGAAATTTGACATGGAGTTATTTTCTGTGGTACTTTAATTTTATAAATCAAAGGCAGAATAAAAGCAATAATTTTCCTTTTCAAAGCTATTGTCAATGATTTGCATTCAATTACTCACTCCAAGTCATATTTAATTGGAGACTTACTGATCATCTATAACTGACTGAAAGACATGATATCCAAAGCAAACTACAAGAAAATTTAATCACTCTGCCAGTTTTCCAACTTGAACAAAAGCACAGCTTTGGAGACACCAAGGAGGCTCAGATCTACTGACTTTACATGATTCAATGCACTATATTAAGGCATGAGAATAGCTGATACACAAAGCTAGTGCTTTGTGGAAAAGCAAATCACTCACTGGTTGAAACCTGATGCCTATATTTGAAACCTTTACTCAATAAAGCTGTCTTAATGGGTCTTAGAGCACAACTAGATAGGAACAGAACAGACTGGAAGTGAACTGGAGGAGAAGGGAAGTATCTGATAGCCGCATTGGGGCAGACCCAGTATCCCCACAGCCCTGTAACACTTTCTTCAGCAATGACAGCTACAAATGGATGTTCAGGGAATGGAAGAACAGGACAAGTATCTGTGATATTTCCCCTATATATTCTCCCAGCTTCTATTTTCTGCTCACAGGATATGTTGAGCCTAATCCAGTTGTCTATTCAACAATCCTCAATGGAACTATCTTCCAAGTTGTTTTCATTCTCCCTTCAACCTGTACAAACTGTTTTTATCCATAACAGCTTTCGTCAGACTCTCACAGATGCCTACTATGCAGGAAATTATTTCCTTTTCCTTGTTCTGAACTTTGTTCCTTGACGTTTCACTGCATGGTCTAGGCGTCATTCTCCTTTTGAAATAACAACTTAGTATTCAGTCCCCATCCATTCTCTTTATTAGATCCAAAACTGGAATCCAAAAAGACACATCAAACCAACTCTGAAGACCCCCAGAGGAGCCTGAAGTCACTGAATATCTCCCTGCTTTATCTGCAAAATTATTGTTTTTTCTCCTTTGGTACTGCACTGAAGCCATTCTCCTTTAGCAGCTGAGTTCCCACTTTCCTGACTCAGGCAGGCTGGGATACATAGAAGATGCAAAACAGCATTAAAATTCTCTGTGGACAATTTGGAAGGAGAGCTCTAAACACATCAGACACAGGAACACACTGAAAGAAAGCTTAACAGAAGTTAGTTACTTACTTTATTTCTAGGTGATTGAAGTATGTATATAAGCAAGACTGCAGCCTGGTGGTGGGAAATGTCACTGGGGAAAATGAAAACTTGAATTTTGGTCCTGCTCTCAGAACTATGTGAGATTTATTCAAAGCTTTCAAATGAAACTCACAAAATAAGTTTTAGATGAAGACTGAAATGCACAACTATCTTGGTTTCAGTGAGCCAAACAGTACAGGAAGACTGATGATTTCTCTGGAGGTCTACTTAAGCCCAAACAGCTTCATGCAAAGTGTACATGCTAGGATGGTCCACAGCACCAAGAGAGAGCAGCAGGCTCAGAAACCTACTGGGGCGATGTACCAAGTCATCCCTTGCCAGCATTAAGGCAAAGTTTCTGCCTGTGAAAGAGACAGTCTGAAACATTTGAAGTGTTCTCTTACCTTCTGGGTAGTGGAGTAAAAGTGTTACTTTTACATAAACAATGGGTTTCCAACTGAAAAAGAGAAACTATTTCTCACCAAAATATTTATCCTCATTAATGATTAGCTTCCTGCCAAATTTTCCAATAATGGTTATTTTTATGCCTAAACTACCAAGATAACTTGAATATTTTGGTGAGTGATAAAAACAAATGAATTCTCAAGTTTATCTGCACATCACTCAGCCTAGCTTAGTTTTATATATGTACCTGCAGTTGCAAAAGTACTCTGGTACTGTAATGCCATGAAAAACAATGGCTAGATTGCCCCTAGTTTGTTTACTTATCTCACTAAAGAAGGCTGCAGCAATTAGTAAAAAAACTTTTATCCATGACCCTTCTCTGACTGACAGACCCAACATTTTTCACTCCCCTGTGTCCCAATCTCATTTACATCCTGTAAGTGCACAGCACCTCACCCTCTCAGTCTCACAGTACGATTTATACACTAGCACAAGGCAGTGCTCTCAGAACAGTTATAAACATAAAATGTCATTAATATTTTTTCTTATACAACACAGGGATGATGTAGGGTTTGTCCAACACATACCATTTTAGTAATAGAGCAGGATGAAACCTAGAAAACATTTTCCAGTTTCCTGATCTAAGTGTGTTTTCTCAATAAATACCGGCCATCAACCAAGCATATGACTCAAAGGCTACAACTACACAGAACATCCTTTTGCAAGGTCAAAACTCTAAGAAATTGGAAACTGACATAAGGCAACCTCTGAAAACTAGAAATTATTCAACTGATAATCCTGCCAGCCAACTGTGCAATGCGTTTGCTGCTCAGAGGGTGTCAATATCAATGGGAAAGCTTCCTGTTGAACAGAAATGAAAGCATGGAAAAAGGTACTTCTGCACTATAGTCTAAGCATCTGTCCCATCATTTCACTGGAGAATCTGTAGCTGAACCCTATGAAAATACACGGAGAGGGGGTAGGGTTAGGCAAAATAGTCTGAGAGCCACTCTAAGTGGTTTAATAAAAAAAATGAAAAAAATATTTACCCTTAGACATATTTTCCAATTGTGTTATGTTCTTCTTCTAGCTATTTAGCAACAGCAGTCATTTTCCATACAGGCATCCTCCGAGAACACTAAAAGAGCCCCGGGAAAACTACCATATTCAATATTCATTCTTCTGAATGCACAAGAGGAAAAAAAGGCTTAGTTCAAAATGACAGTTTATTGTTTGAAAATTGTTACAAAATATCTTTTACCTATATTCCAGGTACAACTTTAGATTTTTAATCATAATTCACTTTTCTAAATATATTTAAAAAATACACAAATCATTGACATCAGTCTGTTACCACAGCTTTCAGCCACATTGGCAGCCATCATGCAGTTCAATGGCTCTGAAACCATTTCAGATAACATTTTCTACAATGCTAGTTGGATTAGGTGAGTCAGCATCCAAAGTGTTAAATGCTTGCCTTCCCTAGTGGGTCTAGTGATTCCAGCAGGAATACTATTTTGAAAACTAAATCAAATGTTTAAAAAACTTAACCTGAACATAGTATTTCATCATCAGAATATACCTATTGCAAGATCAAATCCATTTCTAGTTTTTTAGAATTTAGTAGCATTGTGGTAACTCAGGTGCTAATTAAAACCTGGCTGTACTATTTAAATCCCATCTGTTCTCTCTTCCTCCCTTACTCTGTTGGGAGATTGGTTGGAATATTCATAGCCACAAGAGCAAATCATGTCCTGTAAAGATGGGTATGTGACTAATACAAGAGAAGATGCAGGAAAACAAAGTTGTGGTGCTGTTGTGCAACAACTACAAACACAGTTCAGCAAAATTTCTATGCATGTGAAAATTCTTTAAAGTTGTTATCACAGTTTGAAACTTTGATTAAACAGAGATCCTGCACTCTCTTAGACTTCCCAGATTTCCAGTAATTTTTGTTTCTGTTTTTCAACTTTTCAACATTCTTCTAAAATTGTAGACAAACCAAACAGTATTTTCTGATCTCATATGCTTCAAGCGTTCTTCTCAATCCTTCATACTGTTCCCTGTTTCAACATCTGAGGATTACATTAGCCCTTCTTGTCACAATATTGCACAGGCAGATGAAGATTGCTTGGTTCCCTCAATGCTCTTTCCAGAACCATTGTTTTCTGAGACATTGCATAAGATTATTATACACATGCAAATAAAATGTTTGCTTGGCTCATTCTGTGATTCACATTCAAGGTCCTTCTTTCCTGACTCACTGTCTTGCTAAATTTCTAATATCAATGCTGGGATCACTGCTGGAGTGATCCAACCAGCTTGGGGCAAGGACTGCAAATTCAGCTGAGCTTCCCAGGAAACACAAGCACAGCTGTCAGCCTCATTTGCTGTAGGGATCCCTTTAGATAGTATGAATTTGTACTCAGTTTAGTTTTCCCCTTCCAGGGTACTTCTATTCCCCTGAACCCAGAAGGACTGGCATCTTGTTCAGCTGCATCCAGGCACTAAAATGTAAATCTTATCACTCAGATACAGAGGTACAACCCTCTCCCTATCCAGGACGTGAAACATGTTAAGAATTGTGCCTCAGTGCCACATGGGGGATGAGTCCCAGCACTGTGGTATGGATGCAAACACCCACTCTAGTGAGGACTAATTTTTGATTAGTTCATAGGTATGGTTCACAAAGATAATATAAGAGCAACCTAAGGGTTTATTTACTTTGAAGCAGATGTATCATTGTAAAGTCCAGAACATATTTACAAGGAGCAATACTGCTGCTACTCCAAAACACCTAGATGAATGAAAAGTTTCTTGCAGGCAAACTAAATTCTACAGGAAAAGGGATAAAACCAGCATTTCTGATTGGGTTGAAAAAACTTCTTTACAAATAAGTTTGCCTCTACGTGCTTATGTGCCACTGTAAGTAGGCACATTCATTGTCATACTTTCCTGGCTTAACTCAATAAAGTTCTGATAAGTTTGCTGGTTTTTACCTTAAAGAAAATCCTAAAGTAGTCTTGTCACAACAACACCTCAATGACTAGGAGAGAATTAACTGAAATATGCACAAATTTGCCCAGAATTAATGTTTTCAGCAGACAAAATAGTGCATCACTGCTACAATGCCCATGCAACTAGCATTTATGACAGAGCATTATGACTAGCAAAAAAATGCAGTGCTGACAATGGAAAGCATATGTGAAACAGCACATTGCTTTAAGATGATTCATTTTAATCCCATTGAAGACATTAGTAGTTTGGCTTCAAACATAAATTAGAACATTTGAAGACCTTAAAAATGAAAACTAGGAAACAAGTCTGGAGCTAGCAATATTGGTTAGAAAAGAAATCCATTTGAATTACAAAAGGAACACTTTAGAAAAATTGTAAAGGGGAGGCATTTGTATAATAGCAGATAAAAACTGGAACTCACTGAATATAAATCATAATTCAGATAGATTCTGTGGGGGAAAAAACAAATCCCCAAAACCAAACTGTTAAAAAAACCCTCAGACACATTTAATTATGCATTCACAATAACTGTGTAACAGTTGTTCTGTGATAAAATCCCATATTTATTATCGTTATTTCAGCCATATCAGAAAAAGGTAATTTTTCTACGGTGAGGGGGAATTAAGTGGGGAATATCACCAATTCAAATTTTTAACTAAATGACTGAAGACAACAACTCTTTCAGTTAGATTCTTTGTGTATCCAAATTTGTAGAAAATACAACGCAGTAGAATGTTCTCTGGGTGATCCACTGCAGGAAAGCAATGAAGCAGAAAGTGCTATGCCCTGGAGGAGTAGGGTTATAAATTTTACAAAGGGCAATATGCTGAGCTATTTCGTATAGGAAAATGGGCAACTGTCCAAATCAGGAATAGGTAAATGTAAATTACCTGTACTTACCTTTGATTTCACCACCAGAAAAGCTGTCTTAGACTATTTAGTTTTAGAATATTATCACAGTGTATTGCAGGAAATTTGAGTGTCATAAAGAGGTATTTTAAAATCAATATAAAGACAAAAAATGTTACGAAATTTGAAAAATCATTTCAGGACTTAGCTATCAAAGTGCTGTGGCTCTACCAGCTCTATATTCAAACAACAATGGATGTTAGCATTCTTTTGGACAGGGCAGGGATGGACTAAGTGAAAGATAATCACTTATTAACCACAAGTCTGGTTTCCAAAAGGAACCTCCTACACAGAGAATAAACAAATTTTTACCTCTTAAGAATATTGGTCTGAAGTGACAGCAGATTTGAAGTAAAAAAACTTTAGAGAACACATTATACTACATGTCTTTTCCCAGTGCTTACAGAAGAGAAAACAAATACAGAGAAAGCATAGAAACATAGACTTCCTAGAGGTGGGTAGTCAGCCAATGTATTTGGATGTGTGCCAAGAATCTGGAATAAAAAAGGCATAAAGAGCATGAATTTTTACAGATTTAGAACTGTTGAGTGAGCAATGAAATTAAAAAGCTTTACCTTTTCTGCACTACATGACCATTGTTCTGAAAATGGCTGATGCCCAAGCTTTTTTCTCATTCAACACTCTCAGTGGGTTTTGGAAGGTACTTCTGCCCAATGACAATGCTGAATCAACCTCATGTATAATATCACCTACAGAGTGTCTTTTACCAGTGAACACAATTTTGTAATTGCCTCTTTAATGGAAATAAACCTCAGAATTCTGGAGCACAGTAGTGGCTGACAGCTGTTAGCAGAAATGTCAACTTTATGGGTTGGAGAAACATAGGGTAGACATCCATAGCTCCTAAGAGAAAAGATACCTGGCACAAGTGTACTAGCCTAACTGGCCTCCTACAAAGTCTTTCAGGTAGGAATAGCCATGGGAGAGCCTGGAACTCCCCTCCTCTGAAATGTCACCTTCATTCTCGCAGTTCACGAGCAGAGTCATTAACGCAGAAGAAAAAATACAAACTATGAACTCCACTCACAGATGTCTGCATATACCACCCTTCCCACAACAATACCATTATTCTTATTTGAAAAGCTCTTGCATTTCAGATTATTTAAAGAACACTCCTATGAAGCCTATACAGAGAGAGGCCTAGTCTGACAGTGCACCTTGTCTCCCCTGAACTATATTTTGGCCAGCACCATGTACTGAATTTTTTCCTTCATTACAAAATTGGACAGTTCTGCCATCTTTCTTGACTACCAGTCACTAAAACTTGGCATTCAGCTTTTCATTCCTTATTTGTCTTTCAGGCCACCCCTTATTCACACTGTTAATAATACATTGGAAAAGAGATACTGATGCTAACTAGGCTGCAAACTGCTGGATAGAGAAGGTGTATTCTTTGGAAATATAATAATAAATTGATTATATTCTTACATATTTAAATATGCATCCCCTTTTACCACTGCTGGAGACAGGACTTTGTGCTGCATACACATGTGATCTGACCCAGTAAGGCCTTTCTTTTGTTCCTGAAGTTCATTCTAACCAAACTGCTAAGCCTTATATACTACCTAACTTCTGTTTCAGAGATGAAATAAAATCACTCTGATCTCATGCATTAGATGACAGCAAGTTATAAGCATACTGCATCTCATCTATGTGAGAATAGGTTTTTAGAAATGTTCCACATCCATTGATGAAAACACGTAGGAAGAAAGCTTTTTCTAAAAAAGCCAAGTACCCAAGCAAGAATGAGCAAGCCTATATGATTTATTTTTAACTACTATATCAAAACCATCTGGTTTTGGGTTTTGATATAGTAAAAAATCTCAGACTGGAGGGAATCATGCCATAATGTCTCTGCATCATCCATAGAATTCAGCCTTACAGATATACCCTTGTGAACACTGTTCTCCTCAGAGCACAGGAAGAGTCTCTCCTGACATGTTCACATTTCCAAAGGGAATCATCTCTAAAGCAAGTGCTAAGTAATTCTTCTGGAAACCTCTAAAAGCCGAAAACTAGTTTCAAGTGGTTATTACCAGGACCTGAAAAGTCTTTTTGAAATTTGTGGGCAAACATAAGGGGCAGAAACAACGCCCCAAAAGCAAGAGTATCGCGCAATACAGACACAGCTTCTGAGGGCCCAGCTAGACCTGGCCATGCTTGCAGTAACTCATTTCCACAGCCACAGGTGACATGCAGCCTAAAGCGACCCACGGTCAGAATGACATTCGCACATTCAAGGGGACACAAGACATAGCGGCTTCGTGTCTGCAAACAGTGCTGAACACTGTGATTAAAATTAAACAAGGGCAAGTGTTAAAAGAAATGAAACCAGGGCATAACAATGCACAGCTAGATGAGCCCTCGAGCCCAGAAAAGCAAAATGGCAACCTGTTGTAAGAGTTCCCTTTGTACAGCTTAACAGGACACACAAAGATCCAAACTGGGGTCTGCTCAGCCATGGCCATGCCATGGGACAGGAGCACAAACACTTTACAACTGAAAGGGCTGATCTAGCCCCCAAAAAAAGCTCCTACAAAATCCACATCTACTTCTCCTTTTGTGGTTATCTAAATAAGTTTTTATGTTATATTCACTACCATGATTTTTGGACATTTGTGCTGATCCAGCCATATTTTACTCCTCTCTCACATACTTTCTGTCCTAAATTTTTCTTCCTGTGTCTGATAACACTACCTATTTAGTTTTTCCCAAGCAGTATGTTCCTCACCCACAATAAAAAGGGTGGAAGGAAGCAAGAGATAAGAGTCAGTACAAGGGTTATACTTTGTCCCTGGAAAATCTACATCCCATAACTGGAAACAAACAAGAGAAAATGGATTGAGAAAAATGTCAGACCAGAGATACCCTTCCCACAGATAACTCTTCAGGGCACTCAGCAGCACACAGCAAACTCCATTATCCCACAGATTCTTACAAGAGGGACCCACATGGATTCCTTCCATTAATGAAGGAATCCTGCATACTACCATTACATCAGGAATGCACGTGTTATTTGCATGAGTAAGAGCAGTGGAAATGAAGTTTAAAATATATCCATTTTTTCATCTGTCAATGCAGAATATCTAGTTGTACAACTACCTAGAATTCAGATAGAAGCTTGGGCAGATTATTTTCACGTAAGAGTCATGAAAAAAAGAAGACAGTTGCTATGTATCAGGAGGTATTGAAGCATTAAGATACTGGTAATACTGGGAAGAAACCTGATTATTATCACTATTTGGTTACTAAAGGTTATTAAAAGAAAGAAATGGTTGTATTTTTACTTCTAGCTTTTAACTGGATTAAGATTTGTCAAATAACTGAGGAAAGTTAAATAGGAATCAAGTTAGGTTTATGTGATATAATTCTGTTTTCCTTCTGTAGGTTTTTCTGACCTCATCTGCCTAAGTAGCAAACTTTCATTTTATTCATCAGGCCCTTTGCCAGCTTCTTCTTTTTCCCAAATTGTCATAATCCTCTGTGAACTGTGGTAAAATCTCAGATATTTATGCAGCAATAGGATGGTTTTACTACCAACAGGTTTCTAGCAGTATATGTGCAGGAAAAAAAAAAAGACCACTCCAGAATGACAAGAACCATGCTGAAAAGCCTCCTATCACTCTCCTGCAAGATACTAAAACGTGACTGGACAGTTGCTGTCTGTGCATATTAGAGAATCATGGGGAGAGAGGAGAGGAGAGGAGAGGAGAGGAGAGGGAGAGAGAGAGGAGAGAGGAGAGGAGAGGAGAGGAGAGGAGAGGAGAGGAGAGGAGAGGGAGAGGAGAGGAGAGGAGAGGGAGAGGGAGAGGAGAGGAGAGGAGAGGAGAGGAGAGGAGAGGAGAGGGAGAGGAGGGAGGAGAGGAGAGAAAGAGAGAGGAGGGAGGGAGGAGGAGAGGAGAGGAGAGGAGAGGAGAGGAGAAGAGAAGAGAGGAGAAGAGAAGAGAAGAGAAGAGAAGAGAAGAGAAGAGAAGAGAAGAAAGAGAAGAGAAGAGAAGAGAAGAGAAGAGAAGAGAAGAGAAGAGAAGAGAAGAGAAGAGAAGAGGCTGTTTTGTTGTGGTTTTTTTAATTCTAGCATCCCTCCTAAGTCAGGGATCCATGGAAATTCAGAGCAGAATTTCTGAGATAGAAGGTGGTTAGGAAACACTCATGTATATTTTTATGCAGGTAATGCATGATCCTAAGGAATAGCTGAATTGAGACAGAGAAAAATATAGGTTTCCATGAAACCAGTAGAGGACCAGGATTTCAATGGTGACATTCTCTGAATGCTCACAGTATTCTGCCATGAATCAGAATGAAAAGTGGAGTACCAAGATTTACACCTACTTCAGAATATGGCAGAAAGAAAGAACCAAAGTTCAGAATAACTAGAAATTGAGACTGCTTCATCAAAATAAAGGAACCATCAGCTGAAGAAAGCAGGAACCAATGAACTGGTGCTTAAAACTAAGAAAGAAGATTATGAGTAAGCTTTTAGACAAAACAAACAAAAAAAAAAGGTAAGAAAATACCAATGTGGGAAAGATAGCACACCATGTGAGGTTACATCTCTGTTACAGATGATGAAGAGAAAATTCAGTGCAAGTGGTATCAGAGGATGGGAGCTGTCAAATAGGCAACAAGAAAACAAGCTGGGACTTTAAACAGAATGCCAAGAGAACAAAAAATTTGATACACATGCTTCCACATGAATAGTGGACGGCATAAGAACTAAAATGACAGCATTGCCATATCTAGCCCTAAATTAAGGTACAGACACCCTGAGCATATCAGAAAGGAGTGAGTCACCCCTGATGTTAGCATACAAAATACACAGGAAAAAGTAAAGCAAGCAACTTCTTTCAGAAGCAGATAGAGTACTTTTGTAGATTAAAGGGAAGTGAATGAAAACAAATAGATGAACTAAGTACCTCAATAAATAGTGTAGACTCTAAAGGGCTTGAAATACCAAGCCTATGCAAAGAGGATGAATGGGAGTCCACTAGTTGGAATGGTTGACATAGTTTCTGTTGTGTTTAGGGACATGCGGCAACACATGCAGAAAATATGACAATAATGTCAGCTTTTGGCATTCTCTGTGTAGGTACAGAAAATGTATCAGGCTATAATACAATGACCAAATAAATGACACTATTAATTATTGCTTCATGGAGCAAATAGTTAAATAGTCCTCAATAAAAGACGCAGTGCATGACTTAGCTCAAAAATCTTGCATAGTGAAACAGCCCATGTAGAACAGCAACCATTACATGCCTACAGACAACATCTGCAAACGCTGGAAACTCTAAATAACCACCACAATGCCCTCAGACCCAAGAGGACATAAAAACAAAGCACCATGTTAAAAAAAAAAAAAAAAAAAACACAGGAAGAGGTGAGATAATTAAATCCTTAGAAGAGGCTTCTTGAGGACATCGTCACAGGAACAGAGCTACTTAGGGAAAGGCTTCAGAAAGCACAGTGGGAAGCCAGGAAGGAAAGGGAGTAGATTATATGTAAGAAGAAAAGGTTCCAAAGGCTGAATTTGCATGTAAAGGAAGAAAACAGAAAGTCTGATGAGCTGTGGGAGATTAGGTGCAATCACACCACAAGGCAGGTGAAAAAAGTCATTAATAAACAACTAAAGCACAACTAACACTACATTGTTCTTGAGACACAACCAGAGCAGAATCCTGCCAAGGGCAATCTGAAGATCAGAGCACAAAAAACAGAAAGTAGAGCAAGAAGAGCAGTACCTTACAGAAGTACATGGAATAACTAGACAGCTTTTTAAGGAAACAAGAACCTGCTTTGTAAGCAGCTCAGGAAAACATCCGTCTGAAATGTAGCTGAGTATAAAACAGGCTGTAGAAAGATTTGACAAAGTGGATACAAAAAAATTGCCAGAATCAGATTATCTCTACACAGGATAGCTAAAAAAACTCCAGAATGAAGTAATTAAGTTCTAATAATGAGTGGTAGACTCTCAAATCTAACTTCATACATTATGATTGGCAAATGGCCAACAAAGAATTCTGCCATAAGTCCATGTTTTTTCTATATCTGGAAAACCAGTTTCAGGTTTGGCCCCTTCCTCCTAAGCAGTATATGGAAGGACACAAAAGGTTTAGGATAACCAAGGATGGGCAAAGGTCTGGAAAATATGCAGAATGTCTCCTTTGTATGAGGGATGAATAATAATGTAAACTGGGACTGCACTCTTAAAAAGAGGCAGATTTGAGGGAGTATGACAGAGCTCAGCCACATCATGCATGACAAGGAGAAAATGGGTGGGTTTTGACTTCTTACAAGTACAAGAACCACAGGGCATGAAATGAAGCACTAAGAGCCAGGTTCAAAACAACCAGAGATAATTTTTCATATGACAGAGAGCTCATTGCTTAAGTATTTTCCAGATGCTCTAAGTTCACTGGGATTCTAAGGGACACAGAGAAAACTTAGAAGATCAATCCACTAAAGTTCACTAAATACTCAAAAGCCCCACATGGCTCCTTAAATGCCTAAATTAACTGAAGGCAGGGAGAGTATTAGATGGACCATATGCATTTGCTTTTCCTTCTCTCATGGTTCTTACCTTTCTCCCTGCTAGCAACATAGTTGGGCTAAAAGGAAGGGAAAGTACATTCTTATCTGTCTTGGAGCTTTCTCAGGAGCAGAGGTTCCAGCACACGTGTAGAAAGAAGAAGCCCCAACACATCTTTCACATATTCAATGTGTCTTATCACACAGGCTCCCAATTACTGCTGGGTGCCCTAATTAGGCTGTGCTGTTCATAATGTGCAAATCACCAAGGTCTGTCCAAAGGCTGCACAGTCCCAGTACAAAACAAGAAAGGTGAAAGAGCATAAAAGTGCCTTTTTCTTTTCAACAGCTCTTGGTTAGAGTGCACCAGAACTGACCCTAGATTCAGCACATTGTCTTGGAATGTTAACAGGCAAATATTATCATGTGCAGAAAATCATTCTAAATTCATATCTGTTTATGCAAATCCTGTCAAGCACAAATGTTTTGCTAACCAAAAGTCCTTCTAATAAACCTCAACTGCCCTGAACAGTAGCAATACACATGAAATAGTTCTATCCTGCTGCATACTGCAATTCTTACCACTTCATACATTTAGGCATGTGGATCTAATAAAATGTTATTATTTGATTTAAGAAATGTTATAGAACTGCATTATAGAAAGTCTCGCAACACTGCCAGTAATTAAGGTTGTGCAACAGCTCTTTTCATATTTTCAGCTTCTTACAACAGTTTGGGCTAAAATTTATTGCAGTGATTTGCTGTGCTGTACACAGGATAAATTTTTCCATGGATAATCTGTAATGTTCCCAAGGACAACACTGAGAAAAGTACATCTATTGCCCTTTTACTGACCAATTTGAATACTTCTGTATTCTCAAGCAGAATTCAAAACAGTGGAGTTTGAGCTATATGTCAGAAGGATCTTCAGCTTCTCTGTGAAATTTTACTTCATTTTGGTCAAATTAGATATTTGTCACCAGCTAAAATCTTTCAATCTAAGAGGAAAATTATTCTTGAATCTCATTCCATGTATTTTAAGAACCTCTATATTCATATCAACTTTCAGCTTGGTTACTCGCACTGCCTTTTAGCTTAAATAGCACTATCTATTACCTGAAGATTACAGTCCTTGATTCAGAGTATTCTGTCATATCTCTCTTCCAGATTTCTTCCTTTCAAATTACAGTTTATAAATTTTTTTGCTCATCTTCTAGTTCAAACCAATCTTCTAGCACACGGGTGACCTGAGCAAAAATTACATAAAATATAATGCAGAACCTTATATAATTTATTAGCTATTTCTCTACATCCCAGGATACGAGAGTCACTCAGGGGAAGAGACCTTGGAAGATTCATTAGTCCAACCCCCCCTGCTCAAGCAGGGTCAGCCAGAGCATGTTGCTTAGGACTGTGCTGAGCAAGATTTTTAATATCTCCATAGATGGAGACTCCACAACCTCTGTGGGCAGCCTGTTCCAGTGCTTGACCCCCCCTCCCTTACTGAAAAAAAAAGTTTTTCCTATGTTTATGTAGAATTTCTTGTGTTTCAGTTTGTGTCCATCACCTCCTGTCCTTGGGCACCACTGAGAAGGATCTGTCTCCACCTTCTTTACCTCTGTATGTGTATACAGCTGCCTCCTGTTGGGTACTGATTCACATTGATGAGAACTCCTCAGACATCACTCCAGGCTGAACAAACACAGTTCCTTCTGCCACTTAGATGCCCCAGTCCTTGAATCATCTCTGTGGCCCTTTGCTGGACCAACTGCAGTATATCCATACCTATTTTGTACTCTGAAATATTCACTGAAACACCTGAGCATATTGACTCCATTACAGCTTTATTTATTTATTTATTTATTGCCTTAATGGTATCCATTCATAACCATCCAATTAACAACTACTTCAGGCAGGGAGATCTCATTTCATAGGGACAATTGGCAATACTTCTTCCTAAGTTCATTGCCTTTCAGTTTATGCGATTACAATTCAGTCTTACAGTTTAGCAAACGGTACAGTTCAGTTACTACAGACCTTATGCTTTAGGGATTTTAATCTTCAATTTGGTTAATACTTTTTCTGTGATTTTCCTCCAAATGCTTCAGCCAATGTTGATCAAACCAATTGCGTTTTCTTAGTCTAGAAAATCTATTAGCACAGATTTCTGTGCACAATCAACCGTTGGTAGAACAGTGTTTTATTTTAACTTATTTTTTTTTATCATCTAGTTTTTAATTCCTCCTTACTTCAAAATGTGGTCTAAAGCTTAGCATATAACTGTAGACAGACTGTAGTTAACCACTCATCATTTTTCTTTACAAATAACAGATACTGTCTTTGCCAGTATGTAATCAAAATATTTACAACTTGACAGATGACAAAAATATCAGCCTTGGAATTTCAAGAGTAGTATCTCTCAAATTATTTCATCATCCTACTTTAAATACACTCAACTCTAAGTTTTAACTTCCTGTGTAAATCAGAGGTGAAGTTGACGCTTAAACCTCAGGGTTATTTATATGAATAATTAAAGTGCTTTATAATGCTAAGTGCTGAGAAAAATAAGGTCTCAAAAGGCTCTAAAGTCTACTAATCTAATTTTTATCCCATCCATGATCTCTACAATAGAAATACTATTACTCTCTTATCCTCAGTGATTTTGAAATGGTGTCTTATATTAAACCACAAAAAAAGACTTAAATACTGCTATTTTTAATAGCAGTATTTAAAATAAAGACTTTACCATACATTATGCAATGGTGACAAAATATGGAATAGGTGTTCATCAGTTATGCCTCTTGCATTTTGTGCTAGAAAATGAGATTTTATAAGAAATATCATGCAATAATATCATTATAAATTCACCCTATACTCTGCATTAACAGTAAAGCTGAACTCAGAATCAAATAGCAGTTCTTGTAATTTTGCAGTCTTCATATTTTTGCTTTGATGTTCAGCGTTTATCTGATTAACCCATTACTGAAAAAGTAATTAAAAGCATTTTTCCCATTAGCAGCAAGGAATCAAATATCTATACATACTTTGCCTTTGTTTTACTAAAATACAGTCTCACTGCCGAAGTAATGCTTTAATGTCACTGGAGAAAACACATTGTTTCCTTGGCAACATGCTGAACATGTGCCAATAGACATTGACACACTAAGGAGTGTTGTGATATCTGCCGTTAAGTAGCAAACTGGATGACCAAAAAACAACAAAAAAAACCTTTCCTTATTCTCATACAAAACAGCACTCTAAAAATAAATGTAAAGAGGGAAAAGGAAGGCATGGAAAGTTTATAGAATAACCACAAAAAACACAGAATTATTTTTAAAATGTTTTCAGAACTTCCTCTTGACTTGCAGTTGAAAAAGCTTATGGTCACCAAGAACTCATTTCAAACTGCTCTGTCTAGTTTCCACTTCTCTTCCTGAATCAAACAATTAAGAAAAAAACAATAAGCCTTCAAACCACTGACATAGCCAGGTGATGAAATTCAGTTCTCCAGGAAAAGACTGCATCTATAATATACTGTGTTCAGATACACATGGTAACAAATAACAGTAGAAAACAGATAAGCTGATGGTGACTTGAAGCTGATCCTTCAAAAAAAATATCATTTTGAATGTCTGTCAGACTAAAAACAGTTACATTAATACTGATTGCCTTCAGGGAAAAAGGTCAGGCACAAACATCACAAGTCAGAGTTTGGCCAGTAGAAACTTCTTTTACACCAACATGACCATCAAAGTCAGACACAAATAATTTCTATACAGATCAACAGAGAAAAATCTCCCTAATCTTAGGTAATGGTTCCAAGTCAAAATACTTCAATAAACATTTTTTTCTATCATTACTAAAGTCATCTGTCTAGAACTCTACTTACAGAAGTACTGCACCTTTAAGTCATGCCAAAACTTGAGGAAATGAGCACTGATGTGATTCCTTAATGTGCTTCACAAGGTGCTGGCTACAATGCACCACACCTGAAATGTTTCTACACTGATGGAGGCAGCATGAGGAATAAACAAGAGGAGCTGAGGCTTTGTCCAGTCCCAAAGATTTGACATCAGTGGTGTGAGTGAAACCTGGTGGGGTGAAGACTTGGGGAAAAGGTTTTTTGAGGGTAGTAGGGTCCATCAGTTCTGGTCACTTTTCAAATATTACCTCCTAAGGGCACAGCAGCAGCCAAGTGAGGGCAGAAGATCAGCTTGGCTCAACAGGAATCTTCTCCTGGAAATAAGGCAAAAATAGAAGCCATTGTATGCCCAGTGGAAGCAAGGTCAGGTGACATGGGAAGAATGCAGAGATGCTGCTTTCCACCTTAGGGAGGAAATTCATGCAGCCAAAGCTCAACTGAACAGAGCTGTGAGGATCAATATAAAGAGTGTTTTCAAATGTATTAATGGCAACAGGCAGTATAAAAATAGCATGGCCTGTTACAGGATGAGCATGGTCACCTCACAAACAGGGACACGGACAAGGCAGAGGTGTTTCATGCATTCTCTGCCTCTGTCTTCAACACTGATGATGGACCAAGGCAGGTCTCAGTGCCCTGAGCTGGAGGACCATGATTGTGAGATTGATCAACTCCCAGTCAACCCTGAAAGCTGCTCTGGCTGGTGAAAGGCCTGGAGGAGAAGCTGGCTGAGGTCACTTGGTCTGTTCGGTCTAGGGGAGACTGAGGGAAGAGGCAGGCAGTTGCAGTTGCAGTTACAACTTCCTCATGAGGGGAAGAGGAGGGGCAGGCACTGATCTCTTCTCTGTGGTGCCCAGTGACAGGACCAGAGGGAATGGCCTCAGGTTGTGTCAGGGGAGGTTTAGGTTGGATATCAGGAAAAGGTTTTTTACCCAGAGGGTGGCTGGGCACTGGAACAGCTCCCCAGGGAAGTGGTCACAGAACCAACCTGACAGACCTGACAGAGTTCAGGAAGCATTTTGATAATACTCTCAGGCACAAGGTCTTCAATGGGAGAAAAAAAGGAGGAATTTTGAAAATATATTTCCTTTTCATGATGCTCATTTTCTTCTTGCAGGCTTCTTGACCTTCCATTTGCTGGTAGTTCCTCCTAAACCTAAGCCACTACTTCAGCGGGACCAGAAGTCCTGTTGGCAAGATCCATGGTTTTCTGATCCAAGATTAAAATGCACACATACACACAGCTCTCACAGTTAAGGTTTTTTTGAGCTCTGTTCCCTGCTCTAGATTACAGTACAGTTCAACAGACAGTGAGTGTGCTCTACAGAAGGAGTGACAGTAACTCTGAGAATCACCAGCAGGATAGCAGGAATGTCTAAAGTCAACATTGCTAATAGACACTTCATAAAGTGAAATCACTGCCTTACTTATTTTCATGCAATGTCAACATTCATAAACCATGCCCATAGCTTTTTTGGCTGTAGTCCACTCTTTTTTAAACAGGTAAATTCATTTTAGTATATGAAAGGATATTCTTATTAGCAAATAATTTTTATTTTTATTATTTTTTAAATACAAAGTCAGCTCCAAACTCCTTCCTGCCTGAAATTGTTTGAAATTATTTTCAAATGCACACAAAACACATACACGTCTAACAAGGTGCCCTGGGGAAGAAAAAAAAAATTGCAAGACTTCTGTATAAATACATATGGACATGCACAACTGTATACACACAAAGCTAGCACACATTATACATGTCTGCAGAACATATTTGTAAGCTGCCTTGAAGACAGCAATGATATACAGATTTAATCCTGCACTATTAGCAGTAGTAAATAAAGAAATTACTATTTTATGGCCACCTTTTCAAATCAGTTGCATTGCATTTCAACAGTCGGTAAAATAATGTGGCATATTAGAAAAGGAAACTGAAAATCATGATAAAAAGGTGCTTAAAACCTAGAAGACCAGAATTTAATTTCTGTAATCTCAAATAACCACTTCTGGGGAAATGGGGTTTTGGAAAAAAAATCTTGGCTTAGGTCTCACCACCAACAAATCATTTGCTAATCATTAATTAGTTCATCAGAGAATCTAGCACACCAACAAAACCAGATATGACATGCTCTATGTGAACTTACTGATGCGTCCTTTTCACTCCGGCTACATGAACATTTGTGTTCACTATGTTATTAGTTTATGAAAAACTTATTTGGCTGACACACTTCCTAGCTGCTTATCCATCTGAATGGTTACGGCAGGAGGGAAGGACTAACAGGTGTTTTACTAACTAAACTGCTTCTGAGAATACATAGTTCAAATAATTTCACCTTGCCTAATATTTAAATATTCAAATAGTAAAGACTTGATTAAGAAAACTGTTCTTTCAAAATCTTCCAACTGTGAAAATAACATCAAAACACACTTAAGGGTATATATAAAAATTATTTACACATAGTTTTAAATGTGGACTTTATCTGGGAAATAAACTATTTCTCCACCATTTCCTTCCATGCTGAAAGTTCTTTCTCCTAACAAATCATATTATTAGTATAAGGCACATTATCTCCCCGGGCCAAACTTCCAGACCTGAGCCTGTTTTTCCATATCCTCACTCAGACAAGGTGCATATACATACAAATTATACTAGAAATCTAGGCAGGCACATGTACAGATGCCACTGAAATAATTCTTTAAAGAATGGAACACTCAGAATTCAGAACTGCAAGAATTTTTTTTAAAAATACAACAGGCTTCATATTGACTACTAAACCTACATAGATTATAATGCACATACCTATAGCACCCCCTGGCCTCCAGAATTAAGGGAGTTGGTGCAAAAATTGAGACTGTAACTCTTGCAGAGAATTCCTCAGCAGCATATTGAGAGCACAATGAATTATCACAGGAGCTCTGCAAAGGGATTTCTCTGAAGATTGCAGTCCATAATATGCAATTATACAAAATATAAAGGGGAATACTTTCTTCATACAATCCAGAGACAGAGATCCTACTACACATAGCTGACTATTCCACTTAATTCTAGGTATGGTTGAAATATCAGCATCGGAAAAAAAAGATTAGAAATCTGTAAATCTCCCTGATGCACACTATTAAATGTAATAAGAGGGACAGTGAAACTAAAAACCTAAAAGCTTTGGCAAGAAAATTCTGTTTCTGATTCAATCACAGTGACACTACAGAAAGCATTGTGCTTTTTTCCATTAGCAAACGATGTTGCTAAGGGTACCCAAACAAGCACGCAGGAGAAGAGAAGTGAAAAGAAAAGAAAAATAAAACAAGCAAAAATATCTGGAGATAAAAAAATTCACAACGTGCTTTCATCTGAGAAGATTGATACAGAAGCTGTTTTGCAAAGAACTGGAAATCCTTTTAAAAGGTAGATAGTCTTTTAAAGCTGACAATAAACTGAAGACATAATATTAAAAGATTCAAGGATGTGTCTATTAATAGAACAGATGTGCCCAGTAATACTCTTACAAGAAGGCTTCACATAGCAATACCAGAATGAAAATTTCAAGAAATACATCAATATACATTAATTAATGTCATATCACTGTCATCTGATACTACCCCTGTCTAAGTAAGAAATCACTATGAGAAAGGCTCCTGGGAATCCCACAATTATCAGCAGAGTCAGAATTAGAGTGAGGGGACAATGGGTTGAGAGTAGTAAAGAGCAAGAGCTATGCACAACCTGAGGATGTGAAAAAGATCCAGAAAATGAATCCTAGTCCTGTCCTTCAGGCAGACAATTTATCTTCTTCCTAAACACTGCTCACTTTCATAAACTATAACCTAGCACAATGACTGGTGTGTCTGAGTGGATTTTCTAATAGGAAATCTCTTCCTTTAAAGTTACCTAGAGAATCACATCTTTTCCAATGGCTAATTATCCCCTTCTTAAATATTTGCATCTTTTTTGCAAGCTTCTGACCTTAATATGTTTTCACCTGCTATCTCAAGAATATTTTTATTATGAAATTATTATTCATACACACAAATTAATAAAACACCACCATTTATAAGACAGATTGTCTTTGGCTGAGACTAAGCCAGATGTTCTCCTGGAGCTCTCTTACAACTTAAGGCTTGGTTTAATTCTTGTTATTTACAATTTTTCAGTTTTGGCGGGCTCACTTAGAAGTAACAAATATATAAAGAAAGCATGTGTCTCTTTTGACAGATTTTATAAATACTTCAGGTCTTTATATTCAACAACATTTGGACTCCAGCTATCTTTACAAGAAACAAGCTATTATGGAAATTTTTTTGATGCATCCAGGTAAAAATGACACCCTCTTCCCTACCAATACAAGAATAATCTAAAAAGACTTACATGTGCCCTTAAGTGTGTCTTTATTGTTTTCCTAACTAATATGCTTTTACAGGAAAAAATCTATTGAAAGGTGACAGGACAACTCTTTAATAACCTAAATAAAACACACAGAAATTTACACTTAATGCCAATTTGAGAAACAAGGTAATTTGAGTATAGCAATACTTTCAGAGCAAAAGCAAAATATAGTTTTAGGTCTGAAAGGAAAGTTTTTTAGGAGACAGCAGGAGCGTAAAAGCCTGTTCTGGTTCCAGCCAGGACATGGTTAATTCTTGAGGTAGCCAGGAGGTGACATGGCTAGGACCCAGAGTTATTCTATATCACCTCACATCACTTCCCAGGGACAGGGGAAGAGCTCCCTTCCTGGATCAACACAGCACGGCAGAGGGAGCAGTGAATTGTCAAGGGGTTTCCACGTGAATCATTCATTTCTTGTACCCTCTGTCATTAGTATTTCTCCTGTAACTGCTTATTTTCTTATCTCATTGTTATTTCCAGTAAATTGCTCTTCTCTCAGCCCATGATCTTTACTTTTTGTATCCCCAGTTCTCATCTGCAGCCTGCCACAGGGAAGGGTGAGAGGGAAGCAAGTAAGCAGCATGTGATTTAGAGAGTTTCAGTAGGAACACTAAACAGGGGAGTATGATTCCCAAACTATGACAGACCCAAGCAGCATCTCTCCAAAATTAACTTCTTAATCTATGACATTAGTTTGTGCTAATGGCATTGTCATTACAGAGGAGAATATTTAAATATGTGTGTATTTGTACACACACAGATATATGCATGTGTGCGTATATAGTGTATATACACACACAAATTTGTATATTCGCTAAAGAATGGAGCCTAAGTTTTCCATGGTATTTTTTCAGACTCAAAAGAAGCAACTGCTCTCCAAAGGGAAAAAAAAAATCAAGTTCCTTCAAAGGTAATTGCAAAAACCGCAGCTGTGTGATTCACTTCTTCCTCACAGATTTTGTGGCAGTTTGACTTACTTTGAAGTGAGAATAAGCTGCAGAAATTGAAAGTTGTCAAATTTATCTGAATTATGCTTTTGACTTTTGTACTTTCTGAAAACACTTTTGCAACGAAAACCATCTTTGAATCATGAAATTAATCAAAGTTTCCTAAACCATTCAACACTGAGAAAATAGTCAGAGACTTGTTCAACATCTGAAGATGTCACTGTTCTGGCTATGCTTCTCCCTCTTCAAGACAACATGTGCAAACCTTCCTGCCACTCACAAGAGTTGTGGATGTGACTGAGCTGGTAGCTGCAGGATCTAGGGAGAGCTCCCAAATATCTCTGCCTTCAGCAGACCCTGTCAGCAAGAGGGTCAAGGGCTATCCATGAAGGAATCAGGGAGCAGCACACATGCAGGGAGCTACCACACAGGACAGACAGAACTGTCACCACCTGAGAAGGTACAGGGGACATGGAGGGACAGTGAGGAAGGTAAGGGCTGAAGAAAAGAAGATAGCAAAAAATAAAACAGATAACAACAAAAAGGAAATAAGCAAGAGAAAAAAAAGTGGTAACTGTCAGCCAGTAGAAAGTCCATCAGCAAAGGGACTAAAGAGTTTCTTTCTGAACTAGGCATTGAATGGTAACTGCAACCTTATGTTGAAGGGAAAGTGTGGAAACACACAACTAATGATGTTTCAGCCTGTGGATTACATCTTGCAGCAGCACAGCTCAGTTTGCCCTCCAGCCTGAGCCAAGCCAGTCCTGGGAGCAGTACAGCGCAGGCAGTGGTGAATTCTTCCTTCATTTCCCTCTGCTTCTAGGACAAAGAAGGCTCCACAGACAAACAACATTACTTCAAGTATTCTTTGTAAGCATTTGCTATGTTAACATTCTGCAGAAAGGACAGGCTTGCCAGCAGACCAAGAAATCCTTCACCAAGATGGAGAGTGTCTTCTTTAGACTTCACATCCCCTTATGAACTGGCCCACCGATCAAAACCAAAGCAACACAGACCGGGAGCTTTCTTTACCTCAGGCTGACACATCTCGATCAACTAAGACAACAAAGTTGTTCATTCAAAGACATCCCATCAACAGAATGGAAAATCAACTTTCCCATTCTGGTTGCCAAGCAATAGTGAAGAAAATTGCTGAAATCATCAACCATGTACATCCAGAACAGGTTAATGTGCTTCAAAGTTAGAAGGAGACTTAGGGGTGAATTATTTTGCTATTTCAATTTAACAGTCATTTTAGTATGAACAGAACAATTCTGTTATGAGGGTGGGAGGAAGGAAGAAATTGAAAAGATGGAAGGAATAAAAGCAAAGTAAGTTTTCATCAAGTAGGAAGTAATGTCAGTGTTCTCATTTGCCAGACAGGGTAAGGTTCACAGTTTAAAGTTCATGAGTGTCAATGATTTTGCAAACATCTGTGAACTCCAACAACGCAGAACAGTGAAAGCAGTTTGTATTAGCTCTTCATTTCATTCGTAGTATTTCTTCATGTCCCCACTGACTGCTCTTTCTAAGACAGCAGTACCAGCAGTTCCTTGAAGGTAAAGCAAACAGGCAGCAAAAATATTACTAATCACTTTATCCACAATTTCCTTAATTCCAGTACCATAATCCAGAAGTTTTAGGAGAAATAAAAACAAGGGGGCAAAAAAAGGGTGTTAACAACTTTATTCCTAATGATTCCTGTGGTACATATACGTTCAGTAGACAGATACTTTCTCAAGGTAGTCTGTTTTAAGTCTAATATGACACTATAAATGAACACAATGTCAAGAACAGTAACCTTGATAATGTAAATCATTCTTTAGAGCCTTTAAACTGTGAGTAGAGATGTAAAAGACTGAAAAAGGAGGACTGGGAGAAAGAGAAGCCAAGAAAGAAAATTGCATGAGAGATGTGGGATGTGTAGACAAGGTAAGGAAATAATATAAAACAAAGAACGAGTGATAAGAAAGCAAAACACAAGACAAAAGTGGTCATAAAAAAAAGGAAAGCAGCAGAAACTAGGGCATAGATCCAGAAAAGCTCTTATGTTCTTAATGTCAAGTATGTTATATATATGAAGCACGCTACAAATAAAGTTAGTGATATATATTGAAAGATGGGAATTTACAGTCAAGGAGAGAAAAGTAACAGATCAAAGAACAATAATAGCCAAAGAAAGAATAAAAGAGTTCAACAGAAGACTAGAACAAAACTAAATACAGAGTGTGAGCCATCCTTGTCATAGGGCATTTTTTTTCTGAATTTTCAATGTTAAAGAATCTTTGGATACCCTAAAAAACTTACACAGTAATTTCTCAAATCAAAAATTGCTGAATCCAACTTGGGGAAATTACATATCATTTGACAAAAGAAAAAGAGATAGTGATTTAACAAAAATTGTACAATCACAGAGATGAAACTGATAACAATTAGACTGAAAGAAGTTGTAAATGCATCAATACCAAATCATATATATATATATACATATATATATATGTGTGTGTGTATATGTACACAGACACACACAAGCCATTTCTCATTTCTATTTGAACTATTCATTCAAGGGAATAGTTTCACAGGTATGAAAAAACCAAGGATTAAAATAAATTGTTCAAAAACCAGAAAGGAAAATTAAAATTTGGTTCACCTTTGGTTTAAAAGATGAACAAGAGGAAAACCATTAATTTAGTAATAGCTTAGGATAAAAAAATTTTAGATTCTCAAATGACAATGGCAAGATTAATACATGCAGAGAATATATTCATAGAGTGAAATCAGATATAAAGGCAGCATTTCAGGGATTCTAGAAAATTAATAACTAATTTAAATAATAATTAATAACTAAAACAATGGGACACAAAAATAAGGCAGCAGTTCAGGCAAGGAAGGCTGTTTTCTAAAATATTTAGGAAACAAAAGAAATCCTAATATTGACATTTGACAATTCTTAAAATGAAAATGGTATTCTCACTAACAGCAATGCAAAGAAAACACAGCAGCATTCAGTAAGTCTGTTCTGGTTCAGAAAATCAAGGTTTTGATTTAGAATTAGAGACTAATGCAATAATATCAACCAATAGTATTATATAAGTATATTATATATAAGTATACTTAAATTCACCAAATAAATCTTTATTCAACATTTTTTGCTGATAAGGGCAATAGCATTGTGTATACTTTGCTTACTGTAAGGCATGTGATATAACATTCCAACAATTTGGTAAAAGTATGAAACAAAACAAATTGGCTTATAATAAAATGAAAGAAAACTGTTTCCTAGACTTTAAAAAAATGCAATGATGAAGAAAAATGATGGAGAAAAATCAACAACCAAGCATTCTCTATTAAAACTCACAGGTTTTGTTTGTATTTTTCTCAGAGTCATAAATGCAAGAATAATAACATTACGAACCAGATGTGCAGAAAAATACAGTACTTGGAATTTTAAATACAAAAATACTGCTTTTAATCAAGAGATACAACATGGAATGTTTTATAACCTTCCTTCAGGAAAACAACAGAATTTCCATTACAGCTAAATATAAAAGTGTGCATGGGGGGTGGGGAGGGGAAGGCATGTGAAACAAGCCATTTGCTAGACATACTCTTCTGTCCTGAAGAGAAGTGACTCATTAACATTTTCAGTACTAGCAGACAGCCAAACAGGAGCTGTCAATGTTACCCTGTGCCCAAAGAGTTTGAAAATCCTCATGTAATATAGCTCAGTAGGGAGAAACAGGATAGCAAGGAGAGTCACATTTGTCTCTTTATCACAGACACACCACCTACTGGGAATGCACACATAAAGACTAGAAATAAACAGCACTTTTTACCAGCAAAAATAATTACCCATTGGAATCCTATGCAGTGCTGGTATCAGACTGGTCTCAAGTAATGAAGCAGAGTTGCTTTGCCCAACCAGCAATATTTCGAAAATATTTGGAGAGCTTCTATAGGTTGTGCTACAAAACAAGACAGCAAGGATGGTCAAAGCAGTCTCTGCAGTCACTCAAGCTCTGAAAACAGGACTGTGATTCTTCTGTGGGAATTATCTGTAATGCAAACTGCAGCAAAGAGATGTTTCCCACTGTCTGCCTCATGAAGCCTCACAGTATCCAGATGCCAAGAGTAGAGACAATAGGAGAATAACATGATGAATGTTGCAGGACACAATGATGTGAGAAACCTAAGCAGCACTGCCACTCAGAGCTTCCCACCTCTGCTGAGACTTTTCCAGCTTCTTCTTCTTGCAAGTGCAAGAAGGTGGTGAGTTTATTTTGACTACATTTTCTTCAGATGTGCAGAATCCCCACCTCAACATATTAAATTTGGTCACTTGGTCATCACATCAGTGAGAAAGACATTGTCAGATTAGAAGTATCATAAAATAAAACATCTTGGCTAGTCTAGTAACCTGCCAGCAATTGATAAAGTCACTAGGACATATTTAGCTGGCATATTTCAGAAAATAACATACTAAAAAGATAATAGCACGGGAGATGCACAATACAGCACAACTTTAGACATTTATAATGAACAGTAGGAAACAAAATGTAGCTGTCAGAAAGCATCCTTACTAGTAGAAGATATTCAGCTGCATGACACTATTTGGGGGTTGGGGGTAAGGGGGGAGGTAGGGAAAGAAGAAAGATTCACTGATGGTGCTCTTAAAAAGCTAGAGAATTCAGACATATCTGCCCTGAGCAGAACATGGAAGGGAACATCCACTACACTTTTACTATTTCTGATTTCTCCAACTATGCTATAGCTGGTGACTGCCAATACAGAATATATATTTGGCAAATATGTATTTGCCAGAGATGAGACAAACTATGTCAGCAGACAGAAAACAGTCCCATGCAATCAAGTAAATATCAAAGTTGTGCATGATTGCAAAACAAAACCTTTAGACACTATTAAGTGCTTCAGAGAGCAGATAAACACATAACGCACAAGATAAGCAAATGCTAATTTGACAGGGCCTCATAATTCAGAATTTTGCTACCAAAGAGCCAGTTTTTAATAGCAGTCATAAAGCCCTTAAATTAAGCATTTTTGCAGGAGAAAGCAAAGAATAAAAATCCAGTAAAACACTGCTTGATTGGAAAAATAGGAAATTAAGAAGTTGCAATAAAGGAACTTCCAAGAAGACAAATCAAAGGGCAAAATATTTGTAGGTAGTACACAGAATATATTGAGTAATGCAGATCAAACATAAGGAAGACAAAACCAGCTAACTACCAACGTAAGACATTATTTGAAGCAGCTCTTTAAAAAAAAAAAACCCTGATGCTGCTGTCTTAATGAGGACAATAAATGACAAAATAAAACTCTGGCAGACTGAATGTAAAAATGCAATAAGCCAAGCCAAAAAGGTTTGACAAATAACTTGCAAGAGTTTTTTTTCATGTTAGGGTAGTAAGAGGGCCAACTGCAATGAGCTGGAAAAGGATTTCACAATATAAAGTATGGGATGGAATGGCAGCTGGTATCCAATAAAGTTCTGAAGGTTAAGGAGTGTATTAAACAAATGATGACTAAAAATTCAACTCATTTAGACTAAAAAACACCAAAGATCATAGGAAAGCTGATTACTCCCTTTAAATACATTAGGCATAAACATCAATACTTAAAAGGTATTTAGGACAAAGAAAGAAAGAAAGAAACCTGGCACTGCAAATAAATTTACTATGGAAATTACAAGCTTCTCGGCTGACAGAACAGTGAAGCTCTAGATCAGCCTGTCCATGAGAGGGAAAACAGCCTAACTGGGCTTTAAGATAAATGTGGATAAGCACCGTGAACAAATTACACGATCTGGTTGCTATGACAGCTCAGTCAGTACTGGGTTAGCCATCCAACTTAGGCTGGATTCAACAAATGAGACTACAGCAAAAACTTACCAGCATAAATCAGATGCACTATGAGTTGTGTCCATGCAGAAGCGAGTCACAGTGTATTACCTATGCAGAAAAAGGTTTCTGTTTAAGTGCAGAATGTTTCTGCTCCTCTGTGTGCAAGAAGTCTTGGAGCCACACACACTAGACTTCAATCACTAGACACAGATTTAGTTTGAAAGGGTTTTCTTAAGAGAAAGGATGTTCCACTTATATCCAAAATATCTGGTTTTGCCTTTGATTATGTTTCTATAAGAGCAGAGATAGCTTTAAAGCCTGAAGGTCCAGTCTTTTGCAAGACATTATTTGTCTTGTCAGCGGAGATCCAGTGCTGAGACAAATTAGTGATGTTTTACTTAGAAAGAACAGGGCAGGAAATTCATTAATAAAAATAATCTGTGTCTGTGCTACTGGTTTTGTTCACAGAAGTAGTGAGGTTTGAAAGTGATTCCCTTCATTGGCTTAGATTATAGAGCAGCTGGGGTGTGCAGAAACCAAATTACATTTGGGGTAAACTCAACTGAAAACTCTGCTCCAAAAGTGTGCCAAACACAGACTGACTCTTCACGAGGACACAAGAACTGGTTCTTCAGGCAGCCCCAGGCCATATGCCTGGCCTGTATGCCAACCAGGACACCAGACCTCACTGTCTCATCACAACTTTGCCACACATTCACATGGATGGAAACACACCAGGAAGGCCAAGCCAGAAGAGCAGCACTCAATAGGCACAGTCCCACCCCAATACAGATATCCAAGTGGGAGGATCTAACCTGAGTGAGTTTTTACTGGAACTCATGGTTTTACAGTGGCAGCAGGTTGGGTTGAAGGGTTGGTAACATCAAAGTAGCTGATGTGGGTTCAATTAAAAACATATACATTTTCCAAGAACAAAAATTTTACCTTGAACATAATGAGTTGTACAATGTTTTGTCTAGTTTTCAATCCTTTAAGTTACCACGGATCAAATTTGCTGAACAGTTTGTCTTACTTGCCTCAGTTTAATCCATGAGGGGAAAATGGTTAGTTGCTTGGGTCTAGTTATTTCTTTAAAAAGAAAAAATATCATAATTGACTTGACATCTAGTTCATTAAGTTTCTTGAGTCTAAACTTCTCTAACATTCTCTGCTTTATTTTTGAGGCATTTCTACAAGTACATCTTTTATGCTGTTAGGTTTCAAGAGAAAAGAAATAAAGGAAGAAAACAAATCAATATTTAAGACAATTTTTTGTCAGAAGTCCAGAAAGAATAATTAAAGTAATCTTCTGTTACCTGTGTCAACCTCCCTTTTTCTCTAAATTTTCTTTCCCACTGTTTGAAATGAGCACTTTGCATACAAAACTGTGCCAGGGAGCAACAGCAAGCACTTTGTTAAGAGAAAGACTACCCAATAAAAAATGAGGTATTAAGGAAATAATTATGAACTTCCATGATGCATGTAATGACAAAATTTCATTCAAGAGGTGCCTTTGAAGCCATCCTGCTTTAAAGCCTGTGCATGCATATGCATGAGCAAGCTCTTGTGTGTCTGGGAGTGGAGGGCCAGGCGTTAGCATGTTTTGTCTCAAACATGACACTGTTGAGACAGGAAAGATGTGATCAGAGGAGAGGATCTGGCAGAGCACTGAGCCAGCTTCCTGCTCACCTTGACAGGGGCACTCAGCCCCCTCTACTCACTTCCTGGCGGAGGGCTCAAGGGGCTGGCTGTGCACAAGCAAACAAAACACTGCGAAAAATCTATTTTACACTAACAGCTTGCACCAGTTTAACTATAAACGGAAGGGGATCAGGGCCCCTCATTCTTTTTTCTCTCTCTCTCTTTCACTTACTGTTTATCCAGACTATCCACGCAGGGGATCAATGCAGGAGCTAAGGACTGCTGATATTCTTTGTTCTCTCCCTGTTCTGTCTTTATCCCTCTCCTCCCCTGCTTTGCCTGCAATATTCTACTCAGTGCTGAAGTTTGTTGTGGGAGCAGGAAGCTTTTGCAAAGGTGGTGTGGCTTGTTAGTCAACACCTTTGAGGAGTGGTGTTGTGACTTGCTAACCAGCACCTTAGGTTATGTGTTGTGGCTTGTCAGCCACCACCTTTAAGAATTTGTTGTGGGAATTGAGAACTTACTGAACTGCACAAAACTAAGAGTTTCTTAGCCATCATCTTTGAGAAGGCGTACTGTTAGAATTTCAGGGCTTGTTAGCCCACATCTTGTGAGTCTAAGCAGGGATCTGGTTGCCAGAGTTAAGGCGACTGCAAAATAAAGTGTGACACATGGTCCAGTGTCTTGTTCAGCCTGACAAGAAGTTACAACGAGCGTTGTGCCCGCTACAATCGTGGTCATGGCACTGGTGCACCAGCAGATGCAGACACCTTGTCCTGTTTGGTGCAGGACGTTAGCTGGATATAGCAACATATCCAACAAGAAACAAATCCGCAAGAAATATGCCCAGTTTAAATTAGGGAAAGTTCAGATTGACAAAGCACAACAATCAGTCTGGCTGGGACAAAAACATTGTCATTTCTTTCTCTTTTGAAATGTGCCTGTCTTCCTAATGAGCACATGCAATTAAGAGTTCAGGGTTGCTTTTACATCCAAATGTGTCCAAGCAGGGTATCAATGCCTGTACAGAAAATGCCCTTCAGACAAAGCCAGAGGAAGATAATACAAGCAGAAATTGAATGATTTCTTGGGACAGTGGAAACACAACTTGGCAACAGTTGTGGATGTATTTGATGACTGGCCTCAGCACAGTCTGAGATTAATGGTATTTTGGAATGAATAAGCAGGTTGTTGATTTAGGGCCATATTGCAGTGTGAGCCCACAAATACCATTCAAGTCAATTACTTCAAAACTGATGAAGCCCATAAAATGAGCAATGAAATTCTTCCTACTGTATAACTGCTAAACAAAATCTCAATGACCTTATTTGTGAAGACACAACCAGTTTATCTCCACTTGAAGAAAGTAGAAGGCAAAAGTACAGTGAGTTACACTGAAGTTACCCAACAAGTTGCAAAGATGAAAATGCAAAGAAGATTTTAGTTTCCTGTTGGTTTGGATTTCAAACAAAGTGACTTGACAAAATTGCCAAAATTCATATCTGACCAATTTTGGCTTTATGGTGTTTACGTTTAGCTGCCACAGATGATACAAAGATTGAATCAACAGTAATGATAATACCCAAGGCATCTTGGCAGATCTAACCTGTAATTACTGTGCTATTGAAAGCCATAACAATTGTCAATGAAAGCTATTTGGAACTGAACAGATACAGAATTATTACCTCTATATAGAATTGCAATTGGACTCTTTAAAAAACAAAATGTCTGAAACAGAAGCACATTATTCCAGCCTTGTTTCACTGCAGATTATTATCCTTTAACTATACCATTTTCCTAAATAATCAAACACAAGACAAATGGTATTTTTAGTACCTGTAGGACTTTGTACTACAACAATTTTTTTGCACATTTAATAAAAATATAGAAAAAATGCCACCAAAAAGATATTTTCAAAGTCAAATGTTATTTCTACTTTAAAAAACTAACCAAGTTTTATGATTTAGTTTTTAGAACATACTTAAATGACAAGATTCTATTCTTTTGTCTGCAGTAAGCAAATGTAACAACAGAAATTTTTTAAAAAGAAAAAACAAATAGAGACAACCCAAATTATAGGTCAGTGAAATTATAAATAAAATTACTTTTAGCATCCAATATAGAAAAGGGCTTTTTACAGATCAAAGAAATCTGAAAATACACAAATACTGCCCCTCCAAGAAGTATATCTTGTAGATCTAGCAAATTGATCAATATCAAGTAATTTTAGAAAATCTTTTCCTACGGTTTTATCTTTTCCTATTAATTTGTAAGCATCCACTGAATGCTGTCAGACTGAGCTGCTACTATCTCCTTGGAATGTGGGAGGGTTTATCCTAAAATTAAGAAAGGGGAGTCTTTGCTCATATCCATCTGCAAGGAAGCATTGCACAAATTTATTTCACATTCATCTATAGCACTACTCTCCAAAAAGGAAGAAAAATAAAATAATTTGTTACGAGAATAAATGGCCAGATTTTTTAAATGTTTCTTCTTCAGGAAAAAAATTTCTGTGTCTAAATTCCAATTACACTATTTAGCCAGAAATGGAAATAGACATCTGAGTCATTGAGTGCAATCCTTGGTACCCAACCTTCCCCTCCTGTAGCTAACTCCCTGAGCCTGCTATAAACAGTGACATGTCCTAACCTACCCCTCTGCTAGAAGGCTGAGCCCATCTAATTTTCCAGCTCCAGACTGAATTTATTCACAGTCACACCTGTTTGGATTTATGCTGGCAATCGCTTTCAGGACAAGTGTTCCAAATCTCATCAAGATAAATAGTCTTTCAGCAAAATCATCACCTACAGCATTACGGAAGAAAGAGATTTAAAACAATCTTTCTGAAACACAAGTCAAGCTATTAGTTTTTGCCATTTTTATTTCAAATTATACCTATATGTTAATTTGAAAAGTATTACTTGACCTCTCTACATATTTCATGTGCATTTTATGTACATTAAAAAATTAAACTTTTGTTTTCTCTTTTCTCTACTTTTGTACTTTCATTTCCTACCAAATGATCTCATGTCCCCTTGCACCATTCTTCATCAGGCCTCTAGAGCACAACTCTGCAGACAGCATATGAGATTGGGGCTTAATGATTTTCTTTGTCTCCAAAGACTCCCCTGAGATCTGCTTGTTCCTCCCCTCCTTCTACAAACCCTTGCACAGCCTGTGCAATCTCCCACATCCCTCCCTCAGCTTCTGGAGATTCCACAGTGAGATTCAAGTAGAGTAGCAAGATGAGTGTAAGAACTCAGTCTATGTTGGCTCTGTCCCTTTACTTTCTACTTACACTTTTCCCACAGTACTCCTATTAATTTTAAATTTTTCAGTCTCTTTTCATCAGTGTCTCCTCCTACCACTCTGCCACACTGTGGTGTGCCTAAGGAGACAGCAGACAAAAGATGTGGGATTAGAGACTGCTGCCAGAAGTAACTCAGAGTAGCTGCCCTCAGTGTGCCATCCCTGGCTGGGCAGTGACATTTCAGGCGAGGTGTATTGGGCAATGCCACCAAGACAAACATGGCCATTGCTCCAAATGAATGATTGATGACTCAGCTGGGGCAGCAACATGACAAGGTCTAAAACATGAGTGACAGTCTAAGATTAAAGTCTACACGTGACTTCTGATGTCTCTCCAAGGCAGCAGTGCTGTCTACAGCTCCAAAGAGCAGAGGGGATTCGGAGACTAACGGGATCACTGTAGCTCGGAAGGACCTCAGGATCCTCTTCACCCCCTGCTCAACCCTCAGCAGGTTCCTCGAGGTCAGGGTGGGGTCCATTTGGGAATATCTCCAACAATGGAGGTTCCACAACCTCTCTAGGAAACCTTTGCAACTGTTTGACTGTCCTCATAGCCAAGCTTTTTACTGTCCACCACCACCCTTTATTATTTTTTTTTAGTATGTTTTTATGTTCCTTTTCAGGATCAAAGACAACCGATGAGCACAAATGAAGTTAAGTAAATAAATCAGTAGAGGGGGAAAAAAGAAAAAGAAAAATGATAGCACAGATCTTCTAATTTAACTAATTATATTTTACCTATTGAAATTTCTCTGGTTACCTCAAGACTGGCACAATTCTTAGGCTGGAGAGTTGTGTTCACAGGCCCAAGCATTATGTTGTAGGAAGCAACAGGGAATCCAGCTCTGAGTGCAATCTCAAAATTCCCGTTATTTTTACATTGGTGCCATGCAAAGTCGTGAAGTGAACGCAAACAAGCAACACTGGGTTAGAACTTGGTTTATAATCTAATGAACAAACGTTTTTAAAGCAGTATAAACAATCTTTAGTCCTGCACTTGCTTCACTTTATCATCAAAACCAGCAACACAAACCTTTAAACAAAAGGTCTGTAAGACTGGCTCCTAAATTTCATCTAGTTTGCACAATGACTATTTTTCTAATAGTTTTCAGTTTCTGAGTCAGATATTTACACATAGATGCTGTTGCACTCCCAACACTGCAACAATTCAACCAACACAGAATTTGATTTTTTTTTTTCCCAGCACCTATGATGATGAGAAGAGCTGATCTGAAAACCTATAATGTGCTCTTTCTACTTCAGGGCAAGCATTAAGCGAAATTTGTCTGCTCAAAATTAATTTGGGGAAGAGAGAAAGTGAACAAAGACTTCCAACACTGCTTCATTTAATACCTGGTCATTAGGGTATATATAAGAAACACAGAGAAAATCAAGCAATGTGCAGTAATGGCCTCTGCACCTCCAAGTGGTGTGATATGAGGTCCAAGCTATAGGCCATGAAGGGAAATAGAAAGATTCCCACTTACTTCATTACACATTTTTCCAAACACTTGTTCACAAACTTTTATATGATATCAGGGCATATCACTTAAGGACCCAAGTTTAAAATAAGCTTAGCAATACTTAAGCACTAACTCCAAAACTTAAAAGTAAACTCCAAAGAAAGCACATGTAATTTGGAAGAAAGAAAAAAAAAAAGAAAAACAAATGAAATCAAAACAAAAGCCAAAACACAAAAAACAGAAAGTAAGTAAAACATATGTATATATCTAACTATGGGGGAGAATTATTTTTTTTTAAATCATATTTATCCAAGAAAAAGAAAACATAGTTAGACAAAACCATTACTCAGTAATTACCAGGTAAATTTTACCGAGTTCAGAGCCTGTGTTAAAAAAAAGATTAGACATTTATTTTGTACCAGGAAGCACCCTGATGATAAATCCTGCTAAATACATGATTTCAATATCATATGCTATAAGTATTGCTCAGCATCAGCTGAGATCAAAATACAGTATTTCACTTCATTCATACCAGAAAAATGATACACTGCCTTGGGTGCATGACTTCCCTTTAATTCAAATAAGTCCTTTCCCCATTATGTCTCAGCCAATTGATAAAAGCACCAGCATGTGATTTCAGATAATTTTATTTACTACTGTCCTGCTACCCAAATGAAGGATTTTTACTAAGGGGCTGGGGGATGGGACAAGGGGGTCACATCGTTCTTTGTCAACTGCAGCCCAGGATTTATGGCACCATCTATAGCGCAGATTAAACAAAGTACTGTTGCTCCTGACATATTTACCTTAAAACATACTTTAGGCAACTTTTGCAATGCCTTTGGCTTGCTTTCTGTTGCTTTTTTAGGCTTCTAAATGACACTTCAGGACACAGGAAAAAAGAAACATAGTAAGAAAAGTAACATTTAAAAGAGTAAAAAATAAATCCAAACCAAAATACCCAACTTCTAAGCATTTCCATAGGTATAAGATGGTGTGCCCAGCAAAGGCTCAGGGTAAAAGCAGCATTTAAAACTGAGTGTGAGGGACAGAAACTGCAAAAACCAAGGGTTTTTTCTGACTTACATTGCTCCCAGCAGGCTGTTGCCATTCCCTCTGCAGGGCTCTCACTGGCCAGGGATATCACATGACAGCGAGAACCAAAATAGAAAAGTCTCGGGAGCAAGGAAGCTGAACCAGAAACACATTTACGAGGGAAGACGTATCGTGGGCACGATAACAAGCCCTGAGGAGCAGAAGGTGGTAAATTTAGATGGGAACCTGGGCTGTGCTGAAAAATGGGTAATGCCTTGAACTTAGCAATCCGGCATGGGCTACGCTTTCAATACATGGGAAATGTTCATAAATCTCAGCCTCTGTCTGCACGTAACTAAACCTGTTAACTGTACTAGTAAATCACCAGACCTTAAAAGAAAATAAGATCTATCAAATTTTAAAATAAATCTATTGATGTTTAAAAAAAGCCTCCCACCGTCGGAACCATTTTCATCTTCAGGCTAAGGTTTCTAGCAGGTTTCTTTTTGTAGAGAGGAAGCAATTTTTTTAAAAGCACATGCTCTTAAGATAATTGGGTGAGCTGTAAACATATTTCAAAGATTACTTTCGGTTCTTTCCCGAAGAAAAAATACGGTTGCAGACCTATATGCTTGTAAAACATCGCCATGAATCTATAAATCTAATAATCTAACCATAAAGACATAAACAACGACGCAAAGAGTCTGAGTCAAAAGCTGAACAAATGAGTCAGTGACCAAATGCAAGTTCTCTCCAACAACAAAATATACTCTGATTTTAAGGCTGCTGTTCAGTTATCCCTGTTAGAAAATTAGCTCTTCCAGTTTTGTAAAGCTTGTAGGAAATAAATTCCAGCAAAATATTGTTCTTGGGATTACAGAAAATACAAGTTACCTTCTGTAACAGCCACATTTTTCACCGTTTCCTAGTCATTGGAAATTAGATTGTTACAATTTTACATTCTATAAAATGTCAAGCATTTCCTTGTTTCTCGTGACTCTCAGGACAGTTATTGCAGAAAGTGGGTTTGCTGAAAAATGCAAACAGCAGTAGAGAAACTGTGATCAAAGAAAAGAGAAATCTGCTGCATATCTTAACAGCACAAGGACAAGAAACAATTTCTTGTTCTAATCCTTAAATGCAATCACCCTCACCTTGCAGTCAAAAGGCAAAAATATTGAAAATCCCACCCTTTCAATGCAAATGGCTCACAAGACCTCCTGGATAAACAGAGGAGTAGAGAATGAAATTCAAAATCCTACATTTTCCTTACTCTGCATGGAAAAAGAAAGAAAATAATATGAACAAAAGTTAAGAAACCAAATTATTCTCTTTTCATTAAAAAAACCCCAAACATACAAAGAGAATTTTTCTTAATAATAAAATCTCAGATTAAATTTCCCAGAAAGAAATGTACACATGTATCAAAATATATACATCATTAGAGAATATCTTCAATCAAGACAGATAACTTGATACAAAAAAAAAAAAAAAACCTGTTTTATACTGCAGGATATCCCAATACTTAAACTGAGTTTTCACAAAGTGAGGTAGAAGTCCACATAAACATGGTAGCATTAAAAGTCTCCTTGTATCTTCCCTGTTCTTATTAACAGGTGTGAAAGGAAACATGAACATTGAATCAAAGGAGTAGTAGTAGTATAGAAGTATACACCAGAGCTGTTGCCATGGGTTTATTTAAATATAAAGAAAATCTTTCAAAAACAAATTCTGAACTATTTGGCAAGATATTTTTCTGGAAAAAGAAATGCTTTTGAAAAGCATAGTACATATTGCCATGTACATGCTTCCAAGTATTCTACCAGGTACATGACTTCTATCACAGTGGTTTTAGGAGAAGCTTTGCATCATTGAAATTGTGCCCTTTTGTAGGTAATGTGGCAGAGCTGAAGTGGATGGAAGCCTGCCATTGATCATGGTGAGAGACAAAGCTGGGCACTGCTCTAAGTACACAAAATACGCAAAACAGTAGATTCTGTCATAGCTCTTAAAATTACTACAGAAAATTGGCTTCAGCTACCTCTTGTTCATTGATTTCAGAAACCTGCATGAAAAATCATCCCTTGGATCAATTTTAAATGTAACAATGACATGCTTTGCCCTATTTCCGAGAAATGACTAGCATTTTTGTCAGGGTATTTTCACTGTACATCCCAAACATATTGCAGATCATCTCAGGAACCCCTCTCTGGTCAAACACATATCTTATTTCATTTGCTTTGTGTTATACTTTCCCCTATTTTATTTATTATTCGGGAACAATGAAAGCTGCATAACACACAGAGAGGGGGCTATGCTACAGTATTCCACCACAGGTTAGTGAGTGGGCTGGAAATGTAATCATATAGGGGAAAAAACTCAAGACAAAGACAGTGAAATAAATGTCTAGAGGAATGCCAATTTAGGGAAAGCTATGCATCCATGTGGGACGAAAGCATAGCAAGGAGGGTGTACATCATCTACCAGACAGAGTACAAAGCCTTGGATAAAATCAGAAAGAGTGTAAATGTATCCTGGAGCTTAATGCAGAGCGAAGAATACTTGCAAAAGAGTAAAATATCTCTTTACACAGCTGGAACCAGGGCATCGTTGTTATTCCATGTCTGCTTCCCCCAGTGTTCTTAACACTGATATATATGGAATCATCAAATCATTTACAGGGGAAAATACCTCTACAGTCATCAAGGCCAACTGTTACCCAGCACTGCCAAGTCCACCGCTAAAACCATGTCCCTAAGGACTACATCTGCAAGTTTTTTGAATACTCCAGGAATGGGGACTCAGCCACTTCCTTGAGCAGCCTGTCCCAATAGATGGCAACTCTTTTGGTGAAAAAAATTATCCTAATATACAACTTGAACCTCCCCTGGCACAACTGGAGGCCATTTCCTCTCATTTTTTCATTTGTTACTTGGTAGAACAGACAGACTGCCACCTGGCTACAACCTCTTTTCAGGTAACTGTGCAGAGCATTAATGTTCCACTTCAGCCTCTCTTTCTCCAGATGAAACTCTCCAGCTTCCTCAGCCACAAGACTTGTGCTCCAAACCCTTTACCAACTCCGTTGCCCTTCTCTGGACACGCTGCAGTGTACCACACGTTCTTGTAGTGAGGGGCCCAAAACTCATCACAGGAGTTGATGAAGTGTGGCCTCACCAGTGCTGAGTACAGAGGGACAATCACTGCCCTGGTCCTGCTGGCCACTCTATTGCTGATCCAGGCCAGGATGCCGTTGGCATTCTTGGCCACCTGGGCACAGCTGGCTCATGTCCAGCAACTGTTGACCAGCAGCCCCAGGTCCTTTTCTGCCAGGCAGCTTCCCAGACCCTCTGTCCCCAGCCTGTAGCATTGCAGGGGGTTGTTGTGACCCAGAGGCAGGACTTTGCACTCAGTAGAGAACTGCTTCTGTAGGTATTCATCAAATGAGCAATTGACAAATACTGCATTTCAACACTCCATTTATTTCTTCAAATACTGTCCAAAATATATGTATTAGTTTATAAAGTTTCTACTGAAAGTATATTTGGGACAAACACTCATAGGTTGACTTGCCCTGGTAGTATATAATAATATCCTAAAAAATCAATTCATAGATAGTTAAAGAACACTATTAAAAGTAGTGTGCAGAGCAGTTTAATCAATTTAAATTGTTAGAAACATGTATCTCTATTTTACCTTCTTGGTAGGTAGCTTAATTCTCGAGCCAGAAGAAACCAAGTCAATATTTTCAAGCTGTGGGCTCACTTATATCTCAGAGTAGGACTAGATTGAACCAATTTTCTGAGATAGTCTCTTCATATATTAATAGAATACTTAACAAGAAAAATATCAGGGCCAGCACGTTATTCCACATCCATGGATAAACTCAGTATTTGGAGCCCTTTTTATTCACACTACTAATACAACCTTAAAATAATTTTCTTCACCACCCCCCCAAAATTTAATTCCAACTGCTATCACTGAGTTTCCATATGTTCTAAAGGGACAGTTTGCCATAAAGTTAGTGGGAATTTTTAGTATAAATAAACAGAAATGGACTAATAATATGTTCATCCCTCCTTCTGCCATCAGTTTAGAGCAAAACTTCACTATACATTTTAGTCTTAACATGCAAACAGGAAAAAATAATATTACTGTCTTAACTCCTCCTGTGTATAACTGTAATCCACAGCCATTTGAACAAAGTGTAGTAATCCCAGTGCTAGAATTGGCCCTTAAGAGCCTAAAGATAATCCTCTGTCACAGATGGTCCCCTCAATTTATTTAAATTTACCACACATATCCTTGAAAATTTACTAGTGTGTGGTGGCACACTTCATCTAAACACTAGCATACATATGTTTCTCACAAAAACTTCTCCTGGAAAACTCCATCCTCATGCAAGGTATTTAAACTCCTTTAGTGACCTTATATATAGTAGGGATATAAAACAAAAAGATCATATCCCCTTACAACCAGGGAAAAAAAATTCTGTATGTTCTAATGTAATAATAAAACATAACCCTCCTACCCTAGGAATTACTGCTTCTACTGAAGACTTTTTCTCCTTAGCAGATAAAACAATCCCTAATAGAAATGCAAACACTTATAGACTAATAGTGTGCTTTAAGGAGAGAATGGAAATAAGAGGTTTCTCAGTCTGTTTACATCTATACTGTTACTTCACACATAGAAAACAGAAGCTCTGCTACCACCTTTCAGTTAGCATTGTCTGTAGACAAGAGAGTTTTGTGCAGTCCCTATTTCTGCTGAGGGAAATATTAAAAAAAAAGGGAAATGTCAGGTTATACACTATTATCCACTGCCTGCTGTGTCAGGCATCAGCATGTCACAACTGCAATCTATTCTACCAAATTGTTGCAAAGACTAGAGATATAAATTTCTTTTTTCACTGGGTTTTTTTTTTTTTTTTAAGGAATGCTACCAGGTTATTTTTCTGTTCAAAGTAAAAATAGGTATATAAAATGTTTTAAATGTAACTGAGACTAACTTTGGGTTATTTTGATGCAATGCAATTTGACCAAATATTTTGCTGTAATAACTTAGGTAAATACAATCTGTTTAATAAGAAAGGCCCTTACTTTTGTTCTGTCACTTAATATCATTAATTAATTTAGAGCCTGTACGATTGGAATTGCAGGACTAAAAATGTATGTTCAGAAAAATATCAAAAGAGTATGCATGAAACAACTACATTTCTGTGTGTCTGGTAAGGGTCAAGAACATTGAAACTTTTGTGGAAAATTTAAAACAGATTTATTCCAAAAAGATATCCTTGTGATAAACTGAGGTTCTTTCGTGATCACCAGCAATCAGATATATTACTTAGGCTTCATATTTCCCATATGCCATTCAATAGCATTCTCATTGCCATCATTATCACCATCTGTTCAAGAAAGGTCAGGATTTATATGCACATACTAAGTCTTAGAAACATATTATTAGAAATGGTTTAAATCAAAAGGTTAAACAAATTAATTTCCTTGTTACAGCTGCTGAGCATTAAGAGAGACAAAGCACATTCAAGTCAGCAGGGAGATTTCCTTTTCCTCCCAGCACTCTTTGTAAGAACCTCAAGAGTACCCAGTACTCAAGAGTACCCAGGAACTCTTCAAGTGCATTTTCTGCCACCCAACACCAAGATCCTTAGTGCCCAACAGAAAATCAGAAATATGTGTTTGTTTGAGTAGAGGTATCTGAAGACAATGAATCAGCATGATTCACATCACCTGGGTTTTACTGCTGAAGTGTCCAGTGAGAGAGTATTTCTTTTTCCTTAAAGCGCCAAAACTTTAATTCAAACCAGTTTTAATTCAAAACTTTTCCTAACTAAAGTGATGACCCAGGAAACAGAGTCCTATTTGATTTAGCAAATCTAGAAATCACGGTACCACTATGGACAAATCCCTGAGACCTGCTCAGTTAGTCACTAGACACTTGTGATTTTTTTAATACATCAGAATCTGAGTACACTATTAGGAACAGATTAAATAGATCTTGTTTTCATGCAGGTATAAACATACAATCCATGGAAGGGACACAGGAAAGAAAGTCTACAAAGCTGAGCAAGCAAATTGTTACTCTGGAAATACATATTAGAGAACAAAGTTAGGGTTTTGTTAATATTCACAGAATTTGTGATTTAACAGGGAATTCCTCCCTTTCTAAAACGGATTTAAAAAGTTAGAGAATGTGTTGATTAAAAACCTGCATGTGATTGCAGGAAAAGAGATCAGTTTAAAATTGTAGATCAAGATGATCCACCTTCATTGACTCCTCTGCTATCTTTGTATGTGTCTATCTTTCTAATATTAGGAACTGTCTGAAGTCATGAAACTCAAACCTGCACTGTTGAGCTCCTGCCAAAAACATAAGTTGTTGTTATAAGTGACAGACTCATAATAAGTTGAGGTCTCAGCTGATTCAATACCTCCAATTATTATGGGCCTATTCAAGAAATCTCAAAATGGAAGCTGATCTTTGAACAAAATATCAAAAATATTAATAATTAATATAACAACCCCAGAAAGTTAGTGACGTTTCATAATGCTTTTTTCATTATAACGTTTTAACTGAAAAAAAAAATTGATGGAGGTGGGATGAATTTTATAAATATATTTTGAGATTGACTGTGGGCTTTTTTGACATGAATTTCAGCCCCCTCTAAGTGTACTAGCCAGCTAACTCTAAGGGCAATGTGAATGTGAATCAGGCATTTAATAGTATATGCACACTATTCCAAAAACATTAACCTGGAACAATGCGCAGAAAGAGAATCCTTGCAGAAGCTGCTCATGTTGTAGATTTAGAAAATAAACTCAAATTACTCCAGAAATACAGTAGCACATTGGTAGGAAAACTCATTTGACTCAAATTGCATATATAGGGAAAGGAAACTGACACTAGTCATTAATGTCAACAGTTAGGTCAAAAGGAATTTCTAATACTGTTGTCATTATTTAACTTAGTGTCTACAGGATCAATATTTAGAGGGCAGAATCTGTTTAAAATGAACAATAGCTCGAGGTTCCAATATAATCTGACGAAAATAAATACACCAACAAAGAGTACAGCTTCAAGCACATAGCAGAAAAAAAAATGGATCTAATTACTTTGATTTTCACAGAAGTACAAGCCCTTCTAAACATTTATTTACCTGCTTATGGGTTGTAGTGGAGCTCCCAAACTCTTATTTCCTCTCAGCATTACTGGTAGTGGGGGCAGCACTTCTGTCCTTAGACCCAGGGCAGGATGGGTGCAGCAGCCAGGAAAACCAGCAGGACTCATACCTCACCCTCCTGTGTGGTTAGCACAGTTTTTCCCATGGAAAGTTTTCTTGTGTTTTTGTAAATAAAGATAAAGTTTGGATGTTTTGGAACAGTGTCCCAAAACTTAGACAGTGCAGGCCTGGCCAATCAGGCCTGGGGGAAGGCTTCTGACTGACCAATCTGGGTGACTTTTGAGAACTTTATAAATGTGATAAAATCAAAACAATAAAGGTCATTCCTTCTTGCCACTGAGAACCGATGCATTCATTACTCTGCTAGCTGCTCAACAGCGACACTCCTGGGCACTTTCTCTGCTCCTGGGGAGGCTGAGTTCCATAGCAACCTCTGCCTCCTTCCGTTGGCATGAGGCATGTACTACCTCTCCCACTTCAGATCCACATCCTTTTCAGACCTATTACTTTTATGGTACTGAAGTCAGGTGTTAAAGGAGAAGAAAGGGTCTGTAGATAGGGAACAGTAAGAGAATTAATGGGAAAAAAAATGTTGTGCCTGAGTTTTCAATGGAGGAACTGGGAAAACTGTGAAAAAGGACAGCTCACTGTTCTGCTTCCAAAATTTTGTTCGTATTCACTGAATCGGAATTTTACCAGCTGACAAATTTCTGTTACCTCTCCTGTTGCTGATGTCCTCTTCCAACAGAGGGGATGAGCTGTGATGCACCCTTGCATCCATGTGTGCAGCACACAGGTTAATCTGTGATTTGCCAAGCAAAACAACCAAACTCCACCCTACCCCTGAATACAGAGATTCCTGTGACTTCTGGGAGGAAAAATAGGAAATACACCCTATAACCCAGAAACAGAGCTGACGGCACTTCTAAGTAGGATGAGGAAACAAATGCACATAGGTAGCCAGGAACCAGCAAATATTCACATCTGTGAAACTTTATACAACACAGTATGCTAGTTTAATCTGCATCACGTTTGTTTGCCAGCACAGGCAAACGAATACAGGTGAGAAAAAGTAAAACACAAGAGTTCAAGTTTCTCTATAGCCAGCTGAAGGCTGCAGACCAAACTCCTAAAGCTATGCTCTTGTTGCTTGGGTCAAACCCTATTTGCAATGATTGGATTTGGACAGTGTATGGGCAGTCAAATGTGCCATGAGATGCTTCTGTCACATCCTTCCTCCTGATAGACTGAAGCTACTGTAGCGATTCAGTTCCCCTTTGAAGACTGGACAAAATTAATTACCAACAACTGAGCCTTGCACAGTCACACCTTAATGCACAGTTCCCAGAAAAGCAGCTTTCCAGCTAGGCAGCAGGGATGTGCCATGGTGGCAGCTCTCACCCTCGAGTCCCCTGTGGAAGCAGTGCTGGAGAGCAAACCCTGTGCTCCAAATCCAGGGCAATCCAGGCCATCAGGCAGGAGGTAGGGCAGGCCATGCTGGGTCACACAATTGCCCAGCAGCAACTCTCCAGCACCATCTACAAACAGATGTCTTGGAGGAGCAGGTAGGAGTCCATGGCAATTCTCCCACACTTAGCCATCTCCAGCTATTTCCATCTATGGAAGAGGCTTCCTGGGCCAGATGCAGCTTCCATAAACCACAAAAAGTATATGTATGTTTTTGGGAGAGGTTATTCAAGGCTCGGGAACACTAGCACTCCCCTCTTAGCTCTAGCTTAACATGCTGTATTTTCAGTAAACACACTCTCAAGAAAAATCTACAAAAAGCCTAAAACTAACAGAGAAAACAGAAAGATAAATAAAACAAGGATTTTCTGTCCTGTTCTCAATCCTCCTTTGGCAGAAACTATGAGCAAATTTATCCTTAAAAGCACTCTATATTGAAATACATATTTAAACCCCTTTTTTATTCAAAATGGAGGAAAAAATCTGACACATCTCTATTTATAAAAGAGAATATAAGAAAATTAACTACTTTTAAATTTTAATGTAACTCCTTTAAAAAAAAAAGACAAAAAATATTACAACTTTCTTGTTTTCAGATTCCCTAAAAATATCAAAGAACAATTATTTTGAGATTTCCAATAAATAAAAAGGATCATACTGACAAATTTACAAGGACATGCAAACTGATTTCTAAATTTGTGAGACTGGCACTCTTTAAATGGCATGAAGAAATTAATGCTTCTTTAACATGCAAGCAAAGAAGATTCCTTGAATCCTGTACCCTAAGAAGTCACTGCTGATGGAAAATAAAAAAATCCTTGTTCTTTGTTTGTACTTCTCTGTCTGAAATAAAGGTGAATTGAAGGGGGGGAAAGGTTTATTAAGATTATTAAATACTTACAAGTTAAGTCACACTATATGAACATAATAGCCACCTTGCTCTGAGTTTGTTATGCATTTCTATGCATGCAGCCATTCCCAGCAGGCTGCTGAGGGATAAACTGATCCAATGAAATACAACTCAGGCAAATTTACTCAATCAACAGCAACCCTGACATACTTCTACAGGAATTTTTCAGAGGCAGTGAATCCTTTGATGGCACTTCACTTCAACCGTAAAACTGCCCTTTCACATAAATCTTCCTGAGATTCAGTTACCTGTTTTTCACCATTAACCCTGCACAAAATTGCCTGAAGGCTTCTCAGAAACACGGGCAAGTGAGCTCTGCAAGGGACAGGGTGTAGGCAGAAATTCAGTGAGAGAGAGGAAAAGAAAGGACAAAGCAAAGTGAGAGGCTGATGCAGAGTCCTAAATAGCCACCCTTGCTTTCAAAAGAGCCAGGTGTGCCTGACAAACTGCAAGATCTTCCTCCAGCAATAGCCTTGGTCCATTCAGATATTCCCTCCTGTGTCAATGGCTGTAGCAGCTGCAGTGGTTGCCCTGCCTTTGCAAAACCAGCAGCGGGATTCACTTGCAAGTCTGCACTGAAATCTATGGCTAAATTCTGACTTAAAGATAGGAAAAGCCTAAAACTTAACCTCACAAGAAATCTGAGGGGGGAAAAAAAAAAAAGAGAGAAAATGGAGCTGTTAAGTGAGCCCTTTTGTGACCTTACATGTTAAAGTCAGAGTTCAGGCAGGCTGCAGTTACTGGGACATAATCTCAGAGGTTCTGACTCATTTATCTAGACAAAATGTTGCTCCACCTATCAGTAAGCTTCCCAGTCGTATGACCTAACTCACACAGAATTCAGAAATACTGTCTTTTGAATCTTAATTAGTGTAATAGTAATGGGCTCTTTCTCCAGTATTACCATATTTCATATGTCAGACAGGCCAAAAAGCTAAATGAAGAGCAAGATGTGTGCACCTCAGCAAGCACTGCTAGGTGATATAATTCTGCCCTTATGCCCTGTTTTCACTTCCTTCAAGAATATTTCTTACCTTAAAACAAAATCCTCAGTCTTTCATGTTCCCCATCTTTGGGTGTTTGTCTCCCAGAATTGTCATTCCACATGATATATATCCAAAATTCCTGTCTTGTTTCAGAAAAGTTATGGCCTAGAGTTTCTGGTGGGTTTGGTTTTGGGGATTTTTAGCAGGGGGAGGGTATCTTCTTTTTACCTTTTGGGCAAAATTTTCTAACTGATCACTGCATTTATGGAGAATGGAACCTTATCTTTAAGAGAAGAGGAACATAATGTAATCATGACTTTGCCTTCTTTTTAATTAACGAAGTTCCCATACTGTGTAAATCGCAATAAAAGCCTGAGGTAACTGATCATAAGGCATACTCTCCATGTCTGACACTGCCAGAAGCCCTATCTTCCTTCCTGTTCCTCCACACCTGCTCTTCACATCCACACCTCAATACCATGTCCATTTCTGGGCATCTCACTTCCAGGAAGACATTGAGGTGCTGGAGAGAGTCCAGAGAAAGGTATTGGAGCTGGTGAAGGGTGTGGAACTCAAGTCTTACGAGGAGCAGCTGAGAGAGCTGGGGTTGTTTAACTTGGAGAAAAAGAGTCTCAGGTGAGACCTCACACCTACCTGAGAGGAGATGATAGCCAGGTACATGGTCGGTCTGCTCTCCCAAGTAACAAGCAACAGGACAAGAGGAAATTGTCTCGAGTTGCATCAGGGAAGGTTTAGACTGGCTATTAGGAAAAATTTCTTCACTAAAGAAGCATTGGAACAAGCTGTCCAGGCAAGCAGTGAGTCACCATCCCTGGAGGTATTTTAAAAACACCTAAATCTGTCCCTTAGGGAAGAGGTTTAGTGGTGGACTTGGCAATGCTGGGTTAATGATTGGACTCAATGGCAAGACAGACAGTCCAGACCTCTTGAACCTCTGATGCCCAAAACCAGAAGTTTTGTCTTCTAATCAGACAGTGATTCTGCACTTGCTTGCTGTCACATTTGGGCTAACATCCCAGAGTAGAGGGCATTACAAAATTGATCCCAAAGCACTGTAGTAGAGAGCTTTTCTGGATTTCACTAGGAACAAAGATTTCCTCCTGCAGGAGCTGCTTGAAAATTTAGTATGTGTGCAATACTGTCTAGTCAAAGAGCTTGGATAAGCATAGAGATTAACTTAAATTTACTTAATTATTTTTTATTAATTTTGGTTTTAGCTAAAGAGCTTAATTTTAATTAGTGATTCAGCACTGGACTGCACACAGCAAATATGTCCAAAGCAAAGCTGAAACCCAGGCCTGAGCAAGAGGAGGGATAAGGGTTTTCTCCGCTGTGTCAAAAAAATAGTAAGAGTGACACAGGGACAAGGAAGAGGAAAAGGAAGAGGAATGAAAGCGATGAAAAGAATTTTGTTTACTTAAGCTAATGGCTGAACATCTGTGAGAAATGCAACAGGATTTTAGACTAAGCGGAAAGGGGAATGAGCTGAAATAGAAAAAAAAAAATTGGTGCTTGTTCTGTGCTCCTCCTTTTCCTTCCACTCTTCCCAGGAGAACTAGAAAATAGTAACAACTAGGAAAGAATTAATTGCATGAACAGGAAAGTGCAGAGAAGCACAAAAAGAAGTTAAGATCTCAGGGGAAACTCTACAGATTATTGCCAGGTTTAAGAACATTTACTTTTGCTTGCTTTCCAAACGTAATTGGAGATGATAAAATTGATAATTAGGAAGAGAAGAACAGCTTAGAGAAAAAGCAGAATGCTGTGCTTGCATAACTGGTAACAACAAAGAATTTTCAAATCCATTATTCATTGAGGATATCATTAAACAACACCTATGAGAGATAAAAGCTTGATAGATTATACCCCAGGGCACTATTTGAGGCAGCCAAAGCAATCCTTGGCTTGCTAATCTAGTAGCAGAGCAGTTCCAAAAGACACTTGGTACTTCTTGGCACTTCTCATAAAATTTCCACAGTGATCTGGCCACTTTGCAGTGACCTAATCACAGCTACTAAACAGAGGTGGGGAACTAAAATGTCAGAGGACAACATTTGTAGAGGATTTAAAGATCGGTCATTAAACATTGATTTGGATCACTTCTCAGATATTATTACTGAAGGCCAGTGCAAAGTACCTAGGAATGTAGGTCAGCTGTGGATTAAGACGGGGCTTTTTCCCATAAAATAGTGACTGCAAATATTCAAGCCACCCTGCATAACTTCTGTCACCAGCCACACTTGAGCAGCTGGTATTGAAGAGTCTGCTATCACAGCCAAGTTTGCTCTCCAGCTCACCCATCTGAACAGCATGAATTTACTACATGTGCTTCTGGACTTTTAGCTCCAGCCCCTGGGATAGTGACCCTCTACCAGCTTGGCAGCTAAAACTGCAGATATTGGGTGCATTGATCCATCCTAAAGCTCGCACTGGATCGTGGCTTGCCCAAGAGCACACGACCACTTTTTCTCCACAACACTACAGATGCTTTCATTCTCTGGTTGTGCAATTAGAAAGAAAAGCCTGCTGGAAAGCAGGAGGTAAGAGGAATTGTACATCTGTACATAAGTGCAGACAATGAAAGCCACAGCAAATTCAGAGCATTATCTTGTAGAGAAGAGCTGCCAATCTTTTTAAAAATTTATTAGTATTTAGGGAGATACTGGAAGAAAGGATAAAAAGAAATAAATTACTTCTTAAAAAAAATCTAAAAAAAGAAGAAAAAAGGCAAGAGGGTATTTCTGGTAATCTTCCTGTAAAAATTATTTACTGGCTAGCAATATGTTTATGTGAATCAAAGAGTATTAAATTATAGAAGAAAAAGCTCGCCAAAAATCCATGGCCCTTTCCAAAAAAACAATTATCAAATTAGTGAAAGAAGTGAATTACCATGAGACAGTAAGAACAGCACCAGATTTTTTACAAAAATCATAACTTAAAAATTAATTCCAGCTGGCCTGGATAGCAACATTGCCAAATTCAGTGAAGTTATCTATAGTTACATTGCTATGACCATTTAACATTTGCAAAGAACAGAGAATTCAATATTAATATAATAAGGTACATTTTAACACATGTCTTGCTTAATATCCACAAGACAGAAAAGACAGCATGCTTGTTTAGTTATTGCATTAATGCCCTTCCAACCTTATTTTAAAAAAAAACTCTTTATGCCCTGAGTTAATGGACATAAGCAAATTGTACCCTGCAGTTTTCCCACTGCATAGTGATGTTCCTCCTAGGACCCCATGAGCCATGCTCTAACCCCTTGACACACTAACCCCTTGCTGGAAAAAGTATCTTTAATTCTCCAGTCACCTTCCATTTGCCTTTAATTTAGACATGATTCAGCCCAGCTCGTCCATGGTTACCACTGACTCACCATGAACTCTGTCAATGTTCCCAGTAGAAGACAATAGGAGAAGAAGAGAAAAAAGGAAAAGGTGCAAAATCCAGGACAGGATCCCATACTAACTCTAGAGGGGGCAGCATGTGCCTGACAGCACTGTCTGCATGCTGCAAAGGGTACAATTTGCCCTGGCACATGGATGGATGGAAGGAGGGAGGGACTTGCCACTGAGGTATAAGGGGAATACCCTGTGGAGAGTAAATCCTTTGGATCAGCTGCAAATCCACGCTACTGGGACACTTTTCAGAAATTAGCTAGCCCAGGAAGTGCTAAACCAAGAGATACATAGTAAAGATATGCTTTCACCGCATGGCCTGAGCTGCTGTCTCTACAGCTCAAGCACTGCTCCACACATGAGCTGTGAGGTTTTTGGGGGAAGGATTTGATCTTTTGAAACACGTAGCAACAAACTGAAAAAATGGTGTGTTACATTGCAGACTTCTGCAATGGGGCAGTATTCTCTTAAGGGCTTTGGGACATGGAGATGTTACACAAATTTGGGGGAACCGTTTTTGTAATAAAGACATTGACAAGGAAAATTCTCCAGTGGAAGACAAAAAAAAAAAAAACACCAACAAAACACTTTAAAACAATCAAATTTATGGAAAATATTTCATCTGAAGTACATTTTCATCTGTTTCCTTTTTGTTTTGTTCAGAAAAGCACTACAGTACTCCTTAGCCAACGGATTCTGGACAGGCAGGATTAAAACAGAACTTGAACTGAAGTCTGAAGAGCAACTTTGCTATTTCTAGTATCTCAAGTTCTAAATTTGAAAGCTTCCACAACCTCCATATAATGATGAACAATCTTCTTCTTATCTGATTGCCAGGGAATAGCCATCCTGAGATCTGCCTTTTGTCCTGAATTTAAAAATAAACTCTTTTCCACAAATTCTGTCCAAACATTCTAACTTGAGCTGCATGGCAGGCCCAAAGTCCTTTATGCTAGACAGAAAAACAAGACTGCTCTTCTGAATGATTTACTGCCTTCTTTGAGTTTTCACTGACACAAAAATTACTTTGTCTGTATTTTTTTAAAGAATGTTTGTATGCAACTCCTCCATACCCATGAAAGAGCTTAAGGAGTGCAGACAAATGCTTTTAAGTGCTATCTGTTTTCCAAGGTCTGAAACACAGATGTCTCTTTTTGGTAATGCTGCGTGCCACTGACCTTACTGCAGACTTGATGTCTTCCATTGGTGCACCGTCCAGACATGATTTGTTAGGTAAAAGGTTTGTTTTCTGTGAGATTTTTTTAGAAGCTTGTTTCAACTTCCAGTCTTCATTTAAAGTTTACCTTAATATTGTTTGACTATTCAACAAGTGATTTATACACAAAGATATAGCCGTTTGTCAGATTATAAAGGATCTTAGCTGGTGAAGAAGGAAACATTTATTAATATCTCTTTTCCATTTTCAATCTTTCAAAACTTTTTTATTCAAGCAGTATCTTCTTTTATTTGCCTTCCCTTCTTCCCCCCTTCCCTTCCTTTGTCATTGTATCCATATTTTGCACAAAAAATGTGGAAGAACAAATTAGAACCTACCTGTATGATATGTATATCACAGATACACCTAGCTCTGAAATGCTGTTCTTTGTTTGAAGAAAGCTTGCACAGAATAGAAATCAGTTTCTCTTAATTTTTAGTGTATACCTTCTGTTACTTCTTAAAGCACAATCACTGAAGGAGGGTCCATTTTCTTTCCTGTTCTGCTAAATCATAATGATATTTTACATATCTGATTTTATTCTATGCCATTATAATTTGCCCAAATACATTCACCTGTGTATACCTCAAAGAAGGGTTAAAGAGAGCCTGATGAAATTATATGTAGGGGTGGAGAGGTAGTATTTTTCCTCTCAGGTGAAAAAAAAAATTATTTTCAAACTCTGGTGAAGAAGCAATGCTCTTAGGAAAGTGCCTTGTTTTCTGGTAGCAGGGCAGCCTTGGAACTGGTCCTGTGGTGCAGACAGGTGCACAGACTAGACAGCTCTTCTAGTGTCACATCTTCAGAGCTGAGCAGAAGCAGATGCTCAAGGAACAAGTACATATGATATTTCTGAGTACTGTACTATGCTCCAGCTATTCACCGTCAGAGTATTTCACTAAATGGATCTGGTTTGTCCATTTACTGACCCTGGTTTATCAATTTATTAACCATGTACATAATATTTTCCACAAGTTTATCCACGTGTCCTTGAACATGTGTAAACTATCACACATGTAAATTGGCCATAACATGCTTCAGCATTAACTTGCTGCATGACTGCTGCATTAAAAAAAACCCAAAGCCATCTTCTGTTTGTTTTGAACCTGGCTTCTCTCAGCTTTCATGTACTGAAAGAAACGATAAACAGTCAACATCATGCATAACTTCAATGATTTCTATCAAAGACCCCATAATTCATCTATTTTTAGAGTGATGTGCCTTAACCTTTTTAATTGTTCCCCATTTAATCTCAGTATATGAACAAAACTCAGAAATTTGTGACTTAAGGGACACTGCTAGCAAAAGTCCTTTTTGCAGTTGCTTAATTCATTTTTAACAAAAATACTGTAAACAAAAGATGATTCTTTTAATACTCAGACCCATGTGTCCTTTTCTTTAGACCACAGATAAGGGGCAGATATTAATTTCTATGTTTTATATTAATTTTACATTATAGAGTTATTATAGAATATAATCAAATCAAATGCACAAACACCAGTCAAAGAAAATTTGGCTAAGCAGCAAATGCACCCCATGTATCCACAGAAGCCATAGATTGCTATATTGGTCACTGATGGACCCTTAGATGAAGAAATATTCACCCATTTCCAAGAAAAATTTAAACAAATCAGAACCCCAAGACTTGTAATAGTATTAGAGGATTTAAACATAAAAGGTGATGAAAAGATAAAAAAAGGCTGTGCTAATTGGGTTTCTTTTCTCTGAAGTGGAGGCTGGGAACAGATATGACAGTGAGCTTAAAATAAGTAATAAAGTACTATAAAAGGACAGTAATCAACAGCTTATAATGTCCACCACAAAAAAAAAAAGAGAAAAAACTAAGGCTGGACATTACAAAGACCTGTCTAACAGTCAGAGAAGGGAAATGCCAAAATAGCCTAAAGAGATCTGGAATCTCCTCCTCTGAGGGCTTTTAATATCTTCCAGGGTGGCATGCTTGATCCTTTCCCAGTCTATGAGAATAAAAAAATGGTCTTCTAAAACCCCTGTCAGCTCTGCACTTCTATGGTTCCTTATTGATGTAATGTAACATGTGGCTTTAATGGGACACAGCTGCCTAAAAGCATTTTATGAGTTCTGGTAGCTAGCCAAAGGAGCAATATATGGACCTGCAAATAGCAGAATGGGACACAAGAGCTATTGTTTGTAGTCATATGGTTTCATTTGTATGTTACTTTGTCGGGAAAAGTCAAATCTTGCCTTTTCACTTCTTGCTGATAATCTGTTTAAGGCATACAAAGTAGGGAAATAACAGAATTGAAGCTCTTATTCTGAATTCAAAATTTCCAACTTGCTAAGTGCACCAAGGGGCTATCAGCACAGAGCAAAAAGAATTTGTTATTATGCATAATCACAACCTTGTTCCAATTAAAACATATTTTTGGGTTGTTGTCTCTCTTTACTTACCATTACAATTGACATGACCTAATGGGAACTCAGGCTTGAACTTATTCTCCAAAATTACAACCATCCACTTTGTAACTTATAAAATCACACACCTTCCATCTGCTTGTGACAGACTTTGCTCTGATTTTGCAAGCAGAAGAGTATGAGCACTCTGTTGGATCTGATGAAAGGAAGGCTCATCATTAAGGGCTTCCCATGACAGCTCTGCCATGGTGAGCGTGAACAAGACTGACTTGCTGGGAAGTAACAGAAGAAAACCAAAAGACATCACACTGCTGAACTTTAATTTGACTATGTAACTTTATTCCAGATATGCACCTCTCATTTTAGTTTCCTATGTAATTAGTGAAAGAGGTGGGTCCTAAACCACAAATTAAATCCTTTCCATTGAGCAGACAGCCAGAGACCATTCTGAACAGGTATCTAATTCAGGTGCTCACGTTCTCAGGGCACAAGCTGTCAGCATCTGGTAAAGAATACTGGAATACGTGAGAGGTTTGTTCTGTCAGGGAGCCCATTTGCTGCTCAGTAAGCAGGCAAAATCTTCAAACAGAAGCAAACTTACAGAAGGTTAGATACACAAAACTCTTCATTCTTCCAAGCAGATTCAAGAAGTAAAATAAAGCTGAATGCACACCTGCCAATATTGTGATGGGGAGGGAAAGCACTATATTTTAATGTGCACAATTTTAATTGAATACTGATATTGTGGTGAAAAAATATTCATCAGACTTCATGGCAGTAATTCAAATTTACGTGGAAGTTATGCACAGCCTTTACACACTTTCAGGTAGTGTCTACAGGGGCAGTTAAGTGACCCCTGGTTTCGTTCTTGGGTCCTGATCCAGTATCATCCACTCTGCATGAATATTATAACATTGTTGGACTGTCTTGTGGAGAAAACTGAGTAATTTCCTCCCCAACAAAAATTAGAAGAACATTAGAACAGAGTTGCAAACTTGGGCATTCGAAGTAAAGGAATATCAAAGCTAGGCCTAATTACCTTACTGATTCCACCTGTACATTTCCATTGCCACTTTGCTGCATACATTTTAACATAAATTTCATTGTCTTCTTGGTTCCAACAGAATAGCTCAGGTTTAAAAATTATTTCTTTCATAATTTTTCTAAAATATGACATCATAATTAGCTCAGTGGGGCCTTGTACCAGCTAGTGTAATATATTTATTAAAATCCTTTGCTGTTAAAATAACTGTGACATGAACTTTCACAGACTGTTCAATCCCCCTATTATGAGCATAAGTTAGGCAGAAAAAAACATTTTCCGGATGCAAATAAGCAAGGCCAAAATTGAGATTGCATGGGATATTTTATCTCTGGAATCCACTCATTCTGAGTTTTTGGCACTGCAGAATTGCAAGTGCACTAAGAATAGGTGTTGTATACAGTTCTTTTGGTTTTGTATACAAAACCATCTTCTGTCCCTTCTCTTATCCTCTCCTTTCTTAGGCTGGTGCTTCCCCACACATAAGTCTTCCCAGTTTGTCCTTCTGAGCCAATTTTAATGCTTGCTGCTTACCTTTCTGATTGAAGTTCATCTTCTCATAGACACCACAGTGAAACATTTTTTTCACTATTCCAGTCCCTCCTGCAGGAAATACCTGTTTAGGCTAAATGGCCCACCAGCCCCATTTCTTCTGTTCAAGGCTGGTAAAATAGCCTCTGGCTGTCTATGCCTTAACTCCCTTCCTCATGCATTACCCTAATATCTTTGTCAAACTGATCCAGACCACCAAATCCTGGTTGTTTTTACCCAGCAGAGTAAACCAAACACTGTTTTCACTGCCCCATAAGCCCCCAGTCCCTGTGTTTTGTTGTGTTTTACAGCCAGATCCCTCATCCTAGTCTCTTGCTTTGGTCCCTGGACCAAGGTCTTCTCTGTCATCCTTCTAAATTTTATAATTTTATGTTATAATTTTATAAAGCATTGGCAATGAAGAGAAAGAGCCCCTGATGTTCATAGTGATGTCCAGGGCCAGCCAGCAGCAGTTTGAGAACTTCAGTTACAGGAGACATCTGCTCGGGCTGAACTGTCCCAGCCTGGGCACACAGAGATAAACTATAGGGAATAAGGCTGAAAACATCCAGCAAGCATGAGCATATTGGAATTACGTGTTCTTTAAGCAGCTTACAGCTTTGCCAGATTTGGTCTGATTTCACTGAGATAAAAGCTGTCCTTTAGCCAATAGCCACTTCTCTTCCAAGTGTCAAGTCTCCACTCAGAAAACACAGATGCACTCAGGCAAGGGATGAGAGCCAAACAGGACTTGAAAATACCTTTGGCAGCCCACACAGTATATGGGAAAAAAATCCATTAGGGTCCACAATTTCTACATTAATACAGAGCCTACACTGACTCTCCTCCCACTAATGAGATCCTGAAATGATGACCTGCAGATCAAAGATCACACAACTACATTTAGAGTTCCACAAAGAGGAAATTATCTTCACTGTGCAAAACAATTTCTCTAGCCTTATTAAAAAAAGCCCCAAACCTGGGGAACTAATTTTGATTAATTCCTGCATGAAGCACTTCAGCACGCCAGCACAAGGAGAAGTCAGATTTCAACTCAGACAGTTATAGTTTGACTACATTATAATCATCTGAAAACAAAGTCTGTAATGGGAAGTGTCACACAACTTTAATAGGTGGGGCTGATACAGCCACCTTATCATAGGGAAACACACTACACATGCAGGGAGATCAGCCATAAAATAACCTCCTTCCCGTTATTGCCCTGCAGGTCCAGTAGCTCTCACACTTCAAGCCACTTGAATTTTGGCAGCCCAGTGACTAACAGCCAGAAGCACAATTTCAAGCTGATGATAAAACACGGACCTCTCAAAACAACTCATAACGGCTTTTCCAGCTCGCAGTTTTCAGTGGGTGAAATTAACAGGAGTTGTACACTTGCTGCTATACTATCTGTTCTAAGTCATCAGTACTTTCTGGAAATTTCTCCAAATGCACACCTGTAGCTGACAGTTCCTGGTATAATCAATTATCACACTGAACCTAGACAACAGTTATTATATATTACTACGGGTAAGGTTATTTCATAGGTACCTCCCCAGCCCAGTGCACAGTGTAAAAGACTGTTTTGGTGCCAATGGGTATTTCTGCATTTCTGCAACATGGAACTTCACAGGGAGCTGTACACTATGTATTTTGCTTGGAGTACAGTAGATAAGCTGTCATTGCTGCTTTGGGAAAAGGGCACCCCACATCTTACTGATTATTGCTCCAAAAGCCAATTCTCCCAAAAGCAGGCTGAGACAGAGTCCTGCTCTCATAGTCTAGAACACAAAAATGCACAACAGGTATAACACAGAAAAACCTACATTGACTTCCTGTACATATAAATATAGACATGCAATTAAGTCACAACAGATATAAATCAAAACAGAAACAAACAAAAAATAATTAATTACCTACTTTGACAGATTCATACCTGCAGTCTTCTCATTCTAAAGCAAAGAGTCAGGAGAGAGAATATTCAAATTTCTTGTCCATTTGGGTGGCTTCTTTGCACATGTTCCTGAATTTTCAGCTATGATGAGATCCGCTCATTGGCAGTCACCAAGAGGCTGATATGACCATGAAATGAGGAAACACAGGGAATGAAAAATAAGGTACTAGCACCACCATTTGCTGAGGGCTGGAAAAACTAGCAAAAACTTTCAGAGACCCTGTAGACCTATTTCAGTAATGCTAGCTGCTTTTCACTCACTTACTATTGCTGCTATTGGAGATGCTTGATCAAAACATGCTTTCAGCATTAATTACTTGCCAGGAAAATCTTAATGAAATCCAGATGATGATTTTTATTCCCAGCACTATAAATCTTTATATGTAGAAACAGTTTCAAACAAGGGGTTATTTTAGCAATTTGAGTTAAACAAAAATATAATTGAGAGATAACCATATATTGGAAGTGAACATAAAGTGGCCTTCAGAGGTGCACTGAGACAGTTTAGGAAAATTACTTTCCCCCCTGGAAACACATATATTATTGTCGCTCGTTTTCATCCCAACACTAAGAAATATGGGGTTTCTGCAAAGTGACCCTGGAAAGGATGAGCTCTGCTCGGCCAGCGGGGCCCTTCCCCACTGTCACATGGTGTTCCCATTTCTGCCTCCTGTTTCCTGAAGCAATTTAAGTTTGCTTCTAAGAAAGATGAGGTCTGTGAAGCAGAAAAGTAGCACTAATCTTATTTAAGCAATTTAAAGGTGCACAGTCTGATTTTAAAATATACTGGTTAAGAAATAGATTTTGACACCTGCATAACAAAGTGTAAATGAGATTCAGATAGACTTTTAAAATCTAATTTTCTTCTGGCTTCTCTGTTGTCTGCTAGTTTCGTTTTGTTCCTCTTGAGCAACAGATGTAGATTTTACAAATGAGAACCATCAAATCAATTCATAAAAGTGGATGTATTACATTTTCCACAGTTTCAATGAAAAACTGCTATGGAGAAGGTATGCTTTAATGTGCAGCAAAAATAGCTTTACAATTACTATTTTTATAGATTTAATACAAACATTTCTATTGCACTTACATGTCGATAAGCTTTTCTGTTATTGAGACATTACTGTTGGGCCAAATGACCTAATTCATGACCCTTTCACAAAGTTTTTAAATTCATATGTTTAATCCTAACTCTGATTTGTTCCTCCTTATTAAAAAAAAAAAAAATTAGATTTAGTTCTGTGAAAAACAAAGAGCAAGAAATAGCTATTCCTTCTCATAATGGTAGTATCTGATATTTGCCCAATGCAAAGTGAGTTCAAAAGGGGATGAGGAAGAAAAGGGAAAGTGTACCTTCCTCCTTTTTTAACCCTTTCTTGAAAACTGTTTAGACTCAGCCCATGACTCCAATATTATAATTGAAAATCTGTAGTTCAGTGCAGCAGCCATCATCCCTCTTAGCATTCTTGCTCAGAAGAAAATCAGGAATCAGGCTAAAAATTGCATCATTAGGAGTTTCTACGCAGTTGATGGTTTAATTTTCTCACTTCAGAATTTTTTGGAGAAGCCATGTGTTCCTGAACCTCTGTGATTGGTGAGAGAGATACACTTGCAATTGGAAAGATTCATTAGTCTCAGGAACCAACTTCTAGATGGACCATGGTGAACAAGCCTCTCCCACACAGCCACTTGGGGTGAGTCCTCATGGGACAGGAGCCAGGGTGCCAACCTTCAGCTTCTGTCCCCATATCCCTCTGGTGACACTAAGGACAAAGATGGGAGAGAAAGGAAGAGTGATGGCACAAACCCCCAAAGGTCTGTCAGACAGTGGGAAGCCAGGTAGGGCAAACTGCCAGACAAACATCCTCCAGGGACATTGAAAGAAAGAGATTGATGGGATAGCTAAAACTCCAGGCTTCAGGCTCCATAATATGGCCACCTTGATTCATTTCAAACCACTGTAGAGAACCCAGAATCTCCTTAGATAAGGCTGTAGCTTCACACACACACACGTCTCAGTGCCACGCAAACCGCACAGGTACTGCTCATTTGTGTTTATGTACTTCTCTGTGCACTCACAGCACAGTGGCACTGTGTAAACTGGGGAAAAATACCATCTTGCTTGTATGGCTGCCCACAGGTGCCAGCTTCTTCTTTACAGTAATGTTGACATTAGTGATGATTCTGCTCAAACAAGCACATAAACCAGAAATGCTTCTGCTCATCTCCAGTTTAATAAGGAAACAGAAGTAGACAATAACACAAGGGTAAAATCAGGATTTAACAAACAATAAATTTGTATTTTCAAGCTTCTGAAACTGGCACCATTTGATCAACAGAAGAATTAGAAGCCATTTTCAGTATTCTTTTATTTAGTGGAATCACGCAAGCAGATATATTCGGCATGATTACTGAGGATTTCTGTGCAGTGCCTTCACACAGCATTTAGGTAATTTATTCTGTAACAGGCTATTCCCATCTCTATTAAGAAATTATTATATCCTACATTCAAGTCAGAGTAAATCTTAATTCCTTTAAGATTCCTTTTGTTTGAAAGGGAGAACATAGATGTAAAAAACATCATTCTTATAAAAGAAGCGACTGCAGATAAAAGACGCCAGAACTGAGCAAGTGAGAGGACAAAAGAGCTAAGTGGCTGAGACACCTGCAGCTTAGCAGGGGGAGCAGCTTCCCTCTTTCAAATAAAAATTGTACATGTCTGGTACTTTAGAAAAGAAAAAAGGATGTTAAAAAATAAGTACATAATTTACCTATTAAGGTGGAACATCTAATTTGCATTATAGTTTTACTGGGAGATGTGAGTTCCTGAAAATTCTACAAGACCAAAAGCTACCTACACCTTGAAATGCTGTTTGTTCCCCGGTATAAGGAATACTGCAACACTCAAAATACTCCCTGCCGGCAGACATGGCAGGGAGAGATTTAAATCAGTGTGGTGATGCAAGTATTCAATCTGACTCCAAAGTTAAACATGTGTACAGCCGATGGTCTCGCAGGCAACCACATTTAGAGGATGACATCTTTTTTATTCTTTTCTTAGAAGGGATATAAGCAAGACTGCAATAAATAAGTCAACTCCTAACCAAGAACATAAGGGAATTTCTTTGTAGTGACTGATAAACTTTTCCTGTGCAAACCTCTTTGTGTAAAAAAGTTACTCTACAAGTGTTCCCTGCCTGTGGTGCCCAGCCCTGGCCCTTTCCTTTGGCAAGCATCAGCCATGAGAGAGAGAGCATCAGTCTGCTCCACTGCCAGGTCCCACAGCCAGGTGTGCCAGGTCAGCACTCTCTAGAGAGCTAAGCCTGCTAAAAGTCTTTTCATAGTTAGGTAGTTTGAAAATAGGTAAACAACAGTTAAAGTTTTATTCTACAATTTAAAATGTAATTCTCTACACAAAATAATTGTCTATCTTAGGAACAGTGTTCCTGTTCCTCTTTTCCACCCGTGCCAGTTTTATTCAGCCAGTTTAACTGTTGGGAAGGGTTGTTTGATTAAACTAAAAGTAAACCACATTTTAAAGGACTTAAAACATATGACTTTATTTAAACCAAGCTTCTGCTGTCAAGATACCCAAAGAAGCCCCAGTGAACAAGGAGTATAATTAAGAAAGTTGATAGTATTATTTCCACCATAAAATTTCATTAAAGGATTTGTAATTGATGCAGAACAGATGCAGCTATGAAAATAGTGTACTTTTCTTTCAAAAAAACAAATGAACTTCTGACTGCCCAGGTCACTTAGTTTGTGTACTGACAGACTGGGTTTTCAGTAGTTGACCTTTATCAGATTGGCTGACTGACAGCAATTTGGTCGGTCATTCTGTTAAAGGCAAATGTGTATTTCTTGGTCCCAGAATAAAAATGTTTATTGGTTAATAGAATATCAAGCCCTATTTCACTTCTATACTCTTTTGTTGTTGTGTTGTTGTTATTTGGCTCAAGTCTCTTTATCTTGCTATTTAGCTAAATCACTAGCATTGAAATGAAAGAAAATTTAAATCAATAGCTGTGTTCAGAAAATTGGTACTAAAGCTATAAATAGAACCCAGTTCTATGAGTTGCTTCCAACAGGGACGAAAGCTTACAGGGTATACAAAGAAAATTTCTACCCCACTAACAACTGGGCTATTCTTATAAATGGCCATGTTTTCTTAGCATAAGGAACAAGATTCCACAACGGGACTCTTTTTGATGCCCATATTGATCCATAACACAAAATAATGTTTTTAACAGGTTAAACTCACCTGGCCTTAACAGGACAAATTCTGATCCTCTTGGGATTGAATGTGTTCACCTCTTCAGGATGCTGCTTTCCAGAGGTACTTGCACTGAGTGGGCAGAAGCTGCTGGCTAATGATGCTGGACTTGCTTCTTTGCATCTGACAGATGACCTAAACCAAATTACATTGGAAGAGGCAGCTACTTGATATGTAATGTGAAATATGTTGATTCTTTACTTCTGTGATAGTGACCAACTGATTGAATCAGTTTGTCAACCTTCTCAAGCCCTGGCAGAGCATCCTTGGGAGTACTGACACGAGAGTTTCAGCAACAGCCTCCAAGTCTCTCTGCGTGACTGCAACAGCACTGGTGGCATTTTGCCTCCTGATTCTGTGGCTGTTCCATGTTTATACAGTTAATATTTTCCCATCAGTTTTTCTGAATTTGCATTCTGCCACTGACAGTTTCTGCCTGATTCCCAAATAATAGCATCATGCTGACTTTTACCTGTTAGCTGGGGCTTTTGAGTTGCAAATTGCCACAAATGTGTGCATCATCTCTGAAAACATATCAAGTAAGAGTTCTCAGGCTTCTTCCTACAAAGCCAGCTCCTAAATTGTATTATGCACTGGCATTCATCTTTCTTCATTATTTCTTACTTTAGTAACATCTTTCCCTGCTTCACAATAGCTCTTCCCAGAAAGTACACATTAGTTTCCTGCTAGTATTTAGTAAGAGACTAAAACATACAAGTACACATATAATGTAATGTGTTAAACAAACTGTTCTTGAAAATTTAAGGCATTTTTTAATTCCATTTAATTTGGACTACCTAGGCTTCTGAGCAGATGAAAGGATGCTTAGAAGCAGTTTAATAAGAAATTCCACAGTAGCCAAAGTATTTAACTTACTGATAGAATATAATTTCCTTAATTTTTAATCTGTCAGCCTTTTTTGTTGCTCTTTAAAAAGCTGCAGTGTTAGTCTGTTATGGAAAAGGCTTTAAAACAACTATAAATAAAATACTAAGTTATAGTTTTTAACTGCAAAGCTGAGGATAGAAACCGTGTAGCAAAATACTGCTGTAGCTATTTATATAGTTGAAAATATTACCAACCTTGGACAGATCTCTGATACGTAATTATGTACTTCTGAATGAAAAAAAAAACCCTGAAATCCATTGATCCCAGTTCCTTTTTTGTGACAGGAGTGATCAGATTCTATCCAGGTCTGTGCACATGTGATTGTGCCACTGTCCTGTCAAATCTTGATCACAACTACTGCCAAGAGTTTATGACAGATTTTCCCAACCTAACAACCTTATTTACCTTATTTCAGCAAATAAGCCCCTCCTTTTCTGCCTGTGTGTTACTGACCTACCCCTGAGCTCTTTATCAATCTTTTTGCAAGCTGTTACCATTGCTCTACCTGCAGAAAAACAGGAGCTGATCCTTACTAAATAAATTGCCCTCAGTGGGGGAGATGAAGCACTACAAGGCACCACAATACACTGAAAAAACATCATTTGTTCCAAGCAAGCATTTTATCTGGATTTCAAGACTAATAAAGCACCATGTAATTGACCTTACATGTGAACTGCCTATAAATGAGTTCAACATGGCAAACATCACCTTACCTTATTTGATGAACACACACCACAGACTCATGACTAGGAATTGCCACATACTAGAGAGCAAAGACCATCATGTGTCTGCATGCGTATAAGGAATATACATTACATGGAATGTACATTACATATACCCACATGGAGACCTCAGTAATTTGGGTGATTATTCTGCCACCAGCACCACTTTATTCTACACAAGAAGCTCTTTACCAGTTTGCAGTTTGGTCCCATTCCTTCATTGCACAGCTTTGTGCCACCAGCAATCTGATCCCTCAGACCAGCCATCCACCATTCCACAGCACTTATTAGAGGAATCACTATCCACTTGGCTTCTGATGGCTGATATTTTGGGGCTTTTACAACTCTTCCCCTTTTTTATAGGCATATTTTGGTGTGAAAGAGGTATCCTGTCCTTCAAATTGAAGCTGACAGTTTTGCAATTTCTTTTAGAGCTCCTGTTGTTTTTTCATGTGGAACTAAAACCAAGAAGACCATCTGTAAAGTCATGGTGAGCTTCCAGGAGAGGCAAAACCAAATATATTCTGTGGTAATTAGAAGATCTGGGATTTTAATATTTTGACTACTCAGCTATAAATTCGAAGTCCTCTGATGTGAGTTATAACAGGTAGCTCCAGATAGGACCATCCTACAGAGGGGAGTTTTCTCTTTGCTGTCACTTCCTGGTTTTACTTCTAATTTCTCTGAGCCTACTGATGTCAAAAAGCACCCTATATTTGTGATTATTTAGAAATATTTGTGACAATGATACTCAGACACTCACACAAGGGAGTGTGAAAGCAGTCTTAAAATTGCTAAATGGGATTCCTGCATGATTCCAACCCCCTTTCTATATAGTCTGTCAAACAGACTGGAGTTTAAGTGATGGCATTCAAACTGCAACAGAGCTGAACTGCTTTTCATGTGTTTTTATCTCGTTTCAGTGAAGCATAGTTCCATCAGCAACTGTTAAATTGGAGGGTTCAGTGTACTACAGGAAGATCCCTATTTTGTTAGGAAATGCAGCTGAGAAATGAGCCCAGGAAAAGCAGGGAAGTATCATATCAGGTCCAGCTGCAGCACAGATGTGCTGCTTGGCGCCAGGACAGTATGAGAGGATACAGTGATCCTTCTGCCTTGCACTTTGTTGCATTTTTCAGCAAGTTACTTCACTTCATTGTAGTTTCTCTGTACGCAAAGCTAGTAGCAAGAGGTCAGAAGCCCTTTGTCAAGCACTTTGAGATCTTACCACAGAAAGTACTATGATGGAGTATGGGCTTATTAATAATAATTAATAAATAATATGTAATTACTAATTTTTTTATTTTGTGGCATTTAATGTAGTCTATTTATATTTTTAGCTATTAATAATTTATTGGTAAAACATTTGCAAAGAAATGTGTTTATTAGAAATAATTCAGCATTATTATTATTTTGTTATCATCATCAAAATTACTATTATTAGGTGGACAACACTGTGTGTTTTCTGTTCAACACACCACAGTATTTTTGTATTCTGATACTTTCCTTTACAAAGCTAATTTAATTTGCATATGGGCAGGGGTGCTAAAACTGCATTTAAGATTTACAGGACAGGCACTAAGAATTTGACAGCATTACCATGATATTCATTGGTCAGAGAATTGCTCTTCACAACAGGCTCTCAAAAAATGAAAAAAATTATTGTCACACCTGAGTCTCCTGAAAACCTTTATGCTTCTCCAGAGGGAAAATTCCAGTTTCCGAAAACACAAGAAGGAATGTCAGAAGTTTGGGCAATTGCACCACAACTGCAATTTTTCATTCATGTGATACAATATGAACCCATGTTTATCATGTGTTCCACTCACATTAAAGAATGTGAATGTTATCATGAGAAAGCTTTTTCTGTTTAACACTGAATAACAAGGTCACTAACCTGTGCTCAGCTAAGAAACAGCAGAGTGGTAAAGCCAAAGGAGAGTTAACTCCTGACTACAACACTAAGGCGAGCATTGTCTCATTTGTGAAATATTTATTCAAAGTGTAATATGTTGAGGAATTTATTCTGCAAGGTTGCTCTATTTGCCACTGAAAGAATGAGGCCAAAATTGTCTATAAGACTTCTCAAGACAGCTTATTCAAGGATTCTTTAACATTAACAGATTGTCATTTTGGGGATGTGAAATTTACAGTCCATCTAAGAAATAAATACCATTACAGTTCGTTTTATGCAAAACTAAAAGGAAATAACGTAGAATGATATTTCCATTTTTTTCCAAAGAAAAAATTCAACAAATTTTAGGGAGTCATTTATGTAACCAAATATAAAATCATTACACTCCTGTGCTTCATCTCTGAGAATTTTAAAGGATTTTCTAAAGGTGGATGAGCAACTGTAGTTATCTTCCTTTTAATCAGAGTAAAAACATTAGTGCTTAACCTTTCTGGGACTAAAGCTTTGGACCATAGAACAGAAAGGAACCTTCTTCTATTATAAAAAATTACATGTTTTTCTGAAAATGTATTTTGGGTGTTCAGCTATGAAAGAGACAAAGGCTAATGTATTTTTAAAAAATTTCTTACAAATTCTAAAATTTAAAATTATTTTGATGTTCACAGGATTTTGCAGAATGTGATTTATGCAAGTGCTAGTAAGTCATAGCATAGCATAAACCATAGCAATCTTGCAGGATTTGAGATGACAAAGGAGATGTGTCTAGTTGCTACAGCACTGGGATTTGTAAAATGGAACAACACAGTACTAGATATTCATAAAATTTTCCTTTTCAAAACAGTGGTGCAAACAGTAATTGCATATTGGCAGAACTACACCTTTGATGCTGTTAAGGATTTGTGGTAATCATCAGCTTTTTCTTTTCTTCCAGTAAGAAGCTGGAATAAATAAAACTAATAAAACTAATTTACTGCATTTACTAGTTTGTTTTTTTAAGTAAAGTCCTTGTACTGGTATAACTATAATTATCTTTCATTGAAAAAACATAGAATTAACTTTTTAAATCCCTTTTTATTTAGAAACTCTAAACCAAATTGTTCTACCACTTGGAGGAGGCACAGGAGTCTCAGCTGCTGTCCAAACCTGCAGTTCCTCCAGTCTTGTGGGTCTCACAATGTAAAAATTGAGACCCCTTGGTGAAGTGTTTCATCTAGCCAAATTAATTTTATCTATCCAGGCAAATTAACTAGGACACCAGCCACAAGCCCAGAGTGACATCTTTGCACTGTTCCTTCTCCACACCTTCTCCTACCTCTGGAACTTGGAAGGGTCAGGAACTTTCCTACCAGCGGGAAGAGGGACTTTTATCCATTGGTACTGTTTTCCATAGAAAAGGCCACCTTCTGAACTTTTTGCAGCTTCCCAAATAGATTCACCAGTGTTTTAGTTCCTGGGGAGGCTCCTCCCCTCCAAGGGCCAAGCAGTGGAGGGCAGGCATGGACCAGAAGCCTTGCTGGGGGAGAGCCAGACCACAGCACGCTGCTACCCTAAGGTGAACTTTTAGCTTATCCATCTTCTGAGGATTAATGGGTGAGAGACTCCTGATGGTGGTAGTGAGAAATGGGAGTGATTTCCCATTTACTTCTCACTTTCTCAAAATCAAGCAGCATTTGCCATTACAGTAATCAAGAAGATGAAAAGTTCTAGGTGAGAAAAATAGAATTATTTCAATCTTAGGATTCCTACAGTTCAAAAACTTATTTTTCTCCCTTGCTTTTAGACCATTTTCAAACCAACTGTTTCTTCATACTTCTTTTCCCCCGCATTTTGACAGTATTACTGAAGTCTCCCAGAAGAGGCAGCATGCTAGTTTAATTTTGGTTGTACCTCTCTTTCGAACTTCTGTCCCTACCTGTCAGAGAATATTCACCTTCATAACTCCAGCTTATTTTTAAGAGTCATTCTGGGTTCTCTGTGCCTCCAAAAATCAGATATTAAAACCCTTCCCATATGCAGAATGCATAGACAAAAACACAGCAGAAGAATTTCACAGACTGCATTTCCCACCTCCTGCTGGCGTGAAATGTGGGGAATATTTTGTACAGTTGATTCCATCCTATGTTACTTTGCTTCCTCCCACTCTTCCTGCTTCATCTGGAGATGCAAATGCTGCTCTCTCATACTGCTCCTGGGTTTCCCATTACTGCATGCAGCAGTCTCAACCTCAGTCTCTTGCCCTTGGCTTCCCCCTGTCCTTCATCCTGCTCTGTGACCAGGAATTTCTGAAGTGCTCCCATTCTCACCACTATTTGCTGCTCGCTTCCCAATCTTCAACTCTCCCAAACACTTGTTCCCAAATCCCTACTCAGCTACTCACACTTCTACCTTTTCTTTTTTTATCTTACAGCCCACCTTTACTGTATCTCTCCCATTAAACTTCCTTTCTCTTCCCTTCCCTGTGAAACCTGCCATAACTAGCTCCCTCCTGAGTCTGTCCCTTTTCCTTGTGGCTTGGGGATGGACCACTCCTTCCACTCCTGTTTGTTTCTAATGAAAAGAGCACTGCGAGCAGCAAGGTGTGTCAACCTTTGCTCTGGTCCAGAGCAAGCCAGAAATGCTTCTTACAAAGAAACTAAGTTTTCACTCTGGCCTGAATTGCTCCAAATTGCCACATTTTGTTTATGGATATAGGCAAATTATAGGTTTTCCATTAGTCTTGTTCTTAGGAAGGACTGAATCATTTTGGCTTGAATTTTAAAATAAATAAATTCTGCCATCTGGCATGGAAGACTTCACTCCCCTTGTAAATAAAAGCAAAGCATCACATTGCATTACAGGCAATGATACTACTGCTACAGACACATGTAAAAACTGAACTTCCAAACCAGTCCAGTCAAGAATTTCTTAGGAAAACCACAGAAAGAACATTTTTTGAGAAATACAACCTCTTCTTTGACTGGGCCAGGAAGTCACCATAAAGAACTATGAAGTATTTGAACATGCGCTACTTAAGAATAAAAGAGCTGTTGTGAAAAACTGTTATCCTAATAGGGGGGATTTGGGATCTCTGTCACTTGCTGGTGCAGACATTGTCATTTGCAGAGCTTCATGAGACTGAAAAGAAGGTTACCTACCTTGATTCGAAAACCAGCTGGGCAGCAGTCCTCAGGCACTTAGCCAGTCTTTCCTCCTGTTACAGCTTCCTTTTTTCCCTCTATATCACAGGCAGATATCCAAGGGCAACTAGTTCCTCTTGTTTCTATCCTGAAGTTCACCCACAAGTCTGGAGAACTTTATAAAGCTTTGCAGCTAAGATTTATCACCAGAGGATTAGTCTGTGCAGCTCTGAACCCATGACATTATTTTCTGTTTAGGTCATTAGTCTAAATCCCTGTCTGTTTACTGGTTGCTTTTTCAAATATTTATTCTTTTTGATTCCTACACTCTCCATGGCCTCCTGCCTTGAACTGTTGAGATGAATAGTTACTAATAGTAAATACAGGAAAATGTCTTCAGGCGTATTTTTAGCGACTTGAATCAATCCATTTTAGCTCCATGACTTTGTGAGAAGTATCTCAGAAACTCTCTGATCCCACCTCCTTCCACAAACCCTCAGGCTGCTAAATGTCATCAATACACATTGAGATTCAGATCACCACATGTTATATGAGCCACACTCGGTACTCCACTCTGCTGGACAAGCCCCAGCCCTGTTTGCTGTCCTCTGTTCCACTGTTCCCAATCCATATTCTCAAAGGCAGCCAGGACTATGTAGTGGTGTCACATGCTGGAGTGACACCACAGAAGTATTATTCTAAATGTCTCTAATACCAAACATTATAAAAAGTATTAAACATCAGTATTACTGTGATAATCTCAGCATTAGCCTAGCACTTTTCTGCACAGCCTGATGTAGACTGATCTCTAAAGAAAGCTCTAAGGGACTTTTACTCCATAATCTGCAGGATTCCATCCATCTACACCGATGGGCATAGCACTTCTGCTATAAAAATCGTTGCAGTCTGCTTCACAAGAATCTGCACCTGACCTGGTTTGTCTGCTGCCATCATTTTACCCCCGTGCTGTTTCTCCCTCTTGCAGCTGAGCCTCCCCTGCAGATCCCGCAGTACATCTCTGTCCCCTTGTGGCCATACGCCTGACACAGCCTCGCTGCTTTGTAGGATCCTTGAGGCTGACCAAAGCCTTTCGGCTCTTTCTCCCTCCCACGCAAGTGCTCGCTGACTGCCCCCAACCCAGCGGCTCCAGAAAACTACCTAAAAGGGGTAGGAAGCATCCAAAAGTCACTGCAGATGGTCACTGTATCGTGCTGGTGCCACACAGAGCTGCAAAGGTGCGAGCAAGAGGCAAAGGGCAGGAGGAGGCTGTGGCAGTAGAGCAAGTGTGGACAGACTTCTCCACCAACCTCCACAACTCAGCTGACACTGGGGCTCCTTGCAAGGCATGGACGTGAAACCTTTCTGGATGAAGAACAGGGCTGACCACAGAGAGTTTGCTGCAGGCAAGTGATCTGTGAAAGGTCAAGGTGAGAAAGATATTGTGAATGACAACAAATCTAATGCAGCATGTAGAGACTAAGAAAAAAAGTCTTCAGATAAAGGTCAGAAAGTTGTTACCAGTAGTGTTTTTCCACTAGTCCTTTGGGATGCCTGTTGGTTTAACCATGAGTCTCTGACCTTCTCTAAGTGCAAGAGGTCAGCCAGAGTGGCTGACCATATCAATTCATACTGCTACTTCATAATTTACACTGCATATTTTTACATTGTCACTGCAGTAGGAAGGATACACAGAAGAAATGCTTTGAAATACTCAGTGAAATAGTCTCAGTGCTAGAAATACTCTTAGTGCTCCTTACTTCATGCCAGCTTGAGCCCAAGCCATCAGTCAAAGCAGTTTGCAGGCTGCAGACACTCACTGTTGGGACCAGAGGTGCCTCTTTGTTGTGCCCAGATTTGTGTTCCCATTTTTAAGGCTCTCCCAAATGCTCTGCCACAGCCCCCAGAGCTGCTGTGGCTGTGCACTTCCTCACAGTAAGAAAACATGACCAGGAGGGGAAAGGGCTGAGTCAGCTCTGCTGGCATGTTGCTGCCTTCAGAGCAGCCCTGGGGAAGGTCTTCCAGCATTCCATGGGTACCAGCCCATGTTTGTTTTGTAATCAGAGCTCCCAGAGCTTTGTGGGCAAGGCTCTTTTTTTTTTTTTTTTTCCCAAATTAAATTGCATTTATTGGTCTATTTAAAAATAGTGTTAATAGAAAATTAAATGTTTTGTTTATAACCAAGCATTCATCCTCCCCACTCAACATACTAACATTCCTTGAAAAAAAAATCCAAATAATTTAATATAAACACCAATTTATAAGAAAAATAATAAAAAGTGCACAAAACCTGGGGCCAAAACCTATCCAGCTTCTGGACTGGTGAGATTTCGTGCCCTCCAGTGCCATCTCCAGCATTACCAGAAGCCATCTGGCACTTGGTTTCTCTGCCTGGGACCTGTTTGGAGCCCACTTGCTCACACCACAGTCTTCTTTGTCTTGTTTCTCCTACTCATCCAAAGTGTAAGTTGTCACAGGGAAAAAAACGAAATAACAAATCTCAACAGTTTTATTTGTTCCCTGCTGAAAATAAGTACTCATCATCTCAGGGCTCATTAGCTGACTTAAAAACTAACAGAAAAGTAAACAATTTTGTTCAATCACATTGTTATGTTTTGTAGATTTTTCTTTTCTGACTCAGTTATTCCTCACTAATTATGAGTGCAATTTAATAAACTCATCCTCTTTCCAAAAAAAAAAAAATAAAAGCCATAGAGGATTCTTACTTGTTTTGACCAAAAAAAAAAAATTGAAACCTTCCATTTGAAAAGGATTACTTTGAACATTCTTTCCAATTCCTATTCTGGCAAGCTATCATTTTTTTATTTTCCACATAGTTAACTAATTTTGTTTTGTATGCTTCAGTGACATCAGAAACCCCTTTTCTCTAATTTCACAGAGAATTCCACTTCATTTTGCTTCATTCCTTGGCCTTTTTCTTTAAGATGGTCAAGAGAAACTGTCAGCAATTGTAGTCTTAGAAAATACTTCAATTTCACATTAAAAATTTGGGAGAAGACATTACTTTTTCTCTCAAAATGTACCTGATTCCTCATCTGCCTTTTTTTAAAATAAAATCTATTATGACTTGGGTCATTCATGTTTCCCCTCTCCTGCACCATCATAGTGTGCAAAATAATCCAGTAACTCCAATAATCCCTAGGAAAATGTGGATGATGCACACATCCACAGAAAATGTGAAAAAGCAATCAAACTGCTTTATTCAGCAATAATAAACCAGAGAGCAACAGAAGTCAGAGAGTAATTTAATGGGATCTGTCTTTATGTGCCTTAATTCTAATTCAGCAAAGAATTTGAATACTTTTGCACTTGATTTCTTTGAGGAATCATGGTTCTACTACATTAATATTCTGATGGATGGTTCTGCTGTTTTGCAAATAGTGTATTATCAATAATATGATGCATAGAAAAAATTCAAATTCATGTGCTTTATTACACTCATAACATTGTAACATTAATTTCATTATTTCTTCTGTGATTTTATTATTACAATGTTTATAGCATGTAAATTATTTCACTTCAGTGTCTACAATTGCAACATTTTAATTTGTTGAGTTTTACCTTAGTACTTCGTAGTAAAGTTGTCTCCATTGGAGTTGGTTCAGGTGTTACTTGGAGAAAAAAATTTAGTTCTGTAGCTGTACTGCTTTGTGAGTTAACATATATTACTTCTATTTTAGTATGCATTCTGCCGATAAATCAAGAATCCTTTACCATTACAAAAGAGTAATTACGAACAGAAAGAAAACTCTTAATCACACACTTTTTATTCATACAAACAAACCTAGTAAAAATAATCTACGGGAAGAGGAGTGTCTGCTGACACAACCTTAATACACTCTTGCAACACCTGTCTTGTGTTGAATGTGTCTTGGTTTAAAAAAGAAGAAAATATTTGAAACAAATATTGAAAACATTCATAAGCCTCGTCTAATTGTTCTTCCAAAAAAAAGACTAACTTCAATGCTGTACGAAACAAGCCTTAAAAATTGAAAGTCAGTTTGTTCGGGGGTTACTTAAATTATATAGGTCAAAAGTCACCTGAACTTTGTTCACATCAAATAATTTCTTCTTTATTTATATATTTGCTTCGGCTAAATGAAGAAATATGTCAGTATTCTTCCAGTAAAGCAAATATGGGGAATATTAATAGTCAGATAATAGTTCATATTCCTTTATGAACATAGTGAGCATCAATGCTTCAGAAAATACAGATCTGCGGTGCTAAAAAAAAGTCATTAGAAAACCTTTATTCTTTCTTCTGTTTTAACATGCAAGCCAGTAATCAAGCATTGCTGTGACCTTCATGTGAAAATCTGCCTCCTTGGAAATAATTTAGAGAACTTTGCTGGTGGCTTCTGTGGGGCTGGAGCTTCACTGCTGGTGCCAGGGCTGGTCACAGGGTGGCAGGGCACAGGACTAATAAGCCTGACAGGACACTTCAAGTCTGGAAATCATTTCACAATGCAAACTTACTTTATAATTGTCACTCTCAGAGACTACGTCTTAATGTTACAAATGTATTATCTGGGCTGAGTGGACCTAAATTTGTAATACAATTTACTTTCAAAATAAGGTAAATCATGTTTTGAATGATATTTATTAATGTGGATGAAGAAAATGGTATTGTTCTTTAGTAATAAATCAAGCAGAAGTGCCTATAAAACCAACAAAACACAAAGTTATACTACTTGTATTATCTCACAAAGAATTAGAAAATTATTGCATCCTCTTCCACCCTCTAAATTCCCAATCAACATATCATGCCTAAAAACTACATTTCATCCAGCCTGGCCTTGAGCACTTGCAGGGATTGGAGCATCCACAACTTCTTGGTGCAACCTGCGCCTCACTACCCCCACAAAAAAGAATTTTTTCCTAATATCTAATCTAAACCTGCCCTCTTTCAGTTTGAAGTCATTCCCCCCAAAACAAAATTACATTATAAAACAAGAAATTAAATTTATTTTAATCCAGGTGGCCACAAGAGCATAAGAATTTACACAAGATTTATCTCTATCTCTCAAATGACTGGTTTTGCAAAAGCTTGAGTGTTTATTTTTTTATTTTACAGGAAGTCACTGAGAAACGATTCTTCGCAAGCAAATGAAATAAAAGCATGCTTTTAGTCCCTAACCAGATACCAAAATTACCACTCTTACTTGAAAATGTGTCATTTTTCTTAAAATAGTGTGTTCAGTTTTAGTGAGTGGGTCATCATTTGCTGAGATACTGTAGAAAGCCCACAAATGGTCAGACATAAATAGGTAAGTCTTCTTTACTGTTCTACATATCCATACAAAACATATAATGGGAAGAGAAAACTAAAACCACAGAATCAACTCCAAATGTGCTATTAAAACAGACTTACTGTCCATATTTCTTTTTAAAAAAATCACGAAGTTTAACAACACTCAGAAAGCAGTTTTGTACACCTCATCATCATCTCTCTGAAAATAAACACTGTAGTAGTTCAACTATTTTCTGTAGTGAACAGGAATTTGAAAATAATTTTTCATTAATTCAGAAGAATTGCCACTTGTTTGGCCGGTGTATTAACTGCCCAAGTAATACAGCAGCTAGAAGCACAATTTTCAAGGCATCACAACCAAGGCCAACCCCCAGATTTACCAAATATATCTACATGAGGCACATAATAGGACCCTGTGAGAAAGCCTTTGCTGCAAAACCGAAATTTTTTGTTTTGTCATTCAAGCAGACCAAAGACACCAACAAAAGAAATAAAAATCTCTTGTTCCAAAACTGAGATGATCCTCTAGCTTGCAGATAACTGTCTTGAATCTAAAGCCCTTATGTGTAAAAATGCAGAGTGGTCCCATGTGGCAAGAACAGCAGCAGGACAACCTCTAGTCCATTTCACCCGTCACCCAGAGGTGAAGCACAAGGAGTGCCACTGAAGTGGACATTGAGTAACTTCTCAAAACTGTGAACTGGCCTTGGGTGGCTCATGATTTCAATGCCTCTGCAGTGAAACTTGAGGGTGTTGTTGATGTGTTGCCTATCATTTTCATAACTGAAGTATTAAGCTGCCCAGGGATTTTCTGTTTGCCATCTCCAGGCTGCTGGTTTTACTCTACCCGTTCCATTCACTCTCTCTATTGAAGTTCTAAAAATCAGCCCTAGTTGGTGTCTGTAGAGCAGGGAACAGAAATTAGTATCTGTTTTGTGTGGATGTCTAGCAGGCAAGGAAGCAAACAGAAAATTTTACTTTGTTCCATCTCCTTTCAGTGAAGAAGCTGGATGGTTTCTTTGCTGCTCCTCTGGTGTCCTTGCCACATCTCTGAGGCAGACACAGGGGAAGAAATGGTGCTGATGAGAGTGGATCAGCCCGTCCAGGCGGGTGATGATTTCGTAGTCAGGAAGAGCCAGGCTGGCAATGTCGAGGCCCAGCATCCGCGAGACCACCTCCCGGAAATCCGCCAGCTGCAGGAGCCAACAGAAAGGACTAAATTAGATAGGAAGCAAAGGACGTGTCAGGGAAAACACATATGCATACACACAAACACAAGCACTTGTACTGTCAGTGCTAAATACAGGCATTTCTGCTGTTGCTCAATACAGAGAGCAGAAGAGGACACAAACAGCCCTTTGGAACACACATCAAATCACAAAACACAAACAGCTGAGATGTCAAGTATCTCAAATACAAAACAGTTTTCAAGTATTTCTTTAGTGTCTTTCACAGGCATGTCTTCCCTGCTGACTCAACTGCAAAAAGTGAGGAAAACACAGTTTTACTGGATCCAGATGACAACAACTGGAAGCTCTGGTGGGCACATCCTAGAGCACTGGCTAAGGTGCTCATCCTTGAGCACTGTCTGCCACTGCTCCCCTCCACGCTGCACTTTTTTGAGAAAAACACAACTGAAAGGAGGAAGTTAGAAGAAAGGTGGAAGTTTGGCACATCCTGAGGTCTGACTTTGATTTCAATCAGGATATAGCCCAAATTCAAGATGCAGCTTAGGGAAAATGCTTGTTTTTCTTCTGTGCATAGCTGCTGAAAATGTCACAGGAATGGTATTTGGTTAAGTAATTAAAGACACCGGCTTTCTCCCTGCAGTTCCAAATGGACAGACATCCACCACTAGTTGTCACCACTGCTGATTCATTCTTCTCAACTCACAATATGGATCATTATCAGTCAAACTTCAAGGCCTCTTACACAGACAATAAATTACACAACCAAAATGATGAATGCCTTAATACTCCTTATCATCAACACACAAAAGAGAAAAATGTTACTATTTGAGGAAACATGCTGTTCTTGCTATCTATTTGAATGCCAAGATCCCCATTCCCAAGCATGAAAGAGACTCAAAATGCCACAAAATCATCAAAACCATCAGGAAACTGGACTCATGTTCTGGTGTGGCAGCATCCTCACTCCACTAATTATGCCAAGCGCTGAGGGTAAGGAGGAGATAAACACAGTCCTGAAATGTCTCCAACCCCAAGATCACTGCACAGAATTCTAAAGCAGTTAGAATCTGTGAGGAAAGGGGTTTGAAGCTTCCTGAAAACCAGGTCTCAGTTCCAAGACTTTGCCAAAGACAGTTTCTTTCAAACCCTGAGGAGCTGCCATCCGTTCAGAAACACAAGTATGAAAAACAATACAGAATAGGGCTGAGGTCTGGAGTCCTCAGCACAAGACAGACATGGACCTGTTAGAACAGCTCCCAAGGAGGGCTACAAAGATGATCAGAAGGATGAAGAATGTCTCTTCTGAGAGAGTTGGGATTGTTCAGCCTGGAGAAGAGAAGGCTCCAGGGAGATATTTGAACAGCCTTTCAGAAATTAAAGGGGGCTTATTAAAAAAAAAAAAAAAAAAAAAAAGGGGGGGGGGAGGGTGACATTTTACACAGGCATATAGTGACAGAAAAAGGGGGAAGGGTTTTAAACTAAAAGAGGAGAGATTTAGATCAGATGTTAGGAATAAATTCTTTATGGGAGGGTGGTGAGACACTGGAACAGGTTTGCCCAGGGAAGTTGTGAATGCCCCATCCCTGGAAGTGTGAAAGGCCAGGCTGAATGGGGTTTTGATCAATCTGGTCTAGTGGAAGGTGTCCCTACCCATGGCAGGTGTGTTGGAACTATTTCATTTTTAAGGTCCCTTCCAACCCAACCCATTCCATGATTCTGTGATTTGAGAATTCCATCCCAGCTATCTGTATTACCAAGGCAGTGTAATGTCTCAGATCAAACACTGAAACAATGTTATGCCAAAAAGTTACCCCAAAGTTTCCATATATTATCTTCCACACTAGTTCAGCAAGTCACTGATGTCGGGCTCAGGCAGTGTGCTAGGCAAGCGCTATTTAGCAGAAGCTAAAGATTTTTTTACAACATCTGGATTGCAGACAGGATAAGGAGGCAGCAAAGCTGGAATTTGTTTCCATACAGACTTTACTTTAAAAGATCAAGGCAGCTCTCTGCAAAGATCCAGTCTTTGGATGAAAGAGAGAAATAATAAAGGATAAATATCACTAAAAAGACTCAGACACAAATGTATGCTACAGACAGCAGCACTCCTGCTAAATTTTCTTTGCACCTTCAATTCAGTAAGTAAAATTATCAGAAGTGAAAAAAACCAGGAAATTAATGCAATTTAGAGCATTAACCCAAGATATTGGGGACAGGGGTTTGGAGAAGTAAAAAGTAGACACTACATTTTATTTTCACACTGTAACTACAAGAAAGTAGAAGGGGTCTTATTCCAACAGAAAGAAAACAAAAAAAAAAAAAAAAAAAAAACAGTCCAAAGAATATTGCAACAATATTTAAGTAGTTTGAAACGCCTTGGATTCACACAGTAAAAATTCAACATTTGTGTGCTTTTAGCAAAATACTCAATGTATGACTCCATGGAATAATTTCTCGCATGTAATTAATATCTTCTTCTCTGTGCCGGATGCTTTGTTTCCTCATGAGATGTATGAAGAAATTAAATTTTCCTGCCAAATTTCTAACCTTTTTAATAAAACAAAACAGTGCTAAAGATTTCCAGGGGAAAAAAAGATCCCCAGGTTGTTGGCCTTCTCTCCATGTAAAAAAAAAAAATCTTTTTCTAGACTAATTTTCTGAAATAGAATTCTTAAATTTCATCCAGAGTCATTGTTATGCTAACACATAGCATAAATTTTTTAGCTGGAAAATCTAATAAAGTTCTAAGCAGCTGAAATAAATTTTAAATTACAATTTTTTTTACTTTAAAGAAACATCCCATTTGCTTTCAACAATTATTTCAACACATTGCTAAAATACACAACATTCAGGGCAGTAACAGATATCCTTCACAAGGTTTTGAAATTAGAATGAAACACATTCACTAATATGTCTCCCACAAACTACTTATATCCTCCGAGTTACCACAAAATTTTTTCTGATCCAAACTTTGTTTAAGTTTTATGTCACATATTGATCCAAAATACTTACATTCAATATTAATTCTGGGGCTGGGGTTTTTTGGGGGGGGTTGGGTTTTTTCTTGTGCTTTCCAAGATTGTTTGAATTTATGGCCTATACACAGTAATACAGAGTCATTAAATCATTCAGGTTGGAAAAGATCTTTAAGATTATCAAGTCCAACACTTAAGCTGCATTGCCAAGTCCATCACTAAACCCTGTCTAGGTGTCTTTCAAATACCTTTAGGACTGGTGACTAAACCACTCCCTTGGACAACTTTTTCCAATGCTTTACTACCCTTTCAGTGAATATATTTTGCCCAATATCCAATCTAAACCCCGGCTCAGCACACCCTGAGGCTTCTTCCTTACATCCTATCACTTAGTCTTGTTGAATCTCTAACAACTGGCAAGGAAAAGCCGCAAGAGATGGATGTGTGAGAAACAAAAGGAAACAGATGAGAATTTGGTAAGTTATATACCCAAGATATTTTGAAAAATACATACCTCAAAAGAGATACTGAGATTTCACAGCATTTTAGTACTTCTCTAAAAGGTGATGCAATACTTTGTGATAAACAAAGGAAATAATGCCTGAATTTATTATTCTCTTGCAAAACTTAATTTGCAGAATAGCTTTGCAATCACAGTTGTTACTCTTGCTCATAAGTGTGAGCTAAAATTTCCTACTTTGATAATGTTTTGAACAGTTTTAAGCACAGCTGGATAGCTGCTCCACCTATACCATTTTCCTACACTCTAAGGAGCACCTAGCACTTGTCAAATACCTATACACCTACCTGTCTCTCTCTTTTTGCTAGTTCTGCAAGGGTTGTTTTAAGCACCTTCATCTCACTGGTAACTGCATCTAACATATTTTTGGTTTTTTCTTTATCCTCAGTAGCTTTACGCTCCTTTAAAACAAGTTCTGATTTGGCAGATCTAAGTTGTTTCTCAGCTTTTTCTTTCATTCTTTCCAATTTGCCTTGAGACTTACTGAGTTCCTCTATTGTTTTGTTCTGCTCCAAAGTTTTGATCTGCAATAAAATAAGGAAGTGTTAAATTTTTCATACTTTTTCATCTAACTTGAACAAATAATAAAAATATCATGAGTGATCATGAATAAGCACTTTAGTGTGGCTTCTTTTGAGTTCTTGATTAAATCATCACATGTACATGTGAACTGAAAAGTTGTTAAAGGAGTCTGGCCTATTTCAACACAACTAACAAAAAAGGTTTTTCTTTCAAAGACAGTTAATTCTTTACAGATTTTGGAAAAAAGAGGTTTCTGGACCAAAAAGAAAATCCACAGTGTGCATTCACTCTATCCCAGCCCTTGGAAAAATAGTATGAAAAAGAGTTGCCAAATGTTTTACTGGCAAAAATGGTTCAGTGGGAACACACACATACTTGTCTATTTCACTCCATCAGCCACAAGACACAAAGTCACACAAAATCAATCTTCCTTCCTCCTAGTGGTGGCAAGCCATCAATGGCTCCAAATTACTTGTATTCACCTGAGTTAAAGCAGGTAAAGTATTACTACTGCAATGTAATGAAATAGAAACAATTAAAATTTAGCATCTTGTCTGCTGTATTCCCTCCTATACCTACCAGAATAGACCTTCTGTGAGCAATGCATGGGAAAATACAAGATGACAGCCATATCAACAGGAAAGAAGGAGTTGCATATATTGTATTTTTCTTACACTGACCTGAAAATTTACATTGCTTTTTGCGGGTGCTAATTAGTATACCAAGACAAGTTGTAAAATACACAAAACAGTGTAATATTATATTTGCTTTCTCCACCTAGATTTGAGTAGTTCTCCATGAACACATTTATTTTAAATGAAGTCCATCTGTATCCAACTGGAATAGAGAAACAGATAGAAGCACAAATGTAATCTTTTAACTCACCTTAAGTTCATTGGTTTCAGATAGCTTGGCTTTGAGATCAGTATTTGTTTCCTTTGCCAGATCAAGCTGCTTCTGTAGCCTCTCTATCATCTTATGTAACTTTCTGACAGCACTGTTGGCCTCATCCCTTTCCACAGCTAAGGCAGTCCTTACTTGCTTCTCTTCTTCCAGCTGGGTTATTTTCTGCCGCAGAAGGTTCATGTGCAGCTCTTTACTTTCAAGTTTTTCTTTCTGAGCCTTCAACTTGATTTCCAAGCACAAGGAAATTTGAAAAAATACATATGATATATAGTGGTACTATATAATTGAAAATTTAATCCTCATATTACATATATAATGTGAACTCCTTTTCCTCTCTTGAAAACTCTGTGAAGAAGTTTTCAACATATATACCCTAACTTGATAATCCTTGTATTACCAATTCATTGTGCTTCTCTATTGTTTTAAGCTTTAAACAGACCCAGTTCCCAGCTCTACACCATTGTGACAAGCCTAAACACAAAAGATTTCCCTATGTCGTAACAGGATGACAGAATATTGTTTGACTAAATTTGAGCAGACTTGTTCCTGTGGGAACACTGAATGTTGGAAACACTCAAATTCTTGGTGAAGTACAACCAACACCCTACTGGTTTCTAGAAAAGTTTGTGTAATGTGCCTCCCTCCCCAGCAGATCCTTTCAGATTTAAATCTTAATGGCAGTTGTTTACAGAACTATAAATGTGTGTTAAAAAGTAGACACATACACAGATACAAACATCCATAACTTCATAGTTTGTTCTTAAGAAGCTGTGAAAAGCAGTATTGTGTTCAACTCACTGGTGGGTTTAGTTATTTCAATATGCAGTCTTTTTGCACAGTTTGCAAACATTCACTATTTACTTTTTATGTAATGGACATCTTTGAAATTCCTTGCACATACACAGTCTGCTGCCTCTAGCAAGCCACTACACAGTTATAGCCATATGTTTATCTTTGAATGGCAAGCCTTTTTTGCTTACCTTCCTTCTGAGGCTGTATGCCACCGTCTTGTTTTCCACCACCGCATCACCTTCCAGTTTCACTAACTGCTCCACCCGGGCCAGAATTGCATCCATAGTCATATCAAATCCAACCTCTGCTGCTAGGCTATCCAGCTTCATCTTCTCATTAAGTTGCTCCAGAAATTTCAGATACTAAGATGTAGAAAAATAATAAAATAATAGCACACAATTGTTGATTCTTTGCTAATCAAATTTTCTAGGCATTAATCCTGGCCTCACAACATGCTACAACTTTGCTTTTCTTAGCTGTAGTGTTTGGCTTTCCAGGTACTATGTCATTTTTCAGAGTCTTTGGTACGTGAGTGAGTTATAGGCTAACAGTGTGTTCATTCATAAAATTAACAAAAAAATCCTAGTAGCCATGATTATCTAAGAATATAAAAGAATCAAAGACTGCAAGCTCTTGAGAGATTGCAGAGTAGATGATATTTTAGAGAAAGATGTAGAGACAAGAGAAAGTTTTGAGATCAGAGAATCATTGAAGGACTTCTGATGTATTTACAGGGACTTCTTTTATGCTGGTTTTGGAATGTTGTTAATTTTGGAGGGGTTGCCTTTGTTTGTTTGTTTGTTTTGTTTTGTTTCACATTAATGGACTTGGAACTCAAAAGCTTAGCTACATTTTGCAGCTGCAACTGCTGGTCAAAGTCTGACTTTTCTATTTTGCATTACTCGCAGTGCTCCAGGTAACCAAAGCAATACAATGAGCTGTGTCTCTGCCTTTAGTGACTTCTATTCAAAAGTAAATAATGTGTGTAACTACTTTTTGTTTCTCAAGCTTCAAACCATCTTGCATCAGGTTCACAGTTAGTAATTCCTCTTCCAACTGCTTCAATTGATTGTGGAAATTCTCAGAACATTTTTCAGCTTTCCTGCTCCTCTCCAGAGCGTCATGGTACAATCTGGTCTGATTTTCCAAAGCTTCAGTCAATTTAGCTAATTGGGTTTCAAGCTGAGATACCACCTAGGGAACAAGCAAACCAATGAAATATATGGGATTAGGTGGGTGTGGAGATGCTAGAAAAATATAAAATATGTATCAACAAATTATTAAAAATAGGGTAAAATATTTATCTTTAAAATACGTGCTTTTAGAAGACAAAAAGAAAAACCTGCTGTAACCACAAAGAAAAAATGTCAGAAGTGGTGACATGAGACACCTAAAAGTGAACAGAAGATACCATATGTAAGATAAGTCAAATGACTAAAAGGTATTGCTATCTTTTAAAATATCAATACAAATTAATTTAGACACAAAATTTCTAAAGATATGGGCACAACCAGACCTGGCAGTCAGCTATCATTCTTTAAAATAAGCCAGTAAAATCACTATTCTGTTGAGGAGCTGATTAGAAAAAGCATATAAGTTATTTAGAAAATATATGCAGCATGTAGGGGAGAATGTAAATACAGATAACTAAGTCTCAGAGAAGTGTTTCCAATTGTTAACTATTAAGCAGTGTTCAACTAAAAGATTTTGTTTACAAAAAAAAATAGTAATTTCTGTGATCAAGACACAGCCCAAGGATAAAAGGATAAAATCTCAGAACAAGCAATTTAATAACTTTGAAAAAATGTATAGTTCTTCACTGTTAACTTTACAGTACCTACATATAATGTAATGGATTTTAAGTGGTAAACTATTTATAAATTAAATGTTTGAAAGTATCTGGTTACACTATTGCTAAATACTGAAAGGCAGATCTATACATGAAGTTGCTTGTTTCCCTCTGTCTTCCTCTTACTGTCATATAATTATTTGATTACATAATTAATTACATTGCATTTGTAACTCAGTGTTCAGACACTTATCTCCAAGCAGCCTCTTCACTTTAAGCACCTGGTTGGTTCCTGTTACTAAAATGAACAGTAAGTACACAGAGCTCTCATTAATTTTAATGGCACTGAAATGTGTCCAACTCAAACTGCAATTAAATAGAAGCAACAGTTTGCGCCCAGCTTGCCTAAAAAACACAGAGAAATTACTGCTGCTCATATGATAGACAACACTGAACAATAACAAATCTACAAGAACCTACACACACATTATCTGCTTTTCTGCTTCTTGTATCACTGAGCAGGAAAAAGCTTCAGTAACTTGCTCCTCCAGAACAAGAGAACCCAGAGCCCCTTTATCAGGCTGCAGAGTGGCTGCAAGGGGGTTTTAGGGACTTCAAATGGCCCATGGGCACAAGAAAGGGAAGGACCATGCCACAGAAGCTGAGAGCACAAAACCACCAAGCTAGCATTTTATCATCCTAGGGCATCCTGGTGTAGCTTTCATCCTTGGCTTAGGAGCAACACACAACAAAGGCATTTCCTAAAACAAGGTTGTACCCTTGTTACCCACCTGTGCCAGATCCATCATCTTACAAAGGCTGCATTTTTGGTCCTGCACTCCTGCCCTGCACAACTTCTCATTCCTATGACTTTTGCAGCTTGATCAGGCAGCCTGCAAAATTAAAACCCACTTCCTGCTTTTTGTTTTAATGTAGCTACTGGATAATTTCAAACTAAGACCATTTTACATATGACACCAAGTTGGGTCAGAGTATGGATCTGCTGGAGGGCAGGAAGGCTCTGCAGAGGGAGCTGGGCAGGCTGGATCAATGGGCTGATGCCAGTGGCATGAAGTTCAACAAGGCAAAGTGCCAGGTCCTGCCCCTTGGGTGACAACATTGCTACAGGCTGGGCAGAGTGGCTGGGAAGCTACACGATGGAAAAGGACATGGGGGAGCTGGTCATTAGCTGGCTGAAACTGAGCCAACAGTGTGCCCAGGCTTTTTTGTTTTAGTTTTTTCTTACTCCATCAAAATGCATAGGATATTTTCAAGAACTATTTCCAGCCTTGGACAGAATACAAAATGACTTGCTATCATTAAAAACTATCACATCCGCAGGAGATGCTGGAATTTTAAAATCAGGCAAGGACACCAACGCTAGTTTTCAGTGTCTCACTGAAAGCAGCTTTTGATTTAGTGTGTGACTTTTAATTTTATAATAGTCCTCACTAACCAAATCAATAAATGCCCATGTAAGCAAGCGAGAAACTTCAGTGTGAGGATACTGACATTTGTCAGACTGCATTCTGACTCACCTTCCTTCTGAGCTCTCCCTTCTCTATCCATACATTCAAACACACTTTTGCAAACACTACCAGCCCAAATGCCTCAAGCCAGAGCCTTCCTATTACCTTCTCCTGGATGATGAACAATGGTTAGCTGTAAGTGTAAAAACACATCTTTATTTTTAGGTGCAGGTTTTGAGGCTTGGAGGGAAAGAAGTTGCAACTCATCAAGAGTGGCAACTCATCAATTATATCTGCTTTGAGAAAGAAGTCAGTTCTTTAAGTCACCATTGCAGCAGCAAATCCATACTTGTTCATGTTTCACTAAATCATAGCAACCAAACAGCCACCTTTGATGCCTCCTGGCACAGAAACCAAATTTCAATGTTGTAACTGAAAGACCATTCCCAGTCTTTTCTTCTTTACAGCATCTATTATTAATTTAATTTCTAAACTCTTCCTATTTAGTAAAACATAGATGCTTTTCAGCTATTACCTTAAATCAATAGACAGCAAAATTAAAGGTTTCTGTAATTTTAAATCCTAAGCAGAAAGAACCAACACTGTACCAGATGAATAAAATGAAACAGGATCCAAAGAGAATAAATACATACATTGGACAATTGCAGTAGTTGCTGACTTACTATTTCTTTACTCTCCTCTTTGCAATGTATTTCTCGGATCCTCTCCAAAATGGCCTTCTCAGAAGGTTTAATTATTGCAGATCCACAACTGAGCAGGGTAGCAATTTCTTCTTTAAAAGCCTCTAAAGAGCTCTGAGCAGTCCTGGCCTCTTCTTTGCTGCTCTTCAAGCTTCCATCTAACTCCCTGGAAGATTTCTTCAGATTGTGCAGTTCCTGCTTCGAGGTGTCCAAAGCTTTCTGGTTAACAGTCAGTTTCTCTTGGAGGTTTCTGATCTCCATCTCTAAATTGTGTCTCTTTGTTACAGCACTGTCAAGATCCTAAAGTGCATGAAAAATTAAACCAGATTGTTTTAATCAGTTATAAACCCTCTCCTCCACACACAAATTAAGGAATAACTCAGGAGCAGGTACTGCAGACAGAGAAACTAGGACCTATATTCCTCATATTTGCTCAACATCGGAGTTTCATAGGAGAATTGCCACTGAAATTGGTGAAAACCTGAAGTCTGCTGTAATCACACTAAAGACTAACCTCTTATAGTGTCTTACAAAAAGAATGCGTGAATAAAATTTGCAGGTGAACACACCAAATTGTTTTTTTGTAAAACTATTGAAATATTACTTTTCTATCCAGATAATATGACCTGAAAAATAAGCAGTGAACAAGATGTAACACAAATAAAGCCAAAGTACTATAACTGAGAGGGGAAAGGATAGGATAGGATAGGATAGGATAGGATAGGATAGGATAGGATAGGATAGGATAGGATAGGATAGGATAGGATAGGATATTTCAGCTGGAAGGGACCTGCAGTGATTACCAACTCCAACTGCCTGACAATTCAGAGATTACTAAAACAATAGACACACTCTCTCTGAATGATAATTTATTCACAGAAATGGGAAGTGAGGGACCAAACAAATCAAGGCTTGGCTGGAACAGGATAAAATATAGCCAACACATATTTATCTATATCAGTTGAATATAAGTATTGAACCAACAGGGTAGAGCAGAGAGAATTGTGTATCCTGACCCATGACACCAAAACAAATTATGAGAGAAAAAATAAAGAAATATAATGGTATAAACATAAATAAATAAAAGCTTGTATCTTTCCTTTGCCCAAAATACCAACATTAAGAGTGCTTACACGTACATATACAAGAAAAATATTTGTAGCAAAAGCAACTAGAAGTATAGTAAAGACTAAATCTTCATTTCTCAGGGCATTTTCTGAATTTTAAGAACAAATGGAAAGGATATTCACACATGACACAAAAGGAAAGAATAATACTTCACCCAAGACACAAAGTTATTACAGAGGATGGAATATTTTACAGAGAGGGATTGGATTCCTCTGGAGGTCTCAGTGGTAAATAGAGGCTCAGTAAGTGGACTGATCTGAGTTAAGATTGTGCACACTGGAGTTAAAGAATTGTTCCTGGAACAGTTATGAATATGGTGATTACTCAAGAGTCTCTCAGGGTCTATGTGTGCTTGCTGTGGAGCACAGTATGTCATTTGTATTAATGGAATATCTGCCAATCAAGCAGTAAATCTGGGAGCATTTCTGTAGATCAGCAGGGAGGATGGACAAAACTCCTTTGAGTTTGCAGGGCACCTTTAGAAAATAAAATATAATAATTCGATACTAAAAATACTAAAATTTTTAATTGCTGCAAAAAGGCAAAGACGAAAAAACACAAATCAAAACAACCCCTGTCATTTAGGAAATTATTTGTCATTACACCTTTCTGAAGTAATTTTAGAACTGTTTTAGCAACAAAAGTTGGCCTGATTCCTTGCCAATTTCTCTTTTTTATTCTAGACAAGGCCTATTAATAGAGAATTCCCACCTGTGCTCAGAACTACATTATAGTAATTACAGCAAAGAATAAAGAGTCATTTATTTCAATTACAGTTTTCAGCAGTGCATATTTTTCCTTTCAGAAAGGCAGTGCTAAAATGGTTTGCCAATACCAGAGAGCTTACTTAATCACCATCTTGTTAAATTGTGAACATCTGAAAACAAACAGTTTATTCAAAAGATCAAGGTACAAAATAAGGAAGTGCAAGCCACCAAACAGTGGCTGAGAAGCTGCCTGGCAGAAAAGGACCTGGGGGTGCTGGTTGACCACGGCTGAACATGAGCCAGCTGTGCCCAGGTGGGCAAGAAGGCCAATGGCCTGGATCAGCAATAGAGTGGCCAGCAGGACCAGGGCAGTGATTGTCCCCTGTACTCAGCACTGGTGAGGTCTCACCTTGAGTCCTGTGCTCAGTTCTGGGCCACTCAGTTCAGGAAGGACATTGAGGTGCTGGAGCATGTTCAGAGAAGGGCAACACAGCTGGGAAAGGTCTGGAGCACAAGTCTTATAAGGAGCATCTGAAAGGCCTGGGGTTGTTTAATCTGGAGAAGTGGAGGCTCAAGGGAGACCTTATCACTCTCTACAACTGCCTGAAAGGAGGTTGGAGACAGGTGGGGTTTGTTTCTTCTCCTAATTAAGAAACAATAGGACAAGAGGAAATGGCCTTGAATTGTGTCAGGGGAGGTTTACATTGGATATCAGGAAAAAATTCTTCATCAAAAGGGTGTAAAGCACCAGAACAGGCTGCCCAGGGAAGTGGTGGGGTCGCCATTCCTAGAGGTATCTGAAAGACATGTAGATATGGTACTTAGGGACATGGTTTAGTGGTGGACTTGGCAGTGCTGGGTTAACAGCTGGACTCCATGATTTTAAAGATCTTTTCCAACTTAAATAATTCCATGATTCTGTTAATACTGACACCCCAGTCAGCAGCATGGTCCCAATACACTAAAGTCAACTACACATACATACACAAAAAAGAACTCACATTACATTAAAAATAATAGGAAGGTATTGAAGAGACTGCAGGTGTCTTCTAGATAAATTCTTACACCAGCTGCACCTCCAGTTAATACTGTTATACCATAAGGATTGTAAACTAGTTTGCTCTTCTCTCCTGTCCTCTCTAATGATTTAATCTGAAATATCTGTGATGCCTGATGAAAACTGTCTCTAATTATTTTCTTAACGACATCTTATAAACTAAAAAGAAAAAAAAATCCAGGTTCTGAGAAATTCATTCCTATGTTTATCTGTTGGGACAAGAAAAACCTAAAATCATTTGGCTGTCTCTCCTACAGTCTAAGTATTTGGGTATATTAAAAATGTAGCCATGCTTCTCAAGTTCAATCAATCTCCTTAAATAATTTTTTTACATTTTAATTAACTCTTTTTCATACAATTGATTAATTTTAATAAATTTATATTGATTAGAAACTAGTTGGATCAATTTTATTCATTGACTTAGCAATATAAGTAAATGTTGAATACTGAAGAGTATTTTCTTGGTTAATTTTGCATCAGCAGTACTTGCAGATATATTTGTGTTAATTAAAATTGCTTGACCACATTTCAGGTATGTTCTCTAAAGATTTTTCATGGTGCACATCTTTGCAAAACAAATGTTTTAAATACCACTTCAGAGGGAAATCACAAATATTTCCAGCAAATCATCAGCAAAAATGTGAAACAGTACAAGACAGTTTACTAGTTCTTGTGGTTCATCAATGGCAACGTTGTATTTGAATTAATGTGGAAAAATATATACACCCTCTTCTACACTTTAGATAAATATCATAGAGAAATTCATTAAATACTAGAAAGAAACTTGGTTAGAGCAAATAAGCCATTTTAAAGGACCTGCAGACACTCTCAAAGAATGTTATAATTCTCTAATTATGATTATCATAATCAATAATCACTCTCTAGACATACAGAAAGAAATAAATGATGGGTATTCTGATTCTCAGTCTAGAAATCTGGCCAGCATTTAAAAGCTAATTTTCATCAAATGCGAATTTGATATCCAATGCAGCCATAGTAAAGGTATGCACAATATTTACAGATCTCCAGAGGAAAAATCTTGCAATATTCTTTCAAAAACATGAGAAATTAAGAAATAAATACAATATATTAATAAATAAATAAAATTAATAGATTACAAAAAAACAGCTTCTTGAATTGCTTTTTTTACTTATATTAGTTTCAAGAATGTATCAGGTTTTATTCTTTGCTGCTCAATATTGTTATACAGTGAGACTGAGAGGGGAACAGATAAAATTATGTTTCACTCTCTAATGCTCCTTGAATGAAGCCCAGCTAACTGCAATAAATACTCAACTATCAAACATGCTAAAGAATATGTTGAATATATCAAACTTAAAAAAATAAATAAATGGCTTCTATTTTATTCATTAAAAGTTTTGGAATACAGACAGCTACCTCCTCCTGGGACATAAAAAAAAGCACCTGGTCAAGAGAAGGAGTTCACAGAAATCCTAAAGAGCAGGAGTGGAGAATTACCTGCAATTAAAACAGGCAATTGCTCAGAGGGGTGGCAGGGAACAGTGCTGTGGCCAAATCTTGCTGGAGATGAGTGTCAGAACAGTGTGATGGTCTCTATACACATAGGAAGAATTTTAAGACAAATTTGGGGGGAAAGGGCTGCCATCTCGGTCTGCAACACTGAAGATGGATGGCCAAAATGTTTGGCCCTGAGAGCTGTAGGCACATGCTGGCAAGAGTCACTTGTACTCAGCTTTTGCTGGGTAAATTCAGCTACAGGCAATTCCATTAATGAAGTTCAGAAAACAGCCCAGAAACACACAGCCAAGTATGAATCTTCTGGCACAGGAACAGTATGGATTGCAGCTTCTCACCTTGACAGGGGAACATGTCACAACACATGCAACTCTGTTCATGTGCTTAAACTGTGCAGCATGAAGCACATGACAAACCCAAACTGAATTTATGCCACTGGTGCCCTTTCTGTGACCAAGGAAGATACCCATCAAGGGAACAGGGGATCCCATACATCACACCTGACGTGTGAGAACTTACAGATTTTCTTTGGTTTTACTTTCTTTTTCAATACTGAACTTCTTAATGCACTGTTGTGGACACAAAACCTTCTCAACAGATTTAGTCAGTGTCTGCAAATGTAAGTAGCTAAACTGAAACACCACTGGAGGAATCTGCACCCTCTATGCAGACGGGGATTTTCAAAGGCCATGCTCTTGAAAGGCAATGCTAATAATTTAGACAGACATTTCTGCGAAATTGATTAAATAAATTATGTATTTGGCATCTGTACAATAATGGTAGGAAAATATTTTTCAGAAAACCAGCTCAACTTGGTAAATGTTTAGGCAGTCAGAGCAAACTTGAAAAACAAGTCACAAATGGAGCCTTGATCTTGGCTTAAAACATCTCCTGATTCTGGCTTACTTAGTGAGTAAATGACACTCTGCTCTTCCTCACACACATCTATTTGAAGTGAAGCATGAAAACAAAATGTTCTCAAAAAGGACGTGTTTAAGTTTTTGGTGCAGGTTCTCTCGCAGTTCCATTGAGTCTTAGAAAATTGTAGACAGCTTGCTAAGAACTATTTTCAGCAGTAAGTGAAATTTATGACCCTTGTAGTACTTACATTTATCTTCTCCACAAATTCTTTCTTCTCCAGAGCACACTGCCAGTTATTTCTCATCCCCTAAGTATTTTGCTTACAACCAAATCAGAACACTATATCCTTTAAAGTGTATGGTGGGTGTCTCTTCTTCAGGAAAGGAGGAATGCCAGGGGTGGAGAAAATGCTGTATTGCATTTGAAAACTCACTTGCACAAGGTTGCCTTTATGTTTAAAATTCCTACAAACTGAATCACACAGAACTCAGCTACATATTTGACAGTCTAAGCTTCTCCTCTTATCTTCTCAGGTTCTGGCCATCAGCTTTAACTACACAGTTTCACCTGCAGGAAATCTTCATTGGGATTTTACCAAACTGCTTCCTTTCCACAGACTTCAGTCAAAGTGCAAAGCAATAAGGAAAATTGCTACAGAAATGCACTTTGTTCACCTATCCTTTGAAATATATGAGCTCTTAATGGAAAGTTCTCCTGGAGCAATTCAGTCCTTAAATCACATCCTTTTCCTTCACAAATCATAGCTAGGTGCATTTCGTGAATACTTGACTTACAACTTAACTTACATTTCTCATCTGACCATCCTTCCTTCCTGCACAGCTCTCCTCTACAGCTTCCCAACAGCGAAACAGTGCTTCCCTGCAGGAGCCATCCTACTGCTTACAACTTTTTGGGTATGAGCCAATGGTTATGAAATACTAATTTATAGTGCAGTGAAAAGATAATCTAGGGGGTATGGAAGCCAAGACACTTTATCTTCCACTTCCTTAAGAGAAAAAGAAAGAACAAGTGTCCAACTGATTCCTTCCAATTTCTCATTAGAATTTTTGAAAAACTGAATAGAAAAATTGTCAGAGAACTTGCAGTATCAAATAAATATTATTTAAAAACACATTTTTCACCACTGCATGCTTGTGCCTCAGATACACTCATTAATAATATACACATTTATTTACTGACATGTTTGTGCAGGCTACAACACTAAGAAGAAAGCAAAAATAGAAATTTGCAAACAGCACTAAAGAACATCAAATATACCTCAGATATATATATTTTTTAAAGTTATTGTTTAATCTCCATGTCTCACTTTCAAAAAGTTGAAAATAACCTTAGAAAAAGTCATTTTTAGGGAAGACCCTAATCAACATAATTTTTTCAGAATCATTTTTTCTCATGCAATTCCTATTGAAAATTAATTTGAAATTTCAATAAAACATTTTAAAACTAGACAAGAAGACAAGCCACGCAATTATGTACCTTACTAAGTTTTTCTATGTCTTGATAATATCCTGTTGCCTTTTTCTGCTCCTTGCTCACTTCGGAAACCAATCTCATGATAGTTTCTCTATTAGCTTTAGCCTCCATCTCATGGACATTCACAGCTTCTTGAAGAGCAGCAACCTGGTCTTTTAGCGTCAGATTTTCTTCACATATTTCAGAGACCTTGAGAAATAATTCAAATATTAGCAGCCTTTTAAAAGCTCTTAACAATTAAATATATTCATCGCAGTTACACCTGCTCCTAACCATGGCAATGAAGACATGGTGTTTCTAATTGCACTGTACTATTTTTTTATAGGAAGAGCAGAAATACAATTAAAATCATAGAATCATATTCTCACTATAAACCCCCCCTTTAGCACAATGAGATTCACATTTACTCCCACACAGACTTTTTGATGTATTAAACAGGTGGAGAGCTACTGCTGCTGCACATCCATGCTTGACTTGAAGCAGGTCAGAAAACAGATGCAGCTACTCCACATGAAAAGCAGACCATTTCAGCCTGGCTTTTTAGGATGTGTGCCCTTCATTGCAATGAGAAAGCTGCAATTCATACTTGAAACTTTTTAAGCACGGGAGATTTGAATTAGTAACAGATATTTCGTAAGCACATTCAAGGGCAGGGCCAAATACCTGGTGTGCTGCCATTATGGGCAGCCAACACCTTGGAAAAAGGAGTCCTTTCCAGGAGGATTCAAGGGCTGTTTTGGTACATTATGCTGTTTCCAGTAAGTGGAATAGATGAAAGTGGGCACTTCAAAGAGTGAGCAAAAAATGTACCCTGATTCCTACTGGCCAGACATTTGTTAAGACTAAACCAGATCAATTCTGTCTTAATTAAAACCATAATGTGGAAAGGAAGCTAAATAGATGTGCCAAGACCCCAAAAAAACTAGTTGCTAAGTTTTCCTAAGGCACAGTTTTCAGCAAAAATTAGATTTCCCAACTAGATTTATTACTACATTGTTAAAAGACATCAAGATATGTTTTTTAAAGCTCTAATTATTAACTCATTAATTATTAAGGCATGCAAGAGTGCCTTTTGCTTGACAACTAGCCAAATTTTGTTAGAGCATCTATTGCAATATTATATAATACCACGAGGGAGTACACTGTGATACGTACCTAGATAATCTTGATTTATTAAGACTGTACTCTTACAATGACATGAACATAATGAAACAGAATTTCCCCAAATAGCTATTGTGCCCCAAAGTGAAGAAAAACAGGGATAAAAAAGAGTAGACAAAAGACGAGTGAAATGCATAAAATTAGAATTAAATGTCTTATAGCAGCACTGATAGAGGTTAAAAGAATACACAAATAATTTTCCTTTCCTAAATGGAAGCTTAGTTTATGGAACTTCAGAAGTATTTTGAAGAGAAATAATCAAGTTTTATTATTAAGTCTCAGAGACACCACAAAGTTATTTACAGCATTTCATTACAGGACACTGTTAGGGTTGTTTTGGGGCATGCCATTTCAGATGTTTGTAGTTAATAAAGGGTTAAGATAAGGGTTAAGATAAGTGTTAAGATAAGGGTTGAAATCTGGTGCTACAGTTTACACATCACCTGTTGACCCTCATGTCAATGTTTTGAGGAAAGCTTTCAACCATGAGTCTAATCAGGGCTGTATGTGGGAACTACAGGCTGATAAAATATTTAGGCAGATAAGAGCAGACTGAGTTCACTGAGGTCTATTCGTGTTCAGCACCTTTGAAAATTAGCCCAATATGAAAAAAAATCTGTCTTTTAATGATAGCACTGTCTGCAAACCATTATTAAATACAAAGATTTCCATCACTTGCTTTACTTCTGTGACAACCAAATATTTTTCTGTTAAATTGCTGTAGAGAAACATTTGCCTATACAATCACCTTTGATGTTAAATGTTCCTGTGGTTTCTCTTTTTCTCTGATGTCTACGTCCAAGAATCCAGAAAGCTGTGTAAGGAGCTCTTCATACTTCTTGCTGATTTTAGAAGCTTGAGTCCTGTTTTCTTCACACTCATTCAAGTATTTACTAATCAGGCAGAAAAAAATATACACATCAGGATGAATGTTCCCTGAAAATGAATTCTAGGCAAAATACATTATCCCCCAAGACTACTGCTAGCTTCTTCATACCACCAAATGAATTTTAAAAGTTACATTTAATTCTCTACGTCTGTTGTGTAATACATACAATTTTTGCTGTTGCCTTACGTGTAAACACATCTTCATCTTTGCTTTTGACTAACACTTAAAAAAACCTTCTTTGATCCCAATCTCGTTCTCAGCACAAAATTTAAATAACACACAAGAGCCAAATGACATGAATAAATAGTGCCCTCAAGATACTAGAAGTGCAAAGTGCAAGCAAAAGCTTAGAAAAAGTACAGGGGGAAGAGAGTGATCAACTTTAAGCAAAAACATGCTAGAAGCACTTCACATCCCCTCTCTAAAGAAGCTGACAATGCGGATTAACAAACTCGAATGAAAGAGAAGCCTTTCTGGACTAATGGAAATGTAAATAAATGTAATGAACATGCAGAGTACCAGTGAAGGGAAGTTTACCAACAGAAGCAGAGATGGGAGACACTACTTTGCTAGACAGTACTCTGAGGCACTAGCCATGATAGGTGTGGATTTAAAAAGACAGTATCTAGGGGCTACCACAGAGATGTGAAGGAAAGGGAGCTTTTTGCCAGCAATTTCATCAATCTCAACAGGTGCCTGTCATGTGGATATATATCCCACATGAAACATGTTCTCAGCCTTAACAGCAGGTGTCAGTTTGTAAATGCTCAGTAAGAACAACCAGCCAAATAAAGAAGCAGTGAATTTAACTCATTAGTATAAATGTGGTTACACCCCTTTCTTTGCCAGGGACAAAGATGAGTCCAGCAAACAAAAGCCACCACAGTCTGCTTCAGTAGCAAACACAGAAAAAAGTCTTGCTCAGGATGCTGAAACACATGTCACTTATGAAAAACTACAAAGAAACAAATTAGCAGAAGCAGCCAGCCAGAGTTCAAAATGACCACTAGTGCAATCCAAATATCAACTCCAATATCTCTCAGGGACACCCAAGAGAGAGGTCCTTAGTGGTGGAGCGTGAGACATGGTAGATAGGTAGTGGTAGATTTGCAAAACAAACTATTGTGCTTCCAGTTGAAAAACAGGTTCTTTCTAGAGCAAGTTCTTTACTCTAGACCAAATCAAGACCTGAGATGTAACCAAACAGCTGTCTAGAGAAAATATTTTATTGAAACTCATTTGCTTATCAGAAGGTAGCACTATTCTCAGTTTTCAAGATGGGCACAGTAGTCATTTCTGGACTCATTTGTTTCCATTACTGATTTCTTCCTCTCTAGGCTGGCAATCAAACAGACCATCATTCCATAACTAAAGAGCAGCACGAGACTCCAATAGGAAATGCACAGTGAGTGCAAACACAGTACATTGAATGGTTATAAATCAGTAAGCAAAACAGTCCATGAAAAGATTTTTTACATAGCCTTAGGAGGGAGTTCAGTGCAGCTGCTGTAAATGCTGCAAAGTGAAGGAGAGTGACAGAATAACAGACAGGAATGGAAAACGTTCATTACTGCTCTGGACATTAAGGGGATAGTTCCACATAGCACTGCACAGCACACACCAAGAGCCAAAAGAGCTCTGCCTGCTACAGCAGACACTGTTACTCAGAACACTAGTGCCTCACAGCTTACTCACCTCTGGGCACCTTCCTTTCCTCTGTAGCCCCAGCAAAACTAAATGAGATGGCTGCTATACTGCTGTTCTGAGGAGGGATATGTCAGACATGAAAAGGTATTAAGCTCAGACATGCCATAGATGCATGCCTATATGTCAGAATATTGCATAAGGTTGACCACCAACCCCACAACTCTTCTGTGGCTCTAAAAAATTGAGGTGTATCCATACACAAAACCATGTCTGCTTCTAAAAATAAAAAATCTGAAGTACAAAGCACTCACTTGATAACTTTACGAATAATCTAATTACCTGCAGAAGGCCATAAAGGTGTGAGCACCAAGAAAATAGGCAGTCAGGTACAAAAAAGTAGCATACAGCTTTTTCACAGTTTTGCTAGCTCTTCAGAACTAATGAGCAAAGAGAAGGGAAGGGAAAAAAAGAAGAAAAAGCTTTTGACAGTTCACACTCTAAAAATACCATGGCAATAGACCTGTTGAGTAGAAAAGCACCATTTTCAACAGCAGAGGTGCACATCCTGGAAGCCAATCACCGAATTCACCAAACATTTCTTACTATATCCCCAAGGTATAGAATGTAAATATGCACTTCATGTGTGCTGGCTTGCTCTTCCCCCTCATTAGTGGTTTTCAGTTAAAACTGTTTTTTTAACACCTAATTAGGACTAGCATTACCAAGCTTTGAAAGCAAACACTGCACATATATGACCAATACAACATGTTTGTTCCTTCCAAATGAGCAGACTCACTATCCCTTTATCCCTTCCCTTTTGCCAGAAGTCCAATGGCACACTCCACGTGCACAGATCTGGGATTGGTAGAGGCGGACATTAAGCTTTTTATTTTGCTCATTTCTGCCTTGGAGCAGACCCCTGGTGCTGATCACCATGCATCAACACAAACAGAACTGATTACACAAGTGTTGTGGGCCAAAGAGAGCAGACAGGACTGATCTGGGAGTGACAGCAGAGCTTTATGCCCATAAAATTTATTGTGTCACTATAATGACAGGTGAGTATGAAACACAATATTCCAGCATTTTTCTCCCAGTGAGTTAGGCAAGCAAACAGGATAGGAAATTTTTCTTCCCTTTTTTTCTTTTGCTTTATTTTTTTCCCTACCAGAAATAGCATTTTAAAGACTCTTAATAGCCATCATGTCAGACTGCACTCTCCAGGCAGGGCTTTTGGCAAATCAGATGGTTATAAGTGCACTGCAATGGTTTTCTCTAAGTTTTAAAATGACTTAATTATTCACTTTTAATGCACAAAGTCTGGCAGAGCTGTGTGAAATTCTGATTTGGGAAATACATGCATCTGGTAAACACTCACCTTGCTCTTAACTTGACAGTATTGATAGAGTCACAAATATTAGCCTGATAATGGGCAGAAAAATCCATTATAAAAGTCTACAAGGTGTCCATTAATTTGACTGACACTGATTTTGGAATTTTAGAGTTCAGAATATTTTCATACCAATCAACTTTGCCATGAGTCTCCATCCTACAGACCCGAAACATGAGCAATTATGTAGAACTAACAGATCAGTGCTCTGATACACTATGCTAAGAACAGTGCAGTTAAAGGATGCTATCTTGTAAGTTTAATGCATTTCACCTTCAAAGTCCAAAACACTCAAACCTCCATTTATGAACTAACAACTCAAACCAAAATTCAAATTTCAGCACCTTCCACACACTCAGGCACAACAGTTTTGTAAGGCACTGTAACAATTCAAAACTGCAATAAAGTCTATCCACCCACATATTTTTCTGTATTGACAACTGCACCATTCTGTCCTCCCAAACATATATTGTTTCCTATCTCACATGAGTCTTACTTAAGTTTGTCATTTTTCTCATTAAGCTCCTCCTTCAGCTCCCAATTTTCCTTCTCCGCCTCCTGAGCTGTCAGCTCAGCCTGGTTTTTGGACATGGCAAGCACACACAGCTCTTCCTCCATCTCCTGGATTTGTGTTTGCAAAGACAGGAGGCGAGACATTTGTCTGGCATTGTTTTCCTTATAGCTTTCAGCTTCAGCCTTCAGCTCTTGAAAAGACGCTTCTTTAGAGATCATGCTGGACTTGAGTTTAAGAAGCTATAGACAGAAAAGGAGAAAATTAATGAAGAATAGTTTGCCCAGGCTGAAATAATATGACTGTACTACAAAATTAGTAATGTGATAAGAAATACACGTCTATCACTACAAGACTTAGTAGAGGGACACAATTTTACTTTCATATGACTAGGAGAAAGCAAGAGGTTTGCAAAAACAAAAGCTACTGTAGGGTAACACAATACAACTTTTCAAGATAATATCTTACAGGAAGATAAGTTTATTTACTAATTCAGAAGTTAGCAAAAGTCTAACTTAAGTTCTGCTGCACAGCCTTAACTCACATCTCTTATGTATCTGCATTACATAAAGGGATTAATATCACCATTCCCTCTTTTTTGCCAGCTGCCTGCCTGCTTCCAGTTCTGGTGCACAATTCCACAGATAATCTATATAGCTGCAGGGAGTTGTAACAGCAAGGTATCCCATTGTAGGAATGTGGAGACTTTTGACTTTTTGACGCATATTCAGAGGCAAATAAAATTTTGGTTCATTGTGTGGTAGGCACCCTCTTCTCATCTTACACAAATAGTTATTTTTGAGTATGATAATCCAATTAAATGTAGCTGGATTTGCACAGAAACAGCAAGAGAGCCTTTTAAGGAAGGGTAGGAGGAAGAAAATCACCCTCAAATGCTAAAGACCTCTTACAAGGATAATGCTAAAGCTTTCCAAGAGTTCATGGAATTCAGTAGTTTTTCCTCTCTCTTTTTGTTAAAGTACCATTTTCCATTGAACTATTCCTGCTAGTGGCTTCTCTAGGAGACTGCACTTGAGGGAGACTCACAAGGCAAAGGAAATTTTCATATGATTCTTTTGTTTTTAGGAACAAATAATTTAAAGTGGACTTTTTTTTGTCACAAGAAGTGTTAAGGCATGCTTCAGCTTTCCTGACAATTCCAATCAAAAGCAGCAAGATGCAACCTGAAGGATTTCTGTCCTATTACATAAAATTAACAGGCAAATAATGAAACCAAATTAACTGCTCTTTATGATGAGTGATAGAACTTTTAAATTGTGGTAAATATTTTAAGGCAAAAATATTAAAGACATTAAACTGCAATCCAGGATAATAGGGAATTCACTTCTCTGTTGGAGCCCTTCAGTATGACCAAACCAAAGATACTCAGAGAAATACTCAGAGCCAACAGAACAGCAATTGTCTTGGGAAAAAGAGGTCCTTCTTCTCCTCTTTCCAGCCACACACACCTGTCCTCTCCCTCACACCAGCTCTGTGTTTGTCTGACTCCCCCACAAACAACTGAAACAACAACTGATAGAAAAGGGTGCACTTCTTCTCTTGCAGAGGAGAAAGAGGAAGTGCAGCTGGCCACATCCCAGAGCAAAGGCTAACGCTGAGAAGGCAGGTAGGAGGATCACTCTTGCAGCAGCAGCACAGCCTTTGGTAAGCTTATGCTTCATGTGCAAGCACTGGTTTATCAGAAACTGTGGAGCTGACATAAAGCAGCACTGACTTTGAGAAAAGCAGCTTGGCTTTCGCCTGAGTTCATGGGCTTCATTTCCATACTCCACCCTTCTCTTTGTGCTAGAAGAAGCATTTATATGGTTAGGATGTGAAGTAAGACTGGGAAACTGATCTGGCTAAAAAACGGCTCAAAAGGAATTATTTTTCAGTTGCATCGACACAACAGTGCACCATAAAAACTACACATACATCTGGGCTGGCACGAGGGGTGGGGCAGTGTGGGGAAGGAAATGAGTGGCTGAAACAACAATAGCATTGCTTTGCTTGGCAGCTGGACCAAGCTATGGTATCTTAGAGTGTTCACAACCTTAAAATTTCTCTGTGGTTCAACTCCCCATCCGGTATTTTTTCCTCTGTCCATTGTCTTTGTGGTCAGTTCCAATAGCAGAAAAAGCAAGAATAATCCCATATCATGAGTTTTACAGAGCACTCAGCAGAACAAGGCTCTGACCTCAGCTGGGTCATGAAGGTCTTTATTAACAAGAGCATGAACAGCTGCTTTCTTGACTATGCTTTTGCAAGCACAGTCTTAAGAACTTATAAATCAGTCAGACATTCTGGCAGTAAAGCCATTCAACATTTCCAGTAATAAATTCTTTGTATGAGAACATGAAATTCTCTATGACTTTTTAAAATTGAAATTTAAAGCACTAATTCTGCATAAACGTTAAATGTAGGGGGAACCCTGCAGTAATTTTGGGATCAACTGATCAAATTAAACTCTAGCCAATAGACATGCCTGTAGTTCTGTATGAAAGTAAATGCAAGCATCTCATGTCTTCCAAAGGCAAATTTTACTCCACTTTAAATCTGACCATGTTTTCAGTCAGCCTACATTGCTGACTTTGATTAAATCACACTTAGTCAGTTATATGTTAAAAAAAATTACTTGTGGATATACTGAAGCTCTAAAAACCATACTGTAATAAATCCTCTCCTGAGAAGCACCAACTACACAGCAGGAAAAGTAGAAAAGTATGTATATGTGTTCTTCAGCCTCTCTGGCTACAATCAACCTCATTAGCACAAAAACAATTTCACTGGTGATGAAAGCAAAGCAAATTTGGGGAGCTGTAACTTGAATAAAGAGTAGAAATTAGTAAAGAGGGGCAGCTAGATCTTAACTCACCAGCAACAACAGGAGGATATCTATCAGAACTTCTACACAACCACAATTTAGAAATACTAATTTTCAGGTTTAATATAAAAGGATTGCACTTAGATGGGGATAAACAGCTAGACTGCTTCTAATCTTTCAAATATAAACTTATAATCAGTTCTTGATCACAGAAGGAAGCAAAGTAATAATCACACAGAAATTCTAAAAACAGGTATATTATAAAAAGCAAAACCCCAAAAGTTCTGTAGCAAAAGCAAGTTTTGGACTTTCTGCAAGCTTTCTATTCTCTACATAAAGTGATCACAAAGAATCCTCAGGTTTGGAGAAGGATTTGAAATTATTTTTAAATGTACCTCTGACTGGGCACAGTCATACTTCACTGAAAGTGCTGCAAGTTCACTTTGAGCAGTTTCAGCTGCAGCTCGATAGTGATTCATCTGCTCTCTACTGACAGGAATATCCAAAAGAACGTGATCATGAGATTCCTGTGAAGGCAGCATGAAAACAAAACCATTAGACATTGCATTTCTTGAACGTTTTTGCTTCAGAGCTTTTTTTGTTTGATTAAGCTGCTCAAGGGCATTAGTCCAAGTATGTTATTCCCAGAGTAAAACACACTTACTGAAATTTAGGTTAAACAGTCACTTTTCTACAAGTCACCACTTTTATCTGCAAGTTCAGCCACCAACACCAGTGCTAAAGTAAGATATTCCCCCTCAAAAATCCTATGACTTCCCACTGTTTTCAGCTCTGGCTATTTCCAGCAGTTTCTATGTATTTAGTAACATTCAAAAGGTCCCTTTTCTACAAACTTATCTAGTCACTCTTTCAGCCCATATAAACTTTAATCAAAGGGAGTCCTCATGTGTCTCTTATGCAAAGAATCACTTTGGTTTTTAGACTTTGGTTATGCTGCACATCTGCTCATTTTTATTTCAGAAGAAAAAAAGCAATGGCTATCAATCTTCTCTGTGACACAAAGGATTTTGCAGATTTCTAGCATATTTCACCTCCACCAGGTTGAAGTGCCCATGCCTACTCAGACACTTGTACCTGGTCCTCCAAGTCGGTTTTTGGCTTGCCATTTGCTCTTTTATTTCTAACCTGTCCTAATGTTAAAGGTCCTTTTGAGCTCCATCACTCGGACAAAACTTCAGCTTTCTGAGTGATGCTTTCTCATCCGCAGCAATCACCTTACTGACTTCCTTTCATTCTTTTTCAAGTCCTGATTCCATGGCAAGCACTGCCTCTGTCTTTCTAGTACAGTCCCCTTCACACCACTTACACAACCCTTTTAGCTGTGCCCTTTAGATTCTACAGTAGGCTTTCTCCTTTTTGTGCTGTTCTGCTCTTCTACAGTAGAGCAGGAATACATTGGATTTCTTGGCATTTATTACTTAAGTCTTCCAAGAAGAAAATTCAGACCTGAAGTCTTGACAGAGTTTCATTGGAGAGAACTTTTTTTTTTTCCCAATCAATAGTAACTATAAAACGATGAGATGTAACCTCTCCAGAACAGAACTAAGTTTAACTAACTCCCAGCATAACTAGCCCATATGGCAAAGAACCAGACATGAGATTTGTATTCCATCAGCTCTCACACAGGACTGAAACAAAACTGCAGTCCTCATACATTTGGGTATGCATTACAAAAAGCAAAATACCCCCAGCTAATGAATGCTAGTGGAAAAAGGTATTCCAATGGAGACAGAGATATCTTCTCTTCATGCTTTTCTACATCAGCATCAGTTTCTAGGCTGAGATAAATTACAAGTTCAGCCTCTACCTATCATAAATAGCAAAAAAAAAAAAAAAACCCAAAGATCTTTCCAAATATGTGAACATCTAGTAAAATAGGCCTTTACCATGAAACACATAGAGAAATCCCTGAGGAATAAGGAAAAACTACTCGTTTAGACTGTAGCAGAAGATAAATTACCTTGGATTAGTTGCTATAATATTGGCAGCTCTATACTTTAATCTTCCTTCCCTGTGCTAGTTGACACTAGATTAAACCCATCAAGTTTAATTGCATTCATGTCCTTCAAAGACACTCAGCTGTGCTGTTTCACAAAGGAGTTGCCACTTTCATCAAGCCAGACTGACACATGCAGAAAACTCATGGCCACACAGAACACAGCACATAATCTTGGAGATAAAAGGGCTGTTAATTTTCTCAACACTTTATCACTGTTCTGAGGGAGTAAGGGAAAGCATGTGCCATCTCCTCACTACTTTTGTCTTACTTTTGCTTCCCTCCACCTGTTTTACATGCACAACCACATTAAATTCTTTAATCTAGAGGGCATTTTTCTCATTTTGTAATACACCAGGGCTCAAAAACGATGGAGGGAGATTGCAAACAGTAATACTGTGTATGTTGTTTATGTATGTTATTATATTTGCAGTACTGTATAAATATAGGTTTTTCCTTTTCTTCCCTAAACAAACATGAGTTATGACTTTAGAGAAAGAAGGAATACATCTCAAAACGGATGAAATAAATACATTTCAGAGCATAGGTGAAGAAAGAAGCCCCCATTCAGCAGCAATAACCAATGTAACATCTTTACAGCTGAAACTTCCAAAATCTGTGTTTTTCACACAAATTAGGTTTTTAAATGATGATCTCTTCAAAGATGCAGCTATACATCCAGAAGAATTTAAAATAATTTTAAATGAAGCCAGGTGCAAAAGTCAAAGGGAATTCCTGTTTCACTGACCTACAATCTTAGTGAGATTTACTGGGGCAGATCTCTGCATCCTCTAGTGCCTTAGTAAATAAAAAATTAATCACATGTGGTAGTACCACGCTAGGAAAGTTGGTATTATCATCATTCTTTTAGCAAGGAATGTGCATGATTTAATATTAAGAGTTTTCTATGCTTCTATGGTTTGCCATCAGTCAGTCACAAGTCTGATCTTTAGTCAGACAACACAATCACCTTAGCATGACCCTATTATAGGGGTAAAATTTGTAATGCAGGTGTGGCACTTTTCCATCTCTGGAAAAATTCAGATTTGTAATGCTTCATGAGTAATGTGGAATCCATACCATTTAATATGCATTTTTTTTAGGAAAATAGATCTAATGACATGTTAAAAGAATAAGAGACAGTAGATGGAAGAAGTCTTAATATATTAACATTCGATCAGCTCCAATAACCTAGGTTTTGGGTGTTACTCCTATCCACATTATTATTTTTTTTATCTCTTTCCACTTACCTGCAAGAAAATGGAGCTTTCATCTAACTTCACATGCTAAACAAAAGCTAAGCCTATACTTACAATACTTAAGAGCAATATCTACTTGGACTTCAGTTTTATTAGTAATAGATGTTCTTTAGAAGATCAACAATATATGGTCATTGTTGTTATTGTTGACCATTTTTGTTTTGATTTTTTTTACCAAATAACTACCTTTATCTCCCTGGAATCCAGTGTTTAGTTGGCAAACTTCATTTGATTCAGAAACGACAAAACTACAACAACATTCAGTAGTTTTACACCTATCCATGTACTTTGAAATAAGCTAATCATTCCAGTCACTTACTCCCATCTTGCTTTTGGCAGCTTTTTCTGCCAAAAAGATTTCCTGCTGTGATTCTTATTTCAGTGCTGGCAAATGCTGCTACTACTGCCATTGCCTGCACACAGCCAAGACCCCTTTCCCAAAACATACATTTTTAAAAAATCTTTATTGAAACAGAAAGCCCCCAGTAAGCATTTAAGCACCCATCACTACCCTGAGTGATTTGTCAATGCAAAGCTGTAAACCATACTCAGAGCAGGGATTTCTTCTTCCCATTCCCAAAGTACCTAAACACATTGGGGTTGACATACCAAAAATGATGAGTCACGAACCTTTGCTGACTTCATTCTTCCTTTGCTTCTACAGAACAAATGGGAGGAAGAGGGAAGAAAGGTCGAAAATTAAAGAGATTTGTAATGTGATGGCATGACATCATTTTTTCACAGATGTGCTGTACTAAACTACATCATCAGTTACCATCAGCAAAATTGGAAATAAAAGCAGAACACCATGGGAAAGTTTCTCTGGTAGCCTACAAATGGCCTCCACAGTATTCAAACACACAGCAAACCAAAATAGACACCCTCACATTGACTTGTCCAGGTTACATTCACCAGTTCAGCTACACAGTCAGCCTTCATGCAGTGATTGCTTCCTTTGTCACTGCTTTCTGGGTGCTCAAGGTTTTTATTTCAACTCTCCTTTTGTCCTGCATCTCTCCTACACTGATATATTTTAAAAGGAAAAAAGATCTAAGTGGTAACACAGGATCTATCTTAAATGAAATCCATCCTTTTTTCCCCCTCACATGTTAAGGTAGTCAGTGGGCCCTTTTTAACTGCATGTTTATACAGGACTTTGTACACTGGTTGGACTTGGTGGGCTATTCAATGAGTTCTATAAATTCCAGTGTCATAACTGTTCACATGCTGAAAACAGACAAAATGAGATATCCCAAATCTGCAATGTTTTTTCTTAAGACAAATGAATATTCATGAGTGCATATGTGCATAAAGTTGTTCTAACTTCTGAAGACACAATGCAGCAGCAGAGTTCATTATTATTTTATTATTATTATTATTATTTATTATTATTATTATTTCCTGCAACCAGAAAGTAGATGACATCCAACATGAAATACTGGAAAGAATGGGTAGTTGAAAAATTTCCACACTTGGCTACTGTAGACTTTTCTTGGTAGCAGCAGTTAGTCAGGCAGCCAGCATGCACATCACCTCAGAAAAGCCACAACAGCTACACACAACCATGAGCATGAGAAGGTTCAGACACAATTCCACAGTTACTCAGATTTTGTTAACACATACAAAAACAGACTAAAATTAATCACAGAGTCAATGATGTTGGAAAAGATTTCTGAGAACATTGAGTCCAACCTGTGACTGAACACCACCTAGACCAGGGCACTGGGTGCCACGTCCAGTCTTTCCTTGAACACCTCCAGGGACAGTGACTCCACCACCTCCCTGGGCAGCCCATTTCAATGTCTAACCACCCTTTCTGTAGAGAAATTCCTCCTAATGTCCAACCTAAACTTCCCTTGGATCCACTTAAGACTGTGTCCTGTTGCCCTGTCACTAGTCACTTGGAAGAGGCCAACACCCCAGCTGGAATCACTCTGGGAGGAGGGGAAAAAAGGATTCACAAATTAACCATTTTGTTTGTAGAGTTTGGTCTTCTTTGTAGATAATACTTTACTCCATTTGACTGTCAGGGATCCCAAAATATATTGATAATGATATATTAACATAAATAAAAATTTGCAAGTAATATTTCACAACCATTTCAGTTCTGTCACTTGCTCATGAACATTAAAAAGTGCCAGAAATACCCAAATACTCTTGATTACTTCCCACTCAGTAAAGTCCTGTTTGCCCTTGCTGATTCCTCCTTGTAACTAGGCCCAACTCATTGCTTGCAGTATGTTTTTGGTTATTTTTATATTCCTGTGGAGGTTTTCTGCATCAAAAATGTTCCAGAAACATGTAGAACTAAATTAAGTGTTCCCAGAAGCTCAAATAAATTACGAAAGAGATTTTCTAAATTCCTTTTAGAAGGGTACTGCTCAGTTCTACCCTCCTCCCTTTGCAGTTATCATTGAAAGGTATTACTGAAAAGATAAAAATCACTCCTGGTATTCATCTGCTGAAGAGGCCAATTTCAAGCTTGATTAATGAGTCCAAATGAAAGCTTCATTACAATCAAAATTTCAGTCTTACCCGCTGCAACTACTACAAGCAGCAGTTAAAGCATTTTCATCTTTTGTTTTTCTGTTAGGATGAGGTGACTTCACATCTAAATGTAATAAATGCATTTAATGTGATGAAAGACAGCAGTCATCTCAAGGCAATTAGAGAGACACATCACCTACTCTAAATATTACTTAATATGCTTTCTGGTTTGCTTCATCTTTTGTTTGTATGGACAAATTAAGGAATTTGGAGCTCCCCTGACACTTTCTCTCACAGCTTTTCCAAAATGATTAACAAGGAGCTGCTTTGTTTATTTCCAAAACAATAAAAAGGGTAATTGCTAAGAAAAAATTCAGTGCTTATGCAGGGATTTGTACAAACTTGTTCTACTGCTTTTATTGTATCAGTGCTGAATAGAGATAAATAACTTCTGTAACAACTTAAATGGTAGATTTAAAATCATACCCTCACGCAGTGCCGATTTTCCTACAATGCATACTATACTTTACTGCAGTCAACAAAATGCAAATATTTCAGAAACACTCTAGTGTGTTGGTACATACACAATTAAAGACTGATCAGTGCTGTGCTTTGATTTACCAGTTGTAACTCACATTTTATAAATATATAATTCCTAGCATGTTTTTGAGCCCCAAAATCAACAGTCACAAAGTAGTTGACTGCAGGTTGGTTAGAATGTGGAGCAGGTTGCTGTCAACTCTGTCACTAAGCAGTGCTAACAAAAATTTTGTAATTGGGTCATGACAGTTGTATTTATTATAATGGCTGTTGTTTTTACCACTGCAGACTACCACAATTCTGGGGCTTTTTTGTCTCGGAACAATAAAGCTTCATTACAAAATTGATTGTCAGCTATTCAGGACATAATTAATTGTCCACACACAAATAAAGTGTTTATCCTTTGGAACACATAACTGCTACAAGCTTCCTAATATAACTTCAGTACAACGGTTTGATCCTTCTAAGCAATATCCTCAAGTGTCTCCCTTAAATTCACATCAAAGCCAGCAAACCAGTTTCAAAGGAAGAAGAGATGCAAAGAAGAATTTCTTAGATAACTACAAATTCCTGCTCCGCAAAAGCTACTCCCTTCTGCAGCACTTAGTAAGAAAAATCTTTTTGGCCTTGAACTTGTACAGATAAGCTATAATAATCAGCTGAAGTTCATGGGGCTTCAACTGCACCACGCAGGACCACCGGGGGCAGCTCTGCACCTGCAGGAGCTCTGCTTTGGGGTTGGGAGTTTCTGTTTCTTTCAGTTTTTTGTTGGGTTGGTTTTTATTTTGTTTGTTGTTTTGGAGGCTTTGTTTTTTGGGTTGGGTTTTTTCCGGGGGGGGGCTGTTTAAAGGCGAGATTAAGTTGAGTGTTGCAAAGATGACTTGCAAGGGGGTTACAGCCAGCCTGAGTCAGCCTCTAGAGCAACACCGACAGAAACTATGGATAAAGCGAGGGGAGGGAAGGAAGGGGCATTTTTTTCCAAAGTCAGGGGTTTATCCCCTAATGGGGCAACTGCCAAAAAACCCCAAGCCCTACCCAAACCAAGCCCCTGGGCCCTTTCCGCCTTGCCCCGTGCCCGGTTACCGCGGTTCCGCCGCGCCGCTGCCCGCCAGCCCTGCAGCCGCTCTGGCCGCAGCCGCGCCCCTGGCAACGCGTCCGGCAAGGGCGAGCGGGGACAGCGCAGGGGCCCTGGGCGGGGAAGGGGACAGTGCTCGGTGGCTGCAAGCGAACGGCCTTCGCAGGGGGATGATCAAAAGCGACGCAGGGGGTTGTTGGTTTGGTTGTTTTCACTTCAAATAAACATTGCCTGAGAAAATTTGCTCGTATTTTTCCTCCAAAAAAAAAAAAAAAAAAAAATCAAGAGGCGAGCGGAGCAGATAGCACTTGAGCAGGAGCTCTGTTACCCAGACAGGCTTTTCTTCCCCCCCAAACCTGCCAAAGGAGCACCCCGCAGCCCGGAGAGAGAACCCTTCCTTGGTGACTGCTAAGCTGCCTCCAGCTGAAAGAGCACCTCCTCCTCTTCCTCCTCACCTTTCATCCAGATAAAGTGGATAAACATGGGAAGAGAGGGACTGAAGGCTGCAGTAAAAGGTTAGACCTGTGGATGTATTTGGGCTGCACATCATTTTCTCTGAATACCCTGTGAGCTGTTTAATCAGCCTCTGGGGACAGTGCCATCGTGCACCTTTTCTGTACTCACAAGTCAAAATGTACCTCACCTTTCTCAGGAATGCTGACTTATGTTACTTTTTTTTTTTTTTTTTTTTTTTGGTCTTTGTCCCTGTGTGCCCGATGCCATTTCACTGCTGTTGCCGAGGGCACAAAAGACAACCAGCAGAGGTGTTGCCAGCGTGGATCATCACCCCAGTTAAAATGCTGCATCGCTAAAAGCACAGAGGTATACAATGCCATCCCTCAGCTGGGATCTGCCACTGAACTCAGAAAGGAAAAGAGGAAAAACCACTGGATGTGAGGAAGGAGCACTGGGAACAGGTCAGGGGAACTGGAGACCCCGCACAGGGCTGGGGCCATGCAACACAGGCAGCCGCAGTGCAGGAGCCACCGGTCTCTGTGTCCTTGAGTGTCAGGGGAGAGACACAATCACACAGCTCCTTGGTGGCATCCTTCCAGTTCATCCTCACCGACAAAGGGTGAGCTCACAGCTACACAGGATGGCACAGAGGCACAAAAACTATTGCTCTTACTGCATGCAAATGCTGGTGCTGCAGCAGAGGAGTGAAACCCGGTAGGTCACTTCTGGAACAAAATTCTGCAGTCCTGACAGAGCGGATGGGGGTGCAGAGAAGGGACAAAGCTCCTACCACTGCATGGGGCAAAATGTTGCTCTAGGGTGACCTCGCTGTGCAACTTAAATCTGTAAAGTATTTTTGACGGGTTACATCTGCACTGGTGGTCTTACATAAACCCAGCGTAAATCTGGCACGTTTTACTATCCACTGCAAATTTGAACAAAAATATCATCCTGGATTTGTCCAGCATTTGACTACAGCCTGATCTGATCTACTAGTGGAGCGGCGTGCAGATGCATAATTAAATGATTGCGAAACTTTGTTCTGACTTTCCTAAGCATGTGCTCGAGCACACTTCCCCATCGCTAGTCCTGCAGTGCCACGGCTGGTTCAGGATTTGCACTTCAGCTGCTTCTACACCCTTGGTGACGGGGAGAGAAGGCTTATACAGCTGTATCTATCCGCAGATCTGTGAAGTTATTTGCCTAAAACCACACTTGAATCTGATGAACTGTAGCAAGAGTAACAACAAAGGAGACAAGGAAAAAAGAAAGTATGCAGAAAAGTATAAATGTCATGTCACACCCTGAAAAAGAACAGTTTTCACTTTGAGGAGCAATTTGAGGGGGTGAAATACCCACTTTTCAAGCCATTTGACTGAGAAAAAACTATCTTATTACAGGGCACTCACATTTTAAAATGCTTTATCCTTGTTTGCCAGTATTTAAAAGTAGAGTTCTCCAAAGAATTTCATGTTTCTTTTTCCTTAACAGGGACAGGAAATAACAATTTAGGAAGAGTTAATTTAGGATTTTTCATTAGAAATAATTTCTAATTTTCATTAATCAAATTCTTCATGTTGTGTTTCATAAAATACATGGAAAGGATGTTCTCAGCCTTTCAGAGCAAAGAATGATGTAAATCACTTCAATGTATGTACCAAATAAGGCCACATTAATTTTTGAAACAAAAAATAATAAAAAAAAATTACTGCAAACTTTCCCTTCCATGAAAGTGCTCAGCATTAAGAAAAGACAATAAAATTGATCTGTGCTATGAAATCCAAATTCCAGTACCCAGTACACTCAAAATTGTACCAGTAGATATTCTGCAGGTGTCTAAATGAGAATGGATGTGTAAAAATAATTTCAAAGCCAAAAGTCATGTGATGATGCACATGTCATGGGGTCAGCAATCTTCTGAAGGAGATAATCTGGTCTTACAGCCCTGGACTTCCACCCTGGACAAAGCAGATGGTGAAAATGTAATACACACATGGGGGAACTAATCAGGCTTGGGAAAGAAGTGGGAATCTGTGTAAGTGAAATCTGATGATGATGTATTAGGTCATTTTCCATTTGAGGAACTTGATACCAGATACAAAGTCCTTGAAAGTCTAAACTCAACTCATGCAGCTATTTTGCAAATTCTCTGTATGTGGAACTTAGGTTTCCACATACGTATGAAAACTCCCAGATTTGCACTTGGCAACTAGCTCCTGCTAATGCTTCCATCACAATCCTCTAAAATAGCAGCAAAACTCCTAAGGGCCAATCTAACACCATGGATGTAGTCAAGGCTGCATATCCAATACATGACAAAGGCATTCAAGTGTAGCTCTAATTCAGGATTACCTGAAAACAAGAATATGGCTGACTATGGAAAAATGGGGATGTTCCTTGTTCACATAAAGATATTGGAGCCTTCCCTACAAGTTGTAGGCCATTCTCTGTAGGAATTTACCTGTCTTCTAATTCCTTAACCTTAGCCCAGGGGTACACATACTCCTTTAGTAGAAATAGGACCACTGCACAGATAACACAAGAGTCACTGGACAGAGGGAAAGTAGGGGGATGACACTTCAGCTAGCTTGAGGGAGCACTCCTGGATCCTAACCCTTTTTCCAGAATTGTTCTGGCTTTTACACAGATCCTAGACTAAAACTAACTATGTGTGTATATACCATCTAGGACCAGAGCTCAGTGCATTTCCTGATCCAAGAAAATTAAGGGTACTTTCTTGGGAGTGGGAGATAACAGCTGAAAGGTCTTCCAAATGCAACTATCATCAGGCCTTTCATCAATTAGTGCTTGGAAAGCATCAGCCTTACCATGGTAGTGTGAGACTAATCAATTAGTTAACACTAAGAAAGCAAACAAAAAAGCCCGTAATATATACACCTTGATATATCTTACCTCAGCTTTTAATCTTTTACTTCATTAGACTTGGAAGAAATGGAATCCCAGGAAAAATAAATTTCTACGAGGATGAAAATTTTTCTTCACAGGGAGTTTGAAAGACTATGATTATATAACTTACTGAAAATAGATACAACAAAAGCAGCACACAAGTACTGAATATGTTTATTCACTGCAAATTATCATAATAGGACATTTAATATTTCTTTTCTAGTATTTTAGAAAAAAGGCCAGAAGAGCCGAACCTCCACAAACCATTCTCACAAAACATCTGCAGAATTCACAACTGCAAAGCTGAGCCAGAATGTGGATTAATCTATAAATTAATTCTTAATTCATGTAAAAATATATGTAAGTAGACTTTTTATTTCCAGGGCTGTTAGAAATAGAAGTATATCAGCAAGAATAAAAATGTACAGAAGTTTTCAAAACCCTTTTTAGAGAAAAAAAAAAACAAACCCAAACCAGAACCAAACAACATAAACAGTCCATTGTATAGGACCTGTTTTTCCTCACATGTGTTCTGCCACTGGCATGTGGGAAAGAAAGAAAATTACCATTTTAACCAGCACATTTTCACAGTTTTATTTTAAAATCCTGAGATAAGTGTTAGGTGAATTTCAACTTATATTTTTGCTTTAAATAAAAATAATTACAAGCTTTTGTTCTGTAATTTTGGGTAAACAGAAAGCTGGTAAGTAAACAAACTTCAGTAAAAAAAAAAACCAACAATTTTGTACAAGACTCCATTTCAGAATTTTTATTTTAGACACAATTAAGGGTTTCTTTTTAGATTAAAACCATTTCATAGAGTAACTTTCATGCAACAGAGGGAACTTTTTTCCTGTGCTGTCTGACAGCACATGGAACAAGTTGTTAAATAGTTAACTATGAATGCAAATACACTGTGAACTTTAAAGAAACTATTTCAACAACAACTGTTAGGGTTTATCATCAGCAAGGTGTGTAAACCAAAGTGTCTTGTTAATATTTTAGTTACAGCAAAAGTAACGCCAAAATATTTCCAATTTGCTGAGAACACATGGAGCACCTAACAGTTCTGGAAGTGATCCTGAAAATGACACCATCAGCTGCACCATCCTTAGTTAAGTAATTACCAGATACATTTTAAGAGATTCTCAATAATTTTTAAGGGTTTGAAATTTTATCAGGAATACAAGTACACTAAAAGTTAGAAAATTCCTTATTATTGCCCTGTCTTGTTATAGAAGACCATTTTATGATACCTACCTCTTGCATCAGTATCTTTCAAAACCTCATTGAATAAATATCCTTTACAAGCATATGTATAAAATCCATTTCAGAGAAAAAAATTTCAGTAACTAAGACCTGAATTATTTTAAGTTGGCTTCCCCAACCTCTGAAATAGTACAACAATGTCTGTCTTGCACAAAATTATATCATTTGTTTCAATATTCTTACAAGTTTGTAGTCATACAATCAACTTATTTTCCACATTTACCAATTTATCCTAAGAAACATTATATACACAAGAAATTATTGTAGATTACTTACATAACTTATCAAGTATTCAGACAGATGTGTGTACTGGCTTTCACTGTGCCTGTGACATCATTTTCCTCCTATTTCATCAATAATGAAAGTCATCACCATCAAAAACTGACTTACAAACACAGTTGTTCAAAAGGTAGATGACAAAAATAAAAAGTAAAAAACTTGTTTTGTTGTGGTCCTCAGAATTACTGAAAATGCCTTTGGTTTTTGCCATAAATATTCAAATGGCATATGAAATGAAAATCTCAAAAATTTGGATGTACAAATCAGTAGCTCCTGAGCTATACTGTAGAAGCATTTTGGGCAATCAGCTGTAACTTAGATGCATGGACAGAACTTTTTTGAATACTCAAGTGAAAAAAATGCTATATTACAGCACATGCTGTTGTTCTAATGCATGCTTCATGTTGTTTTAACAATAAATTCCACCTAAATGCAATAGGCTCATGGTGCCATTTCACAGAGCTGTATGACAAATGTAATTAACAACGAAAAGCTACAAAAGTGTTTTTAAGTAAACTGTAGCAAACCCATCAGCAGAGCACAGCCCCTCATTGGAATATCTGTCTTCACAACGTTTTTGTTTCATGGGAGACTGTGACACAGGCATTACAGCAACATTAGTGTTTTCTTTTTTCATACAATCAATCAAAATTTTACAAAGATATAGCCAACCAACAAACATAAAAGAATGCTGCGCATGCAGTTCTGCCTAGAGATAGCACTTTGCAATTACAACCATAGAAGTATTGGGAAGTTAGAGCTGTGCATTCCTTACACAGCCAGTCACACTGTGCATTGACACATAAACATCTCTTTGTGAGGGGTAAAAGATGAAAAGTGCACTTTTAATCAGTTGGAGAATAGAACTATTTTTTTCAGCATGACATCATGTCTTACATTAGCATTCACATGCTAAGCTAAGAATTAAATGTTGTGCAGTACTCTTTGAAGTTCAGTAACACCGAGCAAATGCTGCTGCAGCTCCTAAGTGATTTTGTATTTTGTAGGATTCTATTTATCATAAGTTCATAATACTAATTTTCACTGATCTGCATTGTGAGTTCCCAGAAGTAGCAGCTTGAAAGCAACCTGGGCACAGGGACACATCAGCAACCAGTGAAAAACAAAACCAAGTTTCTCAGCATGTGTAAGGATTGTGTCAGAGGTAAATCTATTTGTCAAGGGTGGCCTCAATAGTGACTTTCTCTTCTTGCCCATTAAACACTTTTTGACCTCTCCAGCAAATTAAGTCAGCATCTTATAAACAATCTGAGCACAGGCAAAGCAGATTTTTCCCCCTATTCATTTTGTCTCTCTGAAAAAGGTATGGTATTTTCATTCCACATATTCCTCAACTTCCATCCCTCTGTTCTTGACCCAAAGTTGTTGCTTCAAAGTGCATTTAAAACAAGTTAACAGCATTTTCAAATATGAGGCACTGAGGGTCCAGCACAGATTCACCATGTTGTTTATGTATTTGATCAAAGCGCTAAAGCTGGAGTCCTGCTGAGCTCTCTCCAGTCAGAGAAACCTTCAGCAGTTTGACCTTCAACTTTCTTGACTGCATTTCTAATTTCTGCAGTTCAATCAGGTGCTTAAGGATGAGCATGAATTCACCCTGTAGGAGTACTAAGCCAAAGATACACAGGAGATGAGAGCAGTAAACCCAGGTCTCAAAATTAGAACCCTACCAACAATACCCCATTGCCTCATGAAATTCCTTGCATCTTTGTTTTTGAATACTTAAAACACTCTTTCACATTTAAGTAGAACATCACAAACACAAATAATCAAAGTCAACAGCATTCAGAACATATTTATCTAATGGATAGATCTTTATTGGATGAACATAATGAGCAGCAGCTTTTGAGACCAGGGTAGAACAGAAATGGGCACCTAACAACTCCAGTTAACAGGAACCTGTATGGCAAATGCTTCTCTAGCCTGCACTTCTCAGTGCACCTGGGGTTCTATTTCCTTCCTGAAAATTAAGGCATCCTTCTTAAAAAACAATCAAACAAACAAAACCCCCCAAACAAATACATTTGAATAATAAAGACAATTACCACAACAGAAGGAGGCAGCAGTGCTTGAACCTCATACATACACCGCTGACAGGCCACTTGCAAAGTCTGCATTAAATCTAAAATCCAGTTAATGTAACTATTTGGGTTCAATAATTTTTTGTTTGGGGAAGCTTTTTTGTGTGCTTCTTTTTGGTAGAAGTTCTTATATATCTTCAATATTCTTAAAATAAGATCGTACTTTCTGCAACTAATCTTGCTACCAGATGGGACATCTTCTTTCACAGGCAAACTGGCTACCAACATTCACTTGTACTTTAAAATTGAAATTCAATTTTCAATTCTACATGAATGTTTACAAGCTGTCACCCAATAACTTACCACTTAATGTAAAGCAAACTACACTCAAAACATCAAAAGAATCTGTCTGGAATTAATTTCTGAATTCTCTAAAATACTAACTTTCAGGCAATGCATGAAATGACATGTGGAGCACAAATTATTCTGAAATAAGTAAATTAATGCTAATGTGGGGCTGGGGAAATTGTTTCTGAAGCAAATTTTTCACTTGTTAAGCTTTGACTCATTAAACTCATACCCACTGATGAGGAAAAAATATTATGAACAACTAAATATTCTTTTTAAATATCTGCTGACATTGGACATTAGGAAAACAAAATATATTGAAATGCAGATTGATTTATGTACACAAAGACAGCTTATAAATTTTTGCATAACATTAAAGTCTTCCATGGTCAAAAACAACAAATCACATAGGACAAAAAAGTGCAAACAAAAAAGAACCTTTACTGAAGCCAAGCATGGAACAGAGAAAGGAATTAAACTCAGACTAAATCTCCCTTCCAGAAAATTAGGGATCATTGAACTAGAGACCAGCATCAAACTGAACTATCCCATATTTTCCATTTATCATCCATGCAGGTTCAGAAGCCTGAAGTTGCTCACCTTGTCCAGGTTTTAGGCCAACCTGAGTGTCAGATTTCAGTGTTCTCAAACTGCAGAGAGGTGCAGGGTGAAACTTATTCAAGGCTTGATGAAATGGGAAACTATATTCCCATTTTCTATCTCCTGTCAATTTTCTATAGTTTAGATCACCTTTGAAAAGAAGCAAATTTGACTTCTGTAGCTCAGCATACAAGTCAGGAGCAACTTCACTCATACTGGAAAAGTCATGTGGTAAAGTCCAAAACATGTGGTCACAGAAAACCCAAATTCCCTTTTTCAAATACCCCTCCCAGTTTATCCCACATCTAGACATCCACATATGATTAGCTGACCCCAGTTGTTTAATAGTCCAGTTAAAGTCATGTTTTGTGGTATCTGATACATACCATGGAATACTTTTTCCATGAAAATAGACTTCATCAGCTAGCTTTGATGATAACAAGAAATCAGCCAACACAAGATCAGTTACAAGTTCAAATCCAGCATTATCTAGGATTATGTCAACTCTAATATTACTTCTTTCTGTTCTATTTTTTTTGCCATTTACAAGTAGTGACCAAACCTTTTCCATATCATTCACTAAGATGCAAGGTAGCAGGTTTTCCAGAGATTGCAAGGGACTAGATTTCTGAGAGCTGTCTTCACCAGCTGAGAAGGAAAGGTCACACTTATTGCCCCATAATGACACCTAGAAGGAAAAAATAAAAATTAAAAAGAAAAATAAACCATTTGCTAAGTCTCACTGTAGTTGCATGATAAACTTTACATACACTAAAGATTTTGTTTCCTTGGGTTTGGTTTAGGTGATCAAGTTCTAACTCCACATATTCTTCCATGCTTTAACAGAACCCAACTTCTTGTACAGATATCTTAATATAGAAAAGATATTGTGGAAGAAACCAAACAATGCTCTGTATTTACACAGGCATCAGAAGTGACAAAGATGGAAAACTTAGATCAACATAAATACACTGAACACAAAACACAAATATTGTCCATACTGCAATTCCAAAATATATCAGTGATAACGCGGAAAAAGAAATAATAAAAGCACGCTTATTTTTTTATTACATGTAGACAAATAAGTATTTTAAGTATATGTATTTTAAGTACTCGCTAATAAGCCCTTTGTAAAAATTCATCAAATACTTGGTGCGCACTGTTGCCAGCTAATGGACTTATTTATAATCCTATGATACTTCGGGGTTTCTACCCAGAGCCACTATATTCCAAGAATAATGCTGTTATAAAGCTTTTTAAACCACTTCTGGCCCAGACTGACTTCCAAAGAAGTCTTTTTTCTCCAAAGAAGTCTAAAAACATTAAAAGTGTCAATTAAAATTAACTGTTTTAAGAAATTATAGGTAAATATAAAAACGGTGGTCTGGACTTGATTTAAAATGCTTGAGAGATACTGGTTTTGAAGGAAGAATTGCTGGGGTTTCATATACACAATGAAGAGCAGCAGTTAATGAAAATGTCACATTTATACAAGTAACCAAAACATAATTATTTTCAGAATAGCAGCAATACAGTATGGCTATTGGGATTCCAGCACATTTTTACAAACAAAATATCTACATTTTAATTGCCATATGAAATTCAGAGTCTTTGTAACCTCAGATTTTTGTTTGTTTCATAGGAGAGATATTTTTAATTCTTGCGTAAAGCAGTACCAGTTTACCTGCAATAGCTTAAAAAGTTCATCCCGTAGTTGCTCTTCATCTAGATCCTTGATGTTCTTAAGAAGTTCCTGAAAGTAAGTGCATAAGGTAATAACAGCCTCTTGGGATTCAAAGAAATTTTGAGCCTTTCCTTCCTTAAATACGTCGAAGTTGTCAATAGGCGGGCTAAAAAGAGGAGGAGAACAAATAGGTTGACATACTTCCCACATTCTTCATGACAGCGCATGCAAATGAAGCTCAAAGGTCAGCTTTTTCGGACTGTAGGCACAAGTTAGATTTTCCACTTCTAATTTGTGATACTAGACTTTCACACATCTCAGTAACAGCCTTACATTACATCTTGCTGAAACAGACACTATGCAAGACATCTTTGTATTTCTAGCAATATATTCTCAAAGTGAACAATTGTTCAGTCACAACAGTTCTGGGAATTGTCCATATAGTGAGCATTCTGAATTCCAATCTTCAGACTAAAGAATTAAAACTGTAACATACAAGTGAAGTAAGGTCAAGAACTGCCGGCTCAATTTTAAACGTTTGTGTGTGCTGGAGTGTACTTCCCATACCAAATTCTCTTACAGTGATAGGAAGTTATTCCTATGAAAGTCTTTACTAGGATTTTGGAAAATTACCATGACAAAGGAGAATGCTGTAATGGATAAAAATTATAGACTAATCTGTTATGAAATATATTTGCACAAAGCCCTTTTGACAAATGCTTGAACTTCCATCTAAGCATATGCTTAAGAGCAACTAAATAATGGACATCAAGAAACTTAAAGCTTACTAATGAAAAGTATCTGTTCAGCTTTTAAAGTGCAATCCAGCAGATTCACATCCTGTTTGAAGCTTTTGGTAAGAGAGTTCAAATTTCACAACATACCAGTAGAAATTGAGTCCCGTTACCATGTTTGCATCTCTGCAATACCAAGGGTAAATCTGGTACTCATGGAGCTTTCAAATGTTTTTGGCAGCAACAGGATCTTAAACTGTCCATTCCTACCCCATGATGTTGTACTGGCACATTTCCACAGTACCAGCACAAGCTTTTCTTGCTCAGTTATTTTTAATCAGTATCAGCTCCAAAGTTCAATGCAACACATGGTCTGCAAGCACTGCTGTAACTAAGAAGCTGGTGCAGAATGAACAGGGGCTGCTTAAGATGAGTCTACTGCTGTAAGAGACAGTTCTCAAATGGTAACTTCAGATTTCAAGCAGCAAAACCAGTTAGCATTCCCAACAGATTTGTGGCTCTCATATTTTGTGTTTTAGGCTTAAGAGAAAATTGTAGACCAACAAACCTTCTATAAGTGCTATATGATTTTCGTATCTCAATCCACATTAGTCTGCAAGGTCAAATATACAGTCAAGCTTAAGAGTTTTCATGTAGACCAATTCACCAAAACTGAAGCATAAAAAAATTAATAAGCTTCAAATTCTGCTAAATAAAAGAAGTAAAGCTATTAATTTTAAATCCAAGGTGCAAAAGGAATATGGTAAAAGCTTAAGATTTTCCTTTATCTTACTCCTCAGCTATCTTTCTTTTTCCCGAAATAAAAATGAGAAAGAGCAATGTTTTGCAAAGTAATATATACCAAGCTAGTAAATACTTACTTCTGTGCTATTGCTGCATGGATCCTTCGATACATGTAACACTCTACATACAGCCAAGGGGACTGAAACCAACTTGGTTCTCCATTTCCATCTGGTAAATTTCGTTGGTAGTCCAGGTATTGGTTCCACAGCGCAGCATCAGGGAGCTCATCTTCCAAAGGCGTCACTGGCTTGTCTGTTTGCAGTTCATTCCGCAGTTTGGAGAGGAAAGATATAGCTCTCTTCTCTGCTTCAATGCCCTTCTGAAATAAGTGGAGAACAAAAGTTCCTCTGAACATTTATTCCTGTAGAGACACAGATCAACTGTTCATGGAAATGTGCGATATTTTAATCACCAAATGAGAGCCCTCAACAAATCAGAGCTTGACTCAACAAAGTACATTTTGGTGAATAAAGCTGAATTTAGATGCAACATCCTAAAAAGAATTTCTTATGGCCTTTCTTTTCAGATATTGGATTTTTTGCTTATTAGAGGCAAAGAGAGTGTTGAAACACAGTCATGTTCAGGTGTTACCATCAAATACTGCATCAACACAAAAACCCAAGTGATACAGTTGCAGAAGTGAGAGATCAGGAAAAGGTTAGACAGAAAGGTGCGTTACAGAACTCATCGAAAATAGGTACTAGAAGTAAATTATTTTTTAAAAAAATCAGACCAAAGGATTGAGACAAGCAAATAATGATTGTATAAGACACCAGCAGAAACAAGGCAGAGAAGTGGTCACAAGGGCTAGGGGAGAATAAACATCAGGGAAAAGAGCCCTTACTCTTACCTCACCATGTTCTTCAAAAAATTCATTTTTATGTCGATGCAGAGTATCAATAACTTTTGTGAGGATCTGGGGCAGTCTGTCCTTAACTGTAAAATATGCAAAGGATCTAAAGAGAGAGGATCAATATTTTATTATTGTCAGCAAATTATGAAATAACTTCAATTTTTAATAACAAATGCAAGGTCTTTGTGCCATTTTGGGCTGGGGTAGAGTTAATTTTCTTCACAGTAGCTGGTGTGGGGTGGTGGTTTGGATTTGTGCTGTAAATGGTGTTGATAACACAGGGATGTTTTCCTTATTGCTAAGCAGGGCTTGCACAGAGCCAAGGTCTTTTCTGCCTCACCCCACCCCACCAGCGAGGAGGCTGAGGGTGCATAAGGCATTGGGAGGGGACACAGCCAGGACAGCTGACCCTAAATGACCCAAAGGCTATTCCAGACCATATGGTGTCATGCTCAGCAATGGAAACCAAGAGGAAAAGTCAGCCAGGAAGCCACTGTCCTGGCATCAGTCAGTTGGTGGTGAGCAGTAGTTTTCACTTGCTTTACTTGTTTTTCATGGGTTCTATCTGTCGTTCTTTTAATTACAATTTATTCTCATTCCAATTATTAAACTGCTTTTATCTCAACCCACAATTTTTCTCACTTTTACCCTTCCCATTCACTTCTTCCCACCCCGCTGAGCTCTGTAGTGCTTTACTGCCAGCTGGGGTTATAACACAACAGTATTAAAAGTAGCTTTATGTGCCTTTAAACCAGTGGACTGCAACAAAAAAACAAAAACAAAACAAAAAAAAACCAGAACAAAACCAAAATAAAAGTAAAATAATTGCAAACCGGTCAGGTTCTTGTGACTACTTTCGAAGAAAATTATAAACAGCAGTCTTTTTAAGGACGAAAAAGCTAAATGATTGGCCCTGGCAAAACAGGAAAAATTGCAGTTTATTCCAGGCTAAAACGCGACCTCTGTTGCTCAGATACACAGATGCAAAACCAGGGAAATGTAAAACAAACAGCAAAGATATCTGCTTAAAGCTTATCGCGTATCTCATATCAACAAGAAACACACTCTCCATTATGGACTTGATTTACATGTTCTCCACACGCTGTTTATGTACGAGGACAGCAAGCAGAACGCGACCAGCACCACAGAGAGCGCAAACCCGGCCTGGAGGACGGTCTTTATTGTGAGATTACTGCGCGGTGGGTGGGAGCCCCCGAGCCGAGCACAGGAGGCGCAGGAGGCACCGGGCCGGCATGCCCCAGGCCCGCTCGCACCGGGGACTGAGGCGGCGGCAGCGCCGCGCCCACAGCGCCGCCTAGGGGTGCCGCGGCCCGCGCGACGCCGGCGCTGCTGTCCCCGCCCGCCCCTCCGGGACGAGAGCCGCCCCCGGCCCCGCCCGGCGCCCGAAGACAGCCGCTCCCCGGCGGCGGGGCGCCGGACGGTCCCTCAGCTCCCTCCCGCCCCCCGTTTCGCTGCCGGTGACGAGCGCGCCGGGCCGTGACGGACCCCTTAAACCTGCCCGACAGGGACACCGGGACCGCCGGGACCGCCGCCATCTTGCTCCGCCCCCCGCGAGCCGGCGCTCCGCCCTCCCCTGCCCCCTCCCGGAAGCGGCGCCGAGCGGCAGCCGGACGTTATTGGCGCGCGGGCCGCGCCCCGCCGCGCGGCGACGGACGGGCGGGGCGTGTCGGCCCGCGCGCCCTGGCGGGGCCCGGCGGGCGGTGGGCGGGGCCGCGGCTCGCGCGGCGGAGAGCGGCGCGCCCCCTCCCCCAGGTCAGTGCTGGCGCGCGGCGGCGGCGGGAACCGCCTCGCCCCTCCCGCCGCGGCGGCGGCGACGGGCGCGCGCGCGGGGCGGGGGAAGGGAGGGGAAGGAGGGCCGGGCCGGGCCGGCGGCGCTGCGGGTGCCCTTGGCGGCCCCGCGCCCCGGCCGGAGCTGCGGCGGAGCCCGCGCTGGGGATGGGGAGGGGCGCGCAGCCCCTCCCGGGACAATCCCGGGGCGGCGGGGCCTGCCGCAGCGCCCGCGGGAGGGGTGTGGGCGAGCCGAGGCGGCTTCGCCCGCCCTTCCCGCGAGCTCGGAGCGTGCCGCTCGCGGCAGGGCCCCGCGACATTCTTCGCGAGGAGGGCGCAGTTCCGGGGCGAGCACGAGCCCTGCCCGCGGGTGTGAGGGGTGATCCGCAGCCCCGCGCCTCCCCCCGCCCCCTGATGCCGCTGTGGCGGCCGGAGCGGGGCCGCTCGTTGCGGGGCCCCCGCCATCCCCGCGTTGAGGTGCCGCTGCGCGGGGGTGACGCAGCGGCGGTGGAGGCCGCGCTGCGGGCCGGGGGTGGGGGGGCTGGGTGCCCCCGCGAGCTGCCGGCACTGCCGTCCGCGCCCGCCGGGGGCGCCCGCGAGCCGCGCGGGGCGGGGCGGTGCCGGCTGCTTCTCTGCCCGCGCGGGCGGGGCGGCTTCACCTCCTGATTGGCCGCTTGTCTCCCCGCTGTGCCCGCCCCCCCGGCACGCAGCCAATAGGAGCGGCGCCCGCGATCCCCTGGCTCCCCCGGCCCGCTTGCCGCAGGGGCGCTGCCGTGGGCGGTGCGGCCGCTGTTTGCCTTGGAGCAAAGGACGGCAGTGTGGGGGCAGGGAAGGGGCGGAGTGTTCCGGCACCGGCTGCTGGCGAGCCCCGGGGGCAGGCTGGGGGCATCCGGACGGCGTGGGCCGGGCAGAGCCGACGGGCCTGTCTGTGCCGGTCCGGTCCGCCCGCCGGCGGAGCGAGTCCGCCCCATCCGTACGTGTCGATGTCTGTGCCGCAGCAAGCCGGGCCTCCCAGCCGGGAATGCAGCAGGCGTGGCTAAAGTGTGCCGTGTGCTGAAGGGACGTTGGAAAATTAATCCCAGTTCTGTGCCTGCTGCTCGGAGGTGGCGCCTCCTGCCCTTTTGTGCTCGCCCTTCTGCCCCCTCTTTTCTTGGATTGCTGTGTTCCGCTCATTCTAGCTAGGTGCCTCTGGTGCCACAGGTCTGACGCTCAGGCCTCTCGGTGGAATTCGGTCTACATGATCTCTCTTTCCTTTTAACTTGCTGTAAGCCTGCACAGTTGAAGAATCATTCCTCGCATTAGTGATTTAGGATGAGGTTTTGTTGGCTAGGAAAGCCAACAAAACCATTTTGAGTCTCTTTCCACCACCTACCCCATGCTGCTGGAGACTTCTCACCTTGCCCTGGCTCTCCACCACCTGGGCTGCATTTGCTGAGTGTCTGTCAGCTCTTTTTTTATCCAGAGGTAACAGGCGTTTAAAAAGGTAAATATGCCTTATCCTGCACAGGGTCAGTTTTTAAATACAGAACAGGTTTAAAATTAAAATAGTAGTTAGTTTATCCCAGTAAGTATGCCAATAACAGGCCTTTAAATTGGGCAAAAATGTACGAGTGAAGAGCATGTAAATATGGAATGTCCAATATCAGTTCATCTAAGTATGCTCGTCAGGATAGAGGGCTTGTTCCACAGCACACACCATGATTTGCTCTTTCAGTGAAATGCTGATTTGAACTCTTATATGTATTTGTGGTATTGGAGATCCTCCTTTAGTTTTTGAAAAATGTTCTGAAATGGGCAGACTTTTGAACTATGCAGCTTAATGACTTTTTGTTTATAACTTGCTAAGGATGGATTTTGTGTCATAAGGGAAATGTTCTTGATTTAAAAAAACAGATGAGGGCAGGGACTTGTTACTGGGTTTTTTAAGCAATTGAAACACACCCACTGAGGGATTGGGCCTACTGTCTGAATATTTTTGAGTTTGTTTGATTAGTTCACACAACATAATGTAAATATAGTAGGGTTTCTCTTACTCTGAAGTACCAGAGTAGGACACTGTTGTGTTTCCAGCTGCACGGGTGAGTCTACAGGCAGGTCTGGTGGTCCCTGCTGCACCAGGATGTACTGGCTGGAGCGAGGCTGTAACTCAGCTCCGTTCCCACTGTAGTCAGGACAGATGGCTGGGGCTGGATCTGGGTTTGGCTGTTCATGGCACAGCAGTTGGAGCTGATGCTGAGCAGTGTGTGTGTTCTGTAGGTGACATTCCCATACAACCACCTAGAAATCTAATTGTTATTTTTGTTGTATATCACAGTGATTAACAATGTCTGATGTCCTCTTTCAGGTGTGTGCTTGCTTGCTCACAAACAGTGGGGTTACTGAAAGTGCAGGCTGCTGCACAGAATGAGCAGTGGAAGGAAAAGATGCCTGTTTGCATATTGACACATCAGTTATATTTTTTCAGCAATTGTTGCAAGCACACAGCTCAATAATGCGTGTTGATTTTGGAGTGTCTCCATAATCTGTTTATTCCTATCAATGTCATGTGCTTAGTAGTATTAACACATGTAAAACTAGTATGGGTCACCTTTTAGATAAGAGAGAAATAGTATTATTTCTTTCCAAAATGTTGATGTATGATTTTGTTTGTTTTAAATACAGCTCAGAGGGAAGAAATGAGACTGAAACTTTTGCACCTTCAGATGAGATCTTTCCAAACTTTAACAACAATATGCCAATGCCAAAGCTTTAACAAAACTGGATGTCTACCATTAAAGCTGGATAATGCAGTTGGAAGAACAGCTCACAGAACAGCAAAGTCTTGGAATTTGTATTCTCTGATAACTGCGTTCCCTTGGTTAACAAGTCAATGTGCACAAGTGAAGAATTGTCGATTTCTCCAAGGATTTTTATCCACTTTGGGAAGAAATGTTTATTATCAGAGTGGAGAGGGTTTTTTCTCATCCTGGAGACGTTTGGGTGCAACAGTGATGGAAAACTACAGGCTCAATACAGAGTGGATCAGAAAGCTAAGGAACACTTCATCAAGATTTTATGCAGTTGTCTCAGCTGGTAAAATTATCCCCAAAACCAATAACCAGCCGGTTAAGAGGCCGCCAAAGGCACCGAGGACCAAGCAGCCGTCCAGGACAAACTTGCCCCTCTCAGACATGCAGGTAAAGTGTAACATTTACAGCCTATGTGACATTAAGGGAGTGCATAAATTTAATTTGCAGTCAGATTTGCGTTTAGATGAACATTTTAATGAAATTAGCATACTTCTTTGGTGAGAAGGACGTCATTATTTACACTAGTGTTGGAGCTTTGCAAATAGAAGCAAGCCTGATGGAAATTAGCGTGTCTGATATTTTGAAGGTAAAATAGAAGTTTACCTGCAATGTGTTAACAAAAGTGAAGATGAGTGGTTATTAAAAAAGTGGAAAGGTGAAATGCATTAAAAATAGTTTTGACCAGTGCTCTCAAATCACATTTACTATCAAGAGACAATAACACTAGCTAACACTAGCTTTCAGAATAATTTAACTATGTTTCCTTGCTCCTCCGAATCTACCCGATTTTAATGCTTCATTCAAGCAGAAATAAAAGTGAAAGTAAATAGTATAAAGTTCATATTCAGATTAAGTTTCAGATAGGAAATGTGTGTGCAAGTGTAGCTTATGTTACCTTTGAAAAATCATTCTATGTATAGAAATAGCACCTTGATTGTCAGACTACTAGGTCTGCAGAGGAGATGCAATAACACATTTTTTGATACTGTGAGATACGATGAGGAAGAGCAGTGCATATCTGTAGCCATATCTCCTTAAGATAGCTCTTAGCCAAGCCAGGCCTTAAGAATACTTGAATATGGGGTTTCCATGGTGAATCCTGGTGTCAGATGTGTTACTGTTCTCATCAGGCTAAAACAGCTGAGTCCAGGGGTGTTTTCAATGAACTAGTATGATAGATGAGACTAAAACAAGCATTGTGCCTTCAGAAATAGCTTCCATGTTGTAAAATGTGTCTGTTACATGAACTACTGGATGTGAGCAGAGAAATGTTTTAGTGCTTGCCTTCTCATATCTAAGCTCCTGATTAGTATTTTGTGTGATGTGCAGGGGTATGCCTTAGTGTATAAAATGCCTTAGTGACTTAAAGAGTCAGTTATAGACAATTTAGTTCCCACTCATACTTGCACATTGCTTTGGAAAAGTGAGGAATATTAGTCCTGAAACACCATGTAATGTTTCCAGTTTTTTAGTCATGCTATGACATTACATTCAGACGTTGATTATTTTTGGTTTTGAGTGAAGTGACAACATTCTCAAGGCTTTTAAATGACAGCATAGAATGCAAACAGTTTCTTTGTCTGGAATTTTCATATGTATGTGCAAGTAATACGTAGTGCTATTTTTACTTTTTTCCATTGTGAAGAAATGGAGAAAATACTGCCTGATACACTGAAATAATAATATACTTCCTGAGAAATCTTTTGCAGGGCAAAATGCTGGGCCAGAAATTACATAAACTCAGACCTAACAGAAACCTTTGCTGTTTTTTAGTAAATCACATGTGGTTTTTTTCAGAGATGTATTCCAATCTGCAGAGGTGCAGACAAGATGTCACCTTGACTGCAGGCTGACAATATTGTGGAGTCAGCATTTTTTTAGCTGTGCTTATATCTGTGTAGTATGGAGAAGTCACTTACAGATGTAGCTGATTTCTACGAGATTATTAGAAGCAGCATAAATGGAGAACATTTGAAAGGGTTTTTTATCAGCATGCCATCATTTTTCTGTATCCTGGTGTCACAAAAAAAGCTGATCTTGCCTTCTCTGCATATTTGAAGGAACCAGAAACCCTCTAGTATTGCAGGCCCTAATGCCAGGGCCATTGCTTAGGGACGTCTTCTGCCTCTGGAGACAGGAGTTTTATACCCACCCCTGAAGCTCTCAGTTAGAGAACCGTGAGGATCTGTGGTGTTTTCTGTCTGGGCGGGCCTGACAGCTGACATCTTTCTTTTACACAGCACGTGGTGAATGAGGTCTTTCCCAACCTCCCCAGCACTGGTCTTCATGTGTTTTTACAGACAGAGTGCTGAGCACCAGCAGTGATAAATTGTTGTACAACCAGTTTTTCAGGGTAGATGGAGGAGTTATTTGAAAGCAGTTAAGTGGTTTAGTCAGTCCATCAGTGAGTGGTACCAGTACTTAGTTAACCTTGTATGCTCTGCTGGCAGGAAAAGCCTCTGAGCTAATTTTAGTGCTGTAGCCATCTAGCATAGAAATAGCTTGAAATTCAGGCAAAGATGTAGTATTTACTACACTTTAGATAAAGACTGATTCCTGTGGTGATATGAGGACTAAAGTTTATTCTACAGGTTTTCTTTCTTAAAAATTTTTGTATGCTGAAAGTGGAAGGGAAGGACTAAGGACAGTTATGATTCCATGAGCCTGCACAGATGTTGGGGGCATAATAATACAGAAAATGAGTTGTCAAGGTACTTACCTGTCCTTAGGAGCAGCCGTCCTGTGTGGTGCTCTGAATAGAATCTGAATAATGCTGTAGGCAGAAAGGAGGAGGGTGGTGAGTAGCTCGAGTTCTTTTCTAGCACCAGTACAGTTCTGTATTCTGGGTGTTTTGAAGTTTGCAGGTGAAAGTGATGTAGCAGAAAACATGACATTAAGGTTGATCAGCCATTTAACACGTCTGTTTTAGGATTAGCAGTGTCATTGATAAGAGTAGATTTTTTGGCTGTATCTCCACCAACAGTCATGGGAATTTAGGACATTCAGAGCACCTATGGACATGTGTTTTAGGTTTCTTAATCTCAAATTATACCCAAGCCAAATGCTCTCTATCAAACAAAATTTTCATAAATATGTAAGTGAAACAATACATTGTAACAAAAAAACCCCAAAACCTGAAAGTAGTTCATATCCAAAATGCTATTTTTCAAGCATATAGCTTAGTGGAACACTTCTGGTTGTAACTAAATGAGAATGTAGCCATTGAAACTAAAATTGCAGCTGTAAGACAGAAAGTTCATCCTGTTGTCCTTTTGCCTTGAAATTAAGAATAGCCCAAGTAATAAACTGTGGGAAGCTCAGAGCAGGATTGAGATTTTCAGATTATATACTACCTAGAAGATGAGAGTTTGCTCCCTTAACTCTTGAGAGAAGAGATGGCAGAGCATGTGTACTTACAACAAACAGAGCTTTTTGGAACAAGCTTCAGATTCAGATGTATAATTTGCACTGGCAATTTAAGAGATTGAGAATGGATTTATGTAGTTGAAATGGTGATAATGAAACTTGATGCTTCAAGGGAACTGAAAACACAGTTCTGTTGTACTGTTAATTCAGCCTTCTAGCACAGTTGTGGGAATATGCCTACAAAATTGCTCTCTGAATATTATAATTACTTCTAAAGCTTATTTTCTGCTAGGGGTTGCTGAATTAATATGATGTGTAAGCAAAGCTTTGGATGTGATAGGAGAATGTTGACATTAAAAAAAGAAAAGTTCAAATGTGAGGTAGTGATTCTGATGACTGGTGACAGCCCCTCCCGCAGGGAGCAGAACTCCTCCTTAAGCCTTGTTTGACAGCGTATGAGTGCTGCAAGAATGTAACTTGGATTTTAGGTTGAAGTGTATTGTGGGTCTAAATGCCTGCAGATGAGTACAGTTAATTTGTTCATTTGTTGTTAGTTACATCCCCATTTGTATTAGTTACAAAAATCTGGGAAGTGACTGATCCACAGTGAAACATTACTTTCTGGATATTTTCCACTACATTGTAGTGGAAAACATTACTGTAGGTCATACATGGTATCAGAACAAAGAAATACACTTTAAATGAGTGGTAGAATTTGCAAATCAGTTAGTTGTGACTTGTTTGATTAGAAAATCTCAAGTCTCCTTCCAAGTAAAATAATTTTTCCAGTTATTTCTTTGAATATGGCATTTTAGTTATTTAAGATTATGGGATAATGGGACAAACTGGCTGTCATGTGCTGTTGGTGTGGTGTCAGTGGAGACCACGTTGTTAGTGCAGGATGCAGCTCAGGGCAGGGGTGGGATGCTGTAGATGTGCAGCACCTGCAGCTGACCCAGAAGGACTTTCTGTGCTGCAGTGGCTCAACCCTAGGAGTAGCTTGGGGCATGGGAGTACATGATATTTTGTGGTTGGAGCTTCTGCTTGATAAACAGACTGGGGTAGTCAAACTCCATTTCTCTTTAAAACACGGATGTTAAAACTGCTGTCAGGGTGTTTTGCCTCTGGTTTCAGTGGTCAGCTGAGTATGTCATAAGCCGTGGGATGGGAGAGCAGCAGCAAGTGCAGCTCTACCGTTCAAGGATTTGATTGCCATTCGGGGAAAAAGGGTTCTCTTTGTGGCTCTATCACAGAATTTTTTGGTGTGACTTAACTTATGTAGCTCGGTTTGTTCTCAGTATGTGATTTGCTTTCCCACTTAACAAGGAGCAAGTAATCTCGTTAATATATGTACACCAGGTGGACAGCATGGCAATGATACCACAGAACAGTGCCTAAATGAAAATTGTCACTATCTTAATAAATTTGAAGCAAACAGTTGTCTTATTAGCATCTTGCTTCAGCCTTGCCCTAACTCAAATCTTTATTCCTTTGGCACAGAATCTGATGCAGTGCACAGCCTTTGCAACAGCAGATGAATATCATCTTGGTAATCTGTGTCATGACCTGACTTCACATGGATATGTTGAAATAACAAGTTTGCCTAGAGGTAGATTTTTGAAACATATTAAATGCAATGTTATATCTTGGGAAATAAAGTATGGGTGAGGGATATAATTTTTATAACTTTATGCGTTCTTATTCTGATAATATCCTGCAATATATCATACTGCCTGTAAAATTACTGCTTTGCTTAAAGATTCTATTTGCCTAAAAATCCCCACAACAAAACCTTTCAGAATAGCAATATGAGTAGCTCTTGCTCTTGCCCTCCGATAATTTTCCCAACATTACAATTACACTAGAAGTATAGAAAAATTATGTGCATGCGTGAGAAATAACTTTGGAAATTGACTGATACAGAGAATTTCTGTAGACATTCACTAACTGAGAAAATTCTGAATGTTTTAATAATCTTTTAGTAGTGAGGTAGTGCAGTACTTTGGCTGTCAGAACAGTTTTGTAATTTGAAGTGTTGCATCTTCTTTCTGTATCTGCATTTCTATTAATGTAAATCACAGGGTTGGAGAGGAAGGCATGCAAGAGAGAATCTTGTTGACTAAGTGAAATGAAAAAGATACATATATAAATGCTTAGTTCTAGTAAAGAGAATGCTGTTGGTACTTCTTTATTGGGCCAAGTATATCCTAGCAATTGTTAAATGCGTCACTTAGGTAGGCTTCAGCAAAATAATTGATTCTGGTTTCCATATAAAGTATCTCTGAAGACTTGGGAAAGTACGGCTTGGAAATAGCTGCAGTATACTACAAAAGAAAAACAAATGGATCTTTTTATAGCTTAAGGAACCTTATGCCCTGGAACAGCTGTGATTTTCATATGTCAGTAGTAGAGTGCCTTTTCTTCTTTCTTTGAAAGAGCAGATTACATGAAGCTAGGAGAAGGACAGGCAGTTCATGGGCATTTCAGTAGGGCTTATCAAAAACCTGTCTGCCTCTCAAATAATAATCTAAGTGCAATAATACTCCAGTGGGTCTCTTGCAAACACAAGATGTATTAATGGTTGTCTTTTTCAGTAAGAGGAACTTGAAAGACAGTACCCATTAGAATATAGGCTTCATGTTCCTTTGTAATTTTTTTATGTTAAAACTAACCCAGGTTTCACAGCTTTGGAATAGAAACTTTATACAACCCCCATCATGACCATGAATTAAAAGTTGCTGTTGATGGTATTTTACCCTGGGAGTGTCGGTTTTGCCAGTTCCTTTTATTTCTTCATGGTGTTTTTGACTCATAATGAGTACTGTTTATCAAAGGTTTGAAGGAAGTAATGATGAAAGGACACTGCATTGTGCCAGCAGATCTGAAGTGTTGTGATGGTTGGCATGTGCATGCAGCAGTGGTTAGTTACCAAGCCAAACACTGAATCTTGGAAAATATTTTTTAAAAATACTAGCACATAGAAATCTAAATCAGCAGTTATTGTGTGGATTTGTTACTTTGTAGTGTTTTTCTGAAGCATTACTCTTGGTTTTGACCCCTTTAAAAACATTTTAGAGGCAGATCCTGCACTTCCACTTAAAGTAGACCAAATTCTCTTCAGTTGTGTATGTTTCAGTTGGAGTGGATAAATAAAGATACGGCTGGTATTTGAAAAAGCAAATGAGAAAATGGAGACAAATGTTACTTCCATATGAACTCAAACTTCACACCTAAAACTTGCTCTAAAACTTGTTATTCATCCAATTATGTGTTTTTGAACTGGAATAGCAAGTGGAAGAAGTCTAAGGGCTCATTCAGACCAGCTGTGTGGTCCCAGTTCAGATATTAGCAAAAGTGTATCTGATACTTGGTAATCTCTCTCTGCTGCCTCAGTCTACCTGGCCTCTATGGCTTGAGCAGTAAAGCAGAAGATAGAATTTGTACACAGGCAGAATTTGATACCCTGTCACTTGACCTGTGATTTTCCTGCAAAGGCATTGAAATTTTTAAGGCTTAGCTGTTAGGCCTGCAAAATCTTTGTGAAGTCTCACTATATAATATAAATAGGGGGCTTTTCTGGTCTAGCTTCCACTGGTGCTGCAACAAAATGAGTCATGCTGGTTTGAAACCAATCAGGACCTCTCAAATTTTATCAGTATTAGTGAGTGGCACAGTGGAGCAGACTTGTAGAAGAAAAATCAAACCCCTGTTTTGAGAATGCAGCAGACACATTTTGTAAGTTTGGGGGCATGCTACTTGGACTAGCTGTGGTCTAATCCTTTGCAACAAATGCCCCATTAGTGGTTGGAGTACCACAGGTGCATTTTCTGAGCTTCTTTTTAAGTTTAATTTAACGCAAAACCCCCACATGTTCTGTACTGTTTTGCAGGGCACATCAGAAGTGTGGTAAAGGAGGGTGGGTGGAGGATTTGTTTAAAAAGCACACTTCTGATGTGCAGGGAAATGCAGGTGTAGGTTCTCCTGTCTTGGGGGTACACTCTTTCAAGTTTCTGACTGGCAAAGCAAAGTCAGCACAATTTGAGTGCAGATTAGTCCCTTAGTGTATAGAAAAGAGAAAGCTCTCCAGGCAGGCAGATTTGAATGATAATTTCTCTGCAACTTCCATAGTTCTCTCACACTGCATGTCCACTTCTCTATTCTGTTCCTGGTTATTTACTATGTCTGCATCAGTTTTCTCTTAAGTCTTTTGTTCTTCAAAGCTGCTACATTTCATTAACTGAAGATTCCAGTAAAGTTCCCAGTAGAGGCTTAGTTTGTCTAGCATGTGACAGTTCAGAGAAGCAGTGTAGTTTGATATTGTAGTTGATTCCTGGCAAGCATTTCTGTCAGAAAAATAGAATGTGGGCCTGGCTGATGTGTTTGTATGCAACGGTTGAATTATATGGTTACAGCTATCCAGCTGTCATGTTTAGAAATTTGACTAATTGTTCCATTTTTGTCATTTATTTCAAACCAGATGCTGCAAATGTTTTGGTGGTCAGTACTGAGAAATCTGCAAAAGAAGATGATCCTGGCATGATTTTTTTCTTCAGGTAAGTTATAAATCATGCTCAAAACATTATGTGATTAATAGTAATGGTGTGGAGGAAGTGGTGCAGCTTGCTAGATTATTTTATCATATTATCTCATGAAACTCAAGGAATAACTGTCCAGTCAGAATGATTTAGAAAAAAAAATCTGAATTATGTAAATGGTTGAAAACTACCTTCTCATGGTTTTTCATTGAAGTGTGGTTAAAAAGCAACTAGGATGTAATTTCTGTGAAGATAGTTTTATGTTTCTTGAATCACAATGACAAAAATTGTCACTGTACAATTTGAGTATTCCATTAAAATACATTTAAAACAGTCTGATTACACCTCAGTTTTTCCTTGAATTCACAGGGAAGGGGCTGTTGTATTTTGGAATGTGGAAGAGAAAAGTGTAAGTAAAGCAAAACTGTTAGTTAAAACTGCATAAGCAGGTGTTTTTGTCAGTCTCACAAAGCTCAGCATGTTAGAGGTTTGTTTGGGAGATTGATCTTTCCATGAAGGAAAAAAACCTGATTGATTCTTCTAATGAGTGCAGGTTCTTGCCTGCTACTGCCCTCAAGTGTGTGGGCTGTTGATATGTCACCTTTGAAACTCATCTACTTAAGACAAAAATCTGAAATCTTAATCTAGTGAGACTGACAAAAAGAAAATTCTTGCAGCTCTACATCCTGAAAAAGTAGATCAGAAAAATCAAGCTGTGAGTGGTTGTTTGAAAAGCACTAATATAACAGAAGATGTGTTAGAAGAAAAGGATCATTCCATTTTATTCCATTTAAAGTCAAAACTATTAAAGAGTTATGTTTGTATAACTTTGAAAGAGAAAAAAAAATTATAAGTAACTCTTTAATACTGTTATGTGTTTTTACCAGCCAACAATTTTCTTGAAGTTTTTTATTGGTTGGTATAATTATTAAATGTGTTGCTGACATGCAGTATTTTGGTGATCTTTGCTGACCAAGGGTATCTCAGAGGCATATCTATTTTAATGCATATATTTATAGTTATTTGATATTTTTAATGTGTTTTTATTACTGTGTTAAATGGATCCTAGATACAAAAAGTATTGACCTTCTCTGTAGGCAGAGTATGGGAAATTAAATGGTGTATTAAATATTTGATACTGAGATGCATAGAAGTTCACTGGAGGATTTTCATTAGGGTAAATGAAAACACAAGTTGTTTCCAGACATGAACATTTTTTGGATTCAAGTTCACTTTTTCTGTCTCAGAACTGAAACATTCCTGATTTCCTATCTGATTTGGTGGGTCAGTGTAACAGGTGTCCTACAAAAACATACTAGCTCTCGCTTCAAACCTTGCCTGGAGCACACTTAGGATGCTATGGCTGTAACTGCACTACTGATTCACAAGTATTACTGAAGACCAGCTGTCTTAACTCTTGATGATCTTTGAGTTGGACACGTCAGCCACTGGAGTACTCTGAAAACTGTCCTTTTGTTGTACACGCTAAAGCACCTTTGAAAATTTGATACCCTGTTTTCCTGGTCAATACTAGTAACCACAGTTGGTCCCTTGCTAGCTTTATTTATAAAGGAGGAGGAAAACTGCCTCTCTCTGCTTACGGAAATCATAGTCAAAGCTTTAACTGCCAAATGGCTTGCTCAGATAGAGGAAGTATTTTTATGCACATGCTTTAATGAACTGAAATGAAAGGAGAAAAGCCCCAAACTGGTCTTTAGAACAGAAAATGAAAGTAATTCAGTGAAACAGAATGTGGAGTACCACTGTGAATGGACAAAAGTACTTGAGAGTGACCTGTAGGAGAAAAACAACTATTTTAAATTAACAGACACTTAATAGGAAAAGTAACAAATACAGACTGATCACAAAAACAAATTTAAAATACAAAATACCAGTTTCAAATACCTGAGTAGGAAGGTTGTACAGCAGCTTCCCTACCAAAATAGCAATGGCAAAATGAAAAACCACCTTTGAGGTTTTTAAAAGGAAATTGTGTGACGTAAGTGCCCATAATAGCACGAGTTTGCAGCTAGTGACTCCAGAACATCTCTTCTAATTAATTTTACTGTGTCACAACCAATCCCTTCCATAAAATTAGGCTGGGCCTAGAAGCAGGGCGGGGTTTGCATTGCTGAACTGTCGCTGGACAATGCTGGTTGGCTGAGGTGACTGGCCTTAGGGCAGTCACTTCCTAAGTTTTCATGCCCTTTTTTATCACAAGACTTGAGTTATACGAATTCAATATTAGTCATGCTAATATTGAATTCAGGATGATGAAAGGAGCAGTTCCAGCTGTACAGTTGAGGGGTTTTTTTCAGTGAAAAATGTTACTTTGTTACATAGATACAGTATCACCAAAATTCTTGAAAGCAATTAAGAAAGCTAGCACTACAAAGAAAATCCCTCTTGAAGGTGATCCAACAGATTTTTTTGGAGTACTTAACCTGGAGAATATGCTCTGTGAAAAATTTATAGTGTACAGTTTTGTGCTAAAAGATTAACTATGATCTTTTATTTTAAAAAGAGTGCTTTTTAAGTATGACTAAGTAGAAGATTGACCTCTTTAAAGAATTTAGGCATCAAAAGTGTGTTGTGGTTTTGTGGTTTGTTTTTTTATTGGCTGCTGTGTAGCTAAATGCCTTTTAAAAAACTTGTAGGTGAGTGCTTTTTTTGGTACAGAATTTGTTCTAATTGCAGATGATTTTTATGGGGGAGCCTTGTAGCTGTATGCATATAAAGGAACAAGGATAAGAGATCCTAAGTCAGGTGTCAGAGGAGAAAGCTTTGTGAGAGAAAAGGGCTCTTCCTTCCTGCATCAGATTTGAGCATGCTGGCGAATAAAAGAGCAGTGAGATTACTTCTGCACATTTAACTATTTACAGGGATGAATGTGGCAGCTGAAACAACTTTTCCAGATTTTTGTAGTGGTAAAGGATTTTTCCAATATAACTGACCTCTGGTAGCTGAAACAAGACTACTGATTTCAGCAACAATCAGAAACAAAACTACTGATTTAGCACCAAACTAGTAATTTTATCAGAAACAACCACCTGATGTACTTATCCTAAAGATTCTTTCTCACACTCAGACATCTGCCAAAATCATGTACAGCTCATTGTTATAATACTGAATACATCCACGTTGTCCTTACTGCTGCTGTGGTTAATCCTTACCCTGTTTCATGTGTGCAGATATTAAGTGACATTTCAGTCTTCCCAGATTCCTTGTAGTTGTTCATAGCCACAAATTCTTCTGAAGCCACAAGTAGTTTCAGAAGTAAACCATGTTAATAATAACTTCATTATTTAGCACACCTCTTCATTGTTATGTAAATAACTTCAGCATGAAGGTTGCATTCATCAGCCTGCTCTATACAAGTTCTTTGCAAAGGGATAATTTACTACATGGTAACTGTTGCTGCAATTGTCTTCTTCTTAGATGAAGAACATCATGCGAGTCCTAGAGCAGCACGAAATTCAACCATACGAAGTTGCATTGGTCCATTGGGAGAATGAAGAGCTGAACTATAGGATAGGAGAGTAAGTATCTTCAGGCATTCTGTATATAAAAGCTAATAGATATCTAAACCAAATTCAAGCAAAAGCAGCTAGTAAAAATATACTTGTCCTTACTTTATTTCCAAATGAGTAAAATAAAGAAAGAAAACAGTAAATCTAAGTTGACAAATGTTACTGTCCTGCTAAACTTGCAGGTAGTGGCCTTTGTGATTTGCTTATACAATAGCTCTTGTAAATAAGAAGCTCCCTGCCCACACAACTGTCTGTGTTCTTCAGCAATCACAAACAGAAAGTATGTACCTCACAGCAGAAAAACTAAGCTAAGCATTGAGACAAGTCTGATTTTAAAGAGGATGCTCTCTATAAGCTTTCTGTGTATGTCCTTTAGGTTCATATACAAAGATGTAATTCTGCACATACTTCATTTCCTAGGAAAGCTATAACTTGAATATTGTGTAATGATAAAACTGGCAAGTTACCTTTCATTGTTAAATAATGTTTTTTCATCATGGAAAGAAAATCATTTCTACAGAAATATTTCACAATGAAAATGGTCGTATAAATTACCTGTAATTTTCCGACAGCACCAAAAAAACAAGCCCTAGACAGGCCACTCTTAATACTGAACTAATGAGGTTGAGCTTATTTAAGGTAACCTGATTATGAGACAGGTGTTTGGTTTTTTCTGAGCATTTGAAAACTGTGGGTAGTATTCAGTTGTGTAGTTTGTGATTCTTGACATACTCCATTGTGCTTATGCATGTTTCATAATGAGATTGACGTGAAAAATTGAACGAGTCTTTTGTCCTCTTTTCTTTGTTCCTTGCCCCTTGTGCAGTAGAGGTTTTAGGGAAAGTAACATCATTGTGGTGGGGAGGGGAGTAAGGTTGATAAGAGTGACAGTGGAAAATGAAAACAGAAAGATAACAGAGGAGCTAGAGAGCAGGAGAGAGGCCAGTATCCTGCTTACACTGAATTATCTGTGTGTATGCAGTAATGCTGTAGTTACCATCACAGTTTTCTGCACTTGCATTTACACCTAGAAAATTTGGTCATATTAGTGTTAGACTGAGGAACTAATTTTCAGTGATTGGTTGTGATTATTGTCAGGTTGAACATGAGTAAAATGCAAGGATGGGAATGATACCTGTGCAGATAGGGCATGCCTTATCTAAATAAACAACCAGCCTTTCTTGCATTGTTGATAATTCTTTAAATGTTCCTATGCTGGTGGTTTAGTCAATGTAGATGTTTTAATCTTGTCTTAACAGAGGTCAGTCAAAGCTCCATAAGGGAGAAATCTTGTTAAATTCTGAGCTGGATAGTGATGAAGTTGTTCTGCAGAAATTTGCCTTTTCAAATGCTCTTTGTCTTTCTGGTAAGTTAATATTGTTCGTACTGCCAGTCTATGCTCCAGATTTTATGAAATGTCATTATAAGTGGGACTTGTACTGTGACAGGCTGGGGAAGACTTGGTGTCTGGTTTAGACAAACTGTGTAAAGGGTGATTGTGCTTCAATGAGAGGATTTGTTTTGAATGCATTTACCATGTTTTCTGTAAATTGGAATTGCCTTATTCAATGTAAATAATTTTAAAGCTGAACAAAGCACATTAACAAATATGCTTTGCAAAAGATACACATTCTACTGAGCATCCTGTTCCCCACCCTTGAGAATTATCCTAAGATAACAATGAGTGTAGAGTTTAGTATTAGAAACTTCTCAGTAATCTTGGGTAATTCATACTGACATCATTTCCTCTGACAGAAAAAGCTACATTCCAGCTAAAGAAGGGATATAGAGCAGCTATTCCCAGCTGGGGAGGTGTATCAGTAGCACATCTGTGGACCAGAGTCACTGATAATGTTTTCCAGGCTTATTAGCCATGGTAGCAGACAGTGGGAGGCACTGAGAAGTCAGGCTCAGCAGTCATCCTGCTGCTTGAGTAAATAACACCTGTCTGCTGCTTCAGACCTTGAACGATGTAGGACGTGGGAGTTAGGAACTAGCAGCAGTAAGGCTGTCCTTGAAAAGGCCTTTAAGGGAAGTCTCGTCTGTCTACCTCTACTGCCTTTAGGGTAAATTCCAGAATTCCATTAGTATTTTGGGGAAGTGCACCTTTACACTGGAGAGAAACAGAATGCACGTTTTTGAAGTGCTACACTATTTGATCAAGGAGTACAGTGTAACTAAATGGCTCCTGACTGCTTAAGGAAGAGCTGTTCAGAAAAAAGCATATTGTTCTCTATAGTTTTCCTATTCATAAAGCCACTGTATAGAAGAGTAGTGTCACCTAAGAGGGAGCAAGGGATTTATTCCCAGGAGATAATGTTCAGTAAATATAAAGGATGCAAGTGTAGTCCTTAGTCAGATTTATGACCCAGCAGAAACCAACCTCTGTCAAATAATGGGTGAGAGATGAAATGCTTACTGGCTTTTTTTTTTCAGGGGCTGAATTTAAAGTAATTTAAGTCAGTGACTTGAATTAGACCTCTGTATTCAAAAGATGAGTGTGCAAAATGCTCAGCATTTGGTTTACTGTCAGTGTCCTGACCAGATGATAGCATTGATTACTACCGCAAAAGAGTTCATTTTAACAATCAAATCTTCCCTGATTAATTTTTTCTGTTTGAATAGGGTGAATTTTTGATCTGTTGCAACTTCACTCTTGTCTGGGAATCTGTGGACTAAAGAACAAGGCCTGAATTACATTATTGTCTTGTAGAAACCCCTTTCCAGGTTCAAGCTAAGACTAGTGGAATTTGTGTTGCCAATGCCAGTGCTGAACTCTGGCTTCCATAGAAGAGAAGTTACTATCTTCAGTAACAGAACGCTCACCTAATAACAAAATGGGAGATTGCTCAAGTTTGAATTTAGCTTTCAATAGGAACAGGTGGTGTGTCTATGCAAGCTAACTCTCTATGGTTGCAGCATGGAGCATCAATACTGCAGAAATGGAGAACGAGAGCTGTGCAGGACACTAGAGATGCAGTGGAGGCTCTTGAAGTACCATGTGAAGTCAGCCTGACACCATCATAGCTCATTATCTGCAGCCTCCTTGGAATGTAATTTGCAGAGGGCTCACACGTACAATAGGGCACTTGAACACACAACTTCTGAGCTGAAGCAAAAACTCTCCCGGATCTGAAGTGATCATTTGGAGAAAAAAGCTGCACTCAAGGTGAAGGTTCTGTGTGCAGAGCTGTGTTCGTGCCCAGCCCAGATTTGTCCATTGATACATGAACAGTGATTGTATAATATGAACTGTAACTTGCTGCAAATAATGTCTGTAAACATCAACATGTCCTGAAGCAGCCTGTTGGCAGATTTAAAGTTACAATTACTTGAAAGCATTTGTATCTCTCAAGGTTTCTGCTATGTCATTTCTGTGTTGCAGTAAAGCTGGCTATTTGGGAATCATTACTGGATAACTTTGTGGAATCCATCCAATCAATTCCTGAGGTGAGGTCTTGCTTGTAACTCTCCCCTCCTTTTCTCCTGTGTTTTGTGAAAGATCTGTCCAGATGCAGCTAAGGATAGGGAAAAAGTAATTGAATGTTCAACACATTTGATGGTAAATCCGTCAATGTAGAGAAGCTCAGAACACCTGCAAAGTGGTCGGACAAGAAATCATCAGCCTTTAGAGGGTTGGCAGTGGGGTTGTACATTGTAATGTAACATTGTAATGTCACCTGCCACTGGTGAAACGTATGTGCAGTGGAACAAGCAGTATTTAAAAACTTGGCTAAACACAGTGTGTGGTAACTTGAGCTGAAAATAATGTGCTTTGACTTGAATATAATGAAGGGTTTGAGTGAATTTTAAAGTTTTTCATGAGACTTAATTACAGTACTAAGCCCATACGATGTCACGTATAAAAATGAGATTCATAGGGTTCAAAAGAGAAAACATTGGGTTTATTACTTGTATATGAAGGAAGTAAATGGTAATACATTGATTGTTGTAAGGAGAAAGTCTATAAAAAGGCTAAGTAGTGCCAAGGTAAAAGAATGCTGTCCTGACTTTAAAATCAAAATAGTAGGAAGGAAAAAGAAATTATCTCTTGTCCGGGAAGTTATTTTTAGAAGATGCCCCAGTATTTTCTATAGATACTAATGACGTACTCACTGATTTATTGAAAAAAACTGGATGAACCAGTTGCATGATGATGTTCTTAGAAAGCTAAAAGAAGCAAGGCACCAAGCAAACAAAACTGTTAGTAAGTACAGAATGCATTTAGATTTTAACTACTTCAGGCTTTAAGACTCTTGACTTGTTAACTACTAGTACATATTACTTGATCAAGTAGTGAAGAACTTCTTTTCAGATTCTTAAGTCACGAAGGAAGATAAAACTCTCTCATGCAGATGTGATGCAGAAAATCGGAGAACTCTTCGCACTAAGGTATCTTTTTTGGTTACATCCAAGACGTTATATTACACAGAACTTAATGAATATGTCATGCATGATAAAAAGAGCAGAATACACACTAAATAGAGCAGGGTGAGACGGGGTGGCAGAATTCCTTCAGGCTTCTTTTGACTGGAGTCTGTGTGCTATTTACATCAATGTAGTCAGGGGACCCACTGGCTCACCATTCACATTGGCATTTCAACTACAGGCATTAGGGAGGCAGTGTATCATAAATGACCAAATTCCACATCCTTTTCCCGAGTCTAACAACACATGTATCTTAACTAATTACAGTAGATACTACAGCATGTGAAGGATACCAGGGGAAAGATGGGTAGGTAGAACTGTTAACTACAGCCTAGAATTGGTAAAAATCTGTGAGTTCTGTTCTTCCCTTGACTTATGTAGAAACTACTGCTAAATTATTTGATTTCATTTTTTTAGCTCCCTCAAGTGAAATTTGGCCATTGACAATAACAGACCATTACACACTCTAAAAAAGGGGGGGAAAAAAAGAAACAACAAAATCTCCCAAGGAAAAATTAAAAAGTCAATTCCTATTTCAAACGTTGGGGTTTAGATCCTTACCTGAAGGACTGGTCAGTAATCAACAATGATGTTCCAAGTATCCAAAGGTTTATGTTAGCAATGCATTGAAGGCAGATTATGGCTTTGAACCTTTTTAATGTTTAGACCATGGGCTGATTCTGAGGGGTGTGCTGTGCTCACACATGCAGTGTGCAATATAAGTCATATTTACGAGTTCTGTATTGTTATTTTGTGTACTGCTTCAGTGAGCTGCCAGAATAGTCAGGGACCTCTCTGCAGGTGTTGAAAATTAAGGAAGGCGACAGGTTGAGGAGGCAGTGTTGCCGTAAGGCAAAAGTCATTTACGCTCAAAACAGTTCCACAGCAGAGTATTCCCAGAAAAGTTTCAGATGTGACCAATTTTAAATAATCACTCCAATGGTATTTTTACTGTGAAAGGAGATTTTTTTCATACTTAGTGTAGAATCACAGGAAAATTTTCTTATTTAACTGCCATGTCTATATTTGCTCCTATATTCACCAAGAGGAAGCCTGAACTACAGTAGTACCCATTCTTTTTAGGCACCGTATAAATCTGAGCTCAGACCTGCTGATAACACCTGACTTCTACTGGGATAGAGAAAAACTGGAAGAGCTCTATGACAAGACTTGCCAGTTTCTCAACATTAATCGCAGAGTTAAGGTGAGTGTCTTACTGTTGTGAGAATTTTCCACACTCAGAGTAGTTACCCTTGGTTCAGCAGGGTCACAGATTGCTCTGTAAATGTGCTTTAATTGCAGAAACTGAATAAATAACAAAATCTTATGAACTCTCGCCTTTTCCATGTGTTCTTAGCCCAGTCGCACCTTTAACCCGGGTTAGGTTAACCTGCCTCACATGAATGGATTGCTTATTTCCTGAGCCACTAAAGGCTTTAAATAGTCAGAAGAACTGAGAGATTCTTCTTACTGACCTCATCTTTCACATCAGTTCTTGAAGGGTGACATGTTTACTGCTGAACCAGAATAAGAAGCACAAAAACTACCTCTCCTGGTGGTACAGCAATCATAAATATTTAATTTTGAGGCATTCCAGAAAGCTGCATCTTTTTTTTTTGCTTGTGCCTGTTTTCATGAGTAGGTATCGCCCAGAAGCACTTCAATACCTGTAAACACATATCTAAATCTGTATTATTTTTGGGAACTTACTGAAATAACAGGCTCATTTATACTGAAGATTCTGTTGCTTGTGCATGTTGCCTTACAGAATTTCCTGTTCTGTTTTGCAGAGGTCTTAACCCCCTTCTGGTTCTGTGAAGTGCATTTCACTATTGATTCTGATCAATAGGGATCTGATTCTATTTCTGGAGTCCAGATTTGCTATGTTTGTAATTGTTTGCAGGTAATGAATGAAAAGCTGCAGCACTGCATGGAGCTGACAGACCTCATGCGAAATCATCTGAATGAAAAGCACGCTCTGCGCCTTGAGTGGATGATAGTAATACTTATCACCATAGAGGTTGGTGGAGCTTCTTTCCAGTATTAAGAACTGTAAGAAGTGCAATTTCTATACTTCATATTTTGAGAATTAAGATTTTATTAATGTGTACATGGGGATTAGTATTCATTCTTTGCAACTTTCAAGTTGCAGCTACAGTTACTTTTCAGATTATCTGATCTATAGTGTAAACTGGTTTAAGGATTTTTAAATAAAATTAAAATTCATATCAATGTGTTTGCTGTTCCACAGGTTCTGTTTGAACTTGCAAGGGTAGTTTTCTGATCACAGAAGAAACTCAGGAAGAAGAAAACTCACAAAACAGTAGAGACCTCAAGGCCTGGGAGATTCTCTTCAACTGTGTCTAGAGAATCATGAAACTGTGTCCCTTGACAAATCTCTAAATCTTCTACTCAAATAAAAAAAAATGAAAAATCAGTCTGTGAACATTATTCCCAACCACTGCACTAGTAAAGTTAGAGAGGTCTTAACCTATGGATGAATCCTATCTATGCTGACTGTACTTGTTGAAGGACTCTATTGCCTTCTCCCCTGACAGTTAAAAAGATGCTGAATATTTTGCTACTTTGTCTATTTCTGGTTGATGATGTTTTCCCTCAGTTTCACCACCCCATTCTTGGACAGCTGCAACACTGTCCCAAGCTTGGAAATGGCACTGCTATTTGTTCTCTTGGCACGATTTTAATATAAGTGGCAGGTATATTTAATGTTATGTTCCACCCCATAAGAAAGTGGTGTTTACATACTTGTATGGGAACACATTTATTGAGATGTAGTACTATTTACGTTATTTTTTTACATTTAATATTCATATGAAAGGGGAATGACCTCTGAGGTCACAGGGACCTGTAGCAAATGATAAACTGAAGATGCACAGAATTTCTCTGTCCACCTTACCATGCTCTCTGACTTTTTTCAGTACAAGTTGCAAGGAGTGAATTAACATAGGGTAAGTTATCCTCTAAGGTAAAAGGTTCTTCTTTTTTGTTTTTGATCTATTCCTGGTCCACAGAATGTTACTCATGGGAGGATGAACTGATTTTTTCCCCAGCAACTTCTTTTTCTAAATGTATTTTCAGAATACATTGAAAAGTTGCTAAACAGCTGCTATTTTATCATCTGTTTGAAAGTCACTTTAGTCCAGCGTACTGAATAAAGAACATAACTTAAAAGATTCTGTTAAAAGCTCCTGGAGCATCATTAACAAGCCATGATGACTACAAGCTCCTGGAGCATCATTAACAAGCCATGATGACTACATTCTGGCTGAAACTGCAACTACATTTGCAGAAGCTTACTGTTCTCTTCACCTGAGAGCATTATTTCTGAGTGTAATACTGAACTCCTGTTGAGTACATCAAACAGACATAATGGAGAAAAGAATAAAGTCAGGCACAGCTAGGAAAAACATCTGCCTGCAAACCCATCCTTTTGCCATAAATTATGATACAGTGCCATGGGTGCCTCTGAAGAAGCAGCTGCTGCTCTTAAGAGTAGGCTTTCTCCATTGGAATCAGATTATAGCTGGAGGTCCTGGTTCTGGAATAGCTCAAGTACTGCTTCTCCAAACTGCTGCGGTCTGAATGGTCAGGCTCTGCTCACGGAAGTGATGCAGTCAGAACAGCTCGATGACAAAGACTTGTCACTGAGAACTGCTCTGCATCAGTAGCCTGACTTACGTAGCGTTGTTAAGAAACAGAACATTACCTCTTCTATGCAGCAGAAAAACTTACCAAGCAACACTTAATTCCAGTAACAGAGAATTAGGTTACATTTTAATTCTAATTTTTCCAGCAAATATTTTTCAGGCTTCTCCCTCCCTACTTCTGAGTGTAATACTTATGCTCAAGAACATTAGTTCCCATTCATCTCACATTTAATGTTTCAGTATTTGGACTAAATTGCTAAAATGTAAATATGGTGACCAACTGCATCACTAGGAAAAGTTTTAACAAAGTCCTTTGAGGACTCCTAAATGCTCTTTATAAGCATTAAGTGTCTAGGCTTGATTATCTGAAGCATTCTGACTTAGGACTGTAAGAGTTAACACCACCTCAAAACAAGAGAAGTGCAGTTACTTTTGAAACTGTAAGTCAGTCTATCTTGGCACATAAAATCACAGCCATAAAGTCATACTCTGCTTCCTGCCAAGCCCCCAACCCCACTTAACTCCACTGAGTGTCTAGTCACAGTTTAAAAAACCCAAAAGCTTCAGTTAAGCCTTAACAGACCTTTAAAACTTTGTATCTTGTTTTTTCACCGTGTACTCAACTGGCAGCTGCATCCAAGCACGAGGGGGTTTTGTTTTAGCAGCTAACTATAATCTCTGTGAGAATCCTCCTGCTGCATTACATGTAGAGAACCAAGCTGGGAAGTTCAGTTCTCAGTTGAGAACCTGACTTGAGCTTTCCCAGCGCAATATACCAAGGAGCAGAGGCCCTCTGTGACCATACAGCACATGGGAAACTCTCCCTGCCTGCAGTCCCTGTTTCTGCTTCAAGCCAGAGATCCCCTGGGGGTTGTGCACATGTACACAGGGCCTGACCAGGAGGAAGTTTTATTGCAGAGGCAGGATGAGACTCGAGCTCCAGAAGCAACACAAAACTGCCTTAGCTGTGAGAACACACCCGTCTTTGGCCTGCCTCATCCACCACATGCCTTCATGGTGTAACTGGAAACAACCCTTTTCAGTACAGTTTGCACAGTTTGAGTCTTCATCAAAATGTGTCTAACCAGTAAGGGTCATTTGAGGGGAAAAAAAATGCAACAGCAATAAATACAAAATAAACAAGGGAAACCAGAGAGAAATCCTGAAATATCCAGAACTCTGAAATTTTAAACTTTTTTAGCAAAATAGAGACAATGGCAAAATTCTGTTCATATGGAGTCTTGTTAGACCATTCTTTATAAGGATCCCAATTGTGCAAACTGCTTCTATCCGTGCCTTTTCTGTCAGATGAGGTAAAGGACAACTTACACATTATTTTCCTTGGCAGATCTGCTGAGGAGTTGTCACAAGAATAGCGATTTGTAAAACAAGCAAGGAATGCTGTGAGTTGTGACTCAATTCCAGTCCCGTTTTTCTGAGGTGACAGCACTGGTGGGTAGAGTCAATCTCTGCTCTCAGCTGTGCTGTTCGCATCAGCTCTGCTTGCTGGATGCATACACACACCTCCCTGGAGCTCTGTCACAGAGCTGCTTCCTCTATGGAATACCTCACCTGCATGGGCATTAAAAATGTACTTGGGAACCGCTGCAGTTTGAATCCTTTTTTTCTAAGGAAAACAACACATACAAGTACATATATTGCTGTAACTTTATAGTCAAGCTCCACTAAAAATGTCACTCCAGCCAAGAGGACATCGTCATTTTTGAACTTTACCGGTTAAAAGTGGGCAGGGCCCATGTAAAAGGCTAATTTCAGACTAAGCCAAAGGCAGAAAATAGACGGTTCATCTAAACTGAAGGAGCTGTGTTAGTTCAGTTACACTAAAAATTCCTGATGGAGATGAGTCTCCTAACAATAAAAACTATATACACAGTTAAACCATTTCCTTAAATGACTTACATTGTACTGACAAAAGGATGGTTTTAATTATTACTTGCCCTGGTCTATATTGCAGTTACTCAACTAGTTTTGTTCACTAGGTGTAAGAACACTTCCTAATATCCTGATACCAGAAAAAACAGCTCAACCTACAGAACAGCAAAGATCCATTTCTTCATATTTTCACCGCATAGGGCCTATACAAAAGGTGGCTCACACACCATGGATCTCCTTCACCTCCAGGACCACCAGACCTACTGGCAAAAAAATATGAAAGCTCAGATCTCCTTGGGGATGACTACTCACCTATCATGAACATACTCCCAGCAAGGCAAGGAAAGGCACAGAAGCCAAGGCAAGAAAAAGAGCCATTCCACAACTGCTGCTGGACCCTCACATCAGGAGCTTTCCCAGGATCACTTTTACATTCCTACAATGCTGTATGAAGGACAGGTAAGGCTTGGACCGACTGTGCGAACAATTCTAACAGAGGGAGGACAGAGTCCTGGATGAAAAGCTTGGAGACTCAGAGGTACAATGTTCTAGCAAGAAGCTACTGCAGCTGTCACACTTGCCACCAAGCCTTCTCGCCAGTATGAATCAAAAGCAGGAGTGTTAGAAATGGCAGCTGTGCTAATAAAACAGATTTACAGCATTGACATAAACTCATGTTTTACTACAGTTGTACACATGTGAAAGCAGTGCCCCACACCTTCAGGGAAGAGTTCCCATGCATTGCCTAGGACATGCAACTCCCAGATCTCCGTGGCTTCCACAGAAAGTCCTCTGGGAGTGGGTCAGCAGTGTTGCCAGGAGCAGAGCAAAGAGCCCTTCAGAACAGGGACTCTGCTCTCTTATTTTTCAAATACGCTGAGAAATTTGAAAACTCACTAAAAATCTTAGCATTTTGAGCCTGATTAAAACACTAGAACTGTTAAGGTTTTGACTACAGCAGTAAAAAAAAATCTGCTATTCCAGCCCAGATTTCAACTGAACTCATCCAAAAAGACACACTTACAGGACCTGAGACTGGAATCAAGTTCCTTCCACTGCTCAAGTGATATTTTAATCAGATTACCAGACACTTCTGTCATCCTATTAACACTTAAATCATCAGCAGTATGCTCATTTACAATGTAAAATATGATCTTATCAGACAAAATGCTGCCTCTAATCCAAGTACATGCAGACCAAAGTAAAATCCAAAACCTAGGGACAGATCCTGTCATCAACAGCATCACACCTAACTAAGAATGTGCTCAGGTATGTAGCACTACCTGAATCAGTCTGAACAGTCCTTTCAAAAAGTCATAAAACTGGGAAAGAAATCCTAATCAAGTACCTCTAGAAACTCAGGATGAAAAACTATCACATAAAAACTAAAAGCATAGTAATTCCACTAAATGACATATGGATAAATTTTTATTACAATTTCAGGTGCATGGATTGTAACCTAAAAACAAACAACCCCAAAATGCAAAAGAAGAGATAGAAGTAAAATTTTAGATTCACATCGTAAGTTGGTTGTCCCAAATGCACTAGGTGAACTGCTTATCACCCCCTGCGACATGTCTCAGGTGTCAGTCAGTACTGAAGGTGCGAAGTTTGGTGGCATTACACTCCACACAGCCATCTTTCTACAGATTCCAACAGGCCTTGAATCCAACAGAATTAGAAACTGCATAATTGCTGGATTCAAGTGTTGTAGTCCATGTAAAGGTAATTTAAAGCTGAATTATGAGCCATTAATAATAAAAATAAACCATGGCTAAGTTATTTTTTCTCCAGTTTCAGAGACAGTACAGAGGAGAATCCCACAAGAATGCCAACATGCAAGTAAGCAAGTGCAGCATAAAAGAAAAAGAGGCCACAAATCCTGCCAGATATCTGCCAGAAACACACTGGTTTTCCTAAGTAGCCCAGTCAATTAAATTAAAAATTTTATCACTTTTTCAATATCTTCCATGAGAACAAGACAAATCATCAAACACTAAGCAGCTTGAGTTCAAATGCCCATCTACTCTCTTTTCTTTGTATTTAGTTTGCAAAACTGAAATGCAAGGGAAACCATTCAGGGGAAAAAATTGCCAAGTAGACTGGTTAAATACACTCTATAAACTTTCTGCCACATGCTCACATAGCAGAACTCAGAGAGTTGTGCTGAACTACAAGGGACATGTTTTTAACATCTCAGCTATTCAAGGCGGGTCTTGAAGTTCTGTTCAGCTGCTTTATTCAAAGCACTGCAACAGCAGCAGACAGACAGTCAGCTTTCAGCGCCATTAAAATTAAAAGTTCTTGGGGCTTGGGGTTGCTTTGTTGGGATTTTTTTTAAGACTTCACTGGTCTTAAAAAACTGCACTTTCCAAGTAAAGAGCAAATATTGGGTAAATAAATGAATATTCATGAGCTATTTGATACAAACAGACTCAAGCCGTGCCTATCAAGACATCCATTAATTTCAGTGGGACATGGCTTAGTCAGAGTCACATAAAACTGGTCTAATCATTTATCAGTTTAGATTCTGTAAAAATAACAATAGCCTGGGATGGCTGTAATAATCTGTGGATCTACAAACCAGACAAGATACAAGATCCTCCTCCCCATCAGCACACGTGCTGTCAAGATGCAAAATTCAAAGTCTGAGCCTTTTTCTTCCTAGTATATCTTATTTAATTACTGTGGAAACAACATCCCAGGTACAGCTAGCCCCCTAAATACTTCCTTAAATAAGTACCTTAAAAAAGGTAATAATCATCTGGACTTAACTGAGACAGTTGGCATTGTAGCATATGCTGTACCCCACGAACAAAAAGCACACTGGAGGACAGTAGGAGCAGGTCTCCAGGGCAGGATGTGCAAAGGAACCCCCTTTAACTGTTTGCTGGCCAAACATCTTCCCACAAGGTCTCCAACAACAACAAAGTTTCTCTCTGAAAACAATTCTGTCAATGCCAGTGCTCCACTTAGCAGACGTATCTGGTCTGTCCCTGGACTGACTCCTCGTTTGGAGAAATCACATCCAAGGGCTTCCCAGCCTCTTGTACAAGATGGCATCCCTGCTCCACACTAAGAGTTCTGACTTAATAACTTCTGCAAGACCAATAATTTTTCCATGTATCACAGTGTCTCTTGGAGCATTTCTTTATGCAGTTTTACATGCATCCGTGGATTATCCTACAGCATGCCTCGGATTTGGAAAAACGAGGCTTTGCTACAGCTACTTTCTCTCTGCACTTCACCACAACCAAATCTGCCACTGTGGGAAGTCGCAGATGTGATTTTTACACACAACAGCTACATCATCCCTTAGAAAGGCAAGTTAAGAATATCCACTTCAAATAACCTGCGTCCAGCTGAACAGACCGCAAGCAGACCCAATCTTTCCACATTTTACTCTGAATCACTCTTATTGACAACTGAACTTGTAACCTCCCATCTGACAGCTCAGCCACGGCGTGCCCGGGGCAGCTTCGGAGACCGGTCCCGCGCCGCCCCTTCCCGGCGCACCGAACCGAGACTTGCTATAAATGACACCTGGAGAGCAGCCAGGGTGACGCCGAGGAGGCACCGGCTCTGAGAGCTCTGCCCGACAGGCCCGGGACACCGCGTCCCGCCGCCGCCGGCCCGTCCCCGTCCCCCACATCCCCGGCGACTCCGCGGGAAGCGCAGGGACGCACCTGCGCCCGCCACTCCTCCCCGGCAGCGAGCGCGAGGGCAGCAGCCCGCGGCAGCCATCCCTCCCTCCATCCCACGCCCGCCGCCAAGCACCGCCCGGCGGGAGCCACCCGGTGCCCCCCGGCGGCGGCACCGAGCAGCCTCTGCCGCCGCGGCGAGGCCGGACGGGCGCCGGGAAGGCGGCGGCGGGAGCAGCACCGCCCCATCCCATCCCATCCCATCCCATCCCATCCCATCCCATCCCATCCCATCCCATCCCATCCCATCCCATCCCGGCCCCGCACGCCGCCACGATCCCCGTTATCCCGCAGCGCTGGAGGCGGAGGGGGGTGCAGGGGGCCACAGCGGCCCCCGCCGCCCGGGAGTTTTAAAGGGGCAGCACGCCTCGCTGGGACGGGAGCAGCGGCTTTGGCCCGGGGGTGCCCGGAGGGCGGGAAGGCCGCTCCCGTTGCCGGTGCCGGCGGTGGGGCGGGCGCGCAGGGAGGGGCGGGGGCTGGGTGTCTCCCGCTGCCGCTGCCGCCACAGCGCTCGCCGCCTCCCCTCCCCCACGGCGGGGGCTCCTCGCCGCAGCCTCTGTGCTCCGCTCCCGGTCATGTGACCCGAACGTAACCGGACAGGAAAAGCCGCCGCCGCCGCCGCGCTGACTCCGTTGTTGCTGCTGCCGGGCGCGGAGACGGCGGCGGCCCCCGCGCGGCGCCACCCGGCGGCCCCCACGCCCCCCAGGTGAGCGAGCACCGGCCGCGCCGCGCCCGCCCGCGGGGCAGCACGGCCCCGCCGCCCGCACGTGCGCCCGGCCCCGACGCGCCGGCCGCGGCCCGGGCTGAGGCGGCGGCGGCGGTGGGGGCGCGGCGGGGCCTGTTCGGCCCTACCTCTGCATTGTGTGCGAGGGGCGCCCCGGGCCGGGCCGGGTCAGGGCGGGCCGAGGGGGCGCGGTGCGGGAGGTGGAATTGCCCGGTGAATCCCGCCGGGCCGAGCCGGGCCGGGCCGGGCGGCTCCATCCGGGACACGGTACGGGGGGGGGGGGGAATGGGCGCGCGCCGAGGGGAGGGCCGGGCCGGGCCGGTCCGGAGGGGAGTGGGTGGGTCGCGGAGAGGGAGGGAGAGAGCGGGGGGGCCGGTACCGCCCGGCGCTGGGCTCGACTCGGCCGGTTGAGGCCCGTGCTCCCTCCCTCCCGCCCCCTCCGGCGGCGGTGGCGGCGGCGGCAGCAGCAGCAGCGGGATCCGGCGCGGGGCGGGGCGGCCCCGCCTGTCCCCCGTCCCTCCCCCCGGCGAGTTGGGATGGGCCGGCCCTGGCGGCGGCGGCGGCGGCAGCTCTTCCCGTCTCGCGCGCCCTGGCGGCTCCGCTCGCGCTGCGTCTCGCGCGCCGTCTCCGTCCCGTCCGTGCGCGCGTGGCGTGCGCGAGGGGGGGCGGCGGGCGGGGCCAGGGGAGGAGGGAGGGGCGGGGCGCAGCCAGTGAGAGCGGCGCGCGGCCGCCCGGCCTTCCGCCCCGGCGGCCAATGGGAGGGCGCCGTCCGCTCCCGCACTGGGGCCGAGCGTGCTCCGGGCATGGAGACGGCGCGCGGCCGGACACGCCCCCGGCCGGACAAGGCGGGAGCGCCCCGGCGGCGCGCGCCCGCGGGGGGGCGGGAGGCCGGGAAGGGGCGCGCGCCGTCCGGTCCCGTCGCGGCGGGCGGGGCCGGGCCGGGCCGGGCCGGGCCGGGCCTGGTCTCATCGTGGATCCCCGCCCGCCGCCCGGGGTGAGGGCGAAGGCCGAGCGGGCGGCTGCCGCCGCTCCGGGAGGTGTGGCGCGTCTGCCTGCGGCCGGGGCCGGGCCGGTGCCCTCTGCCGTCGGAGCGGGAGCAGCGCCGCGGGCTCGGTGCTCTCGAGGCTCGGTGCCCGGAGTGCGAGGGCAGAGCGAGGAACGCCGTGCCCGAGCTCTTCCCTGCCAGCCCGGTTGGCTGCCCGTGGCTCGGGCGCTCCCGCGGTGCGGTACCGGCGCTTCCCCGGTGCTATCCCGGGCTTGTGCCTAGCCCTTTTCCCCGCGAGGTCTCCGAAGTGAACACCCTTCCCGAACGGGCTCGCCCCCGCGTGGCTTCTCACCCAGCCTTGAACAGATTAGGTAATTTCCAAAGCCGTGGCAGAGCGGGGCCGGGCTTGGGAAGGAGTGTCCCCATGGGGTTTCAGGGCTCAACAAGTACTTCACACACTTGTTGAATCGGTCAGCACTGAAATACGGCCTTGCCGGTGCTAATCACCAATTTATTTAGCTACGGGTAAAATTCCTGAGCACACGCATACCTATAATGTACAAAGTGCTTTCCTTGCTCTTTTGATATGCCCTGTGATTTCCTCAGACTGTAACTCCTCTAGTGCTTTTAGTTAGACCATTTAAATATCATCCAGATACATGCAAAACACAATGTTGTGCACGTGTATCATTTGTTAAAGAGACCAGTTCAGGTCTCTGACGAAGGGCCTGCTGTTTGGGTAAGAGTGAAGCTCCAAACTAAACAAACTTAGGATGCTAATAGCTAGAAAGAATGCCTGTCTGGCTTGGATTGCCCTCACATTGGTGGTCTGCTCTACTTGGCAAGTTTGATTGTCCAAGTGCAAACCAGACTGAATTAAAAAATGTAGAACACATTAATAATCTAAATTAAAGGTAAAAAAAAAAAAAAAACCCTAGTGTGTTTTCTGTAACATTGCTCGCATGGGGCATCTTGCAGGATTAAATAACACCAAGCAGGATTTTTGTTCCTGCTGACAGCGAGTATTCCCTCTTGTGGAGAGAGGGAGAGAATTTTAGCATATTGTGTGTACAAACTTAGTTATCCAAACATTAGTTTAGGGGGGAGAATATGCACCTAAAGAGAGCTGAAACCTGACTTCTTTTTCACTTATTAGCTGTAGGAAAATAATCATCTGTATCTTATACTGTATTTCTTTCTTTGTCTTTACACCCCTGTCTCCAATGAGTTTTGATCTCATGTGAATGCAAAGGTATGCATTTGGTCAGCCTGGTTATTGCTTTAAATATCAGGGAATTTTTCACTGTCCGGAAAGTAGAAATACTTGTTTCTTCAATGACTAAACATACTGGTGTATGTGGAATACACTTCTGTTCTCTTTCCCAAAAAGCTGTGCTCTTACTGTGTAGAAGAAAAAAAGCTGCTTGAACCTGACTTAAAATTTCAATAACTTCCTGATGAGTTTGGAGGGGAAAACACCCAAAACTTTTTATAAACCTTTTGGTCCACTTCAAGTTTCACCCTCTCTTTCTTTTCTGTTCTGTTTCTGCTTTGTTCTGGGCATAGCATGGCCAGGAATTTTGTTGGCTTCTCCTGCTGTTTTACATTTTTATGTACAGATCTACATTACTTCATACTTTCACTTTTTTTGCCCAAAGCTCTGTTTGCCTTGGTTAAGTTTGTATCCACTCATTCTTACTAGCACTATATTCATCCATCCAACCATGAGTAACTATCCTAATGTGTTTTCCTTGCTGTTTTTTCCCCCAAAGTTATTAATTTTTGCTTCCACAGCTGCTCTTGAATCCTTGAGGAAAAGTTTCTAGGTCTTAGGTAGTTCATTGTGGGCAGCCTCCAGCAGCTGGTACAAAGAGGTGCTTAGGAGGGTGAGGGGGTGTGGAAGCCCTGGCCTGGAGTGGCTCAGGTCAGTGCCACATTTCACCATTCCTTATCCTACCTGGTGCCGATGGGCAGCTATGGATGGAACTGCACCTCTCACCCTTTGAGTTTCTTGATTTGCTGTGCAGGCCTGAGGCACACAGACTTCTTAAAAAATGCTGTTGTGGCTGATCTCAATAAATCGATCAGTAGTTATTAGGTGAAAAAATTGGTCCCTCCTGTACTGACAGTCCAGAGGGCTTGCCAATATCTAGAATGAATTCACTGTTTGACCCTGGGAATATTCAGGTATGTATCTGGTATTTCCCAGGAGAGGGCATAACCATCTGAAATAATTATATGGTTATAACCATCAGTTTTTTTAATGTTGCTTGGGTTCAGCTGGATGGACACATAACTTTTAGGTAAAAGATATAAAGAGACACTGAAAAATCCAAGTTTAAAGTATCTAACTCATCTTTTATTGGGTTCTGTCTCTCCCACCAACATAGGTGAGGGTGACTGACATCTGAAGGGAAATTCAGTTTTCCTACTTGAACAGACGAGTGGCAACCAAAATACTTTCTTCTTCCCATTGGCTATAGGTGTTTTTACTACTTATTAACATCTCTTCCTCTTTCTTAGCTATATCTATTTCTGTATTGAAGTACCCACACCATGCCTTTTCAGTCCTGGCTCTCCTTTGCTCTTTGAGCCTTGGCAAATCACTGGCACCTTTGTGAATTGCCTTGCCTATCATGAAAGGGAGATCCTTGCCTGTGTGTAAGGTATCTTTTATACAGTAACTTGGGATTAAGACGTGTTACTAAAGTATGGCATCTGGGTATTGGAGAAAATATCTGTTTAAGAGACAGCTACTGTTGCATCTGTGCATCTACTGTTAAGTTTTACATGAAAGTCATTTGCTTTTCAGAGTGTAAAAAAATGGATTTGGCCAACCATGGACTTATTCTGCTGCAGCAGCTAAATGCTCAGAGAGAGTTCGGTTTCCTGTGTGACTGCACAGTTGCCATTGGGGATGTCTACTTCAAGGCACACAAATCTGTCCTCGCTTCTTTCTCCAACTACTTCAAGATGTTGTTTGTTCATCAAACCAGGTAACTGTAAAAAGGTTCACCGTTTAAATGTTCAGTTAACTAAGCTAAGGAAGTCTAGCAACATTTTGAAACATAAAAATGTTCTTTTTGCTTCTTGCTATGACATAAGGAGTATGGAATCCAGTCTTATCTGCAAACTAGAACCTCACTTTAAAACGTGTTAAAGTTGAACTGTGATTCATTTACACTAATTTTATAATTTAGCATAAGTTCTTTATCCTTAAAAAGGCAAAAACCATAGAATTTCTACAATTGAATACCTAAAGGATCCTGTCTTCTCTCCTGCACTTTTCTTCTCCCACTCTCTATCTTCTACTCTGTCTTGACACTGTTCTTGACATTTGTGTAATGTTGCATACAACTCAATAAGTATTTGCTAGGAGTTTTTGAGAAATAAACTTACAAAAGAGATGTATGTGTTTCATTTCTTTGCAGTTTATCAAGGTTAATTAAATAATAAAATACTACATAATGGTGGAAAATAAGGGGGTTTGTGTTACTTTTCTTTCTGTGGTGTTTGGTTTTTATTTTTTGTACCACAGCCTTACATTGAGGACATTGAAAAGATAACCAAAGTGTTGGACCATTTTAAAGATGTTTTTGGTCTTTTTCCAAAATACTTGAACTAACTCAAAAAGTTTATGTTAAGTGAGTCACACTCTTAACTCTTTTGCCAAGAGTTCTTAGCCAAAATTGAACTGCTAGGACAGAAGTGCATTTGCACTTCTGAAACAGGACTGCAGGCAGATGTAGCAGTTTTGATGCTCCATCGAGAGCACACAGTCATCTTTGGAAGACAGCATTGCAAAGTTTACTTTTGAGTCATATATCTGAATTCAGAAGCAGTCACAGAGAGCTTGGGAAGTGCGCACCTCAAGAAATGGAAGAACTGGCTCTAATTTCGTCCTCAGCTTGGTAGCCTACTGTAGTTAGAGCATTCAGACCACAGCATGCTGTCATGTCCATTTCTGGATTTCTGTGTTTTATTTATGTTGGTTTTTTTAAAATAGAGGAGCTACAGATACTTCTGAGAAATAATTAGAAGTTCCTCTGCTGTTAGGTAACTGACTTAACCAAGATGTTCCCTGTTGTCTTTCTTCTGTGAAGTTTGCCTTGCTTTCTGCACAGAGATACAGAGATACAGTTTGCCTGCACAGAGCAGTGGTAGCTGTCTCAGTCCAGGGCATTGTAAAGGCTGGTGCACACTGAGGATGGTGTTGGTTTCAGTCCTGTTAGGCTGAAGAGGCATCACAGCCAAAGCATCTCCCTTTGAGTGCTCTAGCCAAGGCACTGCTAGGCTGACCAGGCAGTCCACTGGTGCTGCTGTTTCTCCCTCCCTACCCAAGGAAAGAAGCTGCTGTTCTGCTGTGTGAGGAACCTGGGCTCCACTGATTACACCTGTTGCATCAGATCCCCAGGGGGATTCACACCCTGTCCTGCATGGTTTCTGGATTGGAATGCACTTGGGACAATTCAATACCACACATTTGCAGAACTGTAGCTGTAAACCCTAGTAGGACATAGAAGCCCAGCAGGCAAGTGCCAGATGAATTTTAGGTGATTTCAGGGCTAAATACTGAGAAGAGTTTAATGGACTGTGAATTTAGAGTCCCATGCTAGCAGGTTTTACTTTAGCTACAGATGGGTTTGAATCCAACCAAGAAAAGAGGGAAAATGTCTTTGCAATTTACAAAATAAATTAATATGTGACAATGTATCTACAATATAACAGCAGTGTAGAATGGTGTAGTTTGCAATGGGACAACTTTTCTTTCAAGCCAGTTACTTCACTGAGGAAAAAAATTATCTTTCTAGTGGCGCCTAAAATTAGCTCTTTTACAGTAAAGCATTTCTCTTAATATTTATTACAGATTCTGTCTTTTGAATTTATTCCTATTTTTATCAAGGCTTGAATAACCTAGACATGGAAAAAAATAATGTTCTTTATGTCTTATTCATAATTTTTTTTCACCTTTCAGTGAATGTGTCCGTTTGAAAGCGACCGACATACAGCCAGATATCTTCAGTTATCTCTTGCATTTAATGTACACTGGGAAGATGGCACCACAACTCATTGACCCAGTTCGACTAGAGCAGGGAATAAAGTTTCTGCATGCATATCCACTAATTCAAGAGGCCAGCCTTGCAAGTCAGGGAACTTTTTCTCACCCGGATCAAGTCTTTCCATTAGCATCTTCATTATATGGCATTCAGATTGCAGATCACCAGATAAGACATCCCACTAAGGTTCCGTCAGCGCCTGACAAACTTGGGCGAGACCCACGGCCGCAGACATCACGGATGAACCAGGAGCAGGGCTCTGAGGGCTCACAGCTCTCGCAGTTGGGTGCAAATCTGCCGCAAGTGACCCGGACAAATATGTCTGCTTCTGACCCATTGCCATCTTCCCTGTCTCCAGAACTGGTATCTGCTGCCGGTAATAATTCACCTTCGGGAGAAGAGGCCAACATGGAAGCATCTTCTTCAGATGAACAGCCTGCCTCTCTCACAATAGCACATGTCAAGCCAAGCATTATGAAAAGGAACGGAAGCTTCCCAAAATACTATGCCTGTCACCTCTGCGGTCGCCGGTTCAATTTGCGCAGCAGTTTGAGGGAGCACCTGCAGATCCACACGGGAGTTCCTTTCACTTCTAGCCAGCAAGGAGAAAGTAATATTTCTTTGTCTCTCTGTAACAACACAGCTGATAAAGATGCCATGGAAGTGCCTGAAGCAGGGATGATTAGTGACAGCGAGCTGCAGCAGATCTCAGACTCCCCAATAATTGATGGGCAGCAGCAGTCAGAGACACCTCCCCCCTCCGATATCGCAGACATTGACAACCTGGAGCAGGCAGATCAAGAGAGGGAGGTAAAGAGACGGAAATACGAATGTTCCATCTGTGGTCGCAAATTTATCCAGAAAAGCCACTGGAGGGAGCACATGTACATACACACAGGCAAGCCCTTCAAGTGCAGCACTTGTGACAAAAGCTTTTGTAGGGCTAACCAGGCTGCCAGACACGTGTGCCTAAACCAGAGCATGGACACATACACGATGGTGGATAAACAGACTCTGGAGCTCTGTACTTTTGAGGAAGGCAGTCAAATGGACAACATGTTAGTACAGACCAACAAGCCCTACAAATGTAACTTGTGTGACAAAACTTTTTCAACTCCCAATGAAGTAGTCAAACATTCGTGCCAAAATCAAAACTCTGTCTTTACACTAGAAGAAGATCGCTCCATTCTGTTAGGTGGTGGGGACACAGAAGCCACAGAGACTGATAACGCAGTATTAGCCTCCATCAAAAAGGAGCAGGAAGCAGTGTTGTTAGACTGAATGTGAAACCTATATCAATTTTTTAAAGTTTCTTTACTCATTTTTTATTAAATCAATTTTTTCCTCCCCCTACCTCTTACCTCACTTACCCCTGCCATGTTTTCCAGCAACCTCCTTCCCACCCTTTGTCTTCAGCAACCAGAACTGTACTGGCACATTAGGAAATTGGACTTTGCCTCTCCCACCAAAACAAACAAAAAGCTCTTGCATCAAACCACAACAAAATTGATTTTAATACAAAGGAACATGTGAAAAAACAATCCAGCTAACTATGTTGATAGTATTAGTTATTCCAAATTTAATAGATTTTAAACAAAATTTAGATTGCTTAAAAGTGTATTTAGATACAATGATGAGTGTAACAAGAAACAGAGTATCAGTTTGGTAAGCAAAGGATATATGTATTTTAGTTTCCCTGGTAGAAGGCATTTTGAGATCCGGCAAATCAAACACCGTGCGCTTTACAAGTCCACATGCAAGTAAATTAAGATTATAACCTAAGCCCTCAGAACTTTCCTCAAGGAATGCAGAAGTCTCTGTTCATTGAGTTAAAAAGAGCTGAGGGTGTTGGTTTTCTTTTAGCTGTATGTTTTCCTTCAAGTATGCCTTTGGGTATCTGTTTAAGAGTCAAGCCAAGTCGTTACTTAGTCAAATTTTGACTTAAGTAGCTGTAATAGTAATGTGATGGCAATCTTTATATATATATATATAAATACTGTATATGTATAAAGATTTATATATATATAAAGTGTTTGTGTGTATATTTGGTACAGGTAAATAAATGCACACATCTTTTTTAAGTAACTGGCCGTCTACTCTCAGATTCAGCCTGGAATGTCTTTTAGTTGTTGACAAAACTAGTCATTTTACAGGTTACTATTAACCAAATTTGAAACGTCCTGAGCTGTGTGCATTTTTATTGACCTGTTGAAGAGAAGCCAATAGGTAAGTGCTGTCACCCAGGCTACCAAGGAAACTAGAGAAGTGGCATACTGGTGAGCACTGCACCATCATTAGTGCAGCACATGTGTGTGTTGCTAGCTATATATAGGTTTGAGTCATTTTGGATGAAAGGAGAGAGAAAAGCTTTATTCCCTTACTCAGGCAAGGAATGTCCGTGATTTCATTTGGTCTAATGGCATGAGGGAGAAGAAGCGGTGTTCTAGCACAGGGGATCATGGTTGTTTTAAAATGAATCTGTAGTGCTGGCTGGGAAATTCTGCTTTATGAGAGTCGTGTTATTTTGAAAGTCAAGACAAAGCCTGCAAAAACTGAAAGGGTGAATTCTGTAGTTTTAGTTACTGCTGATGGTAGTACTGCATCTTTGTGTTAAAAATCAAGTTGTTGATTTTTATTATTTTATATAGATGCCCAGATTTTTTGCTGGTAGCCTAAAAACCTAAACTGACAGCAGCAGTGAAGCCCACTGAGCAATTACTGGGCCAACAGAAGGCGTAAGTGGACAGAAAAAGTGCCCCATCATAAATGGAGACAGTGTGTGTTTGGGGGGAGGGGTGGGAGAGGGCAAGTCACAAACCACAGCTCTTCTCTGTGTATACGTTTAAACTGAATATCATCTTTTTGTGTATAGTTAAGTTCTCAGATTTGTAAGTTTTTATACATCATTTCATTGAATAAAAACTGAATTAAATGGGATATGATTTATTGAGTTGAAGGTGAAAGGTTGTTGGTGTTCGGTCCTCTTGAACGAGCTCTTGCTGAATCAGTTTAAAAGCCAAGTGATATATTCTGTTTATCAGACTAAAACCTCTGTCACACAGGTGAACAATGAGATTACTAAAACTTAAGTTGGATTTAGCACAAAAAGTCACTACATACCAGATTTTTTTTTCCAGTTTATTATAATGTGACAATTATTTTAAGTGGTATTGATTTTATTATCTCTTGTATTAGAGTAATAGATTTAAAATCAATTGACCTCACTTCAAAGTATAGAAGTATTTATTGTTATTTACCTTTTGAGGTAAAAAAATAACATCTTACAGAATTATTTTAGTGTTGCCCATTTGAAAACTTCTTTAGGATCTTCATCTACCATTATAATTTCCTTAGATGTGTTTTTTATTTCATCTTTTATAGTGCAAAATGCTCGCAGAGTAGGAAAACAAAAAAATAAATCTTTCCTAATTCAGGGTAATGTTGGCTTTTGAGGTATCCGTGGTTTAGGGGATAGTCACAAGTTCATCTCCAAAGTGGCTGAAGGTGCTGAAGGTGCTACTGCCTCAGCTGTTGCCCATTGCTCATTTAGATGTTGGGGTTTCTTTAATTGCAGAGCTCCAGCTCTGCTGCAGGACAAAGTACAACAGTTCAGCTCAACTCCCCAGCTCAGCTGGTTGTGTCAGGGGAGATGTGGCTACACCATTTATTGTGTGACATTATTCCTGCTCTCACCTCTGCTTCTCCACAGTTAGGACATCATGATGTTTGCTCAGTTACCTGTTGAACGGACTCAAGTGAAAAACAACCAGTCTTAAAAAATGCTATTTTTCTGTCAAATCTGTTCCTTATTTTAGCTCTGCAGAAGGTTTTGAACAACTCACAGATTGCGCAAGCACGGAGATGAGCTGGGAAAAGGCTTACTGAAGCCAGTGTTGCTGCTGGCAACATCCAGGATGTAGAAGATGGGAAGTGGTGACTCCCACTTGGGCAGGTAGCTCCTCTGGAGGGCAGTGTGGCCTTGCAGACTGGGTTGCTGCCCAGCGAGAAGGAGCAGGGTAGGGCAGGGAACGAGCAGCTGTGGAAGGAGTTGGTTATGACAGTACTGCCGCTACAAGGAGCGTGAAATTGCAGGCTCAGCAGAGATACTTTTCACCTGTTAATATTTATTCTTATGAAATAACACTGTCGGGTAAAGAGAAAAAAAAAATCACAATAAAGAGACTTTTAATATGTGTTGAGCTATCATAATGGTTTGTTTTACGTACCCTTTATTGTCTGATGCTCCACAGTGATGTTTAAGTCATTGCCTTTCAACTGTTTGAGCAGTTTTGTTCCTCTACAACAAATTAGAAACAGAATATTCTGGTTATTAACAGCTGCATCAAGAATTTGGGAAATTACAGCACAATTGCAATTTTGTTCAACCTTTTTTATTTAAACCCTCTGAATCATTATTACAGTTCGAGATAACTTCAGGGTTTAATTTTCAGTGTTTGACTTGGAGATTTGTGACTGAGTTGCTCACTGATCATTCAGTCTGCTCACCTGCTGAAGTTACGAATTTTCTACCAAATGAAAGCAGACAGCTTGGCAGGAACTGCTGAGAAATTGGTGAAAATGTGCCATCATTCAAGGCTGTGGGCAGGGACTTCAGTCCCATGTTTTTCCAAAGGAATATGTTCAAAGTTAATTTCCTTGACATCTCTGCCTTGACTTCAAAAGTACCAAATACCTATATATCTGTCTGCACCAACGGAGGATTATCACTTGTGAAAGTGAAGTTTGCAGTCCATTGCAATCAATATTTTTGTATCAAGTATCTTCTTAATCACTGGTCTCATAATCATTCTGCTTCTGCTGTAGGAGAATTTGTCAGAAGATGCTCATGTTACAAACTTTGAATATGTAAAATTGTGCTCCTGTTTGCACTGGAGGGCCTTCAGCTGCTGTCTTGATGTTTAGAAAACCTGTCTGTCTCTTCAGATCCAAATCCCATAAAATAGCAGCTTCAATCACAAAAAGTTGCCAGTTACAAGAGAAAAAAAAAAATTCATTCTGTTTACTTTAAATAACTTATTTGACATTGCAACATCATTTACATTAATTAAAGGAGACTTGGTTAGACACAAGCAGGTGCTATGGTGCCTGGTGGCACCACAATCTCTTTCAGTGTTTTTTACCCAATCTACTTAATGTCAGGATTACCTTCTTTTGGGTATTTTGTCTTTTTGGAGAGTAATATAGTTCTTTAGATATCTTCAGCTCAAGCAGTTAAAGATCAAATTGATTCATTCTTAACCAAGTTAAAGTAATTTTCCTTGATTGTGTTTCCCCACCTTTTAATCTTAAAAAGTAAACACAAATAAGGGACGTTCATTTTGGAATTTGTCACTGAGTCTCTTACTTACTGCTTCCCAAAAGTCACAGACGTTTTAAGATACTTTATAGCTATGAATGATTAGGAGTAATCTGGTTACTTAAAGAAAAAAAATTTAAAACCAATTAACATTCCTACTTCAACACTGTAGATGTTACACTGTTAATTACAGCAGCACACTTTGGTTAATGAAATCTAGGTGACAGACTACCAGTGGTGATGGAGACTGGCTGTTTAAATAGCCCAGCTGTTACTCTACCTGAGACAGAGTGTTTCCATTTCTACAGCTCGTTTTGTTCATTTGTTTTTGTTTGTAAAAATGCCCGTTGCCACTGGATATCCCACTCATACGAAACGTAGAACAAAACAGAAAGAAGCAAGAAGTCCTTTGCATCACCCTTTGTAAATGTGTATTTGCCAAATGATCTGTGGTCATCTCTAGAAATAAGATAATTCACTGTCCTTAAATATGGGCTTCCATCAAGCCTGCCATATTTGGATGAAGTGTAGCCAAAACCACGGAACACATTTCCTCTGCAGTACAGCCTTGCTGCTGTGATGGTGCATCCGTGCTTTTGAAAAGGTCACGTGTGCCAAGATGAAGAGCTCAGCATGGCCTTGGAGCAGCTGTCAGTGACTCTGCTCATGCCTTGCAATGCCAGTGTTTTAGCCCTTGTGCCAAAGGAGCTGCCAGCAGGACTTCCTCATATTCAGTCCATGCCTATTGCCTTGGCCAAAACTGAAGCCTTCCTGGAACCTTTGGAAATCTGCTCAGGGAGCAGAGAAGCAGAGCCACGAAATGAAAATTGACACAAATGTTCACTTACTGTACTGCTCTGTGGAGCATGGAGGAGGTACCCAGCAATCCAGCATGCCTCAGCACAGATCCACAGCCTGTATCCAACCTGCTGATTGCCTCAGGACTTATTTTGAAGCAGCTCATACACTTTCTAAGGGAGCTTCCTGATCAATCCATTGTGTCCTTCTGTCCTTAATCTCTCAGCCACACGGTTAGAGCATTTCCTATTTTGTTGCTACTGTATTGTGCAATTCCAGTTTCAGCAGTGAATTATTGTATGTATTGCCATTGTTTATTTGGGTCTCTCAAATTCACAGAGCAATGTACTCTATCAATCAAGTTTTATTTAATGAGTTTATTACGTAAAAAATAGACCAGAGTTCAATCCCCTTTTGACAAGCTAGTCTGATTTTTCAATTTCCTAATGGGTTGCTTCCAACAACTCAATCAGCACCACTCCAGTTGCTGGCACACAGTTCTCCACAGACAGACATATACACAGAAGATAGAGTCATAATTGTTCAATAATAATAACCTTATTCTTTGAAATTATTGCATTCTTATGCAGAATTCTAAAAATTTAATCTAATTTTCAGGCATCGTTGCAATACTGGTAACAGAAAGAGTCCCAGGACAAGTCCTGATTTGTGTACAAGAACTGAAAAAGAACCTTTGTAGAAATTTCATCCTTGTTCACTGAGTTCATTAAAGTTCAAATTTTTCATGCCCTTCTTAATAAAACTATAGTATGATATTCATTAAAAAAAACCCCATACCACAGGCATGACTTGAAGAGTTTGTGTTGCTGTGCATCACTCTTCTGTCATATAGGAAATGTCTCAGAGCAAAGGGCCACCATGTCACCAGTTTTTTCTGAGTTCTATCTACTGCAAGTGAAACAAAAGCACAAATCAGCAGAAGGAATCAGCTGAAATATGGATCAGCCTTCATCTGTGTGCAGAGCTGTGCCATACAGAGTGGAAAGCTAGCATGTGGTGAAACAGCAGCTCAAACTAAATGGGGAGAGTCTGAAAGAACTGAGCACTTACTCAGGAAGCAGCCACCTAAACTGTGAAGCTGTGATCATGCCTATTAAGGACACCACCTTTCCTGTTTTGGGGTGGGGTTTGGGTTTTTTTGTTTTGCTTTGGGATTTTTTTACATTCTATTTACTGTTTCCTCTTAGAACAGTAGAAACATATAAGGCACAGAAGTAACACTCAGACTTTTTACATTTATAGAGGATGTTGATGTTGCAGAGGTTTCTGTAATAACTTTGCAAAGTGGGTATGACACTTGGGCAGCTTGCAATGACAACAATTTCAAGCTGAACAATTCTATGAATCTACACAGTGAGACCATGTCCCTATCTTAGAGCAAGAGTGGAAGCAGGAGCTTCTGCCTCTCAATGTCTGTCACAGATGGAATTGAGAACACATGGCTTCTGCTCTGCCAGCACAGGGGCAGCAGCACTCTGAGGGGTTCTCCTCTAAGGGCTGGTGCTTTCCCCATGCCCCTGCCAGCAAGCGAAGCTGCTACCAAATGCAGTACGCTTGCCCCAGGTAATGGGAGGACTACCTTCAGTTCTCCTTAGCTCGAGGGTCAGAAATCCCCTAGCATGATTTACATCTGTGTCTTAAAAAAAAGAGCATACTAAGAATTTGGAAATGATGGTTGTATTGATGCTTTTTCTGCCCTTCCCCCATCATAGATAGATCCTCCTTCTTCTAAAGGAGTTGCTTTGTGCTCTAAAAAGAAGCTGACCCTACAGAAATTAAGTCATCAATTCCTGTATCCTTGGTAGACCCACAAGAAAGACATCTAGTGTTGCAACATCATACAAAACACTTCCCTGCTTCTGATACTACTGCAGGGGAGTGTGAGGTGATGGTTTACTCTACATCTGGCCGTGCTGGTGGGCTCCTCCAGAGTGCTCACAGGAGCTGAGGTTTTGCATGGTGAGTGGAAAAAAGTGCAGCTGCTGCTGCCAAGAGGATTTATTTGCTCTGTCATGTAGCTGCCAGTAGCAGTACTCCCTTGCAGTGCCACACCTCCGTGGTGACTCTTACATGAGAAATGAGCACATCTATTTCCTGTTGCTGTCAAGGAATGCGATTAAACATGGCTCTGAGAACTGGGAAATAGAGATACAATGACAGTGGCACTTAGCACTGATGTCTCCACCACTGAGCATAACCAGGGTTTGCAAAGTAGTAACACTCCAGGCTTCAAGAGGTCTGCTGGACAGAGCTGAATTTCTCTGCCTGAAGTAAAGCAGGCAGTTTTGCAGAAGTGCCAGCTTGCAAAGTGCTATAGAGAAGAGCAGTTCTTCAGTCTGTGTTTAAAACCTACCAGCTGAGTGGCAGAGCTCTTCTTCAGTGTCTGATGGGACCAAGAAGGTGTATTTCTTGGTATCATCCTGCAGTAAGAAATGTGTTAAGATTACCCAGGCAAGGTGCTCCAACTCTCACAAACCCAAAGGAGACTCCAGGGAAGTCAAGCATCTGCTGAAGCAGTGGGTAGGTCCAGGAATGGCACAGCCTCTGACAGGGCCTTTGGTGGCAAAGTGACACACTGCAGCAGCCACGCTGGACCTGTCAAGAAGGCCACAACCCCAGCACTCTCAGACCAGGTCATGTCCTGGCTGTGCTCCCCCACTGCTTCTCATGCTCCTTCCTCCCCAGCAGAGCAAGGGAAACTGAAATGTCCTTGACTTGGGGTAAGCACTACGCAGCAGCAACCAAAACATCAGTGTGTTATCAACATTATTCTCACACTGAGTACGAACACATGGCACTGTACCAGCTGCTAGGAAGGCAATTAACTCTATCCCAGCCAAAACCAGGACAAGGATTAGGGTTAGGTTTGGGACAGAAACAGAGTGGGTTTTCTCACCAGAATGGGGCTGCAAAAGAGCTGCTGAAGGAAGAGGGAGGCTGTAGAAAGTCGGTGTAACAACTGGTGGAGAGTGCAGGCACAGGACACTGCCTGTTCAGCTGGAATGATACCAAACAAGTATTTCAAGCACTGCAGCACTAAACAGAATGTGGTTTTCTCCCCTTCTCTCTCAGTCTTTCCTAATTTCAGCTTCAGTTTTCCCTTTCACCTGAGAGCATGTCCAGGACATGCCTGTGTTTCTGTCCCTGTCTCATGATAGGAAATGGGAGGAGGCAGAGGAATCCTTGCTGTTCTCCATGGGAAGAGTGGGTTGAAATACCTTCCATGATCTTGGCTCTGCAGTGCAGACCTTTGCATGGAGCACACGTGTAGCTACACTGAGCATTAAAGGCATTGCTTTTTAATGACCATGACAAAAAGGTAAGGTCTTCAAAGAGCAACTGTTAGTACCCCTGAATTAAGCTTCATGGATAAAGCTCCTAGCTCTGCCACAGCCTTGCCAGTTGTTCTCTAAGACTGGCATCTCTCCAAATGGTACATGAATGCTCAGCATATCTGACAGAAAGAAGAGAATTACGTAAGTTTTATTAATGTCCACTTACTCTCTCAAGATCATCTTATTTCCCCAATCCCCAATTATTTTCTTAGAGATGGAGATAAAAGGGTCTCAATTAGGCAAGGGCAGAAAATGGTCTAGGAAGAGGCTACACCTACCATCTTTTCTGATGCAGATTTCACTGAAGTGTAAAAAGCTTTGGGAGTGAGGCACTCCATACTTACCATGGAAATAAACACTCATGCTCTTTGCTTTTCAAAAAGCTTTGTTACAGTGGAAGTGCATTTGCCTTCATGATGACTCCACTGCCCAGCTTCATGACCTTCCTGTAAAGTCATATTCTCTGGTTTCCTATTCAATATCATTTTTCTTTTCATAATTATTTAATAGTAGTCTTATTGTTACATGTGACTGCATTCTTACATTCTGTTTGAAACCCAAAGTGGCTTGATATTGCATGGATCCAGGCAGTCACTATTGCTCTAGTCCCCAGCAATATGCCTTCTCTCCTGCCTGGATGTGTAATGAGAGGGGCCACATACGGCAGATGAGTTCCAGTGACTGAAACACATTTATGGTTTTCTTTAACATCTCTAAGGGCCTGTGGATTCCATTCCCAGATTGCATTTTTCTGTAGTAAATTATGGAGTAGTCAGATTATTATACTTCATTCTGGAATATGTACTCTCCAAGATCCTAAAGTTCCTAACACAGCACATAACTAATTTCTTATTCTGGGACAGAGATAACCTTTGGATGTCTTGTAGCACCTGTTTTTCTCCCACCTGTGCATCTGACTTTGCAAAAGATGAACATGTGACTGAGCCCTTGGTATCTCTACCCCAGCTGACTGTGGCTGTGCTGTTACAGGGGTCCACAGACTTTACAGGTTTTGCAAAGCAGCCTCCTCCTCCATCACTCATGCGCTGCCTCACAGTGACCTCTTGTGGAAATTCTGACATTTCCAGCTCTTCAGGCAATGCAGCGTGAGCTACATGCATTGTAGGACTATGGTTTAAGCTTTGGACTAGACAAGTAAATGTACAGTGAAGCGCCTGCCAGATGAAAGCAAACCTCATCTGATCTGCCCCTGGTGCTGGGGTCATGAAAAACATTTCTTTCATGTCGATAGTTGCCATCCATCATTAAGAGGACTGACTGTATCAGCTATAAAGGGAGCAGATGTAGTGAGTGGTTTGGCAGCAGCTGTCAGGCCTCCATAATCTGCTGTTAGTTGCTGCTTGCTATGTGGGTGCCTAAGAGACCACATCCCTAAATCCCTCTGCCTTAGTCATTGCTTGTTTTAATATTGTACTGTGTCACCATCATCCCTGGGTATGGATCCCAGAGAATTATCATGAAGAGAGAAACTCAGCTAATTGATGTAAAACTGATGTCCATACATTTAACTGACTCAGAGTTTGCCTTTGTCTAAGTACATTTTCCATAACCACTTATGCTCAGTGGTGCTTCTCTATTTCCCCTTTTTTTTTCTCCTTTTCACACAGAGACAGGCTGGCTCTTTGCCATTACCTTTATTTTAGCTGAGGTTCTCAGCTGGTTTTTACCATTTGTGGTCTGTACTGGGTGTATCTGCAAACGCAGGCTGCAGGACCTCCTGGAAGGCACTACCACTTAACCTCTGCTAATTTTCCTCTTTAACAGGTGCCGGAGCCGGATGGAATTTCAGCTAATTGGGAAGACAACAGCTAGAAATTACTGCCTTTGCCACATTTCTCCAGCTTATGGAGGGGTGTTATGAAGCAGGACGTGGTTCTACGCACATTTAAGCTGCAGCCTGGGTCGATTTTTCCTTTTGGTTTCTTTTTGTGAGAAAGCCCAGATGAGCCTCCTTCCGGCTGAGCCTGCAGCGGCTGTGCAGGGACAGCGCTAGATGATGCAGTCACACCAGTGCAGCCACACCAGTGCAGCCAGCCGGGCCCGCCGCAGGGGCAGCCGCTGCTCATCCCAAAGAGCATCCCCTAGCAGCATCCCCACACCCTGGAGAGCCAGAGCAAGGGGCAGAAGGGACTCTGCAGCCCTGTCCCGCAGCAGGCTTGTCCCAGAGAGCAGAGCCCTCTGCATGGTGAGCTGCAGAGCACTCAAAGGCACCAAGTCCCGAGGCTGGCAGGGGCAGCTACACGGGGAATTACGCCTCGAGAGGATGTTTTGTGTCCCCCACACTGCCAGGAGAGAGCCATGAGCTGATAAGCAGGTGGCAGAGAAATTTCAGCGCGGCGGAAACACCGGCATTTCCCTGCACACCATGTTCCAGCTGCGCCAGGGAAGTGCAAGGCCAAGGAGAAACAATTGTTTGAGCTTCAGTGCAGCTGCTGAAGTTGCCTGTCCCCAGGTCCGGAGAGGGGACAGAGCCTGAGCATGTCCTGCCAGAGGAATGCTGCACGTATGCACCCACACTGTACACATCAAGTGCACAAATGTCCAGCTGCTCCTCCAGCCCAGAGTGCTGACTTAGGAAGGGCTGAAAAATATTGATTCTCTGAGCATCAGCTGTGCTACTCCCCCTGTGTAGTCTCCCTCCTCTCTGCTTAAAAACCAGAGTATCTTCACACTTTAGGGACACTATGTTCTTATTGTTTGGCTACATTTTGAGATCACAACAGAGTTAGAAAGAGCTGTAGATTTTTCCCTGGAATATTAACAGTCTAATCTCAGCACTGCTCACTTGACAGTCTATTTTAGGTTCTTCTAAGCCAAGGAATCATTAATATTTCAGTCTAGCTCATTTAAAATTCAAACGTAACCTTCTAAACTTTGGTCTGTGTGCTATATTTAGAGTAGAAGCCAGGTAGAGGGTTTTGGTGTCTCCCTTTCTCTTACTTAAGAAAATAGGTAATGAGCAGGAAAATTGAGCTTTACACTTCAAAGATAATCATTATTAGTCAACCATACACTTTAATGTTTCTTGGTTTTAGCAAATTTTTAAAAACACTCTTACCTATCTTTCCTCCTGCAGAAAGGAAAGCACTAGCTTCACACTGGTTCATTGCTAAGTGTTATTTTCAAGCTATGAGCCTATCTTTAAAGTGAAGACACTTACTTCAAATGTTCATGTGTATGCATGAACATATTCTTTAAAGGGGACTTCATCCTTGAGAAGCCACAGCGGCCATATTATTTGCATTCCTGCAAAGAGGTCACAAATTCATGTTCAATAAAGGCACTCATTGTTTTTCAACTCACTTAAATCTTTTTTTCTGGTTTTGCAGCTTGTGGAGCCTCTGACTTTTTCCTAATGCCAACATTCTGTTCCCAGTAGCAGCAATCTTACATAATTTGATGCGTCTTAGTCTCTGCTCCTGCAGTCCTCCAGCTGTGCTCCTCTACTTTCCTGCTTGTTGTCAGTGCCACCCATGGCCACATTCCTGCTAATTTTACTTTGCCTCTCAATTGGACAATTAATCAATACCTTTCATAGTTTACAATTCATAATTCAAGTATTATTTTTTCAGTGATACACCAAGGTTCCTGGTTTCTAGGGTATAATATAGAAGTATAGCAGGTTGCGTTGCCATAGCATATCCACACTGTGCTCCTGTACATTAATCAAAACTAAAAATAGGATTTTGAGAAATTTTAAGCAAAATCATCTCTACTGCTTAGACTGTGAGGTTTGATGCTACCCAAGTGATCCAAGCTCTCAATGGGAAAGTGCAAACAAAATGTGATGCCTCTTGTATTGGGAAAATAAATAACTAATAACAGGAACATCCAGAGCCTTGAGACACATCTAGGAATGTTTACAGAAAGTATTGTATCTGTACTCCTCATGAGTGACTGTTGGATATGAGTGAAAGAAAACAAAATAGTAATTTCAACAAAGTCAATATAGTGCCATGATTAATATGAGCCTGCTTCTACTGATTGATGCCAATAATGGCTCAAGGGGTTTGTCTGTTTGGGTTTTTTTAATTAAATATGCTTTTGTATGAGGAACTGTAAGCAATATGCCCAGCCTTTGCCACATCATTCATACTGATGCAGGTTCCTCCCCTGCATCTGCAAGGCATTAACTGGCTCTGCTGTGGGGAGGAGAGAGGATCTATGAGCTGGAATCCAATTGCAGGATCAAGACAGATTATGCAAAAATCCAATAAAAGCTTTTTCCCAGCAGGGAGACTTATACCAAAGAAAATAATGCTATTTTCAAGATTATTCAGCAAAGATTCTAGTTTAGAAGGGTTCATGTCAGCTCCAGAATAATGGACAGGTCAAATTTGTCCTTGTAATTCTTAATCATGCTCATGAAATGATAGTGAAAACATAATTTTTTCACTGGGAGATTAAAAAGCCAAATGTAACTGGGCTAAGGCTTCCTCTGAATAAATAATGTTTCCCCCTTGCACCATCTTCACCAAGCAGACTTTCCTTGGAGCTGTAATTAATTCCCCAGCCTCTTCTGCATTAGGGAGCCAGTCTTGAAAACTTTACTCCTTTTTGGCCCTGGGCATGCACTACCCTCAAATACTGGCTGAACATTACCTCTCTCTGTGTTTTTGTTACCCTCATGGCTACCCTGGAATGGTGAAAGGGAGACAGGCAGTTGTGTGTCAGGATTTCTGCATCACACAGCTGCTTTTACGGGAAATGACAGGCACCACTGACGGTCATGCTGCCTCTGGGACTGTCTGCTGAAAATCTCACAGAAATTAATTTCTAAGTTCACAAGGAACCTGCCTACAAAGCAGAGACAGCTCAGGCAGGGGAGAGGAGGCCATGCTACTGCAAGGCTGAGGGGGCACAGAAGTCCCCCCAGGGGAACAGTTGCACTGGGGAGAAGGCAGGGATTGCTCCCAGGCTGCTTCATGAAGGCTTCCTGGGATGTCTGCTTTCCAGGACAGCAACTGGCTTGCAAATGCTTTACAGTTTTCCACAATTCCCTCTTGTCTAGCTGCTTAGGAAAAAGGCACTGTGTTGGTTACCCTTCCTAGTCTGGTGCCTGTGTAGGAGGGGCAGAGACATATCTGTAGAACAGATGATGAGGACAGGGTCAAGCTGACACAGAGGCCATGCCCAGGGCACAGCTGCCCAGTGGCATATCACACTTCTGCTTCCCTCATTCCAACGTATCATCACTCCCTGCCCTGCCCATGGCAGGGCTGTTGGAAGCAGAAGGCCTTTTAGATCCCATCCAACCCAAATCATTCTATGATTATACATAGCCTTTTCAAGCTCTGAAAGTGGATGTAATTTTCAAGGGGGAATAGGAGATGCTCTCTAAATTGCTCTTCCTGTTTTAAGGAGTTGAGAGTATTTTTTCAAGAGGATGTTGAAGCAGAACAGACACATGACATTATTAGACATCTATCTCTAATTCTTACTTTTGTGAAGACTAAATGTGGTGCCCAACTAGATATGTCAGCTCTACATCAGGTGTCAGAATTGTGGTGAAGTTTCCATCTTGTTAGGAGCATCTCAAAATGTTCACAGAGCTGTCACTCTCCTTTATCATATCATTCATCCCCCCCACAAATTAGGACTCCAAAGCCTAGGCTACTAATTCCACTGGCCTTCTGCCCCACATTGCTCCTCATTCCAAGCCACTTCCTTCCTTGCAAGGCTGTCAGCCTCCTCAGGCCTGCTCCCTTCCCATGTGGCAGCTGTGAGTGACAAATATCCAGTGTTCAGCATCCAGACATGAACATCCCAGGAATCCTCTCTGCTTTTGGCAAGCCTCCTGCCCAGCCCAGAGCACTTGCTGTATCCAAGCTGTCAGGTTCCTCAATGAGCACAGCTGCCTCCCATATGCTCTGGATTGCATGGGAAAGCCAGATCCACTTCCATAGCTTGAGCTAACAGGCAGGATACTTGAGCTATTGCCAGTAAAACAGCCCTACAAGAGAAAACAGCAGACAAACCTCCTCGGGACACAAGAGGCTTGGACTCCAATCCCTAGTTAGATGGCTGTTTAGGGATTTCACTAACCAATACAAATGCATAACCCTTGCAAAAGGGCCAGCACAGGCTGTGCACACCTTGAGCACAATGTCTGGCAACATTCTTGTTCCCTTTGTACCTCCAGATGCCAGAGGTGAAGAGCAAGCACAGTCCCCTGCAGTGTGAGCCTCCTGATAATGCCAAAGCAAGAGGGACAGGCATCCTGCAGTGTTCCACTATCCCTGCACTTGCTGCAACCACTACAGCTAACTATTTGCAGATACTGGCTTTAGCATTTTAGCTGAGGACAGGAAGGTACCAAGTATTAAAAACTAGTTCAGTGAATCTATCTTGAGATACAAATGCTGCTAATCATCCTCACAAACAGCTGGAAAAATTTCGTGTCTCAAGGCCAGGGTCTGCTAACATAAATAACTATCACACCCAGATTTTTGGTGCCATGAGTAGACCCTTGCTAAAAAAAAGCAGGGGAGCCTAGATTATCAGTTATGGGCCTAAGACCCTTAATCTACTAATCTGTACCAAAGGTTTTGTAGACATTGATGCTGCTTTGTTGGAATTTTCTATACTTTAGTCACACCAGCAAGGCATATGATTTACTGTTTTTTCATTCAGGCTCACCGAATACTGTTATCTATCTTGAATTTAATATAGGTATTTCAGTCTTCTGAAGTACCTTATTATTACTTCTTCCAAAATATGCATATTTTACTGAAACTCAGAGCCAAATCATAGTTTAATTCTGTAACTAGCTTCTTTAATTCACATAGAAAGCTGAACGTCAGTCAACAACAAATGAATTCTCAGGAGCAAATCTAACTCCCTGAAGATGAAGCAACCATCAGAAAATAATTTACACTAAGCAAGCTGAAAAAAAACCCACCACATACACAGATTAGAACAAATTTGTAGTTGCATTTTATTTAATCAATGAAAATCTACCTTAAAAACACAAAATCAAATTTGGTAACCCAATACATTGGATTAGAGAAAGCTTCAAGCTTTTAAGCACAAGCCAGAAGTCACAGTCTCGAAGGAGAGTTTCAGAGGCCAATGCAATACACTGGAACAAAGCAGTATCTTTTTGTGGAGACATGCTCCCTGCACCATTAGTGTGGTTTCGGGTGCAGCAGGTTTTTTTAGCTGTCAGTTATAAAAAGAAGCTTTTGTATTTGTTTTATAGTTAGGTTTGTTGCATTGCTTACCTAGGCCCTGGATAAATGGAGAAAACAGGCAAGTTAAAAGCCCTTGCCTGCCCAATTACTACCAACAGACAATTTACATTGTGGTAAAGCTAGCTTTATTTAAATGAGGTTCAGACAAGAAGTAACTTTACATATTATTAACAGCTTTGGAGCTACAAACGTAAGAATCAGGATTACACAGGTCATGCTTTTGTTATTTTACCTGCTGCAGTTATTGCAATATGGCTTAAGGTACATAGGTATACAATTTGTACAAATTCAGCCAAGTTTGCACTTGTGAGGTGTTAAGAGCATCATTACCTTGCAAGCCAATCTAAACGTGTGGAAATCAAGAGGTTTTTGGAATTGCCCAAAGCTAAGGGGGAAAGCTGCCGCTAACGATGGACAAAGATAGACTGGATTGTTCGAAACCACATTGTTTGGCTTTAAATATTTATATAATTCGCTCTGAGGTAAGGAAAAATCTTTTGATGCTTCCACGCAGGGCAGCACCAGATGGTGCAATCACACCAGTGCAATCAGTCACATTGCTTGCTGGACGTGCAGCCTCGAGGAGAGGCCAGCACCTGCCGTAACAAGAGCATTTGTACGCTAAAGTTGATTTTAAAATAAATTACTATACAGGTATGAGAGTGAGTTATTGTTCAACTTGATGGGCATTGTTTTCACAATGTGCGATCTGTAACCTTCACTTTAGAAATCAGAGCTGAAAGTACTGACTTGTACCCCTTGTTTGATTTTAATGTAAACAACAAAGGAGAGGACCAATTCCTGTTGGGGACAGACATCCCAGGACTCTCAGTCTTGGGGCTTATAAGCATCTTTTTATCACCCTGCTCATTCTGCTCTCAGCTGTTGTCAGTCCAATCCACCTTACATGAAGGTTTTTAAGACATCGGTACCCCAAAGATCTCATCAGCTTTTTGCAATTTAAGGCAGAACTCATCACCGAGTCCTTAACCTCTTTCCTACTCCTGCCTCAGAAAAGACAGAATTGTCAGCAGTGGGGAGAATTTCAGAAAATGGTGTGGTGGAAAAAAATTTAAGGCAGGGGTTAGGAAAGGAGGAAGGGTGTATGCAGGGAAGATGTCAGACAATATAGGGCAGGAAAAGGCTTTGGGTTGGATGGAGCAATGACCAGAAATTAGCAGAGCTTGGAATGAGAGAGGTGTGATACAAAGGTTGTGGTACAAAAACAAGGTGACAGTGAAATGGTGTCTGGAGGGTTCTCTGAAACCAGGGAGGGCTGCAAGTAGAAGTGAATAGTGGGTCAGGTCAGGGCTCTCCTTTTGTCTTTAGAAATATCATAGTTCTACATTAAAATCAGAACTGGGTTTAGGATATACATATAAATATTCAAAGCAAGAAAGCCATTTTTTTGAGAGATTTTATAGTGGGAAAAGCCTGGAACAATAAATAGGAAACTACATGTTTCTGCTCCAATAGTATCAATTTCCTCTCCAGGCTACTCTACAATATTCATTTAAGGGAATGCCTAAACAGTACAGAAGTATCATTGATCTACATTAAAATCAGAACTGGGTTTAAGACATACATATAAATATTCAATACATTACAGTCCAGTCCTGAGACCTGAAATCTGGAACAACAGAGGAAGGGTATTTTCCATCTCCTTTCAAGCTACACTGTAGGAATAATTTCTGACTAAATCAGGCCTGCACAAATACAACTGAAAGATGGACAGAGATACCTGAATGGGACTGAAAGGCAGCAAACTTGAGCACTGCGCTCAACGATTTGTGCATGATCCAGTTCCTGCTGTTTGACAGACATATCCAGAAGTCTCATGTGTTCTCATCAGTCAGCCCTCCTCTTCCCCCTCACACACAAGCTGAGCAGCATCTACAGCCACTCACAGGTGAGATCAAGGCAGCTAGGAAAGATGTGAGGGGTAAGGGAGACTGCAGAAAGAAGGGAGGAGGATTCAGGGATAAGTGAAGGGATTCAAGGGGATTGGGCAGACAGGACACACATTAAATGAGGGGACAGTAATAACTGTGGCAAAAATTCTAGTGGTCTGCCCAGTCACTCAGTGGTGCATCTCCAGTCTTAATGGATTATTTTGGGCAGAGACAAATGACCTTCAAATGGAACACAGGCATGGATACAGCCAATATTAAAGGCATTGTTTTTTTAACAAAATGGCAAGGCGAGGTCTTCAAAAGAACAGATGTTAACATCCAAGAATAAAGAGTAGTGAATAAAGCTCCTGGTTCTGTGGCAGGATTGTCAGTTGTTCTCTAGGACTGGCATCTCTCCAAATGCCACATGGATGCTTAGCACATCTGAAAGAAAGATGGTAAAAAAGCTTCAGTAATGACAGCTTACTTTCTCAAGAATATCTTATTTTCCCAAGCAGTTCCCAGAGATAAAGGTCTTATGACTTAGTGAAGCAAGTGCAGTATTTATCCTAGGGAGAGATTATACTTATAATTTATGATTCAAATTCCTCTGAAGTGCAAAGAGCTTTGTACGTGAGGCACTCCAGGTTTACCATGGAAGGTAATACTCACATCCTTTACGATTTTAGAAGGAGCTTTGTCAGTGTGTTTGCATATTAAATCCCTTACATTAAATGTGTCATGTGAGTTCCTACCTAGGAAAACTGGAAAGTACATTTTCTACCTCTGAGTATCACACCAAAATACAGGCCAAGTCCAAGGCCACTGAAGTGAGGGCAGCCCTTCAGGAAAGTAATTAAAAACAAGCCACCACACCATATTAGAGAGAACATATTAGAGAAATCCTCAGAACTACCTTAGAAAAACAAATAAATTACTGGATAAAAATGCTACTTACACTCAAGGCGTCAGAGCTACTGAGTTCTGACTTTGTCTATCACAAGATGTTCCTTCTTGGCAACTATCATCCTCCCACATTTGCGTTTTCCCATCTTCCACTGGTGGGTGATATGGTTGTTCTCCACTTTCTCTGCGCGTTTGTTGTCCTGTATGTTGATCTGAGATTTCCATAATGTACCCAACCTCTTTTTCCCTTAATTTTGGTGCATGTATGTCTAGGGCGTCTTTGGTTGAATCTTCTGAAGTACTTTGTTCTAGTGTTGATTCCTGAAGTCTCACACTTCCCCTTGAAATGTCTTCAGGGCTTGTCACAACTGTTAAAGAATTCTGACTTTGTCCATCTTTCAGCATCTGAGAAGTTAAAGGCGTGTCCTTTGTTTTTTCCACAACTGCATGAATTTCTACAGACTCAGTTAAGATAGCAGTTTTCAGTATTCCTGGTTGCTTGAGGTCTTGTTCTTTACTTTGTATCTCTTCCTCTTTTACTATAAGCTGTTGATCTACCTGCATACTTCCCAGAAGTTCAGGTACAATTGTATCGGATGGGCTTTTCCCTATGGACTTAATGCTCTGCTCTGACTCAAAGGCAGGTGACTCTTCTGTTTCTGCAAGTTTGTGAACAGCTGACTGGATGGCATTCAATACAATTTTTGTACTCTGCGACTCTATAACCACAGACTGAACAACATGGTTCTGAAATTCCGGGTGGCTGGGTGACAGACTGTGACTGGATGGAATACCATTGTGTTCGGTTTGCCCTGTGCTCTGGGCCATCTCTTGCTCCTCCGATATTCCATTCACAGAAGCACAAGATACTCCAGGCTTGGGTGCCTCCATGCTACCAAGCTCTGCAGTCCCACAGCCTGAACAGTCAATAGGAGAAACTGGGACCCCTTCAGAAGCCATTTGCTCTGGTGTGGTTGCCAAGAGCTGGCCAGTTTTGGCTGTCGTGCCTGCGGGTGTCACAGTTTCTGCCACGACATGCTCTCCAACTGCTGCAGCTGCTAGAGCCACAGGTGTTTTCAGAGCCTCCAAGCTTTCAGCCTGTGGGAAGGCTGAGTCAGAGCCTTCCTCTTGCTGGACAGCAGTTGAACATTCATCATGTCTCACAGCTTCCCGTTCTCCATATTCAAATACTTCTTTGGCTCCTTCCGTCAATTGATCATTTTTGTTATCTTCTTTCTGGAAGCCTTGACAGTTCAAGGTTTCTGCAAGTTCTTGCTCTTTTCCCACAGTCTCTTCTCCAGCCAAGCTGCTGGGCGCTTCACATTTCTTAGGACTTACATCAGTGATAAAAGCACTTCCATTTTCAACAACCTCTGGGCATGCTGATGCTAAATTAGATGCCCCGTCTGCTTCAATCCGCGTGGGAGCCTCAGCAACAGTTGAAGTGCTCTCCAGCCGTGTTTCAGATTTGAGCACAGCACCTTCCACTTTGGTTTCATCAGTCTTGGAGGAGGTTTCAGTTGTGTTGTCTCTGCATTGTGGCTCTGGGATGGGCACAGAATCTTTTGCTGCAATGTCCCTGTCAGACTCATCACTCACACTCTGCTCAGCATCCGCAGCTGCTTCTGAGCCAACTGTTTTGGAAGGAAGGGCAGAGGTTTTCGTCTTGCTCTGTGGTGGCACCTCAGGAACAGTGACTTCTGTGCTTTTTACTCCATTGAGCACAGCACCATCTTCCTCTTCCTCTCTCAGGGCAGGTGTCCTGCTAGGAACTCCTTTAGTACAAACTCCCTCTTCTGAGTCAGGAATTCCATCTTGTATTTCAGTTTTAACAGGGACCTCAGTGACACCACCTTTTGTACACTCTAGTCCTACAGCAGGGGTTCTGCCCTCTCCTTCAAGCTGCACAGGCTCTTCAGCTGTAAGCCCCAAGGATGATGTTTCATCCTCTGTCTTGTCCTGAACCTGTGGAGAATTGCAACAGATCTGTGAAAAAGGATACAAGCAGGGAGTGACCAACCATGTTTTAGGTGAAAAATATCCAAAAGGACAAGAGTTATGGGAAGAGCACAAGATGATGACATGAGCATTAGTGGCTCACCTAGATCCCAGCCTGTGTTATTTCAGAAGACATGTAGCTCATTAAACAAAGAGCAACCTAAAAACTAAATAAAGGAAGGGACAGCTGGCAGCACTTGAAACAACACCTAAGCCAGGAAGATGAGGAGGTAGGGAAGGAGGTAGTAATGTGCCAGCCACAGTAACTGCAGCATTTAAAGCTGGAGATAGTGGTGTTCTTTCATGTAGTCCCTTTGCAGAGGTACCTCAGCTACATCTCTACTTCTGCCTACAACTGAAGATCTGTCCACTGTGTATGGTGTCACATGGATCACATCTGTATCTCAGGCATTCATAGAGTATCTTCAATCACTTTTGTGCAGTGCTGGAGCCCTAATGGCAGACATTTCCCTATCTCTGGATCCATGCACACCACCTCCCACTTCATTTCCGTAGGCATTGCATCCACCCCACCCTGCACACAAGCTTCAGTGCCTGCTGCTTCTAGACGTGTGTGTCTCTCACTGGAAGTGAACTTCAGTTGTCTCGGGCTGCACAAGGAAGGTCCTTGACAGCAATATACCCACAACCTGGTTCTACACTAGGTATGGTATCTAACAATTACTTTTGATTCTTCCTTTGACCGATCAACCTTTGTGTTACATGCAATACTTACTGCAGGTTTTATTTCTGAAGCACATTCATCTCTTGTCTCATCCAGTGTCATCTCTGTCACGGGCAGTTTCTCTTTTTCTGAAGGCTCCTGCTTCACAAACAGCTCTTCCTTGGGAGTGACAGCTTTGATGCTGTGAGCCTCTATGTCATGTGATAAAGGTTCCTCTATTGTCCTCTGCACTTCATTTCTTTCTTTATGGTCTTCTACAACTGCTTCTTCACATGCCTGACACTGGCTTTCACTTCTCAATAACTCTACATTTTCATGTCCTTCCGTGCTTTCTTCCACTGCAGAAGGTATTTCACTTGTCTTTGAACCTTCAGGTGAAACACTCTCTTCAACTCTGTTTTGGCCCTGAATAGTCCCTGCACTTTGCTGGGGCTGAAGGCCATCCTCTTTGTGTTCTTTTTCCAAGGACTGTTCAAGCAAAACTGTTTCCTGGCCTACAGCAGTCCCATCTTTAGCATCACTCTTCACTTCTGACTCAAGACCCTGTAGTGTTGTAACTGTAGTTTCTGTCACAGCTCTTTCACTAACCAGCTGTGCTACATCTGACTTTACTCTTTCGGCAACTTCGTGAAGAACTTTTTGCGTCTGTTTGTCCAATTCTTTCAAATTTTGTTCAGTGGCCTCTACTTCTTGAACAGGTGTAGCTTCCTCTGTTGTATCTGGGGTTTCTAACAGCTGTGAAACAGCAGAAACCATCTCAGTTGTCTCCTCGGCAAGAGACACTTCCATTGTTTCTTCAGCACAGGAAGCTTCTGCTGTCTCCAGAGCAGTCACTGCCTCTGAGGTTAGCTCCAGCTCACTTGCTGCGGTGTCATCACTTACATCCTTTGTAGTCTCTGGCACTGTCTTAGCAGCTACCACTGCATCCTCCACAGTAACACCTGGCTCAGCCTTTTTCTGAGTTTCTTGCTCTTCCTCTTCTCTTGCCTGCTCAATGCACTCTGTCAGAGCAGCAGATATCCACGATGGTGACCTTTCCTCCATGCTGGTCACTGCCCTTTCCCCTTCAACAACAGTAACAGCAACTGCATGTACCAGTCCTTCGGATCCTTGCTCAATTCTTAGGGTCTCCTCTAACTTCTCTGCTCTCTCTTCCTCTGAGGTTTGTTCTCTCATCGCTTCAGCATCTTTTGCTCGTTGGGCTTCCAATTTCTCCTGTTCTGCAGCTTCATATTCAGATAAAGGAACAACAGCTGGAATATCAGAATCTTCTTCAGCTGTTTCTGCCATGTCATCTTTGGCTTGCTTAAGATGAGCTGGTTCTGGCTTTCCATCTGACTTTTTCTTCCTACGCCCAGGCATCAGTTTTCTAAATGGAACCCAGGATTCATCTTTTCCAGGCTCACCATCCGATGTTGAATGCTCCAGGCTAGATCCCACAACAGAGTCTTCACTTTTCTCTTCCATTCTGGTTTTGGATCTCCTTCTTGGAGTAACTAACCTTTTAAATGATTCCCATGTTGAAATACCTTCACTTTCGGATGGGCTTCCAGCTTGTTCTGGGGAAGAATTCCCTTGTCCTTGATCACTCTCCTGAGAGCTAGTAAGAACTGCATCTGTTGCTGTTTCTTTGCTTTGTCCAGACTCTTCTACTTTTTGGCTTTCTTCATCAGATGATGATGACTTCCTGGCTCTTTTCTTTGAAGAACCTACACATATAAAAGTTTCCCATGACACAGAGGTGTCAACCTTTCTTTTGGGCTCTTCTGTAATTTTCTCTAGTTTCTGGTCGATCCCATTTTCTTTTATTTCTCCCTGATTTTCATCAACAACGTTTTCAGTTGCAGATACTGCAACAGTCTTTGTCTTATCAATTTCTTCTTCTTTATCACTTTCAGAAGGCCTTCTGACACGTTTCTTGGGAGTCACCATCTTTTTAAACGATGCCCAAGGTGTAACAGTTTCTCTTTTTCGCTCCACATCTGGAACTGTAGCATCTTCATTTTCAGTGACCTGCATTCCATCTGCAGATTTTTCTAAAGAGGGAATTTCATTCATCTCCTCAGGAGAAGAAGCAGAACTCTCCCCCTTTTGTTCCTCTGGGCTATCTGGGGAATCTGGTAGGTGCTGAATTGGTTCACCCTGTTCCCCTAACTTAGATTCTTCTCTTTTGCCTTTTTGCTTCTTTCCAGACAGTTTTTTCAATCCATTACCTGTAAAGAGTTTCTTTAAAGGGCTGCCTTGTAGTTTAGTCTTTTCTTGAGAAGACAAGAGTTCTGCTTCATTTGTGATACCTTCCGGAAGACTCTTTCCAGCTGCCTCTTCAGAAGTTATTTCTGTGGTTGTTTCATCTGGTTTGACAGTATCAGTCATATCTGTGCAAGGTTTTCCCTGTAGAACTTCATCAGTGGGTTTGACTGACTGTTGATCCTCTGTGTCAACTGAATGTTCAGAAGTAGAAAACGACTTCGATCCAGGAGCACTCAGAGTTGACTTTGTTTCATGTTGTTTGCTTTCTTTCTCCTCTGTGGTTCTATCCAGAGCTTCTCCTTGTGCAACATCTTCAGCTGTGGGCAACATTTTCAATTCTGCTTCCTCTGTTTTTTCATCTGATGTCTCTTTCCCAAGTGGAGCAGGTTTATTTCCTTCTATTCCTTCAGATTTTTTAAGCTGTTCACTAGAAACTTCCATTGCCAGAGATCCTGTTTCAAATGTCTCTTCAGAGGCTATTTTAGTTCTGTCATCTATTTCACTCTTCTCCGTTGACTCCAGTTTTTCTCCCACAGGTAGGACTTCTGAGGATGTTTTCAATTCTCCATTCACACTGTCAGTGACAAGAGGTATCACTGACTTTGTTTCTAGTGGTTTCTCTGTCACCTCACCTTCTTTCTCTCCTTCAGTTTTTTCTTCCTCTTTACCAGTATCTTCTGAGACTTCCACCAGTTTCCTTCCTTGATCATCTTCATCTTTTTTTCCCTCTGCACTTTCCTTTACAGCTGCTGCTGCCAGGTCCTCTTTTTGTCCCTGTTCATCATGCTTGACTACCTCTTCCTTTTCACTTCCTTCTACTCCTATGGCTGCCACAGTCCTTTCTGACTCCTGTGTTTCACCTCCAGTTTGCTCCTTCTCATGCGCTTCAATAGTTACTGCTGTCACATTCCTCTCTGCATCTTGCTTCTCAGATTCAGGTTTCTCCTCCTTTTCACTGGTTTCAGTTGTTAATGCTGTCCCCTCTTTTTCTTGCTCCTCTTCTTTCACAGGAGACTGTTGTTCATCTTCTTTAGGCTTCCTAAAACTCTTCTTTTTTCTAAATCCAGTCCATCCTTGAGTAAAAAGTTTTCTTAGTGGTGATGCAGTTTCAGTGGCTAAGGCAGCTGGCTGAGAACAAATCTCATTTGTTTCTGGTACTTTAGGAGATTCATCTTCTGTTTTTTCATTTTTTGGTGTGTCTTTGGTGGTGTCTTCTGCAGAGAGTACATCCTCAGGCACTGTTGCTTCTTCTGAGACAACTTCTTTTTGATCATCAGCTCCTTCAGGGACCTGCGTTTCCTTTTTTACAGTGAGCAGCTGAACTGGTTCCGATTTTCCCGTCTTTTCTTTCTTCACTGTGAATCTGAACCCAACAAATTTAAAAACCTTTTTAAAACCCAGATCATAAGACTGTGGCTCTGACACCTGGTCTTCTGCAACTTCTTCCAAAGCCGGTAACTGCTTAATTGAATGAGCATCCTCTTTCTCAGCAGCTACACCGTCCTTGGTGCTTGAGTCAGATGGATTTGTCTCCACAGTTTCAGTGTCTTCCTTCAAAGTTACACTGGAATGTTCTGTTTCTCCAACTGTTTAAACAACAATGAAACCCCAGTTAATTTCCTTCTCCATTTAATGCTATAATATATCTTTACGTAATCTTTTCATTTTTACCAATTTTCATAAACATACTTGTTCTATTAATATCTGTGTGTCCTTTCTATATGCTACTAGGACATTTTTAAAAACTAGTTTTTGTTCTATCATTACTATAATTATTTTCCTTCTTTGTATCATTGTACAATTCCTTCCAAAGTTTATTTGCAAATGCACCTTTCAAGCTTATATTCTCTAACTCTATTCCCTGATTTTGCAGTTCTTTTTGTGTCATTTGTTTGTTTGGGTTTTTTTTTACTTTAAGGCAAAAGTAAAGTAAGAAAAAAATGTTTCTATCACAGACTATACAGAATAATATACTCAATTATTCCTGAAGCAAAGCTCAATAAACATTTCCATGCAGACAGACACATCTGAGGAAAAAGGAAAAGCAAACAAAAAACCCAGTGAACAAAAAAACCTGCAAACAGAATGAACAAAACCACTCAAAGCCTGTTGACCTAAAATGATGACAAGAAAAGAAAGTTTATCTTACAGCTCTGTCCCAAAAGAATAGTAAGATGTGGAAACACCATGGGAAATCACCTGTTTTTCTGAAAATCTGTAACCCCTACAAAACAGTTACATAACAATACATCACTTTGAAGATCAAGAATCTTTGGAATTCTCCCACACATTATATCACCATCTACAGCAATTCCACATTACTTAAAATTAACTGAGGTTGTTACTATGCAAGAAAGTAAAATCCTCTACTGCTCACGTGTCTGTTTGCATTATCTCTTCTTTTGAGGACTGTTTGAGTTTTTCCTTCAAGTCACTGGCAAGCACCCTCTCAAGTCTTGTTGGGACCATTTATGTATTACTGCTCCCTCTGGCCATGAGCTACAGACAGGCATTATAAATTAAATCTATGGCATATTTAAGACACCAAAAAATTCTTAGGCTTGGATGCTGCCAGGATTTCAGTTTGTTCTTGACCCTTGATTTTGTGCAACAGGTGAAAGTGCAAGGCTGTCAAGGAACATACTCTTCTCTCTGACCAATACTGTTGGAGTGCCAAGATGTAACAATAAAATTCTTTAAAAATATTCAGTGTTGAACAGCAACACCCTAGGAGAAGGCATGGTCCCTTTTCTTTTAAGCTGGATGTGTGCTACTTCAATGTCCAGGGGCAGAAGGAGACAGATTTAAAAAGTATGTGATCATTAAATTCCCTGAAGTGATTTGGTTTTTATCTGAACTACCTTTTAGTTGTCTCTGAAGCTGGCCCTGCTTTGCTGGAACACCTGATCCCCAGGGGTCCCTCACAGCCTCTTGCCTGAGTCCCCCTTTAGGAAGGCCTGCTTCCTCAGAAGCACACAGACAGTGCTGTCTAGGGAAGGCTGGAACTAGCTACATCATAAACAAAGCAAAATCTGCAAGGATACTGGCTTCTAATTGCTATGTAGAGGGCAAATTATGTTTCACTATCAGCAGCCTACTGGTTGTTGTTCCTCAGTCAACATAAGCAGAGCTGTCTGGTTTTTCCATTATCTAACAGTTTAATATTATTTACTTCAATTGTTAACTCCTAATTCAATTAAAAGCCTGACTTCTGCTAACTCCCTGAACATTTCAGGCCAGAGTTGTCTGAACTGACCCATTTGTGAGTGGGAAGGGTAAGAAGAAATAGCCATTTTCCTGAAGAAGCCAGGATTCTTACTCTGTTGGGAATATACCTCTTTCAAACACCAGAACACTCCACAAGCAAAAAAACTCTTATCAATCAAACATTACATTTTGTTTATTTAGTTGTATGTTGAGACTATACAAGACTAAAGTCAAGGAACCACTTTTGCATCTGTGTTCATTTATTCCTAGGTCTGGAAATAAAAACCTTGTCATTTTCATAAAATTATGTAATTTAACAGCAAACTGTCAAAGGGTTAACAGGAATTCACAAAGTTAGTGGCACTTCTTCAAAGACTATCTTCAAAACATCACATATTTTACAATTATTTAGTAACAGGTACTTTGATATATTCTTCAGCTTGTTTACACTAAAGTGATTCTTCTGACTTATCCAGCTATGAAGCTAAATGCTGATCATTTAACACTGAATAAAAATTTGCTCATGAGCCAAGCCTCTTAGCATTTCTGGTGGAAACAAGGTCTGTAGAGCCTTCCTGTTTGTCCCAGCCCTGCATTACAAGGTGCTTACCCTCAGACATGTGAGAATCTCCATCTGACATGACTTACATAAAGGTAGACTGTACCATGGGGCTGAGAGCCAGTGGGGAATAGGTCTATGGGAAGGACCAGAAGTGCAGGAAGACAGGAGAAGTCAGAAGGCACCTGGGACTGGTGAGCAGTGCTGTGGGCTCACCTTTCCTCTTGCAAACACTCCCTGGGAATGCATGCCCCTTCATTTTTGAAAATCCTGAGGTTTCAAAAAAATTGTAAAAAGCTGACTTTTAAAAAAAATTCCTAAATGTGGTGTTTAGTGTAAATCCAGTGTTTAAGAAGAGTTTCATATATTACAGATAAATGGGATTACTGTAAGAGAGGAATGACATAGAATATGAATAAACGAGGCATTCAATTTCCAAAGAGAGATAAGATGTAAAACTAGTATATAAAGGCATCTCTTTGTATTTAAGCATTCAAAGGGGTTTTGCTTATTCTGTTTATAAACTGTTGTGTTTGTAACACCCAAAGATAAAGACTATGTCTCTAAAATGCCTTGAGGTGAAAAGAGCTGTGACTATTACAAAATCTGCACGTATGGGTATGAATGAAGATAGCAAATGCAATCTGAAAAATAGAGAACACAGAGTTTAGAGGCAGTGATAAGCTTTCCAAATTGTTGAATCAGACTGACAGTAATTAGGTCTTCCTTGTGAGTCCATCCAGCAAACACGTTACCTTGCAATACTTCACTAAACACAGTGTGGAAGGAAAAACTAAAAGAAATACTGACTGACTGAACATGCACTTATTAATACCAGTTTGAAAAGCTGCAACTATGCTACACACATCACATTTCCATCACTCCCTCATGGTGCACTTAGGGTACTTACACACCTAGTCCAAGTGCTACCTCCTCAATTCTATAAAAGGAGTTAACCTGTCCAGAAGGTATTTCATCCTCACTGTTGGAACATTCCAGTGCCCACCGTTAAGTGACCTGCTGCTGTTGCACCCAGTCTCTACTTTGTCTCCTTCTTTAACATTTTAAGACACTGGAAAATTCTTCAAAACTGGATTTCTGATGCCCTTCCTCAGCATTTGAGGAGAGAGATGCCACTCAGGAAATCTGCCTGCATGTTGCCAGGAGGCTGCCACTGTTGTGTGACAATGCTCCAGTGCCACGTATATCCAAGTTGTACTTTCACAACATATACCCCAAAGAGCATCTTTATGTTCACTGGGGACAACAGAAACACAAGAGCCAAGAAGTCAGTTGTACATCCAAACCTTGTTTTTAGCAGTTGGATTCCATATTGATGTTTTTGTTAATGACACTCCAGTGTCCAAACACTGTCAGTGCAATTCTGATAAGTAGCTCCACTTGGACAGGTTTTGAAGTTACTTACACAAGGCATTGCTGGTCAGAGCTCTGCAGCATGTCACTACCACAGGTATTCTGGCAAGAAAACCAGAACTTCCTGAATTAATGATTTTGAAAGCACCTTTAAGAAACACCAGACAGGCTCACCAAAACAACTACCAGAAAACAAAACAAAATAGATCAAATATAGTAAAATACTGATATGAGTAACATTTCCTTAGGTCTCTCCTGAGCAGGGCTGTACTTTACCAGCTATATCCTAGACAAGGAATAGAATACAACAAAAATATACCCAGACGAGGCGATAAAGATCGGGGTGATATCATAAAATTGATACAGTTTGCTGGTTTAATCCACTGTGGCTAAGGACCAACACTGAAATTCTATTTTAACTGCTTACATACCAGTTAACCTTTCAAACATTTTTAATTGAATCAAGGTGTTGCTTGTGTTTTAATAACTTCAAGTGTTCTGTTGTATTCTGAAAGAAATTTTCTAAACTGAGAGTCTTACAGACTCAAAGGTACTTGATTTCACAATTTAATGGGTACTTAGTCCATTATTAGAATTTATTTCTATTTTATCAGAAGCATGCTGATCAGATGTTGGAGAATTAGAATTTTCAGAATGGCTGGATTCCTGTCTCATCCCATTAAAAACAAAATGAATAAATAACACTTCTCTTTTAGTAGACTGAGAGACACTGCTGGCAGCACAACTTAACCACTCCCAACATCTCATCTCTCTCCAGAAGTGAGAATGTGTTTCTCCCCTGGTAGCTGCCAAAGAGTTAAAAAAAAGCACTCTGACTGCAAGAGTTAAATCCACAGCACTTCATGTGCTCGCAGTCAACCATGTCAACATCTGGAGTTGGTTGACTTTTCCCCCTAAGGATTTGCAGCACGGCGCTGGATTTTTTCCATGAATTCCCTACATTCTCAATCTCTCAGATGGATGTGACACACACCCAGCGCCCACCTCGCAAACTCCTCTGGCCACTGAAAGGCTCCAGAGGACTTTGTGCTGTTTTCATTTATTCAGTGTTTAGGGCCAAACCGTGCTTTTGCTCACATACACAATGCTCTCACTAGGTCTGCATGAGCAAAAGCAAACACTGCAGCCATGAGGCTGAAGGACTATTTTACAATCATTTACCTCTGTTGTGTACAGATTTGCTGCTATGAATACAACTTGTTAAACAAACAAACAAGCCACCAGCTACCACGCTAAAACTCATATGACACCAACAGAAGGCAGTTTAAAAAAAAATCTGAATCAAGCTTGGATTTTTCAAATGTAGTTTTCTTTTAGCTGCAAAATTCTTCTAATTATTATTAGAAACATTTAACTACAATGTAAAGAAAGAATAAAAACTGATATAGGTGAGTAATTAAAAACCAAAACACAGCTTGAAATTACAGTATCTATGAAAAACCTACCCTGCACAGATTTATTTAGAAAAAAGTAGCTGTTTGGAATTATAGGTCAAATTGAGCACTTTAGTGTTTTAAAAAAGGAAAAAAAAAACAACCAATCTGTGCTCCTAGGTTTCCATTGCAGAGTGTATGAACTGGGCATTATACCACTAATTCTGATTATTTTAATCACAAATTTCAGAAGGTTGGGTTCAACAAATCAAACACACTACTCACTTTGCAATAACAAAATAACACAGAAATATGATTATGTGTTATCCTTCTAACAATTTAAATTTTTTAACTACAACTGTGACATTCCTGCTTCGTAACAATATCTTTTCACAAATTCTTCCTTCCTTTCCCTACTATGTACCATATTTATTTCCATGTCAATGTACAAACAGCTCTTCCACAGAAAGCACATATTACTTCCTTCTCCTTTCTATTCACTCAATTATTTCTACAGACTAACTTGCAATGTTCATTGCAGGGAGCAAGTTCTTTCAGAAAAATTAAATAATGAGGGAGGATTTACGGAGATTTTTGCATGCTAAATTTCACTGTGCATCCATGCAATTCATGAGCTTTTCAACCATGTCATTATTTCAAAGCTTTTGAAACAAGTACCATTTAGTCTTCAGTTCTCTGGTACTTGGGAGGCAACTGAAGAGTTAAGTTTAAAAATCTCACACACTTTTGTGTTCATTGTAAAAATGGAAAAAAGGAAAATGCTGCGATATACCTATTATTTTTCATGGCTTAGAACTCCTTTAGAAAGCAAAAGCAGCATCCCCAGAAAACATCACAGAAAAGTAACTGAAAAAAACAAACGAAAAAAGCAACCCAAATGCACAATCATTTCCGCTGTGATGCTGTAACATTCCTCAAAAATCTTTATTTTTAGAAGAGTTTGATTTAGCTGTACTTGTCTGCTCCAACCCAGAGCTTCTCAAATTCCAACTCTGAGCCCAGCTTCCCAAATTCCAGCAGGAAAAGTTATATATTTCATTTAGTCAAGATTAAGATATTTCTTTTTTCATTTTGATGTTTCAAGAAACAGCACTAAAAATCAGATAATAGTATATTTCTTCTTTTAAAACAAACAGAAGACTTTTAAAACCAGAGGGGTCATTAGCTATGGCTTGGATATAGTTGCTGTAGTTAAAAATTCTTCTTTAAATACACTCACAACAATAAACTCCTCTCAGACCAGCCCAGCTGTTCTGTTTGGGAACCAAATCAGCATGCTACAAATATTTATGAAATTTCATGGCTAGACATGCTGTCCACATCTCGCATTCAGTGACTCAGTTCTGCTCCTTAAAATAAAATGTATTCACCAAGCGTAAGATAAATGCAACCCTAGCATTTGGGTATTTGAGGGGAATAAAATTCATTGCTCCATTAGCAACAAGGGCAGACCAAGCAATACAGGTCAGTAAATGCTGGGACATTTTTGAGAACCCCTAATGATTAATCAAAAGGAACAATGAAAAGCAGATTGAAATTTTTCTTTATCAAAACAACCACATAAAGACTAATGTAAACATCACAAACTCACCACAAAGAAAATGAAGCTGCATCTGCACTAATTAGACACATGACAGCTTAATACACTCCTGCATACCAATAAGCAGAGGTACTCTGTTCCTTCCAAGAAACGGCAACGCATACTATAAGCTAAATGCACTTCTTGCAAAATGAACTATAGAAGCAGCTGTGCTGCAGTGAAAATCCAAGGTTCTTCCACAGGAATTATTAAATAAGGAAAACCTCAAACTATCAAACTGTGCAACCCTATAAAGAGATGGCTTTTGAAAAACAGTTTAACCTTTAATTGCTAACAATAAAAGGAAATAAAAAAAATAGAGAACCCTTGAGGAAAAAGACTCAGCATGTGATAAGCTCATTAAACATCGAGTTTAATGAAAACCCTATTGTAAACAGCAGTAGGATATCTCCTCCACTACTCACTGATTCAAATCACGTACAGTCCTCCCCAGGGCCAGCTCCAAATGGAGCCGCGCTTCTACAGGCTTTGTTGTCCATACGTATTGTAAAGTTAAAGTATTTTGCATGAATAAGCTCCCCCTATTTGTTGAATTCATTCACTGGCTCTAGCAAACAATATACAAGAGAGTAATCATTAGTACAATGAAATACAGATTTCCTAGATAGCTAGAGACGTACATCATCAATCTGAGAGAAATTCCGATGCAAATTAGCTATCTCTATGGAAAAAAGGGGGTTTGTTTATTTAAACTTCATAATGCCACTTCGTCTCCAAAAGAAAGACGTAAGTTTGTGCAAACTCAGCAGTGCATGATAATGTTTTTTTCCTTTCAATTCTTTGCTCCTCCAAAACTTACTATCTTTACAGAAAGCCCAGTCAGATTACGCTATTAGCTCTCAGCTTCAGTGACTTGTGCGTTAATTCTTTAAGCAAGATGTGCGGAGTTCAGCCAGCGCACACAGCATCGAGTTTTTGGTACCGCAGGCTGGGATCTCACTATCCCCAATACACGTATGTAATCAGTGCTAATCCCCTCTGAATTTTGCTGCGTTCAGATAAAACAGTGATAGAGTAACAGCTTCATTTCTCTCGTGCAAATATTTTTACAACATATAAACGATGCTAACTTCCACATTTCTCCCAATTTCACCAAGTTTAGCTCTTAAGGTATTTTACTGCCTTACTGCTTGATTAATGTAAAATAGCATCATCAGTGCTTTTCCTTCTGTTCCTCAATTTCAGACACCAGGTCATAGCCCCGTCCTGCAGAAGAACACCCAGTTAGCACCTCCACATTCATAAAGCCTCGCATCACAGGTACCACACCGAACGTCCGATTGAGGTGATATGAAACTTCCTGAAGTTTCAGCAACCATCGCTTGGAAGCGGTTCCCACTGAGATAAAAATACTTAAGCCAGACCTTTTAATTCCTAACGCCCCGCCAGGAAATCCAGAGTCTAACACTGCGGGCTGCGGGCCCCGGAGGCTCTCCGGCAGAGGCGCACCGCCCCAGCCCCGGGATGCTGAGAGAGGAAACCCGCGTGTGCCGGCAGCCCGGCAATGCCACACCGCCTTACCCGCCATCGTCACCGTCCCCAGCATGGCTCAAGCCACACCGACACCACGAACCCCTCTCCCGCTCCGAGGCTCTTCCCAGAGGCGCGGGGCAGCCCCAGCCGGCGGCAGCGAGAGAGAGGCGGCCGGGCGGCAGCCGCGCTTCCAGCGCCCCGGCACCGGCTGGCTGCACGGAGAGGAGAGCAGAGGCTGCCGGATGGAAATGTGCCTGCCGGAGGGCTGCCTCTCCCCGCGCCCCACGGCCGCTCCCCACTGTCGGACAGCCCCTGGCCCCGCCCGGGACCGCCCCCGCCCGCCTCTCCCCACCGCCGGCCGGCACCAGCGCGGTGCCGCCGAGTGTCCGCCCTGGAGCTGCCGCTTCCAGCCTTCATCTCCCCCTGCCCGACGGGAAGAGGCGCCTTTCGAAGCAGGCTTCAGTTCCCGCCGTTGTAATGCCTTCCCCATGCAGCTTCCCACAAAGCATCCAGAGCCAACCTCAATGAATGCTGGTTGAAAGCCCCAAGGATTTTACCCCTTATAAACAAAACCATACAAAACACTTCTGTTTCTCCACGGTGAAATAATTTGCTCCTTTGCCGGTTATTGTGGGGCTGGTTTGGGCTTTTTTGTTTTGCTTTCATTGGTTTGGAGGTTTTATTTAATTGGAATTCTCTACAATCTAATTACTTATAAATTACCTCAAATTCTGCTGTCAAGAGTTTCATAAACGTTACTCAGGATACTTGTATATTAATGTAATGCTCCTACTGACAGTAAAAAGGGATGCACTATGATAAAATGTAAAGGCTCAGTATCTAACACAGGTGTCCTCTTATTATAGCAACAATACTTATATTTTGATTAGAATTGGTTATGTTAAATATCACCGAAGTTCCGATGATACTTGAGCCTTCACTTCTCTGACTGTCAGAACCAACTTCCCAGCCAATTTACCAGGATTTCTGGTTAATTTAATCTTATAGGGGCAACTTAAATGAGTCTAGGTCATCTCTCAAATGGTCTTCAAAATGCAATATTCAAATAATGATGAGAACCAACCAACGCCAAAAAACTTTAATCACAAACACTCCTTTATTGCAGCCAAACACTTATTTCAGTGTTTGGTGTCACAATGCTTTACTTCTAAGTTTACAGGCTTGTAAGCAGGGTGAAATAAAGAATGAGTGGAGAACATCAAGTACAGCACTAAAATGAAACATTTTTCTATGTGGAAAGATTTCTCTGCATGGAGTGTCTAAGAGATACCTCTTCTCCACCTTTATTTATCTGCCAAAAGACTGAGGAGGTGGACCAGACTCTCTAAAGTGCAGAAGACTGGGCACAGTTACAAACATGTGAATGTAGCCTTTACCTGAAGAACTCTTTTCAGTGCTTGACTGGGCAAGTTTTATTTGTCTCTAAAGATGATGTCATTTTCAACTACTGTTACCAGCAAGTACATGATGCATCACCTCCATAAAGGGATGGTTTTCTTCAAGAGCAAACACACAGAACTGTTTTCCCTTTCACTTAAATAATGCTACCATGTAGACTTGGCTCCACTGACAACAGTGACAAAAGTCCTGATTACAGTAGGAACATCACACAACCACACAAGAGATGATTCCCAACACAAAGCCAAGGCTTTTCAGACCATCTACTGACATCCCAGTTTCTAATGCTATGTATAGTTCACATCATGCCATGCAACTGGTCACATGTAATTACCTGGACTCAGAGGGAGCTTCTCACCTCTTCATTACATATCCTAGGGATGTGACTCCTGTATAACTGAAACTACAACCTAGGATTATTCAAAAATAATTATAATCTTTGACTATTAACTTGGAACTCATGTGCTTTTAAACACCTTTTCTGTTACTTGATCCAGAACTGAATACCAACATAAAATATGCTGACACTACTCCCAAATATCAGGGTCTTTTCTCTTCCTTTATGACTCTGTTTAGTGAGTATCCTCCTCCCATCCCTGTCCACTTAAGTAAAATTTTAGAGAAGCAGAGTTTCATGAAAGCTACAACATGTTGCATCCCATTTTTATAGTGTCAAAAGATCTAGTGATATGATTGAAAAAAAAAAAGGCACAAAAGCTCAGGATAAAATATGGGAGCCTTCTTTTGGGATGACAGCATTATGGCAATTAATTTAGAGATGTGACAAAGAATTGCTTCTACAAGGATTCAAACCCTAGAGCACACCAAGGGTTATACACATGCCTTAAGCTGCTCTACAGGCTGACACAGAAGACAGTGCCTCATCTACCGTGTCCCTGTCCCTTCCCTGCTCTCCAACACCAGCATTAGATGCCTGCTTTGACTGAGAACAATCTCTCCCTCTTGCCATCCTGCCAAAAAAGTCAGAAGGCAGCAGGATTGCCAAAGCAGATCTCTCAATGCACACCTGTGAGCAGGAACAGAGGGAAGCAAGAAGAGCCTGATGAGAGCAGGAAAGGTGGGCTGCCAGATCACACAGAAGAAAGAACAACATGTTCCTGACCGTGCAGCAAGGCAAGGGAGATATTCCCAAGACAGAACAGACAGGGATGCCTAGGATGAGAGAGGTTTTGTGGTCAAAATGCACATCTCATTAAAAGCAGTAGGAAAAGGAACAAGGTAAAACTAACAAATTAGCAGCCTGCCCCTTCCTATGAGTTCAAAATCATTTGTCATTAACATCACTAATGAATTAACATAAAAGGATTTCTGCCTTATGAAGGAAGGGACAGGCCTATGCAGTAGGAACTCCTAACATGAGAAGTGGAGACTGAGCTGTTCCTACAGGTGGATGGAGGGTCAGGAGATGGGCAGCAGACAAGCAGAGGCATTGAGGGCTGAGAACTGCCCCAAGGGGGAGCAGGTGGGCATCTCTACCACTGACACTGCAGCTTCAGCCCACGAGCCATTTGTCATCTGAACTCTCCTACAGACAAAACATCTCCCACAAAACAATGCCCTAGAAGCACTTGAGCAGCAACAGATCACTTGAGTAGTACCTCTTCAGTAGCAGACAGCTAGTTGAGCCCCATTTCTACTTCTCATCCCTTTCAACATGCAGGCCTTTATGATACGTGCATTGAACACAATTTTTTACTTACTGCTTGTTCCAGCAGACTCTGTTTGCTCTCTGGGCAGTTCTTGGAGGGGTGAAGCCACCTCTGACTGCTGCCCATCCAGCTCCCTAGATGCTGTAACAGCTCCCAGCTGCAGTGGCTCTTGTGGTGAGGCATCATGCTTCAAATTGTCTTCACTAACATCAGGTACTGGTAAACTTGCATTTAAAACCTGCATGGTCAAGTATTGATTGAAGGATGGTAATAGGGAAAGACAAAGAGAGAAGGAAAGAAAAAGAAAACATCAGAATCAGGCCAGATTCACCCCCAGCCCCCATAGAATATTACTCTCTCATTCTCATTTTGAACAAATACATGCAAGCAATTTTAACTTTATTAAATCAAAGTACTTCTGTGAGGGGAAAAAAACCCAAACCAAATAATCTGGGACTATTCATCTTTCTGCTCTCCTGTATGAAATATGTGGAAGAAGCAGGTATTATAGACAATGACCTATAACCTTGTGTAGAAATTGGTTTCTTCCACGAAGGAAAACCCCAGAATAAGGTGAATCTAGCTGATGGAAAGGAATTCTTCATTCAAAATGTCTGGCACAACTGCACTGATATATGAATGAATCCTCTCTACAATACAGACTTTGGTGTTGCTCCTCTACTGATGTGCTTACCTTATCAACAATACAACTACAAAGAAACTGAACTATTCAGGACAGAAAGCAGAATACATATGTATCTCCCATGAGGAAATGCAGTGAAACTGAAATTAAAACTAGAATTTTTGGACCTCCATTATTAGGTGGAAACTATTCGTCTTTTCTTGTAGGAGGAAAGGGCTTTGCAATTCTTTGGGACTCTGCCCTATAGCATTTGGAATATTTTTTTAAGATTTGCTAATATGTGCAAAGAGAAAAATCTGCTTTTCAGCTTCCACATTTGACACATTTAAATTCTTTTCAGAATTTTTACTGGCTTGCCCTATAAGAAGAAATATACTTTCACAAGCATATTTTTATTTTAAAAGTATGTAATGTGTTGTGGTCATTAAGAGATACTTAATTACCCTTTCGTTTATTGATTACCCTTTATTTAATGAACTAGCTCTCCAACCATTTCTATTACCCTCTAACAGAAGCCATTTCAACTAATTAACCATTATTCCTGAAGCAAAGGTTTGAAGTTCCTCTGGTGGAACAGCAAACCTTAATTATGTATCATTGTCTTATGACTCATCTGTACTCCCAAAATACTGCCATTGAAGCCCTGTTAATTAAGCAAAGGTACCACAGATACATTGCACTGAAAGATGGGATCTAACATCCACATGCCTGGAGCACCAAACTGGGATCAGGAAGATGCCACATTCCTGATTATTCTCTTCCAAACCCCCCTACGTAAACCTTCTGAACGGGGAAATCCATTTATTTATTTTTGTTAGTAATTAGCCTTCTGCAACAGAATATCAAATCAACAGACAGAGTGCCAGGAAAAGGGCTTTCCTGTTAATCATCCGACCCTTTTCACACGCTGGGTGAGATCTGGAAGAAGCGCCGTACCCCACTTCCACAGGCAACGAAGTGTGTGCATTCAGGTTCCCAATTTTCAGTTCAGAAGCCCTTAATTAAGCCAAATTGTTTCCACCCGGCGTTGTTGCACTCCTCAAAGCTGCCTTTCACAGCCACATAATCCACCCCACGAAAAAGGATCCCATTCTGCTCCACTGCCAATACCACAGATGGAATAATTTGGCTTCAGCGTTTTCACATGCTGAGACCAGATATTAAATAGAAGAAATACGGAATGGCTCAACACTCAGATTACATTCCTGCTTCTCACATCATCCTTGCCATAAATCTAAAACACAGGAACTCAGGAGGGATAAAGACACCACGCCACCGAACAAAGGCACGTAAAGCCTGGGAAGCTCCTCTGCAGTTGCACACAGCATTAACTGTATAGCAGTAACTGATTAAAGACAAGCAAGTGAATCAAACACAGAAAGCAACAACCTAATCCTGCAACGGCTTGAAGATTCTTCAGTACAAAATTTTTTAATAGTAAATTTTACTGATTCATTCTTGAAACACAACTGCTAGTCCTGCATGCACAAGAACAACCTTAACTTGACTGGCTCTCAGGGCACTTGGCTATCTGAAAAAAACCAAAAAAGCCATGGATGACTTATTTCAAGATGACACCCTCAGAATTAGCGTCAACAAATCTTTGAAGTCACAAGAAAGGCAACAGCACTGAATAACTTAGCGCTCCTCACGTTATTCAAAAATTTCTTTGCCTTTCTTCCCAAACCTCCCCCAGGCAGCACACCATTTTAAAGCTAGTCCCATGTACAGACACACATGTAAAGACACCGTCAACCATTTGCCTAACAAGCACCAGTGGACTCTGCAAGGAACCAGGGGACAAAGGTATTTGGTACCTCAATGCAGTGCAGTTTGTCTCCTTTTTAAAATGAGCACAGACTGTTATGATAAAATATTAACAATGGTAGCTCTTACTACTTCCCCCGCTCTGAATTTATTCTACAGTTGTGATGCATTCAGGAAAACAGGGACTTTATATAACCCAAAAGATTTGTGATTTCAGACTAAAATTCAGAAATCACTGTATCAAGCAGATAACACTTCAGATCTGTTAAATCTGAGATAACTTCCAGTATGAAAAACAGAATTAAATGTAAAACATTACTAAATGTTAGACTATAAGCAGTTTTTACAACCAGCTAATATAATTATAATCCCTGTTCACTCTGTATATAAATTCAGTTTTGGAAGCAGGACCCATCAGTCACAACTGAGTAAAAATGTAAATACATGGAAATCTCAGTACTTTCAAATCTGATCAGACCTGCAGTATAATCCTACCTTTTTACCCCAGTCTCTTGGGAAAGAGTTTTATGTGATTCTTGGCCTTGGGAAGGCAAATTTTTATTTTCAAATCAAGTGTTCTGCTTTAAATAACTGAATAATCAAAACGAATAAAACAATAGCATTTTTCCAAATTAAAATGTGCAAAGGAGAAGAAATCTTTGGGGAGGTTGTAATGTGAAAGGAGACATAATAGCATCATTAGTTTAAAAAAGAAAAAAAAGTTTTGTGTTCTAAAAAAAGTTGCTCAGGCTTTTTATGAGGGTCAGTGCAGTCTGTCCCACTGCATTAGTCCTCAAAAGAAACTAATTTCAGTTTTCCTTCACATTAACTGCTTCATTTCTCTGAAGGGATCTAAACTGCAGTTTAGTCCAATTATATCTAATTTGGTGAGAACTGTTCTTAATTCCATTGGGAATAGTTGTAAAGCTTAGACAAATAACGTCAGTGTTTAGAAAGATTGGTGAAAACAAAATTAAAAAAGACAAAAATTAACACTATTAGGAATCTCTTTATTCACCTTTATGCATTTATCTACAAGTAATGAGACATTACAGTTGGCAGGTTTATCAACATTTATCAGGTTTTTTGTGGCACATATTCATCACACTCCTTTCATTATTAATTTATGAATGTGTTGTCTCATAAACATGGGAGAAACCACGGAGAACTGGTTATCCAGTTCACTGAGCCTTTAGTTTCTTCATTCCCAAAACAAAGGGCCATTAGCAAAGCGACACTCCAGTTTCTGTCACGCCACTACTATACATGATGTACATGTTTTGTATTTGCCTCACATTCACCATAAAGATGGAAGCAAAGGGCAGACACAGCTAATGAGACTAAAATGCACAGGGCTTGTTGCCCACATCGCTCTAACCAAGAGCAGCTTCTGCTCCATCTTGCATACAGCAGTGGGTCCAACTGTTAGACCCCATTAAACCCACACAAAACTGAAAATGGATAAATTAACATGACAAATTGCATGAGATGTGGATGAACAGTAGGTCTCTGATCTCACTGTACACTAGTGGATGCTTCCTTCAGGCACTGTTCCTAAGGGGTTCACACCACCCAGCCTCTTCCCCCACCAGCAATCACCATCATTCCCAACATTCCTTGTACCAGACCCAAATCATTCCAGGGATTCCTCACACCAGGCCCAAACGTACCAGAGTTAATTTTGCCTCATTCTGTTAATCCTGCTACACCGATTCTACATTAGATTACTAAAATAGCCAGATCCAGCTGTCTGAACAACTGAGCAAACTAACACAATGGTCTCCAATATTTTTCCTTAAGTCTGATTTTGAAACTCTGGGAAAGACTGTTGGCATGCTCAGGAGGGTCTGCTCTTAACACATGCTGCTTCATTAAAAAGAACTTCAAACACCAACATTTGGAAAAAGAAAAAATATTAGCTCATTCCAACTCTTTGTTCACAGCAGTCTGTCTTGTTTTGCATTAGCTAAACGTTAGAGGTTTGTGGGACACTGCAAGAGCCAGGTGAAGAAAACACAATGCCCTTCCTCTGTAAGGCACATAACAGTGCATTTAATTTCAGTGCCTTATTTCTGTCTCCTGCAGACAAAGCCAAGAACTTTCTTGGCACCTTTCATCTCCTCATCTAACTCTCTTCCCTCGCAAATCTCAGTCTGACTTCGCAGTGACACCTCCTTATGGATGACTACCCTCAAATTCCAAATGGATAAAACAAAACAGTTTCTGTACACAAATAATCTCTTATCTCTTTTTGCAACCTGTGAAAGAAGCACTACCCCCAGTCTGTTATTCTGGTCCCACCTGAAGGCTGATCCAACCTGAGCTCCTTCCAGGTCTCACACCTTTCAGCTCTTTCAGACACCACCTCATGGAAGCACCACACAGGTACAGCTCATCCAGGCTCTAAGGACCAGTCAGAACAAGGGCTGAGCACAAAGCACGTTCCTCTCCTCTCAGTAATTACATCCAGGCTTGCATTTCCAACCTGGAGGACTTTCAAAGACCCGGCGCTCCTCTTTGCATCTCTTTAGCCTCCACCACATCAAACACAAGCTAATTGCCTCGGCTTTCAAAGTGCCCTGCCACTCCCTCTACCACCTCCCTCTTATCTCCTATATGATTAGGGGGTTATTTCATGCTTTTGGTGCCGCTATGACACCAATTTCCATTGTGCATTTTTTCCAAATACACATTTTTATGGTTTCACCCCAGCCACTCCACAGGCATGGTCAACCCTCCAAACCTTACAACTAAATTGTACCAGTCTCTTCCTCCCCAGTTGAAAGAGCAGTGTCTAACCGTGTTGAACTGGGGAACCCTGCAGCCTCAGCCCAAATGTCTCAAACTGGGGCTCCTAGAGACAGTCTAGGGACTTTCCTTGAATAAGCTTAGTTTTACCATCGCTAACTTAGCATTTTCAGGCTGACTCAGCTTCCTCACCAGAACGCAGTTGTTTAAACAGCAGATGCAAGTCTGCCCCAGCTGTTATTTGTCAGGCACTCGGACAATAAGACACTCTGACATCTCAGCTGGTAACCTCTTTAGAAGAGCCAGTCCCAAATATTTACTGTCTAGCACACACTTGCTCTCATTACAACACAGGTAGCATAATCAAGTTACTACTCAGAAATGGGAATTATCCTGAAAACACTGAGTTTGCATGACTCACTGCTCAAGTGGGGGCCCTTGCATGCCAGCAAGCCAGGAATTCACTACAACACCATTTTCAAGCCATCATTAAAATATTATCTCTGACAAATCTAGATTTTGGTGCAAGAATAGCTTATTAGCATGCCCGTATTTTCCAAATTCTCTCTCTGGAAGTTTCCCTACACTGTTTCAAGTTGCTGTTCCAGCACAGCTTGCCACTTTCAGCAGGGTCACAAAATGAAACCTTGAACCTCTAAATCAAGTAGCACGTGTGAGACTGTCATGACGTTAGCTGCAATGTTGGTAGGATGATGCAGCTATCCTGGCGTTGCCCACATGGCTCAAAGGTCACCTTCCATCCCATGGAGGGCACTTCGCTGGCATTTTTTTCCAGATCTCCAATGTTTAGCACAAATTTGGAAATCAGGCGAGAGCCACATCACTGCTACAAACACAGAGGGTGCTCACAAGATGGAGATGCCCACACCAATCCAGCCACATGCTGCCACCAACAGAAGTGTCATCCAGCTTCCTGTCCAGTTCCAGTCGCACGGTCCTGCCTGTTCCTCTGTACCTGCAGCTTCTGCTGAGTCCCAGAAGCCAACACATCTTGCTCAGTCAGCAGAGAATGACCTTGCCAAAGAACTGGAACACTTTTCCAGGGGCTTAGCTCCTTGAACAAGCTTGCACAGCGCCAGATGCAATAAAGGAGAAGCTGCAGGTGGTGCTCTGGGGAGATAGCAGCAGCACAAGAACCACCTCATAGGATATCTCAAAGGTTGTTGTCAGTTCAGGACACCCAATGTTTGTCTGGTCTTCAAGACCAAAGAGATCTTATTTCCACTTCTAGCACTACTGAGATCTGACAAATCCTTCTTAGGCCTCTGTGCTGCTCAGGATGGTCTGCCCATGAGGTTTCAGTGAGTTTTCACCAACTCACTTCCACCAACAGGAAAAGTTGCTTCACTTCACTCCTGCCCTGCTGCAGATACTTGCCTCATCCTGGCCCTTGGCCTCACCTTCACAACGTAGGAGTCAAATGAACTCACAAGCAGATCAGGAAAATGGTCCAGCAAGAATAAATTCCACTGTTTCTTGAAGGGTTAGTGAGTTTAACCTGCTTACAGAAAGGCAAGGTTAGGACATGACACAGCCAAGTGAGACTGCATCATCTGAGGCAAGACAGGGAGAAGAACAGGGGAGGAAGAAAATGAGGTGGGGAAGAACATTGCTGCTCAAACAGCAAGGAGGTAATTCCATCACAAAAATCAGCCTTCTGTGGAACCTTACCCTCTCCCTTGGTTTCAACAGGACCTTGGGTGTCAAATTCCCAGATCTGATTTATTCAGTTCAGGCAGCTGAATGGATTAGTACCACCAGGATCTGTCACACACCCCTGCAGAGATGCCTTCCCACCGTGGGGTGACTATGCAAGATAAGGAGCAGCTCCTCCACCACCAGAGTTTAAGTCTTGTCTGCTGCAGTAAAGAAATCCACCCATTCCGAGTGCTAGTGTTGTAGTAGGCTGGAAACTCTGGAGCTGCTTTACGTGTAATTCACCGCGAACTTTTGAGAAGATGGGGTCAAAGCTGAGGTACTCACCCCATGAGCCCACATTTAACGTGCAGTGTATGCAAGGCAGCTCCCAAAGGCCCCTGAATATCCCTTACTCTGTAGAACAAGTGCTTTCCAGGGTCTCTAGACCGTAGAAGTGAGCAACACCAAAACATACACCCTCCCTTTCAGTAACCAGGACACTCAAAACTTGGTATCTGGCCAAAGTGTCACATGTAAGTAACGGGACAGCTTACAGACCATAAATTTGCTCCTTTCTAGAAGAAAAGGCAAAGAGGTTTTCATCTTGTAAAAAATACAACTATGTCATGAAAGAAATTAAGTATTTCAAGGATTTCACATCACGAAAGAAAGCACAACTTCTCTGAGACTTTATAGCCTGTATAAGACTAGTTGCTTAGACAGTTTATTTGTAAATGCCTTGCCAAGGCTCACTCAAGCTGGATTCCACTAGTCAGTTTCCAAAGTTTTTCTTCTAAAAGGGTTATAATAAGCATTTTAATTTGGAAAATGCAAGAAAGGAGACCACCCTCCAAAACATTCCCATTTTATCTTCCACAAACAAATTAGCTATCTGACAGATTTCTCCAGGGGCATTGCAGGATTTTTCAAATTCAAAGAGCTGGAAGGAATAATGATGAAAAACCGTGGCACAAATCTGCATAAAGTTGTTTTACTTTAGTAAGACAGACTAAATTAGATACAAAACAGGTATGACTAAACTTTATTAACACTTTTTTTAATATAATGTAATGGAAGGCAAAACCAGCTGCTTTAGAAGAACAGCAATAATACAACTTCTTATAGCAGCAAGATCATAATAGAACTTCCCAACTTTAAACAGTTCTACTTGAATAACAAGGCAAAAATCTATTAGAAAACATTTTTCCTAAAGCTTAGAAGACATAAACCACAGCATTAATAATAATAATCTGTCCTTGAGAACAGTATTAATGGTATTCTCTTTTTTTAGAGGGTCTTAGTTCCCACAACTAGATAAACATGGCTATGAATATTACGTCCCTTCTTCAAAGTCCCATTATCTTAATTTTTAAACAACCACAATCGCCAAATGCTTGGCCGATATAAACTCCCTCATTTCTAAATGTCAGCATTTGAATTCCAAAATTGCCCAATACAACTGCTAAATATTTTGTTAACCAACACCAATCCCCAACGCTTATTTGGTTAAAAAGAAAATAAAATAAATCTTAGTTAATTTCAAGTTCATTCGCAATGTGGTTTTCAAATCTGTCAAAACACGCACAAGGAGGTCTAGTGGCAGCCAGGAACTATGGGAAACTCAACTTGAAAGTTAAATCTGAACCACAAGGTCAAAGAAACAAAGTCATAACCAGTTCTCAAGCTCTAACACACCCACGCACCAGTCACAGAAACTTCGGAGTCTCCCTGCTCTGAGCACCCAAACTCTTAGGAGCCCAAAGAAGGGGATCTCGGTAGAACGTGGCATTATTTCTTCCCTCGCAAACTCACGCCTACCCCAAAGCCACGCTATGTAAACACACAGATGCACATAACCTCCCTTTCAGTCCCAAAATCCCCCAAACGCGCCTATTCCAGAGGGATAAATGGCTTCATTCATAATCTATTTTTAAACACCAGACCGTTTTAAAAGAATGTCTTTCAATTCTTCAGCGCCTTTATTTCAAATCACACATACCTAGAGCTCCTTGGCTCCCCACGGGCCGGAGTTCGGGAGTCCCTCCCCCTTGCCCCCTATGCGGTACCACAGCGGGCCGCACCACAGCCACGGCTCCGGCCCCGGCCGCCCACACCGCCGCCCCTTCCCCGCGGCACGGCTCAGGTGAGCCCGAGCCCGGGGTGCCTTGCCGGGAAGGGGGAGCAGCGCGGCTGGCGCCCAGCCCAAGGCACCGCCGAGCCGGCCGCGCCCCGCCGCGCCTCCCACCTGCTCCCTCGGGAGGGGAGAGGATGGATGGGGGGGCTGCGGAGAGCCGCGGCGATCCGGCCTCAGGACCGCAGTCAGGAGGTTCCTTGGCGCAGACCTCGCCGCGGCTGGGTGCGGCTCCTCTCGCCCCGGCCCCGGCCGCACACAAAAGCGGCGGCGCCCCCGCGGCCGCCCTCGCCCCCCGCCCCGCCGCTGCTGCCGCCGGCGGGAGTTTTATGACTGCGGCGCCGGCCGTGGCGCAGTCCCGGCCCCGCCGCGCCCCGGCTCCGCGCCCGGCCCGGGGGTGCCCGAGGCTGCGGCAGGTGCCCGTAGCCGCGGCGGGAAAGTTTCCCGGGGCCGGGGGTGCGGCGGGAGCCGCCGCCCCGCGTCCACCCGCCTCCCCGCCGCCCTTGCCTTACCTTGGCGGGCTCCGGCGGTGGCTGGGGCTCCGCCGCGTCTTCTGCCGGCAGCGGCTCCGGGGGCGTGCTGGGGGGCTCGGCGGCGGCCCCGGCCCCGTCCTGCGGGGCGGGCGGCTCGGCGGAGCTGCCGGCGCCCATGGCGCTGCCCCGCGGCCGTACGGAGCCGCGGGCGGGGGCTGGCGGTGGGCGGCGGCGGCGGCACGGCCGGGAATGAAGGAGCCCGGCTCTCCGCAAACTCCTTTAGGGCGCGAGAGGGGGGAAATAAGAAAAAAAAAAAAAAAAGAAAAAAAAAAGAAAAAAAAAAAAGGGAGGGAGGGGGGAAAAAAAAAGCGCGAGCGAGAGCAGCGAGGAAAATCACCTCCTCCCCTGGTCCCCCCGCCCGCCTGCCTCTTGCTCCATCACATGAGCAGATCCCCGGACACGCCTTGCAGCATCAAACCGGGCTGATAAGGAGCGGCCAGGGGGGGCAGCGCCCTGCCCGCCGCCGCCGCCTCTCCCCGCCCCTCCCGGGCACCGCCGAGGCGGGGGAGCCGCCCGGCCCCCGGCCCGCCGCCCGCATCGGCGCTGACTCAGCGCTTCGGAGCCTTCCCCGCTCTCCCGGGGCCGGGACCCTCGGGGGACTGCTGCCCCGGGGCCGCGCACCGCGCCCGGCAGTGCTGCCCCTCGCCCCCCGGGGCTCCTGCCGCCTCCTGCCCCGGGCGCTCGGCCCGCGGCCATCAGCCCTCAGCGCCGCGCTCCGCACCTCGCCGTGCTGGGCCTCTCGCAGGGAAGGACGTCCAGCTTTCAGCAGAAATGTAAGGTCCCATGTCTTAGGCAACTTTGAAAAAAAAAAAAATCAAGCCGCTTTTTATTTTATTTATTGTCATGCAGGACAGGTTGTTAATGTTATTAATTCATGCCAGATCGTGGCATAAGCAAGCAAAGCCAAGAACAGGATGGTTTCTCTCCTAGCCCAGAATAAACAAAGCATCTTCCCCATGCCACAAAAGCAGGACCAGCGTGTATGTAGGCATGTCGTTACCTGGTGCTTTCAAAGGCATCACCAGTGAAATAGCACACACATTAAAATACGCTAACCAGAATGTGCCAAATGGATAGCAAATGGATCCATTAACTGTTCTTCACCATAGGTGTAATTTTTTCCCTAAACATATGCATGTACCTATCCTCTATGGAGTTTAAAATCAGGAATGGTCTGAAGAATTTTTAGTATATACACAATTTCCTTTAGAACATTTAAACCAGTCCTCCCCCACCGAAGCACTGTTTCATTCAGAAAAAAAACAAACCAACCCATTCTCTTAAAATTCCATTCTACAAATGGCCTGATCTCCACGTGCTAGTCAGTTTTTTCCCTAAAACCCAACACATATCAAGTCAGTGAATGAAAAGGCCCATAGCTAACACAAAAACCTACTGAAATTGTTTGTGATCAGCTGGACAAAACTGGTGTTGTCGATCACACAGTTGGGATCAACACCTCCCCCTTTCTGCTTAGTCTTCCTCATTTTCAGATGAGAGAGGAGACACAGGTCTGAACTTTAAGTAGTGCCTGAGTCCCTGTAGTAGGACTACCCCAAAGCCACCCAGTGCTTCTGGATTGCCCATCGGCCAGCACCCACAACAGGGGAGCAAGGAGCCTGTTCCCAGCCTTTGCTGGCTGTCATCCTTTGACACCCATGTCTCTGGTGGAGAAGGGGCCAGGACCAATGGTGGGGACCTCCATTCCCCACCAAATCTGCCTTTCTCCCTGCCGTCAGCTTCTCCTTTGCAGGCGCAGCTGAGAACAGAGGCCAGCCTGACTGCTGCAGGGCTGTCTTGGGTTCCCCTTCAGTTGTGGACCCTGGGCACAGACAGAGAAGATTCCTGGGCTTTGGAGAGGGGAGGGCCAGCCGTGAGGCTCAGTGGCACACAGAGACGTTGGGAACCATGTGTGCCACAGGAAGATCAGGATTTTGCCAGGGAGTTTCTCAAGAAGGGAAATGTGACATAATTCAAGGTCTGTGCCACATCATTTGTCTTTTCACTGCCCACAAAATGCTTTCTTTACAAGCAGCTAGAGGAATGCCTCCTTCCTCCCATCTAAAGTTGCTCTTCAGTCCTTTTTCTTGTGCCCGGCAGCACCAGTTCAGAGCAAAGATGCTGCAAGCACTGCAGCTAAGAGAGACATTCACCAGCCATTTTCTGAACACAAATTACTTTCGTTTGGCAGGAAGTCTTTGGCTGCATCTATTCAGTGAAATAAAATGTGCTGGGGATGGCTTTCTGGTGATAAGGTCGAGCAGCACAGGATGGCTTGTGTGTACACTCATAACTTCTTCCCACTCAGAACCATCACATTTCTGCAAACTTATGATGCAGACAGCTATGTGCTGTTGTCCCATCCCAGTAAAATCCCTGATATGGGCACAGCTTCTGTATCCTTTCCTCTTGCATTTATTTATTTGCTTTTGTTTTCTTTCCTGCAGTACATCTACCATAGAAACTTTAAAAGAGTTATTCAACATCTCCAGTCTTGTCCAGAGGGCAGTCAGTTCCCATTTTCCCATTCTTGATGGTTTGTACTCTGCCTGTACAGAAGGAATCACGATGAATGACAGGTCTGACTCTGACATTTGTCAGCCTGTGTTTCCCTATCTTGTGCCTGTGTGCTGGGGTGGTTATTGCCCAGACCTTTACCTTGAACGCTGCAACTGCCTCTTGCTGTATCGAAGTGCTGTTCAGGCACTAAGTCTGTTTCTCTTGACAGCCTTTCCAGTGAAGTGGAGCCACATATGCTTCAGCTGGTCCTCTTCCAAAGTCACCAAGTGTTGGTGCTGAGGCAAGAATATTCAAGCTATTGGTAAAAGTATGCATGCACACTTCTTAGGATGAAACCAAGGAATCAAGAAAGATAATAATTAAAGCTCTAGTAGCATGTTATCTAGAACTATTTCCAGTGAAACATCTTTGAGGGAATTCCTACTAAGAGGTCCAAGCACAGACCTTCCAAATAGCAGGACAATCTTTCAGCATTGCAGCTAGCACATGACTGTTTTAAAACTCCCCTGAAACCTGGGTAACTTTCATAATGGTCTTTATAATGCAGCATCTGTGGACAGGGCTTAATTTACTTAGTTTTAAAATTGCTCCTTTTCCAAAAAGCATTTGTGATTGATGAAACCGCTGGTGATGCTTTTGTGCAGAAGAGATGAACCACGTGTCTCAGCCTGTGAGCCTGTGTTGATGAAATATTTTCCTGCTGTCTTCTGCACCATTCATGATTTTCCCCATCCAGTCCTTGCAGCCCTGACTCTGTTGGCCCCTGCAAAGTGGCCACAAGCTTTGCTGCTGTTGGCTGCTCTGTCTGCTCTGGAGGAGCAGTGGGATGGATGGGGAGTCAGCGGCAAGGTGGGGATAGGAGGGCTAGTCCCCAGCATCCATGATGGGGAGCGGGGCTGCCTGCCCAGCCTGCGTGCCAGGGGCTCCTCCATATCAGTTCCAGGCTGGCTGTTCACAGGTTTGTGTGAGACAGTGGCTGGGAGCACTGGCAGCTGCCTGGAGCCCTGTTTACATGAAGGCTCTTACTTCCTTTATCAGCAGTGGAGCCACGTTGGGATATTTTTGGCATAAAACTAAGTGGAAACATATCGTGTAAGTGTTCTCAAAATGGGAAGCTCTCAAGAACATACCTTAGATCTGCATAGAGAATAGAGTGCTCTGACTTCACCTTAGCTGTATTTACTGCAATCGTCTGCTTTTCCCCCCTCTCCCTTCCCAGTTGTGATAGGAAATTCTAGGATGCTGTTAGAAATACATGGATATTCCTAAGGAGCTAATAGGTATCAGCCTAACAAAATACTGATGAGTATAAAAGAAAGAAAATTACAAAAATAGCTGTGTAAAAATAGTTTTCTTGCAAGCAGCATTGATAATGCCATAATAAGAAATAATGAAAAGGGAACAAATTTTGCAAATTTAGCTGGTAGAAGACTGTTTCTTTTCTTCCCAGGAGCTCACATATCCTGGAAGAGTCACACTGATAGATAAAATGAGCAGAACATCTAATGTGTTCACATCACAGATGTGATCTGTATCAGAAAATACCTATTCATGGATAAAGACATACATCTGTGCAATTTAAAAATAATGTTAGTAGCAGAAATTTACTTTCAACCTTGAATTTGATGGTTCTTTCAGTAAAAGCCATGTATTTGTATAGCAAGTGTGTCATTCAGCCTGTAACTGCACATTACTGCAGCACTCAGAGACCATTGTTGGACATCCTGGAGCTATTTCAGGAGAGAGAGACGCAGCCTGTCGTTTTTCTAGTACCAGCCTGTCTCTACTACCTCTCTACTACTCTCTCTATTACCCAGCCTGTGATTTCTCTGTAGTTTCCCTGCGGTTTCTCTCCTCACCAGTTCTTCACTTGCCCTGTTCTTCCCAGGAGGTGTTGGACAGATAACGTTAAGCTTCAGGAGTCTAACTGTTGTCACCTGCCCATGGGCAGTTCTTCACAGGGGTGAGAGACTGCAAAGGTCCATCCCATTGGGAGTTTGGCTGAAAAGATTCACAGCATGGCCTGAGCACAGCCCAAATGGTGCTGCCTCAAATCTGCAAGAGCTCTGGTTATTGAACAGGTTCTGATCTGTCTGCATCAAAATATTGGTGTTTCCAGGAGGCAGTTTTTTGGCGTTCAAGCTTAAAGGTGACAGTGGATGAAATTTTTTTCTGAATTGAGGGAAAAAAGTAAAATTTGGCTTTATAAAGAAGGGGTGGGGGAAGTTTGCTATGTGAGTTTTCAGAGAAGGAATAAGCTCAAAGGACTTCATCATTCCCCTATAATGCCAAGTGGTCCACTTTCCATCTAAGGAGGGGAAAGATACAGCCTGTATTTTAGTTTGATGTTATCAGTATGGTAGTCGTGCAGTGTAATAGGAGAATAAATAATGTGGTGTGCAGGTGCAAGGGGACACCAGTTTACAGGCAAGCTTAATCACAGTGGCAAAAATGGAAGAATGTGACCTCCACTGCCTGTTTTATCTGCTGCACAGATAAATGCATCTCACCCAAGAAGCCTTTCAGGCAGTGCTCTGAGGAAATTCCTCATCAAGAGAGGAATGCCCAGAGGAGAGAGATAAAGAGGCACAGAAGGTCCTCCTACATGCCATTGCTCCATTGTTCCAGCATCAGGTGAGCGAGGCTCTTTTGTCTTCAGAAGGAAACCCCTGTGGCTTGGGACTGAGTGCAGTGAGTGTTTAGAAATGCCTTGGCACTGCTGATGTTATCAAGAATGGCAGGGTTCAGAGGCAGCAGGTGCTAAAACACCACCCTGAAAACTAAATTGGAATCTGGAGTCGACTTACAGAATAATTTAGATTGGAGGGGTCCTCCGGAGGTCATCTAGTCCAATCTTTTGCTCAAAATAGGGTGAGCTTCAGCCTTTAATGAGGGTTCTTAGGGCTTTGTCCAAGTGAGTTCTTGTTCCCACTCGCCTGCTGCCAGTGGCTGCTCCCTATGTGCAAATCAGTGGGTAAAGAAAACACCTTCCCTCTGTCACCAGCAGCAATATGCTTCCAGTCGCTGCTGCTGATGGATCCTCATCCTTCACAAGCTTGGCTGTCATCCTGAGATGCCCACCCTTTGCCAGTTGCCCCTTCAGTCTCTGCTAAGCCTGCATATCCCCATCTCCTCTCCCAAAGGCTTGGTGACACAAGCAGGCTGTACCTCCCCAAGGGGAGACACCCACAGCCACCCCAAAAGGCACCCAGCTCCGCCCACCTCACAGACCCATTTGCCTCAGGAGCCCTGTCCCATCAATGGGAATCAGGATGTGAAGCTGTTCTGTGCACTCTCCAGACTACCTGCCCCTCTGGCTATTTCTCGTTGTGTTTTGTGGCTCCTGGCTGAGTCAGGAGACATTTGTAGTGTGGAAACTACATAAGCCATGAAATCCTTCCTCCTTCCTTCCACCCCAAGCAGGATCAGTCAACCTGGGAAACCTTTGTAGCTGCAGGTAGGAAATGGCAAAATGTTTAAAAAGAAATGCAGACCACCGAGACTGTATCTGAGTACTTAGTCACATTCTTCCTCTGGCCTGAGCAAGCACTGCTAGTGCCCACCCAGAACAATTTTCCTAGCCTATTACCTCATGACCTGTCTCTTTGCAGCTTACCTCTGGATCTCCATCAACCATGATTTCCTTTGGCTTTCCCATCTAACCCCATCATATTTATAACCTATCTTACAGTACTGACAATGGTCATGGCCACCCAGCTCCTTCATTTGCTTTTGAGATTTTCAAACAGGAGCATCTGTGCTATGCCCTGTGTTGCTCCTGATGCCTGGAGGCAATGTCCTTCAGAATCTTCATTAAATCATACCTTTGACTTGTCATCTGCAGAAAATGGTACAGCAGGTAGGTCACAGTGTGGCTAATCTATGATTACTCCTTACTCAGCAACATTATTCCCTTATTTCCCTCCATGGGCCTGTCCCTATGTATTGCAGTCCCATCAGGTTTCACCTCTTCTCTGACCCTCTCACCTTCATGGTGTCTGTCAGGCCAGGCTGGCAGGGCATCCAGGTGTAGAGTGGTTCAGTGTCCCTCTTAGCAGAGAGGTTTCACTGGTGAGCCCCCCATGCTCAGGGGTGCAGAGCCATTGGGTGGTCTCCTGGTGGGCAATGCCGCCTTCATTTTCTGGACTGCAGCCCCTGAACTGAAGCCACAAGATCTGCTGTTTCCACTGCTTTGTAATGGGATTGTAAATTTTCACATGCAGGGAAAGTGCTTTTGTTCTGGCTGATACGTGGAATATAGTGGGGGTCTGCTGGGGCTCAAAAGGCCAGTTTCTTCAGTGACACAAACAGTAAATACCTCTTGGTTATTCATAATTTATAATTTTTGTTGTGAGCAATCCATAGAAATTCTAGTCTGATCACTTGACTGACAAAGAACAAAGCAGCACCCATAATTTTAACCAGGAGATTTTAATTTTCTTCCAGTGTGATCAAAAATAAGCTCACTCCCAGAAAAATAACCAGAAGATAGCCAGAAAGATAACCATCATCTTTCAAACTTTTAAATAATTCCCTAACTGAGACTCGAGCTCAAAGCATTTTTAGCCCCTTTGTTGTCAAGGCACATAGAAAAAGATTACAGATACAGGAAGGATGCAAAAAATAGAGCAAGCATAGGTCATTTCTATAGTCCTGGTTTTGTCTTAATCATTGCAGAAGAAGTCACTAACACCTAATAGACAGAAACCTTCAGCAGCAGTTAGAACAAATGAGAACTATCTCCATCCTCTGTGTGGGTCTGTGTCTTGGAAAACAAAAAGTAGAGAGCCTCTGGTGTGGAGACAGGAGTTTTTCAATAAGGCACCACGAACAGATGTAAAATTTAGATCAACTTTTTCAATTTTTACACAGTAAAATGTAAAATGCTTTTCTTGATGGGCCTCTGCCTTTATGAATTTATAATAAAAATTGCACATAGTCAGTCCAGCCAGTAAACACATTCTGCACCTCCATTGTAACAGAGAGGGACAATGACCCAACTGGTGTAATTTCTAGGGCTGGTCAGGCTGCCATTGCACTTGAAGTGATCCTTGATAAGATTTCAAGTGGAAGAAGGAGAGAAAGACAGAAAGAAAGAAGGCAAGGAAGCCTCCCCCACTTCAAATTCTTCAGGCTGACCTGTCAGCTTCTATGTTACTACATTTGGACTTGAATTTCTTGCCAAGGTCAGAGCAGATTAGAAGCTGCTTTCATATCTGACAGAAATACTACTCCCCGGTGAACAAGGGGGTGTAGCTCCAGCATCTTTAAGTGGAAGGAAAAGTTCAGTCTTCTCCAGTCATCAGTGTAGAGTGCACAGGGGCCTCCCAATATTAACTCTGGTCAGCACCAGCGGGTCGTCTTCTCTCTGTAATCCACATCCTCCCCCTCTCTGCTTGGATCTGAGCTGCAGACTCAAAAAGCATGACTGAAAATACCAGAAAAACAGTGAGATTTGAAGTATCCTATGATCATCTCATGATCACCAGTATTTGTTTCTTTTTATGCTCTTTGTGGGAAATACATACTACTTTTTTCTAAATCAACCTTAAAACACAACAGCAGAATTATGTGCAGCTAGGCAAGAGCTTGTTTTCAGGAATGACCTCAGGACTCACATTTCCTCTTGCCTGAAGCTCAATTCACATTTGTAGGGAACTTGCTCAGTGGGAGACATGTTTTTCTTAAGTGCTCAACAGCTGCATCGAAGCTAGGCAGCGGGAAAAACACAGGGGCAGGCAAAGGATAAAAATAATAATACTGTATTGCCCCCCTGTCTTTTACAACTTCAGTTCCCTCAAATGAAAAGTAAGAAAATCTGGAAGTCCTGATGTGATGAGACCAAGGCACACTGAATGAGCAGCTTGCCAGAGGTCATAAAGGAGCCTGAACAAAGAACAACATTCATTGTTCAGCCATGTTTACAAAAATGTCTAGCTCCACCAGAAACAGTAATTGGATGCCAGAATGCTAGACTTTTTTCAGTACAGAACTAAAGAACACAGGGCTGAGAAAACGTGATGTGAAAACAAAAGGGAGACAATTTTATAAAGTCTTTAGAGCAGACTGGCCAAGTAAGAGGGTTTGCTGAGGAAAACGTTTGGAGATGTTTCAGTACCAGAAAAGGAAGGAGACTGTAGTAGTCAGCAGGTGACCACAAATTGCTGAAGATCAGTGTTAACCAGAGTTTTCCATTTGGCCACTTGGCTTCCCATATGTCATTTTACATGTCACAGACTGAACTTGCACCCCTTTTTTTTCTCTGCCTCAGTGATAGTTTACAGCAGTGAGATGAGCCACTCAGAATAATTCAAGAGAAATATTTCCCCAGTTTATTTTCCTTGTGTGGGATGCCTTGCTCAGCTGGAAACCAATCTTTGTGCATCTCACAAGAGGGAAGGAAGGGGAAATTAAGGAGAACATAAAGATTAAGCAAGAAGGAAAGAGAGGCAAAGATGTCAGGAGTGGCAGAAATCAAAAGAGACACAGGGATGATGGTAATGGAGTCTAAAGACAGACAAAGAAAGGGGCAGGTAGGAGGAGTCAATGAAAATCAGTGAGACCCAGAGAGAGCAAGGAGGATAAAGGAATGAGGGGAAAGGAAGCAACTTTTTTCAAAAATATAGTGTTTCGTTGAAAAATATATGCAAAGTGTTGTAACCTAAGCTGATATCATATCAATAAACACTTTTTGGACAAAATCGGGAGTTATTGCCTCATCAGGGTGCCTGTAGCCCTTTGCTGGGTTGGTGGGCTGACCCCTCTCTCAGTGCCTGCCCATGTGTGGTGGTGGGGAGGGATGGAGATAATGCTGACGGAAATGAGTCCCTCTTTATCTGGCCTGGCTCTGGCTGCAAGACTAAACAAGCTGAAAATACTCCTTAAAGGTGATAGGTCTTCAAAAAACACAATTAACAACTTCAAGATGTCCTTCCAGGAACCACCAAGACAATTTGGAACATACAGGGTTGGTTTTTCCTAAAAGGAGTCAAAGTCTCTCAAAACACATAGACTCAAAAACAGGCACATGTCTGTTAGGCCATGGAGAGGAGCATCAGCTGTGTTCCTCCGGCCCCATGGGGGAGTGGGTGCTGGTGAAAGCTGAGACTGGGAGGCAAAAGGGGGCTTTGTCCTTTGAGTGGTTCATAAATAACTTTGATCTGATGCTGCAGAGGCAATGACTTGGGAACCAGAGATGTCTCAGAGAAATACTTCTTCTGCAGAGAAGTGCTGCGTGGTCCAGGTGGGGCAGCACCTTCTGAGGAAAGCCAGATCTGGCACCAGCATGAGTGGTACCCTGTAGCTTGTTTCTCATTGAATTAAAAGTTGTAAAATCACTGCTGCAATTGTCAGTACAGGTTTGAGTATCATCCTGGTATTATTAAAAAAAACCAAACGTAGCATTAAAAAATAGTGGCATCATGGTAGCACTAAAAAAAAAGTCCAGCAAAATATGAACCCTCTGGTAAAACTTAAAAGCAGTTCTTTGGTATAATTCTCCTCATTTTCAGACATGTCCTCAGATTTAAGTGGCATCATGCAGAAGCTTAGTAAATGCCTTTGGCCACTCTATCCAACAACCTGCAAACTGCTACATTAAGAGTATGAGCAATTAACATGGACTACATGATACCAAAACTCCAGTGGACCTTACCAAAGTTTACTCTCAAAAGCAATCAGTAGTGACCTGAATCTGTTCCCAGAAAAGCTGAGTGTGAGACTAGGGCATTCCCAGAGGACTCTCAGCTGCATTAGAGACATGGTCTGTGCCTGGCAGGAATTTCTCAGCACAAGCTCTTCACAAATGGGTGCACACATGGCATGGAAGCCCACCAGTGGAGCAGTGGTTCTCCTCAAGTCCATTCTCTGTCTGGGCAGAGCTGTCCATGTTGCCCAGGATGGTCCCCTCTCCACCCACACCAGCACAGGTCCAAGTCATCCCTCTAGTTGGAGGCTGGGAATATAGTACCTCTATTCATTAGCAGTCTCTTCTCAGTGCTGAAGTTGCCCAACCTATAATGAAACACGTTATTATTAAGACTTATAATTACTCTTTTCAAGTCAGAAGTGCTGGACACACCAGAAAGTCAGAGACGATAAGCTGTGCTTCTCATATTTTTTTTCTTTTTGTACATTTTTCAGTGTCAAGCTGGGCCCCTCACCATGCTACAGGGGCTGAGCCCTGCATTTAAATGATGCCTGTGGGCCTCTGTGTGGCTGTGTGCTACCCAAGGAGCTATAGACAGGGATCAACCAGTGTGACGAAAATTACAGGTTAAAGCCAACCCTTCTGTCAGCTTGTGGCTGTGGGGTCAGGAGTGATGAGAGCAGAAGCACTGTCTGGCTGGATCAGACTAAATGCTCTTCAGGTCGATGGTGTGACATTGATACTGTTCAATACCAGATGACTACAGGGGAAAAGATCTCTTGATGAAGGTTTATGAAATTGCTTTCTACTTCATCGGGTATGATCTGCTTCCGTTGTGTAGTGGCTGACACATTTCTTGAGGGATAAAGTGTTGCTTTTATTTTTTATCTCCCTTACTTTATATTTTAAATCTGATTTCCAGAAACAATAAATATATTTGGAAACTACCCCAATTTGTGTTTTTGTGTTTTTGTGGTGTCAAGAAATAAACCTAGTAGTGGAAAAACTGATAACATTTTCTAGGTTTTAACCACTCTTCATTTAACACTATGTTTTTTCATTTTAATCTCTACTTCAGTGACCGCTATGTCTGATTAAACTACATTGAACATTAACTACATTGAGTTTAATTTCAAGTCCATTGATCATTGGCCCAAATGACTACCTGCCATACTCCAAAAGTAATGTGAAACAGGGGTGTAAGCTCGATGATTGGTAATATCTTTTCTGTCTGAACATCCACACTGCAATATCAAACAGATAGATTACTCCTCTGTCCCAAGGGGTTTTCCCTGTGATTATCTGATCCCCTTCAATCAAACAGGGTGTGTACATCAGTTTCAAAGGCAATGTAAAGCTGACCAGAGCCATATTTCTGCAGATTCCCCAAAAGGCACAGGCAAGAGGTCTCTTCCCCTCTGGGGGTCAGAAATGCTGCAGTAGTTAATTGCCTTTATATAGATGCTGTGGGCTTCCCATCCATGAGCAAAAATAATATTTTTTCCAGGGATGGATGGTGGTGCAGAGGCAGAAATTCCCTGCAGGTAGGGTAGTGCTGGCAAAAGGATTCCCTTCTCTCATGCTCTCATTCTCCAGGACAGAAGTACATACAGCATCCATGGCACTTTCAGTACATTATTCTCATATGAATGTGTTAATTCTCTTGCACTGTCTTTGTAAGGCTTGGAAACATAGTTTTTTAGTTCTGGGTATTTTTATAGGGGGGAACCAGTGCTCCTAGCTTTTGAAAGAACAGATTTTTTGATTATGAAAGAGAAGATTAGTTATTTGATAACTTTGTAGGTGTAGGATGATACTGCATGAAAGAGCAAATGCAAATCACTGACACAAAAATGCATACGATGGCTAACTGCATAAAGCATTGGTGATGAGATGTGAGTTAACTATGGTGCCCTTTGAACCATGGCCCTGCTTCCACCATGGAATCATAGGAGTGGAAAAATTAATATAAAATCATCAACTTTGCCTCTCTGGCCCAAGGGAGGATCAACTGTGAGCTATTCTCGACTGCTGGTCATCCGCCTGCTTCTCAAAGACCTTCAGAGATGGAAACATTTCAGTTTCCTAAAATAACCTCTCCACACTCTGCAGTGGAGCCTGGAAGTTGCACAGCACCCCATCCACTTCTGTGGGAGGCCAGTGGTCTGCCCCAGACTCTGCAGAGTGCTTTAGAGAAAGGGAGAAGAAAGGTTTTCTGCTCTGGGGCTGTACTTCAAGGCAGCACCATCACTCTTGTTCACAACTTCCACTGTCCTCCTTCCCCTAGTCTCTTCTTGCACCCCACATGGTGTTTTATTGCTCCCCTCAGCTTCCTGTCATGACTGTGATGTGAACTGGATCCCTGAGACCACCTGCATAAGGAAAAAGCCTGGAATTCCCCTGGCCAGTACCAAAGAGGGGTTGTGGACTGGAGCAGGGGAGAGGAATGGTGTCCAGAGAAGGATGGTTGGAGTGGTTTCACTGATTTTGCTGCCAGGACAAATGGTCATGGAAGGGGACTCTAACATTTCTCACTAGGTAACCAATGGCAGCTGGTCTTAATTGGAATATTCCAGAGATATTGCTACTCTTCATCCAGTATATTTATGCTTCATGGACTCCTTTCCCATGCAAATGTATGACGGCCAGTCTGAGCCTCAGCCTCAATAAAACCACTTCAGATCCCTTTTACAAGAGATGCTAGTCTGTGTCATGAAGCAACTCATTATTAAAAATACCTTAAATTAACTTTGATCATAGCAACTAAAAATCATTGAGATATTTTTGAGTACCCTAATTTGCTATTTTTTCTTTTTCTAGTGAACTCTGCATAACCTTACAAAAAGCAGAGCTAACTTAGTTTTAGGAAAGTGAGAAAAAGTACTACCCTCAAGCCCTGCCTGTGGTGCTTTCTGGTGATGTTTCATTCTTCAGGAGCATTTCACAGCAGAGATTTGATCCTCAGCATTGGTGTTTGCAGTGGAAGAGCTGCCAGATCCATAAATACAGAGATGAACGAGCACAACTATGCTCAAAATGTTTCTTCGTGAATCACACATAATTTTCTTATCCAAACTGAGAGAACATGGTGTTGCTAATGCAGTACACAAGGTCACCTCAAATTGTGAAGCAAATCTTATTTTCTCTTTGCTGGTTTTACTTTCAATGCCATCATGTTCCAGGTCCCAACATTGTTCTACAATGTCTCTCTTGCTAGTTTTCCAGGTATCCTGGGTGGGAGACATTTGTCTATCCCTGACCAGAAACAAATGGGTTTAGTCAGAGATTTTCAAAACAAAAAATAAAGTTGGTGTTGTTTTTTTTTTTCTACCACAAAATTTTCTGTTTGAAAGGAAATCTTCCAAGATGCTTTACTATTAGTCATGTCCCTGCTCTTCTGAGTAACAACTGCAGCATAGCTAGAGGAGTTGCACAGGTGAGAGAAGCTAATGGGTTAACATGAATGTTTAGGTTTGTATCCCTTAACTCTTCAGTCACTGGGTTGTATGAGATAGAAAGCAGGGTGGATTCAGCAAATACTTTCTCAGTTTGCACTATTTTTCCAGCATGTCTAGACTCAGTAGGAGTATCCATGGCTCTGCACTTAATGAAGTGCATCATATGAAGCAGATTAATAATTTAGTTGTTGGTTATTGAAACCTGATGCAAGATATGAGTAAATGGTAAAAAAACAAACAGCTAAGTACCCTGTTTTGCATGGTACATCCTCAGTTACAGTGTGATGTCCCAGTGTAACATTCTGTGGTATCTATCCAGGGAGGAAATACTTTGGAGCATTTCATTAGATAAAAATATGCAGCCAAGAAGAATTCCAGCAAATGGTAATGCTCTGCTACAGATATGTAATATGAATAAAAGACATTGTTCAGGAGGGTCTCTGCAAAAGCAGTCTTAATCCTCTGAAATTTTCAGGCGCTTCGTATCTATTCTTCCTTTATAAACTTCATAATTTTTTTAAAGTATTTCCAGTGTTGTGGGGTAGGATCTCTGGAGACAGTAGAGACATGAGATAATGTGGGGTTACTACAGATGCAGTTAGTCTTCAGTGCAAGGATTTGGTTAGTGCCTCTAAGAGCTCTGATTTTATAATGCCATCCATTTTTCAGAGAAAAAACCTTTCATAAGCTCTGACCCAATTGTTACAGAAGCCAAAGTGAAAAATTAAACCATGAATGCACAGAATAAGTATGGTTCTGTGTAATTTTTCTTGAGTGGCCATTAGTTTCTGCAGACTTTTTTACTAATTTTTCTGTCTTGTGTAAACAAACGTGGTAAGGGAGTACCAAATAAAATTTAATGTCAGTATGATTTAAAAAAGAACCTGAAAGTTTATTTCTGTCCTTTTTTTTTGTTCTGTTTTGTTTACTTTTAATTCTATTTGTTTAGGTTTCAACAAGCTTTGTTGTGCTTGCAAATGCTCACAGAGAAATACTGTACAGGGGCAAGAGAGCCAGAATTGGCAGGGACTGCAAAAAGTTCAGCTACAATTAAAAATTAACCTGATGTCTGTTCACAGAATCTAGGCAAAATACAAAATGTAAACACAGAGTATTATGAAATAGCAATTAAACTGTCAGATTAATTCACTTTTAATAGTGCAATAATATAAAGTTATTTAAAAGAGTCTTTAATCTGGCACCTTGTCTACTCAGGAATGTTCTGCTGCAATCCAGAAATGCAGAAAAGCATTACATGTGTCTATAGTTTAACCAAATCAAGGAAAGTGTTTGAAGATATCTGAAATAGGAATTACGTGAGATCAAACTGGCATTCCAGGCAAACATGACCATCTTGTGAAGCTGGAAATGTTAGGTCTTACATCTTGGTCTTAGAGAGTTACCTTTTGCACAAACTTGAATATAATCACCTGTGGTTCACAAAAAATAAACTAAAAAAACACCATCTTCAGAAAACGTGAACAGAGGGGCAACTATAGGGGCAGAAGGGGACATGAGTGTTTCTGCAGCTAGTTCCAGGCAACACTGAGGTATATGAGGAGGATTATCACATGATTTTGCAGGTATCTTTCAGCCCTGTCTTTCCATATCATAAGTATCTGTCTATGAGTCAATTTGCTTTTATTAGCTTGCTCAGATAAATATTAACTCTTGTACTGTTATTCCACATACATTGTTATGCTCTTGTTTGCTGTGTAGTAGTTATGTTATAGCCATGATGGTTTTAAGAGTTTAAGGAAACTGTAGGTTGAAGGGACAAAGTACAATTTCATTAGACTAACAAAGGTTACCGGAGAAAAATAAGCACTTTCATTGTATAATCTCCTCTTCAGACCTACATGATTTTTTAAATTAAAATGCTGTTTGCAGTTAAATGTTTCTTTTCAGCTCTGGTAATTGTTATATGACCCATGTTGACAAGATAAAATATTTAGTTCTGTTTCTTACATGTTTATGGTTATAATGTTCTCATGCCTACCTTACATCTTGCACTGATTCAATTGTCAGTTTGACCCAAAACTACTTAACTAAGCCAGTGCAAAATTGTTGTGATCCCTCCTTTGAACCAGACCTGCTTGATTTGGACAGACTCAGGTAGATGTTGGTTTAAGCTGAACTGAAATAAGTCACTCTCATGTGATTTCACATGGGCTCCCTACCAATATAACTGCTTTGGTTAGTGAGTCTTGGAGTGTGATTTCCCTTTTACTAAGATACCTCTTTTCATACAAGCTTTCTTGCAGATGTAAGCATGCCCACAGTGATGTGCTGGTGACGGTGGCTGTGCTAACCAAGCACTCCTCCACACCTGCAGACTCTGTCCCTGGCACTGACCTCCTCTGACAGTGCAGACACAGTGGCCAGATCGGGATTTACTAGCGCAAGAGAAGGTGAAGGGAGCTGCCACTGCCCCAACCCTCTTACCACGTGCTTTGCTCCTAAAACTGATAAAGGAGCAGCCTCATCCCCAGCATTCACTTTCAGTCAGATCTGGCCCTGTGAAAGCTACATCTGCCCTGCAGACATGGGGGATGATGGCTGAGGCACCCAAGGGGTGTGAGGAGCTGTGAACCCACATCAACATCCCTGTGTCAGCAGAAGCATCTCACACAGACAAGCCACACTGCCAGATCATCATATTTACTGGGGTAGTTTCTTCATCTTGGGGAAGGGCTGGTTGTTTTGCCCATGATGTCCTGCATGATTTAAGAAAACGTTCAAAGCTTAAGCAGCTTTGGTGGTGATGCTGCCAAGGATTTAAAACATTCCTGTGCTGGCAAAGCACTCCAATTGGAAATGTGTCAGTATATGGAGGAGTCCTGTGCATGTGCTCACACAAGTTAACATTGATCTACTTAAATTGATTTAACATGTGATTTTAGCTCACTCATAGCTGTGTCACGGCTGAGACATCAGACCCATAATCACTCCCCTCTTAAGAGCATCACTGGCAGCATGATGAGGAGTCTGGTCTCTCCAGGCTGGATGCAGTTCATTCCCAAAGTGACACATCCACGTTTGTTAGCTTATGCAGTGATGCATTGCTGCTCCTGCTCTTGGCATGCAGCTTTCACAGCCATCACAGTGTTCACTGCAGCAATGCCCAGGATGAAGGTGGCCCAGCTCAGAGAAGTGTCCCTCCCAGCAGCTGCAAGTACTGCCTACCGCATTAAAGAAATGAAATCTCACTCTTTATCATGCAAATGAGCAAGGGTAATTCTCTACCACGGGAAAAACGTGAAATTCCCATGTGACATCCCTTTACCTCCTCCCTTCTCACTGCAGCCAAGGGGTGGAAAGGGACAACCCATTTGGTACAGCATCTAAGAGGAGGGGGGAAGGCCAGCACACCCTTGTTCTCCCACGGGAGCTTTCCCAAGGGCCTGCCCTGTTCCTGGCAGCATCCCAAAGACCCAGGCGCTGCAGACCAGAGTGTCTGCCTTTGATCTCTCCATCTTGACCTCAGAGCAACCCTGCTGCCACGCCAGCCAACTGGAAATAAGAAAAAGAAGGAGAAGCTTTATAAAATATTTCTTCAGCTGAACTTTTGTTCATCTCGAGTAGGGGCCATGTGGCATGTCTGCCTCCTGTTCCCTTTGGTGTCCTTTTCTCAGCAGAGCGAATTTCTGGGCGACAGGATAGCGAGAGGAGACTGTCAGGAGAGTGCAGCAGAATCAGCAATCTGCCCAGTAGGAGACACAGGGATTCCCCAGTTGGGGAATGAAAGTCCAGCCTAATGACACTACACTAGTTTCACAACTGAGAGAGCAGTGGCATTTGATTTAAACGTAAATCTGCAGTTCAGTTACAAAGAGTTTCAAAATGTCTGATTTCAGAAGGTGATATGTTCATAATGGAGCCGCAAGGATCACAGCTGTATGAGAATATGGCCCCAGGGAGTGCCATCATTTTCATTATTCATGTTGCCTGGCCTATTTTCTCCCCTCTTCTGGAAAGAACATGGAGTATATATGCACATGTGTGTGTGTGTGCATGCATGTGAGAGAGAGGATGTAGGTAAGTTAATAAAGCAGCTGGAAGATGTTGCTGATAATTAACTGGGTATGTATTTGTCTTGTCCCGCCATAGAGTGAAATATACCCAAGCAGAATTGTGGCTGCATGACTACATGCATGACTACAGAGGCATGGATTTCTGGCAGCTCCATACATCTATACATGGATGCTCTAGCTGCTATGGAGCTGTTGCTGATGGGAAGATTGTAGATTCCTCTGCCCATAGGACAAGAGGGCCACATACACAGGTGTTGTGGCCACTGGGGACTTCCAGTGCCAAAGCCCTGAATCCAGACACCGGCAGGAGCACCGTCTGGGGCTTAGTGGGCTTGTCTGGGCAGACACAAGGTCAGCTAGTGGAGGGTCCATGCAGGAAAGTGTGAGGAAGGGACTCCCCTTTGCCTGGGGGCATGTTGGGCCCTTGGCAGGGCAACAGTGCTGTCACAGGAGCGACTGGCCTCTCAGCAGTGCCATATGAGAGTGATAAAACCTGTAAGCAGATAAATTATTGCATCCTGAGGGAGTGGTGCTATTAAATCTATTTAGCATCTTGTTCACAGCTTCGAAAGGTTTCACAGGTATCAGCTACACTGAAACATTTCTACCTACTATGCTCTGGGAGCCAAGGTGCTGTCCTGATTCAAAGATCTCTCTTTTTTCTCTCTTTTTTTTCTCATTCTGCATTCATCATGGGGACTCAATTAGCAGAGATAAGCGGGTGACAAAGACTCCTCTCCTCCCCCCACCACACCACAGCTGTGGCCGTGGTTCTGCTGGGTGCCAGCAGCTCATCCCTACTGACAGCTCCAATTTCTTGCTCTTGACTAAACCATCCGCACATGAAATGGTGGCACTTAATGGTTCTCTGCACAGCCTGCTTGGCTTTGACATGAAACTGCTTTTGAATGCATGTAGTGGAGATGTCTAACATTTCTACATGAAAGCATTACACTTTTATAGCATTTCAAAATGACACATACTTTTACATAAAAAAAGTAAAATCCACAAAGCCATAGTTCTGAGTGGAAAACAATTCAATTTCAAGCCATTATCATGCTTGTCAATGGCAGCTTTTTACCTGCAGGGGAAGTGGGCACACACAGTTTCTGGTGGGGTGTTGGTGGCCCGAGTGACTCTGGGGTGCACCCAGCCCTAGGCAGTTCCAGGGGGTCACCCCGTGCTAGCAGTGCTGGCAGCCAGGGACTCTGTGTGTTTGTGTGTGTGTGTGTCTGTGTGTGTGTGAGAGAGAAAGACAGACCTGTAACTCAATCTCATGTGAGGAGTCACCTTTCTGTTTCTGAATAACGCCTAAACCCTTTGGAGAAAGTAATGATTAGGCTACTTGCAAGGACAGGGGCCACTTAGCGTGATGGTGAAACACAAAGCTGGAGAGATAAGAGGGAAAGATAGCATTTACTCATCATTCAGCCCATCTGGATTTGGTTTATGGCACACATTCCTCAGCATCTGTACTAGAGACCAGAGGATATCCTTGTTTTCCTCAGCCTTCATTCCCTCAGCCTGCATCTCAGCCACCCACCACTGCAGATGCAGTATGCTGTGTAAAAACTTGCTTTAAACTTTATGTCAATGGATGCCACTTCCAAACACTGGTGGATGAGGATTCGTGTAAGGACTGAACACCATCCTGCCTTCCTCCCTGCTGTTGCTGTGCCTCTTCTGCCTTTACCCACATGCACACACGTGCACATAGAGGGGGGAATAAAATCTAAAATAGTGAGGCTGCATGCCCCAGACCCTGCCTGGTGGGAAGTTTGCCAAGGCTGGCCAACTCTGGACATCCCTCTGCCTGTTTCTCTCTAAAGGTGGTGCAGCAGAGTCCTCCTGCCGCAGCTTCATCAGGTGGCTCTTCTGGTTTTAGGACAGCTGGTGCTGGGCCAAACACCGTCAGTGCCATAGTGCAGAGCCCTGAGCTGCTGCCTGTCGGTGCTGCCAGCTCAGCCTTCTTCAAAAGCTTTCTCCAAGGGTGGCAGACAGGCTTTTTTTTTTGCAGGATGGTGCATTGCCTCCAGGAGCTGATGGAGAGCCAAACCCAGCATAAACACAATGTGCTCTGACTAATGTGACAGAAATATGAGGCAAATAAAATCCATACATCCAGGTGACCCGACAGTGCAGGGAGGTAATGACTGAACCATGATGGACCCATGTCCCGACCTGCTTCACAAACACAGGGCACAGATGTCTCTGGTCAGGGACCCCATCGAAATCCTGGAGCAGGGCAGAGGTGGTTAATACCTTCCTTCACTCAGCTATTGGCAAAGCAGGATTGCATCCACAGCCTCCCTGGCAACGTTTACCCTGAGTCTGCAATATGCAGATTAAAGAGGTGATAGCCATCATACTGAGTCCTACACCCCTTGGGAATACTCTGAAGCAGTGACTGACACGCCCACTCCCACTTACTGCCTGGGGTACTGTGGGTCTGCGGCACTTTTATCAGCCTGCTTGTGTTGTTTACAACTGTTTGAGGTTTGAAAATGCCCTGCTAAATGAAATACAAAGCCAAGCTGAGAAAATACTAAATAGATTCCTATTCTGTAGTTGGCTGCATTTCTATGGAGATATAGATAATTACCCTTACCAAAACTTTTTCAATAATGAGATTGAAAAACATGTTTATTTTCACTTTTTTCATTTGAAAGCAAGCACAGATTAATGTTAAAAGATATATGAAAGAACATATCTGTATTTCTGGCCAGAGATGAGTAGAAAGAAGGCATCACAAAAGTGACATTACCACACCTGCAGACCTAAGGCCACTGTTACTGTGTTGTTAAAAGTCAAGGTGTCTGAGACCTTAAAGGCTGTGTAGGAGCTGTAGGCACCAAGTGTGGGGGAGGTTTGTCCCAGTGGCATAGCACAAGTTGGTCAAAATATGGCTCAGGATCAGCAGGTTAAGTGATAATCACATCTACACTTACTTAAAAATAGCAAAGTCTGAGGTCACTGTACAGAAACTGGTGTTGGAAATGCCACAAAGGATAATAAAGACCTGCAAGCCTGGTTATAAAAAGAGTGGTGGGAGGAAAGAAGGCAGCAGAAAGGTGGGGATTTATGAGGACTTCTTATAAGGCATTATGGTGAGAGCAGGGAGAAAAAACAGAATGTAGGTAGAGACACAGGGGGTATTTTTTAATCTCATATCAAAAGATGCATGTGCCTTACAGACAGGTGATTGCTCCAGCATATTGGGGAGGTCACATGCAGACAGCTACATACATCTGCAGGCGTCCCTTCCCATTCAGTGCTGTGAAATATGCCTGTGCCTTTCCCTGTAAATGCAGCGTCCTGTGGTTTTTATTGGTACAAATCAAGATTGCTCAGTTTTGCAGATATGGTCCTTTGTGTCTACTTACAGCTATGCTTGTGTTTTATTAGGCTATTGTGTGTATTTTATAGAGGCTATGATGAAGAGATCTGTGCCACTGACAGCAGGAGATGGGGATGCTGTCAGTCTGTATGGCCAGCATAGCAACCTCAGGTAACTGAGCACTGAACTAATCATCTTTTTCATGTCCTGAGATGATGTAGAGCAGGCTTATCACATGATCCAGCAAGCAAGCAAGCCAGCACTGCTGGCTTGGAAAGGAGGAAAAGGGATGACATGGTGGCGACTTCGCTCTCACTGAAGTGAGATGGTCTTCCTACCTTTGCTGTGTTGAGGCAGGAGATTTGGTTACAAAGCTGAGTGAGAGGTGATGATTGATTCTCTGCTGGTGAGGACTTGGTGTACAGCCTTCAGCAAAGCATTTATCCTTTTGCTCTTGCTTGTTGCCACAGCAATAAAGGAATATGGGATATTTTTTTAGGTCTTAGATGCACTGTTAAACAAAACTGTCTGTGAGATACTCTGAGAGGATAGGATTTAAACTGCATGAAGACTGCCAGTGTTGTTAAAGTATTGCCTAAGGACAGGGTCTTCCTGGCTGGAGGATTTAAGACTTCATTGTGAAGGCTTCAGTGGAAATTAAATACCATCCCAGCATTTGGGGTTTACCCCCTCGGCTTGAATGGTGAGCTTGGTCCTGCGGACGTGTTGAGCATTAAAGCACACTGGGGCTGATGCCCAAAGCCCAAACAGAGCAGCAGACAGAGCTGCTGCCTGCTGACAGACCCTCTCCTGCCATTCCTCCTAATGGCACCAAGTGGAACAGTGTGATATCAAACTCCAGTTGGCCCGGAGAGAAATGGAGGGGAAAAATCTACCCGTTTCTGTCTGTTTTCAGGCAGGATGTGAAAGTGCTGCCTAACCTTTGTTCTCCCTCCCTGCCCGACCATCTTTGCATAAAGTCCCTGTGATCAATACTGATTAACTGTCTTCAGAGAAAAAGGTTCTTCCTTCCTTTGTTTCTCCTGAGATAAGAAGCATCCCGATGCTGCCAGCCTTCACTGTGGGAATTGTTAGATACTTTGCAGACTGTAAAACCAAGTGATAGATTTTGCACTGGACAGTGCATAGCTGTGGTGACTCAGTGCATAGCTCCTTAGACAGAAGCAAGGTTTGTTTTTCCAGATGATATAGCTGAGAAAGAGGCCAAAATATTGATCTGAGAATCATTTTATTTCCAGATGTTGTAGCTGATCAGGTAAAAAATACCTTTGCAGTGAGTCTGGCTTTTCTTGGTCTTTAGGCTTTCTTTAAAAACTGTGGCACCCCTGGGATTAGTTAATATTTAATTTAAATGGGAAAAGAGATGAAAGGCAGGCCACAACAAATGGTTCTAGTGCACCAATCTCATCCAGTGACACAGCAGATGGGAAACAAAGCCAGTCACCCAAGAGCAGCAGTTAAATGGTAAGGGATGGAGCTGGAGTTCACTGCCTCTGTGAGATTTATTTCACCCTCCCAAGGAAAGCTAACCTTGAAAACAAATAAAACAGTAAATACTTCCTTCTTCTGGCTGACAGTTACTATTTCTGAGTAGCAGTGGTAAATGTATGACAAGAGCACCAGACAGACTGCAGCAAGAGGTGAAGTGGAGAGAAAACAGGAGATGCTGTAGGGAGAAGGGAGGGAGGAGTGGGCAGGGCCATCCTTTCCAGCAGGACTGATCCTGCAGTGAGGGGAGAATATAATTTAGGTCAAATTCAACACAGCAAATACTTCTTCAGTTTTGAGGGCTGTGGGGATGTAGACTTGGAATGGGTGATATCATTCTCTCTTCTGCATGCCACCACTCTTGCATGCACACAGCTATCAGCACCAGCAAGGTTTTAATCTTGATTTTTGAACCCAAATTTTTTCCTTATGCACTGTAATAATTTTTCATATGGACATATACTTGGTTTTGTCTTTAAATGCCGGATTTATTTGATTGACCATAATGGCTCCTGAAGTTAGACTGTTATTTTATGTATTGGTTTGGGTTTTTTAACATTAACCCGCACTGTGCAGCTATAACGGGACCCTCATGAATTTCAGGGATGATAATACAGACAGAGGCATTCTTTCCCAGTTTAAATGATACTGTAGCATCTTGGTACATTTGGAGGTCAGGCATGATGAAAACTCCTGTTAAATGAATCATTTGTCCTTTTGTAGTTGAGCTTCTTGGCACATCTTGCTGAGAAACTGAGTTGCTTCAGCCCTGAAAAACTCAAGTTCACAATGTTCACTCAAGTATCAAATGAGTATCTGTGTAAAAGGGGAACAAGCATTTGTGATATTAATTCCAATCTCTCTAGGGACAACTGAGACATCTTCCTTTTTATTTGCCTCTTTCTTTCCCTGCAGCAATGTGCTCTCTGTTACCTGAGTAGGGCAGAATGACTGGGCAAGAAATTCTAAATCTTTACCCAAACTTGCAAAAAGGCTCAAAACTGTAATGTTTAACTGTCATCATTTATTTGTGAGTCTTTGCACTTTGGAAATTTGGCCCAAATTTAAGGGACCTCAATGTGAGAGGCTGCCCATGGGATACTTTTGACATGGGTAAAAACTAGAATGTGCTTAGAGCCTTCTGCTTTTGGAAGAAGTTTGTATAGGTGTTTAAAATGTTGTGTCCTTAGTCAACCTTCTGGGCCCTTAGAAGCTTGCCAATACTGGAATATGGGCTGTCACTCTGTCAGAGAACATTAAGCCAAAGTGCAAGCTATTTTCAAGATAGAAATAATAATTCACCCCCAGGATACAGCAACTTAAGCAGTGGCTCCATGAGCAGCCTGCCAAGCTCTTCAGGTCTTGTGGAGTCTGTGTACCCCCACAGGTCCTAGGTCGGCTCTGGAGGATGCTGCAGCCACAGGTCCTGTGGTTCTGCCTCCTTCCTTACATTGTTCTCAACAATTTTTAGTGGTAGTAAAGAAATGGGTGGGGGAAAATACCAGAGAGAGAATAATACTGAGTGACTCTTCACTTAGGGTATTTACTGTGAGCAAGAATAATAATAATCCATTTATCCTTTTTTCCCCACTCAGTGACTGGAAAACCAAGAGGTATTTCAGTTGTGACACCAGATATTTGGAGTCCCTTGTTCAGAAAGATTTCAGGATTTTATTTAGTATTTTTGAGAATCTCCTACGGAAATACCTTTATAATATTAAGCAAGAATTAAGAGGTACTACTTGACATGATCCAAAGTTTGGCTTACTTATTTATACTCCCATTGGCTTACATTTTTCATACTCTCTTTTTTTAGTTGCATATTAAAATTATGACCTTTAAATTTGCTTTTCCATCAAATATAGTACCTTTTTGTTACTTTTGATTTTAGGAAGACCTAGACTGACTTAAACCTCAGATCTGGTACTGCAGATACAACTCATACAGTGTTGGTGCAGCTCATTGGGTAAATTATTATGTGGCCTTAGTTTCATATTACGTTAAACAGAAGCCATAATTGCTGGTAATTCAATATGACAAAGGAAAGGAAACATCATATTCAGCAAATTAAGCTTCATATGACGGCATTACTTATGAAATGAGCAGTTGGTCAAGGACTTTTAAGGACTATAAATAGAAGGAACCTGTAAATTCAAAGAGTGGAGTTTTTAGTGATGGAAAGCAGAAGCGTTGCAGCTATTGGCAAAAACAAGGCAGAAAGAGCCCTACTGAGGCCTTCAGCACTGGAGGGTGGTGTCGGTGGGTCACATTCATTAAGCATCCCAAGGGATGGGTTTTCTTTTAAAAATTTCTGTACTTCTGATCAGTGAAGAGCAGTGCTTTGGGAGTCACTGGAGTTTGCTCTCAAATTAAAGTTCAATAATATTTCCAGGTGAAAATCTGACTCTGCAGAGAAGGGCAGAAGCTTTGCTATTGATTTGGGTGGGGATAAGGTCTCACCAAACATGTCAGGGGAGGGAGGATCTGCTTGGCTTTTCTTTTTAGAAACTTTAAGCATGTAAAGAAGGCAGAAGGGGTCTGAACCAAGACCCTTCCCAGGACTGCTGAGCTCAGTGAAAATTGCTTTGCCTTTGTTCATGTTTCCTGTGTTGAGGGCATGCTGGGTGTCTGGAGGTGGCAATGCAGAAGGATTTAGCATCACCTGGAGTCTCTGGCCTGAGCTGAGTTCCTCCACAGAGCTGTCCTCACCCCCACTGCTGTTGATGGGAACTCTCAACATGCCTTTTCTGAAGAAAAGGATTGGGTTTTGCTGCACCGTGGATGTTTTAATCCTTCCTGATTTTGACATAAAAATTAAAATCTAAGTGCTTGAGTGCTGACAGAAAATTTGGCTTCATTGTGAATTTCAGTTTCTTTTTATCTTGTTCAATTATTTGTCCATTAATGTCAGGAGGAAAATGTTTTTAAGAGTATTCAACAAGTGATAGAAATCCAACCATTTCCTATAATTTCCCTGTGGAAAACATAAAAAGCTGAGAAAATAAATCCTCCCCTGTTCTGAAACGAACATTTGAAGATCTATTTATTTCCATTTTTCATCTTGAAAAATAAATTTCTGAAATGTTTTGTCCTGTCTGCCAGATGCTTTTGCTCGAGTCATACATTTTCTCTAAATAAAACTCCCTCAAACAGTTGACATGTCCTGTGTAAGCCCAGTGCTTCTTACGTGCTTTTGATAATGAAGACCTCTTACTTACCAGCAGTGACTGAGGAATCTCTTGGAAAGGAATCATTCCCATCTTTCAAGAACAATATATCTTTTATCTTATCTTAGAGTCTTGAATCAATAGGATAAAATCAACATAAGTCTTTTATCAAGCCTATACATTTTATCAAAGAGCTGATCAAGAACTCAAAAGGGATTTGGGTCAAAATCTAAGCAGAAGGATGAAAGACCATGAGTTGTGACATGTCTATTCCTGCCAACAACCTCTATGTTCAAACAAAAGATCTCATTCCTGGTAACCTTGCCATTGATTTTATCTTTGAGAACCTTGCCTGTAGTTCCACCTTCCTTTCTTCCCCTTATCCCAGCAGGGCTGAGTGTCAAGGGAAGAGCTCCAAACTGATCAATAGACTTTGGATCAGGCTATAGGTGATTACAGGGCAGTAGTAAAAAAATTCAGGTAACATCTAGGGTGTGTTCAAGCCAGCTTTCTTACAAGACTAGCCAAATAGGGAAAAGATACGCATAATTTACCCTTTCATATTTTTATTTCAGTCTGAAAATGTCAGCCAAAACTCCAATTTTCCTTTGCCTTTCAGCATTTGAAACATGACTGTGTTTTATCCTACAGTGTATGGTTTTGATATATACTTTTAAAATTTAAAATATTTTTAAAAGTGCCTCATTTCAAATTTCCAAGGTTTACACACACTTTTTAAAATTCACTAGAATATTTTATATAGTTTAAACTATTTTAAACCAATCAGAAGTACTGCCTTAGGTTTTTTTTTGAACTGAAAAATCAGATTTGTAAAATTCTGTGATCTAAATGCATCTATTTCCACCGATGATGGTGAACATCCCATTTAGCCTACTGTCTCTTTTCCCACTGTCCTCTTGCTTGACCTCTTCTGAAGAATTTTGCAAATTTTGTGTCATTATTTTAATTTTTCTCTCATCTCTCAAACTGTGCTCCAACAAAGACACAGAACTACAGGAAGGTGATTTACAAATTTCTCTTACTCCCAGCAATTTCAGCAGGCAACTGAAATGAGCCATTCCTCTACATGGCACGGCTTGGTACATAGTCATAACACAGAGACACCAACCTGCCCCTGCTGTGCCTCTCACCTTCCCACCACATAGAAATAACTGTGTTTTGTCTCCTCCAGCAATTCCTCTGTGACCAATTCTTTGCTCTTCTGTCTCCTCAGTCCCTCAATCCTGTTAACAGTAAGTGTTTGGCAAGCTGGCTTTCACAGTCGCTAAATGGTTCTGCAATAAACATCAGGGTCGTAATTAAGATGAAAACATTTTCCCTCTTCTATTTCCTCACTGAACTAATGGCAGTGCTGTAGGTCAGTGTAGAGCTACACAGCACACCTGAACCAACCACACAAACAGGATTTCCCAAGCTTTAAGTTGTGTGATGGATGTGTCTTTTCCTACCTTTCTTTGTGTGCAGCTCACATATAGCAACATTTTTTTTTTTGTAGTAGCAGCAGTAGTAGCAGTAATGCAGATCTGGGATGGTTTAAGTGAAGACACAAGGATGCACTGAAGAGCTGCCAATGTTTGCACACCCACAGGTGCACTCTGACCTCTCTTTAAAAAAGAGTTCTGAGCCTTTCACCAGAGCAGCCGTAGCATTTCTCACAACTGCAGCTCTCAAACTGCCAGGCAGCATTTACCCAGAGCTCTAAGAAGCTATTGCATTACACCCTAATAGTATCCATGTATTGATCAGAGGTAAAAGATTGCTAATTACACACATTCCTATGATTAAAATGCTCAGGCTGAAATGCTGTTTATAAATTATTCTCTTACACAACAGAAGCACTTCCCTGTTGCATCAGACCAAGGTGCTTCCTCCCCAGAAAGAGGATTATGCATGGTTATGCACCCTTGGAGCTGCCCAGTTCCTCCAGGTGTATGGGGAATGCACAGGGCATGGCTGGGACATAGCATAGGCCAGCAAGCAATAATACCAGCTTTGCTTTCCCAGACATCACAGAGCAGATAAACATGGATGGAACTTCTCTTACGTGCCAAGAAAAGTAATGTAATTATTAATCTCATTTCTGCAGAGAGGACAAATGGTGATTTATTTGGTATTTTAGGTCTGTAACACATTCAGTGTGTGAGTTATCCCTTTGATTTTATGCCTTTCCTGCTGCAAGTGCCTTGCTCCACTGAAATACTGTGGAAGTCTCATCCTGGCCATAAAGAGAGTGACCAGGAGTGAAAGCCTGGGTTTGATGATCAGCTCCCATGGAGTAAAGCATGTCCCAGTGGCCATGTGGTCCTGGGGGGAAGAAGGGACACAGGGAGGTCCTCTTGCTGGGGCATGGGAGAGGGACAATCCCTGGGGATAGCACAAGGCCATGGGTCTGGGAAGGTGAGAGTCATATATTGGTGCCTGGGCTTTGGCAGGCTCCCAACAACAGTGGGGAAAATAGTAATTTGAAAAGTGATGCCAAGATTCATTTTTCTTATTGTTCCAGGAAACCAAAATTTCTTAGTGTCTCTCCAAGGACTTGCAATAGAAGTCCTGAATTTCTCCTCCTAGTATGGGCAATGAATAGCTGGAAACTGAGGATTTTGCCCTATGTTGTTGAAACTTTTGTGGAAAACTTTACTTGCTAAAATAAAGCTGATGGGATTTGAGTATCAGAGCAGCATTGAAGTCCTGAGCTTAAGTTTCTCCTCTAAACTCAATTTTTGCTGTCTCTCAGTCTGTACAGTTTAAAAAATAATAAATGAAGGCGGTTTGCCCTGTTTTTAGGATTTTCTATTGATAAGATGCAAAAAGGACCACCTGGTTTATCTCCTGTTTGTGGACCCATTTTCAGGGCTGAGTTAAGCCCTCACATGTGAGACTGTAGCAATTTAGGATTTTAAGAACATTATATTGCCTTGCAACAGATTTACAAACTTAAGTCAGTATGACTCCTGATTCTAAAATGTAACAACTTAATTGCAACCAGAATTATGAGTAAGTTAAAATATTACATGTAATGAAAGTGCAGTCTGGCAAGAAGTGAAACTGGAAAGTTGGTTCCTCATAAATTTCTATATCACCCTGGAAAAAATCTTGTCTCTCTCCTGTGTCCATCTATCTTTGTCTCCCTGTTTTCATGAAATCTGTAGTAATTTACTTGTCTGTCAATTTACTGCTTAGAGACTGATTCAGTATCAGGGGTTGGACAAACATGGAAAAATATCACGATCACATAAAATCAATTTCCTTGAGAAAGAATAAAAATAAAGCTAAGAAGCTCCCTTCACTACTTAATAAACCTTGGGATGATATAATATATGCAAATATATACAAAGTGCCATGGAAGATATAAATTTTACTGAACATTAATTGGAAGTGATCTATGGTATCACACAGTGGTTTGAGTCAGTGGGCCATTTCCAGTTTGCATTTATGTGTGTGAAATGTGTGTGTGAAATGTGCACACAGCCCCGGCAGTGATTACCAGTGCTGAAAGCAATCACATGCTGCAGCTGACAAGTCAAAGATCAAGTAGAAGTTTTTTTGTAAAATGGGGGAAATCCTGCTTTGAATAACCAATGACTTGACCTTTGTCAGCTGTTAGTCTAGTTGGTAGCAATTATCCAAAGGAGATTAAATTATCAGTCTCAAGGCAAGGTACTTTGCATTTTGAACAAGACCAGGGATTAAACCCAGATACTTTCCAAATACCAAGGGAGTTTCCAGCGGGATAACAATTTCAGAGAAAAAGAACACTGCTGCAAGTAAATTGCAGTTTTCTTCCTGCTTTCTTGCTTCTTTTCCTTAGCTTGAGAGCCCCGAGGAAAGGTTACCATGGGCTGGTGACAGCACTACTGGCTTATCCAGCAAGCTGCAAATGGGACTGAAATAGCAGCACTCTGTGCTTGCAAACCAGGCAGGTGGTGCTTGAGTTCTGCTGTGGGAGCACCTTCTCAAATACCTGTATGCCAGGTCATGGTGTTTTGTGGTTGGATCCTGATTCTTAAGACCTCACACCCATTCCTGAATACCATCCAGGGCCCTGAGGTGCCATCCACCTCCTCAGGAGCACCGAGGCATTCCCCAGAGACACAGAGGACAGCCCTGCCCAGGCTGGGCTGAGGATGATTTGCCTCAGGGTAAGTCCAGGTACAGCTGGTGCTGTGACTGCTGGCACAGCTGGATTCACCCACACCAGCTGTCCCCACCACTGTCCTTGGCAATGGAGTGGTTCCTGCAGGCACTGTCCCACCTGCTCCAAGGCAGGGGGCCTGCATGGGCTGAGGCACCAAGAACAGGTGGTTTAAACCCACCCAGCTGCTTTCATAGCAGGGGGCTGCAGAAGAGCCACAGCTTTGCTGCCTCCACTGGGGCAAGGGTAACTCTGGCTACTGATCCAACCACCTCAGTACATCTAAGGATTGGGAGACCAAAATCCCCAGGTGAGCACCTGGTGTGGGGTAGGCAGCACCTGCACCTGCCAGACCTCATTGTTTTAGAGAAATTTGCAGCACCTGAGGGCTGGGAGAGTGGAGTGAGAGTTGTTTCCTTTGGGTGCTCAGATTTTTTCTTCCTGTTTTCCCCCTCCAGTGCTTTGAAATAAGAGACAAGGCCAGAGCTCTGAAAGTCTGCAGGATGTGACTTGGACTGTGACAACCTATTCAAATGACTGAGCAGGTTAGTGGTCTTCATGTGGTTCCTTTGAGGGGTTGTAGGGAAACAGCCATGCCATGTTTCCACAGTCCAGGGGAGTGCCTGGTTCTGGCCATCCTACCTTTGCAACAAGCCTTTGTTTTTGCAACACATTGCATGAATGAGAAAGCTCTTTAATTTACAGCTGGTAAGCAACCCTACCATGTGTAATCTAGCCCCTAAATCTGTACATGAAACCACAAATCTACTTGAAGAAATCTTGTTTACTAATATATACAACTTTGAGCATGTGGTGGGACTTGGTGAGCTCTAGAGATCCTTTCCATCCTGATCAGCTCTGTGTAAATGGCATGGATAGGGCCATCATCTGTACCAGATTTGAATGGATGGTTGAGTTGAATATCCAAAATAATCCTAAAATATTTTTATTAGAAAAAATATAGACTTATAACCTGATCACTCTGTCCTGGAGTCCTTGCCTCTACTGAATATATATATGAAAAAAGCATTTGCCTGCTGGGCTCTGGCATTTAAATAAATTATGAAGAATTTAAAACATGTGCTTGAATTCTTGAGTCCAGCATTTAAGTTTATTAATGGTGGGAGAGGGTTTTTGGAGGTTTTTTGGGTTTTTTTTTACATCTGTCATGTACATCTTTCCATATAGTAAGCATCTACCTCTTCACCTGGTGGTGGGCTGCAGGGAGCAGGATTTGCCCTGGTTATAGGGTGGGGTGCTGTGGGGTGCTCTGGCCAGCCCTTGGGCTTGGTGGCATGATGAGAAATGTCTGCAGTGAGTCACACTGGATCCAGTGCTGATTGTGTCTGAATGGTCCCACGACACTGGTTTCACGATCCAGGTGAGGTTTTCTTCAATCCTGCTGCAGCAGATGGCTGTAAACATTTCTATAGCTGTTCAGGCTCAAGTCAAGCTGGTTGAGGCAATGTGAAATTCTAGGTCAAAAGGTGAAATGCTGCTGAATTTAAGATTCAAATTCATGCAGATGAGTAAATGGTTACTTGGACTGTTTCCATTTCAGTCGCACTAAGTAAGGTATGTCTCTCCCAGCATGTCTCCCTGCCACAGCTGGGTATCACAGCTACTTTACAGTAGAAGCTGAACTGAACTGTGAACTGAAAAGGTCCTCCCCAAACATGTTTTCCCAAGTATGCAAGCCTAATTTCTCCCGTGCATCCAGGCTTGTATATATAAATGTTTGGATTTGTCTCTGTAGGTTCACTTCATCATCCCTTGTACAGGATTAAACAGTGTATTCTCCTGTCAGTTTGTTCCTACCACTTGTCTTCAAACAGCGGAAAAACCTGAGCATTAGAGATGTTTGGGTAAGAATTAATTTGCAGATACACAAATATATTTAATGGGATCCTCTCACTTGGAGACAGTGAGGTTTTGGGGCTTGTTTTTTTTTTTTTTTTCTTTTTGTCAGAGCTTAAAGGGACAAAACTGGAATACCAGCAGAAAAGTGGCATTTTGAGTAGTGTTTTAAGGTATCTTTTTTGCACACAAGTACTCCTTCCCCAAGCATGGTGTTGGATGATGATGCTGTTGGCCCTTTCTGAAGAATTGGAAAAATAGACAGCTCGTGAAACTCTTGGTTTGATAATTGCATGTTGTCTGCACAGCTCCCAGACATGTTTAAATCATACTGAGTATAACTCTTCCATTTCTGCTTCCAGGCTGGTGTGTGGTTTGTTTGTTGCTGAGTAACTGCAGCCGTGGGATAGAGATCTCCAAATTTAGCACAGGTGGGGCTTTCTGTCGCAGTGACCCACGGCAGAGGAGGCACCTATGAGGAGGATTCAGTAAATGCAGGAACCTTAGCCTGGTGCCTCCCTTCTGTCTGGGCTCCGTGGCAATTGCTACCACCTTGCTGATCCCCTGCAGCTGCTACGGGTGATGCCAGGCACAAATCTTTCTCCTGTGTCTGGGGATCTGGTAATCCACAGTGTGACGAAGAACTGATGGGAAACAGGTTGCTATGAATTGGCTCTTGGTCATCTCCAGTAGTGTTAACTTTCCGAGTGTATTATTATCTCAGAAGCTATTTTAGGCTTCTTTTTTAAAAAACTGATGACATCTTTCACTTGCTGGTCATCTCTTTATCTACAATTTCTTAGTAAAACTTCAATACATTATGCTGATTTAGGGTATATCTTTAATATCAAATTAATATTAAAAGTTCCCTTTTCAGTAGCAAATTGCAGTTAAACATACTTTTGTTTTATATATAGCCATCTTCAAAACTGTTGGTGGTAAGTTATATACTGCTCCACTTAAAGGAATTTTTTATGTGAGATTTAGTGAAATTACTTCTCAGACTCACCTTTATTTACAACTGCTTTCATACAAATCTGTCCCAAAAGAGCCAACTAGATTCCTGTGCTTTGTTCCTTCATTTACCATCTTCATAGTTTTTTTTTCTTTTATTATTTTTCATTTTCTGCATCCTATTGAGAATTAAATAACTTGGATACTTGGTTATTACTAACAAACTGGGATTTCAAATCTGCCTGACTTTTGGTAGTTCAAGAAGCAGATTTAGATACAAGCTTCATCCTGGATTAACAAGCTTTCGCCAGGTATTAATGTTTGACACTGAATGACAGTGGTGGAACTCTAAACATAGGGGGGAAAATCAACCCCAGTATGGCACTGGTGTGAAGGGCTTGGTTCATTAAACTGCTACCTCAGGCTAATGTCATAAAGAGCAGATTGGTGTTAGATGTTGGTTTTGTTGCTCTCCCCAGAAACCTCCCTCAGGCAGAGTTCACTTACCTCAAACACTTGAAAAAAACAACAGGTTGGCAAATATAACCTTTTCTGACTGCAATGGAGACACCAAAGTGATCCATATGAGCTGGAGCTGTGTGGAAATAGCACCCAAGCACAGAACCAGTGAATACAGGGATGTTGTCTCCTTGCAGAGATTGTCTGACTGAAAGTTGTTTAGAGGCTGGTCTGCTGTCCCATGTCAGACATTCTCCTTTCTCAGGCTTCCCCTTTAGCTTTTCCTCAAAATAGAAAATAGAAGGAAATATCCTGGAGTTCATATTGTGGTATCATTATATGTAATGTATATAATACATGTTTTGTACAAATACAGCCATAATTATATTTTTCTGGAGAATAAATATAAACTGTGTGTGTGATAAGAACATGAAGGGGCTGCATTATATGGGCAACTAACAGGCTGTGTCCTGAAAAGCTGAAACTCTCTTTTGGCATTAGGAATCTAACTTTGACCAGATGTTGATGGTAATTGAGTTGAAATAGCATGATGGAAATTGCCCAGTGGGAAACAATTTAGCTTTTAAAATGTCATAACTTAAACCTTGATTTAATGTATTGCATAGAAGTGGGCATGACTTGCACTTGATACATCCTCTTTTTTTATTAGAACTCTGCAAAGTTAAGTTCTTAAGGTGCCTGTGGTGTGTATGTGGGTGTATTCTGGCTCTGGCTTCCTCAGTGCTAACTTTTTTCTGCTAACATCTCAGCTCATAGGAGCACAGAACAGTTTACCTAGGAAGGGACCTGGAGATCACCCAGTGCAGGGTTGATTTTAAAAGTTTTTTAGGGTCTTGCCTGCTTGAGCCTATGCTGGTATGTAGCAGTGTAGCTCCTTCCAATCATTACTCAAAAGTTTTAAGTTAAAAAGTTTACTGGGGAAGGAAATATTGAAGGTTTTACATAGAAGCTGCATGCACAAATAGATTCTTGCTCATGCTTGTGTGTATGTAATACATTACACTCAAACACATGGAGTAGGGAACTATTATTATGACCACACTTGTGAAAATATTTGAATTTAGCTCACTTTACGTAAACACTCTGGCCTTAAACCTGCAGTGAATGGTAACATGTATAGCACAGCAGTCCTGTTCTCAGGACAAATGCCTGAAGGGGCTTTCAGTGTTTCCATTTCAACCCTCTCAAGCAGGGGGTCATACCTTGGCATTAACATTTTTCTCTGAGATATTTTCCCTAAAGAAAATTCTATGAGAACCTGCATGTTTAAAGGGGTAAAACTGCTTACCCTCCCTCACCACCCCAATAATTCAATGGAGGGGAGAGTTTGCAGATGCCTCCCACACTCACCCCTGGCTGACTGGGTGGCTGGCAGCAGGGCAGACCCAGGGGCCACCAAGAACAAACCTAGTGCTTGCAACTTGTTCCATGTGGGTAAGGTCCTGGCTGAAACATTGTAGAGAAGCTGAGAGGCTGTTCGGAAATATAGCCATGAGAAGCATGTTAAAAACCCAATACTAATGCAAACCACATGGTTAACTAAACTCCATTTAGCTACTTAGAAAACTGGAGCACTGTCCAGTATGTGCCTGCAATGCTCAATTTCTTCCCCCACCTTCCCCATTTCATTAATTCCTGCTCCCAGGGTGATTTCTGTTGTGTTATGGCTTAATGATTTAACACCCATAATTCCTGAAGCTTTTGCACTGCTTGAGTTTGAATCCCACCTTGAGAAGCCCGTGGATAATATTCTTGTACCTGACAGCTTCACACAAATCCAGCTGACAACTGAGAAGTGGAAAGTGTCCAACTGACCCTTGCATCTGATACAGCCTTTCACGTCAAGGACCAAAGGCAACAGCAAGATATTTTGGGAGCAGGACAGGATGTTGCCTAGTGTGTCCTTCCCCAAGCACAAACCAACTTCAAAAGGGCTGTAGTGACGGAGAAGAACCTGTGGACAACCTTCCAGTTCATGGCCCTTTGTGGCAATAGACAAGCACCAAACCCTTTCCTGGGTTCTGGGAAGCCAGGTATGAATCCCAATCCCACGCTTTGCTCATGTCTGACACTCCACCACAACATGGCTGAGTTCCTCCCCTTCCTTGGCATAGCTGTGTTTAGCTGGAGACATGGGCATGACAAGACTAAGTGGCTTATGACGAATTTAAAAAAAAAAGTCACTATTTAAGTAGACAAGATCATAGACAGTGAGAGAACAATATTAAATAATGGATGTATTTTTTTAATGAATCCAGACCAGACAGGCACCATTTGTGCAAACTAAACATTAGCACAGATAGACTTTATTTTCATGTTTACAGCAACTGAAATTCTGGAAGCTTGAATTTGAAACTACAAATGAAGAAACCTGTTGCATGTATTCTCAATTAGTTCAGCAGTAGCAATAACAAAGTATTCAGTCACTACAAAAAGCAGATCTTCTGATAATAAACAACCGCATGGTGCTAAACACACTTCAGCAAATGCAGGGATAAGCTTGGCAAGCTGCCTTACAAAGCTGTGCTTCTGCCATGTGATGATGTTGCTCAGAGTAGATGCAAAGGCAGGAGTCCCACAGCTGCAGTCACATCCATGTAACAAGTGATGCACCTACCAGTAAGACTGATCTTAAAACTCTAAACTCTTCTGGATGAAGACCTCAGAATCAGGGTGGCCCCAGGGAACATATTATGGCAGTTTCTGCAGCTCAGCTGGTAGCCAATAGCTCAATCCCCTTGGATCATGACAAAGGACCAAAAATGCAACAGTTTGAAAGATTTTGGAGTTAGTTAACTAAATGGGGTAGGGAAAAAGCTATGACGAAAGACAAGTGGGCCATTTCAGCTTTCCTTGAATTACTGAAGCTATCTAAACAATTAACAAATCCTGTGCACAAGACAGTAGAAAAATTACAGGATGTTTGTCAACTCTCAACTAAATGAGCTGGAATGGTGTACTAGGGAGAGACTGATGGATCACATAAACACTCCCAGCGTGCATAGCCTGAAGGGATAATATGGAGACAACACCACAGAAAGTATCAAACAGCAGATTGAGATGATTTATAAAACTTGTTGCTCGAAATCCACATCTATACGGAAGCTTCACAGGCAATCAGCTAATGCCACATTTGGTATCCCACACTGCATGGGGACAATTCCACTGCACCTGGAGGGAAACCACAGTGACTCCTAGAAAGGCACAATTATGATTTTTTTAATTTCTCGAAACAAAATGCAGGGAAAACCTTGTTTATTTTTGTTTTAAGGAAGCTACTAAGAAAACTATGTCCCGAAACCACACTTGCTTTCTTCCAAGACTCTTTGGCTATTTCTTGGCTGGATAGATCAGTCTATGCAAGACTAATTTACAACACTGTTGTGTGTATGAATAGCATTGAGTTGTATTTTGTGGCACAATTTAATAGGAAATATAAGAAATCTCTCTTCCCAGCAGCTCTGAGAGCTTGAATCTTACTTTCTACTTATCATGTTTGTCATGTTGCAGTGTAATTAAAGCATCCACAGTCTAGGCTGTTATGAGCCCTATCGTCTAGTGAGGATAAAATATTAAATTGCTCTAGTTTTTACATTTAAATTTATCTTCACAGCAATCCCTGTGGTGCTGGAGGACCAGGCTATGAATAGCACCGAAATGCAGTCAGCAGACATTTCCGTGCTACTCCAGGGAAGGCACAGACAATTAATTGTCCCTAGTTTGCTCTACTGTCCATAATTATAGTTTTGAGTTTATAAATAACAAAGCATGATTTTAAAAACCAAAACAAACCCCTCAATTACTACAGGGTTCCTGAGATAATTAAGTCTCCAAATGTGGCTCAGTAGAAGGGAACCAAGGCTACACTGCAAAAGCCCATAACATGCAGATGTGCGTAAGCAGAGCAAAGCGACAGGATGGAAAACGTCACCAGGAAAATAAACTCTCTCATCATTATTTCACTGCTTTTTACCTAAAAAAAAACAATGGTCTATTGTCTCGATTCACCCTATTGTTCTGTTGCATTTTTTGTTATTGAAGGAACGAACAGTCAGTCAGCAAGAGTTTCCTGAGGAGTAGCAGCTTGGAAAGTCAAATGCAGTATCCTGTGCCTAAGGCTTGTTTTGCTACAGGTTTAGGAAAAACCAGGAAAGTAAAGTTACTGAGACAAATTAAAGCACACAGTTTACAATTCAATTTGTTTTAGTACCCCCTTCAAGTGGAAATACCCTCCAATTTTACAAGTATGGCAGTTAAAAGCTGCAAAATGAAGCAAAACAAAGCTGTGCCCTGCCGCATCCCTGCTTGATGGACATTCCTCTGTTGTTACTGGGCCGTTGCATACTGCCAGGGAAAAACTCTGTGTCGGGAGCCAGCACAGCAGGAGGCTTCATTAGCCATGAACAGGAGCAAAACAGTGCTTCAGAAGGAGCAGTGCCCTGTCTGAACAGCCAGCTTCACCACAACAAGCACATAATCAGCTGGACAGCCTGTGACACACGCTTCAGATAAAGACAGACCTATGGATGCAAGAGAGCTATGGCTTAAGTGTTTCAAAAGATCTTTGCCCAACAAGCAAACAAATTATACATTAAAAACCTTTTACAAAATACATGCTCTGTTCTTTCTCTGTTTAATATCTTCCTTGCTTGAAGCTTGGCCGTTGCCCAAACGCATCCAGAGCAACGCTTGATGATAACTCAAAAATGCGCAGTTAATCTGTGTGTAGTTTCAGCTCTTGAATGCCAGGAGCAAAAGTGTACTTTTCAGAGAGAAATAGGCTTGGTCACACAGCATAATCATGTTTATGCAAGTTTTTAGATAGCCAAGATAAAGCAAATACTTCTGTACACTCCTCTGAGAAAAGAGGAAAACTCTGAATTGAAAAACTGCTCTTTTTCAATGTCATTTTATCCAAAAACAAGCGTATGCCCCAGTAGAGAGCTTCCTACATGACAGCGAGTAAAACTTTAGCTGGCTGGCTTTTTTTTGTTTGGTTTTGGGTTTTTGTCTTTTTTTGGGGGGGGGAGTTTGTTTGTTTGGGATTTTTTTTTTAATCTTACAGCTATATTTCATCATAAGAGCTAGTTTGAAGAAGCAGTAAACTTTTGCTTTTTGGTCTATCTTGACATTCCTCCAGAGACACATAACAGAAATATTTCAGACTCATTTTTTGTCTCCTACTTGCAGGAAACAGGAAAGTCGCAGTTCTTAATTTTTGGGCTTCTGAAATGACAAAGATAAAAAATTTATACATTGAAACAAGATATCTTTGCTTTCTTTAAAGAAAAAAAAAGCGTCACAACCTAAAATGAGTGCTTCAGTGAAACTGGATATTTTTGCCTTGACCACAATAAACAAAAAGCTATAGTTATGCTTTATGCACCTCCTATTTATTATCTGTGTAGCCCTACTAGGTGAGAAACAAAAATCTGAACTCATATTCCAGATAATACAGACTTCACACTGCACAATACTGTAGTAATTGCTGCCAAATGAAAGCCAATGCTGTGGCATGAGACTAAAAGAAGTAATTTTTTGTTAATAGGATCAGTTTTGTGGATGTAAAGGAAAGGTCTTAAAACACTTTCTATTCATATCTGAATAAATTAAGATGATAACATCTAACAAATTGTTTGCAATTTTAGAACATCAGTTTTGCTGTCCTGCCCTCTTGGACTTCTTCATGGCCATGAAGATGCTCACAGGCAGAGCTCCATGATTCCTCTCACATTCAGAACATTTTCGAGGGTGGCAAAGTATCCATCCTGTGTATAAAAATAATTCCTGTGCTCTGCCAGTTTTGAAGAGGAAAGGAGTGCGAGAATACATCAGACCCTGTGGACAGTGGCAGCCTTATTAAGTCACAAGCAACCAAGGAGAACAATTTCCCCCGACCACCATCAACCCAGATACTCAAAGCCAAACTGCCACAATTAGAGCAGGCACCTACAGCCACTGATTAAATCAGAGGGATCCTTAGAGCTCACAAGGGTCCTTAATAGATTTTACTTGAGCAGGTCAAGTTCATGACTTCCCCTCACTCTGCAAATACTACTTTTTTTTTTTTTTTTTTAATTTCTTCCTATTGGGAGACTTGTCTTATTCTGACTGGTGCTCTCTACAGACAACTCCTAAGGAAATAATATCAACTTTCTTAGTGTATGAGCTGGGCAGTATAATTAAAACAGTACAGTGACCAGTGATGAAGGACTAGCCAGATTACTTTGGGTTCATTTTCATGTATTAATGTTTCATTTTTTTGGTGGATCACATTGCTCCTACAGAGAGACTGCAATATTGTGTGTCCATGTATTGGCTATGTGTCAACAGAGAAAAGCAGAGTTGACTTTTATGATAAGGTGATATGACTTTTATGATAAGGCTTCTATGACTTTTTAGAGCATGTTCTAATGACTGGTGTGAAGTGGTAGAGAAAAATCAGAGAGGCTCATGACACCCAGTGTTTCAGCTCAGCCAGAGCCTCATGCAGCATCCTGAGAAGCAGGAACTTCTGCCTGTCTCTCTTTCACAGGTCTGATGAAGATATGCATTGCAGAGGAGGATATCAACTGCACACTAAAACAACTGTTCTCAGCTCTGCCGGCATGTTTACAATGAAACACCTGCAGCTCTTCCACAAATGTCTAAATATTTTTCAATTAAAACATCTTAAAGATCTGGATCAGCCTAATGAGCTGGCACAACACCATATTACTAGTAACATTACATCATACACTAAAATGCTGGAGAATTCAAATTAAGTGAAAAAAAGATCCCTCAATCTGCCATCATAGAAACAAGCCCACAAAGATCTCAAAGGTGTAGTATCACCTACAGCGTGGGTTCACTTCAGTGAATGTGTGAAAAAACGGATACTATTAAACTTCTCTACAGAAAGTTGGGAGTAAGGACTACATGGGAATATTATTTCTCTCTTCTTCCAAAATTAGCAATGTACAAATCTAGAACATGAATCACATGAATTTTAGAGCTAATGAACACTAGACTACCTTGTGTGGTGCTCACTGGCTATATTCTCAAGGCATTTATTTAGGTTGTTAAAGGTAGGAATACAAGTATGTGCCTATATTGATGCAAAATACATATGATCAAGCTGTTTTTTCTTTAAAAGGCTTAAACTTAATGAATCATTCATCCATCAAATGCCAACTATACCTCCATAATGAAATTAAAACAATTTATTAACAGTTTGATATTTATGCTATTTCCCACCTATTATGTTTTTGTGACTTTTTTAGCATTTCTTTTTACATCTGACAAAACACCATCACTGACTAAAAGCTAAGTTTAACATTTTCATTTCATGCACAGGTTCCAATGAAAGGCCTTCACAGTTGGAATGGAGTATTTTGTCTGCTTAATTATTGTTCTTCAAAACTCATCAATTCCTGGTTTGGATGGATTTGTGGAAGACTAGGCAGTAAACACCCAATTAAGCAGGCTATGTGAATCTGCATATAGATTTTACATTAGGATTCTACAGTAATTTCAAATGATTCAGGAGCAATTACATGGCTGACACATGATGAATCAATATGTATGCAAGAAGCTGTCAGACATATCATGTGTTTCAGTAACAAAAATGGGATATATGCCAAGGAGGGGTATGTGTAGCACTACCCAGCCACAGAATAGCCAGGGATGGTTTGCATACAGGGAATTAATTATCTCTGCATGCAGGTTAACCTTCAAGCTAAGTGTTTTTTACTTGTCTTAACTGGCACACACAGACTGGCAGGATCTGCTCCCACCACATGAATATTGTGGCATTCAAGTGTGGGCAAGTGAACAGTTAACTTGGTCTGGTTGGGTTGTGCAAACCTCTCCCCTCCTCCAAACAATCCATCAAAACACACAAACAGAAAATGAAAGCCCTTTCTCTCAACCCACAGTAGGCATTGCTAAGGATTGCTAAGGCAGGGCTGAAGCACCTGGGCACATCCACCTCAAAACTCTGGCTAATTGGGATCCCATCACAGTCCTATCAGCTCACAGTAATACCCTTGTTCTGTCTTTAAAAAAAACCGTTTTGCTCTCCAGACCAATCTATTGGGGGAGAGAGCTAAGTGATGAAAGGAGAGAATCCCATCACAGGCACACATGGTTTGTTTCAGTCAGGGTTACATTCTCTCTTACTCCACTTACTATGTTAAAAGGTTAAAATGGAGTAGCATGAAATATTTTCATAACATCTTGTATTTTTAAGTGAGGAACATGTGCTACACAGAATTAAAGCAGGACACCAAGAAGATTAAGTACTCAGAGAAGGGGAGGAGGTAGTGGGGGAACTGCAACCTTCGAGGAAAAGGGAGAGAATCCAGCATGAAAAACAGGCTAAGAGGACAGCTTTGTGTTCCTGAAATGCTTATTACCATTTGAGAGAGATGACAGCAGTAATGAAAACAAAACATGAAAAAACAAAGCCGAGCTCATGAACAAACTGAGAAATATCTTCCCTGATATCTAGATAATGACAGACACACACTGCCATGTGAGTGTAGTATCAAAGAGTATTTCTTTTGAGGTGAGTAAGATGACATGGTTTCTTCAGACTGCCTTTTTCCATAGCCAGGAGCAGTACAGTTGCAGAGCTGGCTCCTCCTGATGCCAAGCTGACAGTGCCAGGAAACCCAACAGGCGCTGTTAGTGGACACCAGCAAAGTGCCAGTCACCATTCAGCTAGTGAGAAACCCATGGTATAAAGTGCACATTATGAAACATTCCCCCAAAGTGTGTGAAATCCTCACTGAAACTAGAGCCTAGATAAACTCCTGACAACCTTTCTTTCACACATACTAGGGACAAACATCCTTCCCCAGGCTGGAACAGGAAAATAAAGGCTGTTGACTGACCTGAATTTGGACGTTGCTCTCAAAACAATCCTTTCACTTGCTCTGTGATGGGGTCAAGGTCAATGTCATAGAAGCATGGCCTTGTGGGCAGTCCTGGCATGGTGCTCATCTGTGGAAACAATGGCATTCAGTCATACTCCTGCACCTGTAAGCAGATAATCAGTCTACCCTTGCATGTAAACCTTAGATTAAGAGAAAGGCTGGATTGTTCAACACAGGCTCGACCACAGATGAGATCTTTACCACATTTTTTGTTTCTGTTAAAAATGTCAAACTTTTTGGATGAATTTTTAAGTATGAGCTTCTAAAAGATAGGAAAGAGAAAACAAAAGCCACAAAATACCGGCTAGCACAGCAACCTAAGAATAAATTCTGTAACAAAATGAACACCCTTTGGGACTTGCTTTTTCCTCAAAATATTTATCTAGAACATTTATCCATTTATATCTCCTGAAAAAAAAAAATCACACAACAAAGGGCAAGGATGTAATTGTCTGAATTTACCTGGTGATATAAATGTGCTGAACTCAGACCTCTCCCACAGAAAACCGGAATACAGAAGCAGAATTAATCACACTTATCTCACGTCAGGAGCAAATTGAAATGGTTCTACTAAACATACAGGAATTACAGCTGAATCCTAATTTAGTAGTTAGAATTAGCAGGTTGAGATATGAAGCTAAAGCAACCCAATTATCTCAAACTATGTGTAATTAAGATCCTGATCTAGCATAAGACACTAGCATCTGCATACTTTTAAACATGTAAATAGTTCCATGGAGTTAAATTACACAGTTAACTACAGCCCTGCTACTTATACTATTATTTGAAATTGGCATTTTATCAGCAATTAAAGGCACATGACTGACATGGAAATCTAGAGGTGCTGGTCCACAATAGTTTAAGCCCCTTTAAATCAGAGGTTCCCCAGCTTCCCAGCTCCCTGCCTCAGGACTCCTTTCTTCTCCCTTGCAAAGGAGATGTCTGGAGAGCAGGTTTGGCAGAATAACGTTGGATTTTGATCTGCTTCATTTTCTGCTGTTTCAGCTCCTTAAGTCTGGAAGGGCTTCCCCATTCCCAATGCCAGCACTGGCACAGGGTAAAGACTATGCCTGTGGGGCAGTTTTAAAACAGGACCAGTTTGGATCAACTTGGGTTGCTTTGGATTCACACCCTGAATATCTCACTACATTTCCACTAATTCAAGGAACTCTAAAAACAGCATTTGGGCTTAATGACTCCTTAAACCCTTTCAATATCTTTACCTCATAAGTGGAGAATAGGCCTGCTATAATAAATGCTATATTAAAACCTAAATTGATGGAAGACCTTACAATCTCTGGAAACAAACCCGGAATTCAACTTAGCTTGACTGTTTGTTGGCTGAGAGTCTTTAAGCATTAAAACTGATTTGCTAGATTTTGAGGAAAAAACTTTTTGCCGGGGCAAGTCGGCAGAGTTCATTAAAACTGGTGGCTAACCAGACCACAGGAGGTAACCTTCAAAGATGGCTGTGTAGAAAACAAAATTACACTGGCTTGGGTACCAGAAAAACTCCAAACACAATAACCTACAGAAAGGGTCAGAGGAGGGTATATCTTCATGATGTTAGCTGAAACACCTTGCTGAAAGGGGACAGTTTCATCTGGGATGATTCTCCCTTGGAGCTGTCCCTGGCACTCATCGGACTGCAACCAACCTTATTCAACACACTGAACTGATGTCAATACATGTTTTTGTGGCCAGGGTTGGTTGGCTGATGAACTAAATCTGCTTATCACATGAGCAGATCACCAGCAGGCCCCAGGCTGCACCAGGGGAGCAGCCAGAGGACACTGTGGCCAGCATCACCTCCAGCTCTCCAGCAGAGAGCTCAGAGCCAGGCAACTTCCTCCCTCTATCCTCCCTAATTCCCCAAGAAGCACAGCTCAGCTACAGTGTTTTCTCTGGCTGAAGGCAAGCCCCAACAGGCTAATTGGCCTCAAAAGGGGAAAAACATATGACCACCATCCTAGCTGCTCCAGAGTGCCAGACTTACAGGGGTCCCTTGCTCTGGAGCACACTGTGTTTCATTCTGTCGACCTGATCTGCTGCACATTCTGTGAAGGCTCAGGATCTCCCTGAGGTTTCAGCTTTGCTCTGAACACTCAAGTAATGACTCCATCAGGTGAAAACAAGCAAAATGTAAGACCTCCCTACCCCATTTACTACAGAGAGTCCTGCTGACATTTCTGAGGTTAATCCCATTTGAGAAGGGGGAAAGGAGCTTCAGGAGCTCAGTACTGGTGCAACCATCATCTCACTTGAGATCTAGCCCAGAGGAAAAACAATGCAACAAGTTCTTCTAGTGGCTCAGTACATTTCCTCTGTTTTAAATATAGTCCTTCCTGATGTTTTGTTATTGTACGTAGTAGGATTAAAAGACAAAACTGTCAGTTTGCACTGACCAAACCCTGCCTCTGACTGCATGACATCATTTATTGGCTGACATTGCCTTGGCATTTTAGCTAAGTACTAAAACACCTTACTGCTATTCTTTATCCATTGGCCACGGTAGTTGGACTACAACATCATTAGAGTTACTTAATTATTTTCTGTCTCAGATTCCTCCCAGTTTCTGAGTTAATGTTTGACAAGGAGCTGCCTTAATGAATTACATCTCGCTGGGAGGGGAATGAACAAATTGCCAAAGACAACTTTCTGGTTACTCTGTGTATGGCAGTTCAACATCTGAAAGTAAACTCCCAAATTCCAAGTTATTTTTTTTTCTATAGCTAATTTAGAGGAGTTTTTCCTTTTTTTTTGTTTTTTTTTTAATAAAAAAGGAAATATTAAATAGAAGTCCTACATATGTAGTTTGTATTTTGGACTTGTTTTTTTCTTTCACAGGCACAATTCTAGACCAGTATAACTCCACAGTATTAACTATTAAAAGCTATTACATTTTAAAAAATGAAAATATCAAACCAGTTTATTGCTGCTTTGGGAAATACAATTATTCTCATATTGAAAACTGAAGTCAACAAAAGGGAAAACCACTGCTGCATAAAATGAAGTACAAGGCAAAAAAAAATCCTTCAGAAGAAATACTTTGGGACAAATGTGAATTACAGACTGCAAATATCCATGTACTGTCATTTTTCCCATGGCCCAGACTTTCAAACAGGCAAAGCCATGTAGATTTATGATCATGACTCTCTGCTCTCATTATCTGGACACACTGAGGTAGAATGCAGAAGAATCTATCCCTTTTTCATTACTTCAAGGTCAATAGGAGGAGATGGCTGGCTGGCTGAGGAGATTACTACCGATTATTCCCTCTCCAGCCCCCCATTTTTCTCCTTCAACCACAAAGGCAGGAAAGAAAAGAGGGCTCAGTGTGCTGCAAGGCTGCAGTGATGCTTCCCCTGACTGGCTTTCCACGTGGCTGCAAGCTCAGAATGATCCTCTTCCCTCCCACCATTTTCCATGATGCTGAATGAAGGCATTAATGAGTGAGTTCACAGGCTGGTCTTTACTCCAGCAGGCATGATCCAGAGACATCCCTCTCCCTGATCTCAGTAAACAGAGCCCAGATTTTCGTGCATGGAGAGGGAAAGCCAACCTCCCCCTGGCTGTGGCACATCCCATACCTGCACAGTGCCTGGCAGACCATCTCCACCTCTCCAAGGCTTTCTGAGATAACTACTTACTACAACTACTTCAGTTCTAAAACTTGAAAAAAGGAGAATTAACAACAAAAGAGAAAATATGCCTAAAATATAAAGCAGGTAGGTAATTAGCAGGTATGTACAGCATGAGAAAAACCCACAGAAATTTGTAGTCATACAGCAGCTTGCTTGGCATCTCATAAAATATACCTCCTCTATATATTGCCCAGAGATCAGCACAACTCTCCACTCTAATATAAAAACATTTGGGTTATAGATTGGTAGCTATGCAACACTGCACAGTGTGGCTGTGAGAACAGGGTAAGAAGCAGAGGTAGACAGCACATTATCCACCAAAAATCACAAACTGGATTTAGATAGCTAAAATAATCAGTACCTAATTTGAACAAAACTGCAGCTATCACGCTTTCCCTGGAAGAAGGAAAATATAAGGTATAAGCTTGGTACCTTAAGGCTTAATGCAATTCATATGAATGCTTTAAGAAGGGAAAAAGGAAAAAGAAGTTTTACAAATAATTTGGGAATTTATAGGAACTAGTTTTGTAGGAACAGACCATTTTCTCTACAAACTGTGCAACTGTCCATCCATCCATGAGAACGAATCAGCTGCAGAAAGATGATGTGAAAAATACAATTTGTTAATATGGCACTCTATGTTTGGGAGGCAAGTGCAGCAAGGCTCACAGGCAGCTTATCTTAAGGATCATTTACACTCCTGGAAATGCGCAACTGATGGAAGATAAAACATCATTTTAGTTAAGAAATGCCTGAAGGCTACTATTATATTAGGCATTTGCAATCCTCCAGAAGTTTACTTACATGACTGAACAAAAAAACCATAATGAGCTTCCTTACAAATGGAGAGTGCCAGTTATTTTCAAGGAAGCCATATGAAAGTGTTCCTCCACACCCTCTCCAAGAACACATCCACTGTTACTGGAATTTAAATTTCAATTACAGTTATGTGTTGGCTTGCAATTTTAGTTGGCCATAAGATCTACATACCAGTTGCACAGTCAAGCACCAAGACTCTGCTAGCCAGGTTTGTTATTGTCCCAAGAGGAACTATGCTGCTTATCTTCTTTTTCTTATCATACAAATGCCTATCAGTGGTTGACATATCCTGCCTTCGAGTGTGTATCCATCCATGTATGTATCTATATTTTTTTCATGTGTCTATATGAAAAAATCCTGATAGAACCTGAGATTGCCTTAACAGGGTTAACACAATGGCACGATTTGCAAAACAGATGGTCCTGAGGACTACATCCAACTCATGTTTAGTGTCTTTTTCACCTGTAAGAAAAGATGTGTCTGTTTTACAGGCATGACATGGTTTCTGTTGAATAGAGAAGGAAAACCAGAGGGATCTGTACTTACATAAAGTAGGGCAAACAACTGATTGGACAATCCTGAAAAGTCATCCAATAGCTTATTGAGGAAACCTCCCTATTCTGTGTCTTATGGAGTTAATATTGTGTTTGACAAGAAATGCAAATAATTCACATTATTTAATTGTATCCTTTTGTTAATTAAACAAGCTATGACAACCCACAACCATTTCAAACTTGAAATACTGCAGAAAAACAGATGCTGTTTCTCAAGAGAATGCAGCATGCACATGACTGCGGATAACTCCTCAATAAAATCTGATGGGATGAATTGCACATCCCACACTCCCTCAGCAAGAAACCATACAAAAGGAAACTCAAGAGATTTATAAATAGTGCTATAAACCTGTATGCATTATGGTCAACATGCCAGAATTTGCTGGAATCCTGAGGCACGGCACGAAGGAGCTACACTTCAGGGTTTCAATAATGTTTCCTAGTGTGAGTTAGAGCTCTGGAAGACAGATCCACCACAAGAAATTTGCCCCCCTCCAGCATCTGTCAGTCTCAGGGCATGCAAAGCTGAACAGAACAGCTTTATGAAGAAATCCTTCCAGGTCTCCAGTCCTGCCTGCCTTTTAAGGCATGCATTATCTTCAGTGCCAATTACTCCCACTGGCACGTGCCGTGCTGTCCATGCACTGGAAGCTGGCACCAGGGGAATGGCATCCATGGAGCAGGAGAGAGAGATTAACAGTCACCTCACTGCACTGCATGGCTGGAGAAGTGTGTGCAGCTCTTTCTGCTGGATCCCTCAAGGTCCCTGCAGTCTCCATTTTAAACTTACACTTGGAAATGTTTCATGAGACTATCCATGCAATGAGGGTAGTAGGGAGGACTACAGCACTCGGAAGCATGAGACTGCAAAGAGTTCCAGTGAGCAGTCACGTATTTCATTTTCAAACTGGACTGTCCTACTGCACACAGAGGCACTTAGTGCACACTGAAAAGGGTGCAGAAGAATTAGGCGGCATATACTATGTCCATGATCACTTTCAAGTTTGTTCCACAGAACTGGAAAATTCCTCCAACCTGCAGAGAATCACTTCAAAGGCAGCTCAGGTTTTGAATGATAGAAGAAAAAATTATATGCAAATAACAAAAGAGAATAGTTTAGAAAACAGCATTTTTTGGTCATAATTACAATAAGAACCTCAGAATGAAATGGCCAAAACAAAATGTGCACAATATAGTCTTCATCTCACCTACCCTCCACGTATTACAGAGGGGAATGATATCATACCAAAGCCTGAACTGACGCTCAAGTGACCTTTCACTACCTCTTAAAAGCAAACAAACCCCCAAATCTCATATTAGGAAAAGCAGGTGTACAATAGAGGCAAGTTTGTGCTTTCTTCAAAAAATATCAACCTTTACAAACTAATAAATTCAGTTTTGGAAATGGCAATGTTTTTTTTTTAAATTTACTTTAACAGCTACATAATGTGTAAGAAAATATTATATCATCATTTTTCATTGCCTGAAGAAAGTAAGGGTTTCTAAAAGCGCCTAATCGATGATCTTTAGTCAGTGTTTAAATAATGGTTTACTTGCAAGTTTTAATGACAATTTGCCAAACCTGATGATGGCCAGAGGAGTTTGGGAGAGTGAAGATCATATTTCCCTCTCAGGAAATCTTTAACAAAAAGGGATCTCGTTGCAATATCTAAGAACAACCACAGCAAGAAACTCAACACATTAGCAGCTTTCAAAATGATTAAAATAGTGTTTGAAAAGATGCTGATGCTACCCCGACATATGCTGTGGTATTTATTGCAATAAATGGTTTTTTTCACTGGCATATTGACTAACATCAGGTACAGAAGTCCATCTGGCATCAATTATTGTATTATAATTGCCTCTTACTTTGACTTTCACACATTCTTGGCAATTGTTTGATTTTTGTGAAAGGATTTACAACAACAAAATGCATGGACATTGCTCCTCTGCTCTCAGCATCTGGATGAAGTTACAAAAGTACTGAATATTGATTATAGAATCCTAACTGGCTTTGCTGCCAGGTGCTCAAGCTAGGCAGAAGCAACTTGTGCCCTGATACACGCTCTGAGGGATTACCAGGATCCCACAAATTACTCATTGTGAGTGAAAATGATCTGAACCCAAAAGTGATCTCCTGGGCATCCTAGAGGAAAAAACAAAACCCACACAACAGTCCACCTGTGTCCAGTACAGCTTTTGGAGAGCTCTGTGGGTGAATAGCCCAGAGGAAGCAAGGGACATGAGGAATCGGCCAATGCTTGGATGGCCAAACTCTCAGTGAATCAGTCAGCACAGTTACCACTGGAACTCAAATGCTGCTGTTAGTGATGTGCTGCAGCACCAAAGACCCAGAAAGGACATTTCTCTAGCTATTAAATAAAATATTTAGGAATAGATGTAATCTGTAAAAGAATGAGCAATTTCCCCAATTAAGTAAAATATTTATGACTCACATATATGACTGCAGTTCCTCTTGGCAGAGTTCTCTCAACTCATTTTCATCTTAGAATTTATAAAACCACACTTGAAGCAGAAGAAAATGGTCCCCATGATAACAGCAGAATGGAAATAATACATTAAATTTAAATTGAAAAATACACCTCTCTGAGGTGGCACATTAGGTGGTGTTAGTTGAGTGTATTATATTACATACAATCCACATCATATATTCTATTCAAGACACTATGTTTCACAGAGTGTTCTGCCCTACACAGGGTAATTGATAAACAAAATGCTGCAAAAATGAAAGCTACAAAACCCAACTTAACCAAACAACCCCTAAAAAAAACCCCAACCATTCAAAGGAAATAAAGAGGGAGAGAAAAAAAAAGAGGACTACAAATTCCAGGTGACTTGTTCCAAAACACTTCCTTCATCTCAGCCCACTCAAATCCATTTCCAGAAGTAATTGCTCCCTTGACCAAGACCTACATCCTGATTTTCCTTTCCCCCTTGGGCTTTAGACAGAAACCCTGGCAGAGGATTCTCGCTCACTGCCTCTTGTACAAAATCACCTCCTCATCCAGAAGAAATCCTTCCCTGCAGCTCAATCCTGATGTCAGATGTTCCCAGGGCCATTCCCATTCTTGAAATGTGTCCAATATATCAGACAGTGCTGGAAATGTGCCTCTGAAGGAATAAATTCAGAGGATAAAGGCATTTTTCTCCAGTGCTGTTTCAGCAACAGGAATATTTGAAGCATATGATGTTCATAGGTACATAATTCTCCGGCTTTGTTCAGTGTTCAGGTCTTCTCATAAAGAGGAGGTGTCAAAACTATGCCAGCAGCTCAGTTTCTGCTAATAACAGAGCAAGTTTTGTGGTATTTGGAGGGGAGAGGTCTTGGGTGACCCATCTCAGCTGCCTTGTATTTGCTCAGGGACCAGGTACCCTTCATTTCCTCTGAAACCTGTTTATTTTGTACCAAGTGTTTCTTTAGAGGTGCTGCTCTGCAAACCCTGGGAGCAAGTCCCACTCTGTGCTTCTGATCTTCACTATGACACTTTCGTTAAAAGCTTCATAACTTTGTGAAAACCTTAATTCCAGCTCAGAACTGGAGATGGTGGCAGCAGACCATGTGAAGCAAATGTGTGTACTCAACCTGCAACAAACTTTACCCTTCTCAGCATGCAATGCTAGAAGAGCATCAGGAGCATCATCCAGTCATTTAATGGCAAATTACAACATGGAAAAATCCAAAAAGGTTGTATAACTATGGTGAATATAAGCACATGAAACTGATGCCCTCTTGGTTACAATTAACTGGATCCACTGATATCTAAGTCTCCTAGGAAACATCAAATCAGGCAAAGGTGATGTGTGTGTGTAAAATTGCCAAATTGGCTTGGTCTCATTTCTTGATTTAAACTAAGGGCCAGTGATGACCTTTGTGATACCAAAGGGTATTAGATTTTTGGAAAAACCATCTCAAAACAACAGAAGTGGAAATAAGTGGTAGAGGAGGTGACTATACTTTGCTAATCCCATGTGAGTAGACACGATCTAGTTTTCAAGACTGGGAACAATAAAAGCTAGGATGTACACTTCACAGGTGCAGTTCAGCTTTCTGGTGTGTAGATATCATGGGAAGCATCAGAAAGAAGAGGCTGGGAATCTTGTCTCCAAGGGATGATCCACTGTGGTGGGCACCAACAGCATCAATCACTATCACTGTAAAGTCATCATGTACAAACCTTGACTTGTGAGCATCTCTCATCTCCTTAGTTCAAGTTTCTGTCTCTACTTTCTCAAGTCACTTGTTTGGATAAACAATTTAAATTATTTGCTCTTTGTAGCACTTTATACACATTATTTCATGACAGACTGAAGCAGACAAGAAACAGACAATGGCAAAGAAGCACTTTATATTGTAATTTTGGATGTGGGTGCTTTCTAACCCTACATACACAGTTTCACCCCATCACTCTCCAGACAAATTACTGTTTTGATATGCTTGGTCAATGCCATCTTAGCTGCACTGAGGAATTACAAAACTTTCCCTTTCTATTTGTTCCTAATCCAGAAGATCAGAATGGATCCAGCTTGGATGGACACAAGAATGCCAAATTGTTAAACTGTCTGTGTAAATCAGATATTGTCAGTCACAACTCTGTTGCAGAGCTCTGGCAATACACATTATTCAATATAGTGTGTCCTCTAGAATCATGCCAGAATGTACCGTGGTCCTCTTTGACAAGGAACAAAATAGAAGAAAGAAGGATGTTACTTAGATCAGCAATTTTCCTCCTATAGTCTATTGAACCACTATTTTAAGGAGTCTTCACAAGGCTGCTAAGAAAAGCAAGCCTTGAATAACCTATGCTGGAGCTCACACTTGTGGAAAATGAAGGAAAATGGAAATGCTTTGGAAAAGGCTGAAAGCTAGTGACTTGTGGTGAACACAAGTGTTCAGAAGAGCCAGCTCCTTTGTAAGCTATCTTAACAGCACTAATACCTGTAAGGAGAAAGGAAAAAATTCTTGCCATGAATGTGGGACTTAATTCTCTTATGGCAGTACTGATTTTCAAAGTTTCCCTAAGAAGATACTGAAACCATAATTTCTGTTCACTTGGAGAGAACCACAAGTTAACAAGCTGTCAAGACAGATTTAATTGTCAAAGGAAATCAAATAAAATTTTGTTAACTGATGGAGAGCACAATCTCTATCCTACAGACATGTATCCTTACACGATATAATAAAGATTTATGTATTTTTATTTATAAATAAAATAATTCTCAAACTTGCACATATTAATGAAGTACTTCATGTACACCTGGGAAATAAATAAATAAGATCTCCACTTTAAATTGTTAGATAGGAAGCAGAGAAGGTTGAATGATTTACCAAAAGGAGCCAAGGTGCTGCCAGGATAATGGAACTTGAAATTGGTAACTGATTCTCATCTTAGTCTCATATAACTGAAATTCATAAATAACACTGCATGAAATACCTTTTTCTATTACATAATGAATGCTATATCAGCATTTTTATACGACTTTCTCCATTTCTCACAATTTGTTCACTATGAACTTGCAGTAAGTCACTTCCCTAACCACAGTTTCTGCAATAAAACAATATATTCACAAAAGCAACAAAAATGTTGTTAAACCATTTAATTAAAATCAACTCTATTTGGAAACACAGTTTTTCAGTCTGAAAAACAAACCAACCCCCAAACAAATGTTTTGTGGGTAGAATTTTTCTCAAATGAAGTATATGAAAGGACAAAAAAAAAAGGGGGAAGATAATTAATTTCTGCATCCCAACACAAGTTAGCACAACGCTTTTTTATTCTGACAAACATCTATCACAGACACAATTTATGCAAACTTCCTTTCAAGCACTAAAAAATTTGTCAAAGTGCCACCATCATGGAAAGTTTTTTGTGCACATACAGAGTGAATCCCAAAAAGACTGAAAAAAATGGCAACACAGAAATAAAAAAACAGTTAGGATACAATCTCTCTAATGCCAAAGTGAACAAACTAGCAGGAAAAGCCAAAACCTTTATTTACTCTCATGGTATAGCCCCCCAGCCCTTCCTAATCAAAACAAAGCTAGTTCGTAATGAACTTTCATTTCTGGCAGAGAAATCATTTACAGCTCCACTGCTCAGCCAAAGCATAACAAACACAACCCATAACACATCTGCTAATGTGCAGCCTTCTTCCTTCCCTCCTGGTGACCCCATGAATAAAGATCCCCCCAAATGGCACAACAAACTCACCTGAGGAGCTGCAGTGCCCCAGTAATGGGTTGCTACCCACCTATCTGGGCACTTTCCCTGAAGAGAGGCTGCTGGTGAGCAAGAGTCCTCTCTCTTGAATGCAGCCATGGATCCTGCTGCAATCCCATCATCAGCATCCCCTCCAGCAACTGGAATTCATGTAGCTATTCTCATTTGAAAATTACTTGTTGTTTATTTGTAGGAAAAGGCTGCTTTATTTTTCCTTCCACATTACATTTCTCAGACTGTGAGAAAAAATACTGACTGTGAAGCTATTTTTAAATTGATTATATTTCTATGAAAGTTATCAAGAAAATTCAGGTTTTTTTCTTTTTTTTCTTCTCCTCCACAGAAAATTAATGAGATAAAAAACTTCACAAATTCAGAGGGAGCTTATTTGTGCTGTCACAAACATGCCTTGATCCCATTCTGGACAGATTACCTGCAGAGTGCTTTATTTTCCATGTCTACTCCCTGCATCACATCTTTACTAGAGGTGCCAAATACAATGGCATTGATGTTCTTCCCTACAGTCTGGAGCAGAGCTCTACAGTCAGCACAGCTCATTCAGGGTCTCGGGCACAAAGCAAATCTGACAGCAGCACGATGTTGTTTCTCTCTGGTGCATACAGAAAAGGCTTTACTCTGCTCCCAGTGCACCACTGCATGTTCTCTCTCCTTTGTTTTCCTGCTGCTTTGCTGCAACTCTGCATGACCCTGCAGGACAGTGCAGACCACATCCCTGGCCACAGCCAAAACACAGGAATGAGAAAGAGTTGTCAAAGCCAGAAGAAGGTGGGAAGCATCAGTATCTACTTTATCTGTTTGTGAACATCATCTTTTCATTTGACTCAGCCTAGCAATGAAAGCTCCTAGTGCCTCGCTTCCCACATGTAGGGAGCAGCAGGGCATTGTGTACGCAAGGAAAGCAGGCGCAGTGTGATCAATGAATACAGAAGTTACACGCTTCAAACCAGCCAGAAGGCAGGCAGGGAGCATGTTTGTCCCATGTCACAGCAAATATGTGTGTGTCCCAGGGTATTGTCTCGTGCAGTGGCTGGTGCCAGATGCTGTATGGAGAAAAGCTAAAACTCTGGAGGTTGACAAAGCAATCTCTGTTGAGCCGGGAGCTGATAGCTGAAGACCAACTGAATCCTTGAACACTATACTTACCATTTTTTCCAAATTACTTACTTGTGTTAATTACAACCCTGTATAGTGTCAATGGCTATAACATCGCAGAAGTCTTGTTAAATTCTTGGACTCAGTCGCTTTCCTGTGCTAATGACTTCCACATTTTAAGCACATGAGAGAAACTATTTCCTTCTTTTATAGAGGTATTAATATAGATGCCTGGCAAAGTCTTTTCACAGATTGAAAAATATTTTTGAAGAGCAACTAGTTTCCAGGCAGTACGGAGAAGGCTTCAGATAACCTTTATATTATGCATAACACCACAGGGACATAGTACAGGTATAAATACACCTCTATGAAATTCACAGGACTTCGGATTTACCAATACAAATTCTATATGAACATGACAACTTAAAAATTCTTGGCTTTCTCAGTACTTCAAATATTAGAAACATGTTAACGTGTTTCAAGAGTCTCAAAACTATTTCTGCGAAGAAACAGAATGATCCAAGAAATTTTAACTGAATGGAGAGAAAGAAAATGGTCAAGTTGCTAAAGAATATGAATGTTTTGCCAAACCGATTCAGGAATAAAGCAGAGCTCTGATAATATCAATTAGCTACAAAAACACATTTTAAATCAGCAAGCCTATGCAAAATATTCCACATCGTACTGTGTGCAAGTTGATATTTAAAACCCAGTTCCATATTTTGTTTTCAGAAGGGAATAGCCACATATTAATGTGTGGCTGTATGGCAGTCTCTGTAACATACTGCCTTTCAAGATTACTGTCTAGTTACTCACCCACCAATTCAACTTTTAGCTGAAGAAGGTACTTTACATGGAATTTAATTTTTGTGGGATCCAGATTATAGTGTAACGCGGGTTATGTACATCTAATGTAAGTTATAACCTTCACAACTGAAAAATTTTCTCTTTCTTGTGAATAAGGTTGCATTGCTCCTCCAGTTATAACTTTTGAATTTCAACAAGCCAGCTGAAGTGGCTGCAATGTCACATGAGTAAGGATCTTTACTTTTTTGTGGACCTGCTGGGATTACTGAGGAAGGTGATGAAAAGCCTGGCAGACACTGAAAAACCAGCACAGGTCAGAAAGTCATTTCTGGAAGCAGATGTTTGTTCTAAGTGCATTTACAGATGGATGCCATACAAGGGGAAGCTGGCATTTAACAGGTACTGCACCCATCCATTTCACTGTCATTAAGGCTACTATTGAAAAATACTAAAAAAGACGATTCAGCGGGAGAGAAGGGAAAACGATTACATACCCAGGGCACTATTCCAAACAACGTAGGAGATGGTCTGTGACGTCCTTATTACTCATTTCCTCTCGTAAATTTTCACCCTTGCCTAGATCATCCTAGTGTTTAAGTCTTATGAAATTCACACAGCAAATTCTTTGCTAGCAAACACCCCTTAAAAAGGAAACAGAAGGCAGCCCATCGCACTGCTGTCCCCTCAGAGAGGGCTGCGAGCCCAGGCTTCTCCCAGGGCAGCACAGGTTTCCAGCTTCCAGGGCTCAGGCACCTGCACCCAAATTGCTGCCAGGAGGGGCATTGGCTGCAGCCTGTTGATCACTACCTGCTTCACCAAAGGACTGCACCAGCAAGAACAGTGGGACTTGGGGCAAGAGCTGAGACACACACTCCTGCCATTCCTCCCTCAGCATTTGCTGCCCAAATACCTCGGTCACTTCTGAGCCGGTTTCTGGACAACCACTTTTTTTTTTAGAATGATATAAAGCAAAGTGAAAATACCAGAGACTTACCTATGAAACACTAAATATATCAAACTGTAATCACTGTGGAGCTGATTCACAAGCAAATCAGATAGTCCTGCACTCAGGGCACCACCATCCCTCAGAGAGGCAGGGGCTGATACAGCTCCAACAATATGATTTTCATTTGTAGACACATGTCTGTCAGAACCCTAAATCTCATACTGTATTACCTTTGTGACTGATACTACGTGGGTCTGGAAATAATCAAAGGGCCATCAGTTGTCCTGAATTTGGTAAAATGTAAGAATTTTTCTTACTCAAGTGTCAAAAAATATTAATGTAACTTCTACTTTATAAAGTGGAAAGGCTGCAAAACCAGGCAGTGTTCCATGTACCTGCAGTGATAAGTAGAAGAATGGTTAGCTATATTACAGAACTATAAAAAAATAAAACTCCCTTGTACATTTCTTTTACATCTGGGAGAATACTGCAATTCTCCATGAAAAATGCCAGCAGCAAACTGTCATGCTGAATTTTCCTCTACAGTATGTATTTGATTCTGAATCAATCCCACAGAGAACTGCAGACAACATCAAAACAGAAGTCTTTAATTGCTCCATAAAATGAAGATTACTTTAGACCCCTAAAAATGAACTTTTATGAGTATATCCCTGGAAAATGAAACCACTAGACATTACACTGGCAGTTATCTGGGATTCATCTCATATACTACTTTTTTTTTTTAACTGTACTGGAAATCATATTGAAAGGCCTACAAGAAGGCACATTTTTGGATTTTCATGGCTTTCGTGTCTGGGAAAATGAATTTAGAACATATCTTTAATGAAATGGTCCATTTGGCCTAAACAACCCAAGGAAAGATAAAAGTTGCTTTCCCTTTAGAAAATGTGATTTTAAATGTTTTCCAGTTGCAAAAGTGAACATAGGCTCAGCTAACATTTCAGAGCAGATTCAGTTTGCCTAGAAAAAAGCACTTCTATCCTGGAATAAGAATGCTTGCAGCCATTCTGTTTAAATGTTGATGGTACCTCATTCCAGCATGACACGTGCATGTGTGTGGTGGGTTTCTGTGTCTGTATTCACCAGTTCTCCCATCTCAGTCCTTCTGACTAGGGAGTAAAGCAAGTCTCCCAGTTGTGCCCATTTTGTAAAGTGCATGTAAAGCATGAGGAAAAGGCCCTTAAACAATCTGAAATGATTGCTGACATTTCCTTCAGAAAAAAGTGAAAGGATCTGTTCTTACAACAGACTGCAGCATCAGTAATACAAGGAAGTGTGGTCACTGACTGACACAGCTTGCTCAGCCACCAGCTTTCTTGTGCAGATGCCCTCTCTACATTCAAATTAGGATAACTTGCTGAATAAGTCAAGGGATAGGAGCTCTTGACGGGCCACATTCACGAAAAGGTATTTTAAAATGGTATTATATCAGTGTATCCTACCAGCAAGTTATCCTAAAACAGATTCAAAAGTAATTAAAAGTGGCAGCTCAGGAATAGCAGCAACTCTCCAGCTTAGTGGAAACACAGCTATGGGACTTGATGACCCTTATGCAACATGGGCATTTTGTGCTCCTGAACAACTGGAGCTACTAGGAAACCTTATTTGCTTGTGGCCCCCACTTTTTTACGCCCAACCCATAGGAATACCAGTTTGGGGGCTGTAATGCCACCTTGGCTCCTTCTCCTGAAGGAGCCTTCTCTCTCCCAGAGCACACAGGCATTAGGATAATTTCTATTTTATTTTTGACTGAGTGTCTGGGAGAGGGAAGAGGAGCCACTGCACTTTGGAGGCACTCATGTGATTTCACGTGTCTGACTTTTTTTCCCTTTTCTACTGGCTTTGACCACTTGAATAAGCTTCAATATTGCTCTGAGTATCTTTCCCCCTCTTACACATAATCCTTTACAGATTACATGTCTTGTTCAACAGCAGGGGAATATTTGAAGCAATGCATCTATTTGTATAGCCGTGCCAGACATTCTTCCTAGGCTCTTCCTGTGTTGTGTTTGTAATTGTATCTGTCTTTCAAAAATTCAATTAAGGGACTGTTAATAAAAATTAATTAAATTAGTCCTCTGACAATACAGAGCAGCACCACAGAGATGACATATTACCCGTTCATGACGGTGCAATGAGGAAGACGCAGCAAAGTATCGGTAAGTCTCTTATGCATCCCTCAAAATACTGAGGAAGGATGCTCTAAAGTGGCTTGTTAGAAAGGATGTCATGTGATACAGAATGTGAAACAGCTGCTGCTTTCTAAATGAGGCATGAAGGAAGCTAAAAATAAAGCAAGGAGAAAGGTAAATTGGATGCAAGTGTTGAATCCTGGATGTCTTCTCCTTATGCCTAATGAAAATAACCTCTCAACATTTTTCTGAGGAACAAGGGTGTAAAACATACAGAGGAGGGTTAAGAAAGACTGTGGATGAAAACACCCACAGGAGGATCCAAATAATTAATAAACAAGCAAACAAATAAATAACTCTGCAACATTTAATAAAAAAAATTCTCCAACTCTCCAAAGTGTTTTGTTTTCCAGCAAAGATGCAAAAATCCTAAAATGCATTACACTGTGTATTGATACAACACTTGTACTTGATTCTATTACAGCACATCCAGTACACTGGGGTGGGGAAAAAGATTAAAGGAGAAGGAAGCATGAAAGATACCCTTATGATCAGGAAGGAAGCCACTTTGAAGGATAAATAACTTCTTTGCCAATCAAAATGAATGTGAGGATACACAAAGGAATTTTATCCCCATGAATGCCTACCAGTTGCTTTTTACTACTGTTAAAGCATACAGAGTCTTGACAATGTAACCTTGTGAATGATTCTGAAATTTGATTTAAATTACTTAATTTCTCCTGAATATGCAAATCCAGAAGTGGAAGCATGCTTAATTGTATACTACCATTAAGGCTGTGTAGTGTGCAGGTAGGTAGGTAGGTAGGTATGTATGCCCATATGTGTTGGTAGGTATTCCCAGTATTCTGAGTGCCTCTCAATGAAAAGTCTTCTTGTCAAAAGGAAACTAGTTAAAAATAATTGTATTGCTGTTTTTATTCAAAATTTTCTGTGAAGTTTTCCCCTTCTGTTCACACGAACTTAGTTTATGAATTTAATTTATATGAGACTTCTACTTTATTTCTTTCCTTTTGAAATCAGCTATCCCAAAGCAAAATGATGAGTGGCAGGCTGAATTGACAGGGTTGACTTTGTTGAAATGCTCCCACCATTCCTGGCTCACTGCACTTGTGGTTCACAGCACATTTGTCACAGTGTGTGCTGCAGAGCCCATGCATGCCCCACCTCTAGGTTCCAGCACTATTAATTGAATTTGGGGATGCAGCCAAACAGCTTAAAACTTTCCCTTTCATATACAATGCAGTACTTTGTCTTGTTAGGACAGGAACCTTGGGTGAGCTTGCTCAGGCGTTCTGCAGAGAATCAGCACTGGGAACAGCCTGTGGGCTGAGTTTGCCCCAGCCTGCCTTCCTGAGGCTTACAGCACAACTGTTTCAGCAGCCACATTTCCCTTTATGGCAGGGCTTTCCAGAGCATCCAACTGCAGTAATGTAACCTGTCTGTGAGGCAGAGCTGTGTCCAACACAGCCTTGCAGGGAAGTTGATCCACCCCTCTGGCACTTATCCTCTCAAGTGATGAAAACAATTTTATTTTAGAGTTCAACAAAAACCAGTATATTTTGACACTTCCATGTCACTCTTCATACGGTCTATACAAAAAAGAAGAAATTAATATGGAATATAAATGTGCTAAACCAACTCAATTAGAGTTGATCACTCATTTCAGACAGGCCCCTTTTAGCATTACCTGCCACCTAAGCTGTCAGCCAGCCATGTTTTTGCTTAGCTTAAGAAGAGGACTGTGTGCCCAGCACAAAATCCATTCAAAGATAACCCAAGGGACATAAACAAGGAAGAAATACTGTGCTTTGAACTAATGTTCTTAAAATGCTTCAGAGCAAGAGGAACTACGAATTTGGGGTTTGTGGCTAGCACAGGTCTTTCCCATGAGAATTCGTTTTGTGTTTCATAAACAAAGATAAAGTTTGGATGTTTTTTAAAACAGTGTCCCAAGATTTGGACAGCTCAGGCCTGGCCAATCAGGCCTAGGGGGAGGTCTCAGGCTGACCAATCTGGGCGACTTCTGAAAAAACTATATATATATTGGAATCAAAACAATAAACTCTCCTTTTCCTTCTTGCCACTGAGAACTGAGTTCTTTTCTCTGCTAGCGGCTCAACAGCGACAGGGGTTGAGAAGTGAAGGGAGACTGAAAATCTCAGAAGTGGCTATTTCAATAAAATGATAATCAAATAATGCATTTAAACACAGTCCAGTATATTTATGTTGTAAGAAACCAATTAACCTTCTTTCAAGTATCATAGGAACTAAGGACTCATTAAATCAATTAATAATATGATACTTCATGCTAGTTCATCAGATGCTATTAGTGGCACACTGTGTTCTACCATAGTTCCTTTCCCACTTCACCACGGAGCAATACTGAGTATCAACATTTTTGTTGTTTGGGTTAAAAACAGTTGTAACCTATTTTTGCTAGCACTGACTAAGAGTTATGGACAGTAGTAACTACAAAAAAAATTATAAAACCACTATAAGCAAAGCAATTGTTTCTAAAATGAGCACTTATTTTACAGTTGCTTTTTCCCTGAACCACTTCGGGTATAAGTGGATAAATTCATCTGAGCTCTAAGCACACAGTTGCAGCTTGTTGGTTTACTGTGGGTAACCAGCAATAAATTTATATGATCAAACCCACTGAGAACAACTGAGATCATTTTGATCATGATATAGGAAAACAGCTAACACAAATTTTATAGCTTTCAATAAGCCTGTGTGTTTCACAGACCAGTCATATGAAACTAATAACTGATGATGAGACTTTTTATTAATGAAAATCCTTGCCAAAGTGAAGGAAGATATACTAATTCAGGAAACAATCACAGGGGAAAACCTTTCACCAAAAGGATATTACGCCCGAGACTGAAAATAAATGGACTTCATAGCATGATGTGGAAGTAGAAATATCCATTCAGCAGACAGAAAGTATAAGTTGCCTTCTCAGCAGCACAGGTAATATTCCCCAAAACCAGAGGGAAGACTTGTCCCTGGCTCTGTGTTGGTCCAGGACTGCCATACTCCCTGCTTGTTCATTGTACCCATGCTGACAATATCCAGCTCAACGGAACATAAAAGTGGCAAAGCGCACCCACAGAATCTCCAGAAGCAAAACATATATGTATATATATATATGGAAGTTATATATGCACATATGTATATGTAGATGAACGTGCCATTGAGCCAAAGGGTGATCATTAGGCACAGTGCCCTGCTCATGGCCATCCTACCAACTTTGAAACCACAGGCAGTCCATCCCATGCCCACTGTGCCATACATTGTACCATTGTACATTGTACAGTGTGCCATGGGCTCCTCCCACTCCATTGCCTAGTAAAGTACTACCTTCAACACTTCTCAAAAGCACCAGAAGGTTGATTGATGGAAAGAGTTAAAAAAGCCTAGATACAGAGCTTTGGAGAAGTTTGTGCTTTAGTGAGAAGATTTTGGCTGTCTCCTTTCAAACCATTGATGTCTCTCACACTGAGTTACCATGATGCTAATCTGACATAATTTTTCTTCAATTCTGCATGTCAAAATCAATATCATAGCAGTGGCTATAATTCTCATTCTCACATCATATACTTGCAGTCCCACTCCGTGAGCTGGGAAACCAAATAAGAAACAAAACAGAAAACTTTTTAATTGCCAAATTGGGAGGACGCTAGTAAACAAATTCCTGAAACCATTACCTTAAAAACAGACTTTTAAAAGCCTTAAAAGCTTTGGGTCAGTGACTAAACTACAGATGCTAATCCAGAATTTGAGTCAGCTTCTGAAGCAAACAAAATATGTCCATGCCTATCAGAGTTCCAGGACCACACTCTTTTCTCCTCCTGTTCTCCCCACACAGGCACATATGCCTGCCCACTTTTGTGTCTAATACCTTGGCCCCCATCCCAGAGCAGTGTGTGATACCCTCCTCTCTCTCTTTAAAGATGTTACACACAGTCCAGCTGCAACTACACTGAGATTTGGCTACAAATACCATATGCAGCATATCAGTTGCTGGAACTTTCATTCTGACATACAAAGCAGTGAGTTATGATAGCTAAATAAATAAAGGGTTACACAATAGTAAAACCAACCTACTTCCTTACAGAATTTTGCAAGCTTAGAATAAATGCTGCAAAGTAGTTTGTAAAGAAGAATCATTGTAGGAGTCATTAAGAAAGAAAATGGACTGGGATTGTGATGATAGAACCACTTCCTTTGTCAAACTGTCCATAGTTGTAAGAACTAAGAAACAAATAGGTCCATTCCAGGAATAAAACCCCAAAGTTCAGTATGAAGAAGACTTCCCAGGCTTTGTGACATTCAGATACCTAGCTACCCTTAAAAACAATATGAGGGTAAAACCAAAAAATTATAGTCATTAATTCCTACCTAACTTTGTAAAACCTGACTGTATGCCTCTCATTACAAGAATAAGTTCACCTGTAAGCTACCAAATAAAATTTCAGTGACACCTACTTTAATTTCATTAGACTTTGAGGGGCTGTGAAAAAAATTTTAGCCAGAGGAAATCTTGCTAACTCTCAATGTCACTAATATTCCCAAACAAGATGCCAAAAGATTTAATTCTTAATTTTGCTTTGCAGTTCCTTTGACTGGCAGCCATCTCCTTCCCTGCCATTCCAGCCCATCCCAAGAGAAAAATTCATACTTTTCCTGAATCAGTTGTCCCATGACACTCACTGGAGGTTCAGCAGCAGTCTGTGCACAGCTGTAAAACATCTGGCACACAGGTGTATAAAATGACATTTGCTTGCTGTCTGGCTAGTCACCACACATTTTTTTGAAAGATAACAAACAATTATTGTGCAGAAAGACAGATAATACTGTTGTGCTCACTGCTGTAAGTTACATTCGATGTTGTAATCTCCAGAGTAAGGCAGAAAAATAAAAGTTAGGAAAGAACTTTCATGGAAGAAAAGCATGGCTCTTCACATTGGTACTGATTATCTAGCTTGGATCCTGGTTTATTTCCAAGGAGTGAGTGGGTGGGACTTTTTAAAATAAATCCTCTGACCCGGTCTGAAATGGAATGGGAGCAAATGCTTTCATTTGCCAGCTTGAACTTACAAGTTAATGCCAGCAACATTACAAACATTAATCTTAAACATAGCACCAAAGACAGACTAAACACAAAGCTCAACAAAAGAAGTAAGGCTGTATAAAAGCAAATTTGGTGTACAAAAGGCAGCTTACACAGAGCAAAGAAAAAAAACACATTGCTTTCAGCATAAGACATTAGATGTTTGGGAAAAAAAATGTAAAAAAATTAAATCATTGTCACATTTGCCAAAGGTGTTGATTAGACAAAATGTCTAACTCCAGAGTTCTACTTAAAATAGTGCAAGACAGACCTACATAGCAAAAATGAGGATGATAACTCATGCCCAATGCCTACCATGAGCGTGCAGGCACATGTGTGAGCTTTAACACAACAGGTGCAACACTAGCAATGAAGATTTTAGCATGGACTAATAAGCCACATTCAGAATCCCTCAACAGCTTGCACTACAACTGGAAGCTGCATCTTCATCACTGCCACCACTTGGGTATACATCTGCTTACTCACAGATCAAACATCTTAAGATTTCTGCACGTCAGTCAGCAATGGATGTAAGGCGGCTCACATTGTAGGTGATTGGATGGTTTGCTGTACACCTGCTCATCCTCAGTAACTCGTAAAGGAACTTGATGAGACTCTGGTGGAACTATGGCTCTTCCTACCTGAGCCAAATTTTCAAACAGCAGTCCAAGGAACAGAGTCTCTGATTTACAGTCTATTAAATATATATGACCTGGTCTGTATGACATGACAATATTATGATTCAGCTTGCAAACTCAACGTCCTTACCACTGCAAAACTCTCAATTTTCCTCTGCTCTTACCCTCTTTCTGTTAAGACAGAGAACATTCTACAGCAATACAGCACCAACTCTCAATGGGGGCAATGCACACAGGAAAAACAACTGTGTAATCCAATCAAATTATCCAAGCAATGCGGAAACCAGAAAACACGGACTGGTCTTCTTCAAGCACTGTCATACCCAACAAAATGTTTGCTTATTCTTTCCATGTTAACTTTCTTCAGAAGGTTTTCTCCCCAAAAGAAAAGGCTCATCATGTCTCTCAAAAGCCTCCTGTTACTGAAATGAAATGGAACAAGAACAATTCTAGATGGATAGTCGTGAAGACAGGAAACATGAGGTAGGCATTCTAGAAGGAAGGGCAAGTCTTTACTATAAATCAAAGCTTTCCAAATGTTTCCAGCACCAAAATGGACTGGCAGCATGAGGTGATAGGTGTTTTGGCAGAGATAAAACTGACAATGTGAAATGAAATATGTGTAGGTTATTAAAACAGCGAGCTTTGCTGGCAGCTGGGGTTTGTTGAAATTCTAATCAAGTTTCCAGAAAGAATTTATATTCAGAATTAAAAAGGAATGCCTCATCTATTGGCAGAAGCTTTAAGGCTCACTTAATTAGTCCTGAAAACTAAGGGGTGCAATATTTTTCTTTAACTTATGTTATGCAAATGGCATGGATGTTCCAGTTTACCTGTGTTTCTCCAGACTTCATACTTTTTTATCCTTGCTGTAGAGGCAGCTGGAGTTGGTTAGCAAATGTCTCCCATTTTGATACTCAATCAGCAATTGAACTGTACTATAACTCTTTATTTACACCAATTCCATTCTCCACTGAGTTATCACTATAGGACTAAGCCCTTTGAGCATGTTATTGGCAGCTTTTTGATTCAAAAGTAAACGCTGAAGATTTACTAGGAGAAGTGAATCTACTTTGCCTCCTGCAAATACTCTGTTGCTAGGGTAGGAAAGGTGCTATTCCAAACACTTCCAAAACAGATGAAAAACAACAAAAATCTTTTTGCTTAAGAGAGATTAATAATATCTTGAGATGTTACCTACACTTCTGAATCAGCAGCTACCTCTGAGACCTTCTGATCGTCCACAAACAACCTTCAAAAAATGAAATGAAGACCTGAAAAAGAGCTAGTTTTTGCTAAACAAGTGGTAAGGATTCAGAGGTATTCCATGAGCACCAATATACCCTAATGTATCATCTACACTGTAGCAACATTTCATGAACTATTTACAAAACAGGCTTTGCAGCTGCTTGGCCTGGAGGATATATCATGGGATCAGGACACAAAACAAATGCCAAACAAATATCTCAGGTGCTACTGAAAATTTCTGCTGGGAAATGCAAAGATTTTGTTTTCAGTTTTGTTAAAAGATTGGCTATCCCTCCAAAGGACTGCAGACAAACAGCTAAACTTTAAATTACAACATTTAAGGTGGATCTTTTTTAGCTGTTTATGGGCTTCTTTTTTTTTCTAGCTACCATAACCTTTTATTATTTTATTAACAACAAGTGAAAACCCAAACCAACAACTTATACCATTGCTAGGTTCAAGACCATGTGAACATCTGGGATTGGGAAGGGTTAACCCATGTGTGTTAACATGAGGAGGTTGGAAAAACAGTACTAAAGAATAGATACTCAGTGCAAAAATTAACACACTGTTACACAGCAGGTAGGGGATGAAGCTGTCCCTAGGCACAGGTACAGATACTCACACGCACACTGCTGCCCTGCCTTCGCTCCTTCACGGCCAAGGGGCTGAGCCTGTAGGACTCAGGAGCTTTGTCCTAGCTCTGGGTAAGCTAAGAAGGCACTGGCACATCTTTCTCTGATGTGATAAGCTTGAGTTTGTATGCATGCTCAGGTCAGCAGCTTTCTAATACCTGCACATTTATGGCATCTGCCAGTTAATGTGTGGGTCAGTAAATGTACCCTGTGTATCAAGCATATTATTAGCTATTCTGTGCCTATGGAAATGTTTTGGAATAAATAGAACAAGCTTCAGCATCTCATAGGATTTCAAGACTCAGGCTGCACTATCATTCAAACGAGGCCTCAGGTGGCACATTCTATTGCTAGCAGTAATATCTTGATTTCCACAAAAGTCATGTAATTTCCCAGTTGTGTTGCTTTTGATGGACAATTTCCTTCTCATCCGAGTACAAGGATTGCATCTAACTTGTGCCTCCTCTGTGACATGTCAGAAAGTTACTGATGAAAAGTGCTATGTAAGACAGAGTGTGTTACTGCAAATACATTACATGATAGCCTATCAAATGGGAAGAATGGCACTGTAAATTGATTTTGAATAGCACATTTGGGAATTGCTAGGGATGTCCATTGCACAGTAAACATCTACTGCCTGACATCTTGCCTGTCTGCCAGTGAGAATAGATTCTGTATCTATTAATGAACAGCTTCCAAAATATACTTTTTGCAGCCTTTATCTAAGGGCATGTGAAGCACCTTGTGATATAAGTTAAATAAACTCTTCAAAATATGCAGCCCCCCCAAACCAGTCTCCTTAATGTAAGGTCATTTCTGACGTACCTTATTTATCTTTCATGAATGCCTCAAGGCATAAGTAGGTACACTAAGAAATCAACAACCACTTTTACAATTAAGTAATTGAGTCTGCAAATTGCAGTAAATATGCTCGATTCCTGACTATCAGCTGAAGGCATTATCCAGAAGAGACTCTTAATACAAAGGGACTGCATGAGAAAGACAGAACAATAGCTAAGTGTGTATGTGGCATTCAAATGAATACAAAAATTTCTTTTAGAAGAGAAGTACAAAATTGCTTGGAAAATTTTTATGTATTTTGATTACTGGAGATGTAAACCAAAATTTTTAAATCGAAAAATCAAAACTTTTAAAGTCTATCATCTGGAAGGAAAAACAAACATTGAGAACATGGCTTTGGAGACAAGATAGAAAAAAATATGTCACCTAAGAAATGATACACAAAATGGGCAAGAGAAACAACCAGATGCTGTGAATTACATCAACTCTCAGATGCCAACAGGATGGAGAGCCAAAAGACTATTTGTTATCTGCTGCCTAAGGGCACAAACCAGCACTTCTAGAACCAACACATTACACCTACTAATGAAAGAGATGATGACATTTGTCACTGCAAGGAGGCCTGACCAGATCATCCAAGCACACCTGTCTTGATACCTGGATGCTGGAGGTGACCTCTTGGTGTGCCTTGGTGCTTGGGAATATGTGGCAATGACAGTCAGAGTGACTGAAAATTAGTTTCTTTTCCCATCCTAAGTTTGCCTCAAGATTTGCTGCACTGTTGCAACATTACTTTTTATATCTCGAAAGCCTATTTATTCTTTGAAGGGCATGTGGGAAAACATTACAGGAAGAAGAAACAAGTTGAGAGGAGAATGAGAGGGACTGGAAAAAAAAGGGGAAAATATGTCCTGTGCAAACAGGGATGGTACCAAAGCCACTTGGGAAAACATACCAGGAAGCAGAGAAACAGTAGCTAAACCAACAGACAGATCTCATCAGCAAAATGCAAGGAGCAGAGGCACATGACTTCAGAAGATAATTGCTAAAAGGTTGAAACAATCAAGCAGCAGTAATGATATTATACAGTCCTTATACCTCTCTGAGGCCTGAGAACAAATAACATCTCTAATGTAGTACAAGCAACATCCATCTCAGTAGCTTTAACTTCAGGAACAATCCTGTCCTGGTGCCTGTGAACTACGCAAAATTCCCATTTTGAAGGCCTCAAAGTCTAAATAGCCAAAGCAAACAAGGAAAAGACTATAAAGATGTCGAGGGTTTCTGAGAAATGTGGTTTTAAAGCAGCAGTAAAGAACCACTTATTAAGAATTTATCATATGCATCTTAAAAACCACTCTCAGTGGAATTAAGAATCAATATGCCATTGCATCCAAAGACAGATGATTTTAAATGTAATTAATCTTTTCTTACATGGAAATTATGTAAAGCTGTTAGAATTATGTAGGGCTGAAAATAACATTATTTAGAGGTTGTGAAAAGGCAGAAACATCTCATTTCCTTTTCCCCTTCTTTTTTGGAAATTGTTTTCTTTCATTATTTCTACAGATTAAAAAAAAAATCAGCAGCTAGTTTCCTCTGAAAGTCTATTTCTCCTATAGTTTATCTCACAGTTGGACTCAAATGCTTCACAGGATACTCAAAACAGAAAAAGAATGCATCCCAGATTCATTTACCCTAAACAGGCATGTCCATACCCATTTTATCTTTGAACACAAAAAGTGAATTAGTTCTTATTTTTTTTCTATAAAACTACAAAAATTCTTTGAGTTTTGTTGGTTTTCTGTTGGTTTAAAACAGCTCCTGCAACTCCATTCATCATTTGTAAGACACTGATACCCTACAGCAGCTGCTTTTAACACTTTCTCAGTAGAGCAAATTTATCTTAGATTTATCTTTCAAAGTTTATCTGCAGTAAGTTGCATCAGACTTATGACACACATGGAACAAAACTAATACAAAGTACCTGGCAATTCCTCCCCATGACTTGCACTAGTGATGAACACATTAATTCCTCTATTTAGAAAAGCAGACCTAATCAGAGCACCAAAAAGAGAACAGATTCAGATTGTCTTCTTCTGAATGTCTGGTGATTTCTCCTCACTTTACAAACGAAGGTTGCAATGTCAATTTAATGTGGTCCTGTAGGTAATTTTACTTCATACAAAATGACAACAAATGCAACACAACCAACAGATCACTCACAGCACTGGTCCAAACAGGAGAGATCTTTACACTTCAGGAAAAATGCATTTAGCTGAAGGTTTGAATTAATTTTACAATCAAAACAAATTTATTTTACGCACTTGGCAACCTTTCCTCCAAACTTTCCTTTAATTTGTCATCTTTTTCTCTGAATTTACCTGAGGGAAATTCCTTGAGGCTTCACACAAATTGCCTTTCTACTTTCTTTTTGTTGGTTTTCACTAAACTACAGAATAAACTTTACTGGAAGGCAAAGTACAATTTACCAAAACAGTTTTAAAAAGTGGAAGCTCATTCTGTGGCAAAGGCTGAATTATGTTTTCCAAGAACAGCATTTGGCAGGAGTCTCAAAGCAGACTGCCTTGGTTTCCAGAGGTTATGTCTGAATTAAGAGAGAGCCAGCAACATCAGCCCATGAACAGCAACACAACGTGTGAAGGTGAGCTAGAGCAGAGAGCTGAAGATCAGAAAAAGTTCAGGACTTTCTGAGGCTGAATTAGGATGTTAAAGCTAGTTACTGCTCAAGCAAGTGCCATTGAGAACACACCTTTCATTCAGTACATTCCCTGGCTCACTCAGCCCTGGAAGAAGCCAGAAGTCTAATTGACCTCCCTCTCCACCTTCTATCCTTTTTGGCAAGCCTGGAAGAACAGGACATAGTGACACTAATGCAAAGGGATGTAACACTTCATAGTCGAGGAGAAAAACATGGATTTCAGTGACACAGAGATGGGGCCAGGAAGTCTCCCCTTTACAACTACACAGGCAGAAGAAAGGAGGTAACAACACACATTTTGAGGGAATTCACACTCCTGCTCTTCTGCACAGGTGTTGCTGGCACATGGCAACACCTTCACATTTGGATGAACTCAGGACCATTGGCATGCTTATTCTGAAATTCTAACCACACAGAAAAATCCCACATACGCTTTTTAGTCAAGGACTTATCTCCATAACAGCATGTATGTGGTTATTGGTTGGTTTTTTTCATGGTTTTGTTTTTTTTGTTTTTTTTTTTTTTTAAATATACAACTTCCTCTTGGCTGGATCCCTAAAGTTGTAAATTACACACATTCTATGTTTAATGCATTCCATAATCTCGTTTTCCATTTTTTTTCCATCAAATGTTAACTTTTATGGTGTCAACAACATAGCTAAATTCCCTCCATTAAAATAAAGTCCTTTAATTGCAATTTATTGTCATGTATATCCCGCGGTGAAACCAAAACCTATTTCTGTTTGAAGGACTAGAAAGAACATTCTTAATTGCTGCAATGCAATGATTCAATTTTTTCCCCTCCACTAGATTTTCTGCTTCCCAAACTGGACACTTTCCATCCTTTATGTCAAACATGTCAAAATAAAAACTGCCTCCAGATGCCAAAACAGCTCTCAGGAGGCAAAAAGAGAGAAAATAGAAGGAGGACAAAAAGAAAAGGAGAAGAAAGAAAGGGGTGGAAAAGGTGGAGGAAAAGGAGGAAAAAAGATACCACCTATGTGACATTTACTACTTCTTTTTTGGGGGTGCATTTGTGATATTATGATATGAATAGCATTGCCTAAAAGAAAAAGCAGTGTAATATAAATTAACACCAGTGACATTCAACAGTCTCAGGTGTCCCCAAGTGCACTTTTCCAGCAGCACTCCTGCTCCTCACAGCAGACTGAAAATAAGGATCAAGGAGCCAAGCAGGAACTCTTAAGTGGTGTTGAATTTCACGCTGTTTTGTGAAAAAATATAAGCGATGAGTAAAATCAAGTCAGGGGTTTTATTTTCACTTGTCTAAGGGAATCTTAAAAAAGACTAGAAACAGCACAACAGGTTTCTGTGGGTGACAAATTGTTATAGCTCTGCCAGCCTCAGTCTAGTGGTTTGTTTTATTGAATGAGCAAGTAGCACAAACAGATCATCTCACCATAAGAATTTACTGATGATTTACTAAAAGGCAAACACATTATCCACATTTCTCTGCTGCTTTCGTTTATGGTATGCTCATTTGATTACAACACTGAAACCAGAAGGCTATCTCAAGACACACTCAATATTCAGCATTTGTAGGGTGCTAGCCTGGTAGGTGCCTTAGAAGATACAAAAGATTCTCCACTTCAGAGAGAGATATTGTTAGATAAAATCCCTTCACGTGCAACAGTGCAGCTTTCTCATTGACACACACCCAGTGCTCCTTCAGCCTGCTTTTGATTATAAAACCAGAATTTAAGGAGAATCAGAGCAAGATTGCCTGAAGATTGCAGGGGATATAAATGATATTTCTGTGACTATCACCAAGCCTCCATATGTTTAATAATTGATGTGTTGGTTGCTAAATGATGTTTGAAAATAAGTATCTTTTGCATATTTGTAGGAACAAGAACCAGTTGATTTGGACTCAACCATCCTTTTAAAATGGCTGTAGACATGTAGTCTCCAACTAAAAAAAGTTAAATTAAAGCCTGTAAAAGTGACATTAAAAAATAGCCCCTGAGTGGCTATGCAGAAAAGGAAACCATGACCTGATTACCTAATTCTCACTACTTTTCCTGAAAGCTTCAAAGTCTTCAGAGCATTGCTGAGCTTGAAGTAGGACAGCTCGTGTATAACTTTAACATTTCTAAAATGCTTTCTTTCCGATTTCAACATTCCTGTATATGACTGAATAGCTAATTCTGAATTTCTTCATGCCACTACCTTTTCTTATTAAGCCTAAAGCTCAGCTCCTTTTGTTGTCTAAAGAAACACGGTTATTAAAGAAAGATGCTGTGGTCAGGCACTCCAGACTAAAATATCATGCAATTCTATAATCTTATCGTCTGAAAATTCAGAGTCCCTAAAGAGAAACTGTTTAGCCTACAACTAGCTCCAAACTTTGACATGTTATTAAAAAATATTATTACAAATGTGAAGCCAGTTAAAAAGAAGTTCCATTTGTATCAGGCACTTTTATATGACTTCAAGAAAAGCTGAATGCCAGCTGCCAGGCAGTAACGTGTAAAGTGCCAAGCACTGGTGCAGCTAGTATGGGATTATCATCCATGCCATGGTTATGGAGGCAAGAGTCAAAAATATTTCAAAGAAGCCAAACTTTGCTGTAAAAGTGAACACCCACCCATCTGGTGCCACATGGCAGATCTTTTGCAGCTGTCCCAGACTGCACCACTATCCAACATGTTGCATTGGGAATACTCTCCTGACACAGCTCCATGCCATTCCCTCAGGTCCTGTCCCTGGTCACCAGAGAGAGGAAGCTGGAGACTGCAATGAGGTCTCCCCTCAGTCTTCTCTTCTTCTGTTCACTTCAGAAACCGAGTGATTTCAGCTGCTCCTCATAAGGCTTCTGCTCCATACCCTTCACCATCTTCATAGCTCTCCTCTGGATTCTCTCTAATAGCTTTATATTCCTTTTTTATTGTGGTGCCCAAAATTGCAGACAGGACTTGAGGTGAGGCCGAGGTGATGAAAAGGTAATGCTCTATTCATGACATTTCATCATTTCAGAAGTAAAGAAAGATTGCTCTTTTCAAAGCAAACCTATTACCACTTATCAAAGGCAAAAGTCAGTATGCCAGCATTTGTGCCTTTTGTGTTTTTTTAAATAAGGACATACGAGGAATATCTCAGGAAATACTTCAGGATTTTTCTGTGGGTGGGTGGAGTAGAGGAGGAGTAGCAGCATAACGTTATCTTTTAGCATTGTGCACAGAATGTAGGTCAGCCTACTCCAATGGAAATACCCCATGCTGATTCTTCACATTCTTAGACATAAACATCTTATGATTTTGCAGGCCAGGAAATCGTGAATTTTATTCATGGTCCTGTCCCAGATTTGTCAGGGGGACCTTACTGTTTGTATTTCTAGACCTTATTTTAAAAAATATGTCAAAATTTTGCTTGTCTAGCAAATTACTAATACAAAGAGACAACATGTAAATGTTGACTGTTATAGCTTCTATAGTCCATGTCACAATGTAATAAATTAGAGAATCTCAGTTTCTAATTTCTCAGTAAATATTATTTTGTGCATGACAAATGCAGGATGCATTTATTTCAATATAAAACCATCTGGAAAATGCCCTTCCTTCCCCATAAAAGCTATTTGTTAACTAATAATACACATATATTTTACTATGTAAAAGTATAACCTATTTTTAACCTCACATTGTCATAACAAGTTTATGGAGAAAATACTTTAAAAAAGGAAATCAGAGTCCATTTCCTGCTTTCACAAGGATAATCCCTTGACCAGAAGGCACAAATATTCATTCCTCTTTAATGTTAATTAGCACACTATTTATTTTATGTTTCACAATTTAACAAAAGAACACAAGTTGCTGGGAACATTATTAAGTTCAAACCATCTTTCACCTTATTTATCCAGATCTCAATAAAACTGTTCAGTCACAGACTTGCAGCCTCCAGCTAGGTTCCTTCTATTAGCCTTAAATCATTTTTAGAGTTGCAGTAACAGTAAGTTGCCAAATTCAAATATACAGCTATCTACATCTGCTAGATAGTTTGTCTTACTGGACTGTCTGGAAAAATTTCAGTCACTTGATCCAAACTGCAAAGTTTTTTGCTACTACCAAGGAATCAATACTTCTAAAATCTGCAAATCAGCATTTGAAAAATGCATCTGTAAGAATGTTGAAAGGACAATTGTCTTTTTCCTTTAGGTAAGCACAAGATAGCCTCTCAAAAAAATTGCATATAGACAGAAGTTTAAAAAAGTAACTACTCCTTCCTTAATGAATAGCTGAATCTCTAAATCTCCCATTTGAGCCATAAAGAACCTTTCCAGAAATTACAATTTCTTCAACTGAGGAAGCTTATTAGGCTGAACAAATAAAAATAGGGAGCATGAAACATAATTTCAATTTCTCCCTATGCAGAGGAACAGCAGAAGGCTGGAAGTGACAGGAGCATGGCTGCTGCTACCACACTGCACCATGACAGGCAGCAGCAATACCCACCCTGCCCAAAGCCATCAGATGCAGTGACCCCTAAGTCTGGCAGCATCAGCCTCTTCACACAGTGAGTCATACAAAATATTGTGAATGAGGGAAGAAATACCTGGCTGCCCTCTCTAATGCCCAAGTCTGTATGTCTTCTGTGTGGATAGCATAATCAAACCCCTAACAGTTCTGTTTCAAGGTATTCCATAAAGTGATTTTTGAGCTCTTCACGTTTGACCAAAGTCCACACATACCAGGCTGATTGAGTGAGCTCTTAACCAAAGCTGTTTACCTGCTCTGGACATACATCAGGTGTGCTAACCAGCAGGTCAGAGCAGTAGGCTGTGCCCAGGGTGGGCAGGCAGCACAGCTGCACCACTGAGAAGCTGATGTGATTCACCCACTTCCCATGATCCATGATCCAGCCCACCCACTTCCCTCTTTGCCCTGCAGAACACCCAGCAAGAGGCATTCACTGACTGCTCAAGCTTGCACGTGCCTGCATTTCCACTGCAACACCCCTATTTCTTGTCTGAAGTCATGCATAAAATCCAAGGGCAGTCGTCCAAAATTGGCGCTGGCTTCTGTCCAAATTGCACTTCCCACTTTTAACCGATTCATCTTTGTTAAAAGCAAGCCCCATGCAAATAGGCTAATGTTCATTATTCAAAGAGCCTTCCTCTCCATGTGGAATATTAGTCTCTTGACTTTTTCCTTTCTTAACTGATGCAGCCATATCCATTGTCATCTGGGATCATGGACTGTAAATCAGAGACAGATAGAAGACATACCCAAACCAGTTATGATCACAGGTAGGTCTCACTGGAATAGACAACAAGGATCCTAATGACTCCCAGCCTCTCTGAAGGCCTTGTGCAAAGGACACTTTCCCAGAGGTGCCACTCCATGCACGCTGCAGGTGATTCCCATTTGCCTACACCAATGGCATCTGCACGCCCAAGGCAGCTGCACTGAGTTCATTACACACAAATTCTCAGGGCTGATGAGGGCAAGACATTAACAACCCCACTGAACAGAGCTGTTTCAGAGTATAACAAGTTCTCGTGGTTCCAGCATTGCTTAAACTTGTCTACACCAGCCAGGCACTGCCTGTGATCAATGAATCCATACTGCCTGAGCTGGTGTGTTGAGTCAGCTCATCTTAACTCAAAACATGTGTTTGTGTGATCCTGGCATACCAGTCTGAGAAATTCCTCTGCAGCTGCTCTGATCCACCATACTTTCCATGCCCTCTCACATGCAAAGCAAAGGAGGTTAGGTAAAAAAAGGAGGTTAGGTAAAAAATTCCCACAAGAGATGGGAGATTATCAAAATGCATTTTCAGGGGATCAGTCTGAAAGTTTTTCTGGGTAAAGTAAAACATGAAGGTCACTTCTTGTAAATAAGTTTTAAGTTTACCTATTTAGATAAACTACTTTTGGTTAACAATGACATGTCTAAGAGCTTGAACATAATGTTACATTTCTATAGATGTATTTAATAGAAATATACTTCGAAAAGATGACCAAGGAAACCTGATTGAGGCAAGAAATACACTTGGGTCATCTTTGTCACTAAAAAGTTAACTTTCTTTGGAGCCAAATTTAAATATTTGCATTGAAAAAATTCTCTGACAAGGCTTAAAATATGGTAAGATGGGAAAATAATTTTTGAAAATAGTGGACACTATGGATACAAAGAAATAATTTCACAAGAGTCATACTGAAATTGCTTATAATGGAGGTTGTAGTAAGAAAAAATCTCATCTAAACTAAACATTAAATAGCTCACCAAACCACAGGGTCTATTTTCTATTTTGATATGTTGTCTAATGATTTCATCCTGTCCCAAAACAACAGGTTTTCCTTCAACTATTCAGTTCACTGAAATAACACACACACCTACAGAACTTCTTTTTTCTTCTCAGTAGAAAACAAAGCAAAACCATTCGTGCATTTCTCTAACTACAAGTGCTGGCCCTCAAGGAATGTAAGGTTAGGTGGAATAAAGCAGTAATAAGCTACAAATTTAATCTGGCCAGCAATGGGACATGATCTTTCATTCCAAAGAGGCAATATATGGTACATTACTATGATGTAGGTTAAATAATGCTTACCAGCAAACAAACAGCAGTCAAAGGACTCAGCACAGACTATACAGAATCTAAGTGCTTTGCCTCCATTATCTGTCAAGATATTTCTAAATGCCTGAGGAGGAGGGGAGGCTGGTTGTGAGGTTTTTTGGGTGTTGTTTCAGGTTGTAAGACAGTGTTTTAACTTATGCCTGTGTCACAGCCATGGCATGGAGGCACAGTGATCCAAAGCAAAGTATATTTTCTCTGTGTTTCCAACAAGCACTGGCTTATCCACATCAGTTTAAAACAGGTAAAGTAAACAGTAAATGCACAGACTACATGGAAATTTCTATCATTTAAATACATTGTTTTCTATGCACTTTCAAAAGCTACAGAAATGATAACAGAGTTTTCAAGCCAGCTAAACTCGACCCTTTTTCTCTTAAATTTAAAAAAATCCTTAGTCACCAGCAAGGCATGTTCTGCTCCCCTGTAACTACATCCATTACTCACATGACTTCTTCCTGCCCAGATCTTAGGTCATGTCATTGTTTTAACTAATGCTCTTGGAACATCTCCAAATCTTTTTAAACCCTTGTGGCTTTTATGTTAGTGCCCTCTTCCAGTTCTCCATGTGCAACTTGGATGTGTCTTCAAATCATGTCACAGGTATCTCCTCCCATTGGTACAACTGTTTTTTCCTTTCCAGCCAATCCCATCTTTCCAATCCTGCCCTCAATCTTCTATTCCCATCTTCTGATCGCAAATGGCCACAGTCATCCTTGAATCTTAACTGCCTTAGTCCACACACATGGGACGTTTGTAAAGGCTGCCAGATACCATGTTCCATTATAATCTACAACTTTTTCCTCATCCCTTCAGCTGAATCATTCACTTAGGACTATTTTTGCCTCATCTACAGAGATCCTCCTCTCTCTCGCCAACCCAATACCATCACAACCACATCATGCAATCCACCAAAGGCCAGAAGTGGATTTCCTGTTATAACACTAACTTTAGCATACTAACTAATCTCTCAGCCTCTGGCTTTTAGATACAACAAACTGAAGTTGACTGTCTTCACCCTCACTTCCAGCCATCAAAAATACCTATGTCGAATCCCCCCAGCCCATCAGCCCCACCGTGAATACTTTATCAGCCTTCCACCAAGTGTAACATCAGCATTTCCACGTGTGCATAGCTGGTCACTGTACACTGATGCACCCTTTGAAATTCAGAAAACCTCTCTCCCTCATTGGGATGACACCTGTTGTAATAGATACAAGGGCACATCATGTAACAGATGTTCTTTTCCTGTTACCAATTTTCAGTTTAGAACCAAACAATTGTTAACCTACTTTCCTATGTGAGTTGAACTTCATGGCTTTTCTTTTCTCTTACTGCTTACACACTTACTGCAGTAATCTCAAAACCAGCCTGCAGAGTCTGTGAGCACCAAGTTTTCACAACTAGCTGTTCTGAGCACTGCTTCAACACAGCAACTACACAACAGTAAAGGCAGGTGCCAAATGCCACATCACCAGGGACATTTTTTGGACTAAGAGAGGTCAGAATACCTAGCAGAGTGTGACTCCTTTGTAAACAATAGAAAATTGAACTGTAAGCTAAATGCTTTACAAAGCAAATATACACCTCGCCATCATTTATGTTTTTGAAACATTACCCTGTGTTACACAGACCATCAGGATGAGTTGAGCAATCCAACAATTATTATGCATCTGTCCCATAAAAGCACTGGAGAGAAGTGGCAAAATGACAGTTTGGAGGTAAACTGGGAATCATGTACCACTGGAAAACTGCAATTTCACTTCAGGTGGCCTGGACTCCAGCTTATGTTCAATAGATACTCTCAAAACTTGTTAAGCTCTTAACCACTAAGAAAGAAGAAATTTACTCAACAGGGAATCTTCCTTCTGAAAGTATTCATAAAAATATTTACTTTCAAGGTCTTTTCCCTCTTACAATATCCAGGTAATACTTTGGCAGGACAGTCCTGGCTCTCACCCACAAGTGAACTAGGGCTTTGTTGCTCCCATACACTGATTTCAAACTGCGCTGGGTCACCCCATGAGTTCCTTCCCAGAGGACATAGTTTCAGCACTAGTTCCAGAGACTTGAACTTCTTTCTCTATGAGGAGAAAAATACTTCTGTAACAGGCTGACCTTTCTACAGATATGTTGATTTCTGAAGGATGTTAGTTCACTGTGAGAATTTGGAAGCTGGCATGACTCCAAAGGCTCCACATATTTTCAAACTGACCTTGCCTGTAATTTTAACCCATTAAAATGAAAGTGCATGGCTGGAGAAGAGTAGTACATACTTAAAAGTCTCACTGTGATTCAAACACAGATTTATAACCTGCACCAGTGATTTGGTAGCATCACTTCACAAAGGCAAAAGACAATAGGTTTTACTTCCATGACCTTCCTGCATTCTTGCAACTCACACAAAAGAGAACAATGGAAATGTGGCTGACTGTGAGAAAGCACCAAACTGCTATAGCTTTTTGGGTGGGTGTGGAGAGAAACACACATACTACAAAAAATCTAATAACTCCCCACCCAAGCATTGCTAGTGAATGACCTCACTGGTTTCCTACATATACACCAGCAGCTTTCCTGCCATCACTCTGTTAAGCCAAGCAATGATGTCAACAGTCCACCTGTGAGAGTGATGTAGCCCTCTGGGTCATGGTCTCAGAGAACTTGGATAAAAGCTGTGCCAGTGTTAATTAAATGCACCTCTTGTTTCACTGCTGATTTCCTCTGATAAGGCTCAGCTCATTTTTCCTGGAAAGACTTCCATGCTGTATGGGAACTGGAGCCAACCATAACACAAACCAAATATTGCTTAGAGAACATGAAGACAACATGCTAAATATTTAGTTTAAAAAAAATAAAATCCCTGTGTATCAGTGCTGGGATAAATACAAATCTCATTACTTTGCATGTGCTAGTGACAAGGCTAAAGGACAAATGCTAGTTACTGCAGATAGTTTATTATCTTTCAGCAGTACTTATCTCTTTCATTTGTAATGGTCTTCTCAATTACATTGGAGCAGAATTCTAACAATCTGCTTTACTGATAAATTCCGACAGGTTAGAATATGAGAAGTTCGTCCAGTAAAAAATATGCTTTGAGAATGGAATTTGACATTTAATTAGCATCAGAATTATCACTACAACTTTAATGAAAAATAGCATTTTTTCCTGCCATCAGAAAAAGCCTTAGCTATAAGAAGGCTCTGAGCAGCTTAGGTGTTAAGGGACCTCTCCATTAATACAATTAGCCAGCAAGCAATGAAAGGAACAAAAATATATATGCTGCTCCTTCTTTTTTTCCTGTATAAAGAAATCTAATCCACTGTCATGACTGGATGTTTTCACCATATGCTGTCACTGGGATTTCTGTAATCCCTCTACTCATAGCACTGACTTCTAGCCCCTTTAAGCCTTCAGGACATGCCCTTTTATACTTGCTTTGTTCTTGCAGACATTTTCAGATAGCTTTATTAGTAAGAGAACTGTCAAAGGAAGGCTTTCAGTTTTGAAACCAGACATCAAAATCATTCCCTCCTGCACAACTTAAAAAGTAGCACTAACCTTAAGACTTAGTTGCTGACAACAATGCACACAAAAAATCTGAAGGTGGCAAATGAGAAAAGTGATCTCAAAAGTAGTGGTACAATTATGTTATGAGAGTTTATTTCATGACGATCACAATTCTCAACTCTGAAAGGCAGCAAGTTGGACCTCTTGCTATGAATTTAATTCTAAAAGAAAGAACTCTGTGGTAACAATGTTAGGAATACATTCATATTCATTCATTCGTTCTGATTTGTAGCAATTGTGATAGATCCAAGAAGTGTTCTGTCCCACATTCCTGAGCATTACATTCCTGAGCATTAGCAGTATTTTCCAAACAACCAATGATCGATGTCCATGTATTTACATTTTTACCTCTTGGGGATCTTATGTTTACACAGTACCTCACCCTACAAACTCTTGAAATACATAACACAGAGTATACTGCCTACCCCGCTCAGAATATGGGAGAAGTTCCATGGCTAATCCTACCTCTCACCAAAGTCAGGCTAGCTAACTTAGATGTATTTTTTACACTCTCCTCCAGTAAGAAATCCCATATATAAAATGTCTTTCATAAGAACTACATTTTTTGGTTCTAAATGGAAACAGAAAATGAGAGGTAATCCTTGAACTTGTTTGGTTTATACTGCTCCTATGGACAGTTTCTATGGATTTATGACACCGAACTGCAGCTAGCTTGTAACAAAGCATGCAGGGTGTGACTCATTCAGAAAGCTCAACCCAAGAATATTTCATTCTGACATTCAACAGAACAGCTCCCTCATGGATTTGAATCAGTTGCTGCCCATTACTCACATGCACTCCTTCTCATAACTTCATGACACACAACTTACAGTGCAAACTTGAATCCAGGCCATGAGGGAGATACTACAAGTTCTGACAAATTTTATCCTGTCTCCAGTAATTGGAATTTGGTCTTACACAATTTAAATACACAGCTGCTCTCTGTTCCTGGTGGATGTGCATAATGTGGTCATGCAGAAGGAAAGCATATCCCTGAGTCCAGTGACTAAAAGTGACACAGTTTCCTGAACTCCAGGAACCCTCCTGGTCAGAAAGTACTTCCTTCCTTGTTTCAAACACTTGATTGTTTCAGAGGGAATTCAAAACAATAGATTAGAAACTTTCAACCTTTCCTAAGTGTACTGCTACACAAGGAAATCAGGCCATGCTCTGGGAAGATGAGATAACATTGGGAGAGTACTCTTTCCGGAAATGCAATGGCTTTTGCATCCCTTCTCTAGCACCATGCCATGAATCAGCTACATGTAAGAAATAACTCTCACTATGAGATATCAGATGCAGTTCAGCTGCTGTTTGGATTAAGATGTGCGTGGTTGGCAAAAGGCAGGAGACAACTCACTCCTCAGCTATTTTGATAAGGCCTGGTAGGGAAGAAAGTATCAGGAGCTTCCTAATCTGAGTCTGTACTTGTAAGGATGGGTAGGAAGAAAGGATGACGATTGCCTCTTTTTAGCACCTCATTGTTTAAATCCCTAAAATAGAAGAAGGAATGTGCTATTACTTCCGCAGTTACAATTCTACCCCTTCCCACCATAACTTAGTTTTACAGGACTAGTAGTGATGTTCACAAAGACTGGGAACAGATCAGGCTCATCAGCTGAAGAGCAATTATTTTAAGTGTACTCTGTTGCCCAACACAATTCCTTTCATCTAAATACATTAAAATGGTTTGTAACGACAGACGGAAAATTTAACATTTAGAATACCAATATCTAACCAATTATTTACAGGCTGCAGTTTGAATAAGAAAAGGCAAGGGACAAGTAAATTCATTTTCCTGCAGCATTAGGGTGCCTAAATATCCTAGACTAAGTGAAAAACAACCTCAACAGAAACAACAGCAGTTCTCTCAGACCCTACAGTCAAAGCTCTCATTGCACTTTCTTGATTATCTTTTCCTATCAACGCAGAGCTACAAAAAGTTTGAGGATAAAATTATTATACAAAAACAAGAACTCACATGGTTCTACCCATTATTTTTAGAGGCAAACAGGAAATGCACTTCCCTGTCAAGCTGGGTCAAAGGGGAGTTATCGAGTTGAATACTTTGCACTCACCGTTCCTACCAGAGGGTAGATGAATCCAGCTCCAATGCTGGCTCGCACATCGCTAATCGGCAGAATGAAACCAGTGGGAACACCCTTCCTCTCAGGCTGATGGGAGAGGGATAGGTGAGTTTTTGCCATACAAATGGGAAGATTTCCAAATCCCTAACAAAAAAGGGAAAGAAAATAAAAGAAATATGTTTTTAAAATTATAGTAAAGACACATTATGTTTTTGTTTTGTTATCAGTATCTTCTAGAAACCCTAAAGTCCACACAGCAAAAGTTAACCTCGGTTTTATAATAGGTAATATTTCAGAAGTGGACCAAGTGTGGTATTATACATTATCCTCTCTCAGCTCAGGCCTCTGTCTCCAGAAACTTGGCTGTAGTCATACCCAGCTTCTAGAGTGGGTTCTCAACCTAGAGTTAGGTGCAAAAGTTGCCTATGCAACAGCTGAAGTGTGCTGTTTTCAGAAAGGGTCCACAACAGGTACCTTACTGCACATAAAACCTATATCAACTTAATAAAACTCCAGTACAGCAGTTCCCTTTGGGCTCTAATGACCTAGTTAGACACCAACTTGAGACCAGGATTCAGAGTCCAAAGTTTTTTAAGGGTATTAATGTCTTCTTGAGGGGGTAAACCAAGATGCTCATGATGCTCTCCTTTGTTTTTAAACATTACAAAAACTGCATGAGGTGATGGCACTCACTTCAATAATGCCAGTGCATGAGTAACTGGAAATGTGGGAGGAAATCAGGGAAAGTGCCTCAGTAGCTCCACCCCCGCCTTCCCTGCCCCATTATTTGTCTCCAAGTTATTGATTAATCTTGAATCAGGCATCTTCCACTCTTCTCTTCAATTCCTTGACAAACAGAGCTAGTTCACAAGGCCAGGAGGAGAGGCAGAACTTCAGGGTATTGTCTCTGCAGCCCAGTGCTGACAATCCTTTAATGACATTGTGAAACTATTTCCTAATACTACTAACATTTAGACTAAAAAATGGATTAGAGAATCATAGCAGAAAAAAATAAAGGCATGGATTATTTTGCTTCAAGTATGCTAAGTAATCTTCTTTCCCATTTAGGAAAATCAAATTAACTCTCAGGAAGTTTGCATTATAGGAAAGATGGCTACACTTCTGCCTGTCTGACCAAGCTGCTGAAGTTTATTCAGGATTTTTTCCTTGACATATCATCTATAGTTTCTACTTTCTGCCAGAAAGGCTCAAGCCACATTTATATCCAGAAGCCATTCCACCACAAAAAACACATTCACCTCCCCACATGGTTTCAAAACTTTTGAAACTGTAACATGCTCCCATATGCTTTAGGATAGGTGATCTATTTCACATTCCAGTATTCACAACTCCTTGAAAATAATAGGAACAGAAAGAAAACAAAACATTTTACAAATACTGGGACTTCTGTTATTAATGTGGATAGCTGTGCACATGTCTTTCTGTGTTTGCAAACTCTTTCTTGCAGGTACAAGTGAACACTCATATGCTAAAATTGCTTACATTTGCCACCTGCAACTTTAGCAGATATGCAGTTGTCCTGTTTAAGAGAGTAACCCAGAATTATCACACTGCATAGAAAGTACAGTTTCATGGACAATCTCAGAATGCCATTCATATCTCACAGGAGATTGTTTCCAAGGTTAAAACCTCTCTGTTCTATCAAATCTAAACCAATCCATACTGACCTCTGCAGTTTAGTACAATGGGTAAGCTCATGCCTTTCAGCAAAGCTTGACTTAACACTCCAGTCTGAGAACATTTTTCACCCTGAGTTTTCCCAGCACTCACAGCCAGCAGGTACCTTCCTGCATAATTCACTGGCATTCTTACCTGCCGGGTGTAACGATCAACTTGTGACTGTGCAACAGGAGACAACTCTATATCCTGAGCTCCATACACCTTCTGAGCAATGATCCTTATTTTTTCAACAATAGGAAGCTGCAGAGACAAGGAAACAATACAAGGATGAACATTAGCCAAGAGAAATTAGGATCTTGTTTGCTGAGTGAGGTCTCTGAATCTCTCATTTAGATTCACCCCTGTTAAACAGGCTTGCTAAAGCATGAAACAAAGTAAAGAGCACTGGTGATGGACATGATACTCAGCTACAGGTACATGAGTTAACAGCCATGGTTTCAGCTACTCCATCATTTAGAAGCTGCACAATTTGTGCATTGCAGAGTTGACAACACTTGCCTGAAGGGGGGGGAGAAAATTACTGTCATGAAGTTGTAAGAATCAAGAGCTAACCCACACTGCAGACAGGAGGAAGCAAGATCCACTGTGTTAACAGGGATCACTAGACAAAGAAGTTTCATTTCAGAATAAAGATAACCTATACAATGAGTGGACCAGGCAAGGTAGCAGGCAGCCAGGGAAGGTTCCTCTGAGAAGCAAGGAATTGTAGCAGAAAATTCCTGACCCATAAGTGCTCCTTTGATTGTGATTTTCTTTTATTATTTATTATTATTCTCACCTCCTATCCTTCCTAACATGCATATTTTTAATTGTGGCTTTGATATGGTAAAGCAGTTTGGACACTTTAAAAAAAAGAAAAAAGAATATGAAAACATTCTAGGATTCACTTTGAAATCTCAAGTCATTAAGTTCAATCCCAGTCTCCAGGAGTATTCACATCATGTTATTCAGCTCAAACTGAACATGTTCTGCCTTCACAGCTTCTGTTTGAAGGCAGATGCAGACTCTCACATTCAGTCTGTTAGAAATCCCTCAACAGATTTTCAGGAAACAGTTTTTTGCGGTCAGATCAGGCATTTAGTTTTTGTGCCATCATTTTTGTGTATTTAGAGTAAAGAACTCTTTCCTACTTCCTCTTTCTCTTTCCTATAGTTTTTAATGAGCCAGGAGACAGCAATTGTGACACCTCCAGCCTAAACAAGCTGTTCTCTGACTTCTTTCAGTAGGAACAGGATGATGGAGGAGGGATCTTACCACCAGTTCAGCTAATTCAGTGCTGACTATAGATGGCCAGAGATGTGTGCAATTTTACAGGGAACATCTCATCAGTAATTTGTAGCATATTTAATTAACAGCCCATGTGGAAGAAGTGCTAAACAAAATCTAGAGATACTATTTGGGGAAGAAGATTTGGTAATCTCAAGCAACACAGAAAGCGCCAGAACACAAAATAGAAGTATTTCATTTTATTCTAACAAAAGCAAGAAATTAATTTGTGAATAACAAACTCTGTCTGGTGCATTTATAGGAAGTTCCACAGTTAATCACACTTTTGCAATGCCTGTCTGGATGTAGATTTTTTTCTGCAAAGATGATGTTGAAGGGTTTGAGTCAGACAACCTTTTCTGTATTTATGATTGAATTCTAGAAAAAAATAAAGTTTACATTAATAAAGAGCTCCAGTAACAGAGGAATCACAAGAAAAGAATCTCACCAGACTTCCAAGTACCTTAAATGTAAGGCAGTTAAAAGTTACTAAGGCTCTGATAAAATCCCCCCATAGATATGAAATTTCAAAGACAGGTTTAAAGAAGCTTCACAAGACACTTTCTGAACATGCTCACTATACAATTATTGCACCTTAATTGGGTGGAATAACGTCACATTGCCAACATCAGGCTTCTTACAGGAATCCAAGCAGTGCAAAAAAATCTAATCAGGACGGAGATAGCATACTGCAAATATCCTGGATACAATTCCTGGCAGCAGTAAGCTGAAAGGAATACTTAGTGTCATGGACAGCCATCATGAGATGAAATTTGTCTCAGGGTGATTATTAAATACTTTCATATCCATGGCAGTTTTCAACACAGTGGAAGAAATGCAAAACATGTCTGTTAATTTGCCTTTTGGGTGCTGTTTGCTTGCAGTCAAGGACTAACAGCAATGGCAAATGGAAAGGCAAAAGGAATTCCATTCCCTGTTGTCAGCAGGCCAACATCAAAACTAACAGCTTTCTGCTTAACCCTCAGTAAATTCATTGAGATGGAGATGGACATTTAGATTCAACTTGCATTTGTGTCAAAACATTTCAAACTAATTTGACAGCAGTATAATTACTGCGCCTTCAGCCCCCTTCCAATGACCATAGCTGTATTTTCCAAAAGAAACCCAGCAGGGCTCTGGCTAACATCAGAGGAGAATGCTTTAATGACAGTGGTGGCATTCTGCTTCTCCCAGGATATGTGCACTGCCTTACATGAGTGAGTCTGAGCTGGACAGCCAAACTGTATCCCTACGGATTTATGGCTTGGGGATTTTTCCTGGTTTGTTGATTTGTTTGGTTTGTTTTTTTTTTTTTTAACCAGAATTTCAGATACTTTTTGGGTCAGTGACCACACCTCAAGTTTTGCAAATGTAACCTTTGAAGAATCACCCGTGGGGAAGGAGTTGTGGGAGCATGAATCTCAAAAAAATTGGTTTCCTGAGCCTGTCACATGTTTTTGCCAGCCATGTGCATACCAACAGGTAAGGCAATATGTTATGATGTCAGAGGAGAGTTTGAGCCTATTTAATCTCAATGCTGGCAAGACAAGTCCTGGCTGAGCCAAATTCAGACAGAAACCAGCAGGAAGGCACAGATGTGCTACAGACATTAACACAGCCCATGCACATGCACACTCTCAGATATGCTTCCTTCCTGAATTTCAGGAGTAGGGAAAGGAGTACACTACATCATGCTAAGGATCCACCTGTTTCCTAGTATTTAGTGGGACTTTTAAGACATTATCTATTTAGAATCTCACTGTAACGGGGCATTTTAAGCTAAAATGTTTCCTGTGTTTCAGTTATCAAGTAGTAATGCTGGGAAACTTCACTTTAATTTAAAGAAATATTTTCCAAACTAAAAACACTTAGTGTTTTATATGAGAAATAAAAATTCATTTTGCTTAAAAGTTACATAATGGTATTTAACAGAAAAGAATTTCTACTAATTCAAGAGACATTTTACACAGCAGAAGCCTGGATGTGTATGATATTTGTAGGAGTAATTTAAAAGATATTTGTAGGAGTAATTCTTACTCTTTCTTATCTGATCTTTAAAGGCATGTTTAGCTTTAGGGTTTCAACAAAACTGTTGATTATTCAGCACTTCACTATCAAAATACTCTCACTGATGGGCAAAGACATCCACTGTATGTAGCAAGAATGCTAATTCACATGCAGAAGTGTGCTGAAAAAGAAGAGTCATATTACGTAAGTAACTAAATCATTGAGGGGTTTTAAGCTGGATTTTTGCTCCAGCTGATACTAGACCTATTTGGAAAAAAAATCATGTAAAATACGTATTTGTGCCGTATATACTTTGGTCAAATGTCTGCCAGCAGAAACCACATATCTCAGATAATTAAAAAAAAAAAAGAGAATAATTTCACATCTGTTGTGGTTTGGGAATGGTACTCTCCAGTTCAGTGCCCCCATTAAGACTCTCCAGGAATGCCTTCTCCCAGGAATCTCCTTTTCCCCTGCCCTGGGCAATGACAATGACATGGTATAGAATAACCTCCTGGCCATGCCCCCTTCCAACTACTGCAAAAATTAACCCTGTCCTGGCCAGAAGCAGGACAACATCTCTCACTCTTTTTTATGTCTGAGATTTTTCTACAGAGGCCTAGGAAATTCCTGAATCAATTGTCAATCCCCACTTGCAAACTCCCATGCAGCACCCTTAGCTGCACTGATGCAACTGTTTGCAGGCCATCAGTAGAACAGTCTTAAGGAAGAGTGGGTGAAAAGTCTCATCTGAATGGTGTTGATGCACCTCTATCTACAGCAAGTTGATTCCACAGCACCTCTGCCACCTGGACTGCTAGGGTGAGAAGGGAAGTTATTAAATGTTCAGAGTATCAAAAGCATAAATGATTTAGGATCAACAATACATACTATTCCTCTTCTCACTTCCCTTATGGAAAGCTGTCACTGTTGCACAGCTAAATATATTTAGGTGAAGAAGAGGTGACAGACGATAAACAGTATGGATTTAGATAAAACCTGACTTTTACAGATATGCAACTATACATTAGTACTAATGCTGAAGGAATTATGGCAGCATCAGAGAATTCATTCCAAATTTGATGTTAGCTTCCTGAGAAGATGGCAACATAAAATATTCAATGCAAACTTCCATTGAATATGAGAAGGTGCTACAGGGCCACAGAGTACAAATATCTGCTGACAATTCAGTAGGTTTCTCTCAGAAACAACCAATCTTGCCAGTCCTGCCAGAGAGAATGTGCACTTCTGAAATCTCACTCATTTAGAGCTACCAAAGCCATATGCTGCTTCTGAGGCAAGCACAAACACACGTGCTTGCTGAGGCTGCCAAGCACCAACACCATAAACAGGATTATCTCCTTTGCTAAAGCGTAACAAGTGCTAAAGCACAAACTGCTTTTGCAAAAACAGTATCTGTGCAGCTGTACATTTCATTACTTGACAGAGAACGATTAAACCATGAAATCAACACTGATAGAGATGAGAGCCTGTCATTCCCAAGACTGTATTGATTATCTAAGATGAAGTCATATCAGTGTTATCATCCAGCCAGACTGCCACTTCCAGTCCATCTCACTTGCAAGACATGCTATTAGCGCAAAGTGGTGCCATTTATTACAAAATCATCTTTTTTCCCTACTGTCAACAGCAAGGTTTTCACCAAAACATAATTTAATAGTGCTTAATTTCTGCTAACCTTTTCTCACATTTCCTTTGCTCTTCATCTCTTCCTTCAGTTCTAACCGCTGACTTCAGATTATAATTTTTTCACATAGGGCCTGATAAGGATTTCCATGGACAGCAGACCAGCTACAACAGACCCTCTTTTCATCTTCATTTCCTCTACTGCTCACACTCATGCTTGTGCCAGTGCAACTGAGGCAGCACCACTGTTTGTGCAGCTGCACATACCAGAGAAAGTGATCCAGGCTAAAACATATCCCAGGGAAAAAAAACCCTATTACAACCCATATCAGCTCACACATCCAGCTTATCATAAAGGCAAAGCCAGTGCAGATCAGGAAGAATTGCTCAAACTGTTCAAATCTGAGCATTGAAATATACTAGCAGAAAAAGAGAGTTGGGGCAGGGATACACACTTTAGCCAGGATGTCTGAAATCAGTCTTGCTGCCAAAAGTCAGTACTAAGCAAACCAAAGCATGCAAATTACCAGGGATCTGGTTTGAGACTATGCTCAAGATTTCCATCTTTTGCATCCTAATTTGGACACATGAATTTTTAGGCTCTTTACCTATTGAATAAAGGAGTTAATCTTTTTAGCTCCCCACAGCCAATTCCTGAGACTGCTGAAGACAAGCCCTGTTCGCTTCCTCCTTAATTTCTTCTACATTTAAACATCCTCCCTGACTTCCTCACCAACAGTCCAACAGAAAACATCTCTGCAAAGCCAGAGACAATAGCAACAAGTCCCTAGTCATACTACATTCCACTAGGTTGTAGCTAAGCCACACTATTAAGAGAAGCACTGGTGTTATCTTTACTAAATGGAGTACCATAAGTGAATGCTCATCACTGCAGCACTGCCTGAAAGGATCTCTTCACAGTTATACAACATAAATACTTAAAATTACTTTATTCTCCAACAAAACTAAGATTCTTTTGAAAAAACATTCATATAACCAGAAAATATACAAAAGCACTGTTCACTTGTAACTCACACATTTAATACTTCAAGTGCTTTAAACATTCACTTTAGTCTCAATGCCTCTTTTTGATTATGACATCACCAGTTTAATTATAAGGTGACAAACTCTGGGTTTACTGTTACTAAGCTGTTTGTGTTTTAGCAGAACTTCATAACATAATTCAAAATTCAAGGCAGTGGCACTTTTTTTTAAAAGTTACACATTCACTGAAAGCAATAAAGAAGAATCACTGGTTGGCTAAGTGAAACAGTATGCAGACATCACTCATTCCTCTTCTTGGGAAGGCTGCCAAATGAAAACATGATGGGAGTATGGCTGAAGGTGCTGTGTGGGGTGACAGAGTGCAGTGCTAAAACAATAGCTGACTCTGCACATTCAAACTCCTACTTCTAGCTTTTCCCTTGGATAAAATAAAAACACATTTATTAAAGTATCTGTATATTCTGGTTCCAGAAGATCTGTGTCTGACAAAAGGATTTCCAAGTCTTTAGCACTCCTTTTCCTTTGCTGGCACAGGACAAGAGTTTGTTTTTTAATTTGTGGAAAAGCATTTTCAGTCAAGTTAAACAGTTTGTGAATCAACACCTAAGCCTGTGGCCTTAGAGATTTATTTTCCATTTCCCCAACTTTGAAACCCCAGCTGTGCCTAAGAAATTGCTTCATGCAAAGAATAGGGAAATAATGAAAACAAACATAAAAGTACAGCGCCGTCAAAAGCCTACATCCACAAACAAAGAGATGGAGTGGCAGAAAGATAGCTTCCGATGCTAGAACACCCAATTCAGTGAAAGAAGTGTCCAGACTCCACAGAAATCTCTTTGATGGGAGTGGGAGGAGTGGGTGGTACAGCCCTATGGAATTCCTCTTTAATGTGGCTTCACTGCTAGATTAGATTCACTGCTGTCTTACTAGCAGTAGAGGGGAGGGGGAAATAGTTTAAAGACTAGCATACGCTGCAGGGCAGCACAGCCTGAATTTCAAGATGAGAAATGATCACCATCAATTATTAGGAAAGTTTCAGTAAGGAGCATACATAATTTTATTGATTCCCACCCCAGTAGTACTTAAGGACTTTCCATTAGGTCCACACATGGCTGAACTCCATGCTGCACAGAGCACAACACAGAAGCTATTTGCTTCCTGGGCAAATGAGCAGAGGTATGCTGGGTGGGTGTGACTGCAGACACACGATGGATGGCTTTCATGCCTTAGCGACTCCATGGTAGTGGAGGGAACAGAAAATACCTTGGCACCCCCCCACACCTCCCATTCAGTCACTGGGATTGAAAAGATGGGAAGTTTACTAATGATGAGGAACACTCTGCTCTGGGTCATTCCTCAAACCCAGGCCCCATGAGCCCTTCCTAACTGTGCCTTCCTCTTCGAGCTTCTCCTCCTCTCCCAGTACCTGTGCCAAGGAGCCTTCTCCTCCACTGGTGGGGCTCTTCCTCCTTTACTACTCACAGCTCATTCTTGCTTTTGGAGACCATGGCCAGAGGATGGAAGAGAAAATAATGCACAGAGAACCACTGCTGGCAGAGTTTTCTCTGTTTTGATGCTACTCTGAGACCTCTTTGAGTGACCCCATTGTCTGTGACAGCTGAAGCGAAGACTGGAAGAAATGAGATAAGTGACAGCCCACACCACACTGCCACAGCACAACAGAGCCAGGGGCAGACAAAACTCTGTACTCAGATGCTTCAGTTTTGCCCAAATTATTATTATGCTCCCAGCAGGGGAAGAAAAATACCAGTGCTGAGGCTGCTAACTGCTTGAATGCCTCCCTGAGAAGTGCTGCTACTCAACCTAACTCCCAGTGGATGGTCCCAAGCTGAGAAAGCTTGCCTTTGTTCTGCAGTCTGGCCAGGCAATGCACTGCACTCTGCCAAAATATTTGTGCAATCAACTTTCACTGTATAACTTGGAAATATTTTAATTTGTCATGGTATTACCTAAAAGCATAGCGCAGTCAAAAAAAAGGTGTCATCTGACAAACTTGGAAGACTGGAACAACCCCTTCTCTTCCCTCCCATTTGTGACCTTTACAGTCTTTAATTTAGTTTTCCAGTGCAGCATAAATCAGGTGACTTGAGGCTTTTCAATAATATTTGTCAGGTTACCATGTCATTCTTTTAAGGGGACAATGCTAACTCTCTGACCAGCCAGATACACTGATCCTGCCCCATGCCAAATGCCTGCCCTTCTCCTCTCTTCTATCTCCTGAGTGCCCACTCCACTCCAGCTGCCTGCAGGAAGGGGCAATATATCTCCTAAACACCTAATTCCTGCCTTCTTTCAGACCTATGCTTCCTGTCCCAGGCTGAGCAGCACTGCTCAAAGTCAAGGGAGAGCTGACCACAGCAGAAGGGAGGAGACCAGGATAGTGAAGGCAGGTTACTCAACAGGCATTCCATAGTGAGCAATACAGCTTTCTCCCTTCTTGTGATCAAGAGCAGGCACTGAAGCTAGAGAAAATTGGGAATGGAATCCGCACATTTCCATCTTCTCCTTTCCTCCCCCAAGTTATCTAAACTTACTTTTAATGGTTCAGTCAACTTTATTTTGAGTAATAGCTTTCTGCTGCAACTTAAAGACCCATACTTCAGGAAAACTGAACCCAGAAGGGAAGTCAGCAGTGATAAGAGGATTGATATTTTGATATTTTCCATATGTAGCAAGAATATATATTAAAATAAACTGCCACAGATGATTTCAGAAAGAGTTCAGGAGGCCTTTTAAACAAACCCATCCTTCAACACTGAAGAGAAACACTCTGCAATAAACCAACTCAATAGTAACTCAAGAGAGATTATTATGCAGAGGGGGCAAAAATCCATAATAAACCACACAATACCGTAGTATTTACTTCAATTACTGCCAATAATATTTTAAGTTATTGGCATTATAAACTCTGAAGTCTATGATATGAAAACTCATCCTTGCTCCTGAACCTGCCCTGTGTAATTCCTAATACTGTAAGCATTTCATGGTACACTCTATCAATTTATGTCCTTTTCTTACACTTTTGCAGGGGCAATGGTGCAGTATTTCCTTGTCAAAGGTCACATCATGTATTTGATCCATGAAATGACTGCCACACATATGCACTCCCAAAAACATATACAAGCTATTCTGTTCTCATTCCAACTCCCCAAAAGTATTTTCATCTTATCTCACCAAATGTCAAATAATCCCTTGCTATAATCAATACTAAAATAAAACACAAACTACAAACATCAGCTACCGGGATAAAAAAAAAGTTTCCCTGCTTAGAGAAATAAATAAAGAGAACCCAAAAAGCTATCCAAAAGTGGGACTATAGAACAGTGTGTCATGGAATGACACCCAAGGAAGTTTAAAGAGATCAAATGAGATGCTTCAAGGAATAAAATTAGCAGAGTCTTCTAATTAGACTAGCTTGCTGTGATACTGAACAGAAGCAGTGCTTAAGTCCTGAACTGACACAACTATGTTGTGTCCAGTGTCTAAAATTGCTCATTCAGCACATGCTTGGGTATCACTGGACAAAATGGCATAAATGTATAAACATACTTCAGAAAAAAAAACCAGCTGATACTCAACTTTTTACCAGTATTTGACAGATCTAGAAAATACTTTCTTGTTCTTCTCCCACTGTATACGTTTGTAAACATCCCTCAAGGAAGCTTTTGTTTTCAGAGATATATTTGGAAATTACTAAAGCACTGCAGAGATGAATGCATTTGGAAAAAAATGAAACAAAGAAGAGCCCACTTGAGCTGGACTATCCTCTAATTAGATGTCTGACTGCACACTAATAATATAGTTTACTGCAAAGTTTGTTCTAACTAGAAAAAAGGATATAAAACAGTTTTACATATAAGGGTTTGAAGCTTTTTTTTTTTTTTTTAAATAGCCTGAGTGATGCTTTCTAACAAAAGAACAAAATATCAAAGGAACCTGTTACAGCTACAGTGGTCTGTGCTGTTGGAAATTTTTCTAATTATAATCAGTTTTGGAAGCAAATTGTGATGAAGTTTTCCAGACAGGAAAACAAGGTGTATAGACATCAAAGGATGGAGGATGGAGACATGGAGTAAAGGGAAGAGCAGAGCAATCTCATTTAGACAGACAGAGTATGAATGAAATGGCAGTAGTTTTATTTATGCAGAGTATTTCCCCTCTTTGGTGGTCTAAAAGGGAAAGAAAACAGAAAAAAACTAACCACAGCAAATCGTGTGAAACTTGAGGCAACCAGGACTTACTATTATTCAAGTAACTGGACAAATCTGACAATCAGATGAGGGATGGAACCATGTCCTTTCACGTACATCGCCTTTAAACACAATGATGGGGGAAATAATCTGTCTGAATCCCATTTTACTGCTTCTTATCTTCCTTAAATTTCTAAATTTTACTCTTTTGAACAGCAGAAAGCACACCTCAAAGTTACTACAACAACAATAACAAACAAACAAAACAAAGCAATCAAAAAAAATCAGGGCAGGCTTATTTGGGAGCAGTGGCTTTCCTTCACTTCTCTCTGAGCCTAGTAACCAATTGACCTACATACTGTAAAAGTGACAGCATTGCTCTTTCACTCTCCTACTTCCAACTGCTTTAATCCCCATCCTTTGCACAGTAAGGATGAAACAGAAGCCTGAACTTTACACTTTACTGTTTCTGTTGGCCTGAATGTACTTTTTTTACAGTATTTAAAAATTTTTATATGTTTTTATATCTTCAACATATTTTTGAGGCTTATAATACTTGTGTGAAGTGAAGGGATATTAAGTTGATGTAAAGATGTGATTCATTCCCTTTGTGCTTAAGATCATGCAGCTTGTGCAACACAGCACGAAACAATGTGTCTGGGAAAGACATTAAAGTAGAAATCAATCTGATTTTCTTCAGAGGCAGAGTCCACCCCTACCAATCCTTTTTACTCATTCGTACCACAAGGTTGTAAGCTACACAGTGTATAGTAACATCAGAGCTTAAATATGGGCCTTGTCAAACACTAATGTACTCTCCCTGTAAAAGAAGTGTCCAGTGGAGAACACTATCATACATATTCCTCAAAGAATTTTTCCCCCATTTTATTATGCAAGCGCCATAAGACAATAGGTTCAGTTTTCAGAGCATCTCAGTGGAGACAGACTTAGAAAGGCATACACATGGTCCATTTTTCAGGTGTAAAACTGTTGTATGAGCAAAATGCTTTGGATAGATGCTGCAGCACTAATATTCCCAACATATTTCCATATTTTCTGTCAGGGCAGTGGTTAATATTGATAGGGGTTGGCTGGATTACTGACATATTGTAAAACAGTGGGGGAGGTGGAAAGGAAAAATAAAATTGGTGCATCAGATACAGGGTGCAAATCAAGGCAAAGAGAGAATGAAAGATGACAGTAGGGCATATCTACCTCAGGCTGAACTTTTTTTCTGGAGAGAAGAATCAAAACAGGAACTTCCAGCCATTTAAAAGAATGAAGCTGAGGTTCTGTTGTAAAAAAATAGCATTTGAACATTTTCTAAAGAAACTTAAGTAGCACGGTCAGCTGGGGCACAGGATCTGAAACTTGACAAGGGCTTCCTTGGAGAAGTCTGTTTGGCTGTCCAGATTTGAACCCACCCACATCTGGATAGCCAGGAAGGTCCTGAGAAATCATTTGTGTAACCTTCTTGGCAATATGAACCCTCCAAATGTTCTGCCAGCACAGTGGTACCCCAGCAACTCCAGTGCTTCTAGGGGTCAAAGCTCCTCTCGAAAGCTCACAACATTACCTTGCAGACAAATAAATGCAATACCAGTCTCCAAGACATGGAAAAAGAGTCACTAACTCTGGCAGACACAGGATTGAAACTTGGACCACACTATCCTTTGTTAAGTTATCTAAGGGCTAAGCAAATTAGCCACAAAGCCCCAGCAAAGATCAGAGGAACAATGATAGGTGTAGGAACCCTTGTAATGTAATCAGTGGAAAAACCTAATCAGTGAAAATTAGAGCACACTGAATTGCCTGCTTCCTATGACAATCCAAGGGGAAGATGAGACCATTGTCCTTGGTGTGAAATGCACCAAGGTGGGTCAATGGGAAAACTCTTTGATCAGAAAACTTTGTAAATGAAAGTGGTTGCCTACAGTAGCACAGGACTCTGTGGGATGTATGAAGAAGCAGATTTTGCCACCCTATAAACCTTACAATGGGACTTTGGAAGAGGATTGTGGGAATGTGTAAAGATTATTTACTGGAAGGAGCAAAGATGGGGAAAGGGAGTAATCAAGGTGGATTGAAAAGGAACAAATGTGGGAAGAAAATGAGAGAATAGAGAAAGAAGGGGTCAGTTGTGTGTAAAGGTGTCTGGCCAGTAACCTGACTAACTGAGCTCTGTGCTTGAGGACCACAGTCCATTCTCTAGTCTCATTAAATCTGATTTCTGACTGCCTTTTGTGTGGGTGTGCTCCCTGCTCCAAATGTGTGTGCAAGAGGACTAGAGAGTGTGAGGAAAGGGCTGTGCCCAGCTCCTGTAGTGAGCTGTGAACCTCAGGGGCTTGTGGACTCTGGTGCCATCAGCTGGAGCAGGACAGGGGCACTGGGGATGTTTGTGAATCGACTGAGCACTTGAGGCCAGCAGCAGCAGTGACCCATATTCTGTGTGCACCAATGCAGTGAGCCATATATTGTGTGCAGACTCCAAAGTGATCAGCAGGAGAGAAGGAACAGGACTGGCTCTCCTGTGCTCCTTGTGCTCACCTGAGAGCCCTGCTGCCTGAGTGGGTGCAGGTAAGGCAGTGAGTGCTTCCTCTCTGTGTCCACCTGGCTGGGCTGGGCAGATGTGTGGGATGAGCATGGATGTGCTACCTGTTACATCCTTCTCATACAGACAGGGAGTGTTTCAGGAAGCCACAGCTTGGTGCAATACTGTGACTGTGAGACAGCAGCTACATATCATTTTATCCCACTGACAGGACAAATACCCTGACTGTGAGATCTTTGGAGAAGTCTCCCAAAATAATTGGTGAGTGTTCCATCTGCATACATGCTTTTATGTTAAACATGAAGGTCTCTCTGGTTAGACAAGCCACAGATTGCTTGCTCTCTCCAGCTTTTGTGATTTAAAACCAAGGCAAATTCCTTTCCAAGTATTTTAGATAACTCTGTTTCAATGTTCTCAAGGTTCTTTGTGTTTTAAATCCAACTCTGGTGCAGAATACATTCATTAAAAAAAAAAAAAAAAAGAAAAGGAAAGAGAAGAAATCTTACCTCCAAGTTGTAGAGATATTTGAAACTGTTTTTCTGATTGGCTGCCTTTTCCACAGCTTGAGCTAATTTTACTGCTCCTCTACCACCAGCCGACCAGTGATTGCAGGGTACAGCATCAAATGCTCCAGACTCCTTTGCAATCTTACACACCAGATCAATCTCAGCTGGAGAGTCAGTTCTGCCAACCAAACAGTCCCATCTCATTATTTTGTTTAATTAGTTCTCCTTTATAATCATATAAATTTCACCTTATTTACCATCAGCAGTGGTAAAGCACGTATATATAGAAATTGTGCCATATACATAATGCATTTATATATAGCATTTGTATTTACATGTTTCAAGAAAACTCTGTAATTGTAATAGCTAATTAACATGGAAAATTATCAGTTCCATAATCGTATATACTTTTTTATTGCTGGTTTTAAAACCTTAAGAACAAGCTAAGGGCTTTATTATCTTTATATTCATGATGAAAAAAGGAAATTCTTTAATAGTTTCTTTGTTCACGCCAAATTGAATAATTTAAAAACCAAGTGAGAAATTTGAACTGTGTATTTACTCACAAGAGTAATGAAAGAACAGACTTACTTGAAGACATTTAAAGCAACCACAACAGGAACTCCAAAGAGCTGAGTAATTTGAATCTGTTTCTGTAGATTACAGCAGCCATCAGCTACCAGCTGGAGGTTCTGTGCAATTAAATAAAAATTAATGGAAATTGTAAGATACATAAAGTGTTCTCCAGCCAAAGAATTTTCCATAAATTAAAGTGAACATAAACAGTGCTGATCATGACAGTTGCAGGCAAGTGAAATGCTTCCAGACAATAGTATTCTGGAACTTACTAATTCTCATTCCAATTAATAAGCATCATATTTAAGTAACTAAACAGTGTCCAAAATTTGTACGTGAAACCATTGCTCTCTTCTGGAACGCAGGAAGATGGTGCAGCTGATGACTTGTCATGATTGTGAAAGGGATGTTAGTCTGCTGTTTGTAAAGTTTATAAACAGACTGGGGTAGTGGGGTGGGGTTTGACATACAGATGTGTCAGATGCATGGTTCATGTATAGATATACATAACCCAGATAAAAGCACATTACTGGATTTCCTTATTTACTCTGTTACCTCACACTTTGTAGGCCTTGTCTTAATTGTAACAAAACAAATATCCTTAGCCTCACACTAGCAGAAGACCAGAATTTGTCTACAGTGAAGTGACAAAGAAATCAAACCAGCAGAATTCACTCTTTGTTTGAAGAGTGACATCCAACCCCAAATGTGAAGCATAAACATATTGAACTTGTTGTTTAATGAACAGGTTATGCTATCATTAATTTCAGGGAGTGTCTAAACTACTCTGTTCTTGTGATTCCATAAATGCCTGTATGTTGATCATTCTGAAAACTTAGTGGTCCTGGAAAAATTACTGAAGAAAGGTTATTTTTCGGTTCTTTCATTTCCTCATTACAATCCACCATGGAATCACACACATACTACACAGAAGAGGGATAACACAAATGGGCTGAGGGAAGATGAAGTGGTTTTACTTGTTGGCAATGCCTGTTAGAGATGTTCAGTGAATGTCAGCATTAGAGTGTGCTAGTGTCAAACCTGAGGCTGCCAGCCAGAGCAAGGAGAAGTTCTGATTCTCTGTATACCATATTATCTTGTTCCTTTAAACACAAACTTCTCTTAAGTTTTATAACAGTTCCTCTTACCTCTTCTGTGTATTCTTTCTTCAAAGGGGCACCAGCAGTTACCTGGGATCAGGTAAAAATAAACAATCAAATTCATCACAGATTGATATTTTTCATAACCCTAAAGGGCCTGAAGTGCAAATTTGCTTGCTTTCTATACTGCCAGTTAACACATACCAGTGCACACAACACTATAGCCTGACTACAGCTTGTGTTTTATTTCAAGCTGCACTGGTACACAAAGAATAGCAACACTTCCTACTGTATTTGGGCAGCAAGACAAAGGCAGTGCCTCAGCAATGAGTTGCAAAAGACTACTAGGGGAGATAATTGGATCTCATTCTACATGTTGCTACAATGCACCAGCAGTGCAAAGACAATGGGCAGCAACTTCCAGCAGCTGGAGAAATAACAGCAACACAGAACATCATCTTTGAGTGTCCTGTAATTACTGCCCATGGCAAGGAACTGCATGCAAGTAATTTGCTGGAAAGCACAAAGGTATACATGCAAAGGGCATCACCAGGGTACTAGGATATATGGAGTCTCCAAGTACAACATACATCAATCCCAGGCACTGGATTTACTCACTTTTGTCTCTAGTATTAGTCCATTCTATAGTTAATCTCCCAGTAAAAGTATCTGGTACTCTACATGCCTCAGTGATGAATGCATCACATTTGCAAACAAATGAAATCTTTAAACTTCTAAGGACACAAGTCAGACAGAAATAGAGGCAGTTATTAACACATATTTAAGTCCTTTTTCTAGATTGAATGATAACACATGTGAAAATATACCTGCCTTGATGGGCATGGAGAAATGTAATTCAAAATAAAGAAAACATGCATTAGAAGTGGACTAAAATTATAGAAAGTTATATCATTATATCAATCTGAAAGACTGAAAAAGGGCAGTTCAGCTTTAACTCCTAGAGATGATTAGCTGTAAGAGAAACCATGCATTCTAAAATTTTGTGGCTGTGGAAACAGCTCTGGTATTTTCACCCAGTGAGACTGTTTCCCTGGCAGCATCACTCTCCAGCATGCTGCTGGGCAGATGAAAGTGTTCCTAGGAGTTAAGTGTCTGCCTGCTTGGCTAGCAGGGTCTGATCTGATTGCACGTTTGAGGAGCATTTCTACAATCAGTAATCTGTGAAGTCTCTTTGTGGCTTAGACAGCAAAAATTGATACACTGGTGACTCTTGGTACATCAGGAAAAAACTTGCAAAATTTCATCAGTTATTTCAGCATCCCCAAGACAATTAATCTGAGAAAAATAAAAGGACATAGGGGGTGCCCATTACTGGAGTGAAAGAAATCTCAAAACCCTCACTAACAATGTTCTCTACTTCCACTCACATACTGCAACTTGAACTTGTCTCATTCCTCCTTGGCTGTTGAATTTCCCAGCCTGTGACTACTTCGGTTCACTTACAAATGCTATTTCAAAAGGCAGGGACAAGAATATATATATATATACATATATATACACATATATATATATCTTACAGCTTTTATAGTACTTCTTCAGAGCTCTTTTGTCCCTCGTCTTTCATTTGTGCCTTAACTTTAGAGATAGCATTAACTTTACAGATAACAACTATATAATGAGGTATCTCATTAGGGTTATCTAAATACTCCCCCATCGACTACCCCAAATATTTCTTAAATCAAGGTATTTTACTTATTTCAGATATTAGCAAGAATTTGATTTTTCCAAGAAAGGTGCAAAAACTTACATTTGGCCCACCTCCATGCATCTTCAAAGCCCTCACTGTAGCAACAAGTACAACCACACTGGGAACCAAGCCAGATGCTCTGCATTTGATGTTGAAGAATTTCTCCATCCCAATGTCAGCACCAAAGCCAGCTTCAGTTACTGTTAAACATTAAAAAAACAAAACAAAACCACACATTAAACATGCTTTTGGTTAAACACTGGGGGATATTTCTACTTTAGCATACAGTGCACTTAAATACACACCAGTACTCAGTTTTGAATGAACTTTCAAATAGAGGTCTATTTACATTACTGAGTCTGATTAAAAACCTATTCCCAACTCAGAAATAAATTCTCATATTCTTGATATGTACAATATGCCATCAAAGGTAGTTACATGGGGGGAAAGAACCCAAGCAATCTAAATTAGTTTGAACCAAAGTATTTAAAAAATATTTGGTCCTCTAAAATCACTGGTTTTGTGCAATTATATGTAAAATGATTGCAAATTCTCAGAGATGTAAGACTTTTCTATATTATTCCTCCTCCTTTGATTTCACTAAAGATATGCTTCCAGCACAACCAATGGGCCTAAATTCTCCTAGGTTGGCAGAACTTCTGGTGATCTCTTGCATTTGTAGAGAGGATGTTTAGTTATAAACACAAACCAGCAGTTACAGTCACGTCTCAGTGTTGAGTATGCTGTTAAATAGTAAACTTCATAATGGGATTTTGCACCAAAGAAGTCAGACATGGATGTAACATGACTCAAGAGAAAAGTCTGTGCAGAATTAGGATACACTCAGCAAAGTATGTTTAGTGGAGCTACAAATAAAGAGAAGATAATCTGTATTAGACGACACTAGTCTCTTCAGAGCGAATTTGTCCTGATTTGTCAAATGGCAATTATTTTGATTGCTTCTTTTAAAATCCAAGTAATTTCTTTATATTAGGCAAACAGAAGCACACAGCAAATCAAAAATTCAATGGATTAAATCTCCTGTTAGTTGAAAATTTGGTCATGCAACAATTTCCCACCAGAATACATTAAAGAGTTGGGCTCAATGCATGCCTCTGAAAGATGTGAAGGGACTTTCAGGGACACAAGTCAGGGTGGGAAAACAGCTTGCTCCAGATGCTTCTGGACCTGACTCCAAGCAGGGCTGGTAATGTGTTCTCATAAACCAAATCAACTTGTAAAAAACTCGTAAATTCCCTTCTCTTTCCCCCTTGCCAGCAGTTTTGTCTCTCATACTTAGGAGGGGAAGGGACTACAGGCAGCTGTTTGAACACTTCAGCGTTGGCAACCTTCAGCAGGGTCAAGGAGAAGAAGGAGGAGGTACAGATCTGCTCTGTTGCTGTGGCAGAAAGTATCTCACTGTTGGCAGCCGATGTGCTTTAGGAAGTCCCAGCCTTTGTGCATTTGTCCTAACCCCACTGGTCCTTTCCCACCTCTTCTTCGTTTTATACAGGCTGAAACAATTGCCTGGGTTTGCTGTGAGGGAGGAAATGGCTGCTGGGGCTGGGAGAGGAAGCAAGGAGTAGCAAACAAGGGCTTGGGGCTGCTGTGAGGAGCAGGGACCTCTCCAAATAGCAACATGGCAAGCGTCATGATTAACATTCTCCTCAATCATTGTAATAAGCATATCAACTTTTTCTGAATAGCCCTGAGAAAAACAGACACACCAAACATGGGGAGAAAAGAAGAAAATATGTTTACACAAATGCAGTAATTCATAGAAGCAAAGCTAATGTCAGGGTAAGTCATATTAAAAGCAGAGCCAGGGATCACATTTCTGCTTTCCAGTAACCCTCATTCTTCTTCTCCAGTCTCTTATGTGGCATAGAGTGATTAATGAGAGCTCTGAATTAGGAATATATAACCACAATCAATCATTAATATAAACAACAGATAAACTACCAAGTGCTCGAGAGGGTGGGAAAATAATTTGTCTCTTACAGAGATTGCCAGGACATATACATAGCAGTCTCCTAACATTTCCAAACAAAGTTTCCAGGGAGTTAATCCATTTCATGCCAAGCCTTTTCAAGGGTCAGTTTCCCTTTGAGAAAGGGAGGATTGCAAGTCTGCCTTTCAGTGGGAGAACAGCAGAGATGTCAGCCTTCCTCAGCAACTGCTCTCACAGCAAGCCACCCTTCGGGCAGTCCAGGCAGCCAGGGCTGTGCATTTTCCTCTGTTCTTTGCAATGCTTTCCTTTGATAAGGAGGGCAAAACTCACATTTGCCTAAACAACCCAAACACTGTATCAAAGTTCACTGCAGTGAGCACTACAACATGGAGAACAGCATTTTTTCATTGGAAGTGGAGGAAAGGGAGGCGAACGTCAGTGCTTTCTCCAGTGTGCGGAAGGAAACAGGATGTAGTAGAAAAGCTGCCTGGATGAAAGTTGCAACTCCATTTTATTTCCTCCAAGGAATAGTAAGAAGATAGAATGGCATGCCAAGCTATTATATTTTAAAATCTTTGTGCAGAAACACTTAATACAATTACTTTCAGATTGTTTCCTGCTTTCAAATGAAAGCATCAATGAAAAACGCAGACTACAAATGGGAAGTTTTAAACTACCCTGCATTTAGTGATCATCAGATAAACCAGCTAATCACTTCAAATATATCAACAGAAATTGAAAGTAGTACGTGGTGAGCTAATCACTTTACATGTAACAACAGAAAAATAAAGTAATACATGGGACCATTTATTTTGATAATAATTTCTCATGCACAGTTTGTCAACAGATGAGAATTACAGATTACGGGTGAACTCACATAGACTTTGGGCAACAAACATATACTTAAGTAGTTGTGGTCTGCTGTACTTCAGCTGAGGAAAAGCTTGTGACACAAGCACTACTACCTGCCCATACATTTTGCCCAGCTTCAGCTCCCCTCCCTGAATGCCTGTTTATCCTGAGCCCTGCCAAGCCACCATTTCCCAGCCCCATGAATCGTGGCTGCCTGGGCTGCTGCCCTGAAAGCATGTAGGGGGTTTGTAATAGGTACCAGCATGGTGTTAACTGCTTGCTTTGATTTCCAGGCCACAAACAGAGCTCTAATGTAGTTTTAATGAAAGCAAAGAGGTGAATGATTTGCCTTCAGTGAGCTCTCAGAAAACACACAGGTATTCCCACTTCCAGGCTGAGAACACAACTCCATGGCAAATGTATGCTGACCTAGATCAGTGTTATTACAGTCCCAGGCCTTGGTTTGCATTCTGCATCCCCTTCTTGCACTGACAAGTCTCAACAACGAGCTGGACAAGTGCTAAAATATTCACTTCTGGGTGCAATTTTAAGTTAGTACAGCTCTCTGGATTCTCACTGTGTGGTCAGACAAAGTGCAAAACCTAATTCTACAAGCACTCTGTTTTTTGATTTTATGCTTCAGTTTTAGAGCCCAAGTTTCATAAAGAACACTGGAATGAGGATTAAAAATTAATATTTTCTGTATCAGCAGTGCATACCGTTACATTACTTTTAAGAGTGGTCATGGGTTAAATCTAGCAGTTAATTTACACTTATATATGTGAAGTAAACTGCATCAAAATGCTCAAATAAGGTCAAATAATTTTTTCTCATAAAATATCCATGTGAGCATGACCAAAAGCAGCTCATTCTAATACATCAGGGTAACTGTGGGATCTCTTTTCAAAAAGACAGTAGGCAAAACACAACACAAAATTACTATAGGTCTTTCTAGAGATCATTTACATAACATCTACTTCACTCACTCCTGCTACCAAAAAATTCAATACACCATAGTTTTCATTCAGAGCAAGAACCCAAAATATCAAAGTTAGGTACAAAAGGGGAAGGAGAAGACCACAGGGGTGAAATTAGGCAACAGAGATAAGTCTGTGAGGTGATATAAAGTCAGAACAAACTCTTCACTGGAGTCTGTAATTCTACTTCAAGGTTCAGGCAAATGAACAAATGACTCTGATGGGTTTGTTTCTTGTTTATAATTATCATTACCTCCTTCATGTACTTACTGCCTTACCAAGGACATCTAGGAATCACCTACACATGACAATAGCTCAAATTGACAGTGTCATGTGTTAAGCAGCTAATCAAATTTCACCATCATTCATAATACAAAACATAATTTTTCTCCATTTAAAAATACACCTATCTTGGCAAAGCTGCATAAAGTAATTCCACATTAGTCTTACATTGACACGGTGCTTAAAAGCCTTACAGAAAGTGATATTCAGAATATTTTTTGAAAAGCTATTTCACCCACAATTGAACTTCATGCATACTGAGGGTAATATCTAGTGAAAGTAGCTTTTCCCTAGTCAGCCCTTGTATCAACAAATCAATGTCAAAATAAAGCATTTGTACTATAAAGGGCCAAGTCAGATGCACACACATGAGAAGAAGCTTGAGGACGAATTGTGAGCCTGGATTCCTGAACAATGTAAAAGGAAATGGAAACTCTGAGCTGCAAGTTGCCATTTACTCCCCACATGTAAACATATCTGTTCTGGTGCAGCTGTCTGGTGGTAAACTCAGGAAAGGAAGAGTTCAAAGTCACAGAAGCACATAAACTGTGAACCTGGAACTGGAGATATGCTAGCTACAAAGTACTAATATGTTCTTTTTTAAGTGAAAAATACCAAGGTGTGTAATTGCCAAAATAAACCAGGATGATCAGTGATTTCTCTAACAGGATATCATATTTTTGTTAGTATAGCTAGGGATGAATAAGCCAGATGTTTGTCCATTTTGACTCTAGCACTTATTTGATATGAACTTCCATTATTATGTAACAGATACTCCTCCCAACAGAGGGAGTTTTCCTGTTCATTTTTCTTTCCACGCATTCTCGGATGTCATGGAACACAGGAACTCTCTGATACCACTGCTGAACACAAAGTCCAGCAGAAAACTACACATGAATATGCTAAGCCTGAACATTTTCCATGCCATGAAGAAAATACTTCGCATTGGTTGTCAAAATTTGATGTTGTTGTTGTGAGGTCTAGAAGAAAAGGTAAAAGGAAAAATATTTGCCCCTTAGTTTAACAGACCATAAGCTAATTGGATGTAATGTGTACTTTCCACCCTTTGCTAAACAAAGATGCCAGGGCAGCATTTGCCCTGCTGGGGTCTGGGCACTGGTGGTTTCTAATTGTTCACCACCAATCCATGCTTTTGACTGAACCAGCAGATACGGCAATTCATTCTGCCCTGCTTCAAAGGAGACTTATTATCTCCTTTGGCTGAGTCTCAGGTGTCGGCTAAGAGTCACTGCCTCCTGGCAGCAAGGGCTGCACAGGAAGCTTGGCTCCCAGGAATACACTTAAATTAAGTGCTGATCCCCTTGGGACCCCATAACAAGCTATTTCAATCTTTTGCTCAGAAACATTTATTTTTCCATAAGAAAGTAATTTTACCATTGAAATGCAGAGCAGCTTTAAATGAGAAACGAAAGGTTACCTCGTAACCTCTCACTGTTACTCACTTTTAATATCAGTTGCTGTTAACTTTTCAAGAGCATCCCATACACTGACAAAAGAATAGGCACAATCACTCACACAAATTATTCCCAGACTATGGACAAAAAAGAATTGCAGAAAGTTAATTTATTTACTACAAACCAGACAGGTGAAGAAAACCCTTAAATCTCAATCCTCTGACAAGCATACAATTCTTCTTTGTGGGTGAAAAGCCTGTTTATATATGCATGCTGCAGATGCTGGATTTTAAATTCAGGGTGGGAATCTAACTGAAATCTCCAGGAGCTGACAAGAGTAGCACTGTGTGACAGAAAGCATGCTCTGAACATCTCCACAGCTCTGCTTGCCTTCCCGTCTTGAAAATACACAGAAGAGCAAATGCAGTGATTCCTGCCTCCAAGCCACCAATTTAGGGCATGGTTTTACTCCATGGCTGAACCAAATGAGCACCCTGCCCTGCTGAAAGGGTAGCTCCTGCTCATTCTTAAGTCTTCTACCTTTCTCTCCTGCTCTGTCCCTGCTGCCCAGACTTTTTTGGCATTCATTTAATTGGAAGGTAAACTGTTGAAATTTGCTAAACAGAAAGCGAAAACATAAAAAACACAGAGGGAAAAAAAAAAAACCCAACTAATTTTTTCCATTGGCCTATTTCTGAACTAGTTGAAGTAAGACCAGACAAGTATCTGAATGTGTTCAAACAAGTGGCAGAAGCAAGGGAAGATACATTTCATCAGTGGAAAACTTAATTCTTCCCTAGCCACCTTGTCAAACCATATTCTGATACTTCCAATGTAAAATTTGACATTTTCTTGCAGCTCAGCAGTAATGAACTCATTATTTAGTTTTATTACTAGAGATTAGAAACCAGCAGATGTCTTACAAGTCACAAACAATTCATTCTAATAGAAATTAAGTGAGCTGAATGTGGCTTCATGGGCTACATGTTTCTTTAAATTTCTCTGCTAAGCCTGCTGGGTTTTACAGTCACTCTCTCCTAATTTCTGTGTCCTGTAGTCATGTAAAGACCCATAACTCACAGACCAAGTGTTGGGCCCTGACATGAATTGCAACCATAGCTGAATACACTAACCAAATATACACAGTGCCCCGTCTTGTAGACTCCTTCTGTTTCAACATTAACTAGAAAATGTCTAACAAAAGAACCGTGAATTTTAGGTTGCATCCTTACATCATTCACAGCACGTTTTCTTTGAGGTAACAGAGTAACATTTCCTCGTAAGACAGATGACCATGTTTGGAGTACAATTAATGGCACAGGAATAAGGCAATTACATTACATACTTTAAAGATCACCATGGCCTTTGGCAAAAGAATTATTAGTCTTCTGGTAATTACAAAATTAAAACCACACCACTTTTTTATTCGGAGTTGCATGGAAGGAATAATTAAGAGCAGCACTGATGGATCTTCATTTAAGGACATTCTGCTACAATTCTGCAAGGAGTATATTAATTAGTGGTACCCAGAGTATTCCCCTAAGGGCTTAAAATAAATTTCATCACACTTAAACCATGTTACTCAATGCAGATCTCACTACCAGACTTTCATTTACTTTCACTTTTAAAAGATCCATTTGGCTGAAGGTGCTTTCACCAATACACATTTCATCAAAGTCAAACTGCTTCCTGTTGAACTCTCAGGTTTTGGGTCCTTCTACACTCCCCTTGAAAAAGCTACTGAAAATGGACTTTGAACATGCTTTGAGAATTCATGTTACAAGCATCTGGAAAACACTAACTTCAAGAGGCAGGCAGAGAGCCTGAAAATTTCTTCCCTGGAAAAGTTCTAAGCATTTCATCAAATGGTCATGGAGCAACACCTGCTTTAGCACCAGTATTGCACTGTTTTGTGAGAAAGGAAAGAAGGGATGCAAAGGACCCTATTCTTGAGACAAGCCACCACATCAGCAGATGTCCTGGCAGGAGATATACTTTCTGAAGAACAGCAGAAATGCAGTCGGGCAATGAGTGATGATACAGGTAGTGAGTGAATGAGGAATACAGAATTTTTGCAGCCAGACAAGCTACCATCAGAGCCTATCACAACTCAGAGACAAAACCCATTTAAGCTTCATTTCCCACCGCATGCCGGGCTGTAGGTGCTTCGCAAGCCTTCAGACGGGCACGGCAGGGAGAGGGGGGCAGCCCAGGAGCTCTGCAGCCGCCTGCACTTCCCCTCGCCCTCATCACAGAACAAAAGCATTCTGCACCGACAGCAGGAGGGTGGTGTCGGCCGAGGCTGCGGCGAATGCCACACAACAAAGGGCCGCAGCATCACGATGATCAATGCTCCTGCCACTTGCGCAATCACGCACGGCACGGAGCCATCCATCACCGCGCAGTGCTGAGCTATTCGCCCTGGGCAGCCATTCGCGGGGGTAAAACCCCCCTGACTCTGCACCGAGGTACAGCGAGAGCATTCTCCTCTCTGCCCTTCTGAAATCCCGGGGAGCACTTGCTTGTTATGATAATGATTTTGCTCATGACTTAGGCACTGTCTTTTCTGTGCACTCGTGTACTCAATCCTTCTCCTAGAAGGACAAACAGGTTCTGGCTTTATTTCATTCCACTTTAGTCTTTGCTAGGAGACAGAATGCCTTTCTTTCGTGATTGGCCTGGGAGAGGACACCAACAACACTGTCCTTGACAGCAAGACTACATGTTTTAGAAATTCATGGAAAAGGGAATTCCTGTTATTTACCCCCAGGAAGAAGAGTGTTCCCCTGCGTGAGCAGTTTGTCTGGATGTAAAAACGGCCTAGTAAAACATTTGATGCAAAGGCTGTAAATTACCCTACAAGACCATCCCAAGAGCTTAGCTGGAGAGCTCTGTGAGCATGGAAATTATTCTACACAGAGTGCAATACGTGTATCAAACACATACAAAATTTAAGATATCAATAAACAGAGAGATGTTCCATGGAGACAGAAAACACCAGGTACTGTTAGTAGTATTTTAGGAGACAGCAAATAATGCCTAGTAGTGAGAACATGCAGCATAAGCCACAGAAGAGCAGAGGAGGATGAAAGAAGCAGGCTGGTAAAACCCACAGTGCTGCACAGACCGTGAAATAGCCACATGCATGGAGAAATGCAGCAGAAGCAACTTTGGAACTCATGGAAGCTTTTCAGATGTAAGCTCTCTGATACCTTTTGCAGGTAAGTGTTAGTTTGGTTGTAATCATCTGTATTTTTAAAATAAACTATACAAAACTGCTATTTGAACCGCTATGCAAAGTGTAAGATTGATGATGTGTGACAAACTTACGAATATGTATTTACTGTTTTCCCTATAAATTTTGGATAAGGAAAAGGAACTCAACTGGTTAAACTTGCTGTGGTAAGTAACTGCATCTGTTCAATGATATGATGTCATGTGTAATTTATCTTACAGAAAGAATTAGAAACTGAGGAGAGAGAAGGTACTAAGGTCACATGCCAACAGATTCCATCTTCCTACGTGGAAATCCCAGTTAAAAACACAGTCAAAAACCAAAATCAAACCAAACCATAATTCTGCTGGTTTACAAGACAAATCCTTTGAACTGCTCATAGATAAACCAATTCTTTAATGTCTATTGTGAATTTATCCACTTAACCACAATTCATGTAATCAGGGCAGCAGAATTGCCATTGCAAACTACCCATTACCATTTCTGAAATATTTCTACATTATTAGTTGATCCCTCCTTACTACAGATTATAAATTATTCATTTTTTTCCAGTTCCTCTTCATAATTGCCCATCATCTTGTCATCTCAGCTACTCTATCATCCTTTAGCCCTCCCCCACATTTTTGTGCTTTCTTGCTCCTTGTACAGTGAAGAACCCCAAAACGTATACTGAATTCCTAATTGGCTTCTGGAAAGGCTGAACCTGCAGCCCTTGATTTATGAAGCTGTTACTCAGTCTCTTGGGAGCTCTGTTTGAGATGCAGTAGATGGAGGCAGCACAGATACAGTGTCCTCATGCATGTAAAGCATCTGCTCGTCCCTGAAGCTTCATTTCCACTCAGGGCTTGCAGCCAGTGCCATGCTGAAAATACATTACAAGTATGTGCCTTATTCATGCAGTTAGCAAAGCTGAACACCTTGAGATTGTCAGCTTCAATAAAGCTGTCAGCATAGAAAACCAACAATAAAGGGACCAAAAAATAGGCCCACCATATAAAGGACAGGTAGGCCACCCAAAATTAAAAAAAGGCTGTAACCTACATTTTCTCTTACTGCATCCGAATCTAATCTGTTTCCTCAATCAAATCAAATTATTAAACAGCACTTTTATAAAACTGCAAAAATTAAATTACAAGGTCAGGGCAGTAATTTGACCCTGAGATACCATTTAGGATATTAATATTTCCTCTTAATGTATTATTTTATAGAATCAGAGAACAGCTTTGAACATTTTCAAATATGGTCAACATCTGACCTTCAAAAGCACTTTGGCTATTTGCCAAAACAACACTCTTCCCATTAACAAATCATACTAGCCATACATAACCTAGCATTATTTGCAATCTCATTAACATGTTTAAAAATGGTTTAGAAACAAACTTACATCCCTAGACATAAATTATTGAACTTTTCTTTAAAGCTAATCCCACTAGGTGATAAGACCAGATATGTAAACAAACCTACTTTCTGTTTTCATGAGAAATAACTATTTTTCTGCCATTACTTTCTGTGAAAAAACCCAGCATACAATAATACATATAGTTTGTTGCCTAAAAATTAAAAAATCTCAGCAAAACAACAATTTAAAGTTAGCATATTTTCAGAGAAATCACCGTATTTTTCTTTTATGTTGTATTACCATGAAGTACTTCATTTCTGAGGCAAAACAAAACATCTGTAAATAAAAATACTTGGAACCCTCAGCATGTGCATTTTTCTGCCAGGAACATCTAAAGACATAACCTTAGCCCTAACATCTAAAGATATAACCTTAGCCCTTTTCCCAAACCACATTATTTTAATTGGGCTGGTAGAGAGGGTAGCCCAGGATGAGAGGAAAACATATCTGAGTTCTGATCCTCAATAAGGAAATGTAGCTTAAACAATATTTTTGAAATACCTGTTAACTGAGCTCTCAGTGTGCCTGAGCTTATGGAATATGAGTGGAAAACAGAAAATCATCTCTGCAAAACAGAAACTTGTACAAGATGATATTAAAACTTTGCCTACTATAATTACCATAATAAAAAATGGAAATGCATGTATTTATGTCCTTTCCACATTTCACATTTTTATTGACTTCTGTGGAGTCTTGATTAATTAAGTCAGCCATTCCAGAAGTAAAACACACAAAGTAAATAAACAAACATTGGCCCCTCCATATGTGTACCTTATTAACAATTTTAATTATGAAAGCTTTCAGAAAACAAAGCACTTCTGCCTGCAGATTCAGAACGAGTCAGAAAATAAAAAGCAAAAACTGGTTTCTCCACCATGATGTAAATATCTGAAGAAACCTAATTCTTATACAAGTTTTCCATAAAAAGAATATTAGGTTTCAGTATCAAAAGGTCAGTAAACCAAACAAACAAAAATCTAATAAAGAGCTAACATTTTCAACTGATATTAAAAATAAACCATCCACTAAAATTAAAATTCAGCCTTTGAAATGGGACTTGAACCCTTTATGCATACTCTGCCCTGCTGACCCTTGCTAAAGGGTGTAAGTCTATATGAAATACTCACAAATGGAGAGAGGATGATGGATTTTCTGCCAAATAACCCCAAGCAAAAGTAACGCTCTTAGCTAGGGAGCCTGCTTTTATTTCCTTTAAGTGATGAATTAAGAGAACTTCCTAGCACACATGATGTTTTACTGTTTGCATTTTTTAAACCACTGGTTCTTTCCTTCTTATAAATAAAAACTGTACAACCAGTAGGTAACAAGAGAAAAAAAGGAACTGCTTCTTATGTGTTGGGAATTTTAAAACTAGGTAGGATTGCTAACCTGGGGAGGGAAGAGAAAATAAACTGGACAGAAGTTGCAATGTCATCAGTTTCTACTCAGTAGAATGCTATTTTATTTATCAGGAACTGGGCAGTGCCTCTACTTTGTGAATGAATGACAGATCCTTCCTATATATTTTTACCTCTGGGTAACTATCCTGAGACTGAGAAGAATGGATAGCCCTTAACAGTTGTACTCTCCATTTAGTTTATGAATATCCCTGCCAGAGGGAAGAGTTGTGTTAATCTCTAACATGTTGTAGAAGAGATCAGCACACAGGACATTAAAATACCATGTCAGCTTGTAAGTAAATTCCTGATGCATGTTTAAGTACTGGCAGCTGCCATGGCTCTACAAAAGCCCTGTTACCTTAAAGGTCCTGTAGTAGCAGTGCTTGTCATCTCCCCATTTGCTATGGTGAGACAGTTTCTGCCCCCAAAAAAGTTCACAAACTGAAAGAACACATTGGTAAGAATGGGATTACATGCGCAGGCATAGAGGCTGAAATTACTTGCTTAAGGCCAGAAAGCTAGTCAAGGATGGAGGTGGGAATAAGATGGATGGCTCCTGTCAGGCACTGCAGTGCAGTGGCAGACCAGGAGATCTCCATCAGAGACTGTGTGCTGCTGGTGGCAAGCGATGGACTCGGCAGCTTTGTCTCCTCATCTTTCACTGGGCAAGTAATGCTCTTAGCTAGGGAGCCTGCTTTTATTTCCTTTGCCAAGTGATGAATTAAGAGAACTTCCTAGCAGACATTTTCCTCACAGCACCAGCTCCTCAGGAGACAGCCAGCTCTAGTTAGTTACCAGCCAGCCAGAAGGAACACTCACACCACCCTTCCTGCCTCCCCAGCATCACCACAGCACATCCCTTAAGCATACAATCCTATCCCAAACACTATCTCACTACATCTCCCTTTTACTCTGAAAACCCATATGAAGACAAGAAAACGCAGCTTTCTCAAATAAGCTATGCTTGCTTGTGACCCAGCCAGCTCAGTCATGGTGTGACACTTCCTTCAGCAAACAACTAACACACGTGTGCCCCTTCACAGCTCCTAGTCTGAGAGATAACTGTATAATAATTCCTTTTCCAATGAGGTACAGAGCAGCATCCATCTGCATGGAAAAAATACCCCACACTCTTGAAAATAACTGTAACAGAGTGTTACAGAAAAAGAACAAATGAGTCCCAACTAACCATGGCAACCCAGCCAGCTTACCAGCAGCAAGAGTTAAAAATCCTAGCTAGTTTCAAACTGGAGCTCAGTCAGTTTATGAAGGAGATCACTTGATATGCTTGTCAGATAAAGCACAGAACTCAGCTAAATGGCTGATGATTTATAATCATATGTTATTTTATTCCTGTAAATTGCCTCTTGTAATTCTGGATATAAACTACAGACTTGGGAACAAACATTTACAAATATGCTTTGTAGCAAGGAAAGGCTAAGTGAATTTCTAACACTTTTTTTTAGATGTATTTTTTTTTAAAGGGAAGAAGGTACAATCTCACCACCGATAGTCCATAATTTAGGAGGTTTTGTCTTCAAAATAGCACCACCTCCCCTGACTGGGCAAAACATCACTTTTTTATGCCAAGTGTAATATTAGTTAGATATAATTCAGTAGTTCATGATCAATACCAGCTTTCAGTTTTGAGTTCAGCTTTGCATAATTTATATGATTTCAAATTAATTCAGCTCTGAAATACAGTCACATATAATACTGAAGTCAATGCTAGAATGCTTCCTGACACAGAAAAACATTCAGGACAGCTCTCTTCTACTCAGTCTTCCTTCTGAAAAGCTTTATTTTGCAATGTATGCTAAAGAGCAGGAGAGAAAAATTATAGAAATCTGCAGTGACAATGTGGAGTCGGAACTTTCTCAAGGACTCTGAACACACAAAAATATAAGATTTGATTCCCATTTTGCATAATAATTAATAAATTATTTCAAAACTGTTTTAAGCACTTTCTGCAATGGAAAGTAATTGAAATCATTGTCACCTGACTTCCATTTGCAGTAAGCTATGAGCAAGCATGATCTGCACCCAGATTATTTGTGACAAGGCACTAAGTAAACTCAGCTTTCAGGAACTCTGACTTCATGCTAGTGAAGAAAAACACATTGCACTGCATTTTGTCTCTGAAGACTTTCCTGCTTACTGGTAAGAAAATTTGCTAAGATTTTAAAAGCATGAAGAAGATGATTTTTTTGTTTCCACTTTACAACAAGTGAAAGGAATGGAATTTACTTTTACCTCAGCAGTTGTGAGGAAGGTAATAAAAAGGGCAGTCTGGATGTGAATGGCACCACCACTCACACGTGAATGGCACAGATTCATGGCTCTTCTAGCAGTAATGGTACCTTATTTTTCAGTTTGTGGTACCACTGGGACTTGTATTATTAGACCATGACTTTAGGAGCCTTGCAGCAATACCAACTAACACAGTATCACCTTCCCTCACCCCCCACCGCTGTCACAGTTGTGCCCAGCACAGCTGCTTGAGCAGCTGCACTGAGAATGGGGTCAGAGAAAACACTGTAAAGTTGTGAACATCCTTTTCCTAGTTTGTAGTAAACACATATCAGAGTAGGAAAGTAAAACCTACACTGATAGTGCCGTCAGCCACCCCGTACTGTGAAACCTTAGCCTTGCACTAATAACTAACACTCTAACAAGAAAAAGCACATTGTTCAGAGACCAAAATATTGAAATGCAATTGCGCTACATTTTGGGCTTTTTTGTGAAAATAAGAGTGAAGAAGTCAGAGATTAAATAAGGCAAACTAGAAAGATGCTGGGCAGATTCTTAAAAATTAAAGCTTTCAGGAGGGTCACTGCATGGAACCCCCTTCTAATGGTATAAAGCAAAAAAATATTAAAAATAAATCCTTGAACTTGACATTTAAAAGTAATAATATCACATGTACTACTGGTGCCAAAAGAAGTTTAGCCAAAGTATTTGGCTTTATTTCCTTTTTTGGAAAAAGCGTACAGTAAAAAATGGATTGAAGTATCTTATGACATTAAAAAAAAATCTCCTGAAGATTATTCACTTAGTGTATTAAACACATACAATTTTTATAAGGTGCTTTATAAACTTGTTAAACAGTGTCCACTCTGAGAGTATGTAAAATGGATACCCTTTGAAATACAATTTTGCTGCACTGAAGAGATGCTTAGAACAGCTAGCATCATTAGCTTGCTCTAACAAGAGTACCAACACAATAAAAAGAGTCAATTACTTCACTTATAAAAATTTACTGCTTCTACAAATTCTTTCGAATTACACCAAATGGACCAAACTAAGGAAAAAGCCAGAAAGTGAACCTTTCTTAAGTCAGCAATAGTTTGCAATAATCCCCCTCTTGTCACCTGATAAAACACACCAGCACAGCATGCTCTCAGCAGTGAATGCAACGTGCTTATCAGGAGTAGCCAAGAAAGCGTTCAACAAACATGATGTCCAAACCTGAAAAACAAACTTGAGAAGAACTTTGCTTTCGGATTCCAAGGATATACTCATGCTTCACTTGTCTTCTGATTTACAACAACCCCTTGCTTCAGCTGAAACACTAAGGGATTAAAGAGATGGATGGGGTAATCTGTTGAGTTGTGTAGTGCAATAACTTCTGACACACTGACAACTCAGGAAAGTCCCGAGTTTAGAAAGCCACAAAACCTACAGTTCCAGGGACACAGGTGCTGCAAAACTCATGCTAAGGAGAGCACAGCACTGCACCAACATTTCTCCCTCTATACCTTTCTCATCTGGGCCACCCGGGGAACTGGGCATCTCAGCCTCAGCAAAAGGTGCTGCTAGGTTTAGGGGTCATTTGCAATTTACACCAGGTGTAGATTTCAGTATTGACCAACTTGTCTGGATCAGCTATGAGTGTGACCATCCTACATTAGAGAAGTAATGAAGAACAAAAGGGGAACAAAAGAGATTAATAGCACACAGCAAATCAAAATCTCAAAAGAAGTAATTGCTTAAATAGAGATATACTTCCCCACTCAATCAAAGCGCAGAACTCAGCCGTAATGCCAAGCTCCTTTCCCCATCACTGCTGAGAGGTCAGCTTTCCTTGCTGTTTAACACTTTAAGGTGCACCAAAACCAACTGACGTAGAATCGGTCAACCAGACCAGTTTAGCCAACCTTTCATACAAACGGAAAACAAAACGCCAGAAACACATTTCAGGCTGGTGCCAGAGGGGCTAAAGAGATGTGTGAGAGACCACAAAGCTCTGATGGCAATTGTGACAATGGCTACATTCACTGTGCTGCAGCGTGGGTGCTCCCCATGCAGGGGCTGCCTGCAGCCATCCTCTGTGGGCCACACTTGCCCACAGCAAGGCTGGGGGGGAGTCTGCAGGGAAACACTAAGTGTCTGAGAGGACAAACAAGGGCAAACCAGCCAGTGGCAGCTGCAGCATTGCACTTAGAGTTCAGTGGAAAACTCAAAATTAGAGCAAAAAGACTGAGTTATCGGTGCATAGCAACAAGGCTCAGGAAAGAGAGAAAGGAAAAGCTGAGCTAAAAGGCTTAAGCTATCTAAAACCTAATGAGGGCCTGTGATTCACTTGGATACCTGAAAGTGAAGCAGGGAATGCCTCCAATTAGGGAGAGTTCACAACAGGACTCAATGGTTAAACTTCGTTTAGATTTTTTAAAGCAGACTGTCTGCATCACTGCTACCTGACACTACTCAAAAGGCACAGCATGCTGCCATTCCAGCTGAAAAGCAAGCAGAGAAACAGACAATGCAGGCCAGAGAGAGAAAGTAAGGTTTAAAAATAAATTTTAAAGGAACATTTTGAGATGGTTTCTTTTTTTTGCCTTGGCCGTGGCACATGGTCACACAAGCAGTTGGATCTACACAAGATTGGTTTCTCACTGCTGGCTGTCCCAGCTCACCCTCTCCTGCACCAGCTCTGGTGTTTTTGTGACTCTGGGCTGAACTGCTTCTGCGTTAAGTCAGCAGAAAACTAAGCCAACAAAAAGGGCAATAGGTTTCTGCCGGGATGTCATGCAAAAACAGTTGAGCACAGGCTGAGAAAGGAGACAGGCTTAGCTGCTCTGGCAATGCAGACTCAGTCTGATCAGCTAGTGCATTCACAGTAGCTTTACTGGCACTTGAAAGCTCCAAATAAGGCTTTAATGTGATAAATATTTATTTCAGAAAAAACACCATCTTATGTGGCATTATCTCATCTTCTCCCTGTCACACAAAACTGTTTGCCCAGACACTGTCTGTGAGGGGGAAGGAAAGGGATTTTTTTGTTGTAGTTGTTTTCAATAGAGACCAAGTCTCCAGTTTAGCATGTCATGTGGCTCTGTGAACAGGTGTGCTGGTGAGAGAGAGAGGGGAAAGAGAAAGGACTGGAAACAAGCAGCTGGAGGAAGGAGAGTGCTTAAACCAGGACAGAAAATTAAAAAATCTATATTTGCAAAACAGTGTTGCAAATTCAAGCCCTGCTATTCTCCTTAGTACTGTCTACATGCTTAACAGGAAATTCTGCTCTAAAATAAATAGGGCGTAAGTGAAAAAAAAAAAAAGGTAAAATGCTAAATATATAAAACAATAAATATATGAATTAATATATTTTATATATTGATCCCATCTCAGAGTGAATGACCTAACATATGTACATTAAGATATTTATTCTAGTATACAGGAAAATAATTTAATTGCAGACTATGTTGCAGATTTCTTACATTCCTGCTTTGGATGCAGCTGAGAGCAATCTCATAGCCTGTGGTCCCCAAAATGCCTCTCCCAGCCACGTGATTCTGTAAGACACCTTACTCTATTCCTAGCACTTTTGGATTCTTTCCTGAGCTTATGCAACCAACCTACATGGCAGAACGTGAACTGTAATTGCTCATACAAGATTTAATGAGTGTCAGATCTAATGTATGAGAACAGTGATGGAAGGGAAATGTAGAGCAGTGAAAACTTACTTTTAGCAAGAGTAACTAAACTTATTCAGCTATTTACCTAACTGAGGAATAGCTGTTCTGCACCCTGGCTGTCTGAATTAACTACAAACTACAGGATCAGCTTTCCCCACGGAATTTCAATGGCCATACAGGGTTCAGGCAAACTCCAGGAATGTAGTGGAGTTTCTTGCTACCTGTGTGCATCCACAACACACTGGGCTCTCTGTTTGTATGGATGTCACACCAGTGTGGACTGGTGCACACTTTGTAGCTGTCATTTTAAACTTCAATTGTGTAGAGTAGAATAGGATAGTATTTAATAAACCAATGAGTGCTACACGTAGTCTTTGCCCATGTGCTCTCTTGCCACCAGTAAAAATGTATTTTTTTAAATCATAAAGCTTATGGTTATTACAACCATTAGAACAAACATTTACACTCATGACTACCTGTACAGTTTATTTAAGTAGACCACTCTATGAGCTATTGCTTTTAATAATCTAACAAGGATCTACAAATCATGCTGAAGTTCCTGGCTCTGCAGAGCAAAGGCAGTCTTATTCTGAAGCCAGTTTCATGGGGATTTGTGTTCTGCAAAATAAAATCTGAACAAGAGCCCTTAGCTGGCAACGCACAAAGGTTTTCCTATATTGAAGCTATGCTGCTATGTCTCCCAACAGAGAAATTGGAGCCAAAGACAAACAAAGCAGAAAAGAGCGTTAAAGACAAACAGGTGGATAAGACCAAAAAAAAGCAAGAAATGCAAGGATATGCTCTCAATGCCTGAGGGAGACACTCAATGGAAGGGAATCCAAATCCAAGGCAATACATTTTGGGCTTCGAATCCTGGATCAAGACTCAAGACTGTTGCCAACATGCTTTCATTCAATTGATACACAACTGACTCCTCACTTGAAAAGATTGCTCACTGCAGAAACAAAGTCACTTCTCATGGCTCATGAAAAATGTTAGCTACCCTAAAAAACGCATTTAGCTCTTCATTCCACAAAGCCATGTAACAACAAACATGGCACAGTGAAACACTAATTCAGCTATCATTAAACAAATGTATTCAGAGTGTAAAATGTTCCTTGAATGGATGTTTTATTAACAGAGAGAAATAAACAGACTCTTAAGCTGTACAACACTGTAAAAACCATCCTTTCCTATATGTAGGTATGACATAAGCATTTACATACATGTTGCTCCACTAGTTTAAGGGTGCAAGCATAAGAAACCTCATGTTTCACATGGCTGCATCTCTTCAAGAGCACAGTTCCACAGGTACTCAGACTTCAGCTTTAGGATTAATGTAATCCAACCTCAGTGTTCAGGACACAGAAGAGAATGGCTGCAGCAGTGCAAAGGCTTTGCTACTGCAAAGCAGCAACACCCCTTTTATTTAATTAATTCTAAGGTTTAAACACCCAACAGTTTTTATAAAAGCTAGTTCATCGTTCAGCCACATGTTTATTTTGCCTGCAACTGTAAGCTCTATGTGTCTATTGTTGCTTGTGCAGGCTGAATTCCTAATACAAAAAGAGTCTGCCCACTCAAATGCTTTCATGGGAACATAAGGGACTCATGGAGAGGTTTAACAATGCAGCTGGACCAACCTAATGGCTCACAGCCACCAAAATGAGGCAGTATTAACCTTTCTTCTACCTTTCCTCTGCTAGTCCTCTACGCTGGCTCAGGGACATCTGACCTCTGATTTGGCTGAGTTTACTGAACTGGCAGACAAATAATTCAGCAAGAAGAAGGAATGGTTTCTGTTGGTTTATCAAGTGGGGCCAGATACAACAGGACACCTCTTTCAATGCAATCCAGGCATTTGACTGGTTCAGCCACCTTGTGGAGCCTCAAACATGGTAACGGGACAACTGGAGACTAAAGGCAGAAGTGCTTTTGGCTTTTAAAACATTCAATTGAAGTTTATTTTATGCTAATACCAATAATAAAGTAGTATTCTTACCTTTAATTGTTAATTTTTCCATTCAATTGCATAATTTTTTGCCAATTTACCAACAGATCATAATACAATAAACTGAATATTTACTTACCTACAAATCCTTTCTCTCCAACTAATTTAAGGGCAATTTTATCCGCCAAAACAGAAGAATTTCCATGAGCAATGTTAGCAAAAGGTCCAGCATGAACAAATACTGGTGTTCCCTGGATGACAGAAAAATATACGTAAGTAATTCAGTGAATAGATGCCATGGCTTAACCCCAGCCAGAAACCAAGCCCCACACAGCTGATTTCTCACTCCTCTATCAGTGGGATGGGGCAGCGAATCAGAAGGGCTAAAGTTAAGAAAAATCATGGGTTGAGACAAAGACAATTCATAGGTGAAGAAAACACTGCACACACACAAGCAAAGCAGAACAAGGAATTCATTCCCAGCTTCCCATGGGCAGGCAGGTGTTCAGCCATCTCCAGGAAAGGAGAGCTCCATCATGTGTAATGGTTGCTTGGGAAGACAAATGCCATCACTCCAAATGTTCCCCCTTCCTCCTTCTTCCCACAGCTCTGCATGTTCAGCACGGTGCCATATGGTCTGGAATACCCCTTGGGCCACTTGGGGTCAACAGTCCCCACAGTGTCCCCTCCCAACATCTTGTGTATGCCCCAGCCTGCATGCTGGTGGGGTGAGAGACAGAAAAGGCCTTGACTCTGTGCAAGCCCTGCTCAGAAATAAGAAAAACATTTCTGTGTTATCAGCACTGTCTCCAGCACAAATCCAAAACACAGCCCTGTACTGGCTGATGTGAAGCAAATTAACTCTATCCCAGCCCAAACCTCAATAATTCTGCAGACTAATGGAAATTATATATTAATCAAAGCACATACAGCAAGGAAGAGCTGTTACACAATTTAGGGGTCCTAGGTACATCTCAGGTGCTTGAGACCTCATTCACTAGGTGTCAGAATCTGCTTCATTCCTAGAAACCTGTAGGTAACTTATACGACTTCCCCACCCAGTCTTGTACTAATTAATGTTTCATATTTCCACTGCTCTAATACTGTGGTGTACTATTCTGACACAACAAGCACTAAATGCATTGCTGCAGATACACAAGTAAAAGCCCAGCTCTGGGCCTGTTCCATCCCTGTCTGCTCCTGTTTTCCCCATTGGCTGCAACAGCCACTCCTGTGCAGGCAGAGGAGCCAGCAGAAGCTATGAGGGACCAAAGCCAAGGGTTAAGGAGCTGGAGAGGGAGATGGCACGGGATGTGCTGGGGTGCAGTGGGGATATTGACACAATGGAAAACATTCACTGCTGTTGGGAATCCAGGTGCAGAGCCAAATCCTCCTGCACTAGAGACCATGCAAATACACAGGGAAAGTTGACTCTTTAGCATGAACCAATCTAAACCAGGGAAAGGAGAGGCAAGAAGTAAGCAAACTAACTAGGTATAGGAAGTTTGTAAGGTAGGAAGCCGTTCTCAGCTTCCCTTATGTTTTTGGCAGACATCCCAAGGAAAGGAGAAATTAGAAAATAAGCATCCACAGAAAGGGATTAGGGTTAGGCGAGATTACATTAACTATTACTTTTTCTCTAAATCAGAATACACAATCAGACAGAAGGATATAATTTCAGCTATTTTACTACAAAATACTTAGGCAAGCAAATGCCCATTGCTGCGTTTATGCCTCTTAAAGTGCCCAGCTGATGAAAGAAAAGAAAGCAGACAATTTCACATTATCTCCATCAATGCCCTTCTCAGATTCTGTACTAGGAACTGCTGCAAACCTTCAAAATTTCAGGCAAACTACAAGGCAACCTCCCTCCAGTTTTGACCAGAAACACCAGTTAAAGAGGACAGTGTTCCATGGATCTGCTGCAGGGCACATCCAACAGTCCCTGAACCACAACTTGGGATCTATTAGCCATATAATGCAAGCTGGTTCTTCCCTCTCCGCTCCCCCAGCCACCCCAGTAGGTTAAGGCAACAACCTACAGAGGAAAATCTCTTATTTCACTACTGCGTTCCCTAAAACACTAGTGGTGTTTTAGGGAAAATATGGACATTTTAGTAATGATGAATAGAAATTATATACAAAAATGATATTTCAACAAAAAGCATCTCTTCTTATTGATTTCTTTGGAAGTAATAACATACAATTAAATTGCTTTGCTCAGAGGAAAGACAAGCAACTTTTTAGCCACTGCCACATGCACACACATGGGTGTTCTCCAGAAATTACACAATTAAACTACAATTCAGATAACTCTGCCTGGTACAAAAAAGTAAATAAAGGAGAAATCATGCCCTGTAACAAGAGAATTGATGTATATCACTATAATAATAACACAGTGAGTTCACAGTGTTTACCTAGGATTAGGATTTTTTTGTTTTCTATCTGCTAATTGACACATACTGCAATATCAACTGGGATTTTACACAGGTATGCAAAAATTTAACGTGAACTATGTATGCCATGAAAGCTTCTTATTTGTGCATCCATCTAATAAATGCTCTGCAACATATGTTATCCCTATCCCAAAGAGCTTCTAACATACAAAATAAAATGCAAACAATTTCCACCAAACTAAGTTTAACCTTTACTTCTACTTTAATCCAGTATTTACACTTCTGTCATTCAAGTAAGACCACAAGCTTTCAGCTACCAGATTCATATCCATAAGGTTTATTCCAATTTGTCTTTTATTACTGAATAAGTCTAATTTTACTCTTCCAATCCTTAATTTCTTGTGATGCACGGACAAACAGCCACAGCCAGTACCTGGGCAGCCCAGCACATACTGCAGCAGCCATGCAAAGAGAGGTGCCAGAAGGGTCTCCCACTACATTCCCTGTGCAACTGTGCTTCCAAGAGTTCATCCACACAACACGGATAGGAAGGAAATTTGGACTGCAGGATCCAAAATGCAGAATACTCGAAGTCAAGAGGCTCCCATGACTAACTTGAAATCCAAACACACTATTAAATCACTGGCATATACATGCTTCCCTGGAGCTCTGAAATCCACTAGAAGAAAAGGAAGCTCTATTGGAATGGTTTTTTTTTACAAGAGCAGTCCTGGCAGAAAAGTAAAATCTAGGTAGTGAAGGGAGTGAACTCCAGCAGGACCTCGGGAGCCTCAGGCACACCCTGGAACAGGGACAACACTCTCTTCTCAGGCCAGCTGTAGTGACTGTGCCAGTCAATCTGTCCCACTTATTTTTTGCCATTTATTTTTGCTACAGTCTTGATAAACTATATGGAGAACCAAACAGTGGCACAGGGATGCATTCTGCTCACTGTTTTCAGTACAGAAAATTTTATTATCCAAGTTTCAGTGAAAGAAAATAAACCCAGAATATCAATAAATATCTGAAGTTATCTGGCTGCTAGAAGGATGTTTATAATACTTATTACCATCCTTCTCTCATCTTTACTGTGAGTGGCACTTCAAAAGTAACACAACAAACCATCCTAGAGCTGCCAGCCTGCAACTACAAAGGGTTGTCCTGTAGAGCAGCTGCTCTGTTAAGCGTGGTATAAATAAATGCTAAACATTAAGGGATCAGTTGACAAGAGAACAAATCTGTCATGAGAAACATGGATAAACACTGTGAAATCATTATGTACATTCCAAACAAAGTAATCTCAATTCTACAGTGCTGGATATAAGTTCCACTGAAGTCTGCGGTTATTGTAGACATATTGCCCTGCGTCTCCCATTTTCTGATTTTTGCTGTCATTCCTGCATATAGAACACTGTCAGTCACTAACACTTTCAGGCAGTATTGCTGGTGACAGAGTAGCAGGGCTGTGATGGAAAGCAACCCACCAAGAAAGCCCTCTAAAAACCAGCAAATTAAAACACACATCAATTCAGGCATGAAAAAAAGCATTGACATAAGTTGCCAGTTCAGCTCCACACAGGACTGACATTTGGTCGTGTTTGATTTACGACCTTCTAAACCTCTTCTCCAGTGCATGCTGACATCCATATAAAGTTGGTGCAAATCTACCAAGCATGTTGTTCTCCCATTTCACAGACCCTTAGAAGCAACTCCTCAGACTTCCACAGCTTAACACAATTCCCATCTACAGGCTTGTGGCCAGATCACAGAGGAGTGCAGCTATCTCAGCAATGGCTACTTCCAGTCACTGCTACCCACAGACACTGTGACTTACAAATTATGCCAAAACAACTGTCAGCCATCCAGATCTCCTGCTCCCCCTCTTCTGGCAGTCTTTTTGCCATTCCCCAAAGTGATCTGGAAGAACTGCTTTGGTGAACAGTTTCAACCCTAATTGCAGACAGATCCATGGTGCATTCTGAGTTTTATTTGTGTTCTCTACAATCATATTATTCTGTTTTCCCACCACCTATGTGCTGTAGGATCCCATGGGGCATCAGGCATTGCATCGCCAGCAGGGCAAGGGAGGGGATTGTCCTGCTCTGCTCTGCATTGCAGCCTCACCTCAAGTGCTGGGGGCAGTTTGGGGTGCCACAGTGTAAAAAAAGACATTAAGACATCAGAGAGCATCCAAAGGAGGGCAACAAAGATGGTGAAAAGCCTTGAGGAGAAGCTGCTTGAGGAGCAGCTGAGGTCACTTGGTCTGTTCAGCCTGGAGGAGACTGAGGGGAAACCTAATTGCATTTACAGCTTCCTCACAAGGAGAAGAGGAAGGGCAGACATGATCTGTGGTGCTCAGCGACAGGACCCGAGGGAATGGCCTCAGATTGTGTCAGGGGAGGTTTACGTTGGGTATTAGAAAAGGTTTTTCACCCAGAGGGTGGTTGGGCACTGGAAAAGGCTTCCCAGAGAAGTGGTCACAGCACCAAGCCTGATAGAGTTCAAGGAGCATTTGGACAATATTCTTGGGCACATGGTGTGACTCTTGGGGATGGTGCTGTGGCAGGGCCAGGAGTTGGACTCAGTGATCCTTGGAGGTCCCTTCCAGCTCAGCTGATTCTGTGATTCCACATGAGAGCAATGACACAGTCCAAAAGGACATCAGCCAAAGCACAGCACTATCTTGGAAAATGTTTGGATAAACTGGGGATCTCCATTCTTGGATAGGAGACTCATATTAGCCTACAAGCCAACAAGTATTCAAAGGGTAACAAAAATTCATCTTTAATACTCAAAGTGGAGGAGCGGACCATGAAGCAGCCTTCTGAGCTGCTTTAGTTTGCTGTTTTAAAAATAACTTTGTGAGAAGAATTTGGGGGAAAAATGTATCTTTGGGTAATGTGGTCAGGGTCCTGCTAACAAGCAATAGCGTTTGATGAAAGTTGGCAGATGTTTCAGCCATAGCATAGATTAGACTAGAAAAGAATACCACATAAAAGGCATTTTACTGCGTAGAAATATGAATATAAAGAAATGCAGGGAAAAAAATAAATGCATGCAAGTCCCAGAACCAAATGCCTATCGATCAAAAGAAACTCTTCTGACATTTATAATTGTCTTTTAGAACACTGCAACAAATCCACAGTATTTTCCAACAGATGTGCAAATAGAGTGACTAAACAGTCAGAATCAAAGCTAACTTGTCACTGGCACTTAACACACACAATGTTATCCCAGTGGTGATTTAATACTCAGTTCTGGCTGTGACATTCTTGATCCTATGTGACCTCCAGTTTCTGCTGTTGAATGTTATATTAAATTCTGACACACACATACATTCTTCATACAACCACATGAAAGAACAGGTATTCTTTGCAGGGGAAAATAATTAAGATGGCTATAATAAAATAACATAGACTTAAATTTTATTTTTCTAATATTCCCTGAGACTAGGAAATTGTCCCCATCCAAACACAAAAGACAAAAGGTAGTTACCATTTTGACATGCTGTAGAAAATAAGACATTTTTAGCAATTGGCAATTGCACTGGTGATCTGTCTGCATTCTTCAGCTTTTCACTGTATTGGGAATTGTTGTGAAATATTCCAACTATGTAATTTTGATGGTCAAACAAAAAAAAATACACTGATTTTTCTCCAAGTGTATTTGTTTTCAAAGCTTCTTCATTATTTCCTCATTTTTCTTTCTCCTCCCCTTGAATGTTGCTCATCATTCAGCTTCCTATTGAAATGGCAATACTAGACTGCCCAGACACAAAGCTAGGTTGCACTAATTCTCCATTCTTTAAGCTGTTGGAAGAAAGCTCACTAGGGTAGGTGTAAAGCACTCCTCTCATCGCCTGTCAAAGCTTCATTTAGTCCATGAAGGCACTATGACAAGACAGGTGGCATCTTTTGAAAATGCATAAACAGCTAAAAGGACCCTCCTGTGATTATGAATGGCACAAACTGTAATACAGATTAGAATGGCCACAGCAAAGCATCTGCTTTCCACACAAAATGCTGGGCTGTGGAAATCATCATGGGAACATCCATATAAAAGAAACACATAAAAACAAAACTTCCCCATAAGAACAAGGTGGGAAACAGTAATGAATCTGTGACTCAGAGGACCAACTTGCCTTCCAATGTACTCAGAAGCAGCTCAACAATGCACTGCAGCTTGTTTGCAACTCTAGGTAAAATGATGACTTTAGCTAGATCTCAATGAGGAAGAAAACCACCAAAAAGATATAAATGCAGATAGAGTTGAATAGTTAACATAAACAAATGAACATTTGCTAGAATGCCTTTATGGATCTGATTCTGGCTTGCACTTTGAAAGTCAAGCAGAGTTGCTGAAGAGAAGCATGATCAGCACAATATGGAATTTGACAGTAGGAGAAGGGAAGGCATCATAAGCCATACTTACCTCTAATGTCTGCATTAGTGTGGGCTTAATTGCATCTTTCATCAAAACTGTCAAAGCACCAGTTACTCCCTAAAAAACAAGAGTCCACATTTTAGGGAAATAAATTCTAAGGTGCAACATTTCCAAGTTACACTTAAGCTTATAGTTAAGTAATCCTTACAGTTCAAAGCAGTGTTACAGTGATGCATAAAGAATTTATTTAGATATTACCTCAAGAGTTCTAAAGTTCTGTATTTATGGTGTGTCCCAAAAAAAAAAAAAAATCCATCTGAATACAGTCAAAAGGCAACAGGTAATTTCATTGTCCTATTTCATGGAGAGATCAGAAACAGAATTAAGAACAGCAGGAGGATGTTCAAGGTAACAAAAGATGAAGTGCCAAAGGCCACTGAGACCTGAGAAAGCAAGAAGGCAACAACTTGCTAAAACTGCCTAAAGAAATGACAGATGTATTTCTTTTATGACAGAATCAATAGCATAAATCAATAGCAACAACCAGAAAAGGTATTTTTGAAGACTTGTAAAAATATATACATAACAGGTACAGGATGAAAACAGCCACAGAGTTTACTAGAGGTAGATAACAAAGACATCATAAGATTGAAAGTTAGAGTTGCCTTACGATGATGAGAGCACAAAAGGAGCTGAGCAAATTGCTGCATTTTGGTTGTAAAAATCCTTAAGCTCCCTAAAAAATTTGTTGAAGTATAAATTTCACACTGACTGACCATAAAATAAATAAAAATCATTATATCCCTCTACACCAAATTTCAATGCTCATTTTAGAAAAAAACAAAAAGGCTATACAGTGTGCACATCACTATCAGACTATATGTGGAGTACTATCTAGAAACCACCAGCATATGTTCAAAGTTATTCTTGAATTACTTTGATTTTGAGACTATGTGTTTTGTTTTGAAAGAACTAGATCATGGTTCAAAAAAACCACAGTAGTGTTATAAAGAGTGGCTCATAGACTTGCCAGAGAACACAAAAAAAAATTTAATATATTTTTGTATTGAAAATAAACATGAAAACCAAACAAGAATCATAGCTGTTGTAAATTGTTTAAAATGAAGATTGAAAGCATGGGTACATTATCCAAGTAGCCTATAAAGAGATGAACAGTAATATTCAAATAAAGAAAAGCAATAAAAATAATGCCTGCATAATTCTCAACACAGCTTTTGTCAACGAACCCAAAATTTGAGCAAAGTCTCATGAAATCATGAAAATTGTGATGGCGACAGATAAGAGACATAAAAGTATGTGGTGATTAAGTACAGTATTTTATAAAATTAAATTTTCCCCTTTCTGAGTATCACATCTGAGCAAGGACATCAGAGGAAAATGATGCAGAATATTTGGCCTTAGATAAAAATGAATTTAAACCAAAATAGTAAAACTGGTTTCTACTAATGTATAGCAGGAGTTTCCTTGGAGGACTGCGAAGGAGAGGGAAGAAAAAGATTTTTCTTCGCACTCTGCATCTCCCACTAGTTACAAAACTAAATGGATCCACAAAGAAATGAGAAACTTTTCACAAAACAACATGGTTTTTAATCTTCTGAATTAGTAAAGGAATAGATTACCATTTCTTAACATGTTAATCTTAGAAACTGGGATTAAAACACAAGGAAACATAAGTACCCCAGCTCTTTCAGAATGGGTGAGGCTTCACGACTTCTATAGAAGCAACCCAGTGCTATTTTGCTTATATACCCAAATACTCTCATTTCTGGAGAAGAAAAAAAAAAAAGCCAAATGTAAAACTTTACATCAGGTCTTTCAAGTGGTCAGTAGCCACTTGAATAACTACCTGAGCAGCCATGGATCCACCCTGCTGACCCAAGCCAGGGTGTCGGGAAAGAAGATTGGTGGAAAGAAGTGAAAAATAAAATCAGGATACCTCTCCCCCAGCCTTCTCCCCTGCCCCTTCTAGACAATAATGGCTTACATCTTGTCTTCTTTGCCTTCTGATATCTTCACCAATCTGATAAAAGTAGTGAAGTAAAAAGATACTTTCTCTGCATTTTACCTTTTTAGGAGATATTATTTATGCATTATTTGGGAAATATTAGAGACACATTCCAGACAAAACAACTCATTTTATCTGAAGCTGAAAGCAAAGAAAAAAACATGTAAATACTCCAATAGGCATATCTCATGCCTGTCTGCCTCCCATGGCTCTTAACCAGGTTTGGTGCCAACAGCAGTCCTTAAAAGCTGAACAAACAAGAAAGTTTTCATACATATCTGACATGACTGTGAGAATGAAGTTTTCATTTCTTTGTATCATCAATCCTCTGAGTATCTAGTAAACAATTCCTACAGCTCACTCCAAGTCCTGGATCTGATTCTCACAGCTATTTAAGGAATCAGGTTTCTATTTCCAATTCAGAAAAGGTAGATAAACTTTTTATAAAAGAATTAGTGGCTTAGACACGGCAATTAAGCATGTGAGAGCCCAAAGATCATTAGCTTTCCACTAATTCACTGTCAGAAGAAAGAAGCAGGGCTCTGAATCAATTGTATACAGACATCAAACTTCTCTGTGTTCCCTCCTGGAACTGATCACAAGTATTCCTGAAAATAATGCTCCTTCCATCTATCCACCAGCCATCAGGGCATTTGTGCTCCCCAGGACAGCACAGATCATAGAGCACAAAACAAATTATACACATAACACAGGAAAGACAAATTTAGATGAAAATCCAAAATACTTTCAAAGCAACTTCCAGTGGAGCAGTCTCTTAAGCCTATCAAGAGTGGAAATGAAAGGCAGCATCGGATGACAATGAAGGTGGCTGAAAGTAACTACTCTAAAATGAATAAAGGCTGACTGAAGGGCAGAGAAAAACACCTTTTGTTATAAGAAAAGTAATGAAGTAGTTGTAACTTCCCTTCAATTGAAACTATAGTCTCTAACAAAATAATACTACTTTCTGCAGTTTCAGTCCTGTAAAAAACTAAACCTTTGACCATAATCTAAGAACTGCAACTCCTTTTGTTTGAAGTGAATAATGTACACAAGGTTTCTGATGAACCAGGGGAAAAAATCTCACTAGATGACAGACCATTTATATAAGTAAATATGGAGCTATTTCTTTTTTTTTTGTTTGGTTTTTTTTGTTGGTTTTTTTTTTTTTTGTCCTGGAATTACTGAAATCTAACAGTATGGCACAGAACGTAAGCTGAGAAGAAGTCTTATTTAAAAAAATAGTGACATATTAATTTAATATTTTTCATATCTGCTGAAATACTGATCTAGGGCAAATATACCAATTTAGCTCCACATAAAAATATGGTATGTGTCCATCAGAATTCTACCTCACTGTAAAAGCCAAAAAGCAATTAAGTCTTCAAAATACTGTACAATGAGCACCACATTTTGGCAAAGACTTCAACATATTCCATTACAGAGGATAGACATTTAATCCATTACTCTTGTGGAAAGAGTCTTCTCAATTCATGAAATATTCAATTTATCTTTTTTCTATTACTCCTAGCCTGTCTCTGCATATGGTTTATATCTGCCAATGTGTATTTTAGGTTTTACTATTGTGTTATTATAAATATATTGCATATAAAGTCAAAATTAAGAGCAATTGTACTTTTGTGAAGTATTTTGAGTGTACATCTGGAAACAAATCACAGAGAAAGGTTTAGTGATTTTGGTTCACATAGATTTCAAAGAACTAATGACTACTGTCAAACATTTAAACTTGCATAAATTCAATCTGTGTAGGATATAAATATGAACTCCAGAATTTTTTTTCAATGATAGGTAGAACTGACCTATTTTTCAGGTTGTGTGGTATTTCTCATGATAAAGTCACCTTTAAAGTTTCTTAGAACTATATGTAATTGCAGTTCTTTGGGCTAAAATGTTCCATGTCAAGGGCCTATGATAGATTCAAGCTTTTAAACTTGATTTTGTTTTACAAAAATAAAAGTCAAAATTATTGAACCTGGACCGAGAGCATTCTAAAATCTTGTACAATGTTTTTCCTTTGTTCAATTGCCTTGAGAACTTTCCTTTCTCAACTACAGAGCTTTACCTCTTCATTGACCCTGACTTAAAAGGAGGATGAAAATTCAGGAGGAGAATGGCTTCACATTAAACCTCTTGACATGTGTGAAAATTTTCTCAAGATAAAATCCTTGCATTATATCAACACAGGCAGTACAAGCTGCAGGGGAAGAGGGGAAGAGTAGAGACTGCATTTAAAGTCTCAAAACAGTAGATTTCGTTGCAAGCTTCTCAAACAGACTGACCACCTGTGTGAAGAAACCAGCAACAGAGATTAAATACTCCATGATAGAATAGAAATTTATCTTCTTTTTACATATGAGTTATGACTTGTTATGACTTGTTATGGTCTTTGATTATACCTCTCCTGCTGCTGTTTCCAGGGGATTCAGCTCTACACAGTGAATTTTCACCAGTGCAGTACAGTTATTCATAAGCTCTCTCCCCTTGTACAAAGTAAGCATTAATTAATTTGATACAGAATTTGTAGAAACCCCACTGCTAATTTCTTTTGGCATTTTTAAAATCCCAACACCACAGAATCTGACTTCTTTACCAATATTAGTTAAGTCTTCAGAAATGTACAATTGTTCCTGTCTTCAAAGAGAAATCTGCATGTACAAGAATCAAACCCAAAAATATTCACAAATTTTGGATGCTCAGCCTGAGACAACAGAAAATAATTTCTCCTGGTCCAAAGTTCTTGATGGAGTTTCACTCTTTCCATAAATTCCACTTGTTTAGCCCCCTAGTATGAAACCAGACCGAGGAATGTGTAACTCCTTATATACTGTAAGAATCAGTTTGTGTGGACACAGCCCCACGTTTAAGTTTAAAAAAACCACAGGAATAGAACTCTCCAAAGAGATGCTTTATGGCCTTAACCATGAACTCATATTCCTCTTATTCCCATAGCTCTCATACTCATTTTTAACACACTGCACAACAAAGGAGGCAGGAGTTTCTGCACTTCCCAGTCATGACATGCACCCAAGTCTTTCCTGTGCACAGTATGGAGAACCTCCAGCAGAAAAAGAATGCAGCAGCATAGCTGCAGATGCTCATAACACATATCCTTCAGACTGTGATGATTTTTTTCTTTCTGGGCAGATTTTCTTTTTTATAATACAAAACACTGCTTTAAAGAACAACTAGAAACATATGTTCAGTACAAGCAACACTATCAAATGATTGAGACACTAAGCATAGGAAGTTTGTTTTTAAAAAGGCCAAAGAAAACTGAATTAGTAACAGACATTTTGCTGAGCATTTTGCTTTTATTTTAGGTTCACAGTGGAAAAGTTCTAAAATTCTTTTGTCCCATAGAAAAGCCATTTCTTTCATTCATCAAGCTGATTAGCATAAAGTGGCTATCAGGTTAAATATTTTGCAACATTAATAAATTAAAGTACCTTCGTACAAAAGTAGTGTCAAAATAAATATCATGTATTTCAAATGCAGTTTAATTCTAACACTAAATAATTTTAAAGTTTTTGCATATGCCTTATAATGCAACTTATTCCCCATTCCCCTCCATTTGGCCAAGACAGACTTATACAATTGAAAGTGAAAAGCAAAACTTCAACAGCTGGAATATTAAATGCAGTTCTTCATGTCTCCTGCATAATTTGGAGTAGTTGATTTACTCTGAATTTTAATGATGACTGTAGTTATAAATTTTTAACCTTATCTTAATTTCATTCTTAAATCCAGGCACACTAGATATTATGTTTTCATTTCATTATTAAACTGGGATCCACTAAGGCTGTGAAGGTGTTCCTGACTTGTGGATTTGCTGTCTTTGCTGACAAGGCAGGATAGTCACTGCTTTACTCATTCATTACTAAGTTTGTGCAGATGTTCACAAAACAGGGAGAAACAGGAAAAAATCTACAGAGACTGTGTGGTCCAGGCAGCCATCACCAATGGGCTGGCATTAGATCCTCCTGGCATGCAGCTGATTACAAATGCCATTTGGTAGCTTCTGGCTGCACCAGAACCTGCAACACACAACTATGTGTGAGCTTCCAGCCTCAGTTCAATGACTCACAGCCCGGATACAAGAGATAGAATGTGAATTAAAGAAAAAACATACTGACTTTTTTCAGAAACTGAAGTAGGGAATGACAGATAACCCTGTCCCAAGCACTATCAGCAACCTTTGAATTAAGAACAGCTTGTTTCCATTCTGATTCTGTGGTACAGGCATTCATGTGGTAACTATCATTGTAACATCTGAGCAGCCTCTACAAGTACAGTAGCAAACATTACCAGCTCTCTCAAATAAGAGCCGGCACTTTGAATCCTTCCAGCACCGAATTTGTTTGCCTTAAGAATTGCAGAAAATGATCCAAGTAGGTTATGGGGACCAGAGACTTCCTGGACCAGATGTTACCAGAGTTGCAGAAATGAGTTCTACATCTTGTTCCCATTCTCAAGCAGGTTTTGGCCCAGAAGATGATCTCCCTTTGACATCTGACTGTGCTGTTCAAAGCAAAATCCTTGGCATGCACCTGCCTTTTTAATGCTTCAAGAGGCAAAACAAACATGTCTGAGGTTATTCACAGGTCTCTACAGCACTGAACATACCAAATCCTCTGCTGTTACTGGTTCTCCTTTCTTGTCATTAGCCACCACCATTCTCCCCAGTCTTTCTTTCATATCTTGAAGGCTGGTGGTAAGTGCCAGGATGGCCATAATTTCACTTGCAACAGCAATATCAAACTGAGCCTGTAAAGTAGAAATGAGAATCATGAACCAAATCAAAGTCAGCTGAAGTACTCACAGGGGATCATCAGGAATAAACTCAGGAAAGATAAATTTCACACTGGAATTCAAACAAGTTCTAAATGGTAACCTACAGCTTTTGAGATTTCTCAGACTAGAATAGCTTGTACATACAGAGTGGGGAATGAGAGGCTGGAGAGCAGTGCCATGGAAAGGGACCTGGGGGTCCTGGTGGATGGCAAGTTGCTCCTGAGTCAGCAGTGCCCTGGCAGCCAGGAGGGCCAAGCATATCCTGGGGGCATCAGGCACAGCATGGCCAGCTGGGCAAGGGAGGGGATTGTCCTGCTCTGCTCTGCTCTGCTCTGCTCTGCGGCAGCCTCACCTCCAGTGCTGGGGGCAGTTGAGGGTGCTGCAATGTAAGAACAACGTTAAATTATTAGAGAGCATCCAAAGAAGGGCTACAAAAGTGGTGACACACCTTGATGGGAAGACTGTATGAGGAGCAGCTGAGGTATCTTTGTCTGCTCAGCCTGAAGAAGAGGAGACCTCATCACAGTTACAACTTCCTCATGAGGGGTAGAGGAGGGGCAGCACTGATGTCTGTGGTGACCAGTGACAGGACCTGAGGGAATGGCCTGAACTTGTGTCAGGGAAGGTTTAGGTTGGATATTAGGAAAAGGTTCTTCACCCAGAGTACGGCTGAGTACTGGAACAGGCTCCCCAGGGAAGTGGTCACAGTCTGTCTGAGTTCAAGAAGCATTTGAACAATGCTCTCAGGCAAAGGGTGTGACTCTTGGGGTCTCCTGCACAGGGCCAAGTCAGACTTAGATGCATCCCTTTCAACTCAGGATATTGTATGATTCTGTGAACTTCAGACACCTTATAGTCCCTCATTAATATTCTCCATTACACTACATTTATTTGAGGACAAGTGTTGCAGACTGCTTAGCCCCTTGGCTCACATTACCCTTAGAGAAGCTCCCTGAAGGACCAAGAATTTTTTTCTGTGGCAGGAACAGAAAATCACCAGATGTCTTTTGAGCTTTACTGGCCTGAGCAAAGGAACACAGCACTGAGGAGGTTTTTTTAATTACTTTTTTTTTTTTTTCAATAATGAGCTCCAACAGCTTTTTATTCTGGTTTCAAAAACATTCTTGCTACATTTGATCATTCTTTTTCTACTTAAACTCAAAATTTAGAGTCTATTCTGCTAGGTCTTGTGCTTGACCAATGAAAACACGAAATACATCTCTCCCCCATTTTTTTTTCTATATGAACAAATATGTAAGTCAAAAAACACCAAGAACTTCATATATTGCATCAGTTCTATTGTTCTTGTAGAAATGCATCCACACTGTGCAGCATTTCAGCACAATGCTGGCAATAGTTTTTACTTTTCTTTAAGTGCTTGCTGTATAGATTAGTAGTATTTGTACTAATTCACTATTAGTAAAACTCAGACCACATGCTGTCATAACATAAGCAGAGAAGAAAAGCCACTAATGTATTATGTGATAGGAATGCAGTGTTGGCAGTGATCAAGAGCTGCAATTGCTTTAGTAATCTCTCCATCTCCAGCAATTAAAGTCTACATAAAGTTTAGTAACTGACATACTACTGCTATCTGTGTAGGAAAAAAGCCCCAGGACTGTTTCTATCAGACCTCTAGCAGATTTATACCATACTAATACCAGAGGAATCTGTTCAAATTGGGAGCTTTGTCTGTTTTCTCTGTCTACACAGAATATACACTACTACTCTTGTGAATTTGCCTAGTACTTTAAGAGCTTCTTCCCTTTTTTAACCCATGTTCCTGCTTTTAGATTTTGACAGCTACAGCCCAGAACAGCCCTATTCAGGCTGATCTCCAAGTGCTCACATGTTTAGTCAAAACCTCTGAGGACACCTGAGCACTTTTCTGCTTTGGGCTCAGGCAGAGAGACCTATACGCTATGAAAAAGAAAAATAATTCTGTAACTGAGATTTTCAGTGTAAGGATTCAAGTGCAATGCTGAAATTACAAAACAGATTTTCTGTATTCTTTGGAAGCAGTTCTATATGCAATGAACTTTGTTAGCGTTGTGATGACATGGATACTACTGTTTTTTCTGAATTTGAGAATGTCCTCAGTAACTCATTGTAACATATGTAAGACAAGTAAGCATATGTAAGACAAGAAATAAGCCCAAGAAATCTATGTCCAATAGTGAAATATTTCTAATTTATCAGAATGTTTATCAGAAGACCCACAAAAAAGGTTTTTAATGTCATCGTTTCTATATAACCCAGAAGGATGGGGAAAACAATTCCAGGCAGATACTCAAAGAGTGGCATAAAATTTAATTGAAAAAACAGGCACAAAAGATTGTGGTAGCAGGTGCTATTTTAACTCTAATAACCTTTATACACCTATGAAGTGCTGACAGAAGTCTTAGCTATAAAGTCAGTTTTCTATTGATGAAAGGATCCACCCACATGGATTCAATTGCAGGATCAAGGGCATCAGTCATGTAATACTCTTTAGAAACCACAGCATCCCTGTTCATTAAAACGCAGACTTTTGTGCCTGCTGTGCTCTGCCATTTTACACAGGTGTCATTGATTTTAAGAGTGCTAGAACATCACTCCAAATATTTATAAAATGCATCTGTTCACTATGAAGTCCTGTTTTCTCTGGATCTCTGGTTAGGCTCTGAAATGAGTTTTCCTAACTGCTAACTCTATTTCTTAAGTGACTAAGTCCATGTTAAAATGTGAATAGAAATGCATCAGTCCAACATCTCAATATTGAAAGCATTAATTTTAACTGAAAAAGTACAGAAGCAACATTTGACAGCCATATTGTCAACTAGTATTCTTTAATAAAATAACCCACATTTAACTCAGCAGTACAATTACAGTGGTAAAACACTACACAATAAGGCTAGCAGAACCTGGCTTAAAACTAATAATCACATTAAGTCACTGAAACAAATCTAAACATATGAAAAGGTCTCAAGTGTTGAAGGAACTCATACCAAATATAATATTTTGTAGAACCAGCCTATTATCAGAAATGACTGTCAGCTAATATTGAATTTCCTGTAAGCTACAGTCAGAAAAATTTCTGTTTTGTGCCTTCAAAACCAAAACAAGTGAGCATTTCTAGTGGAAGGCATCCCTGCTTAGGGAAGAGGGGTTGGAACTAGATGACCTTTAAGATCCACTCCAACCCAAACTGCTCTAGGAATTTATGATTTCTCTTTGAAGTTCTCCTCTCCAATCTGACTGCTTTGAATTGAGAAAAAAATATGGCACTATGTTTTAGTCTCTTTATTTAGGCATAAAGCCTAGAAGAAGTCTGAAATGTTAAAGAAAAATTAAAGCTAGGATTTCCAAAATGTGTGAAAGCCTTATCTCTACCACAAGAACTGTTCACATCAAAATAGTCAGAACCTCATGAATGTCACGATCCAGAATGTTAGATTACAAGATCTTCATCAAATTCGGAGCAAATCCACATCATCACAATGAATTTTTCCTCCTGACTCTGCTGTTCCACACTGAATATTTTCAGAAATTGATTTGCCTACATTACACCAGGAACACTTTTTCAGGTGGTGTTGGAAAAGTCTAGCTTTCAATTTATCAGTAAGTGCTTTAATAAACTTCAACAATCTCTCATATAGTAATGCAGGTTAGCTTTTTACACCACTGAAAAGTACACACATACTTATTTTCTGAACTATCCCTTCAAGCCCACATAGCAAAAGCCAGCACATGCTCAAAGTTCTTACAGTTCAGATTCCAAAGCTGAGATGCATAACAGGGAAATGAAAACTCTGAATAATTATTTTAAAACAAATTTTAACATGAAATTTAAATGTAATATGAATTACATGTATCCTACATAAATTGTAACAGAGATTTAAAAAAATTAAGAAAAATCATACAAATTAACTTTATGAGAGTATAAAGGCATCTTTTCATAGGACAATGTTAAACCCCTGATGCATAAAATTTTTAAAGTGCTTTCAATACATTGTGGAATACACATAGTTTTCTGTTCCTGAAACTTCGAATTCAGTAACTCATTAACATGATCAGTTTCACTGCAGTGTTACTCTACAACAGCAACAGATGTCAATATTGCAATTCACAGTATGCTGAAAGAAGTGCAGAAACTCTCTCAGCCTCTAAAGCAAAGTCTGTCCAGAACGTGATCTATTAATTGCCTTTACGTACCTGACGGACAAATCCTTTCTCCGTATTTGCCTGGCCCACAGTTATTTTGCGCAGAAATCTGTCATTTGTATCCACCACTGAAACAAGGGAATAGCAAAAGCAAAACATGTCAACAAGGACTCAGGAATATGGGTTTTTTCCAGACATGACTGCTGTTACATATGTAAGATTCGACTGCTCCAGCAGTGTAACCAGGTAGCCACACTTCTGCCTGTTAGCACTGACACTGACTTGGTTGCTCCTTTCTGGTTGATACCAGGTCAAAACAACTTAAATACAGTTTATTTGGACAGCATTTGAAGCCAAGAGATTCTTAGTATTCTAACATACATGAAAAAAAGCAGTCTTAATAGATACAAAGCACCAGATCTACTTCAAATCATCTCCTTCTTCACTGACTAATTAAGAATTTATTTTAAGACTGAATGGTGTTGGTTAGATTTGGTCAGTTCCTCTTTGAAGGATGATTATGCTGTCAGGTTGCTTCTTCCAGGCAATTATCTTTCACACACATCACAGTAACTAACTCCACATCCAGCTGCACAGCATTCAAAGGAAGGTTGGTTTGTTTTTTTCAACTGTCCAGATAAACCATCTGCTATTTAACACAACTTCAATTTGTGACAATCATATTTCTGTTATGCACTTCTGTTATGAAGACAGGCTGAGAGAGTTGGGGCTGCTCAGCCTGGAGAAGAGAAGGGTCCAGGGAGACCTTATAGCACCTTCCAGTACCCAAAGGGCCCAGAGAGGGACTCATTACAAGGGTATATAGTGACAGGACAAGTGGGCATGTCAGTCCCTACAGAACGCAAAAGTAGACTCTCTCTTTCTTACAGGCTCAGTAGTCCTAGAAATGTTTAAGTTTGCACCAACCCTAAAATAAATGGTGCAAGGCATTCTTGGTAAGTTCAGCCTGTAGCTTGGCAATGAACACAATCTTCTGGTAGATTTGAGTCCTGCTAATTTATAAGCAGAGAATCCAGGAACCTCCTTCCACTTTTCCTGCTGCTTTTGGAGATTAACAGAACTGTCTGTACAGAAAAGGATGACATAATTACCCAAGAACAAGAGGGACTTGGAATCTCAATCTTACACAACCCCAGTTCAAGGCTGTGAGTGAGCTGGGAGAAAACCAAGATTTAAGTCACTGCCCCCCTTCTTGGGCATTTTCTCTTGGGGTTGTTCTAAATACCACACATACCTTCTTCCCTCTACACTGTCTTTAGGCCCCTAATTTGTTCAGGAATTCCATTTAAGGGATGGTGCAACGCAGATTTGGCTAACTCATTTTAGTTTCTATATATACAGTCATACTCTAAAGTACTGCACTCCTGGCAGAAATTGCAGAACAGAACCCAATACATGGAAGCCACAGCCTCGCACCAAGCTGTGCCACCATATGCCACTGTGAAGCCATATGGCAAGCTGATCTCTCCAGCACAAACTTCTCCCTTCTCTTCCTCAGAAGCTCAGTCTCACGGCCAGGCTTAAGCCAGGCTAAATGTCTTTCCTGTCTATGCAGGCACTCTTGAGGGCAGCAACAAACCTTCCCACCAGCCTGGACAGCCAGCGAGCTGCTTTTTTGTCTGGTCCTTCCTCATGAAGTCATGTAACCTAAACACTCTTACCATGAAACTGTAACTGCCCCTGCAACTCCTGGTCACTGAGATATACTTACTTTCTCACTGTGGTCACTCACTCACTCTCCGAGAAGATTCTAATAGCTGCACTACATAGTAATAAAATAAGAAATAACTGGTTTTGCCACAAAAGCAATTTTTCCTTCTCCAAATTTTCCTACTTCCTTCACCCAGAGTAAACCTTTCACTAAGGTTTAGGTTCAAATAAGTGTTAGATTTAATGTATCCACTTCCTTATCCTCTAGAGACATAAACAGAATCTGAATATCAGGGGAAGACTAAGGAGGGGGAAGCTTTCTCACTTTTCAGTATAGTGTATGTTTTCAAATTAGTGTAAGCTGACAATGAGCTGAAAGTTTGTGATACTTCTATAGAAAGAGGTCCTGACTAAAATTAATTTTCAGAAAATCTGATATCTTCATTCTTCTTCCCTGCAAATTCCCTGGTATGTAACAAGCTTCACAGACATATGGACTGAAGAAATAGTCCTAAATAAAACATTCTCCAAGTTATCTAAAACATTCCTAAACCCTTTTTTTTCTGCAATGTTTAAGGTATGTACATCATATAGAGCTGTGTGGAATAGAAATTTCACTAACATTGTTTGAGATTAATTAAATAACTCACTTGAGGTTAACAGCTGTTGAGCAATGTTTCCTCCTCCCAAACCCATGCTGATAAAAACGAGGAGTCATATTACACTAAACATTTATATTACTTCTTCATCCCAATACAGGTCTCTTCCAGACACACTGTGTGACTAATAAAAAACATCTTATTCCACATCCCCAGAATTATCTTGAGAAAAATATCCCAAGTCTGAGATGACATGCACACAAAGGGCAAAGTAAATCATGGCCAAGACCCCTCCCTTCTCAATAGATTCACCTTTTTTTCTAAACATCACAATACATTCCATTTAACAGTGATAACTTCAGCGTTTGAGAACTAAGAAAGAAAATAAAATACAGTGTTATTTAGCTCAAAACCTTATGCAGAGTTTACTTCCCTAGAGAAGAAAAAAGCATAGAAATTGAAGTAAACATTGAAATTTGACCCAGCAGTAGAACTGGAAAAAGCAGAGCAGAGTTGTCTAAGGGTATCAGAGTGGATATCAGTTTGCTTAGGAACAGTACCACATTTTTCACCTCTTTTTCCTAATGAAGGCAACAACTCAATAGACTTCAAAAATCAGAAAAACACATAATCCCTTAAGCCTATTGAGTCTCTTGACTACCCAATCAATCTACCCAGGCTGCTGAGCTTGGAAGGATGATGGACCATAATCAAGAATAAATACAAATAATCTAGAACCATAATAGACAAAGATAAGAAAAGAATGGCCAAGATTTGCAAAATGCACAGAAAAGACACTTTCATGTGTCTGGAAACGTATTACCTAATGTGAGAGAGACCAGGGATGTATTTAAAACATCAAAGAAACCCATCTTTCAGAATTTTACCAAAGTTTCTTGAGTTATTGCAGATATTTGACCAAGTTTAGAGCAACGTGCTGCACCTGCATTTGTTATGCAGGTGCAGCACTTCCCACTTGCAAATTGGTTATTCTGAAAGTCAGAGCAGAAACAGCTCTGATTCAGGGAAAATGAAGCAAATTAGGAAATAAGTTATGATGAAATCCAAAGTGAACTGAGGCTTTCTGACTACATACCTCTTTGCCACGTTATGGTTGATGGGTCAATGTCAAGGCGCACAAATTTGCTGATCTCCTCTTCTGTTAAAGTCTCAGGATCTGTCTTGTTTATTCCCAGCCTCTACACAAAACAAGTTCAAGGAGTGCAATGAAATGGCTTATTTGTTTCAAATGGTGTAGCTGCTCTGGCTTATCAACCCCACACATGTAAGTAAGGAATTTCAATCCTCTTTTGAGAAAAATGTAACCTGATCCCATGATAATTTCTTTACAACTGACATTTTGTTAGATATAAGGAATCATTATATTGAGAATAATTCACAGCAAAATAATTCAATTATATTGGAAATTATGATTCATGTATTTGAATGTTATAAAGCCAAATTTTCTTTACTCAGTCACAGCTCATGTGAAGAGGGAAAACCATTTCAAATGTAGAGATAGTTGGTATGTAATGAATAAAGCAAACACTCCCCCTCTTTCCCTAACCTGTTATCTGTAACAGGGTGAACAAGAACAAAATAAAAATATTCCAAAATTCTGAATCACTACCAGTCAGGACTTACAATCCAACAACCAACATGGAACTGGTAACAGAAGAACTGGGGCTGTCCTTAAGGGTCATATTCAAGGGGCTCATATTCTCTTTCTCCTACGCTGGTGGACTGTGCTCCTCTCTAGGTATCTATCAAAATAGCAGTCTCAAATCCAGATATGTTATTCATACATGAATTGCACAGGAAGCTCTTCTGGAAGCATTCAGCAAGCAAGATGGGATGTAAAAATATACTGGGCATACAAATGTACCTCTTGAAGGAAGAACACTGTCAAACTAACATCAATAAAACCCCAGAAGTATATGCTATATTAAACTTTCAAAATCAAAAAATATTGCAAAACCAAAGAATGTGAGCTTTCAAATGTGACTATACCATAATTGGAAAACTATTTAAAAAACTCTAACTTTAATATTTCATCAGAAAAGACACAGCATTTTAAAACACTACTGGTTTATTTCAGGAGAAAAGAATAGCAAAAATGTTACTTATAAAAATAGTGTCAGACCCAGATCCTGTTACTCCAAGGATGATGTTTTCAGAAAAAAGTCTAGACTTGATCTATTCATGAGGGTTTAGACAAACTCAGTCCTGTACATCAAATAATTTTAAACAAGTTGTGTAAGAGAATACATTTCATGAAGAGACACTTTAATTGAGGAGAGACTGAATTAACAACTTACTCTCAGACAGGCAAGTTGAATAGCAGAAAATTCTCTCATGCCATTAACTACTGGAACCAGCCTATTATACAAAGACTAGAAAAAACACACAAGAAGTTGAAAGAAAAAGTTATAAAAAGCTAATGAATTTCCTAACCATATAAGTTGTGGGCTTCTGGTTCAAGATTTAAAAATTCTGAGAAGGTGGCAGGCTACTGAGTTATGTCTATGATTTAACAGTCTAAAATTCAATTGCCAGAAATTACTGGTTTTCTCTGTTTCACAAAAACCCCAAAACCAACCAACCATATTAATTTTGAAACGGGAAACCTTTTAAAACTTTAACCAAGGTCTAAAGTATTTAAACTATAATTATAATTTCCAAACTGGCCTAAATGTACACTTGTGTTGTACCAAGCATACCAAGCAAAAGGGTTATGACAACCCTGCTCAGTTTAAACACTGCAGATGGAAAGAAGAGGCTCCTTCTTTGATCTTCTCCTTTCCCTTAAAAGACCAAGTTAAGATTTGTTTTAAAATCACAATATATTTAGCAGAGGTAAAGGAGCTAGTTTATTTTCTCCATAACTGCTTAAGGTACATGATACCCAACTACACATCAGAAATACAATTTGTAACTTTAAAGTGAGTCTACAAATTATTGCAAAGAATAAGATTATACGTAGAGAAAACGTTTTATGACACCATTTAATACAGTCTGAAATAGTTGTCAATGTTCTGGGCATAGGATCCTTCTCTTAAGGCTACCTTATGATAACTGTTTGCCATAAAACTATATTGTATAAGGAAAATTTCCCAGCAGAACACAGAATGGCTTCAGCAACAGTTACTGTTCACATGGTGAAAATATAAAATGATAAAAAATATGTTTTACTTTGAAATGTATTTTATTGTAAAACTGAAAAGAAGAAATATCATCTGAATAGGAGAAAATAATTCTCACCTTATCAGATTGAGTATTCTCATGCAAGATCCTAGCATCAATAGCAGCAGCCAGCAAATTATTTGCAGCAGTTATAGCATGAATATCTCCAGTCAAATGAAGATTAAACTAGAAGGGGGAAAAAACAAGATCTTTTTATGAGAAAATATTTAATTCAATTCATTAAGACAAATTAGCAGCAGCAATCATTGCTCTCTCCTTGAGACTGCAGCTCTGATTAGTCAGCTATCAGTGTAGGCTAAAGATTTCCACACACTGAGCCATATGAAGGACTTGTTTTCACTGAGTACATGATAAACTACTCTACGTGTGGCCAAACAAAGCCAAGAACATCTTCATTCTCTGCTAAATGATTCAAGAATAAGAAGCCAAGGGCTACAGTTCCACATCATTAATACTGAATCAGTTTAGTGCTAGTAATCACAGATTGTGGTGGACCAGAGGTGTGGATTACTGCTGAATCTGCCCCAGAGCACACGTGCATGCTGGCTTTGGGGGTGCATGCCAGCTTTCTGCCAGCTGCAGGAAAGCAGCCCCTAACCTCAGGCATGAACTTTGCTGATACCAAGTTTGATGAACAAAGTCTTGTGAAAACTCTGAAATGAGCATCTTAGAATAAATTCAGACTTGTGTTACATAGACACTGTATTTTTTATGTGTCTGACAGAAGGAGCTGGAAGCTCAGTTTTAATAGCACTTCAGGACTGACATTAGAACTCTGCTTGGACAGCTCTGCACAGTCAAGGTGGTCTTCACCAGTTCTGGCCATAGAGAGGTTTTTCTGAGCTCTACATTTGGCTCTCTTGGGGTGAAACTGTCACGCATTTCCAAACAAGCACTGTGAATACCATAGAATCATTAAGGTTGGAAAAGACCTCCAAGATCATCAAGTCCAGTGCTCAACTGAATACCATCATGCCCATTAAACCACATTACAGACTGCAAGTTGAGGCTGTCTCACCTCCTCCATGGGGATCACTTGAGCATATCCACCACCAGCTGCTCCACCTGCACAGGGAAGCACATGCTCTCATCAGAGTCTCATCAGTTTTTGAAAAAAACAACTATTTTTAAACACACAAAGTGAAACATACAGCAATGATGACACATTTTAGGCATTTTGATTTCTCTTAGAAGATCAGTGATGAACCCAAATAGACATTATTTCCTTAATCTCGCTGGCTTTTTTTTTAACAGGAAGTAAAAAGGGAATTCTTAATCTGGAATGAAAGCCTACACATGATGGGTGGTTCAGGCTCTGGCTACGTAAGGACTACCCTCTGCTCCTGCCCAGATTTAGGTCACAGTCATGCACATGCAGCTGCTGGGTGGAAAGACATAGCAGTCACAAGCAAGCACTGCTTCTGAATGAAACCTTCACACCCTTGTCTGAGCACTCCTTCCCCACTACCTCTCATGGTACAGGCAAAGAAATTTGCTGTTGCCTAAGCACCAGTTGAGTGGAGGGATTGAAGCACTCACACACACCAGTCTTAGCTGAGAAGCACCAAGCAGCAGGAGCCTTCCAGCTGAAACTCAACTTGTTAACTTAAACTTCAGCAAAGCAAAGCAGAGCAGATGGGGAGTGCTTGCCCAGTTAGGCACCAATTTCAGATGAGAAATGGCAAAAAAAAGATTTCATTACTTCCTATCAGCATTGAAATCTGGCTGGGTCTTACCTGGCCCTCAGGCTCTTATAGGGTTTCTAGGCAAAAAGGCAGCAGCCCACGATTAGAGGCGACAGCTCAGGAGAACAGAGAGAAGAAGTTCAGACCTAGCCAAATGTATGCTGCTGACACAGCTGAACCACAACTGCTAAATTCTTTGTATTGCTTGGAAATATCCAATGTGGACTCTTTCTCAGGGAATAATTAAACAGGAACATTTAGAAATACATTTAAAGAGTCTCCAAGCAGAGGGGTTGGCTGGAAGGGTGTGTACTCACACAAAATTCCTCCTGGGTAATACATCCCTCAGCCTTTCATCATGTTTGGGCTTTATCTGCATTATCATTACACATTAAGTGCATGAACAGAGGTATGAGCCTTGCACGGGAAGTTGTGTGCAAGAAATCTTAATCCACGAGTTACTTATGTATTAAAAAATCATGTAAGATACCACTCAGACAATCCACTGAGTGAAGTAATTCAGAAATTAAAAAAGAGGAAATAAAATAAAATAAAGCAAAAAAGCAGTATTTCCTTTTAATCTGAAAGAGGTCATAGGTCCTGCAAATATCATGTACCTTTAACTCCAAAAGTGGGTCCTTGAGAAGGCTGTCTCAGACAAGCAAAGGAATTAATGTTAAGGTGTGCAGTAAGCGCCTGAACGAGACCAACTGTGACTGTGCTTTTCCCCTCTCCTAGGGGCGTAGGGGTTATTCTAGCAAAACAAGAAAAAAGATTAATCAAATTCTTTGCTGATGTCAGCCTGGCTAAGGATATCAGAACTTACAGCTTTTGATGTCATTGAAGAATATTTGTACAGCAAATTTCAGTAAGATTACTTTATCTTCACAACAATACTGCCACAATGTTAGCCCCTAGCTCAAGCTGGAATGCTAATGTACATGTGTCTTCTATTTAAGCAATTTACTATGATAGCAGAAAAAGAGGAGATTATTTTGGCAAAAGTTCTAAAAAGAATATATTGAATTTAGACATTTTTATTACAGCACAAAAGTCTCACCAGTTTCATTAACAAACCATCCATCATGATACTCTAAGCATGTATTCATATTTTTCTGTAGTAATGCATGAGATCTTTTATTCCCATTGCTCAAACTTTGAATGAAATAACAGAATATTTTAAGTTAAATAACCAACACTTTTGTTTCTAGAACTCAACTATCCCTCTCCAGCTCCCATGTCATCATAACCCTCAAAAATGACAGATAATTGCTTTTTAAATAAAACAGGACATAAAATTCACTATATTCAATTGAACAAGATTTATTGTACACTTTTGTTTTGGAGATTTAAGGGCAATAAGGGACAAGGAAAGCCATTGTCCATACAAAAGCTCAAAAGCCTCATGCTACAGCTCCCATATCTAGACCATGACTGAAACAGGAGAGCATTTTAGAAAGACCTCCAATCTCAAATCAGAGACTCTAACCTCCACTCTGTTCTTGTCCCTAGAGGAGACTCTATTCTTTCCACTTTAATGAACAGGCAATGACTGCTGATTTTGTAAGTAAAAAACTTCATCAGCCTCCAATGAATGAGAAACACCTCAGTTTGAATGGTCTTCTCCCTACTTTCAACATCAGCACATTTATTTATGATACATTTTAAAAGTGTGGGGAGGAGGTGCTAGGATTTTTCTTTTCTTTCTGTTTTTCTTTCTTGAAGTATGAACACATCTTATGTCTCCAAAATGCACTCAAATGATTCATTTGAGACACAGCACTTCTTTTTCTGATTGGCAAAAGAAGAAAGCCTCAGTCCTTCTTCCACTCACACCACTCTCACACAAATCCTCCTTTTTTGGCAAAGTGTAACCATTCATATCTTTGCTGCCTTTTCTACCTGCAGAGAAGTAAGGACTATAGCAAAGCTGATGTTAAGAGCTAAGGTTCATTCCCAAGGAAATACAAGCATGCACATGGATCCTAGTCAAAGGGGAACCCTTATCCTGTGACCTCTTCAAAACTTGAGCTGAAACATCTAGCTCTAATTAGAAACACCTCCTTCCCTGACTAGTAATTTTTCCAAGACATTGCTATACTCAGATCACAATTCAAATGGCATAAAAACATCAGTGTAATTGTAAGATTCTGCTTAGTTCAGCCAGCTCACAGACTGGCAAAACCCCTTTGTCCCACAAAAGAAAAAATATGAAAAACATTAACTTTTCACAAATCTGTCTTTTACAGCATCATCAGATCCTGGGCTTTTACTTTGAAAAAGATACCTTGGATAGATATGTCTGGAAAAATTTAGGCAACAGGAGGCAAGCCAAATTAACATCTTTACATTGTTCTAGGAAAAGAAATTCCAATTTAGAAAAGTAGTCTCTTGACTAAAGTAGACTGGGGTTAAGCACATCTACAAGAGATTCCCTGAATTCTTCACTTTGAACAACTCTTTTATGACCATGAGTACTTACTTTGGGCACTTGGTTTTAGTAATTTTCTCCCACATTTTATGCCATTGTGTTCACCAACCATCAGATTCTAAAACATCATCAATAACTTACTATTCAGACTATTCCATTACACTAGAATGGCACTTCTTTGACTTCAAAAGGAATTCACAGAATTCTAGCAAAATATCTATACAGAACCAAAAACGGTGGGAGATTTAGAGCATATCCTTTATCTACTCTCAAAACCAGTCTTGGTCCCTGACTTTTTTTATCCATCCCAGGCCACTTTATTACCTTCTCATCTACTGCAGGAGCACAGAACACTACTTCATTTATTTTACATTCAAGTTTGCAGTTCCTAGAAGAAAGGATGCTTTTAATCTCTACATTGTCAGGATGGGGAGCCCTCAGGGTTTTACTATTGCCACAAGGATAGCTTCCTTTTTTCTCACCACTCTTTTTCTCATCTCCTTTTTATCCCAGGATCCTTACTTTTGTACAAATGTGTTTCTTTCAGAGCACCACAGCCAGGTTAACTCACTTTTACTACCAGTTTTACCCTTCTGACTACTGTTCTAACACTGGTTTCCCAAAACCCACTCAAATAACTCTTAGCATGGTTTCTCCTCACCCCTTGTTCTCCTAACCCCTTGCTCTCCTAACGCCTTGTTTTCCTACTATCTCATTCACTTTTGTCTATTGTCCTAATAGTCATTTACTTATTCCTCTTATTCCTGTGCTTTAAAGCCAGATTTAAGGAATATACGAGTAATCCTGAGGCATTACTGCATTCAAAGACTTAACAAGGTAACAACCCGTGAAGCTATCAATTATCTAAAAATAATAACAACAAAACAAAAAGAAAAAAAACCCAACAGTAACAAAACACCAAAAAGAAAACAATTCTGCTATGAAAGAGACACCTATAATTCTTTACTGGAAGTTACCAGTAAAGAACTTTCCACAGACCCCAAAAACTTGGTGCACACTATGGCTGCACTACTGACAGAACAACTTGCATTTGCAGTGCATCCTGTTGGTGGCTACCTCTATTTCTGAGCATCAGACATATGAAGTTCACATTCAAGAGAATTCAGGGACACCATCCCTAGTGATTTACTCAGTTCAGCCACATGCAGATGGCTGATCTGGCATGCACAGAAATGCAGGGATTCTACAACCTGTATGAAACCAGCAGAATCAAAGATGCAGCCTCCTATCCAACAAAGGAAAGGAAATTGGAATTGACAAATGCATAACCAGAAGGCATCTTGTTAGCATGAAGAAAAGTATCTACTTGTCACAGAAGATAGCACACAATCAAGTGTCATAATACTGAAATGCTCTGGTAACTCAACTGGCCTATTCTAAAATGACTATGTAAAATGAACCAGAAAGCACTGAGAGTTTTCTACGAGAGAGAGCTTTTTCCAAAAGCAAAAAGAGAAATACACCACTGCTCATTGATTAAACTGGCAGGAAGCCTCAAGAGCTAAACAGTTATTTTTTAGTTTCAGCAGCTACCAAAATCTCAGCTTTAAACATTAGTTAAAAGAAAAAGGAAAAAAAAAAAGTGCCTGAAATGAAAATTCTATTCCAATAATTTCCCTTCAAAAGCTTATTTCAAATATCTTTCCTTTTGTACCTGCTCAACTTTGATTGGGTTTTATAAACGAAATAATCCAGTTAAGCTGTTTTGTGGACATTGAGCTGTTTTTGCTGGCTACACTACTCAGCCCACACTCTTGTAGCTCAGGTCACTCACTCACATGGGTATAAAATTACAACTGCCAATGGCTAAGTTTAGCTCAATTGTGTAATGCTGTGTTTTAAACTTATGCAAATTAATGGAAAACCTCCTTTAAAATGTAATAAATTTTAACGAACTTCAAGAGACTTTTACAGCCATTTGCATTATTCTTCAAATTTCTTTAGCATGTTTTCAATCAAAACACAGAAACCCCACAATCATTTTCTGCCTTAAAACTTACTTTGCCACCTACCAAGCAGTCATCAGCTCCTTGGCAAAGCAAGATTTCCATAACATTGGAAAGCCTTCTCTCTTTATGTATATCAAAACAAAGATAAGAATATGCAGACTTTTTGTTTGTTTGTTATACATCACATTAGCTTACAGCAGAGCTGTTTCTGTGGGAAAGCTACATGAGGTCTCCCAAAGAGAAAATAAACAAACAGGGAGACGATACGCTGCACCAGCTGTAACCTCCTCACAGCTACGCCAGCCGCTGGGACTCCAGCAAGAGCTTTACTGGATATGTGACAATTCTCTTCAAAGTTCCTACCTTCAGCTCACAGGTATCAGCAAACACAAAAATTTTAATGAGTTCATAATTCCTGTGATCTGCATGGAAACCTGAAAAGCCAGGCTATGGAGGCCATGAGCAATTGATTTCCCATCTACATACATCTCCCATCCTAGATTTAAACTCTCAGAAATGTATTTCTGAGCCCAGAATTGTTGCAACTGCTGTCACCTCATCGAGATGAGGTTATGACAATGTTCCAGTGGTATCCTTTGGATGGGATTGGAGCTTCCAAATACAAAAGCACAGAGATCACTGTGAAGCTAAAATGACTGAACAAAGACAGGAACTGACTGAGGAATACTCCACTACAAACTCTTATAATCTACTGCAGACTCATACAAGACAATGACAACCAGGAGCTGTGCAATGACATGACCAATACATGACAACTATCTAAACTATGACTTTACTTTGGATTGTCACACAATTCAGGGCATCAACACAAGGGTATTTTCTCCTCTTATTCTTCCCTGCATCTTTCCTCTAATTTTTGTTTTCCTTTTCTCTTAGCTTTTAAGCACCTTGCAGCCCAAGAGACACAGTCAAAAGAAATACAATCAATTTTTGTTTTCTTCCATTTTCACCTTATTGAAAAGGTAGTTCATCACAGAACAATCTATTAATGTTAGGAGAAAAGTACTGATTTTAATTTTCCCAGCATTAAAAATCCAACACACTTCTTGCTAAAAGCAGCATTATATTTCATAATTTTTCCACATTTTATTCTTCCTCATCTTGCACTTTTGAAGGGAACAAGTTTCCAGAATTTTCTGCTAAAAGCCACAGCACTAGAGCATTTAGAAACAAGATGTTGAAACATACACACACACACACACAGAGACATAGATTCTTACAAACTTTAGCTGTAATTCCATATTGTGTTTGTGAATATGCCATCTACATGCTTGAATGCATGATTAAGTGACCCTGGACAGTAAACTTAGCTCCTAGGTCATGCACAAGCTGCATTCATTTGCATGCTCTCAGCTGGCAATGAGTGGAGGCAGTTTGATTTAACAGATCCTGTAACATATTGTTTAGCACACTAAAAGCCTGTTTACAGGCAGTTGATGCCCAAGAACCAATTACTCCATGATAACTTGTGGCTCTGCCCTCACAGTGCCTTAACACGAGCCCTAGACCAAGCCAAACATAGACAAAGAAAATAAAAAAAGCAAGAATGGGAAAAAAAAAAAAGGTCTCCATACAGAAGAAAATGGAAGAGAAAATGGAAGTTATAAAGAAATAGTCTTCATCCTATTTTTGGGTGTCATGATCTGTTAATCAAATTGCCATATTTCAGCATACAAAGTTTATATTGGATGAAACACTTAGGCATATTTGTTTGCATTTAGAAAGAACAAATAAGACTTTGCAATTAGCAACTTTTTAGGGAGTCATAAATTAAACTATCCGTAGAGATAAAAAGGTACATTTTAGTTGCATTTTGCTGATCAGAACAAAAAGTTTGGTCTTTAGCATATCAGGAATAAACTAGACATGCATTTGTAGGAAATATTTATAAATTCCTAGACGTGAAACATTTCAACCTGAATGTGCATTTAGAGGCAGAAATGTTGCTGGCTGCATCATGGATGGAGGTTGGAGATTTGCAGTTTCTTGAATATGCACACACACACACACTTTACACTCCTTTTACCCATGAGAAATTCCCCTAATACATCATAAGTATTTCCACCAGATCCTTAAGTATAAGCATATATCTTAAATGTTTCCTCTGAAGCACTGAAAATTTATTCTGAAGACCTATACTGCATCATTCTAAAAGAATTTGTAAATATCCTTGGTTATTGTAAACAAACACAATAATCCAAATGGCAGGTTCTGGTTGACCTTGTCTGGGAAGGGAGAGAATGAAGGCAAATGAGGATACTATTTCACTCCCCAATTTCCACACTTCAGTGATACTCAATTTTCATTGTACTGAACATTTCCCCATCAGAGTTCCCCGCTTTTCTTGAAATCATTGTCATCTGCTACAGCCATTTCAGCAGATGAGAGCAGCTGAGAGCATATAAACACACATTATATGTATATTTTATGTGTACAATATTTCAAAGGCAAGCTTTGAACTCTCTCAGAAGAGAATGTTCCCACTACTGTAATGACCTTGCCCAGGCACTTCTCCTGCAGCAGATGTGGCTTTGCACTTACCCCACAAGATGCAATGACTTCAGAGATGTTACAAATAGCAACACATTGCATCATCAGGTTGGGTAGCTACCAAACCCAGCTCTTTGTTTCTGAAACACCATTCTGTATTTGTATGTTTCATGTAAGCCTAAAAGAGGATACAATTTTCTACTTTTTGCCAGCTTTTCACCTTGCTGATCAAAACCTGTGCATTTCTTCCACACTTCTTCCACACTGCTTTCTGTGACAATTGCTTGAGATACCCTCTTTGAAGGAGAATGGGAGACAAAGCAGTGTAAAGAAACGTCAGCTCTGGTGCATGCAATCTGACAAAACAAAAACCCACCCAAATGGGGCTTTGCAACTTGCTATCATTTCACCTCCAGACATTTTCAAATAACCCCTTCCTCTCTGAGAGGTGTGTTGCTAGAGCAGCCTGGACCAGCCTGCAGCATGATGACCAGCTGATGCTGTTGACAACATGAGCATGAAAATACATGGCAGCAACTTTCTTCAAACTCAGTCAAATGCCAAACCCGTTTCTGTTTCTCTAATGCCAAAAAAATTCCCCAAACCAAAACAAAACTCTGTCAAAGGAAACCAAGTTTAATCAGCTATTATTTCCTTCTCTTAATTTCTCCAGCATCCTCCAGGACCATCTTTATATGCTACAGTTCTATCACATAGCTTTGAAGAAAGCCTCATAACTTGCCTGCCTCAGCTTTGTAACATCAAGTCTCTCAGTCTACAATGGCTCCATCTCAGACAGTGCCAGAAATCCAGGTTGCTCCCACAGGAAGGCAGTAAAGAAAACAGTTTGAGAAACACTCAACCAAGGTGAGGAATCAGTAGATCAAGGCAGTTAATGACAGCCTTCTCCTTCTGGATCAGCCTAAAACTATTTTAAACCTGAATGGTTTTACTTCAAAGGAAGCAACCAATTGATTAACTCAGAACATAAAGAATACACTGCAATTTATGTATTACAGGAAACCTTTACATGTTTGTTCACAAGTAGAAGTTTCCACTTAGTAAACCAGATGAATGAAAAAATTGTGTCACTGAATGCACAAAAAAACCTGAAGGTCTTCAGAAGAGAAGTGCATAATTCCTGCTGAACATAGCATTTGCAATAATCGTGGGAAAAGCAAGCAGGATAAGCCTGCCTGGAGACATGTCTACATTTCAGAGAAAAAACATGGCTTTTTAAACTTTGTAATCTGTTCTTCAATAAAAAAAGTATTTATTGTTAATATCAACAGATTAGCATGTAGCTTCTGTTAATGTTTGTTTATAAACAGCCACAATACAAGCAGCCTTAAATATCTAAGTTAAACATTTAAAATTCTGATAAAACAGTAAGAAAAACTCCACACACCAACAGCTAACACTTCACAGAACATAGAACAAATCACCTTTTATAAAATATACTTTACTTCAGTAATAACGCTTTAGAAGAAAAGCTGTGTTACTTCAGGAAAGTTCAAAACCTGCTCACTTTCAGAAGAGAGCAATCTACAGATGAAAACATTCAAGATTCCTATTTGTGCAGCATATAAAAAAGATGTAAGTCGCATGTTTATATTAATAAGAGTGGAAAAAGCGGACATTAATGACATTACAGTGCATTCTTACCCAGCAACTAGAACATATTTTCCATCTGGTTGATCCTTTAACCTTTCCAGCAGGGACAAACGTACTTTGGCTTTGGTTTGGCCATAGATCTCAATTTCATCTGTAAGCAATCCTATCTCCTTGGCAAGTACATCAACAGCTTTTGGACTCTGTGCTCGGGAAATCTCAATATCACTAGAAAAGAAAACAAATAGGAGCCAGGAGATTTCTCTCAGCTTAGGTGGTCGACAACAGAGCACAAAACAACAGCAAATAATCCAACAATGGAGTTATTGTAATGAGTTTTTCAATTTTTCTCACATTTTATTAACCAAACCTAAATAGTAACTAACACCTAATATAACATTGAAAATCACGTGCAGTATTTGTTAATTGTTACAATTTCACAGACAACTCTTGTTTAATCAGATTCCAACTATTACGTAATGCTTTCATATCAAGCTAGAGACGTGTCTGCTGGATGCTCAAGCATGTCCCACTGGAATGGATGTTTCTGGTTTTGTTTTTCTTTTTGTTCTCCTCCCTCACAGCATATTTCAGCACATACAATTTACTAAAAAGCGTGTGCATTCCTTGGCCAGCAGTCCCACCAACACATTCGCTGAACCCGAAGCTTGTGCATGCAGCACCTTTCATCTGAGAGCAGTGCCAACCTCACTACACCCCCACGAGGGCACCAAAGGGAAGAAGGCATTTGAAGACCAACTCATGCACTCCTAAAACACAGCTAAACTAAGAGTGGCCACAGAGCATGAGTCTAAAGCACAGGGCTCAGCCAAGATATCCAGTGAGCTTACAAACTACCTCCAGCAAGGGCTGTGAGCAGCAGCTGAGGCAAGCACACAGATGACCTGAGGGGATGTGGCTGTAGTGGGGACACTGTTGTGTCTGCAATTCCTGACCTGGACAACCTGAGGTCTTTGGATTTAATTCTCCTTCATGGATTTTTCATTTGTGATCTTGGCCTAGTTGCCCATTACATCCACATTAGTGTTTAGCAGCTGTAAGCTCCTGTGGCAGGGAAGCCCAGGGCCTGGCACACAGGATGTGAAGAGTTGTCTCCTTTGGCTTTGGAGTGCTCACATTACCACAAAAACAACTTAAAAAGTTACTTGCAGCCTAACCAGGCTAAATTCCTTCCTGTAGTTTCAGTTGATCACAGTATTTTTAAGATAGAATCTGGCAGCGGCGTGAAAGCTCCTGTCCTGAATTTTTAAACAGTCGACCAGACCTTAAATATCCACTGGCAAACATAAAACTATTGCAAGAGCTCAACTATTTCTGTGGAGTTTGGCTGTTCTGCATCCACCAGCAAATGATCAGTCAGTGCCAACTTAATTGCTTGCGATTCTTTGAGGAAACCCAAAACTGTATCCATTATTCATCTATAGTTCTCAAGCATGCCCCTCTTCACCCTGCAGCAGCTTAGTGAAACCCAGAAACCATCCATCCAAACAATGACATAATCCAGCACTACAGGTCAAGGACTTACTCAATCACAACTCTACTAACACTACTAACACTGGAACACAGCACTACTAAACTGGAACCTGCTTTCTTTCAAAGACATACTAAGTGCATCCTCTTTCACAGAAGGATATACCTTTGGCTTTCTTATGTCTGACTTCAAACACAACTAGCCATAAAAAAGTAACAAGAACACAAGATGGAGTGGCTTACAAACATCACATGGCAGAGTATCTCAAGTTTTCACTCAGAAATTACTATATAACAACTCAAGTCCCATAAAATTCTTGCTAAGTTGATGGTAGTGTGGTCCCTTAAAGATTTAAGCAAGGAAAATTTTCAGTGTGACTATTCTCCTATTAAAATAATTGATGTATTTAGCAAGAGGAGAAGGATGTAGACTAATACGACAAAGTTAATTTGCCTTTTTTTCCTCCTATGAAATATATTTTCCTAAAACACAGGAAATTAATGATTTGGTTATATCTGTAATGTAGAAGTCTGTATTTGTAGCTGACTCTTTTAGTCTGAAAATATATTCTCTATATTGGAAATCCCAGAATTATTTAATATGTTATATTATCCAGTATTGCCGGAAATGTGCAACAGTGATTCTTCTGCATGAATGAAAACCATTAAGCAAGAAGTCCATCACTGACAATGCTAAGTGAAAATTTACAAAATGCAGAAAAATTTAAAAGATGGAGGATGGCTCTATACCTACTCACCTGTGTGCTGACAGGTTTGGTTGTTTTTTTTTTTACTGCATACTGTAAGAAAATTTTCCATTCCATTTCCAACATATTTGGAAATACTTCAACCTAGATCTCACAGAAATCAAAAAGCAGATGTTCTTAGTTTTAGTGCTTAAGGAACTTTGCCTCATTTTCAATGAAAACTCCATCTGTTTCCACACAATGTGGTGCATTACTGCAAGATTACATTTTATTACAGGATACTTTCCATCTGAAGGGTTTCTTTACATTTAAAAGAAAAAATACAAAGCTATAGAGTTAGCAGATAAATGCAAGTCCTATTCCTAATGATATAAATTGTACCATATATTACATAATTGTGTATACACATGCACAATTATTGATTAATTATGTAATTACTTGTGTATTAAACACACAATGTCATAGAGAGGGTTGGGAGTACTATTTTTGGAAATTTTTTTTACCATCACACTCATGACATTGTATACTTTTAATTGTACTATTTAAAAATAGTTTTTTCAGGCTTCAATTCTAGAAATGTTACATGCTAGCCCAGAAAAAGCTCAAGCATTTCTGCCTCCTTGTGCCCCTGGTTACAAGAGAAAACTCATTCTTTTGGCATCTCTGTTGTGTCCATTCCCATTAAACTGCTGTAGGAGACAGTAAAAAGTAGATCAAAATGCTTAGAAATGACAATATTTTGTCACAGCTTTTCAAATAAACAGCAGTAGGATTCAGAATTACAGAATCACAGCGTGGCTGAGGTTGGAAGGGACCTCTGGAAGTCATCCGGTCCAAGCTCCCTGCTCGTGCAGGGGAATGTAGAGCTAGTTAGTTGCCTAGGTGGCTTCTGAGTATCTCCTAGGATGGACATTCCACAACCACCCTGGACAATCTGTGCCAATGTTTGGTCACCCTCACAGTGAAACAGTGTTTCCTGATGTTCAGATGGAGCTTCCTGGGTTTCAGTTTGCTCTCACTGCCTATGGTTCTGTCACTGGGCTCCACTGAAAAGAGCCTGCCTTGGTCCTCTCTGTGTTACTGTACAATGTATTTAGACACATTGATAAGATCCTCCAGAACCTCCTATCCTCCAGGCTAAGCAGTTCCAGCTCTCTTTGACTTTCTTCTGGTGTGAGGTTCCTCCAGCATCTGCAGAAGCAGGTGCATGAATAAGCACAAAAAATGTCAATACTTTCCTCACTTCAAGCCACTGGTTCCTCTCTCCAGCACCCAACACAACCACCACACAGCAAAGCACTTAGCACAGTAAAGAGCTCAGGCTGCTCTAAATGTCAGAGATGTCAGCAGTCGTGCCAAGGCAGACCTGAAATCCCTGTGGCCCTTGGGAAGTGAATGACAGGAACTGATTGCAAAGATTCTGGCTCTGAGAATAAATATGCTTCCTGCTTTTCACACCCACACAGGAATTTAAAAGTCTAATGCAGAAGAAAGTACTTCTACTGAGGGAAGAAAATAAATACAAACTCAAATGCCATTGAAATCACAGCTTTAACTAAACACCTTCCTACATCAGCATTTAGCCATTAGGAACGTCTCATCTTTTGCATTTCTGTTGGTGCTGCACAAGGCTTCACCTCCGTTCTTCAGTTAAATCTTCCAGCTTTAGGTCTTCATTAAATAAAGCCTGGCTCCAATGCACATCATCAAAGTAAAAATTGATCTCAAACAGAAGCACATGGTCACGATGAAGCATACAAGAGAAGGGCACAACACACAGTCCACATAAGATTAAAAATTAATTAGACACAGAAAATTTTTTGGTTGTCACGCTTACTCTTTTTAAAAATATTTTAATTTAAAAAAAAAAGTGCTTTAAAAGCACTTACTACCTGGGCACTGGGGAGAGGGGCTGCAGTTTCAAGCAGTGGAAGTCCCACTTCCTGTGCTTCTGGGACTGGATCCATCGCTCCATGTTTTTTACCATGTTCTGGTTTTAAGCAAGAAAACAGCACACAACAGCTGCATCATAAATGCTGAACACTAATTTCAAACAATCTCTAGAGTATGTTGAAATAACTTCTACGGCAAAGGTTAAGAAAAAAACCCCAAACTTAAAAATTTTTCCATTTCATGGTTTTAGAACAAAATAAGAGCCTACTGTTTCACCACAATTCAGAAAGAAAGAACTCCATTAACACATAAGTGGCAGAAAAAAGTCTCTAATTAGGCAGTTGGACATTTTATTCTGGTAAGAGAGAGAATTACTATTCTTCTCTCACACCTTAAAAATAATGGAAGATATTGATTGTTCATTGACAGACTCGTGCTGCTTCCACATTAAATAACAAACTTTTGGACTCTCTATCTATCACGATGCAAAAATGCAGACAGATGCAATTAATCTTCACAGTTTTACCAGAGTGAGTGACATTAGCCTATTGACACAAGCGCTTCTGCCAAGCTTTATTGTACTAACCAGAATTATGAGATGTCTGATTTTTAATTTATCTTTCTCTAATTAAATCTAATAGGCATTACTCTATCTCATTAAGACCTGCTATTAAAATGGAAGTCAGGTAAGATGTTCAAAAGAGCAAAACAAAAGTTAAAATCTAAACTGTAGAAGAAATTTCCGCAACTTACAAAAAGAGCAACAAATATTTAACACTTGAAGGTACACTAACCTGCATTCTCATTGCTACTGCAAGAGAACCAACACTCTTTTCAGTGGCAGGGCTGTTTTGCTGACCATAGTTGTGTTTCTCTGAAAAATATAAGTATTGCACTTGTAAATCAAAGCTTTTGTGAGTGGGAGCATGTGTATTTGGAAGTTATGTCCAAATAAAAACTTTCTGAATGTTGACTTGAAATTTAACAATATTGCTGACAAAATTATAGGTGGCTTCTTTAATATTTCAAATGAAATCACCTGGAAGGATGAATATACTGTGAAAAACAGAGAGTAACTGTATGCTCTGAAATATATTATGATATAAATATATTACAAACCCACACAAAAAAAATTCACACAGCTGTATTTGAAAAGCTATATATATTCTTAAACAGAATACTCAGAACACCTAAATGAGCATGGTAAAGACTGCCTTCTCTTCAACACACACTACAGTGAGAGAGAACAATGAAATTATCACAAATACCATTTAGGCTTATCATAACTTGGAAACATTATATGCAAATTTTTTTGAGTAGTAACAGTTATCTTCATCAGCATGATATTAAAAGTAGGTATTTTGGAGAGTCTACACAATTCAGAGTGACTTCAACTTTAGAGACAGTTATGAGTGTTTCTAGTGGCAATATATCAAATTATAATCATACATTAGCTACCCTAACTAAACATATTATGTTGTCATTTTGCTATAATCCTTCCTCTGGCTTGTTCTTCTGTTGTTGCTCATTGACTTTTATCTAGACACAATTCCTCCAACATTCACATCCTAGTCTCTGTGGGCATATCAAGGCCCTAGCCACATTCTGAAGGGCGTAGACATAACTGTAATAAAAAATAACAACTGTACGCTGACAGCTTTAGCCTTTCCCCCACAGGGGAGCTGAAGTGCAAACCCTGACCTGGTCAAGCTCTTGCTCTGCTCACCCCTTCTCTACTGGTCACAAAGGCTTACGTTCCTTGCACAATTACCCTCCCAACAATGGTCCCAGCAGCAGCAGCAGCAGCAGCAGCAGCAGCAGCAGGGCACAGAACACTCAGAGTGGAGGCAGCGTGGCAGGCAGAGCCATGCAGCAGAGCCACCACCCCACTCAGCTACAGGCCACTCTCTCACACCATCATTGAGAGCAAGAGACCCCCTCTGCAGGCATCCTCAGCCTCGTACTGCATGTTTCCTGATCCCTCCTCAAACTTCCTTGCCAGCAGGTATCTGCACATCAGTGACAAAGCTAACCAAGCTGAAGGCAGCAGTCCTCATATTCAACTCTAATTAAGAAAGTGTCTGAAAAGTCCTTCTACTCGCATTAACACTTGCAATTAAAAGAAACAAACAAACAAACAACAAAATCTTCTGGAGATGCTCAGCTTTAGATTTAGACAGAGGAGTTTTACTGGAATAGTCTATAACAGTCATAAGCTGACTCTTGTTGCTTTGAGACCAGGCTGGGAGAGCTGCCAAACAGACAAATGAAGTAGGAAGAATGAAGTTTAAAACCCCCTTTCAGACAGCTGTGCTTTACAGAAACATTTTGACTTTTTATGTTATTTGGCTTAATATCACTTTTTTATCAGGGCAGAGCTAGCATGTGTGTAAATACATATTTGAATTAGACAATTCTCCTCAATAAACAATTTCTTTCAGACTGCCTATGCTACACAGTCACCCCACAAATGACTAACCAGGCTTTTACGGGGGTGAAGGTGAAACCAGAGGTGAAAGTCATGCACGCACGGAGTTAGCAAGACAATCACAGGATTGCAACAGCTCTCTTAGGATAAATTTTCCAGATGGAAGCTGGAATAACACTCTCTGCTTTGGACTATGGTCAGATCAGCTGAACAGCAGACATTGTGCTCCCTCCTCTGACTCATATCCTATTGTGCAGATGAGTGAGAGCTGCTGTCAGGTGCTACCTGTCTGCTCAGGCAGCTTAGAATAGAGAAGAGGTGCGGAAATGGTTGAATTTCCCACTAACATACTTAAACCATATGGGCTTCAGCTTTCAAGTGACCCCAAAGGAGTTGGACATCAAATCCCAAATAATTCTGGCAACCTTAAAGTTTTGTTAAGAAAGTTATTTTCATTTCTTTACATCTACATATAAAGTATATGACAAAGACACTACCAGCACTCACCTGATTCAAGGATTGTCAGTGCAACAGAAACAGATGTTGCACTGCTAGAAAATTGCAGAATATTTAAAATTGTCATAATTTAAAAATCTTTGATAGGATTAAAAAAAATACTTGAAAAAGAATACTGTCCCTTTGGAGTGAGCACTTTTCTCTCTACTGTCCTGATTTACATCATTACATTTCCCCAACTCAGCTATGTCCTTGCAAATTTTGAGTGCTTTTAAAACATGCAAGTGTGTTAGACAACATATACACCCACAGAAGTTGGAAACCTAGCCACCATCTAGCAAGAACAAAAGTTACTTCATGACCATTATTGCTTTCAGGCTTCATTTAGCTCCTGTGACCCCACAGATGTTAAGTCGGACACTTCTAAAGCAAGAAAAAATCCAGAACAATTTCCAAGCACCTCAGCCAGATTCCATGAAAGTCAAGAGTCAGCTACAAGATTCAGTTGTTTCTCCAAGGTCACAATAACTCCACAATGGGCTTCTCACAAACATCTTGCAACTAAACTAAATGCATTCTTCCTGTCAGACACCTGTGTTTCATGTACCTCCCTAGTAAGCCTTGAGACCAACATTTTTTACAGCTGGTAAAATGTATTTATGCTGTAATTTCAGAGTTTCTCTAAGGTTCTGACAACCTCAAAAGCATAACCTTAAAGACAGACATTTGGTAGATAAGTTCTATTTAAATTATCTTGATAAAAATCTCACGCTGTCTTTCCAGAAAAAATGCAGTACTCAACAGAGTGCACCGCTACAACTTGAAAAATGCAAAGAAATGTACATGCTTATGCCAAATCTTACATTTCCTGCCTTACGAATCAATGTTACTGTGATACAAAATGCAGTTTTTCTAACAGCACTCTTTCAGAGAAGGGAAACACTAATATTATCAATAGTTCTTTAGAACAACTAAGGCATGAAGATATTTAAGTCTTTACATGTAGCACGCAGTTGGGCACCTGCTGAAGAGCCCTGTGTGCCAAGCCTCGCCCCACAGATCCTTAACAATTATATCCAAAAAAACCTATGGGAAATAAATGGGTATTAGAGATGCAAGGAATCTCCCAGTCACTAGGCTAGGAAAAAGAAAAGAAGTATTATTTTTGGACAACTTGTGCAGCATCAGGAAGGGATAAGGCTTGGTGCCCACCCTTGAGATGTTCATTAGGATCAGAGCATTGCTTTGGGAGGTGAAAGATGAATGTTGAAATGCCTTCAGACAATTGAGTGGATAATAACCCAGATTTCCCACACCTGCAGTGTCTGTTCAAGTCAAGAGGATATCATGAAAGACAAGGAAAGAAATCTATTGCTAAGGCCATGCTTTGCATGGGCACATGAGCTGCTTTACTATGAGCCTGATCTTGCATTAGCTCTGCCTAATTTGTCTTTAGGGAATATCCCTAGTTTCAAAACCATGCAATTAGGTTTTCTCAGCTTTATGCCCATTTCCACAGTTTTATATCAATAGATGTCAATCTAACACACTTGTGATAACATTACCAAAAAAACCCCATTAACCAGTCACGCTATCCATTCACTTCCTCATTTTCCTGTTCATTCACAGCATAATCTCATTTGGACGCTGAACAGTCAAATTCATATATGCACTAAAAATCTAGAAAATATCTAGAGATCTTCACAAAATTTAAAAAAATTATAAAGGAAATGTAAAATTACATGCTATAATTATTATTATACTTTATTCTAGCAGCAGAATAACTTCTGGGAAGATTTATTAATTTTAATCCCAATAAAATTCTGTAACATTTTTTAACTAAGGAATTAATGAACACATACACCCCCCATAATAAGTCAGCGGAAGAGGAAGGAGGTGAATCCAAACTCTTTGTTTGTAGGAATAATTACTGCAAGAGACATTCTGCCTCCTCTTAGCTACACATGATTTTTTTACTCCCTCCTACACCACTCTGCAGACACTTTCACAGCACTTTGCAGTTAATATTTCTTCCCTTCTTCTCTTTTTCCCATATTCCAGGTGAGTCCACAGAAGTCACAGTATAAGTCACTGTACCAAACAGCACCACATGAAAGTTCCTCTGATGACCCAAAAAATCTTCCCTCTGAAATCTCTGAATCCATTACATCATCACTTATTTAATAATCCTGGCATGAAGAATCTATTCCAACCTTTCTTTTCTCACCTAGCATCTTTTTCCTATTTATACATCAGAGAAAGGTGCATGCATGCCCTGTACACACACCTTTAAAGGCCCCCCAGCAGAGATACAGCTTTTAACCACACTGCATTGTCATCAAGATGTCACACACATCTCAAAAGCTCTCAAAGTACATCATTTGCAGGAACTGTTGCCTTTTAACACCTCTCACCTGACAGCAGGTCATGAGCACAGTTGATAATGGTGGCTCCAGGCTTTATCCAGCTCACAGGAACAGCATGGGGTTTCACACTGCCGAACACCACCACATCTGCGTGACGAAGCTAGGGACAGCCCAAAACACCCCCAGGAACAAAACAAGCATTTAATACATACTCTTGGAAATACATACTTGAATATGCATCTTAAAAATATTCAGCCTAATAGAGCAACAGTCTTTTGAGCAAAGCTTTTACAGAAAACAAGAAAAAAAAGAGTCAAACTGATGGCTTGATTCTTACCTGCCACAAAAATTAAGAACATTTAAAATAAAGTTAGGCAGACAAATTGTGAGATCAGGTGAGTGAGGTCAAAGTCAGTATCAATATTTAATGGGGATCATATCCTTCCAAATAAAAAGTTCTACCATTGTCCTAAAGTCCAAGATAACTTGGAGCCATTTAAGAAGGGTGGAAAGACAGTAAATATGCAATTATAAAGAGTACAGATTATTTGGCAGTAGAAAACCAGGCCAGCTGACAGGAATGCAAGATAAACCCTTCTGCGAAGATCAATGCCTTTGAAGAATACCAATTAATGCACTTTTCCTTCTCAGTTCATGTTTGCTAATCACTGCCTCTGATTTAGCTCAACCTGGCAGATGTTGAAGCTCAAATGGTTACTACAAAAATTCTTGTAATCAAAGACGTAAGTGCCTTTCTTTGCCCACTTCCTCTGAAACAGAGCCCTGTACCAGTTATTAGAATCACCATAAGGGACAGCACCAGAAGCAGATGTGTAAAGATACACTAAAAAAGCTAAGCAGGCACAGCACTGAATATAAAAAACATTTCAGAGATACAGCAATTTTGCTAATATTTTGAATAAATGTAAATGAATTCCAAGTGTCACAAACTCAGTGAGCCACTCTATGAATTGATTTGTGACTGACAAGCGTTCCAGCTTCTTTTTTGGCCAGAAGTGCTCTGATGCAACCCTGCCCAACACTCTTGCCAAGAAAGGACAGCTACAAATCCTGTCAGGATAGCAGGTTTTTGGCAGCTGAGCATCCAGGAGGGGAAAAGAACATAACTTCTGTGGAAAAGCCAGAAAACTAAAAAAACTCCATCTTCCCCTCAGAGGACAACACAAGGATGGCCTAACCCTCCTTGGAGATCCACATGTGCAAACAAAGCCAAAAGTGTGGGAGAAGATTTACTTGCTTGACAAATGACTAATGCAATGAGCTGATTCAGGCCTCAGTCACATGTCCAGCAACACTCCTGTGATTGCCTGAGCACAGTCATTCAGCCTCATTCAAATTGCTCACACTCCTGAGCCTGCTGCAAATATCAGCTTACATGCCACTCCCAGAAGGACACATCAGTCATAATGCTTGACCACTGTCAGGTCAAATGACACTGAGAAATCTGCAAGGAAATCCGGATGAAAAAGATGCTGTAATGACTTATGGACCAAGAATACCATGCTGAAGACACACTTTGCCCTGCAGAAGAAGGAGATCTCTGCTGCAACAGTCAACATCAACATAGGGAAAAACAGTGATTTTTCCCAGTTGCATGAGCAGAGCCCCTTTTTTGCAAGGGAAAAATAATTCATATTCTAGCAGTTATAAATCATATACTGTAAGTCAGGATGCCTTCCCATGCAAACTCTGGGACAAGGACTAAGAGCTTTGCACGCTGCTTAGCACCGTGAATTGATGAACAAGTTGAGAGCTGTATGCAACAAGTAATAATCCTGATGAATGTTCAGCCAATATACTTATGACAGAATTGATTCAAGGTACCTATAATGTCAGAAAACGACTGATGGGACCAAATATTCATCTCTATGACTACCGACTCTAATTTTGAAAAATGCTCTTAACAGCTGGACACAATAATTTTTGTAGCCAACATTAACACTGGTTCAGATAGCTAACATCGCCCATACCCATAAATTTTACCAGAAAACCAGCTGAACCTTTCATCTCATTGCCCTGCCCCACCTCCTCCATGAAAAAAGTTGCATTGCATGGCAGCAAAGAGTTGTCCCATGGGCTGAAGACTGATTTCTCAGAGCCTTCCCTAGTGTGATTTCATTTTCCTTATTTCACAAAGAAAACAATATTTTATGTGCAACTATTGAAAAAGTTCCTGCAGAGTCAATAAAATATATACCACAAACACTTCAGAGACATTTTTCCTTCTGTGAGTATTTTTAAAAAGTATATCCAGAAACTGGGAGAGCAAGTCCACTGAAAGCACAATACTTGTGTATGGAATTTGAGGTGTCCTTGGAAGAGATTTATGTGATCTCCAGCAGGGAATTTTAGTTCCACTGGCAAGAAGTTGTGCCCATGCCTCCTTTGCTTTTAGTTTTTTCTCTCTTGCCATAATCTACCCTTTCGACTGCCTGTTGAATCACTAAAGCAAGAAGCAAGCCTTGGGATGCACATCCAGGGTTATCTCCAGAAACCAATCACAGACATTCGAGATGGAAAAGTCCCACGAAATCATCACATTCAGCCTCCCTAGCAAATGCTCCACAGTCCCTGCACGGAGGACACAGAGGACACATCTGACAGGAAGCAGATGCTACAGGCAGCCACAGCCAGAAGGTCAAGGAGATACCCATGAGGGAGAACATGTGGCTGCCTGCCCCATGCTCCCTGGACAGCAAGGCTCCATTCCATCAGGCTGGCTAGAGGAAGGAATGACAAGCATCAGGCCAAACCCTCCTTAATGTACTATGCAACAGGCTGGAGACAAAGTAAGCCAATAGCCCAGTACTATCCTGCCTTCAGACCGGTAAATATTTTTTCAGTTGGGAAGAGCTGTGCCAATAAATAATCTGAAACCTTACCTCATAACAAAATATGATCCTCTCCACCAAGATTTAAGTTGAAGCAGAGTAAGAAGCACCACCCATTCCCAAGACAGAACACCAAATGCTAAAACAACAATACAGACTTTCCAGCCAAGTATTAAATGATAATGGCACAAAGTAGCTGTATGTTACAGATAACTGAAACTCCATTTTGCTGTGAAGTCTGCATAAAATTTTCATTTTCCCATAGTCAAAATGAACAGCAAAAAAAGCCATTTTAAAATACATGGTCAAACAAAATAAAAATTAAAATTAGTAATTGGAATGTAAAATTCTCATACTTCTTAATCTTGCTTTTGCAAACAACTTTTCTAATTATACTTAGATAGACCAATTTTCCATTCTTTGACAATAAAATTGTAGGATAGCAGTTCTCTTAGAACAAGCATGATGTGTTTCACAAAGGGACATTAAAGATAATGTGCTGAAATAATGACTGACTGAATTTAGATGACTGAAACAAAGTTCTGTTTTCTTACAGGTATTAAATATTACCTGTGTTTTGGGAAGAAAATAATAATTTTTTTTCAATACAAATCTACTTTATAACCTCCTTCCAAACTAGAAAGCATAATTCTGAAATAATACAGGATTTAAAAAGTCAGCTGCCATTCTTCACATGTAATATTGAATTGACTTTTGTGGAGTCCCATTTTAAAGTTACATGGGTGATGCTCCTAAAAGTATGTCACTAGGTCATTCTTCAGGCACAATGCAGTGAATATGCTTTGAAGAGCTATCTACACAAAGCTTAACAGAATGATAACATCTTAAGTATTTTCACCCAGATGCTTATGTCTTTATCTCTCACTTTGTAATTTCTTTTACATTGAACATATCAATGCAAAAAGAATAACGTTTCTTCATGGCAACTTTGCACAGATGTCCCAGAACCTTCAAAAATGCTTTCTTTCATTTGTGAATTATTTGAAAATTCAGGAAGCTCAAGAGTTCTGAAGGACATGGCTCAGCTGTGCTGTGACGATTATTTTTAAGAACTGAAGTCAAGCAAATCCAACATGGAACAAAAAGAAATATTAATAATCTGCTCACCTTAACAAAACATGAATTGGGGAGGGAAAAGAACATTGAAACTGTGTTCTTTATTCATTCAGATCAAAGCAATGAAACAAAAATGTACCATAATTTATATTATTCCCTTTTCCTCCATAGGACAGAGCATACTTGCTTTAAAGGAGCAAACTAAGTCAGATGGTAGTTGGCATTATGCTGTTTGTTAGGAGAGCTATGCCTATATTATATTTTTCCTAAGGTGCACAAAAATATATTTGCCTCTTGATCATTTTCAAAATATTTTTGCAAAAGTGCATGAGTAAAAGAAGAAATAACAAGTCCATAGCAATACAAAACTTCATCCAAAAAACCCTACAACCTTAGTGTTGTGTAACTCATTTAAATTAAAAGAATTTCTAGAGGAAACACTTGTTTTTATACTGTCCTTTTTAAAAAGAACAAATCAGCAGAGCTAGTCTATGGTAATGTAGCAAAGAAAGGCATTAAATCATTAACGTCAGGGTTAGTGCTTCAATACAAATAGGCCTGGCCAATGGATTAAGACAAATAACATACCCCTACTCTTAAGACAAAATTTTCCTTTCCTGTTTTATATTGCAAATCAAATCATCCCAATGAAAAGTCCATATTCTTCCTAAGTTTATCCCTCACATAGTAAGTGAAGTTATTATGTCAGCACAGGTTATGCTTCCAAACAAGAGCACACAAACTGCTACTTTGTGTAGAGGTGTCACATGCAGAGAAAGGAAAAGTTAGTGTACTGTGTAGGAAAAACAAAATATCAATTGATTTTTCCAAATCTTTGAAAAACCTCAACATCAACTAACACATTTTCTTACTAGAAATTAAAATTTAAAAAAAAAATCAAGAGAAGAAACCTTGTGAACATTTAATCTGTTTTTACTCGATCAGTGTTTTAAACAAACAAAAGAATATAAATTCTATAATCATGTTATCTAACATTGTACTCCAATACAGGTACAACCAAATACAGGTTGCCACAAGACAGCAGAACCGTGTTGCTTGGTAGGAAACTTGTGCTCAGTTTCTGACTCTCCAGCATCTTGGACTACGAAACAGGATAGTTTTCCCTGCATGCATTGGATTTTATCAAGGAGCTCGAGTTAACTCTCAGAGTTACATCCAGACTGGTGACACACTGCTCCAGGCTCACAGGTGAGGAAGAGGAAGGTAGGTTTCCCCATGGCTCTGCTGGTTAGTCCCATAAGCGAAGTACAAACTCTTTTAGTGCCAAAAGTTAAAATGAACCTGGGAAGACTGAAGTGCATAAAGCCTCAAACTTAGGCCTCCAATTCTGTTTCCCATCAGTGACCTGCAGCAAGAGGTAAGCTACGGGGAATGCCAAAAAGCAAAGCACGATTATGGGAAAGCATCTGGATGGCAGGAAACAGAATTCTCTCCAGCTATTGACAGCACTGCACAAGCAGCTCTGGGCCCAATCCAGATTTTTTGCTGTGAACCAGTGGAAACACCTCTGGCCACCCTGTCACCCACTCCATCCAGCCCAGAGCAGTCCTCTAGCACAACCCCAAGCGATGAGAAATAACTGAGGAATGAGACATGGCAAGGATCAAGTTCACAGCACTCCATCTCCCAGAGAGCCATATGTTTCCTAAGTGCTGTCAGTCACTTAAAAGCCCAGAGCTGAGACAAGCCTGACAAAAACATCCGCAGCTGTGAAAACACGGGTTTGCCAGAGAACTTTCTATCACAGCTGCTCGGATTCATTTCCTCCTCCTGCACAGCCTGCACAGCCCGGAGGTTTGACACAATCGTTTTGCCTTGGCTGCCACCCTGTGGCTCGGGCTGCCCAGCACAGGAGCTGTCCCCGGAGTAGGGTGCTCCTACAGACAGAGCCTGGACCCCGCTGCACATGCCCCAAGGACGATGCAACCCCACTGTAGTATTCTGTGAAATTTGTCACTAAGGAACAAGCTGTTAAGTTTGCCAGGAAGTCATACCAACTTCTAAGTTGTGTCTAAAAGCTCTGCAAAAACCAGCCAGGGAGACCATGCAAATCCTTCAGTTTAAGGCTCCTGAATTTTCTTTGAATCCTTTTACAGTTCTCTTCAAAGATTGGGAGCTTCTTTGTCCCAAGAGAGGCAGAACTTGCAAACCTTTAGGACACAAATCCAGTGAAAGTAATTTCATGCAGATGACAGTATCACAGGATGAAAAAAAAGAGGGCTTTTTTCTTGCACAGAGAGAAAGCAAAAGGGAGAGCTAAAACATTTGTCTGTTCAATTCCTTCTCTCACAGCTCCTGGTGTAAAATAAAGAAGTTAGAGCAGCTGCTGTTCCAGGTAATATTCTGTCAGAGGTCAGTGTTTGCACCATTTCTGAGCAAGCAGCAAGGAGAAAAGACCCTAACCTACACCGGCTGGCAGACACCCCAGTGCCACCTGTGACTGCAATGATGAGTGTCCCTCTTGGGAACAGCAGGGAAGGGCAGGATTGTCAGGCAGACAGCTGACAGGGATGCCTGGATGGTGGGGACACACAATGAGCCTGGGCAGACAGAAGATCACTCACCTGGCTCTGCAGCTGTGGGGCTTCCCAGTGGCAGCTGAGCACAGCAGCTCCCTCCCGCTGCAGCTGGCTCTGCAGGGCAGCGCCCAGCGCCCCACGTGCTCCCACCAGCAGCACTGTCTTCCCACCTGGGCAACACAAGGGAAGTCCTTCAGCCACCCACAGTCCCAGGGCACAAGCACCAGGCTCCGGTGGCCACAGAGCTGCAGCAGATCCATGGAGCTCCCCCCAGGCCACCCACTGCTGGAGCATTCTAGAAGGGTCAGCAAAGTGGCTCAGGACAGGACAGCACCATGTGCCTGCACAGCCCAGCAGCTGCTCTTCTGGAGCCTGTGCAGTGACACCAACCCAAGCTTTTAAGCAGTTTCCTGGTGACTCTCTAAACTCTAGTAAGCAAATACTGCTCTTGTGGCTTTCTGGCATTTTGCACAAATTCTTTCATTCACATTTGTTACTAAATACATTTAACCTCCTGTTTACAGTTCTGTTATGAAAATCCTCATTTCAACAATTATGAATCACTGTAAGAGAGGCAACTTCTAAAACACTGCCTTAAACTAACAGTGTCTTTGCTTCACACAGTAAACCTGACTGTTTAAATCTGCCATTTCAGTGTCAGCATTGACACAAAACAATCCAAACCAAAATATTTGCTCAGCAGCAATTTACAGGCAAACCTGGGTTTCTCCAACTGCTCACACTAATCATAACTCAAATTAAATCCTCAAGTTATGTGTATATTTTTTGTTTGGAAGACTCACATGTCTTGTGTGTCTTCAGTGAAATTAAATCTGCTAATGGCAGCTAATCCCTGCCTAATATCCCAAATCTGTAGGACTGAGACCCATTTTTGCAAATACTGCATTCAGACGTCACTGAGGTTCCTCACTAGCAGGAGACAAATGTGTCAGGTGGGAAAACAACACACAAAAAAAAGAGCCAGAAAAACAACACAACAAGTCAGATTATATTTGACTCCCAGTCAGAACTAAAACTGAGAAAAAGAGTTAGGCTAAAATTAATGTAATGATTGTGATAGAGGGACTCACCTAGATCTTCAAGAAGCTCCATCACTGCACACACTGCAGGAGGAACTAGACAGTCATTGACATCACCATGTACCAAGTGTCCTAGGTTTACACTGGATAATCTGCAGTGGAAAAATATGGCAATTTAACAAAACAAAAAAAAAAAAAAAAAGAGTTTGTCTGACATAAATCCCCAGTAATGCTTGTAACATGGCTAACAGCTAATCCCAAGAACAAACACCTCTCACAAAAGCAATTCCTTTGATAGTCATGTACTGCAGCTAATTTGTATCATCCCACACCCCAGTTAGACAAACACTGAGCCCTCAAGAGAGGCTAGGAAAAGGGATCTGTGAGTTAGAATGAGTAACACAATCCCACAATACACAGGCAGCTCTTTACTTGTCACAATGGGCTACCCACAGCACATTGGGCCAAAACACTGCAGTGGCTGCAGTGACACCAGACCAGGACAGACCAGAGCTGCCAGAGCCAAGCCAAGACAGAGGCAATACATCCTGCCGGGCTCAGGCTGGCTTGGCTGGGCAACTCAGGTGGTTCCACTCTCTCTCACAGAGAAGGATGCTCCAAATTTTCCATTCTGTGGCAATCTCCTGTACTCCACATAATAGAAAGGTGACTAGTTTGAAGGATTTTTAAATTTTTCCTGACATGAAGAAAAAAAGGGAGAGAGTGGGATTAAAAAAATGGTAATAGCCTGCAGCTAAGAGCAGGAAGGCTGCAAGAGCAGCCAAATGGTAACTCACACACCTAAATTATACCAGTGGTCTCTTCAGAGAGCAGAACAACTCAACACTGATTGGAAATTTGTGATAATGGGTCCAAACTATTATAGCCTACTCTCTCACCACGAGAGAGTGCTGTAAGGAAGTTAAAACCTTCTCTGCAATTTTTCCATCGATCTTTTTTGTGAAAATTCAGTACTTTGTGACTACCATTTGTATTAGAGAGGTACTGAAATACTTTAAGTACCACCAGTAAATCAAGACTGTTTTTTATTTCTTTGAAAAGACCATGGCCTGCATATATATTATATAAAGAATAAAAAGATAATGACCAAAACTACTTGAGCAAAAGTCTTCTGATTGATTCAGAGGCATCTTTTATCACTGCTCAATAGCACAGCTAGACACAGTGACTGAGGAATCCATTAATGAAAAGCACAGGGGAAAATTGATTTTACAGAGCCATCAGCCTTGTGTCTTCTAATATTATTTCTCAGTGCTTCACTTACCCATCCACATCCTTCTCTGGTTTCACAGCGTTTAATACTTTAGTGCTATATAAGCTTTCTGGGAGGTCAAGAGCAAGGCCCTGCACGTTAGGATCCTCATTAAGTCTCAAGATTTCACTGACAATCTAGGAAGTTAATAAAAAGCATTAAAGATCAGAACAACAGATACAAGGAGAATCTGATTAGAATGGGGTAAAACCTGTATTTTTTTTCAATTGATTTATGGCCACCCTGCTTCCCTTGCTTATTACTGAAAATTCTAAACAAAAAAGCAATAACCTGCTCTGCTTGGTTTATATTTCCATGGCTTACCAAATTAAGCCACCCTCACTCTATTCTAAACATCTTGCAAAGTAAACATGTATTATGTGACATTATGCTGCCAAAAGCAGTTTGTGTTTCACCATTCCAAACATCAGCAAAAGCTTGTCACTGTAATGGCTCAGGAAGATGCTTTTAGAAACATGATGCCTTACTTAATATACAGCTCAAAATAGAACCAGATCACTTCCCAACATAAAACATAGACAAAAAGTTGTAACACTTGAAAAAACAATTATACAAGAGAAAACTCATTTTATTAAGCCAGCATCTATGATTACCAACTTTCCTTCTCAAAAGTCCCTGATCCCAAGAGCTGACATCTTGTGAAGAACTGTTACGTTGAAAAGGCACCGCAGAAAAGTTTATGAATTTAAAATACTGAACCAGAAGCAAGTTAAAGTGTTTTATAGTAGGTCATATTTGACATCTGATACTGTACTACCCACCCTTGATTACTTCCTCTCTAAAGTGCAATGCTGATCCATGCTATTCTGCTGTGACCAGAAAAAATAAAATGGAACAAAACATGTTGAAGTTTTCTTAGGTGAGAAATGTCACGCAAACATGACTTCCCATCATATAAATAAAATCAGTGTGCATCACAAAGCTTTATAATTGAATTGGATTAATAACCAACAGAAAAGGACTATATGTAGTTTCTTTCCTTTCCCTTAACTAATACCATGTCTTCTTAAAATGTTTTTCTTCTAAACTACTCAGTGTAATTGTGAACTCTATTACCCAAACTCTTGATATGCAATCAACATTAAGATTGGGCAATTAGGCAGGAGTTAGATTAGCTGCAACTCAGAACCAAGAGAACATGCTACTTTCATGCTAAACAAAGATTATACAAGCATGTCACTGGTACAGAAATGACTCTTTAGTTTCCTGACTCTTGAGGCAAAAAGAAGCTTATCTATTAAGACCCTCTGCCATTTGACAGCAACAGGGCTGGTATACATTGCAATAGAAAGGATGAGTGCACATACCAGAATATAGACATGAAAACATCCACATTTTGCGTAAAAAAATCTTGATATGCTACAAAATCTTGGGGGTCTACAGAGCAATTAAAACTGTATTTATGCTTCCTGAGAAAATAACTCAAGTTTTCCATTTTAATTGCATCTTATTTTAATTCAGCTTTCCATCATCACAGCATTTAAATTACTTATAACTCATGCAGGGTAAAGTAGTGTAGTATTTATCTGACTTCACTGTACACAGGAAGTTATGGCAAAACCCAAATGTGCATGGCATTGAAATCCCTCCCACCTTCCCACACCAGGGAACACAAATGAAATGTGGATTTAGCAGATAAAAAAAAGGTCACAGTGAGTGAGCAAGAGAGTAAACAAACCACGACAAATTTTATTGGAAGTAACTTTCTTCAAGTAACAAAAATACCCCAATTTTCTCTTTAAATACACAGCTCAACCACTTTCTAAGATACTACTTCAAAGTAACAGCAACTACTGCTGCATAGTCACTGTATTTTACCTATTTCCTGTTGTGCTATTTAACAGATTAAACACATTTATCAACAACAAAGTGCATTTGTTTTCCATTTCAAAAGCCCACTCTTCTTAAATTGGTAGCTAACCATCCATAATCTACAAGATTATGTAGATTCTACTTTACAGTAAATTCCTTCTAATGTATCTGGAAGCAGTTCTTGAGATAACACTGCAAGGCAGTAACATTTGAAGAACAAAGTGTACCAAAAAACAAAACAGTACACAGAACTCACAAGCTTGCAGGATTATTAAATTTGCCAAGCACAAGGAGGCCAGCTGGAAACAGTGTCATTTTTTACTATACATTGCTTTGCTGGTTTTACTTTCACATGGTTTTCTATGTTTGAAACACAATTGAAATTAAGTGCTGTGCCTCCACAAGGTGAAGAATTCAGGCCTCTAGTGATTTGGGGTGGATGTTTATTTTTTTAATATATAATTGAAACATTAGAAGAGCAATAGACAGACTCAACATCCCCCTCTCCTTCCTCCCCTTCCTCCCCAATAAAATAATATAATCTTTAATTTCCCTGAATAATTTGAGCAAGAACCAGGTATAGTCACAGGGGTAATTTCAGGAGAGAGGATACCTGTTGCTGGTATGAGGTTAAACACCAAACTCAAAACCAAAACATTATTGATTCTGTCCTAGCTTGCCAGGGAACAGCAGACATGCCCATTAATTCTCTTTTTTCTCACTCTTGCCAGTAAGGGAATTTTATTTGCTATTTAAACCTTGGCAATCCCAACCTTAATTTGCATTACTAGAGGTCAGTCAAAATAATAATGAATGTCAGCAATAAATATAAATAAATAAAACAAATTGTCAGCAGTAAAAAGTTTATGTCAAAAGCAAAAAAGGAAGACTCCTTCAGGAACTTCAGTTACCTCATCCTTGGTGCTCCCTTCAGGAAGACAGATGTGAATAACACGCAGACCAACCTGTTCAAAGAAAAGACTTAAAATTACCAATGGCAAGTGGCTCATGATGATTAACACATGTATCAGTTAAAGCTTACCTCTTTGGCAAAGTTCTTGTTTGCTTCTTGAATCAAATGGTCATTATGTGCCTTGGGGAACAAAACAGAAACTGAGTTTTAAAATAATACATTTTAAAATGTGAGTACGCTAATGCCCATGTCTATGCAAGAAACATAGTGACAATGTCTGTATTTAAAGGTATTGAAACAAATAAAAAGCTATTCTAAGAAAAAAGCAGATTTGGGATTGTTAATCCCAAATATTTCAAGACTGTTGATAGTGAAAAAAATAGCATTTAGAAGGACAGGCTTCATGGAGAGGGACAACTCCTGTTCTGGAATGAGGGCTTGGCCTCTATCCCTCTGCTCCCTCCCTGCACTGCCAGCATTCCTGGCACCACACTACCAGCATCCCACTCCCCAGATTTGGGAGCTGGTGGTGAGTGGCAGCATAGAGGCTGCTGCACTGAGAACACTGTGCAGAGCTCACACTGTGGTGAGGGACGGTGAGGACAGCTCAGCAGCTGCTCCTCTATGCCAGGGGATACATGTGGGACTGCACCCCACCCTGACTGCCCAAGAGGTTTAGCTGGGATGGCACAACTGCTGGTACCACACTGTCCCCTGGAACGTCTCTGCTGCTGCAGCACTGCCAGGTGAACACTTACCTTGTGTGAGTGCAGAAATCCCTGCCCCAAACCAGTTCCTACCAAAACGCAATGAGCAGCACAAGTGAGGCACTTGGCAGAGCACAGGGGCTGGACAGGGGGTGCAGGGGAGCCAGTGGTGCTTTGCTGAGCTTTGCAGAGCAACAGCTCCACTGTTAAGCAGGATCCTGGTGTTTTAATTTTCAGCTTCAACATAATTAAGAAGCACCCACCAATCTTTTTTTCTGTTGCAAAACTCCAGCTGAGATTCAACATGGATAGTAACACAACATCAATTTCAGCATCAATTCAGGTTCAGTTGACTCAAGAGGAAAAGGACAGTCCCAAAATCATTCCACTGCAGGTTCAGTCTGTAACTCCTCATTCCCAGTAATGCTGAAGAGGTGGTGCCCTGTCATGCTGACCACCATTACCCATGGCTGGCTAAGGAGATAGCTCCTCTGTCCTCCCTCTGCTCCTCTGGGTGCAATGTGGCACATGGAGAGCCGCGCAAATCTTAAGGCTCTGCCCGCATTACTGGTAGAGCAGAGCATCACAAGACCATCACATTTGTAGACCAAAACAAGTTTCCTTTGCACCAACAAATACACATTTAAAACAGGCTCTGCTTCAGTCCTCACAACCAGACCAGAGCTTGCATGACTGCCAGCTGGAGAACACAGTTTGGGTGAATTTCACCCAGAAGGATCTAAGCTATGTGCTCCTACAACCACCTCATGATGCAGACCAAGTGGAGAAAACAGGGACAAGAGTGACATCCCTTCCATTGTGCCAGCATAAAACATGTGTGTGGTCATGCAGAAAACCAGACTTGAGGGACAAATACGGTTGAAAGGAAGCCTCTTTAGACCCCTCGGGCTGCACTGCTTTTCTAGCAGTCCTTAAGCTTCAGCCTTAGGGGGCTCAGTGAAAACATTAAACTTGGCAATTATCAGGGAGGGTAAGAGATGGGAGAGCCTGTTCAGCCAGCCTCACTAGAAGACCTACTGAAATAAAGCTGTTGCTGCATTACTTGTTGCTGCATCACTAGCAGTACTTAAAAAATGCTTACAATTGAGTTTAAAACTTAAAACCTACTGAATCAGAGCTTCAGCGTGTGCCTGCTCAAAACTAAAACCACTATCCTAGGAAACAGGACAAAAACATTTTTGCCTGCATGGCTCTGGGTCCCCTCTGAATTATAAACATCCCTAGTTTCTTGCTAAGAAATTGAAGGAAGAACATCGCTCAGCTTTGCAGGGATAGCAATCCTCATCTCTGATTTTCATTGCCTATCAAAAATGGCACCATCAGTGGGATGGAAAGCTATTCACAGCATTAGTAAAACAATGGTTCTCAATTACTGGAAGACTCCTTCACATCAGAAAGTGCTGCTACTTGTACAGGATGCTAACATTTTACACAAGGCACTTATTTCACGCAGACCCTTCTGAGGTGATTGGGACTTTTCAGTGTGGTTTTCTTCTCCTTGGAAGAGCAGTAACACAGTGATTAGCTGCAGCTACCCAAAGGTAACAAGGCTGACAGGAAGCAACAGGGTCTTTCATTAATCCTGGCATTGTTATTTCAGGGGTGAGAGGTGAAGGGAGGCCCACGTTTTCAGGCACATAAGCACTTTTTCAGGATTGCAAAAAAAGGCTTCAACCTAAATAAAGGTTTGAGAACACTATATTTCAACTATGTTAATCAACTCAGACAAGCTGTGAGAAAAAATGATCCATACTTAAAATGGGGAAGACTATGTTAACAAAAGGAAGACAGGATGAAACTGTTCCCTTCCTTTGCACAGCTTTCCCACAGTCTGAAGTTTGCTATGACTGTTTCAGCCTGAACAAGGGCAATCTACCATCTGGTGGAACTACCTCCTCCTATTGCTTTGCTTCATAATAAAGCAGATAATATTCTTTATTTAAAAAGGATTAATTTTACTTTCTGCATTGTGTGCTTTTGGAGTTTCAGACAAGTAATGGCACCAAAGGAGAGCTCTGACAGCCAGTGAGTGCACAGACATACTTTACCTGAATAATGGCAAGTGTTGGCTCAAGCCGAGGGTTTTCTCTCTTAAGAGAGGCCAAGGAATTCTTTGCATTCTCGGTGACTTTGCTGCAACACAGTGACAAGCAACTCTTTAACAAAGTGAACACTCTTAACATTAGTGGGCACAAACCAATGTTAGTCAACAATGTAACACAAATGCTACGGCATGTATGTTTTAAATCTCCAAAGTTACGGTTGAATGTGAACTGAGAGGGCTGGTTTTCAGCAGGCAGGTACGGAAAACCTTAACAGGCCAAGAAAATTTTTTATGTATAGCTATGTGCAGCATTGCTCTGACATGCCCAAAACTTTGCAGCTAGGCTGTGCTAATTCGTGAGAAGGCTTGTCCAGCCCCACCATGGGAAGTGCAGCAGGGAACCACCACCCCACGCTCTTGGCTCAGGTGGGTCCTTCGTTTCCATACCCTTGGCCAGGGCAGGGAGAGATGCAGAGCCCTTTACAGCTGGGGCTACCATGGCTTAACTCTGGCCACACCAGTGCCAAGAGCAGCAGACCAGCCGCTTTCATGGATGCCATTCAAAACCACTGGCAGAAGGGAGACAAGGCAGCTCTGTTTGCCACGCTGCTTCCTGGAAAAACCAGTGACAGCCAGGCACTGGGAATGCTTTCCAGAAAAAAAATTCTAGGTAAGTGGCGGCCAGCTCTCCTCTGTTACCTTTTGTGTGTGTAGATGATACCCACCCAGCTGGGCAAAGAGGAGACCCCCTGAAATGTGTTGGTCTGTCCCCCACAGCAAGGAAGATGAACAGAGGAAAACAGCCTGAAGTGGATTTTTCACAGCGCCTACCTTTGCAGAAGCCAGTGACCAATTTAATGCTGTTGCACACTATCCCGTCCAAGGTAGGATCGGGACGGGAGGCACGTTTTTCCAGGCACACATCTGCTCACCGCCTCACCTGAGCCACCGCCGCATGACGCCTGCCCTACTCGTTCTCAAAATGCCACCAAAACCAAAACTCACAGCAAGTCCCGCCAGCGCTTCTGGGGCAACGAGGGCATTCTACGACGAGGTCCCCCAAAAAGCTCACCCCAAAACCCACCCCGACGCACCCAGGGAGGGAGCATCGCCCGAATCCCCTCACCCCTCCTCCCCCCATGCCCACACCATCGCACCCCGCGGTTGCATCAGCCGGCGCTGCGTCCCCACGTGAGCTCTTACCGGGCAGCAGCCGCCGCCGCGCCGCCGTCCCGGGGGTGCTGCCCGCTCAGCCCGCGGCTCGGCGCCCGGGTCAGCGGGGCGGGCAGCGCCAGGGCCAGGCAGCGCCGCAGCACCGCGCTCCTCATCCTCATCGCTCCGGGGCGCTCCGGCAGCCCGGCGGCACGGCGTGCGAGCGGAGCCAGGAGGCGGGCGGGGATGGAGCGCCGCCTGCCCCGCTCCCCGCCCCGGCGCTGCCCCGCTTGCGCTTCCGCTTCTTTGGCGAGAAAAAAACCGCAGCCAAATCACCCCCAAACATCGGCTCCGACAGGCAGAAGCCAGCAACTTCCTTCCTCCGCCCCACGCAATGAAAAGCACCCAAAGCTTTTGCATACTCAACGTTTATTAAAAATAGTATGAAATGGTCCCTGGGAGAAGTTACAATACTAGTAGAGGTCCCTTTTTCTGGTTGGTTGTTTGTTTTCCCCTCCCTCCCAACTCCACCGATTGCATGAGATGCGAGTTAAACAATCTCCTACAGCCGTTTAAACAAATCTATATGTGCGCCCACAGATTTACCTTCTATCCGTATTTACAATACTTTACAAGCTATATTAAATAAATATGGGCTCTGCTACACCTCGGCGTCTTAAATATGTACAACATTATTTCTCAGTCGGATTTTACTAGATAGATACGGGTCCTATCACAGGGGGTGTGCTGACTGTAACAAGTTTCCCTGTGGTACGAGCTAGCGAGTACCATGACCAACCAGCCCTCAAAATAACAATTCCTAGCCAATGCAAGATACGTGTGGTAAATAATTTAGTCGGTTCTAATAAATTCAAGTCCTCAAATCTTAGTCTACAAGTAATTAGCTGTACACCGATAACTTCAGGTTTTCCTCATGGTAACCAATGTAGTAAATAATCAGCTATTCTGGAAGTACAGTGCTCTGTAACTGAGGGGAGTGATACGTGGTTAGTAAAAATAGTATTTCAATGAAATTCCTTTGTTTATTGATATGTTTAACTCGGTACTGGCTTTATCCATGTAATCTGAAGAATGTAAGCACCAAAAAAGAACAACAGTCACACAAGATGGTCCGTGTAGGTATCTAGGCTTTCCTTTCGGTACAATGTTTTCAAGTAACAGAATCCAAAGCTGTGCAACAAAAATGATGAAGGAGAGTAAGTGTATATGGTATTGGAAAGCCTGCCCTTGCTCTAAATGGCAGCATTTATTTGCAAAAGAATGGAATGTATTCTCATTTTTAAGCTACTTTTATTGTACATAAATTGGATTAGAGTCAGCCCTGACATTTTAAAAATATATATTTTACCTCTCTGTATCAGGAAGAGTCACTTCCTGCTACAGCAGATGCATGCCCTGGAGACTGCAGCTTGTCACTCAAACCAGCAGTATCACTGAACCATCCTATAGGCCAAACATGCCCCACAATTTGTATTTCACCCGAGAATCTGGTCAAGCCTCGTTCTCTCACAGGGTTCCTGACACTGGGACTTGAACAAATGCCCAGCAGGTCACTGCATACAACACACAGCTACTCCTCAAACTCTACACAGCAGCTTTCAACTGCTAGCTGCTGAGCTACAAGATACTCAGATTTTGCTTCCGTGGCACAAACACCACCATCACTGGAGGTACCAAAACTGTTCTAGCCCTCTTCACAAGCAGTGCAGCTCCCCTTCCATTGCCAAAACCATTCTCCAGGAAAGGACTGTGTCACATCCACGGGTCCTCCTAAAAAGCCACCACTGCCTGTCTTCTGCCTCCTATGCAGTTCCAGAAAGTAGAAGAGGCTTCAGACACAGAGCTATCAGCCTGGCACAAGTACTAGGACTAGCTTTTTTTTAAAATGTAAAAAGCTTGCTCTAAAGTAATGTAGTATATGCATTGGTCCCACACACTTGGAATCTGTCTGATGAAAAGTAACGTGCAAAAAAGTATGTGCAATGGCACACATAGCCTGTTGGTGTAATTACCAGAACCCTGCTCAAAAATCTGCACAGTCACAGGAGCAGCTGCTCAGCTAAATGCTCCTGTACGTAAGCAGAGTAATCATGCAGGTATTTTGGATGCAGAACACTGGACACCAACTGGAAAGTCTAAATACTAAGGTTTCCATGTGATAAAATGGTTTAAGAATCAAATGGCATCACATCTGGTTCGATGGCAAGAATCAGGGGGTATCACACCCAACAAAGGAAGAGATGTGAAGGTTCAGTAGGAGATGAGAAGTTCACATGTGCTACAGAGGGACCCCAGACAATGCACATGTGGCCTTTGGCACATCCAGGATTCTAAACCATTTTTTGAAAGGTACATTTCACATCTATTTACAATATTATTGTGATACAATGCCTGATAGTGTAATATTATGGAAATACATGATGCCAGCACTGATTGTCCTACTATATTCTCTGTCATGATAAGGCAGTACAACTAGAAATTATTGAAAGCGTCAAGCAAAGCTACTTGAACTGAGACACTGAAACTTTTCCCTTAAAGACTGGACAATATTCTGCTGATTAGGAGATGGTACTCTCCACAAGTAGTCATTCAGTTTATCCGAATCACTATATGCAGTCAGATATGGGGTAAGTGTGTGTTTGCTGCTGGCAGACTTTGCAGGAGTACAGGAGACAGTTTTGCCACAGAATGTTTCAGAAGGAACAGCATCTGTGTTACGCAGTTTAGGGTCTGATTTCCTTGTTTGGTTCTGAAAAGTCTCCAAGTCAGATCCCTCATCTTCAGACTTTATTTCAACGTAGTCATCATCATCATCCCCTTCTCCTTCTTCAGAATCTTTGAAATTCAAGAAATAGTTCTGAGTGGCCATCTGTGCTGTCAGAGGAGAGGCCCTGTTCACTCTCAGAACCTTTTGAGAATCCTGCAGAATCATATCTGAACAGTTTTCTGGGATCTGCTTTCTCATCTCCGGCCCTGTACATCCTGAAGCAATTCCAGGAGCTTGATGGCTGTTGAATCGAAAGTTCCTATTCAAATGGAGCTTTTTCTTATCAATTTCATTAGTATATACAATTGATTCTCCAGACCTGTTGACCACGATTGAGGAAGAGGACTGTGACCTGCTGTATGCCTGTGGTTTTACATTGCATACTCTCCTCCCAAGCGAGTTATAGATATGATCTTGATGTAAGTTTTCTTTGTTTGGTTGGCTTATAATGGCACTCCACCTCTGCGCTGGGACATGCAAACGGTTGGAGATCTGAAGGGAAGGCACCGAGCCAGCTGATGGCAACTGCTTTGAACTGCTTTTTGTACCAGCTTCCGTGTATGAGTTCTTGCACTTTGGGTCCTGGGATTCAGACCACAGAGAGAAGTCAGCCAGCTCACCATTACTGTATGTAGAATGCAAAAGCCAATCTTCTGCTCTTGAGCATTCGCTGGCAGACTGGGAATGGGGAGGAGATGTGGTCATGGCTGTGGAAAACCTCCCGGCTGACAGCTCCTGAGGAGTGGCCCCGACTTCCTTTTGGACCTTAAGAGGACTCTCTCTGAAGACAATTTGGTCATAAAGCTGGGAATATTCAGCTATTCTGGCACCTAGAAAGAAGAGAGAATTAATTTAGTAGACAAAAAGAATCCATTTCAATGAATCATGTGAAAATTTAAAAATCTCAAAATGCTTAGTATCTGTAGAGAAAAGCTTTCAGTTGTGCCAATAAATTTGGCCTCTGCAAAGTAACATGAAACAATGGAGGCTGGAAAGGCCTTTCCATTGCATTTCAGTACACTTTGTTGAGCAAAAGAAGCATAAAATATCTTGCTAGAGTGAGCAGTCACGCAGGACACAATGCAGCACAAGGTTCCAATAATGTGCTGCTTGTTTCATGTTAAAATGGAAAAGAACATTCTAAAAATGGCCTCGTAAATAAGTTATTTAGGGACTTCTAAAAATATCACAAGATGGCAAGAATGACACTCTAGTGCGTGGAGTCTGCTGGCTCCATGTCTTCAATTTGTTTCAATTGATCATGGACAAAAATAGTCCCAGAACTGTTGCATATCCATGACTTTGCACATTTATTACGTAGAGCAAGACTATCAGTTCTTCCTTATCTGATCCCATTCCTTATGCTTATGGGTATGATCCTGAAGGGTACCTGAGCAAATGTATGTGACTTGTTAGAAGGTGAACCAACTTGAAAAAACACTGTTTTAGTCAAACTCTGAAGATCATGCTATTAAAGGAAATTGTTTTTCTGCAGAGAGGTCAATAGTGCTTCAGGCATGATTTCTACTTCCATCCTCAGCTGAATTGCTCTTTCCTGAAGCTGCCCCACTATTTCTTCCCAAAGTTACCAAGTAACAACAAGAAATAAGACATAAAGGGCTATTCATTTTAAAGTAGTCTGAGACTTCATTTCATTTGTAACACAGAAAATACAATTCTGATACTCAATGACCAAGGTGAGGAAAATTCATAATCTTCCAGTTCAGAACACAAAGTTCACTGAAAGTTACTAAAGAAAAGTATCTGTACAGAAATGTTTTTAACATACCAATAGCAGGGCCTCCTTGCTTCTTCTCCTCCAGAATAGCAGCAAGATCTTTGTGTTTCAATTTCTGTTGTCTGCTAGCTGTCTGTTCCTGCTCTGGACTTTTAACTTTCAAAAGCTGGTTAGCCTTCTTAATTTTTTGACTGTACTGCCTTGCCATCATAAAAACTCTGTTCTTTGTTTTATCCATGACAGCCAAATCATTTTCCATGCCCTCTGCAGGTGTGCTGGACAGAACACTACTGGCAGGTTCATATGGACTATCTACAAAAGGCATCTCACTGGAGAAGGAAGCTCTGTTCAAACTCAGAAAAGAGTTCTCCTTGCATGGTGTAGTGTCTTCAAGCCTGAGATTAGCCTCACTTATGGTGGCAGCCCTGGGCTTCACAGTTTTAGGGTAAATAGGAGTTTCTGGCAGAGAGAGAGTAGACAGTGAGAATTCTACATCTTTACTCAGTTCAGGTGTGCTACCAGCATGCAGCCTTTCCTGCATGTCGTCTTTACAAACAGGAAAGGCTGCAAGGACACGGTCTCTTGTCTTTTCCTCATTTTTCTTGATGTAGTTCTCCAGGTCATTCCAAATCTCATCTACTTCTTCTGAGAGTTTATCTGCTGCAGACTTATGTGACAACGAGTCAGAGTTGGAGGAGCTGTCTACTAAGCTTAAATAGTCATTATCAATGGGAACACGATGGTAAGGACTTTCATCTTCACTGAACTGGAGACTCTCCTCAGAAACAAAATGTTGTAAATTGTCACAATATGCAAAGTCTTTTTCCAAAAAACTCCTCCTCTTAGAGGATTTTAAGGAGTCACATTTAAAATTCAATAGTGATGTTTCTGGAAGCAGTATGGTGTCATAGATGTTGTCTTCAACAATCCTGAGCTCATCCAAACTTGAAGTTGGTGCTTCTTTACTGAGTAGTATCTCCTCCCTACTAGCATGAACAGAGGTCCTCTTTTGATTTGCTGTTTTCTTTTTGGAAGGTGAATCTGAGCTGCTTTTATTTTCAGCCTCATACAGAGAGTCTCTAGCAGATCTCTGGGGACCACGGGGTGTTTCCTCCCTTCTTGTCAGACCCATCAGCTTTAAGTCTTCATAGCTTATATTATCATAAACATGTTCAATATCATCGATAGTCAGCTCCTCTGAAGATTCAGGATATGCATTCCTACTGCTCCCCTCTGCTATCTTCACTTCCCTTCGAGAGCCACGCTCCCCTGATTTATACCTCGCGCTGCCTGGACACGTGTTGCTTTCACCAGCACTGCTGGCCCGTCTGACAATTTTGTGACGAGTGGGGCTGGAAGTCTCGTTTTGACGCGCTTGCCCCAAGTGCCAGCTGCATGGACGCCCAGAAGAGCCCCTCCTTTCTCCACCAGGAGCTGAACTTGTGTTGGATGTAGATGCTGATGGTACAAACATCTGATAATCGTCTTCATCGTCTTCGTTCTCGTAAGGTGGGCGCCGGCTGGGAAACAATGCCTGCCTGATCTGATGGTCTGTCCAGATGTTTCTGACTGAGGTACTTCCCCCCAGGATATTCATGATCAGAGAGTTGCTCTGGGGTGTGCTGAATTGTCTAGGAGACTGCGGCTGTCTAGCCGTGCAGGAAAATGGAAGATCAGTATTCAACTGGGTTGACTCTTCATCTGAAGGGTCCTTGGAGCTCTGTGGAGATTTGAAATTTGCAGGTAACATTAGCATATCCCTGTAATAATAGAGTAATTCCCTCTTTCCACAGGACTGCCACAGCAGCAGTGTGTTCTGCAACATAGAATCATGTGGAGATGGGCTGGTCCAGTGCTCTCTCTCAACAGAGAGTGAGGGACCCAAGGTGGCAGTGCCAGACTACTTTGCTTCCTAATCCTTACCATGGCTCAGAGTTCACTCTCGGTGTTTAATAACATCTTACTTCAAATACAAGACAGTAGCTTATGTTAATGCATGAGTAATTAAAGGCAAATTTGTTTGGCAGGAGTTAGATTAAACCTTTTATGCTAACTCTGCAGTTTCACAGTTGGATTAAGCTAATCTGACTCTGGGTTTATGCCAAAAGTTTTGTTCTCCTCCCTTTCCTTTCCTATAACCCTAGCAGAAAGGAATCTTATGCTCTCTAGCACATGCAACTGAAAATTTCTTTTTCCTTTTTGTGTAAATTTTCATCCAGATCTAATTTACAGCAAGGCCACATACTCACTTATGCCAACATTAAGGATTCTTTAGAAATTGCTGGCCAGACTTTGGGGGAGAGAGAGAAAGCTAATTCCTTTCATCTTAACTTAATGCTGATTGGTTTGGTTAGTTACTTGTTTTTTCCAGCCCCCAAAAGAACAGTCTTTTACCATATATATGAATATTTTAATGATATGAATATTACTACATGACAGAAACAGGAGATGATGTAACTGTCTGCCTAGGAAAAAGAGATTTCTTTTACATATCTATGATGCACAGCAAAACAGAAGTAAAGAATTATTATTACATACCTGCATTTCACATTTATTGAGATTGAGACTTCTCCGTTTTTCAACATTTTCAGCAGCTTGACTATTAAGTCTTTTTCTTCCCCCTTTTGATTTCTGTAGTGAGTTTTGCTGTGATTTTAAAGAAAAGAAAACATGGGAGGGGTAATAGAATCTAGAGTTCTTTGCACAGTCTTGTTCAGAGGAACTATTAAGAGCTAGAACAGGTCAGGGATCTACACTGGGAGAGGAAAAAGCTTATGAGTCGTCAGAGCACTGCCACAAGAATGATTCAGAGCTTAGAAAACCCGTAAAAGTATCACTGCCACATCTAGGAGTAACCACTAAGCTACTGTTACATTTTTGGGTGCTATTTTTTCGTGCTTACTCATTCTTTTGTTCTTACTCATGCTGGCAAGAGGGAGAATTACAAGACACTGCACTGTTTTGTCAAACATTTATAATGCAAATAGTGTCATTTCAAAGAGGTCAGCTTCAAAAAGAATTTTAGCAATTGGTTTTAGATAATTCACAAAATAAATGAAACACACAAGGATATGACCTCAGTATCAACTAAACAAAATAAACAGAACACCCAGATTCTTTAATACAGCCACGTTTCAAAGCTGGACTTCTAGTCTTCCGAAAATACTACATACATGTGGAAATGTCATACTGAGTGGGAAAAACTACCATCTGTGCAGTAGTAACAGATAAAGACTCTCATTTCCAGAAATCCTACTCAAAACTTCTCATATTCAAGTTCACACATTCATAGCTACTGCCAGAGGCTCACAGATCAAGAAAAATCCCGTTGCATATAGCAGTGCCTGAATCTTAATATTCAAGTCATTGCTTTGAAGTCACTGTCTCTGCATGTGGCCTAAATAGGTTTTTTTCATGGCATCATCTGAAGAAGCAAGGAAAAGCCAGTTGTGTGCAACAGGTACAAGCAATAGTTTTCTGTCAGAACTAGGTTTGAGGCAAAGGACTGAGAAAAATCTCATTCATGCAGTGGGAATTTCTCCCTCTGTATCGGGGCTACTTTTATATCTTCTCTGTTAAAATGCAAGAGAGTATAGAGTGAAGCCTAAATAAAAATGTTTCTAAGGAGGGAAAGTTGTAAACACTTGGAACACATTCCTGCCCAATGGCTGTTTTACATATAATTTTAGTTTCTCTTCCATTCTCTCCAGGAAAAAATGATTTTATATTTTTCCCCTCTTTTTCCTACCTGTTCAGACTCTTCTTCATCATCAGCATCAATCTGTTCTGTAGCAGAAGTCTGAAGATTTTCATCCTGGTCACTAATGTAGGCTGGTTCAATAGACTCTTGAAACTGGCTTTCCGGCCCACTGGATTCCAGTGAAACCTTCTTCCTAGAATTCAGCAGGGCTTCACTTGATCCTAGTTTGGTGGCTTGAGATAATATGGTTCCTTCAATGCCAATCCGCTTAAAAAAACATCATGAAACTTTGATTAGAAGTTTATAGAGATTCTACATTTTAGTGAGATCATGTCTTATATCAGACTGACAGGCAATGTTTAACCTACAGTCAGTTAGCTGCACTGAACTGAGATTTATAAAGAAAAAAGTACAACAATCCTTACTTTTTCATATAATATTTAGAACTGAAAAAATATATGCAATAACCCCCCACTGAATCATAAGCTTCAGTGCTATGGCATGATAGTAAAGTAACATATAATGTACTCCATTTATAACACTTACACACACACACACACAGAGTTTTTAAATTCCATCCTAAATAAAACTTTAAGACCTGAAATTCAACATGAAATTTTCAAACTGCACTGGGAATTTCAATACAAATTCTTAAAGAAAATGAAAAATTAGAAATGCTCATTTCAATCTGCTTAAGCTGCATCTGCTCTGGTGATATATCATGATTGAGATAGATATAGATATATCAGAGTATGTTGAAACTTTCCAGTCTTATTTAATAAATGCAAAGATAATATGATCCAAAGAATAAACACTATTTTCATACACAGCACTTCCTTGATTCTAGTGGTATTTTTAAGTATCCTGTAGCACTAGGAATTGATTGGACTGTATTATAAACCACAACAATATATGGATCAGTAATTATTTCTTTATTAAATATTCCCAAAATAGTAAGCTGTATTTCTACTGCTTTCATTCCAGTAATCTTATTTGAGATCCTAAATAACATTTATGGGTTTATCTTAAGGTCAACACAACCAAGGGGATGCAGATTCTTCAGTAAATACTGTGCTCTAAGTCATACGAATGTGCTAAAATAATAAATATAAGAAATGGCTTACCTTCTGCATATCTGGACTTACATCTGGAAACAGAAATACACACATAAATGAATAATCAAACTGGTATCAGCCTGTACCCATTTCAATGCTACACTAATACCCCAGTTAAGAATTCCCCCAAGGGGGTTGAATGCAGCAGCAATTGAGCAAAGAGACTACAGGATCTCAGATAAAAAAGAGACAGTGTGAGCTTTACCAGAGTTTCACCTGAGGCCCTGATTTTGCAGCACTGCTGGGATATGAGGAACTGTTCACAATGGTCAAGACTAGGTGTGTTCAGTTTCTAGGATGTATACAGGACCAAACACCAAGTATGGAAAACCAGATATTAGACTTAAACACCAATATTTTGGAGGTTTTTTTCAAACTTCCTTTTCTTTCCCCTAATGTATTTAGGGACAATTACAAGAAAAAAAATCTGTCTCTGCTTGTTCTGCAAAGTAGAGAAGCACCATGTCAGTAAACAGTATATAAAGTAGCTTACCATTTGACTTCAAAACTTTATGGCCTCTAGATGAGGGTTCTGAAAAAGACAACAATATGTTTACCCACTGTGGTATTCCAAAGAGAGCTGTAGGCATCCTGGCCAACTTTTTATAACATATACAAAAATGTAAGCTTTTGAGCCCATGCAGTGAAGCCAGATTTTAATTTCTTTTTCACAAAATTCCCTCTCAAAGAAGAAGTATTTGTTGAAGTGTCAAATCTACAGCTGTTACCAAAGAAAAATTGTATTACTTAATGCAATAGCAGCTGCCCTCCATACATCAAGGCGCACATAAATTTTTATCCCATGGTAAGATTCCTGCTTTCAAAAGACCTGGTCACCTCTGTTATTGCTCTAAGGTGTTAGAGGTTGTCTATTAGAAATATGCATAGGGTACCAACATCTTAGAAGGGCTTACAAAGCATAAGTAGCTGAAGATTACATAGGAGGCCCTTTGATCAGTATTTTGTATCGTTCCTTTCACAGGTGAAGCAGCACTAATGCAACAAATGTGAGCAAACACCTCAGAAACAAAGGCACACGCCTCAAACATAATTAGAACTTGACTGTTTTTCAGACACAAATGCTGCTGTATGTTAAATTGTTGCATCAGTATTCTCATGAGCCTTGTTTAAGTCATTCCCAATACACAATGTTACACACTCCAAATTGGAAAGGTGTTTAAGGAGACAAAGAGGGGAACACAGGGACTGCAACATGAAGTCACCCAACTATAAAGACACTGGTAGTGTCTTCGAGAGTAATTATGGATATAGGTTCGAGCTAGGAAGAAAAAAAAGAGCCCAAAGTCAGCATAACCATCTCTCAAATTTCTATTATCCAGAAGGCAAACATTACACTAAGTAAAGATAGTAATCATATTTTGAAATAATAAGCCTATCATAATCAGGATGGAACCACTTCTGAGACGATAATAACTGTGGTGAGGGGAGATGTCAGATTTAAATAATGTGACTGGCTTTCCTGCATGTGCATTCTTTAATCTATTAAAAGTACCAACTGTTATTTATGTATCCAACATTACAAATGTATATTCCTTAAATTAAATGCAAACAGTAGATAAAATAATCACAAAGCAAATAAATGATTATTAAGGTACTTCATCCACATCTAAGAGATATTGTGCCATGTTAAATCTGCCTAGAGTGCAGATTAAAAACCAATTCCATGTGCCCAGCCTAACCCACCCCTAGAACAGCCCTGCTTGTTTTTCCTTTCGTCATCTAGGGGGTAAATGAGTTTATTCACCTGATTTCCTCCTCACTCTGTGAGGAGTAGTGCCTTCCTTAGGCTGGTAGGATGATTTCATTTCTCCATCAGGGATATAGTGGAAGCCTGGGTGATCTGTGGAACAAGCAGAGGCACGGGGAATAAGGGAGTGACAAGGATGGCACTTCACACACCTTGGCAGCTCTCTTTGGGGCAGTGCCACCATCCTTTTATGACTAATAGAGCTGCACCTCATCAGAGCCTGAAGCTACACAAGTGAGATACGCTGAGGTAGGGTAGCTGCTACCCAGGCAGCCATGGAAATGCTTTGCCCATGTAGCTGTGCCTGGCTCCAGAGGGCTAACCCAGCCACATTTATCCACCACCATGTTTGCTCGCCAGTTTCTCAGTCAGAACCTTCCCAACAAACTATACAACTACTGTGTAAATAAATAACAAGCCTGCTGTACTCCATAGGACTACTGTCCTCATTCCCCTACACTGCCTGGGATTACTGGTGACAGGAAGAGCTGAAGTATCTTGCACCAGTGAAGGCAGCAAGCAGAAGATGCAACAGTAGGGACTGTGCAGATGGGTTTGTGCTCAGAGAACAGACAGCAGCACCACATGTGCTTCCCTGTGCTGGATCCTGGAACACACACAGGTAAACACTTCAAACAAAAAGACAAGCATCACTATTGTCCAGCTGCAAACTTGCCAGCACAAAGAAGTCATTACATTGCTATGTACTTCTTTGAGGAGTGTTTGTATAATGCCAACCCTTCAGTGGGCTTTATGTTACTTCACTTTATTACATTTTATTACACTTTAAACTGCACCAGAAGGAGTTTACACTACAGCACAGGAAAGATCATACACTTAGTCAGCATGGAATAAGCAAAAGTGTAGCCAGTGTTTACAGAGGGTCTGATTTTTCTCTTTCTTTCTTATCAACTTATTGGTTGCAGTCTAGTCAGGTCTACAGGATCTGCATCCAATTTTGCCTTTTTTGGCAAGGTCCTAATTCAAGGAATATAAGCCTGGCCTTCTTCCATCTCAGATGAAACCAACAGCTAAAGCCAAAATTTTGAAGATGGTCTTATTAATTTTTAAAACAAAAGTTAAAAAGAACCAACTTACGTATGGCATCCATTTCAAGAATTGCCTGCTTGGCCTGGAAGAGAAAAAGTAACGAATGAAAAAGTTGAACTCTTAGTAGCAGGGCAAACTACATTGCATATTACAGATAGTAGTGTTAGTATATGCAAATAACAGCAAGTTTAATTTTGGAATGAATAAATATGGTTAGCAGCATTATGTTTTGTTTGTGTTTTGTGTTTTTCTCTGTATGTTGGACATGTTACATATGGGAAGAATAATTTTGGTGGCAGGAGCTTACCAGAGCTTATCTGCAGGTGTGCACACAAAACCTGTTGGTCGCTGCACCCAGCACCTTTGTCTTGCTTGCCCACCTCTGCACAGGTAGCACAAGGAGAGGAGGAGGAATGTGTGCCTTAGGTCAGTGTTTGCCATAGGCAACACCTGGTGCAAGGCATTCCTGGAGCATGTAGTCATGGCACAGGTGACTGCAAAAACTACTTTGGCTTCAAAGACAGGGGCTGTGCTGTGATCATGCTGCACTTGCTGGGCCTCCTCCACGGAGACTCAAACCTCCAGAGATTTCTCTGCAGGTCCCAGAATTTAGAGCTAGAGATACAAACACATCTTCATATTCTGCTAGGATCCCTAGGGAATCGCTTTTTTTTTTTTTTTGGTGATTGGAAGAACATTTCCTTCCTAAAAACCGAGTAATTTAAATCCCTTATTATTTTTTAAACTCTAAAGTTGTTGGTGCATAAAATGCTATAAACCTCTTTTTCCTTCAAGATTTTCTTTGAGGAACAGCTATTAAAAAAAAAATTATTTAAGTAAGATTGATGCAGGATAAAAAGCATCCTGTGACTGTGTAGAATTTGTCCTTTTTTATAATAGAAAAAAACCCTGCATGTTTTTAGCAAGCATATCAGCTACTAAGAAAGAAAATAAACTAAACTGAAATAGCCCATCTAGCCTGCTTGCCCTTCTACAGGTGCAGTTCGGTAATTTTCCACCAGGCGTCACATGTGGGCTACTAGTAAATTCCCCAAAAGCTGGGCCGACAGAAAACTCACAGCAAGCAACTACCGGTTTGTTAGAAGGAAAAAAAAAAAAAGTGCAGATAATATCAGAGATTTTTCATTAGATTTTTCCTTTCTCAAGTGAAATTATTTCTCTGAGAAGAAAATATTTTTGCTTTTGTTTTTTTCCTACAGATAAAAATTGAATAAGAACTAAGAAAAAATTATACAAAGGCTGAGATCATGCTGTAATTTTTTTAACAACCTAATAAACTGCAATGAGTACTTACATTGTAAATATGGATACTAGCATAAACATACCTTCAATAGACTTTGTCAATAAAAAGATAAGAGGAGAACTAGCAATAGGAACTGCTAAGGCTTTTTTCTCCCATAATTCTCTTTTTATTACACTGTTGAAAATGAGTGTTAGTACAGTGTGCACATCAGCCACAGGTAGCATTTTTTAGCCATTACAGCATAAAACTGAGTGAAAAAAAAAAGCAGTCAGGGAAACTGAAAACCAACAGTAAACTCAGTGTGAAAAAAAATCCTGTTTCCACATGAGTCAGTGGTTGCTATGTCTTGGCAAGAGCTAACTAGGGCTAACCCTCTTTGAGGAGTGCTATACATTACACTGGGAGATATCACTTGAACCTCTAAGACTGGATTTCATAAACAAAAGGAGGAAACTTCCTTATTCCAAGACATTATAGCTATGAATATGATATCAATGACTCCTTTTTTCTGGCACAAAGCTTGTTAGCAATCTCACCAAAAAAGGCCAGATGTCCCAGCTAAGGATGCTAGGCTCAGGATGGGTGTGTGTAGCTGCAGTGAAGTGTGTGCTGCCAATGGCTTCAGTGCTGTGATACCTAACCAAGACTGATTAAAGTTAAAAACATCTACAGTACTGCAATTAGTGCATCTCAGTGCTCTGCAGACAGGCAGCATCAAGCTAAGATGTGCTCCTAGAGTCAAGATTTCTGACATTGCACCTCCGTTACTTAGGTCTTGGCAAGCAAATGCTGCTAACACAGTTAAATTCTTCTACTCCCATACCAAGCCCTGTAGATAATTATAGTGGAACTTTCCCATTAATTCTCAGGAACTTTTAAAGATATCAGGAAACAACATGCTAATTAACAGCCTGGAGTCTAAACTCTCTATATTGCATGCATCTTGCAGCTAACAAGATTGTTTTAAGTTAGTACACATACAAGGAGGTGTCTTGTGGTTTCGTTTGGGTTTTTTGGCTGTTTGGTCAGTTTTTTGGGTTTTTTACCTTGGCAGGAATTTTAGCAGGATGATTTTCTAGAATTAACCTCTTCAGGTGAAGAATCCAAAGGCGCTTGTCTTGCTGCGACTTTGCCTGATAGAAAAATTGGGCACCATGAGAAAAATGCATTCCTGCACTATGCAGGGTCATAAGCAGCATATGGATGTTAGCCAGGTTATCCGGTGGGCAGGGAGGTTTCTATTGTACCTGGACAGTATGTTGCATCTTGGGATTTTTGTAGTGGAAGACACTAAAGCTAAGTGGTTCCTTTGGTATTACTTCAACAAGCATCAGGTTTCCACACTGCAACAGAAAGAGGAAATAGTGTGAATCGCAGAGGAGTTTTGGGGAGACCTGTAGACAGCACATTATCACCTACTCTCTGACATACCAGTATGTGAGCTTTGTATGCAAACATTTCATCTCTCTTTTTTGTAATTAACAGCATCTTGTCAAAGAGGAACAACGTGCGCTCATTTTTGGCTCGCTGAAGGCGAAACGTTCCTTCCAACACCAGCTCCCCGTAACTCGTGAGGTCTGGCCCTTTCCAGTTAGTGAGCAAACTCTGTATCTCCTGCAACAGATCAAAGAACAACAACTAAAATTAATTTCAGAGATCTTGTTGAAACAAAAGACCCAGTTGATCTGCTGAGGCCATTCCCACTCTCCTATATAAGGTTTAGCATCTGACAGTGGAAAGTCACCAGACAGCAATACTGAGGTTGCTAGGTTATGTGTAACATTGCAGCCAGGTGCTTGGAGGCTCACTGCAGAGGCCAGACTAAAACATGCCCTGAGCCCTGGTTATTGCCTCTGCATGGACCCAGCAAAGAGACCTGACCTCCCTGGGGCAGCCTAATGAAAGAGCACAACCTCCTCTCCACTTGCTCCCAGAGATGGAAAATCTTTCCTAATTCAGTCATTAGTCTCTCTCATGCTCCCCTCTCTCCTCTGTGTCCCCAAAGAATCCCTCTTAACATTTCCCTCTCATCCTGGATATCCTCCTGAAGTTGCATGGTTTCCCACTGAATGAATTATAATGCCATGTCCATGTCGCATAGGCTCATCACAGAAGATGCTTCTGTGAGGTGTTTGGACTGAAGAGATGATTCTCAGGAGACTAAAGGACCACAAGTGATTCAGTCAACTGAATATCTGAATATGTGCTTGTATATTAGTGATTTGTGTGGACACCACAGATATTTCTCACCTTATTTATTACTTAAGGAAAAAAAAGGTTGGAGAAACATCTAAGAACATCTTCACAAGACTGTGCCACTTAGCTATGGCTATTTTGTTTCCTTAAATTGCTTGTGTTTTCTGTCAGCAGCAATGACATACGACTTAAGCATGGGACATGAAATTCTCAGAGGAGGCTAAACCTTTCATTAGGGAACTCTTTAAAATCATCCATCGGCCTTTAAACCTGGCAGCATGAGCAAAGCAGGGACAGATAGCCTCATCCTAGGTTGGTCACTCTAAGACATGAGATTTTAGTACATCTTTCAGCTAGATGGACATCCCAGTCCATTTGAAGCACCAATGCAAGCGAAAGAATCCACAGGAATAAAACCTCAAAGCAGCCCACTTTGGACTACACAGACAGCTGCTAAAAAAAGAAAAAAAAAAAAAAGAGTTGCATTTTATTAGATCTCTTCAGGAACTTGTTAATCAAGTCAGGATACAGCACAGGGATCAAGTCCACCACTGTTGAGGGAACTTTGTGCAGGAAATGCTGCTGCAGTACTTGCAGCATTACAGACCACATGGCAGTGCAAGAGCCCACAGAAAGCCTATAGCCTACAGCTATCCCTATGGCTGCAGAAACAGGTTTTACTCTTTTAAAGGGTAGTCATGAGCATAAATATTTTCCACAGCTCCATACGTTTGCCAGCTAAGCTCAATAAATTTTAAAAAAGCTTTTTTTTCCAAAAGCATTTAACCCTCTTTATTGCCAAATATAATTACTCAGATTTATAGCAGACTGTTGTTAGAAGTCATTAGTGTGCATTTCCAGCAATGTGTGACAAAGGTTATCCTGCTGCAGGCAAGACATTGTCAAATTTTCCCTACACATAAACAGCAGCAACATAAAAAATAAACAATCATAAAAACACACCCCCAAAACAGAAAAATGAACAAAACCACAAAAAGGATGAATAAATTTAATTTATGTTAAAGAGAAAAAAAATGGGCAAAGAATAACATGACATGGATTTCTGAAATGCGATAAGCTTATTACTCCCTTTTATAAATTAAAAAATCCCCCCAGTTTTCTTAAAGCAACATAAGTATTGAAAATGTAACATAAAAGCATGATTCACTGGGAACCTGGAAACAGAATGAGAGCAAAAATCCCACTAAAGAGCTTGCTCTTGATGCAAAAAATTAACTCAGGGTGTAGCTTTCATTTTTTTCTCCCCAAAAGAATCTTCATTTCAAGCGAAGTTAGAGTTTTTCTGAGTATCATGTTTCTAGATTTATGCTTTTCACAATGCAACTGACAATGAGTCTTCTAAAACCCAAGAGGAAAGTACTTAAACAAGAATCAGCACAAGAAATGCCTCAAAACAAAATTAATCAGCACAAAGGGAAGAAATCGGAAACCACAGGATTTCTGAACAAAGCCATGCCCTAGGGTTGTACAGCAGTGCTGTACAATTGAGGGAAAGGAAGAAAAAAGAGTTATCTTAAGTTCCATATTACTGCAAAATAAATGCTTTACAGGATGCTGCTTGTAGGGTAGAGATGTCTGAGATTTTCCTGCAGCAGTTATGACCATGGTTTCCAAGATCAAACAGCCACAGGCATGCTCAACAGGAGTCTAAATTATGACTGACAAAGATTAAAAGAAAAGATAAACTAAAAAATGTTAATTGCATATATATTGACAAAACCAGTTCACAAAACACCCATAAAATCTCTCTGGGAACTCACCTGGAGCCTGATGGCATGTTCATGTTTCCTCTTCATGTCATTTATATGCCATGCCACTCTCTGCATGGTATCTATGGCATCCAGCACCACATCATAGCCCTCAGTGTCCTTGTCAAGGTGGTTTTCTATTTCCTAAGACAAAGGGATAAAACCAAAGTCCCTTTATTTGTAAGTGAACTTTCGCAGCTGAACGCAAGACAATGTTTCCATCTGTATTATTTTGTCTTTGCATAGCAATCACTCAAATGCAACATTCTGCCTTTGTTACTGATGCATGTTGCTATCAGTTTGATTAACACGAGATGACTAACAAAGTCAAGCCTTTAGGGTCAGTTTAGCAGCAAGTACACTTGCAGCAGGCAGTGTGGGCAGAGAGGCACAGAAAGAGAGCGCAGCACACTGACAGGAGACTTTTCAGACAGCATTTAGTGGCTTTCCTACAACACAGAACATACCTCCACACTTAGAAAATCCTGATGGAATTACACTAGGCATTATTTTACAGTTGGAGAGCACAAAAGCACCAGGCATTTTAAATAAGGATCAGAGTCTTTACACTTCACTAGAACATGACTCTCTAATAGGAAACATATGTGTAAAACGTTAACAATAAAGCATGAATTTCCGAAACTTGCTTAATTCACTGAATATGGAAAGCGTTCCCACTTCCTCCGTCATTCCTCTCCACAAAATTCTTAGCATTCAGGGTGTTTATATGTATTTAGTCCTTCTTTCAACCACCCCCAGCATTGCAATATGTGGAAAAACACTGTTCTTCATCAGAACAATAAATTTGTGTACAATAGTGTTTAATCATGACAAGAATTTTCCAAACAACTTCAGAATTACAGACCAGTTTTCAAAAAAAGTGCTAATTATTTGGATGCAAAGACTGCTTCAATGTGTCTAAAATAATTACCATAAATTCGCCACTCCAAATAGATGCATATGGTGTGGAGTGACAAGGACAGAAAGTCTCCACATATAGGAATCAAATACCCACAAAAGGAAGAGCATTTAAGGAAAACCAGAATCTTTCTAACCATGAAGCCTTGTACCAGAGGCAGGCGCTTCAATGTGCAGCAGCTCTAAACTAAATAAATTTCTTACATGCAAAAGCAGGTGGTACTTGAGGATGCGTTGGACAGGTTTCAAGAGGTAAGAGCCCAGGGGCAGAGAATGCTGCAGTGCTTCTTGCCGCTCTCTGAAGAACTTGGCCAGTGCCTTGTTCCTCATGCACTCTGTCAGCACAGCCACAGACCTGAAAACATCAATACACAGCTTTAAGACACACTCTTTCTATATGTCTGTAGGTAAAGTAAAGAATTGTTCCCTTTTTAGCTTGCAAAAAGGAGCAGCAGGTTCCAATTCTAATAACTGTTGTTATCAAAACGTTCTGTTTCTGTTGTTTGGTTTGGCTTTATAATTTGTCTTGTCCATTCAGCTATGTTTTCCCTTGACATACAACCAATCTCTCTTACTGGGAAATACATAAGCAGCATTGCAGAATAAGACCATAATTTTCTAAAGAATGAACCACAAGAATAGACAAAACAAAACTTCAGATAACCATTTAAAAAAAATTACTGTATTTTTTTTCTTTTTTCTTTTTTACATAAAAGGTAAACTCTGTGACCATTCCTCCAATTTGGGAAGGGGAGAAGCCGGTTTTTTTTGTTGTTGTTGTTTTTTGTTTGGTTTGTTGTTTTTGTTTTAGTTTTTTGTTGTTGTTGTTGTTTGGTTTTTTGATAGACTGTAACTTGCATTACACAAACTGGCCAAGGGACAAAGGAAGAAAGGGAACCCATAATTCCTACCTTGGGTAGTTGGTGCAGTACTGAGTATATATGTGGAAATCTTCACTCTGCACAGGAAGGAAAAGTTTGCATATATTGAGATTTTGTCAAACGAGCAGCTAACGTGTGCAAGATAAAGATGATGATGTCAAGACAATACCTCCTTCAGTTCCTGATCAATGGATGCTCTATGTTCACTGTGATAGTCCTAACACAACCAGAATTTAATTTCATCTTTTTGGCTGGGGAGATTTTTCCTTTACTTGAAGGAAAAACCAAAAGAACTATATAGAGATATAACAAGTGACTTTGCAACAAAGCCTCCAAGGCACCTTATGAAAATCTCTGCATCTTAAGAAAACCCAAAAAACCCAAAACCCAACCAAAACACCATCACTACACATACCTCCTTCAAACAGCAGGCTGCACTTATCTAGTTTTTTTGTGTGCTGAGGCACACCCATACCATGGAATCGTAGAATATCCTGAAGTGGAAGGGACTCACAACTATCACCAAAGTCCAAGTCCTGGCCCTGCACAGTGCAGCCCCAAGACTCACACCATGTCCCTGGCATACTTACTGGGAGAAATAAGTTTTGCAGGTTATGTTTGGTGTGCCATTTTCAAGCAATTATAAATACTTTCACATTTGAGCACAGTCTAAGCGTGAAATTAGAAGCCACAAAAGCGATTTTTTTAAAAAGTAAATTATGTGAAAGCAGACAGCTATTACCTCAACAAGTTGTAACTAGATCTGGGTGGGTTTCCATGCTTTCCTGTCACATTGAAATTGCTCAAACTTTATGCTGACAAGCTTCTCAGAGCTAAAGTCTGAGTTTCATTTCTTTCCTCCCTGGCCTAAGATTTTCTCTTAATAATCATAATTTAATTCTATGCAAGAATAGACTTCCAGATTCCCAAGTGCTCTAAGTCCACATCTGCCTATGAACTTCTATCTCAAATAAGACACAATTTATGCAGCTTGCTGGAGTCCTAAAGGCTAAGAAAGCACTGCAGAATGGCAAAGTGCTCCCCATATCACTTTTTCTTTGCTAAGCCCTAGACCAATAAAACACAACCTTCCTGCAGTAAATAAGAGCCCAGTTTCCACTCAAAGCCTGCTCAGAATGCGCTCTGGCATTCTGCAGCACAATAGCAGCTCCATGAGGGGTTGTGTCCCAGGGGTCATCGCTGGTGAATGGCAAGACCAAACATCTGCCTCCACAGAAGGCACAGAGCTGTGAGGAGCACCACCCCTGGGGAGAGGGCTGACACAGGCCGTGGCTTTTGTTTCTCACTGTTGGGGTTCAGTTGTTTTTCATTCAGCCACTCATCAGAAAGAGCCATCTCAGGCAGTGCCCTTTGCCAATTCCAACAGCACTGGTGCCATCCCCCTCTCCTGGGGGGAGAGCAGGTTGTGCCATTCATCTCTCCACTGCGCAGTGATCCATAAGGACCCTGCATGAAGTAAGATGTTACTCTGCATGAGTACAAGTCATTGCAATTCATTTCAGTATGACTTACTGGATTTCAGTATTCACTGTTCTGAAAAAAATAACTCAAGCAAACTTCTAATAAATGTTTCCCCAGGGGATTGTGATCCCCACTTACTCACTGGTGGCCTGTAAGCTTATTAAACTGCTCTTCTCTTAGAAACCAACAAGCCGACTAAAAGTAGTCTTGATACAAATACAGTTAAATAATTTAGCTTGGTTGTTCACACCTGAACTAACTTTGTCATCGCAGCTGGTTTTCATGGCAGTGTACCTCTGCCCCTTCTCCACACCCAGGGGAAGTGAGCCTGTGTCACAGCCTGTTCATGTCCATGCTTGGAACCCAAGCCACAGCTGCAAAACCTCTCCACTTAAAATGAAGAATTAACAAACCTCACAGATTTGCAGACATTACACTGTGTAATTTTCTTGGGCAATCACTACCAAATGAGCCAGCACTCATAATGAGCCAGTGTGCTTAAGAGAGAACACTAAGGTGAAATTTGGTACGGTGAAAAAATGTAACTTATTTTATATATGCATATATTAATTCAAAGTTTTCATTTAGGGGCTTTTGGTATAAATGTTAATATATTCCCATAGCTATGATAACAGAATAATACAACTTACAGAAAAACTTCATTAGCAGAGTGAAGAACATTTTGAGCCAATTATTTTTATGTATAAATTCTGCTCATACTCACGTGATTATTCTGCTTTTCAAACAAAAAGGAAAAGAGTATCTGTTGTGAAATTTTAACCAATGAAAGTACTATCTGTAAAATGAACAAGGCCAAACACTTCAGGGTTACAGAGCAGGCTGTGTGCACATTCCCCTCAAAATCAAAAGCATGTCTGAAATCCCCAGGAGCCTTTTCACACTCTCACTCTTTGGTTTGGGTTTTGGTTTTGTGTTTTTTTAATGCAAGGTCAGAACTTCCAATGGGGTTTTTTTTTAGTTTTTTGTAAGGATTTTGTTCTAGCTATTAAATGGAACAAATTTGTATTAAAAAAAAGATAGTTTCTTGCAGCCTTGATACCTCTAACCCTTAAGAATGGTTTCACAATCACCCCTGCTTCCTGAAAAGACATAACACCAAATTCCGTACTGCACTCACATGTGTACTCGCTCCAGTGAGCCACAGCTCATTTCACCACACAGAACCATCAGAGAGCATTTACTTTTACTGAGCAATGCAAGCTCAGTGCCAGGAGAAAGACAAGTACATGTGTTTTGCCTCCAGGATGAGATTGTTGATACGCACTCAAACTTGCAGATCTCTTGTGAATCAACATCATACACCTTGCCCAGGCATTGGCTGGATTCATGTGAACATGTTGGGAAAGTGGCCAAGAGAGCCACTTCTAAGAGAAGTTGTTCCTCGGCCTGACAAAACTGCACTGCACTGCTCAGTACAGGAGCAATAGAAAAACCAGAACTAGGTTGGATTTCAGATTTTTCTGAATACTTTCACAAGGAAAACATCAGCTATGCTCATCAGAATTTCTTTGGACATTCTTAAACTTACTCAGCTTGAAAAGATTTTTGTTCATGTCAACTGTCTTCAGACCAGATTCAGACTGATCTCTTCACAGAGACTGGAATTGCTCCAGAGAAAGGTTTAAATCTGGGGGCCCAAAGCTGCTGTGGTAGAAGCTGCAAAAATCTGAGACTCAAGCTCAGATTCATCCACACTGATTGCAAGTCACCCTCAAGAGCAAAGCCAACCGTGAGCAGATCCCAGCTATACTTAGCTGCTCCCTCACAATGGAATCAATTCACTTGCATCCCCTCCACATAAATTCCAGATCTTCCCTCAACTCTTGGTGCACTGTGATTTTTATAGCCATAAAAGGCACTTTAAAAGAAAATGGAGACTGCGAAACTGAGCAGAGTCAGTGTACAAACTGAAGCCAATTGCCTGGATCTCCTCTTCACTAATGAGATGCTAGATTAACTTAATTCTCCCTTTCCCCTTGGCTAAGCTGTTAGTGTGTCTTTCAGAAAACATATGTTCTGAATTTCTGGGGTGCTGAGTGAGAAAAGCAATGTGCCAGAATTCAGCTCTCCTTTAAAACAACTCAAATGTAAATGTATAGAATACTGAAGTCAATGTTCTAATTAACGCTGGCATCGTTATTACGAAAATGAAAGACTGAACTGGCAAAAAACCCCTTATAAACAGTCTTCTGTGTGAATAATTAAGCCATAGATAAGATTGCACAGGAACCTTTTTATCAGTTTCCAGTTACAGTTACCAACAAAATGTCTCCAAGAACTTTTACATACTAGTGTTAATACAGCTCTCCTATACAAAGAGGGAGGATCAGAAATGGTATAAACTAAACTAGTACAACACTACCCTCAGATGTGGGTTACCTCCTTGCAGCAGCCATCCCAGACTGTTAAACAAATACCCATCCACACCATCTGCATCTTGTGGCAGAAAGAGGAAGACAGCAGTTCATTACTGGTTTTAAAATAAGTGTCCTTTTCTGCATTTGTGTCTATCTGCCTGTGAGTATTAAGGTATTAAAATATTTGGAAGCAGAGGGATTCAATGCAATGTCGTAAGTTGCTATCAAATATTTACATTTACATAAAGCCATAGCTTTGCATCATTATTTTATTGGTTAATGAGTTTTATGTTCCTGGCTAGTTTAGGCTAAAGATATTGCTGTAGTCTGTTAACAAATCAAAGCTGCCATTTCAGGGGCTATTTACTTTGCACACTCAGCACAAAAATGTTAAGATAAAGATTCAAATCCACAAGTACATATTTTTGTTCAAAGTACACTAAAGTGTGTTTTGACAATCCTTTCACTTAAAAGTTACAAGGCTTTTTACTACTCAAGCATGAAAGTTATACATAGGAAACACATTCACGTATAATTTGTGAGGGAAGTATAATATGCTATACAAGAAATTTTACTGAGCAAAACCAAATAACAAAGTTCAAAGAGAATGATCCAAAACTTCAAAAACTAAGCTCCCCAGATGTCTTCACAAATATCAAACATTTTAGTCCCAACAAGCTCCAGAGCTATTTTAACCATAACTGTGCTGTTACACATGCAAACCAACTTTTTGTGATCTCACATGAATCCTAAGAAAGAAGTAACTTTTACTTCATACAGTTGCTGAGCTTCATAAAAGTCCAAAAAACAAGCACAGTACCTACACTGGAAACTTGGTTATCCCTTAAAATTCCCAGCACCTACAGTATTCACAGTGGGGTGAAAAGATGGCACTAGGTCCGGAGCTCACATAACTTAAGCACAGTTCCACTGAAGCATTCAAGAAGCCCCAGCTACATCCACTAGCTAAGGCTGTGAGCTATGACTTCAGCATGATAATATCCCCGTGCTTAACTCACAGTGAAGATCTAACGCACTCGGAGCAATGAAACAATAAATGGCTAAAATCCCGTAAGACTTGAAGGAGTGCATGCTGCCAAAAAGGGCAGTTTTATTTCCACTTTTCAGTGCTGGGAAGACACAAGCAACCAAGAATGGACAACTGGATTCTGTTAAGACAGTCAGCAGTTGCTGTAATGAAATCCTCACGGCCAAAACCAGAACTGTGGGGTATTTTGGTATTGTTTGATTTTGCTTTTAAGTGTTTGCACTTGTCTGGATGAAGCTAAAAAATGCCTGTTAGTACTGCAATCTCTAGCAATTTCTGAGCCATCAGGCAGTTGCCTGCCAATAATACAAATGCTAAAAGCATTTGACAAGGGAACAAAAGGCGCAAGCAATGATACGCAGATGGGTTTTGGAACTAATGGCCAGAAAGTCTACCAGACAAGCCCTTTCTGTTGGCCAATTTGAATGAGAGCACAACTTTTTCCTGGACTTATTATCAGTTGCACCATCTCTATTTTACATCCCAGCAGGAGTACTCCCAGCAGTTCCAGCTACAAGCAAGCAAGACAGCAGAAATATCTACCAGCTCTAAACTGTTTTATCTGTAAATACCCTGAAGGCCTCCCAGTTGGCCTTCACTGCACAGGCACTCTGCTGACTTATCACAACTGCCTGCCCACCAGGACCCCAGATTTTTTTTTTGTCAAGCCAGACCCAGAGTGCACATGAGGTTACTCTGTTCCAGAAGCAGGACTTCGCACTTTTCCTTATCCCATTCTCTCCTTCATTTTGATCCAGGCTATCTGTAGCAATAACAACATGCCATAAACCCCACTGCAATGGGGCAAAAATGCATCCTACTTTTATAGAAGTGGTGCCAACTAAGGTCTCTCAATACTTACAAAAGATCAATTACTAGATAAATTACAGCTTTCTCAAACTCAACTGAAGCAAGTGATCTGATGAAACAGCAGCACTAAGCTGATATCATCACTCTAATTTACTATAAAATCCCTTATGTCACAACAGTGCCAAACAAATTACTGGGCCACAATGAGAGCGTGGACGAGTTAATCCTAAATCCATGTGCTAGACCTATTATGTTGAGTGCTTGGTGCTGGCAATACTGAGTTTAGGACAAAGTATAAAACATGACAGGCTTTCACTTTTTAGCTTATTTGTTTGTGGGTTTGAGGGGTATTTTTGTGTGTTTGGGTTTTTTTTTTCATTTTGTTTTTTTGGGTTTTCTTTTTTATTTTTTTTAATAGAACAAGGCAAACACACTGAGAGAGAGATTATCCAATTTGAACATGACCCCTCTTCCTCCAGAAATACGACAGAGATAGCATTATTTTTAACACATTTGCGCTCAAGGCATTTGCAGATTTTCTGATCAAGCCTGCAGTAAACTAGCATCATCTGTAGCCCAAATTATGTAATTTCTTGTTGTCCTACTCATTATAGCCATTGCTCTTCTGCCTGACTGGCCCTCTGGGTTTCCTACAATGAAGGCCACCTACTTTTCTTCCCTATATTTCTCCTGCACCTAACAACTTCTCTTTCTCCACATTTTTGGCTTCAGTATTGCCCAACAGAATCCAGACATCAGATCAATGTTCAGAAAATTCAAAGAATTTCAGAGAGAATGAGATTTGAATATTAAGGCTAGATTTTGAGCCATCCCATTTAAAAAAGAAAGTTAAAGGTATAGTTGTGGGCTTCAGGAAAAATTATCAGAAAACAATATGGCCAAAAGTGTGTTAATATTATTGCCTTTTCTAAGAATGCAGCCAAGTTTATTCACTAGTTGTTTTCAAGCTGACAAGACATAACTGGAGTACCACTTGATCACCTACATTAACAGATGGAAGAAAAAAATAGAACCCCTGTAACAGCTGACAAAAAAAAAGCAAACCCTAAAAATGAACTCAATCAGCAACTCCACTAGTTCAGATACACTTACTGAATAAAATGACCCCTTTGTCTTGATTTTTTAGAAACACAAATCAGAGGCATATCCCTGTCAATTACTAAGAGAAATCCCTTCCCTTTCCATAGATTTGCTGACTTTTCTTGGTTAGCCTTACATAAACGATCAGAATTAGGCCTCAAAAGCTAATAAATTAACCTTATTTCCCCAATATCGCTCTACTGATAGTGGTGCTGCAGACTTACCTTGGAAACAAAACAATCTGCTATAGCCACAGGATCATTCTCACAGTTTTCCAAATCTTGCAGAAGCTCACTAAAACAAAGAACAGGAAAAGGTAAGACAATTATGGCAGTCCTTGAAATAGACACACCTGTCTATTCAGAACCCTTAATGATGCAGGGAGTCCTAAAGAGGGAACAAGAATCCCTTTGATGCCCCTCTTACTCCCAGTTGCTGGGGGTTTTTATTTGCAGGCAGAGGAGAATGGTAAGGAAATGGTATTCCTACTACTTCAAAATTCAAATCATCAGGATGACTACGGACTGGTTGCTCTGCTAAGCAAAGCTGAGCCCCTTCCTTCAGGAAGATGTCCCTAGAAACATTCAAGGCCAGGTTGGATGGGGCTCTGAGTAAGCTGACCTAACAGAAGATGTCCCTGCTCACTGCAAGGAGGCTGGACTAGATGATCTTTAAAGGTGCCTTCCAACCCAAACTATTCTATGACTCTGTGACTGACAGCCCTTTCACAATAATCACAGTGGTGCAGTCAGACAGTTGTTTAGTTTGTACATCAACTAACATGATATAAAATTAAGAAAATTGAAAAGCTACTACAACATGTGTGCTGTCCTATAAAGACTTTTTATGTTCTACAAGCTTTACCTGACCAAGGGAGATGAGGAACTGCTCTGAAAAATACTGGTGAGAACTGGGGATGTATTCTCATACAAGAATGTTAAGAAGCTCACTCAGGAAAATTAGTGTACTTTTATACATATATATATATATTCTACATGCATAACAATAACACAAGAGGATTTTATAATTTTGCCATGCCAAAGAGGAAATTAATTCATTTGAACAGGAGCAAAGCAATAAGGAAGGCTGTTTGCTGTTGCATGAAACTCAGTTCTCGAAAGCAAATTCAGTGAGAGAGTTCAAGCAGAAAAAGAAAACCTCACAGGTATCTCCTTGATCCAAAGAGTTTTCAGTCTTACTGAAAGATGTACTCAGAAAAATAAGAGAAGAAACTGAATTTTATGCCAAACTGTTCTCTAACAGAATTTTCTCCTTCCCCTCCTTCTCCTCTTCTTTCCCCCTGCCATTCTCACACACATGTTCCCACAAAGGATTTTCCCTTTACGGCTACTTTTCTCCCAGTGCACAGCTGTTTCCCTAAACACGTTTTGTCTAAGAGTTCCTATGCCTGCATCTAGGGAACTACTCTTTTCCCCTGTGAGCAGACACAATTTCCCTTTGCATGTACAAAAAGCAGTAAACCAGAAGAGTTTCCTGACTTGCTCTTTGCTTCCCTAATTACTGGAGGAAGGAAAGGAAGAAATCAGCAAGGAGTCAGAAGGAACAAAGACAGGCAAAGGCCTTAGGTTCAGTGATCACTAAGTCACTTTGTACAGTGACAATTTAACCTCCACCCCTCAATTTCTCCCTTCATCAAAAAGGGAATAAAAATATGACCCTCGTTTGATACCCCACAATCAAGAAGCTTGTTTACATCAGCAAAAGAAGCAATGGTGACCACAGACATTAGTAGCAATGGTGACCACAGACATTAGTAGTTATACTGACTGTGTCCCACACATGAGTTTTGGAAAGAACATCATGCCAAACAGGCTCAGAGGATTCCTGCTGTCTGGCAGTCAGATGTTCTTCTGATGGCTTAGAGTATGTAGCACCTGGACTGTCATTTTATTCCTACTGGTCTCTGATAAAACCGTATTATTTCTCCTTCAGGATATAGCAAAGGAACACTTAAAGGTCTTATATATACATGAGTCCACGTTTATCCAGTAAATAGCCTAGCAGTTTGCATCCTCAGCACAAGCCCATAGTGTAAGGGCTGTTTTTTCAAAGAGTTTCTTACCCATACTACACTCTGTTCTGTCTCACCTGGCTGATTAGAATGGGATTGGTAAGAGCAGTCTACCACTGTAAAAACAGCAAAACTGTCATGCTCAGGCATCCTGAAACACTTAAATAAATCTCTACAATACCGGACTCACATGTGAAAAAGCAAGGTTAATATTACAGGTTACATTTAAGCGCCTGGCAGGAGGCAGAAAAAACAAGAAAGAAAAACATTAGTCCTGTTCACCTGAATATCCAGAGGTTTTCTGCTGTTCGCAGACAGGATTACAGTTCTTGGCCTCTGCAATTGGCTTGTGCCAACCAGCCAGGCAGGGAGCATGAGCGAGCGCTGCTGGAGGAACTCTGTGCTCTTTCAGGTGAATCACTAACAAGATTCAGACTTGAAGCATGACACAAGTGCTACTTAGGACCACGTACTGAGCTACACAGCTTGGGTTATTATGGGCTGGGAAAATCTGAATCTGTATGAATATCATTGAGAGCCTTTGCTAATAACTCCTTTGGGATGTAAAGGCTGACATTTTTGCATACAGTGCATTCATTATTTTTTCAAGTCAAATGAATGAAAGTCTTATTACAATGCATTTTACGATGCTTTGGTTTTTTGGTTTTATGATGGCTTCTCCTCAGAAGAAGACAGACCTTACTCCCATGAAACTCTGAAAGAAATAGTTTTTCAAAAAGAGTTCATAATCACCAGACTAGTAGTTACCATGATGACAATCATTTTTGCACACAACCTGTGTGTTGCATTTCAACACACAACCTAAAAATCCTGTGTAGTTTAGCTGAGAGAAAATCCCATTTACTGAAATGAAATTTCTCAGATCTGCAAATCTGAAAAAACCCCAAGACTAACACCTTTGATTATTAACAATCACATTCAACATTGAGAAAAACAAGGTAATTCTGAATCTATAAAATCATGCTCACAAAAAATTCTGAAACTGCTAACACAGAACTGCCAAGTGGACCTTTTTCTGAAGCTAAGAATAAATAAAAAGGCTCTAAAGTATGTTTAGACACAGAAGCTACATGCCAAATTTCACAGGAATAAACTTAATCCTTGAAGCTATATTGGGATCTACAGTGAGTGTTCAGTTTTAAGAACTCACAATTTCCATGCAGAAATTTATAGAAGGCCTGAAATACATTAGTAATTTACTAGAGGTTTTGGACAAATTTCCAGTGAGTTTTAACCATTCTAACATATCTATCTCTAAAATTGCCCAAAACTGCAAAACTGGTTTGTGTTGTGGTTTTTTAACTGCTGCAATTTTTTTTTCACAGCTCAGTAATTCTGTATAACAACTGATCACACTTGAATGTATTTTCAGTAGGTAATATTTGCAATGAAGCTGGCATAAATGTGTCCTAGCTAGCAAGTCTATAATTTTTCTAGTTTTTGAAGGATCAGAAAATACAATGGCCAGGACTGTGTTTTTCCATTTTGTGACCACTGGGAATCTGTAAGCTCACAATCATTGTCTCTTGGCTCTAAAATGGGCCATGAGCCTGTTTTAGCATGCTCCCATTATGTATTTTCCAGCTGTTAGACATTCAGTAAAGTCAGTTGTTGCAGCTGAAGCAGGACACAGCAGTTTTCTACTTAAGCATATTTCCATTACCCTGCAGTAGCTATTTTAAGCTTCAGGAAAAGACTTTAGATTTCATCTTTGTCCATAAATTCTGAATAGATCCATCCTCACTCTTTCATTTTACACTAAACAGTGATCCCAGCAGCTAAAGCCCTTTAAAGTAACTTCCCATGATGATGGAAAAACATTGAAGATGATCTTTGACACAAGTGCACCACTTCAGAATCCTCTTTTGATTCCATTAAATTATCTGTTGTTCTTCAAAAAACACAGTAGTTTGGCAGATGTTTTCTCAACCACAGCAAAGCTAAGAGAGCTTTTACAGGATACTGGGATATAAAAGATGTGGGAACTTTATGTCAATATATTTCCTGTGTTGGTTGAATATTCAGGTTTTCCTTAAATGCTAAATAAGGTAATAATTTTTATAGTAACAGAGAATTCAGACAAAAGGAGCAGTAGCATGCTCCTAAAACTGCAGATGCTGAGATCCCACACAATGTGGCACTAGCTATGCAAGCAAGAAATTTTACTTCAGGCTCCCAATATACACTAGAATTCCATCTGCAGAGTTTTAGAGAAGGCTGGAAAGATACTGAAAACTTCAGTCAAGGAAAGGTACTTGAATACAGTTTTGAGAAATTAATGCAGGGAGTACCTAGTAGCATAAAACAGTACAAAAGCCAGATCTGGGTGATGTACATAGGTACACAAAAGAAGCCAATATAGTAGGATTTCTTTTACAGTGGACTTGCATTAGGCTCAGTTAAGGCACAGAGAAAATTAGGCTTATATTCATGTAAATACCCAATATGAAAGCAAAAATAAGTAAATGGAGACCACACTTGAATCATCAAATTAACAGCTAAAAAAATCTGGTCTCAGCAAACCAACTTTGCTTAGAAACAAAATTAGATCATTTCTCAATTTATAGATCTTGGCTCTTTTAAAGTGATAAAAGTGTAGTTGCTGATTTGCTGCCTCTCATTAACACAGACTACTGAGCTGTTTCCATTTAGTTAAATATGAATTTACCTGTTGAAATGGTAGATATCCCTTATGTTTCCAAACAGGGCTGATCGCTCCTCTGTTCCCAGGGAGAGCTTGGTCTGATCAGTGATACAGTCGAGGTAATCCTACAAGAGAAATGAGAGGGAGGTCTTCAGACATTTCCTCCTTTTCTAGATCAGTAAACAGAGCTACATTTTATTGTACAAGATGAGTCTCTTCATATCAGTTTCACCTTATTATTACAATAAACCCTTCAGCAGCCCCTCTGTGAACAGTCACTCTATTATGAACAGTAACAGTACTTATCTGTTCCCTGAAACCAAGAAAATAACAAAAGACTGAAAGCTAAGTTATACCTCTTAGACGGGACAGCCAACATTTCTCTTGCTACTGATAAGCAAATGTTTTCAGATTTCATTCACAGTGACAGTTTAATTGATCATTTGACTGGCTCAAAGACAAAAAAATGTAAAAGAGATGAAGAATGTCATTTTATGCAGTCTTAGTAACAGAAAAGCTATATAATGAATAACAGAAAACACTCAAGCAACAGAGGCTCAGAAAAGCAACCACTGAATAAATTACTTTTAAATAAAATGTGGTTACCAAAGAATGCAGTGTATGTGGAAGACAGATCTCAATGTATGTGTGTCTGTGCTATTTACCACACACAGAGTTACATTGCTATATATTCTAGCAAGGATTTCTTTTTGCACTTATAAGACTGATAGTGCCTCATCCAGGGACTTTATTTGAATAAGAACATGACAGCTAGAAAGAGATCAGATCTGCTCAGATCAGCAGTGTTCTGGGACAACAACTTTCCCACCTCTTCTTTGACTTTGATGAGAGCTCAATGTCACCTTTCATTCTGTTGCTGCTACAGTATTAAAATTCTCACATAAGGGCAACCAAATCCAGCAGGCTATTTAACTAACTACAACTCATAAAACAAGAAACCTGATGTGCTGCCACATTCATGAAGAAATTCTGCTGGAGTGTGGAAATAAAAGTGAAAACAGCTGGAACAATGTGAAATAAAAATAAATAAAATCCTTTAGCCTGTGGCTAGACAATGTGGTGTGGCAACCTCCCAAAAGCAACACAACATTCCAGGGTGCTGCAAGAACGGAACCCTGCAAAATGCCAAGAGGACCATGCAAACTTCTGAGATACAACTGTGGTCCAGAGTTGTAATAAAAAAAAAAAGGGTATTATAGAACACATATACACAGCCAAGATTCATTCTCTGTGCCAATTCTGTGAAGAAAAAGGGTTTGGATCAACTAGAGATCTGACTTTTGGTTTTTAGATGTCCTCATAAGGAAGGTTAAGAATTACAGCATTTGAGCCTCCTTGCCCGTATGTCCTTCAGTTCAACTGAAATTGTGTCAGCAATGTCAGAGGTGTAACCAAGATGCAGGTTTAGGTATCAGCAGAATTTCCTGCCCCCTTCCCCTATCAATAATCCACAGTCTTTCATCACCTCCAGTTAAAGGTAGCCCTCATCGGCCCCAAAACTCAGTATTTTTTGCCAGGGGAAAGCAAGTCTATTCCAAGGCAACCTCAGTGTCTTTAAGAAGAGAACAAGTGGCAGTAGGCAGGCAAGTCCCAGGAGAGCCATGTCATCTCTCCTGTGATAGCACCCAACCTTACTCTTCCTCCTGGCTGACAGCAGCCTCAGAGAACACCTATCCTTAAAATATAACTGTGCAGGAAATCACTGGAACCACATCCACAGCCTCCCTGAACCTGTCTTCAACTTGTTATTTATACTCAGAAGCTGCAGAAGAACAAAAAGGTTCAGGATGGTGAGGCAGACAGGACTGCAGCAAGCAGTACACTAGGTCAAAGGCACAAGTAGATGATAGATTAAGGGCTACTCCAGAAATAGTATTAAACAAATAACCTTTTCTGATCACAAATAGACAACTTCATCATATAAAAGCAAAGAAAAGAAAAGCTCCAGTGGAATTGTGACCCTCTGAAAACATTTTTAGCATTGCAGGAACACTACAGCACCCTGAGCTGATATGGCAAGATTGGGCTGCAGAGGAATGGAAATCTTACAATAAATAACTCCATACAGCAAATTTAATGAATAAAGAGAAGTTCCTTTCCAATTCATTCATCTTTGCATAGCTGGAGCTTGGGTTTCTTCAAAATAATAAACAGTCCACAGTTATTTCAGTATTGTAGAGAGTGTTACATGCATGACCTAGTTTTCATTCCTTTTGTCCTCTTATCCCAATTTTCCTCCACATATACATACTCTTCTCAGTCTTTTACCAATTATTAGTGAGGAAGAGGGAACCAGGTACCTTTCTAATGCTGCTGCCAAGCAGCAGCCTGCAGGTGCTTTGGCAGTTTTCCTGCACTCCTGCAACATATGCCAGTATCAGCTTATATACACCACACACCCAGTCTGTGCTCTCTTTTGCTAAAAGTTCCTTCAGACTGCGCTTCAGGCCCTCTTCTTCTTCCCCATCCAGCCTCAGGTCAGAAACAAACCAGAAACTAATGTCTGGATTTGTGCTTAGGCAGGGTAAGGGGAGATGGTTATTTGCTCAAACTGCTTGGGATTCAGAGCAACCTTATACCTCACCTCATCCTGCTAGGAAAAGACAGGATGTGGGGACTGCTTTCCTGTTTAGGTTTCTATTTTTGTTGGTATTTTGGACTTGAGATTACAAACACGTTTACATTGCTGTTACTGGTGTAAGCAGATACCTGCAGCAGACACAAACTGCCTGGTGTGGCACTGACAGTAGGGTAGCCACAGCAGCAAAAAGCTCCAGGTATCTGTGTTTTTGTGAAAAACATGGACATTGGACAGTCTTAACACGGTGGTGTCATGAAGCTCAGGCACAGCACAGCAGCACTCTGCTTGCACTGACTCACCCAGTGGGAGCTGTCTGGCTGTACTGCTTTAGTGCACGTGTGCTCTCATAAAGGCTTCATGAACTCATCCAGGAAACAGATGCAGTATTGGCATATAATGTCCTCTGCAAGGACAACACCACAGGCAGATCAAAGCTATCCAAACGTGGGGATTTTCCTAATTATTTCTTAGCAAATGGTACTTTACCCCCATGGTAGTGACTGCAACCTCCTGCTGCATATCAACAGCTGTTATCATCTGAAGCCATAATGAAAGGTTTGGAGCTACAAGATAACAGGGCAGGCTGCAAACGTAATGACATGGTGCAGAAATCAATGAAATTTATCAGTACAGAGTACCGGCCTTATTGACTTTATTTGTTTCTTGTCAGCATCTGTGAACCCTCTGTCGGCACCGAATGATTTATTTACAACCTTTGACTTTTATTGCTTCTTTGCAGTTATGGCATAAACATTTAGATTACTTTATAGGAGAAAAAAACCCCTTCACAAATGTCAGTCTCCTTAGATTGATTTATGGACCATGGTTTGCTCTAATCTTATTTCACAATTTCCCCCTCCCATTGAAACTTTCCACCTTGAAACTCTCCAAAAACTAGAAGAGTCTTGCTAGACTGCCCTGCCTTCCTTGCTGGGTTTGACATTCTCCCCATTTGTCTTTCATCATGCCAAATCTATCAGAAGGAATGTCTGTTAGAAGTTGCATATCCTGACTACTGTCTCCTCCTCCATTCCTAGAGAAATAAAATGATGAAAACACCAACCTCAGAAGCTAAAAAAATAAATTATACAAACTGGAAATGAGAGAAAACTGTCAAGAAAAGCACAAAATGAGTAAAATTATTTTCACATACTGCATAATGTTTTCCATGACCAAGCTTTAGAAACCAAAGGCAAATTAGTGGGACATTTTCATCTAGCCACCCAGGTTTTCCTTTGAACACAGACACATATTTAACTTTAAAAACATAATCTATTCTATTGTTGTTCAGACCATAGTTTAAGTCAGCCATTACTGTGGTAATGTTAAAATTGCACATTGAAGGGTGTAATGTCAATGCTAATGTTAACATAGTAATTCTTAAAAAATGGATAACAGTCACACTGCCTTGTAAGACAAGAATCAATTTTTATCCTGCCCTGCAATAAATACATATCCTATATACTATACAAGTTCTTAGTAATCCCTTTACAGGGCAGGACTGTGCATATAAAAATATTGCAAAAGATAAGCAAAATTGCTGAAGGAGCAGTGTGGTTGTACAGGTAAACATTTGCCAAGAGGCAGGCACGTGAGACTGAAAATTTGATTGAATATTAATACCAAAAAAGAAGGAAAAAAAGGATTCTACCCAGTAGGAAACTTAGTTTGTCAATGCCTAAACAAAGTGCAGGAGAAAGCAAAGCTGCCCTTTGATTTCAGCAACGTGCTCTGGCTCAAGAGCTGAGGACTTACATCAGAAAACCTCAGTCTCTGACCTAAAAATATTTAAAACCAGGTACTTATCAAATCTTCAATGGCTTCTAGTAGTGTTGCAGACAGAGGAGGAATATGTGATATTAAATCAAGTGGGATTAATCCAGGCAGTGCCATAGCATCACTCAGACCCCAGTTTTCTGATCCAACCTAGATCTGCGCTACTAGTAAAGCAGTTTTAATTCTTAAATATTATAGTGTACTCACAGCCATATTTTTGCCCAGCTCCCCTCTATCCACCAAAGACGTGTTTGGCCAAAATCAGATGGCTGTGCAGAAGAGAAACTGCTGAAACGGCTCAGCAGCCTTGGCCACCTAAATACCATTTTCACTTCACTTGGAGGAAAAGGCTGCACGCCATGAAATGGATCCTATTTGTAGCCTGCTAGCTAGAGCCATGCTGCCCAAACTAGCCACACATTTGTAAACAAAGAAAGTTAGGCAACAGATGTACACTAGAATAGGCACTATAAAATGCTCCTCATTGCCTATTCTGCTAATTACATAGGTAACTGTAATATGTACCAATCTACCCTTTGCATCAGGTTTTTACTATTCTTTTTTCTCTATTATTTATTTTATTTTTTAATTTATCCATCATGTATAGCAACATACTCTGAATGCCTTGTGGGTCAAAAAATAGCATGCAATCCATACAACAGGTGGCCAAGGATGATGAATTTTGGTCAGGGCAGCTCATTGCAGCTCTTTTCAATTACTTAAAGTACTGCTGTGCTTGCAATGTGCATTTGTAAGCTAAACATGCTTTGCTTTCTTGCTCTGGTTCCTTTGGCTATATGAGTCCACCACCTGATTGAAAACTAGAAAAATTCTCACACTGTCCACCATACATGCAAACCCAAAAACTTAAATAAAGAAGAAAATTTCTGTGATCATGTCTTTCCACTTTCTACTTCAAGTGGTACTTGGTGGGGGTTTTTCACAGACATCTGAAGCTGGAAAACCCTCACACAGGCCAAAGCATGGACAGGTCTGAAAGACCAGTACCTTCCTGGGGCTATGCACAGCATGGCATGGCATGGTCCTGCCACTGATCAACAGCCAAGCCAGGGTCTTTCTAAGGGCAATGGAAGCTTGGAGACACACAACCTCCTCTGCTATGTCTGGCAAAGTGAACAGAAAGCACCTGTGCTCCGTGTGCTTCCTGCCTCCCTTTTCCATTTGCTTTATATCCCTTGGTACCTTGCATGTAAGACTGCTGCTTGTCAGAAGTAGCAAAGCTCTGCCCTGGTGGGAAATGGGTGTGACAGGCCTTGCAGGTGGGTTTCGAAGGACATGCTTGGAGAGCACTGACTCTACTATCATGGAAAAAGGACATGGAGAAGACCTCCCAGCACTGACAGCCAGCCACCCTCCCAACGGGACCAGCCAAACTAACCCGTCTGCTTTACGCAATCTGTCACTAGATGTGATCAATTGCTTTCCTCTCCAATATCCCTGCAGTGGAGCAGAGTCTCTGAGCTGGCAGGAGGCCACCTTGCTGCCACCAGTCCTCTCGCCAGGCCCCTGGGAGGATGGTGGAGGATCCATCCCGAGCTCGCCTGTGCTTCCAGCCAGCTTCCTCAGAAGTGCCAATTTACACGTGCAGCTGGCTCACACGCAGCCCGCGGGTAACGGCAGTAAAGCGTGACACGGTAAGACGATACTCTGCTGACTGACTGCATGTGGAAAGGGCAAAGATTGATGGCGAGAGCACTCGTGAGAACATGGTATGAGGAAAGACTAAAAATAGAGAAGCACATGTAAGTTTTCTTTCCACTGTTTAACATTGCAGAGTAAGGTGATCATGACAGACATCTCCCTACACTTTCCGCAGTTAGGGGTCTGTAAATAAGTTAAGTTAAAGTAAACAGTACTAACTTAAATTTTACCGACAGAAGGGGATTAAAGAAAAAAAAAGGGGGTTTTTCTGTGTAGCTATTCCTGAGGGACAGATTTTTGATAATCAACTTCCTCATCTATATTATAGATGTTAAAACACTGTCCCATTTGCAGCTACTAAGGCAGTGACCCCGAGTAGGTCCACTTGGCTTCATCCACACACATGGAAAGCCACAGGGGGAGTTATGTGTCAGCCAAAATTAGCAGTGAGGAATTCCTGAGTCCTAACACTATGCCTTGCACCTTGAGAACACACACATTCTTTGGTTTAGGCTGCCTTTCAACAATTGTGCCCATGTAGACATGAGCACCAGCATGGTCAAATACAAAGCTGGAAATTTCTAGGGCACATCAATGTCAACAACACAACAGTCAGGACATCTTGTCACAGGACTTCAAGCTGTCAGAGCACAGCTAGTCTCAGGAAATGAACTAAAGAATTTGCCCTGGAAAACTTTGTCAGTGAGAGGTCCCTCAACACTCTGTTGCACTGAATCCATTCACAGGGGCCCTTGGCAAGGACAACTGCCTCACCAGTATGCATGGCTGGGAGAAAGCAGAATAGCTTCCTGCAGCTATGGGTTCCCCCTCACTGCTTCAAACCTGAGCCTTTAAAGCAAGCTCTGCACATCCTCTTGCCTCTGCCCCAGTGCTAGAAGATGCCTGTATCAATTTCCAGCACTGTCCCACAGCTCCATTCTAGGACTGGGGTGGAAAGGAAGCACATGTCCTACAATGCCTACTCCACCTGTCCAGGGTCATATGTCCTTTCTTTTTGCCCAGTGCATGCTTCCTTCTTGCATCCCATGAGCCATTTTGGCAGGAATGCAATGCCTATAAAGCTCTCTGGAAGGTCAAAACCTGACACCAGCTGATCCAGCACTGAAATGTTAGCCTGCCTGGATGGACTGCTCTCATGGATTTTTGTCTTCTTTGTTGTAGTGAATTTTTGTTCTAAAGAAACACAGTCAAAGTTCAATAATATTCCTTTGTTCAACTGCAGGAATTCCATGCTAAAACCTCCCACCCTAAAAAGACACTTTGGAAGGCAGGCTGTCAATAAAATCAAACTGTAATTTTGCATTAAAAGCACTCAAGCTGAAACTGTGATTCATGGACTGAACACAGATGACTCCTGTAAATGGTCTATCATCTGTAAAGATGACTATGGATAAATCACCAGGAATGGAAACTCATGTGAAACCCCACCTAGACACTTCAGCACACTAACTTATTGAAGCTGAAACCCACTGATTAAATCCATGTCCCACATTTCTTCAGTTATCAGCCAGCACACACTGCCTAATCACAGCTGCAGATTTTTTCCCAGAAGCTGGCACTCAAAATTGCTGCTCAGAGGTGTGGTAAGAAGCAAGTTCAGAGCACAGGTGGAGATCACTGGAATTACAAATGCTATCAGTAGTTTGCTGACACGTCATTAAGGAGTTATGTGAGGCCCTCATCCAATGCCTTTCTAAAGTTAAGGGGAAACACAGAAGAAATAAGCTACAGTAATGAAAACAGCCAAATGAAAATAAATAACAGTAATCATCATCATTCAATATTCTCAATCTTTTTTTAAAAAGTACCAGCTGAAGTGTTTAGTAATTATAAATTTAAAAAAAAAAAGTTCATCAGGACATCTATAAATTAATTCTCATTACACACTTTAGCTGGTCCAATTATAAGTTTATTGAACCATAGTCAAACAAAACAGTGAGAATTATTACGGCATATTTGGCCTTTCAATGTATGAATCACCCAGGAAAAGAACTTGAGCCTTGTGGTGTAGACCCTTGCCCAGTTAAATAAACTTTCCCCAACTTGTAAGGCAAATGAATGTTAACATTTTTAAAAGATATTTCAATATGCTTACAAGTTAAATGAGACATTCCAGAAGTGAAATGTTTATTTTAAAACACAAGAAAGGAAACTGAAAGAGTCTGTTTTCCAAAGAATGAAAATGCAAACCCAGCAAAATGAAGAAAATCTGCACACATCCTAAAAACACATTTATCTTAACCTTGGTAACTACATGATTCCCAGAGACTTATGGATGGCTTTTACTATTAATAAATGAAGAGCAATGAAATGGAACCTTATAGTAGTGGGTGGTTCACAAGGAAAAACTTTTTTAAAGTGTCTTATTTGCAAAATTGCCTTCTCATGAAACCACAAATAACAGCAGCTACCTCCACACCTTAATTTGCAGGAGTGGTAAGGGCAGAAAAGAGAGAGATTGCTATGTGGTTTTTTAAGCTTTCAGGCTGAAAGGTCATAAATTACTAGAACAGTAATATTACTTGTTCACTGACAAGTAATATTTAATAACATTGATACAACAACTTTAAAAGTGGTCAAATATTTTCATGGACCAAAATGGAAATGGTTATAACAAACAAATAAAATTCCAGAAACTATGGCCTGGCTGAAAATGCAGCAATGTCTTTGCCTTTAAGATATCACCTCCAAATTCTGAAATATCTTTACAGAAAATCCCAATCATTGTGCAAAAAATGTATCATCCCATTAAAACATGGTAATGTTTCATGAAAATTTTGCAGAAAAAGGTGTACTTCCTCTCCCTGCCTCTCAGCTCTCAGGCCTATTCCTCACAGTTTTCCTGTCTGATCAATAAACTTGTTTCGTTGAGCTGCTGCTGCTGCTCTGTTCTGTGGAACTCCTTATCCACTGCCAGTGAGCAACAGCAAGCTGGAGGGCAGAGGTGAACAGAGCTCTCTTTTGTTACTTCCTGAATCCCAGAAGGGCTCTAAACATCCCCTAGCCAGGAATACAACCTCCCGCTCGGGCCTCATGCAGTCACAGGAATGACGTTTCAATCCCCGAGTCCCCTTCCCACCACCAACACTCCTAAATGGCACACTCCATATTTAAATTACATCCTTCCCTTGCCTCCCAACTCCCAGAAGAATAAAGCTTTCTGGAACAGAAGATTAACTTTCATCCTTTTATCTGTATTCATTCACATTCAGCAAGTGGGTAGGAGGCTGCAGACAGCATGGTCGAATGATTTACGCCCTGCTGCAAGAAAAGGGAGGACAAGAGCAACAGCAGCCAGGCTTTTCAGCAATTCTGTGGCTCCCTGGAAGAGCAGCAGCCCTCCCTGCTGCTTCTCTCCCACCCACAGCTTAAGAAAGGCTCACTGTACATTTATAGACAGCTCATTTATTACTGCAGTGTAACTCACCCTTCTGTGCTGTCCAAACACAGAGCTGACCTTAAAACAAACCCAAAGCTATGGCTATACGTTTGTGCTGTCTTAACATTTGCAGTCCCAGTCAACCGGTGAAGCTCTGCAATCACCCGACAAGACAGTCTCTGTCCCAGCAAGTTTCTACAATGTAGGTGTAAGATAAGAACTGAATGCAAAGTATAGGTGGAGGAAACACAAGGCAGCAATGACATTTAATTCTGTGTCTTTCAAGTACTTGGGAACATGCTGAATGAAAGAAATTTATGAATGCTGCCAGCAGAAATGAGACTGAAGTACTGATGTTGCAGATAAGAAAGACTGTGCATCAGTATGTTTAACCCTGGCTTTGCGTATTTCCTGTGAAGTTAGTTTACAAACAGCTCCCTGTTCATGCCACAGCATAAGCAAATGCTTACACCACAAAAGTTGTTTATTAGGTTATTTCTGGTTGTCCACAACACATTATATTCCTACTGTGCAGCTATAAAGCCTCTTTTTCCAAAACCCAGAACCATTCCCATCCTGCCCAGCAAAACAAGATTTGGGTTTTGCTTCTGCTTGTTAGGTATCATTAAAGGGCATATATGATGAGTTTACAGCATATGTGGCTGGCAAAACACTTTTGTTCAAGATCCTGGAGTTCCAGAAACAACTGCATCTGAAGCTATCTAAGACATAAACACAAAAACCAGTTTGTGTATACTTCCATCACTTTAGGTTGCTTAAGGATGTTTAATATGGCTCACATACAAGAAGGAAGAACTACGTAGGGAAAACTGAACTATCCCAGTGCATCAGAGGAAAGAAGTCTGATTTACTTTAGGTATTTCTTTAAGGGTAGCCAGAATAGCTCTTTAGATCTGTTTGGTAACTTACCTTGTGGTGTTCTTAAATACCTCACTTCTCAGCAGTCTGCCCTGGTCCTGATTTGTAAACAGCAACTCAAGAAACAAAACACGACACCAATGTTCTCCAATAAAACTGCTTACAAATTCATTACAGATTTTTAAGTGTAACATTTTTCTGCTATAATTTATACAGCTGTAACTCTGTTTAAACTTTACAAACTTCAAGCAGGCCTCTTGGACATGTACGGAGATGCTTCAGTCTCAGCTGTCATATCTCAATATTACTGGAGAAAACTTCCCTTGCTTTTAAGCCAAGCTTTCCCTAAGGAGGTCAACCAGAATTTGATACTTCTCTTTCTTCATGGATGATAAAAAAGCAGTGAGAAAATTCAGCTCAAAAGTTTAACAAATAGTGATCATAATTAAACTTATCACTGTTGCATAAACATATTATGTTTATGCAAAATATAGTATTTGTTTTTCAGGTATTTGAAATTGTTCACCCAAATTTTCCCATGCAACTTACATCAGCAATCCAAAAGTACCTTTCTCAGGTATGCAGGTTAGCAAGCATAGAAAAAGAGGTCACATATACAAATTAACTATAATGTGGGATCAAACATTATAGGATGTCTTAGCTATATTGGAATTCCCAGCTTTTGAATCTATGAAGAATTAATTTTCAGTTATTCCATCCAGCAAACCCAGTGCACAAACAGCTATGCTTTTAACTAACACACCTCAAGTGACAATGTGCACACTGCAGTCTTCAGAGCTGTCTTTTTAACTAACTGCATAAAACACAGGAGACATCATCTAGCTGCAGCACTGGGAGACAGGAAACTGGGAACAATAACATTCCGACACTGACTTCCTCTCAGAAGGGTTACCCTTAATCACTGGTGCCCCAACACGTATCTACCTCAAACATCCAACATTTCCCCTTGCAAGGCTTACCCTCACCCCACAAGGGGTATATAGGTTCGACAGACTTGTGTACTTACCTCAGTGAAGCTTTCCAAGCCAGAAACCTGCCTCCCTGGTGAGTTGTCTAGGAGATTTCAGCAAAGCCATTTCCCCGAGGCTTTTTGAGAAAGAATGCCCTTTTTTTTGCTCATGTTGAAAAATTTTGGTGACCTTTCCCCCGAGAAGACAAGCACCCCCAGGCTGACTAGCAGGGAAATGAACCATATCCTCATGTCTCAAGGAAGACAGCAGCAGATTCAAGCATAATGGAGACTTTGTTTCTGAGAGTATGCCTTTTCCTTTCTTAATGTAAATTCCCCTATATTTGACATGTTGGGGTGGGAGGAGGAGAAACCCTCCAAATTCTTATATCCTCAATAGAACTTTTAGCAATGGTCCTTTGCAAGGTTCAGCTCAGGCTTCACAAGGTCTGAACTGCTATTCTCAGGTGCTGCCAGCAACATCTGGTTCAGATCTGATCCTCCAAGGCAAGAGCAGGGAAAAGATTGTTCCTGTGTCTCGGTGTCGCTCTGCAAACCTTGCACAGTATAGAAAAGCATGCTGTGCAATTTCAGGGCAGAGGAGACAAAAGAATACCACAGAATAATTGGAATGACAAAATGGGAACAAAGCTTGGTGGACACTGCTCTTAAGTGAACAAAATTTAAGAGGGCAGAAACATTAGGAATGGTGATTAAAATGTTGTCAGGCCTGCTGAGAGAACTGTGGAGAGAGCTCTGGAATCAGCAGAGACAGAGAACATGAGAAAGAAATACTAAAAAGCAAAAAATCATATAAGGAAATTAGACAACAAACTGACAGGATGCAGATAGGATTTACTGAGACAAGACTTAGGACAGATAGGCAGCAAGATCACAGGCAGGAGACCAAGCAGAGGGGAATGGGACTTTTTCAAATGAGGAGACTTAAATATAAAAAGAGGGGGCCAGGGACAAAAGATATGAAGAGGAAATAGGACAAAGGCTTCAACTAGTCCAGTGGGGATGGTTTAAGAAAAAAAAAAAAGGGACATATTTGGAATTAAAGGGCAGAGGTATTCATCCACATAAATGAAGTCTCCCAGATTTCAGGTAAAGTTCAAGTTTTCTGAAGCTCAACCTCTGTTTGCATCAAATATATGTGAAACACACAAACAATACACACTTCAGTCCCCTCTAGTTATTCTATATGCACCAATGACTTTTTGCTTATATTATTATACTGATAGGGATGCATACACAAGCATTGCAACAGCACATTTGCATTATTCCTCCATTTTGCAAAGGTAAAACACAGATTTGGACATCTTTCCAGAGTTACAAGCATTTATACACATTATGAATGGGGGCTTCTGACTCCTATGAACTGCAAGGGCAAAACACAGATTTATTGTAACTTCAAGGACAGCATTTTACTCAGGAGAAAAAAAGTTTACTTCCATAAGTGACTCTAATTGAAGTTTAGGTCCATTCTAATTACATTACTACTTGAAAAAGTCAGGCTAGGTCCTGAAGAGGAAAAGGTCAGTGGGTTCTGCCCTGGCCAGTACACCTGTCAGCATGACACAAGCAGGAAGCAGAGGTATCTAATTTCTCATCACAAACTTGCCCAAAACAAGCTTCAAGCTGCACTCATTCAAAATTGTAATTATCCTTAACAGATCATCTGATAAAACATACACCAAATGATGGAAAAGTTCACTCTATCCTTGTTGCAATGCTTGCCTGTGCAAGAATCACGGCAGCATGGCTCAAAACAATCCTAACCCAACTGTCCTTCCAAGTCACAGGCAAAATGGCTGTACTGGCTAGAAAAGCACTTGTTTTTTAATGCTTATCCTGGAGCAAAGGGTGCCAAGTAGCACCTATATGGCCTCCTCTCATTCATCCTAAGACTGCCAAATATTTCTCGTCAGCAGTTTAAAAGAAAACTGGAAAACCTCAGCAGGTCTCCAGGATCATTTAAAAATTACATTAACCACATGCCATGACGTCAATTTCTACTTCTGTCTACCAACCTGTCACTGTTAAGATCACCCAGATACTCAAAAGGCAACAGAAGTTATGAATTTTTCCTTTATTTATTTACTTACTAATAACCTAACAGCATTAGGTCAATACAAGCATTAAAAAGGGTGAAATTCTATTTTGCCCCATTCCTCCACAGTATTTTATGTCAGGCATGACAACTCCATGTTCTAAGGATAGGTTGAAAGGACACTGCCCAAAACACTGTGCTAGGCTAACTATTAACGAGCTGACTTCTGATATTATGGCTAGTACCAGGATCCTACATGCAATTTCACATCATCCATGTTAATGGGTCATTTGTGCACAGCTAGCCCTGGAAACCAGTTCCAGGCACACTAAAGACAAGAAGGTAATAAAGAACAGTCATCAGGGATTCACCAAGGAAAACTGACCAGGCTGATGACCTTTTAACTATGAAATTACTGGCTTGGGAGATGAATGGAAAGCAGTGGATATTGTCTACCTTGACTTCCAGGAAGGCTTTTAACTCCCTTAGGATCCTCATAAGCTAAAGAAGTGTGAGTTGGATAAGCAGACAGTAAGTTTGACTGAGAACTGGCTGAACCAACAGGACCTGAGGGGGGTCATCACAGGCAGAAAATCTAACTGGAGGCTAGTGGCATATCCTAGGGATAATACTGGGTTCCATCCTGGTTTATGTATTCATTAATGGCTAATGGGACAGAGTGAGGATGTATTAAAAAAAATACCAAGAGAAACAAACAAAACCAACAACCCCCCCTCAATGAAAAAAACCCAAACAAAAGGCAAATTTGCTTTTCTTTATACCAGAGATGTAGAGAATAGATTCATCGGTGTGAATTTTGACACCCTCTCAGTTCCAGCTCTGAAACCTGTTTCAAAGTCCTGGACACAGTGAGAACATGTTCTTTTTAAGTACGTTTCCACTGCCTACAGAGAATGTAGCATCAGAAAATCCCCTCTACTAGAGACAAAAAGCATTAGACTAGATCTCTACTGACAGTTCTCAGATGGGGGTACAGGGCAATTAAAACAGCACCAATTAATTTCTCCCTTTTTGTTCTTATGCCATCGTCAATCTGACACCTCTTCAGCTTTTAACTCTTCATTATGTGGGCTGCCCACCTTCTTTTTGTTGCTCCTCTACCAAAATTACCCCACCCTGAGACAAAAAAAAAACAACCCAAAACAACTCTCTTTACTATTTTTAGACTGTGTACATAAGCATCCAGAGGTCCTGGTGGACAACAAGCTGTCCATCAGCCAGCAGGGCCCTTGTGGCCAAGAAGGCCAATGGTATCCTGGGATGCTTTAGGAAGAGCATTGCCAGCAGGTAGGGAGTGGGAATCCTGCCCCTCTGCTCAGCCCTGGTGAGGCCACATCTGGAGTGCTGTGTCCAGTTCTGGGCTCCTCAGCACCAGGGAGACATGGAGTTCCTGGAGAGGCTCCAGTGGAGGGCAATGAATATGGTTAGAGCACCGGGGCATCTCTCTTACAATGAAAGGCTGAGAGAGTTGTGCCTGTTCAGCCTTGAGAAGAGGGGACTTATCAATGAAGCACCTGAAGGGAGACTGTCAAGAGGATGTTTCCAGGCTCTTCTCAGTGGTGCCAAGCAATAGGACAAGAGGCGTCAGACAGAAACTGATGCACAGGAAGTTCCACCTGAATATGAGGAAGACCTTCTTTACCATGCAGGTGACCAAGCATTGGAACAGATTGCCCAGAGAGGTTGTGTAGTCTCCCTCAGCAGAGATATTCAAGGACCATCTGGACACATTCCTGTGCTGTGTGCTCTAGGATAACCCTGCTTGAGCAGGGAGTTTGGACCAGATGACCCCATACAGATACATGTTCTGTATCGAGAGTCATCTGCATACTCACTAGAGAGCTCCAGTTCCAACCAATCTTGTACATTAACTTTCCACTTCCTGGGTTTTCCCTCATTTCCTCACATTGTTTTCCTGCTAATTATTTTCTCTTTCTCCACCTTCCCCCTGGTTCACTTGCTTATGCTTTACTCCACCAGCTCCCACCTTCATGTATCTCTTCAGTTCCCACACACTTCTTGGGCAGCAGCTGCCCTTTGACCTCTCTCCAGCTCCCCTTTTCCCATTCTCATCCCATTTCCTAACCAGCTGCCAAATCTGACCCATGTTTATCTGGAAAATAAGATAAATCAAGCTGCTTCCCTTCATCTTAGTTTGGCTCAGCACCAGTTATCTGCCTGCCAAACTAAATGGCCTCAAGTCACAGAGGCCCAGATAATCAAGCTCTACAAGGCTACAGCACTCCTACAGCTCCCTGTGGAGTCTTCCCAACCTTCTCAAAATCCCCACCCTTGTTTGGGTAAATTATTGCAGCATTGCTAAGTTAACTTGTGCAGAAAGGAATCCTGAGAAATATATAAAATGGGCTCTTCTGAAGAAGTGTGCTCCCAGTCACACCTCCCTCCCCTGAAACCTAGAGAAGAACATTCTGCACAGGCTGAGGCAGCTGGTTCCCCACTGTCCTCACCATCTCAGAAGTAGCTCCTTCAAAGCCCTTGGATCCTCCGCACCTACCTAAGAAAAGCTCCACTGGCAACCACTCCATCTCTCAAATAAACTGTCTAGTTTCACACAAAGCTTTCTAGATTCATTGTTAGTTGCTGCAGGAAATAGGCTTGGGCATTTCACAGGTTCACAATTCCTTTAGTTCTTCTAAAAATAAAAAAGCTTTTCTCTTACTTACTCTACATCTACTGGAGTGATGCTTGAAATATTTTCTAGAAAGTGTTTATTAGCCTTCCTGCTTGTAAGTGGAAAACCTGTTACAAGACACTAATTCTAGTTTTCAGTTTCTCAATTTGTACAGTTTACTGCACAGGAGAATGAGTGAGGGCTAAGGTTTCCAAAACCATGGAAGTCATGCCTAGCTAGTAGTTACCATGTGCAGAAGCTGACTTGGTTCTGCAGCATCTGACAACCTTAAACACTCCAAAATGAAACCTGAGTAATAGCTGAATTTAGAGAAACAGCACCAGCTACAGAAACCTGTGAAGTCTTGCAGAAAAAGCAACCTGCCTGAGAACTTTGCAGGGTGAGGTACTGGTGTTTAACCATGATGTGCATTTGAGTTATCAAAGCCTTCACATTTTTCCCCTGCTATTGTGGGACCAGGCAGGTTGGAGCTGCCTGGTGGGGAGAGTGTCTCCAGCTGGCTGATATTTCCTATCTCAGATGACCTCATACACCTGCCTGGAGGTCTAAGTCCTACAAACAGCACGCTAAGCAAGAGCCTCCCAAAAAACCCTTCCTTTAGGGTTAAGCATATAGACTACAAACAATAGCCAAGGGACTTAATTGTCATCTTCAAAAACACAAAGCAGCATGATGCTGATGGCACAGACACAAGTACATAGCGTGAAAAGAACAATCCACAGGAGAACTCATCCATATTTTGACCTGTACTAGAAAGGGGAAATAAAATGTACTGCTAGGCAAGGAATTGGACATGAAACTTTACTGCTATGAATAAATGCTACACCAATTCAGAATTAGTATTAAAGAAAACATAATTCCTTCGTATTATAGCCAAACAACAGTATTTTCCAGCAAATACTATGCCCTATTCAATACTACAGGAGGAGGACAAAGAGAGAATAGACTGCAGCTCTGAGCTTCATGAAAGGGACAGGGGAAAAGACAGGGAAGAACTTGCAGGACTAGGACTTGGGGAGAACACAGAAAAATCCGTAAGACCCTTCAGATAACGCGTATAAAGAAGCAGTTAAAGCTGTCTGCTGTTTGCTTCTTACTATACATTCTAGGACACAGAGCAATCTGGTTTTTTTTGAAAAATATAAAAAAGTTTTGTTACTGCAAAGAGTTTATCACTCTTTGTTCACTACTGCTACCAGCTGTAGGATAGTTTTTTCTCTTATTTCCTCAAGAACACACAGTAACAACTTAGATCTATCTGATCAAATAAAAACTGGAAACACACTGGAACTATGATGTTACACTAATTTATAAAGACCAGCAAATGCCAGTTCCGTTGTCAGGTTTCCATTGTCAGGTCCATCTGTCCTGCTGTGAAATCAAACAATATAAAAAATGGCATTGTGGAACAGTTAACACCATTTTAACCAAGCCCCCTACCTTGACAATGCTTTTCAGATCCTGCACATACATCCTCTCTGTCTCCAGGATCTCTTGGACGACTCTGTCTACGTAGAGGAGCTTCGGACTGGTGGGCTCTGTGACCAGGGACATCGCACAGTTTTTGCTTGCTCCTTTTGGTTCTGCTTTCCTTGGCATGCTTGGCCTTTTTTCAAGACTTTCCTCAGGATCCTCTTGCTCTGCAGCCAAGTTTTTGCGTGTCTTGCTGCTGGAAAATCGCCTGGCTGGGACCAGTTCTAGCTTGATGGCACCTGCTTCTTTATCCTGGTTGAACAAACCCAAGTGGCTGTTTGAAACCAAGGTCATTCTGCTTCCAAAGGAGCAGTGGCTGTCCCTGGAGGATGCGGAGGAGGAAGTGGAACTAAAGCTGACAGGACGGTCACTGTCTGACAGGTCCATGGTGGTTTTTTCACAGTAGCGGAAAGATCTGCTCTCCTTGTGCAAATCTTCCCCTTTTTTCTTGGAGTCAAGGGCCTCTGTCACCGCTGGTACAACATCAAGAGGTAAGTGGAAGTCATCTAAATAAACAAAAGAAAAAGTGGGTTTACTGTTGCTGCTCCACTAACACAAAAGTTGACAGCAGATAATTTTAAAACTTTTTGCATAGAAAACTACCACAACACTATTTAAACTAAAAGACAACCAGAACAACATGGTTTGGGGGTCACTGTGACTCTAATGCTTTTTAGGTTGTGGGGATCCCCCACCAGGAGCTACAACAGAGGCACCACATTCTTCCTGCTTACAGTTCTGTCTCTGGTACATCCTTCTAGTGGCCAGTGTGCTGGGCTTGTTGCTAGCACATCCACTGCTCAGGCTTGGCACAGAAGAAAAACAGAACTCAAAAGATTTTCTGTAAGGTTAAAAATGATCCCCACAGTTTTACTGGGAGCAGTCCCTGCCATCTCCTAACTGAGCACTGATCCTGGTTTGGGAGGTTTGGAAAACTCAAGAAACACACAGTGATACCAGAAAGTGTCTTCCATTTTGAGTCCTGTAAAGCCAACACTCTTACGAAAACTAAAAGCAATTATCAATTATCGGGTCTGTGGCTTGTATAAAAATACTAAAAGCAAAATGATTTCCCAATGAAAATAATGTAGTTTCTGAAGAAAGAGTCCCCACAGAAAAGAGTGCTGCCAAATAATTCCACTTTCTACTCAGAAAATAAGTAATTCTAAAACTGTTCTGCTCAAGCAAGAATATCACTCCCTGCTGAACTGACCCAAAGCTGTTTTTCAGACCAGTGCAATAACAAAATAAGATGTCTGTCTTCCTGTTGGCATTTCAATTCTGCTTTATTTTCATTGCCAAAATGCCCTGCAGGACACTGTCCACAATGCAATGCAGATTTGTCTCTGGCCAAGTTGTGTATGATGCAGCATGAGGATCTACAAAAGCAGCTGCAGGTAATTCAATACTTCAAAGCTTTGTTTCAGTAAGAAGTGTCCACCCAAAAAATCTTGCCACAAACTCATAGATTTTCATAATGTCTGTCCTGTGAAAAAAGGAAACTTGTGACAATTTAGGAAGAAAAGCAATACTGAAGCTACCCACAGAGCAGTAGCTTAGTCCTTATTTTAGTCCAGTGACAACTTTTCAAAAATTCATACCAGTAATTACAGCTCTTGACAACAGTTTCAGTAAAGAAACCATAAAGCTGCAAATCAAACCCACCCAACATTTAAGGTGGCCTTTCTTGAACTGAGGCAGCCTTGCTATGCAATTAGAAGCAGAAACCTCCTGGACACACAGCTCCTGCAGCTGACAGACCAGGGGGAGAATTTAATTCAAAGCTAAAAGCAACTCTCCCATTTTTCAAAATCAATCCAAAGGAAACAGACATAAAATCCCAGAGAAGAATATTTTGATTTATTTGGCCTATCTTGAATGCATAAGATTTAATTTGTATATGAGTAATTACTAGTGCCGTTTCAGTGATGATGGTATTAGCTTTCTATTAAGGAGAAGTATTGCCCTCAAGGTGATGCATGGAATTAACATTGAGAGTAATTTGCTCATTACATGGGTTAGAAATTGGCCATTAGATTAAAAACCTAATTCAGCACCTCTGTACCTCTGGTTTTACCTTGTAGTCTGAAAATCTATAGCCATTCTTTGTGCCAGCTTCTTCTAGTTTTGCAGCATAGAAGCATATTTTCCTACCCTTTTTGAATAAACAGCATCAAGTACCAATTCCATAATAAAATATAGAGCAATAAAGCAGGAAAAAAATTAAAACAGAAAAATGCAGTGAAATTCTCTTGTTTCTGTATGGGTACAGAAAGTGATGTGTGCCTTCCTATTACTTATGATAAGAAAGTATACATTTTTGATAAGAAAGAATGTATTTTTGTTATCAGCTTTGGATCATTTTTCACACTCAAGTTGGAAAGCACAACATTGCTGAATGAAAAATGCCCCCCTTGAAAAATGCACAGGATAAACAAGAAAACAGTGGTAAGCTTCTGCTAACTTATTCCAAGATATTTTACTAAAATTACATCACAAAGAAACACCTGATTAGCCCCATTTAGGAGGGAAATAAAGGATTCCTGTGAAATTCCACTACCCCACACTCTTCCTGTTTCACATGTTGTCTGCCTCTCAGATAATAACCCAAAGGCATTAAAATGTAGTATTTGCTTCACAAACATTTTCATTAGTATAAAAAATAAAAACAAAACACAATTCATATCAATGACATTAGCTAGAAAAAAATGTTAAAAGTAGTTTTACATAGGACATACTTGAGGCCAGAAGCACTGGGAAATCTTAACATGTCTTAGAAAATGAAAGCAAACCCACTTATTTTCTTGTTTAATGACAATGTAATTGCTTATTTAAAAAAAAAAAAAAAGGATTAGCTGTAAAAATTAAAATGGGCTTGCTCTTTAACACCTGTATTCCCAGTGACCTTGACAAACCTGAGGCACCTGCAAGGTATGGCTAATTAATTGCATGCAACATGGTTGACTCAAGTTCCTCCATGTTTTAAACAAATTGCTATTCCTGCATGCTTCTCGATAAATTACACCAAACTAACTATTTGCTACTTGGTCTATTTTTTCCTCAAAGCCTCATCCTGACTATTAACCTCAAAAGTTACCTTTTACTTTATTTTTATTCCTTCCCCAGCTGGATATAAACTGTCATTTGTCTTCTCTGTGGAGAGTTTTCATTACAATTTTGTCCATTGTGTCTGCAACGAGTAAAATATGTTTCTCAGGGTGCACTCTGATGGCACAGAAGCCCCGTGTTCCTGCAGAGCAGCAGGTAGGTTCCTAGGCAGCTGGCACACCTGGCAGAAAGGCACAGGGGACCAGGGATTTCAGCACAGCACAGAACCAGGAAGCAGCTCCCTTTCCTCAGCTGGCAAGTCCTGTACCAAACACCCTGCTCATGGAAACCAGGGCTTGGGGACACACCCTGGCTCTGCCCAGCTCTCAGTTTCTGCTTCAGGTACAGGTAGCTGTGACAAACCTATAGCCCTTCTCAAGAAGAGCTATAATCTGTAAATCTTCCAAGGCTTCACAGGTTTGTCTTCAGAAACCACTTTGAGCATTGTACTTGGCACTGCTGAGGTCACACGTCAATTCCTGTGTTCAGTTTTGGGTCCCTCACTGCAAGAAAGACACTGAAGTGCTGCAGTGTGTCTAGAGAAGGGCAATGGAGCTGGGGCAGGGTCTGGAGTGTGAGTCCAGTGAGGAGCATCTGAGGGAGCCAAGGGTATCTAATTTGAAGAAAAGGAGACATAAGGGAGACCTTGTTGTCTGTAAGTACCTGAAAGGAGGTTGTAGCCAGGTGGGAGTTGGCCTCTTCTCCCAAATAACAAATGATAAGACAAAACGAAACAGCCTCAAAGAGGAAACAGCCTCAAGGGTCACCAGGGAGGTTTAGATTAGATGTTAGGAACTATTCCTTTACCGAAAGGGCTGTGAAGTGCTGGAACAGGCTACACAGGAAAACAGTAAAGTCATCATCCCCGGGGGTATTTAAAAGATGTGTAGATGTGGCACTTGGGGACACGCTTTAGTGGTGGAGTTGGCATAGGCATTGGGTTAACAGTTGGGCTTGATCATCTTAGAACACTTAGGTAGGAAAATAACCTCTACAATTACCCTTGCCATTAAAATCCAGAAGAGAGTTTTAGTTGATTTCTGCAGTCACAAGTGTATCAGGACAGGCAGCAGTTGAATGGAGTTAATTCCCTCAGCCACATGCCCATCCTCTTTTCTCTTAATAGAGTCTGTATTTGGCTTTTCAGATCTCTAGCACAGTTTTACTCTGGAGCTGTACCACAAAGCAACTTCACTCTTGCACCAGATGGCTAAGGTCCATACCAACTGCCCGGTGAAAAATTCACAACTGAATTAATGAGACTGGGGAGAGAGTAAACAATCTCCCCCAGGATTGCTCTCTATGAATCATAACTGACCCAGTGCCTTTGCAAACCCTGTAACCTATTACAAATCTCTGTCTTTCATACAAACTTACTATAAACAGCAAGTAATTTGTCCCATACCCTGTGGGACTGATTTACAAGCCCACCCCACCCCATCCCCCAGTTTCACCAGCAGCACCAGTGGGTAGGTGCATTCATCAAAACTCAGGCTGCAAACACTGTGAAAAGTCATAGGTACCCCCAGAGCCTGTGGAGGCACATGCTCTGAGCAGGTCTTGTATACCCTGACCCATGTCTGGCCTGGTTCACTGCTTTTTTTGTTAGGCTTTCTTTTGCTTACTGAACCTTTTCAAGGATGAACCAAAATAATATTGAGAACTTTTGTCAGTTGTGAATAATGGTATTTAACTCAGTCTGGGGAGCAAAAAAAAAGAAAAGAAATGTTCAATTTGCATACTTTAATTAAGGAATAACAGTAATTACTTGTTAGTTCAGCACTGAAAGGAGGATAATTACTACTTGTCCCTACTCACAAGGAAACATGCTCCCCAAACAAGGTCATTTCTTGTTTGTGCCTTCACATTAATTCAGTTACTCTCTCCCCCTTCCCAGCCCCTGCAAAGCTCCCTGCTCCTGCGTCACACACACACTGGGTATGGCATGACCCCAGAGCACTCCCCAGCAAGAACAATGACATGACCTGGTTCTTCAGACATGCAAAGGCAAGAAATACTACTGTTTCATCCCAACAGGCAATGCTAATATTAGTTACAAGACTGAAGACACATGCAAAACAACCACCTTGGCTTGTCTTGGGTTTTCAGTGCGCAGTCATAAACAAGTTCTCACCAAAAATGCATAACCTTCTTCTATCACTTGCTTTTCTTTAACAAAAACCTCCTTCCTGTAATTATATTCATGGTAATGATAAATGGTTTTCCATTATCTCTGCAGCTTTGGCTATGCTAGAATATTAGCACACAATAAGAGATAAAGTGCTTTGTATTTAAATATTAAACTGACTTAAAGATCCCCAAGTCCTGTCTAAATATAGGTGTTTATTCCTCCAAGTTGTTTACTGCACATGAAATTTTATGACATACTGCACAACTAAAAAGTCACAAGTCAATTTATATTCATGATTAGCATTGTTATTGCCTTTTTCCTGGCAACAAAAAGTACCTAAGGTGTTATCTACAAAGTCAACATTACCAGAAATTAGTCTTTATATCCTCTGGAGTTCAGCTACAAAAAAAGTGATGAGATTAAAAGAAGTATCTTTCCTGGGTTTTCTCCTGAGATATCTTCATATTTCAAATAAAGCATTCATACTGTGGATACAATTAGGCAAACTAGTTTAGAGCAATTTCTACATTCAGTATCAAATTCAAAATGTAACACTGCAACCGAGAAACAAAAATGCTCTACAGTTTCCTGACTGAGAGAATAAAATCCATCCACGACCAATCCCAAATGATCTTAAATATACTCCCTATATCTTCTGCTCTGAAGTGCACCTTCCAAGTGAAGGTCAGCATATTTTTAATCACTAAATTTTGTATATGAACACATATCAGTTCTAAAACTAACACCCTCTGTGAACAAAATCACCCTAGAGAGCTACAATATTTGCAGGATTAGATCTCTAGTCTGGACTGTCACAAACGATACTCTGCCAAGTATTTTAACTGAACTTTGAGGAACAGAAATCCCATTTATTTGAAATCGCACAACAAGGGAAAGAGTCACCAACTAATGTGCTTCTATCAGCCCAGCTACTGTCCCCCCGCCCCCACTCCCTGCAGTACTTAAAGCAGAATAGCCTCTGTCACAACCAAGCACGCTAATACCCGAGAACATTATTGCAAGGGAAAATCCTCTGCGACAGTATCTCACCACTGAGGAATGTCTCTGGCTCCTCGCACCCGGGATGAACAAGTCCTCTCTATTTTTCAATCCTCTCCGAGGAGCCCACGACCTACCTGTGCGGCAGAGGAGAGGCGCGGGCTCTGACTTCAGCTGTTCCTGAATTAGCTCATTGGGCACTCAGGTAAAATGAGAAGCTCTTACTAGTCTGTACAGCTCCTTCGCCAGAAATATTGCATGAGTCAGCTTTTATCTATCAAAACCCTAAACACAAAGGCTTTACAGAAACCTGATTCACAACTTTCTCATCGCCTTTTTCCCAGCTCACCGACAGTCTTCGGCATCCCTACGAGCTTTAAATGACATATGACATCATGCAATTCAGGGACAGGACAATGGGCATCACTGTGGGTAACTTTAAAATGCACACTTCACTGAGCAACACCCACTAACTTTCATTTTTCCAGGCACAACACTGTGCAAACATCAAATAGAGACCCCACTTCCACAGCATTTGTTATGCTTTGCTTCTTGATTTGCAGACAATATCGATAAGCATGTAAAGCAAATAAATCACCTTCTAGTATTGTGAAATCTCTGTGTTTGTGAGAAACTCCCATGAACTTGCAATATAATAGGATGACTATGGGAAATAGAATCATTCTGGATCTTATTCTGCCCTAACATAAACAGGAACAGGCTTTTGCAGTGTGCTTGCAAAGCTTCAGTGTTTTTGGTTTCTTTTAAGAGCAAGAGGAAAGAATTTGAGAAGAAAATGTGAAAACCAAACCATCAAGTGCTCTGTGCTAAATCACAATGAAGAAAAGTAGAAGGGAAGAAAGAGAAAAAAGAAGAAAAAGAGGAGATAGTGAGAGAAAAGCATGAGAAAAGATGAAAAACAGAGAAAAGAAGAAAAACTGATATAGGCTGGTTCTAACCCGTGAGAAAGCTGACACCTCCTTTGCCTGCGGAGGGGGTGGTGGCATTTCCATCCTGGAGCTGGGAGGCAAAAGAAATCAGAAGAGTTCCCAGCTGCTGGCACCACTTTCCAGGTGTGCTCTCACAGCTGCATGCTCAAACCTAGCCCACAAAGAGGCTTTCTATCTTTAAAATTATACTTGAAATTCACTGCCTCTGTCCTTGTACATGACATGGACAGCTTCATTCAGAGTATTCCTAAAGAGCACAGCCCTTGAACAACGCCTTTCAGCAGGAAACTGAAGGTAGAAAAGGAAGCAAAGACAGCCTCAAGACCATTGGCAAAGCTGTGAAACACTTTCATCTGAACGTCAGGGCTCTTGGGGTGAAAGTCCCTTTTACCCAGGCTAAAAGATCAGGTGTTTACAGCCTGCCACGCTGACACATGACAGATTGTTGAGATGTGCTCTCTCTTGTATTCTCTGGATTCTGCTGCAGTTTCTGAGGATTTTTTTAATACTTACGTATTTACATGAAAAGATCTTGCAAGATCTGTGCAAAATACTTTAGACAGCACCACCACATATCTGGACACACCCAAAGGCACAAATAGCAAACATTGGTCCCAAGGTTCTTAGTACATTCACAGTGCAGCACCAGGTCCCTCAAATCACTTGAGTATGGCAAACCTACCGTACACTTGCTCTGCTCCACATTCACACATATTTCAGCCAGGACCTAATGATTCACTCCTCTGGACTTCTGCTTCCTCACACCTTGAGCCCACCTTGCCTACAGAGCTTTTATCACCTCCAAGACAGATTTTAACTAATTCCTGGAGCTGTAGACTGTCAGCCAGACATAGGACACTGCTTGGTCAATTCTGTGAAGTCCCAAGACACAAGTAATTGCAGTAGCTTTGTCATTTGGTAATGACAAAGCTCCTGAACTCTAAACACTCAGTGACAGAAAGTGTCCTGCATCTGTTTCAGCAGGCTGGCTAAAAGCAGAAGCTGCAGCACTGCAGTGTGAGCTTCAGCCACTGGTCTGAACTGGCATAGTGAGCTCTCGTGAGCATTCCTGTGGGTGGAGGGAAGAGGACAACAGAGCTGAGATCCTTACTTTGCTCTGCCTTGCTCTTTCATCTCTGCACACCCACACCCGACCTTAGCTCTCCCTTCCATCCCCATGTATAAGTCAGCAGAAGTTTCCCCCAGACATAAGAATTTCCCCAAGAACAAGCCCTCAACCTCCATCACTTTAAACAGGCACAGCACTGAGAGCTGTTAGGGCAGAAGACTGGAAACCAAAAAGCCTTCTGTTTTACTAATGTGCATCACAAATGAAACAGTACACAGATGTGCCAGGAAACTAATGGCCTGGCCCCATTCCTCATGGCCCCACTTTCTCTACTGCAATTGCAGTATTTCATGCATTTTGTTTATCTGCATTATATTTTAGGAGCTGCATACCTTTCTCTGCCCCATCTCCTGCTGCCTTCCATTGTATGCACAGTGGCATAAACCCATATTTTTAGTGTATCAGGATTAAGATTTGACCTCTTTTCATTTTGGAATGAGGCTTTAATTTTTTTAAACTTGAACAATAAGTGAAGTTTATAGAGGTTAAGAATGATGTTATTCTATAGTTCTCAGCTGGCTAAGGATTTACTGAAGTAAGTTATCCTCAGCAAAATTTTAAAAAAACACTCGTAACTCAACCACAAGGTACATTCAGGCTAAAGGACACACTGACATCTTCCCTGGAAGTGCAATGTAATGTATTAATAACTCCCTGCAATGCAGTAGCTATTTTATCTGTATACAGTGCTGCAGAGACACCTAACAAAAGGAACAAGCCATCACATGCTGCTGATGTACTGCAACACAAACAGAGCATATGGATCCAATCCTCCATTTATAGGCCTTTTAAAAGAATTGTTTTCCATCTCCTTGTGAATTTTGATGGCATGCTTCTCTTCTCTTTAAAAAGAATTTTTAAAAGGCACAGTTCTATTCTTTTCTAAATTGGAGCAAATGAAAATTCAGTCAAGACCTGTAGATATAGATGCGTATGGGGAATAATACCTAGATGACAAGGAGGAGTAATACCCTAGATGAGAAGCAATCAAAGCTTTTACATCCTTTTCTTCTCTGCCCATAGTGGCATTTAGTGAAGAAGCATAAAAAGTTAGTATTCAACATGATGGTGCTTGAATGTTTAGCACTTTTACATTCAAACTTTAGTGCCAGAATGAAAATCCACACGTAATCTTCCTTCCACGCAGCACCACACAGGACCAGGCCCTGCTGCTGGCATGTTATGAGTGACTTTCCATGCTATACTATATCCCTGTAACAATGCTTGAACAATAGGTCTGGTTTTTACTTCTTCCTGTGCTAATCTACTGCTCTGAGCAAATGTCTTGTCAGGCCAACATGTAACACTGCTGTTTTCACCTTCATTTAAGCAACCTAAAGTTGCTGCTGAAGTGCACAACTTTTCAAAGCCCACTGCAGCATGAGCACATGGGAGGTCTTGGCTAGGGAGAGCACACAACATTTTTTGCTTTACCAAGAACATTGGGAGGTTTTTAAGACTAAAAAAATGTTAACTGTCTCTCAGTAGAAAGTAGGCAAAATAAACTTTAGAGAGTGAGACAATTTCAGAAGAAGGAAACGTGACATCTATGAGTCATTCTTGCTAGTTCAAATGAAAAACTTAATTGTGTGACCCCAAAGAAGCCATCCTTTTACATCTCAACTATTTCAATTCACAACTTGTAACTACACTATCTATCACAAATAGATTAGTTCTTTTAAACTCACTTTAGCAGCCTGCTGTTTACTTCTGCCACTGAATTTTCTGTTGACTTATAAATCTTTCCAGTGAAAATCCTGCATGAAAAATACCACATTTTGTAAAAGCCACTTCTCTGAAATAGCTGACAGTGTGGGATGCCAAATGGAAGTGAGTTTCTGAGCTTTAAATAATTGATGTTTTTCTTTAAATACAGCTAAATGATCTCTCCCATTTGGTTTTGAACTAAAGAGACTTACTGGAACCTCCTCTGCACCTCAGGAAGTTTAGCAACCAGGATTTTGAAACAGAATTGAAATAGTAACAGCAGGCTCCTCCTAACAGATGTTCACATTTACAATTAAATGGAATCCTTCTTCTGTGTTTCCTCTCTTGAATAAAAATATAAGTTGCAGAAAGCAGTATTCATGTTTACATCTTGGGGAGAAGAATCCTTCAATTCTGAACAGGTTGGAACTAAGACATATTGGTGGTCTGGCTGTACCACAGACTGGCTCTGGCATTACAAGTCAGCTGTTTTCTAGATCTTATTTTTAAGGTGGCCTTACAACAGTAAGCTAACAGCTCTTTCAAAATCCCAGTTCAGTAGGAACATAAGCAATGACAGTTAAAGGACTCTGGATTCAATAAATGTGTGCGACAGATTTTTACAAAATACAATAATCAGTATTTTGACATTTCACAAACCTTTAAGTGAAAATAAATAGAAACCAAGCAAATATTCAAGTTCAAAGGAGTTTAACATATACAATGTCTTCTCATTATATTGTTTCGACAGCTAAGTATGGAATTTTACATAAATAAGGTGAAGAAGACTAAGACTGCCAAATGGCAGCTAAATAACTGGTCACAGCAGAAAAATCAAAGGTGTCTTGTTGCTGCCACAAACAACAGATCTTTAAAAATGCAGTCACACCAAATCTTCATTTTTCATTTTCTACTGATGACCCTATCATCTCAGGACTGCTGTTTACCTTGATTTGGTCTTTCCAAATCACCCTTTGGAGCATAGTGGAAACATCTGTATTTTTAAAGTATTGGCGCCATATTTTATGCCTTTCCTCTCAATGTCCTTAGCCTGTTGCAGCACAGAAAAAATACAGTGCCACTCAAAAGTAAAATTCCCTTCCTTGTTAATCCCTTCCCCTCCCTGCCTTGTCAGCTTTTCAGGCATGTCTATGAAAGCCACTCCAATAGATCCATGTTTGTGATGAAGAAATATCTTCACAATGGTTTCAGAGTTGCTTTAAGGCCCTTTTGCAGCATCTACAATACTTCCTACTACTTCTTTGCTGTTATTTCATGAAGACAAACGATTGAGAGCAAAAATTCATATCCCAACAAGCAACACTTTCCTTAGAGTTTTTGTATGCAAGAAGCAAAGCAGGAATTGAGATTGATATCACTGCAGTGTGAGTGCACAGAGCAGTGCAGCCTCTGCACCCATGTGCAGATGGTGTTAATGCCTGAAACACTTATTGACATATCAGAATTCGAGATTAACAGTGACAACAATCACACTTCAGAAGCCACAGGGCAAGAAGCAAACAGATTAGAGGTGTAGACTTGGTTACAGAGAACATTTGGTGCATAATTCACAGCGACTGACTTCCTGAGTCATAAGCCTTTCACTGTACTTTCTTATCAGAGCAATAAAAAGTTTAATTTGAACCAGACAGTCATTTCATTAAAGCTATACATATTGCAGAGTCCCTTTGCCTTCTTTACCGACAGCTTCAGAAAAATAATCCTATAGACTTAAAAGTATTAAAATTCTCTAACATTCCTATTCAGAGGTATATTGATTGAATTTTATACACATGTAACACCCTACAAAAAGGTAGTTAAAAAAGGGATCTTCCAATTTCTTCTGACCACTGGATTTATTATGCAATTTTTTTCACTAGGGAGGAAGAAAACCTGGACAAATTAAAACAAGAGAGGGGCATGAAACCTCATTCTTAAAAATGTACCTCTTTGTGGTTCACAGCAAGGTAGCTGAAATTTAAAACATTCATGAAAAGACATCAGATCACAACTGTCTGCTACCATCCTTCTGCTCTTCTGACTTTCATAGTCAGTACCATTTTACTTCTCTTTTGCAGCCTTCAAGCACTTCTATACTGGCCAGTTTTCAGGGTTCTTGTTAACTACAATAAACAGTATCTAAACCCATTGGTATTCAGTAAACAACTCAGATGAATCTTCTCAGTGTTTAGATCAGAGACAGGGAAAACAGAAACAGACTCCTATTTAAATCCAGTTAGTACAGCTAAAGCAGCTCTTTTTCTCAGGTTTTTCCTTCGCACTTTATCTTTCTTCTACATAGACACATTCAATCCCTCTTGTTTGTGTTTTCCACTTGCTAGTTTTGTATGAGAAAGAAGTAGCAAATCCTTCCTTTTTAAAATATTAGCCCTAGAATCCAAATCAAAAACACGCAGCCTGGACTCGGAGAAACTTGGCCACAAAGGCCAATTTTGTGGTCTAAAAGTAGGGTGGCTGAGGAGGGGAGGATGTATTAACTCTGTGGTGGAACTGCAGGGTTTTCCCAACAAGCCATACTAAAAAGCAATTCCTTTTGTTCTTCCTGTTTATACAGAGTACATCAAGGCTTTGTCAACTCCATACCCTACACACATGGGAACTTACAAGGTAATTCACTTAAGAGCTATTCTCACCACTTATCTAGAGTCTCATTTTATTTTAAAAAAACCAAACCCAACCCCACACACAGTTAAACATCTATTTTCTTCCAAAACCTGTGATCAAATTTAGACCATTAAGATGTAAATCCTCAATGAAATAACTTCTGTTATGTCTGTGCTTTTCCTTAAATTCAAATGTCGCCTTCTAGCTTCCCTCAGGGAAAGTTTTCCCTTAACATTCAACCATTAAACCCATCACAAGGGGGAAAAATCCTTCCCCTGTCTCTTGTGCTCTCCCACAGGCACACTGCTGAGCAGAAGATCCCTGCAGGGCACTCGCCACATACAAGCACGAAGCTGGTAGAGCAGAGGAGCTGCAAGGAATGGCCAACTTCCCCCAGGCTTCTCCCAGCCCTCTGACAAGGAGGAACCAGCTCAACCCACTACAAAGCTGAAAATCAGTTTCCCTCGGTCTGCCCTGGTGCCCTGACATCCCAAGCGCTCCGAGACTTTTCACAGCTGAACAATGCTGGGCATTCACTATTGAGCTGCGAGGCGCAGAGACACGCCGAGAGGCCACTCAGTCGGCATTATTCCATGGCGTTCAGCCTGTTACCACAGCTATTAGCTGGCGTGCTCACTTTTCAAATCCTCATCTCTTTGGAAACCCTGACTACCATTATTTTATTACAAAGAGGCACAGGTTAAAAGAACTTTAGCTGGGCAATTCCCTACTCTTCCCCCTTTGGCATTACCTATAATGTATAACTCACGTAGGCAGAATTTCATTAAGAAGCATTCACTTTTACATTTATATAGAAATTTTGTCACTCTTGAACTGTTCCATTAACAAAGATTTTGACAAAAGATTTGTTAAGTTTTTGTAATTAAACCAGTAAAAGGATGCAAACAGACGACCAGCCACAACAATTTAGTAAGATGATGAAATTATTTGCAAGCTGATTTAGTTCAAGTAACTTATTTAGCAAAAGAGAACAATGGTGGGTTTACTTAATTTTTTCTTCTTTTGCATGGATGAAATCAACTGTACTTGTATTTGCATCCAAAAGCATTTGTCAGTACCACAGGCCACAAGAATGGCTATATTCTTCACCAGGCCAAGTAGAATGAGAGTAAAAGAAGTCCCTCTTGTAATTGATCAGCATCACTTTACAGAGCACTGAAAGATACTAAAATTTCCACTCTAATGATTTTTCAGTTAATACACATTCTTTATAATGTAAAATTAACAGACTTGAAATACTTCAAACATTTAAACTATGCACAGACCATGCCAATTATAAATTCATTGCAAAATATATTGAAGGTTAGAACAACAATCTGGGAGAAACATTCCCCTTCTGATGAAATTACAGCAAAGTTCTTTGAAAATAATGACAAAGGCATCTTCCACTGAAGGCCTGAACACTTTATAGCAAGAATAGTCAAACTGGCTGTGGTCATATTGCTGCCTTTGTCATGGCAATTGGTACAGCAAATCTTGACTCAGAAAAATGCAACATCAAAAGCTGAAGAGTGCTACAGCTAAACTGTGACATGAATGTGTACATGAATGGACAGAGGAGAAGCAGCCAGTGGAACACCATGGGTAAGAGATCTTCAATGGCAAAATTAGCAGAGACTGGTAAAAAGCATCTCCCAGCAAGCACAACACAGGTCCACTGTAATTATCAGGAAAAGGCTTCAATATCCATAACCCCTTTTGCCCTTTAAGGTGTAATAATATAAAGTCATTTTTAGGATTCAATGAACAACATTGACACAAAGTTTCTAGAAGTATCTGCCAGAAGACTGTACAAAATCTAACCCAGTTTGATCACTACATTTAACATATACTGATATATATGAGATTTATTTGGAACTCATTCATGCCCAGGGATAAAAAGGATTTTCTGTGTTAGAGGAATATTCAAGAAAAAATCCTGATACAGCTGATAATATGTTGATAATACTTTTGCATCTGCCAATAACTCTGCAAGGGAATACTGCACAGGGAGAAATGTGAGAGGATGAAAGCCTAGGAAAGCAAGAATGGAATGCCTAGCCACTCAATATTCTTAACCAGTCACCACTGCCAGCTGGTAAGATTCTGGGTTGTGGTCTTCCATTTTATCAATTTTCTTAGCAGTCACGCTAACATTGACATACAGGGATGGGAGCAAAATTAGTATCATAGGGATTTGCTAGAGTTGTTAGTGGAAGGACCATGAGGGTTTTTATCAAGTTCTGTTTACTATGAAAAGGATAGTTCAAACTCCAAGCCTCCCTATGTTAGCACTATCTCTTATATCCAGAGGTGGCAAGCAGCATATTTAAGATAAAAGACCTGATAATCGCCATTAGCAAACAGGAAAACAATTATGCAGTATGCACTGAGTGTGTTATACTGGAGCCCACCATTTTCCCCCTGTGTTGACATTCCTTTCTCTTATGTTTGCTTTTCTCTTTTCAGACTAACATAGCTGGTTTAGGAACATATCACTGATATCAGTGGTTCTGCTTTCAGCCTGTAATATTACTCTGCACATAGTGATGTAGCTAGGAATCCCTCCTTAGCATTCCCGCTTGCCCCTTTCATTTATCCTCTTTGTTACAGAGATGAATGGGTGTGGGCAGTGACAGCTTATACTTTGTACAAATAAAGGTAATTCACTATGCAACTCCACATTCTCATCTGAAATAGATTCATTTTAGGGAGAAAAAAAAAAAAAGAAAGAAAGGAGAAAACCTTCAGACTTGCCAAAGCAGTACATAGGGGATGTGCATGTGGCATGTCAAAGTTTTCAAATTTCCAAAGTGCTTAGCCATGGACTTTTTCCATGGGAGCTTTAAGGAAACATTTATTGTATTTAAATCAGAAGCTAAAATAGCCACTCTGTCAAAATGGGGGAAAAAATTCATACTTTTCATTAGTAATTAGTTATCATTAGCCCACAAGAATAAAGTTTTACAGACTTAAAAGACAAGCTTTTCTTGTCTGCATAAGGTGATGCTGCAGTGCCTCCCATCAGCCCTGAGCTAGAGCACAGCTGGGTCTGTACCACAGGTGCCCAGTCCCACTGGCAACAGAAGCCTCAGCTAATGCATCTCTAGGGTCCAGAACAGGATTACACCCATTCTGATACTTTTGCTGCTGTAGACAGACCCTTAACTATTCCTAAGTTTAGTGTAGAAGCCATGTCACACATGCTTACAGCACATGTAATCACTGTGGTGTCCCATGGCACTGCAACACATTCAGATACATTTTTTATGACATAAGGAGAGAAAAAAACCTTTCAACTTTATTTTATATATAAAAGGCATAAATACATGCATAATAATCATCTGTTACCAGAGGATACATCCTATTTTGAGAAAGAAGGACAAAGCTTGATCTGTTGTCACTATTAAAACCCTTCAGTCTTAATTGGAAAAACACAGGCAAGGTTAAGTAGTTTTGATATAATGTTTGTGCTTCCCAAGTGTGATAAAAGTATGACTGGCATGGAGTTGTTGAAGCCTGAAGGTTTGATAGACATAATACCCTAAAAGAGAAGACAGATAGAGCTACTTCTTTCTTCAGCACCTACATGGACTTGGGACACTCCTGAGCCTGGGGTCAGCAATCAGAAAACACTTAGCGTGCAGATCCTGTAAAAAGATTCCTCTCCAAATGCTTTAAACTCCTGCATTTCCCTGCTCATTACAATGGCAAGGGTATCTTAGAAACTTCACACAGGGCTCCATGCTCTTGACTTTTCAGACCTGTCTCACTTGCCACATGAACAGAAGAAAAATATAGTTGAAACTTTGCTGAGCCTGCTTTTACAGTGGAGAATCAGTGGTCTAACCTATTTGCCAGTCAATTTTACAGTCATATGTCTAAGAGGTCCAAATAAAACTTATAAAAATTCACCTTTTATTACACTGAATGAAAATACAACACGCAATCATGTAGGAAGAAGAAGGAAGAAGAGGGTCTCTTCTTTTTTTCCTAGTATGCAAAAATCTTGTGTAAGCATACTCCCCCTTGTTGCATTAGGCTCAGTTTACACTCTGATCATAACAAGAGATGTTTCCTTCTGTAGTTGTTACTCTATACTTCAATCCCCCATCACAAACAGCCAGGCTTGTAAAAACAGACATGTCAAAAGGTTAAGAAATGAACAAATAGATTTTCTCCAGCTGTAAGAAAGTGGCTGACAAACTCAACCTTCTGGATCACAAGAGAAAAATATTACTATACCAAATGTCTGGTATTGATTTAAAATGGAAATAAAGGAGTGGATTAAATTAATCTAGAAAAAAAACTAAGCAACTGTGTGAAGAAATACTTTCAGTTTGGGAAGACTAGATGATCTCTAAGTAGGAAGAAAAGCATCTTAAGAGATTCATTTTCTGGTGTGTACTTTATTAATCCAAAGCAAAATCCATTATAAAAAGTACCCAGTTTAAATGAGCATTATTGAAATATTAACTACAGCATGTTAGTAATAATCATGTATCAGCATTAAGGTTGTTCAGCAGGGACTACAAGCATTTTATAAATCTCACACACTCATCTATTACATAGGTTGTATCAAGTTTGTAATGCTCCTAAATATTTGATACCTTATTTTCAACATTTTGCTTTAATGAAGGATGCAAAATGATCTGTATTTTTTCCTGTGCATACAGCCTGTAAATCCAAACAACAGTTAAACAGAAAGTTACCTCCTTTCCAGGGTGGGGAAAGGGATTTCCTAAAGCCTTTCTTTTCTCCTCTTTCCTCCCCACCCTCCAGTAAATGAAATTAAAGGTCAGCAAGTATTCAGTGCAGTGGAAAGCCCCACGTTACAAAAATAAATTAATTACAAAAACCTATCCAAGATTACAGTAACTGGATGTGTACTCTCTAGATTATTCCCAAAGCCCAGACATGGTTGTGGAAATACACTAAGTACTCTGACATTGGTAGCAAACATGATTAAAGTATATTTATATGCATTGCAAAAAAAATCCACACCATACACAGGCAAAGCATACCCTCTCAGATTTTGACTCCTGTTGTTCAAGACATTCATCCCTGAAGGAAATGATAATTTAATGCATTTATTTAATGCATTTTCCATCTGCTGTTTTTCTGTCTGTACTCTAAAGGCACAGGAAAAATGTATCTATAAAAATATTTTCTTAATACATAGTATTTAAATATTTTCTTACTGCTTTTGACAGGCTGTAATAAAACAGTTATCTGGTTTATAGGCTAATTAAAATCCTTGCAAGAGGATTAAATGCTAATATAAGGATATAATAGACATTAAGAAAAATATATTTATGATCTCAATTTTCAGACAAGTTCAGCCTCAGAGAACCTGATGATGGACAGGCAGACTGACAGACCATATCCTCTCTATCCTCGTTTAAATATAGAGTTCACTGTCAGGCATGCAGTCTCATTGATTAAACTGGAATTAAGAAATCTAACAACAGGTGTGTGTGCATGTGTGTGTGTGTGTGTGTGTGTGTGTGTGAGAAAATGCACACATGGCACACCACTTTCTGGATAGACATCGCTTCATGTCAGCTGATTCAAATAAAACCAAGCTGCAGTGAGCCTCAGTGACTCCAGATGTACATGTTGGGACTTCCTATCTCCTTTGAGAGCTAGTTCCTTTGGTCAGTGTTAAATGCATCCTTTTCCTTTCTTCCCACATATTCCCACAACAAGTATAGCCTCACTTCCATCCACCTTCTGTAGAGCACTTACATAGAGGCCAAGACATATAAGTGACTTATTTTGAACCATAAAAAGATAAAGTGTTGAACTTGGTTTTCCCTGAAACTCAGCAAGCTAAAGGAAAAATGCTTCTGGAAAGGATTTAGTAAAATTAATTAATAACATTTTTTTTCTATAGCTATCAACTTCTAGAGAGAGCAAATCTTCCAATCGCCAAACAAAACTAGAATGGTATGTGAGACCATGAACTGCTTGATCTTTAACTAAGGACAACAACTACTTGTGCTTTCACATGTGTCTGTGCATCACATTCCAGCAAATGTTAGAGATAAAAGAACATTAGTAATGACAGGAATAGGATATTATGCTGACACCCAAAATGAAAAGGACTTTGCACATCTATGGTTTATGTATAAACATATCATGAAGCATCCCTAAAACACTCAAACTCTGCAGTTCCTCTCTATATCTTCTGCTTCTTTCCCCCCATCTCAAAGAGAAATGGCACATGAAATATCCAGAAATAGCATATTTAGTGTTGCAACACATCTTTTCATTCTTATACAGCTACGTCAACCCATACAAAATGCAATTACCAAGATAATCAAATCAGCCTGACAGCATTTAACGTTTGTCATGCAGGTAGTGAATTAAAGACATTCAGGTACTTGACTGAGATGACAGAACACATGCATACAGAGATGGATGAGCTTCAATGGCCACAGTGACTGGTCATCCCAGTGATGCTCAACTCGACCAATTCAGGAAAGACCCTCCTCTCTAAATTTTTGCATGAAAATACAAGGAGCAAGTATTTGTCATTTTTCTTGCTACTGTGTTCTTGGAAATTAAGTTACCTTAGAAATTAAATATCACAATAAATATTCTATTTCAAATGACTCAACACTCAGCGTTTACTGCATTACATTATATAGCTGATACATGAAAAAAAGATTAACATAAAAAATGCCATACATGGTTTTACAGAACAGCATTACCAGGATTTTTAGAAAATATTCTGGTTTTAAGATCTTATAAGAACTCTAAATGTTGGTGAAAACTTTTAGAGGAAGCAGGCAAAAGAGAGAAAGATGGAAACAGTGAAAAAAAAGGAAAGGCTTACCACAAGAACTCTTCCTACAGCAAACACAGATTCATTTTCACTGGAGTCATGACTCTATACACACCACACTGCCCAATTTAGCCAACAAATAGCAGATAATTAGGTACCATGGTTCTCAAATACCCTAGAACTGTTATGGTCCAGAAACACACTTGCAGGGTGAGCCCCCCGCCCCACCCCACTGTGATTACTTGTGCACTTGTGAAGCTGTGTAACTGCTTACTCTCCTGGAGACCTTCAGCACAGGATTAACGAGTGGCTAAGAGCCATCTTTTCATTCCAATTTTAAAACTGCAGTTTTGATACTGAGCTGGACACCTGCCATCACTGCAGGCCTCAAAGAGGAACACAGCTCAAAAAAAAAAAAAAAAGCAAAAAAAAACAAGCATCTTTCGGGAAAGTTCTGTTTCCCTGTCTGCTGCTCTGCAGCATCTTCAGCCTCCTCAGGGAGCGCGTTTATTCCACTGCCAGTTTTGCATTCCAATTCCAGAGAGCTGCAGGCACAGCAAGCAGTATCTTTCAGTTACTTAAGTTTGGGAGTCCTCCAGGATTGCTTTCCATAAGCTGTCTGGGAAACACTGCTTGATAAATTTGCACTATGTTTAGGACTCAAACTCCTTGTACAGACTGCAGAAAAGACTGATGGAAAAGACTTTCTTAAAACAGTAATATCCCCACCACACACACTTACTGCATCACCAACCTAGACCCACATAATCTGGCAAGAGACATTCTATTTTCTGCCAAAAGAAAATACATTAGTTGTACATTAAATTAATTATAAGAGCTTAAACACAAAACCAAAACCTTCCCAAACTTCTGAAATGCACATATTTACATATACAACATCCCTTTCTTTATTCTCTCTTCTAAATACATGGTTAAATTACTCCAACTCATAAAGAGTACAAGAGTTTAGGTCCTAGAAGTACCAATTATCTGTTCAAAGGGCAAGGCACACCAGATGTGCAATTAACTCTTATTCTAAAACACCTATTATTGCCCACTATCACTGGCTGTGTTCACCATGGCTTATATTATCAGTAGTACAATGCATACCTCAGTAAAGTGTTCATAAAGAGTCAAAATATTACTCGAAATTATCCTAGCATGAAGAGATAAGTTCTAGCTGTATTGAAGGGCAATACATACACTGAATAAGTGCTAAGCTGAATAACAACTACAATTTTATGCTCCATCAGTGTTTGTCAAATAGCTATATGCATGCCACACAGTAAATTTAAAAGAAAGTTCACTGTATTTTCCAGAAGATAACTTCAGCAGCTATCAACATCAACAGCTACATGATTCCCAGCATTTATTAAAATACATCCCACAAACCTCAGTAAAATACTTCATGGGTGAGGGCCAACACCCTGTTTATTTAAGCTTCAAGGAAATTACCTGTCCCTTCTTTCATGTTCTGACCAAATTTTGAAACAAGGAAGCTGCAAATGCAAAAAGACTAATTAACAAAGGTTTTTCATCAATTCTTTTTAAATTTCAGCTATGTGAATTAAAGATAATGTTTACTCCCTAGAATTCATATTAAAGTATGAAGTGAGTCAGGGCCCCTAGAGAGATAATGAAATCATTTCTTTAGATAGGCTTTACAAAGCTCAATTTTAAATTGAAAAGACTGACAAATCCTGAGATTTAATTAGTCATGGCAGGTCTGGACCACTGGGAACATTTCCATAATTTCAATCATCAAAGTAATTATTGAAGGTTTTAGAGCTGGATGGGGGAGAAAGGAGATGGGATAGCAAAGAGGAAGGAACAAAGAAGGCAGCTTGTTTCTCACCATCAGCATAGCAATTTTTAACTTTGCAGTTCTGCACCTAACTTTGATCAAAAAAGAAAAATAAACTCGACCAAATGATAACACTTGAAACCTCTGAAAAAACAAACAGAAAACTAATTTAATCATCTTCCAGCTCCCTCCCTCAGGCAGAGCTAAGCTAATGAGCTACATCTTCCTGAAGAAAAATTCATGAGTAAATATAGTGTTTGTCTTTTCAGATCTTTTCTGTATGACCAGAAACAGATTTGTTCCTTTCATTACTGTAATCAGAATCCAAGAATTTGGAGTTTTTATATCACACTTGTTCAAAAATGAAGTTATTTGACATATTTCATGCACCTTTCTAATGCACATGAAGAATTTGGAGAAAGCAGGGTTTGACTTTCAGCTGCCTCTATCAAAAAGGAAACCGCCTCTGTCAGGTAATACCTCATCCAATTCCAAATCTCCCATTTTTACAAGCTTGGCTTTGGCCACCTCATTCAAATATTAATAGTGGCCCCAATTCAACAAACAGCAATGTGCACTTTTATCTTTATCACATGTGCTTAACTTTGTTCTTCTGAGCAAAGAATGAAGGTCAGAGCAATCTCACTTGTCTTCTTGACCAGAGTTCCTCACTTCAATATTAAACATACCTTACTTAGAATTTCTGTGTCCATGAATTCACTCAAAACATTACTACTCTTTTTTTTTTAATTAAAAACTCTTCCATCACAATTACACAACCTGCCTAGACTGTGACAATATCACAACTCTATTGTGGAATGTACTACCTTGCTGAGAAATTTTAGTTCTTTTTGTAAATATACATTTTTACAGAGTAATGTTAGAGTAAAAAATACAAAAGGGATTCCCTAAAACAAATAAAAAGTCCTTAGACCAACACATTAAAGGCAGCACTTATAGACATACCAAGGAAAAGACAGATACAGCAATATGACCTACTTAGCTATTACTTTCTGAGCTGGCACTGCCAACATCCTGGTGCAAATGTAGCAGCAGAAGGGCTACGAGCTCTCTTAATATCACTCAGCTTAAAGGAGGAACAGCCACAGGACCAGCAGGTCCCCACCATCATTGATGGATTATATTTAATGCTGATTAAAACATATAATGTCAATATGGTCTAGATATAGAATATAAGCATACAATATAGATTACTTGCTGCCTTGGCACTATGATTTTGAAGCCTTCATAAAAACAGGATCAAATGCTAAGCAAGGCTTTGCATTTTAGTTCATTTGCTATATTGATTAGAAAAACCTCATGTCTCATGATTTATTCTTACACAGACCTAGCAAGTATAAATATATGAAAAATAGTCAGTGTTGTATATGGACTACAGACACTGTCATTATATCAGGTTACCATGTGGAGAAGTTCAATGATTTTGTAAAGAAAGTGGCAAGTCTTGAATTTTAAGCATTTACAGCATTTTAAATTTTCAGTAAGTTAAGCATTTATCTATTACTGTTTCCCTTATATAACCTAAAGGAGTAGAAACAAACAGAAACTGCAGTAGATATATCCTTATAGACAATGTCTTTGTAATCTTAGATTAAGAACTGGTTCAGACTAATGACAGTAACATAAAATAAAACATATTCCCCGACTTCCTCATAGCTTTCATCTGCCAAAAGCAATTAAGAATACTGCACCTTTGGGGAGTCATGAGGAAGGGAGGGAATGCTTGATGAGGTTATGACCCTTTCTCTGATAAAAAACAAAGATCTCCGACTCCATTCCACAAGAGACTGGATACCAAAAGCTATTATGCTTTCGATTTTCCCCTGGAATTGGTTCCCTCTTAAGTCTTACCAGCAGGATCAGCATTACATTCAGATATGCAGATTGTTACATTCTAAACAGAAGTAAAAATAATAATAACAATAAAAAAAATTAAAAGTTGATCTCTCAAAATCTGAATGAGGCTTTTGGTTGAGCTCCCCCTTTGATCTGAACAAGCCAACCCTGAATTCTGAGTTAAATGCCTCTGAGCAGGCATATTCTGTACTACCATTACATGTTAAACTTGCAGCAGAAATAACATATCCATGAGCACTTGCTTTTATTGGATCTAAACCAGCATTTTTCTGCACTCTTCTGCCAGCTGGAGCCTGGGTGATCACTTTCAGTTCAAACATCTGTGCCCATGGCCATGACACCTGCTTGAGGGTCCATTCCTGCTAACTCCCCCTAAAGCTCAAAAGAGTATTCAACTATTGGGCATATACAATCCTTCCTTCAGAGCCTAAATGCAGGGAGTATTAGAGAAAAAACAGAGGCAAACACCCTCCATTTCAGACGGGAGATATATCATCATAGTCCAGTTTACTCTGCTATACACTAATAGCAATATGGCTATTGCTGCAGTTATCTTGAATAAGAGTAACAAAACAAACTCAAAACAGATCAGAATTTATTTTCTTCTTGTAAGGAAGGCCTACCATGACCTAATCTGAAATGGCAAACTACCTGGCTCTCGGGTTGAAAAAAAAGAACAGAAAGGCAGCTTTTTCAGGTATGATGTCTACAAGCTTCCTTTACCATGCAGAGTATAGTTAAGTCAAAATTATGGTTTCTTTACTTCTGACTGATTCAACTTCCCTACACTACTGTCCTTCTCTCAATATGGGAAAGAAGGAAGAATTAACTTCTGCCATACTCCTTGTTCTCCTATGATGGGATACTCTCAATTAACTAGTTGTCAGTGCAATCATATACTATTATAAAAAGAGAAACCTGAGAGACAGAATACAATGGTTTTACAGATTTTCTTTTACAGCCACCACTATCAGGATTCTCTTGGATTACCTTTAATCCTGTAATCAGAAAGACCATTTCACAATGGCGCTAAGAATTTACCAAAACCAAACTAAAATGATACCTTTTTTTGCCAAGGGAGGAAAGTTGAGTTAGTTCCATCATTGTAAAATGGAAATAGGCTCCCGTTTTGTTCATGCTGAATTGTAGAATACGCTGTGATATCAGCATGCTTTAGACGAAGAGATCCAACTGCCCACTAGGATTTCACATTGCGATTGCTATCGCAAATTAGCCATTGTCATTGCACAATTCCCTTCTTTTGAGCACTGAAAACATAGCCTTGGACATTTGATTAACAAATTCAGTCCTCCCATGCATAAACACAAGAAAAAGATTCCTTTGTAAAACGGTACAACAAAAGGTAACAAACCATATCACAGCATAAGCACATCACTGGCACTCTTTCCGAGGTTAATCACGGGCATCCAACCTGCCACCAGTGAGAAGAAACTCACATTCACGTGTATTATTAATTTCCTCACCAGAAACCTCACTGTTTGCCTGACAATCTGTTCATTTCCCATTTTTTACTGGGAGAGGTTACAAAAAGGCATTTCAAGGGAAATTCCAAAGCTCAGCATAAATAAAGGATTAGCTGGTGGACACTACTTTCAAGATAAGGAGGTATATGCCAGCAGTAAAGGCACCTGAGCTAATTAAGCCCATCTAACCACAGAATGTTTACTCTGCACAAAAATTGGCTTCAAAAGTTTTCAATGTGACACTAGCTACAGAACAGCCAGCAACCTGTTTGCACAAAACAAAATGAAAATGGGGTGACAAAAAAACCTTGTCTGGGTTTGAAACTCTAACTTGTTTGATTTCAGTATTAAGGTACTCAGTTTTGAATGAGGGATGAAACAATGGTAGCCAGACAGAGCATGCCCAATAAGCAAAAAGAAACCTTTTAAACAGGATTATACAAACCACTGAGCAAATATTGTAAAAAAAATTAAAACCCACCAGAAACACACCTTAAAATCAGAGCTCCTGTTTGCTCTCCTTCAGACAGATCAGAGATTTGGAGAGCACAGATCATAATCACAGGCTTTATTTAAATATTATTGTAGGAAGAATAAGCCACTCTGGGCACTGCATTCTAAATACAACCAAGTAATTATATCAATCGTTGGTAAATACATCACCAGGACTTAGAAAACTAGCATTTGCTCTTGGAAAGCCCAGACATTTGTGGTGTATTTTACAGGCAAATCCACTTTTCTACATTATTTCCCAATCCTTTGAGCAAGGGTAGGGTCTCCTTTCATCCACCCTTAAGAAATGCAATTTCAGAGGAAATCTCTAGATACCTTTTTATCTTTCTTGGTGTTTATGTGCACATTGAGCACTCCAAACCAGGACAGTTTAATCTGTCAGTAAAATGACACTTGCATTTCTCCTGCTCATGACATTGAGATTTTTTTGTTTTGGTTTGGGTTTTTTATTTGGGGGGGGCGGGGGTTGTTTTGTTGGTTTTTGGTTTGGTTTGGTTTTTGGTTGGGTTTTTTTTTAAGTGTATGTTTCGTGCTTTTTGTTTTGGACTGTAATCATCAGTTCAACAGAGATCCTCCTGGATTCTAGAATCATGATGCTTCTTCCCTTTAATTTGAGTGGAATAGACCTGTGAGAGCTTCAGAGCTGCACTATCCAACTATCAATATAAAAATATTTTTAAGGTTATATTGGTATATGATGACCATCTCCTGTAAATCCACAACCAAAGAGTAACTATCATTGCCATTTAATCTCTGAACAGAATCTGCCAACATTTTGACAAGCTCATTACAGTATGGATGAAGCTTCACCTGAAAAAGAGCCAGAAAATACTATGCTTCCCTTTCTGTCCTAGTCAGAACTTACCTCCTTCCAGCTGCAAACAACTATCTCCTGTAACAAAACAAACAGTAGTCATTAAAAGCCTTACAACTGTGGATAGGTACTACTTTATGAAGACATGACTGTCAGCAGCATCTTTTTTGCCTTTGGATAAGATCTGGGACTACAGAAACAAAGAAGGGTGGTAGACAGAGTGAAACATTATTAAGTACTAACCATGGAGGAGAAAAAGAAAAGAGAAATTTCCCCTGAGATGACAGGTTAAATTCTTCCCTTTGGGTTGCCTAGAACACTGTTAAGTCTCTAGCAGGCTCCTGAGGCAAGTCAGGGACTTGTTTAAGTATTACAGGCAAGGAAATAAACAGACCCAGATTTCAAAGTCTCGTCCCAGAGCCAACAAAAACGCCACTTTCCCTCTGCAAGCTGTGCCTGTCGCTCTGTGTAAAGCTATCAATTACATCCTTTCCCAACTTGGCATTAAAAGTATCAAGTTGCCCTGGCTGGATGAGAAACAGTCCCTCATCTGCTTCAGAGGCAAAGTATGTTTTTATTGCTGGAGTCCAGAAGTTCCATTATTTCATTAGCACAGAGTTAACACCAGAGAGAAGGGAAAATGAGTTACAGTCACTTTTTCAGCATGCATGAAGCAGAACATCTTACTAAGGCCTGAATAATCTTGAATTAAGCCTTCACATTTAATAAAGTTGGGCAAATCCACTGCACAAAGTACAATTTACCCTGCAGAGTATTTAAAACTAACATGGATGTTTAGCAGCAAAGCCCAATGGTAAGAGACCTCAGGGATGGCTGATCAGTTCACATGGAAAAAAACCCCTCAAACAAATGAAATAAAAAATTACATTCCTGCTGATTTTGCTCCTGAAATGTTATGGTTTGCATGCTGGGTGAGAGCAAGCAGAGGTACATGAATATGTAACTAGACAGAGGATGAAATTATTCCTCCTTATGATAGTACTCATAAATCTGCTTAGCTGTGTCATGAAATCATAGCTCTTTTCCTGCAAGGTGGAAATTTTAACATGACTACTTAGCCACGAGTACACCAACCTCTCTATAACTGTGAACCCTTCATTAATTTGAAGTTACTCGCTTAAATGTCTTGTTCTGAGAACTTTGTTGTACTGAGTCCAAATGTGCTGATTTCTGATTCAATAAGCACTTTAAAATTATGTTTTTTTCTATGCGAACACTAGAATTGCTGCTATTGTCAGCACAGTTTACAGGAGCTGTTTCAAAACTAGCTTATTTTGTTTTATAAGCAGAGGAATGGCATTCATAGTACATGTAAGTTTTCTGGACATTCCATTCCCACACCTGATTGAAACACAAAATATTGCTGTAACATCTTGACACGAAGATCTCCAAGTATCTTAAACACACTGAATAAACTTTAGAAGGCTATTCTGTGATGCTAATCACAATCATTCTGTAGCTACAAGGACACAGCAGAGTAACTTGGACTAACTTTGAGCCAACCACGTATGGCCCAAAACAGAAAACAAAAAGATTTGTATGTCTGTGTGTTTGCTTCAGCACACAATTTCTTCAGGGATTTGTTTTGTTGTTCTCAAAGCTGGAAGTCCACAAATCAACCTAAATTAGTCACCTCCCCACAACATACTAGTGATTCAAAAGGGACATATTTTAAGCAGAAAAGTAGAATTAAACGCAGCATCCTTAGAACTTTTAACCGTAACCTGTTTATCCATTTATTTACCACAATGATAAATAAAGCTAGCAAACCACCATATATTTTGATTTCTATTGCATCAGGCTGTTTAACACTACACTGTTTTCAGTATCCAATATTGATAAAGAGGACTCTTCGCATTTTAGCAAGAGTAATCTCTTGGGAGAATCTGAAGAGGTGACAAGGGATTTTTCAGTAATATAAGTCATAATTAGGACCAACACAACAAGCAAATTTGTAAGTCATTATTTTGATCTCCAAGTCACATGCACAAGGTTAGTAGACATAATACACCAAACCACACTTGAGCACTTTGAAGAAGCAGATAATATTGTGTGTACAAATGTAGATAACTAAGCTACTATTCAACATCATAGAAAAGGTAGGGGTTTTTTTGTCTTTCTGAAACTAGAGTTCTCTTATACCACTTCTAGGAAATCCTTCACTGATGACTTCTGAGCCTAAATTTCAAAATCCCACTTTAATTTAAACAAATCCATTTCACTTTTGAATGTTTCATAATGTTCTCCTACTAGGAAAAAAAAAAAAAGAGAAAGTCCACAAACCCCCAACATTCAGGGTTGTATTACACACAGGAACTAAACACATATTTTCCATTTGTTCAGTAAGTAGGCCACAGATTTCTTCTTTTTTTAATTCTGAAACCAGTCCAAGTTAAAAATCTGAGCTCTTTTTCAAGCTTTTGATTAGTGTTTAGATTTCAGTGGCACATATACAAAGCCACCCTAGAGCCCTCCTTTGCATTTGTATTAATATTTGCAATACAACACACACAAAGAAAGAAAAGTAGCACCTAGGTAAGAGAGAGAGCAGCCCCTAGCTTCCTTCCAGTCTAATTAAGCACCAACACCTCTCGATCAGGAGGTGCTTCTCTGGCAAGGAGCTACAAAAGCAATCCCAATCCTTCCCTCCTTTCTAACTCAGCCAATCTGATTATCAGGGTTTTCAAGTACTCTGCCAAGGTACTGAGAAAAGATCACAGGATAAAGTCTAACAGCTACAACTGTGCGATTTAAGAACGAAAGTGACTTTAAGTCATCAGTTCAGTACTGTTTCCTCTAATTACAGGATCATTTCCTATCTGGACATTTATGGTTTTTGATTTTACAGCTGCTAAGATACCTGTGATCACAGATGACTGCTATATTCAACAGCATCCAAAGTTCAAGGCAACAAAGTGAGCTCAAAGTAGCTTTTATCTTCCTTTCCGCTTAACCCTTCCAACACCCTGAGCTGTTATATGGTAAGGTAAGTTACTGCTCCTCTGCAAACTGGAAAGGATGTGCAGGGAGGAACACTACAAAAACCCCCTCTAGATAAAAAAAACTACCTATAAAAAGGGCTCTGTTATGTAGTAGTTTAGCACAGTTTTACTCTAACCTGCATTCTAATCAAAACTTTTATCATCACTTTGGACCAGCTCAGAGATTTAAACCACAGATTGCTCCCTTTTCCCTGCTATGAGAAAAAAGAATAGAAAAGGAGGGGAGGGGGGGAAGGAAATAAATTAAAAGAGATATTAAAAAAAGAGGAAAAAAAAGGAAAAAGAATGTGCATTAATTACAAGGTACTGACTGACCTGGATTAGCCTTTATTCCATGTCAGCAGAAAAGAATTCCTGACATCTACATCAATTACAAGGACTGCTGTTCCAAGTGGATTTCTTGTGAGAAATAAATGAAGAAAATCAACTTCTGGCTCATTTCTGTGCCTAAGTTTAACCCTGTGTAGTCTACTAATGAGACAGTACCTTTCTTAAAAATGTCTTTCAAGTTATTTTAGGAACACAGCAATATTCCATCTCATCAGGTTTCTGCCTGTACACTTTAATTCTAAACGGTTGGGAGACCAGTTTTCCCCTATTTACAAATAATCCTAAGCATCTTAATCAAGTTGGAAAAGGGAAGAAATGCCTACTTCTAGACAAATAAAATGATATGCAGGATTTCAATGTATTGTACAGCAAGCATTGTAAAGACTGCAAAATAAGGCATGAGAAACACATGCTGTCAGAAATCCTACATAACAACAACAGGCAAAAGAACCTCAATCTTTTCAATTTATGCAGTCAAGAGATACCTGTCTGAAGGTCACAATCATTTCTTCAAACAAAACTTTAATGGTGTAAGCTAAACACACAGACATGTTCAGTCTGGAAACAGGATTGAACTGATGGCATAATTAGGGATAAAAATCTTTTTTTCATGGTTGATTCTACACTGTAACCTCTTGTTTTAAAGACTAAATCTCCTTCTAAACAGTGTGAGATACCAGAAACAAAACCTTTGCAATTCAGGTCTTCAGCTTCCAAAGACCACATTTTGCAGGGGATGAGCTCACACACCCACTGCAGTAATTCCAGGCTGTAGAAACTTCTAGACACCTCTCTAACAGGTGCAGATGTAGTGTTTATTCTTTTCACCAGGAAGTCCACATATTTTCCTCAACTGAAACAAAACTCATTCGAATACAAAAATTCCTACTTTTCTTCATCCACCAAATCCAATAGGTAATACCAGTATTGCCAAGCACAATTACTACTGAAATCAGCACTGGACTTGGAAGAAAGACCATCTAACATACACAATTAAACCATATAGTTTTGATCAGTTTTACTTTCGTGATTTTAAATTTCAGCTTTATACAAGGGATGAAACACAGAAAGCCTCATATGCCATGATTTTGCAGTTCTTCATAAACTCAAAGTTAAGACAGGCTTAAAACTCTGCAGGGACAGGCTGTGCATTAAAACCAGATTAAACACTTTAAAGCCAAGACTTGGAAGACATTGCTAATTTGAAAAAAGGTGGAAAAAAGGTAATGCCTTGCCAAGTGTTACTATACCTTGTTGAGTAGAAAGAGCACATATTCTGTAAAACTATGAAGTGTTTCAGATAAAATATATAGTAGCAGAACTTGCTTAAGTGGAAAACATACTTCCAAATACATAACGTACTGGTAGAAAAATTATATCTGATGTATAAAGTGAAATATCAATTAGTTGTGCGTCTTGACAGATTGTAAAAGCAACTACAGGCTAAAGTGTTTGAACTGGGATTTTCATATATCTTTACAAAGTAACAAACTAAGTCAGCCAAATACAGTACTTGAATACATCCAGACTTGAGGAAGCTTGCCAGAATGTCTAACTTGGCAGAAAAAGATTAAGCAGGATCAAGTCTGGTCAACAGGCAGTATTTTCAGCTCTACGAGACTCAGAGGTTTTTTTGGTTGGTTGGTTGTTTTCTTAGTTTTCTGGTTCTTTTTTCCCCTGTCTTTTTGATATGTATTCAATTTTAGAAGAATTTTAAAGGCTCAAACATGGAACCAAGAAGCTTCCCTGTATATCAGTGCTTATGAACATATTTGTTGGCTTATGTCAAAGGCAACCTATATTTCTTTTCTTTTTAAATTCAAAAATAAAAAAAAAGGAATAGACATAAACCCAATATTTTTTCCCTCCATACATTATCTTCAGTATGATTTCAGTGCCCCCCAAGCTTCCCTCCTCCCCCTGTTCTCTGTATTTCACATTAAATATTTCCTGGTATGACATTATCAGTGTGGCCTTTCCAGCTCTTTTATTCACATGCAGAGAAGGGTGTGGGTAACCTATAAAAGTAGCTGTAAAGTAAATATTCCTATAAACTCCAACAATTTTATAAAAGGCAGTTATTTGTCTGTATTCAGAAGTGACAACAATGCAGTGACATTTTCCCACAATAGATAAGTGCAAACCTGGTTTTGGGTATCGTACACTTCAGTCACAGCAGTAATTCTATGAGTTTTAAATTTGTGAACTTAAAAAGCTTGTGCAACAGTTTTTATTCTTAGCAAGACTTTGATTTCCCCATCTCTCAAGGAAAAGTTCCACAGAATCCAGGTATCTTCCAAAAATGTGTAAATCTAAATAGAGGCTCAGCTCCCACAAAGATGTGAAAAATAAAAAACCAAAACACCCAAAAACAACCCCCAAAAATTTCATTTAAAAACACTGCATTCTTAAAACCACAAGGAAATGTATGAAGCTGAGTCAAATCCTCTCCAGCAGGGCTCATGAAAAAAAAAAAAATCAAAAGCAATCAAACTGGGGAGAGCACAGACAGGAAAAATTTACTTCTATCCAAACAAAGTCTCAACCACTATCTACAGGCTGTTCACAAATAGGAGGGCTCAGCACTTAAAAATGTGTTGCAATTCTGGTGGTTTTGGCTCACTCTCCTGCGCCCTGATTACACAAACACAGACCCAGCTGGGCCCAAAGCTGGCTCTGATGGGGTTGTACCATTCCTCCCTGGTGGGCAGGGAAGCTCTGGGTAGCACAGGGCACAGGAACACGCTGGGACAGTTGGATTTAGACCACAGAACTACTCCAAAGGCGTGATCTGAATCATATCCACGTGTCTCCATCTGTCTGAAAGATGTGTGGCTAAATGGAGTGGAGCTGCTGTATTAATAACATGGATTCCAGCCAGAACTGAAGGGATGAGCAAGTCGTGGTCTGTGATGAATGCACAGCACCCATGTATGTTACAAAAGTTTAAGTCACAATAAAACATTGCAGAGGCCTAGCTGCATGTAGAACCAGTTGTTCTGACTCCAAGTCAGAACAATTTAGAATCAGTTTTTCTGATTCTAAAGCCGAAAGTCTAGCTTTCTGACTTGACATACAAGTTTCTGGAAGCAGTGTACAGAGCAATTTCCCCAGAAGCATAAAGCACTGTGAGTTCCCATTGCTGCTTCTCTGAATCAAATGAAGCTTGTCATATCATAGTGAGCCCTTCAGCTTTGGGTGTTGGCCAAAAAACCCATGCTCACCATGCATTTTGCAGCCTTTGAAGTGCAGATAAACTCTACCGTTAGAAAACCTTAGGCATAAATGTAAGGCCTGTTCAAAAGCCATCAGTCCCTGCCACCCTGGCTGTAGCCACATCCTCCAGTAGGAGCTGAAGGACTGTGACAAACATGGGAACTCAGGTTCTCAACAGCATTAGGCTTCCTCAGCATGTGAAATGGCATTATTTTTCTTCAGCATTTCTCTTATGAAACACTTAAAATATTGCTGAGCACTTCATTAAATGCACAACATTGACAGGAAATATGCAATGAGCCAAATATTTGTACATCCTAAAATTACCATTTCAAGAAGTTACCTTTAAACTTCAGTCCTGCAACACAACCATATAGCTCCTTGCACCCACCAATTACTCTGTATTACAAGAACCCACCTCCTTCCGGGATTGTAGCACAGTGCTCTTTTAAGACCCAAGTCTCAAGAAATAGGGTCTAGGTATACACGAGGATGTAGGTGTAAGGTTTTTCTTTCAAGAGGTTGAAATGAGAGAGCAAGCAGCAGAACTAGCCAATAACCTTTCATAACAGAAATGGATTTAAAACAAAATTAGGACATTCTTCATCAATATTTCTGAGGAGAGAAATTAACAACTACTTCATGATAGACTTCACACTGAAGAAAGCCTTCTTTCTGTCACTTGTCTCCTTTCTGTCACAAGGATTTTCTATCTAGCAGCTGTCAATGGAATGGGTCTTTAAATACTTCGCCTGTTTTAGCAGGTCACAAAATATTTGTGTGGTTGGGTTGAGGAGAGTGACTTTGGGGCTCCTTCAATTTCCTATTTGAAATTTTCCAAATGCTATAAGATTAGACCAATGCCTCCAGTTAATACTGCCACTTCTTTGAAGGTGGAAAGCCTATAATCTTCAAAAACTTTAGACAGCCTTTAAACAAAAATAATATATTTTACTACTACTCAGTTGTGGAAAAAAACAACCCAAACACTAGAGACATGAGAAAAATTCCATTTATATGTATCATACTTACAGTGTGAAGAAGGCTCTCCACTGTCTCATTTTGAGTGACTACAGAGCTCCAAGGGCTGGGATCTAATACCAAGACTCTCACAAGGCAGGGATCCTAACTGAGGACAAACCTTGAATGCAGCCATTTTTGGGATAGTTGTAGCAGAGTCTTATCTTCCTAAAGGATTTCCTGTTGCCTACAAATTGTATTCATATGGCAAAACCACAAAACTTTCAAGGCAAGACATCCCATCTTTAGAAACACTGGCTTACTTCAGATATAACCAGACAGAACCATCTCCTGGCCAGACATCAGGCAAAATTCCCTAACAATTAGCCTCATACATAACTTGTTTCTTCCAATACTGCTTTCCATTGTGAAAGATAGACCCTCTCACGAGACAAGATTTAACCATGAACATGAATTTTTTATGCAATGAAAAGTACAAATACATAAACTGATAACCACCCTTCTTAACAAACAGGCATTGAGACGAAGCATGTGGTTTGCAGCTATCTCGACAGAAAGTAGACATAACACAACTCAAACAACTTGGACTGCCTGGCTTTCCTGAACCAGAAAAGTCCAGATTTGCTAGGACAGAGGTTAAGCTCAAATTCTTACCACTTTAATAAACATTTTGGTCATTCCATCATTTGAAGCACAGACTACATTATGTGCATATGGGGAAACAAGTGTTTACTGCACCTGGAAGCTGTGTCCATTTAAAATTATTCTACAATATATATGTTGCAGGAGCCACTGCCAAGATGTGTGTAATGGAATTTATTTTAAGACCCACTCAACAAAACCCACAACTAAGAACAGATATTATTTTCAAAGAACACGGTAACTTTTAATGTCCTAAACTGCACAATTGGTTTTCCAGCATGTTCTGACCAAAGGGATGACCAGGAGCTAATGTGGATGTAATTTAAAGAATTACAGTATCCTGTGCACTCTTTTGCCTGCACCACTAATGGACCTGGACACAGTACAACAGAAGCAGCCTCCCACCATTCCTCCCCTTCCCTGCTCTCCTCAGCCTGCGGATTCTTCAAGAAGTTGACGTCAGGAGTTTGACATATTGCTTCAAAATTTTTTATTGCTCATAAAACATCAAAGCCACCTCCCCTTCAGGTTTATCAGCAAGCAGCATTCCCCCCCTGTTTTAAGCTAAATAAAACTGCAGGGAGCCAATTAAAAAAGCAAAACATAACAACTAAGCTTTTCTCTGTTTATATTAATCTCTCAAATTTAAATTCAGGATATCGAGGCCCCTCAGCCCAATTCTACTGTCAGTGGCATGGTTTGAAATTACTGCCACACATATAACTGTGTAACTCAACAACAAAAAAACAGTGATTCTTACTATTAGCAGGTTTATATTTGCCAAATATACAACACCTGTCAAAATTCTTCAGAATGAAGTGGTAAATAACTGGGAGATACCTGTGCTGCTGCAACTCAAACAACAAAATGTTTTTGTATCTTTATTTCAACTACTTCGGATATTTTGGTTTTAAGGATGTGGTCAGCCCAAGATGAAAGAATGTAACCTTGACAATCTCATTTATCTTAAGAGTTGCAGCTCACTTTAACTGGTAGCGAGTAACCCATTTTTGTCTCTTACCCTTCAGTGTCCTTTAAGTTGCTTTGGAAGAAATATGGCTGGGAAGGAGGTGGAATCAATGAATCTGAAAACAGATTTCTGGCATGTCTCTTGAATAAAGCAGCAAGGCAAAATATGGCAAAAATTCCAAAAGGGAGAAAAAGCACAGTTGTTGGGATGAAAGCTGATTTACATTTAAGAAACTTTTGACTTGACAGAACTTCAATGTATTTTGCACCCTATTAGGATAAGTAAAATCCAATATTAACACTGACAGATAGATTAACTGTTACTATTGCTCATTTTCTGTATATTAATCTTGTGCAGTTGGCAGCAATGTGGATTTTGTTTCCACACGATAACATGGAATACATGATACTAAAGAAAACCACGTCAAATCACCATCACCACCACCACTAAAAAAACCCAAACAAAGCCATGATGAAACTGGCAAAGGAAACTACTGTAAATCAGCATTTCAAACAGGACAATTTTCATTATAACTGTCTTTTTAGGCTGTTCCAATTATTGCAGATAACTGTTGTGTTTGGTGACAAAGTCTTCCCAATAAAGAAAGCTTAAGAGAAACAATAGTTATCATTCCCTACCTAGAAAAAGCAGATGCAAAACATACTGCTAACATTTGTAATCACAGAATAGTACATTTATATTTTTAGTCCAGGTCACACACAGCTAAATCTACAGTATTGTAACCTACAGTTGGGGCTTTCTCCAAAAACTATTATGGTACTCAGATTATTTTTAAACAGAAAAAGAGAATTTAAACCTGCAATAGCTTTTTTAGGATCAGCAGCACATTTTTGAGATGGTAAGCAAGACAGATGCTAAGCATTACACAAAAATAAAACCTGCCATTTATCAAGGGGTGCTCAATCAATAATTTGCTTTCAAGCATTTTATATGCACAGCTAAGCTCAAAATTATCAGTAAATTAAATAACTAGACACTGTTTATCATTCCTGATAGGAAGAGGAAATTTACACTTCAATACACAGAAAGTTAGTATACCACTTCTTTCTTTTCTTTAGCAAGGAACATTTGCTCCTCCAGGAATGCTTGAATAGTTTTAGATTTCTCTCAGTTTGAAACATCAATTTAGAAATAAATTAAGACCATTAGGATTCAGAAGGGCTTTAAAGAAACTAGTTGTTTTTCAACGAGATGCATCACATTTGCCTACTTCATGCAAGCCACATTTAGTCTCCCTATTTTGAACTATCCCCAGTTGGTTATTTAATATGTGCATATTATGTGTAAAACGTGACACACATAATTTTATATCATGTGCAATGTATTGATACAAAAGCAAAAAAATTCATCAAACAAGTGCTACACTTCTTAATTGCTTGAGAACTAAGAATTAGTAAGTCTTTGAAAATGGGATCATCAATATATTAAAAAAAACCCTCCATAGTTTTCCAAGTCTCAAGTTTAAGCAGTTCAGACCACATAAACTTTTCATAATTCATGGATGACTGGAACACTGATCTTTGGCAGGATACCAGCCAGTTAGGACACCAGGGAAAGTGCTTGGCGTTTGAAGAACAAGTTATTCTACTTGTTAATAGCCCAACCTTTGTAATCAGTGACTTAATCACCATTACATTACAGCAACTGAATCTTCACTTCTGATGAGGTGCAGGCTTTACTGTTCTCAAACATTTCGCAATGTCCAGAACAGTCTTTTACCACAACAGTCTACTTCTCACTGCCCTTCACTGCCCTAGATCAAGACAGCCACCAGCTCCTCCTCCTCTTCACTCAGTGAGGAAGTTTAGAAGCCTGTCCAGTTTCAGCCTGAGAAAGAAAGCAGGACCCAGCCAGCATGGCTCAGTGACTAAGGCAGTTCATCAAAGTGCTTTCAGGAAAACAGCCAGTTGATTCAAGGTTGTGGTTTAATGCCTCATGCACCACCAGGGAACATGAGCTGTGCTGCACACCACAGCGGCTGCACACAGACTGGCTGCAGGAAAGCAAATTGCTTTGGCTGCTGCTAGCGCTCAACTTTCACAGACTGGAGGCTCTCCCAAATTTCCAGAGTTATGACAAGAGTCATTATGCATTATGACAACAGTCTACAACCCCTTTTTCAAAGAAAGATGTGCCACTCTCTTGCAGTGTGCACAGGAGACCAACAATTTAGTGAGGAGTCAGAAACAGAATATCCAATTTCATCACCCTTCCACTTTGCATTTCTCCCATTTCCAAACAGATATCAAATCTACTTTGGCTTCATCACCTCCTTTTATAAACACTAGGGTTAAGAATTTCAGATATTGTCTTTATGCAGACACTTCCTCCTCCATCAAAATATGATTTTGGGGGCATTAAATGCTGCTGCAAAATGAGGCTATGAATAGTAACCAAGGAATAATAACCAGGAAGATTATATTACTGGAGACAGTGAGAATATATATAACAAGCATGTACTATGTTTACCCCAGCATTCTTCTAGCTTCCAACCATTTTCAGCTAAAGGCCTTTCCTTGGTTCACAGCTCATTTATTTGGAGCTGCCTTTTCTGGTCTCCCTTTCAACTCACGCGATTTTTTAAAATTCACAACATACCCCATCTTCTGCATAAATAGCCAAGGCCTTTTTTTGTTCCATCTCTCCCATCCAATGTCAGCACACAGATGGTATTGTGCCCATCTCAGCCCAACAAGTGCACTATTACCATAATTGTCTATGACTTCACATGCATCTAAGATCTGAAAAAGCTTTAGATAAGATGCTTCATTTTCCCATTTACTGTGTTTCTTTAAAAGGGGTGTAGTAATAATAAAGTGTAACAACAACTTTCTCCATGAACATGAGAGCCCACACAGCACTGGGAAAAAAGGCAGCACGCAGCATTTACTAACCTGTAGGACCATACCCTGGGCATTCCTGCCATGAAAGAATCACCCTTAGCAAAATTTGGAGGTAGAACTACTGATGCTATTTTCTTCGCTGCATTTGAATTGTATGATCCATTGGGCTGCCCTTGCATGATTTTCCTATGCAGTGTTGTGTATTATAGCAGAAATAGCATGCAAATGTAAGTCAGAGGAGTTATAAAACAGAATGAGTTTTATCACAAACAGCAACAGAAACAGCTGGTAGGCTCCCACTAGTGCCATCAGGTACACAATGCAAGGAAAACCACTGCTTGTTGCCGTAGGATATCATGCAATGACATAAGCTTGCTGTCCACAGGGATTTGTCAGTGGCTGTTTATATAAAGTCCAGGTGTAACATTTGTTTCCTTCAGGATGCAAGTGTGAACCATGAAGTCAGTAAGATCCAGTAAGATCCAGCTGTGGGAAGTCATGACTCTTAATGAAAAGGGTTGGTGTGGGACAAGGGAAAGGAAGAAGAGTTTGTAGGAGTTTAACTTCCTCACATCTTCTTCAAATAGGTCTACTCTTAAGGCGCAGCAAAACAACCAGTAAATCTGACTGGAGAAACTGAATAAAGGTTCCTACATACATACACATTTTCTAACTGTTTTGCATAAAGCTACTGCTAAGGTAGCACTTGACTGATATCCCAAAAACTTTGAGTCTGGGAGTCTCCAAATGGATACTAAGGCAAATCTCATCAGGTTTCTTAGAAGCAAGCCTAGCTATGTTATGAATAGCTGTTCATAGGTATGACAAAAAATTAATCTGCTATCCACAGGATGAAACACTTGTGCTTTATGGAAAATATTTACCATCATCAAAATTTTGTTAAGCTATTTAAGAGAAGTTTTAATCCTCTAACACAGATAATTTGCAATGAAAAAGTCGACAATCATTTCCCTACGTTTTTGCAAATAAGTAACTGCCCAGCTCCAGATACTATCACGAGCAGCCACCGTGAATCACAGCAGCCTTTCTAGAGGTGAGAGGAGGAATCTGTGCAGTGGGTGGGGTACTCCTGTCCCAGCCTAATTTCCAGTGGTTAATATACTACAAGTTTAAGAGGGACTTTTCAGCAAACACAAGCAGAACAAATGCTAATTCCTTCGCAAGCTAAAACAGAAACACACTCAATCCACTTCCTGGTATTGACATAGTACATTGTTCTAAATGCATCCATTGTAAATAGAATAGAATAGATTTGCCAAAGGAAAACAGTTAAGAAATAGTTACGTGGATCATGGTAGGAGTTTTTTGTTTTAATTTGTTTGTCTACCACTCCTTGATAGCTACACAAGCTTCGGGAAAAGTATTTTTCCCTGTGTGATATGCACACACTTCCACCTTTGCAACAACCAAATCTCCAGGTCCTGGGTTTTTCCCCCATAGCACAAAGCAAGCAGTGACATTTATAAATACAACTGTTGACTCTAAAAGGTTTGACATAAGAGGTGGCAGAAAAGCAAATAGTCTGCCCACCCACTGGGGACTCTCGAGTCAAGGACTAAGTTACAGTAAGTTAATTACAGGAAACTCCTTTCTCAATTGTCTGCGCCTGTGTGCTTGGTGGCTTGACTGGTGTATGTGGAGCAGTGGGTCAGGGGCAGGGAGGGGCACTGCTAGGTTAAAGCAACACTGGCTTTTTCAAAGTTTCCAGATAATCAGTTACTTGTCAACACTTTGTTCAACCCAACTTGACCCTGATAAACATAAGAGGATAACTGTTAGAAATTTGCAGCAACAAAGACACTTTTTTCTTTTCTTTTAACCAGTGACTGCAAGAATATTTCTTTGGAAAAAAAAACAAGTAGTAATGAGATGATAAGATTTCTGGAAATAATTACAAAAGTTCACATAAATGTTTATGCACATAAGGAGCATTGATATTTTAATAATGAGAAATGAAACACTCACTTCTCAATTCTGACTCAGTCATACCAGTGAAACATTCCTACACACTAGTTAACTGTATAAATGCTAGGTAAATAGAGATGTATATGATAAAACACTAACTATGAAAGCTTATCTTGTGAATGCATCCTACAGCAGCCACAGGCATATATATTTGAGCATTTTCTTCAGCAAAAATTATCATAACTTTCAAAGTATTTATGACAATAAACCAACAAAAACTCTCATTTACTTCCAGCACTAATGATTTTGTATCATTAGAAGACATTACTATGAGCTTTTATAGCAACAGAATGCAATAGCTGCAATTTGAAAATGAAGATTTTTCTGAATCTCATAGTTTTAATTATCTGTAATTTATCACAGGCTTTTGCTGTAAGTGGACTCACCACAATGCTTTGAGCATAAGTATTTATTTATAAGGGCAACACACAACACAAGGGGGTGAATCAGAGAGGGTGAAGTATTTAAAAGACTCACTGCAATTGCTTCTCTTGTGTTGAGAGCTCTCCCAGGAACATGTGTTAAGCTTTACAGTAAATTTTAAAAGGCCTTCTGCAGTTAAGCATAATTTAATAACCCTTCCATGGAGAGAAACACCTTTTCTGCTATTATTGAGGTACTTCTTGAAATTATTACTGCAGCATGTTCCTCCACACCTTTCAAATGCCAAAACTGAGGTTCAAAAGCCATGAAATTATTTAAAACTAAATTTTGAGATTTCTGTCTTGAGGCATAGAATGAACCAGCCTGAGTTGTAAGCTTTAGTCAAACTAAAACACACATTTTAATTAATACAGCCCTTGTGTGAGGACAACAATGATCTGGAAAGCAAGGATATACAAGAGCTATTATAGGTTTTGACACAATAATATCAGAAAAACCTCACAATCTTCACATGAATGAGCAAATTTTTATAAAATATTTTAATGACACATCTAGCAGCCATTCTGAGGAAGGAATCAAATTAGCAGGATTACAATTGTTTTCAAAGAACCAATTTTCTCTGAAACCAAGTACCAGAGTACCATCTTCAGATGTGGGAATTTAAAAGTAATAGACCTCAAGAAGAAAAAAAATTGCCTGACTGAGCATTTCAAGATTCCACTGATTTAGTGGAAACCATGCATAGCGAAAATCACCTTGTATCAATCATCCCACATCTTAAATGTCAGCTTTGGTTCTGTGAGACTCAAGTATCCCATACAAAAAACTGGCTTCAGTTAACAAGATCTCTTCAGCAAACAGGACAAAACATCTTCTCCAATGATGAAATCCTAACTGTGCACTTGTCCTCCCCCCTTCATTATATATTTCAGTACTAGCATGGATGATGGGCTAGAGAGGGATGGAGATGTTACACAAAAGCAAGTGAAAATTTCCTGCTGTCCAGATAAACATGTGTATATAATACTAATTCAGCACTCCCTTAATTTAAGGTCAGTAAGGGAAACTCAGTTTTTGACTTGAAAAAATTCTTCACAGAATTCCAATAGTTTTTTTTTTTAAACAGTCAAAAAAAATCAAAGTAAACTACTAACCTTCACTTCTGGGCACAGGCTCTGTACCACCCGGTGTTTTATGTGGCATTTCTGCAGACACAGGCTCAGTAAAACCTAATGGACACAAAGCAAAGAAAGAGTTCTCCATCAAAACCAGCACATTTCAGTAAGGCACTCCCCTGCTCCATGGTCCCTGTGAAGGATGGGTTTTCAGCTTCCATAATTTCTGTGTTTGTATGTAAGAAGTGTAAACAGGTGAAAATCTTGGGATTAACTGCTGTACCATTCAGTAGAGTCTTGGTTGGATGTACTACCAGGTAGGCAGGCACAAGGATCCTCTCATACCTGAAAGCACTAATTACATCTGGTGAACTTCTGTCTTTAATTTCATAATCTTTTTTCCTCAATTAATTTCTAGTGAGAGGTCTATGAACTGGGATGGAAGAGCTGTTTACATTCAGGTACTGCTGAAATTAACCATGGAGTGACCATCCAGAGGGTCACATCAGCCTGCATCAAAGAGAAAATCCCACTGATTTAAAGCTTTACTATGCTGTACAGCACCAGTATTTCTTCCAGCACAGCAGTGGGCAGAGAAGAAAAGGCTTCTCAGGAAGGCAGTGAGCCTGTCTCCTCTTACAGCAACCTTACGTACCCTCTGTGGTACTGGCTGATGGTCAACATGACCACCACATACTGACTGGGATTTTGTATCCTTCTTTTTAGCATCTGAAAATTTTTCCATCACCAGCAGCACTGACACTCCATTTCACATAATGAAAGCCTCGAGAACAGATGAGATGCACCCAGAAGAGACAAATCAGAACGAGGAGGATTCTCTGCCTGAAGGAGTTTGTGTGCCAAGTGGGGCAGGGACTTCACCTCAGCTGACAATTCACACAGAATTCACACAGCTCAGTGCTGTGTACAGAACCATACAGAGTGCACACTATTGGAAGTGTTAGCAGTACAGCCTTAATTCCTAATGAAGGAATCATCTCGTTTCTGTCAACACTGAGGCAAAGAGCTGATTTGCATGCAGATTTCTAGACAGCCATCAGATCCAGAGTTCTGGTAGACTTCCCTGGATAACCCTGCAGCAGAACTGAGACTGAACTCCAATAAATGGTCTTTTTTTCCCCTTTCTTCTTAAATTACTTTGCTTTCAAATACTTATGGGTTGTTTTGACTCTTATCATCAGACATAAAATGAAAACATTTCTGCCCCATCATCCAATAAAGGGCTTAGGTTTACATTACAACCAAACTATACAAAATTCACAGGATTTCTTAAGCAGCTTAAGTCACAAAATAGTATTTCAGGTGTTATCCAGGGCAAGTATATTTGTCATATTTAATTCACCAATATGTAAAATTCTTAGAAACGTTAAACACATGTGAGGCTACAATCCACTAGCATATCTTAGGGTAGAAATTAATTTCTATTTAGCTGATGGAAATTCTGCACATGATTTTCTAGGTCAGCCAATTCATCTCCATTCAATAAAAATACACCAGGTCTCACTCAGGAATTATTTTGTCCTTAACATAGATGTCTTATCCACACAACAGTACATATACTGAAGACTGTGAGCTAGCTAAACATCTTCTCTAACTCCCCCAAATTAATAATTATAACACTTATCCACCTGAAGGTCTGGGTTTATGAGTTCATAAACAGTTGGACAGTGCCACAAACTGAACAAACAAGTATGCCCACAATAGACGTTTAAACAACTATAAACATCTAGGGGTCTCCAAACTCCTTTATAAATCTGCTGTAAAACAGAATGTGGGGGTGCGGCGGCCCGATGCTGCGGATCCCGAGTCCCCGAGGCCGGCGGTCGGCGTAATCCACGGGGACGCTGCCGAGGATGCCATCGCCTGGGACTCGGAGGAGGCCGGGCCGTAAACCGCTCTCTCCCTCCCCTGGAAAGTTTTCCTAAGCTTATTGGTTTAAGGTTTGCTTCCCCGCCCCTATCACCGCCCCCGCTGCTTGCCCACACTAGAATGTTCTGCTGCCGGGCTTTCCCCATGAGTTGCTTGTAATCCCCTCCCTACTTATATTTCATTTGCTCCCCCGCTTGTCCCTCATGTTGTCCCGGAGCCCCGTTGGCTCCGCCCCTGCTGTTCCTCCCCGGGAAACCCCGTATTTCCCCCTAAAAACCCCTTCCCTTTGTTCTCTCGGCGTGGTGTGGCCGCGACCCCAGCCCCGCCGGGTTCTGCGCCCGGCAGCTGCGTGGACCGCCCCACCCGAGAGCCCCCAGTGTGCCTCCCCCGCGCCGCTTCTCCTGAATAAACTGCACACTGCGGACTCTCAACTCGTAGCACTCTCTTTATCACGGGAAGCGACCAGCGACTCCACGGCGTTCCTGCCCGGGAGGCACCCGCCTCCGCCGCGTGGTCCCTGCCGCTCCAAAGGAGCGACCCTGGGAACACCGAGGCTGACCGCAGCCGCCTCTGGACAGAGCTGAACAGCCGGGAGGGCTGAGAGCTTGGGCCAGGTGAGGCCCCCGAGGTCTCCCGAAGCCCCGGGAGCTCGTTGGGGCCAGGCGGCCGGACCCCGCCGGACCTTTACAACTTCAACAGAACTCACCAGAAGGCAATTAAAAACATAAATTTGTTCTTCAAACAGACTACTCAGATTTAATTATCTATGCTTATCATCACTAAACAGTAGGCTAGAATAAATACACCAACTAATTCTAAAGCTTGGCAAGCTCATGTCTAACCCTCTGCATTCAATGACGCACTACATACTGTCTGAACATTGCACCAGTTTATGAATCAAATTCCAGTTATCCAATGATTAGCTAGTAAAGTTGACAGGAACTAGTTAATTACACACTGTATTTGACACAAGAAATTTCATCAATAAATACTATACTTACTTTCTGTGATTAATTTTAAAATACAAGAAAAGTTTTCTGTAAATCTTACATACTGAATAAAAAATTCCATACCACTTATTAAGGAAACTGTATGCTTATATGCTTAAAATGGAAAAACATGATATCCACACATTTCTTTTCTGGTTTTGGTTGGTTTGATTTGCAAAGATTTGAAATAAATATGTAAGTAAACCTCACCATGAAAATGCTCACAGAGTCACTCACTGATATGTTAATGACATAAAAAATTAAAATCAGTAATCCCAGAAATAATTTTGGGTTTCTTTACTGACATTTTGTAGAGATGTTAAATGCAAGCAAGAAAAAAAGACTTTTTTTCTTGCCTCTTTTGCCCTGATTTTTATTTACATAAGTCAAATTTTTTCTTGTCTAAAGTAGGTCAGCATTTTCTACTTGGCTTTCCAAGGAAGTGATAGCCTTGCTTTTGTATTATCAAAACTCAGTACCAGAAAGCAATTTTACTGCAAGTAAGACACGCCCCAACAGTCATTCCTCTGCATTTAATGGAGTTCCTGTGCTTATCCCTTGCTATGGAGCATGACCTATCATTCCAGGCACAAAACCAAGTGGGATTCAAATGGGCGTTGAACGACCTTGTCATTTTTAATAATGGAATAGTAGCTTGAAAGCTGGATCATTCAATTACTGCACACAAACCAAGGTATTTATTGAACAGGTTCAGACCTGCCACAGCTACAACTCTGTTTCAAGAGCTCCTTTGGATAATCCATGGCAATTTTAAAAACTACGGTCCCACTAATGGTTTTCTACAGACTTACCAGTTTAGCAGCTTTGCATTACAAAAAGTGATAGCAACAGAGGCTTAACATAGTTATAACAGGTTGAACAAAGTGAACCTGTGCCTACAAAAGTGCATCTTCAGAACACTAAAATCACTGAGTCCAGCTGTTAAAATGACACTGCCAAATCCACCATTAAACCAGGTCCCTAAGTGCCACATCTACCTGTCTTTTAAATATCTCCAAGGATGGTGATTCCACCTCTTCCCCAGGCAGCTTGTTTCAGTGCTTGAAAAACCCTCCATGAAGAAAATTTCCTCAAGTATTCCTTTCATTGTCTGCAATGGTTTTCAGCAATGAAACAGTCTGAAATTTGTTGCTGCTTTTTCTAAATCTTACAGGAGATTATTTGTACCAGAATAGTACAACCAGGTGCAAACATGACTGTCTTCACCATTTTTGCAATTCATTGTCAATTAAAAACATTACATCTAAAAACTGAGGTCCAGTAACATGACACAAAACAGTACTTTATGACTTACTAGAAGTACACAAATTCATATATTCTGTCTCATTAATGCAAACCAGTTCCATGCTATTACTAGAAATTGCAGAATATACTTTAAAATTTTTTAAAAAGAAGAAATACAGAACTCTGCTGTTGTTTTCTGTAACACACCAAGTTTTGAATTGCCAAAAAAACAGAAGTCAATGGTGAGCATTCCTTTATTTACAAATAAATTTATTTACAAATTCCTTTTAATCTAGGAAGGAAATCTCTGACAAATACTATTCATTAGACTAGGAAACTAAACCTCTCTCTCTCTCTGCAGTAAGGCCAAGCTGGACTCATGTAAAATACAGTAGAGAAGCTGCATTTGGAGCACAAGATTGCTAGTAAGTGTAAAAAGGAGTAAAGCTTGCTCACTTTCTATACATATAATTTCCGCTTATCCAGATAATCTTAGTAGTAGTAGAATCCCAAAGTTTGCAATAATTTAAAGGTCTATCAAATTAAGTGCCTTATAAAAATGTTCCTGTTGGACCCTTCCAAATACGCTTGCAACATAATAGTTGAAATAGTTTTAATTGTCTCTGAATCTGAGGCTCAGCTATTCTAGTAGCCCACAGGGTACCTCGTATTTTTGAATTCATCAGTCAAAGCTGCTACCTATCACTTAGTGCACTTTTTTACAGAACAGCCCAGTAAAAGAACTTGAAATACATATGCATTGATAATTTATGAATAAACACAGCTATACTGTTTACATTTCTCAGTTAAGCAAAACTATTTAACAGCAACCAAAAATATTCAGATGTATGACCATGCATTTTCATGGGCCATAATCAGCTAGGGCCACCCAAACAGGCATACTGGGAGGTCCTACTTCAAGAAATTTGTTGTTCCTTCCAGTAGATTGATTTGCCTTTAAAATCCTGAGCTACTAAAAACTGTAAATCAGCTTTAACGTTACGAAAATCATAAGATCCTTTAAATACAGCATCTAAAGTAGTAGTGTGCTATAGGTGAATTAGTAAAACATTCAAATTTATAGCACATGGGTGGCCAAAAATACTTTTAAAAAAGCATGCTTACAAAAAATATTGATTACTTGTGTTTCACAAATATATTTCTTGTCTCTCTAATTAACTGTACTTTAGAAAGAAAAAAAAGAAACCACCAAAAAAATCAAAGAAAACCACCAGTCAGTGTTTCCAATTACTCAAAATCACTGTTAATCATCACAATTTCTACTTTGAAACTTTCATGGACAAATTTTCATTGGAGAGAAGACTTCTGTTCCATTTTTTTCTTTCAGCAATTTATTGCTGTATTCTCCAAAAAGCATCAAGCAGCTTGAAAGAGACTATTGTTCATCCTGGGATTGTTTGCAGTTGTAACTATGGAGTCCAACAATGTATTTATGTTGAACAACGATCATCACTAACCAAAATCTACCCTGAACCTCCTCCTACATGTCCAGCCCCTTGCCCCTAGTCTACATCTGTTCCAAATAGCTGTAAGTGATCACATTCAAGAAAGTTGCTTGGATTTTTTCAAAAACTTGTCAAATACAGTCACTTGTCAATAACAGACACTGCATTTTCCCCCCATCTTCCAGAGGCACAATCAGCATTACTATTAAGATTCTGCTGTGGCCACTTAATTCACAATCAAAATATATGTTCCCTCACAATAATGTATTACAATTTTAAATGCAGCCTTTTACAGATTAAATAGCCAGTGCTTTCTAGACACATAAGCATATATATAAAAAAAACCAAAGTCCTCAAGTTCTACATTACATATTATTCTGTTAACAGAAAAGCTATCTGCTGGTTTAATTTTAAACAGTATCTGAATGAAGGCTTCCTGCTGCAATTAAAAAAAAAATTAAAAAAAGGGGTGCAAGAGTGGTAGCAAGAAAATAGGTATTAGTAGGTTTTTCAACATGAAATATTTTGTAAACAAATAAGGACAATTAGATGCCCAGAGACTGCCTGAAGAGACGGCCACACTTCTTGGATGAATGGTATTGGATGTTGCATTTCTGAAAGCAAAACAACTCACAGAACTCCAAAACCAGCATTCAAATTCTCAAGTTTCACAATGAGCTCCAAACTCCAAGGATAGCTATGGTAAAATTCATACTTATATCAACACACTCAGACTGGCATTTGGCTGTTAAACACTGCATATATCTTTGTTAGAGAATAAGGACATCTGTCCTTGATCTAGTTTTTGCCATTTGTTTGCCTACAAAATCCCTTCTGGAGCAGATGCATTGCTGCTCTGAGCCCCACGAGAACAGCTTTGATCCCAGGTCACATAAGCCATAAAAGCAAGTTTATATGCTAACACTAACACAATTCTTTCACATGAACCAAGAAGTGACACTGAAAGAAACACTAAATAACATTGATGTAAAGGACAGCAGTTATGAGGACATAAACCAAGCCTCATTGCTGCTCTTATCCACCACCCCTCAGCCTTTTTAAGCAATATGGCAGTACCTGTTTAAGATTCAAGTGTTATTTCAAGTTAATAGTTATTCCTTCAAAATTACACAGGATTCTAGTGGCTCCTTTCATGCCCTTCCAGCAGCCCTCTGGATGTGGGTGTGAGCTTCCCTTCTCCAACAATCTTTTCCTTCAATGTCCCACAAAAATCTTCCATTCTTTTTGCCCTCTGCACATCAACACATACCAAAATGTTCCAGCTTTGGGAAGTGTTGTTGGAGTTTGGGTTTGGGTTTTGTAGGGTTTTTTGGTAAGATGTTATACATTTTGCTTATTTTCCCAAACCAGGTCACCCTTTCACTTTCTTTTCCACAGAAAGGCAGTAGCACTGAAAACAAATGCAGCAAGTGATGAGCTGGTCCAAACAAAACCCTCTGATCTATACTGGCAAGAAGGAGCAAAACCCCCTTTACACATTTGCCCATTGATGAAAGTCACGGTAACATCACTCTCTCTCCTGCCCACTTCTTCAAAGCATTAAATCTACAGCATCCTTTGCCTCATTTCTGGAGCTAATCATCCATACTGCAACTGCAAACCAAAATACATAATTTTTTTGCCAGCGGTGAAGACCTAATCACAGAATCCCCTTGTCACTTTCATTCTGGTTTACTGTAATTCACCATGTTTGAATGTGAAAAACATCAGAAATGTTCTAGTGTAAGGAATGAGCTGTCTGGCTCCTCTGTGGTTTAACTGCTATGCATACATCTTCTCCCTCTTCCCGTCTCTCCCATAGTTCTGAATCCATTCCCAGTGCTATTCCAAGGCTCTGGCTAGTGTTTTCCAAACCCACTAAATGATCAAGTTCAGCTAATCACTGTGTTTCAGACTGCAAGTCAAGACAGCGTGTTTTTTACAAAGTAGCACAGGATATGAGGTCCAGAAAGCAATGAGATGCAGTATTTTCTCCTTCAAACTTTGTGTAGGACTTCTTGAAAAGATGAGCCATACTCAACATTTGGCCTGTGTCCAACCGTGTTGCAAGGCTCCTGACTTAAAACAGCATATACTGCTTACTGTGCCAAGTGAAACAAAGAGGAAAACTCCCCACAGGGTCTCCTGGGAGAAGGAAGAGAGATCAAAACCTTGACTGACACTCCCCAAATACCCTTGTGAAGCATATGCTCAAAGCCTAAGCAGAAAGACATCAGCTTTAATTGGTGAAATGCATATATTTCCTGCATGTATGTATTAACTCTGTGCTGATCACAGCAGTTTCTCAGCTCAGCAGAAGTCTTTCAAACTCAAGTAATTTAAGTGCAGTTTGTAGGAAATTCCTTAGTATAATTAACCACTGTTCTTTCTCTTTCTGTAAAAGTGAGCCTTTAAAGAGTATTTTTGAAAACACTTTTTAGCACGTTCCCTTTCGCACGCGCAGCTTTGCTCGAGATCAGCCGTAAGCGACTAATGCTGCGCTACAGCAAGCTGACAGAAGACAGCCTAACGCAGTGCTTTCCCAGGATGATGCCTCTGGGAGCCGCAAATGTTCCAGCAGAGCTCCCGCAGGTGGCACTCGCTGCTGCTCCGCCTGGTGCCACACGCTGCTCCACGGGCAGACAAACTCAGCGCTTGCAGCAGAACCTGCCTCTCCCTCCTGGTCAGCCTGCCGGGTGAGGGCAATAAATCCTTCTAACTCTCAGGTGTCTGGATTGTCCTCCTTGTCACTCGAGTCTGGATGTGGGGTTGGGTAGCCTGACAGCTAAGCTGCTATACCATCTTTTGCTTATTTCAAAACTCCCTATAACCAGAATGAACATAATTATTTTATAAAGTACTGGGGATTTTTTCAAATTATATACACATATTGCTTCTGTCATGCCTTTGTACAGTGCAGTTAATCTCAGCAGCCCTCCCAGGTCTCCACTAAAGTTAAAAAACCCCACATGAACACAGAAAAAAAAAAATCCATCAAAAGATCATGTTTCACTTACATACAGAAGATCTGTCACTTTAGACACTTTCTTTTGAATCTAAGCTTGAGAAAATACACAGACTTAGGTAAAGTGGCTCAGCACGGGACATGCCTGATATACACTGATGAAAACCAAGGAAAAGCAGGATAAGCAGGTCAGTCCCAAGATATTTAGGGACTTAGAGGCAAGTCTCAGCACAGACTGGTGTGAATACAGCAGTAGCAAGTCATAGCTGCCAAGAACAGCTATCGTTATCACAAAATGCTGTTGTCATCTACTCAAAGAAATGTGCTACTCAACAAGCATACAGTGAAGCACACAATGTATTCTACACAAAGCGTTTTCTGAGCAAATTAAGAAAGAAGCCCATGTAATGCAGTACATGTAGTTACTCCACAAAAACCAATCAACAGCGTAGTTTTCATTTCTGACACTTAGAAAGAGAGAAATAAAACACTTTAATTGAGCTACCCTTGCATTGTTTTCTGATTTCATTTTTTAGATAATACTGCTTCTACTGTTAAGTGCTAACTAGGGCCACCCAAAGAAAACTGAATTTCAGACAAACCCATTTAAAAATAAAAATAAAAATGCCTCAACATAGACAAGAATGCACTGTTTAGCATCTTCTTTATTACAAGAGCTTATTTCCAATGCTGTTAATTTGTGACTCTTCAGTAATGGATATACCAAGTGCAGAAATAGCACAAAAAGCATTATGCACATACACCAGCTACAGCACTAAAGGGACTACAGGATTTTAGGGTACAAGTCCTCACACTGGGGTAACAGTCAAACTCACGGCCTGAACCCTGATGGTTGCCAGAACAGAATAGATTACTTTCCCCTCAACAAATTTTCTGATGTTGCTAGAATTCACACAGTCATTTTATCATGTCATCCTAAATACAGTCTCTGAACATTAGCTTTACAGCTGCACTTCTGCCTTGCTCACCACTCACCCCTCCAACTACTCACTTCAGGTAAGTGTTCAGACTTCATGGGAAAAAAAAAATTTAAATTATTATTTTTTTAACTCTGTATTTGGGATTTTGACTGGTCACTAGCATCCCTCTTGCATTTTTTCAAGTGAAAATACAATTACAGATGCATTAGGTGTTGTATTTTTTTGGACCAGATGAGTGTCATCAAGTCAATTAGAGAGATGGAGCACCTCTCCTAGGAGGAAAGGCTGACAAAATTGGAGTTGTTCAGCCTGGAGAAGAGAAGGCTTCAGGGTGACCTGATTGTGGGCTTACAGTACCTAAAGGGAGCCTATGAGAAATCTGGAGAGGGAGTTTTTTACAAGAGCATGTAGTGACACGACAAGAGAGAATGGTTTCAAACTGAAAGAGAATAGGTTTAGATGAAGTAGGAGGAAAAAATTCTTTACTGTGAGGCTGTGAGGCACTGGAAGAAGTTACCCTGAGAAGTGGCAGATGCCCCATCCCTGGAAATGTTTAAGGCCAGGTGAGATAGAGTTTTGAGTGACCTGGTCTTGAGGAAGGTGCCTCTGCCCATGGCAGGGAGGTTGGAACTAGATGATCTTTAAGATCTCTTCCAATCCAAGCCATTCTGCAATTTCATTCTAGCAAGGTGCAGAGCTTAAACCTCACTACTGGGCCAAAAGTTCTGGCTTAATTAATGAAGAAAAAAAAATTCCAAAACATTCCACAGCTGGATGTGAACCTGTCAAACTTCTTCAATAGCAGAGATTGCTTTACAGCGCACATGGTTAAGAAAAGGAAACTGAAGAGGAAAGAATTTCAGCATTGTTTATCTCAGAATTATTCAAATTCCTTTCAAAGCTCTGAACTTTGCTACAATTAGGAGAGATGCTGATAAACAATCAGAGAGATGCACACATGCAAAGAGTCCCTCTTTAGTCTTTTTCACATTCCGTCCCTCTTTAGTCTTTTTCATACTCAAGTCTCTGGTCCTCAGCAACTACAGTTTTAACATTCCTGACTCAGGACAAGGGCTGCTGCTGCCATTCTATGCTGCTCACATATATTAAAAAAACCAAACAAGCAAACAAGAGCAATAGCCCAGCTAGCATGCTAACAGTCAACTTTTATTCCCATTTCTCTCTTATACAAGAAAAAAACAAAAAACCCTCCAGACTTGCATGTGGTATATATAGTAAAGAGCCCCTGGCACCTGCTTTTACAGGTTGTAAACCTCCCAATTGTTTTTCTATTAGAGAGGTTGTGTAGCACTTAAAAAGACAGTTCTCTTTTTGCTTGATGTCTGTGCTTGGGATATCACTAAACATCATCTTGAAAAAGATCACTGATGTGCAAATTCATCATTTCACCAAAGGCTCAAGAAGTGGAGGAAATAAAATCAAAACAGTCTGCAAGGAAGCGAAGCTGTTGTTGGAGCAACACGGAGTCCAATTACAGCAAACAAGTCAAATAACAGTGAGAATAAACTATAATATGTAAAGCCTTAAATTAATTTTAATCCAGTCCTATGTGCTGAATAAATATTACAGTGATGGATAACATACCAATGAATTCCAAAACATCGGAAGAATTTGATCTAACGATGGTAGAAACAATCTTACCGTGTCTGCAGTCATTTCACCTTCTGAAACTTCCTTTTTGTATTTTCATTTCTGTTTCAGGAAACTTCTTGACACCCAACTAAAATTCACTAACTTTGTCACACTTATTCGTCAGAAGAAAGGAAACAACCTTGCCATCTGCTTAGTAAGGACATCAGGCTGTGTCTATTACGCAGGGTAGTTTCTCTTGAAATCACAGGACTATGATAACAACGAAGGGGTTTGGGGGCTTGTTTTGTTTTAAATTAAAACTTTACAGCCCTCTTACAGAGAAATAATTGATATTTAAGGTCAGTAAAAAGTTATTATCTCTGGGAAGAATGAAATTTTTATTTATTTTAACTCTGTAGGACCACAGTCAAGGCACTGAGATAGGGAATGACATCTTTCTGAACTCACATAACCAGTATGCAATGTAAACCCTGACAACTTGACAGAGATAAGGTGCATCCAAAAGCAAATACTCAAAGAGTACAGAACAAAATGCTTTTCAGAAGTATAAATACAGAAAAGTCCTATTCAAAGTCAGATGTTTCAGGGTATTTCTTCTGTGCAGTTAAACATATTTCTGGAAGCTCCCTAAAAAAACCCCAAAAAAACAACAAAAAAAAAATCCCAAAAAACCCTAAAAAACAACAAACCACAAAATGCCGCTCTGCACCAAATTAAAATAACAAATTTATTCTCTCATGTGCGTATTTTTTCAAAGCACTGCTATTTTCCCTCCAATTTGGCTAAGAGCAGAGAAATTAGTATGCATCAACTCCAATTAGGCTGATACACCTCTCCCGTAAAATACTTGTAATATGTTTGGATTCACAGGGTATTTTCAAAGAAATAACTTCAGACCTCATTGTAGAAGAAAACCTCAGAACTTTCAGAATAAGGTCATACTGATGAAAGACAAAAATGTCAGCACTGTCCAGAAAGTCCATTTACTTTCTTAAAAGTTTTCCTAAACAATGTTAATTCCAAGTAAGGAAGAGAGAATGATATTTTCCCCCTCAACTGTAAACTCTTTTGCAGAGCTGAAGAGAGGGGGGGGAAAAAAACATACAAAGGAATGTTTGGTTTGGCATTGCTGACAAGGGGAATGTTCATGAAGGGGAAGCCTACTTAAAACCAGAATAATGGATATTTATTGCTTTATATGTGGATCCTTCACTAGTTTTGTCTCCATAACACAGAGTGACACCATTACATTTATAAGGATAGGCTCAGACACAGATTCACCTTGAGGAGAATGGGCTTCTACAAAGCTCATTTGTGTGTTTCCTTCAACTGCAATTGCCTGAGCACGGCATTACTGCTGAAATGAGAGGTTTAGACGTGGACTTTATAATTATTAGACAAGTAATACTCAGTTGGCTTTTCCAGAAACTGTCCATTGAGTGGCTAGCCAAAGTACAGCCATGCATAACAAAGCTACTTATGCACGCCCTCTGAAACACATTTGTTGGGGTTTTTTTTACCCACAGCCATCAGAAAAAGTCCGTCTAACTTTTTGACTACAGTGAATTATCATTAGTGAAAAGGCTGGGGTTTTGTTTTCATCACAGAGTATGTAACATTAAGAAACAACACAGCAAATCATATAAAAGAGTCAACGTTTAAAGCTTTCTGAGCCCTGATGTGTTCCAGGCTCCAAACGCCACCAAGCCTGGCAGCCCCCCAGCCCTGGCTCATGCAGCTGACTGTAGGACCCCTTCACGTTCCTCCAGCTTGTCCTTCTCACTGCTTTGAGAACACATACATCTGTGTGTATATATGTATATGTATTTATATGCACACTGCGCACACATGTTAAAAAAGAGGAAATTAATAACAGACAAGCTAACAGCACTGTGTACATTCCCTTGCAATTTATCCAAACGAATGGCCTCATAACTCAGATTGGGACATTTCCTGTAAAAACACTCCACTATTTATCAAGCCACTCCAGAGTGCAACTGTTGAAGCATGGCTTGCAAACAATTCTAAAGCCAAAGTTTGCAGTTATCTACAGAACACTCTAACTAGTTGGGATGGAGAAGCCAGAACCCTCTCAGTGTATATTAGCTTTGAAAACTGTGTCCCCAGTTCAGAGTTCTGTAACCGAAGCAAGCACAGTCCAATTGGCTTTTGTGGCACTGAATTGCATTGCAGAGCAAACAGAAACTACGGTTTCAAATTACACTCATGCTTCGTCTCTGACAGAACAAAGATTTTCTATATACATACATAAATATAAACACATGCATAGACATATATTAAATATATTCATTATAGACACTAAGGTATATTAGATGAAATAGGACTAGAAATGGAAAGGAAATTATTTCATTCACCTCTGGTAAGCACAAGTATAGAGTCTAGGAGACTAAAAGGAGTGGTAAAAGGGAAACCACTCATGGTAACAATCTTTAACCTGCCACAATTTGCAGAGGAATTTGAATGACCATTTTGATGGAAGCAGGTGACAAGCTGTTGAATAAACATTTCTTTTGCGCTAAACTACAGTATTCTCTAGACATGGAAACTCTATGTAAAATATATAAAGCTTCTTATTTCCACTATTCTTTCTCAGAAGAGCTGTATTTTTTACTAAACATTGCATCCCCAAATGCAGACCTTCACTGGCCCCAGACCAAAATACTACTTCCATTCAGAAAAAACACATGGGGAAAAATAATATGATGTACAAATATTATAGCTGGAAAGGTGACTTCCTTCAACTGAATGTTTTTCTCCTTTCTACATCAGTCTAAGAGACATCGTTTGATCAATCAGTTGTTTATAAGTAATTTTCGACAACTGCATGGAGTCTGAGCCATTGAGCACTTTGACATGACTTCATTCACCTTCTCAGAAAAGAAAATATAATAAATAACTTAGACTTATCTTTCAAACCCAGAAACAAAGAAATACCTATTTTGTATCAAAATAACATAAAAACCAGCTACATGGGATACCACTGACAACTACAGAAGAACCTGTTTTTAAGAAAACAGCTTTATATTTCATTGATCATTTGATCTAGTACTGGAAACCAACAAAAATAAGGACAGGGTATGAGTGGAAATCTCTAAATAGCCTTGATTAAAGCAAATATTCAAAGGGATATTACTCAAGTCAGTACCAAGAGCTTCAGCCAGTTTCCAAAGCCTTTTGAATTCTCAGAGCTAAGCCCGGTGAATTCAGATGAAAGTTCCTTTTCTTCCACTTTTAAGGGAAGAAATAACTTATGTGAACTTTCTGCAAAACAGCCTTCTGAATTAAGTAATTGGGGAACAAACCTAAAGCACTGCCAAGGCGTACAACTAACCATTTATAAACCTTAGTGTTTCATTCAAATATTAAGTACTGATGCACTGAAACAACAGAGAGGTATTCCAATAATGCCGTTTCAAGTTATGTAATGCCATCTTTAGTACATAAAAATCCCAGCTCCTCCATTCTTGTTGCCTAGCCCACATTTTGTCCTCTGAGGAACACATGCACACAGAGTGCATACTAACAACACCAAGCTCCCACTGAACCCAGCAAGAGGCACAGCAGAGCAAGGAAACCACCTGGCCCTCCCTCACTCTGAGACTATGGCAGCCTATTCAGGGGGGCAGCAGGAGAGAAAGAAAAAGTCCCTGCTGTATTTCAAACCCACACAAAGAGCTATGTATATTACCACAAAAAGCAGGGAAGCACTTTATCAGACCTGCAAATGAGATTCTACAGTCCTCTGAGCCTTACTGCATTTAGGCAAGGGCAGTAGGTGGAAGAAGCATTTGTGCCCTTTAAATTTAATGACAGTTATTCCATATCCTTCTCGTCCGGTCACTGTTCCCACAGCCTGTGCAGTATTTCTGGACATGTCACCAAGCTACTATCACTTTTACCCCAATGGTCACCACTATGTGTTCACCCACCAGGGCATTTCAATTTAACAAGGGCCAAGTCAGTTATAAACTCTTGTTTCCTCTTTGCCAGTTCAAAATTCCACCATTTCTCTCTACAAAACAAACAGTCCAGTAATTCACTTTTGGATAAACAAAAGCAGTTCTGTAGAGCAAACTTACCCTAGCAAGGGACTAAAATAGCGTGCAGAGAAATGCTGACTGAGATGATGTGCTCACATCAAATAAAAAGTGACCCTTGATTTTCTCCACCGTGAAAATACTCACGGGATTTCTGGACCAACCTGCAGATTCTCTGATGCTGAATAAATCTGAGTTCACATTGCAGGGTTTCACCATAAGAAAAATGAAGGCGTTTCTTAAATTAATGCACTAAATGTCCCTGAAAAGTGCTCCTGGGTGAAAAAGCCAGCTGGGACAGAAAAACATATCTGTGCTAATGAATAATCTTAGTCTCCAAAGCAGGGTGCATAAAAGCCATCTCTCAAGAGTGATGGCTGAACTGCACTGAGGGACTGAGTCATGCCTGGAAACTGTCTATGGAGAAGGCTAACTGTCATTTACCAATATCACACTAGCAAACATGACCATGATAGACCATCTTCTTCCAGGCCTGAGAACAGTCCTAGGCCCATCTGAATTTTATACAGGTGTAACCTTACAGGACTTCTCTCTCAGGCCACCTATGCTCATAAAATTTTGCTGACACATAGTTTCAAACAATTTTTTTCCCTAATTGAGTTTCATTACATACTTCAAAGATTTAAAGAACTCTGAATGGAGACAGAGACAGAAAAACACACACTGGCATAAAAAGTAGAACAGGAGAGAAGAAAGAAAAAAAGACAACCACAATCTCTGCACAGGAGAAAGTATAATTACATGCAATTGAACTACTCTTCCCTTATGCATATGCCTTGCTTCTACCTTTCAGTGCTGACCTTTAAAACAGACCAGATACAAACCTTTCAAAAAGGAGCATCATTTTCTGTCTCTGTACCTCCAGACATCTTTGCAACTTTCAGCTCCTCTGTAGCCAACAAACAGTGGATGCCTCCTTCTACTGTGTCAGAGCAAGAGATTTTTCCACAGGGAGAGTTCAGAGGCAGTCACCCAGCCCTTTTGTAGTAAGAAAAGTCCTCTTCTGGCTGTTCCATACACAAGTCTTAAGTCTGAGCATCCCTGTGACACTAGCAGGCTAATGCCAGCATGAAATGTAAAGCAGATCCTTAATGGAAGGGAATTTTTTGTGATTTAGGGGCTTGGGGTTTTCTTTTTAAATCCACTTGTAATACAGTTTAAGCAAAAGCTACTAAAGTTTGGGAAGAAGCTGCAATGAATTGTCATTATAAAACAAAGACCATACTTTTAAAAAACCTGTTTAGCCATTTTAACATCTACCCCAATTTGTAGAAAACAGGAACCCAGGATACTTAACAAAAGTAACTACAGTGTAGGCTAAGGCAACTAACAAACTTCAAAACTACTTGTTATTTTTGACAGCTTTGAGTCTTACACCTAAATGTAAGAAAAGTTTGATCTATTTTAAAACACGTAAGCCATGTGGTGCTTCTTTCAAATTATTCTGATTATCAAACAAGAAAAAAACTAAAACAAAACTACAAAACTAAGCAACAAAGCTTGAATCATATAAACCCTGGAGGGCTGAATTAATATAACCCAGAATTATTTTGTATTTTTCCAAAGTTAACTGCCAGCAAAATTTACACAGAAATTAAGAGATTTGATTAATTAATTTGTTATAAAAAATACTAGTTAAAACATATTTCCTGTAACAACCAGCCTCATGTCTCTGAAGCTGGAGATTCAGCATATTTCTCTAAGGAAGTAAGAGAACTGCTCCACTTTTCAGAGAAGTGTTTCAAAAACATATTTTGCCTTTACCAGTTTAAGCGTATATTAAAACTGAAATAGATAATAAAGTCCATTTCAACCACATACATGTTCTGTGAGCTTTTTTTGCAGTTTTCCTTTTTTTCCACCCTACAAGAACTCTATCAAAGTTCTAATTTAACTGATGCAGCAGCGTGCTTACTTAGCAAGATTATAAGAAGATACCAAGTGAAAAAAAATTTTCATCGTTTTGAATGCAGTAAAGAAAAAAATATATTAGGAAGACATTTGAATGCTCTACAGATTCAGAGCCTGAAGGAGATGGCACATGAGTTCCCCAGCTATTGTTGAATAGTGTTTTACATTCCACATGCTGGCGCCTGCCCCAAGAAGGCTGTACTCCACCTATTCTCAAGTGTGAGCCTGCTACTCTAGACTGCAGTGAAAAGCCTATATCCAAACTAACACTTCATATAGAGTATGAAATACACTTTGAAAATATCCCATCCAATCATATCAAATCACCATGGACACTGTAATCTCCAAGATATGTACCATAAGCACCATTTTTGGAAGTAGAGTTTTGTAATCTAGATTAACATATAAGAATCATCAAGGAAAAATTACTTGTTTACTTTTAGTGATAAAGATCAATGGCAGGAAGCATGATACTATAGAGATATTAAGATATTTCTATGATGCCTATTTATAAATAGATGTGTGTTTACATTATGCTTTCCACATAAACAGAAAGAAGCATGCATTTTTCTACCAGTACTGCCAGTTCATTTTAAGAAAAACCCCCAGCTACTAATCTGATTTCCAGCAAGCATGCAGAGGCTTATGTCAACTCACCTTGAAGACTAATATCTAAGAAAGCAGGGAAGGAAATTACTTGTGCAGGGAAATTTCATGCCTCCCTCATTTACACAGTTATTTACACTACAGAATGTACTCAAGTATCTTTATCCTTATGTCTCATAAAGGTATGGGTCAGACAAAATATGATTTGACAATCCCAAGAAACAAACACAACTCTCAGTGCTGAAAGGCTGTTAAACAGCTTTAAAAGAATTAGTGCTTCAGGCAGTTAGACGACATCTTGGGATGCAATTTAGGTACATGGAATGAGTAGCAACAGGGATGAAGAGCTGGGGACTCATATGTTTATTCCATATGCACTGTTGCACCACAGGAGATGAAGCACAACAGCACTTGTGTGGGCCTCCTCCAGTCCCCTGAGTAAAAAGCATTTGGGTTTTTTGCCTCTCATCTCTCCCAGGGGGTGGGGGAATCAAATCAAGCTGTTCTCAGGAATGGAGAATAATAGTAAGTTTCAGCCCCTGGAAGATAGTCCTCTCACTCACACAAAAATTACCTAAATTTTATCGTTTCATCTATCTTTTGTTTCCTTGTGCTATGCATAGCAACAATGCAGATATTAAGACTTGCACAAGCATGTTACCACAGGCGTCACTCTGTCTCTTAGAGCCTGCTGGACATCAACAACCCAGCAGATGGTCATTACTCCAAATTCCCCACCCTCCATCATCATTAATTCAGGAGCAAACTCATTTCAATGGGCTAGCCCCAATCCATAAAGAACTCATTGTCCTGACCAAATTAATAGCTTTAGATCTTGCATTACCAGATGTGCTTCAGAGACACAGTAACATTTTATATTATAATGTGCTGTTTAAGGTCCACTTCAATGTCATTTCTCATAAATATTGCTGTACAAGGCAAATGTACAACTATGAACCTATTCCCAAAATAAACACAAAAACTCTGTATTTTTGGTTTAGATCCTAGACAGATTTGGCACAACCGTCCTCAATTATCCTGCAACCCACTTGATCAAAAGCTGTCTACTTGGATAGCACAGTCTTTTGAAAGACTTTACTTCACCCTGAAGATTAATAAACCCTCAACAGTGGCACATCCAATAAAGAGACAGGCACTTACAGTGCCTATTACATAAGCAACACAATTTAGACCAATAATAATAATAACAACAAATCAGACAAATCAAATTTATCAGAATTTGGAGTAGGTCTTCACTGATAAGTCACCAGTAGATTTTTGATACATGTCAAATGGGGAATGAAAAGGAACAGAGGGAATCATTTGTCATTACTTGAGTCATCATGTCTGCCATTTGTCAGCAAGTTTGAATTAAAACAATGGAAGAATATTTTCCATAGGAAAATTTTCAAAATTGAACATCTGTAGACTAGAATCAACTAGCAAGCTGTCTTTCCTTCTTCTGGAAAAATAGAGAGTAGAATTTTGAAAATAGCTATGTTCCTTCTGAGAAAGAGGTGGAGATGATTGAAGAATTATAACTCAAATAAAAAATGTAATTAAAAAGAGACAGAACTTTCCACAGCAGTAGAATTCACTTCAGTTTTAAGTTACATTGTTATTTGTCCACAGAACTGAAACACATTTTCTTACAATCCTATATCTGAAAAACTTCTCTTGCTGATAGTTTTGTTGAAAACTGCTTACATGAAATGTTCTGTTTTCAACAAAATTGGTTTTTTCCAACAAAATACATTTGGCTGAAAAATTCCTAACTGGCTTCACTTGTAAAATAATTTCTCAAGTGTAACATTTGATTAAGTCCAATGCCTTTCCCTGTCCAAAGGCTGCGTTGTGTATTTGAAAAGATATCCACACACTCTCATACTGGCACAAAACAAACAACATTTGTGTTTAAACCTGTGAGGCATGGAGGGCATTTTTCCTAAGTCATCTATTTCCACATAGAAGAAACAAATGTAACAACTGTGATATTAACGTCTTTTCTATTCTACCTTGAAAACAGGATTAGAAGCTACATCTCCAATAAATTTTAACCTCTATTTGATCACAGTCAAAACATACAACTATCTTTACTCAGTAACTTTACACATTTAAATAATGTGGCAAACAAATATAATCCAGGTGGATTTACCCTGGAAGTACAGTTTACAGCCATAGCTGAGAGAGAGGAGCAAAGGCTGAAATGTCTGTGGTTTGACAAACATACTTCTGGGAGGCCACAAGGGAGCAAGGGAGAAAAAGGAATATTTTCTTATAAAATGGGAAACTAAGAAAAAGGAAAAACACAGTAATATCTCTTATCAAATTCCGAACTGGTATAATTTTAATACAATGAAACTCATGAATCAAGAACAAGAGATCATTTGATGTATTGCACTTCTGTAATTGAAGTTAAACATGTAAAAGGTTGGGGTTTTTTCAGTATTGATTTTTTTTTCAAATTCCTACATAACATAACTAATAAAAATATTTACTTTTACAAAGGGTCAAGTGGACAGAACATAATTCTCCCAGAAGGAAACCAGATGTTCAGTTTCTTCAAAGTGATGTCTGTGCTGATAAAAGCAGTAGCTAATCTTTCTTTTTGAGGTTGAAGGTCTTGTTGAAGTTTCTTTTACTGAAGAGCTATGTATCAAGCTTTAATAAATATCTGCCTCAATGGAAGAAGTATTTCTAATTTTTAATAGGATTTTGGCTTGTATGTATTGCACATCAATGCATATGTACTCAAAGAGCTGTCTTCAAAAATTTGTAAAACAGCAGTTGTGCTCTAAGTCACTTATTGCATCTTCAATACATGATAAAAGAAGTCACATCTGTTCCCAAAGCCAGGATTCCATAATAAAAACATCTTAGCAAACTCCTATATGATAATTTGAATACATTAAGTCACACAAATATTCAAGTGTTTCTCACAAGTAATTCCAATGGTGCAGAATAATCTATCAATGTAGTGCTTAGAATTGCAAAAAGCTCTAACTAACAATTTACTATGTTTCTTAAAACTTATAATGCACTCTTTATAAAGCTTAATTTATTAAGAGATCCAGAAAATGGAATTTACAAAAACTTGAACAAAAAAAATTGAATGATTCTGTGGGTTTTTCCTGTATTACTTGACTTTTGCCGTGACTAATATTTAGCTACAACATAATGCTTGCCAAGAGATGCAAGATAATTCTGAAATCCTGTGGGGATAGGCTAAATGCTTAAAAAGTTTTGGAGGCATGAACAGGGTCTCTGTGTATCTCACTCAGAAAGCAAAAGGATTACTTAGTTGCTTAAATTACTCTTAGATAAGCCTTTTTGGGGGAAAAACCAGTTTTATCACTAGGCAGAAGAAAAAAAAACCCCACCCCATTTAAATTTAAATTTAAATTTTGGGTTATGTGACCTGCTTTTTCATTTTCCAGAGTTTTTTCTGATCAAGAAACGACAAAAGGTTTACTTTATCTATGCTGGATAATTACACAGTTGAATACTCCACATTGTCTCAGAATTTGGAGTACAGATGAAAGTCAAGCCAAAGGAAGGGTCACAGTTCTGATGCCCATTCTACCAACACCATAAGCACATTTTTAGCTCTGGGACATTAATTGCAGCACGATTCACTGATGGGATAATGAATTTTGTGTTCAGCCATGTTGATGTACACCTACAGCACAGTATGTTCTTGCTCATTTTTCCCATCTGTAGTGCCCTGGTGCATCTGCTCTTTGAGAAATCTGTCTAGCTTAAGGAAGGCTGTAAGTTTCCAGCTAAACAGCATCTTATGGATAGAAAGTTGTACCTCTCAACACACCCTTTGTTAAGGGAGCCTCTCCTAAGAGGGCAGGGACAGAGCAGCTCTCAGGACTGCAAGTGACAAGAAAGAGTTGGAAAAAAACCAATTTCATCCAATACTCATCAGATACCCCCACGAAAGAGGGCAGCACTACTACCCAGTCCACTGACTTTAGTTAACCAGCTGCATCTGAGCCCAATAAAAACTCTATTAGTTTAGGTACCAATATATTTAGTCTGTACAAAAGCAGAGTACTGGCACCTTGCTTACATGAAATGGTGCAATTAAACAGGATAAAAGCAAAAGGAAGGAACAAAGAACAACTCAGCAAGTGGTAAGAATTCAGACTTACACAGGTCTTTCAATTAATGTCTTTTCAAGCACTTTGCATGGCAAGAGAGAACTAAAAGGTCAAGACACACTCAAGGTTTACATAGAGTGCATACCACTTTCACGTCTTTATAATACAAGAGTTAAAAGGAAAAACAAGTCGTGGAAAAATTGTGGCTGGTGTGATGGAAGGGACAAGCTGTGGTACACTCCACTACCATAACCTGCTTCCCCCCACTGCTTTACTGGCCTCCCTCAATCATTTTTCCAGACATTTGTCTTCCCCAAGGTCAAGCCCAATTCATCTCTCAGGCCAGAAACTTACTGATAGCTCACCATTCATCTGTCCCTAGAATTTCTTTACTTTTTCATCTGTAAAGCCAGGTAAGGAGCTCCATCCATCCCCAGCCCCCTCTCCAGGAGAGCAGGAGAACACCCCAGAGTTCCCCAATTTGCTCCTCAGCACTTCCAAGAGCTATGCTGCAACACAGCAAGCAGAAAATGCTCAAGCAGAAGTTGGACAATGACATCACAGACCTAGAAATGACATCTTAGAATTTGTAGTGAAAGCTGTGTGAATGTTTCAGGTTTTGAGTCCTTCGTATGAATGCTCTTTTATTTCTCCCCCACCCCAAAGTAAGCCATTCCCAGTTTGATTTTGGAGCGTTAAATCTACAATGCAGTGACTTGACTATGAAGACACGACTCACATGCAACCAATACACAGCACATCCCTGATGATTTTGAAAGATTTTGCGTGTGTTTGCGTGTGCGCGCATGTGTGTGTGTATAAAATACACTTATGTGAAAACCAAGTTATTTTCTTCCAGTGTGCAATTTGTTTTTCTGCTCTGGCTACACCTATGACAAAGGAACAACACTGTCACCTGTACCCCCTCTATTAACTAGTCCTGAACAGGACAAAAAAAAAACTGACCAAAAAAAAAAAAAGGACAAAAAAACCCCCAAAAAACAAAAAGAAAAATAGTCTTCAAGACAGTTTCACTGCTGTACAGGATGCTCACCAGAAAACAACAGATGTGCTATAATCACTACTGCCCATTCATTTCCTTTCTGTCAGAAAGAAAGCAGCAGTCATCAATTAAGAACCCCTATCTACAGGACACAAAAGGAAGTATACACTTTTCCTTGGTCATTTGACCGCAACAATAGGAGATGGCAGTGGGAAAGGACTGACGGCTCTGAGCAAGTGTGGCAGGGGGGAAAGAAGATAGGCGTGAGTGAGCTTGTCTTTTCGGATTTTTTTTTTTTAATAAAGATAATAATTTTTGTTCAACACTTTATTATGCAAGTGTATAAAAAATAAATCACTTTGTCTACAAATTATACAAAATCCTTATTATATTACTGCTGAATTTGTCCAGACAATTCCTTTACTCATTTACACAGCAGAAAATTCCAAATATGTGAACTAACAAGAAAATTAGTCAGCATCTGGAAAAGCCGTTTCATCAATTAACAAAGCCTTTTCTGAAACACTTATCACAATTTTTATAAAAGCATTAGTCTAAATGTACTAGGTGTTTAGAATTTCAATACGTCACTGGCATAAATTATTTGGATTAATATTCATAAGAAGCCTAGTCAGATCTGTGGATCCTTCCGTTAAAGATTATGTTCACTGGTCAGCTTCATCACTCTGAAATGGAATGACAGCTTTCATAAAACTGCCAACAACAGAAAACCCTAGAGATGGGCTTTATATTATGTCTGTTCCACGACTGTAGTCAGCCACAAAGGGTTTGCAGGAAACTTATTAAAAATGTTAGCCTTAATTAAGGTATTAGGCCCTAATCTAGCATGCTAAATTAAACCCCAAATATTCCCATGGACACTAATGCAACCGCTCTAAGAGCTTGGTAGGCACTTCCCACAATAGGAGAACTTTTAAAGGCCTTCCCAGTGTGGCTGAACCCTTATTTTTGCTCCGTACCTCTGCTTAATTGCATACCAAAAATAGACCCGACTTACAGAAAAGCTCACACGTGGGCATAGAGTCATTCCTCTCCGCCCCCACACAGATTTGCAAGCCCTCATACCACTAAAGGCATGACCTAAACAAAGCATTCAGTGATGCACAGATGCTCGAAGAATTTTTTTAATGTATTGACTTTTAGCATAAACACACTGCATATTAAAACTCACACAGAATTTTCATAACAAAGTATATTGATCTGATGTTTCCTTCGCTGTTACAACATGTTATGATTTTAATAGATGCTGAAGCCCATTTTAATCCCTCTTAAGATATTCTAACCACTAACTTACTGAAAGAATTAAAAACAAACAACATTGTTATGTAAGTCAAATGGATAATAGCAATATAGAAACTAATTTCATAAAATGCTTCCCCCACCACACCCAAAAGTTTTTCAGAATGAAAACACTCTTAAAAGTTCCAGATTTTAGCCTGACACATAAAGCAAATTTGGCAAAATTACTGGTGGTTATTTGGTGAGATTCAACATCCGTCCCTCAAAGCTGTATCTGCCTAAACCAGTAAGCTATTCTTTTTTCAGAACACCAGTCCTCATATTTTGTGTCTCTTCCTTTTTCCCACAAAATTAATTCCTTACTACATGCACTTCATCTAGTCCTTGAATGCCTTATCCTCTTAGCTGATACATTCCCACACACTCTGGTTTTGTTGACATAACAATTTTTTTTTAAGGACTTCACAGTGAATGCTTGTCTGCCAGGGATCCCAAAGAATCTTAGGAAATCTTCTGCATCTCAGGCCACAGGCACAATCCATGTTATCTCAGCTTTCAGAGAGGCGGTTATTTGAGTCTGATGGTCTGGTTTAGCTTTTCTGTTCATCATGAAAACACAATAAAACCACTGCAACTCAAAACCAAGGCCAAGCAGCACGCTTGAAATGAAATGTTAATCAGGGAACGGGGAGAGTTTGTGCAAATAATTCACTCTAAGGTCACTAGGCAAATACTTTGAGTGCATTTGGATATGCACAAATTTCAAGCTAAATAAATAAAATTATTTCCTGTGTGGAAGCTGGAAACGCACATCCCCTCCACACTTGTGGATGAAAAAATATGCTAGTAATTAACTATCAGCAAACAACACAGAGAACTAGTGTACTGAATTTAGGTCACGCCAATTATTTTTCTCTAATGCATGTTAAAACATGCAACCTTATTCAACTCCTGCTATTTTTGGAAAACACTGAAGAGGAATTTCTGGTCTTTCCTCTTGCAGCCTCTGCAAAATGTTTTTCTACTTACAGAGACTGCTCTCCCTTGGATGCAAAGGAAAGTAAGATCACACTAATGTTTGTCAGATGTAAGCTTCAATCTAATGTTATGCAGTCCTGCACGTGTCTCTCTGTTACAGTTATGCAAGCTCACAGCATTTGAGTTAAAATAAAGTTGCCATTCTCCTGAAATTTCATAAACATTTGAACACAGTTGGATGATAAATACATACTACAAAATTATATTACAAGCCCTACTATCAGGAGCGTAAAAGAATAAATATTAGTAATTAGTGGTCTCACATAGCATATTAGTATTCCCTCTGCAAGTCAGAGAAGCCAGAGTGGCAATTAACATAATGCACCCCCTTTTTTTTTTAAATTTTATTATAAACTAAGCCACGCAACACTGGTTTCAACATTAGCACTGGAAGGAGTGAAGTAGTTTACTTCTAAGGCATCAAGTTTTTCCAAAAAGCATTGTCTGAGCTGTAAGCCACTGAATGTCTGCCTTTTTCAGAGAGAAGAAAAGATTCCTTCACGTTGGCACCCGGAATCTTTCTCCTTGAGGAGGAAAGTAGGAGAAAGGGATCTTGCCTAAAGCTCTCTTATTTAATATTTTGTGTAGAGTCTCCTGTCATCCCTATAGTGAAGTTTTCTGGAATGACAATTTGTTTCAGATAATCAAATGAGTGAAATCGGTTATTACAATCAGGTTATATTTCCTTGCCATGTAAAACCTGCTTTTCCTATGTTCCCAAGTTCCCTAGATGCCCCAAGACTTCCAGGCAGAGGGATTATATAAACAAAATAAAATCCCTAAAAAATAAACTAAAATGCCATAGAGTAACATAGGAACTCTTGGGAGAACAGAGTCATCCCGGATCTTCCCATGCCTACAGGGATACCATTGTTTCTCCATGAAAGTGGCACTTCTACTTCCAAAGGGAGAGAATCAAGCAACCAAACAAAATTTCAGCTACAGATCTTTAGCAAAACTTCAGTTTCAGAAACAAGGGCTAAAACTGAAGACTTAACCTTCCCTAACTGCTTAGGTGCCCCCCAAAAATTTGATGTAACTAGCATAACACCCCACTAGTGTGCACATGAGGAACACCCACTGCCTCTGCCCGTTCAGCACAGTGACCTACTGTGATTTGCATACTAAGCAGCCTCATGGTTAACCTGAGGCACATTCACTGTACACCAGTGGTAATCCCCTCAGTCACAGGCACAGCAAACATCATCTCATATTTAAAAAAAGGCCAAAAAAAAAAAATTAAAGTAATTATAAAAAAATTTACCTGGTTGAGCACTCACAAAATGTATCCCTGTTAGGATGGGCAAAATGGAGTCACTTTTCCTCTCCGCCATTGAATCTCTGGCATCCTGCAGAAAGGAGGGTAGAAATGACAGAATTAGAGAAAGGATAAAAGGGAGCTCAGCTGCACAGCTCAGCAGGGGTCTAGGTGCACCTCGGTTTATACCCTCTAAGTCATGCTTGCCATACAAACACCTGCCTGCTCTGTCCTAAAGAGTAGCTGAATAAAACATAGCACGGCCTGAATCCAGTTCAGACAAGCTAAGGAGTCAGATTTTGAATAGGAATTAGACACTAATGTGATTCTGAAAATCCCATTAAGAGCCTTTACCACCTCTGCCTACCTACATATCTTTAAGAATCTAGATCAGGCAGCTTCCCTATGGTCACGCTGTACGTCTGTGCTGAAGCAAGGAAGTACTGCTGGGTTCCCAAACTCCAAACCCCAAGGGCTTCAGGCCACTCCTTCTGGGAATTGTTAGAGCTGATTTTCAACTTAATTATCTTTAATGCCTGGAAACCTCTATCCAAATGAGCCTCACTTTCCTGGTAAGCAACATCAGTGGCCTTTAAAGTACATCAGAGACATGGGTCACTGAGATCTGCCTGGTACCGCCATCAGATCTAGGTATTTTCACAAGGTCAACAAAGCATGATAAATATCTGAACAAAAATAATGTTTCCCCTACCACTTCACAAAAACCAGATATTTAGATAGAATTGTGGTGCAGCTTTTACTTGCAAAATTTATTAGTCTGCCTTGAAGCCTAAGAATGGAGGATTTTTGATTTAACAAGGGAAAGAACTCATTTCCTCTGCTAAACTTGTAACCCCTCCCAGCCTCAGCAGAATAGCAACTAGAACAGAACAAGGATACCTTTTTTTATTATTTTCATTTCTCCAAGACATTGCTTTACATTTCCCTGTTCTAGAGGACCCAAGATTAATTCTCCTTTGCTATTTCTGTGCCATGGACTGAGCCAAAGGTGACAGTGAAAAATCCACAGAAACTGAACATCAAATGTTCCTGTTCTGAACTTCCAAAAAACTATTTAATTTCTTTCTTCTTTTTTTCATATCATCATAAGGCCTGTTTATATACTTGGAGTGGAAACAGTGCACATTCAGCTGCAATTGATTTCCTGTATGGCAAAATACCTCAGGCATTCAGCTGGCTGGGAACACTACAGAGGCCTCTTACCATCACCAGTTTTTTGAGACCAGGAAGCTCTGCCCAACACTTGTTCTCATGCCAGAATAAATGAGAGTCTCTACTGCAAAGTGTCCAAGTTAATTTGGTCTAGGTGAACCAAATCATAAACAGGCAAAATCTTACATTTCAAAAATTCATTTAAAAATATTGCTGTACTTTCAACTTCAACAGTAATACCATCAATTCAATCTTGTTAATGGGACAAAATTTTCATCTACAGATGGTTTTTAATACAAAAACTACTCCAACTGCAATTTTCTTTTAATGAAATATCAATACATTTGCCCTTTCCATGCTATCTTTACAGCAACAAATTAACACTGCAGGCAATTTCACAGACTAAAAGAGTGTATTTTTTCTTCTGGTATCACTGAGTGACAACTACAGTGACAATTTTACTTACTTCACTTAGTTTTTCCTATTCATAACTGAAGACACAGACTAGCCTCCACTAACATTTCTAGGAATCTGAAGAAGGAAATACGTGAGTAGTCTCACCAGTTCCTGTGATCACACAGTAACAGCTGTAACATTCAAACGCCCAACCACCTGACAGTACTTCAGAATGTAAATTAGGCAAAACGGAAAATACAAAGTGATCTGTAATTACCATCCTACTTTCCATTTATCATGCAAGCTTCCCTAGTCTCAAATCCTCCGGAGTCAAAGGACTCAATTCCAACTGCTTGAGAACCCAGTTTTTCTTTAAGAACCCTAGAAAGAGACAGACTGGCAATACAACCACAACCATTTAAATATATGCACATCCATGCACATATATATACACACACGCTATATATAAATAAATGAACATCAGGAACCTAGATAACCTGAAGAAGCCTAAATTTTTTACAAAGGCTCTCTTTATGACAGTAGTCTCATCAATAAGAGTTTCTTAGTTCTACAGTAAAATTATTTGCCAAAAGCTGAGTCATTCTCTAACCCTCAGAGGACACAATGGCCTTTCAAAACCTTTCAATTGATTATTTGAGACAGGGTCCTATAGTCACACCTAAACTGACTAATGTACAAGCTCTTGTATGCTAGAGTGTTTTATGATCCTTCTTTTACTTTTCCAAGAAGGTTTTCTACAGATTTTGCACAACCTGTAAGGAAAACTAATTTTTCATACTGTGAAATTTATCAATTCAGTGGTTTATTTCTCAACCATCAGTGCAAGAAAATTGAACACTTTTGTATTAGAAAAACTATCATAAAGAAAAGATGTTGCATGTTTCTTTCAAGAAAATGATTAACAAATATACTGTCATTTGTCCCATAATTTCTATTTAATCTTTTAAAAGTTTTCATTATGTAAAATATACTTATTTATTCCAGAAACATATCATAGCTATTAATAGAAAGTTGTACTTCTTAATTACTTTTAAAAAATATATAGGGTTAAAGCCTCAAGCAAGTAGCAGCTTAATGAGCAAAAACACCAAAGAAACCTGCATTCAGATATTTAAACTGACTTGAACCATAATGTCTTGCTGTCCTGTGAAAAAGACCTTGGAACTTGGAGTTCACAGTGTAATGTTAAATGAAAAGCCCAGAAACTTGAAAACTATTTTTCAAAATGCAGTAAAATTAAGGTGCTCCTTTCAGCTATACTCTGTATGGGAGGCAACCAAAATAATTTTAAGTAAGAGGACGGGTGCTTAACTTTATTCCTTAGGAGTCATTGAGATTATCTTCACCTCACTTTTCCTAAAAAGTGAAAATGACACACAACTCTTCAGTTCCACACACTCCCTCAGCGTGGTGAAAGCTAACATTATCACTTTAGTCCAATAAACCTGTTCCCTCAAACCATGGTGTCTGAGCTTTGAAATCTCTGCTTTTAAAGAATTTCCCTATCCTGTTTCAGCTAGGGTAAAAGACCAAGGCAAGCCAGAGCCACCCAACTACACGTAATTGTGTTCCACAAACTTACAGGTGGGAATTTGCTTCAATTTCAAGTAGGATATCATGACATGCATTCTATTCATTGTCATCCCTGCTCTCACCTAGTCCCAAACCCCACCTGACATCGATATAACTCCATCCTCATAACTTGGACTATATTGTGTATTGGACATAATAAAATTGTGTCAACATATACTGTAGCATTTTAAAACAAAACCGTTTGCCAAACAAGTCCACATACTGACCCTCTAGGAAAAGCTCAGAATAAAATTCTTTGCAGAAGTTCACATGTGCTAGACAGTCAGCCACAGTGCAAGTTTAATCACCAGCGAGGAGGACTAAAGTAAAAATTTATTTGACATGACTTTTACTGAGCTATGTGCCAGCTCCTAAAGCCCGACTTTTCTGGCCAAGGAATGCAGCTTGCTTTTACAGGAAGGCCACATACTGTAACACCTTCTCATTGCACAACATAACCGATAAAAAGACGGAAAATGTGCCACATCCCAAGCAAACAGATTTATTCCACATGCAATCAGCTGAGAGCTTTCGCAGACATAATAAGCTAATTTCACGGACTAAGTACATGCAGCCCTTCTGGAGTTTCTTTCATTCTACCCATTCACAACAGTGAACAGCACAAAGGTGAGTTGCATGATAGGGTCAGCAGCTGAGAGAGTCTTTGCCAGAATCCTCCAGACCATCCCTGGTATGACCTCAAACTGTCCCCAGGAAAGAAGTCAGTATTGGGCAACTATGGGTATAGACAAGTAACTGTGTTCCAGGTACCAAAACTAATCAGCCCCTGATACGACTCAATATTTACAATTAACAAATAAAAGGAACCAACCCAGTACATTTTCCTGAAATCATCAGAAGATGGGTATCATCGATCCTCTATTAAATATTGAAAGAACTCTTTGTGCAGCATTGGCATTGATTTAAAGAGCAAAAGGGAAAAAAGCCCATAACTTTTAGTGGGCAGACTCCTCATCACTACAAGACAGTGGCAATGAAGAAGCATTTAGATGGTGCTAGCACCCAGACCCCTGTGGAAGCTCAAATAGCTGCATGGTGTACACAACCAGGGTGGGCAGGTGCATCTATCAGGGATGTGTATCAGCTGTGTCCACTTGAGATGAAAGAGACTCAGCAGCAACAGATCTTCATTGACAAAGGCTGATGACCAGCTTTTCTTCTGAAGAGAGCAAATGAGATCATCATGGTTCTGTTTTTTCAGAATTCTTCCTTGAAAAACAAACACAGCTCCTATCCTATCCAAACAGTTTGCAGTGGTGTGTGGAAGAAATCCTTTCTCCTCTGTACCCCACCTGTGCATATCACAGGTCACATTAATGCTTCACCAAAAAAAGGGCAGGAAAAAAAATTATCTATTATCCTTGCTTTTACCTTGCAGAAGTCTTAGTCAGTGCCTTTTCTGTGCTTTGGAGGAGCCTGAGGAGTGCAAGAGCCAAAAATGTGTTTGATAAGAGGGTTGTTTATCAGCAGGATCCTCTGCTGCAGGGTTGCAGAAAGAACCTCTTCAGCATGGTGGCTTTTGGATCTGCACTGTGCATGGCAGCAGCAGGACAGCCTAGCTCTAGGACTGCAGAACTGAAGTGACATTGTCAGCACGCACAGCCATGAGTGAGAAAGCACACCTTTGTTGGTGACAGACCATGCTGTCGAGGAAAGTGCTGCTGCAGGTGAAGCAGCAAAGGACAAACTGCATAACTGAGAACACCAGGATTAGTCAGCACACATGAGATCAGCTTTAAAATCTGCCCAACACAGCTTGTGCCTTAGAAAACCATTCTGTCCTTCACAACAAAAAGAAAAGTGGGGTTTTCTTAATGCTCTAGTCTTCACTTCCCTGCTGACAGGCTCTAAGGAAGAGGAAAACAGTTCCTGAAGAGAAGGTCCGCAGAAAACCTGTCCTTTTCCTCTGAGAAGTTTGCCTAGTACTGACTCTCTTAGTAGAGACATCTCTGATACCAGCTTAGGAACCATGACATCTAAAGAAATGGAGGAGCACAAGCATGCCAAGATACTGCTCTATATATCAGTATTAAATCTTGGAGATTAAATGGTCATTAATGCCCTCAGAAATTAACTACTTTCACTTAATAACAGATTGCAGTATTCTAGAGTGGTTTACCAAAAAATCTACACTGTGCCAGACACTTGGTACTGCATGTAGATGTTAGGAAAATAAGTTAGCAGCTTTGCCCCAAAAATCTATGGAAAGTTCAGAAGATTAAATGAGTTCAAGCTCAGAAAGAGATGCTGGAGATGATCTCCTCATACTACATGACAGAAGAGCCTTCACAGCACAACCAACCTGATACGGCAAGGATTCTCAGAGGCTATATCCAGTGAGGAGTGGGCTAAGTGCTTCTGTCTGCCTGTAGGACAGAGACAGCAACCTCCTCAAGGCAGCAGGAGCACAAAATGACCAAGGTAAAGCAAATCAGAGATGTATGATTTCAGATTCATCTAACATCAGAGAGACAGAAAATTATCAGAGAAGACTGAAGGAAAGGAGATGTTACAAACTATATGCTGGTAGAGTATGAGGGTAGGCAAGTTCTCTCTCTAAATTCAATTATGATTCATTGTTAAATACATCTTTGTCTACTACTCAAATAGGCTAAGACTGCTGATGCTTCAGAGAAATTTGTGTTTCTGCAACTAGCTGAAGTCTGTGATGACATCATTTAGACACTAAGGTGTGACAGCTCTCTGAGCAACTACATGAGGTGTGTTATCAGGATAGTGAGAAGGAATTGGAAAGCAAACAGTGAGAAAGCTTCATAAGCACTTCAGTATGAAGCATGCTCATCTTGGCAGCACCAAAACTGCTTGTAAGCCAAATGTAGGTTTCTGCTATTAACTTGGTTTCAGTTTAAAACAGCAAGTGAGAAGCTTTGTGCATACTGAAGTGATAAAGATTACTGACATGCATAATAAGTAGCTCTTCATCTTACTCGTCTATTTGCAAAATCATTACAAAGAATGAACTATAAGTTTTCCTTCAAATCAGGCTTCAAAGACACAAAGCACTATGTCAATTTATACTGAAGTATCACAGATCTGTGGCAGCAGCAGCAGAAAGCAAGTGGTTCTGCCACTGCCTTTCTGAAATGCATTGGGACCTGAAATGCATGTGGACCTGGACTCACTGGGATAGGCAATGCAAATACAGAAAAATAAACAAAAACAAGAAAACCCGCAAACAGCACATTGATTATGGTATGTAGAAATCACAACAAAACTCCAGCAGACAGCTGCAGATTAGCGTATCTAATCTTAAGGGACATACATGAGGGTAAAAATTGGTAAATACTTTAACAAAGCAGAGCTTACAGGGGGTCAGGGAAGAAAACTTGCCTCTGTTTACAGGTAAGTTTGAATAACACAAGGGAAAGCATGGGAGAAAGTACAAGCACTAGAGCCTATGCACTAAATCTAGGAAATAGAAAGTCCTTATGTAGGCTAATTAAAAGGCAGAAGCTGACCTTGAAGCCCACACCCAGATGACAATGCTGAAAGATGTCAGCCATGACCATGAACAGAAGCTGGCTGTTCCGCTGTTCCCAACACTGCTCCTTATGACAACCCAAATAGCCGTCTCCTTCCCAAGCCAGGCATCAAGGTTTTATCTACAAGGGCTGTGAGTAAGCAACTGAGCAGGTGATTCAATCACTATACCCATGACACACTTCTTACCTCTGCTCTGTGATTTCACTGAACAGAAGCATGCACCTTATCAGCAGAAAACAGTAGCTGAATGATACTAATGCATGGAGTGTGATCTGAAACGTCTGAATGGATACAAAGGTTCAAATATTTCAATGCTAAGATTCATGAAGTTAGGTTTTAAAACATCTGGGCAGGGCTCACATGCAAGTTTCTACAGCATGCATCCTTACAGGAAGAGGTTTGGCACCACTTGCTGTCTGGAACTCAATGACAGAGCAGGCAAGCAAGACTTATAGGATTCAAAGTTAATTAGCAATGCTTCAACCACAAGTTTACATGGGAAACTGCTGCCAGCCCAATTTATACCTGTTCACTACACTTATGAAACACACATGCAACCTCCACTAGCACAATCATCACAGTCCCGTTGACCATTAGGACACAGAGCCAGTGGAGGGCATGCTGAGGAAGGAAGGAAGGAATCAAGTCAAATGTATTGAGTCACTCCTAAAGATAAATTTTTAAACTGTCACCTTGCTTTGCATTTTCACAGCAATGCTCTGCACCACGATTAGTGAAAACACAGATAGTGACAACCCCCACATGCAGGTACTTCAGAAGACACCCTAGTCAACAGCTGACAGTGGGTTTAAGAGTTTGTAACTTTGCTTGGACAACTGCTTCTTTCAAGCCTCCTTTCTAAGTAGCTTTTCCCTCTATTTCCTTCCCCAGTTCTCCCTGACTAGGCCCCTTTCTTTTCCTGCATTTGTGATCAAGTTCATGGTTAAACCTATTTTAGGCCAAGTTCATATAAACTCAACTTTTGGTGAATCAGACTACACCGACCTATTCGATATGACAACCACCACTAAAAAAAAAAAAAGAAAAATAAAGGTTTATAAGTTTATATCCTTAAAGTGATTTGGGAAACTTTAAACCCTTAGAGCTAGTTTGTCACACACTTTTTGGAATATTAAACAGGCTTTACTGATGCTTTACTTATTTAATCTGTTCACATTCACCTCTTGCATTCTTAGCCACATGTATAAAAGACTCCTGTACTCACAATCCTAACTGTTGCCACAGCACTAAGACTGACTTTACTCTTCACTCACTTTGTTCGTGTTTCCAGGTCAGTTCTAAGGTTCCACCCTCTTACTCTGATGTGTGAGGCTTTTCTAAAACAGAGGGGAAATCTAGACTCCACACCCTTTGCATTCTAAGTTTACAAGTATAACACTTTCTTCCACTTTTTTTCTCATCGACAGTCCTACTAGCTAAATCTTTTTTTGTGCAGCAACAATAGTGCAGGTTCTCAAAAGTAACCATCCAGCAACAGCTCTGCAAGCCTTTCGGCCACTCCAGACTTTGCTGAGGGCTTCAATAATTCTTTCCCTTCTTCCTCCCCTCTTAACTCTACAGAAGCAGTATGTCATTTAAAGTAGTGGTAGGACATCCTCATTATCCCCACAAGCAAAAATCCCATCTTATTATAAGATCGTTATCACTGTACATGTCTTCAGTAGACATTACATTACTAACTTGCATTTTTTTCGTATTTCATTATTCTATTTTCTATTGTATATTCTACCTAAACATCTGTGCACTATACTTGGTGATTAAGAAATGTATGGCAAAGTAACTTAAACCCATAACTCATTTAACATGTCAATAAAACATGTTTGTTTAACACAGCAACCTTCCTTCTCAACACATGACTGAATACAAAAGGGAATGCACATCAGATTAATTCCTTTGTTCTAATTTATAACTGTCACAGCTTTATACATGTCTAATCTGAGAAATATTTCTAAGTGGAGCTGCAAATGGCTCCCTTTATCATCAGCTTGGATGTTTCCATTATTTCCTGATCCAGCACATGTGACCCTATGGAGTTGGGGTACATGACAGGGCCATGCAGCCACCCAGATATGTGGTCCCTCTTCTTCATGACCCCATGCTCACAAGACCAAGAGCTGCAGTTTTGGCTTGGCTGGTAGAGACTTAGTGGTGTCCAGCAATTGCTGGAATGGCAACCAAGCATGAGGAAAACCAATAAATAAATAAAAATCAACAGTTCAATGAGTCTTTGGCATACTTCAATAACTGTGCTAAGTCTCCGTTAAAACATTATTATTTGGGATGTCTTAAAAAAAATAAAAGATAAGAGAAAAAAGCTCTGTCCATTCTATAGTCTCCTTCCCTAAGAATTGTTTTGGTTTAGAATTGGTCTTTTTTAGTGACAATTTTAGAGATGACACCTCTGTACAGAAACCTTTTTTTCAACAGCAGTATCTCAGGTTAATCTGTGGATCTACTCTTCAAAATTACTAACAGCAGATTTTATAGCTGTGTTCTCAATTTCCCCATTTTTGGGTTGATCTAAAAAACGCTCACCAGAACCTACAAGTTGTATGGGTGATGCTACCACAGAGCAAGGTAAAATGACAGAAGCCAATGTCAAATTACAGTTCTGCTAGCATTCTATGGTTAAAGAAACAGACCGGCTTTGCACTGCAGAATTTGCATTCAAAGATAATAAAGCACTACTTCAAGTAAATGCCTTTGTTAGTTGCTACAGCCCTATCTGGTTAGCAGGGCTTAAAAAGCTTCCCTGAATGGGAGCCAAGAAATCAGAAGCGTATGAAAGGCAGAGGACAACAGGTATACAACAGCCCAATCCAAACAAATGCATACAAGGAGGCTTTCAAACATGCAGACTGCTCCAAATGACTTCACAAAAATACTATCACCGGTGCCACATGAAAGAGTGCGTCAGTGAAAGGTTCAAACATACCAACCTACACAAGTAACAGCAGCAAAAAGTATACAAACTCACTACTTGCCTAAATTACTTGTTAGAAAAGTAAGCAGATATTTTCACTTCCCTTCTAGCTTTAACTTTTTAGGTCACAACAAAGGTTTAAAATAAAATAACAAAACTACAAAGAAACCCAAAACACAACGCCATAAAAAAATCTACCTAAACAAAAACACCCCACTTCCACACAGGGAGGTACCAAGCCCTCAGTTAGCTCCAAACCCTTTCTACCTTTTTCCATGGCCTCACAACCACTTTAGTCTCAAAGTATGCCTTTAGACAGTTAATTTGTAGTCTCACATCCTGCCGAAGGAAGGAGAACACATTAGCAGATGTCCTGAAATGATGAGAGCTGCCAACAAACTAAGTTCCCTACTTGAAGGTTTCCACTTAAAAACCAAATCAATGCTGTCTTTGCAAGATGTTATCAAGTAAGACTATAAATTACAAACTGATTTGGCTACACACCTATTTTTTTTCCTTCCTCTTTTTTGGAAAATCAGAAGTAAAACAACATGAAAAATGACATCTCAACACCTAGTGTTAGAATCATAGCATGCCTTTGAAGAGATGCACTCAGTTGTGTGGCCACAGGTTGACGTTGTTTGCTTAGGGCTCTCCAGGTCTGTGAGAAACAGCCAGCATTCCCGTAAATGAACACATTTGAAACTGAACCTTTTATCAGAGTGCTTTGCACCAGTTCTAGTTTGCCAACTGAGAACACAGAGCAAAAGTAGAGTCAAAGTTTGATAGCTAAGCATCTGCATGGACCCGAGAACAATACCAATATTCATTAAGAGGCCGAACTCAAACTGCCTTCTCATATTTTCAAGACAGGCACTCCATTAATACATTTCCTAACCTTAGCATAACTCTTGTGTTTTCATCCCAAAGCACCCCCACACACACTGGTGAAGAGTTCCCAAAATTATGACAACTACATGCCACACACACACACACCAGGGGAAAAAAAAGACCCTAAAAATAAATCTCAAGGGAGCTATATATTGTGCCTTGCCAACCACAGTGAATTGTACAGCCAGGAGTTGCTACAGCCAGATTTAGCTTCATACAGGCTAACAGGATTCCTTTATAAATTTAGCTAGAGGCACGGGCAACAAACGCTTGTGGAAATTTGAACTGCAACTATACAGCAGCAAAGACTGCTCCCTCCAAGAATGAAACAGTAGCAAAAGATGACTATTAGAAGGCTCTTATTACACAGCTTTCAAAACACCTATAAGTCATCAGGTTCTCTAGGCAGAGTTATTAAACTGCTGAAGTACCAGCGAACATTAAAAGAAATACGCAAGGCGATGGCTCTTTCTGTGTCTGCCAATTAATAATCAAAGGAGGAAAAAAGCCAACCAAGGAGAGACCGTATTGGAAGCCAGCTGAACGTTCAGCTAAGTTTGTTTCAGGTCCTTTTCCCTCGTACTTGGAGCAGTGCGGCTTGTGAAGAAAGAAGGAAACGAGTGCCTCAGATCTATCAGTGCTAACTTAGGGATGAGCTCTGAAGGGCTTCTCCTTCAACAACAGGGACTGGAACACACAACCCACAAAGCAGGGAAAAGACGAGTGCAGGATATGGGGAAAAGCATCCATGGTCCCATAGGACAACATGACACTGCTCTGCCCCACTGCCTCTCCACAGAATAAACATTCCTGCTCCTTAACAACAGATCAGTCATATTTTTAAACCCCTTTAGGCCACACATCACAATCCCATTAACTTTAAAATACAAAAAAAATTGAGCGACTGGGGACGGGGGGGCGCGTTTGAGTTTTCCAGAAGACACAGGTTTGCTAAAGCATCCGCACAAAACCCGAGGCCCCACGCAATTTTACCACATTTTAAAAGTACCTGTATTCTCGCCAAAGCAACCCGACGAAGCCCCCAGGCTCGGGCTGAGCGGCTGCAGCTCGGCCAGGCTACCCCCGGGCTCCGGCGGAGCACAAAGCGCTCCGGTGGCCGCGACAGCCGCGATGAGCGCACGGTGCCTCCGGCGGGGCTCGCACAAAGGCTGCGCTCACGGAACGCCCTGCGCACCCCCGGCGTGCTCTCGGGGGGCTGCGGGGCACCGGCTGCCTCACCGCCCGCCCCGCACCGAGCCGCTCCCGGAGCCGCCGCCCCTCCCCGGCGCGCCCCACCGAACAAAGCCCCCGGCGGCGCTCACCGGCAGCCTCTCGCCGTCTTCTGCCCTCTCCCACCGCTCCTCCTCCCGCTGCAAATCCAGGCGCAGGGGTGCGGGCCGGGAGTGCGGGAGCTTACCCCGCCCCGCAGCCCATTCAACGGCGCCGGCCGGGTGTCCCCCGCGCAGCGCCCGCGGCCGCGCCCCGGCTCACTCCGAGCGCTCCAGCTCCGGGCAGCGGCTTAATCTCCAAACTTCCTCCTCCTCCTCCCGGCCGGGCAGAGGAGTCTGTGAAACTCCCCTCCTCCATGCAGCTCCCGCAGCCCAGCCGCTGCCTCAGCCCCTCCCCGGGGAGGCCTGGCCCGGCTCTGGGTTGCTGCTTGCTCTGCTCTGCTTCTCCTCCCTACTCGGCTGCCCCCCAGCCCCCAAGGCTGGGAAAGGGGGGGAAGAGAGATTAACCACTCGGATTTGTCTCTGGAAGGGAGCCAAAGAGAGCAGTCGGATTACAGCCCTTGGAAGAAGGGAGGAAAAGGGAATAGAGGGGGTAAAGAGTGAGAAAAGAAGAAAGAAAAAAGAAAATCCGCTACTGTTTCCACGCAGGGAAAAGCGCTGGACTCTCCTGCCCACCCCCGTGTGTCAGGTCACAGCCGCTCCGCCCGGCTGCGAGCCTCATCCCCGCCTCGCCGAGCTGCCCACCGGCTTCTCTCCACCACCAGAGGTCTGAAATTCAATTCACAGGTCTGACAGAACTCCTGTAAATGAATTGTCAAACTGCCAAAATGGGAACGGGGCAAGTTCACCCCGAAATACAGACCCGTAAAAAGCAAACTGCAAGAGGTTGCAGACAGAGACTACACCTGTCTCCTGGCAGTCTGCTGGGTCATCTTCTGTGAAAAGGTGAGTTTAAAGTTACGCAACACTACAAAAGACTGAATTAAAAAGACACACACACAAAAGAGAAAAATGGCTTAAATAAAGCCTGAATTCTTCATACATGTTCAGTGGTCCTTATTTCTCTGAGCTCTAACAAAATCCTTCGTTTCCTGTAAAACCTTGTTCTGTATTTCACTTTTAGTAAAACTGTGTCACTTTTGTTCTATAGTTTCTCCCTCTACTCATGCTAATATACAGCATGTGGAATGCAAGGAAAATTAGGAGGTTAGAACAGCTCATACTTTTCAGATGTCAAAACAAGTAATTACAGCTGTAATTCAGAAAAAGCAGGAAGCTTCAGTTTGCCCTCATCTTACCTGTTCTTACTGGAATTCTAAAAAAACAAAACAAAAAAAAAAAACAACCCAAAAAAGCCCCAAACAAACCAAAACACCTCGGACATCTTGGACAGGCTCTGTTTCTCTCTCTTTGATTCAGAAGCCCAGAGCTCTTTCTCAACATGCACACTTGAATATGCTTTAGACCAGTGCTGAGTTTTAAAAGATTAACATATTTATGAATTCATTTTGGGCACATTTCAAAATGAATATTTGTGTTTAATAAGTGGGACTATATTAGCTTTTCAAGAAAAAAAAACCCTTCAAATGTTTTAATGACAGCCATTCTTGCACGTAGCATTTATTGACATCACAGAATTACGCCACAGTTATCATAAAATCACAGAATATTCTGTGTTGGAAGAGACTCTCAAGGATCATCGAGTCCAAGTCCTGGTCCTGCAGAGCACAGCCCCAAGAATCACACCCTGTGCCTGAGAGCATTGTCCAAATGCTTCTTGAACTCTGTCAGGCTTGGTGCTGTGACCACTGTGCTTGGGGAGCTGTTCCAGTGCCCAACCACCCCCCTCTGGGTGAAGAACCTTATCACCAAGTCTAACTCCACTCCTATTTCCTTGTGAGCCATCACTGTGCTATCAGGCAGGAAAGGCAGATCACAGAGGGCTGGACTCCACAGTTAATACCCTGGACTGGTATTCTATAAAGTTGCTTTACAGGAGGGCAAATGGAAAAAGGGCAAGTCATTTCAGATGAGACTAGTTGGTCCACTAAAACCAACCCACTGGTTGTGACCTCCTGCACCACATAGCTACTCCATGTCTAAATTCGGCATCCAGCTGAGCACACATCCTTGCCTCAGCACACTACACTCTGGCCTTGGGCTGGGAACAAAAAGTTAGCCTTCATTTGCGAGTCAATTTAAAAAAAAAAAGCAAAAAACAAAAGCAGTAAAACTTTGATGAAACTACTGGGAGAGAAGCATTTGTAACTCTTTCCCATTTGGGGAATCAGGGAATGTTTTTCCTTTATGAATAGATCTTTGAAAGATGGTAATAAAACAAACTACTGCTTGATGCATTTATCTCAGTCCAAATTAAAACAAATGAAAATGCACACACGTCCCCAAATGGGAAATACAGCAAAACTCTCAAACCACAGAGTATTCCAAGTTGCTTTAAGAAACTGAACGGTCTCTCCAAATATGTTTTAAAGGCCTTACATGATCTGTTCCATATGGAGGTTGTTTTTCCTCAGTGCTGTGACTAACAGGAAAAATCTTCAAGAGGAGAAGTCTCTTCCTCTCTCTTCATCCTTCTACCTCCGTTTACCCAAAGGACTGATCATGAGTCTGTCTGGTTTCTGTTTGCTTGTGCTAAAAATAGCATTACAGTGGACTGACAAAATACCCTCAGTTGTCAGTCGACTGATAATGTAGGATCATTGTAGCAGAAAGAATGAGAGAGGTTTAAAAGTCAAGATTTACAACACTGTAACACAAAATAGTGTATCTGAAGAACCACCCATTTTTTGAGGAATTAGATACATGCACAAATCATGGGAATTCCTGTCTTTGAAGGTAATCCTTGTGACTATTGGTAAAACGGCATGAGTGACAATGAAGCTGCAGGCAGGTGAATCTTTCTCCTGGATTTTGCCTTGCACCAGGTCAGAGGCACAGGAGGGAGCAGCAGTTGTTGTAGGGTTTCCCAAACAGCTTGCTCAGTCACCCTCAGCAGCACTCTGTGCACAGACAAGAAGCAAGCTTTTGTTCCACCCACCTTCACCTTTTTCGACACACATCTTTATCTACTCACTCAGACAGGATCTCTCATACTCTCACACAGCAGGATCCCTTCCTGATTCCTTACATAAGGTGGGATCCAGCTGCATCTGCCAGCTCTTCACCTCAGTCCCTCTGCTGCCCTGGCAGTCAGAAATGTGCAGTACTAATGAGTTGGTGTCTTTCACAACGCTGGCCAGAAATTAAACTTCATGTACTACTTGAAAGCGATTTGCTTACTGTGGTTGGGCATCTATAACCTAACATTATTTTCCTTCTAGGCCGTCTGCTTATATCAGCTAGTCTACCAATAGGTTTGTACACACATACATGTGTTCTCAAACAGCACAGCATTTCTTTACATCACCAGCTCTGAATTGCACCAGTCATTGTACTAATGTTTTCCTCACTTTGGCTGTGACTCAGCAAAACTGTAACCAATGCCTCTAAATGTACAGAAATCACTGCCACTTCAGTTTTGCTGACTGATGATGAATTTCAGCACTCACTTGAAGAGAAGCACAAGTTTATCTGTTCCAAGTTAGAATCTGAGGGGGGAAAAAGCCTGTCCCTACCATAATAGAAAACTGCTACTTGTGAAGACACCACACATGCACACACTTAAAAGAAAAAAAGACACATCCCAGAATTAATTGTTAGGTGAGGGGGAGGTTCTGTAAAAGCAAACTGCTGCATCCATGCCATGCACAAGGGTGTAAAGCAGGGAAAATGGATATAATCTTAACCTGGGCACTCGCCAGTCAGAAATAGTAATAATAATAATAATAGTAATAAAATCTGCAATGTGCTCCTTGCCTTGCATCCAAATTAATTATTCCACCCATGATACAGTGTAATTGGCAGGCACAGCTACACTCATTTGCTTTGCAATGCAATATTATTAAGTGTGTGGGGTTTTACAGCTATGCTCCTATTTAATAGAACATACTCTTTCATGTACACTAATGCCAAGGAGTACACAATCATTCCAGTAATTATATGTTCCAGTAAAATCATTAATATCAAATAAAATGCTATCATACTTACTTTATGCCTGTATCCTGTAGGTATTCAATTACCTCCAAGCTGATGAGATACCTATATGCAAAAAATTAGAAGCATATATAGGTCTTTACAGCAATAGCTGCTAAAACATTTAGTCACAAAGTTCAAAATATCTTATTCCTAATCTTACTGTAAAGTTTAAGTGGAAATACTTTAAATACAAGATGACTTTGCATGCCACTTGCCTTGGGAAAAACATAGTGTGCATAAGGAATGGGAGTAAGAGGATGAAGTTTAGTGGTTACAAGTATGAAGACTGTCAACATAAGAAAAGAACAAAACGTTGTACAGAAGGAATTGACTGAACTTAATCTTTCTAGGGAGGGGGTTTGACACCTTTGTCTGGGAATATTTCCATGCAGAAGTAAACATCTTTGAGATCATTTGCTTTTCCACATAGCAGCACTGTTTGGATCCTCCACAAATGTAACTGTATTTCATAAAAAAAGCACACAGACCAGCTGCAGTTTTCATGAAATAGACTTCTGGTAAATTCAAAAGCTAGTGCAATTATGTTGTCAGCTCAGGTCTCAAATTCCTTGCAAATCTTGGGTCTTAAGCACAACCTCCACCATGATGCTTTTTTCATTGTGATAAATAATAGCTGTCTACATTTCCCATCTGTTCTTCTCCAGAAAGTTTTTCTTCTGTCTTATCCCTGAAAACATTTGCATCGACACCCTTGCAAACAAAAACCATGTTTCAGTCTTACAAGGGCTCATCTTTTTCCCAATTAAAGTTTCTTTGGAGTATTTTAGGTTATAAGGCTGGAACTGAGCAATTAATTTCAAACTTTGGCCTTCAGCCAAAGTTCAGCTCTGGAAGAAAGTCACCACTAAGTTCCATGCTCCTCATAACAAAGCCACCAGTTAAGGATGAACCATTGCAACCCCTCCAGATGGGGGTTACCCGTTTTCTCTGGACAGGACAGACAAAAAGCACTCAAAATAAAGTTGAAGCAGAATCCCAGCCACTCCCTTTTCTCTGTTTAGTTGCTTGCACAGCATACAGCCTTACTGAGCACACAGGAGGTGGTTGTTCCTCAAAATTCAGCTGCCTCTTATTCGCTTAATTTGATTATTCAGAAAAACAGTATTAAGATGTCCCAAGGAGGCCTTCAGCTTGTGTGTTTTATTTAGGGACTATATGATTATGCTCTTTAAAAGGATTTTTTTCTTGCTGCATGTTTTGTGGTGAGTCTACTTGTTAGAAAAAGTAGGATCAAGTCCAAGGTCTTAAGAGCACAACAAGGAATATATTAGAATTGCTTTAAGCAGCAGCTAAGAGTTACTTTTCAACACTGCTAATACAGGTTGCTCAGATGGCAGATGAGGTCATCTGATTACAGGACTCCAACTTCAAGGAAACTCCTTCAAACATATAACCACTAGTTTCTTCTGACTCATCTAGGTTATTTAAAAAAAAACTTTTACTACTTACATGAAAATCTTGTGGTTCCCTACTTTCAGCTGTAGCTTTTAAAGCACAATGCTCCACAATAATTAGACTAATTGTTTTAAACTACCCTCTGAGTAGTAAGTAATAAACATGCTTTTTTTTTAGGCACTAAAGTAAATTCAGCCCCTAACTTCTCCAAGATCACCAACTAGTCCATGGAGTATTTTTCGCCAGCACAACTGGCCCTGGATCATTCCTTGCATTTAGTCTGGTTTGCTGCCCATCAGAGAGCAATGACCCCAGAGTGGGTAGATTGTAAGGGCAATTCTCTGGACATGGATCATAGAGGATCCCAAGGGGCAAATTTCCAAGAAGGAGCTAAGAGGACTGTAATCTCCTTTGCTGTATCACTGTCTAATGCAACACGCAGCCCAAATCACCTATCAGATAACTGTTTGGCCACTGTTCAGCCATCCCAATCCTCATCAAAGCTGCATCCTGTGCTGTCCTAAGCTCCTACCACAGAAAACTGATGTCTTGAGGAAAGATTTTCCTCTCTCTTGGTAAATTCTATGAGTGGGAAAAGCCAACGAGACCATGGGCAGCAGGCATAATTCTTCATAACTCTCAAAGTTTGAGAACACTCAAAAGCTCACTTGCAACCACTGCAGACTCACCAAGGGAAGGTGATATTTCAAATCCTATCAAGACAGAACAAAGATTCAACAAACTCCCTTTGGTTTCATTCTGCACCTATCTGCAGACAAGGCAGTGGAAAAGGAAGTCTCAGAGCTTTATCAGGACTTGTAAAAATGAAGGCTGTTAACCCCCAAATGGGAACTTGCATTGACCTTGATCAGTGCCTGTCCAGAAGGATGTAAGCCCTAAAATGCAGATCTGTCATTGACAAAAAGGCAGAGATCTCTTACAGTTTTTACAAATCCTGCTGACCACAGAATGGATAGATGCTTTTGATTTTTTAATAATTGTATAAAGCAGTATAAAAATACAAAATACTTTAAACAAAAGAGAGAATAAAGACAGTACCTTAACCTCAGACAAAGAGGATTAAGAGCAGAAGACATATCTCAGTGAACTAATAAAATAAGGAAGAAAAATAGAAGAAAATGAAAAAGAAAATAAAAGATTAAAAACCAGAAGTCCTAAAGTGTTATGGTCAGTGTTGTTAACTTGTTTTATTTAATGCAGAAGGTTAGCATAGAAAGCTAGTACAGACGAACAACCACAAATTAAAATCAGAAGCAATATCATTTAGAAAAGACAATGTGTTGAAGCATCTTGTAAATACTTGTTTATATAACATGACATGGCCTATACTTACTCATTATTCTATCTCTGTTCACAAAGGAATTGTCTATATAAAAAGTATGAAATTTGAATGTTAATGTAACTGAAACAGTTCCAAATAATTCTGAGGCATGGTTGAGTGTCAATTATCAGTGGTTCAAAAAAATTCCACCAGACAAGCAGCCAGCACACTGTATTATTATTATAGATGCAAGACTTACCAAATAAAGTGACATTGAAATTGGAATATTTGGAAATAGCACATCAGAGAATCCCAGAGTTGTTGGAGTGTCTCAGAGACAATAGTGCCCAATTTTCACTGAATATTGTTACTAGACTATCTGCTACCTCAAGATACAACAGATAAAATAATTTTCATAGTGTCTTTCTCACAGCCATTGACAAAGCAGATGATGTAAAAAAGAGACAAAAGGCCGTTCTGTTTCCTCAAGCCTTCAACTTCATTGTACATCTGTCCCAGGACAGTGTCCCACTACATCACTTTGAACAAAAAAGCCAACAAACACTTAAGTCTGTTAACTGCCTGTAAATCTAAGCAGCTGTGTTGTGAGTCATTTCAGGACTGGCTAATAATTGAATAAACAACTGTAATTGTCCTCCATGAAACTCCCAGGTTTCCTTTCAGTCTTGGCTTCTCTCATGAAAGCTGTACAAGTTAGGGTGCAACCACAAAAATTCAGTCAGCTATGACAATGTTTACCTAATACTTCTAGTCTACCAACCATCATGAAACACATCCTGGCTCTGAGAATGTAACAGTAATAATTTCCAAATATTCCAAATCTAATGATGAGAAACTTTCTTACAGAGTAATATTTTTGAGGACCCCAGCTAAAACTGCCATTTATTATTTATACTGCAATAATGGTCACAAAGCACAGTTACCAAGGGGCTGAATGCACCATTTGTAAAAAAGAACAAAAGGTCCCTATAACAGGGAATTTGCAATCTCAGTGATGTTGCGAGTGTTCTGAACCTTTGAGTAAATGTAGCTTAAATTTCAGCTGGAGATCTATTTTTCTACATCAGTGGTCTTTAACATATGGTCTACTACTTCGAGACCTGAAAAGATAACTGAGAAAAGAAAGTTTGTTTCACTAGACGTAGATTCATTTCACAGGGGTCCATAAATTTGAAACAGGTTGAAAAAAACAATCTTTATAAAGATTTGTAAACTATCCCATGGAATTGCATTCTTGCTCAGTTATTTGATGGGATCATAACTACACTACTGGTTAACAAGAGAAGCAGTCACTCTGGGAAGTTCACTGAGAGAGACACTGAAAGAGGCAATATTCCTGAACCCAAAACTTCTGCTGCCTTCCAGCAAAGGCCCCAGACATCTGTGCATGCTGAACAGTTAGCAGCAGCAACTGGGAAAAAGCTAAGAGAGAAGAGCCTAGGAGCCAGAACTCACCTTGGAAAGAGTAAAATCAAATTCTAGGGTCTGTAAAAATCTATAGATTTTACTAGTATAAAAAGTAATTCCAATTAAACCTCATGAGGTTTATATGAAAAGTTTGTAATATGAAGATTCCCTACTGGTGAGCAGATTGGTTTGCTGCTGTGACTAATTCAGCCTATGATGGCTTTGCCAAGGCTATAAACAAAGTTTCAGGCTTTTTTATGGACACAAATACTGCTGGAAAAAGCTCTGATAGCCTCCAGCTGAAAATTTCTTTTCACCTAAAAGACACCGATATAGCTTGCACAATATCGAGCTAAAAAAAAAGCAAGTGCTTGTGTCTGAAGCCTAAATTTGCTTTGATAGTTAGTAACTATCTGGTTTGGCATTCCTGGAAGAAGGTCCTCACGGCTGTGCTGTCCATAAGACAACCATGTCAGTGTTTCACACTGCTGCACAGAGCTCCCTTTAATAGGAGCCTGTGTTGCTAAGGTTAGGAGATATCCTGGTAGAGCAACAAGTCCAGAAGTGCAGGGTCAATCTGGGGTGAAACAGAGTCCTCCCAGGGCTGACATCATAAAGAAGCAAGAAGTTTAAAAAGGCTCACAGGCCTGTATATTTGGTTTTGACCTGCAGAGTGAAGATCTGTTTTAATCCCATGTAATTATGGCCAACAGATATTACAATTATTTTTCTGAATCTTACGGACTGGTATGACATAAAACTGTCTCATTGGAAAGAAATACCTATAGACACAGACATTGTTATTTGCTTTTGTGTATAAAAACAAGAAAGTCACAAAGAATCTTTCTTTGTTTACCAGGCAGCTGATCTGCATGGTAGACAAAGAAAAGTTTTTTTCAGCATGTTTCTCAGAATGACAGTAGTTAACAAGCAAAGGGATGTCTTTATTTAAATCCACATTAGAGGCAGAATATTTTTCTGTTTTACCCTAATCACTTGAACTATGTAAAGTAGTCCTTTATACTACCTTCTTTCTTTTCATTATAAAATAACCCCACACCTTTATGCTGCCTTTCTTTAGGCCCAAGACCACGCGTTTTGACGAACTGAGTCTATGGGCCTATTGTATGCTTCCACAAAATAAACAAAAAAAAAATTAAGCCAAATGTTTGTCAAAATGAGTTGTTCCTGTCTGGGGAAAATATTTAACAGCTGGGGAGAAAAAGGTATTTTTCTTACAATACCAAATATCTTGATCAATCTCTCACTCTACAACCTATCTTTTTGCCACTTTTCTCATTTTTTAAGGTCTTTGTGGGTATCTTGAACTAATCATGTCTATCCTATCACTGCATTCATTGATGCTCAGAGCCGAATTTGTTTGCATAGAAGGAGAACATAATTTCAGAAGCAACCACGAAGATTGAATAAATATCCCTAAAAAGAAAGAGACCTCAGATTTTATCTTATATTGCTCATCTTGTTACTTTTGCATATTAGCAAACAGGTAACACCATATACTACAAAGATAAAATACTGAGTCTAGAGAGCACTTTGCTGCAAGGAGGTTTTCTGTGTAAAACACACTTAATGCATGAAGACAATTAAGTGTTAGAGCAAGAGGGTAGTGACAGAAGAGAAATTTGTTAAGAAAAGGGAGGAAAACCCCATAATTTCTGACCTGCCCCTTCCCTTTCAAGAAGGCTGGGAAGGCTGGCTTCTCTGCCTTGGAAGATTACTCCAAAAGAGAAAAGGCAGTGCAAAAAAATTACTCTCAGAAGGGCAATCAGAGAGTGAGCACATAAACACATGCTTCCTTTTGAGCAGACTTTTCTGAAAATTGCCTCAGCTGTCTGCTGAGCTCTCATGGAAGGACTCTTCCTTTCTGTTAAAAAAAATAATAAAAACCTTCCTCTTCATATTTTGGAGATACCAACTCTCCTTAGTGGCAGCAGTTGCCAAACCTTTTCTTGAGCAAGCTGAATAAAGGTTTATGCTGCAGACAAAGTACCTGCCTTGACTGGGACCTTGGAGACAGCAGCTTAGGCAGCAATATTCTACCTAAAGCCCATCAGTAATTAACAGTCACTCATCACATCAATGTCTGCCTAAAGACAGTTCTGAGCTGCTTCTGGTTAAAGGAAAATATATACTTATTGTAGATGTTCTGCTTGTGTTTGCTATAGTAGACTAGTGCTGAGCTACAGGCATATATAGAATTAAGTGAATCAGAGGAAAATTTGTATTCTTCCATTGGAAGAACACTTTGGGTTTGGACAAGGCTGTTAAAACAAGTAGTAAAAGAAAATTAAAATTAGCATTGGATATTTCTCTCAAGAAGTTCCTTTCCAAGATTCCAATGAAAATTGGCTTTGACCTGGCAGATTTATGAGGCTTTGAAACATTCAGTTGGAGCCCAAGCAATAGTTTGTTTTGTGTTTAGAATAATAATACTCCTTAACTGAGGCAAAGAGTGGCGGTGACACCACTATTTATGGCTCGTTGTCCCTCTCAGTTTCTGCACAGGGAATGCAGCTGGACTGGTTATTGCTTTCACAATTACTGCATGCCTTTTATATTGGCAACCCTCACATATTGAAAAACCACTAAACTGCTCCCCCAGACCTAAAGATTAATTAAAAAGTAGAGGTTTTGGAAAGTGATGTTTTCAATTGTTGTTGCTAGACTTCTTATTCATGCTATTTGTGTGTGTTTGTTTCAAGCTTCCAAGCTTTTCCCCCAACCCATGAATACTACAAGTCAAAGTTGAGATCTTCATATGTTTCAGGGTTCATCTGAAGCCACATGAAAAGTATTAAAAAAAAGTATTAAATATCATAGTATTAGCAATAAACTTGACAGTCACCAGCACAGAAACTTGGCACAGCTGTTTTTTCTTCTCAAATGGCTTTCTACGTGAAAGATAAAAATACCTCACAAGGCTTGCACAACATTTTTGACAGGTGGACACATAAATATAGTTTAAAATTTTGTGGTTTTGCCTTTCTTCTAGAGTTTGTATAACTTCAAGCTGAAGTTTTCTTAATGTACTGGAAGTACCTCTTTCTGTACAACCTCCTTTGGCTCAGTAATGTAGTTTGCTTTTTCTAAGTGGAGGTACTGAGTAAAATGGGAATTCTTGTTCCTATTGAAAAGGCAAATACCATTGTTTTTACTCTTGTACAAGAATTCGAGAGTTGCAGAATCAACAGGCTGTTTCATATCCCATCATCAGCAGATACTGGGCTGAAAGCCAGTTTCTTCATGATGGCTTTGTTTAGCCTACAGTTTTGTAATTCTAGTTAATTGATTGCTGGTTTGTTTGAGTTAACACAATTGAAAATGGTAATGTAGACATCCAAGAAATATTTGGGGCAGAACAGTTCATTAATCAAAGTATCAGCATGTCCAAAACTTTGCAACAGACCAGGTTAGGTTGGCTATAACCTCTCTCACCTCTCTCCCACCTGACACTCATGAACTCCATCCACATCTCCCTGAGGTCTGCTGCACTGAAGGAACAGAGCTCTCATCAGGACCCATCACCTTTTATGATCACAGATGAAAGCAGACAGATTCCCTGCAGACGGAGCAAACCTTCCACCCGATCCCCAGCACCAAAGAGAGACAGGATGAGGCACTCAAAAGCAGTTTCGCTCAAGCACCTTACCCCCATTAGTGCAGACAGCTGAAGCAGCAAAGGTTACTGCAATTAAACCTTTCCTTTCACCTCTACTTTACATTTGAGTGTGAAAGAAGCTGCTGTTTTCTTCCATTTTCACATGTCATAACCATGGCATAATCATTGATGGTTCTTCATGCAGGACAGAACTGTGCAGAGCAGAACCATTCTCCTGCAAAGAAACATAAAAAATATGAACAGACATGTACAGTTACATTTATGCGCCCAAATTGAGAAGGGTGTTGGTCATTCTGATGTGAATTGTAATAAACCAAAATGCTAGATATTTTTAGCACTACCCTATAAAACATAGCAGTTATGAAAGATCCTAACTCATCTGGCACTGGCTACAGAATTTTGGACTGATATAATAAAATAAGTGATAAAATTATACTGTTCTTTAGGATGTGTGTCCCTTGTCCTTAACTAAAAGGACTTGCAATTCAGGATCCCACCATGCAGTTGCAGTCCAACTGGTGAACGCTCTAACACAGATGGGATTTGGATGTGTTTACTGTTCCATTGTTTGACTTTATCCTGGTGTAGCATGTTTCACTAAGTGACACAATGGTTTGAGTCTTCACTGCTGTTCAGCTTTCACCACCCATAGAAGAGGTTTAATGACAGAAAATTGTAACTTAGAATTCTGCAGTGTAATGAGGCTGGAATTTGAGCACTGGTTTCAAACCTTAGCTATGTGTTTTAACACCAGAACTACTCTGTTCCCCTCTGGTGAGCTTGCATAGCAGCTTATATTGATGTTATAAGGCATGAACCTAATGAAAAAGTTGCATCTGACTTCCAACACCATATAAGAGTATACATAACACTCCTGGAGAGTGGACATCAGACTTGACCCTCCATTACTTATCTCTCTGGAATGGCTGAGAGCAGCTTGCCATTGGTTCTCCCAATGGTCTGGGAGAACTTACATTTCTATCTTTCCTCTTAAACAGGTCAGTGAAAAGCCTTACTGTACTTATGATGAGCTAAAATAGAGCTGCCTAAGCTGTGTCATAAGCAGTTTCCAAAGTGCAGACTGATTCATGACAGCTCAGCATGGGGGTGCTGAGAGAATCAGACTCCTGACTGTTGCATGCGAAAAGACTGATGAACAGGGGGTGGTCAGGTCTGAGAAAACAAAACCCACCACTGAAATTGCTGAAAGTTGCTGACAATTGTTTTTGCACATAGAGGCTATTTCTAAACATGAGAAAACTTACTGCTACTAACTGTTCTGTGTTTCCTCTTCCTCTTGTCACAATCCCAGTCTTCCTGCCATGGTTAAAAAGGAAATCTGGAAGTAGGAAACAAGTCAAGAGGCAGCCCCACCTTTTTTATAAGGAGACATCTATGTTACATGGAAATGTCATTCTTAAAATAAGGAGAGTGGTTCTAGTTTTAATAATTTTTATTAATTAATTGAACTTCACCAGCCAACAATTATACTGACCAATGCATTATAGTTTATATATTTGACCTCCTTGTCCCAGGAGATCAACACCCCAGATGACAGATGTGACCCCTGAGAGTTTATCTGATACGCGAGGAGAGAGATAGAGAGCAGATAGTTAGAGGTGAGATTAAATAAACAATGATGTTCTAAAGCCTAAAGTTTTAGACTGTTTGTCCTTCACTGTTTTCTTCATTTCTGTCACACAGGTTTCTCTCCTTCGAGTATATCAAAGAGTAAAATCAAAGAGACAAAGCCAATGAGAAGAAGATTGTAATAGAAGTTTGGCTAAATGAAGTTAATACTTCTTCTCTAGAAGCTTCAGTCCCAAATCACTTGATGCATTCCTCTTTCTTTTTTTTCCCACAGTCTAATGTTAGAAGGGGTGCCCAGATTGGTACAACTTCCTTAATAAGTCAGGAACTCCAGAATAAGGAAAACTTGAAGGAACAACAACTCCATGTCAGATGCTATCACTCCATACTTTTTCTGTATAATGACAAAAATGCATGAGATATACATTGCCCTAAAGAAATGACCATATGGAAGACCAAGACACCACTATTTTTTTCCCACAGTGGAAAGCAGGGTAAATTTTACTCTCAGATTCACAGTTCATGTACCTTCAAGAAAGGTTCAGTCCCATTTTCAGTCACTGAGGGGCCTTCAAATATCTTGGTCCTGGAATATGCCAGGAATTTCCCCTGTATTCATGGAAGCTACAATGAGCCAGTATCAGATATTGTGAGAAGAGCTTGTTCTGTAAATGTGACATAGAAAAAAATCACCTTGTGTGGGAGCCAACACAGCATATCACTTGAAACAATGGCCAGTGGCACAGCCAAGTGTATGCAGCATGAATGGGAAATCCCAGCCCTGAGACACTGACCTTCCTGACTGTCCCTCACCCATGAGAGCAAATCTTCTGTTCCACTGTGCTTGGCAGTGCCTTGTCCTTCGTCTTTAAATCACTTCAAGAAAAACAGATCAGAAGGAACATATGTTAAGCCCATTTGAGAAAGACCCTCTCCTTATTACAAGATGCTGCAGGGAGAGACCCACATGCTATATATTATGAAAATCATTGCCATCGCTTTGAAGCTTCAGTTAATAGCAGTGTTTCTGTTACATAGTGGGAAAAGAGTTTTTTATGTTGAAAAAACACAGAACTCGGCAGTGAAGTTAAATACAGTAGGGTTTTTTTTTCAGAAACATTTACAGAAGTGATTTTTATTTAGTAAAGTCCATGAAATTTTGTGTATAAGCAGGGGTTGAGTATAGGAATCTATTCCAGGAGAAAACATGCATGTCCTTCATAACATGTAAGTCCTTAAACAGATAGTGGTTAAAACACCATATAACAAGATGGGTGGAGTTTTCCTAGTGGAGGCTCTGAAATTGTTTCCTCTGAACAAAAGTTTGGAATCCATTTGTCAGCACATATAATTTCCTGTGTTCTTTGCTGTATTTCAAAAGCCAAAATATGCATCCCCTTGTAACAAAACTCCTGGTTTACCAAGATAAACAAACAACAAAACAGATCTGCATGGTGTTAGAACTGCAGGCAGCTCTTTGTATTTGTTGGAAGACCCTACTGGGCTAGGAAACAGTAATTATTTCTAGGCAGATTCCAACATTTGCAACAGAGATTGTGATGAAAAAAATTTAAGACCTTTTCCCCCGTAGTTGAAAATTTGAAATCTTCAGTAGTAAACTTAAACCTGACCAGTAGTTCAACTTTGTCTCATGTTATGCAGCTATGTAAAACAAAGTCTGTTTGTTGATAGAAGAAAAACAATTTCCTAAAATACCAAAACAGACTGCTCTCTCCCTACGGAAGACTGTCATCACTCCAACAGTGAAGTATGTTTACTAATCTGTGTCATTGTTAACAAAGACATCTTGGGGACACAGTATTTGAATTAAAGCTTCTAGTAAATGAAGTAAGTGATCATACTGCTTACATTCAGAAAGAAATTGGGCCAGCCTAGAGTTTTAGAATCTTCTAGGCTCACAAGACACAATTGGAGACAATTTAATAGTTTATTAATCTATGGTTCCATGGGCAGGTGAGCAAACCCAGTGTCCTGTGGTGGCCAACACAGAGGAAGTGTGACCCTCGCCTGGCCTCTCTTCTCCCCTGCCCTGCTCCTACACTACACATTTGACACCTGGACTCTTCTGGATGCTACCCTAACCTAGAAGATTGTCCAGCTCTTCTGCCGAATAGTTTATCCTGCTGGGCTTATCACTGAAACTCCCCTCAGCCTGGAACTGAATCAATAGGACTGGACAAGGTGGCATGTGCAGAGGCAAGAACAAGACTCTTCTGTCTTGGAATCTGTGAGTCATTAGGTTGAGCAGCTGTGCAAGGAGCCACTGCTCAGTAACAATGTAACAAGACTCAAAGAGTAAGGACTCCCCTCCTCTGCTAAAAAAGACACTTTCCACTGACTTCAGTTAACTAATCCTTACTAATTCAGTGAAATTACAAAGTGGGTAAAGATATCCTGCAAGCAAGTTTAGGAAATCCCTGTGTTACTAGGTTTGCAGCAGGGAATCTGACTAGCAGCCATCCACGACAGAAGGACTACATTGTGCTTGACTACAAATATGTAGCAAAAATTGTCTTCTGCAAATATATTACAGCTGAGCAAACCAGATAAAATCAAAAGTGAAAATTTACCATGTCTATAATACAGGTCATCTGTAATAGCAGAACTCAAAACCAGGTCCCTTGGGGCTGTCCTGGCTCATTGTCCAGTTCCACATCTCTCTTGTTTTCTCAACGCCTTGAACCTAGTAAGAGCTCCACTATCTTATTTTGCAGAGTGTAACTGTTACTGGTCAAGAGTCAGCTCCATCAAGCTGCAGAAAAAAAAAACATTAAAGTGAGCTGAAAACGCACACTAGACACTGGGTTTAAGAAAAAGGTTTGTTTCAACAGTTTTGATTCCAACCATATAGTGTTTTCTCATAAATGTCAATTGCTAGAAATACCTGTGGGCTTTGCCATTTAGCTGTTTCATTACAGATGAGTGCAGGACTGAATGGACAATAGTTTTCTGCTACTGAGTTAAAACTCTGGACGATATTCATGCTTCACCAGAGTGAGATTAGAAGGCAATTCATCTCTCAGCTCTGTCAAAATAGGATATGCAGTAGTTAGCATCAACATAGGTGCACTACTTTATTGACCTGTGTATCTACTGTGCTAGAGCAGACTGTATTCTACTGAAGCCTTTTGAACTCTTGCTTGTGTTTGTGGTTTGCAGACCACACAAATTTCCCAGAATAAGAAGAACCTCCAACACATTTTAATTTACGAAACATGTGCAGCCCATATGAGCAAAGTATCCCTAAGGAATGGGAAATTATAGTTTGCACAATGTGTGGAGAAGAGTCAACTGGTGCTGAAGGTAATTAAATTTTGTCACTAATTAATTTCAACCAACAGTGTGTGTTAATTAATCCACACAGTGCTCCTGTGAAAGAAATGCAGAAAGCTGTGAGACTGAGGGTTTGTTGATGGATGAAAATTGATGTATAACAGGATAGGGAGAAAATTTTAAATGGATAGCTGCTTCAGATTGCCTCTATGAGTGAACATTCCCACTCTGGAGCAAGTCCTAGCTTGCTTAGTCCAAATGCAAAGCAGCTTGAACTAATTTAGAAAGAGAGATGAAAAAATCACACTTCTATTCAAGATAAAACCAATCAAACTCCCAAACCAGTTACTAATTAAATCTATAGACAAGCCACAGATCCTATTATTTTATGTCCTGGAGTCCTTCCATTGTTACACATTTTTCATATCTGGCAAGAGTGTTGGTATAACTCTGATGATGCTCCCTCTGAAACGATACAGCAGAACTTGGAGTATGCTGAAGGAGGACAAGGATGGCTGCAAGTATGGCTCAGCACCTGCTCGTGCAAAGCAGACAAGCTTTCTGCAGCTCAGGATGGCTTGCATGTGTGGGGAGGTTTAAAAACTCATAACTAAGACAGAAATGATTAACAAGGAACAATTTTTCATTATTCCTTACCATATAAACAAAATAATTTATCCAATGACAGGTTTAAAAACAGTTAAAACCAAAGGGAACAATTTTCCACACAACAAGATATTGAGCTGTATGACTCACTGCTAAATTAAGTTTGGATGTGAAAAATATTCGCAGGTTCAAAATGGGATTAGGCAATTCAATTGGGGAAAGGTCCAGTGAGGATAACTAAACAATGGCCCTAATGTGATATCAAGAGGAGGAAATGCCTGCAGCACTGATCACTAGAAGAAAGGAAAGAGGAATGGATCATTGTTGTGTTTCTCAAGCTCTTTCCCCTAAACTGTTGGTGCTGGCCATTGTCTGAGACAGGCTAATGGGATGCTCAACCAGTGTGGGACTGCTCAAACTGGTGTTTTTATGAGTTTCCAGTGACAACAACTGTGCTTAAATGGATTTCAACATTACATTCAAAAGAAGTAACAGCAACATATTACACAGAGAGTGGAGCACCAGAGCTGGGTTTGGGTCTTGTTTTGAATCCAACCCATTTGTGCTTCTCCTTTTTAGTAGCAAGTATGATGACTCAGTCTATGTATTTCCTAGCTAAGGAGCTCTGCAGCTGTATGGGAGGGATGGCAAGCACTATCACTCTAAAATAAGAAGACAACTATAAATAAGTCAATTCCTTCCATGCCCTATATTTATCAGACTAAAAAAAAAAAAAAAAAAAGAAAAAATCTCTTGATATAATAACCCAGAAGACTGAATGATTTCTTTATGAGGATCTTGACATTTTGGTCACATCTGATTAATTGAATGCTATGGTCATCGTTCCAGAGACTGGATATAGAGAATGAATTTGCCTTGCAACTATCTGGCTCTATAACCTGATTGAAAGACACAACGAAGTCTTTATGACCTTTCTGGGCTCTGACAATTTTCCAGTTACCAAAAACAAATGACAAGAAACTCTTCTTGCTTTTCTGTTTATTTCCACATTTCACTGATCTTGTTTTACTTGATAATACATGTTAAGGATTAAAACTCTCTAAAACCTATTTTTTCATCACAGTGCTATTACTGTAGGCATTAAAAAGAGGTTTCCAGTTAAGGATAGACAATTTCTTTTTGCCTAATTTCAATCTCACAAAAAAAAAACCCTGAAAAAAAAACCAAAACTAAAATCAGATGAAATGAAAAGTTCAGTTTGACCTTTTTATGGTATTAATAAGAGAAAAAATGAAAAATAGATTGCAGTGAAAAATAGAAGAGAATTCAGAAGAAAGAACATGTAATGAGGCCATGAACCCTCAGATCTCTCACATATGCTGAGCCAGTTTCTGTGGAATTGTGCATAGTCTGCCATCTATTCTCTAGGATGCAAAGTTCAACCTACCAGAAAACCCCACAACCAACCAAAAAACCAAAAAAACCCCAAAAAACCCCCAAAAACCCCCAAACCCAGACAATACGGACTGGGAGAAATCATCAGTTGAAACTGCAGGAAAATGTAAGTCATTGTAATTATGTCAATAAGAAGGATGATAAGGAGTGAAGTGGACCAGTCTTTTTGCCAAAACCCAAGATTTTTTTTTAAAATCTAGCTTTATATAAAGTAACCACCTGATAGATGGTTTCTACATCTATTCTTACATTCAGAACAAATTTAGAAAAGCAACAATCTGAAATTGTGAAGGGATTAAAAATACATACATCAAACAGACTTCGTAACTAAAAAAAATTTTAAGAACAAAAATACGGTGCACAGAATTACAAGCTACCAGGTAACATTTAAATTTTATTGTGTAAGTATTATATCATTTAGAAATAACATTAGACATATTATAGGTCTTCCAGCATTCTACTTTTTTAGAAATGAAAATGCCAGATTCCAATGAAGCAGTCTCCATAAAGAGCATCTATTGAAATCCAAAGACATTTGACAAAGGGACAGTATTGATGAGCAGTTACTAATACAGTCTGCCAATCACTTGGGGAGTTTCCATCAATAGAAATTATCTTAGCATGGTACTGTTGTAAATCTTGTTTAAGAAAGCAAAATTTGCTTATTCACTAATATCAGACGACGAAAAAAAGACTCTCTACCAAAATACAGTGAGGGTATAAATTTCATGAATTACATACTTAAGTGTCATGCATTTGTTGGAATCCTGCCAAAAAGAACATGCAAATAAAGCTGAGGAATTCTGTGTTGCACTGAAATAATCATCTTGTGATACTATTCACAAGTCCACATACTATATGGGCAATTTATAAATATCTTCTAAAAATAAGAAAGAAAATTTTTAAAAAATGCTATGGACAGTAGAGTCAAATGCATACTTTTCCCATGCTCACCTCACCCCAAAAGTGCTAAAGACTTGTTAAAAATAACAAGAGACTTATGGCAACAAAAGTAGAAGAGGTAGAAGCAAGGGTTCTTGGTTGTTTTACTCCAGAAAGCCAGGTGTACATAATAGTATTTCCCACTCCCAAATATTTGGGGGGCTATAGAAACACTTCCGTCAAAGATGAACATAGGCTGAAAGTGTCAAAGATAATTATAAACCCGCAAGATTTATTAAATTAGAGGTATGATACTAAATAATTGCTTTCACGTGGTAAAGTCATGCAGGAAAAAACTGTTCTAGATTCCTATTCCAGGTCTCCCATTTAACACTTACATGGCTGTAGAGTAGCCAGGGAATATCACAGGACCATATTACTGCACATAATTTCTTTCTCCCCACTGACCTGAGAATGTCTCCCAGATAATGGAAACCTCAGTTCATTTCCTTCTTCCACTTGAGATTTGTATTTCTAAATTTCAAGAGAAGGCTCAGACCACAGGTGTACATAGCACAGTTCCCTGAATTTTTAGCCCTGAGTTATAGTCCACTCAAAGTAGGATGTGCAACATGGAACCTCAGCAGGCAAAAGCTGAGGTCCCACTTGCTCAGTGCTGATGGGGCAGCTCCAGCAGGCAGGACCCAGGAATCTGGCATAGCCTGAGAAGGACTCTCATCTCTGAAACAAACAAGAGGAGGGGATGGCATCTCTGAGGAGAATGCCTTCAGTAGGAGACAAAACATGAACTTGCATCCCAAGACAATATTCCAGCAGATGAGCTGCAAGATGAACAGGAAATCCTTCCAATAGACTTTTTAAAGCCACACTTTATATTCCTCCCCTATTATCCTCAGCTCTCTTCTACCACTTCCAAAAATAAAATGTTACAACAGCAAAGAATTCATTCTATGTTGAACACAGCAACTTTGGTTCATCATTCCCTCACAGTCTGTGCCACACAGTGCAATATGAGATGGCTCTGCTGGGGTTTTTGTGTCTTTTAGACACAACAATGAACATATTTGCATACAAAGCTATATGAATAATAGTAGTCAGAAAAATGCATTATTTCAACTAGAGATGCCAAAATCTCTTTTCCCACATTGTGTCTTCAATCAGTGATGAAATACAGAGAAGGCAGAAAGAAATGGCATTAATTTCTCTCTCTGACTGCGTTACATATCCCCACATATCTCAGTGGGATTTCTGGAAATAATGCAAAGCCTCTCCAGTGCTTGACATGAAGTGCCTCCAAATACAACAGAAGAGTTCTATAGGCAATAAGCAGGAAAATTTGCATAAAAATGGAAACTAATTTATCTCTCCATACAGAGAACATTCTGTGTCTGGCAAGCAGTAGGAGCCTGAATTTGCATACATTTCATTGCAAACAGTACTACAGGCACTGTCACATCCATTCTGCTGCTACCATGATAAAAGCAAATAGCATTTAGCTGAACTGTTACATGTTGTTCAGTGAACAGGCTGTTCTGGGACATATCTTAACAAAAGACACCTACCTTGTGCAAATGTTTTTAAGCAGAAACATGTACAAGTTTTTATAAGAGAAAACCTTTTTTTCAACATATTTTTCAATTTGCTCATCAGCTTCTTGGTTTTTGCTGTGGAATAGCAAAACAAAGCCATGCTATGTTCTCAGCAGGGTTATTTTCATAGTAGAACAAGTTTCAGAATTGTGACTTGGTACTCTTCCACTATTAAAAACATAAAAATAAAAATTGATTCCTTGTTCTTCCTTCAAGGAAGGAGCTGGAAGACAGAATTTCCAGTGGCATTCCTGGTATCTCTGTAAGCAAAAAAACCAACAATAGCAGAAGTTTAACATACATAATAGAGGAAGGAAGAGACAATGAAAGCAGTGTTTGTGTTTATTTTCTTCATTGTATGCACTCAACTATCTTCAATGCAAATGCCATTTTCCACAACATCTAAAGGATGAGACTGATGCTGTAGGAGCCATACCCTAAAGTAGGAAGCACAGTATAAAATTAGACAGGCAAGCAAGCAGCAGTCTGCTCTGAAGCTACCACAGTGTGGGATGGCAAGGTACAGACTCCTTTTGCCAAATCTGCCTTACTAGGAGTTTTCCCATATACTCTTCTGTTCTCATTTTGCTTTTAAATAAATAGAATACCAATAGAAGAGCAATAGGTCCCCTAGTAACCCCTACAGTAAACACAGGTGGACAAAACAGAATAAAAGTTAATTTCTTATGATCTTACATTCAAAGAAAATAAAAAGCTCGTGCTGGGACTTGGTGTGGCCTTTTGGAACACAACTTGCTTTCCCAGCTTACTTGACTGACCTCTGCACTGAATGACAAGTACTATCAATGCAGTATGCAGTAATGATGTCACCCCTTTGGTATTAAGGCTGAGAGATGGCTCATTTGAGATATTTGTTTTAATGATATCACAGTCACACATTGTGTGATTTGAATCAAGTAGATGGTTTTGAGCTCAAAAGACTCTACTGATCTATCAAAATATTCTTTTGTTTTTGCCTGGTACTCCAGTATGTTCCCTAACATGGTTGCCATTTAAATGACTTCATAGCTGATGCAGTAAACATGTTCAAAGATATGAACACCTCAGTTTTGTTTAAAAATTGAAACAAATAAAACTATCCGTCTAAAAAAGCAATGAAGAATTAAAAATCAGTTCCCAGAAACTGCAATGGAAAGTCACAAGTGGCATGTGTGAATTAACTGTGAATCAAAATCATACAGAACCAGATCTGTCAATAAGACTCATTTGCTTCATGAAAACTGCACCTCCAAAACATAATTGCCTAGTTTATACTTGTGACCATAATAACAAAAAAGGTGATGCAAACATGATTAGCTCAGTTGGTGCCATATAGACTTAAGAGTTGGACTCTATGATCCTTGTGTGTCCCTTCCAATTCGGAACATTCTGGGGTACTAGGATGTATCTGTAGCTTTCATGTGCTGAAGTGAACAGCATCAGTGCAAATTTCACTTTCCATAGGCTTTACAAGTTGATGGTGATACTGTAGGATCTCAGTATTGTGTATAATTAATTAGAGCTAGACATGACAATAAACCTGAATTAATACAAAACCAAAATATATTAGTCTAAATTATAATCTCTAAATTAATTTTTTCATTTTTATTTTAAGTTTTCATTATACTGACCTAGTTTATCACCTCCATTTTCAAATTTAGAAAGATTCAAAATTCTCGTAAAAAGTGTTGCTAGAAATACATCAAAGATATCAGTAACCCTAAATTTTCCCATCCTCCTTGCTTTATTCTCAATAAGAGCCAGCAATGTTTCAAATGAAGAGAATAAATTAGTTCAGGATATCCTTGTACTGAAAAGCAGTAAAGAAAAAGATCAGCATGGATCAGTAGCACTTTTTGAATCAGCACACAAAGAAATAAGGATTTAGGCTATTCCCCCTCAATATGAACTCAAAACAGTTTTCTTTTGTATGCAGTCTCTTTATGAAGGAAACTACAGGGATATCTGCCGTGGATGATACCTGGCATAGTTTTATAACAAATGGACTGTTCTAACAATATATTTATTCAGCATTTACCCTACACCCAGTTGGTATAGGTATGTGAGTTTATACATCCATTTTGGTTCCTCTTAGTGTGCTCACTTAACTGTATGAGCTTAGATGACATACGTTTCTGAAGGTAAAACTTATTTGTATCATATTTATTGTGATCTATTAGCATTACGATTCTTGCAGTATCCTGCCAAATATTAGTCTATATCTAAAAGGTTTACTGATAAATATTTTTCATACTAACATTTAATTCATTTAACTGTAAATGCCATTCAGTTCAAAAAACTGCACCCTGATAACAGCAGTTGTTAATTTAAACCAACTGCTGTCTACACGTGTGGATAAAGCATCACTATGGTAGCAAAACACCTGGGATAAACTCCTAGGCCATTGAAAAAGCTGGTTTTGCCAGTAAATTCAGGAGACCAGCATTTGGTTTTCTGCTTTACACAACAACAGATGAGGCTTTTGTTAAATGTTCTGGCCTACCTCTGCTCTCTGGCGGATGTTTTCCTTGGTGAATTTGCCACCTGTATCAGAAAAAAAACACCTTATTCTTACTAAAATAAAATACAAGACCCTATATCTTTACAACACATGTTTCCTTTAATAGAAGATAATGTGTTTACAGTCTCTTTGCTTCCTCATCTTGCTTGGACTTCATCACCTTGGCTTATCTCCCATGCAACTTGTGTTTGCAAGTTCAGTAGCTTACACTGGAAACAGCAGAGCCAAATAATATTTTTCATTACACAGGCAGAATTTCATATGTGCTCTGTCTTGATGTCTTTTCCTGCAACTAGAAACGAGGACACGTAAACTTAAGTCCTTTGGCGCTCCATTGGTATAAAACTACAGCATCCCACTTTTGAAAAACAGCTCAGTCAATTTTCTGAATGAGTTTCACACAAGTGAGAGAGCGTGTTTCTGATGGAAAACCCAGATGCACAAGCCATCCCTCACTGATGAGAATGCAACACTGGCCAAAGTCTAGTCCTTAGGGAGCAGAACAATGCTGTATAAAACATGGACAAATAATACAGGATTACAGTAACAGTATTGATGGTAGAATACTACTAGCTTCTTATGCCAGACAGACACAGAAAACACTTGTAAAGGATTAGGAGACTCCCAAACAAACACTCAGCCTAAAATCTGAGCAGCTATTAAAGATTTGGCCTTGTTTCTGGTGTTGGTAAACACATTGTTTCTAAGTCTGAAATCATTAAAGGAGTGTCCTCATGCAAAGAAGCAGAACCTTATCATGTTGTGTACCTGCTCTCTGCATCGAGAGCTCCCATGCCCTCTCTAGGTGATCACTCCAAAAAGATGGACAATATAGGAGAGAAGGCAGAAAAAATTTCATTTTGATCACACTTTACTGCTGTGGCTGGGTGGAAGTGCAAATTTTATAGTTGTCCTAACCAAGTTATTCTTAGTTTTTGTGGGGTAGTGAGTTTTTGAAAAAAGTGTTCATAATTTTATCTCATTTCTGCAAATTCTGTGAGTTTTACTCTAATGGCTGTTCCTTGACACAGCATAGAACTTGAGAGAATCCACCCCATAGATCCACTAACACTAACTTTTAATTGATGCAAGAATTTGGGATTTTGAATTGGAGAGAATGCACAGAAAGCAGAAAATACTCAGGTAGGTGTGAGATACCAAGACAGCCATGGAGTACAACACAAATTTTTGGAGTCAAATACTGCAAATTCTGCATAGAGAACTTGCAGGCTCACTGAGAATCAGAAGAAAAAGAATGGCACTGGGACAGGAATGACAATAGAGAGATCCCCATCTCACTGCTTTATGAAGAAAACTGAAACAGAATATTGCCCTGATGGGAATTTTCCTTTAAAGTGGCCATAAATAAGCTGCAATTAGCACAGAACTAATAAGATACAAAATACTCCCCCTCATGCTACTACTTTGGAACAACTCCAACAACTTCACAATTAAAAAAAACCAAATCCCAAACCACAAAAGTATATGCTAATCTTCATTAGCAGTTTTGTGAGTTTATGTATTTTCCCTGGAATAATAATCTCTATTTTATTTACTTGCATTACAATGATTTCAAAAATTCTTTCTCAGACATGTCTCATCATGTCATAATTATTCATCACCAGGAAGGCCTCTAACAGCCTCTGGTTACAACACCATGACGTTTTCTAATAAATTATAAAGCGAAAGGATAATTTAGTCTCCATAACAAATTAATCTTGGCTTCTAAACAAAACTTAGCTCCAAAAAACAATGTGTCCACTAGTCTAGGGAGAGATGGACTGCAATAATCAGTTCACCTCTCTCTTTCCCTGGAAATAATCAACATATCTGAATGCTTTCCAGTGCCAGCCAGACAGGACAAGCCTTAAAGGGTATTTGGAAGGAGAGTCTAAAGTGATTTCTTTGAACTCTCAGGTCTTCTTCAACAGGAAAGCACACCGATGAGATAGCATCTCAAAATGGAGAAAAAAGAAAGATTGTAATGAATGTGCCTCAGGATGGATTTGGAGCAGGATGTCATGCATTTTCTACAGACCTTTGGCTAACGTTTCGCGAGATCAATGGAAATAGTCCATTAACTTCATGGCTACTGGTGTGCATACTAAGGAGGGGAGACACAATGTTATTATATAAACAACAGGGGCAACCAATATAAACATTTGGACTTGTTACAGTAGGTAATCAAGTTGACACCTGTTGAATTGTGGGTTTATGAGCCCCAGGAGTAAGTATTCTTAAGAAAAACCTAGTTTTGTGGATACTAGTCTAATCTGGATCAACCCATTTATGAGAGTAAATATTTGGGGTTTGTTTATTTAAACTTAGGTGTCTGCAGTATCTACAGATGTACTCTACCATATGCAGACAAGGTCAGTGAGATGTTTCAGGTGTCAAGGGGGAAGCTCTGGCATTTCTGGAATAGTAGAGGGAAGATTTATAAAGTTTTTACTGGCCTGAAGGAAAAAAGAAAGTAAAAACATCTGCCAGAGTCATGAGTGGATTGTTGGCTAAATTCATTCAGCGGAGGAGTCTGAAATAGATCACCTCTGTCTTCAGAAGTAGGCGTTAGTGGAGTCATCAAAACTAATTACTACAGAGGAGTCCAGGACATACCTACAGGGAATAAAACTAATCTGAAAATGGAAATTAAATTCACAAACTATGGATAGAAAAGCCAGCAGTTCTTACACTCCTGGACTCACACAATGTACTAACCATGCTAAGCTCTTATGAAATAATAACAGAAATACTTTTTATTTGAGTCTGGAATAGTACTTATGAACATGTCATTAAAAGAGGAAAAACTGCAGACAACAGAGGTTGCTACAAATACAGCTATGATCACACTACCCAGATCATCAGTGTTATAAAACATCCATCCAAAGAGACAAGCATGTATTTCATAGAATCACAAAATATCCTGGGTTGGAAGGGACTCACAAGAATCATCGAAGTCCAACTCCTGGTCCTGTATAGGACAGCCTGAACAGTCACACCCTGTACCCGAGAGTATCGTCCAAACACTTTTTGAACTCTGGCAGGCTTGGTGCTGTGACAACCTCCCTGGAGACCCCGTTCCAGTGTCTGACCACCCTTCAGGAGAAAAACCTTTTCCTAATATCCAGCCTCAAACTCCCTCCCAAACAGCTTCATGGCATTCCCTCAGGTCCTGTCCCTGGTCAGCAGAGAGGAGACATTGGTACTTCCATCTCCACTTCTCTTCATGAGGAAGCTGTAGACCACCATGAGGTCTCCTGCCAAGTCTCCCCTTCTGCAGGCTGAACAAGTGACCTCAGCCGCTCAATTTCAAACTTTGGCATTGCTTGTGATGTTTCTAATGTGCTCTAGAAACTCACCAGTAGAGAGAGAAGTAAACATGAGTGGGTGGAAAAAAGGTTCAAACAGCTGAGCAGCAGTGACAGTAGTACAAATTTAAACAACTCTCTCGCTTTTTAGGTTTTGAATAAGATCAAAAGGAGGCTCTGCAGTTCCTGAGGTGCTCTGTCACGAGTGTGTTTGTGCTTGCCACTTGGCAGTATTGTATAAACAGCGTACAGTGCACCAAAAGGAACAGTGATGCGGCCATTTCCCACAGCAGCCCTTTCTCTCTCCTCGTAAACAAACCCAAGGCTGCGCGTATTCTTTACAGCTGCCCCGGCCTCTCCTCAGGAGCTCACATGAAAGCGCTTTGACTGTGTTTTGCATTAGTTTGCTTGCAGTGCCAAACAGCCTCCGGACTCCCCAAGCGCATACCAGGAGCCCCTGCTCTGGGAGGGCAGCCAGCGTGGCTGCGTGAGGCCCACGGCCTGGGGCTCACCCGGGCACCAGCAGGGCAGGGCAGACCCCTCTGTGGCTGCACAAAGGATGGCCAGCCCTCTGGGTCCAGTGTTATCCTGAGGATACACTATGTACACCTGCTCTTGAGTGGCCAGAGCCCAGGGGAACGGTGGCGCTTGCAGCCAGAGCTCCTGGTTTGACTCTGGATGTGAACACCCAGCTTTCCCCCTGCACTGACAAGTATCTGTGCTTAAACTGGTCAGGGCCCAGGCACGTGATTTCTTCAGGGCTACTGAAACTTGATTAATCCCATTTTGGCAATGGTCAAAGTCCTACGAAAAGTTGTACGGAAATCATTTAAATTCCTTTCTTTCTGCGGGGCTGCTCCTCTACTCTGCCCCTCCACTGCTCTGGCTGCTCTGGCTGCAGGCATCTTATCCTGATACAGCACGAACTGGGCTTGTGCAATGCGAATGTGGAAGGAGCTCAGAACTATGTTTCTCAGTCTGGGCCTCCATAGGAGGCCAGCTACAAATAGATGCAAAGGCAAGCATAATTGGCATGTAAAATGAATAATGCCACAAGCTCACCCTAGGAATTTTAGCGAAATAAAACTTTTGTGGAAGTTCTACCAACTTGTGTTCTGGTTTTCCTCATCTGATTTTGTCCAGATGTCCCACTTTCCCTTTCTTCTTTGAACAGTAGTACCTTTCCCTGGAGTCCTAATACCATATTGTATAAATTATATATATTCCAGTCTGTAATAACTTTCATAGATTAAGCAAAAAACAACCACATAAAAGATGAATAGTCCTTACAAGCCTGGTGCTATTTTAGCTTTTCAGGGAAAATTTGACATACTACCAAGTCAAAAAACCTTCTTATCTCATGGTTCATAGCCTCCCAATTGAGTCTTCTACTATGGGAACTGCTTTTGGCCTCTGGACATGTCACTGTGAAGAGGTGCCTTGAGCCCAGATAGTTTGGCAGGAAACTAGATTTGTAAAAGCACACCTTCTTTAGCTTATTCACAGGTAATGATTTGACAAAACATGAATTTACGGGGCAGAGTAACTACTGACCTACTGACCATCCAGACTTTCTCCAGGAAAACAACCAAAGAAGAAATTTCACATGCGGGACAGCAGCACTTTCTGTGGGAGGAAACTGGAAAGAAAACAGTTAATATGATCTCTGTTTCTAACTCATACCACATTTTGTTTTCTGACTCTTAGCAGACACCCACCTCAGACTTGGATCCACTGGAAAACTTCCATGGATTTCATAAAAACAGGATTTGAAACTCTACGGTGGCAAAAGTATGATAAAAAAAAATTTACAAATTAGTTTCTAAGAACCATCAGATTAATTTTCCTTTTGGCTTGTGCTAAATCTTGGGGGTGGAGGAGGGGAAAAAAATTGTTACGACAACTGAGCTCTTCAGAGTAGAACTTGAAATTATGTCCTGCCTACTTGCAGCAGCCAGGCAGGACCAGCTTTTATTGCCCTGCAGGAAAAGGAATAAGCATGGTCCAGAAGTCAGAAAGCACCCTGAATTATCAAGAAAAGTTGTTTTGGGTAGGGGCAGGGCAAACTGAGTAAGAAACAAACTGGTTGGTCAAGTCAAGAAAATTACCAGTATGTGAAGTATGGAAAACCACAGCCATCTGTCACCACAATTTATTTTTTTTCAAGAGTAAAACCCAAGGGTAGGAAAAAGGAAAAGAGTTAAACCACAAAGGATAAACTGCTCTAGCAGACAGAAGACCACAAGGAAAAGTCTCTCCATCAGGTTGCTAACAGATATGGCCCATGGAGAATTAAGTGTAGGTAGATAGATGTTGAAAGCAGACTAGATTCTGTAGTGTGTTTCAGATACACAGGCATCATCTTCAGGGTGATGATGAAAAAAAGCTAGTCAAAATTCAGAGAATGGAAGGTGGCCCTTAGATATCAGGGAAAAAAAGCTCAATTAATTTAGTTTGTCTTAATCTATGCCAGTTAGAGCTATGAAGTGACAGACCCTCTTCACACTGATGTCATATTCCAGGTCTCAGCTTTCTATTCTTCCTTCCTGGAGATTAGATCCAAACAGAAAACCATTACAAAATGATCTACGTCTGATCAGAGCATCCAGTGTAAATGCACAAATCCTTCCATGATTATAAACTGGCAAAGTGACATGAGAAGCTATTTCGTGTGTGTAATATGTGGAAAAACCCAGCTGTCGTTAACTCTTTGCATAAAACTGAGAATCAAATGCCTTGTGCCTGACATGGGTTTCCTCCTAGAAGTGATGGCTGAAAGGCTACTCTGCAAGCTAAAACTGAAACTCTGTGGCACAGTTCAACTCTAGAACAGAATTTTTTTGCAGAGGCACAATTTCAGGAGGACTTTCACTACATAAGAGGTAAAGGATGGTCTGAGCTCTTGTCCCTAACAAATCAGGGGGAAAACTGTGAAATGAATGCAAAGCACAAAGGGGCTTTTCTGCATTACAAAAGGTAGCTTCAGAAGGTTAGGTCAATAAACCTGAAGTATGTCAATAAGCCACTATACATTTTAACAGCTCCTACACAAACAAGACTATTTCATTTGGATATTTTGCTATCAGAAGGTCAACAGTTTAATTGCATCACCTAAAACATCAACCCAATTAAAGTTACATCAGCAATGCATAGATACTGTTCAAATAACTCTCCCAAGCAACATAAATTGTCTTAAAATGGCACCCTTTATAATCACAAAGGAGATCCTTGGGTGACCATCAGAGAGAAGAAAGGTGAACGGCACAGCCCTTTACCTACACAGTCTACTTTTATTGCCTTTCGAAATGCAATTGTATTGCCTTTAATGCTTTGGCATGTTCTCTGGGGTTTTTTTTTCTGCAGCAAGATCAGGCTACAGGAAGAAAAGTACTCTTAACACTGCAGTGTCTTAAGGACTATTTTTACTGTTCCTGATTTATTTCTGACCTCCTGATTTTTTTTCTGCTTGACCTTTTATGTGAAGACAAGGGAAAGAGTACATTTCATCTGCCAGTTGAGTGCATTTTCTTTTCTTCACTAGCAGAATTATAGGGGTTTAAGTGAATGTCAGCTATTCTGCCTGCAGGCTTTCACTTCACAGCAACTGTATACCTGGCCTTTTCTTTCCTCACTAGTAATTGCCTTTGTTAAGTAAGGCAATGTTTACCAGGCAAAACTCACACAGCCTCTAAGAGTTGTGCTGAATGACGATGTTTTGGAAGTCAGTTTCCCTTGGGAGTCAAATTGGTGACATGTAGTCAGGTGTTTTTTAGTGCTATTGGCTTGTTTACCAAACCTGCACATTTCCCATCAGGGCTCCTCCGAATCACAGTAAATGACACACAAGCCCCTTCCCAATTTTGGGCTGCCTCCTGACCAAAAACTGCTCCTTTCTGTTGCCTTCCTTCACTGCCAACTCACTCTACAGCTCTAAGAGTATGGTCCAAGCCAAGGCTAATGCAGATAGTGTGCTCAAACTACACATGCACCGAGCTAGAGGGAGACAGAAAAACATTAAGGTTTGAGAACCTCATCATTGCATTAGGACCAGGGCTATGTTAGCAACCTTGCATATAGGAAAGCTGAGTGCAAGTCACCCCCTCCTGTTCCTTTCCCTTGCTCTCACAGTTCCCTAAACTGTCAGCCCTCAACCTTGTCCTGTCCCCAGTTTTCCCTTTGTTTACTTGCAAACCCAGAGCTTTGGGAACAACAGGAGCAGCAGAGCATCATTGGTAGGACACTAAAATGGAGTCGGTGTTGCACAGGAGCAAATAGGTTCAGATCGCAGCCAAACAAGGCTGCTGTCTCTAAAACTTGGAGCTGAACAGACCATGGTGCAGCCTTCACCTTCCGACAGCACTCCCATTCTAATGAGACATTGAACTCCCCATCTCAGCTATCACTGCTGCATCTGTGGCCTTCTTCCTGACAGCTCTGTTTGCCTCTGCTGCCTATGTCAGTAAAAAAGCTAGAACCTTATTTCCACCACCCTGCTACAAAGAGGGACCAGCAAGAGCATTGGCTGAGACAGGGAGGCTCTTTCTTGTGGTTAAAAGTTGTTCCCAGGACACCACATTTCAGGATCTTGGCACTAAGGGATCTTGAAGCCATTTAGCAAAGTTGTTCAGAGAAAAGATACCAAGGTACCAGGGAAGATGCTGGGTGCATGTTTGCTGAATTTCCTCCTTAGGACTCCACATCCTTGTTAGGACACAGGATACACCAGCATGAGGCAAGGGGGCAACAAGATTGCCTCCCTGGCTTCTTTCTCTTAGCTGACTAATAGCATGGGCACAGATATTCAATAACCTATCTTAGAGATTTACTGTCTGCAGTTTGCACCTGTCCTGCTCACCAGCCTGGAGGCAGATGTGGCAGGCGACTGACTGCCACATGATCAAACCCTTATCTGCCATTTTTCTTGCTTGCACAGAGTATACCACAACAGAGTATCCAAGAAGGTTAGTCTGTGCAACTTCACCCTCTCCTTGTGCAAAACAAATTACTTGTAGCCCATTAAATATCAGAGAAAGGATAATACCTTACTTCATCCTAGTTACTCTGTAATTAAAATAACTGGAAAGCCTCCTCTTCTTTGTCAGCAAAAAGCTTCACCCAAGTTTCTTCCAACCTGATGACTGCAGTGTGAAAACCATTAGGATCTCCAGCCAAAATTATAAATTTCCAGTCAGTCTTTAGAAACAGCAGTGTCATTTTCCTAATCGCACAACTGGGAAAACAGGATATGAAGTCCCAGTTAAATGAACTTAGCAGGTATCTACAGACTAATAAAAATTTCCTTATAACAAATTTGAACATCTCTGTTTTTCCCTCATTTTCAAAATCCAGTGTTTTTCTTCGCTCAAAACAAGTCACTGAACTCGTAAAAACGCAATTCTGTCTAAGAGGTATTTTTTATCATATTGAATGTAAACATCAGACTTTTAGTTTGTCATTAAAGATTGTATTAAAAAATATTGTCTACTACATATCTGTCTACAGAGCTTAGGGAAAACTGTTGAGTCAGCCCATTGCTCCATGTGCTGTTATTGAAATGCCTCTTGCAGGCTCACCCTCACAGAAAAACTAGATCCTTTTGACAATAGTTAAAGCAGTACAAGATATCCCCATCTTCTCCAAGTATAGATGCCACAGTATTGGTACAAATGTGCCCTCTAACAGCACAGTTAAGAATATCAAAAATTCACAGTGGATCAAACATGCATCTGGCACAATGTAGTGTGCTTGACAGTGGGAAGCAGTGGGTACCAGGGAGGAATAAATTAGCATGGAAACCTCATATTGACATTCTGCAAGGTTTTGTACTTGGTTTCCAGGGATTTGTGTACGACAGACACCTTAAGCCATGGTAGGTATATTTGTGCCTGTTAAATCTCAAGGCACCTTTCATCTATGAACCTTCAAAGCCCATTTTGAAGCTCTGAGAACTTCTGGACCCCAAGACATGCTGTGGCCTAGGATTGCATAACTTAAACATGCAGCAGCCTGTGAAGACGTTATCTCCTGTTTGTTTTGAACCTGACACCTGATGGTTTCATGGCACACTCACCTGCTTTGGTAATAGAAGCAACAGAGATAAACTCTTTCATAATGACTTTTTCCTTCCTGCTCTGAATTTTATTGACATCTAATTTAAGCCTCCTCCCACATCCATCTTCCACACTGCAGAATCCACACCCTGCTACTTCTGGTAAAGAAGCCTCACAAGGAAGGGAAGAGACGCATTTCAACCAGAAGAGTAAGAATACGAAAAATACACTAATTCATCTGAAAAGTCACAATTTTCAGGTTGTAATTAGTAGTGCATTTGTGCCAGCTACTTTGCATTAATTTCTTATTTACATGCCACTTCTCTGTAGTAAACATGAAGTACATCATCCTTCAGGGAGAGTGAATCATCACTGAAACAGAGATAAAATTTATCAGGTAGTAAGAATGCATACCCAGGCAGGTACCAAGGAGCAGCTGACACCCACACTGTATTTACGTCTTACTTTATCTGTCAATACTCAGACCTAGTCCAACTGAAGGGTCCTTGCTTGGAGATGCAGTGGTATTGCCTGGTCAAACAGCCCACTGGCATCCCAGCCATCAAAACCACTTCAGTGCCCACTGCCTCTTCTCCTTGAGCTGTAGCACTAACCTGCGGACCAGCAGGTAGCTCTCTCCTCCCCTCCACTCACACTCACACCACCAACTCCCTGCCCTCCTCTGCCAGAGCCTGGTGTCCACCCTGTCCCCCAAAACAAGCCCTACTGGAAGACACAGAGAAAACTTCCATTCATAGTTAGGATGGCAGGCTAACATGCTGACAACACTCTGGTCAAAAGGAGAAAGAGAATATGGCAGAGGCTGCTTGAGGAAAGGAGAAGCCAGGTTTCTAAAATAACCAGCATTTCTCAGGTATCACACAAGCTGGTGTGCCAACAAACAAAGCTAGGTACTGAAACCTTGACTGAGACAAGATAAAACCTTTACTCCTAATCACAGTCTTAATGCAATAGTGGAGTAAACAGTTGCAAGCTAAGTGCAACACAAACAAAATATTCTGTTCTGCAGACTGCATCTCTTTTTATTGAAATATATTGGAATGTATTTTATTGAAATATAGATCTTCGTACAAAGAAGTTAATTACCCATAGGGGTTAATTAATTTATAACAAATCACTGGATCACTAGCCCTTCTATTATATCCTTTTCAAGTGATTGTGGGCACATCTGTCTTAAACCTGTCCTACGTATTTTCTGTTTGCTTCACAATTGACTATTTATATTTCCTTTCTACCTTCTCTCCTTCACAGGATGCTGAAGCAAACCAATTTGAGAGTCATCTACAGCATTACAGAAGAAAGAGCATTACTGAATGAAGGTCAAGGTCAACTATTCCTAATAGGAGATAAACCCATATGATCTTTAGGTATCATTCCCATCCATTCTTCAGAGTAAAGCACACACCCCCCCACCTCCCATTTTCTGTCTTGATGAACAGAAAGTTTCAACAGTAACAGCCTTCAGAGAGCATTTTCCTTGTTAATCCTAAATAAAGTGGACTTTACAAGTCATCTCAAAAAACAGGATTCCTCATGTTACTCTTACGTTTTTTGAGGTTGTAAGAGTCTCTACCAACTCCTTCCTTCGCACCTGCCTTTCTGAAGGTTTACTTAAATTATTTACTGCAACTATTAAAAAGTTAAGCTAGATTATCCAGCAGTGTTTAACCATGTGGTCATGAGTCAGTAGGTCATGCAGTAAATCAGGCCAAGCACTTCTTGCAGGAATACACCTGTGTGCTAATTTTAAAATGGGTTCTGTGCAGTTCCCAGTTTATGAACCCACGAGACTTTTCCCATTAATGCTTTGTTAGCACAGATTACCCACTGCTCAGTCCAGATCAGTGCTGTGTGGCCATACAGAAATTATGTGCAGAAGGCAATGTAGAATCTTAAATACGATTATCATTGTGCACTAGAAGCTAATTGAAGTTCTCTCACTTTTCTCATTATTAGTGTTGATACAGGATAACACCTGTTAAGCCACTTGAGTCATATAGTTTAGTGTCACAGAAGTACAGCAAGGAGACTTGAGAGTGGTACAGATCAGGCCCATCCACAAAGAGGACCAGTTTTATCTCGATTGTTCCAATTAATAAAAAGCCTTCTGAGGGCTTTGCCAAACTTGTTCTTAACCTCAAGGGTTATAGGTCAATCTGATGTTCATCCTCATCTTATTTTGTTATTAACTGACTCATACTTACATTACTTAAAATATTTTACTTACATTAATGTTCAAATCCCCTGTAATCTATACAAGCTTGAAGAATATTTCAGACTTTTCTAGGAAATTCCACTCTACATTTCTTTCAAGCAATTATATTAGCTCTTTGGAAATGCTGACATCACTGTAAATTGATTGCTCAGAGACAACAGAATAAGGAGAGGCACTGAAGGAACTGGAAGAGGAATATCCTGCTTTTGCCTTTGAGGCCACAAAAACAGCAGCGGGAAGGAAGAATGTCACGTGAAAGCACATCTCCTCCAGACAGCATCACCCCAGATGACAAAAGAAATTTAAAAGAAATGTTTATGCTGCAGGAAACAACAGAAAAACAGGAACTCTCAGGGAAACAAATGCATGTTTCAGGAGAAGGGTCTAATTACAGCTTTTAAACTATTTGAAGTGTCCTTAAGCTTGCAGTGTTTCAGAAGCAGAAGAGGGTAGATTTGTCAGTCCAAAAGATACATTACATCTAGGCTTTTTCCTTTTTGTGCTTCTCTGCTGCTTCTTTATAGTCTGACAACAGCTGCCCAGGATGTCTACAAATAAAGCAGTGTTTCCTGGTGCTCTTAGCCAAGTCAGGCCTTTTGAATGGCTTTCAGATGCACAGCTTAGATGTGTACTAAGTGCCAACAACCACAGCCATACCCCAAACTTTTGCTGCTTCTTTCATGGTATCTTTTCACAGATGTTTTTACTCCCACCATGCTCATGACTAGAATCATACTCCTCTAGCATGAAATCCCCTAATGTATGCAAATACATTTACTGTATATTACTTTATCAAAGTCTGTATAGTTGTTTTGGTGGTGGTTTTTTTAATACTGTCTTTGTCAGCACGATATCTGAACAAGCTATTTATTTTAACAGCCCCCTAAAGATAATCATAACACCTTTTTTATGGCATTTTGGCACTTTGAAAGCACCCCAGGGCCTAACTCCCATCAAAATTAATTCAAAGTAGGCACCTATGTCTAGACAGCTTAAATGCCAATGCATTTCTTCCTATAAATCATGCTTTTCCAAAGGCCTACAGACAGAAAATGTTCCTGAGAGATCTCTCTCATTTGCTTGTTCACTTCAGCTTTAACCACCGGTTTCCAACAACAGATCCATCATTCCAACAAGCAGTAACTGCATCAAACCGTGACAGCTTGGAGAGAGAAAGTCTGGGAAGTGTGATCAATGTTACAGGCTCCAAATTACTGAAAAACACAAAATCTTTTGGTACTAAGAAGTTGGCTGATATTTTTAGGACTAGTTGAATCTGTTTGAGTTACAACAGGGGAAAAAAAAGGGAAAAGTAATAAATTTTTAGGCATATTATGCTGCCATAGTCAAGTCAGGTTTAGATTTTTTCCTTTAAAAGGCTTTTCATATGGTATCTCCAGAAAGAAGACCAAAAGGATGGAGACAGCAGCAATTGAGCAGAAAGGTAAAGAAAGAGACAGAAACCACTTTGAAATACTGCTTTTAAAAGTTTAGCCACTGAGCCAACTTCTCTTCATCCAGACAAAAATGGACTGAAGCCTGGCAGGAGACAATGCTCCTTCTCCTGCAAGCACACTGGGTGTCACCTTCATACCTCTGCCATCACGAGTCCATGACTGCTTATGTTTTCCTCTCATAAATCCCCTGGGATGTCAAACAGGATGCAAGAGTCTTTCTCTGTGTAGCCAGGGACATCCCGAGTGTGTACACCTGGAGTGTGTACTGCTCTGAAAGTCAGACTCCTTCTGTCAGCACATATTCAAAGCGAACAGATGAATTTGTGTGTGTCAGTATTTTATCCATCAAGGCAGGAAGCAGGAAATTCTGCCTCAGAACTAGATCTGTCAATATTTCCTGAAATCGTTGGCGATAATGAAGTCTTGTACATGTTCTGGTTTTTCAGAGGCTGCTAGAAATTTGTCCCTTTGAACTAGAAAGAAGGCAAGAATTGTATTGTTAGACTCTAAATAGATTTTATTTTCTGTTTGTTCTTTGAAAGTTTTATTACAGAACCTCTCTCCTCTTTTTACCATCTGACTTACAGGAAATCAAAGGATTCTAAAATGGAAAACATCTGATTGTAGAAATGAAGCAATTAGCTGGCATCAATGTCAACAGCTTATCATCACTGACAAAGGCATGGCTGAAACCTAGGATCTTCAAAAAAAAATTTTAAAAAAAAGTGCAGCAACCAGGACTAACATCCATGCTAGCTTAATGGGAGAAAGCAATGGCACGCTAACTGATACTAGCTTTACTTATTACACTAGTTTAACATATTTGCTCTTTGCCCTTGGAGCATTTTATTGCATATGATAAATACATAACAAGTAAATACATCAAAAGCATTAATAAAAATAAATCAGCTAAAGCAATTGCCATATCTGTTATGCTTAATATGCCCGTATTCACTTAATGGTACTGCATAACCAAAAGGCTACCCTGTCTTGCACATAAAATACTTAAAAACATCAATTTCATTACTGAGCTTTAGAAGACACCAAATATATTTCAATACATAAATTATAAGAAGACATAAAAATGGATTCTGAGAAATACTGTCAGTGACACACTTAATGGAACAGTTTAAAATTATGTCAGGGAGGTTATCAGAATTAAGGCTGTTTTAAAGACTCCTGTGGCAGCAGCCAGTGAGGTGGCTCTGGACCTCGTTTCTCCTCTCTCCATGAGGCTGTTGAACTCCTGTTTCAGAGTCAATGATGCAAAAAAAAAAAGTTATGTCTTGCTATGCTAGCTCTGAATGAGTCTTACATGATCTTTGACATTGAAGTTAGGCTACAAAGCTCTCACACAGAAGCCAGTAATCAAAATTGTGTTTTGCTTGGAAATCTTTTTCAGTTCCCAGGAATTTTTAAGGGTTTGTACACAACAGTAACAAAACAGCAATAAGAGCTCTGCAACTAAATCACTTTCTTTAGCAAACCAGGAAGAAATAACAGAATGGCCTTGGTCTTTGATGTTTGAATAAAAACACCAAGAGTGATCCCTGTAGCCATATAAAGTGGCCTTGGTATAATCAAGGTCCAAGTATATCTGTTTGCTTCACCCGCATTATGCAAGATCTCCATGTGACAGGCAAAAATGTCAGCTACTCAGCTGAATTCATTACTGGAAATAAGTGGCAATAGACCCAAAGGCAATTTTTGAAACATACAGGGAAAGGGTAGGAAAACAGGAGGAGAAAATTTTATGCTATGCCTTGATACAGCATCACTTACTACATTATCTTTTTCTCTTCTAACAGAGTAACATCTCTGTTTTCCTAATGGAATAACTTAAGGTTCTTTCCTGCCACAAAATAGGTGGTTATGAGTTTCAGCTCTATCACCCATCACTCTGGAATATATAATAATGCAATGCATATATATAATTATAGATACTAATACAGAGTAGACAATATCACACGCACGATTGAAGTTTTAAGTCCTCTCTCATTATGACTTTATGCAAAGTATTGAAATTAGACCATTTCCCTGGGCACCATGGAAATCCCATCCTCTCCCCTGCCTAATAATTTCCTCTCAACTCATCTTTGGTGTGTCTCTTAAAACTTGGCAGAAGCTAGCTGACTCTTTTCCTTCAGACCAGCTTTCACCCTAGACTCTCTTGCCCTTGGGAAGAGGAAGGGCTGGGAAGGTGACAGACAAAACTGGGCCAGACCCCTCCCATTGCCCCTGGTATCTGTAGGAGTGGCAGCTGCTGTGGGAGAGGAAAAGGAAGGGAAAAGTGCTGAGGAAAGGGAGAGATAAGGAGAAGCTGCAATGGATCACAATGCATAAACATGCAGGTGTGTAAACTACTAAGACAAAATCCTCTAAGGCAAGAGGACTAATAGGAGGCAACAGGGTAAAACTGGGCCAAGTGAAGTGACATCTCTACACAAAGAGACCTAACTGAACAGCTCTGTATAAAAATAACAACCTGCCTTGCCAGCTACATTCTCCCTTTGGCCCCCAGCTGTTTCCACTTCCTTAACATATGCTGAACCAAATAAAGTGTTTACTAATTTCCTATCCAGCTTTTTCAAAAAAACACAAGAGCACGCACTGCCAAGGCCGGAAGAAGGTGAGAAAGACCAGGGAAGAAGAACAGTCGAAGATAAAACTAAAGTGTTTAATCAGTGCATTTCTCTGGGGTTTTCTGCAGGTCTTGCTTAACTGCTTCATTACCAAAGCTGGCACCAAGATGAACAGCCACAGTTACCAGTTCCGTGGAAGCCAACTGGATGTCCAGGTTAAAAGATATCAGAGTGGGATCTGTTCTCTCCACAGGGGAGCCAGAAGTATGTTTTGAGTGACTAGTAATGATCACAACAAAAAAATAATGATGATAACACATCTGTCATTCCCATTCTAGAGGAGGTGCCTGACTTGCAGCCTCCCGTACAGTCTAGAGGCAGACAGCAAAAGCAGTTTTTTTCAGTTTGCTCTTTTAGCAGTACCACTACTAATAAAAAAGTAGTCAAAAGCTCTTAGTATATTTGCTGTTTCTCTATCACTCTTCCGTCAGCATAGCTCAAGGGTAATTAATGCATGATTCCCTGGCAGCAGTCATTCTGTTTATTCATGAACCCAAGTTAATAACCCAAACCAGTAATTCCAAACTGCTAATTCTCACCCACTTGTATCACATAAACAGCAACAAAGCAGACTTATTCATTCAACAGGGAGAGAAGGAAAGGACTGAGACCAAGAGAGCCTTTTTCATATTCAAATGCTCTGCTGCTGAATGTGGTGCAGTTGTGCACAGCTGGTGTGCCCTCTTTACTCTTCATATTGATGCAGCTAGCTGCAAGAACACACTGTACCTGAAAGAGAACCTCGCTATCTTCATAAAGATGTTCACTGCCTAATCTATTCTGATGTAACTGTTTCGGTCTGTTGCTGTCATGCTTTCACAAGATACTTAAACCAGTGAGAGAGCTCCAGGCAGCAACTGACCACGGAAAAAATTGCCCTTGGTTCCTTTTCTCATGCTTTTCCTTGTGAGCACAATTTTGATGGAGCAACAGGTAGCACAACAGATGAGTTAAAAACTGCAATTAAAAAGTAATCCTGGGATTAGCAGGTTTAATGAGCCCAAATCCCTACAGTTCTCATGAAGTAAAAACCTCAAATAGTAGCATGTAGCTCCATTCTACAGAGAGGTTTGGGGTGAGTTTGGAGCTTCAGAATTTATTGTAAGTGCTTTGTTTCATATTATCTCCTGCACCTAACTAAGATGATGCAGTTAATGAGGGAGAAGAGCCTTTTATTACAAAGCTTTTCCTCAGCAGTTTTCCAATCAGCATGCAGCAACTACAAAGCAGCACAGGGAAGAATTCTTTTTCCACTGTAAAAGTGAGGATCTTGTTCCTAAATCTGCCAAGTAAGAGGGGAAAACACCCTCATTCAAAATCTCAGTTGATAGCTCTTCACTCTAAATCTGCAGTATCTGGGTAAATTAAATCCATCAACTGAAATACAATCACATTTCCTTCTGTCAATTAGGGTGATTGCTGCTTGTGAGGAGGCCTGTCTCCCTGCCTTGGCAGGCTGCTTAAGGTCAGATTCCCTGGAATCAGAGACAACACCATGAAAAAGCAGAGACACTGGCCTTTTTCCTTCCTCTTTCTGGTTACCGATCTTTCAGTTGTCAGTGACTTCAGCACTGCAGCCTATCTAAATGAGGACATGGGTAAAGGAAGTTTTCGGTGTCCTTATCCTTCTGTTTCCTGGTATCATTCAGAGCCAACTTGACTTCCAGTGTCTTGCAAAGCAGTTTCATGGTTGCTGTGATCCATTCTCATGCACTATCATCCTGAACACAACACATCCCAGCCATGACCCTTCCATCCTCCTCTTGGCACTGTGGCTCTACAGGCACAGCAGAGTTCATTAAGCAGGGGATATCCCCTTTGGCTTACTTCAGTACCTCTTGTTCCTTCTCAAGGGTGCTAAAGGAGTCTGGATAATGAGCCCGAAAGAACTAATTCACAGTAGCTTGCTACAGGAGGCAGAGTGATTAAAAAGGACTGAAAAGCTTACACAGCAGCTGCCAGCCCAGCAAATAGAAGTGTTCTCCATATTGAAAAGTGTGGAGCAAAGTTTTAGAGCTCCTTGACAACACAGCCCTCTGTGGAATACAATGAAACAAGAAAAATAGAAATACAAGCTAGTTCACTGCAGTAGTTAAGACACTTCCTGCAAGAGACGCAAAGGAGAATTTATAAAAAAAATAGAACATATGCTATAGAAGAGTGAAGTACATAATATCATCCAGTAGACATCCCATATATGTTCCTGCTTAGACCAGATAAATCAAGTCTTAATCTTTCCTCTGAGGACCACAGTCTATTGTACTGGACTTTCTTCTATTCTGAACCTGGTTACAAAAATCCCTCCAAGAAGTGTGTTAAGGAATACCATATTCCCTACTTTATTTGACTCTGAACGATTAAGACTCTTACCAGTTGCACTTCTGATGTGGTTTATTCTTAATCAGTCTGACATCGCTTTGATTTTACTTCCACAACTGCCTGATCTTGCACTGACTTGTCCTCCTGGGGCATTGGTGTTAAAGCCCCAGCCTTCAATCCCTTTTTAATTTATACGCTGTTAACATGTTCTTAAAACACTTTCAGTTAAGGAAAGGCAACCTCTTCAAATCACCTCAGCTTATACTGAGGAAATTCTCTTAAGGTCTGTCATGAGTCTCAAGGGCTACAGTTTAGGGCCATTTTTTAATTATCTTGTTTCTGCTGGGTAAGTCAGAGAGGGAAAGGCAGATGATTTTACACAGGCAGGGAAACAAGTGCTGTTGCCTACTTGCTCCAGCATGGTAACGCTGGAACAGATTTGTGTCATGTTCACTGCATTATCAGAGCAGCCTAAGGCTGTAAAACATTTTGCTTGTTTCAGAGCACATGAGCTGCATGTCAGATACGGAGCACACAAAGTGCCTGTAGCTGATAAACTTCAAGCCTCCTCTCTGACAAGGGCTGGCACCATCTCTGGATTCAGATGCAGCTTCAGCTTTGCATTCCAGCATGGACAGATAGACAGGACTGCTGGGTGGGTACATCCCTTCCATTTCTACTGCCCTCCCTCATCCACCTCCAGCTTCTTTTTCTCAGGCAGATGTCACTCACCCATGGTTTTCTTTATACCTCGCATACTTCCCTCTTCGCCTCATCCGTCTCTGCCATTATCTTCTTTCTTTGTTTCATCCAACTGCTGACATGAACTCCATTTTCTCTTAGAGACTTTGGTGCACTCACCCAGGAGATGAATAGATGGTAACAGAAGTGTACTGGTTCCCAAACAGTCATTTATATTTCTACAGTGCCTTCTAGCTGTGCATCACAAAATGCTCTGAAAAGATGAGCTAAATAAATCAGCAAAACTGCATTTCTAAAGACAGGACTGCTAACCTCTTTCTTAACTAGGTGAAACTGGGCACAGAATGAAAAACTGACATCTCCAAGATGGGTCATGCAATCTCAAGGCCAGGCTTGCTATGCAGCCTACATTTCTTACATTTACCAGCCTTGCTGTGATTTTGTACACTGTTCAGAACTCTCCTTTCAGTTTGCTTTAAAACTCCTCTGTGATTCCATATTTTATTTTGTTTCTAAAAATTCATATAGTTTAGAGTTGTTGATATATAATGTCACTGCAATTATCAGCCCAGAAGACTTGCAGTGTTTCAGAAAAAAACATAGGGTTCTATAAAGGTACCTGAAAACACGAAGTGTGTGAGAAAATTTCACTTGAAAAAAAAAATCTTGCAGGTAAAATCTAGGAGAGCTCACTGAAGTTGTTGGGTTACACTGTGTACTTGCTGCTCTCTTGCTGGGAAGACAGGTGACCTAAGTGTTTCATGGCAGTGACGTGCTAGTGCCCCAAGGGGAAGGAAATTATTCATTCCTGATTTCTCAGCTGACTTATGACTACCTTGGCTGTGACGTAAACGAGGAAGCTTGTCAAGCTGAGGAGGGAGAAGAAAGATAAGGGGATAGGGTGACTAAGGGGGTAAATGTGCAAAGAAAAAAGTAGTGTTATGGATCCAAGCTGCTATCCAGACAGAACTCATGTTTTCTGCATGTCCACATGGTCACTAAAGACTTTTATTTCCCCATCATACTAATTAAAGCTCCCACTGCACCATCAGATTGCCATAACATCTCCATAACATCTCTTCTGCAATAATCATCCTAGTTTCTCAGTATCCCATATTCCATGCTCTTGCCCTGATTTTCACAACACTATTATTTCCCTGTCATACATATTACCCATTTGACTGGGCAAGAGGCAGCACAGGTCATGGCTGATTTAGAGCATCGAGTGCTGACAGCAACACTTGCACATCACAAACAGAAGATAAGGACTGAACTCAAACTTTTCTTTAGTCTCACTCACTCATGTTGTGAAATGTGCAGTATTGCAAGTAGCTGTCAAGCCAACAACCTGAGGTTTAATATTTCCAAAGCAAATAATTTATATAGGCAATCAATATTTTCTCCTGAAACATGAGGATTTATGTTAATATGTCCCATGTATTTCATAAGAGGGAATACGTAAAAGGTAAAGCAGGTGCATCAGTAATATTGGCTGACATTGCTGGCAGGCAGACACAAAACAGGTGTATCTGTAGAACCAGTAGTGTAGTTTAATAAAAGAAATAAATAAATAAAAATAATCGGATGTGCATTTTTTACATTTTTCAGCCTCGTGTTAGTAATGTGTCTGGGAAGACAAAACTGAGGAAGCTGAGATGTTTTGTCATACAGATCCTGAGGTCTATGACAAGTTACCAGAGGGAGGTTATTATATGTCACTGAAAAGGAAATTATTTTTCTAAAGAGCTATTTTTATGTTTCATTCCGTGCACGTGTAAATGATAATTTGTGATCAGCCTGCTTTGTTTGCTCAGTGCTGCCAAAGAACATCCCATGTAATAAGCTTGGTAAAATCCTTAATTAAGTCAGGTCAGAGGAGGTCAGGGCCCAGCAACCTTTCCAGAAATGCACGCCAGAATTTTTTTCCCTACCAAACTAGAGATAAATCACGTACTACTTCTCAAAGAGGTGAAAAGCTCCCACCTTTCATATGCTCAAAGCTATACATTGCCTCCGTGCACAACAGCAATTTCCATCTTTCAGGAGCAGAGAATGCCTTGAAGTCACAGCCGTCTCCCTGAAGGCACAGCAGGTTCCATCTTTTGACCCTGCCCAAACCCTGGTGGATGCCATTCAGGAGGGACCTGAGGTTTCTGATTCTGGAGGGAAGAATTACTTAGAGGGACAACTCCTCTTGCAAAAATTACATAGCTTCCACATCTAGCCTGTGGGGTAGGTGCTTTCCTTGGCATGGTCTGTAGTCCTGATTTCATGACTGACTGCAACATGGCAAAACCCCATTCATCCCATGCGCTTGAGCTTATTTCTGGAAGTTTGAAAGCTTGAGAATGGAGGCAAGGTTGTGGAAGCTGGCTCAAGAATGGAGTCAAAACAGAGCTTGAACTGAGCTCCTTGCACAAGACTTAGGAATCACTTCCCAGTCTTCCACTGTTGGTTAATCCTTAGCCTGTACCATCACAAAACCATTACTAGGAAAATCCATTGTACCATGCACTGAGAACAGTGATCTGGGAGAAATCCACATTACACAAACTCCTGTGGACTTTGTGACATATAAGGTCCATTTTAGCCTTGGCATCTTTTTCAGATGGTGCTGCCATAGGTGGAAATCTCTCAAATGTCACCACAGGGAACAAACAAAACCCAGCTAAACCTTGGTTTAAGAAACAAGCAGAACAAGTTTGATGATGCAGTTTGTTAATGTGGACTATAATAGTGATAATCAGATCTAAAGAAAAACCCCTAGACATGGCCTAAATATGATAGGTTTAAGTTGTATGATAGGTTTTATCCTCATATTGTTTTCTAACACTGTTTAATGCCTGCACAAAAGCTGAGGGAAGTTGGCATTTCATTTGGTGGCACAGCATAACTCTTCTACCTTCTCTCCATTAAAATATTGACTTTAACCAACTATAAAAAAGGCAAAGTAGGAAAAAAGTAGTCACTAGTCAGTGGGTAGACTTTCCTGCCTTGTGCTGGTTATTCAGCGGGGAAGCACATACATGAATCACCAGATCCAAATTGGGTGGCACTAAGAACCTGATTGACACACTGGAAAAGATAGCAGAAGAGGTAAAAGGGCAGCAAATGGGGCTGAAAGGAAAACCTACACTTGAAAAACTTGGGGGAGAAAGGGTCAAAAAATATAGACAGAAAGTTCCTTTCACAAATTGGATTATTCATGACTTCATACTGAAGAAACATCTGTTCATCTACCACTTTCTTCAAAGAGTTATTATTAGTTGAGAAGTACACAAGTAGACATAGCAGTCACGTCCACTGCAGGCTATTCATGGAAACTAAAATATTAGCCAATGCTACTCCTAAATACTAGGAAGGGCATAGAATTTTACTAAAATTCACATTAAAGCTACACATTCTCAGTAGTTGTAATTTTATACTGCACTCTTTCGCTTATTTTGCTACTTTTCTACTTCCTTTCTGCCAGGGTGGGTTTGAGAAGTAAACAAGCAGAATCATGACTTGCACAGGCTGAAAAAAAAATTTGGCCTCCATGGTCCCACACCAGGAAAGCAGAACTGAGTGGCAGTCATCTTACCTGGCGGGAGACAGGCAGTCCATTTCTCTACAGTGAGTTCCCAAGCAAGAGCAGAAGCAGGAATTCTTGCCAGCTCCTCTGTGCCCTGAGCAGCACATCTGCTGATTCCAAAGCCCACATTCAGATGCCTCCTTCTGCACATCACAGGTATGCTCAGATTTGTAGAACTCTGCTATCATGTCCACACACTCAAGTTTAACCTACAGTGAGGAAGGGCATAACCCCTTAAAGGCAAGACTGACAAAGATTAATTTGGTACAGCTAAACAAGATGCTTTCAGGGAACAAAACTACCCTCCAGTTAACAGCTAGGCACAGAGCAAAGCAGTGAGCTTTGAGTTCCCTCAGGCAGCTTCTGTCTCAGAAGACAAAACTCTAACTCATTCATCTGCCTGGCACAATGAAACCAGGTAAATTGAGACAAGTATATTGAACATGGCAATATTACAGTATTTTTCCAGAGTGATGAGGGGAAAAAAGTCAGAGACCTTATTCAGATGGAGAAGAGGTGTAGGACCACTACTTATGAAAATTACATGAAGCAAAAAATGAGAATTCTTGCTAATCTCATGTACAGTATTGAGTGCTTTGAAACTGAATGCACCAGCTAAAATGTCAGTTTCTGGTTTAGTTTACAGACTGGAACCACAGAATAAATTGAATTATGAATTATTTAAATTACAGTATATTGTGCTAGAACAACACACCTTCATTTTCAAGAAAATGTTATCTCCTGACAATGCCAACCATTACCAAAATATACATCCTTTCACTATACTGGATAAGAAGATTTTATCTCTACCATACCATGCCAGAAAATATACAGCTCAGACAGAAAAGGAGATGCCTGGTACCCCAAAATTCTCTGATGTTTGCTGAGATCCAATGGCTGCTTAAAACAAAAAATCACTTGAAATCCACCCAGGGCACACTTCAGTCCCTCCACTTTAGAAGCAGCAAAACCTCACAGAGATCAAAACTGACAGCCTTTCTAATAATGGGACAGCACATATGCTGGGGAGGACAGATTCCCAAAAGTATTATGGGCAATGGTTCAGATCCTGGTTATCTCCTAGCTCCTGATCCTGCCAATGTGGACTGATGCTGATAGCAACCATGCCCCAATGCACTGAAGCCACAATCACTGGGCAAGTGAGACTGATTCTTTAAAAAGCAATTTTCTTAACATCACTTCTCAGAATTTCAGAAATTATATCCAGTGGTCCCAGCTAATGAAAATGCCTGTAAGTTGCTGCAGTGATTGGATTCAGTAACACAGTTGGACAAATACCACAAGGACTATTTCCACCAACAGACAGGGCAAATTTAAAGAAGCCTTTACTTTCCTGTTTCTACTTCACTGAGAGTCTGGTCAAATGCTGCCAGACTGACTGCTTGCCAAAGCTTGTTTTCAAGCTGCACACATTATTTGCTGATATCACATATCACATTTAAAGTGTACATTAGAAATCTTATACATACCACCAAAAAGGGCTACAACAGTATGGTTTACCTGGTCACTGCCACTGAACGAGAGCTAAGCATTATGCTCACAAAATATTGCTTTTATTTCAAAGAAAGTGTTTGCCCTCAAAGAGGACTCACACCATTTTTTTTAATATATTAATCTAATGAGATTCATGAAAATTAAATTGGCTTGCCACAGTAGCTTCATATTCATTACAGGGTTCATTAAGATGCATTTATCCTGTCCTGATCAGACACTTGGTATAAATTTTAAATACAAAAAACTGAAGAAAAGTTTTATGGAGAATATAACACAAAGCTGTGAGACATTGAAAAAGCACTTAGATTGGTCACAACATAATCCTATGACACATTCTTGCAAGTAACACACAGTTAGCTGGTTTTACTACAGCATGTTTTTATGCTTATCAAAAATAAGAATGACGAGATATGGGCTAAACTGACTAAAGCTTTTAATGTAATTGTATCCCATGTGTTCTGAATTTTTTTAATAGGACCATGTGGATAACCTTAACCCATTCAATTTGAAGCATGTTTTTCGCTCAATGGTAACCAGTGGCCTTATAAATTACATAACACAGAAAGTCTTCTCATGACTTTGTCAGAGACCTAATATGTTCTTCCCCTCTCCAAAAGGACCAACCATTTAAACATAATCCCAGGAAATCCCACTGTTTACAAAAGATGCTGTCATACTGACTTGCACCTTGCAGCTCCCTCCAGGTGTGGCTAGGCATCTCTAAACGAAGTTGCTGTAAGCCCAAGCACGTGTGCAGCATTGCCAAGTGCTTTTCTGGTATCAAACACCCTAAAATAAAAACAATACATGGTCTTTGTGCTCTCACTTCATAGCAAGCAGCCAGCTGCCAGTATTAATGAACCCTACCTGCCCTGCTGGAACGCCCTTGTCTTGCATCCAACAGAGCATAAGGCATGCAAGGTTGAGAGCTGTGGCAGCTACATTACACAGACCTACCCGGTTCTGTGCCCTAAGCATAAGCTTTCCATATGCTTTTCCATTAATCACATTATGGAAATCTTCCTCATGCTACCTTGGAGGAGTTCAATTGGCCATAGTGCTGAGACCCTCTGTGCCAAAAGCAGTGTGTCTTTAAATCCAGAGGTTACCAGTATCTGGTGCCAGTGGGTGGGAAGGGGTGGAGGCTCTAGCTCTGCAGCTCATCTCAGAGCACTAGACTAGATCTGTGATAAAGCCTGGGATTTCGGGGACTTGGTTTGCATGAAGACCTGGGAGGGAACTCCTCTTCTACTGAAACTGCAAATCTTTCCCACACAGCGTCCCAGCTCCTGCCCACACACAGTGTTGGTCTCTTGAAGCCTAAGACCTGAAGGGATTTGCCTTTCTCTATCTCTTCAGGCCTCCAGAAGTTTTCCTCCCCCACTTTTGGCACTCAGCCCAAAACACAGCTGTTCCACAGTAAGGCAACAGCTCTTCTTTCCCTGCTCCTCCCTTAGCTCAGACTGATATCAGACGTCAATGTGTGGATCCCTTCCCAGGAGGAACAGCCAGAGTAATTAAGCTCTAGTTCTGCTTGCAGGGATCCCAGCTCCAAAGGGAGACAGTTCAGCTATGCAGACACCAGGAGCCTACATGACTGAAGACATGCACTCCACCAGTGTGTGCTGAGTGATAATTAGAGTCCCCTTCTGCACTCAATGTATCCAAGCCAGACTACACAGTCTAAGTCTGGCTCAATCTGATAATTCCCATATTTCTGTGAAAGCAACTAGCCTCTCTCCTTTCATCTCTCATCTTCTTCCTGTTTCTTCCATCTTTAAAAGCCAAAGCTTTCCCTTGAGCATACAAAACCCCAAGGACATGTGTGACGGATTCGAAGATGCCTGAAATTGTATATATAATCTTTTAAATGTTTGTTTGATTACTGGAAGGCAATTTACTGTATAAAAACATGGATTTAAATAGAAAAACAAGCTGCCTACATCAGGCAGGGAAGAATATAGTTTGGTTTCATAAGCTCAGCCATTTACCTACTGCTTCTGGAGAGGGTTTTCACACAGGATCAACAGCCCCTTCAGAGGCTATGGAGGGAGTCTCATCTCTCCTTTCAGATTAAAGTAGGGTGAGAGAATACTCTAGGACAAGACATAAAAATATTTTCATGTTGTGGTACAAGAGTTTCCCAAAGTCAGATTAACCTGCTGTGTAAGCAGAAGTTAAAACTGGGGAGGAGGGATCATCTGAATAGGTTTGAAGGCACATTTCCTGAAGTATTCAGAAAGACTATTAAGAGAGACAGCCATCAGTCCCACCTTCACTCAAATCTGGCAGTCCCAGTAGATTGCATTTTTTGGCTGATAGGCTTCTAAAGAGAACAGGTCTGTACATGGATTATCAGCTTGTACATTTCTTTGGTTCCTCTCCCCCAAAGTTCAGTTTTTAGGAAATACATGGTGCTGTTTTATGTACAACCCTCCTCTTCTAGACTCTTCTAGATCTGTATGGCAGTACAAAACTAGAGAATGGTACCAAGAGTTACAGGAATCTTCTGTGATGGAATGTCATCCAAAAGATGTTCTTCTTTAGAAGGCTGACCTAAACAATTGAACAGAAAGGTAGAAGAGGAGAGACTCAGATGGGGCCATACCATAATTGCCAGTCTCTGAACACACTTCACATATTCACACTCTTATTCCAGATTAAAAAAGCCAGCTTCTGTTGTCACAACAGTAGGCTGAACCTCCAAGTGTCATCCCAAACACCTTCTCTCTCTGGGGCAAACACACTCTCCCAGCCTTTTCTTCCTACGGTCTGGGAGATAAATCGTGCAGCAGAACCAGGAAATTAGCAAAACCTGGCTGGCAAAGGGCAGCCTTGACTAATAGCCCACCCTTCCCAGTGCACTCATGCCATCTCACTGAGACCAGACTGCTCTGAACAATGTTCAAACACATGCTCTCAAAGGGAAAGTTGAGAGCACCTGGCCCAGCATGGATGAATGCCCAGCAGCTGTGCAGCACCTTGTTTGCTGCTGCATGACAGCACAGCTTCTCACAGCCTGGGTGCCTGGGAGAAGCAGAGGGAGCTAGAAGAGTGCTGAGAAAGAATCACGGGCCCAGAGAGATTACAAAAATGAGAAAACATCCTCCCACTTTGGCCTCAGGCACCTCTGGACACTTAGACACATCAGCAACACTGCATGCAGGAAAAGAGTGGTGAGAGCAGGCTGGAACTGTTTTGCCCTGGGATGATAAACAACTCTCAGAGGCTATCCTGGGGATTAACAGAAAGAAATCAGCATAAGAGAAGCTAATAGGGTAAAAGCAGTGACAGGAATTAACGACTCCATACTAACTGCTACTACTTTAGCTCTCCCAAGTGCAGCTTCTCCCTCCTCCACATTCCTCCCCCCACCACAACGCACAAGGTTTTTTTCTCATCAGGATGCAGGTGTGATGGAAAGGAAAGTGCTGCAGGAGAATTCTGCTCTGCTCCTAACAATGGTTTCATCTATTTGACAAGCCCTCCCCTTAGGCTCTCTCCCGCTAAAAATAATCAACGCTTCAGTCTTTCATAGGAGTTTATCTTTAAAGACTGTGGGATCAGTGCTTTATTTCCTCCTTCAGCTAAACACCTTTCTTCATGCAGGAGAACTCGTTCCTTCTGCCTTGCTCCACCACGGGCTTTGATAGGTGCCTGATACCAGCACATGCAAGCTCAGCAAGAGCCACAGGCTGGTCTGGGTGAGGTGGTGGTCAGCCCTACAGTCCTCAGCATCTCTCTGATTTCTACTCCTTAATTTTAACCATGTCAGGCGTAACCACACTACCCAAGGCAGGCTTGCTCCTCAGATCCAGGTGTGGTCAGTAATGGGATGTATGCAGGGGGGCTGCCAAGGGCATGTAGAAATAATAATTTCCTGTTGCAGTGATTAATGAAAATATCAAAGAATAACTGGTAAAACTGCTGTGGAATTGTATCTTTCAAGTAGTGCAGTTCTGCAAAACAGTAACCACTCTCTACCACACATGCCATGAATTCATAAGACCCTCTCATTGTTTAGTTCTCAGCGCTCCCTCTGCTTCAATTTTTCCCTTTAGCACCTCTTTCAAGGTAAAAATTAAAGGGGTTTTTTTACTATTTCTCCATCAACTGCTATGTATTGCCTCTGGTGAAAAAGTGCAAAGAAGTGTGCATTAGGTTACACAGCAAGAGAGCACAAAATGATCACATTAACTGGAGAAATTTCATACTTATATAATCATTATACAAACAACATAGTAAGGAGAATTTCATTAAACTTGTATGAATATGTCTTTAAAAAAATCCCGTACCATATATTCCAACTAGTGCCTTGCCTTTGTAAGAAATTTTCTTCTTCTTTGTGAGAAGTTCAGAATACAGACAAAAAACCCTGCCTGGGAACACTTTGTATTTTCAAGTAGACACCTGGAATCCTCCTCAGAAGTAACTGAAATGCTGAAAGATTTTGAGTTCCAGCATAAAATCTTTTCTTTCATAAAATGTTTTTCCTCAAGTGCTCAAAGTTCATTGCTGCCAGTCTGCCCTATGTTAAATTATTTCTGCTGTGTTTATCTTTTTTTTCTCAGTTTCCTACTTTCCTGGTATCCTTTCAGCACCCATGACTATTACAGGAAAAATACATTTGTGATTAATGATCAAGTACAGATAAGGTCTAGTCACAGATAAGCTGAATACGAAATCTGGAAAACTGATGTAAGCAGCAAATTTGAGATTATCAGACCAAGATTATCATGGGCTGCTCTAGTAATTTTTCCCCTGCTTTTCCTTTGTAGATTATCAGCACAAATCCCACCATTCATGCACTGACAGAAAAAATATGGGAAGTGATTTATCCAGTGTTACACGGGCAGGAGTTCCAGTCTTGTGTGTTAGCTACCTGAGTCTTCAATAAGCAGAAAACTCCTTTATTTGATGTTGGCATCTGATTCTCTCACTACATGGGCAAACAAGTAACTCCTCCACACCTGCAGGCAAATCCAAGCCCACCTTCCTCCTGTACACAATTTTCTTGTAACACAAAAGATCTAGCCTGAACACAGCCTTACAGACATGCCTTTAACCTGTGTCCACTCCCAAAACTTTTTACCCTTCTATGCTCCCATTAGGCTTCTAAGGTCATCATACTTCATACTGAGCCAGGCTCCGGTGTTCGCCAGCTGAGAAAGATGGCGGAGCAGCCATGTTAGGGCCTTCTCGCAATGGCCTTGGGAGGCTCTTTGCAGCGGCAGTGCGCCTGCAGCTGAAAGCCCTTTAGATCTCTCAACCCTAACCCTAGCCGTAACCCTAACCGTAGCCCTAGTTAACTACCTGAGCCGGGCGCCTGTGTTCGCCGGCTGAGAAAGATGGCGGAGCAGCCATGTTAGGGCCTTCTCACAATGGCCGTGGGAGGCTCTTTGCAGCGGCAGTGTGCCTGCAGCTGCAGGCCCTTTAGATCTCTGAACCCTAACCCTAGCCATAACCCTGACCCTAGCCCTAACCCTAGTTAATTACCTGAGCTGGGCGCCTGTGTTCGCCGGCTGAGAAAGATGGCGGAGCAGCCATGTTAGGGCCTTCTCACAATGGCCTTGGGAGGCGTTAAAAGGTTACTTACTTCACTAGTTATCTAAAATTCCAGGCTTAATTTTCCCACCATTCATGGAAATAGAGATAGTTCTAGTTTACATGCACAGTTGATACCAAAATCCTTTCAATAGAGAGTAAATGAAGATTTATTTTAGAGATAAGATGGGGGAAGAGTGAGGGAAAGTTTTTTCTCCACAGCTTTCTCATTCTTATGCTACATAATTCCCTCATGACCTACCCATATCTGAAGGGAAAGGAAGATGGAATGATCTTCTTTTTCTTTTAGGCAAACAGCAGAAACTAAGAAAGTCTGTATGCCTTACAGAGAGGACAACCATGCCATGTGCTTCACATGAGCAAGAGCCTTTGAGTAGACTGGAGTTTTATCTGCTTCTCAGGAGACAAGTGACTGCATGTTATGCCTTAGCTGCTGGCCAGGCAGGATTGCAGAGGTCTGGAGAAAAGTAGGAAGACCCACAGGGGAGGAAGGGAAATACACGGGGGAAATTCATTGAAAAGAAATGGCATAAAACCAGTGACCATCTTATTAGAAAACACCTTGACAGCCTGCTGCATGACTAATGTGAAAATTTGCATCTGTACCACTGCAAAGTATATGGCAATATGAGACTAGTTAACTAGATAAAGCAAAGAAAACCCCCACCTATACAAGCCTGTCAGAGCTCGGATGAAGTGAGTTTCACCCTTTGCATTTACAGTCAACTCTTAAGCTATTGAAGTGCATGGCAAATGTAGTCTTTCTGTGCGGTCCTTTTTTGATCACAGACAACACTCTGGCATTTAATGCTCAGATGCGTTTTCCTAGCTGTGTGATTTGGGTAACAGAGTGTGGTTAAAGGTATCAGGAATGAGAGGACTTCAGGCGCCAGCGTATTTCCAGGCACAGGGTGTCTCTTACTATATGGTGTTCTCGTGCCATCTACTGGTACACAGGCGATGGTGGTAAATGTAATGGAACACTTCATGTGTTTTCTTGCCAATTAGGAGCAGCTGGGGATAGAAAAAAAAAAGATTGTATCTACAAAGGTTAAGGGAAAGCTCCTTCCATATGAGTAGACTTTCTCTGAGAAGCTAAACAGAACTGCATTTATGTATCCAGCCCGAAGAGAGCAGAACAGGAGTGCCAGGTTAGTTATGCAGCTCATAAACAAGCTGAAGAAAGGAAAGAATGTTTAAAACAGCATTTACTTTTTTCTTACAAAAGGTATTTTCATTCTGGACAGGGATATTGGCCTGCAGGCAACACTATCTCCTCTTGCATCAGTTGACTCTGAATAATCCGTGCAGAAAATAGTATTTCCCCATTTAGCAACTCACAGAAGGATTCTGCTCTGCAAGATCTAAGGGGCAGAAAAGAAACATATTCTTCCCACAATACAGGTCTGCTGCATGATTGTGCTGGTGAAAACACACAGTCTCCAGTCAAGAGGGACCCTTGTGCTCTGAAGGAACACCCCACAGATAGTAGGCATTTATGCAGAGGATATTTCACCATCCATGGCTACTCTCCATGTGTATTTTCATAAATCAATCACATTTAGTCCATTCTGCCCTGAACCACCAGTGAGATGCAGAATTACAAAGGACAGCTGACATCAGCACAGAATTAAAAGTAAGTGAATTCTGAGGCAATTTTTGATTCAGACCTGATTGCAAATCTTCTATGTTCAATTCCTGCAGGTGAAAGCGTAGTTGTCCACAAAACATTTGTCCAGTTAGTTAGCAGTCAAGCTGCATTGCTCTATATTCTGGGTCTACCCAAATTTATAACACTGCAGTCTCATATGGAGTGAGCACTGTGCTGGCTAATTACAGCACCAATTACAAACTGTTTTCAGCTGCTAATCAAATGATCCACAGAATATCAATTACATGCTAAAGAAATTCTCTACTAATCCCATATAATTACATTCTTGAACTTTGAAATTTGTACATCAACAATTTACTAAATTAAATGGGAATGTAATATTCACAGAGAGTGTTATTCACTTTGATTTGCAGGAAAGGAGGTGCCTGCCAGATTTCTGCTGACGGTTAAAATAAGCAACAGTTGACAGGAGCTTGCTCTAACTTCTGTCTATTACCTCATTCATACTTCTATTTGTGTTGTGTCACCTACTTGTAAACAGATAGGGTAATAAATCCAGCTAAAAGGAAGACAAAATTTGGAGTCAGAACCACTTTTTGTTACATATTTAATAGAATTCAGGTGCTATATCCACATGGATAAAAAAATCACAGTAAAAATAAGCACACAAAACTGAGATTTTGTTACTGACCTGTGCTTGCTGTTTTCCTGACTCTTCTGCCAGCTCAACACACTTTGCATAGTACTCATGCTTGTTCTATTAATGAATAGGAACACCATGCTCAAAGCTCAGAAAGTAACTATAGCAAAAATATACGGTGAGGTGACAGATGTGAAATGAATGACAGAAAAGAAATTGAGGTCAAAACCATAAGAAAATGGATAAACAAGAAGCAGATATTACTTTGCTGCTGTTCATTCCTCATGAATGCACTCAAATTGTGCCAGGTATCAGGGAGATGCAATAGTTAAAGATTATCCTGTATAAAACATTCCTATCTTATGATAAGAACCAACACACTTTTTAAGAATCCTTCTGGCCTTACAGCTTTTTCCCAAGATTTAATTCTGTTCTTTCTAAAACCATCAATGTTTGGTGTTTGCCTAAGCTTTCCTTCCCTGGAAAGTGGCAAAACTGCAGCCACTTATGAAGCACCAATCTGTATCCTATGTGTCAAGAACTGTTCTGCTGTGCCACAGTCCTCATCTATGCTTTATATGTATATATACACTTCTTATACATACACATTCACAAGTACTTGCACAACCACAGTTAATGATCACAACAAGAAATCTCCTTGTCAGGTACCATCCACTGACCACCTTTAATTTACAATGCTTTTGAGGTGCAATGTTTTTAAGGTTTTTTAAGGTTTGTGCATCGTGTTTGTCTCTCAGATCTCACTGAGCCACTGAAATGTTCAATGTATAACATATCCTTACTGAAACACAATCTGGAATCCCACATGTTGATGATCAGTGGTTGCCTTGACATCCAGGCTAGTAGACAGTTTGGAAATACAATTTCTCATTTCAAGGCAGTCTGAAACACAGTTCAGCATGAAACAGATCCTAAATCTCTTTCAAGTGATTATATTTGCATGTGCTGCTTTGGTCTCCAAAGCAGTGAAAGGAAATTATCACAATTCTTTTCATGCTTCTTGAAAGTTAATCAAAATGAGTCAGTATTTTCAGTGGCTTTTGATTTCTAAACAGATAATGTATTTATAAATATTCCAAGTATTCATCTTGAAGTTTGTTTTTCTTCCCTTTGCAGGACCAGCTACTACTAAAGTTAATTGATAATTCACCCTAGTTTAAAGCTGAGGATGCTCTTTCTTCACACCATTTTGCAAAAATGTAAAATATGTGATTACTTAACATTTAAATTTATAAAGCTACATATATATAACTTTCCATTATTTCATTTACTGATTACACCACCCTTTTGCTTTGATCAATATTTATATATCACTGAATTAAAAAATATTTTTCTCCCATCATGTGCCTCATCTTCATTTTCCTGCAAAAAGGGAAATGGAGACCAATATTAAAGAATCATCTTCTGTGTTGTATTAAGTCTAAAAGGTATCCTGAGAAATAAAAGGCCCACAACCAAAGAGGAATGGTGCCTCAACTGCCCTGCTTGACAGCAGCTAGGTCATCAGTCATTAGTACCTTTTAACACGTAATTCCAGGAGTGATACAGATTTTTCAAGGGTCACCTAGTCTCCTGAAATTTAGTCAGCTCTAAATTTAATGCATACCAGCTCACAAACAGGAACAAACACAATGGCTAGTGTAGGAAAGCTCTTTTTCCCCTCAGCTCTTTGACCCTATTGTGTGGACACTTACACATGGCCTGGTAGCTGCAGCTCATCTCACTCTGTTTCTTTTTCCTCATTCATAAACCCCAAAGAAAAAGTTTACTGGTACACAGAGGTTACGCTACTATTGAAAGCAGACTGAGATCTTCAGACTGAAAAAAGGGTGACTTTTATCACATCTCATATTTATTTGTCCCAGGAAGGCAAAACCAGCAGGCCTTTGTTAACCCTTCCACTTGATAATACTACTTGCATAGAGATATCTTTCACAGCAAGCTGCTAGGGAACATATTTCTCTTTATCCAAGAGTGGTACCTTGGTGTTGGTCCCACAGAGCATTGACTGTGACAGTCTTCTGCAAGCTGAATGAGTAATTGCCATCCTATGAGTGAGCTAAAGGAATAGTTTGAAGATGTTAAAAGCCTTCTGACACTTGGACCATTTGCACTATAAAAACAATGACACAAAACCTTCATTGAAATCTAGTGCACAATCTACAGACCCGTGTCTCTACTGCATATGCAGTTGAAACAAAAGTCAGCCTGTTGAAGCAGATCCTCTCTTTGAAGCATCTCTGTGACTGCTGTGGGTCTCCACAGCTGTGCTTTTGTCTATGTGACTCACAATACACACACTTGGAACATGGTATTTGCAAGAGGTACTCCTCAGGATAACTTCACTGATGCTGTCACATTGTAGGGCAAAACTGTTGGACTCTGGTCTCAACCTTTCAAACTGAGTCACCTGTAATCTCAGTTACAAGATCTTACCCTCAAGGAATAGACAAGAATTTACCCTCAGGCACAGGACAGGTCCTCATAAAAAAGTCCCAGAGTTCTCTTTAAAATCCTTCAAACACCTCATCTCTCGATTCTATGTCACAAAAACCTTGGTAATTGATGCCTTGAGGTTACGGTCATTATCCATCTTACTGATCAGCACTGTTTTCCCATGTCTTACACTGTGTTACCTGGGTCTTGGAATACCTTTGTTGTTTCTGCCAGAACTAGTTCAACTTAGTTCCAATCCTGTAGCTAAGGTTAATACACATACAATCTGGAACAGGATGTGATGTGTAACTGATGCTGCTGCACTGATTCAAGTTTCAATGACTCTCTTCCCTCTTAAATTTCAAGAGACTTGCTGCCCAGCTCTTACGCCATTAAGTGTTCTCATTATTTACACTGCACAAGCACAGGAGAGTTCTATCTATATGGGCAAAGGCTTTGCTTTTGTAGATGCCTGATATAGGGAATGTTAGCCAAAATTTAAATTAAATATCTGAAGAGTTCTAAGTCATTACTCTGTCTGTTCTACTTTTGCAGTTTTTACTTTGATTAAGCTCAGGTGGGTGGAAATCTTCAAAAACAATACAGCAGCCCAACCTCTTCTGAATTATCTCCTTGGAGGTCTGATCAGTGACACGACATAATGCCAAGGCTAAGCCCTTCTGGAAAAAATACTTCTTAGGACTTGCATGTGTTGGCAGAATTAGCATTTGCATTTTTATTTCTTTCAAGTATTTTGCTGGGAGCAGTTTATTAGTGCTGTAGATTCATGTTTTGTCAGTACCTGGCCTTCAAGTACAGCTGATGCTGCCTTGGAGTGCAAGCTGGATTATTTCTCAAGATTGATTTTTCATGGGCCCATGAGATCAATGCAGCAATTAAAGAAATAAATCAATCAGATGCTGACTGCACATCTACTTGCTTAAATGTCTTTGAAGTGCTGCAGCTTAATCAGAACAAAACCACAACCTGAGGTAGGAGCTTGTATGCTTCTGTTCATCTGGGATACACAGCACTACATTGATACTTCTTCACACCGTGAAGTTGCTTTACTTTTATTGTACTAGTGTGAATTCATATGGTAAGAAATGCTCGAATACACCGCTGATAAATTATAGCCTGCTACATCTCCGTGCACTGGCTCAGACCCAGTAACTGTTCTTGGGAACAGTTATTCCTGTCAAATGCAAGATAACAGCACTTAGCTTTAAACTATTTGCAAAGAAGCTAAATACTGACAACCTGCTATTTTCATCAAGCAGAGAGCACTTAGATGGTTACTACAGCCCAGATAATTTATAGGAATCTTACACTTGATCACATAGCTGTGGAAGAGATGTGCACGTATACCAGTGTAACAGAGTCCTCAGACCTTGCACAGCTGGATTGCTAATGGAGCACCAGCTGCAATACCTTACAGCTCTGTGTTCAAGGGCAGACTGAAGCCAAAGCCAGTTTAGTCATCCATGCAGTGGGAGAAGATGGGCAGTTGGCCACGGTTCCAACAAAGGTGATACTTATTCCTTTAATTATCTGGATTGTCATGCAACCCACCGTGTTGTACCTGATTTCAAGAGCATTTGCCTGACAAATTTCAGACAGTGAGAGACCCTGAATGCACACAAATTTGTCCACACACTTCAAGGAAGAAAGATTGCAGAAATGGGGAGAACTAGTTGCTGTCTGCAGCTACCTGATTAAAAGATATGGAGAACATTAAGCCAGATGGCACCAGGCCAACAGGTAATGGACACTAGTGGAAACATGGGAAACTCCATTTAGATAGCAGAAAAACATTTTTTACCTTGAATTTGAACAAATGCCAAACAGGTATCCCTAGTTAAATGTAAAGCAATTTAAATGCTAACCTTTGTTTTATTCAACAATGTACTGCATGGAAAGGCAAAATTTATTATTATTTGATTGTGTTTTAAGTAAAGACAGTGCACTTATTAGAGAACAGTGGCAATTCCAAGTAGGCTTGTAACAACAGGAGCACTAACATGATTTACAAGAAACTCTGCAGTTTCATCAGCAGTTGTGATACTACTGAAGTATTTCCATTTGAATAAGCATTTGTAGGGGAGGGGAAGAAAGGAATAAAAAAGCAGCCCATTTTACTTACATTTCATAATTCCATAAATGCTTTTTTGATAGATTTTTTACCATCTAGAATGTGTGAGGGCTTGAGTTTTTCAACTATTCTGTGTATCTTAGCTTCCAGAGTTAATACATGGAGGAAAAAAAACAACAATTAATCTTTTTTGGTGTGAAGAGGTATATTGGTATATGCTTGTTATTGTGACAATTTTTTGTATATTTTTAAACTGCTTTAGTTCTTTATTTTTTAGTTACGAAACCACACTAGAAATACCTTATATATGCAAGCTCCTGCTGTTTGAAACTGAATTCATTTGGCAAAGTTTCTCTGAGTCTCATCTATTTTGCAGGCTGAGAACAGGCAGAAGCAATTTATTTCTGTAGCTGAGTTTATTTCTGCAGGAAAGACTGCAATGTGACAGAGATTCAGTCCTCCCTCTGTTGATGTGAACTCCGAATTAAAACATAATAGTACCAACACGTACAAACTGCTCGTGAGGGGGCTTGATGGGGCAGAGCAGCACCTGCACAGAAGGAAAGCTTGCAGTAGTGACTTTAATATGTGTTCCTGATAACTGGGCACCTGCAGCTGATCAGCCTTGGGTTCTTGGCTTGGTTCAGCTCATCCCTATTTCCCTTACTAGTTTTTAGACCTTGAAAGCTTGAAGTGTGTAGACCCAGGACTTCCTTCTTTTTCCTTTTGTGTTTTTTTTTTTTTTTTGTTGGTTGGTTGGTTTTTTAAATTTTATTTGACTGTAGTTACAAGCACTCATTTCAGACTAGGCCTGCATAAGAAACTTCCTGCCATAGCTGTACCACTGAGAACATGAAACAGGGCTAGTACAACAGGTGAACATACAGCCATATCTGCTAAATACCAGCAAAATGGTTTGTCATTGAGGAAAATAGTTTTTCCCACTGGGTGATAGAAGCATTGATGTGGCCAAAATATGTATTTCTACAAACCATTATCCCCTCTACTTGCTCAGCTGACAACAAGTGATGGTAAATGGGATTTGACTAACAGAATAGTAGAATGGTTTGGATTGGAAGGAACCTTAAGGATCATGTAGTTCCAATCCCTCTTCTCAGCCTTCCACTACACCAGGACAGATTTCAGATAAGAAGTGAGGTAACTCAGAATCACAGAATTTGCTGTGTTGGAAGGGACTCCCAGGGATGATAGAGTACAACTCCTGGCCCTGCACAGGGCCATCCCCAAGAGTCTCTGTGCCTGAGAGCATTGTCCAAGTGCTTCTTGAACTCTGTCAGGTTACTGCTGTGACCAGTTCCCTGGGGAGCCTGTTCCACTGCCCAACCACCCTCTGGGTAAAGAACCTTTTCCTGATATCCAACCTAAACCTTCCTTGACACAACCTGAGGCCATTCCCTCTGGTCCTGTCACTGGGCACCACAGAGAAGAGATCACGTCTGTCCCTCTTCTTCCCGTCCTGAAGAAGCTGTAACTGCAGTGGGGTTCCCCCTCAGTCTCCTCCAGGCTGAACAGACCAAGTGACCTCATAGGGCTTCCCCTCAAGGCCCTTTACCATCCCTGTTTCCCTTCTTTGGATGCTCTCTAATAGTTTAATGTCTTTCTTACGTTGTGGCACACTGAACTGCCCCCAGCACTCGAGGTGAGGCTGCCCCAGAGCAGAGCAGGACAATCCCCTCCCTTGCCCAGCTGGCCATGCTGTGCCTGATGCCCCCAGGACATGCTTGGCCCTCCTGACTGCCAGGGCACTGCTGACTCAGGAGCAACTTGCCATCCACCAGGACCCCCAGGTCCCTTTCCATGGCACTGCTATCCAGCCTCTCACCCCTCAAGGAAGGCTGAAGTCAATTTGGGTTAATTTGCTCTGACGTTAGATGCGGCAGAGATCAGGCTGGGGAAGAGTTCCCCAGAGCAGAGAGCCCTGCAGGAAGGACGTGTCTGTTCCAGCTTTTCCCCGTGTGGCTGCTGGCGGAGCCGGCGGGATCTGCAGCCCCACGAGGGGGCTCTGCCCGCCCGGGCATCGGCAGCGCCAACCCTCCAGCGCGCCGCTCCCAAATCCCCGATTCGGGGAGACGGGAAGGCGCCTCTCCCGTGTCAGGGTCTCTGAAACAGTTTCAATTTCAGGGTGTTAAATTGGTACAGTTGTAGGTATAAACAGTATAATCAGAATAGTAGTTCCCTCTGCGCTGCTCCCAGTGGAAGCAGCAAGTACAGGAGGCACGACTGATAGCTACCACATGTGCCTGGAACATGTGTAAGTACATGGTAACAGGCAAATTACTTGTATGCCTTGTTCCTACTAAATTTCCCCCAACCTAGGACACTTGTTGCAGCAATAGTTTAAGAAAGCCTGGTATAGAGAAAGTTTTTGAGATCAATCAAGTAGAGAAATCCTATCATGTAGGAGGAAAATAGCATCTTTCTACACATGACTGAACACAGTGAAGGGGAATTTATGCAGTATGCACTGACCAAGATAGGACAGCTGATTTTGACCTCTTTGTGTCTTTTAATACAACCTTCATTAAAATCTTTAAGTTAAAATAACTGTGCAGCGGCAATCACAAAAGTATCGGGAAAATATATATTCCAGTTCAAGGAGAGATTTGTCCCCACAATGCATGAAAAAACATCAAGTGATGAAGGTCATTTAAATGCCATCGTACATATGCTCAGGAACAACGCTCTGGTCATATAGGTAACAGCAGCTGTCAAAGGCACAGTGCTTGACTGCTGACTGCTGTTCGTAGATTACTAGTACTAAAAGAAACAGAGGTGTAAACAGCCAGAGCAGCAGTGGCATAGGGGGACGATGCACACAAACAGCAGTGACAACTTCAGCTGTCAGCAGGGATGCACGCCTTCCTCCTGGCACTGGGCTCACATGACCACCATGATGTCTTCCAGCGGCTTCCTCGTCAGCGCAGGCACGGTGGCATCTTTCTTGGGATAGCCCACCGGGAGCAGCAGGAGAAGCTTCTCGTTGGCTGGGCGCTGGAGCAGCACCCGGAGCTGGGGGCCGCAGTTGAGGGGAGTGGAGGTCACTGTGTACAGACCCGCGTTCTGCAGCGAGACAGACAGCAACGGAGTGAGACACAGCTCTGTGCTCTGTGAGAGTAGCGGCTCTTCCCACCACACCCGTGCACATCCTGCCACTGACTAGCCCAGAAATGCTGCTTCGTTAGACCTTGCTGCAGGCTTTAGAACATCTGATTTGCTAACAGCCTCAGTGGTACCATGGAAGATGCCTGCTCTGCTTACAGAGAAGGAAAGCATTTCTCCACCACAGCAAGAGCACAGTCTGCCTGCCATGTCTGTGTGCTGTACAGCCAGAGCCTGCCTGCAGTGCTCGGTGTGATGGGGGATCCATGGCCACGGCGAAGTTGAGAGGCAGTTGTGGGAATATGATTGGAATGTCATCCTATGGAGCTGGGGGTTGGACTAGATGACCTTGAAACATCCATTCCAAACCAAACTAGTCCATGATTCTGTGATCTGGCTCAGAGAACTGTTTCAGGTCTTGCCTCCATACAGCTGGCAGGAAGATGCCTTACAGCCTTGTGAATACTTGCTCTTCCTCAAGAGCTGTACACACAGGGACAGGTGGCACAGGCTGCGCCTCAGAAGTTGTCACAGGAGTCTGTTGGCATCTCTCACAGTGGCTATTGTTATGGATTACATCAGAATCCTAAAATAAGTCTGTGTATCACTGTTCCTCTCATATAGAATCTCACAAATCCCCTCAAAAATCTAACAATAAAGAGCTGACATCACCCAAGATATGACCACACAGCTGAGTCACTTCCTGAGAGCTGCAAGTGTGGATTTCAGTCTCTCTATGTAATGACAGTGTTTTGGGAGGCTTTGAGATTCAAAAATCAGCCAGGGAGAGGTGCCCAGGAAATGCACCTGTCATGTTAAGTAATCTCTTTGATCTTCTCAAGAGGAGAAGAGCTAATAGTGGTGGCGCTGAATGGTGCCTGAAGAGCAGCAGTGCACAAAAGGAAGTGTCATTCAAAACAGAATGGAGGAGAAATGGCAGTGCCTGATAGGAAATTGGCCTAATATAAGAGGAGGCACCTTGCTGTTATCTTGCTGACAGGCCAGGTTAACTATCAGAATAGCTTCTCTATTTAACACTTGTGTGAGTACATCAGATACAAGAAGCAGAACTGAGCACTGAGAAACCACTGAGAAAATCTAACTGGCTGGTGTCAAACATGCTGAGCTTTAGAAATCAGTTCACTTTCAGAAATGCCTCAGAAAGACTGATTGAAATAGTACAGCCTGTTCTATGGAATATATCCCTGATTTTTTTTTCAGCATTGTATACTAAAAGTGATTTGGTGTCAAGCTGTTTTATTGGGATTACTGAAAAGAAGAGGCCAGTGTGGCATTGCACAGCCATGCTTGGGTAGTCTGAAGAGTCTGTCAGCCCTGTTAGCATAAGGCAGAAACCACAGGGGCTGAAGCCTGTGCCGAGAAAAGTGACAACTCTGGAAGCTATATTATATTTTTCTTCCTGTTAACCAGTACTGAGGATAGGAATCACCTTCTCAGATGTAGACCTGTGTAGAATAACTTTAAAACTCAAAACTAAGACAGACATGTTGCCAGGAATTGGAGTAATTCAGAAGACTGAAAATGTTAAAATCTAAATTGGGTTTCACCCTCATTTGGGCAGAATAGTCTTGGTACATAATCCAAACTAATATATTGAATCCCAGTATGTCGGTTCTGTCAACGTACCTGCAGTGCAGCAAGCAGGATACCACAGGCAATAGAAACACTGATTTCATTGTAGTAGTGGGTCTTCTTTTTGCCATTTGGAAGCTGCCCATATACCTGCTTGAAAATGAGGATCAAATATGGAGCAGTGTCCAAGTACTCTTTGATCCAGTTTGTTCTGCAAAAGAACATTTAAGACATTTATTTTGCAACCTTTTCACTTTCCTGTAAGTTACATTTACTGTCTGCAAAGGGGCACTAAAGGTACATGGCAATTATAGCAGTAGACTAAACCTTAGAGCATTTGCTGCAAAGGATTAAGTATTAGCAGCTTAAATAGAAACATTACAGAAAAAAAAAAAAGCTTGAATAGAGTTTTCAAATTTAACAGATTTGGCTGAGTTGATGGGCTCACTCTGAAGAGTGGAATTGCATACAAATAAGAGATAGTTCTTGACCTATCTATGAACTTGCCTCATGAGCATTTGCCTTCGAGATTATTTAATTCCTGGAATTTTGTAGATTTACTTGTTACCAGCAGTGCCAACCTTTTTTGTCATTGCAGAGAAAACTGCTGCCAGAAAAGTTCAAAACTTTTTTGTCTAAGGTCTAAACTTAAATACATTCTCATGGCAAAAACTGTTATTCTGTTCCTGGGTATTTGATCCCTGTTACAATTCATTTGGTTACAAATTTATTAAATGACAATCACGACACAGGATTTAGACAAGAAAATTAGTGCTTTCTACTATTCTCACTCAAGACATAAGAACCCCTGGCATTTAGTTGTTTGCATAGCACATAAATTTGCATAGCACACAAGCACCTGAAAAATAGTAACATTATGAAATAAGTAGGGCAAGTCAACCCTACAAAGCTTTATGCATATGCTCCATTTGACAAGCCAAGACTCAGCAGACATCTTCCCATTGTGTGAAGTTAAGCAATTCAGTCAGACTTCGGAGGGCATTTGGAACAATTCAATACTGCATAATTCAGCACTTGGATAGGGACAAGCCTTGGGGCTACCTCAGTCAGTTGCAGAGCTTCCAATGACTTTGGGAGCTTCACTATTTGGCAAACAACAGGAAAAATCTGGGACAAGAGTTTCAGCCACAGAGGTTACATAGGAAAAAGTCATGATGGAGCCAACTGCTTGGAAAACTTTCAAAATGGAGAGCATGTAATCCCTTTTACTGAAAGCAATTTTATGAACCAGCCACCAAGGCACAATTCTACGCATGTTTATAAGTTTTTGTTTCCAAACATGAATCTTAGAAAAATATTAAAAATGAGAGGGAGGAAGAAACAGAAAATTATAGAAGTCTTTCCTACACTGAAATCTCTCTCTTCAAACCCCTTAGCTAATTGACTTTTCATACCTCAGTCTTTTCAGGTCATTAACCCATCTGTCTCCCATCCTTTTTTTGTAGTTGATTTCCTCTTCTTCTTCTACAATTTCACGAATCTTATGTTTTAAGTGTGGATCTTGCACTACCACAAAGGTCCAGGGCTCAGTGTGTGCTCCACTAGGTGAAGTACCTTCATAAAAAACAGGGAAAGATGAAAACCCAGGAAGGAGGGTTGGTAGTGAGAGGTATCAACTCTTCCTTGTGAGCTTTCAGGCTGACCAGCTGAGCAATGGGAATGGAAGTGAATGAGATGGGAAGAAAAGGACTGAGACAATTTCTGGCAGACAATCCCGCTCATTTCTTTCTCATGGAATGTGAAATCCCACTAAAGAACAGAGGTTAGTCCTTTTATACTGCCATCTTACAGGAAGCCAGACTTAAGGATTTGTGAAAAATTCCTTTGTGGTTCTTATGATGAGGCAGTAATATGGTGCAATATATGAACACAGTAATGTTATTGCAAAGTGCTGTACCAAGAGCAGAGCACTGTCTGAATACACAGCCAACTCTGACACAAGATTTTAGCTAAAGGGTGAAAATAATGGCTTTCAGGAAAGCAAGGCTAAATGACCACCTGCAGGAACCTGTCACTGGCTGACAAAGACAAGGAGCTGTACAGCACTGGCATCTGCCATATAGTGCACGGGTTTGAGGTCGTTGTCCCAAAGACAGCTGGTGTTTATAGGTGTGCACATATTAAATCTGTACTTGCTCACCCACCAACACCACTGGAGAATATTTTAACTGCCTAGAGGTTAAAAGTCAGCAGCTGAAGAATCTAGTTATCTGCACAGGTTCACAGATATGTAGATTAAGAAGACTGCTTAGATCTCTCTGGTCTCTCATACACATTTTAAAATATTTGAAGATCTTAAATACATACAATATTAAGGACTGGTTTTAGTTTGAGAAACACCGAATAAGCAGCCTGAACTATCTTGATATGTGAAAATGTTTTATATTGTGAACCTTGTCTCTACTCAGGTTTGGGTAAAAACTGATGGCATTTATGCTTCCCTTTGTTTTCTTTTTCTCTACACAGCCCAAAGCTTTCAGGGTTACTAAGTACTTCATCTGCACGCTAGGCTTGTTTGCTTTGCTGCATTTGCCAAAACATGCTCAGTGTTTTAATGACTCCTAGTTAATTAGAGGGAGATGGAGACTCATTACAGTGCAGGAACAAAGCTGCTTACAGTTTTTAAAGGGAAAATAATGCACCTCAAATGTGGAGAATCTTTATATTATTAACCCTGTTGAAGGCTACTGAACTTTTCTCTAAGGCAGCTTGGGAATATTTTCTGTAGTAGCAAGAGTTGGCTCATAGAATAAGAGAAATAATGAGGGTCAAAACCACTCCTGACTGAAGTCAATGTTACTAAAGCAGAGATGAGAGTAGGCCAGGACATGACAGTAATGATCTGAAACACATAAATTCTCAATAACAACAAAAAGATAATCAATTTCTGACATTCAGTCAAATAACCTTTATGAAGGCCCTCAGCATAATACTCCAGACATATGCAACAGGGGGCTGGCACTGCTGTTGGAAGGACTGGAAAAGGTTTTTGTTCTAGACTGAAATTCTTTCCCTTTATTAAACACAAATCATTTATGTCAACTGAAATATTTTGCGTGGCTGAGACAATTTCATCAATTTGTTTTGCGGGGGGAGCCCAAAAACCAAAACCCACACAGGATAAATATCATCGTAATGCATTAAATTTTAAAGCATATGAAAAACAAATAGCTTGACTTTTTTGAGAAAACATTTCAATATTTCTATTTGAAAGATGTGTCAATAAACCACACCTAGTTTTTATTTTAAATAACATCTTTTAAAGGTTGAAAATGAAGTGATTTGTTTCATGCTGTTTAAATGCTCTTCTTCCCTTATGGATGAACTGCAAATACAAAGGAATTGGGAGTGCTCCAAACCAGTCTCTGACATACAGTTGTTCAAGTGGAGTAATTTTCAGTCAATCTATGGGTGCTAATTCATTTCAGCTGCAGGTGAATCTAGGAAAACCATAAGCAAAATGCCAGTTCCCTTGGCTTTTCTACACCACCTTTTCACAGTTAAACAGTTGAACAGCAATGCTGATCCTCTTTTTTTTCCCCAGACCTTGAACCACTCAGTACATACCTGCTGTTCTGATGACATTATCTATAACCTCCCTGGGGACTGGCTCATCACTGAGAAACCTGACAGATCTCCTCTTATTTAGAAGCTCGTAAAATGTCTGTGACCTTTTAATCATTTCAGCCTCCGAGTAGCGCTCGCCAGTGAACGGGACATGGGCAACATTTTCTTCAAGTCCTTGCCACTCTTCATCACCCTCTACAAGAAAATACAAGTGGTTAGGGATTTTTTTGCTGAAGAATGCTGTTGATATCCTTGGCCTTCACACTGCAATGCACTTTGTCCCGCACTGGCATACACTGCACTGCTACAGCACTGGTAAGGCAAAGTCTGAGGTTCCAGTTGACCCAACTCATTGATGCCCAGCTCCAGCTACTGAATAAACACCTTGTTTAAATACCAAGAGGCAGGAGGGCCTTGGCTGACTCTAGCAAGTGTGACCCACAAAGAAATGATTGCCTTCTCCCTTCAGCCTGCAAGCCTGCCTGTAAAAGAGAGTTACAAGCTGCAACAGCAGTGAAAAAGTGTACAGGCTTCCAGCCTTCTTTTCTCAGCAAGTAAGTGTGAACATGTGTGTTCCTTCTTGAGCAGTTTAATAAGAAAATAAAAATCAATTAAATTACTGAAGTTAAGGAGAGAGCTTAACTACCAATATGTGTAAAATCTCCTCTGAAGAGCTGAATGTCAACTTCTTCCATATTCATGTTTCATAGCACAAGCATTGCAAGTCTTGGTTCTGCAGAAATGCGACTTTGTGGTTAAGCTCTTGGGTTTCCCGATACTTTCAGCATAAGAGGAAATGGATGTCAGGCATCTATACTAAGGATAACAACATATCAAATGCAGGGTATTGTGTTTCTTATCTTTAATTGAGGAACTCAAAATGGTCCCCCATTTCTCTGAAATCTGTCTGTTTCCACTGCAGAATGAATCTTCTGTTGTCTCTGAGGTCTCTTTCTCCCCTGTATTCCTAGAATCAGCAGGGATAGAAATTTTTTTTTGCAACTATTATGTGGAAGTTAAAGCCATTTAAATGCTGCATTTTGAGTAGTCAATAGTATTGAGCAATCTGCTACAGAGAGCTGACTCAGGAAAAAAATATTCCAGTTCTTTTTCAGTCGCTATTAGGCTATTATTCCCAAATCATAGCAATCTCCAGCACAAATTCAAGCAGCAATTACTTCTGTGTTTTAGTGGTATGCAGTTGCCTTAGAGACCAGGCTGATTTTTTGTTCATTTTAAAAGCAGTGAAATATTCACGTGTGTCTCAGCCTGTGCAAAGGGGAGAAATAAATCCAGTTTCATACAATGAATCTAAACTGAGTGGTTCTGGTCCCCAAAAGCCACACGTTTCATCTTGCATACAAAGAATTCACCCTGAAAATTTGTTTTGTTTGGCATTTCATGCCTGTGTTAAGCACTCTTGGTCATAGTCTGCAAGGACCTGGCTCTACGTTAATGGAAAGCAGTGACCCACTGCAAAAATTATTTTTGTGACCATCTTGCACACTCAAAAAGTAAAAGGGTGCCTCTTGATAATGTTCCCTTTGTGGTTTACACTTAGTAAAGTAGTGATGATTGCTTGCTTGTTTTGTGGTATGGGGGTTTTTCCCATGTAAGTGGAAGAAAAGAAAAGAAGTGAAGGTGCTGTTTGGTCAAGACAGTTCAACTTAATAATAAGGTGAAGAAATAAATGTACTTTCAAAGATTTTGAACACGGGACAAAGGTGAGATGGCTAGTGGGAATGGAAAACCTTAATATACTCAATGAGAGAATACTGGCTAAAGCAGAAGAACCCAGAAGTGAGGGAACTGACACACAAAACCAAAACTCTCCTGGAAAATTTTTTTTAAATAAATTAATCTATTATATATTCTCTTTCACCATGTGCCTACTATTCTTTCTTTGCAGTTAACATTTTCCATATGTTAACTTAAAATCATTATCAGCACCATCTGTTCAGTGCATGCTCTCTATATCTTTAATTGCTGTGTTTAGACATACTCCAGTCTGTACGGTCACGTTATAGAATACCTCAAGTGTCTTGTTTACATCTCTGTGTATTCCACCACTTGATGGACAACAGACATCCTGCTAGAAAATCTATTATCTTGTTAGCCACATTCTCAAGATTGCCATCAACTCTGTTGCCCATTTACAGTAGTCATCAAGCTTCCTGCTTTTTAAGCAAGCCTGGAATAGCTTCAGCTCAGACATCCCAAATGGAATCTCATTTTAAAAGTACTATTTTTCTATGTCTATCAGAAAGTCTTCTTTGGATATATTTTAGGATGATGGCTATGTTGTTCCAGGTTATAATCAGCCTGCAAATCATGTGATAATTTTTACCTCAGTTTGAAGCATGAGTTTCTTATAACAAACTCACACTGGGAACAGTAAGTTATCATTGCACTTCTGTTGGCTACTTATCTTTCCTACACTGACATTTCTCTGTGCTGCTGGCTTCCAGTTGTATGTCATCAAGAAATTTCGCTTATGCCCCCTTGGTTTTATGCAAAGATGACTAGATAACATTAACAATTGGTCCTGAGACTGACCTTGAGAAACCACAGTCAAGACCACTACATTTGCTTTCCAAATAAGTTTCTTCTCTATGGAATTTCTTCCTAAGCATACAATTCCTCTCCAATTCTCCTTTCCAGTGTAAAGACATGATGCATAGGAAAAAAATTAAATGTATGTAATGAAAGCTTTCACATCTTTGGATTTAAATGCTGGGTAACTGACCCTGTGGGGGTTTTGTTTGATTAATGGCAGACTGCTACACAATGGGCCACTACAGGAATCCCAGTAGTAAATCCAACCCTGAACTGAGTGTGACTAATAGGGAACTAAAAGGGATAGATTACCCTACTAGTGGGTTATAAATAGTGGTTAGCAGGCTGATCCTGAAAACCTCAAGAGTAGGTCAGGGATCTTAAGCAAAAGTAGCAAGTTGGAGAGGCACAGACCCTGGAAGAAAGAACCCAGCATGGAAATATTGTGAAAATTACCTCAAACTGGAATATAGTTGCAGAAGGTTTCTTAAGATTTTCAGAGAAATAGAATGGCTGTTATATAAAGAGAAGACCTAGTTTAAGGAAAGCTGAAAGGTCATCTGGTTGCTATTCAAAAACCATAGGAGAATATGTACCAGGGCTGGAAGAGAAACCTTTAAAATCAAGAGGATGGAACAGATAAAATAGGTGTACAATAGTATTAAATAAGTTTGGGCAGACAGGAAGGTAGAGAAGGGTTTTTAACCCATTGCATGAAATTCTGGACCAGCCTTTCTGCAAGGGGGCATAAAAAGGGTCACAAAAGTCCAGTTTTCATGTTCATTCAGCTGATGGCAAAGGCTGGATGTGTATACACCATCAGGAAGATAAAACACAGTAATACATCATGGCCATCTAAGTCCTGTGTTCCTAAATGATACAAAACATGAACTGTCATTGAAATGGAAATCTAAATTGCTACTGCCTTGTTCATGTCAGTACTATACTATTAAGATATGGGAAGTCTTTGAAACTGGGGAGAGGAGAAATGCTTCCAAGTGGGACAGGTCTATTATAAGGAGCATCACAAGCAACCAGTACTGCATTTTCAGAAGAAACAGAACGTTTGGGACTTTGTGCATTGCTTTGTCATCCCTAAGTAGAATGTATCACCAGTGTCCCCAAAATTAAATATGTAGTAATAAAATGCCTTCGCTATTAATCTCTGCAAGTGATCCCTAGAATAACAAGGATACAAATATAATTGAGTCTCATCTTCCACACCACTCTAAATTGGGTCTGTGTTTATCTCATCCATCAGTTGTCTGGCTTTGAATACATAACCAAAGAAATGATCAATATATATTAAGCTCCCTGGGCTAAAGACTGAAGTTGGTTTTGCAACAGTCCAGATCTATTCTGAAGCAATGGGAGATGAGGTACCACCACTCTGGGATAAGATGTCTGCTACTCTAAGGAAGCCCTTGTGACTCATCATTCAAGGCAAGGCTGAAGAAACATCTTTTGCATCTCTATCTAACTGGTCTAATTACACATGGCCTAATGCAAGACACAGCAGAACATCCTTTCCAATCCACAGCACAACGATCTCTCATTCTGGATCTTATAAATGAAGGGAAAAGTTACAGGATAGATGGGCATGCAAACAAATCTGAAGTACTGCCAGTGAATGCATTAACCAAATGTACTGAGTGATTTGCACTTAACAAAAGAACTGGGTTTCTGGCTGCTCCGAGAAACATCCATCTCGTCAGACACGGAAGGCAGAACACAGACAAGCTCAGGAGCACTTGGCCCTCACCATTCTACCCTTCATTGCCAATAAGTGACCCTACTGAGTCTGCCCAAGCAGTTCAGCTACTTACACTGAATGCTCTGCTGTTCAAAGGTATGTCCTTCTCATGGGAAACATCCCTGACGGTTCCACTTCAGGGAAGACTCATGGGGCTGAAGTCTACAAGCAAGTAGTGCTTGAAGTGCTTTTCTAGCAGAGTGCTTCACTCTCTCAGCAAATAGACCTTGCTTTGGTCAGGGACATGAATCAAAACACTGTCTTCAACTGCCCCTTCCTATTCAGGAAATTCTTCCTGTTGAAAATTCAGATTGTCCAGCTTGCTCTAGGGCAGCCCTAGACTTTAGCTTTAGACAAGGCCTTAAAAATGATTCATCTTACCTAACTCAAATTCTCTTCAGAGGAACTTTATCTTTAAACACAAGACTTCTTGGAACATTTAAGTAGAAATGAGCTTGTCTGCAAAGTAAGATATGTAAATAAAATAGCAGAATTTACATAGCAAGTAAAGTATTCTTTACTATAAAAAAAAAAATCTCTGTTTACATCTATGTTTCCATTTCAGCATCTAGTGCAGTCAGTGAAAATTTTAACACTGACAACAATGTTAATATGTTTTGATCCTAAATTATAGCTTCAGCAGAGTAGCAGATCCTTGCTAACTCTTCTTCTCCTCCTTGCTACTCTTCTCACTTAGGCTGGGCTTTCCCCTGCTAAAGAAAAACTTCCCTAAGAATGATGAAATTATTTTAATATTTCTAGAGATAAAAGACATGACTGTTTTGCAAAGGCATTGGTTTGAATCACACACCATTAAGGGAAAGATGATTATTTATTGCTATAAGCGAAATAGAAAGAAAACCTAATTTAATATTGGAGGACATGGTAAATTGAGAAAGGTTTTATTTAAAAGCAAATAAAATTTTTAGCAACAGTACCAACATGTCTACCTGTCAAAATTTTTTGCAAGCAATTTTAAACTAGTACAGTTTTGAATGTAGCACCTGAATAAAAGGGAAAGCAACTAACACATAAAAGATTGAAATTTTATATATGGAGCTGTGGCAGTGAGGCTCCTTGTTAAGAGCTAATGGGTTTGTTTATGAAGAGGATCTAAATTTTTAAACTGATAGAAACAGCTATAGTCCAAGATGATAATTCATAGATTATCATTTGAACTACCCACAGGAATTTTAGTTTGCAGCAATTTAACTGAACTAGTAAGCCATTAGTGACAAAGAAATTATGGGATAATTTTATACAGAATCTATTTTGCTTTGAACTGATGAGGATACAACACGTGAACTAATTTTTAAAGAAATTTTATATATTTGGAAAATAGTCAACAGGGTTTAAACCCTACCTGGTATAAATGATTTGTGGAAACTGATATACAACATTAACTCAAAGTACACTGAACATTGAAAAATGGTTCTTATAAATAGGTCTGTGCGCAGAACAATGTAAGTTTTAAGATTCCTAGAACTAGACTGAGGGAAAATGTCATTATGGGGAAAAAATAAAAGACAAACCCCTCAAAAAGCCTTTGAAATCAGTTTGAAGGAGAAAAAAACCCACTGTATTAACTATAACTTTAAAAACTTCCTAGGAAGAGAACTCTGTAGATTTTTATTTCACAAGGAAATAAAGTGAGTTTATGGAGGATAGTTAGGAAGTAAGAAGAAGCAATGGTACATTTTATGTTTAGATTTTTGTCCAAGCTGTGAATCAGAAACAGCTACTGAAAATAAAGGGCACTCTGTACAGGTTCAAATATGCAGCTGAGTGAGCAGATTAGCACCATCACCACATATTGTTCTTAAATATTTGATCAACACAGCTCCAAAGCCACAAATGGAGGATCTTGGTAAGAACAGTAATAAACCCATTTCCAACTTTTTAGGGGTGCTGAGCCCAAACATATAGCATTGGGTGATAAAGTGGGATGACTTGCAGATACAAACTTTCTGGTCAGGTCTTCCCTTTGCTCACACTAATAAGGCCTGGGGGGAATTCAACAGGATCTCCTCTCTTTCCTTGCACTGGCCATAGAGTCCACCATATGGTTTCCCCCATAAGGTCTGAGATCTGCTGTACAGAGGAACAGATAGGAGTTTGTTTGAAAATTTTTTTTTCTTTTTTTTTTTTTTTTTGCACTCTGATCTGTGGGATCTGGAAGGAATAGAGATTTACACCACGAGTGGTATGACATGAAGACTGCCACCTTCCTGGGAGCTGACAGGCTCAGAGAACAGCAGCAGTCCTGCACAGTGCATTGCTGTCAGTGTGGAGAAGTCCAGGAGGTTGCAAGATTGCACCTCCCTTATTCATATGAGCAAATAAAATTCAAACAACAAAAGTGTTTGGGATAAGATTTTTCTTACCTTCTTCTTCTAAGGGGTGGTCAGTGCCATCTTTTAAATCTTCATCCACCCATGGGCGAGATGGATCCTGCCTTTTAGTGTCACGTTTTTCCTTCTCTCCATTATTCTTCTTCATTATTACCCCAATCAAAACACATATAATGGCTATGAAGACTGGGGTGAGGGAAGAAAAGAATGCCATGATTGTGGAAATGTGGTGCCTTTCTTCCAAGTACAGTAATTTCGCATGAAAAGGAGAGGCTGAAGAGGGAAGAGCAGCAAGGCAGCAAGCAAAAAGGGGTGGACTCAAGGTTCAGTCCTCCACCCTATCTTGATTCTACTTTTCAGACACCGCCCCCACAATCTTATCTGCAATGGGCTCCTGCTGTTAATAAACAGCTGCTGCTGTTAAAAAAACTCCAGACACAGGTTTATATGTTTTCTGGGAAGATACACCTTATAAACAGCAAGCAGAGGCACTGACCATACACGTAAACCCAGTGCAAAATAAATTTTAAAACTCCAAGGTCTTTCAAAACTCCAGACTGAGGCAAAGGACTTCTCCCCTCTTATTTTTATTGTTATGGTCATCCCAATAATCTTCGTTGTAACAGTGACTATGAGAAGAGCATAGTGAGAATATGACTTTTAAAAACTAATGTCACCTCTTCAATGTTTAACTCATAAAACCAGTCATTTTACATGTACCCCAGGAATGCAGAATATCACCAATTGAAAATCAGCTTGCAGCACCACCCTCAGCTATGTAAACAGGTCATTAGAACAGATAAATAAAGGGGAAGCATTACCTCCATATAAAGCATGAGTGAGACAATTCACAGAGCCCTGTATTAATCCTGGACGTTCTGGGGGAACTGAAAAGAAGAATTCAAGGAATCAAAGTAAAAAAATATGTGAAGGCTGCAGTGAATTTTAAGAAATCAAGGAATCAAAGTAAAAAATATGTGAGAGCTGCAGTGAACTTTAAAGCCATGTTTCAGCATCTTATCAAAGTTATAAAACTGACAGGATCCTGGTATAATCCAATAATGGTCAAAGTCTAAATACTTAACCCATTTTTTACCTCAGCCAGCTGCTTGGGAACTGAACCAACCTAGCAGCACTGAATTGCTGTCATTATCTGGGGCTGTTGGGACATACTAGATCATGAAATGTCAGATGGCAGTGGTTGCTGAGGGCTGGAGAGCAGGGTGCAGGGGTACTCACTGCATGCACTCACCAGTGCCCATCAGCCCTTAGCATCTACTGAGCACCATCCTTGCCAAGCCTTATCTCATGCCATATGGGGCCATTTCTGATGTCCCAGCATCCAAGGCAAGTTAATCTGCCTTTTGAAGAAGCCCCTCCAGAGAAGTGGGAGCAGTTGTGAGTGTAGTCATGGCAGGAGATGGTGAGTCCCAGGGCACTTCAGCACTGCAGCTGCACCTGCAGGGGCTCATTGCAGTCCCTGCCTAGGGCACCCTCAGTCTCCCCAGCGTGAAAACCATGACACAAAGGGGAGAGAGAAGTTGGGGTATGCACAGCTTTCATCCTGACAGGTTCTCAGTCCATACCCTACCACTCATGCCTCTCACCACACCAGCTCTGCAGCACTGGGCACACCCTCACTGTCCCATTTGACACTGTCACTCCAAGGGCTCCCTACCTTCCAGTTCTCCAGCAGATACTGCCAGCTGCCTTGAGGATTGGTTTGTGTGATGGGAAGCATAGATTCATGACCAGGTTGCTGCACAAGAAGAGGAATGTGTGACCACACTGGTTGGCCACACACAATGACAGTCTGGCCGATAGTCCAGACGTATCCTCTTTTAATACAAGCTCCTTGTGCTAAAAGGGCAAGGTCAAGCAAACTGCACAGCTGTGCACATATTGTCCAGACGTGCTCAGAGGCAAAATGAAACTGCCTCAAAACTTGTACCCAGGCTGGGCTTTCTCAGCTGCCCAGCTCAGTTACAGAATAAATACTTTACTGCTGTTGCACTGCATCTTACTCCAACACACAGGGCCCCAGTGCCTATAGGTCCTGGTCCTCACAGGGAGTGTTTGGGATCTGTGTAAGCAGGCTAGCGCCAGAACCAGCCAAGGGACTGCACAAATACATCAGACATGTAATAAAGAGGACATGCAAAAGTTGTACTTTGGTTCCTAATCTAATCTAATTCAGTAAAGTTGGCAATAAACTTCCACCTACCTCTGGCTAAGAGGACAATTTACTTGAAAATCCAAGCCATGAATCTTGTCTTCCCCACTCTCCAGTCAATCTGTGATTTGGGACATGTGCTTGGGTCATTGTTTTTGGCTGCATATATAAAAAAACCCCACACACTCTCCAGGAATAGAAACAATGACCATATGGGGGAAAAAACATATTTATCCTCTCTCTCCTTGATTTAGAGTAGATATTTAAACTCATTTGTCCCACCTGCTGGCTGTCCATTCATGAGGAGAGGTACTTTACCTAATCCCAATTAGAAACATTAAATTAATTCATGAGACTAGAGAAGGAACCTGCAATTTTATCAGACACATTTTCAACAGCCTCCTCTGTGGCAAGGGAGGAAAACAGAATGTGGTCTGAATGGCCCTGACTGTTTCTCCCACAGGGAATATATTAACCTTGAATATTCACATACACATAAATTAGGATCTGGATGCTTTGCAGCTGAGAATCCATCCAATGAAGAGACAGGTCTGTGCTGAAAGAGAGAGAAGCAATACAGAAGGCTGAATTATGTTGTTTAAAATAACTACCTCTATTTACAATGCTGGAAACTTTGTAATTGCTCACTGTTCCAGAATAACTTTGACATTCTTAGAGGAGATATTAATTTTTCTTTGGTAGAACAGAGAAAGAAAGAAAGCTAAATAAAAGTCCCTTTGGTATTAACTTAAGCAACTTCTATTTGGTGTTACATATTGAAAATTGTTAGGTTGAACTTCAGCGCCACAGAAATCCCACACAACCTTGTTTAATTAAAACCTGATTTAGTGTAAATAACTCTATACTGTAGACATTCAAAACAGAAACATGGTGATGTCTTGAGGAACTTTGGGAAAGTGTGGGTGGAAGCAGTCAATTTTTGTATGGTAGATTTCACTTTTTCAGTTAGATTTTTTTTTTTAATCCAAGCTTTATATAAATGTGATTATTATTATTATCATGGAAAGTTTAAGAAAATTTACTACGATTATTTCTTCTGTTCTACAGTAAACCCTAAAGGCTAGCAGCTGGATTTTTGGTGGTTTATTGATTCTCAAAAAAGTCAGAAGAAACATTACCAATAACCCTACTCCTAGGAATTAATGAAGCTTTTCTGACAAACATGGATTGAAGTTAGAAAATGTTGATAGAAATACAACTATTGAGAACATCGAAGTACTCAAGTATTACTGCATGAAAAATGTGGAAGCACTTTTAAAAGATACAGACCATCATACTAAAGACATATGGAAGGAAGGACCCTTTTGTGCAATCCTTAGCCTTCTGGGTTTTCCTAGTCATTCACCTTTGGCAATATACGCTCACAAGCTATATTGCAAGTCCTCACATGGCTAGGATTTGGTATGACAAGTTGTTGTGGTGTAGAAATGGAATTCCCAAATTTAGTGCTCCTACTAAAATGAAAACCACGAGCCACTCCCCTTCTCCCTCTCCCTCCAGTGACACAAAGGGCAGATATCCTGAGTTAAGAAAAAATTACTGGAAACAGCAAAGAGATAAGAAAACTGTTTCCTTCTTGCTGGTTGGTGGGGACATAGCTAGTATTTTGCTGTTTTGTTGACCCTGTCCAAGAGAATGTGACAACGTCTATTATGCCATTTTACTCCTAAAACCTGAATTTCCTAGGCAGGTCCCTTAATCCTACTTTGTTTTATGGCAAAACCAGCCTTCAGGAGGATCTGGGTTATCTTCTCCCCTTTCTCAAAAACTTCCTCTGCTATGTTGCCCCATACAATGATGTCATCAATGAACTGCAAGTGTTCCAGAGTCTTGCCCTTTTCCAGTGCAGTCTGAATTGGTCCATGGCAAATGGTGAGACTGTGCTTCCACCCTGAGGTGGTCGATTCCATGCATACTACACACCCCTCCAGGTGAAACCAAACTCTGACCTACACTTTGCTGCCTGAGAAGTGGAGAAAAACACATTGGCAGTGTCAATAAGCCACATCACCCTCCTTGGCAGTGAGAATCCCTTGCTCCAGCTTCCCCCTGATGATGTGGATGGTATAGAATAACAACCTAGACACACTCACATGGCTCCAGGCTCCACCTCCTCTTGGCCACTGCTAAGAATCAACCCTGCCCTTAGCCAAAATGAGGAGAGAGTTCTTAGTGTAGTCAAAAGCAGATCTTTCTGAAAAATAACTAGTAGAAATAGAAAAATGCTAACAGTGAATGTACAAAATTGCAGAGTAGGATGAAGTAGGTTCTTGCAATAAATATAGCATGAATCTGTGAGAGAAAACATGGGTTTGGGTGCTGGCTACAATTCCCATTGCAAGTGTCCCTTGCTGGCCATGATCAGCTGCATACCTACAAGGAACACCTGCACTGATCCTGTTACTAGTCAGTGCATAAGCCACTGTTCAGACCCTCAAGTGGTACACCAATGTGTGGTGATGAAAGGGTCCACACAAAAATCTCAGTGTTTATGGCTAGAAGCAAGACAAAGTCCCCACTGGGTATTGTCTACAGACGCAATAAAGTAAATTTGCTTCAGAAATGAGTTTCAGACTGAAGCTTGTGTTTATCAAACCAAAATTCCAAAGGCTATTTCAATAAGCCATCCATGGTCAGCTCCCAACTTAGTATATGCCTGCTATGGGCAAGGCAGAACTATGCATGAACTATTTAATCCAATTTCCCAATCAACACATTGAGACAAATGTCTGGGATCAGCTGAAACTTATCTATTAGGTATTGGCATTACTAAAAATACCATTAGCTAAATAAGCATCTCCATCTCTGTGACATATCTAGCAATCCCCTCCTGCCTCTGCCAGTGACCAGCACACAGTGCTTCTGAGCAAGGTGACCCTCACTTTTCTGCTGCCTCCTGCCTCTCCTTGCACTCACACATACAACCACCCCTTGCCCTGAGACAGCTGTATGATCTCTTTTTGACCCCCATAGATATCAGATATCTTGCCCTGTAGCATTAGATTTGATTATCTTTTTCATTAACTTAGCTCAGATTGCCACAAATGTTATTAGTGCTTATGAACTACCCTTTTGAAATCTAACAGTACAGTGGGTAATAGAATTACATCCCATAGCAACGAAAGCACGAGACAACAGAGCACCATGCAACAGAGCAATTCTTTCCATTTGTCCTCACTATAGTGCCCTTCACTTGCAAACTCTCTGTTTATATACTGCAAGTAGAAGAAATAACCTAACTATAGACAACATGATTCATTAATGTCTTTCTAAATAGAATAAGCCATTTATTAGGACCTGTCTTATCAGATAAACCATTAGTTGTGCTCAACGGGACAATTAGTGCTCCTAAAAATATTTCTGATTTCAGAAAATAACTTTTAACCCAGGGACTAGTTTACCCCCAGATTCACAGCAGCAGAAGAAATCTGCTTCAATTTCCAATGTCTCCACCATGAGTTTACACATGGCAGGAATCTGGTAGATGTTGGTAGTGCTACTCACTGAAGTAAAGCTGCATGGGTGAGTTTTCAGAAACTCACTAAAACTCTAAACAAAGGTCCTGAAAACATTACTGAACTTAAAAGTTTTCACCAAGGGTCTGCAGATAACACAGACCTCAGGAAGCTATTTGCCCCAAATATGGGGACACATAAATATATGAAGACAAAATATTATTTTTCCACAATCACTTTCAGGCACAGACTCATAATAGACTGAGTTCAAATCTGTTTTATTCTGTGAGTAACCTTTTATACAAGCCCATGGGGAAAACTAAGGACCATTTCTGATTAGCCTCATGGGAGCACACAGCCTAATAGAGACTGTTAAAACCTCTTCAGAATAGGGGTGTTTAGGGAACAGGATAGAGGGGTAGCAGTGGCTCCCTCCCAATGGCTAGCAAGCTGAGAATAGCCTCCTTCACGTAAAATATCACAGCAAACATTCTCTGCACATTGGGCCAAAGAGGGGAAGGCAGGGGCAAAACAGAGACAGAAATTCAAACGGCAGATTCTGTGTGACCATCCTGCCCAAGGTGTGGGGCTGAAGCATATCTATAGGTAGACCTAAACCAGCTCCATTATCAGAGCCAAAACAGTTATCACCCTGCCAAAGACTTACCCACAACCCTGGGCAAAGCTTCTGACAGCTCCTCATGCTGGCACCCCTGCAGCTGCAGCTCCCTAGCCTTCATCCCCAGGGTCACAGAGCCTATTCCTGCTCTGCCTGGGCTTGTGGCTGCAGCACAGCATCAGCCCAGATCTCTCTTCCCTGTCAGCTCACAGTGCAGGAGAATGAGTGTTTATAGCAAATTTATAGTCGTGCCCCACATGATCAGACTTTTCAAATCACAATGTCAAGTGAGGTAACAGCAGTAGAGAAATGATACCTGGATGTCCTTTGTAGCTGATGTAAGAAAAATTTCTGTTGTCTTTTTGATGCTAAGAGGAAATACAGGGAGAAAAAAAAAGAATAAAAATATAAAGTGAAAGGTAAAAGAGGACAAAAATTATCCCCCCTATTTTTAGAGGAGGATTTTTATTTCCAATTGCTAATATGTCCTTTTTTTCGTATGTTCACAGAGAGGAAAATTGTCTTTCGTTCCATACTGTTATGACAGGACAGCTGAATGGCAGTATGGAGCATTTTAAATCAGCATTTCGAAGCTTCAGCTGTTCCAGGAATAGCTATTCCTATTACTTCACTTCTTATTTGCACCAAATCAAAACACAGCTTAGCTTATTTGAAGAGTTCCTTAGCTGATTACATCTAAGCCTCTAAAACTTTATCTAGGAAAACAGTTTCTAGCTATGAACATGAAGGAAGCCTTGAATTCCAATGTAATCATAAATAGGAAAGTTCAAAGAGTTCAATTTTTTTGTGGGTTGGTTGTTTTGAATTTTTTTTCTTCTTCTTTACATGCTTTGAATGAGTTTCATCTCCCAGCCCCCTGAAGAAATCTATGACAAGGCTGAAGCCCTGTCCTTACTGCCAAGAGTATCCACAGCCTCCTCTCATTGTTGAGGTGAGTCTGTCCATCTCCAGCAGCTCTCCTTCACAGGAGTCACACCTTGCTGTCTACAGTGTTGGCTTGGATGGTGGATTGGCCACACAGGCTCCTCACCCTGCCTAACAGAGAGCATCTCCCTAAGGGGTCTTTGCAGTCCCCTGGAATTACCTCCAAGTGAAACCTTTCCTCCCTTCTCACAGTAGCATTACAGGCCAAGCATTAGCTGCCACTGGGACTCTGGTTCCCCTGCTTCAAGGATGCTGCTCTTCAGTGTTTTCCTCTCCCTTGCTCCAGCACTTGCTGCTTGCAAAGGGAAGCTGGGAAGTAAATGCCCATGCAATGCACAAAGTCCAGATCAGCACATATGCTGACCCAGCTCTCAGGTAAACCACAGACATCAGACACTTTTAGAGTATCTGATAATGTAAAATATTTTTGTATCCAGGGAGGGTGATATGGGTGGGTGGTCAGGTCAGCATGCTACACAGCAGTCCTGAGTCAGCCAAGGAACCCAGAATTGCCAATCTTGTTCTCATTTTGAATGATCTTTTTAAAGAGAAATCCCAAGCACACAGAGAATTTAAATGATCACCACAAAGAACCTGACAAAGATATTCCACCCTTTTCCCTCAGGCCAGAAAGGAAAACATTTTTTACACCCAAATCACTGACCTAAGACTTCAGGAGATGTGGATCTCTTGCCCAACTCTACTGTTACTTTTATCCTGTGTGCAAATATTTGTTTATTAACCTCTCACATCCAATAATCAGCAAATCACTTCTCTTGGGTTGCAATCCACCACCTGACAGGTTGCCAGGGGGTGATTAATATTCACCATCTTTCCTCCTAGAGAAAGAAGCTGCAGCTTTCCTTGGCTGGTCCAGAAGGAAAAAGCAGCTTTTCTCACAATGACAGTTCAAAATCACAGCACTGTTCAAACAATTCACTTTACTCAGCTAACACTTCTATTACAGACAATTGCTCTCTGAAATTGAAACTGGATATTAGTGGACTGTTTGAAAAATACAACTGTGTGGGACAATTAAACTGTTTGAAGTTTGCTATTCTACCAGCCAGTGAACTTGGCATGCAGTTTCTCCAGCAGGCTTAGATCTGATTTAGGCATCCAGAGCATGGAAATGAGTTTATCTGAAATTTTTCCTCTGGATCTCTGGGATCCAAATCCATTGAAAAGTTCAGGCTAACTACACAGGAAAAACCCACTGTGAAACTCTTGCCTTTTTTTGTCTCACTAGAGCAGCATAAAATCTCAGGCCATGACAGCTGTTTGAGATCTACTTTCTGAATGAGAAAAAATATTCTCTTATTCTTTCTGAAAGTGGAACATGGTCCACGACACCAGAGGAAAAGTTCACAAAGGGAAATAATGGCATTATCTGAAAGACTGGAGGATCTCATGCTACCCCATCACAGATATGTAATGGCTGTAGCCATTAGTATGAGAAAGAAGAAACTCAAACTTCATAGAGGTTATTTTACTTATGAATGAGTATTTCTAGAAAACACAATGTGCACCAGAAATGAGCAAACTCAGAGATCCAGGCATTCTGCCAGCATCCTACCCTCACCTTGCCTTGTCACCAGTATAGTGACAGAACAGACTGCTGCCCTGTCTGATGCTCCCAGATTATCTTGCCGCAACAACAGGGTCCCTGTTCCCTGCATGTGGAGTTCAGCCTGGGACAGCTCTGCACGCATGGCTGATGCTCTTTTAAAGGTTGCTAAGGTGCTGCCCCAATACCAAGTGTCTTCCCACCAGTGATCAATCATATCTTACCTTGCAATCAGTGCCCTGCAGTCCATTACAGTTAATCAATGCTAGAGCATCTTCTGTGTCCAAAAAGATAAGTAAGCTCATTTTTCAATATTGACTGCAACTGTTTGCTTTTCAGCATGACTTCACTTCAAAACAAAAGATAATTAGGGCCTATATACTGCTTTCTCTGTGCTGCAGATTTGCTCTGCCCTGCTAGCTGTGAGGTAGTCTGTCATCCTGTGCTTTGCCAGCAGGTACACACATACACAGACACTCCTGCTTTAGAGCTTTGTCAGTGTCTTTTTGCAGCATGAAAACCCAATTGCTCATTTTAGTCAGGTTGCTCTCAGTAAATGAAAAAGCAGCAGAGCTTTATCTATGAAGCCAGGCAGGGCCCCTATCCGAGCCCTGATGTTAATTGAGGTGACCTCTGAGAAGCTTTACCTCCCACCCAGTATCAGCTGCCTTTGAGGTTGTGCTGATAGCAAAAATAGAGGTGGTATGTGACCAGCACTTGGTTATTTCCCCTTCCTCAGCTGCTGCATTATTATACAAGGCTCTGAGGGCTGTGGCTGTGCAGCTAACAATCTGTGAAAGCATATTTCCCCAGCGGTTCCTTGCGAGCAGTATGAAAGTGTCAGATGAGGACAGAAGCTGGCATTATGCTACTGGCATGACTGAATCACAACAGGAGCTCTGTTGTTAACCATTTAACTGTCTAAATATATTGCACAGCACTGTCCTGTCTGGTTTCTGCCCAGCATTATTCCTATTAGAGAAAGTTCAGAGAGCTAATTGTCCAGCTAAACTGTGTGATGAGCCTCTGAACAGACACCAAATTGAAAGATTCAGGCAACCGTTCAGCTGTTCCAGCATCCTGGCAATGGTGGGGAAAAAATGTCTCAGATGATGCTAAATCTGCATCTCTCTCAAAAGCAGGTTCTTTCATGGCAGTGGTTCTGGCAGATCACTGTTATCTCTCAAAGTATGTCAGCCTTCTCTGAAGAAGGCAAAGGCTTGACTTAACCATGATCCTCTGGCTGACGAGCTCCTTGTGCTGGTATGCAGATTAACAAAAGGTTTCTTTTCCACACTCTTCATTACCCTTGTGTCAAACCCTCCTGGGGACACTCTGAAAACATGCTGACAAAAGCTCACAAGCTCAGCTATAGCCCAGGGGGAGGTAGTAAGTTCAGGCTTCACAGGGACAAGTCTCTCTTCCCCAGTGTTACCTTCTGGGAGCTGCTTGGCAGCAAACAGCTCTGCTCATTCACAATCAGCCTACTTATCTGCTTAGTCCACCCATGCTATCCTGCTTCATCATCCTCTCACTTCCCCCACCTCTTCCCTCTCCTTTTATTCTCTTATGTCCAACTTCATAACACACTTCCCTTTTGAGCCTCCATCACAGGTCCAAGCACTCCTTAACAGCACAAATACTGCCAGTTAGGACATAAGAGTCAGTGAAACCCTAACCTGAGTTGTCTGCATGTTGGCAGAGGAGCTCACCTTCAGCAGTCACCTCCCATACCATGATTGCCCTCCAGGAAGCACTGCAGATTCCCCAGAGCAGAACCATCTGGCCTGAGCAAAAGAAAGAAAGCAGCATTAATGAAATGCCTCTCCTGTCAACACTCCTCCTTAAACCCAGCCCCTAACTTGACAGAGTAAATTAAACGTGGCATTTGGGGTGAGATGAAACAAATTTAAAGCAAATTCTCCTTTTGCTGTTAATTTGGGGACCTCTATTGGTTTCAGAAGGGATTAATCTGTGATTATGCTAACAGTCAGCCAATAAACCTGATAAGAAACATGTCAAGCTCTCCTTTTTCCAGCCTCCTTTTTGCAATTATAATTGGTCTCTTTATTTCCATAGAATTATTGCTTAGTGCACTGCAGTACCTCCAGCCTCAGCAAGATTAAAGGTAGTAAGGATCTTAACCTTACATTTCATTGCTCTTGTCAGTTCAAGTTAGCTACACAATGTCATTATGCTTTTATATAATACAGAAAAAACAAGTTGTACTTCTAATATTACTTTTAGCTAAATATATTCCTTTTCTGGGCAGCAGATAGCAAAAATTAATGTCAGTTCTCATAATATTTTATGATCTTGAACATCAAATATTCCCTGGTCACTGAATCAATTAGGATTCATTGACTCCTATTAACAGTTAACAGGGCACTGTGTTCTTCAAGCAGACATTAATAATGAGGCTTTGACTCTGTGAAACCACACTAGATAGCCAGGAAGTCATTTAAGTTACATGCAAGATTTGGTTTGCAGGGATCAAGAGACATGAATATATTTATTTTCTTCAATGTATTGATGCCAGCTAAAGTCCCCACAGCGCTACTTTAAAATATGATGTCCTAGCTTCATCATTTTTACATAATCCCTTTTATTATTTAGTTGTGTTTCAGGCAGACAGAAAGAAAGACAATTTCTCTGATCATTGTCTGACACAAAACATGAGGAAATTCAGGATCTGTAAATTTTCAAAGAATATTTTTGGGAAACGCTATTCTCAAATATTAGTACAGCATTCCCACTGGCAATTTAAATTGATATTATACATGATAATAGGGACATCTTCATTTAGAATTGTATATATGTCTGCACATACAGTTATCCAGCTTGTGATGAAAAAGCTCTCAACAATTTTGCTGTATACTTTAAACACACAAAACCAACTTTGTACTGAAGCCCATACAACCATCCTTGAAACGTGATGCTAATAAAGGATGCTAACAAAATTTTATTTTGTTCTACTCATAAAGTTTAAGAAGCAAATTAATTTGTCTCACTTGTGAGAGCAGCATCACCACTCCAGCAGTTGTTAGCAGTGTAAAGCAAATAAGGTTGGGATCCCTGGACACACTGTGCTTCTCAGAAATAATTGCTCTCTTGAAAGAGTTAAGAGCCTCTGCCCTTTCTAAATGTGGCACAGTAAAAACATTGCTCTCACTAACAAGCATGGTTCAGTAATTGGAAAGCAATTTTAAATTCTAATTCCAAGTAATTTGATTTGCAGGAAATGGCAGTTAATTACTCATGCAAATGCCTCAGTTAGGTGTGGCTGGACTAATGCACAATGCATGAAGCAGGGAGAGCACACAGTTCAATGTGCCTCAGACAGCCTGAAATATCCTTCACAATACCGAGCATAACAATTTTTTTCTGCAAATTGCTACATGCTGAAAGTAATTTCCACACAGAAGTTTAAATTAGAGGTGTAGTGCAACATAAGGAATAACTGTACTCTAGCCAGTTTTAATTACTCTTTGCAGACTTGTGGCAACATGGCCCTTTGGGACCGTCCCCTTCTGCTGCTCTGTGTCTCACAAGGCCTGGACCTTTCTGTCATCTCCAGACCATGAAGAACATCCTTCTGGATCACCAGCATGTCTGAAGGTATGGGTTTACAATCCTGAGCAGGGCCCAAAAGCTCACACACTAAGGGTCAAGTCAGACAAAAAAATGCCGTTTGAAAAGTCCTCCCTAAGGCAATGTTTTGACAAGGGAACGCTGCACCTTTTCCATGAGGAAAGGTTGATCCTACTGTGCTCAGCCAGGGCTTTCTCAGTCCCTCTCCGCAATGAATGCATAGCGTGTTAGTCCTCGCTCTGTCACACAAGGTTAGTGACACTCCACTGGTGCTGTATGTACACTCACCCACCTAGTTTTTACTCTACTGTGGCACAGATTCCAGTAGTAAATAAGATTCTTGCGATCTGTAGTCTATTTACCCAACCCTAACCCAGTGAGCTGGGAAAATACCACTTTGCCCACAGCACATGCAGGGAGAGAGGCAGAGAGAGACTAACCTGCAGCACAGCAGGGACTGAACACTCCCATCCTGTGTGAGCACCCAGTCTCCCTTACCTATCTATACTTTAATACTTTCTTTCTCTCTGAAAGTTCTTCACTTGAGAACAGTGGGATGTGTCCCATACACTGGCCAGAGAAAGGGCCAGGACACTAGCAGGGTGCTGAGCTTCTGGAGACCATCTTCAGCTCCAGGATGCTTTGCAAAAATCAGTCACAGCTGTGGTCAAAGTGGCACAAATTCCTAAAAAATCACAAGAAGCAATATGGGAAAAGTAGCCTGACCTTTGAACCAAGACAATTAGGAGGAATTTAATAGAGAAAAAAAATAGTGGTCAACTAGAAAAGCACAAGCTGCTTGAAATGATCAGAGAGCAAAGAGTTAGCAGGGCTTTTATAATTTCCTGCTCTTCCTGGAAAACTGCAAAGGGATCCACAAATCTGAAGACAAGGGCAATTTGGTTGACACTGACTGCCTTGATTTTCAAAAACGTCTTCCAAAGCATGAGAAGAAACCAAGCATCCATGGAAGGTCTTTGCACTGTTAGGAATACAGTAGCAACATTTTTTCAATAAAGAGTAAGCAACAGTTCAAGAGGGCTCTGTGCTGTTCAGTGTATTTATGGAAAATTTAGAAAAGGGTGACGTGAGAAAGCTTATCAAGAATCCTAAGTTATTCATGATAGTAAGGACTAGCACCAACTGTGAAGAATTGCAGAGGAATCATATACAACTGAGCAAGAAAATCCCTCAAAAGGTTTAAAGCAGAACTGGGAAATGTTCAGGGAAAGGCAGAAGAGAAGATCAAAGGTAGAGAAAGCTGCTGTACTTTCCTTGCTGTACAAGGAAAAGATGAGTGAGGTAGGACACATCAATCTGTGAAAGTGGTGACTTCTGGGTATACAAAAGAAGTCTGCAAGAAGACTGATTGTCTGCTTCTCTAACAGTACCAGCAATAGGGGGTCATCATCTGAAGCTTGAAGGAGCCAAAACAACAGCAAAAAGGGCAGCAGGAGCTCCTTGAGAAAGGGCACGGCAGATGATACAAGTTTATCATTCTTCAGCCTTCAAGGGAAGGCTGGACATATTCTCACAGAGGGGAGGACCACCTCTAGCCATCTCTGACTTCAAAAAGGTGAAGGCTGGGAGAACATCAAGTATCACACAAACTTGTCTTGCTCAGACTCTTCCATAGGTCTTCACCTATGGACCCTGTGAGAAACAGCACTCTGGGCTGGGTGAGCCTTGGGTCAGGGTCTGCATCACTAGTGTTATATTCTAAAAGAACTAAATTCTCTCCTATAAGGAAATGTCAACATATTTATGGATTGACTCACCTCTGGTGTTTGGTCTCAAATCTACCATTTTCCTTGGCTTGTTCTCCAAACATTTTATAATTCTGTCAAAATTGCATATTTTTTAGAACTTCATACCAAAGGCAAGCTTGACTGCACCTCCCAGGCTCAGAAATAAGAGCACAAACACAAAAGAGCACAAACATAATTTTAATTTAACTTACAACTTCTAGGCTATTCTCCTGATGATTTCAAGGCTTGTATAAAGCTTTATTGCAACCGCCAAAGTTCCGTTTAAATTTAAAAAGGCCTTTCAATCAGAATATCCTGACACTGCAATATACTGTCTCAAGTATGCAAAAATGCTTAAGAAAGAACTGTGTGGCACACGTAAGGACAAGGAAGATCTGTAAGACATCCATGAGATGATTTGTGAGCTTTAGTTCAGTCATTCTCTTCAGTTAAAGTTTGAAAAGAGAAAGAAACACTGTTGAAATGTGACAATAATTTACACAGAAAGTACTTTGAGTTCTGGGGAAAAAAAAATATTACCTGCTAATGGGAGTCTAGTCATGATACAGTGCTGTGCAAAGCTTGCATGTATGTAATGATTTTTTTCTCCACCAAATTGCTGCCTGGATTCTCAAGCAAATCAGTATGCCAGGCAGGAGAGAAAGCATATTGCTGCAAGAAAAGAAGGAAAGGAAAATAATGCTGTCATTTTCTATTTGCACATTTCTGATGCAAAAGGAGAGATATGATAGAGGTTATCCCTTAAAGCAGAGCTTGCTTGGTATTTTTGGTTCCCTTCTCACAATCCTCACTAGGAAGATAACAAACAAAACGTCACCAGACAGAGCTTCTGCAGGAGCAGCTGTAACTGGAAGACATCTTGTTCCTGCTCAGTAGCACCATCCTACCTTCTTGCCCTGAAAAAACCAAATAAACCCCAAAAAAAACCTGAACAAACAAAAAAATTCCCAACATCAAAAAAAACCAAAAAAGATATTTTTTAAAAAATTCTTGATATGGTTACAAGTCCTGATTGTGGTACAAGGTGATCCCTGTAAGTAGTCCACTGGTGGCAGCCACAAGGCCAGCACAGCTCAGGCAGTGTCTGAGGAGCATCACACTGAGCTGCAGGAGAGCTGCAGTGCCCAGGCTTTCCTGGGTGACTCCTGAATAGTCCCAGTTGCACCTTCCCAGTCCTGCCTGCTCTGCTCTTACAGCCCTGTTTCTTCCTTGGATACTTTATTAGCAGAATCAGGGAAGGCACTGAGGAGGGCTCAGGTAATGCTTTGCATTCTTGAGTGTTGAACTACACATGAAAATTATTCATATAAAGGCACAAAGATTCATTCTCCCTCTCCCTTCCTTCACACAGCACTGACAAGTTATTCCATTCCCAACCAGATGAATGAAGCTGATTTCCTGCTGGTTGATGCTCTACAGCCCATGCACCCTCCTGGTCACAATACACCACCTCCAGCCTGTGGTGCCCCAGCACAGTGGCCCCCCGGATCCAACCCAAACAGACCTTCTCTCTCCACATCCACCCACCTCATCCTGCTCCCTGCTGCCTGCTGAGCTAAGGGCAGCACCTGCTGCAAGGGCTTTGAGCCTCATGTGCTGCATGGAGAAGCTTCTCTCCTCCTGCAGATCCTCTTTGTTCCTCACCTCTGAATAACCACCTTCACAGAACTTGGAACAACTCCATGTCTTTTGAAAGCCCCATGCTTCCATCAGATCTGCTCGAGTGACTGGTGGGTTCAAAAGTTACACCTGGGGGAGGAGGGATAGGCAGCTTGGGAAGACAGTGTAGCTGCTCAAGCTACATTTTCTTTGGGAAGTCTGACTAATCTTTCCACATTCTAGGTCTGGAATTTTCATTCAGCTATTCATCCAATATTTAACACTCTGTGAATTTTTTAAGGCTATTATTCCATAAACTTGAATGCTTTCTGCTTCCCTGATGTTTGAATATACTCTGACTGCTGAGTTCAAACAAGGTGAGATTCTGGTGAGCAAGATGAAACACAGTAATTCTCCCTGTTTTCCCATTTATTTTCATTTTTTAAATCCCAGTAAAAATAAAATTCCCTCAAGGAGGCTTCAAAAAGTACTTGAGGTTCTTTATAATGAATTGAAAGGATCCACAGGAAAAAAAAAAAAGACATTTTTCATTTAGAAAATGGCACTTATAGAAAGAAACATGCAAGGCTGTAAGCAATCAAGCCACATGCCCTGAGGGCCATGATTGCACTGCACCTAACTTCAGCTGAAGCCACTTTACTCGGGTATTTGATTTACTCTAATGACTACTACTTAGCTCAAGTTCTATTAGTAGAAGTCCCATGTAATAGGGGACACATTTATCTGGAGCCAATGGACTGTATAATGTTTAACCAAGTATTAAGCATGTGAGGAAGTTTAATCTCTTTTTGATTGACAGAGGAAGCAAAGATTCACAACATAAGCACAGGAAAAATGCATTGAATTTCACTTTTACCCTTAGATTTTTTAAAACTCATTTATATTATTTTTATGACCTTCAGGCTTAGTCCATAAGGGGTAAGCCTAAAGTATAGGAGGTCAGACTAGCTGCTCACATCAGACCCATTGAAACTGAAGTCTGCATAATCCCAGAAGACAAAATTCCTCCAGCACCCAGGGAGAGATGGGAAGGATCTGCATGCATATGCAACTCAGAGATTAGGCTGGAATGCCTGCATTTCAACATGGAAAGGAGAGCACCTGCCACCTTCACCAGAATCCAGGGGCTGGTTTTGAAAAGTCCAGAGTCCATGTCCGTGCTTATGTCCCATAAAACCTCAGTTGTGAGTAAGCAGATAACTGCCTCTTAAACCTCAAACGTTGTGTCTGTATCCTAAGGAGACTGGTTTGTAAACTTTGCTAGATCAAAGACAGAAGCAGGAACAGAGTTTGTAGATAGGGGATAACAAGAGTCAAACCAGGCTGAGGTATAAACACATTACTTAATCACTGTAACAGTAAATGCAACCAGTAACCAAGGAGGGAAAAAACTCAAAAAATGGGACCTCTTTCCAGATTCAGCACAAATACCAGAACACCACTGTGCTTTTAAGGCACAGCTTGCTTCAACCTAGTTCAATCCTTCTGCACTGGAATTGCTCCCTTCTTGTGCTGCAGGCATCTCCAGCTGAGCAGAGCCCAGGGCCATTCCTGCTGGGACTGTGCCAACCTCCACAGCACAGCCTGCAGCAGGAAGATAGGAAACACCACTGGACTGGTGTGGAAACACAGAACACAGCAAGTGGTGCCCAAGAAAGACAGAAAATTTACTGTGAAATAGAGAAGGCTTGATGCATCATTTTCAGAGAGCACTTGCTGTGCTATCACAGTAAATGTGGATGGAATGGGAGTGCCCCAAGAGCTACAGGTGTAGGTAGGAAAGGTGTTCAAAAGGCAGAATTACCCTATTGCTAGACACTTAAGGGTTACCTTAAATTAATGATAGTCCTGCAGTCTTCGTCAGCTGGGGGGAAAGGGAAAAAAATTAAGAGTAAAGATTGTAACAAAGTAACCATTAATATGCTGCACATTGCCTCTGGAAAACGCAATTGTAAATGCAGTGTTTACAATGAGCCAGTCTGGACTGAGACCCAATGAGATCTTTACCCAAGCATAGAGCCACATAGGACAGGTTTGCTCCTGCCAAGATATCTGTAGAGGTCTCTCCTTTAAGTTACAATTTACATGTCCCTGAGTAATTGCACTTATGCGAGTGGTTTTGTTGGAATGAAAGAGGAAATGAGGTGACTTATCGATGCTGTTGAAAGATTGTATGAACGCTGAGGAGACATGTCATTTTATGTTCCTACCCTCTACAGCCAGAGAATGTGAAACATAGTCCACAGGAGATGTTCACATTGCACTGGAGGTTCTTAAGGAGAGAATAGCTGATAAACAACAAAATTGTAAAGGTAGGAAAAGTTGAACTAGTTGCCAACATCAGAGTCCAGCTGGGACATACAACATTAAGAAAACATTGGACTCAAAACATGTATTTCCTTCTTTGTCCACAATAATTATGAGCACTGAGGCAAATCTCCACAAGATGGATATAATCAAGGCCTTTGAGGCTCAACCAGATACCTGCAGAGCTAAACATCAATATTAAATTCAATGTTGAGAGGTACCAGCTGGACTGATGAGGAGAGAGGTCAGCAAAAAGATTTTTTTATCTTTTCTAATGATTTTTTTTATCTTGGCTTCAGCTCTTTCTTATTCCTCTACGAAGTGTGCATACATGGCTGCATATTTACCAACGTTGCTTTTCTCCACCACTTCTCTTCAGCTTCTCTTCCGCTTACAGTTTTTGTTTCTCTCTGTTTCTGCTTTCCAGCTTCTTTCCTTCTTTCTTCCAGTTTTCTCCCTTGACTGATTATTCTTTCCTTCTCTCCACTGTGTTTTTCTCTCATAGCCTAAGATTCTAATTTGCTTTCCTTTTAATTTCCTAACCTTTCCTGCCTTAACGTTTCCACCTCCCACACCCAGAATCACACACAGAGCACCACAGGAGCAGCTTTCACCCCTGATGGGCTCCCCCTTAATAAGAGCTTGCAAGGTTTGGACTGACTCTATTTACAATGTGTCTTTCAGATGCAAGTGAGAGGAACGTTTTTCCTAAAAATAAAAAAAAAAAATTCCCTTTTTCCCTCATTCTCCTTAGCCTTATCATCCATCAAAGCAGTCAACCCTTTATAAAACAAGCTGCCATGAGGGGAGTCTGTTGGCAGGGAACCTGCTCTGGCTGGGAAGCTGCCAAAGGCTTTAAAAGCACTGACAAACATCACGCGAGAGAGGAGAGAGAAAAGAAAGCCATACCCAGTGTATCAGAAATGGGTTAGTATTACAAAAGGGAAAAAAGGCACCAAGATGTTTCAGTTAGTGTCTCTAATGTAAAGCCACCACATTTTAGAAAAAGAGTGATTTAAAAATTATTGCTTTTCTCAGCAGTTCCCAGTACAGAGCTAACACTGATCCTCTCCCCCACTTCTAGCTTCAAATACAAACAGCAGCTGTTCTTCAAATTCCTACGACATTGACAGAGCAATATCTTGTCATCAACCAAATTCTCCCCACTTGGAAAACCTCCTATTAATAAGCATTTGTGAAAATAGATGTAAAGAGTCTCCCAGATGCAACAGAAATAGCATATTTAATTTCCTCTAATTCTTTTTATACAAAATTCAACTTGAGTGTCCGTCTGATATGCCACATGCTGACATCTAGGGAGAAAGTGAATAAAGCAAGTTAGAGAGGTGAAGTTTGTGTGCAAGTACTACAAATCATTCAAAGCCCCTTAATTACATCTGCTTCTGGCCTGCAAATGTACATCTGTTCCCACAGCTACTTTTTCCATTCACGCTTCTGCTTTCTTTTCAGCAGTTTGCTCTGTCCATTCATAGGATCTTGGCTTCACTAGGCTCTAAACAATTTGGCATTCACTGTGCAGCACCTGGCAAACTGGGACTCCAGCACTGACAAAAGCCTGGTGTGCTCTAACTGCATAGATAACCACTGAAATAGAGTGATATTTATTAATGAAAAGGATATATGTAAAAGCTAGAACCTGAAAGTAGAACAGCATTTAACCCCACATCCTTTTTTTTTCCTTTCCCTTTATCAGTGTGAAGAAAGAGGTTTGAGTGAAGCACATTTTTAGCCTGCACCCTGGGAATTGTCTGTGCTTTACCCCAGCATCACAGAATCAGTGTGAAGTGCTCATCAGTCAAAATGCTCTGCTCATTACCACTAGCAGTACTGAGTCACTGTGCCCCAAAGGAAGGGAAGCTGCAGACACTTACTGGAAAGAAAACTCATAGTAAATTTGGGATTTTCAAATTCTCAGAAAGCTGGTTTGAAGAAGCCCAGGATCTGCAGAGGCTGCCCAAAGGGCTGGCTGTAAGACTGATCTGGCTGTAAACAGGAGAAACCTAAATGGTGATTTGGAAAGCACTAGGGTTTGAGCCCACTTTTCTCTCTATAGATAAACTCAGGAATCCTCCACACATGCAAAAGAGCACAGGGTAAAGTTCTAGGCCTTTTGCACCCTCCAGGAGTTCACAGGGATAGTGTCAGCATGTCACACAGGTCCAGAGCCCTGAAAAAGAGCATTAACTGGAGGGAAACACCTCAGGTAGAGACTTCTGGATTTGCCTGGTGACTAATTAACAGGATGTTCCTGCTAAATATAAACATAAAGATGGTCTATCAGTATACCTACATTCATGTGTCACATTCTTGTAAAGCAAAATATTTTCCCTTTCAGATCTGAGGGATAGAAGTCAAGACTCAGAATTTCTGTCACCTCTGTCAGGTCTTCCTGTGGTTCTGGAGCCTCTGGCCAAAGACAACAATCTGAAGAGCTGCAGAAGCTGAGTAGACTAGATGTCCTCAGGGTGCTTGAATCCCAAACCTGGCTATTTCATTCTGCTTATTGTGCTGGAATATGCTTTATGCCTTTTTATAAAATATGCTGAGCCTTTTTAAACATCATCTAATGCAAGTTTCTGAACAAATAATTCATGCTACCCTCTAACAACCTTTCCTTTCTACAAAGACTAACATCCACACTGATTTGTATAATATTTAGACTATCTTTTCTTTCAAATTTAGTCTGTATTTAAAACAGATCATTGTGTTTCTACATATTTAATGACTATGACTCATAAAACCTATTTCATCTGGGATTTTATTTTTTATTCTCATGTGATTTTGATGCTGTTATTTTTGGCTACCAAACAAGATTATTTTGGTGAGGAAAGAGACTCTGAACCTTCTGGACCTCACAAATGTTTTAAGAAAAGATAAAGCTCATTCAGGTATACATGAATAATTCATAATGAAGCCTCATTTTTAGAACCATAAATTCAACCTATTAATTTGCAAATCCATTTTTGCATTATTCATTTTTCTTCTAATTGCAGAAAACCTTAAATGAAGTAGGGAAACACTGCAGTGCTAGGAATTATTAGAAGTTAGAAACAAATAATATTTTTCATTTAGAAGTAAACCAAGAACAGAGGCACATTTTCCAATGTGTGGTATTTGACCTCGGGGCTAAACACAGCTTGACCTTCTTAGCCTAGTTTTTTTGTGGAAATACAGCCAGTGCAATCACAGTGTATGCGTTAGGCGTTTCTTAAACCCACAGGCCAAATTCCATGAAATTTCACAAAAGAGCAAAATGCATTTACGCAGTCTCAGTAATTTTCAGCTATTTCCAGTTACTTGAAAATAGATAACCACAACAAATAGCCATAAAGAAAACAGATATTTTTCTTACTCTAGCTTAACAGGCATTTAATTACAATCTAGAGAATCCCCACAGAAGGGAGGTAAAAAATGCCCCATTTACAAGAGAAATTCATTCAGATTTCTCTTTAATTTCAAAGGCTGATGTCTTGATCAGAAAGAACCATTTATGTTGGCAAACATCAACTTTGAAACATAATCAAACCCATCTGGTTTTGTGCTGTGGTACATCCATATTGTTCAGAACAAGGGCGGCTACTACATGTAAATGTCATGCCTATGGCAGAGACTTATCCCAGTGGTCCTCATCCTCTGATTTTAGTTGTAAGTACTTCTGCCTAAAGTGCACAGAGACCAGCTGGGCAGTTCGTGTAATTCCCCCAGTGTCCTGACCCACCAAAGCTGTCTGCTGAAGGGAAGGCCAGGCAAGTCAGTGACTCCTGATAGGTCTCTCTTGTTGGCCATCTACCTTAACACCAGATAGCATCAATTTATTGAGGCAATTAAAAAAAACCCCACACCACCACAAAGCAGTGATGTGCAGCTTTGCAACCAAAGCAGTGCTCCTCCTCTAAACATTAGTGGAGGTGCTTTTCTCTCACAGCACTACCTCAGAATTACTGTGTAGAGATCTTCTACCCCCTGCAAGAAGCCCTACAGGAAACCCAGAAACAGCGTGCTGGGAAGTTTTGAAGAACTCAAAGAACAGTTTTCAAGAGGGTGGTTAAATACCAGTTTGACTCTTGCAACTGCTCATGACTTATTTAGCATCTCAGAGGATGCAAGATGTGTGTTCTAATTCAAACAGGGCTGTAACTGTTCAGCTACTTTGGCAACCAGCCAGTTACAGAAAGGATTGATATATGTGTATTTACATGCCAGCTGTGAAAACTTGTTGAAGGCATCGAGGTAGGTATCAACTCTGTTTTATATCTGACAGAAAAAATAACAATAATTTTAACAGGCACTGAAAGATACATCTCAGCCCTGCAACTTTGTCGTCATTGGCATAAATTGCAGTTGCTATGAACCTCAACAGGACATTATTTTGGGCCAGTCATGCATAATTTTCCACACACGTTGCACAGTTGGGTCCAAATCTGTATAAACCCTGCCTCTGAAATGAGACCGGATTTCTTAAAGGACCAGAACATTCATTATTTGTACAGATTTTGGATATCACGCTCATAATTAATATTTTGGAATTTCTATCAGTTGCTTAATGAAGAATAACATATAATGAGAGTGCCTGAAATATAAATGATCCATATGGGTGTATATCCAACAAAAAGTGGTATACTGCTTGGAATCTGGCCCTGTAGGTATCTGTTTTGAGGAAATATTTAGGCTGGGAGAACTCCATAAGGTAATGAGGCTGTCACTAGTACTGTGTAACTGCAATGGCACAAGGACAAGGAGAATAACTTCCCTTTCACTCCCTTCAGGGAGGCTGGAGCCAAGAAGTAGCACTAAATGCTCATAGTCCTGAGCTAAACACCCCTTCCCTGCAGACTGGTCTCTTCCAGGTAAAAATATCTCTGGTTCCCCTCCAAGCTAATATTAAGCTTATTGTTTGAGAAAGCATTTGGAAGAAGATAAATGCAACTTTGGCATTAGGATTTTGAGGGTTAGCCACCACATTTTTTTAAAGAGGACTGTTAAAACTAATTCTCTCCCTCACTCTGCACAGCTCTCACCAAGGGGTATTAAGCCTCAAGAGACATGTCTGAGGACATTCCTAAAGCACCCCCAAACCCCCAGTTTCACCTACTACAGGGTGTCATGAAGGCCACAGCTCTGGATATTGCCAAATAAAACTTTACAGGATATGCTGCAAACACAGAGCATACCATCCCCTCTGTCCTGCTTCTTTTTTTCTCAAGAACATCATCAGGGTTAACAAACTCTGAGACCGACCCTGGCACAAAGAAAACTGTCCACCCAAAATGACTTGTAGGGCATCCAGGACATTCTGTGTGCACACACATGAGAAAAACTGGGTCACCACTACGTCTTCCTCCCTTTTTTTTCTTCCGCAGGCGCTCTGCAGCATGAGGTAAAATCCTGCAACTAGATCAGCAGGATAACAGCATTACAAAACCCATCAATAGATCAAGTGCTCAGGGACACAGAGGTCTAAAACACATTGTGAGAGCCTTTTCTTAGCCAGCAGCTCCCCATTCATCTTATCTGCAGTTCAGTGAAGCAAAGTATTCAATCAGAATTAATTCTTACTATCTAGAAAGTGAAAGACTGTACATTTATAAAACCTTAACAGAGCTTTATATCAATAACAGAGGCAGGCAACGGGAAGGTGCTCTATAGTAGATGCAATTAATTTAAAAAATAACAAAAAAACCCATAAACATTTTTCATAGTTCTTTTGAAACATCCATTCAAACCAGCTACATTGGGCAAAGCTGAGGTTGTAAAAGTGCTCTTGGCTCAGAATATGTTCCATTGCCACTCACACTGGAAAAACCCCAAACGAGTGTATTTTTTCCTCCTGCCATAAAGAGGAGCAAATGAAATATTTTGTAGTTTTGGGATAACTTTCTTTGGATGTGGAGGTTCCCTGGTTCTGAGCTATAGTTGGAAGCATTCACTGAAGGATTGGCCAAGGGGATCTGAGAGGCCTTAGGTGGAACCCCACAAAATAACTGAGGAGTGCACCTCATCCTGCAGCAGTGAACATATCCACAGCAGTAATGCTGCAGCCCCAGCTGCCAGACCCCTGAGAAAGTAAGGAGATGAAGAACAGGGGTTTCTACCTGGAATCCTTGCCCCTCATCATTCAGTCATTGTTCCCTACACAGTCTGGCATGTGGGGCTTTGTCTTCACTAATTTCAAACTGGGTAACAACATTTCACACAACTTCCAACTATTACTTCTGCCTTAGTCTGATTGTGGAAAAGCAGTCCATGCTGGATTAGCCATCTTGCTGTGATGTTAGTGACAGAAGGAGGCAGGATAAGGGTGAAGGACTCAAAGAGAAGCCCTCAAAACATAAATGTCAACTTGGGAAAGGTCAGCCGGAAGAAATTCTATATAGAACTGAAACAGGGCTGAGCAGGTAAGCTTACATACATTTTCTGCTTTGCTGGAAAAGAACAGAGCTCCAAATTACATTTTTAGATATAGGTATTGTACTGGGTAAAAAAAAAAAAAAGGCTTTTAGTACAAATTCCTCCACTGCACCCTTTGTTCTGTATGTGTTGGAGGAAAGGGTAGTGGGGGAACACTGGGATTTTTTAACTCTGTAAGTACCATTTGCTGAATTTAGACCAGAAACCCACACCTAAGGCATCCCAAGGGCAAGCTAAAGGTCAAACCAGAATACTTCAACATGTGCTCTTTTCCTCCTCAACTCCCTCAGCACACACCAAACCTGCACCATACCCAAATCAGCACCTGAACAAACTTGGTCCCAAAGGCAGAGAGTGGACCTCACTTTGCCTCATGGCAGTGTGGCACAGGTATGGAGGAGGCAAGGTACAGAGCTGCCTCCACTCCCCTTCAGCACATCACACAGGATGACCCAGTCAGGGGCTACCGGGAAGCCACATTCTTTAGCAGAGTTACCAGCAGTGCCAGCCAAATACCAAATCTTTGGTGCTGGGCTGCTCTGAAATTTTCCTAGAAGTTTCTTCTCTCTGTTTAATTTGTCCTCTATAGGAAAGCCACCACCAAGGTGGAAAACCTTATGCACTAATGAAAAGTGGGAAATCCACACCTGAAATCCCTCTCAGCCATCTACAACTTCTACTTTAAAAAAAATTTAAAAGAAGAGTAATTTCAGATTTCTGAACAGTTGCCTGGTGCCATTCAGCAAGCATCCTACATATAAAAGTACTTGACACCACATCCAAAGGACTCATTGGGAATCTGCCTCTTGGCTCACCTCAGGTCAAATCAACTCATTGGTTAAGATCTGAGTATTCCCTCTCTTTGAAACTTTGTAGAATTTGTTTGTTACCCTAAAAACGCCAATCACAGCTAACTGATAAATATGCATTTTGCAAGTATTTTGAAACTGAGGAAAAATAAGATTTCATAGAGAAACCCCTGTACTATATTGCACAGAGTACATGGAAACAAAAGTACTAGAACACTGTTTTATGATGACAGATATATTTAAGGCAAGAACAACACCCCCCTTACTTAGACAGTTCACACAACAATGGTCACTCATATTTCCATCCTTCAGGAACCTAGGTATTCAGTGCATAACATGAACATAACATTGAAATGTTTTCATCTTTTGCTTGGGTAAATCACTGATTTTTCTCCTATTAGCAATCCCCATGGTAACTAACATAACTGAAGGAGAGCGAAATCCAATGGCAGAGGAACCTGTGTTTTCACATAAATGGGCAAGTGAGATGAAGAGGAGACAAAGAGGTGTCATTCATCACTCTTTGGGAGAGACAGCATCACTCACTGCCATTGAGTAAAAGTTTGTCAGGAGAATTTAGCAGGGGAAAAAGCCTGGTCAAATAGCTACATAGCCAGTCCAGAAGCTGGCACAAGGTCACTTCCTGAGCATCCTCGGTGGAACTTTGCCTGAAGGAGTCTCCAGTTTCATTCCCACTCCCTAGGGTGCAGCACCCTGTTATGGTCAGGTTTTGTAACTCTTGGATATTGCCTTAGCCCTAGTCTTGAAATGCAATATATGATGTTATAAAAGTATAATTTAAAAATAGAACTACAATAATTGCTTTAGAATATAAGACACTTGTGTAATACACTTCTACTACCTATTGTCTACCTATTCTACAGTCCTATTGTGAAACCCAAGGTTGGTGATGGCCTTCACTGCAGAAACTAGTTATTCCTACCAGGAAGCTAATCTCCATCTCAGGTCCTTGATGCAAGCAAGGAAAAAAATTTTGCAGAAGTAGACAGGATTTGACTGGGTTGCAACTGAACATGAAAGCTAGTGAATCCCAGGGCATAGGTCCATGAAAAAAGCCACATGCTCACTTTTGAATCAACATGTTTTTCAAGTACCAGCAGAGTGCAAAAGACATATCCAGGATGCTTCATGTAAGTCTTACTTCCCAACAGTTTCAGCCTCATGTTAACAAATACGGCTTCTGATATTAATTGGCTGACGAAAAGAAAACAAAAACCTAACAGCCAAGCCAACTGAATAGCAGAGAATCTCCCAGTGCCCTGTCAGAGAGATGTGGATCAGTAGTTGTGGAGCTCATCCTGTGATTCAGTCAATGGTTGTTTCATGTGCCAAAACAGAAAATGCTAATAGGGACCTATAAATAAGGCATCTGAGCAGGGCTTTGCTGCAGGCATTTTCCTGCCTTGCAATACTGACTTCAAGAAATGTGAGAAGTTTAAGAAGGTTATCACACAGACACTTCCATCCAAAACAATTCACTGTTTTTTTAAGAGCAGCCAGCTACCATAATTAAGCTGACAGCCTATTGCTAACACTTAATTTATCTAATGACACTATTGTCTATCAAACATATTCTGCACTAAGTTCAGCTAGAAGCCTGGAATACAGATGGTCTTGCAAAATCTGGAATAACTCACACTTACTGTGGAGGGAACTACAGCCTCATTTATTTAGCAGTCATTGACTCAATATATAGCTCACATTACTTCAGTGCAGATACTTAAATCTGAAGCACTGTTCTTGTGATGAATAAAAAAAAAGCACTGAACATTTTCCAACATGGTTAAAAAATGCAGCACCTCATTTCATACAGAACAAGTAAGATACAGGAACTTAAACAGGAGAAGATAAAAGCTACTAACAAGGTGATACAAGCACTGCATCATTTCTTGTAGACTAAGCTGGCAGAAGTTGCTGTAGAGGATTGAGCACACCTCACTCATTCGAGTGTCTGAATGGGATGAAATATGTACAGAATGTATATCCTGTTCCTGTATTTGGCTGTGCTATCTCTTCTGAAGGGTAAGCCTTTGGTGCATCCCAAGGTCAACCACATACAGCAAGTTCTGCATATGCATCTGTCCTCCTACAAAATCACAGTCTGGCCCCATTTCCCACATATCCACCTGCATGCAGGCACACACACGCTCTCCCTATCCCCCCTGGATTCCAGCAGGGCTTGCTGCTCTGCCTTACAGGATGGGCTGAGCTCCACATCCTGCACCAGCCCCATGCTCTCTTTATATTGAAATCCGAACACTTGCACTTGTTCACTTTGGAGCAGATCTGGTTAAATCACACAGGATGGCATTCTCAGCAGGAAGGATTATGCCTGGAATTGCAATGGGTCACCCAGAAGAGAGCATCACAAAGGGCCAGTCCAGTGCTTTTATAAATGCAGTTCACAATGTCCCTCAGCTTCTTGCTTTTCCTAAGGCATGCTGTAAAACACTGCTATATAGTTCAATGCACACACTGAAAGAAGAGGTCCATTTCTTTCCTGCAGCACTGTCTGAACAGCATGAGATTCTTGAGTACTAAAAGAAGATATAATGCATTCATTCACAAAAGCATTGTAATGGGTGCTAATCAAAGCAAAACCCCAGAATGGAGATACTTGCTTGTCTGAAATCATTGAATGAGCATCTTGCTATAACACATGAATGACCTGGGGTATTTCCCCTGGGGGTATTTCCCTTCTCAAAAAAAAAAAGAAAAGAAAAGAAAAAGAAAATAAGAGAAACAGGAGACTTCAGTGCTAAAGAGCTGACAGAACTATTTCTCAAGTCAATTTAAATCATATTTAATAATGAATATTAAATGGGAAAATGCTTTTACATGTCTCCTGTATGGTAAAATTAAAATAGCATCTACAGAAGACCCTTCCATTGAGAAATAGGGTTGTATAGAGGGAAACATTTTATGTTGAAATGATGCTGTTCAAAGTGGGAGGGAGGTCTTGCCTATTTTTAGAATGTAAGGAACTAGACTCCCTGTCACAAAGAACTAAGCAACACAAATAATTTTCATTTCTCCAAGCTCAGACGTTTTGATGCCAGCTGTGATCTCTATAAGAATCTCAGCCACAGAATTCATGTCAAATGCTACTTTGCTATCCCAAGTTGCTGTATTTTAATTTCTTCTGTCTCTGACTGCCATCCTTTCCACCTCACCCCCCCAAGACAGACACAGTCAGAAGAGCTGAGTCATGGAAAACAGGGGATCAAAAATCGCCCTCTCTCTATAGGAGTTCACACAAATTTGTCTTTTGTGCTCCCATCTTGCTGGCAATCAATATGTTCACTCCATCCTGGCCCCACACCATGGTTCCTTGGTCTCACCAGGAGCAACCTGGGTGCTTGTGCTCTCTTTACAACCTGTTTTCTGCCCACTCTGGGATGCAAGGATATGAGTCCTTTCCTCTGGTAACTATCTGTTTAGTTTGCCTTTGGATAAGGAATACAATTGATTTGCATTTATTAAGGAAACTAAAGGTCACTACCCATCAAGGTCTATTATCTGCCTGTCATACTTTGCTCAACTGAGGAATCTTAATAGATAAGCACTGATTCCTCCTTTATTACTGAAATCATTGACCGAATCCAGCAATAAGTAAGGCATCAATGTTACCTCTTACTCCAAAACAGCAGCATCTGCCGAGCTGTTGAACATGCTGCTCCCTGATGAACATTACCTCTGCAGCATGAAGACTGAACAGAAGCACACTTGCATCTACAGCAGAGCCCTGTCTCCAGTCAAAGCCACTCTGCTGAATCTTTTGTGGGCCTGCCTTCAGAGTAGCTGTGCGACAAATGGGCCGAGCAGAGAATAAAACCCTTTTGCAGCCCATGTGCACCTCCAGGAAAAGCTGCCTTACTAGGACAACAATGGCCACTCCAAACCCAAGGGCAAAGGCTGCCTGTGATGGCTGCAGAGTTGCCTGGTGCTCAGGCCGCTTTCTGGTGAATTTAGCATTCAGCACAGAGACAAGAGTTTTCATGGCTTTCAGCAGTTGGAAAATTGTTTCTGGCTATTCTATGCCCAGCTGTCTTCTCGTCCTCCCTGAGCTGGCTGCTGCAGAAAGCACAACACTCACTTCCTCTTGCAAACAAGCCAAATCTCATAGGGATATCCCATTCACTTCCAGAAGTGAGAAACTCTGACAGAAGGGAAAAGCAAAGGTTTTAGGATTATAATCTTTTCATTTGTCCTTCTCTAAGCTTGTTTTGTCTTCTCTAGCCTTCATCAGCATAGAGGTGCAGCTGCAGCCAGCCATCCCCAAGGCTGCTGAGGTGACCAGCACCTCAGATCTTCTCATCCCTACTCTGCAACACATCACAACCCATCCAGGCACATAGCTGGGATGGTTGAGGCACAGGTGGGGTTTTGCTGCCTGCTGTGGGGTCCAGACTGTGCTTCCTGCTCACGGAAGCCCCACTCATATTTCATCCTTTAGTTGGAAACACCCCATTTGCCTGGTGAGACACCTCCTATGGCTTTTTGAGAGTCTGCCTAAAGCAGGTGGCTCCAAAACAGGTTCCCTGTGTCTCACAGGTGAAAAGGTGGGGTTTTTTCAGGAGCAGAACTAAATGGCTGAACATATTTGGAAGCAATTTTTCCACAGAAAACTTCCAGGTCATGGTGGCAGAGAGAGATGCTTCACCACACTATGTCACAACATGAAGCCTTGTGGAAAGTTCATTGCTTCCCAACAGAAGGCAGAAACATGTCAACTCACTGCTCTGTCTTCTCCAAATAAGAGAGACAGAAAGAATGGATGGACACATACTTGTCAACAAAGGTAAAAAGTGCCATGGGAGTAAAACAACGCACACAGACAGCAGCCTTTATCTGTTTAACTCCTTCTGTTCAGACAGACACAAAGCAAAAACCTAAATTAATCCCAATTACCAACAATGTAAAGCTCTCTCCAGCTTCACTAAGTAAATACATGGGGTTCCTACTTTACTTAGCCCAGGTGTGACCAAGGGGAGCATTGTGCATAAAGAGGGAACAGGGCAAGTACAGGGAACAAGAAATGCCTTCCTAATAAACTTACTGGCCTTGGAGGACAGAGTACAACAGGTGTAGGTAGAAGAGAGGAATAAAATATTTAAAGGGTAGAATCCCCAAAAAAGCCAAGGGATAATCAGAAAATAAACACTAAAAAGATTTTCTAATTCCTTAACTATTTGCTGAGATTTTCATTGAAGCAATTGTGCTCCTGAGTGATTATTGTGTCAAGTGTCAGGTTGTTATTGCAGACTAGGAATAAAAGTGTCATGCAAACAATTTCTAAGATTTTGAATTGGGTAAAACAGATGAGCAGAGAAATATCAGCGGCACTATTCAAAGAACATATCACATCAAAGAAAACACAAAATAGAGCACAGAGGAAGGCAATGCAGTTCAGGAAAGGTTTTTAATTTAAAATACAAACTCAGAACAACATAGGATAGGAAGAAAATGAAGTCTCAGAATAATTTTGTACCACAGCAGAATCACCTTATACCTCTATCTTTTCCTGGGCAGATTTGGCTAACCTGTCCTAACCACTTGTAGTGATGAGGCATCACCAACACTGCCACTCTGAAATCTATTCCAGTCTTTTGTTTTTAGAAAGATTTTTGCGTGTCTTATTTGAATCATCACTGCTTCACATCCAGTAGAATCAAAACCACTACCCCTTGCCCTAATTGCCATAAATATGGAAATATTTTTTTTCTCCTCCTCCTTGCAAGAGCCTTTCATATACTCAGAGACTGCTCCCTTGTTCCCCTGCATTCTTTTGCTTCAGAGTAACCAATCTCATTATTTCACCTGATGGGTGATGTCTGCTATCCCTCTAATAATTCTCACAGTTTCCATACATTCATCCTTCCAGGCAGCCATCATTTTTCTTCCATATTACCACCCAAAATGAGGTGCAAAACTCCTGCCCTGGCCTATTCAGAAATAGCAGGAGATATCTGGTTGATTCCTGTGTTTTCACCTTCCTTCCCCCACCAGCTGCAACATTGACCTTTTTCACATGGACCTGCTGATCCAGTTCATCCTGTGCCTCTCTGTGAGCCCCAGACCCTCTTGTGGCAGGCTGCTGTCTTGGCACTCACCTCCCTTCTCAGGGCTCCATCGACTGGTGCACATGCTGGCAGGCTGCCTCAGGGCAAATATTGACTGCTTCCATTTATTAACTACCTACGGGTAGTACCTTGAACTTGTCCCTATTGAACTGTCTCACTTCATTTCCCAGCAATTCCTTCAAGTTATCTCAATGCTTTGGGATCCTAAAGGGAGCAAAACCCAAAAATACTACCCAAATCCACGCTTGATCCATGCTATCACTTTGACTACAAACCTTTGACACCACCTGGGAAAATAGGTACTATATAAATTTTGATTCTACACCTCAACAATTTCATTTTCACCATTTTTCTGTATTTTGCTCATAAGCATATGTGAAAGAGTGTCAAATGCCAGCTCCTGCTGATTCTTTCTTAGCTACCAGTGGGTTGCTATTTTAGAAAAAAAATTAAGACTGTCTTAACTCTTTGTTCTTGACGAATTCATAATGGATACTGTTTATTTTGTTATCTCAAGGGTGCTTACAAAGTTTCACATAATTATTTGTTTCAGAATTTATCAGAGAACTGAAGTGACGTTAAAAATAACTCACCTGCTTCCCCTTTTGTTAATTATCAGTATCACACTAGTAATTTTCTTGTTGTCCAAGACCCTGACTGTTCTGTCACCTCTTCTTCTCATCCAGAAGACCAGAGGTGGTGTCATTTCATGATCACCATCATATTAATTGCTCTCCAGCATAGACTTTTCAACTCTTCCTTCTAGTAAGAACTAAATCTTTAAGTACTTTCCTTTACCACCTGGTATCACAACTCTCCTCCAGTACACTAAAACTTGGATGAACCATCTGTGTTCTGTCATGTTTGTTTTCAACAAATGCCTGGGTAATTAAACCCCCATTAGCAACACATGCTGCTCTGAAGGATTCTGTAAGTTCATTTTTGCTGGGACATCTCTGCCAATCCTTAACAGCAAGCAAATTACATTTGGTGATTTGTCAGTCTGGGGAAACTAGATGTAGGTTCTCGGGATCAGATCTAGTTTTTCCTCTGTCCAGTGTCCACACAAAATTGGACAAAGGAAGAGTAAACATTTGTCTGCATTATGAGCAGGTAGACTTTAAGAGGAGAAAGACTGCCATGCCACAGCAGCAGCCCAAAGCAGCTCTTCACTTTGCACAGTGCCCTGCATCTTAGAATTCATTCTGTTTGCAGAGATTTACAAGGGTTTAAATATTGTGTCTGAGAGCACAAGAATCCCCTGTTGGGTTAGAGCAATAGCCCATCTAGGTTGGCATTCTGAACATGAAAGATCCAAGTGTGCCAACTAGATCTTCTTTATCTGTGTTCTTTGATGTATGTCCAAAACTTGAGCAGAGCAGCAAGGCAGGATCTCACTGCAGTGATGGAGACTTTCCAAACCACCTCTCTTCATCCACATTTTCAATGACCTTTTTTCCAACACTAACTGGCCAGGGACAGAAATCATACTCACTGTACATCCCTTGATCCTCTCCAGCCTCACCATGGGTATTACAAGGTATATCCACCAGTCTGCTGCCACAGCAGGTACTTGTAACCAGATGTCACACAGGCAGAGGAGCAGTAACTTCACCGTGGAGATCCTTCAGAATTCCAGGCTAGATGCCATCTTGTCCTAGGAACTTCTTGACTTACCTGCTTAGTCAAACCTGATCTGGGTCCTGTGACATTTCTGCTGTAAAAAAAAAAATTGGTGGGTGTAGGAATCTCCCCAGCAGCAAAGATATGTGGCTAGCACAGGTCTTTCTCGTGAGAACATTTTTGCTGTGTTTCATAAACAAAGATAAAGTTTGGATATTTTGCAAACAGAGTCTCAAGATTTGGGCAGTTCAGGCCTGGCCAGTTAGGCCTAGGGGGAGGTTTCTGGCTGACCAATCTGGGTGACCTCTGAAAAGTCTATATGTATGGAAATCAAAATAATAAATGGATCTTTTTTCTTGCCTGAGAACCCGGGGTTTTATTTCTCTACTAGCAGCTCAACAGCGACAAAGATATATACACATACTGTGAGGTTCTTGGATATGATGTGCTGAAAGCATCTTTCACCTTTGGCCAGCAAGTGGTCCCACTGATCCCTTGTCCAGCTTCCCACTTCTTATGCATTTGCAGAACTTGTAACCAGCAGCTCAAGCATCCTTAGCAAGGCTGTCTTCAAGTTTTAGTGGCCTTTTTTCAGTCCTCCTAATTGACTATTTACTTGTCATAATTTATGGGCTCTCTTCATTTGGGCAATTTTCACTTTTTTTTAATATTAATCCACTCCTTGTAATAGCCTCAACTTCTTTATTAAGCCTTGAAGGGATTTTACAGGATGTATGTTTTCTTTGTAATTGCAATGCAAAATTTACCTCAACTTCTAATACTGTAATTTTTAGAAGCCTCAGTTTTCTCACTTCCCAGACAAGTGTTTTCAAGGTTGTTTTATTTTCTTTTTTGACAAATTGCCTCATTTCCACAGAGCACCGTCTTGAAATTGAATATTCATGTTCTGAATTCACTTGGCTTGCTTTAGCTGAAATCTAATCACGTTGAAACAGCTACCTCCTGAAGTAGGTCTCCTGCACCACTTGGGCCCAAACAGAGATCAGCATCTTCTCCTGCAGATTGTTCTACACAGCAGGAAACACTGAATGTCAAATTTTTTTACCTCCACACTTGTCCTGCCAATGCATCAATCCAGTCTACAGGGGGACAGCACAACTACCCCCCTTGCTGTCTATTTTGCCACTGCAGCTCCTCTCATCTCATATAATGCTGCCCAGCCCTGTTGTGATGATCAGTCCCTGTCCTTAACCAGAGCCTTGTCAGTACAGTCCCACCATGGCACCTTTGACTAGAGGTTCCACTGCCTGCCTCTTTTCCTCAGAGCATTTTTATGCCATTGCACTTCATATTATCCTTCAGATACAATGTCACTCCCCCACCAATATGTCCTGCTTTCTTTTCCTGCAAGATTGGTAGCCTGGCAACACCATATCCCACTGATCCTACTCCTCCCACCATGTCCCTGGGATGACTGCTCTGTCAGGGTTGCCATTTGAGCCCAGGAATGCTCATTCTCCCATCCTCATTTTTAAGCAATAAGAACTCCTGTAAAAGCATGGGTTTGTTTTTCCCTAGCTCTGTCACTGAGCATAGCTGGCCAAGAGGGACCACAGGCAGCCTCATTTCCCTTCTTCATTCCAATCTGTTTATTTCCCTCCCAGCCTTTTCAGAGGCACAGCCTGACCTCATTTAACCATGGCATAGCCTGCACAGGTCCCTCTTGTCCCAGAAGTGTCCTTATTTCATAAAACACTTTAATCCTACCTTTCTGCCCCATCTCCTCCTCTGTGAAGGCTCTTTGCCGATGGGAATTGCAAGGCAAGCATCCTGCTAGAAGGCCAAGGTTCCTCCATCCACGTGGTCCTCATTTTGACACTGGCACAGATGGATACTGTGCCAGTATCCATCACAGCAGGAGAGGGTGGTATCATTTCTCTCATCTAAATATCATAGAATCATAGAGTGGTTTGAGTTGGAAGAGACCTTAAAAATCATGCATTTCCAAGCACCCACCAGGGGCAGGGACACCTTCCACTAGATCAGGCTGCTCAGAGGCCCATCCAACCTGGCCTTGAACATATCCAGGGATAGGACATCCACAGCCTCTCCTCAGTCCCCCTGAGATATCTGAGTTTACCTCACCCTGCTCCTCCTGCTCCTCTGCAGAGAATGGGCTATGCACAGGCTCTGTGTCACATCTGCTGATACTGCGAGGCACTTAAACAGCACTAGATGTTGTTGTTCAGGAAACTGAACTGAGCTGTTTAGGAATGTGAGATTTGCCCTGGAACAGCAGGGAAGAGATCCCAGACTGGAAACAGAGAGATGATTTGGCACAGCTAGTTACGGTAGACAATAGATGGTACTTCCTCTGAGGAAAGTAAGGAAGAATAAGGAAGAATAAAGGCACTTTTTCCAGTGCAGAGATACTCAAGCAATTTGATTCTAGACACAACTGCTATTGAAAAAAACCAATAATGATAAAAAGGAGTTCAAAGAAAAGAGTTCTACAATAGCAGTGAAAACGGAAGTAGAAGTGCAAAAGCAGCCTGAAGTTCTGGGCTTGATGCTTTGTTTTGGGTTACCTCTAGTGCACACCTCGTGGCAGAATCAGCTTTCCTAAGCAGGGCAGCAATGAAGGGAAAAAGGGAAAAAAGGGAAAAAGTTCCCCAAAATCTAGGTGAATCCTAGAATGCTCTGGGGTTTTACATCACAGGTCTGATGGTCACTTTGCAGAAGTTTCTGTATCCCTGAGATCAAGGACGTTATGTACTACATATTTTGTTATTAGCCACAAGTTCTTTGAAATTAGATTCGCAGGACTTTTGCATTGTATGTAATTTTAAGCACAAAATAAGGGATCTCAAACAGAATATCAGGAAAAACTTTTTCTAACCTCATAATTAGGTGTTCTTTACACCTGTAATTTTCAGTATACTGATTAAGGGCTTTGTAGAATAACTTCTCTGCTTCTGGGGGCATTCAGCTTCTACACAAAAGCATCAAAAGAAGGCAATTTTGCTGAAGAACATGTAATCAAATTTGTTTTGCTTTTTCACACAGCTACCATTTCTGCAGGTTCCTTTCAAATACAATTTGAAACTGCAAAAATTTTCCCTTGTACAAAAATGTTCTTATGCATGACCAAGGACACTGTCTAGTGCCAAATCGTGCCATGCCCTCAAATATTGTGTAATTCCTTTTCCTTTACAACATTGCCCCTGTGTTTTTCTTTGGAGCCCAGCTCCAAGGCCAGCAAGAGCAGTGGACAGGTCATGCTGTGATTTCTCCCAGAATTTCATGGAGTATTCACTTTATATTTCAGTGGTTTAAAACGTCATTCACTGATGTCTTTTGTGCACTGATGTCTTAACAAAAAGCATGTACTTACTGCTTGTGAAATAGCCCCTTTATGGGATATGCAGGGCTGCACATTGCAAAATATAGGACAACTAAAAGTAAAAGTTTTCTTTCAAGTGATGTAATGCCACAGAGTAAAAGGGCAATCCATACTTAACCTTGGATTAATAAAAACGAACTCAAATGTGGACTAAATACAGAAGTACTTCTGATTTGGACATGACAGCTCACAGGTTCTCCAGGGGCAAAATACAAATTGCACAGCCACCCCTGGAAAGTTGATGGGACTGTGAAGCAATGACTCACTGCACATTTTACTGACTCAAATGATATTCTTGGTTCTCAAGCACATTAATAAAGTAATGCACAAGGAGACTTTTAGTCCTTGTGCATTACTTAGTCCTCTTCAGCACCATTTTGCAGTGTCAGTCTTTTTCCTTCTGTGAAATTATTCCTGAGCAACATCAATTAAATAAGAAACCAGCTAAGGGTAAGCCCAGTATTGTAGGAGAACAAATGTAGCAGAGGAGAGTTTCAACAAATGAACTCTAGTTCCTCCCTCCTCTCAAGAGGAGGCTGCAGCAGTAGTTATCCAGTTTAAACAACATATATTCAGGCACTGAGCAGAATTATTAGAAAATTCTAGGAAATACCATTTTTGCCCTAAGCCAACATGCAAAGAATAGTCATATATTTTTTCATTATTCTTTCATTTCACAGACATATGTTAATTAGTGAGGACAAAGAAATCTCAGGTACTGCAAAAATCCCAACAAACTAATGCTAGTGTTCAGCAGCAACCTTCCCTCCACATCCTGCAGAACTAAAACCACAACACTTGGCCAGGAAGATCTCTTGTTCATTGTCCTCCATGCTGAGAGAACTTAACCCTAGTGCCTTGGAAAAACTGCACTTTGAGTCATTAACATTCAGCCTACACAAATCCTCTCTGTCCCAATGCCTGGGCATTGTGCTCCCTTCACAGCATCCCAGCAGCTACCATGCAGTGTTGCAGCTCAGTGCTCAGCACTGGCCACACCCCTTGCAAAAACTAGCTGTGTTTCAATGGCAGATAAAACAATTCTTTAATATAAAAGCTTCAGCACAAAAATGTATTTTCGATTTTTTCAGAGTAAAGATGCATGGGATAGAAGTAATGAAAGGCAGAGCTGTCTAGCTAAAACTCAGAGGGGTTGGATGGGGTTTTACTTTCTCTTACATAATCCAAAATAAGCCTATTTTAGCACATAGGGACATTTTCTTAACATTTTTGAATGCGGAATAGCTTTGTTTCCAATCCAAAACCTAAATAGATTGTACTTCCAAGCCAAAGAGAGGTTTTTTTAGATCAAAACCACAAAGGAAAAAAAGGAGTGTTGTGGGTTTTTTTCCAGCAAGTTACATGAAATGTGGTAACCAGGAGCTGCACAACGCAAGATTAGAAAACCATATGAAGTGGTGAAATGATGTATATAAAACTTCATTTTGCGCAGCTCCACCAGGGATAAAAGTGCTACTTCAGTAGAAGATATTATTAGAATTTGTAATGCTCTTGCCATGGAAATAGCTGTCATGTCACCCACCAGGATTAGGGGTGGACAAATAAGAAAAGCAGATGATACATGAAAGCAGGAGAGATGGAAGCATTTTTCAGAATTAGACAGCAATGACAAGGGAAATGAAAATGACATGTAAGGTCTAATTGGAATTCCTTTAGTCAGTTGGAAAGGATATTAAAAAGCCTTTCTCAAAGCACTCTTATCAACATTTTCTTCAGGAATTAGTGTACTGCATAATTTAGTCAGTGCATAAGCATATTAATTTTTCATTCTTTGAGCAGGTGGCAGAGAGCTTGCACATATGAAAGCCAGCCCAGGAGCCCTTGTTTGGGCCACAGCAGAGAACACAGCTGGGGAGCAGCAGACAGCTGGCTGTCGCCTGTGCCCAGCCTGCCCAGCTCCTGGGACACTGTCCTGCCACAGCCCTCAGCCTCAGGGCATCCACAGCCTCAGCCTTGCCACACCAGCTCACCAGCAAGAAGCTGCAGGAACACATCTGCAAAGCTGAGCCAGGGGACTAGGAAGGGACATGCTGCAGCCAGGGTACTTGATTTCATTTGTGCTTCGTCCTGTTCAACAACTGCAGAAAGCTGTCAAAAGAAGTGTTTAAGAGACAATCATTTAAGATACAATCAAACAAAGTGTTTAAGATACAATGTATCTACTGTCTTCGAACAGCACCCAATCCCCACACATGCTGACTCTCACTCCCAGTACAACCCTACCTTGGAATGAGTGGTCAACACAACAGGAATGGAGGCTGAAAATAAATGACCCACAGGGAGCGAGAGCTGGCTTTTTCAACCCAGTAGGGAGTTTCACCTAAAGCCCACATACAGCTCAGTTTCTCTGGGAGACAGCAAGACCCAGAGGTTATGTCTACTGGGGAAGGTAATCTCAGGGCAACCACAGAAAACACACAAGGCAATCCAGTCAGCAACCTCCTGCCACTTGGCAACTGGGCAAGGACTAGCTCTCGCCAACAGGAAAAGCTGCTAATTTTCCTCAGCCTTCCTTTTGCAATGCACTTGAGGGTCACTCTTACCTAATCACTTCTCTCTCAGGGCTGGCTGAAGTGTCTGAAGTGCTCTGCTCACAGCACATATTTGCCATTAACCATCCCAGCCCAGGCTGGCAACTTAATTGTCCTTTTGCCTCAACATCCTCCATAAACTGCCATCATCACAGCCCCAGTGAAAAACAGATAATGTGAATGGATAGAAGCAAAAAAACCTGACCTTACAAGATTTATTACATCTTCACAAGTCAGGCCAAGACACAGTGATCCACATAGGAATCACTGCACTGGGACTAGCCCATGGCTGAGCACTGAAACTGCTCAACACAGTCCCTGAATCACAAAAAGGCCCTGAGCAACCTATTTTGATAGGTTGAGGTTAATGCTGCTTTTAGAAAGTGTTTAGATTAAAAGACCTCCAAGTATTCCTTCCACTACTGCTATTCAACTCCATTCTTCCAAGAACTCCTTATTGCATCTTACCAAAGATTCCTACTTTTTTAAGCTAATCCTGAGCTATAACCTCACCCCAAGGTCAGTTTTCACCTATATTGCCCTTACTGTATTTAACAGGGATCCTGTCAGCCTTTGGGTCGAGATGAACGAGATCAGGGGCTGTTGAGTTCCCCCCACAGCAGTTATTGGAGGGCTCATGTTGTTTCTCCACACAGTGCAAAATTGGCTTCTTTTGACAGAGGAACAAGTCCTTGATATCAAAGGAAAATTGACAGGACATACTTGGGGAAGAAATCCCTCCTTTATTAGCTCTCTACGTTCTCTCTCTCAAACAAGGGAACAACGCAAAGGCTGTGCACACTCGTCATCCAGTCTCCAGGAGAAAGCCTTGGAAACCAGTCTAGTGAAGTCGGAGCAGAAAGTGCTGTTTTAACAAAACTCGTATTAGCTGTAAAAGTACTATATTTGCTGCCTACATAACACTGGAATGAGGACTGTGTAGTTTGATTTGTCATGAAATGAGTGTTCAATGCACACATGCCTTTAAAACAGTCAGAAACTTTTAAAGTCAGTTAGAACATTTCAAAACAGCCATTTAAAATATAAATATAAATATATTTAGTATAATTCTTTAAGCAGTTTGTTGGTTTGCATGAGAAGTTCATACACTGTGCTCAGATGCCAAGTGGTAGGCAACAGGCCTAGGATCTGCCTCTCTCTCCAAGAGGTAAGATCAGGCCAACTGCATCAGCCACCTGGCCCAGAAACCCCACTCCAGGCAGTCATCATAAGAAAACATCTGGGGCAGAAATAGGACAAAGACAAGCTGGTATGATTCTTTTTCATAAGACTGTCCCTCCTTTTCCCGAGTTCCAGGGCAGGCTTGTCCTGAATCAGATATGTATGAGGGTAAGGAGGGTTTATCTTTTTGCAGTAACCTGTAACATTCTCTTCTTACTATTCTATCAGTCAGCCTTGAACTTTTGACACTCACATCATTCTGTAATAAAGACTTGGTGCTTCAGGTCAGTCACTTGTTTAGAGAACCCCATGTATATATTTGTGCTGAATCCTGGTTGATCTTCTTCATTTGATGTCTCTTTGATGCCCTTCTCATATTAGCTGAGTTCTGTCTTTATCTACCCTAGTCTCTCCACCCTTCACACCTCTTCTCTAGTCTAGCATCTTCGTTCCTGTAAAAACTCTTACCACACTTTGGGTCATCCTTGTTGCTCTCTTTTGAAGCATTTCCAGGTTTGAGATAAGAGGATCGGAACTGTACAGAAAATTCATGGAGAAGGTACAAAAAAATTATGCAGTGGCACAAGGTTCTGTTTGGTTCTCTAACACGTTAGTGACTCCTAATACTTCATATGTTGGTTTTATTTAACCATCACAGGGTACTCATCACTACCAGTATTTTCAGGTATTTGGTGTAACCCCAGATCAAGTTCCTGAATTATATCTCCCTGGTCCCTCTTATGCGGAGTCATAACTGTTTTTCTCTTACAAGCATCCCTGAATATTCTTTTATGCGAATGCCATATGTAATTTTCTTTTTTGCTCAGTCAACAACTATTGCAAGGTTTGTCTACATGTCTTCACAGCTGGTCCTGCTTCTTACTAATTTGAACAATTTAATGCCATCAGCAAATTTTGGCAGCTCACAGCTGACCCCTTTTCCAGGTCACGTGGAAATCTGATGAACTGCAGACCCCACAAGCTCCTCTGGTGATTTTCCTCCACTGCAAGAACTGCACTCTTTCTTCTGCCCTGGTTCCTGACTTTAAATCTGAATAAGGATTTTCCCTTCTGTGGGTAGGCCAAGAGTGATATTCCAGGAAGCAGCAAGTGAATATCCTCTACTCTGTCCAAGATTCATGTCTTCAGCTTGCTCAGCTGGGCTCTGTCTCTCTGAAACATTACATTGAAACCACATTTCTGAAACCAAATTCCTGTAACTACATTGGTAACATTTCTGCCCCACAGACAGAAGATATACAGGTACATTGCCTGTTTGCCTACATCCATTCCTCACATGCCAAAGGCCTGCCAAGTTAAAAGGGAGTCTACAAATACACCTTTGCTGTTTTAATCAAGATGCTGTTCTCCTGGTTGCAGGGCACACTAGAGCCTGGTGTGTAAGAGTGCTGCATACATCTTTCCTGCTTAAACCTGACTGCCATCCACCAGCCACTACATGGGTAATTGAAACCTTGAAAAAAAGACATTACTTCTGTCAGTTGTTTTTTTTTAAAGCACAGGTTTTATCATGTAACAACACCTTTTTTTTCCCACAGGACTCTTCCATTTATTTACTACACAGAGCTGTTGGGTTTGACTTTGGAGTTAATCTGGTTTCCCCTTTATTTTTCTGCATGAGGCACAACTTAATCCCTGCTCTGGAGAAAGAATTAGTTGCTTCCTCCTGTGTTTTTCAAGACTGTCATCCTATGAGATCTCCAAGCATGTCAGAAATATTCAGATATCAAATGGGGAAAAATACGTGCAAACCCCGCCAGGGTTTATACATGCATCTGACTGCTACCACTCAAAAGAAAAGCACAGCTGAGAGCCAAACCTGGTTTGCTTCTTTTTACCATCTGTAGCACCAGGGAAGATGGGATATTTTGCCCAAGGCACATGCTTCCTGACAGCAAAGTAAGAGTCAAAGAGAAAAACCTCAGGTTGTCATCACAGACTTAGAAGTAAAGGCTGATTTGGTGGCAGTGTTTAGGATCCTCTATCCATGACCCAAAACCTGACCTCTTTTGCCTTTCAAAGCTACAGATATACTAAAGATTCTCGAATAAGAAGTCACTGGATCTTTTTCCAGCATAGTCACAGCAACTCTCTCCACCACAACATCAGCACACCAAGGAGATGGGACACTGGCTTAAACACTGGCTGGGAGACAGTCCACTCCCAATTCACAGCAGGGCTATCAGCAAAGCCACATCAAGTCACAGCTTGTCTGTCTCAGCCCAAAATACCTTCAAAACCCCTCTGGGAAGGTTTTACCATGCAGTACACATCTCCTTTTACCTTGGGTCCAACTCAAGCACCCTGTGGTGCAGCCTGTGGGCATTACCCCTTGGGACAGATTTAGGTCCTGCATTTTTTGTGACTATTTTTCAAATACTTCAGCACTTCACCCTTTTCTGTGTCAAACATGGCTGCCTCCTCTGCCTGTGTGCAGATCCATATTTACCCTGAATTTCTTTTAGGAGCTAGCATACCTGCAGGATTCCTTCTTTGTTACCCTTAAAAGCCTGCCTCAAGTCTTTGCTCCAGCTGGGCTTTTGTCTTCTTGATTTCATCCTTAGGCACACAAGGGATGCTTTTATACTCCTATTGTCTGTCCCCACTTCCATCTTCTTCATGGTCCCAAGTCTCGTCCCAGTTGTCTTGAAATACCCCAGTTGTCCTGAAATGCTGTTTTTCAGATACATTCAGCCTGGGGCAGACAGCTGGTGTGAAAAATTAGAGACCAGTCATACCTTCTTGGAGTTATAAGCAACCAAAATGAGCATCTAATTATGAGCAAGGTCAGGAAATTTCAATAATTAGTAGCTCTAGCCCTCCCACTTGTAATTATTTACTGTCAGCTATTGCAGCCAGCACTCACTCTGCTCTGGCCATTTAATCCTTTTAAGCAATCCTGACGTGTATTTATGTTACTCAAATAAATATAGCACTTATCTATCCTAGCAAATGAGTCCTAGTGCTTGCTCTATTTAACGTTATTGTATTATCTTCCACTGCTTCTGCAGCCCTGGACATTTTTAATTTATTTCCAATATTTATATCTTCTTTTCCCGCAGCCACACCTCATTTTATTCTCTCTAGTCTTTGCCAAGATTTTATTTGGATTTTTATTACATCTGATGTCACTTGCCCATACTCTGTTCCACATTTTTTCATCTCAAGCTGTTGCCTGCCACTTACATGCTGCTCCCCTCCACCTCTCTCACACAATCAGTTCCTATCTTCATCTTTCTTCTCAGACACAGCTCCTCTGGCTTGATACAAGCTCTTGTCCGTATAATTTTATTCCAGAGAAATCCAGTGTCACACATTATCTTCCCTCCTGCTGAGAGGAGAGACCAGGCTCAAGTGCAGTGTCTCCCTAGGACCCTTTCCCTCTCTCCCTTGTCCTCTGTTCTAACCTCATCCCTGATCCTTATGGCTGGCAGCTCTCCTGGGCAGCCTGTGTTTGGCAGTCCAGACCCAGGTATAGATATGTCCTCAGTCCACCCACAGAGCCAACAACATTTTCTGACTCTGGTAGAGCTTTTCCTGCCTCTTGGTGTCAGTGGACAGAGAGGAGATGCTCTAAACAGGGCTGCTCCTGCATCCAGGCCCGAGCTGGGTGTTGAGTTTATTGTTTGGCTTTTTTCTCCTCAGCAGGGACTCAAGATCACTGTTTTACATGCTACAAAAGTCATTGGCCTTTCTTGGAGGATTGAGGTCAGTAAGTCATACCCACTCCTCCCACCCAGGTGCTGTAAAGCAGTGCAGACGGCTGCCCCTTGCTGTTTCTGGATGCCACCAGCAACAGCGGGAATGACACCATGCTGAGCTCCTGTGGCAGCAGCCAGGAAGAATAATACATCCAGCAAACCTGGAAGCAAAGCCCCCTGCCCTGTACTTTCTGCATTATCTTGGGCAATTTCAGGTGTTTCACAACCCCTACAGAGAACAGAGTTTGCCTGAATCCACTTAGTCTCACACTGGCCTATGAGACACCCTGAAAATATACAGAGCACCATGAATATTGATAAGATAAACACAAATTTGGAATAAGAAGTCAAGAAAGCTGCCAGGGAATGTTTTCTATTTTCTTTGCCTGGGGAAAGCATGATCGCTATCCGTTCGCTTTGGCAACATCCACCCACGCAGAAGGGAAAATAGAGGGAAGCTGGCAGAGCGAGAGCTCCAGCGTAGGTCTACAAGGACATACCACAGCGAGATTTGCCCACAGCAGATGCATCTTTATAAAGGAAAGTGCGTGGTTCCCATTGTGGCTGACCAAAAGACAAATCCAGGAGCTGCCAAGCAGCTGAATCTACAGGATCATCACTTTAAGCACCATCCCTTGAGCTGAGCAGTCAGCCTCACATAAAAATCCAGATCAGCCAGATGGTCTCTTGTCACTGTGCAGACCACTTGGTATGAGGCAAATGGCCTTTGTACACTTGTCTCCTGAAGTGTTGTCTAATTTGTTTTAACTGTTTAAAAATTAAGTGCATCCTCAACACTTTAGCTACTCCTGTTTATTTGCTTCGTTTTGTTAGTAAGTACTAAATATTTATAAAGGTCTTACAAGGTACCTTCTAACAGCAGGTTCAGTTGTTGCCGTGCTGCACATAAATAATTTAACCCCCCCGGAATAAAAATGAAGCCTGGAATAGCACGTTGGTATAACGTTTATATTACACCTTAGTGTACTGCCAGATGGGAGACTACAGCAAGGTGCTTCTGAGGCTGCAGCGAGACTGCTTGACATGTAAGGACCTCTCTGTTCCCACCTCCCTCATCTCCCTCTCACACCTCCTGCCCCTGAGACCCCAAAAATGAGCTACCTCCTTTCCCCTTCAGCTGTCTGCCTTCCCTGTTTACTCCACGCACCTGGGAAGGCTGCCTGTCACTGTAGGAACACGGCAGCAGTCAGCAGTCCTGCTGCCTCCAGGTGAGTGATGCTTTATCACAGTGCCACAGGCTGACAGGCAAGGGATGGGCGGGAATCTCCCTGTGCACAGGAGGGGTAGGAAACAGCAGGACAAGCCGTACTTTGGCTTTCCCCACTCCTGCAGAAAATTCCCTTTCTTTCAGAGGAACTTGCAGAAATGTTTCAGCTTTTATTTTTAATAACAGCCCTGCTTGCTCCTTCAGCAGCTCTCCTTTCACAGGCATCCTCACAGTAGTCGGTACATATCACCAGAGCCTTTGCAAGGGAGCCAGATTTCCCAGGCAGCTTCACAGCAGAGCAGAGGCTCCACCAAGCCCCACAGCAGCAGACCAACACTCCTGGAGAAATTTCTACGGGGGATCAGGGCAGGCATGCAAAAAGGAGCTTTGTGCCTCTAATTATTTGACCCATCAGCTTGCCTGAACATGTTCAATGGCATTTTCACATACACGCTGACTAGGAAAGCACTGAGCCACCAAGGCAAAAAAAATTCACAAAAGTCATTTTATGTACCCACACCTAAGGCCACAGAGGCAGGTGAAGGGTGCTGGGCCTCTGTAAATACAGCTCTGAGTATTTGAACAAGACAACAAAATTGAATTTTGTAAGACTCAAGTTCCTGGTTATAAGTTTATAATTTTTTTTTTAATGTAAAAGTTCATAAGACTATAATGGGGGAAGGGAAGCAAACAAAAAGCAAGAAAATTAATACAGATTTAAGTGCAGACACCAACTTTGCCTGAAGTAACCTGGCATTGGGAGGCACTGCTGGGTAACAATGCTACAAACAACACAGGCAGAACTTTAAAAATAGTAACATGGGAATTATTAGCACACCAGCTTGCTATTCCCCTTCAGCTCTGTAACTCGAGAGGGCTCTGCTTCTGTAAAGCAAAATGCAAGGCACATCCCGTGGGTAGCATTAGCCTTGTAAGTACAGCACTTCCCACACTGTTAAAAATAACCTTTCTTAAAAATAACACTGGACTTCAGGGTTGGTTTTGCTTTCTGCTTTAGAATATCAACAATTTCCAGGCAACCTACGAAAATTTACTTCATCAAGGTGAAAGTGAGACATTCTGAGAGGTGATGTGAGTTAGGTGACTGAGACATCCTGTTTATTGCATTCAATCAGTCAAGACAGTGAAGTGGTTCATGTCATCACGATGCTTTGTGGCCTCAGCTGCATTTATCCTGACAATACCCCTGTGACAAAACCAGCCCTGGACCATTAGTGCAAGGGGGGGGAGGTTGATGCACAGAAGCAACTTTCACAAGACCACACAGCAGTCTGCTGGCCTTAATCACAGTTTGAGGAGCTAATATCCTTTATCAACTGCATTTTTTTTTTCTTTATTGCATCCAAAGCTCATTTGTATTATGACTTCCTCCCCGCCAAACAGGAGAAATCCCCAGAACACCACCCAGGTTCATTAGAGTAGTAGCAGCTTGAGAGATCCCTGTAATTTCTCATAATAGGATGCTGTTCAGCTGCCTGGCTGTAAGCACCAACCCTCAGCTCAGCCAGAGACCTGTGCATCTTCCTTGCAGTGTTAAACAGAACTGAGATGCTACAGCTGAACAGAACCCTGGGGCAGCAGGGGGTCAAGGCAGGAGGCAACTCAAATCACCCTCCCCTGTGGGCAAAGAAGAGCTGCCAAAGCAGGAGAGGTCAGGCTATGGGTGAAGGATGGCTACAGCCACCAGAGCCTGAAGGCTAAAGGGACAAACAGTGAGTGCCCCACGGGGACAAGCACAGCAAGGAGCAATGTGGGGCTTTCTCTGTAACATGTCAGAAGTATTTTGTTTGACTTTTCTACTGAGCTGGATCAAGCCTGGGTCCAGTGCAGGCTACCAACATCTGAAAGCAAGTATGTCAAGGCAGTGTTACCTAACCAGAGCAGCCAGTCTAAAAAAAGAGCAATACATGAATCTAAAACCAGAGTAAGCACCCAAGAAACCTCGCATGTGCTACTTCTTTCCCAGAGCATCTATAGGGGAATAGGGCATTTGAATCACCCAGTTCTTTTCAAGCTACTCACTGGGCTGGAAACCTTGCAGTCAGGCAATCAAGACTCTTCTCACCCTCCAGCTGTGAGAGAAAGAGCTCCACAAGGTTTTCTGCCATCCCCCAGACAGGCAAAAACAGTGAGGTTACAAAGATAAGGCTAAGAGATAATGGCTTCATACATAAAACCCTTTAACAACACTCAGGATCCAACGTTTCTTATTTCATTCAAGTCCATTAAAGCCAGCTCACACAGCAACTCATCTATTGCACTTGTCAGCAAACACTGTTTGAAACTGACCTTCACTCAGACCACAGCATCCTGAGATCCAATAACAATTCAGCTTCCTCCAAGCCTGTCCTGAGCTCAGAAATGCACCATTTGGCTTGAGGATTTCAAGCTCTGTTTGCTGACGGTGAACATTGCATACCCAAACCTGACTCTTTATTCTTAACTAGTTACCAGTGACTGCCTTTGCTTGGTTCATTGATTTATTCCCTTCCTTGGGCTTCTCCGGATGACCTTGCTCTGCTCCAGGAAGACCATGCTCTGCAGCAAAGAATATTCATATGTCCTGAATTGAGAGGGGCAACCACACCAAAATGCCAACAGATCAAGGCACTTCAAATCAGGAGTTAATTATTAATGCCTCAGCCTTTGGCCTTAACAAGTTTGCAGCAGAATGAGCAGGGTGTGTTGTTAATAAGAGAAAATCCTCAGTCTGGGTAAGCTTCAAGCTTGACTACAGGAATTTTGTATTTGCCCATAGAGTATTCCTCTATGGCACAAAAAACCTGTGTATCTGTAATGTTCTGCAGGGATAAAGATTATTTTCCCATTAATAATAATAAATACCTTAATCCTATTTAAACCTTTGAAATATACCCAAACAACAGCAGTGCCTCAGCAGGATTCCCACTTGTTACATCTGCCACAGCTCCTCCTTCACAAGTGATCTCATACTACACAGTTAAATTTTTTCAGAGTTATTTTAAAAACACTACATTATTTATGACTCCTGCCAGTGAGTCACAACTGAGTGGTGATGTAGGACAGAAAAAAAATAGAGAAATGTGAGCAAGGCTCCTCAGCATTCATTTAGGTGTTTACCTGAAGCAGTAAAACCTCGTTAATCCTCAGAAATTAAAGAGGTCAGTGTACTGTCTCTTATGTGTTCAGCCTAGACAGGGCCTTTTCTACCAGGAGGCAGGTCCAGCTGGAAAGGAAAGATGTTAGAAAGCCTGTGAATCAGCCAAGAGATTCCCTGCAGATTTGCTTCATTTTTCCAAGTCACTGCCAGCTTCCTGTAGTTTCCTCCTGAATGGTTTTGACATGTCAGCTGCTGAAAGGACCAACTCCACTCCTTTAGGGAACTGGAAATGAAGGAATAAGGAAGGAAAAATACTGATATACCTTTAGATACTAGCAGCATCTTGTTTAGGAAACGTTATCCTGTGGAACACCACTGTTAAAGTTTACGAGGGGCACTGGGTTTCCTTTCCTTCTTCAAAGAGATTGATCACAGCGTGCTTTGACAATGTGATCTAATATTAGATGCAGCAGAGTTCACATGTTTGTTTTCCTAAAGGCTACAGACTGTCTTACACAAAGCTTTTGGCACATCAACTGTGCAGAGCTCTGAGAGGAGAGGAGGAAGTGCTGTTCCTTGCTTCCAGCACTGCTGCTGACTAAGCACTGGTGACAGGCCCACCTGAGATATGCAGGAGGGAGTGCCACCCATGCCTGGGCTTTCAGCTGTGGGACTTGCTGACACCACTTTAGGTGTGAGCATTTGAGAGTCTTTGTGTTTTATCTGAGTCCCAGCTGGAGCAAGTAGGCAGGTTGTGCTCCCTGGAATCTTTCCCTAAGCAGTGATGGAGAGCACACTGTCATGATCCGTGTAGGAATAGTGCAAGTGGTAGGAATTAACATCCAGTTTCATGGCAGTGAGTTATTGCAAAATGCTGTCTTATACCCTCTTGTGGAAAACACTTCTCCAAGATCTGCAATGCAGGACACATACAACAAAATGGCAGACAGTAAGAGGTTTTTAGGTGGAAACAGGATGGATGGGACAGAAATCTCAGGCTTGACAAACTGAATGGGCACCAGAATAATAGATGAAGTAGAGCACTAAATTCTGCTTAATTAATGCCAACAAACAGGGGGAAAGTGCTTTGTGGTCTTTACTTTAAATAAAAGAGCTAAGTAATTTGCTATATCTAAGTAAATAACTTCAAGTGTGTAACATGTTGTTGTGGTAATGAGTTACAATCACCTAGCTCTGGCTCAGCTCCGAGTTGTCTGACACCAGATAAACCAGTGGGATCACCTGCCCTTCCATGCAGCCCTGGTCTTTCTCTGGGAACCCTTTCAATTCCCTGCACTACCCTAAAAGGGGGAGGGTTCTCATGAACTGTTTAATAGTAATAATTCCCAAAAGCACTCACACAATTATTGTAAAGTAATCCATGTCCAAAGCTCCATACAGAAAGTAACCACTGGTTATCCATTTCCCCTCAGGAGTATTTTAGTCCCAGATTGTGAGGGGAAGACCTGTGGGTAACTGAACCCCACACCTAATTTGTCACTTACAGAAAAAGGGTATCATGAAAATGTTGTAATTTCAGTTTGCTCCCCCTCTGGAGCTCCCCACAAACGTGGCATAGAAAGCTGTGTATCCATCTCCCAAATGCCATTACACAGCTCTGAAACCTTCTGCCAAGTTTTGAGCAACTACTATTCATTTATTAGAGTTGTTTGCTCTCAGTAAGTGACCCTTTTAAAAATGAAAAGAACTCAAAACACTTTTATGATTTGCAGAAAGCCCAGCATTTGACAGCCGTTTTCTGTCCCCAAAGGGCAAAATTTGGAAGTATAATTGCTTGGGGTGTTAGCTAGGCTCCACTGCAACTCACTTTCAATCTAAACACATATTAAAAATGAGCTTCCTTCTCTCTGTCCTCAACTATTTATACCAAAAAGAGAGAGCTGGTTGTTTCTAGGGCTCAGGCAAGAACTGCTTTTTCCCACCAGGGTCCCTGTGTACTGCAGTAAAGCATGGATGAGGTGATGTATAAAAGTCCCCATCACCAGCCTACTTTAAAGGAAGGCTGCTTTCCAGCTAATGAAATGAGTACCCTGCATTGAAATGGATAAAGAGTAAACTACATCTAATGCCAAGTGACACCAGCAGATTTTAATTCTACTAAGCATGTCTGCCTCGTTGGGTTTTGTGCATGAGCAGGCCTGAGCTTCTACTAGCACAGGGAGAGCTCCATGGGCTACATGGGATGCATAAAAAAGGGCACTGTAGCAGATCAAAAGTATGGTCAGCTCCAGCATCTACACATGCTATTTCCCTGATTGTCCCTGACCTTAATGTTTTTATTACAAGCCCAGTGTCCTTCCTAGGATTTCCATTCCTGAAACTGCTGGAGATGGGACAGGAAGTTTCAGTCCCTCATCAACAGTATGAACAAATTACAAGTGGTTCCTGAGAAAGCAGCTCAAGAAACAATCAAAGCATTATAAAATATTCAGGACTCCATAGCCCCAGGGTGCCTACATTACTTATCTTATAATTCTTGAACATTTGAGATGAGCAAGGTTCAGAGAGTGAAGAAACTTTGAAAGAAGTGAAAGGTCAGCATATTCCACACCTGCTGTTTGATCTGGGGTCCCTGCTCTCCTGCATATTTGACAGTTGCTCCATAACTTCTAGTTAACAAGGTGCAATGGCTGGATACAAAGGACAGTCCCAAAATTATTTCTCTTTTTTAAAACCAACCTCATAAATGAGTTCCATCTGAGGTATTTGAACCAAATCTCAGCATTTTAAGTGCTTCATTTTGAGTGCTTAAACATCCAAAATAAGCACACTCTCCTAGGAAAGAATCTGGTTGTGTGAGAAGGAGAAGTGAAACTCAGGAGTGGGCTGGGCATGATAGCCTAACTTTCTCCAGCAAAGAAAACGCAGCAATACTGTGGGTTAATCTGATTTATATGATCTCTCTAGAATCCCTGCCTAGCTGTCTGTGCTGGTGCTGCAGATGTGGCATCATTCTGACATACTTGAACTTCTGTTGCAAAAAGGAAGAGAGAACAAGAGAATAATTCTGAGGGAGGGGGAACAGTTTTTAGACCAGACACCAAATGTTACTAGAAATAAAAACTGTAAGGAATACAAATACTAAGTGAATTAGGAAGCAGCCAACAAGATCAGAACTGAGAAAATCATACTAATTTCAGGAAGCACTCAGATTTTCAGATTTCAAAGGTAACCAAGAGAGGAAAATGTTAAACAATTACCACTTCACGCTACCCTGGCATTAAAACTTTTAATTTTGAAGAGTTGGCATATATTTTTAAACACATTGGCCTTGTGCCAAGCACAAAAAAATCCAGCCTCAGAGTGATTCAGTGCTGAGCTGAATGTACAACTTCATAGGTAAAGAAATAATCAATGCAGTATGTCAAGTGTCAGCTCTTGGCCAAGGCACATCAGAGAACAAAAGAAAGAGCAGACACTTGAGGTAAATTATTAAAATTCTAAGGATTGACCATTATAAAGCAAGCACTACTGTGGTACATTGTTGATATGGAAACAAATACCTTTGAGACAACTCTATAGAGGGGAATCTTACAAACAAGTTATAGCCTTTTTCCAATATCCGATCATTTTGTGCCTGGTTTTAAGTCTAAACCAGCACCAGAAAAATTCCCCAAAGGTGCTAATGCTTTTCTGATGACTGTGAAACCTATATTAAAAGGTTAACTGGAGTTTAGGAGGCTTGAATTAAATGAGTTCAGAAAAAAGAACATTGAACAACTTCATTTTCTCACAAAATCAGACACTGTCAGTAACAGCATATGTAAAGCTATACCTATTTGAAAGACTTGCTTTTTAGGCATATATATCAGAGGAACAAAGCTATTGGTATGCGTGGGTTGGTAAAAAACTACTGTACCTCCCAAATTAAAAACATGCTCTTTCCTAATTTAATGCCTGGAAAACTGCAGTATTCCTTGGTGGCAGTGGCAGCAGAGACTGTGCACATCACAGTCAGTGCAAAATGGAAAAGGGTGATGACACATTATACCAATGCTCTGCCTGAAACACTGGCTTCTTGCAGCCCAAACACTGGGTTCAGGATTAAGCAATTCAGGTGGTATGCAATTACACACATGTGCTCATATCTGCATTGTTCCTCAAGAACCAGTACTCACCTCGCCACAGGGCCCTGCCTGGACCCAGCACAAAGCCCAGTAGAGCCTAATGGAGGTAGGGTAGTCTCTGACAAGCACTGAGCTCAGGAGACACAGATGTGGGGTTTCTTTCCCAAAGGACACAAAGAATGTGTCCATTTGGTAAGTTTGTGTGTCTGCCACTATTTAGCCCTTGTTTCATTACTTACTCTACATCCTCAGGTTTCTTAACAAGAACATTTCTGTGGCACTGCAAATGCATCTTCCAGATATTCGGGGGGGAAAAATAAAAACCACATTTATATTTTTTCTCAGAATGTAAGAGAAACTCATGACTTCTAGGAGCTTTTTTCTCTTCCTACAATATGTGGCTGAGTTGCATTCACTCACTGATGAAAACTTACTCAAGAAAGTAAAGAAATAACGCAAAAAGTGAGTAAACTCCAGATGCACGAGGCCAAAAATCAGAACACATTAAAATTTACAGCATCGCTCCTAGTCTTTTGGATTGACTTGGTATTGACAGAAGAAACACTGTGGCAGAAATAGCACAATGACACATTTCCATTTCCATTTAGTAAGACAAATAATGAATCTGTTAAGCTTAAAGGAATGGGGAAAAATAATGCAGACTGTAGGCAAGCACACCATGAGGTACAAGAGACAATGGACACCAAAACTGATTTAGTAACTATTGCTTTGGTAGGCTTGAAATGAAGTCTGGAAAGACACAACAGCAAACATGAAGTTCATTGAGGATGGTTAGTGGCAGAAACTAAGTACAAAACTGTTGCTCAAAGCACAGTGCAATCTGGTCTTGAGCACTTCAAAGTCAGTTCTAGTACCTTTGTCTCAAGGACCATCATGGCACACTCTTTGTAGTCTTGACATGGATTCAGCTCAGTACCAGTTGCTGGACAAGCCTGAAGCACCCATTAAAGCTTTTTCCTTTACTTTATGAGGCTTCCTGATACAGCAGTAGTAGAGTCAGAACAAACAAATAGGAAGGAAGGCTCTGACCCAAAGCCAGGTTCAGGCAGGGCTGTAAGAAAAGCTGCCTGCAGGGTCTGCACAGCCACCACTGCCACCAATTGGCTTCTCTTACTAGGAAACAGCAAGTATTGATGGGGGTTTCAAGATACTACCCTACTGGGATTCCTTCTTTACAGTAGGTCAGTATGTTAACGAAAGGCTATTCCCACCTGGTTTTGCCTCAGGTCAAGCAACATGAAGGGAAACACAGATCCTGGATAAGCACAATCCTGTCACAGACCTGCATGATCTAGTTCTCCATATATCTGATAGTACATACTGCTCCAATTCCCACAAGCCCCACTATGACTACAGGCTGCATGAGGGGACATGAGCTTATCCACAGTGCCTGGGCAAGAGCCAAAGCCTTGCTGACACTGGTGTAGGATCCTCCTTTAAGGAGGCAGGAAAGCCTTTTGTGCTCTAATCCCCCATGCCCCCTAGAAGGGGTAGTAAAACAAGTCTCTGTCCTTGAAAAGGATCAGCTTCTACAGTTTTTGCCAAGTAATTATGTGCTTCAAGTCCAACCCAGTATTATACAGTTAGGCAGACTGAAACCTCTGCTAAGAGCTACCAAAGGATATTTTTTTATTTCGATCTTAGAAGGTAAAAAGTTCAACTAAAATATCAATTCAGTAAGACATCTGAGTTTTTTACCAAATAAAACCCATTAGCTGCACCTCCAAAAGAATTTTCAGTCTTATACACATTTTTTAAAATAATTTTTAAAATAGCTCAGTTTCTTTAAACAACTAATGTCAGTTTTTCTTGGAAAACAGAGGAATCTGTAAACAGTGTAAATTCACAGAATTTGGTCATTAGTTCCACCCAAAAAACCACAAAACAAATAAAACCCCATCAGCATGAGGTTAGATTATTATAAATAGCAATTTCAAAACTTTAGAAACACTCTATTTACTCACTGATGACAGAATCCTCCAGTGGCATAAATAAAATTTACTGCACTAAGCACTTTCTAGTCACATTTTCTCTTCTTCACTTCAATTTCTCCCTAGCTTTCAATAGCAACTTTAATTACATTCACACTTACTATTTCCTTACTTCCAGAAAAAAAAAAGTAGCAACACTGAAGTCAAGTAAAAGGCAGTAGAGTTATAAATAAAACGTGTAGCTAGTACTAGTAATCTGATTTGACCATCACATGGCCACAACACATAGAAATCAGTTTCCTATTAGTTTCCTCTGCTTTAACAAAAAACTAGAACCAACCAACCAAAAAACAAACAACAAAAAAACACAAGCCAAAATAAATAAATAAATAAATAAATAACACTGAACAAGCAAAACTCCATGAAGCAGAAGTCTAGAGTTTTAAGGCCTTTGATTACCTTGACTGAAACTGAATAACTGATCCAATTACAACTTATCTAGAAAAGCATCCAACTTCAATTTGGAAATACTAATAGATGTCAATCTCACCAATTCCCACACTAGCAAGCTCAAAGGGCTTATCGCCACCAGGATGCTTATTTTATTCCACATTTCAAGTTTCCTTCCTTTATCTTCCACGTATTCCTCCTCTTCATGCTTTTCTCTAATACATGAAAGCATGGACATCTCTCATTTTCTTTCCATACAGAAATATATGCAGTAACACAAGACTCTTCTGTTTTCCTAACAGGTAATTTTCTTAGTGATGTTTTCTCCTGGACTTCCCAAAATCAGATTTTTTTTCTGACTTCCTCCTTAAATCTCAACACTTTTTAAAAAGTACTGCATACAGTTATTCAGTACCTGTATACAATCTGTGCAATGAGAAATCTTATGCAGCCAAGAAACAATTTTTCCTTTTGTTACAGAACTTCACCAGAGTTTTAAGTTCAGCTGTTTGTTCAGAATAAGACCTGCATTTTCTTCTAGTTTCCACTCAAATAGGTCTTCTTTTGATGTGGCTGACTTTTTTTTTTTTTTTACCCTGGAGCTGCATGTTTACATTAAGACTGTCATGAATCTGAAAAAGCATCTTAGAAATAAATTTCTGAGTAATTTCAATTTCATATACACTATTATACCTACCAGCATAAAGTACTAAGAACTCTTACTAAGACTCTGTGTCAAAGAGTTTCAAGTGCACAAAAGGAGCAGATATTTTGTTCTGCTTTTCTTGACCATATTCTCTGAGAACAGAGAAACTCTTCCTTCCACATTCTGCCTTAGGTTCCCTGCATTAATGGCAACTTCAGGAGTAACCCCACTGTTGAGGGGAAAGAACAAAAATGAGGCTGGCAGACAAATGGCTCATGTCCTTTCTTTTGTGCCACAGGAATACTTTACCGTGTCACTGCAGCCTCATGAGGCACACTAAATATGATTACACAAACACTTTGCTTTTCTTTCTAAGGCAATTGTCAGGTTCTGCTGTAAAACATGCAAAAGCTAATTATGTCATGAAGCAGACTCCAGCAACACATGCTCTTGCAGGCAATTTTTTTAAACTGGAGAGGCACTTTAATTTCAAAACAAAAAACTCAGCTTCACTGCATATTTATAAGAAGGAACTTCAGTTTCTTTCATTAACCACTTAAAAAGTCCAGAGGAAGCTCTCATCGCAGCAACTTGGCCCTTCTCATGAAAGCTGTCCAGCCAAGATAGCAAAGAGATTGTGCTGTAAGATTTAATTTCAAGTTGTTTCAGTAACAGTGTGCTATTTATATGCCCCTTGTATATTGCCCCAGAGCCAAGAATACCCACACAGTATAAAGACATAAAGCACAATTAAATCTTTAGTGAATCGTTCAATTCTCCCCGCACACCAAGGCCAAGAGTAGCTCCATTAAGTAAAAATTAGCAAGAATGAGACCCCGTAAGTCCCCAGGAAAATCAAGCCAGCTGCAAACAAAAGCTATTTAGAGCTTGGTTTTGCTCACTGACACTTTCGAGAGAGCAAAACAAATCTGTTGTGCTGGAGGAGAGGAAACGATTCTCAGAAGTGACTTATCCCATCTCCATGAGGCAAGAAAACAGTAAGGACTGTCCCAGTTTTCACCATTTCTAAGTGTACAACCAAACCTACTGGTTTTAGAAGGGGTACACTGCTGCTTTCCACAGCTACTTCAGTGCAAGATGAATAGGATGAAAGACACAAATATGTAATGAGTACAGTTGGGTGGGCAGCTTTTAGTCAAACAACATGAAAAAAAATATTTGTGGATAGTATTTTTTGCTGTAGGTAATGAGAGAACTGGTACAGTTGCCACTAATTGACATCTGATTTGGCACACCATTATTATAAAGGGGAAAAAGGCGATATTTGAAATTGTCAATGAAGTCACAAAATGCATCTATGGATGCAAAAATTACTAGAACACTTATTAGTCAGACTTTGGGTTGTTTCAGATTCCAGCTCAAAACTCTGAACATGAGAATTGCCAGCAAGCCTCAAATCAAAAGGTTTTTCCTCATTTTGGACATACTAAACTGTTTTCAGTTTGAAAAAAAGTCCTCAGTAGTTTACAAACCAAAAAGTTTTCCAGAAGTACATGCCCACCCAAGCATCAGGCTTGCAAGTAAGACTTCTTTACAGCACAACCAATTTCTGTCTCCAGAGTTGAGTGAAAAATCTAACAAAACCCCCTTACCTCAGTAGTTAAGGAAGCTTTTCCTGTAACATTCTCTCCTTCAAAGGATGATGTTGATACAAACTTGATCATTTAGACCTAGCTACATGAGATCCTCTGCAAGAAGCACAGACCAAGGAGAGACAATCTTCTTGTGGTGAGACACATTGGTCACATGGGCCTCTTTCAGAACAAAAGACATCCCACTGCTAAAGCTTACAATGACAGAGGGAGATCTCAACACAAAAACAGATGAATTCACAAGCTCCCCCAATTTTCTGAAGTACAAGTTTCATTTCACAATTTTACAAAAATCTGCTGGGTGACTCGTTAGGAAACCAGAGCTAAATTGCAACTTTGGCAAGTTACAAGATTTAAATTTAAAATGCTGCAAACAAGTCTTTTCTGAGGACTGCTGGAATTTCTTGAGGATCCAGAAAGGTACATAAAGGAAGAAAGGTAGAATGTCTCCTAGAAGATCCCCTTCTGCCACAACTTCACTAGGAAACCAAGAGTCATCCAGTGTAAGCCCTCCCCTACAGTCCCTCTCTAGTGGACAAAAAAAATTACCTGAATTTATCAGCATTTATATGAAAGAATTTCCAAGCTTTTTTTCCCCCACCCCTTTTAAAATTCCCTAGGGCACAGGGAAGGAAGGAGGAGGAGGCTTTCAAAAGTGAAGCTGTGTACCAGGTTACAGGAGTCTGAGTGATACTGGGTACATTAAAAGCCAACTAGGGTCAACACAGCTGGGTTCCCATGTACTTACCACCTCACAGGCTTCTCTTTTTGACAAGCAATTCCATTTACAAACCTACTCAGCAACAGTAGTCTTGTAAAGTGTACATGTAACAAGTCACAAGTTGTTCCATTTATTTGAGTAAATAACTGGTAAATAAAATCATCAGTAAACATTACAAAATTAAATACATTAAAAAAGCTTGCCAGTATACATAAAATCCACAAACATGTACTTCTTTTGAAAAATAAAATATGTTCAGAGCACCCTTGATATAAAATGCCTGACTAGTGTCACCTACCAGTAAATGGTAGCTTATCAAATATTCTAGTTAGGACATTTTCCAGAAGGGAGCAGGGATCTCTGTTCTTGCTCTTACAAGTAAGAGAGCCCAAGTTAAGAAGTCTCCCCACTTCTCAGGGCAGAGCCATAAACAAAGGCTGTATTACTCCTGGCCTACCTTTATAGGAGAGGAATCTGCATTTGATTAAGACCACATCATTAAATGCAATACAGTACTTGCAATTCATTTTGGTATCACTGCCTTTCCTCCAGCATGAGCCAGCTTTTAAATGGTGATGGACATTTTTTTAGATATCACTCCAGGCCCATATTAAGTATAGGTTAGCACAGCTCCAAGACACCATGAGGTGAAGAGGAAGTGATCCTGGCAAAGCATCAAAGTCAATCAAATAACTTTTAAGTCTACAAATTAAGCCCTTAAAATACCCAATTTTCATATGCTGCAGTCAAAACAAGGAGATATGATGAAATTCTTCACTGGGCTGCTTTAAGGGTATTTAGAAAAATGGCAGCATTCATTTTAGTAATCTAAATTGGTACCTCCTGGTAGCAAATTTGCAATAACCACCATTTAAATAATTTACTGTAACAAACTTTTCCTTCCATCCATGTGAAACAGTATTCACAACCCACTTTAAATTTATGTACAGACAAGCACAAGAAACTTGACATCCATGAGTTAAATGTACAACCAATTTAAGAAATGTTATCCAACTAGTTGCAAGGAGAAGTCTCCTAGCTCTGTAAATTTACAAGATCTTCTGGTTCACCACATAGGCTTGCTGCCCCTCATCACTAACTCTTCAATTCTTCACTTGCTTCAGTAATCCTCCGGTGAAAGTTGAGCAGCATCCAAATTGTTGATCTTTTTGATAAAAAAAAAAATTGACACTTAAAAAAGAACCCTTAAAACACACAAAAAAAATTCCTTGAGTCAAAACTGAATAAAATCAAAAAAGTTGTGGAGAAAGACAATTATTTTAATAAAGGTCTTGTATTCAAAGTCCCATTTCCCTTGCCATGTCTTTTACAGAGTGCTATTACTTTGAGTTATTTATATACTCTTCTTTTGGGGGGGACTGAGTTTCCTCATTCCTCTTATCCGAGTTAGCAGCTCTTTGATAAATTCCTAGGGAAAAAAGAAGAAAATACGAGCAATTTTAATGATACCATAATAACATAATGGAGTTTTTCTAAAACAGCAAACTATATATTTTTATTTAAGCTTTTACTGCTAAGCTGGAATTTCTCTGTCCTGATGGCCAGGAACCTTATACACACCCTCACCATCCAGCAGAGGTGTGAATAATGAGCTTTTCCTTGTGGCTGTGCCAGCTCAGTTGTTAGCCATCTTTCAGGCTTTTACTACACAGGGCCTTCTACCAACTATTGAATGAAGCAAAATGTATGGCTGGATACAATGCCAGCAGTCAAAGCAGACTTCCACAGCTTAAGCCTGCACAGAAATCATCACTCTTGCCAAAAGAGGTGTTTCTGTCGCCACTCTCCGTGACAGTATTAGCATTTTGGCTGGCTGCATATTCAGCTTTACGAGAAAGCTGATCTGGCTAAAAACTCAGCTGTTGTTCCTCTTACCCTGCTACATTCCAAGCTGGCTCAGCCCTCCGACCAGGCCACCACTCAGCCCACACTAACACTTGTGTCAGTCTGAGGCAAGGCAGGAAAAAGGAGCCAGAGGTAGCACCACTGGTTTATGATGGGTGAAACTGGTTGCAGAGCTAAGTGAATGACACTACTTTGAAAACAAAAAACAAAACAAAAAACCCAGAACACAACAAACCAATTCATGGGACAGGCCTTTATTCACCATGATATTTGCCCCAGCTTCAGCAGATTTTGTCTTTTTAAACTGTGTGAGAACAGAAGCTTACAGATTTGCATCATGATCTGAAATTCTTTTGGTATACAATGTCTTGCAGGTGCATTAGAAGCTAAATGATCTCTTTACTGTCACATTGGGAAAATAATGTTTATCCACACTTCTATGTATACACCTGTGGTTAGCACAGGTTTTTCCCATGAGAAATTGTCTTGTGTTTTATAAATAAAGATAAAGTTTGGATGTTGTTGGAACAGTGTCCCAGAACTTGGGCAGTGCAGGCCTGGCCAGTCAGGCCTGGGGGAAGGCTTCTGACTGACCAATCTGGGTGACTTTTGAGAACTCTATATATGTGATGAAATCAAAACAATAAAGGTCATTCCTTCTTGCCACTGAGAACTGATGCATTCATTACTCTGCTAGCTGCTCAACAGCGACATACACCTACAAAAAGGTTCTTATGAAATCAGCTAGCTATAAACATGGAATGTAATTATGGATTTAGTCAGTCAGATTGATGTGTAAAGCCAGGTTGGACAGGACTTTCAGCAACCTAGTGTACAGTATCTGTGCCCTTAGCAGGAGAGTCAAACTAGATGACCTTTAAGGTCCCTTCCAACCCAAACCATTCTAGGATTCCACTAAAAGTATGATTTCCTGGATAAATGCTCGAAGTTAAAAATGCCAGTGCACAAAGTCACCACCCAAATGACAATGCAGTACCTTTCATAAACAGTCACACTGAACCGTATATTACAAGGTGCTACACCTTGCGTAATGAAAGTCTCTGTAAATACGTATTTTAACTTGACAAATATGTCAGGTTTTTCTGGTGGGACCATGGTGCCAGCAAACCAATTTCCTTTCCTGACAGATTATGCACATCTATAGTGACCTGCACGTACTGTTGCTCCATGGTTATTGTTGCATCTACACTACCCGTGGCTGCAATGAACAGCAGCAAAGGCAGAGCAGCTATTTGTACACAGTGGGGTCTACAAATGCTCACTGAGAACCTTTTATATTCTGCCACCCTGAACTAAGTTAAGGCCACTTCAGGAATACATCTATGCATATCAGTATCACAGTTCCCATCTGGATAGACAGCCTAATGACATGATCAGAAAAACAGGTTTCTTAAAACCCCCAAATCCTCTCCCTCCATTCTCTTGAAGCTGTCTTCTTCCACACAGGCAGCAGGCACTGCGACAATATCAGCTCTAAACTTGTCAGAGTCCAGTACTTCTCCACTAAAAAATCAGAAAAAGAAGAAAGACATGCCTACTCTAAAAAATCACAGCTTTCAACAACCTTTGCATCTCTTCTGTCATCCTATCATCACTGTAAGGATCTGTTAGATAATGCAAAACTATACGGCATGGTGCTGCTTGAAACATATAAACACACTTCAAGATTTTTTACTATCGAACTTACATAAAGCCCTGCAGTAAAATCATTAGAGAAATAAACTCCCTGAAGTGATCTTTAAAGATTTTTACTTGGGATTAATGTCACTAGTATTGCCTTTCAACAAGTCTTTCCATAAAAATAAAAAAACCAACCTATAGTCCCATGCTGAAACATCAGATTAAGACAGCTTTGGAAAGGAACAGGCTGAAGTGCAGTTCTTCCCTTAGAAAAGCTTTATTAATTGTCTGTTCAAGTCACAAATACTCTACAACACTTTCACTCACCATCAAGGCAGCAACAAGACACTGCATCTGCAAACTCTCCAGCAGCTTCACAGAAGTAAGAGCCTTACAGGAAGGGACATCTGCAGAGTGGACAGGGACATCTATGGTACTCCGTAGTCATTTGGGATATCCCACCCTGCCATTTCTCTGCCCATTCTCCCACAACTCAGTAGAGTTTGGAGCAAGTTTCCCTTAGACATGAAACATAGCCAGGGGTCAGGTGATTTTTAATATGACACTGCAGCAAGAGAGAGGAAATCCCTTATACTTTGAAGAGTTATCACAAGTGCCATCTTTTGCAAAACAAGATACTTCCTTGAAGATTTCAGGCAAGTTTAATACCACCTGGAATGCTGCCAAAATAAACCAAACTGCAGAGTCAAGCCACTAAAGGAGATCTGAGGTAACTGTGACTATTCTTAAGGCAGAGGAAGCATTCATTTGAAGAAGTAGATACAATAATTTTAAATGCTTTACCCCTCAGGAAATATTTTTTTCTTGAAATAAGGGTCTGCAGTACCAAAGAGTAAAACCCAACAAGAGCATTTTGCATGTGGCAGACATTTTGCATAATGCAGTAGTGCTGTTGTGCACATCCCATGGACACAAAAGTCACACTGGTTCAGCACATTTCTGATTTAAGTATCACTTTGCATCTGACACTTGCATGGAGCTGGCTGTCATTAACACAGTTGTGCTCCAGTGCTTGTGGCTTTTTTGCTTTGCAGCTCCCCATCCAGGAAAGGCAGCACTGTAGAAAAGATGCACATTTTCCCTCATGGAGGCAAGAGACTTCGCAGCATTTCAGTAAGCCTTCACTTTATAACTAAGCAACTCAGCTTTAATGACAGTAATACCCATTTTGTTTTCTTAAGCCATCACTCAAAAATTGCAGTGCTGTTCCTTGTGGCCATTTGAGTCAAGGCTTAATATCCACATCTATCTCTGCCTCATATACAAAAATCATTTTACACAGAGCATTTTATTGAAATCCCCTCTAACAAGATACGCTGAAATTTAGCATCAGACATTTGAAAGCTGATCATGTACTAATCTATGTTAAAAGTACTTCTGTAACACAGGTTGAATTATCTACCTACATATACTGATTTAATTCATGGAGTTAAAAAATGTAAGAATAATTCAGCTAAGGATTCAAGAACTTACTAATTATTCCTTGAAGGGTTATAGCCAGGAATACACAGGCTACATGCACTTCTAATACAAGAAAAATCTCATACCAGCACTTTGTGCCTTGGTAAATAAAATAAAAAATAAATTTTTTTAAAAGTGCAAAAATGTATGCAAACTTTGCTAAAATTCTTTTTCATAGATTTTCTGCAAGGAGGCACCCTTGTTACAAGTATTGAGAATCTTGTTAATTTATAATACTAAATCATTGCTTCTAGAGGACATCCTTCTAATTCTAAAGGCAAACTTAAATCAGAGACAGACTAAATCTATAGTTCATTTGAACTCATCTATATTCAGCCTTAGGCAGAAAAATAATAAAGGCAAAAAACAAAGGTGAAATGATAATTCAGGAAAGGGGAGGAAATCACTTCACCTCTCTGCTTTGGTGGTGTGACTCATTGTTTTAATGAGGTCATTTGACAGACAATGAATTCCAGGCTTCCTATTCAAGTCTTCCAATTAATTCTGGAGACTAATTAGACTCTGTCTCTCCAGATTTCTTTTCCTCAAACAATACACATGTAGTAGGACTAATTTTTAAACTAAAATTTAGAGTTTCTTGTCCTCCTGCTTCACTAGAGCATGAAATGAATCCTAAGTCAGCTTTTCTTCACAGCTTCACAGCTTTTTTTCCCTGTAGCCAGGTCAAAAACCAAGATTTCCATAAACTGTTTCCCCAATGCTGTTTCTTGAAGATGGCTTCATTGGTTGGCTGTGAAAAGTAAGGTCAGCCTGGAGAGCAATCCCAGAGCTCCTTGGGGAAGAAACAAAATAATAACAAAAAACAAACACACACCAAAAAAAAAAAAAAAAAAAAAGTAAAAAGAAGAGGGAACCCTACCCATCTTACTGCCAAACACCCTCTCTTCCACAAAGGCTCAAACCTGAAGCCAATTGTACAGAAAGAATGGAACATCTTTAGGAGAACAGGGCCAGAAGCTGCCTTCTCTTATCAAAAACTAATGCAGCATCTCTGTACCCTCACTGAATGATGCCATCAACATGCCCTCTCCAGTGAGGCCACAGCACCATCAGTGTCCAGAGGATGACAATATGCAGCAATTTAGCTTCTTGGTGAGCTCCATACAAGGCACTAACCACATACCACAAAACTTAGCTATGGCAAAAGCTTGCAGCCCAATTATACTCCAGTTCTGGAACATGTAAACAAGCACATCTTATTCTTCTCAAATCACCACTTGCTCTTCCATTCTGACATTGCTATGGGTATTTATAAATTGCATTTCATGAGTACTTGCAGAAATGAAAACATGAAAGCTAAATTCCCTCCAACACTGTAGTGCAATATAGGGCAGATCTCAGCAGGCACATAAAAAAATTTTAGTTCACTGAACTCAGTGGTCAAATGGATGAACAAGAAATCATGTTTCACTCAAAATACATTTGCCTATATTGCTTTTAAATAAGCATGTTTTCTAACCTTTTTTCTCTACAAATTGTTCTATTTTATTTCAAGTCATATGGCCACACAATACATTCACTGTGACTTAATAATTTACCACCCATCAGCTGCCTTGGCTTGCCCAGATGTAAGGCAGCACACTGCACTGAGGCTTTAGGACACATCTACATTATAAAAAAAAAACCAAATAGTAACATTACCTTGAAATAATTCATAACACATTAGGACCAAAATAAACATATGTTCCTTCAAAAGTTATGGGGCTCTATTTCAGGAGCATTGAGCTGTCTATTCATGCCTGCATACTAAAAACATACATTATCTCAATACATACACAAAACAGCTTTTATCTTTAAAACCACAGTGCCCAGACCACTCTAAAAAGCTGCATCACAAGCCTGTCATTTGTTTCAACTAGGAATTAAGCTAGGAGAAACATATAGTTAAGCAAATGCATCTCTACCTTTTTTCAAAAGTGTTAAAAGCTGCTGAAATAGTCCAACCACTGCAGTAATTGAGTAGTCAGTGACTTAAATCTCTGCCCAAGTTCCAGAGAATATGCACAACAATTCAACATAGTTTATTTGCAAATCATATTGAAAATTATTATTAAAAATTCTCAGCAATTCAAGGTTCTTTAATGATGAAATTTCATCTCTTTCTTCCCCCATTTTGCACTGAGTCAAAAATTGTACTAAGAAAATGCTCTGGATAGATTTAATCCTGCCTGAATGGGAGAGATCTCCAGTCCACTCATCTGAAGCTTTGTATATTTCTATGAGAAAAGAAAGAAGTAAATAAACTGCAAATCTGATTTATCCAGTTCTCTTCAAACATTCATTATCTTCAGACCTTATGCTGAAGATATTGTTGATGCTCAGCTGCATCTTTTGGAGTCAGTAAGCATAAAAATTGCCCACTCATTGGATTTCTCCCCCATAGTAGTTTAAGAGTTTTCTTGTAATTTCTCCTGTCATCACTTTGGCTGTCCCAGTTGTGGAAGCTTTAATTCTCATCAGCCACAAATATTTCAGATTTTCTCCAATGCCCAGTATAAATGAGCAGCCCTGCTGTTACCAATAGCATAGATGACACAGATCTAGTCAGCCTTCTTCAAAGTATATGTCTTGACAAAACCTCATTGATTTCACAACCCCAACTCTCTTCCTACCCTAAATAAGTATCTATCGTCAAGTATCTAAACCTTATCATCAAGATCACAGATTACATTTAAATTTCTTTGTTATATTCACTGCTAACATAAGACTCAATGTTCCCTGTGACCTACATTAAGATTCTCCATCATTATCAGATGATGGAGAACATCAGACAGAATTGAGACAGCAACTTGGCAAAGGTAGGTCAGAGTGGGATTCTCCACAAGTGACCCATGGGGCTGAATGAAGAACTGGCTGCTCTGGTACACAGATAATGCGGGAAGAGGATGCTAAACCTTGGTCCTCTTCAATTACAAAAGTTCAGATCCAAAATTTGTTTATGGCACTGATTTAGCAGCTACCATATCCTTTAAGTTTGTGTACCTAATAGTTCTTCATGTAAAGGTCCCATGTTAAGCATATTTCCATACAAATTAAAACAGCCATAACTACTACCTTAAAAAAGCTTTTCATATTTTAGAGCACATTCAACAGTCTAGCTATATTTCCACTATAAGAAAGATTTTGTAACAGTTCCTCATAAGTTACTGGCAGCTATTACCTTTGGCCAAATTATTAAAGAGGCTGGGACCTCTTTCCATCTTTTAAGTGACCTGGATAACTCTGCTTCTTCTGATGAAAAGTCAATCCAGAATACATACCAGATTTCCTCAGTCTTTCCTTAACCTTTAGTCTAAATGGAAGATACTAAGCAAAAGAGACCTAAGATATACATTTGCAGATTTAGAGGGTTTTTTTAACAGATGGGATAAGAACTTTGAATTATTAAGCTTTCTGCCTGTAATATTTTTCTTTATGTTCTGAATAAGCAGAGACATCATATTACATAACTTTCTCCCCAGTTAGTGATTACTACCTTTTGCAAATTGCATAATTCTTGATGATAAAATCCCTAGTGCACTTGACTAACTGTATTTCATTGGTCAGGAGAAATTCCATCAGCTCATATCCATTCTCCACAAATCTTCTATAAATCCTTTCACAAACCAATTACCTCAATAGTTCTGAATGGTTCAAAAAGATAAAAGATTTTCTAGACAAGGTGTGAATCCTCATATGCAAGTTTAAGTGAACTAAAAGTCTCTTCTTAGTCCACACATGGCAGGATAACAATCACTATTTTTAAATAGCTGAAGTTAGCAGTTGTGCAGTATTACTGGGCTCATCATGCCATAGATGAAGAGAAGCTGCTGTTGAAAAACAGTCCTGGAAAGTGACTCATTCTGGAAACTATCCTCACAGAAGCACACAATCAATTAGGTTGCAAAGGGCCTCTGAGACTGAGTCCAAACTATGACCAAACACCACCTTGTCAACTAGACCATGACACCAATTTCCTTTCCTTAAACACCTCCATGGTGATGACTCCACCATCACTTGGGCAGTCCATTCCAATATCTATCAACCTTTTTGTGAAGAATTTCTTCCTAATGCCTAACCTAAACCTCTCCTGTTACAGCTTGAGGCTATGTCCTCTTGTCCTGTCACTAGTTCCTGGGAGAAGAGGCTGACCTGACCTGTCTACAACTTCCTTTCAGGTAGTTGTAGAGAGTAAGTGGACTAAGTACCCTCTCAACTTGGCTCTCTCTAAAGATTGTTATGGAAGATGGATATTCTCCCAAATAAGGGAGCTGCCTCCATCCCATCCACAGAGGACTGAAGACACAAGTCACCAGCTCAGTATTAAAATCTCTCCTTGATCCAGATACCTTGAGGGCAGACAAGGACATGTGTCCAGGATGCTGTTTCCTGCAAACTGCCACACCAACTTAATTTACCAGCATGGTACAAATATTTCCTGTAGTTCTACAACCAAGGTTTCCAGTGGAACACTCACCAACATCTGTCATGCACCCTTACCAGGTCTCTGAAATTTGTCCTTGCATTGTGTCAAGCTTCAGAGCTAAGAAAAATAATTCATATGACATGTTCAATGAAAGAAGGAAGAAGAGTAATTATTTGATCTCTGCCTTCTTCCTCTGCCTTCAGATAACATAGAGATAAGAGTGACTGTTAAACTCTTGGCAACCTGCTCCTTCCACCTAGTCATGACTCCAGCTTTCTCTCACTAGCCTGTGACAAGAGCTATGTCAGGCTCTACATCTTCACACCTATCTTAAGAAGAACCACCAAGATTCAATTGCACTTGCTTAGAGAAGGCTGACAGGGTCTTCTGTAGTGTAGCATTACTACACTGACACAGCTGAAGACTTGGCATTACAGCATCTCCATAATGGGAGATGTGTGTTATTTGCTGCAAAGAAACCAAGATGCAACACACAACAAACTCTACAAATGTTATCAGATGACTATGTCTGGGTCAATTGCTGGCACTGTCAAAATGTTTGCACCAGCAACTATTATAGCAGTTCTGGAGAATTTTCCCAATCTACCACAGGAAACAATAAAAATGGAAAAATCTTGAAGAAAATATCTCATGGACTGGGAAGTGCTTATTCAACCAAACCAGCAGTTCTTCCTGATAGTCTGACTACCCTTAAGCCCCAGTAGTTTATGTGGCTACAGCTGCAGATATTACAGAAGAACCAACCTATCTGCAGCCTTGTTTCAAAACCAAACACCTGGTTTCTAGTCATGCACAGCTGAAAGGTCTCTGACAAGAGGAATCCTGTTAGCCAACCCCTCTATTAAATACTGTGCAGCAGCCACTTCTGGGAAAGAACTGACTCTATAAATGGAAATAACAAACTAACAAACTGACCCGTGACCTAGACTTTTGATTTTTTGAGGGGTTATTTTTTTTGTTGGTTTTTTGGTGTTTTTTGGTTTGGTTTGGTTTGGTTTGGTTGTTGTTGTTGTTTGTTGTTTGTTGTTTTTGCTGTTTGTTTGGGGCTTTTGTTTTGTTTGTTTTGTTGAGGGTTTGGGGGTTTTTTGTTGAAAGTTGAGTAACTAAATCCTGCTGGTACAGGTTGTCCCACAGTTTTATCCAAGTCCATCCACACAAACAATTAGCCAAGCCGCATACCTGCATAGCAGCTCTCAAAATAAATTTTACTGTTGTTGATGAAACTAAATTATTTTACAGTGAAGAGCACAGACCAACATGCAAATATTTTAGCCAGCTGATGAGAATCTTATTTAGTTTTCTTATAACATGGCAGCTTTAAAAGTCGGTGTAGACAGTAAGAACCTTACAGAAAAGAATATTGACGCTTCAGCTGGAATGACAAGCAGGTCCTCCACAAGGTACAATCACATTCCTACTGTAGCTAAGTGACAGGCACAAACATTTCAGCATATAAAGCTCCAAGTCTATCAGCTAGCCATTAATATTAATCTCTTTACTTTATCATAACAATAAAAATAAAGTTAGTTTAGCTTGAATATCACTACAGTTTCCACAGGATAATAGCATTTAAGAAAAGTCTTTTACCTCTGTTGGTTTGTAGCAATCTACAAGAGTTTCCTAGAAGAAAAATACAAAAGTGTCAGTATCCATACAGAATAACAGTGAACATAAACAAGTCATGGTATGAAACCTGGTAAGGGAGGGGAGAAAGAAAGGGAGGAAGAACCAGGCATCACTGAATGAAGATGTTACTGAAAACCCAGAATTATACAAATCACCCTTGCTCCCTAGTTGGATGATTTGTACCCGGAGAGAAATAGCTTCTTTCTCCAGGTAGGAAGTTACAAAACCCCTCTCTCCAAGAAAAACTGAGAAGAGGAGGAGAATCCAAAAACATTTCTCCCAGCAACAGGCATGTAAAAGGCAGCTTTCTGTGAGGACATCAGAGTCTTTGCAATGCAGAAATAGAGACGTTAGTTATTCCTAGCAGGGCATTCCTAGCAGGGGGCTGCTGCAGCTACTTTAGGCAGAAGAAGCAAAGCTATTTATGAATGCTGAGCAAACAGCCTGAGTCCAAGCCCCGTGTCTCTGTGGATGGCCAGTGAGCACTGGGAAAAGGGTGCTAACAGGCACTAAAATCAGATGTGCTGCATCTAAGAACCACATTAGTCACCTCACAGAAGCAAGCTGAGGGCAAGCCACGACTCTGGAACAGTTTTCCTTTTTTTAGTGCATCTAAAAAGATTATAAATTGAGACATTTCCTATTGGTTTTCTATATTGAGATATAGATGATATACATAGACATAGACATAGACATAGACATAGATAGATATAGATGATATAGATATAGATGATATAGATATCGATATAGATATAGATGATATAGATATAGATAGATATAGATACAGATAGATATAGATGTAGACAACGATGTTTCTTTTCTACTCCCCCTCATTCTTCCTTCATTAGCTTCTGCCTCATGCAGGATCCAAAGAGTTACAGCCAGTTTGAATTGTGTCATTTCAGCAGACAGCTTTTGAATTTCCCTTCTAATTCCTGTTTCTGACCATCTTACCCTTTCTTTGAACTTTTTGATGCGTTCCAATTTCTATCTAGTTTAGACAGAGAAATAATTTCCAGTAGTCTAAGCACAAGGCAAGATTCTTAGTCTGTATATACACACCTACACATTTCTGCTGCTGAAGAAAATCACAGAAACTGTCTGGTCATCATAACTGACTCTCAGACATATAGTTTTTCCATGTGACTGTTCTTAATTTTTTGGTTTCTGTTCTTTATTTTATACACTTGTACAAATTAGAATGAGGCCAATTTGGCTTAGCATATTTCCCTCTATTACTGGATTCCTTGAACTGTTATTTTATTAGTGTTATCACCTAACTTCCAAAAAACTTTTATCTAAAAGTATTTTTGTTACCTTTGAACAGTTTGCTAGACTATGCTAAACTAGACCTAGGAATCTCTCCATTCTAATTTTAGGTTTACAGTGGATTCATTCAAACACAAGATATTGATCCAGACCCATTACTTCAGCCACCTTCCAATTTAAAATTATAAAATAATATTACCTGTAATTTGAGAGCTCTCTCCTCTTCATTGGCTGCATCAAGAAGGTCATCAATGTCAATTTCTACATCTGGCATTTCTTCTTCCTGAAATGCAAAAATACCCACTTAGTCCATAGAGCTATCTTTTAACAAACCCCAAAAGCAGCCTAGTGACAGCACAGAAACCCATCTTCCTGGAGCCAGACAAGGAAATCAATAAGGGATGGTGGCTTGATTCCCTGCTCCCAGGCCAGCAGAAGGAAAAGCCCCAGCCTCACAGGAGGTGACAGATCTTAGGCAGTCCTTTGCTCACAGCCAAGATGTGTTACTAACTCATGGCCAGCAGCACAAGTCATGCTATTTTCACAGTCCTGGGCAGGAGGATGAAGAAGAAGACGATGTAGATAACTACTGTAGCAAGCCACAAAAGTTTTTTGAAAGCATTTTTTATTAGACTGCTTATTTTGTAACACTGTGGAGGATCTCCCTTGCTTAAAGTTGGCTTACAAGGATGACATACATGCTCCATCAGAAGAGCTCAGACTTTCTGTACCTGCAGTGAAGCACAAAATCTAAGGCACAGAGTATTTTAGAGAATTTTTCTTAAACCTCCACCCACACACTTTTCTCTTGGCATCACCAATACATCAGATGCTTTGTTCCCTGAGTCAGAGCAGCAGTCCACACACTTTGAAGGACCCCTGGGCTCTAGAATCCCAATGAGAATTCATCATCCACAGATAAAACCATTTATTGCATTTTCAATTATGTGAAAAATATTCTGCTGGCCATTTTATAAATTTTCTCATCAAAATTGTTATGCAGCTTCTTGCTGCACATACAAAACTCCGATCTCAGCCTCTTTCCCACACCAAGTCCAGCCCTCACCATGGCCACAGTGCCATGGCACACAGCTCCTCTGTTGCCCTTCCTCCATCTAAGCCAACACATGGGCACTTCAAGACTGTCCTCTCCCACAAGTACACTGCCATCATTTGACTCACTGATGTGGCATCATTTTGGCACATTCTGAATGAAAACAGGGACCTGAAAGCCTCCAAAGCAGAGGGTGGATTTAAGACCACAGGAGCAGCTGCTGCCCTCTTATACATCACCAATACTTTTCAAGATCCTTTAAAGAAATATTTTGACAAAAATGTGGTGGTTCTAGCAAGTTGCAAAGGTTTTAACAATTGTGATATAATTTAATATCTTCTATAGCAACTGCCTCAGATAATACCAAATTTATTTTGCTGGATAAAACACAGTCCAAACATTAGCAAGAAAGATAAGTTAGTTCAAGTTAATCCAACTAAAGTTAAGCACCGAAGTGCCAAACAATTAGCTGTATCAAACTCCAGCTAAAGTGCCAACTGTTCAACATCTTTTTGAGCGTGAGGAGGAAGGACAGAAGTTGGATGATTAAGCACCCCTTTCCCCATCTCTGAAGGAAAGCGTGCAGGGACGTGATAGCGCAGTCACGCAGGCAGTTGGACCCAATGAACAAAAACACACAAAGCACACCCTTTGCCCAATTAGCCTGTTCAGAAAGGAAGCGTGCACATTTGCTGAGATGAATCAAAGATACCAGTTACTGTAATGCAATCTGGCAATAAGGGAGTTTCTAACCTAATGCAACAGATTAATTAGCAATTTAAACAAGAAGAAGTCTTCCATAGGCTATAAAGATATTCAGTAAAAGCCATCAGAATTGGAAAGGATAAAGAATAATCCATAGCAGTTGTACACTTACTTAGTAGCTTACTATCCCAACTCTATCCTAATTCGCATATCACACCAAGGACCAGAAATTCCTCACATAGGTAGTAAACCTCCTGAATATTTTATCTAAGCGGCTCATCCTAAATACTGTTAAGAAAAGGTGCCTGGAGTTACTGCTAATACTGTAAACTTATCAAAAGACACAGCCATTGAACTGTGTAAATACCAATTGTGCATCTGTCTGCATTCAGAAGTGCTGTTCAGCACACTGAATATTTTGTCAGATATGCATTTTGAACTCTTGTCTGTTGGAGTGGCATTCAAGCAAAGTGAAACAACACTGAAAAGCAGCAGTGAGGGGAAATTGCCTAGAAGGTATATAAGGCTTTTTTGTGATCACACTTCATTGAAGCTGAGTGCTCCTGAAAGGTTAGTTTTACTCTGAATGGTACCAGTTAAGTGGCAGAAATCCTTTCTTCTATCCCTCTTCCCTCTTATCTTCTTCAAACCAACTTTCTCCTACATCTTCAAGGTTCACAGTGCCATCAATTCAGAGGGCAACTGCACCAGCAGTTCACTGAAACTTTGGTATAAGAGGAAACACAGCTCCTGCACATCACAGAAAGTGATAACAAAAAGTAAATTAGAAATATTTTTGAAACAAGGAACTATAGTTGTGTCTGACACATTGGCATTCAATTAAGTTCCATTTTCTGTAAAAGATCACGTGTATCTTCTTCACTTTACAGCAGATTTGAACTCTGATACACAACACAAGAGGAGGGGGAAGCCCAAAAATGTTATTTTTGGCTGAATGAAGAAACAATCAAAATATCTTTTCTCCATCTGAACTACTATGCCTGTATGCTTGCAGTTTTATGTTAGGCATGAAAAATATGCCCTTAGGTCGGTAGCCTGACCGCTCCACAACAGCTGTAATGACAGAGGGAAGAAAGACAAAGTCATGCCTTCTGTTTGACAGATTTTATTGGTGAGATTAGTCTGGTTGCTCCAATTACGATTAGGCAGCTAGATACATATTGGGCTGGGCCAAACCTAAAAGGGTCTGTGCATAGCCAAAGGATGGTATTTTGAGGGTCTTGTTACCATCATGAGGCTGTGCAACAAAACAAAGCACTGCCACCAGTTCTGCTCTAGTGAGAGGGAGACAAAGTGATGCAAACAGCAGATGATGGGGGGACAAGAAACCACTAGCAGCATGCTGACAGGGAGCAGCCCCAGAAAAGCTAAAATAGAAGGGCTGTGGGGGTTCCAGGTGCCACCTATCAATTGAAACTCTTGGGGGAGGGGAGGATGGACACTTTCCTTTTAAGCACCCTCTGCAGTCTGCATTAACAACGTAGGCAGAACATGAGCTGATTTCTGCTTAATTATTCAAAAGTCAGAAAATATCAAAGACAACTTCCATGATATTAAATTAATATTAAATTCAACCTTGCATAGAAAGACAGTCCCATTACTCTTTAGGTTGCATGAATTCTTTGCAGATTACTGGCAAAAGACCTTGGGCACAGATGTGTGTTAAGCAGTAAATAGCAGTTTACGATATTATAACCTCTCCAGCTGGCAGTAATGAATGGAACAGAAACAGGTGAACACCCATTAGTGAGATCAGAGAAAGGCCTTCAAAACCAGCTCCCACAGCAGCTTAAGCCAAAGGGCTGGATTTTACAGGGGCATCTTGAAGAACACTTGCACTTTCCAGGCTGCTGACCCTGAGGACAGCACCTCCAGTACAGCAAAAGCTGTCTGACATCATTCCAAGTATCTACTAATTAAACATTTATCTGAGGCTTTAAAATTTAAAGGGCAATAGTTGCCCTATGGATAACTTCCCACTATAAATTCAACTGTCAAATTAACCTATTATTCCACATCCTCACTGCCATTCATTGTGCATCATCTCATTTGCAGTGCTGGAAAATAATTAAATAGGCTTGTTTGATTTTACTTTAGATTTTAAATCTGGGAAAGAAAGGAGAAGTTAAACACAGCAAGAAAAGTTCAAGCCATCATTTTATAGTGAGTTTCGAAGCAACAAGAAAGGATAGCAAGAGAAAAATGAAGGAAAAGGAAGAAAAGATGACCATATAGTTCAGATGTATGAAAGTTTCAGATTGTATGAATTGGGGATTTCTTTAGAATTCCTGGATTATGGCCAGTAAGTGATCAAAACCAAACCAGAAAATAGGAGCAGTTCTTCTAGAAATATCCATTTAATATATGAAAATATTTATTTATTTTGCAACAGACATCTGCTGGGCATCTAATACAATCAGCTCTAAACAAGTTCATCTGCAGACATGGATGGCACTGCAAGACAGTGGTGCAAGTCTCAGGACAATAAATAAAAAATCCATAAATTACCAGGACTAGAAGTCATTGGTTGCATATGTAACCTGGGGTGATTATGAAAGGATTGCACTTAATGGAATGGATTCAGAAAAATGAATAAGACCAAATAGTAACTTGTATGAAACACAAAATAAAAATTTATGTATTTCTTGTTTCAAAGTGTTGTTTGGGGGAACTTATGCATGAGGGCAAAAGTAGATAAAAGTGAAAACAGAAAAAAGAATAGTTTAAGTAATCAAAAATTATTAATCCAGAATCAAAGAAGGCTCTCTTTTTCTTAAAGCCAATCCTAGTTAAGTGCAGAGTCAAAATGCACAGCTAAAACAAAGCTATTTGCAAGACAAAGACTGCTCTATTGATTGATATGAGGAAGAGAAGATTAGGAAAGGATGCTGAAGACAGCAAGAAGGTACTCAAAAGTGCCAGGGTTCATGAATCTTGCAGTAGGAACAAGAATTCTCAGTGGTACAACCCAATTAAATGACAGCATGTTTTCTCCAATCCTAAAATATTAACAGCAGTAATGCCATAGCTGACATGATGAACTAATGTTAGACATGAAAAAAATTATTCTCATTTCTTTTGGTCCAGGTGAAGCAGTTCATGCAACAGTGAATATTAGCTTGTACAGCTGATCATCAGTGAACACATTTAGGATGCTGCTCCCAGTATGATACAATCTTTAGCATGCAGTTACAGATTATTTTCTCCCCCATCAGGCACTTATCTCATTAGCAACCAGTCACTGAATGTGAAATCACAAAGGCAATACAGAGAAAAAAGCCCCACTCTCCTGAGCACATGCCATCCAATCTTGGCTCCAGCTAAGAGGCAGAAAAACCCATGTTGTACCCAATCTGTTCTGACCAGCACAGCAGCCCCTTCCACCAACAGCAAGTCTCTCTTCCTCTATCACTCTTGTCTATTGAATAAAAGTGCAGAGACATTCAAGGCAAAGTTACCAAATTTGTCCACTCATTTTGAGTCAATGATCCTACTGTTTATGAATAATCATAATTTATCTGTGGCAGTGTGGCTATTTAACAGAAACCTTTCCCTGTGCTGAGCCTACCTTGAAGTTTGATATCACATGGATCCAGTTAAATACATGACAAAGGAGGGACACTAAGTGCACACCAGTCAACAGAATGGCTTATGCAAGCTGCCCAGTATCTCACTGGTGCATCAAATGAGTCTACATCTACAAAACATGGTATGAAGGGCTGGACAAAAGTCAAGTACACGGTGTTTTATCTATGTGGTCCAGATCTGACATACCCTCACCCCACAGCTAGCAGTCCACAGCCTTGAGCACACACCACTAGAGGGAGGTAACACTTTTCAAACACAGCAAGGGTCCCCGCAGTTGCTGGTGAAGAATGGAAAGGTCTTTTGAGGCCTGTGTAGAGTTTTGGTCTGGAGAACAACAGGCTAACTTTTGTCCTCAAGTACACATTGCCCTCTGTTCCTGTTTTTAAAAACAGTTCTAAAGAACTGTTCCTGTTCTTTAGTCTTAAACTTTTATTTTAACAGGTTGCTTCCTGCAAAATCCTACCACCCCTTCTCCTATGTTTTCAGGTATTTGCTTCTACATCCATCCTTTGTACCCCTTCTCCACAACTGAGGGCCAGAGAAAGGACTGCTGGAAGCAGAAAAAGGAGCAACTCAGCTCCCAGGCACTGTAACGAGGGCTCCGTGCCAAGATGAAACTGCAAGAGCCCAGCCCCTTCTAGCTCCCCACAGAGCAAGCTTGTTCACATATGACAATCTTTGAGCTTATTGCCAAATTATAACAAGTTCAGGCACATGACAAGCACAAGTGGAAGAGGAGGAGAGGTGCTTGATTAAACTGAGAACACTTTCATAAACTGGCCACAGGCATCTCCGACGCACAGCAAATCTGGTCCCTCCTAAATTTCCAAGATCAGACATACCGGAGTTTCAACTTGGCTGTTGAAAGTCCTCAAGCAATGTGGAAAACCACTTTTTTTTCTTCCTGATTTTAGTCTCAACATCAGAAGTAACTGAAGCCTTACCTAAAAACCTTTCTGAGATATTCCAGCTGAGGCAGGCACGTACTGCGAACCTCCTCAGCTCAGATTATTTTAATTTGGACAAGTTCAACATTTTAAGTGTGTGTTTGCCAGTTGTTAAATCAAGAGTAATGCCAAGAACAAAGCTTACAGAGCTCTGCATGGAGGAGTACAAACCTTGCTGTGAAGCAGAGGGGAAGCTTACCTCGGAATTTGCAAAGTCTAGCAATATAGAGGATGAAACAAAGCTGCATAAAAGGTGAGAAAGATAGACAGACACTTAAACACACAGTGATGGTGTTTACACAGGCAGGCACAGCTGGACCACAGCTTACTCAGCCAGTGTGCATAAACTGCATAGTCCAGAAAACATAGCTGCATTAGGGCAGCTTTCAGACCAAGAGAACAAACCCTGTTGGCAGAGCATTTATATTCAAGTGCCACAGTTTATTAACACAGCAATTAGATTTCCAGACCAAAGCTTACCCACATCCACCTGGCTCAGAGAAAAAAGGAATAGCTAAAAAGCCTGTCTGCATCTGCCAACTCACCACCCTATGTTGCTTAGTAGATAAGGGGGCAAATAGCCCCAAGCTTTTATTAGGAAGTACACATCATATTACAAGGAAAACTCAACTAGGAAATCTGACGGAGATTCATGTCTGAACCCAGGGAACAGGGAGCACTCTCAGACTCCAAGGTCTAAAGCATAACCTAACAGCATCCCAGATCCAGGCCAGTATGCATGTTAGGTGTGTGTTGCTCTCAGCCAGAGACATACTATAAGAAAAGGCACAGGATTACATGTTAAAAGGATACTGCCATAGTCCTTGGACAATTAAAAAAGCAAGCCCATCCCACAGCCCAGTCAGCCTTCCCTGAAACAGCACTGTTAGGAATTCTTGGCCTCCTCCATAACCATCACCATCTCCATTATCTTTTTCTGCCATACAGGTAGCAGATCAGTTTGTGCAGTATGTTCCTTATAGAAAAAAAGAGGGACACAAAGTTTTGATTTAATCAGTCTACATAATGACAAATTTAGAGATTTAGAGTCAAACAACAGGGACACACTCCCTCTTTGAGCTATGTTACCTGACAACATAACTTGTCGATCATTACTCTTGCAAGTTGCTTAGAAACAGTAAGTCATGAGGGTCACAGGTTTGTGGGGTTTGATTTCGGGTGGGGGGAAGGAGGAAGGAATTCAGAACAGAATGATGCCAAGCAGGACAACCCCTGTATATGGACAACACCCTAGGCAAAGTGGGACACTAACCCTGTATGTTAATGTTACTTAACAATAGCCAAGAACAGCTCAAACTTCCTTACTTAGAAATGACTGCAACAAAAAAACGTGGTGGAAAACTAATTTTAAAACTTCTGGGAATCACTTAAGTATAAGGGCATCTTAATGTCCGTGTATGTGCCAGCAGTTAGGTACAGCTGCAGCTTCAGCGTTCAAGTGGAAGTGAAGAATACACTAACACAGCAATGGCTACACAGTGCACACAAAATGCTTAAATTCTAGTTGTGAACCTCATTAAAGCAATCAACAACAACTGATATTTTTAATAACCAGTGGAGGATCATCCACTCAAGCCAAGTTCTTTCATCTCATTACCCAAGCTGGCTCTTTCTCTTGCCTCAGTCACTGTAAACCATTGTTGTTTGCCTCAAGCTGGCACTGCCACAGATCAGCCTCTCCTCTTGGCTCTCAAGTGACAGTAGAGCAGATGAAACGGACAGATGCTATTCCAATTACAAACTCCATTCAAAGAGTCAGCCCCTCTAAATCACTAAATGCACCCCAAAGTTTTTATTGTAAAATAGCATGCAAGTACACAAAAATCGCAAGAGCACAATGCTGGAACTCAGGTGATACAAAAAGACATCACTCTCTCATGCCCTTATTCCAGGTGGGGTCCCTCTATCAGCAAGGAAGGATAAGAGTTTTGGGCAGAGCTAAGAACATCAATCCCTCAATTTTCACAATTCCTGTGAAAGCTCCCTTATTTGGCAAGTCTTTGTGAAAGGGGACAGGGAAAGGACAACCACATCCAGAGCACAGATCTCCCCACCCAGCTTCCCTGAATATCTTCACCCTCTCCCAGAACACACAAGCCTGCCTGCATCGATATGCAACACAGAGACAGCTGCTGTCTTTGCAGATGCCACCGCAGTTTTGCCTTTCCTTCAATTAGAAAGTTAGAGGGCAGAAAGATGACAGCAACACGCCATGATTTCCTCTGGACAAACTCCTTACAGCTACAGGCACTAAATTTAAGTCAGCTGTTAGGTCCTATATCACAAGATGATTAGCATAACATACTACCCTGTATAAGGAGTGGGGGGAAAGTAAGATAACCAACTGTGTCAAAAAGTCAGCTGAAAGAAGAGAAAGGGAAGGTTAAGCTAAAGCACAGTGAGACAGTTACAAGTACTGCCAAAACCCTTACTGAAGTTATTCAGGGAAAGGGAGGCAGGACCAGCTTCAGAGAGCAACTCAGCATATAAAGGCTATGCAACTATAGGTTTTCTGAACTAGAGCAATGGAAAATCTGGACCGCTCCCCTGCTATTCTGTTCCATTGCACCACAGACAGAGGCCACACATCACATCTAATCTGCCTCAGTGCCACACAGTTATGCCAACACAAAGCTTCAAATAAAACATGGTACCACTTCACAAACAACAAAAAAGCAAGTAGTTGAAACAACATTGATATATCAACTTGAAGGCAGAGACTTATAATATTAGCAACTTGCAACAGAGGAAGCATCATATTTCCACAAGCTGTTTCAATGTAGATTTGGGCCTACATACACCCAGGAGTGGTGGCAATGGGATTTTCAAACGGAGACTGGGGCTCTCTTTAATCACTAAGGGCAAAATAGCCATTAAAATTCACTTTACATCACTTCATGAGTGAGACCACTACTGTCAGAGTTGTCTTCATGTTTATATAGACCATATGAAAATGGTGACATGGTGACCTCAGTCAAATACTCCAGAAGTGTCTCTGCAGAGGAAGAAACCTTGGCTCCTCTCTTTCCACAGTTCTCCATCCTGCTTGCTAGCAGGGCCACAAAGCTGCTATTTATTGTGATAATAGCTGCAAGTTCCCCACACCCCTTTCTTAACGACTGTACTTGTCACCTATTGTCCTGCCTTCCCCACCCCACACAGTCCTAGCCACGCCCCCAGTTTTCCCTATTGGTTCCTGTACCCTAACCCCACGTGGCTCTGGCCACTCCCTCGGGTTTCCCCTATTGGTTCCTGTACTCCTAACTCCGCCCCTGTACCTCCCCTGTACCCAGAGGTCACTGGGCCTGTGTGCTGTCCCTGCCCCTCTCTGTTTCCCTATAAAACCCCTTACCCTCCGCCATCTTGCTGTCTATGCTCCACGTGTGTTTATGCTCCACATGTGGCTGTGCATGTGAGGCCTTCGCCCTCGAGGCATCTCTGCCTCGGGGAGGTCGTTAGCCTCTGCTGCACCATGCGAATAAACATCTTCCATGGACACAACGCATAGACCCTCCTCGCCTCCTTTATCACCGCCGGTTGTGGAAGCAGACGAACCAGAGCTAGCCTTATGGCTCCCCGGCCGGTGAGAGCGCAGTGTCCAGCCCTGGGACAGAGGGTTTGGAGCACTGAGGTGCTGAACTGGGCTGGGTAGAGAAGCTCTAGGGTAAAGTCTGCTGTAACATCCTCCAAAACCGCAACAGCTATTGAAAGAATAATGGGTTAGAAGAGCTAAACTAAGTTTTATTGCACTTCGAACTCTGCCAACTCAGTTGCGGCCAGGCTTGCCTAGCCGGCACACTGCCTACTGCTGGTCAACAGCACACCCAAGTTTTCTTGCTGGAAGGAAAGCTTTTGGTGCTCTTTCAGATGACCATGCCTTTTTATTTAGAGGCCTGGGCTGGCTGCCACATTTCACTGGCTGTATTCTCCCATCAGCAGCAGGGAGGTAATTCATACAGAGTTGGATGCAGCCTGCAACTCCATGAAGAGCACTGGAGGCTTGTGCAGGTGCCTTGGCCAAGAAAGATAAATAACAGATCCTTTTACTTTTCCCCACTTCTGTTAAGGATTTCTTCCCTTTCATGTTATTATTTTATTTTGTTTATTTATTAATTATTATATGGAAGGTAAGGAAGTAATTTGCAAAGAATCAACAGGAGTAATTTTTCCTCTAATTAGCTACTAAATTGAATTTTGTAAAGGCAAAACAAATGCAGGCACACACTACTTCGGGTTTTTTTTAATTAAATCCATCTCTTGGTATCCTGAGTTTTAACAAGTTTTCCAAAAAGAGCCTATTATGTATGTGACTGAAAATACTTATCCTGGGCCCTGGACTTGCTATTTTTAGTTTGGTATTTATCTGTTGCTTGAATGGGTGACTGAAACACTAGTCAGGGGTCACACACTTGCTGTGCCGACTCTGGTCTGTCCATACACAGTAGCTCTTGTATGAGCAGCTGTTTAGGAAGCACTTGCTCAGAACCCCTGCCATAAAGCATCCAACAGTGAGACACCAAAATAGGCTCTGACTTGGAACAGAACAGCTTCTAGGGATCCATAGTTGGCCAAAAAACACAGTTTGGCAAGGCTTACTTGGTTCATGGCCCCATCATTCATTCAAATACTTGCATCAGTTTATTTGGGAAATGGAAGTTGAGAGTCAGATACAACTTATTGTTTTCTCTTCTTTTACGATGTATTTGATAACTTCAGCAACAATTGTGACAGCCCTTAAAAATCAGATGGTTTTGACTATGACACTGATGCAAGTGCCCAGTACAACAGCAACATGGCCACTTCTCTTTAACATGCAGAATACCTCTTTGTGCTTTCCTCTCCTGGCTGGGAAATTCTTGCCTAGTCTCTAAGGAAGACTCATGATGCCAAAGCAGATGCTTCTATTAAATTAGAGAAAGCCAGCTTTGCCCAACATTTCTCTGCTGACAAAACAGGCCAAGCCAGCAAGAAATACACAAAGAAAGCTCCATTTCATTACCACTGCACAATTTAATAAATGTCTCATCTGAAAATTTTGTATCACTGGAATACAGAGAAAACAAATAAGTGCTGGAAGGTGAAGCTGAACATGTAAGTTCAGACTATATCCTCCGTCATTGTAATGTTGTATTAATTCCTTTCAAAACAGGGATTTTCAATGGAATCATTCAGATCTCTTTCTTGCATTGAAATGAAACAAACCCAGCTGGTTTGTTAACTGAGATTTCCATCATGCAGCATCACCCTTCCTTCACACATTTCACTACCTGACATCTGTGATCATGAGTTCTATGTCATGTCATTTTTATCTCATTTTAGTCAATATCTAATTGCCAGCAAGCTTTGAACCACTCACTTTTTTTCCAAAATCCTTTTATTATATCCAAATGTAGTATGTTTGAAAGGAATTTAAGTTACCATTTAGTTACCATTTTAGGTTACCTCCATTTAAAAGCTCCCAGGAGTCTGTCAAAATGCCTTGCCATTCATTTGGTTTCAAGTATACACATTCACACTTTCCTGAGAGTCTCTGAAAAATGGGTTGTAAGGAGACACTCTATTTTCCACATCAAGAGCACATCCTTGCCACCAGAGCACAAACACAAGAGAATAATTCATTGCAAGGAAGTCCAAAGCCCAAGTAAAACAAAAGCTTCCAGCAAACCCTTCTGACTCCCAACTCCTCCCACATTCTTGTATCCATTTCACTATGAAGCCCCCCATGGGCACATTTACCTGCCCCAAGAGAAGCTAACCTTTGCTCACTGCCGAAGAATTGCACTCTGAACAGCCAGCAAACCTAATAAATTCTGTTGCCATCTTGAAAATGCAAACTGAGCGACTGTCCCCTGGCAGAGCCTGCAGATGACCTGCAGCAACTGTTTTAAGAACAGATATTAGCCTAAATGCCTTCCAAGAAAGCCTATAGTACCACGAACTCCCATTCAGCTCCCTTGACCCCTAAACAGTACACTTTTTCAACTGAACTCTCACTTTGCTGTGGTCAGCCTAAAATTTGTTCTCCTCCTGCTTTAACTTTACTTCAAGATTTATCTTTCTTAAGCAGATGTCAAATATATGTGAAAATATTTTCCTCCATTTTTCAGAGAGACACAAACATGCAAAGTCAGGACTTGACAGCAATCTCTAATCATATGCACTGTTGGAAATTGTCACAGGCTGAAGCAAAAAGTGTGTTTTTCTTCCCAGTGGCATTCCAAAAGAAATAAGTTGAAGGTGATATGCATATATTTTTAATTTTTTTTTACAAAAGAAAAGCTTTGTAGTTCCATAACCATAGCCCAAGAAGTAATTTAAGGCATACAGAAGGAGAAAAATATAATGTAAGGCAAGATATTTGTTGTTTTGGCTTTGTCTAAAAGTAGAAAACTGAAGTAATTCCTGAACCTTCTAATTTACTTACAGCTTTACTTTTTAAATGCTGAAGAGCCTATCATCTTCCACAACATACCCTTGCCAGCAGCAAACACGTGACAGACCTTTTCACATTGGATAACGAAAACTTGTGGTAAGATACATGATCATGACAGTGTTAGCAAGCCCAAAACAGAATGGGGCCAAAGCACTGTGTCCCTCTGCTCCTCAGATACACACACAAACAGGCAATATTTTCCAGCACAGCCATAAAAATTCCAGATGCTCATGCAACAGCTGCTAGTCCTCACAAATCACTGTAGCAGAAAGATGATGCAGGCAAACAAAGCAAGTCCAGGACTGATAAGGACCCTTAAAATAGATGAACTTGCAGACTGGCAATAGCAAAAACAGAGAAATTGCAATTGGGCTGAACTGAAGAAAGAGAACTCCAACAGGCTGTTGAAGGATGAGCATTTATTCCCCCCGCCCCCTCCTCTTAGCAGTAGGGCTCCCATGTATGTGCTAAAGAAAAAAACTGCTTAAACTGTTTCCTATGACTGAACTACAGCTCCAGGAAAAGACTTCTTTTTTAAAGCTGTGTCAAGCCTAGCCCTTCATTTCCAGGGTTGGAGCCCTGGCAGAGGGACTATAATCCTCACATTATCATGTAAACAAAAGAGTGAAAGATTACTCTTAATTAACACATGGCGGGGGGGGGGGGGGGGGGAAGAAAAAAATGTGGGAAGGAGGAGAAAAAGATTTTAAGAGGAAAGTCACTTTCTCAAGTATCCCTTAAATACCGGAAGGCGCCACCTTCAATTATCAGGAATACCAAAGATTCCCAGAAAGGGGAGAACTCACATATATACTCAAGATCTCATTTCTTAAATAGTTTCCTGGTTCTGTAGGACAGCACACACACCAAGGCTACCTGGAATCCTCTGCAACTCCTGGAAGTCCCGAACACAATCAGAGCAATGCTTCTGGTTAGCATTGAGTTTCCAGAGCCCAAAACACAGGTGTGTTAACAGAGGCTTTGTCTGCACCCAACTAGACAGCTTTTCAGAGAGAACCCAAATGAGTACAGCAGTCTTTCAGTTTTCTCCTGAAGTTCTTTCCATCCTATGCAAAGCCATTCCAGCAGCTTTGGCATATTAAATATAGAGCCTAACAGTAGCTTCATTGAGACTGATGTTACACTGAATTGCAATGCTATTTCATGTTACACCATCCAAGAGCATATTATATACACAGTGCATACATACATATACACTAACCCTTCAGGATCATGTTAACAGACCACAAATATGCACCTACATCCACATATGCATGAACAGTTATCCGTTGTTACAGAAAATTACCAGAAGAAAAAGAATGTACACAAATTTCTGCAATGAAAGTGTAAGTAGCAACGCCTTGAAGAAGCAAGACTTGCCATAGCACAGCAGAACATATTAACAAGCCATCTGTTCATTATAACAAGCTCAACAGGATTCAGCTTCTAGATGCAGAGATGCTACCTACAGCATGTCCCTTGATCAAGTTGTTGGATATTGCCAAAGTCTTGCCACATCCCTTTCAGAGAGCATATTACACATCTCTGCCACCAGCACAGTCTGGATTTAAAATCTGCTTTCCCAGGGGGCTGTGCCTTTGAGCAGAATTAGTCACACCAACAAGCAGCCCACAGTCAGGTTCCTCCAGCTAGGTACATGCAGACAGAACCAGTGCTATTTGCCTAAAGTTCTCAATTTCTCCTCTCACCTTGGAGAAAGACACATTGTATTTCCGGGAACACAAACAACATTGCATTTCCAGGAACACTGAAGAACATGAAATCTGTTCTCAGAGGAGTTACTGGCTCTCAAAAAAAGAGACAAGAATGATATTTCCCTCCAGTCTTATGGAAGCAAGATGACTAGTCTTTCAGTCTCTCCCCCCAGCCCCCACTGCTGTCTTTCTCCCTTCTAACAGAAAAATTACGAAACAGCTGCTGCTTTGCCAGCTTTGTGAGGAGCAAAGAACAGCAGTAAGATGTAGCAGCAGGGGTACAAGTCTGTAATATACTCCGGATCCCATCTGTTGAGAGTGGGTTAACACAAGACAGAGGGCAAGGAGACAAATAGGGCCTCCAATATACAGTCAAACAGCTCCTTCCTCACCACCTATCTTATGGTCTTCCGCTCAATACCCAGAAACTGTAGCAAGAGAAAGAACAAAACTCTTCAAGTTAAATGTACAACATCAATCAATTTAGTATCTTGAGTGTTCACAAGCAAGTTGTTTAATTAATACACTGTGCAGCCAGTATTTTGGCTTAGATGTTACTCTGCCATGTGGCAAACTAGACAAAGCAGATGGTCAATAAGCTCTGTTAAACTGTCAGGGCCAGCTATTATGAAGAGACACAAAACAGCTCTCTGCTAGTTCCAAAATTTTTAAGCTAAATCTCAGTAACCTCAGCTCAGTTTCTCCTCCTAGGAAAGCTGGAATCAACAGAATCAAGGTTAAACTAGTAACTTTCCCAAGGCTCCTATCCTGAAATTCAGAGCATGCCAGGCACCATGCTAAGAGATGCTCAAGTTGCAAAATGTGAAAACAGCCAATATCATCTGCACTACACCAAGAAACCACTAACTTCTGGTTTGCATCTTAAAGAAAAATTAAATTTAAAAATGTTTGGCAAGTAAATAAGCTTGGATTGAAATTGAGTATTAACTCCTCGGGCTTCGAATTCCAAACCGGAAAACCAACGCAGTGTAAGTCTTATTAAAAGGAATGACTAACAAGTCAAATTTCAAAATACATTCTTCACTAAAAATGTTGTCATACAAACTCTGAAACAATCTTAGACACTTTACCTTACAAGTACCTCCAGATAGTACTTTGATCCTCACAACAAAGACAGATGCTCCAAACAAATAACCAAGCAGAGTTGAAGTCTGGTTCAGCAAAGACCACAAGCTTTGCCACATTAGAGGAGGTGGTTACTGGTAGGATGTACAACTACATCTTGTTTTGCTCTGCTAAAATCCGCGTCTCCATGCTATAGTAGCCTCTTTGCCTACTCATTGTGCAGGGGCCATGTTCTGAGGCATCTCCAGAGACAAGTGTTTTAACACGTTTACAAAATGCCATCACACTTTGCCCACAGGGCCACAAGGAACCCAGACTATGCCTATGTGTACTGTTCCCTGGCCAGATAATGGCTAAAAACAACACATATCTTCTGCTTTAGCAGTACACCTAGCTAAAATAGCTGAAATTTTCTTAGGATTAAAAAGTTTCGAGCCCAAATCTCTGTAAATCACCATGAGGAGACTTTAAAAGCTTAAACATATCTTTTGGGCCCCAGAACACATGAAAGGGCATCAGAAAAATACTTCAGTTAGAAGTTAAAATGCAGTTTCTTTATTTAACAAACTGGGAACTTTACTAGACAGTCTTGAGATGGTGTCCAGTGAGCTGATTCCCGTCTCTGCACGCTCATAAAAGGCAAGTTTTGAAGTGTCCTTCTAGAAAGCCACCTTTGTGCTCACAAACAAAATATTATTAGTTAAGTCTTCTGCCACCCAGAAACTTTCCAGGGTCCAAAATGGTACTCATCTTTAATATGTTATTTTGAGGCCCAGCCACCTCAGATGAGAACTGGAGTCTACCAACAGCCTTTGGATGGACTGAACACCATCGCACTTAGGTGCACTGCAGTCACCATCACCATTCTTCAGGCAGTGCAAATCTCATTTGTGTTTGTGACTAAGTGCCTATCACAGTAGGGCTCTAATAATGGTAACTTTGTCTTTCAGAAGGTTCTGTAACAATGGCCAAAGCTTTTTTAATAGTTTGTTGGCATCATTCAAAAGCTGCTGGCAAGAGCAATTAAGAGGTCAAGAGACAGACCAACTTTGTTTTTCTAAATCACCTCATGATTTGTGTAGTATGGGCTCAAAATTTCTAGATCTTGAACTCAGCCAACACAATATATTTACAGCAAGAGCCAGAACAGCTTGAGCAAGCCATCAGGTGAGACTGTAACATGTGTTTCATCCTTCTGGACAGCACTAGCTAGTTTCTAGCCTCTGGCACACTCTCAAGGAACCATTCAAAGAATTTACCTGGATTCACACTTCAGCTGCTCATTCCTGAGTCTCACTTTCCTTTAACTATCTTGCTTCTTAGAAACACTTGGAGGTTAGCCTTCTCCTTTCTTCACCTTCCTTGCTATCAAATACACACATTCATCACATGACAACTAAATTCACACGCATGAAGCCACTTAACATGTAAACAGTCATATCTAACTCAGGAGCAGATATCTTCCAGAATGAGAACTTCATCTGATCAAAATCATTTATGTTGGGCAATATTTTAAAGCAAAGATACTTTTTTTTTTTTAACCGAGGCTTAGGACTCATAAGGTGGGATTTCTCTCACCTGGCTTTCTATATCTGCCACAGAAATAGTATCACACCCCATTCCTGGGAATATTCAAGAGCCAGGTTGGATGGCACTTTGAGCAACCCGATCTAGTGGAAGGTGTCCCTGCCCACAGCAGGGGGTTAGAACTGAATGATCTCTAAGGTCCCTTCCAACCCAAACCATTCAATGATTGAGCAACCATCCATCTACAGTAAACAACAGGGAATTATTAAGGAAGCATCACGCACTACAGCATGGAGATCTGTCTCCCAGCAGACAAGTCTTACTAATGGTATCTTTCATATAACTACATGGAAGACCTACATCCTTCTGTTACAGGAGTAGCTGAAGTTCACAGCTGCTATTTTTGATCATGAAGGCAACATACAGCATCATCCCAGTCCAGGAAATCTGGAGACAATGCCCTCCTTCAGACCCTGACAACGTTAACCAGTGTATCATGATAAAGGTTGGGTCAGGACATGGGACTAAGGACAGACTGTCTTAAAGGCTACCTGATTGTGTTGCTCATAATGCTTGACCAAAAGACCTGTATTACAAAACACAAAAAAATGTAATTCAATTTTTCCATATGTTACATTGTATTTTAAGACTAAATATTTTACTACTACCGCAAAAGTTCTAAAGATGGGCACTACCAGCTGGTTACCTTGACCACCTAAAAATGTTAATTTCAGTGACAAAAAAACCTGCAAAACCAAAAAAACCCACAACCCTAACCTTTCTCAAGTCAAACATTTAACTTGGACAGATTTTAACTAATTAATTTACTCAATATACTGTAGTAGTCTTTTCTGTAGAAAATTATTTTCTACTTCCAGATACCAAGAAAAGGACCAAATACAATCTGAGCATCCTTTCTGCTTCAGTTCTTAAACATAGTTCAGCTTTTTATCACTAGTACATCTTAGACAAAGACTCTTTTGCATTCTTTTCACATCACTCCATCTTTGAAATAAAATATAGGATTGGAAATGCAGGAGAAGAAAACTTCAAGCAGTTAAACACTGCAACTAACTTTAAACTGTAGGTTTAAAGGTAGGTAGTGTCTCACTGACACTGTACTTAGCCTATACTCTGAAATCCAGAGTTTTGAGTGGCAGTGAAGAACATATAAGAAACATAACATCATTACCCTATAGGGCAGAGCTAAGGAACTGATTCCAAGGAATCCAAAATAAAGTCTTTCAGTGCAGCTCCTTCTCATATGTCCCACGCCTACAAAACACTTGCATGTAAACCAAATACCTGCAGCAGCATATTTCCATTCTAGGGACAAAATGATAGCCATAAACCATTGCACACTTCCCGCAAACATTGAGTCTGACTTTACAGTCATGGTTACAGAACTACTGCCATCAAAAGGAATGCAGAAGCACTCCTGTGCATCTTTGAATTACCAGTTGTGCACTAGTCTATGTTTAATACAGAACAGCTAGTTCAAAGAAACTTTGAATCCAAAGTATAATCCTCTGTTAAACAAACAATAAAGTTATTTTTAACTGGCTACTTTTTTTTACAAATATACAAGTTCTTAAGGTTTGAAACCCTTGTAGAGATCAGCCTGGACACAAACATGTTAATGAGGAAGACTCCCATAATCTTTGCTCTTCCAGATTCTCACAGGCTTTTCTATCTCCACCTACAGATTTTCTCAAATGGGAGATATTTCACGAACACCAGAAATTATAATCAAGTCTCCAGACATGAAACTGCATGAACACGCACACAAAATCAGGTGGAAGGAAGGTAGTAAGATCAAAGTCAGGCACTCCCTTTCCCTCCCTGGGAAAAAAAGATAAGAGAGGAAGCTCCATGCTGCTCCTGTCTCATGTTTCTGTTGTTTTCCACTTTAAAAGATTTCAGTTGTCAAAGTAGTTTTCAGCACAAACTACATCCAGTGCATCCCAAAGCAGTTGACTTCCACAAGATTTTTTGCAGACGAAACAAGTGTTCACCTTGCTCCCAGCGTAACATCTGGGGTCATTGAGGTTTGGGAAAGTGGGGAGATGTATCTTCAGGTGGGTAATTTTTCTTTTGTTTGCTTGTGGTTTGCTTTTTTTGCACAGTGGCAAACAAAAGAGCATAAATGAAATGGCACATCAACAAAGTAGATTCAGGGGATGACTAGGAGCTTGACAATGTTTCACATCAATGTGTGACTTGCTGCTAGCAGGTAATTTTCTTTAATAAAACATCCACTTTAAAGTGTCTTCCATAAACCAAAAAAATTAAAATAAAATAAAATAAAATAAAATAAAATAAAATAAAAAGAAAGATAAATCTGCTATGAGTAGTCTGTCAGTATCCAACAAAGGAGCTCTCAAAAGAAGGCTGTGTATCACATTTGTGTTTGAATTCCTCATGGCTGTTCTTACACGGAGCAGAAACTATGACATGAATTGGGAAGCATCAGTGTTAAGTGTGGATTTCCCATAATTCATGTCATGATTCTCAAATGCCCAAATAAAGCCTTTTTCTTTTCAACAATATATAAGAAGCTATAACAACTTACCTGTGTGGATTCACTGCCATCTAATAAGGGATGAAGTTCTTCCCCTCAATGAAGATACTCAGAGGGTATATAAGTTTTGTGAAAATAGGCAGCTAAATTCTACAGTTATATAATCGTATTATTATATTGTTATCTCTCTGGCCAATTTCAAGCTCGGGTGATAAGAGTTAGCATGGCAGAAGACATACACAGAGACAAATTTTTCTGCCAAACACTTTTAGCTTGTCATTTTAGCTTAATATTGGAAACAAATACACTAAATGCCTTTAAAATGCAGCCAACCCTGATCTAGTTACAATCCAAACTCGTATTAGCCAGAGAAGCAGCTTTCGGGATTTGTATTTGAATGAGCTCAGCAAGCTGTCCTGAGCTTGGAAAAAGTGTTTATGCATATTAAAAAAAAAAAAAAAAGTGTGACTGCTTAGCTTTTAAGTACCTTGTAGCATCAGTTCAGAAGACTTTCTGCAACGGAAGAGGACCTGGTTAAAATTGGTAATGGTAAATCAGTGTTTAGGTAGCTCCAAACCCCCTTTTCCTTCCCCTCAAATCAAAAGCCTGAGCTTTAAAGGACTCCCCATCCATAATCATGGTTGCATGCAAATGCTCTTTGTCCAACCTACATTACCAGATTTCTTTAAAATTGTTCTTAGGCATTCTAAAACATGTTAGCATACCACATTAGCCACAAGCTGCAAGGGATCCACATTTCTTTAATATTTTCTCTTATCAATGAACAAGGAAACAAAACAAATAAAGAGTAAGCATAATCAAAGTGACAGGTGGATTCTGAAAATCACTTCAGGCTACAGCTAATAATAGAATACCCGGTTTCAAATTAAAAGTTTGGATGATTCGACTGACACCCTCAAATGCTAAAGAAACACTAGTGCTTTTCCAAGAGCTGGTCAGGACTGGTCAGTCTGAGTGAGCACACCAAAACACAGGAGCAGAATGAGAATTTTCTCATGCAGTAATTGGCCTGAATCCAAGCTCCTGGATAAACTTTTTGCTTCAACTAAGCAGAGCTGGGATGCACACATATGCAACCTCCACAGGCAAGCTTTGCTCCAGCAAACCAAATTAAAGCATTTGAAACCTAGCTCAGAAAAGGCACTGGCTGGCAGAGGGTCCTACCAGTCAGCACAAAGTGATATCACCAGCTCCTTCCCACTGACCTTTACTTGGTGCCAGTCTTCTTAATCATTCAAATGGCCAATGCAAGCAGAGTTTAAAGTTCAGCTCACCACTTTCAGAATGTCTCCACAATGAGCACATATCTAAACATTAGAAACTCCTCCACTGCAGCAAAACTTTCCACCCCTGCATGCCACTGTTTACTGAACTTCACTGTCAAAGCAACAGCTTAGGCAATGTCTGACTCCTCTGGTGAAGGGCTAGGAAAGCTTGGGCCATTTATGAGATCTCTATCTGCTGGCTCAAAGACAACATACAGGACTGGAGAGTGAGAACTGTTTTCTGAAGATAAAGAAGAAAAAAAGTTGAGATTTTTCTACAGAAGCTACATTTGGATACTGTTTGAGGACCCCACTTTCTTATTATTGCCCAAAGCTGCCAAATAGCTGCTCTTAATCCTTCTCAAATTCTTCCAAACCCAGATGGTTTGGGAGACAGAAGATGGAGCAACCCCCTCAAAAGCATCTTCACAGCTTGCAGAAGGTATGTGTAAAGGACACTGTACCTATATTCCTCCCACAGGCAGGTAGTTAGTTTAGATAAAGCACAAATGGTTCAGTTCTGCACACATGGTGCCAAGCACGGGAGCCAGGACACTAATAAATCCTACATACATAATAAGCAGTGCTATGTTCCATAACAAAAGTTCACTGGATAAAATCCACTGAATATGGAATGGCTGTAGCAGTCCTTGAACTGGTCGTTTCAGCACAGTAAAATACAGCCACCTAGGTAGCCTTTTATGACCAGGAAAGAGCCTAACACAAGCTTTCTAGCTGGCCTATGGAATAGAGAGTTAAAAGAAGGCAGCAGAACCCATTGCCACTCACTGAAATCAAACATACCCAACATTCCTTTGTTTAAAATCGTCATTACCTTCAGCTGCAAGTAGGTGATAGCAGTGCCAAGAATACTTCTATATTTATTCCACTTTAAAAATGCTGAAGATGCTTCATATAATGCCTTTGGCTTCTACCACTGAATGAGGACAAGCCAAGTCATAAGATACTTTGTAAAACAAAAATATTCAAAACCAAAGTACACAAATTTACACCACCATTTTTCAGTCCAAAGGGATTAAACAATTATGTATTTAATTAGAAAAATTAGGACATCAGTTTCACCTTGTTTCTACACAGACCAGAACTCATTTCCTGCTGTGGCTTCTGATGTAGATCTGGATAACTACTTATGAAAATACGCTAAGGAATGCAGGTTAATTTTTAAGTTCTTTCATGTTGTTGTTCTTAATAAACAAACAAAAAGTATATACAAAGAAAAAGGAACTACTTTTTATAATTGAGAATCCATGTATGCACTCAAATAGGGAATATTCATGTGAAGCCCTGAAATACTTCAGACAGAACCAAAGGAGAAATAATAGCTGGTTGAGCTTCCAATCTACAAGATTCCAAATGTACAGAGAAACAAGTTGCAGTTTAAAATTACCAATCTCTTGATAAGAGCAGCTTGGTGGCTTACATTATCTATACATTCAATCTGGCTTAGGTGAGAAGAGTTGTTTTAAGCACTGGGCCAAAGTTTCACATCAAAGCATCTTCATGTTGCCCAAGAACCCAAAGCAATGGTACCTGTCTCATTTAAATTTTTTATTCATAGGAAACTACTCTGGCCTTCTTGTAACATTTTGTTTTATAGCAGGTCATCTTTGGCCTTTACTCATTGCTCCAAATGACCTCCCACTCACATAAGTAGTCAGTCCACCTTGCATTCAGTGCTCCACTCCCAGCCACCCTGGCCTACTTAGAGCTACAGGCAAAACCCTCACTGCTGCTTTCTTGTGGGCTGGTTCTCTCCCACCTTTTGATAATTACAGCACTTTGATTTCAGCCCTAAAGCAAATTCAGTTATTTGATGCTTTCCCACAGTATTTTCTTCCCTTCCCCCTCAAAACATGCCCCAAGAACAGACAAGTTCCCACAATTCCCTGGGAAATACATAGCAGCTCAGTTTAATGCAGGAGAAAAAACCCATGGGAATAAGACACCAGCAGTCCTGGCAACAGGCATATGGGACTGAGGTGCCCAAGTACACAGTGATCCATGCTGCTTACAAGTGCACCAGGTCTGGGAGCCCAGGTCAGTGCACCTGCTCTGCATCTGGCTGTGTTTTACATGCAAGGCTCTCTTGCACACAAAAGAAACATGCCAACTGAACACCAAATTAATTTGTACACTACAAGACTACTACCTTGCAGAAGTTTGCAACCCACAAGGAAGTTTTGTTTCTGAAGAGAGGGAAGAACTCCACACTCAGGAAACAGGAGTTACAAGTAGTAAACTGAGGTGGTCCTCCAATTAAACACAGCTTAAACAGAGTAATCATTCCTTACAGCAGGATCTTACCATCAAGTATGTGTATGACACTGGGCAAGTCATTGAGTGATTCTTTCTGTCTCTGACATGGAGGAAATACTTAGCTAGCCCTTAGTGCTGAAGCTTTGTTCATTAACCTTTGAGCACTTCAGACTGTACCTCAGAATTAAAGCAGTGTAAATATTTATCTGGTAAGCAGGAAGAATAAAATTCTCTAAGAGTCAAATGAAAAGTAACCTCAGTTTTAAAGATGCCTTCCAGTTGCTTGACTGTCCTCAATCGCACAGCCTCAATGTTACATTAAGAAGGCTTCTTCCTTTTTAATTGCATATAATTTTTCTTGAGATGTATTTAATCCTGGTAGTTAAATAAAGGGATCATTAGGATTAGAAATGTTTATCTCTTTGGATATGAACAGGATGAAGCAGGGTAAGTTTTCGTTTTCAAAGCTGCCATTAGCCTGCTGATAGTTTCCTTTAAGGCACCATTAACACAGCAGCAACAGTCAAGACCAGCTTACATTGCTGCCAAGAAAGTATTATCCAGTGAGTTTAATCCTTCTTCTCTTACCTACAGGAATCTTTACAGGAATCTTTGCAGAAATCTTTGCAGATCAGGTATTACTCTAAATGTTATGACAATACAACCAGAAAAGTCATCAGCTCTTGTACTTCCTTTATTCCTGTGTTACCTGTCACTGCACTTGTTTGACACAGTGATGAGAGGGGATTGCATGGCCAGCTTCTGGAGGAATAATGGATGACATATAGTACTCATGCCCTTACCCTTCTTTCTCCTTTCAACACCTCCAGCTAGGCCCCAGTCCCCAACAGGTCTACAGTGCTTTCAAACAGCATTGATGGACTCTGGGCTTAGCCTGCCCCTCTTCTCCCTGCCTGTCTCCTGCGCTGCTTTTTACAGCTATTTCAGCCTCAGCAATAAAGACTCTATAGCAAGCAAAATCTTTCAGCATATCAAACTGTTGTGATGTGAGGAAATTAAAGAAACATTGTTTCAGAAGTTGACATTTAAATGGGTCTCATGGATGAACAAAGGCACTTCAAAAGTCTTTACATAGAAACTGAATTAATGGTGCAACACACACCTTCTCATCAGGGTCCATATGGCCTGGTTATGATGGGTCTGGTTATGATGACAAAGCTGGGTCTGACATCTTCAAACACTCAGTCATGACACACATGTTAACATAAGCCACAGCCCTGCATTACAGTCTGTGATCCAGACCTGGAGCTCTCTTCAAGGATGAACATCCCCATTTCCTCCCAACAGCCTTAAGAAACAGCCAGGCCCAAAGGCCCATGTGAGAATGTATCCTAAAGCAGGCCCTGCTTCAAGGCAGATCAAAAAGCCAAGTTCACCCGAGTGCCTGGGCCACAGGGCTGTCCCCATGTCAGCTCCTGGGGCCATGAGCCCCTGCCCCAGCCCCGTCCAGCCGGGCCAGCTCCCCACAGCCCTGCCCAGCCACAGGCCCTGCCAAGCTGGACCCACATCCCGGCCTGCCCTTGGCTCAGCCACAGGAAGAGCCCAGGGCTGGGGCTGCCCCAGTGCTCCTGGCTGGGGGTGGGACAGGCCCTGGCAGCCATTTCCTGCGCCAGGCAGCTCCCATGGAACAGGTGTGACACGAGCATGCTGGGTGACCTGCAGCAAGACCAGGGCTGCATGCTGCACTGAGCCCTGCACAGCACTGCCAGACCCCTGCATCAACCAACACTGAAGGGTAGATCTTCCACCAAATACCATTTTCAGTCAATTTTGGCAGAGGCATCCCCAGCTGAGCTCATGCAAGGAACACCTCCTGCCCAGCACCCAGGGAGCCAGACACAGGGCTGCCACTGCCATTGACCATTGGCCAGTCACAAGTAGCATCCCTCAGGGTTCAGTATTGGGACCAATCCTGCTTAATATCCTTACTGAGGATCTGGATGAGGGGATTGAGTGCACCCATAGTCAGTTTGCGGGTGACACTAAGTTCTAAAGGACTGTTGATCTGCTGGAGCATAGGAACGGTCTGCAGAGGGATCTGGACAGGCTGGATTGCCAAGCTGAGGTCCAGCAAGGCCAAGTACTGAGCCCTGCACTTGGCGCACAACAGTCCCATGCAGCATTACAGGCTTGTGGAAGAGTGGCTGGAAAGCTGCTCATTAAAAAAGCACCTGGGGGTGCTGGTCAACAGCAGCTGCATGCAAGCCAGCATGTGCCCAGGTGGCCAAGAAGGCCAATGCCATCCTGGCCTGCAGCAGAAATAGTATGGCCAGCAGGATAAGGGAAGTGATCATCCCCTTGTACTGGGCTCTGGAGAGGCCACACTTCACATCCTATGTTCAGTTTTTGACCTCTCACTGCAAGACATTGAGGTGCTGGAGCTCATCCAGAGACAGGCAACAGAGCTGGTGAAGGGTCTGGAGCACAAGTTTTACAAGGAGCAGCTGAGGGAACTGGGGTTGTTTAGCCTGGAGAAAAGGAGGCTCAAGGAGATCTTACTGCTTCTTACAAGTACCTAAAAGGAAGTGTTGGTCTCTTTTCCCAAGTAACAACTGACTGGGCAAGAGCAAACAGCCTCAAGTTGTGCCAGGGGAGGTTTAAACAAGATGTTTAGATTGGATATTAGGAAAAATTTCTTCATGGAAAGCGTTGTCATTCATTGAAACATACTGCCCAGGGAATTAGTTGAGTCTCTATACCTGGAGTTATTTAAAAGACATGTAGATGTGGCACTTAGGGACATGGTTTAGTGGCAGACTTAGCAGTGCTAGGTTAGTGTTAGGATTTGATGATCTTAAAGGTCTTTTGCAACCTAAACAATTCCATGATTCCACAACCACCCTCCTTTCTCAAGGGTGCCCAAGTTTTTCTTCACTGCCAGACAACCTCAGTATCAATACCACTGCTCTGCAGCTGCATTTTTATCAGAAGTCAGCTCCAGCATCACTCCTGCTCTACACTGAGCATTACAAGATTTGAGAGGGGAGAATTTGTATACTAGAAGAGAGAAGACAAGAAGTCACGCTCCTTTTCTTCCAGCTTCTACTCCATGCCTCATTTCCTGCAATATCTCCAACGCAACATTAGAGTAATGCCAAATGAGAATATCTTTGCATATGTTAATTCCTCTCCAATAACATACAACCTCCACTTGCTATTACTCTTCCCCTTCTCCTTAGCCTACAGCAAGCAGACTCCTCATCTACAGCAGCAGAGCTGAAAGCCAACTGCTCTGCACAGAGCTACCCTGCAAATCAGTCTTTGCTAACGCACAGATGGCTTCCCTTCTTTTGCCTTGACTATATATGTCAATGTATTTTGTCTTCCCAGGCAAGAAATTCCCGGACTATGCTTTCATGAGACTTTCTCCATGTTGATTTGCTAACTGGCCATTTGAAAATCAAAACCAAAAACAAAACCCACATAAACAAGGATGACATCTAAAAGTAACAATCATACGACATGAAAAACAAGCCAGTGTGGGAGGACAGAGTCAGACATACTCTAACTTCACTGCTTTTATGCTTAACACTGCAGCTGTGAAAATGAAAAGGGAAGAAATATGCTTTTTCAAGGCATACTCAGCCAGTCTGTTACATGCTTCCAAAGTACATCCCTAATTCTCATGTTCAGCACTATGGAAATAATTGCATGTATAGTTCAGGTTTTGCCTTTTTGTAAAATTTTTTTTGTCAAGTCAAAAGGATGAGAAAATAGTGGTATTCCGTAATAAAAACAGATGGTATAATGTGACAGGGTGAACCGGTCACTTCAACAGTAATGGTGGAAGACTGCAATTTTCTAACACTAACCATCTGTATCAGAGGTGGAGTACTAAAATTAAGTAAGTGTTTAGCTGAGCTTGGTATGTGGAAAATTGCCTCTATTAAAATTTTGCCTCATAACATGCCTTTAAGAGGTACAGAGTGCAGAATATCAATTCAAACCTATTATTTCCTTTTTGCTGTAGCCTGTACCTCAGACATTTAGACCTGTAGCTCCTTTTACTTACGAAAGTCCTTATGGTCATGAACAACTTATCTTATTGAACACCGATCCCAGAAATGTTTGAGGAAGAGCCATCTACAAAGATAATTTCACCTACTGGCAAAAGGCATGGAGTGAGGGGGAGACTGTACAAGTGTATCTGAAGACATTTGCTCAGATCTGATGTACAAGTTACAAAAAACACTGGACAAGTGCTTTAGAAGCATTTCAGTACATCATGTGTCTTCAGAGTTAAATGTTCAGGCATTCTCACTAATTGTAGAAATGCCAGCAGTTGTTGATAGTGATCATATTACTTCTCCCTCTAATCCACCTCCAGTGGACTCTCCAGTACGGGAACTGCTTTAAACATTATTCAAACAAGTCTTCCTAAAATACAAAATTCCAGCTCCTACTTGTCTGAAGAGAAACCTCTAGAGCAAGAGAAGCAAACTTACAGCAAACTACTGTCAATCTCATTTGTCCCTACAACCTCTGACTTCTAAAGTTCTCTCTTTCACTACTGTGAATATTTCTTTGAGTCTTTAGCAGAGAAAGACAGAGGGGACAAGTTTGATCAGGGACTTGAGGGCATAAGAAGAAAGCTAGCCAGAAGAAAAATTACTTCTATTTATCAACTTGGCACAAGCAAGCCAGCAGAATTTGGGCAAGGAGACATACACCCACACACCTGGATCTGAAATACATACTAGTGAAAGAAATCACCTGGAAAAACATGGAGACAAGGCAGGCAGCCTACCATACCCTTTCTACATGCATACTGCCATCTCTACCTTAGTTCTACCTCTCTAGGTCCACACAACTTTCCATTTTCTTCTCCAATCTCCTCCTGCCTGGACCGGATAACCCAATACTACCTATTGCAGAGACAGACAGAAGCAAGCTCCAGAGGAGAGAGGTGTTTTTGTTCTCCAGTAGTCAAAGGCACAGTGTTTATGACAGCTAGGACAGCTATGACTTGCTAGGACAAGGGTCTCCAAAAGAGTTACCAACCACTCCAACTTATCAGGCACTTATATTTCACAGCAGTTCTTAAGGCAGGAGATGTGTCTTTGTGGTATGCATCCTACGGGCAGTGAAAGCAGAGATATAGCCAGCAGGTGGGGATGTGGGCAAGACACAAGGTAGATCAGTTCTCTGGGATTCGTGCCACTGCTACTAAATGATAAAGAACAAGCACCACACGAAATACAAGGGCAAATGCCATAAGATTCTGAATTTTGAGAACCCTACACCTCATTGTGCCCATAACTTTGATAATTAAAATCAATCCCCTGCTACAGTAGCTACAGCTCTATCATTTTTAGCACAACACAGAAAAAATCCATGGGTGAGGTGATGTGATTACAGGGAAAATATTTTAGGATACCAAAATACCTGTTTTTCCAAAAAGAAACTGCCAGTCATAGTAGAGCATACCAGGCATTCCATTTGTCCATAATGTTAATTTTTAAAAAATTTAAATCTCTGCTCATTATTCAAAGAACCTTGCACTCTGCAACTGCAGTGTCATTGGTAAGCATAGAGAAGAAATTGATATCCAGTCACAGATTTCATTTAATCTTTTTCAGTATTAACACCGCTATTTTACTGTTTTCATAACTGAACTGTCAAAACAACTTCAACTTATCCAAATATATCCAGAACATGCTGGTTAAGGAATTGTTGTCTAATTTGTGCATCTCTACAGAAGTCTAAAGGAATCACTAGAGTGTGAAATTGCTAAATGAAGAAGAGGCATTGATCACAGACAACACTGAGCAGAGGAGGAGAAGCATTCAGCACTTCCTAACCATACCCATAACATGGATCCAATCTCAACAGCAAGGCATTTGTTAAAAATCAAGTGCTGTCTCCAAAACAAATGCCTTGTGTTCTCAATATAAAAATAGGACATGCTAAGTCTATGCCTGGATGTCACTTCTGTGAAACAAAACACTCCAAAGCAGTTAGCAAGGACACATCATGTTTTTTGTCATCATCCACTTTCACACTGAGCAGAAATAGTTTGGTATTAGCAAATACGTGCTGTACACCAATTCACTGTTATTTAGTCACCCTTGAAAGGTGCAGAGCTTAAGCCACCAAGAGTTTTCTAAGGTTACTAAATGTTTCTAAATGTGCTACTAAAGATGCTACTTTGATGATTATGCAAGTGGAATGACTTTCCACATAGTAGTTACAGGACATACCTACATCTGCCTGATTCACAAGAGCAGGTCGGTCTCAATCTCCAAGCAACACAGGTCCAGCTGACTGCTTCCCTGCAAATTGTACATAATTCTGCCTACAGGAAGAATGCAATAACAACTAGGACCATGCCACACTAGGTCAAATTTGACAGATTGATTGCTTTTTCTAAGTGTGGAGATGAAAAAGACCTAAGGAATATACTCTATGAAAAAATTTCGATCAAACAGGAACACCAGGTCCTTTGCACTCTGGGAATTTAGGCTAAACAGCAGTGCAATTAAGTAGGTTTGCCTCTTGGGGCACTTCAAGGATTAATTACTCCATCAGACTGTTTGAAAGAACACAAGGAAAGAGCACGTGATATAATGAGGCCTCTAAATGGCTCTCCTCATCTCAGTTTCAGCAGCCCTGTAAAAACAATGTTAGTCTCCAGTATTGATTTTTTTTACACTAAGAGGCTGTGTGTAAACTGACTTCTGCAACAGAAGTCATACAGTATGGATACATCAAGCATCTGACACACTCATAGTCTTCTCACCACATTTCTGTCTTACCAGCCAATTAAAGTGTTATTGGTTGGATCAGGAGACAGTTTTCATTTATTAATATTTCTTTATCCAGAAGTATTACGTCCTTTCAGATTTAACATGGGAGACAAGAAGTCTGTTTTCTGAGGCGTGGGGGGAAATGTTTTATTCAGTGGTATCAAAACAAGTGTGCTCGCATCCTGCAGAATCTAGAAGCAATATAATCTTTTTGAAAAAATTTACTGTGCAAGAGATACAGACAACTTCTCATGGTTTGTAACAAGTCTTTCCTTCAAGTGATGCCTGGGCATAGCAGTGTGCTCTACACACAGCGACGACTCTCCCTCCCCCAAGATACTCATGTGGAGCAGGCTAGGGACTGGCAGTCAATGCATTTTGGCTCAGGTCCATTGGTGTCAAGAAATATCAGCAGGAGTTCTAACATGCTTTAAAGCAGACACTCCTCTTCCCCAGGGGCCAGAGACACCACTTGGCTACACAGGCAAGTCCCCAAACTGCAAAATATGGAAAAGTGCCTGAGGGATCTTTAAAATGAATTCACAAACAACTCCAGATCCAGGAGGTGGGATAACCTGCTGTGACTATCCCACCAAAGATGACAAAAAGAGGAGGGAGCTAAAGACTGTATAGGATCCTGTTTGATTCCAATGCTTCTTCTGTCAGTTTCCCAAAAAAAGTATTCTGTCACATAGTCCTGCCTCCTTCAACTTGCTGCATTAAATACACTGCAAACTACTAACCAAAAGTAAGAGCTAACAATTCTAATATCAAATGTATTCATTATATATTTTAAGGTGAAATCTATTAAGAACTTTTAAAAAAATGAAGATGAGAAAGTGTTCAGGGACATATTGAAAAAAAAATCCAGAAATGTTGCTTAGGTGTTGATTTTTACAGAGGTAGTCCTGGAAGCTTCTGTTGCCCCCAGTCTGAGACAAGACAGTCTCCAAATTATAAAGGGAAAGATTGATACCTTGCTTCCTCATATAAATGAATTCTCTGGTTATCACAATTACTTCAAGCCACTAAAGCAAATCTTCTGCCTAAGAGTTTAGGTTTGATAAACAAAAAGTAGTTGGATATCTATAACCAAGTTGATTAAATCTTTAGCTAAGCAGACTAGGCAGTACTACAGCAACGGCTGCAGTAAGAGTTGGAATGTTTCTGGCTGCCAGTGAGCTAGTTACCACCAGCACTCCTCCCCTCACCAGTTTCTGCACTCAGAAAGGATTCAGTTTTCAACATCAACATAATCCAAATTCTAGGGAGTTTTTTGAATGTTTTAAGAAAGAAGACTAATCAGTTTTATCTCAACCTAAAACAGGAATACAAAAATTGACCATAAGCCTAAAAAGGCACGATTACTACCAGCATAACAAAAACAAAAGATACAATAATTTATTCCAGAACATCTGGACTTCTTTTCTGACAAAAAAAAATGCACTATGTACTTCTGGTACTATCTTTTAAAATGTAAATCAACCAACTGTAAAGGCTCAGGGCACTCTCTGTATTTAAAGTAAGTGTGTCAAAATGTTATTTACCAGTCACCTAAAGTAGAACTAACCACTGGTACCACGGTAGAGTTAATTTAGATATCTACTTCAAAAAAGTTATCATTCAAGTCCTAAAATAAGTTAGGATCTTAAGCCACTAACAGGTATATTCTAAGTAGTGCTAAGTAGTTCCATGAAATATTAGTAAGCAAATTTCTCCCAGAGTCTGTAGATACCTATTCAAAAGACAGATTTTGTTATAAGGTAGTAAGTGACCTACAGCAGAATCACTGTCTTAATACTTCAGCCACTCAGCTGTAGTCATCACTTGAGCCTGATGACACCCAGAGTAAGAACAGGCAGCAAAGCACGTTTACAATCTGTTTAAACTTCACCACAAAGTGAAAGTCCAAGCAAGCTCATTCCAAGCAAGTATTGGTCCTTTGTTTATGGCTTTCTATATTTTATGGAAGGGGTAGGAAAGATCCTAGTGCCTAAAATGTTTAAAAGTCATTTTTAAATATATGAAATAATGTGGAAAGAAACATCATATAACTGAGTTACTCCATTAAAAAATTATACCAAATGCAAAGAGCTTATCTGCAGATGAGAAGGCAGACCACGTGACCTAGGAGATCCTCCCCAGTTCTGTGTTCTGGAAAGTAATCCTATTAAGACAGTCTGGTAAGAGGATTTTCATTAGGCATTGATTGTGCCATCATTTGCATTTATGAAGTCCAACACAGAGGACTGAAGTGTGTGATCCTCTTGTTGGCAGCATACTTAGAATGGTGAACTTTTCTGAGTCACCAGGAGAAGTGTGGCCTCTAGACTAGCACCACTGGACACACTGGCCATTTACTTACTTACCAATAGGTCTCATAATTAGTGTTATCTTCTATACTGCCTTTGCTTTACAGGCTGAACAGTATTACATTGAATTAATTATCTACAAGCACTCTAATTATTAAAGACCTATAGTAACATGCTATGATTTTTCTCTATATTCAGATCCACTAGATCTATGCTACTGATAAGTATCACGTGGATTGAAAACATATAAGATGCCTTCTGGGGCTGCGATCTGTGTGTTCCCCGAAAATAGTTTAAGAGGCCATGCTGAACTGGTTCCTAGAATAGATATGCTCCCAGGGTGGGGGAAGTGGTGGAGCAGGGGGGAGGTAACAGTGCTGCTAATGAAATGTGATTCTCAGAATTAAATACTTATCACTTCAAAGAAGATTTGATTTGTTTCAGTGTGTACCTCTGCCCAAACAATTCCTTGTTCCAAGAAGATATTTAACAGGCTAAATTTATTCTGTCCTTTGAAATACAGTCATACTGCTGCTGTATGGACTGCATACAATTAAGATTTTATCCCCCTTCTCCAGCATTAATAAGTTCTAGAAATCATTACTTCAATAATTCCACGTGTCACATGGGAGAACACCCAAAGAAGCTGCTAATGTTTTACAACAGGCAGCCAAAAATTGCTGTGACAAAGATGGATGGCCTCATCTAACCTACTCAATTTGTGCTGTCAAATAGAAGTTTCTGGAGTTAGATGTAAGGCATGGAAAAATGAGAACTTAGTTTTTGAATACTGCAGGCAAGACACAAGGGTGGAAGAATGATATTGCTGGTGCTGCTTTATCACCTGTGGTGACAAGAGACAAGGTGACCATAACTCAGGCTGAATCAGGTTAGAGATGGGATAGGTTTTCTTTTTTCCCTACTGCTATGTCCTGCACTGTCAGATTATGTAAAGTATGTACACATTATGTACAGTAATATGCTCTACAAAACAGCATAGGTTTTTTTGGTTGGGTTTGAGGTCCATTACAGTGTTTTTTAAGTGGCTGATAACCTGTTATAAAGGGAGAATTATGAGAATGCAACCAGGAGCTCAGCCAGCCTTTGCAAGGCATGAATCAAAAGAGAATTAGTTTAGGGTTGTCATGAAAGTAAACTACCACAGTAGTTGTTCTAGTTGAAGTAAGACTTTATTTCACATCTTTTTATTTAGATACAAGACCTATTTAGAATTATTCTCTATGCCTTATAAGAAGAGTCAAACATTCCATGAAATAGGTATTTTCCTCATTTTAAAACAGGGTTATTTTTGTTTCAGGCATTTGCTTTGAAGGCACAGGTCAGATCAGCTAACACAAAGCTCTGAAAATAAGGAGAGAGATCCCACCCTGTCATAACATAGGGTTACAAGAGACCAACAGCGCTCAAGTCAGCCCAGCACCTTCAACAAAGCGCAACATAAGCTGCTCTCAGCTATCTGTGGATGGGTCATCCATGTTGCAGCTTAATTGTGCTACAAGTACAGGCACATCCAAGCTACACTCAAGTCCAAAAGCAATATAATGAATGTTTGTGATAAACCTGAATAATAAAAAGGGGTAGATAAATGACCGGTGCCCCCTCTTCCCCTTCAGTGAACATTCACTGCATTATTTGTAGCAGAGTTTAGAATTTATTTTTTTCCCCCCCAGTTTTACCATTGTATCCATGTTCTCCCACCCGTCCCCTCCTCTCCTTTGTTACCCTGGATAATCAAGTACTGGCTCTATGTAAAACAATTTGCCTAAAGGCACAAGAGTTTGCAGCCACAAAGATTGGAAGCTACTGTTACTAAGAAGTACAATTATAAAAATCTTAAGTGATGTAAGCAATCAATTATTTATTCACCTTGTTATAAAACAACCACACCTACTCCTTCAGAAGAGACCAGTTGAATCTTGAACAGAGAGGGAAAGGACAAAAACTTTGCTATGGAATAGCTGCTGGAAGATAATCTGTGTTGGGAAGCTTTAAACTGGAAGTCAAGAATATTGCTGCTGATTCAGATAGAACAGTGAACCATGACCAGTGCAGAAATGACATCTAGACTAAATGAAGATCAAATAGTAGAAAAATAATTTTCTTGGAATCACAGAATGGTTTGGGTTGGAAGGGATCTTAAAGCTCATCTGGTTCCAATCCCCCTGCCATGGGGAGAGGGACATCTTCCACTAGGCCAGCCACATCCAACTTCAACTTGAACATTTCAAGGGCTGGGAAGTCCACAACTTCTCCGGGCAACCCGTTCTAGTGCCTCATCACCCTCACAGTGAATTTCTTCCTAATACATCATCTAAACCTGTACTTTGTCACTTTAAGGCGATTCCCCTTTGTCCTTTCAATACCTGCCCCTCTCCAGCTCTCTTGTAGGTCCCCTCTAAAATTCCCCTGAAGCCTTCTCCTCTTCAGGCTGAACAATCCCAACTCTCAGCCTTCACAGGAGAGATGCTCCAGCCCTCTGATCATCTTTATGGGCCTCCTCTGGACTCACTCCAACAGGTCCATGTCCCTCTTATGCTGGAAGCCCCAGAGCTGTACACAGTACTCCAGGTGGGGTCTCACAATAGTGGAGTAAATAGGGAAGAACTGCCTCACTTGACCTGCTGGCCACACTGTTTTTAATGTGGCCCAGGACACAGTTGGCTTTCAGAGCTAAAAGTGCATATTGCCAGCTCATGTTGAGGTTCTTGTCAACTGACACCCCCAAGTCCTTCTGCTCAGGGTTGCTCTCAATCCATTCTCCACCCCACTTGTATTTGTGGTGGGGACTGCCTTGACCCATGTGCAGAACCTTGCACTTGACCTTGATGAACTTCTCTCCTGGAATTCCTTTGCACTGTTGTACACATTTTGCATGCAAAAAGAAGGAAAGCTCAGCAGGTGTGCATTTCCTACCAGAGCAAGGTCTTTACAACTGAAGGTGATGTTTTAAGAAGTGCATTTAGAAACAAAAGGCTCTGGCTTTAATCACCATCAGGTGCTTGGCACCCTCACAGGTCCTTATGCCCGCTCCTCTGAAAAAAACAGCATGCATTTCACAAGGTTTGTTTTAAAACATGCATTTTTTAGGCTTCCCATTTTCTGCTCTTGGGATTCAAATACCTTTCTCTGGTTGCTACATGATAGAATAAGCCTTTGCTACACCTGTGTTGCCTGTGTCCTTTATAGGTCTCTGATCACAGCAACTCTTTAACTGACGCACACGTGTTGAGCAGCATCCCTGCCCCCAAGGGAGTGCACCAAAGTTCATGCTGTAAAACATGGAGATCTGTAATAGCTGTCCAAAAGAAAAAATCCAAATAAATTTCTAAGCAATTTGAAGTAGTTTATTCCAATGCATCTAGACAGTAATACTCAATCTCGCAAAGAAAATATCCTTTATTACACTTCCTAATGACTTGCATCTTTTCAAAGGAGTAACACTCTAGTTCTCAGATCCTTCTCAGCCTCTTTCCACTTTTGATCCATTTAGAAAGGAATCCACATGCAAATACCATTTCTGAGATCTTAGTCCCAGTTAGAAGAAGTCTATTCAAAGAGACTGTAGGCAAAAGTTTGTTTCTGTGATGTTTTATTCAGTGGATTTTCTTACCAATTGCCCAAGAAACGAATAATGAATTTCAAGCATTATCTCACTAGAGCCTGAGGCATAAGTAGTACCTGATCATACCATCAGGTCCACATCACCACATGGCAGCCTTAGCAGCATGCTGACCAGGCTGTTTTGGAAAAGACAGAATGTGTGGAGGGAAATGCTAGCATATCCCAGCAGCTTCAGGAAGACAGACTAAGAGGGTGTTCTCCAGCACTGCAGTCCCTGAGCTACCTGGCAAAGGGCACTCTCAATCCATGCAGGACCGAGTTAAATTGTTTCCTTCCCTCCCATACTCCACTGCCAGCACAAAATCCCTTTCCCATTTCACAGCTTTGTGCCACTCTTGTCATTGCAGTATCCATACCAGGAGATGAAAAACAGTCTTACAGATAACAATTCTCAGTCTGGCATGGATTTGTACTCCTAAAGGAAATTCTTGAAGGGCCTTTATGGGCAGCTCTTCCAATTGTATTTTACTGTACAGTGAATTTTTAAACAAAATCCCAGGGTATATCCATTCCTAGAAAAGAAAAAGAATAAGCTTGGACATAACACCCTGGTATTTCCAGACCAACATCATATCCTTTGCCAAGCACTGACTTCCATACATCAGTAGACATACTCTAATAAAATAGTTGATTACTCAGCTAAGCTCAGCAGTATCTCAGAAGGCAAGTCTTATATTCAGCTTTTTTAGGGGCTCATTTGATTTGCACATGCAAATCTCTACATTAAAAAAAATTCAGCAACAAACCCATAGCACAAGCAAAATCTTTCTTCATTATTGTGCAAAAATCTGTGTGCCATTTATAGCAAATGCTATAACTGTGGGTAGAGAGGACCCATGAGCACAGAAATTCACCTGCAAAGTTTAATGGTTTCTGGGGTCAAATACAGTGATCTCTTTTTTTCATATACAAAGTCGTACAAGTTTGGCAGGTGCACACAACATAGATTATACATCTGGAAAACTGGTCTGTCACAACTTACATGCTGAACTACAAGTTGCAAACCATTAGGGAATGAATAGTGATGATGTAAGTTGTTCTGTGCAGCATTATTTTGCAATTCTTAACCAATAATGGACTTAGCCCAAAACACAAAGCATCTCTGGAGAAACTATTTTTAGTACTAAGATACCTAGTAAAGGTCAACACTGAAGCCAGTTCAAGTCTTGCAATTTAGGCATTGCATTTTCAATATACTAACCTGCAACTATAACCTCAGTTTCAGCATTCACAGAAACCAGAACCAACAGGTTATAAACTTTTTTTTAATGAAGCAGTCCAGAAGCAAACAGGCAGACGGACACTCACCTGAAGCACCTGACCTGAGTATATTAGCCTGACAGGTTCTGGTGCCCAACAAATCCTGCTTAAATCTCTCTGGTCCTACTAAAGTTTTCCACCATGACAACCTATACCATTCAGGTAAAGGGTCTTTTATCTCTAAAGTCTGCATTATGTGGAAGTAACCTTTCCAAAGCTGATCTTTGTGTCATATAACTATGGTCTGCATTAAAAATAGTCTCAAATAGCTCCTTCTAAACCACACCCCCAACACCACTATATTGCTTGGCATCAAATTTTTAAAACTAAAAATGTACCAGTAAAGACAAGATCCACTAGAAAAAGAACACAAACCTGTCTTGTTATTTCCCAGCTTCATCTCCTATAAACTTTGTCACCGTGCCAAGACAAGCTTATAGCTGACTTAACTTGCAAGCACTTGAGAGACTATGAATACATGTTTAGTTTTGAATAAAGGGAGTCTTTCTGCAAGTATCCACTTACCAATGAATCTCAGTATAATAGAAAACATTACTTAAATGAAAAACAGTGAGCAGGTACTACATTTATGCAGTCCTACAAAGAGACATGCAAGCCTTCTTACAGACTTTCAGTGTACCACACTGCAAACACCCTCTACTTATTTCTGCTCTTCCTGGAAATGCTCTGCTCCTTAGAAATGGAGCTCTGAATCAGAACAGCAAGGAAACACTGACATTGGTTAGCTCTTCCAGGATTCAATGCTTATTTCCGAGAACTTGGAAGATTTTAGATTGTTCCAGAACTTAAATGTCATTGCATCAGGAAGTTATTGTAGATCTTCCACAGAAGGTAAAGTGAGCAATTCCCAACCCCCTCCCAACCTACCCTCAGACAGGGTTATTAACTGTCTGCATAGGTGATTAAATTTCAGCCTGAGAGCTACATCTCTAAGCCTAGAAGTAATTCAAGCAGATTCAAGCAAAGCATCTTGCATTAAATTGCTATTGTCTTTAATCACTACACTCATCATGCATCTTCAACTTTATTCTGATAGTATATTAATTGCTTGACCTTTTCACTACCCTCATCTGTGCTGACTCTGGGTAGAGTTCATACATAATAAAAAAGAGCAAAAGATGACCTAAACATTTTGCCCTTGGCTTTCAAATCTGCAAACATTTTCTTCTGTTGTGTTAAACCACTCTTCCCCCTAAAAGTCACCTCAGAAATCAAATCATCAAAACAGTTATTTTTATGCAGCTCCACCTTAATGGCGAGCTCTCCTCGTAAAGCAAACCTCCTATTTTAGTTGGAGGCAACAACCATGATAAGGAAAAGAATGAAATATTTTCCTCCAACAAGCCTGTGATTTGAATACTGTGAAGGGCAGCAACAATTCCACTGGGCTTTGCTTTGGTCCTGTGTACCGCATCCTTTCTTATCAACAGAAAAAGTACACCTGTATGTCAAAAGTCACACACAGCACACATCCCAAACAGGCCTGGGGATTCTGAACAGTGAGAGTCAAACCAGGGGACAGAAGCAGCAGGCCAGCTACTAACTATGTTATCAGCTTGCACGGACACAGAAACATCAGTTCATGCAACAACTGTGAACACTTCCAACCTCAGAAAAATCCTCACAGCCTACAGGCTGTGTGGCCAAACAAGTCATGAGACTGGGGAGGCAAGTCACACGAAGATGAAGACTAAGAACTGCTCCTTTTTATTATTTTCAAGTAGAGTTTCCATTTGTATCTTTCCTGCCCACAGCTCATGGATGTGAACAGTTAAGGAGGTTTAACTCACCACATGCACATTTTTTATATGTCCTTGTAACAAATTTGGCAATTAACCACTTTTGAGATTAAAGGAGTTTCTTTAAACATTTGCATTATGCGTATGCTAGATGTACCATCCAGGCTATTTATGTTTTCACATTCACTCAAGACATCCACACCTCAAGGATTGTCAAGCTCTTGTCTTCCTTGCTCCAGCATGCCCAGGAGCCCTGGTGTGACATGTTGGCTCCCAGACATGCTAGCTGCAAAAATCACATCTGGCTTCAACAATTCTCACTTCAGAAGTCTCTAATAAAAGTGAATTAGACTACTGATGTGAAAAGTATGTGCGAACCTCAGTTTAGCCTTAACGTTCTGATCCTTTTCAGAAGAGTAAATACCCAAGGTGGAAGGGAGACAGGATCCCCTGGGGATTAGAAGGTCTACATTACTAATGTACCTTGACAAAGCAAAGTACTGGTACTTCCTTTACTTAGAACGTCGTCATCTCCATATGGAAGACAACAGTTGCCATTCCTTTGAACAATCTTGAAACATCCTCCTGCTCAGCTGTCCTCTACAAACGAGAATTCATTCTGGCAACACTCGCTCTTTGCCCAGAGTAAAAGATAAACAGGTTTGATACCTACAAATCAGGTACATACAACCCCCCAATGTTTTCGATTCTCGACCTAATGATCTCCTAATTGCTGAGATTTCCTGGCCAGTGTCTACTCCGCTCCTGTAGGTCAGGGTAACGCAAAACCACGATCCAGAGGGCACCATACCCACACCGGAGTCTTTGCTCCACAACAGCCGCCTCCGCACAGCCCTCATGCACGTCCCGCTGCCTCCTCCTGCTCGCCCTGCGCCCAGCACACCGCTCTCCCCTCCGAGCCGCCGGGCTCCCCGGCTCTGGGCCAGCTCGCGTCTAACGGAGACCGCCGCCCGCCCAGCCCGTGGAAGGCGCCTCCGAGCCCCGGTCCGCGCTGCCCGGGAAGGCTGCGGGGACAGTGGCTCCCGGCCAGCACCGCCGCGGGCGAACCTCCTGGCACCCCCGGACCTGCCGCAGGCGCCGGGGCACCCCGGAGGAGAGGGACCGCTCCGTGCCCGGCCGTGCGGCAGCCACCGCCCGTTCCCAAAGGGCGGTCCCCTGCCATTCACCTCGGGCGGGTACGGGGGACACCCTTTCTACAGGACCGGGGGCACCTTTCACCATTCCCTGCCGCGTGGCACCAGTGAGGCGCGGGGCAGCGGCAGGGTGGGGGCGGCGGACCGGGAATGTCATTTAGAGGTGGCGGTGACAGCGCTCCGCTGCCCACCGCCGAAATGCGACTCGGGGCGGGAGGAGAACGCCGGGGGCGAGGGAGGCAGCGGCAGGCGAGGGGACTGCGGCGACAGCGACCGCGCCGGGGACCCCGCGACCCCGGCCCCGCACCTCGCAGCCGTAGAGCTGCCCCAGCTGCTCCACGATCCACTCCTCCAGCACCAGCCGCTTCCGCAGCTCCTTCCGATCGTATTTCACCGTCACTTTCCCCTGCTGGTGGCGCCGCTGCTGGACCTGCACCACGGCCGCCGCTGCCGACACCGAGTCCTCCCGGGAGGAGCTGCCGGAGGAGCCGCCGCTCCCGCCGCCGCCGCGGGGGCTCTGGAAGAAAACGCGGTTCCCGCCGCCTCCGCCCGCTGCTGCCGCCGCCTCGCTGCCCCCGGTCGCCACCGACATGCTCCGCTCCGCCGCGGCTCCCGCCGAGCCGAAAGGCGCCCGCCGCCGCTACCGCCGGGCCGCAGCAGCCGCCGCTTGCGCGTATGCTCCGCTCCCCCGCACCTGCCGCTTAAAGCCTAGCATGGCTCGGCGGCGCAGCGCCCCGCCGCCGGGGGGTGGGCCGGACCGGCTGGGGCGGGGACAGGCGAGGGGAGGTGCGGCTCGGCTCGGCTCGGCTCGGCTCGGCACGGCGCGGTTCGGCACAGCGCGGCACGGCTCGGAGCGGCTCAGCTCGGCACAGCGTGCCCGGGTGGAGTAGCTTGGAGCGGAGTGTGGAGCACCCCGAGAGAGCCGCGGTGCTGCCGGCGGAACCTCTGGGCCGCCCCGGAGCCGGCGAGGCGCAGGCGAGTGCTCCTTGCCGTCGGTGGAGGCGGAGTGCCCGCGGCTGGGCTCTCCCCGGGAGCATACGCTCGGCTCGGTGGTTTATGGTTTTTTTCTTTTTTTTTTCTATAAGGAAATGCAGTATTTCCCCATCATGCACACTGCGTTTATATATATTGCATACCTGCAGTATCGAAATGCTGTATGCGTTCGTTTTCTCTTCGTGGTGTGTGTGGGTGTGTGTGAATGATTTCAGGATAGTGAATCCAAACAGCAAATATTTCAAGCTATCGGTGCTCAGTGTAACAATTAGCCATGTGGAGATGGCTTTCTAAAACAGCCAGGTTAGCACCAGTGCTTTCAGCAGCTTCATGTCTCTCGGGAGACACTGAGTGAAATCACTGACGGCACATCCTACGCACCAAAACCTGCCTATGACTGCAAGGAAGCAGCGTAACACTGGCACTGGTGAGGCACCCCAGACCATCCTCTTTAGCAAAGAGGTTCACCTGTGACAAGGGGCAGAAGTCAATCTCCTGTATGTGCAAACCTGGGACTGGAAGTGCTTGGTGTCCCAAGTTTGGGTATGGCTGTGGGAACCATCCCCTATACACACTGACCTTCAGCAAGGAGCAGAGGGGAAGGAGGCATGGATCCCTAGCCACACCTACCTGGGCATATCTGCTTTGCTCAGATTCTTGCTGCTGTTTGGCATAGCCATGTGGTACCAGTGACACTTCAGCTTCTGGTCTCTGCATGTGACACAGCACTGAGCAAGAGTCTAGCACGAGGCATTTGAGCCTCATCAGGCTATTTAGCTAAACACAGATTGTGCCACTAAAGGGATTGTAATTTGATAAAATCTTATTACGGATCTGTAATGCTATGATACCTTTTAGATTTTCATCTGAAAAAGGAAAGCATATGGAGTTAAGCTCCTTATCTGTGTGTAGAAACCACATGATTTTCAGAGATACTGAGCAACTGCAACTAGGTACCAGTGTAACTCACACTTGAAGCTTGGAATGCAGGCAGAGCTTGAGAAAAGTCATATCCCACAAATCTGAGTTTATGCAAGAAGTCTGCCCTATTCACAGGACAGCCACTATCCAAGTGAATCTCGACTTCCAGCTGTGCAGTGCTGTCTGCCTGGATTTTATAACTCTAGGCTTGTGTAAATGCAGTAGGAAAATACCATCATCAACAACTTGTTCTTAAAGAAACCAACAAGAATACAAAAGAGTTTTTGAAAGAGGGGAGTGGCTATATTTTAAACTTCTGTGTTTGGAGTGGCCTATAATTTGGGTCTTCAGCTCTGCATGTCATGTTGGAAGTCTGGTGCTGACGTTTTCAGCCATGAAACTTGAAACTTTCCTGTTCAGAGCAGAACATTTTCATCTTTATAGACTGGTTGATGTTTACAGTTACTGAGGAAAAAAAAAAAAAGATTAATGCAAAAGAAGGTCAATATTGCTCAAGAAGCTTTTTAAAGCCACATTAAACATCATACTTGGGATATATTCCATAAGATATAAAGGAGGAATACCCCAACTTTCACCATAATAGGATGTTTTCTGGAGCCAAAAGATTGCTGAGGTGTTCCACACTGGACCTAAGCTGACTAGAAAATACTGAGCTTTTTCTTCTTTGCTGTAGCAATTATCAGGTGAACAGATGGCTAAAATATTTTCTTTGAGTGTGAGAATCCAGAAGGTCTCAACTGAAGGACTTTTCCAATACTATCACTAACAGGATATTGCAATCACTGCAGACATTTAAAATCTGGTGCCCGCTATTCAAATAACACTTCCACAACACACTGAAAGTAGAAAATGAGATACTGTTGATTAAAAAGCACGTCCTCAGAGGTTATCATTTCAAAGTTACAATTCTAACATAATGCATAGTGCTTGGTAAATGTGGGTGGATGAGAAACTGGTAGAACTGCCAGCATTGTCATGAGGCAGTTTTATGTGCCATTGGTTTTTCATTCAGTTTTTAAAGCGAGCACATTCCTCAGGAAGCCAGAGCAAAAACTGCTGCCAAGAATCTTTTCTGCAATGATTTTGCTTCATTTGAAAGAAAGAACTAGTTGTTTAAAAGTCAAAGTTGAGCAAAAACGTTTAGATCTGCTAACATCCTGGGAATGAGCAATGCAGTCCAGTGTGGGCACAATGTCTACTTTACTCCTGAGTGGCTGGAGGCATAGGAGAGCACTTCTTGGAGAGAGACGTTTCCTCACAAATACTTCTCCACACCACAACGGAACTGTTAATGGTTACACCCATAACAAAGACAAGAATTAACGTGGCAGAGGGAGGAACAATTCTTCCCAACGTTTAAGCCTTAGTTTTAGACCTACCTTAAGGAATTAATGCAGGGCATAAGAGATTAGGCTTCATAAACCAGGTCCTTTCAGCAGCTGAATCAAAATCACAACGCAGCATTTCATCTAAACCTCAAGGTTGATCAGTAAAGCCAAAGGGGAGATAAAATACTACAGCACTGAAATATTGTGCTTTTTCAGTGTGATGATATTTAAATCTCTCTCACAAGAGCATTTTATCAGGTGACAGGATAAGTAAAGAACAGACAACATGAAATAGGAAACACCAAAGGCAGAAGAACACTTGCATAACCTGCACTTCCTTATGTTTCTTTCCCAAAGAGTGGATGTGGGAATCTCCTGTGAATATAAGCAACATAAGGCAGTATCCACTTCCCATGTATATGTCACACAGTCCTAATCTGTTTTCCAGTCAAAGAAAATAGTACAGAACATATGGACTGATTTTTCAGGAGGCTTAGTCAATGACCCTTAGGGATTCAAGACCCTGAATGTTAATTGCCTTTTCACTTTTAGTAGCCCTGTATGACAGCACATATATTCTCTTCTTAAACATTGATACTTCCCATCAGTGCTGGCCACAAATGTCAGCATTGACTCACTTCTGTGGCTAGGAGGTTCTTCTCCAGGTAAGCTTGCTAGTTAGGAAATTAACTTTAGATTTGTTATCTCCAGTGATATACCCATCTTCCTATGCTGTCAAATACTACACTGGCCAAAACCAAGACCCCTTTTGTAATGCTGCTCTCCATAGGTTTTCCTTCCCCAAAGGCTGCTCAAAGGAAGGACCCCGGCAGCTTCTGTCTTTTCCATGGCTTTCCATTACTTCATAGCAACTTCTCTTAGGTTTTTCCGTGCTCTTTTCTGAACAACTTTGGAAATAAGTAGCTGCTGGAGTCTGACATAAACCAATATGTGTAATGAAATTTCACGCTCACTCATTTGTTATTTTCCTCAGGCATTTGTTCTTTCAGGGATTCACATGAGTGCAGTTCTGGTGGTTTCTACCTCACATGATTATGTGTTCATGAAGAAATTAAGAATTGAGTGGAAGACTCATAGCTGGAAATTTTCAGCAACCCAGAATTGTTTAAAACTGCAAAGTACACACCAGTTAGTGATTTTATTTCTTTATTGAAATGCACATTTTCTTTTACCTGTTCTCAAAATCATAGGAGTAATTTCATGGTTGTATTCCTTGGGTTCATAACGAAATACTCAAGAGTTGCCAGGGAATCTCCTAGGTGTGTAATGATAGACTCCACTACTTCTGCAATGCCAGACAGACTTTGCTTACTGGTTAACCCTGCCTATTAAAAGCTCTGTGTGGCATCTTGTTGGTGAGCTGTGAGACTTCTCTCCAGGCTCACCAGTGAAATTCACTGTTGCAAGGCTTCTGTTTTGCATGATTACTGGAAACTTCCATCAACCAGATAGTCTGTCTTGTGCCTGGTGGCAGCATTTGAGGTGTCTGAAGACACCATCCTGAGTTATGTGAGGTTGTTTTTGTGTAAGACAAGTGTTTCATCAGTGAGGAGCCTTGACAGACCATTCAGCTTGGAGGAGGTCTCGCCCCTCTGGTGTGGGTACTGAGGTCATGGTTGTGCATTGCCTTGTCTGGATCACTGTTGCCATTGTCCTCATCAGTAAGCCAAAGCAGTTCAGGGAGATGTTGCCATAGTTCATAAACCATTGCAGAACTAAGTTTTGCTTTCATCACAGCAGTATCCCATGTGTGTCAGACAATGTATAAGTGCCATTTTTGAGTCTCCTATTTGAATTTCGCTCGGGGCTATGAGCTGATAATGGACTCTGTGTCTCTTAAGTGATTTTCTACTTTGCATGTCCTAATTAATGCCCCTCCCTCTGACTGATAATTTTCTTGTCTTTCTAGATCTATTGTGATTTTGTTTTCATTTATATTTGCTTTTCATCTGTTTGTGGTATTGATGCCCCATATTCCAAAGACACCGTGTTTGTTTGAATCCAGCACTGTTGACTTTTTGTTCTAGCAGTCATCCTTTTGATGCTCCAAACCCCTACTTTTTTAGTTTGTTTTGCCTTTATTACAAAGCTATCACAGTCTGGCTCATACAAATGTTTATTACCAAGAGCTGCTTTTTCCTTTGTTCTTTCTTGTCAAGAAGGCAGCTCATTGCTCCACCTGCTGCTGTATTACCTGTGGTCAAAACAGTGACTTTAATAATACTAGTCACATAAAATAATGACAACAAGCAAATATTTGTTATATTGAAGTGTTTGCTATGGTTCCTATTGCTTGCAATATTATCTGTTTATAGCTTGAGATTTTGATAATAAAACTTTGGAAGATTTGCATTTCAAGAGGAGAGCATTTGATACTCTTTAAGTTATACTGGCCAAGATACACTCAAGTACAAGGTAAGTGCTACACAAGAGAGAGAAGAAATAGAGGAACTATTTCTTCTGCACATGCAGTTGTTATTTCCTGCAAAATGCGCACAATGACAATTTCTTCCTGTCTCAGAGCAGAAATCCAAGCATGGGATGTGACTGCAGCCTCATTTCTTCCCTATGCCAGTATTGGCTAGAGACCACAATGCCCTGAATCTGATAGTGGTGGTCATATCTCTGTGGTGGAATTCCTCCAAACTCTCACCTTACCCTCATAGTGTAGGACCATGTGATGCACCTATGTAGCTGCTCCCAGACAAGAAGGCTCATCAGGACCCCTCTATACCAGTCATCCATAGGAGCCATCTCTCCTTCATCCAGTTCTGCTGATGGCTGCCCAGCTGGTGTCCTCAGAAGGCAGAAACCTGCCCTCCTTATGAGTGCCTGTCTTGGCAGGTTACATGGGATCCAGAATGTTCAGCTCTGGCTCTCCCAGCAGCTCTTGCAGCAGCGGTGGGAAAGGACTGTAGGTCCTTTAGAGCAGGAGGTCTCTGTGCAACGGCTCCAGTGTGCAGAGGCAGGAAGTCTGAGTGCCCACTGTTGTGTTTCAGAAAGCAGTCATAAATTCAGAGATCTCCAAATTGTCAGGTACAGCACCTCCGTGCATGTCTGGTGCCTGCTGTTCAGTCATGTTGGGAAGCACAGACTGTGCTGTCACGGCACTTTGTGTGGAGGATAGGTAGCAACTAAAGAAGTAGGTAACCTCTGTTTACTTGCACTTGCCCTCAATAACATCAGCAGTTCCTGGTACAAATAGCCTATGATTGTTCACCTGAGCACTACCATCTGAGCTGTCACTTTTATTTAGAAAGATGTGACAGCCATCCTTTTTTCTGGAAGGGATTAGTGGGGAGGTAGGGAATCAATAAAAGCAAAGATTTGAAAAAAAAGCCAACAGCAAAACAAACCAGGAAGCAGGGCTGGACAATTAACATCCCACAGCCTCTAGTAATATTGATTGTTGTTTTGCCCTTGAATCCCACTCTGCTTACATAGAAGTATTAACCCTTTGGTAAAATGCAAAGGGAGAAAATGAGTTAAAGTATTTGTATTTTTTCATAAAAAGAGAGAAACAAAAATGATAAAAAATAGTATGGGTTATAGAGGAAGACATTAATATCTTGATTGCTAATTGTCAGGATCAGTCATCTCCCAGACTGGGACCTGTCACCTCTGCTACACACTCCATTTCACTTGCACTCAAGAAATAATGAAGAATGATAATATGTTATACTGCATAACTTGGCCAGCCTGTAAAGGAGGGGCATCATGTGGTTTACTCATTTTGCTTGGCAATTAGTGGTGAGTGATGGAATTTAGGGGCTTGAATCTGGGAAGGAAAAAAAAAAGTGAAAAAACCTGAAAAAGAAGAAAGCTAAACTGACAGCAATGACTTAGAAATTTTCATGCCAGTAGTCCTGCTTTCCTTCCAGTTCTCTCATTTCTGCTTCTCAATGCATTCTGCAGAAGATTGTATGCAGAGTGAGCCCAAGATTGTCTGAAAACTGGTGACTGAAACCTGTCTGTTCTTGGTTGTTGTACAAGATAGACATGCTAAACTTCCCAAGTCCTTAGTTACATCCTTTGCAAAAGCAGGAACCCTACTGGGCTGTTTAGCATAGAAAGAAGCAGTGCCCTTTCTGGCTATAACAGGAGATGCCAAGAACACATTAAAAACATTAAGTAGTGGATGCCATCCCAGCGCATGTTCTTTCAAGCTAAATGCTATTTCGGTGGGGGAAGAATAAAAAAATCAAGAAGGCTTGCTGGTGAAAGCTATCAGATAGGGTTTGAATAGAGAACAAAACAAGAAGCAGAAGTAGAACAAGCTCCCCTACTTAGGTGCCCTTCTGAAAGATTTTTATTAGAGTGCTGAACACACTTTGCAAGTTGTTGGATATTCCAAGTTGCCACTCAAAATCTAGTAAATGAAAAACATGGAAGGCACAGGAATTGAAGACAGGAGATCAGCAATACGTAGAACTGCAACAAAACCAGTTCATCAGTTTTATATGTATGTCAGAGGATGCAATTCAATAAAAGAAATACAAACACTCCATATTCATCTGGAGTAGTCAGCTGCACAAATACACAATTGGAAAATGTGAATTTGACAGCAGTTCAACCAACCAGGACCAACAAGGGATCTGAATCACAGACTCAGATCATGAGTCAAAAACACACTGCTGAAAAAAAGCTACATTGCAGTGGAATGTGTAAAGAAGAATGTCATGCATATGAGATATGAGGTAACTTTACTGTGCGAGGTTCTGTGGGTAACGGCTCTTAATTCTCACCTGTTAAGCATGTGAGACTCCAGAAGAGATTGGACCAATTTGGTAGAAACTGAAGAGAAGGACCTGGAATGATTGGACATCTAAAAGACATACCCCTTTTGTAATATCCTACAGGAAAAGACCAAAGGAAACAGAAATATTTTTGTTTATAAAATGCAGATGTGTTGATAAAGCTGGGGGAAATAATGTGCTCTGGATCTCATGTGGTGAGTGCAGGGAATAATGAACCGAAACTGAAGCAAAGGAGATTTTGATTAAATGTGCTGAAAAAAATTCAAACAGAGAGATATAGAAACAACAAAATATGCTGTTGTATATGCTGGGAGACTGTGTAATCCACATCTTCAGAGGCTTTTCAGAAAGAAAAAGGCAAATATTTATTGTTTACTCATTTCTCTGCAGAGAGTTTATCCAGCCTGAAGGCAACAAGATAAACCAGAAGTCTGTCAGGCTACACCTCTCCCCCTAAGGTCTCAAGGGTCAGGAGGAGGCTCAAGCACTGATACCTAGCTACTCAGTAAGCTACCAGAGGTGTCCCCATTAGAGCTCAGCCCTGCCCTGGTCACTGGCCTGAGGAAATAATCTCCAAAGATTGTCCCCAACATGCACTATGGACAAGGCTTTCATGGGGCAAAGTATTTCTCTGCACCATGGGATTTGCCCTCCAGGTGAAAGAAGAGGTGATGACCCCATTTCTTATAAAGACAAGCCTAAAAGTGCCCTCCAGTCTTAATTTCTCTGGGTATTTCTGTAGCAAGCTATTTTTAACAAGGAGAATCCAAAAGTCCTCTCTAAATATGTGCAATTTAAATGAATACCCTTTTATGTGTACAACAACAATCCAGCTCAGGGGCATTCATGCAATTTTGCTGCACTTAGTAGCTCTGTATAAATAACATAGGAGAAGAAACATTCTATGCACATGGATAAGATGTTCATAAATACAAAATACTTATAAAAATTCATTGCATTATTATTGAGATGAAAGTTGCATTATCCTAAATACTTTCGCAAATCTGTAGCAAGAGACACTCCCTGTCCCAAACACTGCACAGGTTAAAAAATCATGGTCACATAAAGACATTTTCCTAACTGAAAAAATGAGATTGTAGTAATTTTTAGTATAAGGCACAATTTAGCATTTCCTCACCACTTAGGCTTAAGTCATTTTCCGGGAAGTTCAGCTCAGTAAGCTTTATACAATTACATGACTGCTCCAAAACTTCCTTCTCTTGTACAAATATACATACTGGTTGATCTGTTAAATGCCTGTCCAGATTGCCTCCCTTTAACAAGCTTCAAAGAATTGGGTAATTCAGAGTTGATTTAGGAGCTTTTACCTATTTTGTCCAATATTTAACTTCTAACTGTAATGGGAGGAGAGTGAAATGCTGTCAGGTTCCATAAAAACTAGTTACTCTCTTTTTACTGTGGTCAACTTTAAAGCTATTCTATCATTCTGACTTTGCATGTTTCTAAGCACCACTGAGAGTCTGGGTATCAGCACTTCATAAAACTATTTTTTAAACTGCAATTCAGAGAAATGTTGCAAAATGGACCTATATATTTCTTGCTGTAGTGAAAATACCATCTGAAAGAAAGTCAGGATTATTCTCTTTTCCTTTCAAAACCCCATAAGAAAAACACCACAGGCATCAGCTAGTTAGTAACCTCTTAGTGCACTGACCTGTTTGATGTTCACAGGAGGGTTAGTCAATATATTAGCCTTAGATAGGGTACCATTAGTAATTTATGCATGAATTTTATTACATAGTTCAATCTTCTTCTGCCCCACAGCCTACAAATGCCCTTCCGTCTCACATTACTACATAAAATATGAGTTATGAAAAAAAAAGTTATTAATTCTACTTAAATTTTGGTCCTATGCAATGCAAAAGCCATGGTATTGAGGTTTGTTTGTAATATTTTGCACTTAAGAAATTGTAGTATGTTTCTACTTTTAAATAAGGCATCCTAGCTACTGTTAAATTAATCATTAATCATTCAGGGCATTTCTAATGATTATTATTCCTATGCCCCTCTTTATTGATTCTCAAAAACTCACTAGATTGACCTCCAAAAAAACCCTTAGCATTTGAAGAAATGACATGTAGATGTGTGCTGGCTTCTGTGGGTGAGTATGTTAGTAATTCATCTCTAAAGAACAGACAATTAAATTTCCCTGGTATGTTGTAAATGGGAAAAGATTGCAATCTACCATGGATCATCCTGAGAATGGGAGCTTAATGAATCAAAGAAAAACCAGTCAGAAATTGAGTTTGATAAGATACACCTGCTAAGTTGTGCTTTCTGATGACGAGGCTGTATCTAAAGCAGCTGTTCTAGAAAACGCAAGGTGAATCTGAAAAAACTAGAGAGGCAGAGTGTATGAAGAAGATTGAACCAATCTTTGGTGCTGTGTGAAATGGTCCTTCAGCTCAGATGTCCTGTTGTTGAATTATCTGTCTATGACTTTTTTTTATATATAAGTGCACTTCACACTGATATTTTTTCTAGCAACAGTGCGTTTATATTCATCCGTCTAAATTATTCCTGGAATGATACATAGTCCAGCTCTGCAGCACTAGGAAATGAGGCAATTATGGGTAGAGTTAATAAATCCCCTTTGACTGCCTTCCCCTTTCAGAGCTGAATCCTGAGTCCGTGGTTAGGCAGCTACATTTTCTACACAGTACAGGAGGCATTTCAGAAAGGAAGCCAAATAAACCTCTTGCTTTTGTAGAACTTGCCCAAATTGAATCTGAAGCAGTGAGCCTCATTCAGTATTGCCTCTGCTGATTGGGAATGAGGGCTAGGAACAGCTTAGTAATGTGGTTGCAGCATTTTATTTGGGTTTATATAGCCCACTTCTCACAGCCTGACTTCAGCAGAGCCTGGGGGGGCTGCCCTGGCAGGCACCAGAGTGGATGGAGAAGTCTCCTGGGAGGAGGCACTTTTTTAGGGTGACTGAAGCAATCCTATAGTCAACTTCTCCATCTTTCTATGCAAGTTTTTTGACTATGGAGTTGCTCTTTAGAGAGTGGAAAACAAATACCTCTCCTTAGCAGTTAGTAAGCCCCGTCACACCCTAAAACACTTCTGCCCGCAGTTATGAAAAATCCTATTAAACAGACTTTTTACAGGTTTTTAAGTGAAGTATTGCACTCTTTCATGGATGGAACCAGTGTCTCCTGCTAGGCTTTCTCAGTTCTCTTCCCTCAGATTTTGGGCCATACGGCCTGCTAGTGAAAAAAAAATAAATAAAAAAGACATGCTTCCATGAAAAGACACATGCCTGGCTTCATCTCTAGTCTGATATACCTGCTAGCAGATGCTGCACGTCCCTGCATCTTTCAAAAGAAGGAAGCACAGTGCTTGTGTGAGTTGCATTTTCAGGAATGTCTTTCTAAAAAAGATGAAAATTAAAAAACAGCTGTTCCTTGTTGGCTGAAAGGAAATGGCAGAATTAGTTCTGAAGTTACTCTGAATTGATCATTCTCTATATTGCACCACGCCTGGATGAATATACTGCATTGTACAATATTGTTATTATTATAAGAGATAGGGTATTAATGGCTGTAATGATTTTTTCCATTAAGCAATTCAGCAATAACCATGTGTTTGTTTAAGCTGTTTTTTTTTACCCAACTGATCTCCATCTTTCCTATCTTAGCTATGGGATTTGTGAGTCCTGAATCCTTTAGGTTTCTAGATTAACATGACATGACATGTTCCTTTTTATGTCAAAACATTTACAGTGTACTTATAAAAATTAATGGAAGGTTTTAAATAAGCCCCTCGCATAGCATGTTTAGGTTGTTTATTTCCAATTTTCTTATGACTTCTGTCAGTAAATTTAGTTCTTCTTAGCAGAATCCTCTACATTTTTGATAAAGTCAGATAGTTTTTTCTCCCTTACTGATCCCATTAGCCACAACAAATCTTTCTCTTGCTGCCTGTGCATGTTCTGACTGTCATTTCAACACTGACTCATAGCTGAGAAAAGATTAAGACTTTGACTCAACAGGTTATAATCCTCTGCCTGTGCCAGGAATGCAGTGCTCTGCTATCTTACAACTGCCAGCCCGTGCCTAAGGAGGCATGATGGCCACATCTGATGTAATTCAGCTTGTCCTGATTAGATAGGGGGAAAAATACACACATATTTAATTGAAGCATGGGAATTATTTGATTGGATTACTAATGCACTTGGAAAATCTATGGTAACATTTATTAAATAAGTGTTTGTTCCCATGTGTAACCTGGCTCACTTCATTACACAGGATGAAGGTTGGAAACTGCATCCTGTGAAGTAGTTGGAGTTTTTCCTCATTGCTGAACAGGCAGCATTTTTCATGTTCTTTCCAAATCATCCTTATGGTTCACAACGATCTCCTCTCTCTCTCTCGTGTTTTATTTTATTGCCCAAATGCTAAGAATGGCACTTGTTCTAGAGAGCATTGCTAGAGGTTTAATATGTATTTCAGTGTATTACACACATTGAAGAAAACTTACCTTTAATAAAATGTAGCAATACAGTTTCATACAACACAGCTCATGAATTTTCTATGTGCTCAGTTTCCTACCATCTGCTTTGCACGCACTACTCAGGCTTATGGAGCAGCTTCCAGAATTTTGGCATTTTTATTGCAGATGCCATGCTTCTTCCATCTTACAATGCCAAGCTTTTCTTTAATCTGAAAAGCAACATGCATAGGTTATACACTAGCTGACAAAGGTGGAACAGTGTAATTGAAGAATAATGATTTCCATAGGAAACAGCCTGAAATGCCTGGTAGGACTACATCATGTCAAATTGGAAGATACTCATTCTCAATTTATATTTAATTGTCATTAATTGCCATATTGAGATAATGTAGCCATCCAATTTAGAAAAATGACAGAAAATTCCTGAGGATCATTATAAAAGCACAGTTTTCATTAATACATTTTGGAGTTTGGAACTGTGTTTTGCTTCCCAGAGGGCATAGCAGAGAGGAAGACAAAAGTAGATTTATGGCACTCATGCAGGAGGAGGATCCTGCCTGGTGTCAGGGAAAGGCTGCATCATCACCTTTTTGACCTGGAGGTTGCCTCAAGCTGGGTATGGGGAGACCAGGGCAAAAAGTTTGAGCTGAAAACATGTGAAAGCAAATAAAACAACCCTGAAGTATAAATAGGCTCTGAAATCCATCAAATAATCCCAAAGCCATTCTGTTTCTACTAATTCCTGACTCATTTCTGGCAACATCCAACAGGTCCTGCTCTCCCAGCACAGACAGAGGAAGGTTCGCAGCAGAGCTGTGCTGGGGCAGGTTTAGGGCAGGTCATGTCAGTCCCCTCTGCAGAGCCATGTGGCAACTTCAGATGTGCAAACCACTGCTACTTCCCTGTGATACTATATCCATGCCCAATGCATTCTGGCATGCCTGGAGGATGCAGGGACTCAGCAGGTCACAGCATGGCTGGCAGAAGTCTTCCCACTGCCTGTTCTTCAGATGTCGATTGTAACCCTGCTCCTCCTTTCCATGCCCAGTGTGAAGCCTCAGGATAAAAGGCAGCCCCACCAAAGCCAACAGCAGAACTCCATTTATGCAGCAGAATTTCAGCTGCTGCCTGGAGCTACACAGTGGGTCTCTTTGTTCAACCCAAGTGTGTGTGGAAAAAAGACAGAGCAAATACGCAATTTTTGAGATGTGTGAGCCCAAACACATTGTCAAGGTGTTCTGAAACAATTTCAAAAGCCAAATGCATTCCAATATAACAATATGTGTCTCAGCCGAAGAAAGCATCAAAGCCAGTAATATGTGCTTCAATAGTTGTATTTTTGTCCCATGCCTTACTGGGGACATCCTGAATGTTCGAGGCCCGCCCAGACATGTCCACTGCATAGAGGCAAAGCAGGTACCTAGTCCAAGCACTAGTAAAACCCTTGAAATCATCATTCTTTCCTGAACACTGAAGACTTACTGAAATCTGCAGCTGAAATTCCAGTTCAAAGACAGCTTAGGGGAAGTTCATCACAGCCGCTGTATCGTGGCAGTACTGTCTCTCAGCGAGTTGGTCACTCATTCCCTCCCTTGCCACAGTCTCTGACGACCATGGGAAACAGATGTTTGGATTTCCATAACACTTGTTCACTTCTCAGGTGCACTTCATTTGCTCTCATTAATAATGGAACAGGATTGATTGGGAGCAAATTCAGTTTCTATAGCCAGCTAGGTAGAGGAAGTATTAGATCTTCTTGATTGTTATAGTGAGATTTTTTTCCTCCATTATTTTAGCTGGGAACCATTTCACATGTGTAGGACTTTTCTTACATTTACTGGGCACCAGAAATCAATCAGAGTGCGGGAAACAAAAATCTTGAAGGTTCATCAATATTTCAGGCTCCAACCATGCAACTCAATTTTATTTGGAAAGGGATTGAAAATTTTGCTCAGTTTGTGGCTTTGAAACAGAGCAAGCCCAGTTTGCAGGAACTAAAGCCTTGAGCAGGTGACAGTGCCAGATGTTCCACCCTTGCTGCCACCCAGTCCAGCAGACCCACATAGAATGCCATCCATGTGACCACAGAAGGCTGAGGAACAACAGAGATTTTACATGATTTATTTTTTTTTTTTCCCACACTTACTCTTGCAAAGGGCCCTGACATGGAGGGAGTAGACAATTTTTAGCCTCTCTCTGAGGCTTTGGGCCAAAATCTTGTCCTTCTGCCATCACCCTGCTTACAGATGGCACTGACCATTGAGGGAGAAAAAATTCAGTGTCTTAATTGGGAATCCCTCCTTTCCTCAGGGCTGGGTTGTATGTTGATGGTCTATTTTTTACCTCAAGGGAAACAAAATATTATCCAGAAAAATGAGTCTAATTTCCAGAAAACACAAAGGCAGCAGTAAGTCAGGCATAACAGACCTGAAGACTTTTAGAAAGATATGAAAACTTATTTCTTTGCAAGAGTGCTACAGCTTTCAGTTCTTTCTTTATTCCTTTTTGGTTCATTTATTTGCAAGATTATTGCAGCTTTATCTTTCCTTGATAAACGCTGGGAATTTCTGTGGCTTGGACTACAGCAACATTTTGAGTGTCTCTAACAGGACCTGACCCTAACAGGATCATATCTTGTCCTCATGTCTTTTTTGCTACAGATGTTTAATTTTCTAGAACTTAGACCCTGGTTTCTCTATTTTCTCTGTGACTGTTTCCTTTAAGGCTCAACAGTTTTCTAGCCGTTGAAAGTGTACCAGATTGACTAATGGAACAAGCATCATGATTCTGGAAAAGTATTTCCAGAGCATGTATATTCTTGTTTGACTTGCAGTGTTTCTCTCAGTGAGAGAGTTACTGTACTTAGAAGAACATGTTATGTACCAGCTAGTCAGGTATCCTGGTGATTACATGTAGCTTTTTAAAGGAACATCATGCCTTTTTGTGCAGTTTGGACTTGCTTTCATGTACTTTTTGGCAGCTCATTCTTTCTACTTTTTTTATCCCCCAAACTGCACCGTTGTTTTCAAGAGTCTTAGAAAATTAGATATTAACATTTTGATTTTATTCCTCCTGCTCAATAATGATGCACTTCTCTCTCTTTTTTTGTTTTCCTCCTATTTCAATGTGATTAACGTACAGCAACACAAAAATAAATTTGCAATTACTGAAAACGCAGTCCGGGAATACAGTTTCCAGAGATCAAAAAAAGAATAACAAAGAAATGGAGGTTTCAATTTTTACATTCTGGCAGGCAAGGCAACATGTGGAATCAAACATACAGTTAGGATCTAGCTGAGATGGTAAGCCACAGCATTCAAGAAGAAGCTGTGTGGACGTGTTCTGCCCAGTGAAAGCCCAGAGAGAAATGCTTCCCAGTGTGACTGCAGGGAAACCCAGGATTCTGCTGTGCTTTTAAAGGCAGGACACAGCTTTTTGGAGTTTTCCCACCATTGCCATTTTCCATGGGTGGGCAGGGATGCACTCTGCTCCCTCACCCTCTACATGCCCAGTGTGATTTTCTCTGCCTGCAGCTGCCCCAGGGATCCTCCCTGTTAGCTATGACAGGTGGGCTCAGCAGCAGCCCCATGCCCTGGCTCCCACCAGCCTCTGATGCCCAGAAAGCTGCAGATGTTAGAAAAAACTGCTCTGTTTGCTCTGGTTTGCCCTCCTTGGGATAAACAAGGATCCTGTATTGTGGGCAGGCTGCCCAGAAAGGCAGGCAGGCTTGGAAAAGGAGACTGGGGCTTTGTCTTTAACACTTCCTAAGAAAAAAGAAAATATGTTTTCTTTACTTTGGAGCAAATAATGGGCATGTGATAAATCAACATGAGAGACTGGGCACGGCAGTTTTACTGCAGGAAAAACTCAGTGGGGATAAGCACTAAACTCTGCCTCTTCCTCTTGTCTCCAAACACCCTTTCAGGCTAAACTCATTTATACTGTACTAAATTTGCAGGGTATTATCCTGCAAATTCAAAACAGCAGTTTTGACTTTTTTGGCCTCTGGAGACTTAATTCATGTGAGGTAACCCAAGGTGTAAAATACACCATCACAAACAAACAAAAAACCAACCAACCAACCAAAACCCCAAATTAATAAAAAAAACCCCTAACAACAACAACAACCAAAAAACCCCAAACAAACAAAAAAAAAACCCCACCAAAAAACCAAAACCCAACCAAAATCCACTAAACCAAAAAAAAAAAAAAAAAAAAAGCCTAAACCCTGTGTTGAACTGGATGTTGCTGATTTTAAACTCTTTCATCCCAGATTACTCTTGTTTTCTACACAGGCTGTGTACCCAAAAGTACTTCCCTCCTTTAGGTCATGAAGTACTGAGGAGTTAGTGGTCTACAGCAGTTAGGGTTAGCGAAAAACCCAGGAACATCCCAGGAACATCCCAGAGTTACCCAGGAACATCCCAGGACAAGAGTAGAAAGAAGATGGTAAAGGAGATGCTACTTGAGTGACAGAAAATTGTGGGGTGTGGAGAATTCCTAAACTTCTCAATTTGCAATAACACTGGGGAGAACACCAGCGGATAAAGGCAATTATAAGAGCGAACAAAGAGCAAGATTCACCAGGGGAAACCAAATGTATTTTACCTGACGCATATAACGTGACATATGCAGGTAGTTACAGACTTCTGAGGGTTAACTCCACACCCTGAAATTCCCTTTTAATAACAGTAAGTATCACACGCAGATAAAATCGGCTGTGCTCCATCATTCTTTCCATCCCCCCTGGGAAGAGAGTATGAAATCTGTCCGGGCTGGCATCCATGCAGTCCCAAGGCTTGTTCTCTGTTCCACATCCCCAGGCTCATCGTGCACACACCTCCCTAATGGGCCAGAATTGGCTTAATTTGATCTCGACAAAATAAAATTAAGTAAGCACAAAACCACTAAAGTTATTATAGAGAGTGACTTTCTGAATCACATTGAACTTCATGCCATGCCAGGAGATAATTTCCAGCTAAATCCAGCCTCAACTGAAAAGAAATATGGAACTAATTCAGCTAACTGTACTTCAGATCTCTACAGCAGAGTAACAAAAACTACTAACCACTCTTTTAAAACTTCCTCTTTTCCCAGGCCATTTTAGGATGTGATGATCTGGACAGTAACCCTTAAAATCAATTTCAACATCCAGGTGCAGATGATGTTAAATTAAAAATATATATCTCTTTCAGAAATCTCTCATCTGCCAAAGGGTTTAGATTATCTGCCTGTTCCACCGCCTTCCCAGTTTGTTCAAGTTGAGCACACAGAGATGGAAACCAGTTTTGTCTTCATTGCAGAACAACAAGATGTAAGGGTATTCAACTGACAGAAGCTGTGATTAAATTGTGATTAAATAAATTCACATTTAGATGTAAGATCAAATCCTGAGTAAGTGTAAAATCATTATAACCCCGTTGAATTCATTTAATTTCTGCCCATTTTCATCAGCTGAGACTCTGACTAGACCTGAACTTTTCTGAGTAATCTTCAGCTCTCTATTACTAGCACAATTAGTAACTTGCTTTTCCAAGCAACTTGCAGTGTTTCTATCCATTCATTTATGTGGAGTTCCCCTTCAATGTTTATTGTAGCTTGAACATGAAGCAGGGATCCTGCATCAATTCTTGCTGAATCAGGACTCAGTGCATATACTACCAATCACTTTCCTCACACGGGTGCTTAAAATAGCATCTTCAGCCCATCGTAGCTCACTGGGAAATCTGTCAGAAAATTTCACATTTCTATTATTACAAGACCAATTTTAGAACTAGAAAAAAAAATCATAGCAATGATAAAACTCCAGGTGGAGATGGGTCAGCACTGCAAATACTTTACCAACGGGCCGAAATTTCGGACTGAATTCACTTTTAGCATGTTCATATTACCTTGAATTGGTTTACCACAAACTTTTGGTCAATTAAGATGTTGATTGGCAGCAGTATTTGCATTTCATTTCTTACAAAGCTGCAAATGCAAGTATGCATGGCTAAGGAGTTTGCATTGGCACAAGCAATTACTCTTGCTAGAAATGCTCACACATTTCTGAGCTTAGGAGAGCAGGTAAATCCCTCCCTAATGTAGGCAGTATCATACTGTGAGCTTCCATCTCAAAGACTTCCTCCAGGCACAGTTTTAAATTCATCTATTGATGTGTGGGACCCCAGAACTGAAGCTGTAATGAGACTGGGGGAGGTGGAGATGGGGTGCCATATGATTTATTGACTAGTAAGCTTAAAAAGCTGACACCATGCTATTGCCCAGAAACTTCATAAAAACACAAACACAAGTGGTTGAAAAATTTCTAATAATACATCTTGAGAGAAATCACAAGTGCTTGTACATGTGCTATAATTTAGGAGCATCCATTATTTAGTCACTTCTGTCAAATATCACTTTAAAATCAGTCCAGTCTGGCACTTGAGTTTTTTCTTTTTGTGCATGTGATCAAGCCTTTTTAGACCAGACTGCAGGCACCCTGGTTAATATCAGAAGATAAAGGACTTCTGACATGTTCCTAAAAGAGAAGAGTGGAGAAAATTCCTCAATATCTATGAGACCTATGTATTAGTAAAGAATTAAGTAATTCTAATGCCTTGACTAGTCACTGTGTTGAAGGGAAAATCTGATTTAAATCATAGAATGGTTAGGATTGGAGGGGACAATTCCAACTGCCCTGCAATGGATAGGGATGCCACCCACTAGACCAGGTTTGTCAGGGCCCCATCCAACCCGGCTTGGAGCCCTTCCAAGATGGGGCACCCACAGCTTCTCTTGGCAACTTGTGCCAGTGCCTCACTATCCTTTGAGTAAAGAATTTCTTCCTAGTATCTTTTCTAAATCTTCCCTCTTTTCATTTAAAAACCTTCCCACTTATCCTGTTACTATCTGCCCATGTAAGACGTCATGCTCTCTCCTTTTTTATAAGCCCCCTGTAAGTATGGGAAGGCTGCAAGGAGGTCCTCCCAGAGCCTTCCCCTCTCCAGCTGAACAATGCACACACACACACGACCAGGAATAGTTTTCTAGGTTTTGTAGCCCTGCTCCAACCACATTCTGAAGGGTGCCTTAGAGTCCCTCCCAGCACAGCACAACACTGAGGTGGTCAGAGTGGTGCTGCTGAACTGACTTACTCTTGAGAGGGCAGCAGAAGACCAGGCACTGTCTGAAGAAATTTTAAATAACGTGGAGAACTGGTTGACTTCAGTTGGAAACCAAAGTAAAAAATGAAGTAAGACTACAATAACTTGCCGTGCCTATGAAACTTGAAGGCTTAACCATGCATTGCAGATATGTCATTATGAAATATGACTTCATGGTTCTTCATGGATGTGTCCCTTGGGGACCAAACACAACTCTATATAGGTTATTTCACATTTGGTTGACTTTGAGTAAACCTATAAAATCTATAACTGTTATGACAGTCAGTGTAAAAAACACAGATCATGAAGAATGTATTTAAGTCCTTACTACCTTCCTGGGGTTTTTCTGAATTTCAATGAAAAAGACAATAAAGAGCAGGGGGTTTTTTACTGACAGATTTTTGGTGTAATTTTGTGTTCCAGTCCTAGGGATAGGCATCAGGACACAGATTTTTACATCATAATTTTGGGGCCCTAATAATAAACATGCATAAATTATTTTTTAAATGCCACAGTAATCTGGAGCCTGAACAATGCATGCTGCTATAAAACACACAGAGTATCATAGGCCATAAAAAACTTCCCTTACCCATATGCTTGTTCAAAGAAAATTAAATTCATAGTCTCTAGATATTGCTTTGAAAAACTGATGTCAATAAGGACACAAGATCTGAAGATAGGAAGGATTTAGAAAGACAAATTAATTAAAAAAACCCCAATCTAACAATTCTGCCTGGACTCTGAACATTCTGCTAATAAGCAAAAGAATTGCTAACTGCTGGCTGGGTGCTGCTGACTTGTGCTGCTCCTGCTGCATCTGCCACCATATTATTATTTTGCCTCAAGCAATGCTGTGGAGCTCACTTTAGCTAATGATCATGCAACTAACAGTCTGTCAGCCTTAATATCTGTGGGAAACAAAATGGAATTTGTCCCTACACTATTAGCCATGCTTTCTAAACACACTTCCTTTGGCCATATGTATTGAACATTACATTTAATGCCTACTCTACTATATGCCTACTGGATATCTGAAATAAAGAAAAATTTTACAGGGCAGCATGTAGAAGTCTACATAAACTTCTTTGGCACACCCTTGCAATACAAAACCAGATCAACTTTGATCATTGCTCAGTTTTTGGAGTAAATGCAAGAGATGAGAAGCAGTGGGTCAGTAGACTGGCAGCCAATAACAATGCCAATTTATTGAAAGACTCAGTTTTTGCCTGAGGTCATCTAATTACATGTATTGTAACCGCAGTGAGGTTTAACACAAGGACAATTAAAGTTTCCATTTTGAGGAGGTTAAAAAGTCTAACTCCAGAGTGAATCAAAGGGGAGGAGAGGCAACTGGGGTAAAATCAGCAAGGGTTCCTCATCTGTGAGTCACTTAAAACAAGGGAGGGATTAATATCTTCCGCGATTGCCACCCTAACCACCACTGCCCCCAAAGCCATGGATACTGAGCTGTGTCAGGAGAAAAGCTGGCTGCTCTTTGGTTCCCAGAGAGAGCTGGGAAAATTATGAAGCCTAAGTCCTTGCTCTGCTCTGCTGCATTTGCTACAGTGTTGCTGAGATGACCCATTTCTTATAGCAGTGAGGTAATCTGTGAACTGTCAGGAAAGCATGAGAGAAGGGAACTGGAGAAATTCCTTTCACAAAAACTATTGTTGAGTCAGAGTTTGTCTCTCTAGACTATGTTTTCCTTTTCCACAAATAGCTTTGCATCAAAGAAACTAGGAAAAGGGAAATGACTACATCTTGATTTCACTGTTTTTCCATTTCTGAGCACAATTATCACTCTCTCTCTCTCTCCAGTCACTGGTACAATTGCTCAAATTTCACCTCATTAGCTAAGAAAAGGAGAAGCACTTGAGATTTACTGGTTCTTTTCAAGTGTTAAGTCACAGAGACAGGAATCTTCCCTCCTGACTTGGATTCAGAAAAGCTTGAGTTTAGGATCTCCTAACGTACACGCAAATAAAGTGCTAGGAAGTTTTTGAAACTTTAGGGATCTCCACTTACTCTAAAACATGGTTCAAGGAGTAAACACTTGATGCGAGATAGTGTAAGGCTTTTTTTCTACACTTTAGCTCGGCTATTTTCCAGCAACCAAGGCTGAGGTCCTGAATACTTAGATATTCCCACTTTGAAGCTAGCAAAAACACAGTCAGTGTACTGATACCTGTTCAAGTTTTGCTTAGAATAAGACAAGCATTTAATTTTTCAGGCTGTAGAATGTAACTTACCAAACTGCTCTGAAAGGGTTGAGTACTCAATAGGTAGGCATATAAATTCTCTAAGTCCTTTAACTAGTTTCATTTAATCATATTCTATTTCCTTATACCTGCCCCAGGGTCTTACAAAACACCTCACACCTGCTGCCATGTTTGGCTAAGTACCAATCTTCCACCAAAGCCAGTCTGTATCCTACAAAGAAGATTCCTACAGAACCTTACTCTGCTCTCCTACATATATTTTGTATATTCTACATTATGCTGTGTAGGTATGTATTTTACTGATGTAGCTTCAGAGCTGAATATTTCAGGCATAAAGGCAGTCTCATAGAGATGGGAGTTGTGTATATAAGCCAACTGGAGTTCTGCATACAGTTGTTTATATCACATGCTTTAGGAAAGATGGATATCATCTGGAAAAAGCCCAGGGTAGGCAAGACGTCAACTTATGAGAAAAAATGGGGTTGTTTAGTCTAGAAGGGGGGGGCGGGGGGGGTGTGAAGTCTTTCAATATTTAAAATAGTATTGCAAAATAACCTGAACAAATAAATTCCCATGTGACCGAAGACGGGAGAAAAAGCAATGTGTTATATAACAGCATGAGAGATTTCAGATGACCTTTTGGAAAATCTAATGGTTAACAGTAGTTCAGGACTGGAGTACTCACTGGGGAATTAGTGGAGTACTTAAGTGAAGTAGTAAGGGATAAATCCACTGCTTTTATAGGAGTCTTGACATAAGATTATTAACAGTATAAATGTGTATCCCCAAAACATCCATCTCTCACCGCTCAGAAAGGCAACTGCCTTCAGATGGGACCTTCTGAGGGAGAAGCACAACCATGTCTTCAGCCCAGCAAATTTACCATTGCTGAAGCAGTCCAGGCTCTCTTTCTGTTTACTGGTTCTATGAGGCCAAACTATGGAGCATTCACTCTTTTGCTTAAGTGGAAAAACAATTATTCCAGTATTCAGGTGGGAAGTGGCTCGCTCAGCTGGTTAGTAAACATTGGTAATTATGCTGTGGTTTTGAAGTCTTGAAACTATATATTCACACTCTACTGTGCATGAGACACCACAACAGAGGCTTGAGGAAATTAAAACAAATGAAAAGCAAGTTTTTGCTTCATAAATCACATGCAAAATCATCAGAGTCTTCAAAAGTCCTTCTGGGTTTTCAGAGAAGTTTTCTCAAGTTAGATCTTTATCTTCAAGATTTTCATAAATATTGAAATAAGAAAAAAGTTTAATGTAATAGCAATGTGGTAGAGCACCCAAGAGTTACATTATTTGAATGCTCTCCTTGGCCTCAAACCACCTGTGTTAACTTCACAGAAGACTGATACAGTCTTTTATTCATTGAAAAGGTCCTTTGTTTAAACAACACATGAGGTTACAAGTGTCACCTAGAGATAAAAACATTCAGCACCTCAACACTAGAAATCTCAGAATAGCAAAAGACTTAGGAGCCAGTCCTGCTAGAGTGGAAAGTAGGACAGGGCCATTTTGTCAATGAGTGAAGGTCCTGGAGAAAGCTTAATTGTGTGTAAACTTTTTAAGGCATGAAAGGTATTAATTTTAAACAGTAAATTGCAAACTAGACACAAGATTAAATATAGGGCCTTGTAAATAACTGTATTTGCAACTTTATATTAACATTATAAAAATAAAATGATTGCTAAATTCTGTCAATCTTTCTTAGTATACAAATCTAAGTGAATAACGTAATATTTGCACTGGTGGTTGGGTTGTACACACACACACTTCTATTGTAGTAGGAATTACTGTTTTCATTTCCATCAATTGCCAAGATTATAAATGTTTTCACTTATTACATCCTTTTCTCTGGAAAATTAGCTGGAAGTGGTGGACATTTTGACACTGAACAGAATTTGCCTAAGCTTAGAAAACATCCCCATTATACAGGAAAGAATATACATTTTTCATATTAGGACAATAATAATATTTTTAAATGCATATGCATTTTAAAGGAGTGATGTGCATTGTTTAGGAAAAGGGGAAATTTGAATCTGTACAGTATATTTGTCTTTATTGTAACTGCTGTACAGGTAGCACTTCCAAATACAAAGAAAATGGGACTTTTAGCAGAATAGGGCACTTAGAGCCCATTTGAATCTTACTCTCTATTTCATTGGGTTTTTTTTTAAATAAAGTTTAAAAAAGGAAGCTCTAACTTGAAGCTTCAAATTTAAAGCAAAAAGCACTTAGAATTAACCATGAGTGCATATAGGAATCTTGACTAATACCATAAATAAAAGAGTTACATTTTTTTTCTGCTCAGAAGGAAGTAGGTGCATTCTTTCTGACATTCTCTGGCCATCTCACCAGTCCCTGCTGTGCTCCGACTTATAATCAGTATAATTTATGGAGCAATCAATATTTCCATTTTCATGACAAAATGACATCTTGTGTGCAAATGAAATCTCTCAAAGCATCTGTATCAGTGTGGCAGTAATCAGATTGCTTGGTCACTCTGTATCACAAGTAGGGAACACATCACAGAAATAAAGAGGGATGTTCACACACAGGTGGAATCTGCTAGTCAGGGAATAGCCATAGTAACAGGCTTGCGTGAAACAGACTCTGTTCAATTTTCTGCTTCCAGGGACCCACTTAGTTTGGTATACTTAGATGCTCAGCATCTCCACTTGTCAGTCAAGCCACCATCTGCTCCTATTCCCTGTAACCCCTTCCACGTTTCTAGGTACCCCCACATATCTTCAAATCCCTTCTATTTCAAAGAGTCTGAACAACCTCTGATCCTTTTCCCTCTGCTTTGAGCATGTCCCAGCTCCACATCATGCAGACTGAGAAGTGCTGGCCTGTTAAAAGGTTATGTCTACATCATATTTTGAAGACACATGCAAGTTTGCTTCAAGCTGGTGGGAAGCAAGCCAGTTTGGATGCAGAGGCCACGTGACTGCATTATCAGCACAATGCTGAGCTTGATGCAATAAGCCTGATGGAGAAACAACATATATTAGCTGAGTTTCAGTCAGTGCAGAGCACAAGCAAAGCAAGCTTACATCTGTCTGCAATCTGTCAGGCAGCTCCATATTGTGCCTGAATCCCATAATTCCTCCTTCAGTCTCAATAGCCCACACACAAACTGAAGCAGGGACAGAAAGCCATTCTGTTTGCTCTCTACAGATTAATTTGATGATAGTGGGCTTCTGTCAGAAATGGCATACTTGCATGGAGCTCTACTCTGCTGTGCTGCCATTTCTATCATAAGAACCAGGTCTGCATTTGCCAGAAAGCTTTTATACTCCACATCTATATTTACATTTGTTGAGTTTCCAGGAAGAGATTATTTTCTGCACTGCTACCTGTCTCCACCCACTGAGAATCAGCTTGAAAACCACGAAACATCTATTACAAAAATGGATTTGCGATTCTCTTTGCATTTTCAGTCTGTCCAAAAGCACAAGAGTTCTGATAAAGTAAGACTCACAAAAGCACTACTTGCTTTCAGTGGTCCAGTACTGCTTAGGATGAAACTCACAGTTAGCTATTTTGAAGCACATCAATAGAAAATAAAGGTCCCATTAACCCTCAGGACGATATACCCCTGGGAGATTTAACATGCTACCTTTCTCAAAATCCATTTTCAATATTACATCTACTGAACATAAAGACTGGACACTGTTATACAGCCAGCTGCCACACACTCTGGCCATTGAAGGACTTTCTTTAATAAAACTTTGAAGACCCCTGGCTTAGATGCACAAGCATCTTCTCTTTTTTTTCCCCCTCAAGGAATCTCTGATATATAAAAATGTCTTCCTCAAGGAGACACAACCCTAATGCCTGCAGCTCCCTGAAGTGTCTGCCTCATGCTTAGGTTATTGCACTGATTATACAACAGTCTTGATCCCTTTTCGCGTGTTCCTCTCTGTCTTAGGTTGCAATATAGATGTATTTATTATTCTACTACCACCTCCACCAGCTGTGGGGCACTGGTTGTTACCTCCTGCTGTGACTCACCCCTGATAACAGTCAAAGGGCAATCAAGACCCACCGCATGACTCATGGACTTATCCTATTGTGAGATGCTCCACCCAGGAGGGAGGAGCCAAGCATTCCCACATGGATATAACCTGGCTTTGGAACTGCCCAAGCCAGCTCTGTCTACTGGATTCCCAGAGGGTAAGAGCTACCACTGGACCTTCAGGTGGAGATCAGACCTTCCACAGGATCACTGCTTCAACTGAACTACTTCACTTCGACTGCTACCACCACCCTGACTGACAGGGTGTCAGGTTGTATCTGACTCTGTCAGTGTTTTTTTTTCTAGTATTATTGCATTTATTTTTAATTTTCCTATTAAATTACAATCCTGACTTGCAATCTCCCACTGGCTTGTTTTCAAACTAATACATTCTCCACTATGTCTGTAAATTCCTCTCTCAAAATCACAGAAACCTTCTTGGAGAAATATTAATTATCCATGCTACTTTGTTCTGTAGGAAGTGAGTGTGTCAACAAAAAGTGTCCAGCTTCTCAATGGAGCGATAGAGATTATTAACCCTTAAGTAGCATCCAAGTTCAATGACATTAAGAAAATGAGAAGATGCAAACAGGTTTCCAAGAGCAAGTACCCATTGCAAAATCTAAGATACAGGTTTATCCCTCTCCCCATGCCTCCAGAAACATGCAGTGGCAGTTGGTCCGGGCTGGAGCAAACCATACAACCATCTCCAGGCTAAAGGAGAGGGTGACCGGACCACCATGTCCATAGCTCAGTGTTACCTGGTTCTCTTTTGTGAATCCTGACCTTCTTTATCCTTGTAACATGGGATTCATCACCTCTCTTTTAAGCCTGTGCATCTGGCTTCACTGAATTTCCACTGTGTCAATCTGCTTCTCAAATCCTTTCAGCCAGTGAAGAATACTGGTAATTCCTGAGCAAAAGCAAAGATGACAAAAAATACTTAGGGCCATTTTGCAGTGGGAAATTATTTCATATTGTATTTTTCTAGAAATGTGTGACAAAAAAAATCTACCCCAAGAAATTTCTGTGTCTTCTGTCTTACATATCTTGCTAGTTAAACACAAATAGTTTAAGCATTAAATAATTGCAATTTTTTTTTTGTATGAAAGGCTTAGACACCTGAACACCTGTATTTTTATGGATTAAAAGGTCTGTTCAGTCTAATGTATGTAGTGGAGACAGCCAGCTGTAGAATTGCTCTTGAAGTATCGTCCTGTGACTGTACTCCAGTGTCTTGCAGACAGATCTTCAGCCTGAAGCACTGCTTCTGCACTGTTATCCCAGCTCCACAAGCACTAGGAGAGTTCTGTGGCATTGCCTACACACTGTATGAGTTATCAAGGATGGTTGCTTTATCCCTGCAGCTCTTGCAAAGTGAGGTGACACCTGTGAGTGCATCCCCCACTACTCTCCACAGGCACCTACCAAATTTCCCAAGCATGGAGACACTGGCATTCACCAGACGCAAGCCGTGGTGGCATGGAGAGCAGGAAGGGTTGTCTTCAGGAGCAACAAGGAGATGAGGTGCATGGGTACAGCCATAAGCTTTAATGCTCACAGGAATCAACCTGACATTTTTTGGCCTGGCACAAAATCTCATCTGTCTTCTGCTTGAGAAATGTGATACAGACAATGAATCAGCACTGCTGTGGTCACAATGCCCAGGTGCTACAAAATTGTTCTCCCAGCCCTGCTTGGAGTGTGCTGAGACAGCTGCTTGACCAGCAATGAATCCTGCCTCAGCAAATGCCTGGCCAGGATCTCTCCATGGGGTTCCATCACACCCCCAGCCAGGAGCAGCCCCAGCCCTGGGCATCTCTCAGGGGATGGGCACAGGGTCTGCAGGTGGTTGGGTTGGTTTGCTGCAGCGTGGCTGGGGCAGGGGCTGACAACCCAGGGGGCTGACATGGGGCGATGAGCTGTGGGGAGCCCTGGGGGCTGGCAGGGACAGTCAGGGCTGAGGGTGCTCCTAGAGCCCTGGCACCAGATTTGTGTCAAATTTCTGTTCTCAGAGACTCCTCTCTCATCTGGACATGCTGATGATCTATTGCTCCCTCTCCCTCAGCACTCCCTGACATTGTTTGGCCATAGGAACTCATTGTGGATCATACTTGCTCACTAGCAGCATTAAAGCAGCCACTTCTTTAAGACAGAGGTTTTGCTGCCTTATTGCACAGCTCCCCCAGCCCAGCCTTTGGAGAGGCTGGTGACACAGTGAGGAGGTGCACTGCATCATGTCTGCCTGGAGCTCCAGCAACAGGATATCCCCATCTTTCCCCCACAGGCTTCCAGCTTCCTTCTGACTACCTCCCTTGCCAACCACAGGCTCTCTGAACCAAAAAAATCCCCATTCCCTAGGTTCAGAAGCAGTAATCACTGCCTTGCCTTTCAGAGCTGCACCCAAGGAGCCACTGCTCTGTCTCCTTTTCTACCCACCGTGGTCTCAGCTACAGCTGCCATGACTCTGGGAGACCATTTCACAGCCAAGCCACAGCTCCCTGCCTCAGCACTGTGCTGTCTCTGCTTTACAACCCACCTTTCAGCCATTAAGTTTTAGTCAAAATTTTCTGCAGGTTACAACAGCTTCTTCCAGATGCTGGCTCATTTACAAGAAATGGGTTAGCCTTCACCAGCCTTACTCACTGTTAACCCTCCCTGACTCATGCTCCAGTTCAGTGAGTTCAATCCTGTCATGCTCTGATGACATTTTATTTTAAGTGCATCAATATTTTGAGTGGAGGGACCTACTTCTAAATTAAATAGAGAGAAGGAATTAAGGTTTTTCCCAGCTAAAAGGCCAACTTTGATACACCCAGGGATCAAGGAGAGGAAGCCTATTCAGCCGAGGATCTTGAAGAACTGAAAGAATTAAATACTCCAAGTTTTTTTAAGTAAAAGATGAAAACAGATATAGAATATCTTTTTGTCAAGAAAAGGGGAAAAAAGCCACTGGGAAGGAATATAGACTTAAGTGAATGAATAGGAATATGAAAAATGTGGTTAGGACTAGGCAAGGAGATATGGGGCAGATGGATGGGAATAATCACTAGAGAAAGCTGTTTCACAACATCTGTAGCAGAGGTGAAAAGACAGACCTGCTATTCTACAGTTGATTTAGTCCACGCTGAATCTGAACTCTGATGAAATGGTCATTTTGGCAATATCTTGTAACAAGGAGTACTATATGACAATTATGTGTTTACCCTTAAGTTTCACAATTCCCTGTTTTTAAAAATATTTTGTTGCTATTAGTTTGACTGCCCCTAACACTAAATCACTGCTGCTCTGTATTCAGTGCAGAAGTGCCTCGTGAAATGTCTCACACTGTAATTGCCTCCACTGCCCTTTCTTCCCAAGGCTATCATTACTGTTTGCCTCCCAGGTCTGCAAATCTGCCAGCAGTTCCCAAAGTTGTCTCCCAACCACACATTTCGGTGACCTCATCTCTGCAGGCCACGGTCTCACTCACTCTTGACATAAACTCAGATCAACAAATCCACTCCCTAAAGCACAGCTAATTATACTCCTTTACTGCCAGGAAGCTCTAGCACATCTCAGTGAATCAAATGCAGAACAAACTTGGATCTTTGCAAATACGTGCAATCTTTTTTTCTGTAGATGTCTGTGTGCATCTTCAGCTGAAGTGTGAACATCCTTGGGCCTTGCTAGGGCAGCAGAATTTTCATGATCATTGGGAGAGATGAAATTTTTTGAGTTGTGACAAAAAAGAGTGAGTTTGGCTTTGTCTCTGTAGAGTCTCAGTTGCTTTCAAATATAAAGTTTCAAATTCCTTTCAAAATTATTAAGCTGCATTTTCAGTGGGACAAAGCTTACCTGAAGGTAAGGAAGTTACGCTGCAATGAGAGGAGAAGAATTAACTGTCTTGGAGAAATAAATGGTTATAAGATAAGACACAAAGGATAAAAGTTCTTGGAGGAAGATCACCACTGGAGTCTCTTGGACTGTATTACATGTTGTTATTATTATGATATGTGATATACTATATGCAATATATATGTCATATATCACGTCATATGTGTTATGTATTATGTATTATATATTATATACTATTTTATATTTTATATTTTTTATTTTATATTTTATATTTTATATTTTATATTTTATGTTATATAATATATATTTTATATTATATATTATACATTATATATTAATACAATGTATTCCCACAGGAATGCACTGATTGATCTAGTCCTAAGTGACCTGGAAAATTAGATGAGATGAAGGAACAAAGTTTGCTGATAATAACAAGTTATTCAAAGAAGCAAATTTAAAGCCAGCTGCTAAGAGCTGCAGAGAGATATAATGCAGAATGACTTGGAAATAAAAATGCAGCTGAATTCAATATTGATAAATGTAAAGTAATGCACATGGGAGAAAAAAGTCCAACTATACATATGCAATGATAGTCTCCAAAGTAGCTGTTACTACTGTGGAAAGCAATCTTGAGGTTATTACAGAGGTCTATGAAAATGTCAGCTCAATGCTCAGTAGCATTTAAAAAAGCAAATCAAATATTAGGAAAGAAATTAAGACCAAATCAGAAAATAGCATGAGGTTGCTGTACAGATTTACTGTGTGACTGCATTTGAATAGTGTGAGCTGTTCTGTCCCTATCCTCCGAGCTCAGAAAAGTGTGTGGAGAAAAAAATGAAGATGCTGCAAAATCTGGATCAGTTTTGGTGTGAGAAATGGTCAACAAGACCAGGAACCTTCTTCTGGGTAAAAGAAAATCAGGGAGGGCTCATGATAAACGTCTAAGTGATCGGAAGTGGCTAGAAGGAAGCAGATGGAGAATTAGTGTTCACTGTCTTCCAATATAGCATCAAGTGGAATCAATAGTGATAGTTTCAAATAAAGCAAAAGGAGGTACCTTTTCAAACTACAGTTCAACTGTGTAGCTCATTGACACAGGAGGCTGCAGGCACAAAAAGCCTCTGTGGGCTTAAGAGACTCATGTAAAGGGGATATGTTGAGAGTTCCTGGATATGGACACTCAGAGTTTTCCAAAGACACAGACCTTGGGAGTGTGAGAGAGGGGTCTGGCAGCATGGCTGTGTCCTTACTCTGTTTCTGCTTTGCCTCCATTATTGCCCAGTGTTGATGAGCTGTGGTGGACCCACTACAAAAGTTCTGGTGTTTTATGGTTGTCCCCTTAAGAGACCATAGTAAAGCTCAAAGCTCACCCTTTCCTCCTTCAAAGTGAGTGAGGCAAACTTAGCTCTGATGCCTATTTTATTCTGGCATAAAATATAGTTTGGTCTAAGTCAGAAGGGAGGTGTAAGCTGTGTGACTTGGATTAATTTGGCATTCAGTGGGTGTGCGAATGATGACATACCCACCAATGGAACAGATGGTCTGGGCAGCAGAAAAAATAACCAGATAGCTACAAAATAAAGCAGGCTCCTTCCAGGCAAGTTCTTATTTTCATTTCACCTAAATAAGCCTGAAACAATTTCATTGAACGGACAGAGCTGTTTACCTCTTTCACTTGAGGTATATCTTGTGTCTTTGCCTAATTTGGACCCTCAATGGAATTTACTTGCTGGAAATTCAACTTCTTTCTCCAGCTTGAATTTGTGTCCTCATGTTATTAAATCTCTTGTTGAATCTCTTATGCAGTGTCTACAGAGCAGCATCTAGACTGATCTCCAGAAAGCTGGCATAAGTCTTACCTTAATTTCTCCTCAGCCCTGTGCATCCTAGGGGTGGCTAGGGGGTGAAGAGATCCTGAGACTGATGAGGCAGGAGTGATACTTAAGTCTCTGCAAGCATTGCTCGGCACCATGGACAAGCAAAAACCCTGAAACCTCCTCAACCTGAGCTAAATCAATCTTGAAGTTTTTGAAAGACAGCACAGGTATCAGTCTTTAAATAAAACTACAATGCTAGACAGCAGTAAAAATACATCCCTAAGAGATGCACCCACTGTCTTTTCATTTCTTCTCTTGCCCTTTCCTCACACCCCACATAGTTCTTTGTGGCTGTACTGGTGTTGGAGGCAGAGCACATGGATAACAGCCAGTGTTGCATAAGAAATTTATCAGATGCGTCCCAAAGCAAAAAAATTGTTACATGCTTTTAAGTTAGAGCAAGATGATGACAATGTGATAAACAAAAGTATTCAGATTTTAAAAGTAATACTAAAATTGAGAGCTCCATGTCAGAGCTTTACCCAAGAATATTTTCCACATTGCAGAATATTTTTTTCTATTTTCATGTAATATGATAAACATAGTTTCTGTTATCCTAAGTATGAATGTTTGTCAATATCAACTTTAAGTAATAAGAGGCTGATTTAGTTGCAGGAAAAAAGAATGAGTCATCCAGCTGAACAAAAAACACTGCATTTTTGCAAATGTATCCTGTATATCTGTATACTTAAACAAGACTAAGATATGATGCTGCTATATTGTTTCCAAGCAGAAATGGTATCCAGATCTCTGTGTGGGTGGATAGGTAGTGGGTGGATATAATAAAAACCTCTATGATGTATTGTACAGATCCCTCTGTTGTTTTCAAATATGGTTCTGAATTATTAATACCTAAAAATGGAATTGTCCAGTTCTGCCCTTATGCATCATTGTTTACTTCAATAAACCTAAATTTAGCAGGAAATTTTGAATATTTAATTGTGCAGCATAAATAATGAAGATTCCCAACCATTCTGGAAAGTCCCTGTTTCAGAGATGGCAAGTGTTTAATTTTATGTTTTATTGCTGCACTCTGCTGCTGAAGTCTTCTGATTCATGACTCAGCCACTTGATATACTGTATTGCACTCCACACTTTCACAAACCAGGGGGAGAAAACAGAGGGGTCTTTAGCCTTCATATCTAGGGCATCGTTTACCAAGCAGATGGAAACAAGTATCCAAAGCCCTAGCTTTGGCTTACCTTTTCCTATCGGACCCACTAGTGGAAGATGCTGTCTTTTATTCATTGTTTCTTTGACTGGTTTTTGCAAACCAGACCTCCTTGCCTGTCCCATCTGTGTTTTCCTTTAGGTGCTGCCTGGAAGGGAAAGTGTGTGCCTGTCCATGGGAGAGGCCCAGTGTTTTTGCTGAGTACCCCAGACAGTGGAGGTCTGGCTGCCTATGCTGGGGAGGCACCTCAAAGCCAGACATTAAGTTCCTCAGGTGGTTTGTAGCACAGGATCTGCCCAGCTTGTGAAGGCAGGTACTGATAGGAGCTGCACTGACAGAGACAATGTTGATCTCCTTCAGTTTTTGTCTGTAATGCTTCTCCCGCATCTCTTTTGGCACTGGCATATGTCTGATGCCTCTCCTTTGCTCCCTTTGATCTACACCTGAGTGTTTTGCAGTTATGAAAATCTGTGGTTAAGGCATAATTAGCCTGTTTCCTTACTCCAGATCTCCAGGAAGTCCATGGCATCTTCCAAAATTCAAGTGGGTTTCATAACACTAGATAACACAAGGAAAACATAAAAATATGGTTCATTTTGTTGTGGGCCAGCATGCAAATGTGCAGCTGGATGCAGTGGGGCTGTGCTGGGGGCAATTAGATTTGTTGAAATCACAGAAACATCCTGGGAGAGTTGCTAAGCACCTCCAGCAAGCTCTGCTCTCCCCTGTAGCATGGCAGCCTTCTGCTCCTCCCTAATGCAGAGGTGTGCTGGGTTAGGAGGAGGGTCCATGGCCCCACTGTGGCCCCAAATGCATCCCTAAAAACACCAGCATCCCTTGACACCTGCTGACACAGAAGGCAGCACAGTACCTTCCCCTCTGGGGGATGCAGCCTAAACCCTCTCTGCACACTCAGGGCTTCTCCCCTGTGCACACACACATCTACAGGGGACGGTGCCAGCTGATACCACACAATCATATTTTTTAAAATAAAACAGGAAGCTGAAGTTGGCTTCAGACCTCAGTATGTCACTGCTCAGACTGGAATGCTAAATATAGTCCATATTTTGTGGGTCTAAGGAGATTCATTCCTATGAATAAAAGGGCTTCACAAATTCATCTACTTCCTATTCTATACAAAGCCACATCTAATGCTATGTCCTTCTTTGTTCACTGCCATGCACTCTATAAGCAAGGCAGAACCATAGAAAACTGCACATTTAGTAGTCTTTTTAAGAAATTGTCTGTGTGCTACTGTAGGAGTAAGCTCGCTGGCTCTGGTTGCAACCTCCTCATCCCAAAACGCATCAGCCATGGGGCAATGCAGTTTGGCAACATATTTGCATAGAGCTTGTGAGCATGGCTTGGGGTTTAAGGGAGGTGTGTCAGGAAAAAGATTCTACAGAAGGACAGACAAGCAGATACAAAGGCACATTGCATGTTTCTTACACATCTTTTTATATCTTAATTCCTATCAAGACTGAGTGTCCAGGTAATTAAAACTTACCCATGCTAGCAGAGCTTTCTCCATATAATTTCCCTTCAGAACTTCAGAGATGTCAAGCTGCCACCTTTTGATTTTCATTCCCTTCTCCTGCACACAGCATAGAAAATGACCTACCTTAAAGTATTTCTAAAACATATTTCTTAATAATAAAGGAATAAAACCTGTTTATTTCACATTCCACCCACTTTGTATGTCCCTCCAGTGTAATGCAAATTGTGAACTCTGTAATTTCACACTTCCATTTGTAGATCATGATAAGCAATTTTAACTTTACAGTTAGTGCACCTGGTCTGGGTCAGATCTGCAGCATCATCTACAGTGCAGATAAAAGTGTTAACATGCATATTTTGTGTCACAGAAACTTATGCACACAGTATAACTTCCATGGGGAAGGGATTGAAAGCAGTGCCCCAGACAGAAATTATGAAAAGGTCTCTGAGTGTGATTGCAAAGCTGAAGATTGACAGAGATAACTGGAATTGAACAGGGAATGTTATTAATACCAGAAGAGTAGGGAGTGCTTGCTAACCTGGTAACAAGGCATATTATTGTGCTGAAGAAGTAAGAGCAAAACTAAATAAAACTTGTTTAAATTATCCTTTCAGAGCCTACTGAGGAATGAGTGGCCACAGAGGTAACACAGAGCATGGTAAAGATATTTTACAGCAGTGTATTGCAATTGCAGATCGCAAGACTATGAAGTACTTTAAAGTCTATACTTAGAGGTGCTGCATGACTGCTTGTCAAATAGTGTTGTGGTTTAAACCCAGCCAACAACCAAGCCCCAGGCAGTCGCTCACTCACTCTCCCACCAGCTGGACTGGGGAGGAAATCAGAAGGGTAAAAGCTTGAAAACTCGTGGGTTGAGATAAAGACAGGTTAATAGGGAAAGCAGACAGGTTAATAGGGAAAGCAGAAGCCATGCACAAAAGCAAAGCAAAACAAGGCATTAATTCCCAGCTTCCCATGGGTAGGCAGGTGTTCAGCCATCTCCAGGAGAGCAGGGCCCCATCATGTGCAATGATTACTTGGGAAGACAAACTCCATCACTCCAAATATCCCCTTTCCCCCACTTTATATTCTGAGCATGATGCCATATGGTCTGGAATATCACTTTGGCCAGTTGGGGTCTCCTGTCCCAGCTGTGTCTCCTCCCAACCTTCCATGCACCCCTAACTTCCTTACAAGCATGGCAGCATGAAAAGCAGAAAAGGCCTTGGCTCTGTGTAAGCCATGCTCAGTAATAACAAAAACATGTCTATATTATCAACCCTGTGTTCAGCACAAATCCAAAACACAGCCCCATACTAACAGAAGTAGATAAGTTTCCTAGTCCAGTAGCTTGGATGCTCTCAGCTCATGTATAATACATTGTTCTGGCCTCATATAGGTTAATTGTGATGTCTGAGGGCAGATAGGAAACACTTCTTTCAATATATTACAGTAATCTTTTCTCGCTCTCAGGTAGTTTAGGCCTCAAATGCAAACCTTCTTTTTTTTTTGTTAGGAATTCATTCAACTGATATTGAAGTCAATTTCAGCCTACCGATGGAGCTTGCTGATAACGTTTTTACCACTGGCAGCATCCCAGCTGATGATGGTTATAAAGGGTCCAGACTTTTTAACAGGAGTTCTGGGGTTTTTGGTGTTCTTGAAAAGCAGATGGGAGGAATAGCACAGTTCCTTGTGCATTTGTATAAGATATAAAGACTGCAGTTAAAACTCGATTACTAAGATAAAATGACAATTTCCACTGTGAGGATAAAGTCCACCTATCAATATCATCTTCAGAACAGAGCCTCAGGCTAAGGCATGAACTCTTGCATCCACCAAGAACTAGCTTAAATATTATCCTCTTCTGCCTTTCAGAAGAGACATTCCTCTTGAGCCTTGCCTTCTCTGGAAAAAAAAAACCAAAAGTAAAGTACATTTACATAGATTTATACATACAAATATATGCATATTTGTTTTATTTATACATATAGAACAGAAACAAGACCCTATTAAAAGAAAAACAAAACCTATTAAAACAAAACATTGCTCCAAATGCACAATCTTCCCCAAGAGAACCATGAGGCTGAGCTGTTAGTGGCAAATAGCAGATCCATCACTTCAGACTTGTGCTTGGATATTGCTATGAAGAAGTTAAATTAAAAGCCACATGGAGCACAATGAAGCACTCACTGTCCATGTGCCAGAACCACCAAACATGTAGAAGAGAACAACCTTGTAAGAATGGAGAGGCTGGCAAAACTCTGAGCTAGAGTTCCAAGCTGCCTGTAGACTTCAGGTAACAACATGCTGGGTTGACAATGACAAGGCGTTTCACCATATCCCAGACATGGAGATTTTTTGCAGCACTCAAACTGAGGAGGAAGCAGGAGGACCACAAGATTTTGTACTCCAATAGAGAGTCCACTCATTTCTCTCATTTTCCAAGCAGGGTCTCTCTGTCTTTAATCAGGCCCTGTATCTGTTCTTCTTCCAGTGAGAACCTGGTTGCTTAGTAAATGCCACATTCACATCCAACCTTCAAACCCACCTCTGCTTTAACTCACACCAACACAACTGTGCTGTGCAGGCAACTGCAAGGCTGCCCCAGCTCTTGGAATGTTTTGATTGCTTAGAGGACAGGGTGGCTTTCTGTGGAGGTAGTGTTCGGTGGCTTACGGGGGACAATATGAAGGTTTCCATGTCAAAGTTTGAGGTGGGGCTTTGCACATTTGTAGGGTATGGTTAGGTGCAGCCTAAGAGGCAGAGCTGGGGTAACCTGTGTGGTGCAAATGCGTTGGCAGAAAAAAAGCTATTTTAGAGCACAAAGACTCAAGACATGGCTAAGCTGCTTCAGTTCCTTTCCTTCAGCTTGAATGAGCTGGAGATGGTCTGGCTTAACTGAAGCCTTCTTGAGCAACTTACCACACCATGGCAAGCCTGATCCACACCCAATTCAGGAAAAGGGATGCAAAAAATTCTGGTCTCAATCTGTGTCTTTCCAGAGCAGACCAGGATAAAAGTGCTGTGTTTTCCTTCTCCAAATGAATCAGAAGATTTTTTTTTCGATAAAAGGTATGGCAAATTAAACGAAATGTCTAAATTCTTACCCATTATTTTAATGTAATCAAAGTTCAGACAGATGCACAAACTTTTCTTAGCTAGAAAAGAAATAATGCAACAGCCCTGGGACATTATTGGGGGAAGGAGGCAAAACACAGCCTTTTCATGACCTTGGTGAACATGTTAATATATTCCTTTATTTTCCACTGTACTGTATATAATAAAGGCTTTACATTCAGAAGTCTCTCTCCTCTTTTTGCATAACCAGAATAAACCAAATAAGGGGTTGGGATTTTAATAGAATTAAACCCAGATCACATTTAGCTGGGAGAAAGTTATGGGCCTGAAAGGGAGATAAGAGGCACACAAGCATGGAAATCTGGTTGGGAGAGCTGGTCCCAATGTGCAGAGGAAGGAAAAGGGCTGTAAGGGTCTGTCCTGTTTGGTGGCATGTGCTGTAGAAGACAGTGGAAGGGAGGGCAGGGGAAAAAGGAATAGAGTGGTTATGTCCTGCTTGGGAGAAGTGAGGTGTGATGTTGGCTAGTGTAGGGAAGGTGAGAAAATTTAGAAGGGCTGTGTTCTTTTTATGAGAATTAGGGCACAATGACTGTTCAATATACAGACATGGGGTTTAAGGAACGCAAATTTATTTCTAGTACAAATTAAAGCTACTTCTCAAAGTGCAGGGTGAGACTGTTTCAACAGATCAGGCTCCACTTAGAGTCCTGAAAAAGATCTGGCATATTCTAGGGAAATAACAGCAAAAACAGCACTGAGGATTTTCTTCAGGATTTAAAAGGTAGGGAAAGAATACACTTAGAGAGGAAGTCATGCCATTTTTCAAAAACTAATGCATGTAGAAGTTGTTTAAGCAGATATTTCCTTCATGCTTGTTGTCTAACAAGTGTTATATCCCTTAATTGCAAAATAGTAACACCTCCTCAGACAAATAAATAAAAAACCAACATGCTATTTCTCAAATTCTAAAGCTGAAAGGCTGTGTAGGCATGTACCCAGGATCTCTGGTTTTGGAAAGGCAACCCATATTACGTGGCTGCCTGGATGCTGAAAGGCCATTAGCTAGCTGGGGCACAGCAGGGTGACAGTTGGGCAATATATTGCGAGGATTTGGCAGCTTCGTTACATGAGAAAATTATACTGGGTATTCATGCAGGCTATTGCTAAGCTCTTTAAAGCAATACACAGATTAATAAATAATTGAAACAGTTTAAAGGAATAGGAGGATAAATTCACTGTAATCAAGGACACATGGTGCAAAATAAGGTAGGATCCCAAACTCCACTTGGAATAGGCACGTGATAAGTGCCTAAGTGGTATCTTGACCAAAGGCAATGCCAGCCTACAGATAGGTGTGTTGCACTCACTGAACAGCCTACAGATGCTTAAGCAATTTTTAAATGTGTAACACATCTGCCATTCTTTTCTGTGTCAGACCAACGGAGAGACAAAGAGAGAATATCCAGAGGCCATGGAAGACCTAGACATCACAGAGTCAGATCCCAGATTTTAAACAGTCTTTACATTGAGATGATATTCCATCTCATGACATACTGAATATGGAGTAACACCAGGGAAATGATCCTCAGACTTAAAGTCTCAACAACAGCTCCTGGGAAGTGAGTAAGCAAAGCTGAAATGCCCTATTAATACCACAGTCGACAAAACAACAGTAAAGTCTTTCCCCCTTTGCCATGCATGCTGTAAGTAAAACATTAATTGGCTAATGGAACTGTTCTTGAAAAAATATTACATTATTATTTTCCAGGGGGATGCTCACTCACAAAAATGGTATTTCCACTAGAGAGAGGAGAGTTTTGCTGCAGGAGGTTAAAATTTTTTCTATGAAGTATGGAAATTACCTGAATATATTTCACCTAGCTTTTTCTTGAAAATAGAAATTGAGTAACAATTACATAAATAATACATTATTATACTGTGGTTAAATTGCTAATTCATGTAAGCATTAAATCACATTATTCTTCTGCCCTTTTTCTTTGAAAAAACAAAGAGAGGCTAAACACATTGTTGTCTCCTCTGGATTGAAAAAGTTGCTGATAGAAATGGAAAAGCTAAGGAATTAGAGGAGAGATCTTTTTTAACAACATTAAATGAAGCACATAAGCTTTCCTGAGAGCTGTTTCAGATAGATACCAGAAAACCCTATAGCACATACCATTAGCACTTTAATCTACCTCTCAAATAAACTGTCAATCCCACACACTATCCAAACTTTCCATACCATCTGGCAGGAAGTTTACCCAGAACCTGAGAAAATTCCTCACATTCCAGTTCGGATGGACCCAACAGTGTGATTTGTGAGGTTGATCTATCTAAGCAACACATTTGAATATTTGTCCCACGCATAGCCAAATTTCTTAGCCCTTGGAGAAGACTTTCATTTTTTACAGAGAGAAAGGAGAATGAAAAAGAAAACGTATGCATTCCAGTATTTATCTAAGTGTCAGGAATCTGAACATTTGTAAACTGTATATTGGAAGAGAGCTAGTGGCTGAAGTCTGACCAAGCTGGAAGAGATCCAGCAAGATCTATTCTACAATACTTACTTAGATTAGAAGAACAAATAAATTTAGTAATTTTATCAAAATGGGCTATTGCAGTGTATGCATGCTTTGCAATCAAGCAAGACCAATGAGAACATTCTACAGTCAAGTTGCTCCATAACATCCTATAGCAAAGCCTCAGTAACTCTGCAGAATATGATATGAGTTCCAGTCAGGAATATGAGTTACCAGCAAAAGACATCTCACTCAGAGAGCTAACACTACACCAGTGATATGGGCTCAGGATTAGTCCTTTGGCTTTTCTGTAGCTGCTGGAGATGTAAAAATATGGGCAGGCTTTTAACTCCAGAAGTGCCAAGAACATACACACTACACAATAACTTGTTTGTGCAGGGAAAGCCTTTTAAAATGGCTTAATGATTCAAATAGAATACACTCTTACTGTGAATTGCACCACTTCTAATCATAGTTTCCCAATTTCACATAAAAATAACTTCTGTACAATATTAGCAATGGGAAGACCACCTGGGTGAAAAACATACTGCATAATGCATTTAACCTTCATTTATTCACAGCCCCTTACACTGGCTAATGAACTGTCTGGTTAAGTAGGAATGTAGTATCTTCATCAATCATAGAATCATAGAATCATAGAATCATAGAATCACAGAATCATCATAGAATCATAGAATCATAGAATCATCATAGAATCATAGAATCATAGAATCATAGAATGGTTTGGGTTGGAAAGGAGCTTGAAGTTCATCTGGTTCCAACCTCCCTGCCATGGGCAGGGACAACTTCCACAGACCAGGTTGCTCAAAGTCCCATTCAACATGGCCTTGAAAACTGCCAGGGATGGGTCATCAGCAACTTCTCTGGGAAACCTGTTCCAGTGCTTCACCATCCTCACAGTAAGGAATTTCTTTCTAATATCCAAGCAAAATTTCCCCTCTTTCAGTTTGAACCCATTACTCCTCATCCTGTCACTGCAGTTCCTGATGGAGAGTCCCTCTCCAGCTTCTTTGTAGGCCGCCTTCAGATACTGGAAAGCTGCTATGAGGTATCCATTCTCTTCTCCAGACTAAATAGCCCCAACTTTCTCCTTCACAGAGGAGCTGCACTAGTGCCCTTATCAACTTTGTGGCCCTCCTCTGGATTCACTCCAACTGTTCCATGTCTTTCTTATGCTGAGGGCACTAGAGCTGGATGCAGTACTACAGGTGAGGTTTCATGACAGCATAGTCAAGGGACAAAATCATCTCCCTTGATCTGCTGGCCACACTCCATTTGATGCAGCCCAGGACACATACATATTTTTAAAAATCTACATATATAGATATATACACACACACATATATATGTACAGACACACACCCACCCACATATATACACACACACCAAAAAAAAAAAAAGGTCAGTACTGCTCAAGTCCAAGTATTTTCTTTTTCTCTCTCTAAAAGAAACACAAGGTTTGGTCAAGCCATGAATCTGCTGGAAACTTTATGTCCTGACATAACTGAGCTTCAGGGGAGTTGCTTCTGAGGGTCTGAAATAAACAGTTTCTGGATTAGCCCAGATTAGAAGTGCAGAAACACTGAGAAAATGGTTGTAATTACAATATTTTGAGTCCATGTTTGAAGTAATGCAAAAAGTATCCACATGCATTTTAAAAATATTTTTCAATAGTATTACCAGCCAGTTCTGGAAATTCTAATATGCAATAGCTCACAGCTGCATTCAAACTATGGGTCCTTATTAAATAATAATGAAATCTGAAGTGCTGGGAAAATTTTGAAACTTACACTCCCTGAAACAAAGTCTATATCACATTTAGAACCTTCATCAGTTAATGTAACCAGTGATCTTCGTTGCACAATTGTCCTGGGTAATCTGCATCTGAGCCTAACCAAAATCCAGATATTCTCCCACCACAATGTGTATACTGTGACAACACTTAAATTACAGATGACTGAGATAAAATGACTGGGATTTTTCATGCTGACACCCTGTGTGTTATTTGCCTAGCCAAGTTTGTCACCTGTGAGGAAACATATGCATCCTCGGAGGCACATACTGGAGAACAGTAGGAAGAACATTGGAGGATTATTTGCATTCAAGTCATTTTGCCTCAAGCCTCAATACAAAATCTGTGATTTGCAGCCCAATTTAAAGAAAATCCCACTCTCTCATCTGTCTAAGTTAATTTAACAGCCCTCCTGCTTTGAAGTCCAGAAAGACTTTTTTAATGAGGATAGAAGTAAAATGCTTGGGATAAAACTCATATAAGTGCTCCAATTAACAGGCCAGTTATGACACATCTAAAACCTGTTTCTCCACTGCTAGCAAAGCAGAAACAACACTAAACCACACCACTGATTTCACCTGGAGAGATTTGTGTGTGTGACCTACAATGCAAGTGCTAGACTTGTACATTCAGAGTGCTTAAAAAAAAACTCCACAGATATCCAAACACAGAAATCAAAGGCAAACACAGTCAGATAAACAGCAAAAAAGGAACTGAATTGTACTGAATGAAAAGGCAGACAACAATGTTTTTAATTGCATCATTTAATTATTCAATGCAATTAGCTCAAAGTGTGTTATTAACATTAATTTTTCTATTGCAGCTCTCCATTTGTAGATATCTATTAGTATTTCCAGCTTGCAAATAAGAGATGCAGGTTTTGAATCTGGCCCAAAGACAACTAAAACCAGCAGAAGACTTTTGTCTGAGCTGGAAGAACAAGCTGTGTGATCTGCTCTGCAAGACAGAGAATATTTTCTGTACACCTTCAGACTAAGTAAAAACATTTTGCTTCCAGCTATCATAGGTTCATTTTTTTATGCTTGCAACAGAAAAAATACATTGGGTCCTACTTCTTTGACAAAATATCAGCTAGGCAAACCAATGGGGCAATGCCATAAGCTATCACTTCTATTATTAAAAATTACATGAAAACCTAAGAACAGTCTTTGACTATTTTTGAACAAAAAGGTTCAGAACTCCTTTACTTGAATTTTATCATCTTTCCACCTAATCATGGCTGCATGCACATAAGACAGTAGAAAGATAGGAAAGCAGCTACTCATGTTACTGACTGAACCAAACTGCACACTTGCCCAGTGCTAGATGATTTATTAAACCAGCCAATGCATTCTCAGCATTAAGAGACAAAGCTTTATCCAAGAGATTGGTTTAGAAAAATCACTGAGAGATCTATTAGCTGGAACAAAATGGGTTAAAATTACATGCAATGATTGCTACACTTATTACCATAATTTAACATCTCCAGGAAAAGAACAGAAAACAGAGGCGTCTGGAAGAAAATGGAAGCAGATTTGAGTTTACAAGGAGTTTTGTCTTTAGCAATGAAGGCTAAAAGGAAGCCTTAAAAAGAATGGAGTGAAGAAGGCTGATGCCTTTCAGTGTAGATCAAGCTGCCCAGTCAGCTCATTATTTTACTGTTGCCAGTAAATTAAACATTATCATCATTATATTTCTGTTTTCCTGTAGAATTATGATACAAAGGATATGCTGCCATTCCCAAAGAGTTTGGAAACTGCCAAAAAGGAAGAAGTGCTGAGAAGTTCAAAATTGCTCAAGTTAGAGGAGCATAGTAAATATAGAGTGCATAAATTAAGAATTCCATATAAAACTGCTCCCAGTGACCAACTATTTGGCTTCTTTTTGTCCATTCTATGAAAATCATGAGGGATTGCTTACAGAAAAGGGAGTGTTGGTAGTTACATCCAAAGTATTTGCTAATTTGGTGGCATCTGCAGAGCCCGCTATTATTTTGTAACCTGTTTCAAAATCTTGACATTATTGATCAACGTCAGGGCTGCCACCAGCTCCCATTGACTCACTAATCATGAGCATATTACCCAACTGATTTTTATCACCATGCTGTTCCACAGAAGAATCCATGGCTGAAATAGCAATGAGTAATTTTTTCAGCTAGGTATTTTCCTTCTGGGAAGTGATCCTTTGTAGTTTTATGCATATCAAAGCTTCACCAATTAAAAAAAAAAAAACCTCCAAAAACCCAGACATAAAGGATTTAGGCTGTCAGTTATGTATGTTCAGACAGTACATGAAATAGTTTTCCACATTTTCAATATGCAGTAGGAAATTTTTTCAATGACTGGTGGACACAGCTCATACAAATCTTTGCTTAGCTAACACCTTGGAGCACAAGTTGTTCTGCTACAGTACAAATACAAGCAGAGATAGTGTCTTCAAAGGTTATAATATGCTGACTATAAAAGAATGCATAATATTGATTCATCTTCATTCTCTCAACTGTTCCACTCTTAATGATGCTGTTTACATGGCAAATTACTTTTTGTGCTCTTAGCTTAACCTTGGCTATGGCTGTTAAATTAGATTTTTTACTGTTTGTAAATCATTGGTAACCTATTTCTACAGGACTGGCAGAAATTTTTGGTAACAATCTGTAGCTGTAACCATAACTAACCCTTTCCCAGAGAAGATCTTTGTTAATTTTGTTAAGTAACTGTCCTTCATCTCTCAGACTGCAGTTTTACAGCTTTAATGCCCCAAGAAGCAGCTGCCACTGCTGTTGAAGTGACCAGAAGGATGCTGAACGCATATTTGGTGGATTCCAGTTGAAAAGAAATGTGTTTTTCCAAGTTCCAGCTAAGATTTGTGGCAAAAGTGGTATTCTCTCAGCAACACTAGGATTTATTTGCTTAGCTTTACCCTACCTCTCTTTTTACCCTGCCTGATTTTCATTTTGTTGAAACAGTCAGTTCACCCTACTAATGATTTAGGAGCAGGCAGCAAGGAGCATAATCATTATGTCACCTCTTCTCAGAGGGAATTTCACCTTACACCAGGTAACAAACACTACTAGTAACTTCACTTTGCAGCAATGGCTCCCCTCTTCTCACCTCTAGCCATCCTTGTCCTTTACGAGGAGGGGTTTTTGTTATTTTTTAGAATATTTATCTCAGAAGCAGAGCCTCAGAGCTCTTGCCGTCAGAGCGTGTGTGCTGACACCACGTGGTGCTGGGCTAATGCTGTGCAGTCAATTATGCAGTATCCGGGCAGAGAAGCGATCGCAGCACGTATGAACGTGACGTTAAAGTAATCACCTGATGTCTCAGCCCCGTCCTTACCTCTGCTGCTACTGGGGAAGGGTCTCTAAAACACAATCGCGTGCCTTTTTTTTATTCTCTGTCTCCTTCCCAGTTTGGGAGTAAAATACTCGCTTTGTGTTAGGCACAAATGCAGTCAGGCATATAGAAAGGAGGGGGGTTGTAAATAATATTCCACTTTATCAATCAGGAGAGCTCTCATTTTTTGTAGACTGATATTTAATACAGCAGAAGAAAGACAAGCACAATTATACACACTCATACACATTCCCAAGACAGGGCTTGGCTATTTTTCTCTCCTTTAAGACGGCACGGAAAATGGTTTACCATACTTGGATTAAAACCATTCAAGCTTCCAGTCATACCTTTTTAACTTGCATCACTACTGGATGTTCACAAAATCAATATTACATGATACCCTTTCACAATTATATTTACATTTTTCATTTAGGAATTTGAAAAATTATTTCCCCTGCTGTTTTCATAACACTGGTACCATAGCATGACACAATTTCGCTTGAGAGGGATGTGAAATATTAAAAAATGACAAAACACAAAACCTGAGTTAAATACCTGAGTTAATTCCTCTGCTTCCACTCCTAACATTTACAACCCCTATCTTCTGATATTTATGTGGAACTCCTCAGCTCTCACTCTCACGGTCAGAGACCTGAATCTTCAAGCTGCAAAGAAAAGGTTATCACTTCAATTCATTCGTGGGCAAATTGCTCAAACTCAGCTGTCAATCAACAGTCCACTCCAGCATCTGAGCTGATTTGTATCTATCATGGGTGTTTACCCGACAGATTCTCACAAGCAAACTGGAGCAGAGAAAATGTGTCTAACGATAACATCATGCCGACAACACGTTTTCTGCAGATAACATTTGCATTGTGTTTACTGTTTGCAGAGCATCTGGAAGACTTCAAATGAAGAGGAGGATATATTTCTTTTTCTGAGCACATATTCCAACCAAAAAACCCAAAAAAACCCAAAAAAAACCCCAAACCAAAAAACCTAACTAGCAAACAAACAGACATACAAACAAACAAAAACAAAAAAAAAAAAAAACCAAAACCAAAACCCACCAAACCATGACTCCACAGATGAGGAAAATGACTTCAGATGAGGAAACCTAAATATAACTTTGCCTTTTCTTCCTTTCCACATATTCCATTTGTTTTCATCCTACTCCATTGCATTTCTGTTCCTTGCTTTTTTAATCCCTGTTATTCTGTTACTTTGGAAAAAAACATTAACTAAAAGAAGAGAAAAGCAGATGCACTCAGACCTTATTCCCATAATTTCAGCTATTTTATGAATTTTAAATATGAATAGAAATTTAAACTAATCAGCAGATGGTTGGAAACATGAATATTCATGAATTCTGAAATCCTGTATTACTTTGCCAGGTATTGTTTGTATGTAAAGAATATATGTGTGGTCTAATCTCCAGTTTTGGGAAGGAAGGCTAGCACTCTCTTTAGCTGTTCCATGCCTGATGAAGTGGACATTTTGGAGAATAAACTGTGGTACCAGCTTGTATCCTTTGAAAAGGAAAAAAATTCCTAAAACCTGACAGATATCTTTATGAATTTCTAAGGCCCTCTGCTTGAAAATCAGGCATCCCAAAACTTCAATTTGATGAGAGACAGGAATAAAATCTTTTCAGTGTTACTATAAACTAAATATTAATTTTGATTTGCTACACCACAATCCAAAGAAAAGCTGAGGGTCTCACAACAATGAACCAGTAAAGAAATGTGAAATTAAGCATAAGTAGTTATGAATCTTCGATTTACCCTTAGACAGACATTGATGTCTAGCAGCAATCTGTTTTATATAAGCAATAAACTGCTGCCACCTTCTGAAAAAAGCTCAGCATGACTACAAATGCCATCTTTCTCACAAGGCCAGAGTAATAACATACACATTCTGAGCCAAAAAAATTAGGCAACAAAACAAGTTCTGCTCCAGCATCAATACAAAAAATCTGCTGCATTTAGAAATTCTTGCTCAAGAAGACAACCTGACAGTAGTGTCAAAAGTTCCAAGCAAAAATGTAAGCATGTTATCCTAATCCCAGTTTAGGAAGACATTTTGATATCCTACTAACTTTCAGACTGGTAAATGTGACACTGAAGCAAGACAACAGGACCATGACCTCCCTTTACTATAGCCTTCTTTACCTTTTAAGTGCTGACCTGCTTGCAGAAGGGTCTACTTTCCTTGGAGATACCTTCCAACCACGGCTTCCTTGTTATAAAGCAACAGAAAGCGATCATTTTTCTCAGTGTTTTCTGCAAGAAGCTGCCGCTTCAGTGTCACCAGCACTGACAGCCAGAGACCACCTTTCTGGTAGAGCTGGATACAAGGATGGTGGGATGAGCAATCCCCTGTGCCCTGTATATGGGCCCCCACTAACCAACACACTGCCTGTGTGCTGATCCAGAACTGGGAACTTGTGCTCAAACAGAGTAGCACCAAATCTTTGATGACTCAGACAAGTGATGACCTGGTGTATTTTTCCCTCTGCCAACTTCAGCCTGCACAAATGTGAGCTTTATTTTGGTTTACATTCTGGAACCAAAAGTAGCATCAGAGGCTACAATAGCAGAGCAGCAGCAAAACAGTGTCACCTCTAGCAAATCAGTGCTTCACAGTCAGTACCTCTGTTATGACTAGATTGATCACCTGTCCAAAATACTCCTAAAAAAAAATTTGTGGCATTTTAGCTGATTTTCAAAGCAGATGTGGATTTTATCATCTTACTGTCTAGCTGCTCCATCTTTCTATAATCTTTGAATGTATTGATCAGTTTCAAATAAAATTGATGGGAAATTGAAAATCTCAGAAATGTAATTTCTAGAAATTTAAAAAACCCATAGAGCACATAGCCAGAGAAAATCAATCTTCAACAGCTGCACTGCTGACAGGCCAATAGGCTTCAATGAGTTACTGAACTAGAGTCCTGTGATTTGGGAGAGGAGGAGAAATCATATCCAAACTACAAGCTGCATGTCAATTTCCTGGGCAGCTCCCAGGCTCCATGATGGCAGAATATTAGAGTGGATTTGTTTTGGAGGCAATTCTAAGTTATGCTGGAAACATGGCCTAAAACAAGCCAAAAATATGAAAGAGTGCCAAGATGTCTTAAAACCATTCCTAATATGCCTTTTATTTTGCTACTTATTATAAGCATCCTGCCACAATGATATTTTTGATGCAGCTATTAAACTTTTTCCAGTAATTCAAGAAATGTATGAGTCTGGGATTAAAGGTGCTCGGAAGAATGAACCAAATGAAAACAAAACCACAGAGCTATCACTTGACCTTTATGCCATCCCTTTGTACACAACTCAAAACCCATCACCACCTTTTTAGATTTACTGGTAAACTTATGTTTCTCAGTGCTGGTAGACAGGTCTCAATGTGCCATTCCAGCTCTTTGAGGCTCCATACATCTGATGAAAAATAACAAAGCAGCTGTTTTGGAGGATTGCTGATTTTCAGGGATAATACTGTTATTAATCTGTGAGGCAGGATCAGCCTTAATTTCATGATAAAACAGAAGTTGTGACAGATGTAAAACTGATTAATTTAATTGGAGACATTTCTCTGAAACTCATTCAGCAAAGACTTCAAAATCTTGCACAGGGAGTTCTTCACCACTGTTTTGGGTGGTTAAGATCCCATCCAGGTTTTTTTTTTGCTAAAAGTCAAGAGGTCACAGCTTTGTGCATTACGTTATTGACTACTGAGCTTTTTTTTTTTTTTCAGTTTTTAATCTCTGAACAGAAATGCCATGCCTGGGATGGAGTCCTCCACAATTTCCTTTTGGTTGGTTAGTTTGTTTGTTTGCATGCTTGCTTGTTTCCACAGGTTCACAGAACTGCCAGAAGTTTCATTGAGCCCTGCCCAACCCCGATTATTTGCAGGTGTCATTTCACCATGTGGACGGATAGAATTGTAGAATCACAGAATGTTAAGGGCTTCCACAGAATGGAAGGGACCTTAAAGATCATCTAATCCCATGGGCAGGGACACCTTCGACTAGACCAGGCTGTGCAAGGCCGTATCCAATCTGGCCTTGAACATTTCCAGGGATGGGCCATCCGCAGCTTCTCTGGGCAACCTTTTTCAGTGTCTCATCACCCTCACAGTAAAGAATTTCTTTCCAATGCACAGCCTAAAATTCCCCTCTCTCCGTGTGACCCCCTTACCCGTTCTCCTATCACCGCGGCTCCCGGCGGCAGTCCCTCAGCGGGGCGGTCCCGGGGCGGGGCCCGCCGGAGCTGTTCGGGCGGCGGGTGCTGAGCGCGGCCGCTCCGCCTGGTGCAGCCGGGCGGGGCCGGCGCCTCCCCGCGCCGCGCTCGCTGGGGTGCCCCGGGGGGAGCCTCTCCCGCCGCCGCCGCCGCCCGGGGCCATGGCGGCGCTGGTGCTGCTGCTGCTGGCGGCGCTCGCCGGGCGGGCCGTGCTGCCGGGCGGGCGCTGCGCGGCGCCGCTGCCCGACCTGCGCTCGCAGATCTCGGGCGTGGAGACGCTGCTGGAGGAGTTCCGCCGGCAGCTGCAGCAGGAGGAGCCGGGACCGCCGGCGACGGCGAGCGGCGGAGGGGGCGGCGGGGAGCGGTGCGGCGGAAGCGGCGGCTTCTCCGCCAGGCCCGACTCCATCATCCGCACTAAGGACTCCATCGCGGCCGGCGCCACCTTCCTGCGGGCGCCCGCCGCCGTGTCGGGCTGGCGGCAGTGCCTGGACGCCTGCTGCGCCGAGCCGCGCTGCACGCTAGCCGTGGTGCAGGGGCCCTCCCGCCCGCGGGGCACGGCGGCCGAGCCGGGCTGCTACCTCTTCGACTGCACGCACCGCGGCCGCCCCGTGTGCCGCTTCGCCCCGCACCGCGGCTACAGCTCCTACAGCCGCCGGACCGCCGGCGTGGCCCCGCCGCCCACGGGTAAGCGGCTTGCGCGGGGGGAAGGCGGCGGGGAGATGGCGGCGGGCTGCGCTCGGCGCGGGGGCGGCAGGGCCGCGGAGTGCCGCCGGCGGGGAGCGCGCCGTCCGTGCGGCATTCCCAGCGCCGGCAGCCCGCAACCGGGCCGGGAGGCGTCGGCGAGGGCAGCACGGGGCCAGGAGAGCCGGGCTGCCCCCAGCGTTGGGCCGTTCAGCGGGGCTCTCTGGTCCGGGAGAGGCGGCCTGGCTGTGCCCGAGGGAACCTTACCGACGAGTATAAATACCTGAAGGGGAGAGGGGGTGCCAAGGGGATGTTTCCACACTCTTCCTGGTAGTGCCGAGCAATAGGACAAGAGGCAACGGGCAGAAGCTGATGCACGGGAAATTCCGCCTGAATATGAGGAAGGGCTTTTTAACTGTGCGGGTAACCATGCACTGGCACAGATTGCCTAAAGAGACTGTTGATTCTTCCTCACTGGAGATATTCAAGAACCATCTGGATGCAATCCTGGTCCATGTGCTCTGTGACAGCCTTTCTTGAGCAGGGAGGATGAACCAGATGACCCACTGAGGGCCCTTCTGACTGAGCAATTCTGTAAGGGTGTGAGGACTTTGGGGGTGTTTGGGCTTGGGGAAACCCATCCCTCAACCCGTCTGCCCCTGCAGAGCTCTCAGGGGGCATTATGCCAGCCGTCTGGTGGCTGGGAGCCAGACAGTGGGATGTGCAGGTTCACCAGCCCCACACTTCCAGAGAAGTCCTGGCTTTTCGGGGGCTGTGCTCGTTGGGGACCTTGGAAAGCATGAAGTGCTGGTCCCAGCTATGCCAGAACCTGGTGCACAACCTGAGAGCAAGCACATGCCCTTCTTACTGGGTGTACAGTCCAAATGTTATTGTGTAAGACAGCTTCTTTCTCACTTTATTCAAGATTTTTCCAGCTTAAGAATTTGAGAGCTAGACTAAACAAGACAGGGATACATCACCAGTAGTCCAGAGGCAGCATGGACATTCTCTGGAAATTAGGCCACATCAAAAGCAGCACTTTGTTCAAATCTAAAGCATATTTAAGAACAACATAAATCCAGAGCAAGCAGCTGTAGATGAAAATAAATCTGTATTTCTAAATTTGGAGTCTGTTTCCTAGCACCTGATTCAAAGAATTTACTTGCCTCCCCCAACCTCCTGTTGGTAAACAGTCTTGTCTTAGCTAATTTTGACTTAATTTCATTACCTCTGTGGACAATACTTTCCTAAATGTCATCTGCATCTTAGCCAGCGATAGATCTCATCTGAAGTAAATTAGTCACTGCATGCAACAGGAAGAAGACCTGGTGTTGGTGTGGATGAAAACTGTGCCCAGATGTGCCTGCTTTTACTGCTCCCTTGTCAGGGAAGACCTCATGCTTCATGTTCATCCAGTCCTGCATATTTCATGAGGATGTCAATGGGAATCCCCTGGAAATACGAGAGAGCAGGGGTTCAATTTGTGTAGAGGCATTATGATGCCTAAATATTTTTTGCAAAGGGCATGGGCAGGTAAATTGGAGAGCTATAGGGGGAATCTTATGGCAATAGAGATGAGGCAAGCTTAAGGTACCAGAAAAACCCAAGGTATGACTTTGACATTTTCAATAGGAGAAGTATTAGTTCCACAGCATTATTTTTGTAGCAACTTAAGGGTAACTGTGTTTCATAAGCCTGTATGCGCTTGCATGGTGGAAGGCTTAAGATGAGATTTTACACCAAAGTCACGCAGAATTAGGTTACAGATTGAACTGCCTTAATTCTGTTAAAACCTGGGACTAACATAGGGTGCAGTTATGGCACAATATAAACAATGCTGTTGTACAAATGATACTCTACCTATTAGAAATCTTGAATTTCTTGAATTCCTTGAGTTCATGAATTCTGGAGTTGTTAAATGCTTTGCCACTTTGGCAGCTTTTGTGACTATCAGCACTAGGCTTGCAAGACAATTTCAATTCCTAGCCTGCAAATTGCTCTGTGTCCTGTTGGTTTTATTTAAAAGTCTGCCTTGTGGGTGATGGTGGTACTGGAAACAAGGGATTATGATTTCTTAATGCAATTACACTGGAGCTGAAGCAAAGCTGCAAAGGAGAATGAACTTTTATTCAAACATCTGTCAGCTGTGACATAGACTAGGAGAGATAAAATTAAGGTTGAATTGTTTTGCTCTGATATTTTGTTACCACTGCATTCTTGAATTACATTGAAAAAATCATATGGACAACAGGATGATGAAGGCACTTCTCTTTTGCTTTCTATCACCCCATGAATGAGTTTAGGAAGCTTAGGAAAGAACTTTTGATTTCAAGATTTTCTTCTGTGAGGGGATCACATTTTAGCTGTTACTTTTTTTCCTTTCAGAGTACTTTGGTGTTGAGTCTTCTGCTGTTTTCTGTCTGCTAATACAATATATTTACCCATAGATGTGGTACTCATAATTCCAAAATATTTTTGATCATTAGGATACAGTGATCTTTAAGATCACTAGTGATGAGCAATGGGAGGATCCAACATCAAGGTAAACTAATACCCAACACATTCAGGAGCTGGCAGTGAAATAACCTTTTATAACAAAGCCTTCATTCAGATAACTAGCTGGAAGCTTCATTATTGGCAGGACAAGTCTGTATAAACAATGGAGGAAGCAGAATAAATAAAAAGCAGAATTTTAAAAAGCCTATTGTGTCCCCCAACAAAGAGAAAGGCAATGCACTCCTTTTCTCAGAAAGGAGCCAGCTCCAACATCTCAGAGTGTTGACCTGGTATATCAGCTCCATACTGCTTATTTACATTCAACCTAAATGCAAGTTAAAAACAGAAGCTGAGAGATGCCTTCTGAGCTTGATTTTTCTGCTGACCTGTGGCTGATAGTGCTTTACTCCGGTGAGTGGTGGGTGTAAGTGGCTCCTGACTGTGCCTCCTTGGGTGTTTTATGCTGACTTCTCATTCCCCAGATTTGGAGGTTTTTCACTTGGTAAGAACCCTGTATTCCATTGCTTAAAGCTTTGCTGTGGAAAAAGAATCATCAGCTCAATAAGCTGTCTCCTCCCATGCCATGTGTCTCCATCAGGCCAAATTTTCCTTTCTGCCATGGATTTGCCTTTCTGAAGGTGATCTGATGGCTTACAAGCAAAGGGTGGTGCCTCCACCCTTTGGGACCAGAGGTCTGTGTGGTCCCTCACTCATCATGAACAAAGGGCTGGCATGAATTTTTGTGACTGACTCAATGTGAAGTGGTCCTTCTTTTGCAACTCATGCTGCTAGAGTATAAAGTTGGTCCAGGAAGAGAGTATCCTTATTGCTTAGGGGAAGTGGGGCTTGTCTCTGCCCCAGCAGGGCATTGATCAAGGCATTAAAATCAGACAGGTGACCTGAAACCTTTCCAAGGTAGAAGACTGGGCTGTGCTGTTTGAGACCCAGGTCAGTCTCTTTTTGACAGTTATTTGTAAAATAAATAATTGTGTGAAGACTGTACATAACTCATTTATACCAAATAAAATTTGCCCTATCACCATAATGATGGTGTTCATTAACAATGAGTTTGGGAGGGGTTTTTGCACCTGGTTGTTTCTTTTTAACCAAAGTTGTGTTTGAGAAGCGAGTGTACACAAATTAGGCAAATCTTCCTGTGCCAACTGGATGAGCAAGAACTGTTTCATACTTTCTAATATTAGACCCTGTTTTCAGTTGTTTTTTATGCTATCCTAAATTTAGGCATTTCCCTTGAAATTTTCCATGCCTTACCAACTACTGACAAAAACAAGAAATAAGACTTTTACTGTTCAGTCAGAGATAAACAATTGTCCCACTGCTCCCATGAGCTTCATAACTTCGAGCAAGTTCTTGATACTGTTGAAGAGCACATGAAAAGAAGATTCCCTACACTGATGGGAAAGCACCTTTCCTTGTACAGCTCTGCCCACACCCAGTGAAGTTACAACCTTGTCTTCCTTAATTGCATTTCTGAGCATAACATTAACATCCTTTACAGAGTATGCTTTGCAGAGGTTGGAGAGCAGAGAGCACCCTGGCACTTCAGGGTGACCAGAGGAGGAGTGAAACTTGAGTGGGGAACTGCAGAAAGATACAATCTTGTGGCTAAAGTTGTCAAATACTGACTTACAGAACCAGATTTTATCCCTTTCTCTTCCCTGCACTGCATGAAGGTTATAGAACAAATGACTTCAACTACTTCTGACAGGCTGTCACTTAACAGATCATGACTTTTGTTAGTTTAACCTGAAAACTTGCAGTTTGATTGGCAAAAGTACTTAGTACTCACAATTTTAATCAATAAGGGCTGTACTTTGAATGCAGCAAAATGCTAAAAATCCTAAATATTCTGAAAATCAAGCTTTGAATATCTTAAATGAGGCATTAAAATTTGGTGGTCGTTTCTGATGATTTTCAACCTTCATGTACACCGCTTTATCAGTGTGCCAGCTTATGCCAAATAAGTCTTTCATTCCTGTAATGATGTATTATAAATAGAGACAAGAAGCCTATTCAATTATGCAGAGTACTATAAAAGGTATAAAAAAGGTGCTGTAACTGCCATCCCTATGTAAGTCATGTTTAAACCTACTTTCCTTAGTTCAGATTAAAAAAGTACACTGATGCTAACAATCCTGTTTTTTATATTGCTGAAATATCCCGGTACCTAGAGAGGTCTTCTATGCCATGTGCTTCTAGGGTAGCAGCTAATTCCTGAAGACATCAATTATAGGACAATTAACTAAAATTGAACAAAAGGTGCACTAATGAACATGTCCCTCTTTCAGGAAGTTGCGTGCTGGTGAAACAATGCCTTAACCATGTAAAAAGTGTGTTTCATATAAATAATTACTCAGCCTCTCCTGATAAATAACTGATCTTCTCTTTGTTTATTGAAGAAGAAGAGTATGATGAGCCTCCACAGTGTAAGGCAGGACAAGACATTGTGCTGCAGTCACCTGTGGACTGGGTGCTTTTGGACGGCCGAGAAAGTTCCGATGACCATGGAATTGTGCACTACGAGTGGACACTGCTGCAGGGCGACTCATCGGTTGAAATGCAGGTACATGTGCAGTCCCACACGTGGCCTTTTGGATTGTTGTGTTCAAGTTTATAGTGTACAGCTAAAAATATTACATATGTTCAAATCTGTCTACCAGGCACCAAAATTGAGATGCCTGTACAATTCAAGCATTTATTTCAGAGAAATGTAAAGCAGCCCAGGTTGGAAGGCAGCTCTAAAAATCATCTGGTCCATCCAACTGTTTGTGGAACAAGGAGCCTCAATGAGATTATCTTCTCTGTCCAATCACATCTTGAAGACCTCCAGTGAAGGAGACTTTGCCATGTCTCTGTGGAGTTTGTTCCAGTGATTATTTCTAGTGGCTTACACAGTTAATCTCTGTCCTGGGTAGCATGGCACAGCTAGCAGCAAACAAGTAGATGATAATACTCTACTGTATTTGAGCTCTGCTTTGTTTGTACTCACTGCACTTGGTTTTCAGCTTCTGTCACCCCAGTTGGAGACCCCTCAGTAATTCAGTTGCTAAAAACAATAAGATATTTCCACCAACAGTTTCCTGTCAGTGCATATGGAGAAGATAAAAAGAAAGGTGTGATGTAGACCCTATGAGATATTTTAGCCATACATTTTCTGCTGCCCTTTTGTTTCAATTCAAAATTAACCATCAAGAGAGGGATTCTTCATATTAGCCTGCTTTGTGAATGCTCTAGGATCAGCAGAAAAGCAAAGAAAAAGTTCTCAAATCCACAGACTCTGCTCATAGTCTGTTCACAGCCCACAATATCTGGGGCACACTGGGAACTCTGCCTAGAGCAGGAAGGATATGTAAAGGTGAGAGAGTGTGAACCAAAATGAAGCTCTAAGAATACTTGCTAGATACCATCTAGATAAAATGAACACTATATTATCAAAGACTTGCTAATGTGATACCTTTCAGCATGATTTTCTTTAAAGAGTAATGAAATACTTCTTAAATTAATCTGTGATTTAGTAACATAGAGTAAGACAAAAATTGAAATTTAATTTTAAAAATTAAAGTTTATATTTTTAATATTACTCAAAGTCACTCCATAAAATAGAAACTAGTCTTAGATCCATTTAAACTTGCAAAATTCACATTAACCTTGGTGGCTTCTTTGTATTTGTTAACAGAAAATGAATTTGACACACATTTATGCTTAAATAGATACTTTTCCATTGTGTTCAAATGAGCAGGGATTTCTCCTACAGATATGTACCCTTGTGATTAGCCATGATAATTTAAATTTTAGTGTTGAGTTAATAACTGTGATTTTTTTTTATGCATTCTTCAGTTGATGTCTTTAGTGCTTTGGTTACTGCCCTGAAGTTACTGGATTTCATGTCATTTATTGTTTGAGAATAATGTATGAATCCATAGCTACAAGGGAGAATGGGAGTGTGTTTTAATAAGATAAAAGGCAGCTGTTGCATTGTTCTTATGTACCAAAGAATAAATAGATGGCAGAGAAGGGGGAAGGACTGCTATACAGAGATCTTATCATATTGTGGAAAGAAGCCATTTTTTTTCTGTTGTGACTGATTATTGCTTTTTAGATAATTTGCTTCTCGTTGCTACCTCCACACTGTAGCTGCACAGCTCCTGGACACTTACAGACAATAACGGGTTGGGATTTTTTAAAATGCTGGTTATCTGGAAATTTACTGTCTATTTTGAGCCGAAGTTTCTGTGAAAGCAGATACAGGCAAGCATTCTTCAGGGCAGGATGAAGATGAAAAGGAAATCACAGAGGTCACCAGGAGAAGTGGTGGCATATTGGGAAGTCAATGAAATTTCTCTGGCTCTGCACTGGGAAGAGACTTGGACTCCATGACTCATGAGTTTTAAATACCACATTTGCTCTCCCAGCAGTCATAGTGAACAACAGCAGGTGTTTTTTAGAGCATAATAATTTCTTTAATACACTAAAGAATAAAATTCTAAGGGGTCATACACTCCATCAGGAGGTAATCAACTGTATGATTGCAGATAACTGAGTGCATTCATGTAAATAGAAAAGGAAAGAAATTTCAGCTAGGAAATTTTCTCACTGAGAGAAAAAATGTGTGTATCAATACACTCCGCTAAATTGGTAGGTCTAGGACTCTCTTATCATATTAATCAAAAATTCCTGTTCTCTTTCAGGCATGAAAAGTAATTTCTGTGGATCCATACTATATCTATATCAATAGTATATTGTCTACACTCTAACTTGATAGAGAGCAAAAGCCAGTATTTTACTGCTTATCCTCTAAAATTACATTTCTAATTACTCAAAAGTTGAGTTAAATGTGTGAGTCCATTTGTTCTCCAGTGCTGAGATCCACACCTCCAGGTAACTGAGTGTACCATGAAAAACAATACCTAAATGTTACGTGTGGATTTTTTTATAAATGGATGTAAAGAAGAGATCAAATATTACATGCTGAAATACATGCTTGACTAGACTGGCCAAACTTCAGAGAAGTATTTAATCTGCATGATAAGCTCCTTACTCCTAGAAGGTTATGGGTGGATCCTTTGTACCAATAAGGTTTTTTTTACTGTGTGTCTTTACTCAGGTACCCCAACCAGGAACACTGAAGCTGTCCCACATTCAGGAAGGAGGGTATATTTTCCAGCTGACTGTGACAGACACTGCAGGACAGCGGAGCTCTGACAACGTCACTGTAACCGTTCTGCCAATGGTTCATTCTGCAGCAGGTGAGAAAATGACTGGAGCTGTTGCCTTTGTGACACCAGGGTAAGGTATTCACAGCAGAGCAAGGGTCTTGATAGAGGCAAAAATGTTATTCTCCATTTCCAGTGTTTTATTTTGCCCATGTTCATTACATAATGACATCTCTTTCAGCTTTGAATAACTCTTTCAAAGTGAGGAAACAAGCAAGCATCACATGTATCTTAGAGCAATAATACTTTCAGGCACTGAGTATTTGTCCTTCTATTGCTAAGAAACATGCAGGGTTGGAAAAGTGAAATACTGCCATAGGTATCAGGTGCATTGTAACTGTCAGATTGGTGGGCAACATGACAGGGCTTGTGCTATAGGGAAGACCCAGTTAAAATTACCTACTAGTGTTTTTGAGGCAGACTAATAATAATACTGACCTGCATCTGTAGTCTAAAAGTTGGCATGGTTTTTTGTTTTCATGCATTTAAGTTTTTCTGTCTGATGGTTGTTATTGAAGCCTTATGCTACTGGGGAGACTGAAACTGGAATTGACCCATCATTTTTAAACTCTGAGCTTCAGAAACATGTAAAAACCATAAAAGGTAGAAAGTAATTTAGATTTCAGTGGCTGTCAGTCCTGCTTTTAAATGTAATAAATTCTACTTACATTGTAATTAACAAGGTGCCAGCACAGATCTGCTGCTCTGGAGCAAAGTAAAAATTAAATAGCATTATAACCATGTTCAACACAACCAGTGAAAATCTTGCTCTGCACCAGCACAATATCTCTATGTGAGAGGGTAGTCCCTGTGGCAATTAGCTGGTATTACAAAAAATCTGCTTAATAATGCCTGTGTTCCAGTAATGGATGATAGAGTTGTGTTCATTAATGTTTAATTCAGCTAAGCAGCCAGAGAGGTTTGCTGGTTTGTTTACTTGCTGCTGTGGGTATCTGGGGTATCTTTTGTATGGAGTACATAGGGGATTTGCTGTCTTTTGAATTTTTTTTAATTCCCCAGCTATGTTAGCAATTCAAGTGCTACTGATACAGCTAAACCAGTTCCTGATGCCTTAATACATGCAAGATCTGTGCTATTACTAGTGCTGAAGTTGAGGAGATGCATTTTCAGATTTTAGGGGCTTTTAACAGTCCATATTCCTGGCATCTTTCCATTAGTGTGGTGCAGCGTTTGGTGCACAGCAGGATCACAAACAAAGGCTGTGACTCCCTTATGCAAATCCATTTGCTCCTATGACACTAATTAAGCACTGAACTTGATGATGCTTTACAAAGTGATGAACTACACTGTTGTTGGAGAGACAAAAGCAAGGATGTACATGGTTCATAATTACAGGATCAGAAAGGGTTTCAGGAAAGCTTTGAGTGGGCAAAAGGGAGTATCTACGGATACTCTCCATTTCCAGGGGAATCTAAATATTAGGCAGCAGTCAGTTCTTTCTGGTGAAAGTCACCTGTGAGAATTTGATTTAGTCCTGTTCTGGTTTGTGCTGTACTGAAGTCACTGGATTGGTGATGTCAATAAATGATGAGCATTCTTTAAGTATTTTAATTAGGTTGCAGAAAACATGTCATAAAAGATCCCATATAGTCCATATGTGTTCGTGTAAAACAACATATTGTCAGAAATAGAGAATGAATATGTAGTAGGAATTACGTGTTGGAGGGATGCAGTAACAGCCACAGAGATTTCATTTATTTTTAGGACTGTCCTGCATCTTTTAAGCCTGGGAAGATCTTTCAGCATAGGCCAGCAGAATTTAAAGCACTGTAAGGGTGCTGCACAAGTTGTAAGGTGCATCAGCCTCCAGGTTGAGTATTCCTGTAGTAAAGAGATTACCAGGTTAATGATGAACATGCCAGGAGCAGCTATTACCTTTATTAGCTTCTGTGTTGATATGACATCACACAGCTGAGTCTGGACTTTCTTTGACCTTGTCCATGGTGCTTCTTGACGTAGCGTGGTTTTGCTTTTTCCTCAGTGCTGCAGATTTTAGTCACTGACTCAGTATTTACTGCTTGGACTTCTCTTTTGGTAATTTGGGACTTTTTTCTCAACAGCCTGTGTTGGGGTTTGCTCTCGCTACCAGTTTATCTGCGATGATGGCTGCTGCATTGACATCACGTTTGCCTGTGATGGTGTGAGACAGTGTCCTGATGGGTCAGACGAGACTTTCTGCCAGAATCGTAAGTGTGCCAGGCCACAGTGGTAGATTATGAAAGTAACTACAGCCTGAATGACCAAAGAGGGATGATGCCACTTCGATGGACTCTCTCCTTGTAAGCAAGTAGTTTGCTCCCAGCCTTTCACTTGAATTAGAACATGGGAAAGCTTAGTATCTACATACAACAGGTGCTCAGAAATTTTCTTCAAAGCATATTAAAACTGTCAAAGGTCCCTAAGTGACAGATTTTGTGTTCAGCATTTAAAAGATCAGTTTTTCACTTGCATGATGATTCTGGAACCCTGGTCTCTCTCTGAAAGGCTGTCTCAGAGGTAACCTTCACAGTGCTGTTACACACCTTGCAAGAATGTGAAACGTTGTGAGCATGCAGGAGAGCCAGTTGATTCACCATCATCCTGCTTCCTTTTGTTAGTCATCCCTCAGCATGTGCCCATGCCCAGCTAAGTGAACAAAAACCATCAGAGGGTGAATGGGCAAAATGTCTAACCACTCTTTCATTATATTTTAGTTGCTGGAGTTCACTGTAGGAGTCATGAGTGTACTCTTTTGAGCTATTGTTAGGTATCTGTGACTCACATTTCATCATATGTGTGAACCTGAGGAAGTTGGGTACTCTGCCTCAAGGCCCATATTGGAGAGTCTTCCTTAAGAATACTTCCATTCCTTTCAAAGTTGTACAAAAATTTTTGTTTCTGTTAACAGTCAGCTCAGGTCGGAAGACAGTGACACATGCAGCTCTTGGCACTACCCAGCAAAGGACTGCAGGACTGATGGAAAACACAGAGGAAAACTCTGCAGAAAACACCCTGAAAGCCACTGCCAGAAATCAACCACTTCTCTCAGTGGATGCAGACATGTCTAACCATTCGCTTTCTCAGGGACCAAAGAAACAAATTAGTGGATTTGTGCCAGGTAAGAATTGAATCAGTTCCAATAAATCATTCTCCTTAAAGAAAGAAAGTGTCTTGCACCTTAAATTTAATTTGCCTTTTGGTACCTGGCTAAGAGGAGAAAAAATTCAAATGTAAAAAAAATACAAAAGAAACCTGTAATAATGAAGCATTTAGTAGGTTTTGATTTATTATTGTCAAGTCTGGTTTTACTAGGTGCAAAAAGAAAGTTAAAATGTAGGAATGCTAGGAAAATAATACAGTCTAAGGAACAAAATGTGCAGTGAACTAAATACAAATTCTGCCACAGGTTCAGCTGTGTAGGCTGATGTATTAAGGCTCTTTAGATCTGTTGGGGAGTACTTCAGGAGAACATAATAAACTACTGTTCAACTTGGGTGAGAGTTACTGCTTTTCTCCTGGTGCTATTACTTCTTTTTTTTTTTTTTCCCTAAATCAATATCTTTACTAATATGGGCATTTTTTTCTTCCCCTGAACTCTGTCTCCAGGGCAGGAGAAGTCTTTCATCACTATAGAAAAGTCCCAGGCTTCGGTAACCTCAGGTGTCCATGTACAGGTCCCCAGTATTGTTCTGCATAGTGGCTGCAAGCCTGTAGTGAGTCATCCTGTGATGTTACAGGCAGAGTCCCCAGCCCTGGCCTTGGTAAAGCTCCAGAAGCTGCAGTGAAATTGATGTGTCTTCTAAGGTTCATGCTGATGAATTACAATGATCTGAAATGGCAATTATATGAAAGAAAAACTGTGTGCACAGAGCCTAAAATCAGTACAAACCCCCTATTTTTATTTCTTCGTGGTTTGTACTGATTCATGTGCCCCAAGACACAGCTATTTATAACCAGCTTTATTTTCCAGTCACAATACAGGAGTGCTCAGTGCCCTCTGCTGCCGACTCTGGCAAAGGGCACTGCCCTAGCTGGCACCTTGGATGTTTCTTCAGGTGCTTGTACTTCATCTGTGGATTGCTGGGGGAGTGAAAACTCTGCAAAGGGAACACTCTGTAAACACTCTGCAAAAGGAGTGAAAACAATATTCTCAAGAATTTGATGGCCTCGGTGAATATGTAGGAACTGACAGCAAAATCCTGTCTCAAATGTTTTCCCCTTTTCTGGCAGTATAGGTGACATCAGTGCTCCTCATTGGAGTGACTAAAATTCTGAAGTCTGCTTCAAACCCTTCTCACTCACATAGTCCTGAGTGACCCCTGATATGGGGCCACCCAAATTAAGCATCAAACTTCCAGAGGGCTTTGCAGGCTCCAGTGGAAAGTAAGCTGCTAAGTCAGTCTGAAAATCTACTTGGCTTGTGAATCCAGGTGTAAAACCATACCTGAGATAACCAACCTCAGCAACTGATAATTAGGGGTTATAGTTGGAAGTACAATGTAAAAGCACTTTTGCATAATCATTTTCTGTTTTTACCAGTTGCACAGTAACTTACTTGCACCAGTTTTACTCAAGAGGTAGCCTTTTGCACAGCACTAGACAAGCAGAGAAAAAGATTCTTATAAAACTAAAGAAGTGTGATGAGGCTTCAGTGGTTAGTGTACTACCAGTACCTGTTGTAGTCTTCTAATTTTCAACAGGCAAGATTTCAAGCTGTTTTAATTCTTTCAGGTTTAATATTACTCTTTTGACAACGCTCAGTCAAAATTTAATTTTAGATGCATAATAATTTCCTTGTGGAATAGAAGGATCCAGTCTTTACTGACCCAGGAGCCCAATACTTGTAACCAAAAAGAGCAGCAAACAGCTCAGTGAGGTTTAAAATTGCCTATAGATCAATTCCAATGAGGGTGCATGGGGTGGGACAGGAGGGGGTGCTAGGTACATGCTAGGTACATGGGCCCAAAGGGCAATTTCCAAAAACTGCTCTGCCAAAACCTGCTCTGAGCTGCTGTCTTCTCCTGCAGACACCTAAAATTCATAGGAGTGCCATGCTGTGCATTAATGATTCACAGAGGTCCAGAGAGGCTCAAGTCCTGTCTCACTGGCAAGCACCACAGTCTTGATGGAGTTGAGGAGACAAGCATCTAACCTATTCCTAAAAATCCACCCAGATCCATTAATTAGACTTCTCCCCATCACTGCCATCTCAAGAAGGTTACAGACCAAATCTAATAATTATGTGGTACAAAAATGAGAGACACACAAATGCTGGAGCAGCTCCACAAAGCTCATCTGGAAATGTGCCCAAGAGGGCAATAATTTCTAGATGCATTTTTGAGGGGAGGTAAGCACTGAGCAGCAATCATACCAGCAACCTCCAAAGTTCAGCAATTCCACTGGCAGAAATCCTGTTCTGGGAGGGACTGTCTCGTGCTGCTGGTGCCAAAGTGGAACCTCTGCCTCTGAGTCACTGAAAAGGTCTTTGTTGGATCAAGGCAATCGTGTTCTTGTTGGCCTGGAGTTGACATTGCAAACATTCAAGCTTCTTACATACTATTTAACATAAATTTTGAAAATAAGCTTTAGTGGTTTTAACGTCAATATGGTGAAAAGCTGTCTACTAAAGATACATATTAGGTGATATGGCTTTACAGTGGCAGCACAGGTTCCAGCTTTTTACTTGCAAGTGCTCCATTCAGGACTACATTTGTCTTAATTCTCAGCTGACAGTTTCAGATCATCATGGAAATACAATCCAGGAAGGAAAATGTGATACTCTTAAATCCAGTGACTGCAAGGCAGAGTAAGAGGTGTTACCTGCTGGAGACAGTATGTGGCATATTCTACGTGGCTGCTAGACTTGATGATTGATACAGGAGCTTTCAGTTGATTTTTAAAGGAGAGAAGCTTTTCCCAAAAAGTTTTGGACTGGGGAGTTGCTTTGTTTTCTTTTTTACATTTGGTTTTTTTCTTAGTGGTGGCTAAAGTACCAGTAAAGACACATCCCTTCTGCTGCTTATCTCTCCATAAACAGCTTTCATCTCTGAGAATTCAACAAAGATGTCTAATAAAGAGACGTCCTTGTCTAATATCGCCATATTTATCTTTCTTCCCAAGGAGTTGGGCTAAGTTGTGATGTTTCAGACTGTGAGATAGTTCCTGGTAGCAGGAATATGAGCTTTCTGCCTATAAGGGTGGTACGAGGGGAACTTTGTTCCAGAATTCATTTTCTCTTAATAGTTTCTCTGTTCCAAATTTCCTTTAACCTTCCTTACCCTTCGTGTTTAGCTCTAACTTTATACAAACTTTCTAAGGATTTACACTAAAGTATGAAAATACGCAAGTCCAAGTTAGGGATCGTTTAAAACTTCTGCCTGATCTAACAGGGGATCTCTTCACCGTAAATAGAAAAAAACCACAATCAACCAAAATAAAACCCAAAAGTCATTCATTGTTGATAATGGGTAAATCTTGTTCTGCACTCCTGCTTTTTCAGTGGAATTCCTCCACAGCAAGGCAAATCCGGGAGACCACCACGTCCAACTTAGAGATAACCCACTCAGACACTCAGGGCACTGAGTCTTCTTCAACACATTCATGGTTTACTTTTGCCCAAGCTGAAAGGCCAAACATTTTCTTTCAAAGTTGGGAGCAAATTTGCTCCCAGGAAGTGGCATTTGATGTCAATGAAGGAGTCCTTCCTCCCTCTCTGCTGACATATCTCCATGGTAAAGTATCCCAGACTGCATCTCCTGCAAATGCCAGCACAGCATTTCTGCATGGCTGCCTCCAAATAGCCCCAGTGTCCTTCTCCTGGGAAGTTCTTAAGCCCAGCTGCATATTCTGGCACTGCTGCACTTGCAGATGAATATAGAAAACACCCAGTAGCAGCACAGCACTCTGGAGTGAGCACTGGGCTGGTTTCTAAGCAGCAGTAGCCAGTAGCAAACAGGGTCATGCAGATGGGTTGAATTCATGAGAAGCCTGAAGATTTGCAATCCCCAGCACAACCAACCCGAGTGTATAAATCACCATAACAGCTCTGCATTCCCCTGGCACAGGGGCTCTGCCTCTCCCAGGCTGCCCGTGCCAGCTGTTGTGCAGTGCTGTTCAGGGCTGGGATTACAACATTTGACTGAGTGCCCAAACCTTAGTCATGTTTTTACTGCAGAGCCACCGACAGCAGTAGCCGTAACCTAGATCTGTAATTTAGGGGAATTGGAAAGGGCTGTAAATTGGAATTTCCTCGGAACAGACTAGAAAATCAAGAGAAAGTGCAAACCAAATTAAACCCATGTAATATGCTTTATGCCAGGCTCCTAAACTTCTTTGGGGAAATTGCTCTTTGTGTTGTAGAGATAACAGATAAGATGTTGAGCAGCATGGACTCTGATAGTCTCTCCAGTCATGTAAGAACAGCCACAAGTGCTAACAAAAACCTAGTGGCTTTACTGAAGGGATTCTACTCCTCTACCCTTCCAAAAATTTCCCACTAAACTTCTCTCCATATTTGCCAAATGTCTTTACAAGCAGTTGACTTAAGTATTAGCTTTACTTAAATGGCAGGGAAACATGTCTAAAGCAGGCATTTAGATGCAGGCTGGAGCAGCTCTTAAGAAGAGCTGATGTCTTTTGGGTCTTTCCAAAACAAAGATAAATATTCATTTAATTTCATTCAGGAAAAACAGAAGCAGAAAACAGCTGCTAGTTTTGGTGTCAGATACATTCAAGTGGTCTTGCACAGCTCTGGTACCATACAGGTATTTTAAGGCCAGTACATTTAGGATTTCTTCAAGCCCACTTTACATGCCAGGACAAAATCAGGAGCCCAACGAGGAGAAGGTCACAGCTTGTTTCTACAGCATTCCTTGCAGGTGAAATTGGTGAAATTGCCAAAATGGCAGGGCAATAAAGCCACAGCCTAGGAGGCTGTGTTCTGCCATAGAGTGGGGACATTAGCATGGATCTCATTACAGTACCAATGAAACAATTTAAGCTTTAATTGGCAATCATGTGCATTTGCTGCTGCCACTGCCAGGGACTCCTTCTGTAGCTCTTCAGAGCTGATGGTGGTGGGTAGGACTTAGACATAGTGCACGTTCCAAGCTAATTGACTTAAACACTTCCTTTACACCCACCACTATATGTAATTCCAGTTACAACATTTAACAGTCATATTCTACAGATCTTGTAGCATAGTGTGTTTCTGCTGGCTCTCTCACAGTTCTGAAGGCTGCCAGCAAATACATCACAGCACAGTCAAAGTGCCCTTGCTTTTGGTTGAAATGCATTGTGGTTTGGGATGCAAAACTGAATTTCTATTTTAGTTTTGGTTTCACATTATTTCAAAAATTCAAGTTGTACAGTTGAAGTCAGAAGTTCTTAAACTGTTCTTTTGTTTGTTTTTTTCCCCGTAGGTATAAGTGCTTCACATTATTTGATTCTAGTGTCTTGTGGATAAGACTTCCTAAATCACTGAACTGCAGTATTCATTTATCTTCCTTGATTTTGTGCAGATAACAGTTCCTCAGGGAAAAGAACAGATGATAAAAATGCAGATGGCATAATAGTGCCAAAGAGAGATCTGCTTGGAGGTGGTCGTCCAGTCCCAGAAACAGGTAAGACCAACCATGTGAATTCATTTTGAATTACATCAGTTTTCCAGTCAGGTGCTATAGGTACAGATGAAATGGTTAAGAATTGAGTCCTGTACTTACATACTCTGAACTGTCCCTAACATGATACTAAAGCTAAGTTTCATAGCGTGAATTGTTCCAATTACTAGCATCTAAGTGATAGTCTAGCTGTATTTTTAAAGAAGAATTTCAGGTTTTCTCTACCAGCTTCTCACTGTGTTAAATAAAATGTAATTTCTCTTAACCTCATTGTAGGTGCTGTGTTACCCTTAGCCTTAGGCTTGGCAATCACTGCTTTGCTGCTGCTTATGGTTGCTTGCAGACTGCGCTTAGTGAAACAGAAGCTTAAAAAAGCTCGACCCATTACATCTGAAGAGTCCGATTACCTCATCAATGGGATGTATCTCTAAACACTGGATTTGGGTCAGTTGTCTTCTTCCTTTCTCCTGTGTCTGTGAATCTCTGCCTCTATAAAAGGACCAAAATCCTTAGTTAATTTTCAAGCATAGAAGAAGCCTACAAGATGAAGAACATTCTCTTCCCTTTCGGTGATAATATAAAAAGTGGGTAGATGTCCTTGCTCAGAAAATAAGAAGTGTTCGGTCTCCAGAGAGTAGCTCCAGTTGATTGTTGTGCAGAAGACACTGCAAGGTGGGGAGACCCCAAACTGGATGCGGGGTGCCCTTGCCCTCCCTGCAGCAGTTGGGCTCTTGGCCAGGGCTGAGTGCACCCCAGGGCCAGGGCACTGGAGCAGCCAAGGCCCTGCAGCCTGGCTGAGGTGTGGGGGAAAGCCTATGCCACCTTGCTCTTCTCAGTGCTGCCACTGCTGTGGGGACCAAGATGGTCCAACCAACGTGTTCTTCACCGTCCAGCAGAGACCAGCTGTGTTCTTTCCACCTGATGCACTGGGAGTATTTTCATTAAAGAATGTGTCTTGCTTTGTTAATTAAAAGCAATTGCTATCTAACCATCAGCTTTTGCAAAGAAAAATGGGATTTAAGGAAAAAAAGCATCTTCTTTTCACTCAGTTTAAACCTCTGTGCTGCTAGCAGAGAGGCATGCTTGCTAAATGCTGAAAGGAAAAAATACGATTTTTCAGCTGATGAGCTTGGACTCCCCAGTGCTCAACAGCAGTTGTGTACTGCTGCCCAAAGAAGCTGTGGATGCCTCATTGCTGGCAGTGTTCAAGGCCAGGCTGGATGGAGCCATGAGCCCTGGTCTAGTGGAACATGTCCCTGCCCATAGCAGGAGGGCTGGAGCTAAATGGTCTTTAAGGTCCTTTCCAACCCAAACTCCTCTGTGATTCTGTGTACAATCCCAGAGCTGGGTCTCTCCCCAGAGCTCAGGGCTTGTTCAGCCTTTTCCACGCCCAGCCTGCCACCCTCTCACAGCGTGAGAACACAGCACACAGCAGTTTCTACCCGAGATGCTGGAGTGTAGGATTCCTGCTGGTTATCCCATAGCTCCCTGCAAAGCTTGAAAGCTTCGGTGATCTGCCCTCACCCCAGAAAAATTCTCATAGAATTAGAGCAAGTAATTGATATGTGTGAGTGAACTGCAGATGTGTTACCAGTAAAATGTGTACAGTACATGTTATATATACATATATATACACACACACTGTGCTGTCTGTCTTGTTTGGCTGTCCAAGGATGTCACATTCCTCATGGGTTCCAATAAAACCAGAGTCAAATGAGGCATGCATTGTTTTGTATGTCGTCTTTTGTATTTCAGTAATTTTGAGTCAGCAAGAATATTGCCATAGTATACAAATAGTTCTTCAAGTTGTTTGTTCTTGATTACTTTATGTAAAATAGCTCTAATAAACCTATTTTATTCTTATATTTATTGCATTGTCTTTAGTTTCAGCTGCCAGCTAAATTTTGTGCTACAAGACTGCATCATGAGAGCAGACAGAAGCACGTTTCTCCTTTCTGTGGAATAAACTTAGAAGAAGCTGTAACATGTATGGTGGGGGGAGTTGTTGAGATACTTGTTTCAGAGAGACAGAGAATGAGAGGGCATCTACCTGCATGACCTGTCTCTGGAGCAGTGCTTGCTGAGCAGGACAGCAGTCACACAGCTGGCTGTGCCAGCCACTCAGGGAGTCTGGTTGCCAGTGCTCCTTGCTCAGAGCCCTCGTGCCACAGGAGGTAAAGTCTGGTTGTTTGTACTTCTGTGTCACAGTGGGTCCAGGAGACCATCTGCTGATGCTGCCCATTTCCAGTGTGGGAATATGGCCTTTCTTCCATCCCAGCACACAACAGACATGGCAAATAGCACAAGACTCAAAAGACCACATTTTAAATACAGCCTTCTAGAAAAGACTCACTGCCCATCTGGTTAGGGTATTGTTTTCATCACTGAAATTTGCATTAGGTTTTAATTAAATACCTAAATGTCGTTCACCACCTTTCCAAAGCAGCAAGAAAAGCAGCCTTTTCTCACTGTGCCCACTGTGCTCCAATTACCAAAGCCCATTGCCCTGGCACACAGCCAGCAGCGGAACAAAAGGTTTGGTTTTGTTCTTCCGGGCAGGACAACAGCAAGATCCTGCACAAAGCACAAGCCAGCCAGTACAGCTGAGGTGCAAGAAGCTGCTCAGCTTTCCAGTCACTTTACCCAGCAGAAGGCTTTGTTTCTGTGCTGCTGTTATAAACCTTCACAGATTTCACATATGACAGCTCACAATGAATGCCTTCAAGCAGAGAGCAGCAGACAGCAAGCATGGTACAGGAGTCTGGCTAGTGCTGTATTAAAGACTTGCACAGTCTTCTTAGGGACTCTTCTTTCTGGGAGGGGAGATGGTGACAAGTTACTGCCCTGCAGCCTGAGGCGTTTTACTTCCCAGGTAATAGCAAACTCCATGGCTGGACTGAAATAAAATAGTTACCACCTTACCCAAGAGCCTGGGGGCATTGGCAGCTGGATGGAGAGCAAGACAAAGTTAGCAAAGTAACAGATTGGCTTGACAACTCCTGCAATTAACACACACATTTGTCTCAATACCATGTGTTTGCATTTAATAGTTTTCATGCTACTTGATTTTAAATAAGTCATACTGAGCTAATGAGCTAGAGCACACCTGGGACTAGCAGAAAATACTGTTGACATACTCAGGGTGCTTTTCCCTTTCTCCCCAGGCAGCTCCCAGTCATTGCCTCCTGCTGATACTACTTCTATAGCCCCTTCCCAGCCACTCCCAAGGTTGGGGCTCTCTCCCTCTGATGACAAAGAGTGCTCAGAGCAGGCAGTGCTTCTAGCCCATCTTCATGGCTGCATTGCTAAAACTGTACTCGGCCTCTCATGCAGACCCCAGAGCTGGGGAGTTTTACTCAGTCACAGATCACAAAATATTCTGAGTCGAAAGGGACCCACAAGTGCTTATCGTGCAGCAGAAGTGAGACATTGTTAAAATCATCACTATTTGAAGTCTGTCAGATCTGTTTTGCCTGTCCTAAGCACTGATGCATGTCTATCCACATAGCTGTTAATATGCTCAGTCCACCTCTTCTTACCAACATCTTAGGTAAGCAGAGAATATTGACTACTCTCATTGCATAGCTCTGTGGATGTTGCTCCTCTGTGTATTAGGAAAGGTCATTAAAATTTGTCAGTGTATTTTAATGTTGATCAAGATTCTTATTTCACTTGGACTGCTTTTTTAAACTGTTTTGCCCTTCAGACAGCTTAAGGGTACAAATTACTTCAGAGTAGCAAACAATACAATACTTACCTAGGTTTGATCCATATTTAGAAGTAAGGGGTTTTTCTTCCATAATATGGGCTGCTTGCTGCCCACCATTGCAGTGGATCCTAGCCTGAACATCCCGCTGTAATCATTCCATAGCACTGTAGAATAATAGCAGGGGCAGTTCCAAGAGCACATTTGCAAAACAAAAAGGCTGAAATAGGTCAGTGTGATGTTCCATTTACTTTTCAAATCCTAGATAAAGCATAAGAGTTTCAATCCCAAACTGCGCAGAGCCAGTCAGAGGCAGGAACCAATAGCAACGCAAACACGCCACCCCAAAACAAAGGGAGAGCCTTTCTAGTAAGCCCCAACAGAATCCACAGTCATGCATCACTGAGGTCTGGGCTGGCTGTTTTCATGAGCATCAGGAATAGGGATTTTTCAGTTTCTAATGGCAAAAGCTAAGAGTAAGAGCAAAGGGAAAAGCTAGAGACAATTCAGAGAGTGCTGATAGGCATAAAGACCAGACAGAGGCAATAAACACAGAATAATCAATATGAAAGAGCCCACAAAACAATCAGTGTAAACTGAGTAAGAAGGAAACATGCTGTAAACAGGGAATAGTTTAAGGGGGAAAAATTGTGTAAAAGTAACTCTGCTATATATTTTTCAAGTAATAGTTACTTAAAATAAGTCAGAAAGTGAGCTGCACTCTGCGCTGGAGCCCTGAAACACAAAGAGAAATCTAGAATTACTGGATCAGCACAAGAAGATGCTTCAGAAACAAGTTTTAAAAGATCTCTGGTAAAATTTTAGATTTTGCACTTGTAAGGCTCCTGGCTGACAGTTACAAACCACTCATAAATCAATGAAAAGTGTATTTTGAGCAATCTGGGGAAAACCAGACAAGGCAGAAAGGTTTGGCAGAGGACTGAGAGTCACAGCTTTCTTGGCCAACAGAAAATTATCATCCTGCCCTAAAGGGGGCAGAGCAAGAAATTTTAACATAGGTCTTAAAACTACCAGATCCTAATGCTTTAAAGATATGCATTTAAGGTATCTACTCTCAAAACAAATGACTGGACAACACAGATAAAGAAAGGAGCAGGGAACTTGAATGGGTGCAGGACTGGAAAGGACTTGAAAGCAGGCAGCCCAGTGGAAGTTTGGGCCTACAGAGAAAGTCCAAGGCTAACTCCATGCCCAAGAGATGACTTCCCTGAGGCTGCCTCTATATCCAGAGAAGAGCTTCTCTAGAGCTCTGATCTAAGCAGTAGCCTAGGCAGATGCTCTGAATCACCCACTTTCCTAACCAGAGGCCTTTGAGAGTGTTCTCCTAGTCCATAAGGCACCTGCAATAAAAGTTACTGATTAATCTCAGATGTCCCTTCTCCATTATAGCTGAAAAATGTTTTGGCAGAACATACTAAACAACAAATGTGACTTGTTCATAGTACAAGCACATAAAATGCACACATAAGCCCAAACATGGCTGAAAAAAAGAACTTCAGCTTTTCAGAAGCATTAGGGAATGTTTTCGAGAGTATCTACCAGGTCAGCTGCTCAGAAGCATATGATGAAAATGGCTGGACTACAAAGAAACCTTAGAGAATTAAGTGAGGTGTCAGAGTAACTCCATCAACAGTCTTTATGAAAAGAGTCTATTGCTGCTAAAACATTTTTGCTAAAAGGCATGGGATTGTCTCAAGTTCTAAGTTTGGTGTGATTAGACACAAAGTTATTCTCATTTCTCCTTTCTGAAGCTTTCAGGCAATTCTCAATGGGCAGCTGGATCTCCTCCATACATATTTCAGCAATAGCTATGTCCACTCAATTCATAATTTAAAGAAATACAATTTTAGTTCCTGAGCACATTCTGCTGAGCATCTCAGTAACACCCTGGTAAGACCATGAGAGAACAGTAACAGCCTTTCATAGGAAAGTTAAGAGTGCATCAGCTGCATGATGATTTTGTGCTGTGTAAAAAACTGCTACCTGCAACAGAAAGCAGCCCTGTACGCCAAGGATGAAGTGTGGGAGGTAAACAGACCAGGTAGATGAAAGTTTACATCACCTCTGCCTGCATGAGGCTAAGTTTAAGTCCACGCTTATTTCCTCAGACCTGGCTGAGGCACGGAACCCCAAAGCATGCCAGCTGGGGGCTCTGAGCACGCAAGTGTATGTTGTTTACAGTAAAGGCAAAGTGGGGTTATGATATCTTACGAGTGTCAGCTCTTCCCACAACTGATCAGCAGTTATACTTTCACCATTAAAAGCAGATGAACAAAAACTGAAATTGAGCCAACAAAGGCAAAATGTATAAATGCACAAAATCAACTTAAACCCCGTGCTGGAATCCATCTATTGTATACTGCAGTACTTAAACTCTAGTGTACTCTTCCTGATCTATGAAGTCTGAGCATTCTCAAATACAAAAGACAATTTCTGAGCTCGTCATCTCCTGCATCCCCTGTGTGCATGCCATCTTTGGGGCAACACTTTCCCTCTGAATTTTTTTGTTTGGTTCTGCACAATATGCTTGTGTGACCTCACCATATGCCTTTTTTCTGAACCAGGACCACCCCTCATTCACTTCAGCAGAATACCTCCTCCACATTGCTTTGGACAGGGATGAAGGGTTCCATAAAGGTAACTAGAATTATTCATCTTTTAAACTGCATAATATATTCAAAAATAGCTAAATAGAACCAGTTACGAATCATAAAGATGGTTTGCACTACTCATCCTTTGTATCATGTCAAAATTAAGAAGGAATTGTCTCATGTCCTCTTTCTGTGAACTGCATTTAATTCAAAAGCAGCACAATCCAGGGCCCATTAATGAGTAAAAGGAAGAAAACACTGCTACTGTAAGAATGATTAACACCCTTCTTCCTGGCAGGAAGCAGAGTACTAGTTCAGAATTCTCCTTTGAGTATTTTACTTTACCTCTTTCTGCTGATGGTTAATTCCACAGTCCTCCACACTCAAAAATCGCGGAGCTTGTCACCCTGTCACAAAAACACTGCACATGTGGAGAGAACTGCTGCCAGCTGGAAGCTCCAGAGCCTACCATGTAGAGCCCCGTTGGCTCCAGGCATTATTGCCCGTTACAAACTCGATGACTACAAAACATTTCAGGAATCATCCAGGTGGCTTCATCAGCAGTGCTGGTGCACATGCACTGTGCGCTGGCTTCCCTCCAGAAAAAATCATGTTATGGGCTCTGTGGCCTCAAGCCAGCTGACCAGTTTGAATGGAAAATGTAAATAAGCAGGTTATTCCTGCTACATAAACAGAAAGCACCCGTATGGCACATAAAACTGGAGAACCCACAACTGTTGGTGGGCTTTCAAGATGCAGGTATTGCTTTCCAAGTCTTCTACTGTCTGGATCCCAGAAACAACCAGATAAGCAACTCAGCAGTTCAGCCAATCCATTCTCCCAAGCTGGCTTAGAGGTGATAGTAATAGCCCAGTGAAACATGACTGCACCTCTCATAAAGAGATAAAAACTTTAATCCTTGCAAGTGGCAAATCACACTCTCCAAGGTAGCTGGATTGAACTGTGGACAGCAGAGAGAACTATGCACAGACCCTTTTGACCAAAACACACAGATGTGAACTAAGAGAAATTCCAAACAGCAATGAAAAACTCCACTTACATTCCAGGCAGTATGAACAGGCTTTGTAACTGCTGCAATACATTAATTATCTGAAAATGGACACATAGGTCTGCTCAGTTAGCAAACCAGTATTTTTATACATGCTTGGTTTCTTTTTGGAAGTGTGAAATCCTGTTGAAAGTTAAAAAAACAAAACCAACCACAAAATCAGACAGACACCTAGATACAGCTTCCTCTCAGTTTGTTTTATTTGGCAAAGTAGCAATTCAGACAGTTCACACAGCATTTATTCAAGCTCTTCAAGCCTTCTGTGTTTCAACTTGTCCTTGTCTCCAAGTTTTTACTTCAGAACCATTGCTCCATCATGGAGGAGTTTCCATTTTCCAACTCCTAAATGCTACTCCTGGATACTCCTTTCTGTCCGAGTACCTTGGCTATCATCAACCCCTTCAGTGGAATGGGTGCACTACTCCCACCAGCCTTGGTCCCTGAAGCCTCACACCTCCTGAAGTGGTTCTTCCCCAGGAAGTTGTCGTCGGGTCTCAGTTTTAACACCACTTCCAAGTCAGGCTAGCTTATTACACTGTGTCCAGAGACAGGAATTTGGATACAGTTGAGCTCATATCTTTCATTTAACTGAGTAAATTAGTGAGAAGATGTAAATAAAGCTGAACTCAAACTGAAAGATACAGCGACCAAAAGGTTGAACGTTAGCATGCATCAGTTAAGATATTTCACTTCAACACCAAGAACTAGAGTCACAGTTGATTGTGGGTTAGTACAAATTTGTCAGACGCAAGTGGATTTCTCTGGATTGTATTTTCTAGAATACACGCTATATTAATTTCTTTATAAGATTAATCTTGTGCATGTGCTCCCAGGCTGCAGTCAGATCAGGAGGTGGTAACTTCCAAACATCTAAATAAATTAAGTCGTATAGTATCTTTACAGAGGAATAAAATGGGGCTGGCCTTCAAAAGACAGGTTATTTAAAATGTTCCTTTTCCATATTCAGAGGCCTTTGAATTTTAACCATTATGCTTCCAGGGATTAATCCTATCACAAAATTATAGCTCTTCAACTATAAAGAGTTGTTTTGGGTTTGTTTTTTTTTGCAGTGATCACTATGAGTTGGTTTATTCTATAATCCTTCCTACCATTAAAAAAAAAGGATAAAATAATGATTGTATGCTGTTTACTTTAATTCCTGGTTGCTCAGATTTGAGCAAGATGACCAAAGACACATTTCCCCCCTTTCCCAAAGCAGTCCACCTTACCGTACTGCTTTACAATTTGCTGTTGACATTTTACAGTACCAAAACAGAAAACTTAGGGCATAAAGAAAGGCTTATAACCTTCCAACTATTCTTCTATATGAAAACTGAACAAGTGCATCTATCTGTACTTAGGAGTCCAGGATTCTTTCCGCATGCACAATGTATTCCTTTCACAGCAATTTAGAATTTACTTTCTAAAAAACTAAAATTTTTCCTGGGTGCCCACAGTTACAAAAGTAAGAATGTTAATACAGCAAAGGGCTTTGCCAAAAGCAACTTCCTTTTTAAACCAAATGGGATTTTGGTTTTTTATAAAGTACCTAGCAATCCATACCTCAGATTACATCCCCATCCTAATCTTCTACCCAAGCACACAACCCCCCTTTTGCTTTTAAATTTATTTGGCAAAGCAGCACTGCATAAACTGTTTGGTGATTGGAACACACCTTACCTCACATTTACAGAGTTAGATCAGTGTGTACCACACCAGCACTGAGCTATAAACCAAAAAAGAATTTCAAGATTCCATTAATCAATTTTAGAAGGAAAGGGAAAACCATGTCTATTATGTCCAACGTGAACAGCAATGTTTAATAAGAGTGGCAACCCACCTCTGATGTCTTGAAATTTAATATATACAAATGCCTGGTTTTAAGGTAAAAAAGCAGCTGATTGTATCTACTACATGCTAGTCTATGACACCATGTCAAAAGCTTAGAAAGGAAGTTCATCTCCTTTTAGTAGCATCTAGCAGACATTGGAACACAGAAAACCTGGTATTACCTACGTAGTGTCATAAGGTGCACAGAAGCAGTTTTACCAAGGGACACAGGAGCCGAGAGAAGTGAGTGTTCAAGTTCCCCCATCAAAATCAGAGTTCACAAGCTATAGGTCTTTATCTGCAGTTTTGCAGAAATTCACTTTGAACAGATGAAAGTGAAATAAAGGCATGTTAAATAAAACAGTGCCCACATAAAACTTTCCACCATTTCTTTATCAGATTTGCCTTGAGCATCTAAAAAAATAAAACAAACACCACGCTTTTCCATGCTGATAACAACAGTATAACGAAGTCCAAAACAAGCTGCAATGCTGTTGGTTTTCAAAAAGCTTTTAGAACTGGAGATGAGCAGTCCACTGTAACACTATGTTTGGGTCAAGATGATGTTGCTTTTACAATTCATCCCTGCAGAAAGAAAACAGATGCAGTTATGTTTCTTCTCCCCCTGGAAATCAATTTGAAAAGTTTTAATATTCAGTCAGGTTACATTTAAGTGCTCATGCACATCAGCAAAACTTCAGAAATCTCTTCAAGCATTTAAGAAAAAAAAACAAACACCAAAGGAAAGGCAACAGCAATCTCATATCATCTGCACCATCTCATACTATTATGTGTCTTATTGTGAAATATGGGTCCCTCTATTTCACATTTAATGGATCAATGGCTTTAAGGAAACCCCACACACTGCACAGTGAGTTACACAGCTACCTGCCATTCCAATTCTGCTGGCTCCACGCTGACAAGCAACTGAGCCAACTTACTAGACAGAGTATTGGCAAAAAACCATCCTCTGTAGCTGCCAAAAAGGCAAGTTTAGCTTCAACTGCAGTCTCTCAAGAAAGCTGGGAACACAATCTCACATCCCTGTCATGCAGTTTGTACCACTTAGTTTATTTATTTCTCAGAGGAGCTTGATTAGCTCCTGAAGGAGCTGTGATAAATCAGGAGTAGGTTATGGAAAGGCTGGGGGCAGGGCAGTGTGTGTGTCTCTGTGTGTGTGTGTGTGTGTGTCTGTGTGTTGAAAGGAGATCTAGTTAGGAGAAAGGATGCATCAGGAAGTCTCTCTAAATCTCTACAAGGAATCTAGAAAATGCAGGGGTTTTGTCCTGTACGACATTTAAAACACATTGAAACAAGAAACCCATAGAACCTATATTCCAACCATAAAGTTATCACACAGTAGTGATTTGTTTAGGTATTTCTAAAGCATCAATTTTAATGCAAACTGCCCATCAAATCTGAAAGCTGTGCACTGTGCCACTATGAACATTGGAAAATTCAAAGAGAAGTGTCTTGCCTTTTTTTTTTTAACAAGGAATCTATAAATTCACAACAAGTTTGCTGAAATTTTTCTTTTAGTAGGTGCATCAGCCTCATTAGCCAAAGAAAAGTGTCTAACTTAGAAAAAACCTCACTAATGTGATTGCTGGCTCAATACACAATAGTATTTCCAGCTATCATGCAAACTAACCCACAAAAATATAGTTTTACATGCACATATACAAAATCTTCAAGTTACAAAGACATTATTATCCTTCAGGAATCATACAGCATGGAATGACAGCATGCAAAACATTCTAAAAGCAACTGAAAAGACCATAGAAACTAGTGCTTAAATGACTAGTTTTCTATCTAATGCAGTTGGGATGCAAACTTTGTGATTTGTGAGTGATAAATATTTGCATTCTTTGCACTTTGCACTGCCTCCTAATAGTAAGGTACTAATCATACAGCTTTAGAGCACTGCGGTAATTACAGACAGCAGAAAAAAGCAGGAGGGGGAAGAACACATCTTGGCAGGGATAAAGAAAAATCTGTTTATAGCTAAAGGTTTGGAAGCTCTCCATATTTGCCTATCTCACAGAAAGAGTATTTGCTTACTTTAAACAGATAAAAATAAATGAACATCTGATACTCAGTTTAAAATGCAGTGCCAGTGAATTCAGGACAAGAGCTTCATTCATCTCTAACAATTCCAGGAGCTGCATCATCAGTTAATTTTTACAACTTCAGAAAGTGTATGTAAGTAATGACTACTGCTTTGTTAGCTTAGTCCCATATGCCTAATTGTGGGTGTGATTTTTATCCTGATTCCTCCCATATACTCTCACAGCTTTATAAAATCCTGGTCTTTTACTGTGACAAGCAATTCTTAATCCTTCAAACCCAAGCTAGATCCTCAAGAAACCATAAGACTAAGAAACATTCTGTATTAATTTTACCCAGCCACAGATGTTAGCAGGGTTTTTGCACAATGCTGCTAACACACTTAAAAGTATTTGAAGTATGGGTTTGTTTTTTTGGGGTTTTCTTTAAAGGCATTTCTATTTAAAATATATAATTACTATATAAATATATAATTTAAATTAAATTATATTAGCATGGCAATGTTTTAATTGTTGGTATTTTTCATTGCCTTAACATAGTCGCGACCATTACATACTGTATGTGACTTTCAAAATAAGGATTTTTGGTTTTTTAGAACATTTACTGTATTAAGGGGATCAGCTTTCCTCAAGAGATTTTTCACTTGCTCTTTGCTACTCATCAGTCTAACAACAGCATGCCAGCCCAAACCAATCCATGAAACACATGTTAAAATTATACAGCATTTATTTTCTACAGATAGAATTTAAACTTCTATGTGCATAATTAGATTGTACGTATTAGAAAGCTCCAGAAAAGTCTCACATCAGCTGATAGGTAACAGTTGTCAGCTTTCTCCCTAATGTAGAACACCTTGCAGACAAAAATACGGATTGCAAACCAGCATCAGCTGACCTGAGCTGATCCTGTATGGATCAGAAGCTGCTGAGCTATGAAATTCACCAGGTTTCAGCTGGTGAGAATAAGGATACAGACCTATCCTCCCAGTGGTACAAGAAGAACCATCCTGCTACAAAGCTTAAAAGGAGACTCAAAAGATGACTGCCTTTTTCTTATTAAAACTATCCTGCTGTCCTCCAGAGCCACAGGAAAGATACATTGATTTGTATTCTTTTTGGCTGCAGCTATTTGCTGTGATTCTTACACAACTCATGTAATTTCTCTCCACCTTCATTTATGCACTCCTTCCAATCTGCTTACCAGCTCCTGCTTAGCAAGCAATATATATATTTAGGATTTAAATCACCACAGTAGTCCTTCTTAGGCCTTTGGAGTTCTAGCAAGAGAAACACTCATCTGTCAACTGAGGCATCAAAGCAACTTTGTAAGCTCAAGTTAAAGCAAATTTCAGAAGTCATTAGTTCAAAATTACTATTATAGAAAAAAAAATTAAAGAAAGTTTGGAAAATTTTGCTTTACTAGTAGGTAAAACATATACATGAATACTCTACACTTCCCATAATGAATAGCCAACAACAAACTAAGAGGCATTCTCAGAAAAAATCAAATAGTAGCCCTTCAGGTAAATTACAGTGTTTGTCATAAAGAAAAGAATCACTTATCAACAGCAAGTTTGGGATACAAGTAAGTCATGTAGCTTTGCGATGCCTCATCACCTCTTTAGTGGAAGGCATTCACATTAAATACTTGAACAAACATTCATAAATCTATCTAAAGTCTGTATCTCAGTCATTTAGATCCACTTCAATTTTCTTGTCATTAGGTAGCATTTGACTTTCCCTTTTCAATACATCACTCATCTATGAAGCACATGCTGCCACTACTGAAATTGAATTTAGGTGTAGCCATTTATGAATTAAAAATACTGCATCTACTGAATGTTTCAGCAGCTAATTATTTATTTATTTCTCCCTTTATAACTTTAAAGACACAATATTTAGACTTCTAGTATTTTAATCTGGAAAGGTGGTGATATAAAGTATTTATTATTTGCTATGATCAATCATAATACTGAGAAAGTTGAAATCATACCCAGTTTATTTTACAGCAGATTACAGAAAAGGATTTTTTTCTGTAATCTACTGTATCAGCTATATCACATGCATTTTTGCATAACTGTATTGGGTTTTCCTGACAAGGTTTTGGTGGGGGGGGAGAGCAACAGAGATGGCTTCTGTGAGAAGCTACCAGAAGCTTCCTCCATGTCCTACAGAGCCAACACCAGCTGGCTCCTAGATGGACCCTCCACTGGCCAACACTGAGCCAAACAGGAATGAAAGTATGCGACAACAAATTAAAGGCAAAAAGTTACTGTGCAGAGAAGAGCAGGGAGAGAACATGTGAGAGGAACAGCCCTGCAGACACCCAGGTCAGAAGAGGAGGGGAGAAGGGGAGGAGGTTCTCCAGGCACTGGAGCTGAGATTCCCCTGCAGCCCATGGTGCAGACCATGGTGAAGCTTCTGTGTCCCTGCAGCCCATGGAGGATCAGAGGGATGCAGAGATCCACCTGCAGCCTGTGGAGCAGGTGAATGCCTAGAGGAGGCTGTGAACCCATGGGAGGCCTGTGCTGGAGCAGGCTCCTGGCAGGGTACTGCAGACTCATGGAGACAGGAGGCCACTCTGGAGCAGGTTTCCTGGTAGGACTTGTCACCCTGTGGGTGACCTACGCTGGAGCAGGCTCTGCCTGAAGGACTGCACCCCACCAACAGCGACCCACGCTGGAGCAGTTCATGAAGAATTGTAGCCCATAGGAAGGACCCATGTTGGGAGAAGTTTGTGGAGAACTGCGTCCTGTGGCAGAGACCCCACAGTGGAGCAGAGGAAGGACTCCTCTCCCTGAGCACCAGCAGGAGGAATATGTGATTAACTGACTGTAAACCCATTCCTTGCCTCCTTGCGCTGCTGGGGGGCAGGAAGTAGAGCTGAGAAGGGAGAAGGGGTGGAGGAAATGTTTGTTTTACCTCTCATCACCCTGCTTTGATTGTGCTTGGCAATAACTTCAATTAATATCCCCAAGTCAAGTCTGTTTTACCCGTGGTGGTAACTGGTGAGTGATCTCTCCCTGTCTTTAACTCATGAGCTGTATTCTCTGTCCTCTGTCCAGTTGTGGAGGGAGCAGTTTCAGTGAGCACCTGACATTCAGTCAGGGTCAAACCACCACTGTAATACATAATTCTTAAATTTAACCTCAAATATTTTGTGCAGAGATTCTTTTTTGCCAAAGGAAAATAAAGACTTTAATCATAATCACTATTCTGCATGGCCTGAGGAATTCCATGCAAACAACACCTGCTAATTTCAAACAAAACTGGTCAACTAGCTCATCAGGGGCACTTGAAACACTGAATATGGGTTTCTAAGCAGAAACATATTAAAATATTTCCTAATAAATAAATTTCCCAAAAGGGTGTTAAGCCTGTTTTATATACAGATAAGTGGTATACAGTAACAGCCCCAGTTTAGTCACTGAAGTTTTTGCTCAGAAAGGTCAGTCTCATTACAATTTTGTATTTTATCAGCAAATATGAATTTAGCAGGGTTTATTAATAATTTCTACTAACGCAATATGTAAGGTAAAAGTAGTTGCTAACATTTTAAAACAGCTGCTTGTCTGGAAATCAAATCCAAAACACAAAAGACTCATCGCTAAGTGTTATTTATGTTGTTATTTTCTTACACCTCTGTATCAGCAATAGTGCAGCCAGCAGGACAAGGTATCCCCTGCAGGTATTTAAAAGATGTGTAGAAGTGGCCCTTAGGGACATGGTCTAGTGGTGAAGGACTTGGCAGTGCTGGGTTAACAGTCTGACTCAATGACCTTAAAGGTGTTTTCTGTCCTAAATAATACTATGATTCTGTGACTTTTAATATTGTGTTTCCGTATCAGTAGCAAGTGAATTTACTACTTATAGAAATAAAACCAGAGAGATCCTATTTTATACAAGATCTGCCAACTGTGCAACACAAGAAGCCTTCTCTCCACCCTACTTTTCAGTGAAAAAACCCAAACCAACTGGTAAGTTTTATGTGAAAGGATATCCTTACCAGTATAACCACATAAGTGGGCATTGACTGCTGGATGTCCGGCACACTATGCATTGTTTTGTACCAAAGACAGGGGTCCTGTGTATAATCTACTTCCAAATGTCTCAGGTAGTCACATTTGAGAGGATTCTCACTAATATCTGGAGATGGCAACTGAACTAATACTAGAAAGTTATGGGCTAAAGTTCAGGAAATATAACAGTATTCCCAAGTAAGATGGTTTATTTAGCAATGTATTAAAATCCAAGGAATCTTCTTCTTCCAGCTAGTCCAGACTTCCTTTTGCTACAAGTTCCAGTTTTACTTTATGAAGAATGATACGAAATATCTGAATGTAGGTTTGACTTCAAAAACCACTTGGAGTGTTGTGATGCTTTGCAAAAACACCTTGCAGCCCTATTAAAGAACTGTGCTAACTTCTCCAACATGTAAATGGCTCAGCAAAAATTTAAACAGCTTCTTTCTTGCCCACTGGAAGGTCTGCTAGCCTAGAAAAATGCTGCTTATCTATCAATTGTATTCTGTGAAGTGATACCAATCCTTAATGTAATGATAGAGTTACCTGCATTAGGAATGAAATCACATAATGTAAACTAAAAGAAAGACAAACTAAACACACAGAATTGAGCTACTCTTAAAATGGTGATTGTTTAATGAATTTGAGATTTACAACTAGTCTCCCATATACTATAGATTTTTATTACAGAAACACCTAAAGATGCTCTTTCAGAGGACTCTCTAACTGAACTCTGCTCACAGATCTTGAACAATTTAGAAAAGATAAACTGAAATCTAGGAAGTGCAGAAAAAACACCTCTTTCATCTTTGATGCCAGCACAGATAAAAAATGCTGGCTTATAATCAGGAATTTCCTTAGCAACAGCTGGCTGACCATACACTTCATAGTCATCAATAAGGGGAAAAAAAAAAAAAAAAAAAGTGACCTCCGGACCTCCTGTAAGGTCAGCAGTGCACTGACAGTGATCCTAAAAAATGGAATAGGAATTTTCTTCAGATTAAAAGGACAATTAAAGAAATACCAAATGTTACAAGAAGTGGACTTCTGAGATTTTCTTTAACAGAGAGTTCCAAGTCTGAATCAAATTTAAGTGTACACAGCAAAACACAGCCTCTGTGCCACACTAGATCAAGGTAACCCTTCAGGCTAAGCACTTTTATTTTATAACACCAAAGTAAATTCATAAATTAAAAGTAAATAAATAAAATCAAGAAGTGTTTCAGAAAAGCACAGAAACTGGTAGGAATTTCTGGGAATAACAACCCCACTGTATTCATGAAGGAGGCCCTAACACAATCTATTAGCTCTTCCTGAACTAGCAGACAAAATGAAATACCAAGCTGCACAGAAGAGATGCAAAAAACCTCAGAATTCTAGGCCTTTACATAGTACCCCACCTTCACTAAAAGAAAAGGATAAACATTGTCATTTGAGAAACCCTTCTTACAGTTTATTGAACACACACTGCTGCTACCAAAAAACAACCATAATCAGATGAGGTGGGAAGGCAGAAAAATCTATAAAACCTCTCAGAGAAGGAAGGCTTAAGAAGACTACTTCTCTTTTTTAGAGCAAGCAAAGCATGCACTCCAAACTTAAACAAAACATTTGCCAGAGGAGGAAACCAACCACAAAGGAAAGCCTCCAAAGCCATAAAAGAGGCAGGAAACCCCTGAGTACCACACTGAGGGAATATTGGCAATATTCGAGGCCAAAGTGTTCATTTGCATAACAAATAAAAACCATTTGAATAACAAGTATGCTTCACAAGCTTTGAACTAAGCAGTAGCTCACTGAAGTTGTTTTAAGTGTAATTTGTAAGTGGTGACTATATAGCAACCCAAGAAACACTGAAATGAGGTTTCAGTAAGCAGCGGTATGCAAACTGCTTTATTTGTACTTTTTATGAGTATTTTGATAGGTTAGACTAAGTATTCACATATTCAAATCACAAGCTATACTCCACTCCAGAATATCACAGGGAAAAAAGCCAAAAATCTAAATTTAGGTTATAAAGCTCAAGAGTTGTTTTCAGAGCTCAGTGCACATCTCTGCACTTCATTATGCCCATAATACATTCACAAGCACTTTCTGCCAGGAAGCAAAACAGCACTGCTGCTTTGTTCATTCACATACTAATGCCTAGCATGGCTTAGGCTGACAGCTGCATTAAGTCCATGTTACTGGCTGTTCAATTCAGCAAACTGGACGGTTTGCTACCTCTAGAAAGGCCTTTAGAGTTTGCTATGCTGGCAAACTCAAATACTGCCCCATCAGAGACAGATGACAGACTTTTAATAACATGTCTCAGAAAATTTTCTGAACACTACTCAACTATATGTATACTTTGGGAAGAAGGAATTATCTTCTCCACTTTTTGCTACTTGGGGGCTAAAGGAAAAGTGCTTGCAAGATCATCTACATTTTCCACAAAGGATTTTACAAAGATTTTTCTTCATTTGTAGCGTTTCAGAAAAATAAAAATGAATACCCAATTACCACTAACTTACAGGACAAAACAGTATTTATTAAGTAAAATTTTACACTTCACCCTAATTATTGGGCAAAATAGTTATAAAAAGTTCATTAAAAGTGAAGTTTTACCCTAGAAAAAATACTGTGTTTAAAACACCAAATAAGAATCTTCAACACAACAAAGACTAAATGTCCAAAAGAGACAAAGTGCAACCCATGCAATATTTTTCTTCTGCTTTTAATTTAACTGAAACTTAGCATAACCTCCTTTGGGTGATGTAGTAATGCAGACTGAGTCACTTTTCATGGTATGGAGGAGCAGAAAGCAATGACAGCAGCAAAGGCAGGCCTTGTAGTCTATCTGCTTAAAATTCACACCCTTTCACCTTGCATGTGTGTGGAAGAAGTAAGTGGAACAGAAAATCACTTCCACCTGGACCACTGCTTCTCTTTATCTGTTAAAGGCACATATATCACTCCCATCAGAGGCTTCATTTTGACACTGCCATCTTCTAGTTTGTCATACTGTTCGAGCATCTGGTTTCCCCCAGCAGGGCCAACTGGTAATATCAATCTTCCGCCAGGTTTTAACTGGTCTATAAGCTAGAACACAACACAGAAATTAGAATGTAACCAGCCACTTCAGAGAAGCTGGATCCAAAGTTTTTTACAGTAAATTAATAGCTTTGCCATTTTGTATCTATCTACTTTTATGCAGTAGGTAATTACTTCCATTAGGAAAAATAAAAAGTGCGCTGAAAATGAGAGTATCACAGCAACATGGTACAAAAACTGGTATTACAGTAAAATAATATAATTAACTGAGTTGGTTTCAGTTTTATTTTCTATATATGTGGGGGAAACATGTAAATATTTTTACAGCAGATTCAATACTTTTAAACTGTTTAACTGTTCAATGGTCATTGTGCATCAGTACAGGCCCATCGTCAAAAATTTTGGGGGTAACTGATCTCCCCTTAAGCCCTCAGAATAAGATTTGAGATTGGTGACTTTTTTCAATTTCTCTTCCTGGAATAATTTTGTCTACAACACACTCACTACCCATCAGCTCCTCTTTAATTCTGTGAATGGAACAGTCTTTTATGAAACTAGTCTAAAATATATGAATATGACTAAGATAAGTGACAAGTAAATAGACTAGGTGAGAAATGCTTGGATTTTTTTTTCATAGTTAAAGGAGGCTAATCACAGTAGTCTCAAGGAAAATTTCATATTTCCCAGATATCATGGAAAAAAAATTAATCCCCATTGCTAAAAGTTATAATTAAGAACTGTTTCATTCACTAATAAGCTTTCAATTACTTCTTTAATTGTCAAGTGTCAACACTTTGTTGGGAAAACTCCCCTGCACGCCCACCCAAAAAAAAAAGCCCCCAAACAGTAAAACCCAAACAAATAAACCTCCCTCAAAAAAACCCTAAAAAACACAACCAACTTAAAAAAAAAAAAAGCAAACTGCCCCCACCTCCCTTCCTCACTGGTCCTTGTCTGGAAAGGCCCAATCTGTCTATAACACCTCAAACTCCAGTCTTTCACTATCCTTCATTAAGATTTCAAAACCTTAACTGGCACCTAGCATATCGAAACCATGCTATGTATTACCATGTGCCTGATGAATGGAAGAGAAAAAAAAAAAATCTTATCTGCAAAATAGACTACATGTATGCACACTCTAAAGCTCCAAGTTACTCTTCAGCTTCTCTAGTAAGAATTGCCCTGTATCCATTCTGAAAGCTACAAACACATGGCACTTCTTGTATTTCCAGCTGAGCATTTTACTTTCAACAGGCTCAGTGCTTTGCAACTCGGGAAACACACTTAAATTTTGTAACTCAGTGTTTGATAAAACTGAATTATCTTATTAAATAAAATGCTCCAGTTTACTGTTGTAATATAGAGTTGCACACATGTAATTTTGAAATGTGTTTATTTAGAGCAGAGTTATTATAACATACAGCTTTATCAAACCAACAGGAAGCCCAATTATAACAGAGACAAAAACCCCACACCATACAGTAATACCACACTGCCCACTGATATTCCCAGCAGTGCAAGCTACCAAGTATTTTACATAGAGATGTATGCAAAGCATTCTCTACAGCTAGGATATTACAGAAACACACACAAAAAACATAAAGGCTTACTGCTTGGGGCACAACTGGGGCTGCAGCTCCAACATGAATCGCATCGTAGGGAGCTTCTTCTGCATATCCCAATCGTCCATCTCCCACTGCAAGAAAACACTTTTTTAAAAACATTTTCAAAAGGACTGGAGAAAACAACTGATTTCCCATATCTATATGTAAAAGCTATGCTCAGATTTCAACTAAAGCTGTGCTGCGCAGTAATAACATGATGAAATCAGTTTAAAAAAAAAAAGCACATTTGTCAAACAAATGCAACAAAACACCCTCATATGTGGACACACATGTTTATAAAAGACATTAAATAGTATTGAAATACCTGAAATTAGAAAGCATGGATTTATAATGAAAGTGTTTAGAGAAAAGACACTGTAAGTATTTATGCTCCCTACCAATTCCAATGTAGACGAGGTTTCCCTCTCATATACCCTCTTAGAACATACACTTTGCTTTGCCTTGTCTTTATTCACACCATTCCTAAATAAAATGCAAATCGTAAGTCGAAAGCATTAAAGGTCAGAAGCAAATATCAGGAGACTCCAAAGGTGAGAAAAGACAAAGGAACTGTGCCCATGGACTATAAGTCTACAACGGCACTACCAGTTGGAATAGGAGCCCACACCTATAGCCAGACATTAATGCAGTACTGCAGTAACCTGTGCACACCCCACATTTGCCAGCAGATGGGCCTCACTCTTCTTCCTGCAGACAATCACTGGACTAACACAGAGAGCCACAGCTAAAGCTCCACGTGGCTGCTTGGAAGATGCTAGGAGTAATCAAGGTTTTCAGAGGTTACCAATGCTGCTTCAGTTTTGGTGGAGAACTCATGAAGAAGCACACTATCACAGATGTCTCCTACCATCCCAGTTATGCAAAAGGAAAGAGTAACAGTTTGGGCTTTTTAAGGCAATGAAATGTGATAAACTAAATTGGATCCTGAGTTAAGTTTTGAAAGAAGATTATGTGAATATGGCATCCACAGTATTTACAGGAAACCAACAGCAAATTCAGAGCAAGTTAGGCATGCTCTCTCTGGAGTTATTTAGAACAAACTTAATAAATGAGGCTGAACCATCCATAAATTCATACTCTGTGATTGCAGAAATCTCAATAATCAGTCAAGAAGGAAAAACATGGAGGTTAATGAGCATAGTCCTCTGCTCAGCACAAGTAGTTTGGGGTTTCCCATCTTCTAGCTGAGCTTTGACTTCTTTGCAATCACCAATATCACAAGTTAATTAAAACTGAAAGAGTCAAAAGCACTGCTATGCCCCAGTCAGAGGCTGAGAATTTGTCAACTTTTTGCCTTCCAACAACTCACAAGGTAGGAAAAATACATGGTCGCCACAGCAGGTTTCATTTTGAACTCCATGATAAGGAGGGCCATCTGTTTAGTAACAACACCCTGCACCCCAAGACTGTACAGGAAGACCTGGACAGCTCTTTGAAACAATGAAAACTGGGCTGTTTGTCATCTTCCTTATGAGGTCCTAAACGACGACCCTGGCAAGGACCTTTTACATCCATGCTCTCTTTAAGAGAGCACATTTCCTCTGTAGCAGAGAAATCTCCTAGAGGTCAGTGACATAAATCCTGATAACATCAATTCTGACCAGCACAAACTCCAAACAAGGACCATAAAAAAAGCTGTCAAGAAAGAACTACCAGTCCTTCAAGAGAACTCACCCCTAACGATCACCATTTCCACTTAATCAGCTGGCAAGAGAGATCACCAGTAATGAAAGTTCCAGTATTTTCCAGGGTGTAACCCCTCTGACTGCCAAAGTGGGTTCTACCAGAATGACCTCAATGTAGTCAAGTCTATAATTTATACTTTTCTATCTTAATAGCACTGTACACTGCTTCTAAAGAGGCAGCAATGATGTGTTACTGTATCAAGTGGCTCTTCCATCAGGGAAGGCAAGGGAGAAAGACTTCTTTAGCTTATTCACACAGATACTGCTACAAATTATGTTAATTACACAAGGAGGCAGACCCTCATTCCCCAGGGTGCACCAGCAGGCACTAGCAATCTCCCGTACTGCTGGCAAAAGAAGCAATTGCCACATTGAAGAAGCAGCTGTGAAGGAAACTGCTGTCACTTCTGAAGAGTAGTGCACATATTCTGAGACATAAATGTCCCTAGTGCACTGACCAGAAGTCTGAATGTGGCTTCTGCACATCTAATCACTTCACTGACAAAAGTAAATAGACCCAAAAACATCTAACCCCTTTGCTCTTAGAATCAACAGTCCAAACCATAGCTAACATCTTCAAAAACAGCACACACCCAACCAAAGGGGGAAAAAAAAATCATGCTCCTTTATATGCATCAGGTACAGCATGGCTCTTCCCTTTCAAAATACACAAAAATTCTTGTGGTTACAGAAGAAATATATCCACCCACAATGGCAGCACACTTTTAAATATCCAGAAGATTTAAAAAAAGAGTAAAGTTGCCATTCATATCTTCAGTGTCATTCAAATTATTTTATTATTCAATGTCCAAAGGGAAAAAGCAGCCCAAATTTTCAGCTTGTGCTTACATCCTGAATAATGGCACCTATTCTACTCACGTCTCCAGCCTGTTAGTGAAGCAATCACAGTGGTGAGTGGCAGGTGGTGATGAGGAAAAAAAGCAGTGTCAGGACTTTTTGATATAAAAGGGCTCTGTAGCTTGTTTCTGAACCTAGACCTGATCTGCTGACCACAATACTCAAGCCTTCAGTGCCTCTATGCAGCCCTGTTTCACAAAGAGTTGTAGCAGGAGCACAGAAACAGAAGAAAACAACTTTCCTGTGGTTAGAATCCCTCATCCCCACTGGCTGTGGCTGCATCAGCAAATAGTGCAGTACAACAGAAGCAGATTCGTACAGCAAAAGCTTTTGCTGAGAACCTGGTGTCCGTGCCACATACACATTTAAGGACAATCACTTCAGTCTAGATCTAAGTCTTATTGTCTTAATATCCACATATCAAACATATTTGGTTGCTTCTTGGAGCACATAATCTTGCCTAGTTTCACCCAAAAGGAATCAAAGTTTGTGCTTTCCAGGAGTACTCTCATGTGAGCCAAAGTGTGGTAAAGTAGAAGCACTTGAGAGATTCTCCTCAAAGGCTTTCTCCTGATATTAAGAGTAAACAAAACAAAAATCAAAACCAAAAAAAATGCCAAAACACCCACAAACTAACAAAGACATATTAATCTAAGTATACCAATTCTCAACTTCACAGTACAGTTCTATTACCAAGATACCCCAAAATAATTTTGGTGCTCCTGAAATGCAGTTATGGTATATGTGAGGTAAGACAAAGCTGTGTAGAATGTCTGAAGCATCCTGTGAAAAGCCAGCAACTGACACACCTGGTCTTAATTCATATAGTTCCCATCATCAATCAGCCTGTTCACCCAAGATTTTTGTTTGTGTGTTTGGGATGGGGGTGTTTGAGCGGGAGTTATCTGTTGCTCTTTTTGTTTTAAAGAAACAGTTGTCTGGATTCTTGCTCCATGTTAAAGAGGCCCCAGGAATCCAGCACAGTTGAAACACTCTTCTTCACCTAATTCACAGAAGTGTTACTACTTTTTTAAATGTAGCTCACAACAAAACTATTCACAAGTCTCTTAGTCATCCTGCTATGTAGTCAAAGATGATACAGATAATGATGCTTACTTAGAATTCTAGACTCACAAGAGCACCAGAGTGTTTCAAGAACAACCAGAAGCATAAGCCAAAATTGCTTTTGTACAGCAGAAATGGCAATTATTCCCTCATTCCCCTTCTACAGCCCTAGAAGTCTAACTTCTTTTCCAAGAAATTCTGAGACATAAGCATTCTCAATGAGACACATGGCATTTTATACATGCGTACATGTTGATAAACCTATTTTAAAAATATTTAGAAAAGTCCCTCATTTACAAAAAAAGATCAAGAATCAAAATGGTAATTAAGCTAAGAGCCAAACATCACATAATCATCATTTTTCCAAGTGTTCTTGCAAGAAGCCTCAAAAAAGACCCAGACCTTCAATTTCTTTTTTTAAACTTCAATGAATAGAATCATACTTTCCTCCTGCCAGCCATGCATCCTCTAAGAAAAACAAACAACAACCAAACAAAAAACTCAAACAAAAACCCCAAATATTAAAAAAAAAAACCAACCAACTTCTTTTTAGTAAAAAAACCCATTATTTAAAACAATTCACTGTCCCTGTATCATTTTGGCATTATTTCCTCTCAGTAACTCTAACTGAATTAAAGTACTTTAGTGTCAATTAATCACTTCCCTTACATACAACTACTGTCAATTTTAAAAACATGCAAAAGAAACATTAGCGGTGCATACTGCCAATCTAGTACTTTTTCCACTTGAATCTTTGCATGCAGCTTTCTCACCTACTGTATCAGAAGTGTAAAGGCCTTGTTAAAACACCCAAATTTAGATGGCAGAGTATTTATTCAGGAACAGTTGTGAATTCAACCCCAATTTTAAATAGCAAATTTAACATGACAGACCTTCACCACGTGAAGTATTTTCACAAAAAAACCCATTTTCCTGTTAACCTTTTCTAGAAGAATGATTACATATTCTTTGAGTTTACCAGAAGTCATATTCTCAAAACTGGGGAAGATATTGTTTTTCCACAGGCCTATAGACAATTTGAATTTTAAAGTTTTCATTTGGCTCTTTTTTCTTTGGTTTAACTTCTTAAATTTGAACTTTTAATAACATAAAATTCAGTAATTTTCAACCAGCTGCTAGAAAGAATATCAGTTCAATTAGTAAGTATATCAGTCTGATGCTCACCAATCAGTTTCACTCTTCCTGAAGACAGCAATGTAGGATCGTCTTTTTTGACATTATTTATTGAGTCATCTACTAGTTCTTTGATATGATCAATTCCTACAACTTGTCCTTTGGGACCAACCTGGAATAAAAATATACAGTTGAACAATTTCTGCTAGTTTTATTTACACAATGATTGTTTATACTTCCTGACCCACATTCACTAAAATAAAAAATATTTCACTAAAATAAAAACAAAAACAGCAAAGTGGAAATACATTTTCCCAATGTCATTAAAACTACTGCTTGAAATGACAAATCCTGACTGCTAGAAGCACCTGATATTTAGTGTGTCTGCACAGTTTTATAAATACTTGTTATAGTGATCTTTTTGAGATGTGATTCAGTTGTGTTATACTGTTAGCGGAGATTTCTTCCTGGAATTTTTTAGAAGTTAAATTTGATCATGTTTGTTTTCATTACCTGCAATAGACAGTAACAAGACTAGAACTAATCTCCTTTCACACTGAACAAAACTTACTAAAGATTAAGGTTTTTCTAGAGAAGAGCTTACTTCAAGGATTAATCGTGCCTTTTATTCTAAGTTACCTCAAGAGTCCTATTCTTTCAGAAGTAAACGCTGCAATTACCACCCAGGGACAAATTATCTTCCACTTACCCTTGCATTCACAAATCTACTTTCAGATTTACAGCTCTCCTCCACAGGAAGAGTGGAACTTCTGGGAGCCCATAACCCAAAAAAGGTCACAAAATCTCACGTATTCTGAGGGGGGAAAGAAGTTCTACTAACAAAAACTTCTCCATTACAGGTATTTCTTCTAGAATTTTGTCTAGTCCAGAAAATAAATATTCAAAACCAGTCCAAATCTTTAAAAATCTGACCACTTTTAACAGGATCCAGCTCAAAGAAGACAATGGCAGAGTATATCCTAGTAGCAGCCCATGCTGCCATAAACTGTCTTTGGACACATTTGAATGCATTGTTTATGTTTCTGTATCTTACATTTTATGTTATTAAGACAAAGAGAATTAAAAACCACTTATCCTGGGGAATTTTTTTGTTTGTTTTTTATTAACAAGTCCTATGTTAAAAACATTGAAAGAGCAGTTGTTAGCTTTTCTCGTTCGAGTGGCAGACTACCAGCCCAGCCTTTGAAACAGAGCCAGACACAGCAAGTTTTCACTATGACAGCCATGGGTTGCTGTTTGGAGGAATGCCTGGCAGTCAGTTGTACTGTAAGATGGCAAAATCCAGCATATTCCAAACAGAAACAGAAATTAAAATTTAGCAAAATGGGCAGAGTATGAAAGAGCCTGATAAAGTAAGAGAACCTCCTGCTGCATGTGACAGTCCATTATGCTATTTCTGACTCCTTATCAGTTACCTCTATTACCCTGGAACAGTGAAGCATCTGCAACTGAGACACAAGAAGATGGCACAATTTTTGGGATCTCCATGTTAGGAATAAAAATATTCCCCACTCTTTTAGTGAATCCAGTACTGACAGGATGAAAACTGTAATTCATTTAATTTGCCAGCAACTTTCAAAACTAAATAAACTGAATTTTGCAAGCTGTGTACACAAGTTTATCACAAAATCCAAACAAAAACCTTAAAGATGCTTTGCTAGTCTAAGTAAACACAAAGCCTTCCCAGAGGTGCCACAAATGAGATTATCATCAGAAGAGTAAAGTTGCCATCAATGTGCACCGAGGCATTTGTGCCACAAATATGAGTTACTAATTCTAGGTCTCAAGTAGACTGAGAAGCAACAGACATAGTCACAAAGTGCACATCCCCAACTGAATTTTGATGGCAAAACACTCTACCATTAATTCCCACAATATACTTCTTTCAAGTTTTCGTTACTGTTAGCAATGTTATCAAAAACAATGAAAGCATTTACTCGATTTTTCATAACACACACATCTGTAAGGCATTCCACTACAAGCCACCAAGGAGGATTCATAAGAGCTATATGACGTTCACATGGCAGTAAAAAGGTAGAGGGATTAACTCCAGCAAAACTGGAAAGAGATTTCCTTTTCATGCTAATTCTGACTTCTTCGCAGCTGTTTTCGTAGAAAAAAGTGCACAACCACAATTTAGCACAGATCCTATTGAAAATGGCTATTCCTTTATGCACTCATATCTTCAGTGAGAAATACACAAAGCCTGGACAAAAGTTTTAATGCTTGTAGGATTGGCATTCCCATGCTAGCACTTGATTACTGACTACACAGTCAGACCAAAAATATTAGGCAGAAAGTTGAGTAAGTAACATTTAAGATTTCCTTTAAACTGCACTTTGGTTAATTTATTTCAACTTATTTCTCTTTTTTTTTTTAATTTTGCAGGTAACACTTAGAAACTTAAATACTTTTGCAAGTGCATTGTCCCATCCTAAACTTTCTTAGCTAATTCTTAACACAGGGAAACAGAAGAGATTGCAGACTCAGATTTGTACTTGAAAACAGAAAACTAAGTAGCAAAGAAATCTAAATGACAATTTGTCATGTGTATCAGCACATTTCAAATTAACTTTGCAGAAAGACAAAACAAAAAATCTAGTCGCCAGTTTAATGAAGGTCTCTGCTAGTCATAAAGCAACTATAAAGCCCTGGAATAGAGAAGGAAGAATTTATTAGACTTGATGAATTAGTCTAACAATATTAAAGCTACAGCCACCAAATCCCAAATTCTTTCATCTTTTTCCCCTGATGGAAGATAGAGGAGAACACAGAAAATTCCTTAGGTACAGGTTGAATAGCACAACTGAGATTAAGTTACTGGAAAGAGTGTAAAATACAAATTAATATCTAACTTATAAAAGTTTGAATGGACACTTACAGTAATGCTTGTGCAATGCAACAAAAAAAGAAAGCAATTAAATTCAAAGACAATTTACATATATACAAGATATTTTCCTGTGTAAATAGGGTTATTTTATGTCTTACTAAGCTCTCACCATAGCAGGAATACATGACAGTTTATCACAATGAGAACATTCATAGCCACACAAGACAAAAATTGAGCTGTTCAAGACAAACATCTTCTTCCTTCCAGATATAAAGCAACAATTAAAATGCAATCGTTAAAAAAAAAAAAATCCCAAAACCCAAACTCCCGGCTAGGCATTTTCTTCACCACTGCACAATTTATTGGACCACTTAACTTGAACATCTACTATCAGCTACCATGAGAAATGGGTACCAATCACACCCAGAAGAGTAAATTACTTTCTGTATAATATACTTCAGTCCACTGCATGAAGGATACTTTTTTTATGCCCTGTAATTCAGAGTTGCACTGGTGTTCAAAACAGTTCTCATGATCAAGTGATTAAACTAAATAACCTACCATTCGCGAAAAGCATGCTGTGAGGATTCCACTGCCAGATCCTACATCAAGGGCTTTGGCTCCTTCATGTAACTGCTCAGACAGAAGTTCAAGAGCATATGCGTGCTAAGAGAAGACAGAGACAGAAAATTTCAAAGTAACTTAAGTGTATATTTTACTCAATACATGTTCATTTCTTCAAAGATTTTCGGAAATGCACTGATCATTTGTGTAAGAAATTTCAGAATCATTTCTATTATCCAATATGGGGGGGCGAAGAAGTTAACTACATGATATAATCATTGTTATTTCATTGGCTTCAACAAATTTCATGCATGTGGGTTTTTTTGTTAGCATCCATATACATAGCCTCATCTGACCATTCAAGCTTCTAGCACAGACTCTATTGATACATTGGGAAATCAATTTATTTGTCCTCAGATCTGGTGACTATGCTGGCAGAATATGGCCAATAAAGAATTTAGCTTATCATTATGCTATATACACTGGAATAAACTGGAACAAAAGCTAGCTAGGAAGAAGCCAGAGCACCAAGGAAAATGGCTTTTTAAACTATCTCCTGTATTTCTTGCACACTTGCTGAATCAAGGAACAGAAAAAAGAAGTTGTGTCTTACAAAGGCAGATAGCCAGATTCACATACAAAATGCAGTAGTCTACAGACACACCCGATGGCTTTTGCTTTCCTACACAGTGGATCAGTACACAAACTAAGCTTAGGTTGCACGCTAAAAAACCAATTTGTTCTTTAATATTTCAGAGACAGCCAGTACCACATTCTTTCAGCTTAATCCATCCCACCCAGAAAACAGAAATAATTAGAACATTCCTTGTTAACATTTGCTTAGAAGATATATTACCTTTTTGTGCTAATACTTGAAATACTACTAGTGCTAAGCACAGGACAAATCAAAAATAATGACTTAAGGGACTTGAAATTTTAAAGCATAATTAATACTTATTTTTCCCTTAGCCACAGTACTTTTTTCTGTCTTTTCTTGAATAATATCATTAACATTTCTACACAAAATTCCTGATTTTTTTACATTGATTTTTACATTGATAACTAAGTGAATTCTAAGCCAACTACACAGTTTTTAGTCAAGAAAAGCAGACTTTTACTGTGTTTTGATACTTTTCAAACATTGCAAACACAGAATATTTGCTTCTATTCACCTTTTATCTCAAATAAAGAAACATAAAAAAATTATATCTGGGTTACATGTATGTACTGAAATCCCTACTGGAACACTCACCCTGGTCACAAACCACTCGGCAAAAACCCCGCAACTCAGTACAATGTATTTTTTTTCCTGTCCAAAAATTTAAAGGCATTACAGCAATACCATACTATAGGAATCACTGTCATCCGCTCCTGAATTCTTATATTTTTTATAAATTACAGAGTAATTTACATTGGAAAAATGTCTGGAAATACTCTGGTCCAGCCCTCTTCAATACATGGACATTTTAAATTAGAGCCCTGTTCAGTCAGCTTCTTCGTATATCAGTCTAAGAATAGAATTTCCACAATCTGCAAAGCCTGTTTCAGTGCTTAACTACCCTCAAAGTTGGGGTTTTTTTACCCTAGAAACTAATCAGAATTTTCTATGTTGCATTTTTTTGTCCACTACCCATCATCCTATTACTGTACATCTGCAAGAAAAATCTTGATCAATTTTTTCTGTGCCTTCCCAGTAGGCAGTTCACAACACTGTCACTGCAATCAACTGCTTATTAAATTTACTAGGGTAAATATTTTATTTCAAAAGCATCTGCATGTTTATAAAATCACCTATACTAATCACCTAGGTTTAAAGCTTACCATATGTGGAGCACTGATCGTTGCTTGGAAACCTGTAAAACAAGAGAATGGAAGATGTTAATTGCTGCTCAGACAGCAACCTTATAATCTTTTATCACTTTGACTGTAAAATGCAATGCCTTCATTGTCACCCTCATTCAGGGTACATTCAGGGTACAACGGGGTACAACATACCCCAGCAGTTACACAGGTACTCTATGTCACAAGTGAGTTATGGTACATCAGCTGAAAGCTAGTCTGTGTCAGCTCTGGACAGGAAAAAAAAGACGTTTTATCCTTGATCTCATTTACAATCTCTATTTTGTCACTATACTGCCTTAAGCTTGATCAAGTATGTTTAAGTCAGAAGAGTAACGTCTCCCAGAATAATGTAATTCCTTTTTCACTCAGCCCCTATGTAAAAACCTGAATTTGTTGGTTTGAGTTTCATGTGGTGGCGACTACAGAACATGTGGAGAACAACCTCGTGTATTTTGCAAACAGCAAATGAGAACAAACACCTATGAGAATGGGAGGAACACTCACCCTATGTTTGTTTTTGTGAAAATACATATTCAAAAACTGATGCATCTTAAAATATTTTTGAACTTTCCTATACAACAAACGAAATCCTAATAAAATTTACTCACCATGTGCTATTAAAGGCAGGGAGAAGATCAAGAATAAATAAATTAGTATATTTCCATAACTCATTCTCTTGACTTGGAAAACAACTGTCCTATCAGTAGACCTTCCCATTTAAAGCGTATTTTCACATTTTAAAGATTTCACAAAATGGATTAAGAAACTTTGCATTGGTCCCAATTGAATAATTTTTGTAAAGACGGAACCTTTTTCTATCATAAACTGGATGCAAATGATTTTCAAGTATTTAAATATCAGCTGCACCATCACAAAAAAAATGTTTTGAAAAATAAAATTTATTTACACATATTAATATCCGCTGAAAAACACTTCTACTTGATGTATCCAAATATACCAATTGCATTCCACAAGAAATTGAAACTTAGTTAAAAGGTATCAAATAAACTGATGAAGAACTAAACAACTGTCTAAATTTTAAAAAAAAATATTTTCACATTCTTAACACATAAATAGCAAAAGAAGTCCCAGTTACACAAACGAAAACAACCTCAATTACTTTTGCAAGATGCTCTTACCTATAGACTGTGGAGAGTCCATGTAAGGGTTGTATTTTGCATAGTGGCAACGGTCTGTAGCCAGCATTACTTCAAATACCTTGTCTGTTTTGATGATTCCATTTTCTACAAACAAATAAATAAAATTGAAGGCATTGTTTCTCTTCTGCAACGCAAGGATATGTGAACTGCATTAACACATTCATAGCAGTGTGAGAAATCTCGCTGCCTTACACAGATCTCTGACACTCTTAACCTCATCATACTGCCCCATGGCAGCAGTTGGACTACATCATCTTTAATGGTCCCTTCCAGCCCAAACCCTTCTGTGATACTAAAATGAAATCTGGGATCCAGAGATCAAACAATGCTTAAGCCAGTGAATTTTGAACAAGACCTAACCAGCAGTTACAGATGCTTTTCTGAAGCCATTTGCAAAGACCTACCCCCTTGGAAAACTCGACTTCATGCACACCTTTGACATTCCTGCCAGTGTAGTCAGTAAGAAACACCAAACAAGATATACTTCATATTTCTAAGAAGATATGCAAGTAATTATTGCAAAATATACAAAAGCAAGTTAAAGGCAAGTTAGCTGAGCAGCACTCAGAAAAGGTCTAAAATAGTGATTTATTTCTTGACATGCAGATAGATGCATATATTCTAGAACTATAGGTAGCCACCTGCTCTTTCCTTTTGTGCCTTCTAGAATAAATATGCAGAGAATATGCAAAACAAGCTTCCAGCTTGTAAGTGCAACTGCAGGGTCCTATGGTAAGGCCAAGAACCTTCTCTAATTTCACAAAACTTTGTTCCAGTCAAAGTATGCACAACTATCAAATGAGATGCTTACACTCAGAGGCAAATTAAAAAAAAAAAAAAAAAAACCAAAAAAAACCCCCAAACAAACGGAAAACAGAAACTACTAATATTCTACAGATTTTGAGCATTCAGGATGTTCTTATTCAGCAAACAATTATGAGATTTGCTGACTTTTGTCCTATCTTTGATTATTGTCATCTTTTTCATCAGTGAATAGAAATTGAAAAAAGTTACCTATACTAAGCGTCCCCAGCAGAATCCGTGGGAGAAGCTGAATCTTCATTAAAAAAAAATATACCCTCTCAGCTATCCACCCATAGATTAAGTATGCTTTTCAAATTTGCTTACTGTACAATGGAGACAACATCAAATTTTGGGTGGGAATTAAGAAAAGAAGTCAAGCCCTAACCAGTAAAGTCAATATTGACTTAATTGTAATTTTTATTGTGTTGATAACAGTAAGATTATTTTTCTTAGTCTCACAGCTGAATTTAGAGAAACATAGCAACCACAAGGTACTGAACTCCAACAAAAGTCCTTTCTTTCCTGCCATAGTCAGGCCCAAGATGACCAGCTGCCAGGATCTTAATTCTGTGTGGAACGTCTCTATCAAATTCTCAGTTAAGTCCAGAAAACAGGCATATCTCCTCAGGAAGCCAAAAATAGAAGCTTATGTTGCAAAGAAGACATTCTAATTACATGCCATCTCTAACTACTAAAAAAACAAAACAATCAAAAATAAACTATTAATAAAATGCTAATGAAACACATTTTATAAATCTTAACATTAAGCTGTATATTGCAAGAAAATAATCCAAAATTAAGTCTATGTAGATAGAATATCCTTTCCAATTATAACATGCACAGAAAACTCTCCTTGAGGAGACTGTTGGGTTTCAAGACTGATAGTCAGTACTGAGAACAAATCAGATTTTGAAGTGTTTACAAGCAAAGGATAATACACAAACTCATTGACAGCTTGAAATAAAAAGTAAACTCTAATAAAACAGAGTTCTATCAGCACAACTTCCACGCTTCAAAGGGCTGAAGCCGAAAAGCAAGTATTTAACAGTGGAGCACTGCCTGCCAAGTTCAAGAGTTACTCTGCGCAGAGGCTGTGGCAATGACAACTTGACATAATTGGAGCATGTTTTGAAAACTCTCTCTGGTCTCCCTCTTTTCCACAAATAACACCATGAAAACAGGAAAAGAGCTCAGAGCAGTCCTTGGACTTGAAGGTGGGAATATACCACTGTTGAATGTAACCTGGGAAACTGGGCAGTTGGCTGTCAGAGAACAAGGAAAGAAGAGTCTGAAAAGGCACCATGGACTTGCAACAAGTAAACAACCTATCTTTTTACTTTGTCTTTTATTTAGCAACAAATGCATTACTGAATTGTTTATGTTTCAAAGAACTGCCTAAATCAGTGATGATATCCTGACTGTTGATCAAGCACGTTTCTAACCAAACCATAAAATACTAGCAGACAACATTTACACCAACCCTGGCTTCCAGATCAGAAAAGAGGATGTGTCATTGCCACATGATCCAGCACACAAGCTTACTATGCAAACTATAACACCTACTCAAACACCTCCTGTTGCTGACTTTATATATTTAAAAAATGCCCTTGCAGATCCCAAAAGCATTTACCATGCAACTTCTTCAGCATCCACATAGTATGAAATTAGTTATGGAGAAAGTATGGAGAAAGAAGAAGCTGAACTTTCTCCATAAATCTTTTAAATCTTGCAGAAGTCTTAAGGCATGATGCAAAGCACATACAGCTTTACAAAAGATTAACTCAAGTCGATTAAAATTACTGATGTGACAAATCATAGAACAGTATGGGTTAGAAGAGACCTTAAAGGTAAACTACTTCCAAATCCCCTGCCATGGTCAGTGACACCTTCCACTAGACAAGGTTGTTCAGAGCCCCATCCAACCTGGCCCTGAACACTTCCAGAGACAGGGTATTCACAGCTACTCTGGACACCCAGTTCCAGGGCCTCACCACCCCTCAGAGTAAAGAATCTCTTCTTAATATCTAATCTAAACCTATCCCTTCCAGTTTAAAGCCATTCCCCTACATTGTCCTATCACAATATGCCCTTGCAAATACAAGTTCCTCTTCAGCTCTCTTGCAGGCCCCCTTCAGGTACTGGAAGGCTGCTGTAATGTCTCCCAGTCTTTGCTTCTCCAGGCTGAACAATCCCACCTCTCTCAGCCTGCCTTCACAGGAGAGGCACTGCAGCAGCCCTCGTATCTTTGTGGCCCGCCCCTGGACTCACTCCAACAAGCCCATGCCCCTATTACGTTGGGGGTCCTGGAGCTGGATGAAGCACTCCAGATGGGGTTTCAACCGGCCAGAGCAGAGGGCCAGAATCCCCTCCCTTGACCTGCTGGCCATGCTGCTTTTGATGCAGCCCAGGACAGTTTGCTCTCAACAAACTTGCTGAGGCTGCACTCGATCCCAATGTCAATGTCACTAACAAAGGTTAAACACCACCAGTCCAAATGCCACCCCCTGAGGAACACCACTCGTCACAGTCTGTACTTGGACATTGAGCTTTTGACTACAACTCTTTTGAGTGCTACCATCCAGCCAATTCCTTAGTCATCCAATGGTCCATCCATCTAACCCATGCCTCTCCCTTTTAGAGACAAGGATAACTAAATGCAGGACAGTGTCAAATGACAGTCTCCATCTGACTCATGCAAACCAGCTAGCAACTTTCAAGAGGAGAGTTGGCTGGAACAGAATCACTTCTTGATTTGCAAGCAATGTGGAGTTTATTCCTTTTAAGCACCCAATCAACTGACATCTTTAAAGTCAGGGTCTTTTTGTTTGGGCAGAGGAAGAAATAAGATGGGAAAGAATGAGATTCCGTCTATAGAATTTTATTTAAGTAATGAGCATAGGAAGATTTCACTGTAAAGCATAAACACAAAGAAAGCACTTTGAACAAGAAGTGATACATCAGCACCCTAAGATCCAATAACAGACACTGACCCTAAAACATACAAAGCTCTTTGTGCTAAAGAAACTGAAAGATGGTGTTTGTAAACAAGTGTTTTTAAACTGCTCATAAATGCAAACTTCTTGTGCTTTGCAATTTAAGAGCTATCTGCCTCAAACACTCAGCTGCCCATCTATTGTCACTATGATTTGGATTCACAATAGTACATCATCCACATAGGATGTTGTATACAACTCACTGGATGAAATCACTTGAGAATCTATCATTGAAAGACTCAATAGAAAGGCTGAGGAAAGCAAGGGTCCAGAGCTAATCTTAGAGTTCAGAAATTAAACACAAATATCAAATACCATGAAAATCCCAAAGTGGCAGAAACTAAAAATAATAGGAGTAATAACAGTAGTAATAGCAATAGTAGTAGTAGTAGTAATAATAATAATAAATATTTAATTATCTTTTAAATGCTACTCAAAACTTGCAAGGCAAAAACAACATGGGAATCATAAGGTAGGTTCAACACAACAATCTAATATACAGCCTCAAGCTTCAGTTAAATACAAACTTATCTGTCAACATTTTGCTTTTACTTTAAGGTAGTATTCCCTCCCTATCTAATAAGAATCACCTTCAAAAACTACCCATCCATTTTGGTTTAACAGGTAAGAGTTTTTTATTCATTTTCATGGATGTGAAAGTCTGTAGGTAACTACTTTAGCCATTTTAATCACAGCTGAATTGCCCTCACATACTGTACGCCAATGTTGCTAAGTTGGTATTAACCATTTCCTTCTCCAGGGGAGGAGAAAGGCCTGCTAACACAGCCTTCCAGCACACAGATTTATACAGAAGTTGTCTGCAATGTACTCACATTTATCAAAATAGTAATGATTTTGTCTAAATCTGTATCAGCAGCTGAATGAAGAAACGTTGGAGAGTAGATGAAAGAAGAACGTAACTTTAAGGTATGTTTCAGCATGCAAAAATATAGAACCACACCTTCCAACAAACTTTAACACCCATGCGCAGATGAGGGAGACTTAACCTATGAGCACTCATCAATCCCTCAACATTAGAGAGGGCTGAACTTCACACACACATCACACGGAGTGTTAAAACTGAAGAGCTCAAAACAAACAGGCAACAACCACCAGTAGTAACTAAATAGTGTTGCAGAAGTTAAGATAAACTTAGCTGGATTGGACAGACAGACAGACAAGGAACTCTCTCCACAGTAAGGCTTGAGGCAGAACTATTTACAGCTTTAGTAGATCTGTAAAGAAAGGCAGATGGTGCACATCTCACACCTTACTGAGCAGATTCCATGCAACCACTCTGCAGATCTGTTTTCAGAAAAGCCACTGTTGTTCAGACCAACAGCTAGATCACAGTCATTTATTACAAATGTCTGTTATTATGAAGTTATTCTGTTATTATGAAGAGGTTTCATTAAAATAGGCACTAGTACTACATGAAAGCTGAGAAAGATCAGAAGATCAGCAAAACATAACCCTTACTCTTGGGACAAAATGACAAAAAGCAAGCTGTCCTACCAGCAGAAATTAGAAGAATTTCTGAAGCTATATTTGCCTGTCCACCTCTTAGATTTCAATAGTGCAAGCATTTAAAACTACTTTGTGCTCAAGCCCACTACTGAAGTATTCAGGTTCCGAAGCCTTAAAACATAAATCACAAGTCAGCCAGTCCAGGAGAACTCCAAAAGTCTACTGATCTCAAGCTTTGAAAGAGTTCATTCAGTTTTTCTCAAATGTTGGTAATTTAAATTAAAATTTAAAATATTAATAAAATTAACTTAAGAAAATTATTTACTTTAAGTGTTATGTAGCATTAAAGAACACGACTTAGAGGGATAACATTCACATACACAATCATTCAAAAGAACATGAACATTATGCATTTCTTTCTAGGTTTTCCAATAGCTCTTAGTGATCTCTTGATACTACACCAGGATTAAAGAAACAGCATTATTAAAAGAAAAGCTTAGAGTTTTATTGAAACTAAACCATGGAGACTCTCTCTTTTCAAAATGCCCACACACAACAGTAATGACCTGTTTTGGACAGATTTGGAAAATTATTTCCCTTTTGCTACGGGTTACTAGGCAGTTTCAGATAACCAGGGAAAAAAATTGTATCATGCCATTACATCCACATATGAAAATTAAAATATATACTCAATCAAGCAAAATAACTAAACATTTTAATTTAAATTATTTATTAAGAATTGTAAACATTTGTGATTTCAATAATAAGCCAAAAAATGCCCTCTTTTTTTCCTGAATGATCAAGGACTTGGACTTTGATGCACTGAATTTTGGGAGTTTCTGGGAAAGTATGGATATGTTTTTAACATTACACTGACACCCTGTCTAACAATAAAGGAAAAAAACATGCCAACAACAAAGAACCAGATAAGAACACAATCTTAATTTACACACCAATAACATGTGATAAATGTTCTTAAATTTGGTTTGGTTTTTTTCCTTTCTGATATAGTTTCCTATTATCTGGGATATTTAGTTGTCTTGATTTACTTGAAAGGCTGCCTCTTAAAAGATCAAGGTGTAGAAATTCGTCCAAAACATTTCACTGACATGGGCAAGTCACTAACAAATATTTAAATCTTACTTAAAAATAAAAAAGTTTCACAGCCACTCCTTTAGGCAATTATTCAAATTTCTTGCTAACAAAATTTTCTTAAAATCTCAATTATCAAAAAAATAACATCACAGATTTCAAGTCCGCCATCTGAGACATGAACATACATAAATGTAAGAAATTTTAGATATTCTTAAAGTAACATATCAGTGGATGTGTTAATTTTTAATTTTAAAAAATAGTTCTATTTCCAGCTGTTTCACTTATGGTCATAAGTTACAACGCTTAGCCATTTAAGCCTTAATATATTTATGATGAAGGAAAGGGTGGTCACTGAATGCACACAACAGGCAGCATAACTGCTTGTGCAGGAGAGTCATTAGATTTGGTCTAATTTTCTATTATTATTTCCCTTTTTCATGATCATCCAAGTTACATTACTCTTCCTTAAGCAAAATTAGATGCAGAAGAGATTTGGATAAAATAAATGGAAAAGACATGTCAAGGGAAAACAAACAAAACAAAACCAATGTTTACTTCTTGCTGAGCCTAGCTGAGGCTTACTATATCCAATGCCTTCCCATTCATGGCAGTTCCCAAAGAGATATGCCTGCAGCAATCAGAAACCTGCAACAAAGGTGCAGATTCATTGCAGATGAGACTTCATCATGATGAAGCATGCCAAGATGTTATTTTTAATTATTTAACATCTAAATAATAAAATATTTGGAAAAATATCTTTAGCATGTTTAGCAATAGAATTCTCAAATCCTGACAGTATTTGAATATATACTGATTTGAAGCATCATCCACACTGAAAAATTAGGAATCTGGTCTTATGTAAGGCTCAAAATTCCATGGAATTTGTGGTATCTTGTAAATTAGAGTTACTAAGTTTTGTGATGCAAGTTTATTAGGTGAGGAAGGTAAAAGAATGGAGTAAGAAACAAATCCACAGATGGCTAACAACTTTAACCACAGCGAAGTTAACTCATCTTCACTTTCACTGAGAAATGTGGATTCAAAAGCAGGTATACAAACACCATTGGCACAACATGATCAGAGAAATAAGCAAAGCAAACTTGTCATACAGCAGCATGCCATATCGACTGCTGGAGAAAGGTGCAGTAAGGAAACTTAATGAACTTTGATGGATTGTGAATTGGAAAGGAAACTAATTTTTCAGTCTTTCAGGTGGGAAAGAAAAGCTAATTTTCAAGATGTTAGCATATAAAGTAAGAGGACTTGGCAAGAGCCCAAGCATGAAAGACAGAAGGAAATCAAAATGACCAAACAGTGACCTAGCAGTGGATAGCTGAAGATACAGAGAGGGGAGGAAAAGTTACAAATTTAGAATCAAAAGACTTTCAACCAAGCAAGATAACACTAAATATTTCACCAATTAGCCAGTCTTCCTCCTTCCTCTATATGACAGATTCATAATAAAAGGAAACTCCAGTCAGCGTTAGTTGTTGAAACATGGGCATAATATTTCTGTGTTTAGCATAACCCTACAGCAACCTGCATTTTAGACATCTTCCTAGAAATGTTGTCTGCTAAAACATCTTACTTTAAATATATTTTAGGGGGAAGTTTACTCAAGTTTGAAGGCACATGTTTGACTATTTTCAGTTAGGAAGAAGCAAAGATTTAAATAACTACTCTGTAAAGGTGAAAACTATTTGTTTTAAGTAGCTTTAACGCAGAAAGAATAATTCAGATTTTAAAAAGGCATTTTTAAAAAATGAGAAGTACTTTCAAGAATCACTGAAACAAAGCAGCTGAACACCTCATAGCAACAGCACATTCAAGGACAGCACTTTTGCTGTGAAGAGTGTGTTATGAACAAGTTTATTTTGTGTATGTCAAATCATGCATCTTTGATGCCCAAAATTAACAGTGCAAAAACATGTTGACAATGCAACAAGAAGTTTAAAATCAAAACAAAACAATGTACTGCAACATTCTTCAGTCACTTGTCCCTAAGCACACACTGAAAAATATTCAGTGTTCCAGGGCCCTCTTTATTAGTTTGTCCCTTTTAAGGCATGAAAGCAAAGATAAGGCTTATAAAGAATACTTGCCTAAATCTGCATTGCAAATACCCAAAATCACCTATCACTGCCCTAACACAATGACTGCTACCATCACAAAGAAGTTAATTATATAGTTAAGGGAACAGTGAAGTGAGCAATACAACAAATGTCATGAAATGGAGAACATTATGGCCACAAAACTGAAGCACTACTAACTGTCAATAACAGCTTATAATGAAGAATTATTTTTTATAGCTGTCTTAAAGGAATAGAATATGTAGCCTACAGTAATCTTCCAGTGATGTTTTTATTTGGGAGCAAAACCAGTTTAATAAGTTCCCATTCTGCCCAGCCCATAACAAAGTTCACTGCTTCTCTAACCATGTTGTACTACCAACAGCTTAGAGACACTGAAGAGTTTAAATCTTGATGTTTCACAAGTCATGAGAAAGTGACCCAGTCTTGCAGCACTGCCTCCCTCACAAGCAATTCTACAAGAACAATCAAAAGAAGAATTGTGGCATAAGGGCAGGAGCAAGAACATCTTAACCAGGATTTGTTGCAGAAGAAAACCCAGTGTCACTACAACCTGATTTCTTTAAGTTATACAAAATATACTCTAAATTACATACTCAATAAGTTACACACAAGACAAACACTGGACAACATCAAATTAACCTCATCCAATTTGCATTCTTACTTCTAGCACAAAATGCTGTAAAATGCTCCATAGCTGCTTTCACAGAGGGGAAAATACATCGAGGGATCTACTACTTCAAAGGAATTCTCTGGAACATTTTAGTCTTTCTGTAATCCATAATTTTTAAGTTTGTTAAAACATATCTAGGAGAATTGTATCACATTAAACAGTACTTTCTTCTAAATATGTTCCCAACTTCAGCAACAAGGTATCATCTTACCTGAGGAACTCTAACTTTAAAAGTTATAGTCTTAATTCAGCAGCTGCTCTGCACTGATAAAGCTCTACACCATGACTGGAGTCCCACCAAGGCTGACAACACAATCTTGCTGTAAAATCAAAAGCCTCTGTGCTTCCACAGTATTTTATTGCCAATCCACTATCTCCCTGTTTCACACCCCTCAAAACATTTTGGGCATGCATATGCAAAACAGAGAGGGGGAAATTACAGACTGTAACTTTTCAGGTAATTACCATCACTGCATACTTTGAGATTACAATATTAAGCACTTCTATTTTACTTTCCTCTTCCTATACTGCTATTGCTGTGTACTAACTACAATGGTTTTTAGCTTTGTCATTACTGTTATTTGCAATGCCCTAAACAGTTTCCATGTGTTGAAAAACTGTCATTGTCTTCTGCAACAAAGAAACTGGTTTTGCCTTCAGGTTCTGAGCATCATAGACAATTCTGGCAATAACTGATTTGGATGTATTTTGGAGCTTAACATTGATTTTTACATCAGAAAGTTTTTCCCTGCTGTGCAAGAGAACAGTACTGCACTAAAACAGTACTTCTAGCCCTTCCAGTTGCAGAACAAAACAACAAAAAAATGCATCGCAATTCTTGTAACTAGATAAGTTATTTTCTAGTTATTAAACAGATTTTCACAATGAAACTGTACAATGAATAATAGTTTTTACAGCAAAACTGAAAGTTACTTGAGCATATATTATTCTTCTGGATATGACAGTTCTCAAAAGAAAATACTGGAAAAGACCACAGAATCAGATGCTCTAACACAAGCAGAGAGAAGGAGAAAGGAGAAAACAACCAGGGTGACTCTCCTATGACTCCAGAATAACGAGGAGGCCATACAGCTGAAGTTGTCTGTGATCTTGTAGCATCACTAAAATAGAAGACAACTGCCATAATACAGGCTCCAAATCTACGTCCTTTTACATCTAGTACACCGACTACAGAGAAGGAAGGGAAAAGGAGCAGATAAGAGAGACACTATAAGTAAATTTAAGACAGGTTAGTTCTAAGCTAATATGAAAAATGGAAGCTCTGAATACAGGAGGTGTTGTTGCTCCGTCCTAAGACCTGCAGACTTCAGGATGTACTGAAGTACATCGGCGAAGAAGCGCTCTCCCAACACCTTCCACGTTCAGCACGGGGACAGCACAACCCCTCGGTGAGCACAAGGAGCGCCCGGTGCCGGGCAGCTACCGCAAGGCTCGGCTATCACAGCACGAGTCCGCAAGCCCGACAGCTCCTCTCCGCTTGTCTCCTCTCCCCGCGCTCCCAGCACAGCCCTTCCAGCGGAGCCACTCCGGACCCTGCCGGGGAGCGGGGGAGGAGGGACTGCTGCCACACGCCCCTTTCACCCAACGCAAACAGCCGCGGCCTCTTCGGCGCGTTTCCTAAACCCGGGCGGCTCCCGCTGCGTTGTTCAGCCCGGGCCTGAAGGACCGGAGGGCGCCGCCGACGCCACCACTCCCGCCGCCCGCGGGCCGGAGCGAAGCCAGACGGACGCCGATCCCGGTGCGTGCGGGGGATCACGGGCCCTCCGGCACCGTCGCCGCGGCCCCGCCTCAGTTCGCACAAGGCAGACGGGGAGACGAGGCGGCGGGAACGGGGCCGGGAAGGGGGGGACGCGGCGAGCCGAGAACAGCCACAGCCGCCGCACGGCGCTTCCCCTCCGGGACCGCCATCGGCGCCGCCCCGCCCGCCGCATTGCCTCCCGCAACAACAGCCCGGCCCGCCCTGCGACACCGGCCGCCGCCCGGACACACACCTCCCGCCCGGGCAGCCGGGCACGCACGGACACACCCCCGGCCGGACACACGGACACGCACACACAGACACGGACGGACGGACAGACGGGCGCACGGACGCACCCGGCCGGGCGCCGGCGCCGCTCCCTCTGACAGTTGGCGGCGGGTCGGGCGGGCGCTGCGGGAGCGCGCGGTCGGTAGCGGTCACCGGGCGGCCGGTAACGGCCGCCCCGCTGCCCAGGGGCCCCGCCCGCCCGCGCCCCCGCCCCGGGACTCACTGCGGAGGTTGTGGATGAGCTCAGAGTGGCTGGCGCCGCCCGACTTCCAGGCCATCGCTAGGCACACTCTGCGGAGCAGGTACAGAGCCGCCTTCAGCGCCGCGACTGCGCACAGCAGCTTCCCCAGGAAGGACACAACCTCCAGCGCCGACACAGGCGCCGCCTCCTCGCCGCCTCCTCCCGCCGCCGCCGCCGCAGCGGCTGCCGCGCGCTCGCCGAGGGGAGGGGCCACGCGCCCACCGCCCCGCGCGCCCGACATGCCCCGGCCGCCGCCGCCGCTCCGCCGGCCCGCGCGGTGCGCCCCCCACCCCCCCGCGCATGCGCGCCCACCGTGCTCAGGGGCGCGCGTGGGGAGATCCTCGCGCGCCGGGGCGGGGATGCTCGGCGGCTGCTCCCGACCCGCGCGTTTGGCTGCCGGGGCCCCGGATCCCGCGCTGGCGGCGAAACCCCGGTCCTGCCCGCGCCCCAGAAACGGCGGCGGGGCGGGACGGGTCTGGGGGCGCGGGTTTGTGAACTTGGGAGCTCTGTTAATGAATGAGATAGCGAAGCGGCATGTCGGAGCACACACACTTTCCCCCCACTCCGGCCTTGGCCGCTCCCGTGACACAAGCCGGCACACGCCGTGTACCGGAGCAGGCGGTGTCGGGGCTGACGGCACCCATCACGGCCCCGTGCCGGCGGCACCGCCAGCTCCCGGCCCCGGCCCAGCGCGCGACCCGCCGTCCTTGCGACGGAGCCAATTACCGGCGTCCCCCGGCGCGGTGTTTTGCATGGGGCGCGCCTATTGGCCACGGCCAGCCCGCGCGGGCCAGGCCTACGTGTTGGAGGCCGCCATTGGTCAGGTGGCGCGGGAGCTGTGTGTCCCGTGTGTGGCCCCGGCAGGCGGCGGTGGGACGGGGGAGAGCGGGTGCCACCCGGGAAACAGCGCCAAAATTGGAGCGGAGTGGGACGTTATGGAGAGTTGGCATAGCCGTATATTGGCTAAACGCTGCCAAAGTACCGATGCTCCGACAGCAGCATCTAACAGTGCAATGCCGTCGACGTAGGGTAGAGCTGCAAATTAAAATTCCTTTTAAAAGGTGTCCAGGTCAAAAGCTCAGAATTTACTAAATGCCGATGGGCCTTTATTCTGTCCCAGCACAGGCCACGATGAAGTAGCAATCTTAAGGGAAAAGTAGCACCTTCGGTTCCTCCCACAGCCTGTAACATAATGAGGAAAATCAGAGAATTCACTTCCTACAGTCACGTAGTATTCTTGCCTGTTCTGAAACTTCTTAATAATTAATTTTGCCACCAATATTTATTTGCCACCTATTTCTATTGTTTAAATAGAATACCATCATTGCAATTGCCACCAATATTTATTTGCCACCTATTTCTATTGTTTAAATAGAATACCATCATTGCAATTTCAGGGAACCCACTGTCAGTGCTGTGACTTCTGCATTTGTGCTGCCTTCTGGTCCCTGCAAATAGGCTTCACATGCCTGGGAATAGTTTTACAGCACTTCTGTTCTTAACCAGTCACATTGGCACAGATATTTCATCTATTTGGTACCAGATGGCAGGATTTTCTTGGCTTTTGACGTGTGAGGATAGCTACTTGATAGGTAGGCCCTTATCAATAGTATATTGTATAAACATTGGAGAAAATAAGGTGTCATCCACCAGATACTTCAAGTAATATATTGTTTCTTAAAAGCATTTCTGATACAAGGGCACAGCCTAATATACCACCATGGGAGATACAGATTACATCTTCTGTGGGAGAGGCCATCTTGGCTGGGAATGTTGAACCTGTTCCAGCTCCACACAACACATGTATTTCATCCAATCATGTCTGGTTCAAGTGAAGGAAATTAGGTGAAGGTGGGAATCTGCTTCTCTACTTTGCAGTCAGTTGCTCAATGCATATACCAGATCCCATACATAGACTTCCCAGATATTTCCCATCTGGTTCTTTTAACCCTGGAGGTAGATCCACTCCTTCATTCTGTATTCTCCATCTAAATTCTCCTAAGCATGCTCTGGAAAAGGCAGTCTGTGCAAGGTTCCCAGCCTGCCCCAGAATATAAAAGGTCTCCCTGTAACATGCAGTGGGCTGAGAAAGAAGGAACGAAGCCATGGAGTTACAGGAATTCCCAAAGGGCAGCAAGTACAGAGAACAGACAGACATTGTAAAAGCAAAGCACAGAAATACTTAATTGTTTTAAAGGCAAAAGACATTTTCTGTTGTTAGATGCAAGCAAACTGCTTTGCTTTCACATAGAGAGGCTGTTGGCAGGAAAATAGCTGGACCATGTTTAAAAGCATTCCAGGGATACTTACCCCCTTGGGAGACCAGAAACACAAGAGAAACCATTTACATACAAACTGATGCTGCTTACCAGGACCAGCTTGAATTGGGCTTAGGCTTGTCCCAGAGCACCAAGGGTGAGCCCACATTTCTCCCTTAGGAATTTGCAGTTCTTGCTCAGTCACTTTCTGACTGAATGTAGCTATTTGCCATGTGCTTGACATGACTATTCAGAGAATTAAAACAAGTGTGGGCCTTCCTTAGCGATATCTGGGGTGTTTTGGATGGATACCAGGCATGTGTGAAGGAAACAGCACTTGGCTTGGCCAGCTTCCAAGAGTTCTAAGACAAGCCGAGTTGCCTCAAAGGGCCCTGGGAAATTAACATGCACCAATAGTGGCAGGATGCACCCATTTATGCAGTAAACAAACGTAAGAGTCCCTAAATCTTTCTGTTCTACAATCCCAGACCATGAGTCCATTTTTAAAACCTATTAGGAGCACATCCATTAACATAAAACTAAAAACAACAACATTCCTTACTGGAGTAAAATACAAGCAGAATTTTTTTTTTTTCTGGCAACCATCATTCATGTGGAACCTCTCCATTTGCTCTGATACTCAGGATTTCTGTACCCTACTCCCCCTCACTTGTCCAAACCAGTGTGAGCACCTTGGTCCCTGGATGCCCACTGTCAGTTGCAGGCACCTCCATCTTCCACATGTAGAGCCATCTCCCTAGACTCTCCAAGGAGCTGCTGCATGGACAGTCCTCTTAGGGAAGAGGCACAGGAATGCCAGCAGCCAGAGTGGGCCATCATTTGATTGTTCTGACACGAAGATCCCACTAACTGTAAGCATGTCGGCTCTTTCTCCTTTGCTGCACATTCACCCACATCCCAATCCTCTAGCTGTACTTACATACATTTATATATAAACCTCTCCAAGCTACTATTTCTGTTTCATCCCTTCCCTCCCACCTCATAAACCCATTAGATTTTTTTTAAAAATTCTTTGAATTTAGAGGGAATTTAAAAAATTGCTCATTACTGTCTGCTCCCATCTGCTTCTGCATGTACATACCACAAGCAGAAATTTCCTTGTGAAATGTTCCTGCTGTACATTTCCGCAGTTATGTCCCAAACCCTACGCTAATTGGCTCTTCCACCTACACTCACTCCTCTCCCTGACTCCATTCTGGTTTTTTAACTTAATCACACTCCTTCATCTAATTTCTTTTCCTATAAGCTCAAGCCAATTTGGCGTGTACCTTCCTTTTGTATTACCATTTCCAAAGTTTACATTATTTTGACCTCTGCATCCATGTTTTCACAGCTCTGTACTCAAAGATGAGGTGAGAAGGACTCAGTCACATCAGTGACTTTCCCCATTAGGGAGCAGCAGAACTGGGACCCCTTCATGCCAGAAGGTGAGCCTTCCAGATGACACCCCCACACAGCAGAACACCATCCCACAGATGGTGTGTCCAAGCAGAGCAGACCTGGGGACAGATATGATTTTGCCATCATGCAAAGTGACAAGTCAGGCCCCAAGTCAAGCCAGCCACCAAGTTTGGGCAACACAGCTGAGCACAGGCCCTCCTCCAGCACAGCTCGGGCGCAGAGCAGGGTGCCCCAGCCCAGACAGGAGCCCCAGCCAAGGGCAAGGCTCATGAGTGCACTCAGGGCCTGGCCCTCTGCTGTTACATCTGCTCTGCAGGACCCTGTGCCGTGACTGTAGTTGTTCAAGAGACTCAACTGGGCACAACTCCAGCTGTAAACATGTTTTGGCATCTCCAAATAACTTCCTTTAAATATTGTTCAATGATGATTGGAGAAAAGCAGACTATAAGCAAATTGAGTTCAGAATTAGCTTTATCCTACCCTAGTACAATCACTGATCTAGTTAAGTGCCTTTGTTCTCAGGCCCCCTGCCCTCTGTCAGAGAGACAGGCCTGCTTTCAGTTTTCTTCTCTTATACTCCTAGCTTTAACCATATTTAAGGGTAATCCATAGATGCTCCTTGTTGTCTCAGCTGATATGTTTGGACCCATCTCTTAGAGTCAGCTTCATCTGGACTTAACATCCCTTTTTGAAAGCCTCACAAACATTAGATGAGGTGTATTTTCTCCTGGTGCTTATTTCCTCCTTTTGTATGTTTATTTAAATCTGCTGTTATACTGAAATGATGTACTGATGTGCTTAGACCTGAGCAGCAGGCCTAAGCCAGAGTTGACTTACAGGATGGATCCTGGACACTGTGTGACTAACACCATCACTATTATTTAGCTAAAAATAGTTGACAAAGATGCTTATGCTAGCTGTTTATCACCTTGTGTAGTTATCTGCAAGAAATGCATAATTTTAAGAAACCTTCCCAACTGACATGAATAGAGGCTTGTTTATAGGATATTTTAGGGGAAACCCTCCCAGCCGAGGCCTGGGCTCTGGCCAAGCCCTGGCCCTGGCAGGTCGGGAAGTGTCACTTCAACTTGCTGATTTGGGCTATAAAAGCTGGACCCACTTTTGGGGCGAATTTGAAGACCTCACCTATGGGTGGACGCACCACATAGGATTTTCCCAATTCCCGGAAAGGGTTCTCCAGATCCTCGCTGCGAAATGAAGCTCCCCAGCAATTGCAGACTCTGGAGGATGGCAAAGTATTTAGGCAATTTGTGATATGTCTTTCTCAATCACTATCCTGTCTCTCATACAGTAATGATTAGGTGCATTACCTTGCTTACTTTTGCTTGTTGCTAAAGCCTAGAGTTTAGTTGTATTGGATGTATCATTTTACTTTTGTGTTACCTTAATAATCATAGTAAAATAAGACCATTCTTTCCATTGGTGTCTGTGTCCTTTAAATCGCCCCTATCACTTGGCAGAACATGTACTAACACAGTACACATCTTTCATAGTGATTAAGCAGAGAATATATTTAAAGGTTTACAGAGCAGCTCTAAATCTATCACAGCTCTCACTTCCGTCATATAACATGCTGCCAATATTTTCTTTGATAAATGTAGGACAGGGAAGAAAAACTGTGACTCTTCCTCTAAGTGAAAATAAGCCTGTATGTCCAACTTACTTCCCTTAATACTTCCTAAATGCTTTTGAACAAGCAATGCTGAGCAAAGAAAGAAATCATCCAAAAGCACAAGGTAAAAAATAGACACAGAAATCACAAACTAACCAACAAAAATATTTGCCTAATAAAACTTTTCAATAAAACCAAAGTGTTTTCTCTTCAACCTTTAGCTGTCTGGTCTTTAGATGTATTCTGAGGCTGCCTATTGGCATTTTCTTGTAAGTGTTAGAAGAATTATCTGAAAATACTCTTGGAGTCAACAGTGACTTGCAGAATTGCTGTTAGCAGTTTAATAAAGGGTGCCAGAACCACTTGCTACTGCAGAATAACAATGTTGCTGCCAGGTGCAACAAAGCTGTTTTAAGGAATGTTTGCAGTATGGTAGACTACTATAGCATACAGGTTTTGGAATATGTTCAGTGTTGGATTCTGTTGAACATAATTTTGGAAAAAAAAGCTAAATGAAGTTCAAATGACGCATGAAGCACATAAAATATTACTGATTTGGTATCCCACCTGAGGAACTACAAAACAGCATAGCAGACTTGATGAGGAACTCAAAAATGCTGTATAGAAGAAATCTGGCAGATGCCTTTAGCAGGAAAACTGAAATAACACAGGTGACAGTTTGTTCAAGCCACTGTTAAGTCCATCTGACAGAACCTCTGAGACCTGGCAGCATCAGCTTTGGGAAAAAATGCAGCAGAAAATAGAGTTGTAAAAATCTTTGTAAGAAAGTCCCTTGCTGGACTGTCATTCCCCTCCGAAATGACAACTGACAACATAATTATGTCAGCCTTTAGTTTATTTTACAACTAACCTCTGAACTATTTATTGCATAGTTGTTTAGGTCTCAAGCAAAATACTAGAAAGGAAGTATATGTGTGCTCCTGTTTTATTTAAAATGCTATTTTGGACAAAAATTTATTCTGTTTATTTCTATACAGGTAGGAATCTGTCAGAACAAGGACACTACCACTCAGAAGTACATTGTCATGGTTCAACCCCAGACAGATATTTGGATACATAAGCCCCACAAAACCCCTCATCCCACCCCGGGAAAATGGGGAGAACTGGAATAAAAAAAGGTAAAAAACATGGGTTGAGAAAATAACTTATCTTTTAATAATTTTAATAATTGACATTAAAGACGATAAATAACCTATCCCTGGGCAGCAATTGGTCCCTCATGGCCAACTCCCCCCAGTTCATATACTGTATGTGGTATTCTATGGTATGGAATATCCTTTGGCCAGCTTGGGTGTCCTGGCCACGCTCCCTCTTGGCTTCTCGTGCACCTGCTCACCGGCAGAGCAAGGACTGAAAAGACCTCTCGACTTAGGGCAAGCACTGCTGAGCAACAAGTAAAGCATCGGTGTGTTATCAACATTATTCTCATACCAAATCCGAAACACAGCGCTGTGGCAGCTACTGGGAAGAAAATAAACTCTGTCCCAGCTGGAAGCAGGGCATACTTAAAAGCCGGTCTAGACCAGAGATGCTCAGTCGCTGTGTAAGTCACTCATTTTGAGAAAACAGAAGTTAGTGCATGTCATGCAAAGGCGGCACATAGGCACAACGTTTCGGGGGGCGCGGCCCGGCCGAGCAGACAGGTAACACAGCGGCACGTTCACTTCTCCTGTACTCCCTCCTCTCAGGACCCGACGTGCGACTGACGCCGAGCCGATACACGCCGGTGCGGCGGCTAGCAGGACCCGGGCACAGCACACCCCCTGCCCCGTCCTGTCCCGGTAACCGCGGGCAGCCGACGCCGCGCGGCTCCTACACACGTCGGGACCGCGGACACCGCCCCGCCCCAGCGCGCCCCCGAGCCCCGGCGCGCCCCCGGCCTGTCCCTCCGCGCTCGCCGTCGCGCCGCAGCCAATCAGCGTGCGGCGCGGGGCGGGCGGGAGCGGGCGCGGGGCGGGCGCGGCCATGGAGGACGTGAGCGCCAAGTTCGTGTCGCAGAAGATCAGCCGGACGCGCTGGCGGCCCCTGCCCGCCGCCGCGCTCCAGCCCCCCGACCTCTTCGCTACTGGCTCTTGGGACAACGAGGTACCGGCCGGGCGGGCCCCGAGGCGCGGCGCTACCTTCCCGCCGGGGCGCGGGGCGGGCGGCGGCGGCACCCCACGCCGGCTCGGTCCCCTGCGCCTCCGCCGCTCGGTGCGGGAGAGCGGGGCCGGAGCCCGCCGTAAGCACTTCCCGGCCCGGCAGTGCCGCCCTTCGCTTGACCTGCCGTGCTCGCGTCCCTAAGGAAGCAGTGGGACCGCCCCGCCGCCCGGCAGCGTTATCCCCCCGGGCAAGCGTTCCCTCCGGCCGGCGGCGGCTTCCTCAGGAGCGCTGCGCTGCCCGCAACCTTGCCTTGGCTTGCCTTTGCTGAGGCGTATTGCTAGGTACTTTCAAAAGCGTTTTCGAGTAACTGTGGTGGTGTTGTTTCCGTTCAGGATAATAGGATCTCCATTTGGTCTGCCGGCGACCTTGGAAATGCGGGCCTCAATGGTGAATATCATGGAGAACCTCATCTGCTGTGTGACATCCACCACAACGGTGATGTTATGGATATGCAGGTAAAATAGCTGTGTTGAATACATCCGTATTTTTTAAGGACTTGTCACTTAGGAGAAGATAAGTGAGAGTGAGCTGTCAAAATGCTTAGATTGGCCAAATATTCTTATGAAGAAAAGTGACAGAACGAATCGATATTGCTCTGTGGGTTTGGTTTTTGTGGGTTTCTTTTTCTTCCCCTCTGCCTACCAGTAATTTAGGTTACTCTAAAATCAAAATTATTGCCTTGGTACTAACATTGACTAATAGCATTCTTATTATCTCTCTCTAGTTTTTGGATCAAGAGAGAATTGTGGTTGCCTCATCAACAGGAACTGTAACTATATTCCGTCATCATCAAAATAACCAGGTATGTAACATGCACTGGCTTTAAGATGCTATTCTGTGTAATACAGGCCACTTTGATCATAGCATAAGAAACATCTGCCTACCAAAAGTTATTTCTTTCTAAAGGCTGTTAGAAAAAGCTTTGACTTTATACATACGAGGAAAGAAAAAGCATTTTGTATACATGCTACATAAACTAGATTCCAGAGCAAGACAGACTGGGGTATCTCCTTGTGTGTATCTGTAACCAAGCAGCCCATTCAGTGAAAATATACTTTAAGAGATTAGAGTGTTTTGGGGGAGTGGGCATTAATGGACTTGTACCTGCCTTATTAGAGTTTTTGCATTCTTGAATTAAATGACTCATGTTCAATTCTAACAAATTCATGAATGAATTCTCATGAGTGTCACGTGAAGGAAAATATATAAACTCTGTAGTCTTTTGCTTTGATTATAATTCACTGAAAATAAATGCATAATTACTTTTTTATATATGTTCACAGTGACACAGTAAAGGTGAATGTCTGTTGACAGTTCGGTGTGGTATTTAAAATAAACTAAGTTCCTTGCAATCAGGATCTGGATCTGACCTTTTATTTTCTAAGGGCCTCAGTTATTTTCCCCTGTTCTGGGGAAAGATTGAAGACATCAACCTCCTGAAAACCATTTTAAAGTCTATAGTGTTCTTTCAAATTGCTAGGTCATGTGAAAACAGTTGTTCGGGGACGAAGTAGTGTTTCATGGAAGGGTTATGTGCGTAAGAGTTGCTGAAAATTCATGTTTGTATAGGAGGCTTGTATAGGAGTCTCTCATTCCCATGAGATAGGGTGGCTTTCCTGGAGCTTGTTTCTGGTTGCATGAGTATTCTGGAAGGTTTGTTTTATCAGGTTCATTACTTAAGACCATAATTTCATGTTTGGTTACTACTTAGACATTATCTGCCAACCACCGGTGGGAGAAAGCCCATTATCATGTGGATCAAGACACATCTTGTGGTGGAGCAGCCTGTACCGGAGTTGTCTGCAGCAATCCAGAAATTGTCACGGTTGGAGAAGATGGTAGAATAAATCTCTTCAGAGCTGACCAAAAAGATGCAGTAAGAACTATAGGTATGCCAAATAACTGTTAAGGTTAGCCACACAGTGCAACCCCTCTCTGGTTTGGAGGGGGTTGTTCGGTTTTAATTCATTCAGGTATTTGTAAGTTCATGGTTTTACAGTAAAAGTTGGAGAGGGAAGAGAGAGAACATCTTGGAAGATGCTCTCAGGTTCTTCAGGATGGAGTTCTATGGTGTAAGCAATCTGCTTTACTGATTCCAAATTCAATGACTCCTTGACAGTTCCCAGGCACTGAGCTGAACCCTCAACATGTCTTAACATGAAGATAGAACTCTAATATCTAATTCAATAGTTCATTCAAAGGAATGCCTTGGTATTTTTGTTATTGTTTAGTGGATTTAAGAGTACAATACCAAGTTGATAGATTTGTAGTCAGTTAAGGTAGGAAAAAATCTCCAAAATGAGATATTATGTGAAAATCTTTTGGAGCCATGAAGATGTATAATTGCTAAATCAGTTAGTATTAGTCTGTCATAAATTATTGAATCCTCTAGAACCTCAGTGTTCAGTAATCTAACATTTCTTTTTAATGGTGTTTTGGTGAGTTTTTTCTTCCCTGTGCTTTAATTTAAACAATTGGCAGAAAAGTAATTCAAATATGTGTAACCAGGCATCAGTGTAACTTTTTTTGTCTCAGTACCAGAAAATGTTTCCATCTTACGCAGAAAGATAATAATTTACCTGTATTTTCAGTGTGGGCTTACTCAAAAAATTTTCAAATATTTGAGGTGAAAGTAGACTTAATGAAGTTATCCCATCATAATCAAGATGAAAAGTTTATATATAGTAACAGAAATAAAATATAAGAAAATAGTGTCTGTTTTTTCAGAAGGCCTCTGAAGTTTTATCTCAAAGCTGTGAATTGTTTGATATTGTAAATTACTCTGACCAAAAGAAGCACTGGAGAAAATGACCTGAAAAAAGAGTCTTGCTATTTAGTTATTAACAAGCACAGCATAATTCAGGTTTAACTTGATGTCACACTGGCCATTCAGAAAAGGTCTAAAAGTTGGTGAATTAAGTGTTTCTGTATAAAAGTGCTTAATGTTTTCAGCCAGAGTTATTGTTTCTTGTGTTCAGAACTCCATTATGAAAAGCTGCATAGGTGCTTCCTGTCAGTAGGTGCTGGGGATATAAAGAAAACTTCAGAAAACCATAAACTTGGCTGAACTGATTCCTCTTCTGGGAACTACAAAAAGAAATCTTACAAATCAACAAGTAGTCTGTTAGCACCAGAGCTGATTTAATACAGCTTCTTACAGACTTGCCTCAGTAGTGTTTGCTATAGTAAGCAAGGGCTCCTTTTTCACAGGGTATTTGGAGATACCGGTCTGTCTCTGATGCTCAAACTGCAGAGCTTATGAACGTGTTTAAGCAGCTGTGTTCTATTCTCTTCTTAAGAGTTACTTTTTAGCAATTAAATTGAGACTAGCATTCCATTGGTTTACCTGAATGCATTCCTCATCTCTTGCAGACAATGCAGACAGCAGTACACTCCATGCAGTGACTTTCCTTCGCACAACTGAGATCTTGACAGTAAATTCAATTGGACAGTTAAAAATATGGGACCTCAGACAGCAAAGAAATGAGCCATCTCAAATATTTTCCTTGTAAGACCTCCACTTTTTTACTTATTTACTGAAAAGCATGTGCTGTTTTATATAATCTGATTCAAATCTTTCCTGATAGCTTCCTTACAACAGGATGGTAAACTACTGATTTTTTTAAGCGGATTTTAACTTCCTTGGTATTTAAATAATCAAAAGCAGACCACTTAATGGCTGAACCACTGTTGTGACTAAGCAATGAGTTTAGCTGGTCTGTTTTATGATTTAACTTTTGAAGGACTTGTACACTTGTACATTTGCTCTTTTTTGAGAAAAAAAACCTTCAATCCTCAACCCAAAACTCTTTACCTGTTTATATTTGCTTTTCTCCACAGGCCTAATGTAAGGTTTCTGGCATTTGGAATGTATTTGAATGGTAACTTTGTGCCTTACAAGTTACTGTGAGAAAACAAAATGAGCTAGATTTCAATCCTGTTGTTGTCTGTAATAATTCCCGTTGCTATTGTTAATAGGCTGTGGTCTAGGTACCTGATTTTGTTAGTGCCCAGTCTCCCTTTGTAATTCTTAGTATATATTTAAACTGTAATTATGTCATACACTTCAGAGTAATCTTATTATTACTGTAGATATACACAGACTATTATTTGTATGCAAGGCTCTCTCACTCCTGTAAAGCTGTCAGATGCTGTGTAGATGTCAGATGTGTACCATAGGGCACAAAACGTGATCCTCGTCCGATTGTAGCTTCATGTTACTGCCATACCTCTGGTTTCCACTAGGTGTCATGTGCCTTCAGCCTGGGGTGATCAGATGCTACAGGAATTGAAGGTGCTGTTGATACTGGTACCTTGCTTGTCAACACTCCTAGAAAGGGAAAATAGAAGCTAAATAAAAAATTCATGTTTAGGTTATTTAGTTGGTTTGTTTTTTTCTCTTTGCAGGGCAGGGGACAGAGTTCCGTTGCACTGTGTGGATAGGCATCCCAATCAGCAGCATATTGTGGCCACAGGGGGCCAGGATGGGATGCTGAGTATATGGGACATCAGGCAGGGTACTATGCCAGTGTCCCTGCTAAATGCTCATGAAGCAGAAAGTAAGTATGTGAAATAGAGGGGGAGAAGAAGGTGGCATTTTAGAGAAGTTCCTGATTTTTGTAAAAATAAGGTGTTGTAACTGTGGTAGAAAATAATCACATACTTGCTACTTCATTGAATCATAGAATGGTTTGGGTTAGAAGGGACCTTAAAGCTCATTTACTTCCAACCTACCCTGCCAAGGGTAGGGACACCTTCCACTAGACCAGGTTGCTCAGAGGCCCATCCAACTTGGCCTTGAACATATCCAGGGATGGGGCATTCACAGCTTCTCTGGACAACCTGTTTCTGTACCTCACCACCACAGTAAAGAATTTCTTCCTAATATCTAATCTAAACCTACTCTGTCAGTTTAAGGCCATTCCCCTTTATCCTATCACTACATGCCCTTGTAGGAAGTCCCTATCCAGCTTTCCTGTAGGCCTCCTTCAGGTGCTGGAAGACTGCTGTAAGGTCTCCCTAGAGCCTTCTCTTCTCTAGGTTGAACAGTCCCACCTCTCCGAGCCATTCCTCATATGAGAGATCTTCCAGCCTCCTGATCGTCTTTCTGTCCCTCTGGATTCATTTCCAACAGATCAATGTCCTTATATTGGGGACTCCACAGCCAGATGCACTGCAGGTGTGATCTCACAGGGGCAGAGCAGAGGTGCAAGAATCCTCTCCTTCACCCCTCAGGCCACATGACCTTTGAATCAGCCCAGGATGCAACTGGCTCTCCAGGATACAAGTGCGCTTTTCTTGGTCATGTCCAGCCTCTTATTCATCAGCACCCCCAATTTCTTCCCAGCAGGGCTGCTGTGGATCTGTTCACTCCTCAGGCTGTGTTGATACTGGGGGTTGCCTGGACCTCAGTGCAGCACCTTGCACTGGTCTTGGTAAACTGTATGAGGTTCTTATGGGCCCACTTCTCAAGCTTGTCCGCGTCCCTCTGAATGGCATCCTGTCCTTCAGGTGTATCAGCCACACCAGTCAGCTTGGTGTTGTCTGGAAAATCGCTGAGGACTCTAGGATGCATCTCAGAGATCTATGTGCATTCAGGTTCCTTAGGTGATCATGAAGCTGAGCTTCTTTTACAGTGGGAAGGACTTTGCTTCCCCAGACCCTGTCTTGCAGCCCACTCGCTTGAGAGGTATGGGAAGAGAGGTTGCCGTTGAAGACTGAGGCAAGAAAATTGTTGAGTAGCTCACCCTTGTCCTTGTCCAGTGTTACCAGTTTTCCAGCATTGATTACTGGGGGGCGTACGCCTTATTTGAACTCCCTTTTCTGGCTGATAAACCTGTAGATGTCCTTCCTGCTATTCTTTTCATCCCATGCACTTCCAGCTTCTTGGCTTTCCTCACTCTATATCCTACACCTCTATACTCTATAACCTTCATCTCTATACTCTTCCCAAGATACCTTCTACTGGTCCACGTGTTTTCATACGTTTGGTTTCCTTCTCTTTATATGAGACTGTTCTTATCTAAAAGTAAACTCTATCTAAACTAAAAGTAGACTTAGTAAGCAATTCTTTAATGAGCTGTTAGATGCATTTTATCAGAATGGCTGTGTTTCTAGCAGGGTAGGTATATAAATAGTCATGGAAGGTGGTGCTGTGTTAGGCAGATAGGGTAAAGCAGAATGCAGATGCTAACAAACTTGAAAACTGAGGAAGAAGGGGAGACTCAAGATAGTACACATAATTTGGTGCCTCCACAGTGCTGAAACAGCTCACGTTCCTGGTAACTACATGAACAAGACAGCAATTAATTTTATGCTGAAAATTTCTTGATTTGATGCTACAATTGTATTAAAGGAGTAAAAATATTTCTTGATATAAAATTTTACTGACTTGAATGTCTTCTGCTGTTCTGGTATTTAGACAAAAAATAATGTGTGTCCTGGGAAGGAATGCCTGCTGTGTGCAGATTTAAACTTAATAGCAGGGAAGATGGCATGAGATAGTATGCAGGATGCCTGAATTCAGATAAGACTTCAACAACTTTCACAATACTGAAAATGCAACAAAATAGGGTTGTTTTCTTTTTTTTCCTTTCCCCCTGCCAGCAGAGAGAAAACTACAGTATGTAACTAATGATGGGGCTTTGGGTTTCCTACCCACGCACAATTAAGAATGGAAGATTTTGATGGAGGCATTGGTTCTTGTAAATGTGTGTCTGCATCATACTGTCCAAATGCATTGATAGAAGTACTTGAGACTTGTTCTGAAGTGGCTTTGTTTGATACTTCCAGTGTGGGAAGTTCACTTCCATCCCTCCGACCCTGATCATTTATTCACGTGTTCTGAAGATGGATCTCTTTGGCACTGGGATACTTCCACAAACGTATCTGAAAAACCATCTTTTCTTCATCAAGGTAAGAATGTTTGAAGTCTGTCTGCACTGAATTGTCAGTTGGTAACATCATTACAGTCAGTGTTCTCACATGACCTAATTAATAACACAAGCGTAATACAGAAAATAAAAAGCCGGTTTCTTTTCTTGGAAAGGAAGCCCTGATAAGCACTTGAGGAAAACTACTTATAACAGTTGTGCAGGGGTTTTAGTGGTCTGGTTTTGTTTTTTATAATTTGCTACCCTCTGACCAATGTGTGAAAGGACACAGCTGTGATTTCAAAGACGGTGTTCACTTAAAAATCATCTGTATGTAGAAAAGACACAGAGGCAGCCTGACTGACATTATTGAGAGTCTGAGGGAGAGACACTAAGTGAGAATACCAAAATAATTGATAGGTTAATGAGGTAGTGAAGTTATGAATTTACAGTTGAGGGTCATAATTGGAATGTTTTAATTTGATTGGAATGATTTAATTTAATTTAATTGGAATGTTTCATTCATTTAATTGAATGAAACTGGATCCTTTTGCATGGTGGCAGGATTTTAAAGTTACGATACTGATTTAATAGAAGCATTTATTTTCACAGACTGCTACATGCTTGCCACTTTAGTCTGTAAACAGTGAGGAAACTTTCCGATGTCACCTGTTGCCTTTGGTTTCAAAGTTGTCCTTCAAAGTAAAGTTTCATGTATGGAAATGATAGGATTGCTGATTCAAGTGCAATCTGCATGTTTTCAAGTATATGAAGTATAAATCCTTTAGAATCACTTCAGACACCTGCTAATCTTACGCTGAGTGACAGTTCTCATAGTGTGAGACTTCAATTTGAGTGTGAAATGTTATGTGGAAAAAAAAAGTCAAATATAGGTATATCACTTGGTGCGGAGTAAGTAGGGAGAAGGAGCAGTAGGAAATTAGTGTTATTGAAGCAAAACTGAAAACCCCAAATAGAGCAAGACACTTTATAAAAAGACTTGTGTTCTTCTGTCCTTGTTTAGTATGTGGCTAGAAAAACTGCCAGGTACTTACACTGTTCAGTGAGATGAGTTCATAGCTGTTGTGATGTATTTATCTTAACTGAGGGCAGAGCTGGTAGAAAGTTTCTGTAATCACTTCAAGTACTTGATTTTTTAAAGCTATTTTTTCCTTAATTTACCAAATAAATGACATCTCAACTAATCTGAAAGCTGACTTAAATGTAAAATTATATCTCCATTATGTCTGACCCATATCTACTGTGTTTCTCCAAATGCTGAGAATATATAAACTAAATTGAAACTTCTTTCCTTGTCTTTCCTCTCTCCTTCTTTCAGGAGGAAGAAGCACTGCCTATCTTTCCCACAGTACTATTAACCAGTCTGTAGTAAGTGCCTGGCTAAGCAATGATCCTACCAAAGACCGCATGGAAATCACCAACCTAATTCCAAATCAGACTTTGTCTGTGAATAGTTTAGATGTTCTAGGACCATGCCTAGTATACGGTACTGACGCAGAGGCTATTTATGTGAACAGACAACTTTTCGCATGAAATGACTGTGGTATCCCTTTGAATTCTTGATCAGCTTGAACTCTGTTGGGAAATGTCAGGTTCATTCTTAATGCTACTCGTTAGTCTGTTATTGGCGTGTGCAGGAGAGGCCTCGGCTTGGTCCTGGTACTGCAGAAGAAGTGTGAGGTACCTCAGATTCTGACAGCTTGTTGATGCTCCAGGATGGGTAACTGAGCAAGCTTACATGCCATTTCTTCCTTGCTGCCTGCTTGGTTTTGACAAGCAGGAAAGTAGTCACTAAGGGCAGGATCTTTGCTGTAAAGTGATGTCCATAATACACATGCACATAAAAACCCAAGGAAAGGTAAACCCTGGATTTTTATTTTTCCCTGTAAAGATATTTTTCAAGTATTATTTCTAAAGCAAAACTGTGGGCTTCTTGAAAATTCTTTTTATGTCACCAGAGAGAGGTAGGGTTTTTTTTAAGCTGAGTTTTTTTATACATATATCTAGGGGAACATAACTTTTAATGTTAGTTCATGAGAGTTGGAAGGAAAACTTAAAGCTATGAAATGTGAAAGATTCTATAGGAATCTAAGCATTCTAGCAACATTATTTTGAATTATTTACAGCTTTATCATGGATGCTGCATGTTAAAACTTGATAATGCACCGGTAAATCTCCCAACAGAAAAATGGGTTTTATAATTAAGAGGTCATAATTGACGGATGTGTTGGCTGTGTTTTCAGGTGTAAGAATAAGACTTCCTAAACTTGAGACATAGTCTTTCTCAAAAATTCGTATCTGGTTTATTGAAATCTTTGAAAAGTTAGATTTTATTATTAGCATTGTACCTACCTTTTGTTATAAGGAACCCTTTCTCTTTTTAATAAAAAGTTTTGCACAAGAGTAGTGGTCTGATTTACTAAAATAATTCGAATAGATGTGCTTGCAGGCACTTACTTGATTGATCCTGGGTATACAATCTGAAGGATGGAGAAACCTCTGCATTTGGGCAGGAGTAGGTTAGTAATTGAGGTGTTACATGGCATTTTCACCATAACCACTCCAGAGTGTACTTCAGTTCACATGGGTGCGAGTAGCCTTGGTCTGCTGTGGCAGGATCCCCTTACCTGATCCGAGTCCGTGTGGAGCTGCAGGAGCTGCATGGTGCCGGTGCGCTTGATAAAGAAGCCTAAATTTTGCTTCCCGATTTATTTGAAATGCAAAAGATGGGGATGAAATGCATCACTCCGAGTGCTAACCAGTGGGTTTTCCTTCCTGTTGGTCTGTAAAGAGTCCATCGTTCGGGCATCAGCTGGATCACGAGGCTCGGCGGAGCTTTCCCTCCCTCCCCATTAAAAGAAAATCGGAAAATTAGCACATCGGAAATTGTCCGCGGTGCTCGGCACTGGCCCGGGAGGCGCAAGCTCTGCCTGCCGCCCGCAGCGCAGGGCCGTGCGGTGTGCGCGGTGCCCCGCCGGGCTCGCAGGGGTTACAGGCGGCGCCGCTCCCCGCCGGGGCGGGCGGGAGCCGCCGCAGCTCCATCCGGGAGCGGCAGGAGCCGCGCGGGGCAGGCCGGGATCTGCCCATATCCGGGCGGCTCCGCGGCGGGGACACCGACAAAATGGCGGCGCCGAACTGAGCGGCCCGAGGCGGCGGCGGGCGCTGGCGGAGGGACCGAGCGGGCGCTGCCGGCATCGCCGAGGGGCGGAGGGAGGGAGGAAGGAAGGAAGGGAAGGGCCGCGGCCGGTCGGCGCCGCGCGGGCGGGGCCGAGCTCCGAGCGCCTGGGGCGCTGCCGCCGCCTTCTCGCCGCAGGTAGAGTCCGCCGTGCGCGGTGCCGAGGGGGGTCGGGGCGGTAACGGGCCCGCTGCGGCTCGGCCCGGCGCTCCTGGGCCCTCTGCGGGACACGGCCGGGCCAGGAGCGAGCTCGGGTCACGGCCTGGGGCTGGCGGGGCGGCAGAAGCGCAGGTGTCCCGGTGGGGCACGTTCGGGATACTCTTCCCGGCGGTGAAGCTCTCCCGGCCTGCGTGGTGCCCGGGAGGCTGTGTCCTGCGGACCTGCAGCCACCGGGGTCGGCCCCAGCCAGCGCGGTGGGGCTTAGGTGCTCAGAGGCTGCGCTGCTGCTGTTAGCCGGGAAGATCGCTCCGAGGTGTGCCTCAGATAGCTCCTGCTGCTCCCGGGAATACTTGCGTACGTAGAAGAGCTGCGTCCTGCTAGAGGAGATAGCAGAGCGTAAGAATGGAAACAAGCCGAGCGAATGCACAATGTTCCTAGTGTTCAGCTGGCCTCTGGTTGTTTCCAGCTCAGGCTTCTCTGACCGTATGTAGTTGTGCTTATGTGCTAATTTTAGCGTCCGGTTTTCTGCTCATCCTTGGGAAACTTTTGGCGTTGGAAATGCATCCTTTGGGAAATTGCTGTTACAGCTCAATGACTTGTTACCTAAAGATCAGCTTCCTTTTGTTGGTCTGAACCAAGCCCTTACAAACTTAATTTTATGACTTCCAAAGTCTTTATTACCTTCTTTTTCCCTAGCAGTAAAGCGTTGTGATTATGCATAAAATAAGCTATTAGAATAGGTACATCAGAGAATATACCAAAATACATTAGTATGTGATGTTCAAACTCAGTATTGAAAGGATTGCATATAAGGAATGTTAGAGTTATATTATAAAGCTGTGTATTTTTTTCCTTAGAAAACCATGGGAGTCATTGACAGTTGCATGTGGCCATTCACAGAATCACAAACAGCTTTGGGTTGGAAGGGACCTTAGAGATGACCCGGTTCCAGCCTCCTCCCATGGGCAGGAGTACCTCCCACTAGACCAGGTTGCTCCAAGCCTCGTCCAGCCTGACCTTGAACACTTCTGAGTTTTCATTCAAGCACTTATTTATATAAGTTCAATCTTTCATGATTATAATGTAAAAAAACCCCAACAAAACAAGGTGGGTTTTTTTTTCTCTTACAGTTTGACCTGTAGAAGAAAATACCGTATTCCCGTGTTTTGAAAAGATTTTTTTTTTTTTTTCCAACTCCTTAGGGAAGATAATTTAATCAGAAGAAGCAGCTGCATTAACAGATCAGTTAAGGACACAAAATTGCAAGGGGGAATAGACATCAGTTCCCTTGGATACAGTTGTTGTTTACTAGTTAGAAGTAAAAAAATTGAGATACATTTCTTACTCAGCAGCCAACACTTTCTTCCTTTAAAATGTGTGCAAATATCTGTAAGTAGAGGTGACTTGTGAATTTCGAGGTTCATATATAAAGCAAGGTGAACAGTAGTAATTCCTGCTTTCTGGAGAACTAATTTGATTTGTTTTCTGAGAATTAAGACTTAGTTTCACATGCACGTTCTGGTGCCCATCGGTGCTGCCAAAAGAAGCAGCCCACCAAAAACAGTTATTGCTTATTTGGGTAAGTTCCTTAGTAGTGTTAGATTTGTCCATATCAGCTACCTGAGATGTAACCATAAAGTGAGTATTGAAATACCAGATGAAATTTGTAAAATACGCAGGTGCAAAAAAACTGTTTTATCCTGAATTCCATGCCTTTGGAATTTCTGAAAAACTTATGTATGGATATTTTGTCATGTTTTCATCTTCTTTGGAAAAAATTTCCCACAAAGTATTTTCACTGTGGTCTTAAATATGGCATGTTTGGAAAATTATTTTGAAAGTGGCCAAAATTTAATTACATTTTAATTGCTCTCATGCTGTACTTTCTGCTGATTTCTGGATTTCTTAATACTTGGAACAAAATTTCACTGTTAATTGTTAAAATTCACTCTTATGACTGATTCAGTGAGCCCTGAAGAATTATGTGCTATCAGACTGTATAAAAATATATATATAACTACCCAACTACACTCATTTAAGGTTTCAAACCTATCACAGTGCAAAGAAAGCTTGTGAGTGAAGTTAATAACCGTTAAGATGTAGATAGTTCATAAGAGAAATTCTGTTATTTCTAAAATGGAGAGGAGAATGGGATTAAGTGTGTCCCCTGTGGTTTTTTTCACAGTCCATATTTATGTATTACTTCTCAGCTTTCAGATTGTATTCATATATGGGTAGCATGAGTATTTAATTAATATAATTTGTGTGTGTTTTAGAGAGTTCTTCTTATTAACTTGTCTTATTCTTCCTCAACAGTTGAATCACTAATTAGTTTATGATAGTGCAAGTGTTATAGAAATGAAACATGAATGAAGAGCGACTTTTTTGTAGACTGTGTAAAATTTAGATACTTGTTTAATTTATGTCTAATATGAGAAGCACTTAGCAACACAGTAGTAAAGGAAAAATTAGTTGAGCTTCACCTTTTTGTAGCCTGTGAAGAAAAGACATCACTGAAGCATTTAGTTTATCTTGCACTGTCTTAGTAACTGATCTTCTCCTATGAAGCAGTAGAGACTGAAAAAGTTTTGTTTTATGATTCTCTAAAGAGGCAAATGCTCTGCAATTTCTCCAGTGTTTCACTGTGGTTGCTCTATCCTTTGCCATGGCAGTTGCAGTACTAACTAGTGCCCAGCCTGGACACAGATTTGATTTCTCTGCAGGAATGGGGCTCTTTCCCTGATGAGTCAGCGCCTTCAAAATGCAAACGTTTTTTATTTGGCTTTTGGCAGAAAATTCTGTTTTCCTTACCAAATGTCATAGCTATGCTCTCAGCGAATTTGATGCTTGAGTTGTTAAACAATTTTACATTAAAAAAAAAATCTGATTAAAGTTTGTTTGTTTCTCTTCCTGCTCTCATCTTCCCTTATGTAAAATAAATTTAAAAATTACTTAACTGTTGACAAAGACTGTTCAAGGAGACTTGAGCTAAGAGACCTTGACAGCCTCAGAATTTGAACCCTTGAACAGATTCAAATGGCAGATGGTAAAAGAAATCATAAAGTTGCATGTGATGAGCTAGGCAAGTGTGTACTTTTTACGTATGTGACTGCTAGAGAATGGATAAAATCACTGTAATTATGTGCTCTTACTGGTGTGTTTCTCAATTCCATCTTTTTGTGGAGCTTGATGTCAGAGTCATTGAACAGCAAGGTTATTTGGCCCATATCCTGGCTAACTGGTAGTAGAGTTGGCTCTTGTGGCTGTAAAGGTGTTGATGGAGAGAACACAGGTGACAAATGGACACAGGAGAGGGGAGGCAAAGAAGCAGTGTGGGGGTAGCACACGCCAGTGGTTCACATCTGCTCTTGAAAGCTTTGTCCACCTCCCAGAGAAGTCACTCTTTACTCTGTCCACATGCTTTGCAATTCAGGACTGTTTAGACTTGGGGCACCTAAAACAGTTGTTGTTAACAGTTAAAAAAACCAACACGGTTTGTAAATTAGGTTGAATAAAAACTGCCTGAAGAATTTGCTTAGCATGCTGTTAATATCTGTGAAGGCAGTGCTGCATGTGAACATTTCACTGCCATCAGTGCTACATTGTGATTTTTTTTTTTTTTTTTGCTGCTCTGTTTAATGTGATTTTTTTGGTTTTGTTAACAGAATAGCAGTTTTGGGTTGTGACAAGCTCCAGCACTACAGGAACCAAGGTTTCACAGTGAAGAGCTGCTGCTTTCACAAGTTCTGACATCAGCCAGTCTTCCTTGAATTCTGGTGTGTGCGAGTCCTTGGTGGAGGTTGCATATATACATGTTTTCATGAAGAGAAGTGAGAAACCAGAAGGTTATAGACAAATGAGGCCTAAAACTTTTCCTGCCAGTAACTATACTGGCAGCAGCCAGCAGATGCTACAGGAAATACGAGAGAGCCTCAGGAATTTGCCTAAACCCTCAGATGCTGCTAAAGCTGATCACAGCATGGGCAAAATGTTATCTGAAGATCCTAGACAAGGCCGAAATCCCCCCAAATTTGTAACATATCATAAGGTTTTGCAGGAGATAAGAAACTCACTTCTGCCTTTTGCAAATGAAGCGACCTCAGCTGTCAAAGGAACATCAGAAGTTAATCGACAAATGCTGCAAGACCTACAAGCTGCTGGCTTTGATGAGGTGAAGTGTTTTATTTTGAAGATTTGGTGTTCTGCTAGCTATAAACTATTAGTGAATGTTGGAGGGGGTGTTGGTCAGGGAATGTTTGAACAGCATGATAAGCAAAAAGCTTCTTCAAAATCAGGTAGGCTTCTCATTAGGTCATGAAACATTTAATAATGGGGGATGTGGAGGAGAACTAGAAGGATTTAGAGAGGCTCGGCTTTGGTGTTGAGATTGTTCTTATGTGGTAGGTTGATTTAATTTATATAATTTTAGGCAGAGAGGACTGGACTCTATAGAACATGGATTTTGCCTCTGATACTCGAAGTAATTTTGGATTGTGGTCAATTAAAATAGGCTGATAAAATACAGCCGTTCAGAATTGAAAGGCAATTCCAAATATTTTGGAAAGTAATCTGAAATGTGGATTTCAGGAAGGAGAAATGGATACACTTGTAACTCCCATGTTTTTACTGAGACCTGCACATAAAAGTAAATAACACTTGTTTTCATGCCTTCTTTATAAACCTGAATACAAAAGCAGGTTTAAAAAAGAGCTAGCAAACCACTCATCTTTCCAAAGGAAAAAGGCACAGGGATTAACTTTACAGGAGTGCACTGCTTGCAGTAGTGACCAGCTCATGAGTTTTGCTGTCTGTGATGCTTTCATGTTTACAGAAAGATCTACCTCTAACAAGAGTGAGCTTCTCCAAACCTATCAACTAGCTTTTCCTAAGCAGTGTCCCAGTGTGAAGTGCTGATAGTGGCTTTTCATGTTCCTTTCACTTGATCAAATACACAGTCCAGAATATGTGTCAGGAAGAATGGAAGGATTTTATAACGATAAATGATTTTTGTAATAATTCGCTCCTGCTCTGTGGTTTGTTGCTGAGGTTGAGGAGGTTTTTTGATTTTTGTTGTGTGAGATTTTGGGGCAAGGAGTGGTGTGTGTTTGTGTTTTCAAAGTAGATCGGTTCTCAGATCCACTTTTACAGATTGAAGCTGCAGCTGGTTTTGCACGCTGAAATTTGTGGTATGTGGCTGGATAACAAACTAGAAAGGTATCTTAAGTTGGTATTTTTGTTGGATCCTTTGTATCTTGAAGTCTTTTGCTCCTACCCTTTGTTCTTGGATACAACTGCAAATTCCCATGACACTTGTGATTATATGGGGCTTTTTTCAGGCACAGTGCCAGCGTAAGCCCCTTCTGCCATGTGTTAACCTACAGTTGTTTTGCCACAATAGCCCATATGGCACTGATCCACGTATGCTACTAGGAACAGATACAGCTGAAGGAGGAAAATATTTTTCTTGCTTGGGAAGTTTCAAAATGTATTGAATTTCTTTTTTACCTTTTTTTTTGAAAAATATTAAATGTCACAAATGTTATGGTTATTTCCTACCACCCGTCAGGTAGTAGGTAGTATTAAGAGTTAAAGTGGAACAGATAGGTATCAAGCAGTATCAGATATGTGTATATAGATAATTTTTTATATATGTGTATAGTAATCAGGGTAGAATGCCATTCATTGATTTTTTAAAAAATTTTTTTTTAAATCCTAAATAGCTTACAGAAAATCTCTTTTGTTTACTATTATTCAAGTTCAATCCTCATTTGTTCTGTGTAAAGTGATACTCTTTAAGACATCAAATATTTCATGTCACGTAGGTGACCAAATTTTTGTGCTGAAAATGTTGTGTCTGCTTTTTCTAATGTCAGCTGGCTTGTAAAGATTGCGACAACTTTATTGTATAGGTTTTTTTTATTTTAAAATCCATTTTACGGTTCTGTTCGCTTAATATAATTATTGTTTCTCAAGGTTGTATGTAATTTTGCATGTTTGAGTGTTAAAAATGATGACAGTAGAAATGTGGCTTTGAAGTTGGTACTGACAGCCTCCTTCTGAGCCCTCTTTGGTGTCCCATTGGTTTGAGTAGGAGGCGAATGCCGTCGTATGTTTGTATAACAGTTAAAACATCACGTGAACTGAAATGATGGCTTTGATATGGCAAAATGTGGCCATAATAAATCATTACAGAGAGCCGTCTCTGGAATTCTGCCTCTTGCTTGACCTTATCTCATTAAGTCAGTGGAAATGCCACTGGTCCATAGCACATTTTCCATTGACTGAGATGGAATTGTCCATCAGATCAAAACTTGTGTTTGAGTCTCTAAGAACACAGAGCCTAAGTCTACCACAAAAATAATAAACAGAGTTTCCGCCAGTAATATAATATTAATCAGGAAGAATTTTTGAGCTAAAAAGTTCCAAATTTCATGTCAGGCTATTTATTTATATTTTTTATAGAATAACTTTGGTTGGAAGGGTCATCATGTAACTACTGGTCATCATGTAACTACTTGTTACCTGTTACTGTAGGAAAAAGTGCTGTACAAGCAAGCTGTTGAATGAATAGCAAGATGATATGATTTACATCAAACTACAGTGCTTCAATAAGTTACCTATTTTTCTGAACATGGAGACTGCAGTACTATTTTGGGGGATCTGTTCTGGAGAAAACATTTTAAAATTAGTTTGTAAAATGACTTTCATAAAACTACTGGAGGATATTAGGCTAAATAACCATGATTTTTGGTATTTTTTGTGATTTTCTTATAAATTTTTTGGTATATAATTTTCTCTTTAGGATATGGTTGTACAAGCTCTTAGACAAACAAACAATCGTAGTATAGAAGCTGCCATTGAATTTATAAGTAAAATGAGCTACCAGGATCCTCGTCGGGAACAGATGGTTGCAGCAGCAGCAAGACCTGTAAACGCAGGTATGAAACCACCAGGTAGGTGTATCCATGGTGACTCAGTAACTCACTGAGTGTATTCTTATCAGTGAAAAATAGAACATAATAAATCTAGCCTTCATGTGCTCACAGTGTAACTGAGATGCTGAGATACAGGTTTTTTGCTTTTAAAAACAGCATTTTAAGCATCTAGTGTAATCCTTCTGAAAGATAGGTCCATTTGACATGAATTTCTTAAGCACTGTTTTATAATGCATGGGTTTATTACTGTGTACAAACATCTTATACAAGGAATGGCATTTGGATCTCATTTTTATCCCTTGTTGATGTGGCGCCTGTATTTTGTTCTCTGTCAGGTGCCATTTAGAAATAAGTGCTGAGCATTGAATTCTTATTTTAGTTTTTTGTCTCTCTTCACACACACTCCCACACAACAGCACTCTGTATGTGTAATTTTGTGTATGTGTGTGTGTGTGTATATTTATATATCATACAACTACAACATTTATATTTTAGGATGTTATGTTTCAGCGTCCCTCTGCTCAGTTGCATGCTTGCTTACAGGTTTTGTTTGTGTTGTTTTTAAGGCAGGCTTCATGTTCTTATAGATGTTAGAGGACAGACAGTGTCTTTACTAGCAAAGTCAGAATTTTGCCACTTGCTATTACTGCTTTCATAGCAGATACTAGCACATTTTTAATATAACTTGATGTGTTCTTTTTAGTAGCATGCACCTAAACAATGGGTAACTTTCAAATGCAGCAGAAATACTGAACTTCTGTTTGACTAAGGTTGGGTGCTGAGCTGCTAGCACTGGAGTTAGATTTTAAATTAACAATATAGGTAGGAATAAAAATTAGTCAGGAGTAGCAAAGAACGGCTTTATTTTCCTTTAGTCTATTAAGCAGGATTAGTTGCTGCTTGTGTGAAGTTTTTAGGTAAATTCCACCATTTACACATAATTTTTATTGTTACTTGCAAAAATACAGTAATTAACACATTCTTTTAGTGAGGATAGAGGGATTTTCAGCAGTTAGAGTACTGTATGTGTTTACACATATCTTAGTGTTAACACTGTGAAAACCACAGTAAGACTGCCTGCCCTAGCAGTTCCTTGTATATTTTGTTTATATGATGCAAAATAACATTTGCAAAGTAACTATATGGCAGGGTTTTGTGCTGCAAGTTTAGCATTCGTACAGTTTTAATTCTTGCCTCACTATCTACAACACTTTTACTAAAAAGGATACAATTTTTAAATTAAACTACTTACTCAAATTCTGCATGCAGGGAATATAACAAGTCTGGATGATCTGTATGCATACAAGGGTGCAAGCAGGCTACTTGACTTTACAGCATTCGGTTAAATTTTAGTTTAAAAATACTAAATGTTTTGCAAGTGTTAACTGTAAGGGCTAGCAACGTAACATATTTCTCCATGTTACTACTTTTTTTGCATTTGTACTGAACATTCTGAGAGTTTCTTGTACATGTGATTAAAAATATATTGTGAGCCTAATAATTTTGCACATTACCATTTTTTCAATTGACTTTTGCATTATTACTGAAGCAAAATGTATTTTCAGGAAAGTGATTTCTAAAAAATCACTTTCTGGTATTACAGTTTCAGTGCTTTTTTTTTTTTATTCACTTATATGTGCACTGAGCATATTACCATGCTGTGCTGTGTATTACTAGAGAAAGTTTTCATGTGACGTACAGTGGATTATATATTGGTAGAGAATTCAAGTCCTGTTTCTGTAGTAATTAATGCAGAAGAACAAAATGCTCAAAGCAGCAAATAGGAATAATTTCTAATAATGTAAATGCTGTGTTTTCTTCTCGTGGAAGCAGGGGCTGTGCAGCAGTCAGTTAACCGCAAGCAGAGCTGGAAGGGTTCTAAGGAGTCCTTGGTTCCTCAGCGGCATGGCCCTTCCCTGGGAGAGGGTGTCGTTTATCGCTCAGAGAGTCCCAGCTCCCAGCCTGATGTAGGAAGGCCATTATCTGGATCTGGCATTGCGGCATTTGCTCAGGCTCATCCTGGCAATGGACAAAGAGTGAATCCCCCACCTCTGCCACAGATAAGGAGTGTCACTCCTCCTCCTCCACCTCCCCGGGGCCAGACACCTCCTCCAAGGGGAACTACTCCTCCACCTCCTTCCTGGGAGTCAAATTCGCAAACAAAGCGGTACTCTGGAAACATGGAATATGTGATCTCCCGTATTTCTCCAGTGCCACCAGCAGCATGGCAGGATGGTTATCCACCTCCACCTATGAATCCTCCTCCTATGAATTCATCCACACAGGGTCAGAGAGGCATGAGTGCTGTCCCCATTGGCAGGCAACCAATAATCATGCAGAGTTCTGCCAACAGCAAATTTAGTTTGCTTCCCTCAGGAAGAGCTGGAATGCAAAATGGCAATTGTCAGGCAGAATTCATAGTTCACCAGAATGTGGTGTCTGGGAATTCGGTGAGTCGCCAGCCACCTCCGTACCCAATGAATCCAACTAACAGGCAGAGTCCCACAGCACTACAGATGCAGGCAGGAGGATCTGCTCCTCCTTCAGCATACACCAATGGGAATCTTCCTCAGGCAATAATGGTGCCAAACAGAAATAGTCACAACCTGGAACTTTACAACACAAATGTAGCTGGAATACCTGCATCCTGGTCACAGCCTTCCCCTGTGCAGCCGCAGTCATCGCCGGGCAATGGGCATGACATTCCGACATGGCAGCCTAGTGTTCCCGTGAGGTCCAACTCCTTCAACAACCATCACGGCAGCAGGCAGAGTCACTCTGGCAGCTCCCAGCCTTCGGCCACTACAGTGACAGCCATAACACCAGCTCCCATTCAGCAACCAGTGAAAAGCATGCGAGTGTTGAAACCAGAGTTACAGACTGCCTTGGCACCCACTCACCCTTCCTGGATGCCACAGCCCGTGCAAACTGTTCAGACCATTCCCTTCTCCGACGGTCCCTCTACAAATATGGCAGTTATGCCTCCTGTTGCAGAGGCTCCAAATTACCAGGGTCCCCCACCGCCTTACCCAAAACACTTGTTACATCAGAGTCCTTCTGTCAATCTGTATGAGGCAGGACCCAAGCTCAACAAGGAGGAGCCACCGCCTTTATCCAGGGAAGATGAGAATGAAAAGAATTATGAATGTGTTGATTCAACAGATAAAGAAAAGAAACAAATTACAACCTCACCTGTTCCTGTAAGAAAAAACAAGAAAGATGAAGAAAGAAGAGAGTCTCGCATTCAAAGTTATTCCCCTCAAGCCTTTAAATTCTTCATGGAGCAGCATGTGGAGAATATACTCAAGTCACACCAGCAGCGTTTGCATCGGAAAAAACAACTAGAGAATGAAATGATGCGGGTAAACTCTTCCTTCTTTCTAAATCTCTGACTAAACTGTGCCTGTATTAATTTTATGAGATAAGTCTTAATTGTAGAATTAAATAGTACAGATAAGTAAAACTTTGTGGTACATTGTAGTATTGAAGTTTATTTTTAATCTTTGAGAAGTGACAAATTCTTCCTTGCTTTGTTTACGTATTTATAGAAGTTGATTTTTAAGTTTTTTGCATATGTAAATGTAATTCATATGGCCTACATACAGTAAGGCAGCAGAAGCAAAATAATCGTTGCATGAACTGAGATGTAACTACATGGCTCATAGCTTTTTGTTATGAGTTCTTTTTAGTCCTGATTTTTGACTTACATGCAATATTTTAGCGATTTAAAAAAATATTTCCATTTTTTTAAAATAAGTACTGCAGGTACAAGCAAAGTGGGGGCAAGTGGCAGGACAGTGATATTTTTTACATTTTGCAGTTAGTTACCAGTAGGGATAGTTTTTATAAGTTCAAATTAAAAAAAAACATTTAAAGGTTAGTTGGGTTTTTTTTAGAATGGAAGAGCCATGGTATCTTTTGTCTAATTATTTTGTAATCCACACTGCAAATATGTTGGTTTAAACAAGAGTAATTGAAGGGGATAATTATAAAACAAAGACCTGTGAAATCAACTTTTTTGTGCCTGCATGGAGTCAGTGGTCTATTTCTGGTATTTCAGTGTTTTGTTAAACCATATCGAAAGGGTAAAAACTGGATCTGACATAAACATATGTCATTTCAAAAGAGAAAATAGTGAGAAGTAGTGAAACTAAGATTTGCAGAAAGGTAAAATTGAGATGTGTCACTTATATATATTTCTTAGCAATTGTAGTTGAAAGTTTGACATAAGTATGATGTAACTTTAATTTATTCTATGACAGTATGTATTTGGCTTATGCCGCTTTCTTGACATGCTGTTTTTTTAAATCTGTGTTTTCTTACTCTTTGAAAATTCTTACTGTAAGCTGTAGTCTTTTGTAAGTGCTTGCTTAATCACAAATATGTAAATGTTAGCAAGATTTCATCTTGGAACTCTTACTAGATCTTTATTCTTAGTCTTCTCTCTTTCCTTTTTCACTTCACTAACAGCTGATTTAAACTGTTAAGGTGTGGGAAGCTTTCCTGAACTCTCTAGCCTCCATCCCTGTGTAGACAAGTAAGATTCTGAAGCAACAGTGTTTCTTAAGAATAGCATGATCCCTTTTTAGAGGGCTTTGCATGCAATCCTGCATCAAAATTAAGCATGAATTTATTTTGGCTATTTTTGAGTACTTAAATGTAAGACTGTAATTAATATTGTTTTGCAAACTTCACTTTCCCTTCTTACTGTGTTGTGTTCTGTAGTATCTCAGAATAAGTATTACTTACATGAGAGCACTGATAAAACTTTTCTTGGTATTATTCATTTAAAGAACCTTAGGGGTATTTTCTTCCATGAAATGTAATTTATAATATTTATGCTAGATTTAAAGCTGGGATGTTAGATTACAGGCTGAAGGGTGGAACTTGGGGTGTCATGCTGCAGCAGACCTCTCTGTTTTCATAAGTATACAGGAGAGGATTCCCTCAACAATAAAGTATATTTTGGGTCTTCATGAGAAGGAGAAAGGGAAACATGCTCAGGATTTACATTCAGAAAGTTTTGACAAGATGAAGCAAGTATTGAATCCCTTCTTTTCTTCCCTTTGAATTTTGAAGGAAAAAACCCCAGAATGCATCCCTATGAAAACAATTTCTTTCAAAGGATGCTGTATTTCTAACATAGGTAACATATTTCTATGCTATCAAGTTTCCTAAGAATGAAGTGGTCTCAAAAATGTTTAATTTAGATGTGTGAGTTTGGCCAAGAGTTACAATAGGTGTCTTTCCTGCAAAGAGAAACTTAAGCCACCTTTAAGGCACAGCAAGGTGAGAAGGGAGCTAAATGACAAGAAATTGCGTGATGATAGAGAGCAAGTCAGGAAACTGGTGTCTGGCATTTTCTAGAAATAATTGGAAATAAATGTGCAGAAGAGTTTATGCAGCTGAGAGAGTTTAGTAATTTTTGGTAAATGCTGAAGCTGAGGAGAGTTCTAGGGGAAATATAACCATTCAGAGATAAAGTTTGTAATTAGCATTTGGTCTAATGGATGACATAGGGAGACGTGAAGGTGGATTGAGGGAAGAGGTGACAAATTGCAGTACTTGGGCTAGTCTTTTACAATAAAACTGTTAGGATGCAAGAGCTAGAGAGCAGTAGAAGAAAGCAAAGCCACAAGGGTTTTGGAGACTCTAATTTGTATGTCTTACAGTGATTAATTGCTGTATTGAATCTCACTCCTAGGGGTTGGTGCCATCTAGGTTTAATTCTTTTCTAGTTTTGTAAATGATCACTGGGGTTCAGTTTGTGTCAAGTGTGTTCAGTTTGGGTCTGTACAGAGGCAGACTTTAGGGTTCAGTAAAGCCTTGAGAAGGTGATCCCACCATTGTCTGAACTTAAGAGGCTCAGGTCTTCAGTTGTCTTCTTGACATCTGTCTTAAATAAATCCTTCCTTCTATGTTGAAGGGTGCCTTAAGCCTGTTCATTCATAGAAAACTTAAGATGTTTCTGTCCTGGAAGACAAATATTCCCACAGTAAGACAATTTTTTGATTCAGAAGAAGTAGTTGAACCTATTTTCCACACCAGTCTTGAAACTACTGCTGCCCAGTTCCAACGACTGCCTGTCTGATGTCTACAAAAAATATTGTCTCAAATTTGAGACAGCCTTCCCCACTTAAATCTTACTTAATTTGCATTCCTTGTGAAGTTTGGGTAGACAAGCATTTTGTATGTATTTTCCTAATTGCATCTTCTTTGGATCCATTTTTGCTTGGATAAGAAATTTTCTGTGTTCTAACAGTATTTTCTTTAATAGCGAACATATAGTAATTTGTGAAAGCAATTTTAAGATACTGAATGATTTCTAATTGATATTTTCTCTCGCCTTTTTTCTCAGTGACATCTATTGTATTTTGTTTCAAGCTATGTTGTAAGTCAGTCAAAGTTGAAGTTATCTATTAAAATGCAGTTTATACAGGCCTATACTAGTTACTTAGTCCTAATGATGGTCCTGAGTACAGCTATGCAGACAGTATCTCATATATTTGAAGCATTAAGGAAATGAATGCAAGATTTGGCATCAAGAATCTCTAAGATGTGACATCAAGAAATGGAAAGCTTTTAGAATAGTGCTTGAGTACAGTTATGATGTTTGCAGGGAGTCAGTGTGGCCATGTTTGAGTTTGTGATCAACATATCCATGAAAAAATAAGGAAATATGCTATAGGTTAAACTTGGAAATCGTTGCTGTTTATCCTGGCTTGTTATTTCAAGCCAGGTAGGCAGATAAAATAATTGAGATGCTATGAGAAAGGGAGCATATACTAATTTGGAAATTCTGTCAGAAAATAAGGAATGAACATCAAGCTACATGGGGATAGTGTCACAGAGAAAAGAATATAAAAAATTGAAGACAGATTCTGTTCATATTAAAACAAAAAAGAAGGATTATTCTGATTCCAGACCCTGAAATTTGCCAAGAAAAATTGAATGGGACTCTTAAGGGAATTGAAACCAGCAGAAATACACCAGGAGTCACCCAGGTTGGAGTACAATGAGAATGATCAATGTGGTTCTTGTAGATAAGGGTTTCCATGCTGTAGGTGATGAGTTGCGTGTGGCCTGTGAGTGTTTTAGCTGTCAGAATCTTGGTGCCATGGGCTGGAACACCAGGGATGTTCCGTCAAGATAGGGATATATACACAGATGGGAGCCAAGAAAAGATACTGTGGGGAGGAGTGAACCACTTCAAAAGGAAGTTCTCTGCTCAGCTGGTTAGTGTGTAGAGTGGAGAGCTGTAGTGAGAGTGTGAGTGAAGTCCTGTTAGAAAGGGGTGGGTTGTGTGATAAGAGGGAATATCAGGTCCAGGCTTGTGGCAGAGGCATGGGCTTGGCGTGAGCAGACAGTAGGAAGCAGTGCCAATGGAATCTGGTTTGTGTAGCTACATATGGAAGTTTGAGAGTGAGAGAGTTGCTCTGAAATTCTACTGCATGGTCAGGAAGTTCAGTGATTTCTGCTCCAGGTAGTCTGGAGAGGGGCAGCATTTCCAGTGGCAGCTCCTTTGCCCCCATCAATTTACAGCTCCTAGGCACATCTTGGCTTTCTTTAACCCTGTAAAGAGAATCAGGGATGTAGCTGATGACACTGTTACTCAGATAATATTATTTGCAGTGGTTTTTGTCAGTAGTTTGTAAATTACCCTTTCTCGAGAATGTAGTCCCTCTCAAGAACCTCCTGGTGCATGGCACCTCATGCATTTTGCTGTTGAAAATGATCACATTTCGGTTTTATCACTCCTATGTGTTTTCATAGAATCCTTATGTGTAAATCAAAACAAAACCAAACCCTTTTAAGTATTTTTTCCTGTGCTGTATATAAGTATTTGGTTTGCTTTGCCTAAGCCTTGTAATTAATTATGAGAAGTTTACCAAGAATTAAGAGTACTGTTCACTCTTCAGGTGTAACTCTGTTTGCTGCACAGGTTGGATTATCACCAGAAGCCCGGGATCAAATGAGGAAAATGTTGTGCCAGAAGGAGTCAAATTACATTCGGCTAAGAAGAGCTAAAATGGACAAGTCAATGTTTGTAAAAATTAAAACCCTAGGAGTTGGTGCATTTGGAGAAGTTTGCCTAGCGAGAAAAGTGGATACTAATGCTCTATATGCAACAAAGACTCTGAGGAAAAAGGATGTCTTGCTTAGAAATCAAGTTGCTCATGTTAAAGCTGAGCGGGATATCCTTGCTGAAGCTGATAATGAATGGGTGGTTCGCCTGTACTATTCATTCCAAGATAAGGACAATTTGTACTTTGTAATGGACTACATTCCAGGAGGTGATATGATGAGTCTCCTAATTAGAATGGGTGTCTTTCCAGAAAATCTGGCACGGTTCTACACGGCAGAACTGACGTGCGCAGTTGAGAGTGTTCATAAAATGGGCTTCATCCACAGAGATATTAAACCTGACAATATCTTGATAGACCGTGATGGTCATATCAAACTAACTGACTTCGGGCTCTGCACAGGTTTTCGATGGACCCATGATTCCAAATACTACCAGAGTGGTAAGAGAAATACAAGTATTCTTTACAAGGAACTAAATTATAAATGAGTAGAAAGATGACTGTGCTGTTTCCTTTTTGAGAAAGTTTTATGTAGGCTTTTAAAAATCCTACTGATTACTTAAAGAAAAAGTTGGAGCAAAAGAGCAGTCATGGTTTTGAGAGTGGTAAAACACAGATTCTGTGATAAGCTGTTTTAAATTTTCAAAAATATAAACATATCTTCAAAAGCAAGTTTTAAATTACTTTTGATTAGTTTCTATCAAAATATCATGTATCTTAGGCCAGACTGTTACTCAGTCTTTGGTGAGAAGATAAAGATTTAAAATCTGATTTTATTTTTTGATGATTTCCATGTTAGAGGTTTTATGATTACATAAGTGTAAAAACAATATATCCCCTGTACCTCCAATGTGGTTAAGAAAAAACTAAAAAGCATCAAGATTGGTATTTTCTCATAGTTATGTCAAAAATTAGCTTAAAAAAATTGTGTCCTCAGAGGTTGATATTTTATATCACAAACAAAAATCAACATCGTGATGTTGATTTCTGTTTTAACTCTCAGGCTGAGTGTTGAAACTGAGACATTCTGTCTTGTAACACGAAATGCTAACAGATAAAGAAAATTTCATGTTAAATAAGAACTAAAGTAATTGTCTTCAATTTTGGCATCCTTCTCACTCCATGGTAGGTGATCATGCCCGTCAGGACAGTATGGATTTCAGCAGTGAGTGGGGTGACCCAGCCAACTGCAGGTGTGGGGATCGGCTGAAGCCGCTGGAGCGCAGGGCTGCACGGCAGCACCAGCGCTGCCTGGCCCATTCCCTCGTGGGCACACCCAACTACATCGCACCTGAAGTGTTGTTGCGAACAGGTAATCAGGGCGGTTTTGTACTGCAGTCTCACTGCAGAGTAACTGGTATTCAGGTGTCCTGCTTCACCTTCCCTACACTGCGGCTTTTCCCAGAGATGACAATATTTTAACAAAGTAATGATTAGTCGTTAATACAGAAATCTTAAGTATTGAATAGAATTCTCTTGTGAACTTTTTTAGTCTTAGAAATTCAAGGTTAAAATTATACAAAGGCTTGACTACCTTCATTGAACTTTATTTCAGGTTACACACAATTGTGTGACTGGTGGAGTGTTGGAGTAATTCTCTTTGAGATGCTAGTGGGGCAGCCTCCATTCCTGGCACAAACACCACTGGAAACACAAATGAAGGTAACTTTAAAAGCCTGGTATTAACTGTCTGAAAAAGGCTTTAAATTTACATAGTCTTTCTAATTTGTAATGGAAACAAAGGTGATGTTTGAGACCACTGCCTATCCAAGCATGTTTTAAACTATGGAGATTTTAAACTTTACGTTACTGTGGAGGTGTGCTCAATTTATAAAAGGACTTCTAGGATTACATTGATAACTTTTATCTGGTCATACAGTAAACATGCCAACTAACAGTTACATCACATCTCAGCTTTTCACTTTTTGTATCTGTTCCAGTTATTATTCCCGCTTTTCTTCTCCCCTTCCAGTATCTGGGTGTTCTTTTCCCACCTCTTGGCTTTCATGCCTGCTTGCCTGCAGAGGATTTCCTTTGGTGATGTACCTGCAGGTGCTTAGCATGGGAAGGTGGAGGAGCAGCAGATGACTCCCTTCTCAGGGCTGACAGCTCAGAGCCATTGGTCCTTTCCTTCCTGAGCCCCTGCTGTTATAGAGAAAACACCGGGGCACTCTTCTGCAGGTTTTCATTTTTGCAAAATTGCATTCAGCTGGCTCAAATGTAGTGCAGCATTGATTTGGTTTGGTTTTTTAAAAACCTGAAATCTGTTAATCTTTACAGTACATCATGTAAATTAAAATTCATCTGTCTCACCTTTTTAAGGTTGTTAGCCTTATGCCTAATCTCAGGTTCCAGATGCTGGATTTTATGGTATCTTCATTGGTTTCTACCAGGGGTATTCCATGCCAGAATCTAGTTTAGATTTGGAATATGAATAAACTTTACCTGTATTTTGCCAGATTTCCAGGTATAATATTCCTCATGTTTCTGGAAGAGCAGCTTCATGTTTTACCCCCTACTGTGAAAAACCTTAGAGATACTGAATTATTTCTTTGTGGTCATTTGCTTTGTTTTGTTGTTTTAATGTGTTTTTTTCTTTTTATGAAACTGTAAATAAATAACACATCTTTTTGCTTTTAAGGTTATCAACTGGCAAACTGCACTTCATATTCCACCTCAGGCTAAATTGACTCCAGAGGCATCCGATCTTATTATTAAACTCTGCCGAGGGCCGGAAGATCGTTTAGGCAAAAACGGTGCAGATGAAATAAAAGCTCATCCATTTTTCAAAACAATTGATTTTTCAAGCGATCTACGGCGACAGTCTGCTTTCTACATACCCAAAATTGCTCATCCTACAGACACATCAAACTTTGATCCAGTTGATCCAGATAAATTGTGGAGTGATGATGATAAGGAGGGGAATAGAAACGATACCCTTAATGGGTGGTACAAAAATGGAAAACATCCTGAACATGCTTTTTATGAGTTCACATTCCGAAGGTTTTTTGATGACAATGGCTACCCGTACAACAATCCAAAGCCCATTGAGTATGAGTATGGTAGTTCCCAAAACTCAGAGCAGCAGTCAGATGATGATGATGATGATGAACAGCTAGGTAGAGGAGTTCAGAGTCATGATCTGGTTTATGTTTAGTAGAGGAATAAAGCTCAAAAACAAAATAAGCAATTTTGCAGCTATAGCTTTTGAAAAGTCTCTTCCTTTAAGAGAATTGAAAGAAGATTGGTAGCGTAAATAAGTGCATGCTTTTTTTTAAATGCTAAAAAAATCATGGCTTCACTTTCTGTACATTTTGTTTCCCCAGAATACAGGGAAGTCCTTCTCAAAAATTAATTTATTCCAGTGATGTTAATTGTTTAATGTAGAAGAGATTTGATGTTAGGTAAAAAAAATCACTTGAATATTGTTATTGGTCCTCTGTACTCTAAGTACTCAAAACAGGAAATAGTGATTTTTTTTTTTTCCCCCTAAGATGATGCCTGGTATCTATTTGTACATATGTTGAATAATATTAGAGAACAAATCTCTGCTTCAGAATTTTAAATCAGAGTTTTTCCATGCATTGACCAAATATAAAACCTGCTTTACACTAATAAAGTTCTCTGATACATTTCTGAAGAGAAAAAAAAAAAAAAGGCTGCTGTACCCCCACTTCTCACTGTATTTAGCCTTATTATTCACAGTTGTTGGAAAAACAGCCACCTATCTGGTGAAACATTTCCAGCTGCTGTGGCAGTGGCCCAGTTCTCAGCTTTGAAACAAGAAAGTGTCAGTCTTGGCTATAGTATGACCATAAGAGGATAAAGCATTAGAACTAGTATTTTATTAAATAGTAATTGGACTTTATATTAGTAACACTGTAGCATGTGACTGGTTCTCTCAAAGCAGGACTGCTCACTCAGAAACAACTTGATTGTCTCCTGTCATCAGTTCTCCTGTAGATGTAAGAGGAAAAGAAGCTTTAGATAAAAACACTTTCTAAAATCTAGTTTCATTTTCTGACTGCAACCAAACTGTAAAGTGTGTACAGTGCTGCTTTAGTTGCAATTTTTAGTTTGAAAAACAAATTTTAGAATAGTGTCTTTATTATAAATTTGAGATAGTAATGGGAAAAGATTATAAATGACAACTTTTGAGACTTGTGGAGATCCATTTCCCTTTGATGGGGCAGTTTTCTTCCTGGTTACACAGGCAGTGAGGAGAAGGGCTGTGCACAGTTCTGTCTGAGCTGGCAGTACAGTTTCAATGCTCTGTCTTTCACAGCCTGGTTCAGAACAGAATTAGGAACTTACAGCTGTGCCCGCCACATTCTGCATTACTGTTTCCATAATTCCCAGCAGCAGATGATCAGGTATCTCCTAGGGTATTGTGGTGGGAGGGTACTGAGCCTGCTGAGGTTACTGGGAGCAGGGAGAGGAGCCTCACTCTAAGCAGCTTCACTGAGACAAGACCAGGAGTTAGAGTTGAGAGGCAGAAAGAACTATGTTTTTGTCTCTATCCTTCTTTTTCCTAAAGTTAACACAGTGGTAAAGAAAATGCACTATTTTTAGTAAACTTCATGTATTTTGGAACATTTCTTCTTCCTTGGAATTGAATTCCAATGGATTGAAGCATGCATGTAATAACATGCATGTAAGCATTACTGCTCTCTTAAATTATTATTTGTGCCATTGCACTGGCATTGCAATTGTCTAAACATCACAAAACTGGTGTTCATAGCTGTTGTTGCAGCAAACATTAGTTACCAGTTTACTTTTCTCACCAAGCTGGTTTGTTTGCTTATGGCCATTTGTTCTCTTTCTGTGCTCCAGTCCATTGTCTCTCTTTGTGCCAGTGCAACTGTCTGTAGTACTGCTTTGAATACTGGATCAGTGAAGAAAATGCTTCTTGTTTAGCATTTGGAGTTTCCTTTCTTCTAAGTGTGGTCATTCGAGTGATCCAGTTTCCAATGTGGTCCAAAAATTATTTATATTGGCATAACTGAGGAACTGTAGCAGGTTGGCAGTGGGGAAACTTCTTAAACATACTTTGTCATAAAAGGAAATGTTTGTGGAAGTTCCCCTTTCTGCTGTGAAGTGCTGAAGTGCTTATAATGGTTAGAAGATGGTTATGAGAAGTTGTTTTCTCAAACAAATAGTTAGTTGCTTTCTATAATGAAAATGAGTTTGCAGCTTAATAAAACAGTTCCTGTTCTGTCTGCCTTTTCCACAGCTGTTGAAGTAGAATAGCTTCTAAGAAAAATTTCATTTAGCTTAAATGTTATAAAATGGCTGCAGTGCATAACTACTCCATTTTATATATTATGTAAAAAAGATTGCTTTTCATGTAAATAAACTTTAAAGATTATCCTCCTTCATAGTAAGTATCCCAGTAAAACTGGTCTACATGTTTTGGAGTAAAGTATAATATATTACTGGTTAAAGGTAATTTAATCAAGCCTGCCTCACCATTTGTGAAGTGTGCAGAGAAAATAATGTCAATTCATTAAATTGACTCTTCAAATTGCCTTTTCATCTGAGTATATCTCTCTTCTGCCTGCACTGTACTATGGTGTATTCCTGTTTAATACTATTACTGATCTTAGGCAATTTAAGAATAAATTTTAAAAAGGATAAAAAAGTGTCCTGTAAAGACACCATTGTTCTAAAAAGCAAAACTGATTGCTTTTATTAAAGGAAATTATTGATTCTTTTAAGGACATGTGCAAGTACTGAAAGACTAAATATTATTCTGCCTTTTTAAACAAATACAGAAAGTGCTCACATCTTTATAACTTGGTAGATGCTTCTGGCATTTTCTAATATGTGTTGGAAGTTGTAATGTACTTTGAATTTTGCCACCTATATGCTGCAGTATTATGTATTTTCTTGCAAAAAGTGCAGTTTGTTACAGTCCAGGTTCTCTTCTGAGAAAGTTAGTTACACAAAAATGTTGTCACAACTCCCCAGCACTCTCTGCCTTACCCATGTTTTGAAACTTGATGTTTCATACATAGATTCAGAGTCTGTTGAGATTCTTCATAGTTGCTGCTTAAAACATGGGTGTTTCACTGTTGACCTACAATGGGGATTGGTTTGTACAGGCAGTGGAGAAGAGAGGCTCCTAGCCAGCAGCTGTGGAATTCTGCAGTAAGTTTTAGTTCAGGTTACTTTCACTTTCTAAAGCGTGAAAACAAGTTTCTCTTTTACATGCCCTTGTATACATATTAATTGTATTTATAAAATGTTCTATAATCCTATACTGTACTGTAAATACTATTTGATATTCAGTGGCATTCTATCCTCGGGCAGGCCCTCTTGCTGTTTCTTTTCTATCCTCGATTTGTAATAGAATCTATAGAATATATGGCTAGAAAGTCTCTTTGAGACTGATGTATCTTCTGCTGTTGCAAAGCTGTGAGTGGGAATGATTTATTTAGACTCCTTTTAATAGTTTTCAGCTGATAGGCAGTGCAGTGGGTGGGTTCTTAGATGATGCTGCTGTCACTGAAGATACTATTAGGCTTTTGTTTCAGATGATGTGGGTATTTCTGATCAGACCTTAAATCTGTTTGCTTTATTTCAGCACAGCAAAAAGATAATGAATTGGGTCAATGTTGTAGTAAAATGTTTGAATGCCTTAAGATGCTCATGATAAAGGCACTATTCAAGTTTACTGATTTATATATATATCTATATGGATATATATAGACATATTCCATGTGTGTATATGTATATATAATGTCTTTTTTGTATTATAAGACTGTCAGTTCTTTTGGATTCTCCAATTAAATACATAGACCATCCCACAATTCTGCTTAAGTGGATCATTCATTTATTCTGTCCCTAGCTAGTAAATTTAACAATCTTGCATTATCTCATGGCCATAGTAAGTTGTTCCCTGGTGTTTTGAGTATTTGTAACTTGTGTTGATCATGACCTGGGCATCTCCTTTTGCCAGATCTCTGCATCCCTGCAGTCCAGCTACATGTGTGGTGTGTGACCTCTGAATGCTCTCTGGTACACTTGGGTCTTAGAAGTTTAAGGGGTGGTGGCTTGGACCATAATCTCGAAGTCCCCTGATGTTCATATGAAAAGAATGTGCATCTTTGCTGACTTTTCCAGTGGGTACACTGGAGCATCCATCCTCTTTGTCCAGGAGTGCCAGGTTTCCATTTTGTCAGTGCCTAGCAGTTGAGGAGTGGAGGTTTCCTTGCCCTTGCTGACTGAACACACAGCATGTGTTTGACCTGGGGGATGGCATTTGAGTGCGTGGTTGGTCTGACACCTTCTTAAAAGTTACTTCAGAATAAGACAAAGAATTCCAGCTCTTGTAAGCAGCCTTGACTGAATTATCAGCTACTGGTAGTCAGTGGCATTCCTGAGTTACAGAAACTGTTTCTGTTTTCTCAGAATTGGTGTCTGTAGTGTAACACTTGAAGGAGTAATAAACCCCACACTGAATCTTCATAAGAAGTGAAAATCACATTCCTATTCTGGCTAATCAAACATGAAATATAAACACTAGTAGCCCAAATGCATTTATTTTTCTGTCCTCCTTCATATCCCTCTTGTACAAGTCCCCTTTATGCTGCAACAGTTATGTTTAACAGTAAGATGGCACAAGTGTAACAGCAGAAATGCTATTGTACTTGGCTGTCATCTCATGTTTGTAACCTGTTCTCAAAAGTATACATTTTGATGTTCAAGAGTTCAGTTTGTTGATGTTCTTTCCATGTCCTCTGCTGCTACTTTCATCAAAATAAGTAAATATTATTTTCTATTATTATTTATTATGCATAAATTATGTGTCATGAAGCTGTTCTTTAAGAGGACAATGTATCACAGCTTTCATTTTTACTCGTCTTTGTGAAAATCCCCTTCTTTAAGTGCACATCTCAAAGTGCTAATGCAGAAACTAGTGTGTTATTGGAGAGACTGAATTATATCCTAATTCTTTTACATTTTGGGAGGGGGTTGTGGAAGTACAGCACTGTTTTTTATTCATTAGCCCACCTACAAAGGGAAGAAGGGAAATTCCTCCAGCTCTCATCAACCAACTGATGTGATACACTTAAAATTTTAGAAACTCAGCAGCAGCTTTCTGTGTCTTTACAGCTGAAGTAATATAAGAATCGTTATTTTAAATGTAGACACTCGTTAAAGGGATACATGAAAATTGCCAGTTTAGGAATGGGCAGAAATACGAGAACAAGACGAGTAAGGGTGCATGTGATTAAAGGGTACACGTAATTAAAGGATGACATATTGCTGTGGGTGTTTTGAGTTCACCCTGAAGGACTATCATAAACCTCCTGCATTGTGCCCAATCTTTAGATCCTATTTGTTGCTAAGCAGCTGAGTCTATTTAGACAGGTGACGAAGTATTGCTGCCTCAGAGACACTCAAGGGCAATTTCCTGCTCTGGCTCTGCTCGGCAGCAGGCTCTACTCAGCATCCTCAGATGCGTTTCCCTCTCCAGAACAACACTATCTATGAGAGTTGGAAGAGGTGCAGACGAGTCACAAGCAAAGAACATGTAGATAAAAGTGGGTGCGTGCTATTCAGTCGGCAAAACTCACATTTGTGAGTTACGGAGAAGAAACAGCGGAAGGAAGCTCCCCGACCAGCACGGCGGGATCTCAGGTGGGCGCAGTGCGGCAGGCGAATCCGCCCTTGTCACCTCGACTGACGAAGGCAGAGAGCAGTCACAACGCAAGCATTGGTGGTTCAGTGGTAGAATTCTCGCCTGCCACGCGGGAGGCCCGGGTTCGATTCCCGGCCAATGCAGTCGCTCTTTTCTTGCTTAGTTTCTCCCTGTCTTGTTTAAGTTTTTATTCTTTTTTCGCTGCTCCTTAAAGTTTAAGACCAAACCAGCTCTTCCCGTGTACTAATAATGTGTGTCAAACAGACACCGACTTCTCGTCAGCCAGGCAGGGAGCACCTTCTCCCCCGTCCCACCAGGCTGGAAGTGACGCAGCCGGATTTGCCTTCAAAAATTGCCGGCGGCGGCGGCGGGAGGAGGCGGCAGGGCCGGGGCGGGGCCAGCGCGGCTGGGGGAGGAAGGGGGCGGAAGGAGCGAAGGGGTCGTGGCCGGTGCCGCCGGGAGCTGCTGCTGCCGCCGCCGCGGGTGCGAGCTCCGGAGAGGAGTAAGTGAGCGAGAGGGGCCGCGGTGTCCGCTGTGGGCCCGCCTGTCCTGCCGCCCGGGGCGGGGGGCGATGGCCGTGCCTCGCCTGGCGGGGCCCCCGAGGGCTCCGGGCACGGGCGGGCTGCGGCTGCTCTGCCCCTTGGCCGGGGGCGAGGGGCCGCGGCGGCTGCGGTCGCGACAGCCCGGAGCGCGGAGCTCGGCGGTCCCACGCAGCGCTGTGCTCACACGTGCTCGGCGCCGCACGGGGCAGCGCGGCCGGGGCTGCCCTGCCCGCAGGTGTGCGCTCCGGACCGCCGTCCGCCCGGCTGGGCTGCTGCCGCTGCGGCATGGCCCGGGCGCGGAGCTCCTGCCCACGCTCCTCCCTTCGCCCTCCACCTGCTTTGTTGGTTTGGGGTTTTTTGTTAACGTGCAGTAATCTGCGAAGATGCGAGTTTTCTTTCCAGAGAGAAGCTGCAGGCAGTAATTCCTGATAGCCATTCAGCCGCCGATCTCTCTAAACTTCCAGAGAAATTTGCTAATTTAACATCGACCCCCAAAAAGAATGCCAGCCCCCATGAGGTGGGGAGTAGGTAGCGTGTTTAATAAAGTCTTTTGAAAGGCTTAGCCCGGAAAACATAAAATCGTCAGCCACCAGTGTATCTCTGTCTATGATTGATTTATTTATATTTTTTGCACAAACAGCCAGGCATGCTTATGTTTGTGGCTGCTTGTGGTTCTTTGTTTGCTACCGTTATTGTTAAATACAGCAAGTGGATGAGAACCAGTTTGTTTAGTATCCAATAAATCTGGCAACTCTTCTTCCCAAGCAATTAACGTAATCACTTGTCGATACCAAATGGTGCTGGCTGCGGATGTTATGAGGAAGACTATTAAAGCTGAAGGGGAGCTCGGAGGTGATACAGGCCATCATGTCATCAGTAAAAACTGTTCCTGAAAGCTGTTACTTTGGGGTGGATTTTGCTCATCTGGCTTGCTGAGAGAACTTTGCAAATGTTACATGGTTGCTTTGATGTCAGAGCCTGTATAGCAGGCTGAAATAATGGAAACATGTGCACTCTGCCAAAATACAGGCTCTGCATTAGTCCAGACATTAAGGTTGGACTGAAGAACTCCTTGGAAGTATTTTCCATGTATGGCTCGTGCTGTTCTTCGAGTCAGCAGGTCCACCCCAGAAGTTGATAATTCTGGCGTTAATCTTCACTTTCAACATCTGCATATCAGTCTCTTCTTTTATTTTTTAAAGTTTGGGGGACTTTGTAAGACAGGATTGATGCAGTGTTCAGTTACAGTTTCCCAGATTCTAATGTTTGACTGTGAGCAGAAATAACTTAAAGTCATTCCTTATGAGGATTTCTTGAAGTTGTGGAAAACGTGAAGTACCTCCAGTGTTTTCTTGATAATGGTCAGGTTGTTATCTTTTAAATTAAATAGAAAAATAAGTTCCAAAACCTCATTCTCACAAGCTGTAGGGATCTTCAGGTTTTGTTAGGCTCAGCCCTCTCTGGACTTGGCTATTCTGTACTCTAGAAATGTTTTAGGTCCTTGGAACAAATGATAAAATGTATTTTGTTACTAGAGGTCGGTTAATTTCAGGGAACCTTATACACTCACAGCTAGGGTGAAGAGTGATTATTTTTGTTGTGAAGTGTGTGTGTTTGTACACAGTGAAGAATTACACTGACAAGGCAAAGTGCCTAGGTTATTTTCCTTATATCCTGTTCACTGTAAACTTTATGAGCTCTTTACTGTTTTGGTGGCTGTTGGAACATAGATAACTTCACTGGTCATGATTCATGGCTAGCTCGTGGCTGATAAGTGCAGCCCTGCTGCTTTGACATCCTGTTACGTGATAGCACCAAGTATTTGTAAACACATGTGATATTGCTAAGTATTTGTAAATACTTTAATAAATTGTTGAGTAGTGCAGGATTAGTTTTGTGAGAGTTTTAATCCTTTCAGTTCTGGTTTAACTCTGGATTTGTGTATACTCACGCCTCTCCCACGTCTTACATCCTGCTGAGCTGTCCCAGTATATTGTAACCATCTGCTACAGCCTTCAGTCTACTGTCAGATGAGTACTCTAACTCTTCTTTTTCCCCCTTAGCATCTTCAGTTACAGGTGCAGCAGACCCATGGGCTCTCAGTGTATCAGCTCTGACACTGCCTGAAGTCAAGTGGCAGCAGCAGTGGCATGTCCAGACATAAGCAGAGACAGCAGCTTTTTCTGCCTCACTTGTACTCAAGAGCCTTGTGTTTGGAAGCCACTTCAAGCTCTTCTGCTCTTATGAGTCAAGATGAAGCAGCAAATTAAATTGGTTTTCTGGTTTAAAACATCTCGCATTTTCAATACCACTGATGAAACAGGTAGATTCCAACAGCATTATGAAATTGAGTGAGCACCTTCTTTTTTTGCCCACATGAGTTGCTAGCTCATTCTGCTTACATGTCTGTTTCTACTTGCTGTCCTTACTTTCTCTGCATTTTCTAACTTGAAAATCTCATTTACTCTTTTATTACACACAGTGCAATCCTTTTGGTCCGAAGCTTTCATATCTTTCTGATTTGGCCTCTTTAGTTTTGGTGTTCTTTTTAAAAAAATTCTACTTATTTTCACATTTCCAGATGAAAGCTGTTCTTACAAACTTTTTTCCCTCTTTTTCTGGATACATAAACAGAGTTGCTGTGCTGCTTGAATCGCTCCACACATTCAGTGAAAAAAAGAGTTACATATGACTTGTCTCTGTATTTAAAGTCTAGTTTGGTCTTAGTAACTTGCTATTACTTGATTTTTAAAATGTCTATTAGCATCTTGCTCAACTTGTGATTTCAGTAGTGTTAGTCATCGGTTTGAATTCTCAGGACAGGCAAACAGGTGTATCTGGTAGGATGAGCAGGAGTGGAAAAGCTTGCTCCTAAATATAACAGGGAAAACTTTGGTAACATCTGTGTGATGATCCATCCGGCAGCTGACAAACATCTTCAGGCTCTTTTTCCTGAGGTTCAAACCAACAAAACTCCCAAGCCAAACCATGTCTCCAAAGCCTAATTAGCCTGGGATGTGTTAGTCTTTGTGGTTGGTGGTCACATTAACCGTATCAGCTTGTAGACATCATGGTGTGCTCAGCGAGTCTCTGGCTGGAGTGAGATTAGGCGGGGCAGGGTCTGTGATAGCAGGTTTCCAAGCTCAGCCCCACGGGTCCCCTCTGCAGGGATGGGTGTAGGCTCTCAGAGGCCTGTCTTCAGCTGCCCTGCTGCCAGAATTTCTCTGTTTTGGACTGAACATTTTGACTGCAGCTGTCTGCTCCAAGGGAAGCTGGAGAAGGAAGAGGAAGGAGGTAAAAAAGAAGAGGATGTTGCCTCAGGAATGCCTGAGCTGTGTGTCTGTGCATAAAACTGCTTGTGAAGGGGACAGGAAAAGGAGTGAGAGCCCTAAAATGTGTGATTTGTACTTAGCAGCCCCCTCTTTACAATGGAGAGCTCACATGTTAGCAATACATTGGCAGGTGTGTGCAAAGTGTGGCTTCTGAAACCTCTGATAATGTGTCTTGAACTCGACCCTGACCTGGTCTTGAAATATATTCAGTCTTAAGTCTGTTTGTTGCGCATGTGAATTTAGTGCCTCTTACATTCTTTAAATAGTTGATCTGTATCAAGTGTGCTTCATCCCAGAGCTTAGCTGGAATTGCTTGTCTGCAGTTGCTTCTTCCTGGCACTGGGTACAGGTACCAAAATGAGAGCAGGATGACCCTCTTGCAGGCATGTTTATTTGCTGATTTTAATGTTTTCTGTGCCTGGTTAGGAAATCAGGAGGAGAAGGGGGAAATTCTTGGTGCATAAGAGACAAGAAAAGTGGAGACAGTGCGAGTATCTGAGAGAAGAACGGGATGGGGTTTATAAGACACAGTAACATGGGACTATGTACAGTGGCACTGTAAAGAATGAGTCTACTGCTTCTACTGTATTTATATAAATAATATTTCAATACTATTCTAATCTAAAAGCAGAGATTCTGTTAGTGCTACAAAGTGGAAGTAGTCACAGTCTATGGTGTTTGCTCCAAAAAACCACAACCACCACTGGCAGGGAAAAATAGCCTGGTATAACAATATGTTAAATAAAATAAGTAGTTACACACTAAATGTTAAATTGTGGCTTTTCCTTACCTCTCAATGATACCTTAAACAGCCCCAGTGTTTTTCATGGGTTTCTTTTTAAGTGTAGGAATGAAGGTGATAGGAAGGTGCAAGCTGGGCATGGAAGGTGGATATTTGTTTCAAAGAAACGTTAAATAAAATTGAAGAATTGTAAAATCAAACTAATGGAAGAATAATTTTCCACAAGGCAAAATCAGACTGTTAAAACTCACATGCATGGAATGGCAAAAGGCAAAAACAAAATTAACAAAACATAATGCATTAGGAAGAAGGGCTTTGATTTATTGTTTGTTTAGTGGTTTTTGTGTTTTTTTAAACCGCACAGCACAGGCCAGCACAGTAAAATACTAATTTATCTTACAGTAGAATAAAGAGGCGAAGAATGTATGCGATTGTGACTTGCGATAGTGCATTTAAATCTGCACATCTTACATGGGCTTTTTGACAGAATCTCCATGATAAGAAACAAAGCTGTGATGTGAAAAGTTTAATTTCTAGTAACAGAACATCAATTATCTTTTTGTGTGTGTCACATTAATTTTAGGCCTTTTTTTTGTAACCAGTATTTTTTCAGCTTCTATATTTTGATATGCCAAATGAGGTAATGAGCATATGAAAATACTTGCAAAAAGTTGTTCCAGTACTGAGGTTTTTTTTGGTTTTTTTTACTTCCTAACATTTTCTATTTTTTTTTCAGCTTCATGTTGAACATGAGCCTTGTTATGATCATTGAGAATGTGAAGTTGGCCCGTGAATATGCCTTACTGGGAAATTATGACTCTGCAATGGTCTACTACCAGGGAGTTCTTGACCAAATGAATAAGTATCTGTACTCAGTGAGAGATACCTATCTGCAACAGAAATGGCAGCAGGTAAATAGCCCTTTTCTGGGACATCTTGAGGGAAAAGCATTGAAGTAACAAGAATTGCCTATCTTATTGTAAATAAAATTAGAAAAATATTTACCCCATTCTCTCATGAAACTGGTGCTGTTACATATAGGCTTCTTTTTTGTTGGAGAGACTTAAGTCACCTTTACGACTTTTTTGTCAGTGGCAGAACAGTCAATGGCACAAGCTCCTGGGGAGCCTGTGCACTGTCTGCCTTGTCAGCTGCTTGCTGATGAGTGCCTGTTATGCTGAAGTTTTTTACTCTGGTATCATTTGGGTCTTACTTCCCTCAATGTTTTAGTGGGACTAAAGTCCTCAGTAGCAAGTTCGTTGTTAATTTGTCCTTAACACAAACCATGATTCTTTTTCATTGTTATTATGTCTATTAGGTTGATACTATTGATTGATATTTAGTCTATTAAATTCTGTCATACCTGTTTAATCTGCAAAATCTGTCAAAAGTCTCTTTGATGTTAAATCCAAAATCTTTTTGTTTGTTCTTTAAATGTGCTGAGGAAGGCGGAAAAACCTCCTTAGTATCTAATGTGCGTAATTCTTGTTTATTGAAGTAGAATTAGGTAGCTCATTAAACCCTGTGGAATCCATCCAGGCATTGCATGGGCTTGAACAGAGGACTGTTACAAACTTATTTCCAATGTGCTTAATCTACCTTTTTTATTTTTTTTAATCAGGTTTGGCAGGAGATAAGTGTGGAAGCTAAGCATGTGAAAGATATAATGAAAACACTGGAGAGTTTTAAACTAGACAATACTCCATTGAAAGCCTCACAACAAGAATTACCAGCTCATGATGCAGAAGTTTGGTCTTTGCCAGTACCTGCTGAACGTAGGTAGGAGGAAACCTGAAGACCTAAATTAATATTTATCAGGACAAAGTGTGCTTTGACTTCAGCCTGTTGTGGTGTAGTTTTTGTTCTTGAACTTAGGTGTGTAAAACTTGCACCAGCAGCTTGACACAATTTGTGGTGAAGGAGATGTCATTTTTAGGCAGCCTAGTCCAGAATGTTTTGGGGATTTTATCTTACATAGGTCTGACTAATGTCAAGCTTCTTCCCCCCCCACACCCACACACAGTTGCCTGAGTTGTTTGGTTTTTGTTTGGTTGGGTTTTTTTCTGCTTTAGTCTTTGTTGGCATTAATTAGCTGTTTCAGGATGCAAGACATTGTTCTGTATGTCTAGTGGGTTTTTGTTTGGCTTTTGTTTTATTTTTGTGAGTAGCTGTCTGAACTGGTTAACTGGAGGATCTAACACATGCCTGTGGTAGCATGAAGGAGGGAACAGGAGTACATGAAAAGCAGACACAGATCTGTGCATTTTGGGAAAAAGTGACTATTTGATTACTTTAGCTGTACTGTCAGATTATTGTTTGAGGCTTTGAATTTACAAGTGTTTTCTCACAGATGGATACCTTCAGTCTTTAAGGGTATATTTTAATGTTTATTTTTAAAGTTGATTTATTTTAAGCCTGCATTCTGAGAGAAATGGGTCTTGTGTGATCACACTATGTCTATATATCTCATTTAATAACTTTGGAATACTCCTAGCCAAATTCATTCAAATGTTATGGAAGGATAGAGTCTGAGAGGTAGAACTTTCCTAATGCTTTGGAGGTTTCTAGAGAAAATATACACAAACTCATGTTTCTAAAAAGGGTATGTCTTGAGAGAACTGTTCCTGTTCCATTTACCTTGCCAGCTGCTGAAGTAGTGAATTGTGGCAATATGAAAAAGCACACTGAAAACTCGGGCCATGTTGCATGAGTTTCCATCCTAAGATGGCAGAACTCAGTGGAAATTAGATGTGGCATCACGCTGTGAATTTATTTTGAGCTTTGGGGTGGAATTCATAGGTGTTCATAAATATAAGTATAGGTTGGTAGAAACTCCATTTGGAGAATGAAAATACTCCTAACACTTATGGTCTTACCATCAGCATGTTCACGTAGTATAATATGCATTTCATCCTGAAGAGATCTGTAGTGTTCTGACAAACTTGCTGCTGTGAATCAACTAAAGGCCATTTCTGTGAAGGTATTGTGTGAAGGATCCTGACCCATCTTAAATGATGCAAAACACACCATTTGCTTTCAGTAAATGCTCTCCAAATCAGAGATTTTCTGTTCTCTGGAAATATCCTTGAACTTAAACTTGACTGGTAGCTTATTGGTGCTGGAGTTTTAGGGAGGCCCATGGGAAAAGTGTATATGTGAGAATAATGGACTTATATGGGGAAAGAAACTTGAATTTTACAAAACAAATCCATACCAGTCACAATACTGGTTTAGTCATAGGTACTTCTGAAAGTAGCTTCATTTCCAACAACTGGAGGTCTCACATACATGTTTTCTTTCAAAGGAAGTGGGAGCAAAAGGAAATGAAAGTAAAATTGCCATTCCCAAAAAACCTTTACATTTCTTTGTGTAGAGAAGTGAGGACCATGGTGATAAGGAGAATTTTTTTCTTTGTTAATTTTTTCTAGGCTCCCTGTTACTTTTACTCATGAAATGCACAAAGCAAGGAGCTTGTTTTAAGCAAGTGGATCCTGAGCTTGTGGCAAAGGGAAGATGGATTTTTAGTGACTACCTAAATGTCAGCCTTGTTTCTGACATACAGATTTTATCTTGGGCAAAATGGCTTTTTAGTTTGTGACCAGTTGATTTGGTTATGTAGTGCTCACCAGTGGCTTTACACTGAGGCTTTTTGCATATGTTACAACTAACTAGACCTTCGCCAGGACCCCGGAAGCGCCAGTCTGCTCCGTGCAGCGACTGCAGAGGTCACAATAATCGTGTCAGTGCCGCTGTCAGAGGCTCTCACCGTCCATCCTCTCGGAATCCCAATGATAAAGGGAAGGCAGTCCGCAGCCGGGAAAAAAAGGATCAGCAAAATAAAGGAAAAGAGGAAAAGGTAAACCTGCAAATGACTTGGTGGAGTTGCAAAACTCAGTTGTGCTTTCTTACTACTGAGTGAATTATAAAATTCAATGTCTATGAAATGTTTCTTCTGTTCATGTCAGCGTGCTGATTAGAATCTCACCTTGTAAGGTGTCTTACAACAATAGCTTGTTGTAAGACACCTTACAAGGTGAGATTCACAAACAATAGCTCTGGAAGTTGGGATCTGGTAAATGTATCTGAAGGTGGATGGCAAAAGGACGTTTCCAGGCTCTTCTTGGTAGTGCCAATCAGTAGGACAGGAGACAATGGCAGAAACTGATGCACAGGAAGTTCCACCTGAGCATGAGGAAGAACTTCTTTACTGTGCACTGGGATAGATTGTCCAGAGGGGCTGTGGAGTCTCCCTCACTGGAGATATCCAAGAACCACCTGGACACAATCCTGTGCCATGTGCTCTAGGATGACCCTGCTTGAGCAGGGAGGTTGGACCAGATGACACATTGTGGTCCCTTCCAACCTGAACCATTCTGTGATTCTGTGACAGGTTTACTGCAACTTGAAGGCAGTTGTTAAAAATGATACCACTGAATTTCTGAAATCGTACCTGGTGGAGCCCATTCAGATGGGATGTCCTTGTGGCTTAATTGCTTTGAGTATAATTTAAACCAAGACTGACTCATCTCTTCCAAAGCATTTCAGTATTTACTTAGTCTTTAAGTAAATCCTTAAACTCTTTTTTTCCCCCTGAGATCTGTTGTTAGCTCCATACTCTGTTCAGTTTTAAACGAACAAAACCCCAGCATACTTACTGAGAGACACCGACCTATGATCTGTTCTTGGCAATCAGAGTGCTTTAATTTTTGCTTTGTGCTCTGCTCTCCATAAATTTAGCTGATGACCAAGGTAGGACACCATACAGAAAACAGTAGATTCATAGTTTTCCAGGGTCTAAATAAATCAAATATGCAATAGTTTGTTAACTTCAGCAGCCTTAAGTTGTGGCAAGGTGTCATGGCTTGTGGAGATAGGATAATCTACAATGGTGAATTGTTTAGCTGTGTAAGCTACTACTTTTATTAGGAGTGAAATTAGAGTGTCTTTGAGTGATAATCCTCTCTCCATCAGACTATACCTACAGAGAGACAGGATAGGTCTCTTCTTCTCTTTTACAGTTGTTCTGTCATCACCAGTGCTTGCTGTTAAATGTATAAACCAGGGTATGTCTAGTGCATTTTACTTCCCTTCAGTTGCATGGTCTCTGCTGTTTGAGCCCTTTCAACTGTGTAGCTTCTTTGCTTCAACTGCTGCAGAGCTGCTTTTCTGCTGTTCATGTCCATGCTTCTGTATCAGTTAATTAGCTCTGGTTTTACCCCCTGGTCTCCCTGCAGATCACCTTTGCTCATTCTACATATGGAAATCATGCTTAGTTTTTTTGTGTCCCACTTACATGGCATATTTATGACACTTAGAGAATTTGAGATACTCTCAGTGTGACACTTTGTGGTCCAGTCTTACACATAATTTCCCCCTACCCAGCTACTGTCTCAGATAGTTTTTGATTTCTGTGGGAGAAAGGCAAAACCTGTTACACTGGGATAGGTATATGCAGTTTGGATTAGGTACCAAAGCAAAGAAAATGCATCAGTGCAATGTGCTGGCTTTGGGAGAAGGAAATGGAACCAAGTCAGTACAGAAATCCGGGTGAAACACATAGATCCATCATGCAGTGCAGCTGTAATGTGGATGCTTCATTATTTTCATGCTGGTTTATGTTGCCACCTTCTAAAAATATGATGCTGTTGTTGACTTGTGATAAAAATTCATTAGTAGCATAACCATTGTAACGTATTTACATTGTTATATCCTTTTTATGTAGAGCAAATCCACATCTGAGATTTCAGAGTCTGAACCAAAGAAATTCGATAGTACTGGATATGACAAAGATTTAGTAGAAGCTTTGGAAAGAGATATAATTTCTCAGAATCCCAACATTCGATGGTAAGTTTGAGTACTGCTGCTAGTCTCGAGTTGTTGTTTCTATTTCCTCTTACATGATATGATAAGAATTAAGTATTTTAACAGATTAACATGTAAAAAGTACACATAGATTTTCCTTATTTCCTTTAAATAGGCAACTAAACTTCTTATGTAGTTGAATACTTCTAGCGCACAAATTTTTTTTTTCCACATATAGATTCATAGAATAGTTTGGGCTGGACAGGACCTTTAAAGATCAGCTAAAGCAGTCCCCTGTCATGGGTAGGGAGACATTTCTCTAGATCAGGTTGCCTAGAGTCCTGTCCTATGTGCCTATACAAATCTTCTCAAAATTTTCTGAGTGTCCTAAAATCAGTTTCTGAGATACTCTTTTGCAGTGGAAATGTTTCTAATGTCTGTCAGTGTCTCTTCATTTGAAAAACTATTTTGCTACTCTGAGGCATATCAAGACAGAAGACAGATTAACAAAGAAGTTATGTCAATATAGGAACCCTTTGACGTGTTGCTGGACGTGATCTGGCCACTAGTATAAAATATAATCCTCTGCCAGTACCTTCACATAAATGTGTTAAATATTAAACCTTATACAAAGGTTGTTTTGTGTTTCAAATGTTTCCAAGGTAGGTGGTTTTGTGAGGATTAAATGGGCAAAAATCTTCTGGCAAATAAAGTAGGCCTAAAAAAACCTGAATAGAGCCACAAAACACTTTGTGTGCAGCTGTCATGTATTTCAGTTTAATATTTAAATATGTTTTGGTTTTTATATTGAATCTTAAATTACAACTTCAGATTTGAAACTAATTCTTCATATAGATGTGTTTTGAAACCAAAATGTTTCTTGGGTACATGCTGATAAGAGGAATGCCCTGAGAGTTACCCTCAAGGAAGTAAGACCAGCCTATAAGGTATCTAAGAATTAATACATTCGTAACTCAGAAAAAGAAATCTAAAAATTCTGTTTAATTCCACTCCATTTACTAATCTTCAGCAAGTTGTTCTTGTAACAATGAAAGATGGTATTTAAGTTTCAGGGACATCCAACTTCCCATCAAAAGAAGAAAGCATAATCAGTAGTTAGCCTAAATTTAACCAACCTGCTTTTTTCTGCTTGTCTTTCTGTGAATAACAACAGTGGTGCTCTACTGAAGTAGTTTTTTTGCTTTTGCATCCAGCTGGAGTCTACCAGCTGGATGTCCGTTGTAGCTGTTACAGGCTTTTGCCATTAGAACATAAATAGTTCAGGAAAATGAATTGGTTTATGGGAGATCCAGTGTGTAACAACAAGTTTAATTGTGCATTTTTTTGAGCTGTGGTGCTTTTGAGCTTTAGGGTGCTGTCTGAATCTATCAAACAACTTTCTCTTTCTTGTCAGGGATGACATTGCTGATTTAGTAGAAGCCAAAAAGCTGCTTAAGGAAGCTGTAGTTTTACCAATGTGGATGCCAGAGTTTTTTAAGGGGATTAGAAGACCGTGGAAGGTATGAAAAAATCTGCTTCTGTGATCATAAGTAGAATTTTGAGATTGGATCTTGGCAGAACAAGAAATTTCAAATGTTTTACAGTTTAAATAAATTCTTTTAACTTTTTAGTAATAAAATTTATGGTAAATAATAAAATAAAAATGTCAGCCAGATACATGCACTGTCTTCAGCTATATGTTTGCAAGTAAGCTGTAGTATTCATTACTTGTAAGCAATAGTAATTAATTACTTACCTTTGAACAACTTTTCAAGGGAAAGTTTGCATCCAGTATTTTACCATTATGCTATTAAACAAATAGTAAAATTCTCTGTTTTGATTTTTGTTCTAAAAGTGGTTCTTTTTCATTTTAATAGGGTGTACTGATGGTTGGTCCTCCTGGTACTGGAAAGACCCTCCTAGCAAAAGCTGTAGCCACTGAATGCAAGACTACTTTTTTCAATGTTTCTTCTTCCACACTTACCTCAAAATACAGAGGAGAATCTGAGAAACTTGTTCGTCTGCTGTTTGAAATGGTGATTTAAGTTTCTGAACATGAACTGTGAGATAATGAAGTAAAATCACCTCTGGAACAGTGAAACCTTGCCAAGGTTTCAGACTCATGGCACACATAAACAGCTCTGATCCAAGCTTCAAATGCTTTGGGCCTTTCTGATTTGGCCATTTGCATTTCAAGATTATTCCTAGATGGATTTATAAAAGCTGAAAAATTAGGTTGTCCTTTATTTTCAGGGTTAGCTTGCTGCATTAGAGGTAGCTCCCTATAAGCTGGTGAGTGCTGCAGAACATACTTGAATGTAAATCTAGGGATGGAATTAATTGCTTTCTGGGTGAGAACCCTATTTAGGCTCTATGTGTGTTTTGTTGTTTTTGTGGGTGGTTTCTTGTTTGTGCTTAAAAGAAGTCGCCTTCAAAACTGTAGTTGGCTTTAGAGCACATAGCATTTGAAATGGGCTCAGAAAGTAGTTGTGTTTTTTTTCCATGTGTTACCAGGTTTGCATGCAGTGTTTGCTAGGGTGCCCAGTACTGAAGGGGACAGCAGAGTTGAAGTTACAGTAGCCAGAAAAGTCAGGAAATAAAAGATCTTTTACATTATAATTTGCTAGGCATGATACCAACTCATTTAATGTGGGTGGTCAAAAATGCAGATGCACAGTGGAGCAGCATCTCAACTGCTCTGAGACAATAGCTTTTATTATCCTGTATCCTTGTCTTTAAATGTTCTTGTTTTCAAAAAGGTCAGTTATTTTGCAGTTGACCTATTTCTTGGACAGGTTCCATGTTATGGTGTCCCAGCTGAACATTCATCCTAGCTTTAACTGAAATCTTACTCAAGCATTCTGTGATGTCTTTCCCAGTTAAAACTGTTACTCCTAATGTGGAAAATTTAACTTAACTAAATGTTTGTTTATAGCCCTGACAACTACAGGACTTTGCCAAAAGCTATTCTATTCAAATGCTCTTGATTGCACAGCTGCTCTCTACTGGAGTGCAGGGGTCCAAGAGAGGGAGGGTAGGGATTGTTTGATACCTATGAGCTGATGGAATAAGGGTGTAAATATGTCATTACTCAGCTCTGAATATGCTGCTGCTTCTTAAATGGGAGTAGACTGCTATTTCAGCTTCTGCTTTATCTTTTGCTTTCTTCAGGCTCGATTTTATGCCCCGACAACCATATTTATTGATGAGATAGACTCCATCTGTAGCCGCAGGGGAACTTCAGAGGAGCATGAAGCCAGCCGACGTGTGAAGGCAGAGCTGCTAGTTCAAATGGATGGTAAATAACCTGATCACTGTGAACTGCTGGACTGGAGGAAACTTGAGGGACAAAAAAAAAAATAAATTCAAAACTTCATTCTTCAGAAGCAGTTTTTTGAAAGCCTTACATGAAATTTGGGTTAAAAGCTACAAGTCACATTATTTAACAGTCTTTTGGCCTCTGAGCTATGACCTTGTATTAGTCACCCAGAATAAGACAGATTCAGGGGAAAATGCAACATTTCAAAAGAACAGCAGAAAAAAACCCCCCTGTTTCTCTGTCTTTGCCTGGCATATCACTCACTTCTTCAAAATTAAGTAAAAAGTGGTTCTGTTACCTGTTCCAATTTAAACTTCAGAGACAGCATTACGCTTGACTTCTTTGGGATGTCTTTTTCTCCTAAAAATATAAATAACAAGTGAAGATCTTCTGTTTTAAAGAAGTGGTTGGGAGAGTTTTTATTTTAAAACACTGCATTCACTACAGATATGGGGCTAATATTTCACAAATCAACAAAATTTGAAAGTAGGTAACAGTGCAGAGTTGCTAAAGAGGCATCGTTTTTGTATTCTGGTGAGCAGAGAGAAGGAAAGGAACTACTGAAAGGTGCTAATCTATGGACTGATTTGTAATAGAATCCCATGAGTCAGAAGATTTGCATATTTATTTCTCCTTCTCTGATGTTAGTACCTTTTTATTTTTGTCTTTAAAGAGTAGCAGAGCTGTAATACTGTTCTCATATAAAGTATGTACATAATCTGATTTTATTAGTAACAACTACTTGAATCCTTTTACTTAGGCATTCATAAATGGTGTTTTATATGCAAATTCTCAGGCAGACTAGGTACAATGGCTATGCCACAGGAAGTGATGCTGCTTTTCTGTGGATGTTGGTGAACACTGGGAGGTTGTCTGTTTTTTGGTGTGGTGATAGTGTTGAGGGGTTGTTTTGTTTTTCCTCACATGCTGTTACAAGATGTTGATGTGAAAAGTGAACCACTATTGTGGCAGAAGTACAAACACCCCTGCTGTAAAATCATTCTAGCCATGATAGAGAGGAACTTCCTGGTCTGAGCAGTGCCTATGTCCCTGCTGTTGTTTAAACCAAGCTTCCATTTATGCTTGCAGGCTGTCATAGAGATGAAAAAGTGAACTCTGTTGCACTTGGTGATTCTATTATGCTTGGGCTCATTAAAGTGCAATAAAGTAACTGTTAATACAATTTAATACAGAACTGTTATCTCTCTATATGAAATTTCAGAAAACATATGTATATTTTACCTCCTCTTTTCTCCATTGCAGGTGTTGGGGGGGCTGCTGAAAATGATGATCCTTCTAAGATGGTCATGGTACTTGCTGCTACTAATTTTCCTTGGGATATTGATGAAGCCCTAAGACGGAGACTAGAAAAGAGAATTTACATTCCTTTACCATCAGGTATGAAGAGCTGGGGAGAGGAGTGGTTAAAAATTCTAAAATCTAAACTTTATAAATATTCCTTTAGTTTTTATCACTTGGTTTAAAGATCTAATTGATACATGTATGCAAATTCACTTACAGATTCAGGACCAGGTTAAATCTAAACATGAGCATTTACCTTTGTAGCAAGTACAGTGTTCTTTTTCTCATTCTTCCCTCTTATCCTCCTTCAATTTATTATTTATCTTCAGAAAGCAAATTGTACAGACTCAATTTTCTTTTCTCTGATCAGCCAAAGGTAGAGAGGAACTCCTAAAAATAAATCTGCGAGAGCTGGAACTGGCTGATGATGTTGACCTTGCAAACATAGCTGAGAAAATGGAGGGCTATTCAGGTGCAGACATTACCAATGTATGCAGGTAAGTTGACATGGCATCATTTGTGTTATTACTGCTGCAAACTCTGGGAAAACTATTTGTAAGGTAACCAGTTTACATTATTAAAGTTATTGGATAAAAATGGATTGTAGCTTCTTTTATGTACGGCTAAAAGGTGAAATACTGCATTAGTATTTACCTAAATTTCCATTTGAAGAGCGGTTGCAACATAGTAGTCTAAATAAGCTGTGATGGAGGTAAAATCCCACCTTTCGTGTAGACTAAATTCGATGCATGAGGAATATCCAGAGGATGATAAACTTTAACTTGAGTTGCAGTCATTGTGTTTGGGTTACACAACTTCTTCGGAAATCCCTGTGTAAGAGGTGACAGTGATCTAGGCTGGAGTAACTAAGGTAAAAACACGGAGAGTTCCTCCTTCATGGCTTGGCAAAGGTAGAGTCTTGTGTGATGGTAACTAGAGCTGTATACTCAGCACATTGGTTTTTGTGATGAGGCTGACTAAAGTTTTCTGCCACCTCCTCCATTTCCCTGTCTCCTCTGTACTGTTGGCATACAATTGTTTGTGAGCCTATTCTTCTCTAGCCTGGGTTCTTGAAATAATTGACTAAAAATACCTTCTAATCCTTCCCTTATATTTTCTTAAAAAAATTGGAAAGGGAAGTACTGATCTATTAAGAGCCAAGTGTTAGTTGTCCCATTTACATCTAAAGACTTGCACTGGCACAGTTGCAGCAGTGGCAAACTATGGGATCTGCAGGAAGGGGCAGAGAACTGAAGCTCTTAAGGTGCTGTTGTCCTCTGATAAGCACCTCTGTAGTGCTGCTTCCAGGCTTTGGAGGTAGCACTGAAGTGTGGCAGGGCAAGGTTTGAGCTCGTGGTTGTTCAGCCCCACTTTTGTGGGACTGTGCTTTGAACAGGATGACAGAACTGTTCTGGATTAAAAACATCTCCTGGTTATTTCCTCAAACATGGATCCATTTCTTGCCTAGATTCCTAACATGGCTCTGCAGACGTATGTCAGCACAGCTGAGAGGGCAATGTGCTGTGCCACAGGGATGAATGCAAGTACCCTGGACACAAAGCTGCCACCAAAGGCTTTGTCAGCAGGGTGGCTGCAGGCTATGCTGAAAGCTTGGAGCTTCAGTATAGTTTCCTGAACAAATCTTGCACAGTGTCTGGGGAAAGAATGGTATGTTAGTGGCTCTGAATCTGTGTTGTGCAGATTGTTCCATTTGTAGGTTTGTGAGATGATATGCTATTGTGATATCACTGGGATTACACTTCCATCTTTTTTACTGCTAGACAAATAAGCATTTTCTTGTTATTACAAGCTATAGAACAATGAATTAGCAGGAACTTTAGCCTTCCAGTGTTACCTAATTATCACCTTACAGCTCATCACCTACTGCCACCAGATTTACTTCTGGAAATCTAAATGTGGTCAAACCTAACTTGAAAGCAAATGACACACTTGTTAAAAGACTCAATGCTCATTGAGGGTAGAAGTTTGAGGAGCTACTGACAGAACAGATTTTGTCATTTAACATATGGTTCTGAGTGTACAGGTTGGAGTTAGACATTGTTGACTCCTTTGTCTATGAAGTAGGATTCCTGTTTGAACCAGGAAACATCCAAAACACTCCAGCTACTTCTTCTGTATCTAGGAGTGAAATTGTTATTGCCTTGTTCCTGTTTTAAAATACTGTAAACAGCAGCTTCATCACAGGCAGGCAGTGACATAAACTAAACCAGTTTGTCTTCACCTTTTTTGCCCAGCCTGTGAATAGTAGCTATCCTCACATTCAGTGAGGATAGTGCCATGCTTGAAAAATAGGGATAGCATGGTATTGTAGCTTGTGCAAGCATTTGGAGATCTTCCCATAAAAGTTCACAATTCTTTATTGTATCTTTTGGAATGCAGCAGCTTAACTGCAATGCTGTGTTGAGCCTTTCAAACAACTGAACTCACCATCCTGCATTGAGTAATGATTTTATTTTCTTACTCTCCTGACTAGAGATGCATCGTTGATGGCTATGAGAAGGCGTATTGAAGGCTTGACACCAGAGGAAATAAGAAATCTTCCCCGAGATGAAATGCACATGCCAACAACTATGGAAGACTTTGAAATAGCTTTGAAGAAAGTTTCTAAATCTGTATCTGCTGCGGACATTGAGAAATATGAGAAATGGATAGTTGAGTTTGGATCATGTTGAGTTGTCTTCTCTCAAAGAAACCACCTTATGTCTTAAAACAGCTTTAGAAGTAATCAGTGATGTGTCAGTGCACTGCGTGCTCTTTTTAACTTTTGTAATTTAAGAGCAACAGATGTCTAAATAAATTTTTTTCTAAAATGCAAATTCTGCCTAGCTCTCTTTTCACTGGCTCAAAAGTCACCCTTTTGGTGATGTTATCTGCTTTGATTTTCAAGATTGTAAAGTTATTTTAATACTAGAACTCCTTTCATCAGAATATTTACTCTTGAAAAATTGCTGTTGCGTCAATAAAACCCCCCAAACTAGCCCTGCTAAATGAGTCAGGGATGTTGAGAACTTGAAAGTGGGATGAACAAGATGCAGTTACCCAGATGGTTTTTCAGCTAATCTTGGAGAATTTTAGCCTTAAACTGTTGTTAAAGGACATGTGCAAAGGCTGAGATGTGGAACAGCAGCCCTCGCAATGGAACAGTCAATGGAATTGATGAAATTTGACCAAGAGGTAACATCATCATGGGTCCACATATGTTAAATAATACTAAAGTACATCCAGCTGTTACACTAATTCCATGCAGCCAGCAGGGATGCTGTCACATGTGTAGTTTCCTTGTTAGTCTGAGCAATCAAAAGCTTACTGGCATTAATTCTGAAATGTTTTTCTTCCTTGACTGTATGGTACTGCAAGCAGCAAAACTTTAGAATGGTGGCTTGGATCCTGTTTGCACAGTTATTCTGGTAAGGCTGTTCTGATAAGGCAATGTGTGTTGTATTTGTGCTCAGTTGATAACCCTGACCTTACAGTTGACATAAAATCTAAATTCTCTTTTTTCATTACTTAATACATGGCATGTAGAAGCACTTATCTGTGAATGGTTCTGCAGTAACCATCCAGGTAATAATTTTAGATTTTGCTGAACAGTGGTAATTGTAACTAAAATACCTGTAGTTTATCCATCTTCTGCTCTTTTGGAACCACTTTTTCCTGCTAGCTCCTCGCAGTGCAACCAGCTGTAATTCTGCTTATGGGTAAACTTCATGATTTTTCACAAATCAAGTAGGTCTGGAGTTGTTTCAGCTGGTAGATACATGGTGTGTAAAACTGCCTGTGGAAATCCTGCTCCTGTGTCTCTTCAGATGCTGCAAGTTAGGTGGGAAGGACAAATGGTAATGCAAAGTTGTAGCCTGAGTAGGAGGCAAGTGCATCTCAACAACACAGCTGTGTAAATGCCGTTATTGTCAACATGTTCATGTGCCTAAAATTAATCACTGTGTTGTGAATGACAGCTGGACATGCTGAAAAGGGACTTCCAGCAGTGTCAGTGATGAGAGGCTCTAGTAGGACACTGAGATCTTGTGAGAGTGCTGAATCCCTGAGTAGACCTGGCATGATGAACCCGGAGATGAAAGGAAAAAGTTGAAGTGAGTACACGGGTGTGTGAATGCATACCTTCCATTTCCAGAATGGAAAACAAATTTACTACTGTCTGATAGCTGTATGTGTCAGAGTTAATAAAAATACACAATATTTTGAAGATGTGGGTTCTCTTAATATTTAATTTTCTGTTTATTAGAGTGAGAGTGTAGCTGTCAGCTGTGTTGCAGGAGGAGATTGCTTCTCCTAATTCACTGGAAATAACCCAAAATCCTCAATCTGTCTCTTGCATAAGAAGGAACAGTTGGTAAGCTTTGGTCCTTGGAAGCAGTAAGGGACCACTTTGACTACATGTGATATATTTTGAGAACTCCTGAAGTAAACCTCAACTTAAAAGCAGTAATTTAGTTTCCAACTAGCCCTGTTCACTCTGAATGAACAAAATTAACATTTCTGTAATATGTGGTAGAGGGGAGAAGAGATGGTGGAGGCTGAATTTGCAGCTCAGGTTTATTTTGGTTTGGAACATACAACATGGTGATAGATGATTCTGAGGGGAAGGGCTGCAGTGAGAGCCATAGTTTTTAAGGAGATAGATGTTGCTGTTCCTAAAAATCTACTGCCATCCTACCAGAGGGTTTTTTGGGTAGCTAGGGTTTGTTGGTTTTCTTCCGTTCCCAGTCCCCCCACATTCTTTCCCCTAGAGGGCACATATATCCTTACCAGTTCATGTCCTGGAAAAAATGAGACCTACCATGACTGGCATGCAGGACAGTTGCCCTTACTGTGTTAGCTGGGTGGTTAGCCCTTTTTAAATTGGTTTACAAAATAGTTCAGAGTGGTCCCAGCTTAAGAGTAGCAGTCCTCTGAAAGGCATGAGAGTCATGATTTGGGAAAACCATGTGCATGCTAAAGCAGGAACACAAATGCTTTAACTCTTTTAAGACTTGTTAACTCCAGCTCCATAAAGCAGCAGTGTTGTCTGGCAGTTACTGTGTTCAAGATTTGCGATATTTTTAGATTTTCTTTAACCTGATGGTGAGCAATGTTTCTTTCCTGGTGCTCTGTAACTTTGTAGAAATCAGGCAAGTTGTGAAGCAGTACCAACACATTTTCAGGTTTAACCATGCATTTGTTGCAGCTGTTTAGAACAGCTAGATCTTGTGGCTGTGCAGGTGCTTGGTTTCCAGTTTCATAAGGAAGGATGCAAAGAGCACATGCAAACAGCTGCCAAGTTTCCATCTGCAGTGTAATTCCTACTGTGCTTGTGCACTAAGGAGGAACTATTGTGTTTCTTGTCCATCCTGGTTTTTTTCCCAGAAGCAGCTCACTTCAGCCTTGTACATCACTTCTACTTGGACTATGCTAATGAAGGGGCAAGGAATATCCACATATTGAGAAGTTTGTCTACAACTGTTTGAAGACTTGCTCTTGTCTGTGCAGTCACCATTCCTGTGCTAGTCCTAGCAGCTTCCTGTTCAGCCATGGGTGACAACCCTTCTGCCACCCACAAGGTACTAGAGCAAAAAATATAATTATAAAACAAGGGGAAGTTAGAGCAGTGTCCCCATTACCTTGGGCTGATGTGTGTACCACACTGCACTGCTGGGTGTTGAAGTTTGGTTCAGTTTTTTTACGAGGCAAAGTCAATGTTAGAAGTGTTCCTTTTATCACTGCAGTGCTGTCAGTTTAGTGAGACAGTAAGACTTGCTCCTGTCACAGAGCAGCTGTAAGGACCAGCATCTGAGTAATCTGGATTTCATTAAACTTACAACCATTTCTTCCGGGCACGAGGAGAAGGGAATCCCAGCTTTTCTCCCTCACTGTAACAACTTCTGCTGAACATGGGTAATTCTGATCACTCAGATTATAACTCTGCTCAGTCTAGTGTCAGGTAGTTACAGTTCTGAGGTTTTTTTCTTATTCATTTTTCTGACAAACTATTTTTTGTAAGTAAGAACAAGGAAAAGGTAAGAAACAAAGAGTGCCCTGCATCTGAAATTTTTGGCAAACTACTGTTTTACCTAACTATAAATGCACACACGAACACAGTCTAATAAACAATTTAAATGTTTATTTGAAAAATGTTAACAGTACAAACTGCCATGAGCAGACTGGGCCTACTCAGCAATAGTAAGCCAGTATGTCTGTAGAATTTAATGGAATTTTCATTTTTCTTTTGGGACTTCATAGAGTACTGCTGTCACAGATACAAAAAGCAAGCTGGTTACAACTGCTAACAATTTTTATGACTGGAAGGGACCATAAAAATTTAAAGTGCTTGAAATATAAATCTGCCTTTTAAATTTTGTTTTGCATAAATAAAATGTCAAATTTTCTGAGTAACACAGGTATTTGGTAGTGGTATCTTCCTTGCAAGACACACTCGACCCTATGAGACCTGGAACCAGGTGGGGCAGCTTTGCTTAGGTTTGCAGGCACAGCTGATGTTTGCAATATTCCCTCATGTTTTTCTGAAGAATGCTATCTGTGGACTTAAGGACACCTTGATTTTCATCATCTTGCTAGTCAGGACGGCTGACTTGGTTTGTCTCTGCACATGAAGGCCGCCAAGCATCCTGTTTGAGGTGTGGAAAAGTTACTTCACAGAAGTTAAAACCAATGGTAGCCCTCAGGGTGGAAAGCTGCTCAATTTTGAAGCTTCTGAAAAGGCAGCTGTTCTATTTTGAAGCTTCTGAAAAGGCTGCTTGTTTATGGAGAGGCACAAGGAAGTCAGCTTTGGGCCTTGGCCTGAGTGGCCCTTTATCAATTAATCAACTGACTTAGTTTTCTTAGTAGGAAACAAACAGGGTATTAAGATCAGGTGCCAAATATCAGATAAACTAAAAGTGTGGTTTTAAAAACCAGTAACTCCAAAGTAAATACAGTATTAAGTACATGCTTTCTCATCTAAATTATTTTTCTTGTCTGAAAGTTCTGAAGGCAGGCTGATGGTAGTCACAGGTACAAAGCTGACTTGATCCAGGAAAAGGATGCCTCTGAAAAGTAAGGTTACCTGGCATTAGAAAACAATACACAAAACAATTCTGTGTTCTAAAACTCCCTAAACTTAGTTTAAATCAATGCATCAAATATTACCCTCATAATACCTCTTACAAGAAGCTGCAATGAAAACTGCTTCCAAAATGTACTGGCTGTGGTTTCTGAGGCTCTCTTGGCCCAGTTTCTACATCTGAAATGTCAGCAGTGTAGGTTCTATATGCTCAGTTTAATAGTAGCCTTAGAACTGTCTGCTGTCAGACCTGCAGCTGATTCTTCAAGACTTAGCTACAGCCTCTAGTTTTATCAGTGTAATGTAGAATGGCATTAAAAATTTGGGATAAGGTCCTGACTCACATCTGCAACTGTGTCATTCATCAGATGAGATGTTCTGCTCATTCTTACTGGTTTACTATCATGAATTAAACCTTTACCATTTTTAATAGGACCATTTTACACAGGTAGCAAGAAAATCTGTTTTAGGGGTTGGGGTTTTTTGGGTTGGTTGTTTTTTCAAAGTGGAGGGGGCAGTTCAGTTTCTTTATAGACCCTAAGAAGGCATGAACAAGCCCCATTTTTTCCAGTTGGAAGAGAAGTTACTGCAGGCTGGTTCCTTGGCTCTGTACTGACCTCTGCTATGGATAGGCCATCAGCCACTTTGAACAGTTTGTTGGGATTAGTATTTTCTTCCTAGTTCTACTTAGTTCAGTTTCACATGTGGCAGTGTTAAACTACTTGCTGCCAGGGGTAAGCTACTTAATGCTGGGGGAAGCACAAAGTGTTTCTCCACTGAGTCTGCTCTCACCAGTGACGCCCTCCCACCTGACAGCATGCTGTGGGAGATGTCAGGGGAAGCATTACCTCTGTCACTGCAGTTTCCAACCTTCCTGATCTTTCAACCCTTCCTTTTTTTAGTTTGTCAGGAGGACCAAGGCCACTCATACCCCTGAGTGGATACATAAATCAACTGCATGCAGGGCCATTCAGAGGCACAGCCGGGCAGCTGCATTTGAAGACATCAGCTGTGCTTGGAGCAGATGAAGCAAGCTGTGCTGTCAGTTGCTTTCCAAAGAACATGTGGCTCCAAGGGGCAAATCTTCCTGAGCTGACTTAGGTTGCTTTAAAGTGCCCATGCTTCCCCATTCCAGCACTAAATCTACACTGATTTATTACCTGCAGTTACTAATTCATCTTGCTGCCCCTTGTTCTGAGACCTTGCTTGAACAATCTTAGTGTTGCTGGTAACACACCAAGTGGATACAGCCATTGCAGGCAATCAGCTTTATTTGTGGCCTCTTGACACCAATGCCAGCAGCAGGCCCTATAGCCTGGAAGCTGCCTCCAGAGGTAGGTCCCCCTTGGAGAATTCCCAAATTTGCAAAGCCAAATTTGAGGCCTTTCAGAACTACTGTAAAACTCCAACATGGTAGGAGTATGAAAATATTTGGAGATGTTGGAATTGCTTAGGTCTAGTTTCTATCCTCCTCTCTTGGAACTATGTTAATACTGTCTCACAATGTAGTCCTTAGAAGAATTGATAAAAATTTGGCAGTATGTCAGCTCAGCTAAAGACATTTCCAATTAAATACTTTCCCATGTTTCTCTGAAATGCCTATGTGTCAAAAGTGCACTTGGAATGGAAAGTTACCAGTAGCTTTTTCACTGAATTGTTGGTACAGCTTTCTTACAGAGTGGGGCTGCTTCTTGAAAGACTTTTTAAAATCAATGTTTTGCCTTCAACACAGCAAAAAAAACAGTTACAAAAATTACTTACTTATTTTCACAGGAAGGGAGAATCACTTTTAAGACTTTGATAATAAGAGCTGCTCCAATAACTCCAACAACAACAACTTCCATGAAACTAAACAAGATAGGTAAAGATTGAAACCAGAATCTGCACAACCCTCTTCTCAAGTCTTCCACCCACTGGCATATCACCTACAAAACAAGTAAAAATACAAAGATTGCAAAACAAAGCAACTGCTGGTTTTTTGGGGTTTTTTTAGCTACTGGTAAATCACATTACATGGTGATAATTTTACTTAAACTCATATATGCTTAAACATACATAAAAGCATGATGGAATTGACTAGTGGCTCAGTTATCTTTATTCTTCAGAGTTTGAAATAGGTGAAGGTTTAATTCTCCGCCCATTAAAGGCCCCTTTGGAAAATCAAGGACACTTGAACAGAGCAGGCAGTAGGTTATAACTGAGTGTTTTGGCCACAGAAGAGGCCATGAAGCCCATCCTTGCCTAAGCTGGAACTGGAACTTCTTCAGCTGTTACTGTGTTTCCTATAGCAAGTGAGATCAATGGTCCATTTCTCAGAGGCATAAGCACTTGAGCAGAGTCAGAAGAAAATCGTGTAACTTAAAGCTAAGCAGTATCTTAAAATTTTATGAAATTGTCATAAATGCTTGGCTCAGTATAATGTAAATATCACAATTGACTATCATTAAGTATTTGTGTGGTCAGAACATTGCAGGTTTAGAAGCCCAGTTGGATTCCTACTGGACCTGTCACTGCTGAAGTGTAATTTAGGAGGGAGCATTTTTTGCTTTATTTGGGGTTTGTATATCTGCAAAAGTCCACTGGTCTTAGTGCTTGTCTGTCTTTAAATAATTATACTAATATTTATATACTGACAATTATACTATAAAACAAGCAAACAAACGACAAAAGCACCTTGTAAGAAGATGGAGGTTCTATCCTAAGAGGGGTCTCTGGTAACTTGCCAGGTAATGTCTCTTCATCTACTGTAGTTTCTACTCGCTGGATGAGGTACTGACTGGTAGTTTGCAGTGGATCTTGAATATCTGAAGAAGAAAAGCTAGATTTAGTGGAGAGCTTGCTTTTTATTTGATTCACTGTTCAACAAAATAGAGATGCCGTGTTTCTCTACTTAGAATTCTCACACATTTACAGCAGGAACACAGAAGGCTTCTTTTTTTTTGACTTGAGCAGTGAATTTAATAAGCAGAAGCAGTGTTACAGTGCAGCCTTTAGGTATGCCCTTAGCTGTAAATTTCAGCTGTTGTCAGATTAAAAGGTGATGGACTAGATCAAAATATTCTACTCCAATTAAATCCTTGAGAGTTTTTGATTAAACAAAACTGAAATAAAATTAGGGCATCAAACAACTTCTCTTGCTTTAAAGTTACTCAAGTTTAATAACAGAAAACTGTTCTGTGGTTTGGAATTGACCCAGACAGGTACTTCTCTACAGTTTTCTCTTTCATTCTCAGGAAAAAGGGGGAGCTTTAGAAAACTTCCATCATAGATCTGAGAAATTTATTCCTGTCAGATGTCTGGATTGCAGACTGCCAAGTATCAAGTACTTCAAAGGAGAACAGATTTGAAAACAAACAGATAAAACACATAATATGAAGAATTGTTGGATTTAGGTGTTTAAACAAAATAAAAACCAAGCCATATAAAATAAAACACTTCCATGTTCATGAAGAAACTGTTTCACTATGTAAAACGAGGGAATAATGATGATCTTTTACCCTGTAAAGCAATACATCAAACATGGATGAAAATACTACTTAACAGCTGAGAGATACCTTTTCCTGAGAGGTTGGGCAGTGTGAATAACACGTCGTTGTCCCTTGGCATGGAATACAGCATGCTCTCTTTCAAAGGGACGGTGTAGTTGGAATGTCTAAGTACTCTCAGGTCCTTTACTAAAATATCTACTTCTGTTACTTCTTCCTGCTGAACCTACAAGAGATGCAAACATGTTGATGTTACTGAGTTTAAAGTAAGACTGAAGCAGGCTGGCAGAAGACACCAGTACATCCCAGAAAACTCCAGGCCACTAAGACGTAGACACAGGGCTGTTATTACATGAATTAGTATTCTTTGGTTTTATATACTACACTTCTGTAGACCATACCACATTGGGAAATATGCTCAACAGACTGGGCTTCTCTCCCTGAAAAAGCACGTGGTTATTACTCCATGGCCTTTTAACCAAGTCTTACCTCGTACATTGCTATCCTCTTGCAGGGAGACCTTTTAGGGCATGGAAAACTCAAGTGTGTAGTGAAAGCATTTGCAAACATTCAAAGTGCTGCTGAGGCAAGACTGACACTTCTGCAGGAACATTGCTTTTTTCAACAACCGAAAGCAGCGTCACAGCATTTGATGATGTTCTGCTTGACATCCTTGTTTCTAAACAAGAAACACATGCACTTGCCTGATGGACCAGGTGGTGGATAAGGCATTGGCTGGATGGCTGTACTCTAAAGAATTGCAGTTAATGGCCCAATACCCAAATGCAGATCAATGACAAGTGGTGTCCTCAGGGATGGGTATTTGCACTGGTGCTGTTCGACAACTTTGCTGGAAACATGGACAGTGGGATTGAGTGCACCCTCAGCAAGTTTGTCGACTGTATGGTCAACATGCTGAAGGGAAGAGATCCCATCCAGAAGGAGGTGAACAGGCTTGAGAGGTGGACCCCTCATGAAGTTCAACAAGGCCAAGTGCAAGGTGCTGTACCTGGGTTGGGGCAATTCCAAGCACAAGTGCAGGCTGGGCAGAAAATGAATAAAGAGCAGCCTGGAGAGAAGGACTTGGGAGTGTTGGTGGATGAAAAGCTCAGTATGACCTGGCAATGTGCACTCACATTCCAGAAAGCAAACTGTTCTGGGCTGTAGCAAAAGCAGCGTGGCCAGCAGGGTGCAGGAGGTGATTCTGCTCCTCTACTGTGCTCATGGGAGACTGCTTTTGACTTAAAGGAACAATCAAGGAAACAGCATTTGCTTTCTGGTTGTTTTTACCAGGTCCCTGTGAAAATCTGAAAGGCACTGTGATGTCTAGTTTGAGACCTGAAATACTATGCCACTGCTGTGTAACAACTGAATCAAACCAGGATACCTCAGGCTCTTACCAGTGGGATAAAGACCTCACTGGAAAAGCTACAGACCTCTCTGTGGGGCTTTTCACTGACAGAGTAAGAGTTTGACATGATACAGATCCCTGCAAAAATACATGCTGGCCATGCAATTAATCAAGGATCAATGGTATTATCATCATCCTTTAAAAAAAGAAAAAGGCAACAGAACCTAGGCCAGCTTTGAAAAAGTCTGGCCACATGTAAGATGCAGACATGTGCAGAAACAGAAATATGACACAGAAATAAGCCAGTTCCTGGCTTCAGCAGCTGGATATTCTCTACAGGACCTCTTTGATTAGTAAATCAACTACACCATACAGGTGATTTTAAGAACTCAGTTCTGCACATTTCAATCTCAGCTAGAATTGTAACCCCTCATATTCACTGGTATTTGTGCAAATACAAAATACACAGTTAGAATTGGAGGGGCGGAGGTGTTTGTTCATCTCAAGATACAAATTATCTTACATGCAAAATATTCTAAGGCTAAGCTCTCAGGTACAGAGGGCTTTCACAATAAGCCCACCTCACGTAAGAGCTTCCTGCTGCAAGCTGTTCCCCATGTTACATACTTGAAACCTTTTGTTAGCTTGGAATGAACATTGGGGAAAACCTCAGGACTCAGAATGAGCCCATGCCCCTTTTGTTTGTTTTGTATATTATTTTATAAATCTACTCTAGCTTGTGAGTTTCCCTTTGCTTGCACAAGTTCACTCATTCAAAGTGCATGTGATACAGTTAATGATAATTATTGAAATATGAATGGAAGAATTAAAACTTAAAGTTTCCTCATGAAACACCCCCACTATTATACTGCCAACTCTGCTGTTACCTCCCTCAGTACTGTGTTAGCTAACATTAATTATATACTTTGTGCTCTAATCACAAGCCAGATAAATGAAAACCTTTTAGTCCTTGGGAACCACTTGCCTCTCCTCAATTAAAACAAGCAGAATGTTGTGGCAGGGCTTCTTTTGTTACCTGTTTCCCATCAATTTCTGTCACTTCTTCCTGAACGACAATGAGCCTCAAATCCGAAGTGGATGCCAAAGGCCACTCGTGAACCATGATGCGAACGCTGACAGTTCCCAGGCACTGCTGATCCAGTGAGTTATCCTCGCTTCCGTTCTCCACTGTTAACACACAACGTCATGATTTTCAAACAGAAACCACCTCAACCAGAAAGCAGTACCCAGCCATGGGGAACACAGGTGCAAGTATGACACAGATCCCTTTGCACATGTCCTTCAATGGAGATCTCCTTCAATGGAGAAGTCAGAGGACCACTAGCATCAAAGATGCCAGAACAGCAGTACAGAAGTCTGTACTATGCTTATGTCCTTAAGTAACTGCTTTTACAACCAGCAGTAATCTGGGCAACAAGTAAAACAGATGTCATGCTTTTTTTTTTTACCAGTATATCACCAAATAAAACTCAGAGCAGGTCTCATAACACAGCAGAGCTGTTCAATCCCCTGACTCAAGGAGCGTGCAAATGATGTCGCATCTCTGCCTTTGAGATTTGCATTTAAGCACTCTAAGCAGAGCTCTTCGGCTTGGTTATTGCTGCATTCTTATTTTAGTTGTTCAAAGGGGTTCATAAGAGTAATGCCACAGCCTAGCCAGCCACCTGTGTAAACATCTTGGTTTGCACAACATTCCCCTTTGAATACAGAAACAAATATGCTCTTTTCCAGGCACACTGCATCTACTGCTCAAGATGAGTGCCAGTTCCCTCCTACATATTTTTCTATCCCCCTCTGTTTTCATATGTGACTGATGACACCTCAACCTCTCTTCCTACCCAAAAGCTTTCAGCTATTTCAACAACTTAATATTCCACAAGTACACACAGAACTGCCTTTCTAGCTGCTTTTGTATAGTCTTAGTATCCTTGTCCCAACTACCACACCTCTGCTTCAGGTGAGGGCATGCTAGAACTGAAGTGCTGGAGAAGCATAAGAGTGGAAGTGAATGATTTGTTCAGCATGCAGGCAACAAGGGACATGAACTGAGCCCAAACCATCCCTGTTGCTAAGGCACTGGTGCTGTGTGTGAGCCTGGGAGGTAACGTGGGATGAGGCTGGATTTGGGTCTCTCAGTCACACAACAACCACTCCGTGTGTCCATTACTTTTATGCTGTGATCCCTGTCCTCATAAAGCTATTTTGCTGATTTTAAATTTATAAAAATACTTTTTGGTGTAATTTAGTAATGTCTACCACTGCAAAAATAAGTGGCAGAAAGAGAGGAAGTTCCCTGCAGGTGAACCAGAGCACTAACCTGGTTGCTGAATGTTTTCTGACTCGGAGCAGCAAGCACGCATTAAAGGTCCAAAGCCTCACAGATGCCAAGCAGCTGAAGCTCCCTGTGCTCCCAGCTTTTATCATGTGTCAGGCTGCTCAAGCACCACTACATTCACACGAGTGACAGATACATTTCCAAAACAGACATGTGGGAACTTCAAGTGGGGAAGTTGCCAAGCATGATCTGACAACGATGTCAGAGTACATGGTCTCTAATACTCAAAAGCATGATTATTAAGGTCAAGTTTTGTTTTTATATACATTCAGGAGTATTTCCCCCCTCTGTTAACAAGTATCTTGATATTTCTTTGGCATTTTACAAACACTACCTGAATCTTCTGTCAAGAATTTAGTAAGTAAATGGAGTAAACATTACATTGCAGGTACCAGGGAGAGGTACTGAGCTGGGGACTCAGACCCCAACATGGAAATAGAGAGTTCCAGGTTTCTAGCTCCCAGGTCAAATCAGTATTTTCCTCACTGTTTCAGATTCAAAACTAGTCACTGCAAGCTATACAACTATAATTTGGGAAATAAATAGGAACTACAGTAGAGTGCTCAGGAGCTCTCAGAATTAGTCAATAAAATCACACTTATTTTTCTGAAGTGAGTGATTTTGCAAGTAAATGACATTTTTGCCATTTTTTTAATCAGAAAAAGAGAAATTTATTACTGTTCTCCCTCTCCAGAAGAGAAATACTGTCAAATTAATAATTGGTGGTGCTTGGGAAAGAAGGGTTCAAGCAGTAAGGTCATGGCTCAGAGAAGCAATTTGAAAAAGTGTTAGTATTCTGTAACTACGTGCCTGATGAGGATGACCTCAGTAATCAACCTAGAGACTGTCGGCTCCTGATCCATCAGGAGATCGTTCTCAATACAACAGAAGCTTCAATCAAATAAGGGTAAGGGTCCTTGTTTAATTAATTATACAGTATGCTCTGTGTATCTCCAAAAAAATCACAGTACTTTCTGTTTTTTCACAAAAAATGTAGCATTGGATCAGCAGAAAAACAGCAGTTTCAAGGCAATTTGAAGTCAATAACCACTGCAGGACCCTAGCAAAAGTGCAGTATTTGTGCTATAATATCCTACCCAGCAGAAACTTGTTTGTCCAATAGACACAGAAGTGAGATCATTAAAAGATCATCCTACCAACAATTCATACTTTTGTTACTGAATCTCCTTCTGGATATATGCCAACCAACCTAGGGACACAGCCATTAGCAGGGTGGAGCTGCATCCTTCTATTTACATTGTCTAGCTTGTAGTGCAAAACATTCTTTTGAAAAGATGGGCAGAGTCTGGATTTCAGATTAGACCATTTACACACAAGCCCGTGAATGTGACTTGAGATGAAAGCAGTAAGATTTTTTTGGATCCATTTTAATACCAGAATTGTCCTACCTTGAGAAATTATTTGCTTCTACAAAGTTCAGGTTTGCAGAGTACAGAACACACAGTCATTGTAAGTTTTGGCTACCAGATAACAGGGAAGCAAAATACCCCGGGGGAAGGAGGAAAATTAAAAAGGAAGAAAAAAAAAGAGAATACTCACATATTATTGTTTGACATGTTATGTGGGCAACCCCGCTTTTCATAGGAAAATCATTTAGATACACCTGTCCATTAACATAGGTGATATTAAAAAGAACCTGAAAGAAAGACAACCAGAATGAGTGCATGTTTCCTGCCCCTATGCTGCAATTCTGCTCTCAGAGAAGCACACTTCATAGTGACTGATGTCAGAATAACAATATATTTGCAACTGCTGCAGACTTTGTTTCGTGGCATATTAATTCACTGAATAAAAAGAAAAACCGGACAAACCTGTCCTTTGTGAAATTCTCCACTGGTGTTCAGCATCATAACACCAACTCTGATTGCTTCCTGGAAAAGAACAGTGATAAAGAGATGTAAGTTTGAGAAAACACATAAGCCACTGCAGGCAACTTCCATGTACTGCCCTGGCAGAAAGACTGCATACTAACCCCAGAGCGCATTGGCAGGCTTTCTATCCAGCAGACAGGAGAAAAAGGAATATGCTTTCTTGTTTCATGTAAGGATTAGCCTGTGTTTTTCACCCCTCTATTTAATAAAGAGGATTGATAAGAAAAAATGACATCTGCATCCTCCTACGTGTAGTTTGTGGTTTTTTGTAATAAAGATGAAATAATAATCACTCGTTTCACAAGGATACAATGGAAGTCTCTCATATTAGCTGAAAAATAACAGACCACAAAAGGTAAAAATCAGATTCTCTTTGAATTTTTTTTTAAACACCCCAGTTATTCTTCAAAGTGAAGTTTAATTTAATACATGTCAGTCTACTGTACAGAATGTTCAGTTTTGTCAGTGTCAGCAGTAATCCCCATTTTCTTCCTTGGTTATCATTTCCCAAATTGCGCCACATGGGACACTTCAAACTCACAGCTAATGGGGATTTGCTTATTTCTTTCAAATCCTAATTGCTGTAATCAAAGCACTTATTCTGTCCTCTCACTTCTCCCTTGTAATTTCAGTGGCTGCTTTGCAGAGGGGACCTTAAATCTGCCAGGTCTGCCCCCCAAAAAAACGACATACAAAAGTCAAATCTCTTGCATGTAGCCAAAAGTAATGATTGCCACACTGCTTTCCTCAGACACCTCTTCAAAAACTATGTTAAGCTCCCTATTTGCCTTGTGGGAGCCTCAAATCATCACAACTTCATTTCATTAACACCTGGACATGACACTCAGTGCTGTGGTCTAGTTCACTGGATAGTAGTCAGTCAAAGGTGGGATTTAATGTTAGAGCTATCTTCCAACCTAAATGATTCCGTGATTGTGATCCAATTTCCTTTGAAAACACACCTTCAGCAACTTCTTTAGCTCTGTAGTTGAGTCATGGTTTTACAACTAACAGTTAAAGAGTCATGTCTCAATAAAAAGTTGAACATGCTCAGAATTTAAAATAATAACAAAGAAATAGAAAGAATTTTCATGTAGGATTTTTTTACAACACTAGATTTTCAGCCAGAAAATACATGAAATATATAGTACCTAGCACAATACAGTACAGGTTCATACAAATAGAATATTTATTCAGAAAGCTTCTGCAGTGTGACTGTATAGTCAAAAAACCATTGAAATAATGGGTGTTAATGAGCATACTCAGGTAGCCAGAACTGTCAAAAACTGAAAAACAACATCCAAGTCAGATTCAGCTGGAATCTGACATCATGAAAAGAATGGCTTAAAACCTAACACAGATACCATTGGTTTGGAAGTGACTTGTCATTGATTCTACAGACCCACTTGACATATCAGTAGGAAAACGTTCTGGTCACCAACACCAAAGAGAAATCTCTTCCTCAATGAAACAAGTTTTTATATTGACTTTTCTTCAAAACTTAAATTCTAGTTATTCAAAGTAAATGAAAATCACCAAATTAGTCAGAGAACTGAAGTTTATAACTAAAATATAAACTGGATTAACACTATAAACATAGGATGTATTCTATCCTGTCTTCCTGTAATTTCCCCAAACCACTTATTTTCTTCTCATATTTTAAGAATTCTGTATATTTATAATAAAATAAAAATCCACCAAACTTTTAGATCTTTTAACTCCTAACATTCAGAACTGTATGTCTTTTACACTCTCAAACAATTTAACAGATTACCAGAACTTTGTGTCTGGTAATTGTCATGTCATGGTAATGACAATGGCATGGTAATTGCCATGTCATTACTTCTTAAGTTTTTCTGTCTTCTGGGAATTCAAAGGGCACAAGACATGGATTTTCCAGGCAGTCTTAACTGGAAATTTAACTGGCTTCATTTTTTAAGCCATGAATTCCATTTGAGTTTTTTAACACAGAAAGTGTTTTGCAATCATTTCTCAACATCTACAAAAGGACTCACTGAGATTACAAGAAAAAGGAAATGACTGATGAAAAATAGGAAAATCCCCTTCTACTTTTTTTTAAATCAAATGCTTCGTTTGAAAGTGAAGGGCATGAAGGAAGCAAGATATGCTCAACAATTGACTGTTAAATGTACAAAGTGAGCCATACATGCAATGATTAACTTCTTTCAAAACAGCTGTGAATTCTGTTGAAACAGTATCCACAAGCACTGTCATGAATTCTGGAATATACTTAAAACTTGCACTTGAAGAGCACCTTACATGTTTAAGAAATTAAATATTTCAGCAGATCACTTCTGTGCTGTCAAAGGTTCAAAAATCAGATTGTAAGGTGCAGACAAATAAGACAGTTTAACTATCTGCTGCTTCTGAGAGTGCAGATCTGTCCTGCACATCATCTTTCCTCTCCTTCATGTCCAGTCAGTAAGGTAATTTAGCTCATTAAATTGGCATAAAAACTTTCCCTTTTTTGCCCAACTGTTCTCCTGTCAGTTTGAAAAAACAAGGAAGAGCCAGACAAGCACAAGAGATCCAATAACACAGCTGGGAGGAATGAGCTGGGCTCCTTGTTCTGATGGGCACAGACTGTCAAGATTGCCTCTGCTGTGTGATGTCTGTCCTTGCAGCATCTCCTTGGGAGACACCTGTCCTCACCATCATCTCAGGGAACAGCTGGGGAAGAGGAAGCAGCTCACAGGAGAGCAGAGCACTATCCCAGCTGATCCACTTTCAGCCACAGCAAGGAACAGGTGATGCATGGCACTCCCCGTTATCACAAGCCTGACTGGTATCCCTTCAGTATCTCCACACTGATAAGTGCTTAATGCCTGGTCTGACAAGCCACACTTGCTAGAAAGTGCACCAGTGGTAACTTAAATCTCCATCTTTCCAATCCTAGGGCTGAAGACTCACAGACTTACAAAACATCCTTTTATTTCAACACAGATTTTTTTTTTTATGTTACCATAGTAAAACTCACAATTTGAGGGAGAGTGGGGGGAGAAGGTGTTTTATGGGGCCTTATGGATACGTCTTGTGGTTATGTACTTTAGTACTAAGGAAGGTAAATAACCTCACATCCCTTATTTTGTAAAAACATAGTAAGCCAATCCTGCAGTAACAAAGCTGCTGAGAGCAGAACATGGGTCTTCTGCAGTAATCCATAATACTGCACTGTCAGGTTCTGGAGAAGCCTGAACTATCAATGTAAAACTTGTCTGTATAACTTACAATACACTTTTCAGTATTAACAATATCATGAAAGTTCACACATATTTCAGACAGTCCTGTAATTTAAAAGGTTCTGAATTCCTTGGAATATTTTAAAAAGCAGCACTTTGACAGAGCCAGAATGAAAGGAGAGCGCCAAGGAGCAATTCAGATCCCTAAAAATCAGGGTGTGCTTTCAGCATTACCACTGACACTGTTCCATACTTCACAGCCCCATATCCCTTCCTGTGCTGGTAAATGCCTTCACACAAAACTCCAATTGGCACTAACAATGCAGATTTTCTTTCTTAATGCTCTTACATGTTGTAAATGTCCCTCCTGAGTTTTCCTATGATTTTTCATCCCTGTTATAGTCCTCCAGCAGTGATATTTCCAGTGGTAATGGCCACAGAACCTTCAAAGAGGACCCTACCACAAATATAAGTCATTCTTTTCTAGGACAGCTAGGCAGCAGCACTAACAGTGTGATGACACACATTACAGTGAACTAGTGAATTTCTGTGAGCTGGGATCAGCAGAGGTAAGCAGGTAGTGATCACTTTCTAATCCTTTTCTCTTTCACTGTGTGCTGCAGCAGAACCCAGGACTGTTAACTGGGGCAGTATAATCACAGTAGCAGCAGAAGAACAAGCAGGGGAAAAGATGTCAGCAGAGAATATAAAGCATCTGGCATAAGTTAAAAGGGAATATTCATTAATTCTCAAAGACTAACAAATCTACAGAGAACATTTCACCTAATATAGCTTTTTAATGAAAAAATGCCGCACAAGACAAAGCTGATGGGTCTAATCACGCAGGAACTTCAAACAAATGTGATCGTCTGATTAAAGAATTATGGAAAAACTTTTTCCACAGGCAGTGAGTACCTGATGGGGTGCACTGCAGTTTTCCCCAGTACAGGGTAACTGTTAAGTCCCACACAAGTGCATCAGTCTCACAAACCCCATCTAGATTCAGCTGCTAGCAACCAGCCCACTTGAAGCACAGCTGTTCTCTATTGAGGCTCTCCAAACAAGGCTCTTTCTGCACACAAGGCCTGTGGGAAGCAACGTGGGCAGCCCTAGGAACAGATGGCACCATGCCTTGCAAGATGGCCAGCTGTACAGAGACTTGAAAGGCAGACAATCCCCTCACAGCCATTACACAGGCACTGCTGGGATATCCTGTTTGCCACTGAAAAATGTAAAGACCAATGCAAGTCGCCAGACAATAAACAGGCGAAAAGACTTACTTGATTATAAATTTGAGAAGAGATTATGGGAAGAGAAGTGTTTGAATAGACAAACAAAACTACCACACAAACTCACGCCACTTGAGTCCTGGCACTCACACAGACAACTGGCTCCAAAAAGCGTAACTATATATTTACAATCCAGGGCTCTGTGATCCATGCTTCACATAATTCTTTCATAAGAATCAAACCAGAGCTCTGTTGTAGGGTGAGTCTTAACTGCAATCAGGCATAACTGAATTGAGAAGTAAACATGGTACAAGTTTGACAAGTTAGACCTCACAGGTTTGCAGAACGATACTTTGTCCCTCACATTTCAAAAAAATTTTGTACAAAATCTTCTCCATTAAGATTTGGCATAATTAAACTGCATGAATGGCAACTGAACCAAACTAAAAAGAAAAAATAAGTCTGATAGGCAAGTATGTTATTTAGAAAGAACTCTGCCAGCTCAAATTATCGAGAGGTAAACAGAGTAAGCAAATAACATAGTGTTAGCATTGCTTTTAGCCTGTTCCTATCACCACATTAAAAAAATACTCTAAAGCACAAAACCATATTCCTGACCTTGCACCAGAAACATTACTTTAACATGAAGGTCAGTTGTTTTATTGCATCATTCCCTGTATTTTTTTTTAAGAAAAAAAAGCCCGAAACAACAACCTCCAATTCTGTCCATAATCAATCAATTTTTAGTCCAGTTTTGCATCTCCAAATTTTATGAGGAGAAATAAAAATCAAAACAGACATGGTAACATTTAAAAAAAAAGTCCTGATTTCAAAACAGCTTTTTCATAAATGACAAGTATTGCACAACAATTGAGGCGTTCACATTCCAGAGCTGAAAAAAAGCATTTTCAGCCTTACAAAATGCTATTCCAGTGTTTCAAGGTTTGTCCTCAGTCCTTCCACTATGGTTTCTGTACCACTATTGCCATCAGCAATGAGGTAAATTTTAATACCAGCTTTAATTCCACATGGAAGAATTACAAAATGTGAAGCTGTCAGTAGAGTGCAGCTGTGGGCTCATAGAGTCGTAAGCCCAGTTGTGGTGTCCAGCCAAAGTAAAGCTGAACACATTGATGCTGCCTGCTCCCAACCAGTCTGCAGTCCCAAGCCATTTCTGAGGAAACAACACAGTTATTCTGACCCCATCACCCACTGTCACTAAGCTCATGGCTTCTGAAGGCAACCTGACAGCATGGCATTCCCACTCTGCCTATTCCCACTGCTTAGGCACTTCTGCTCCTAACAGGCCACCAAAAACCAGCTCAGCATCAAAAAACATAAATTCTTCTACTCCAAACTTTCTCGAGACATGACGTTCCTTTTGCATCAAAACTGGTCCTCTATGTACAGTTTTTATTTTGTGAAGTTTGAGATTTAGAAAGAAAAAGCCACTAAACTAAAAATTTGTATGTCCACTTTTTGACTCTTAGAAGAAATTTTCTGCATACACTTAGGCCACCAAACCTGTATAAAGCTAAGAGAGCAGATGCTTCCAAACTAGCAAAGCATGAGCTGACAAGACCACCCGAGCAGTATGGCACAAATGGACAAATTCAACCCCACAAACAGCCCAGCTGTGCCCACAAGGCATTACAGCCCAGTTCCTAAGTCAAGCCCGATTAGCACTCTAAAACATACCTGTTCTATTTCTTACCCCAAGCTGCCTTACGTGGGACTGCCCCCAGCCACCCCTGTGCCCTGCTCACACTTTCACATCCAAAGACAGCAGACACAAATGTGCCTGTGTGTCTTATAAAACTGCCAGCAGTGACAAATAACTTTAACACTACCAAGCTGAGGTTTCACTGTGGAAGTGTGACAGTTTCTGGGTAGAAGGGGAGCAAGAGCGTAGATCTATATTACACTGTCACTTCATGTGTCTTTTGACAAATTCAAGCTAGCACTCCCTTTCTCAGGAGGATAAGCAAAGTAGCCAAAGATTGAGCTCCCTCTGCCCTCTTTGGCACACCTGACTTCAAGCATTCAGGCACTTTGATAGGTGTCAGAAGACCTAGATCCGTGTTTTGAAATCAGAGCTAAGGAGGTCTCTCTTCAAAAGCTCATAAAGAGAAGCAGAAACCAGGAAGTAAAGCCAGGAATCCTGCCTTGCAATACAGGATGTTCCAGTGCACGGCCTCCGTCAGCCTTTCTTGGAAATGCTTTACTTAAATTATGTTAATAAATGAATAACTCTGGAGGGAATAAAGACAAAATAGATTTGCTCATATAACAATAACTTCACATTGGCTAGACAAGTTGACTACAAACCACCCACAACTCTTCCCTCTGTGATCTTACACTTTGACTTCACCATTATAACAATTTTAGAGGATGTATCTGATCATTATTCAAATTCAGGCAGAAGTACCCAGCTCTTCTCTAACTCCAGAGCTCGGAGCTCACCTGGTTCTGTGGCACATCTTTTTATTCCCACTGGGAAGATCTCCTAAGTAGTACCCAAAACATTCCTTCCACTCTTTTAAAAAGCCACCAAATTAAAAACTGATGTCACCAAGATACAGCATAGATATTGGAATAAAAAAACCAGACAACACGATGCACTGTGTATTAATAGATATACACCAATACATCAAAACCCTTTCCTTGGTTCGATTCAAGAGCAGGCTAGGCGCAAATGCGGACCTAACGCAGTGCATATTTGTAGCGCAGTGAACCACACAGATATAGGCAGACAAGCCTGAAAATACAACATAAACACATCGACATCGCACAGAAGTAACCATCTCCCCCCTCAGACCTATCCGGTATTTGTTTCGGCACATCGAATCCTACACAGACGAACCATCACAGGGAGAGGGGAAACCCTGCCGCCCCGCAGCAGAGTCCGGCTCACCCCTGTGAGGGAGCGGGGCACGGACAGGGAGAGGCGCAGGGACAGGGACAGGAACAGGGACAGGGACAAGGAGAGGGGCAGGGACAGGGACAGGGACAGGGGCAGGGACAGGGACAGGGACAGGGAGAGGCGCAGGGACAGGGACAGGAACAGGGACAGGGAGAGGGGCAGGGAGAGGCGCAGGGAGAGGCGCAGGGACAGGGACAGGGAGAGGGGCAGGGGCAGGGAGAGGGACAGGAACAGGGACAGGGACAGGGAGAGGGACAGGGGCAGGGAGAGGCGCAGGGACAGGGACAGGGGCAGGGGCAGGGACAGGTAGAGGGACAGGAACAGGGACAGGGAGAGGGGCAGGGGCAGGGAGAGGGGCAGGGACAAGGGCAGGGAGAGGGGCAGGAACAGGGAGAGGGACAGGGGCAGGGAGAGGCGCAGGGACAGGGGCAGGGAGAGGGGCAGGAACAGGGGCAGGGAGAGGGACAGGGAGAGGCGCAGGGACAGGGACAGCGGCAGGGAGAGGGGCAGGAACAGGGAGAGGGAGGGGGCAGGGAGAGGGTCAGGGAAAGTGGCAGTGGCGGGGCAGGCAGTGTGCTGGCCCCGGCGGTACCTGTCCGAGAGGCGCGGCCGGGCCCAGCAGCGCGGCGGCCAGAGGCGGCAGCAGCAGCGACAGCGGCAGCAGCAGCAGCCCCCGTCGTCCCAGCGCCGCCTCCATCTTGCGACCCGGGAATTAAAACGAAGTGAAACATCAACAGGCGGGGCCGGGAGGAAGCGGGGGAAGCGGCGGGAGGGGGCCGGCCCTGCCCCGGCCCTGCCCCTGTCGCTGTCACTGTCCCTGCCCCTGGCTGGGCAGTGCCGCTGCCGGGAGAGCCCGAGTTCGGCGTTGCGGGGTGAGGCGAGGCCACGGAGCTGCGGCTGCAGCATCCCGTCACGCTTAACAGGCCATTGCAGCCTTTGAAAGCACTAGGAGAAGTACCCATATAGAAAGCACTAAGAGAAGTAGCCATATAGACAGTGTTGGTAACTGCAGCTGTGTGTGACATGGCCAGCGTAAGGCGTGAGGCTCCCGTCAGACACCTGCTGCGGGCGGAGAGCGTCAGAGGGCCGGAGCGACACCGGGCTGAGCCCTCAGCACCACACTGCACCAAAGGGCTCTGGAAAGCAAAAGCAGGCAGAGTACTCCAGGAGGGAGCAGAAGAATCACCGGAAAGGAAGAGAGCACCAGCAAAAGTTGTCAAGAGCTAGAGGTCATCATCCTAAAGAACAGAAAGCCGAGAGGAACTTAGTAGTGGCAGTCAAAACCGTGGAGGTCTCAGGCAAAGACAAAACAAGCTGGATCTCCAAGTCAGCAGTGGATTTGATGATAACAAGAGTTTTATTTGCAACAAGAAAGATTGCCATTACCTATTAGCAAAAAACCTCCCGATGGTAAGAGTGGCAAATATATTAACATATTGTCTGGGGAGGTTTTAATACCACCATAAATTAGCTGTCCTGTTCAAGCAATCTTTAGCCTGATTTTATATTTCTCTATGGCTCCCGACTGGCTGATAATGAACATAAATCATAAAACCCACAGAAACTTACAATTTTATATGCAGTTTGCATTCGTGAGACACTGATACAAACATCTGGCACAAGGAACAAGGCACTGGAAAATGAGGCCTAAGAGACTCATATATTATGAAGTATGTTTCACACAATTCCATGAAACCCTCAAATATTTAATCCCTAAATACATTTGTCATCAGTAGTTCCTGCTGTATTAGAGATAGGAAAAACCAAAGCTGACTTAATTGCCTTTGTAATATCTACAGACATCAGTAAAAGAAGAAGGGATAAAAACTGACATCCTAATTTCCACCACTTCTCTTTACCATCGTCTAGTTTACCTAATTTTTCTCATACCTGTCCTTAAGATTTTTTTTTTAATGTTTTGTTTTTAATCCATTGTGCTTGGTAAACTGAAAGCAATAGGTAAGGGATCTGTTTGTTCACTGTGCAGTCTCATGAGGGAGAGAACTAGGAGGTCAGTGAGCTCCCCAGCACGGCGTTTTGCTGCCTCTCGTGACGGCTGCAGGAGCATGTTCAGGGATATGATGGATGTCAGAATGCAGCCCTTGTTGGTACTTGCAGGCATTTGCATATGCTGGTGGGAGGAAGTTTAAATTACCAAAATTCCTAACTGTGAGTTGCATTCTCTATAATTCAGAGTGGGGGTTGCCTTCCACCAGGAGAATAGTGCAGTGTTTTGTGTAATATATTCATTACCTCAAATGTTTACAAAATGTATCAGAGGCATAATAATTAATGTTATCAGGGTATGTAAAAATATAGGGAAGCAAACATCTCTGATCAGCAAAATTCAGGCTGGGTTCTGAGCTGACCTTGAGGAATTTAGCATCTCACTGAAATGGAATAGTAGATAAATGCCTATTCATTTTCTACTATCTCTGTTTGCACTGTTCCTGGTAAACTACCTATCAGGTAATGCTTTCTTTCTGTTTCTGTCTCCATTGTTCATTCCTTTTTCTTCCCATCTTTTGCATCCCCTTTTCTTCAATCCTTTTTCTTACTTTCTTTTTATTCTCCTAGAATTTAATTAAAACTTAAAAAATATGGAGTAAAAGTGCTTTCAAGTACTTCTGTTTTCTTCAAATTTCAAAGCTTTCATTAGTCTCACAGCGTAACGATGTCATAACAGTTTTATTTGATGTAAGTGGTAAAATTCCTTGCAATAACTAAATAACTCATGATCAGTTTCCCAAGTGAATTGTCCTCGGGTGAAAGAGGAGCTTCTCAGTGCTAGGACAAGCTGTGAGCATAATAGGGCTTTCCCTTTTGGCTCAGCTGCAAGCCTCTTAGGCTCCCCCAGTCTGCCAGTGAACATGTCCTGACATTTTTAGCTATTTAGTAATGTTTTAAAGTATATGGTATTGAGACTTACTACTGCATGAGTTGCTGTGTGCCAGAAGTGCTGTATTTCATTTGGTTTATATTTAAGTTGGAAGTGATGGAAGTGATTTTTTTACTTTTTTACTTTTTAAGTGAACAGCCATTTTTTTCTTTGAACCTTAATTACAGGCACAGGGTATTAGGAAGCAGAAGCCAGTGTAAAGAATAAGGAAATTAGGATATCGTTTATTTTATCACTAAGAGTGATAAAATCCTGCCCTTGGTTAGTAGTATGTTTTCTTACTGAAGTGCAGAGTACTTAAAGAAGCAAGTAAATAGTTACATTTCAGGCAGAACAGGCTTGCATGAGACTGATGTACCATCCACATCCCTCCTAAAGTTTCAGAATAATAAATGTAATGCGTGCTGTGGTGCTTTCTTCTGTCGATAACTGCCATATGGAAGGCTTAAAACCAGCCTTGAATCAATTCTGGCTTGACATACAGGCTGGGAATAAGCTCACAAAAACAATACAACACTGCCAACCACTCGATGACAGCACAAACAGCTTTGAGAACTAGCACAATATGGAGGCAGAATACAATGCTCTGCAGTGCAGATCTTGGCCCCAGGACCAGCCCAGGATGTCTCCAGTACCGTCATGCAGCAGTATAGCATTGAAAAGTGAATTCCTTGCTTGGCTCTTTATAAAGGTGCTATTAGATCTGCTATTGCTTTCACTGCTACTTAAAGAGAAGATCTGCTCTCACCAACCTACACACACCTCTGCACTCCCAGCTCCTGCTCCCCCCTTTCCCCTCCCCTGGTTCCATTTTACTGTACAGTGAGTCAATTCAGGTCACTAATCTGGCAGAAATTAAATTCATCAATAAAAAAACTAGTTTTACAGCAGATTAGTGACTTGGACCAGCTCATTGTGGGATGAGTACAAGAGCATGATCCAGAAAGAGGTGAGGGCAGTGGCCTGAAGCAGAATTTCTTTACTCTGGGGAGCAGGATCCCTTGTTTTGAAGGCAACAAGCCTACTTAGATGAGTTCAGCTGTAACACATAAGCCCGGGAGCACACTACAGCATCTACACTGCAGGAAGGGAATAAATTCTATTTGCTTGTCTTTCCTTTCAGAGGCATCTACAGTACTACAGGTCGTGTTGTGACCATGTACTCATGTTAAATACTGGGACTGTTAATAGTTTTGATGCCCTCTAATTATGTGTGAGGCAGACTAGGTAGAATAAGCACACAGCCCCTCAGTACTCACCCCACTCAAAAGCTGAGTGATCCACATCAAAATGTGTACTTTGCCATAGGAGGTTGCTCCTGGGGCAGTGTGGGGGTGTGTCTTTTATTTTCCACATCCCCTCCAGGACGGGCTACCTGGAAGCCTGCTCACAGCACTCTCCACAAAATCGGATTCATTACCTGATGTACAGCAAGCCAATAAATACACACTCAAAAGAGGTGCCTGGCTTTAATTGATAAGAGGTATGTCCTACCTTGGAGGTGGACATCAACTCTGAAAAGAGTGTATCCTATAAAAAACATTATAGTATTTTAAGTACCATCTATTTTACCTGAAAGGTGGCCTGTTTAGGACTAGGCAGTCTCACAAAAAGCAGTTATTCATTGCTTTCTAGTGCATATGATACTGAATGGAGGGGAGTCCCCTCCATATCACCATCACCATCATCTCATTCCACAGGCGTGAAAATCCTGTTGGATGTGATTTAAGGGAGGGAACAGGATAAAATTCTTTCCTTCTCTGTGAATCAGTCTAGTGACCATGGCCTGTACTGTAGCCGTGACACTGCAGCTGATTTCTCTTCAGCTAGTGGGATTGAGGGTTTTTTTTGTATTCTCATGGAATGCATTTGAACATTTCCATGCGTATCTCTCTGTAGAGAAAATGCATATTTGATGCTCACTGAAACAAACACTGGCAGAGACAGACCAGAAGGAATAAGAAAAGCATTATATACTGAAACAAGATTCTTTCAGTGCAGTACAAAGAAATGGGAGTTACTTTGCTTTGAATGAGAGTACCAAAAATAAAAAATGAAGCAGATAAAATACATTTGTGTAGTACTAGGAATCCTTGGATATCAAGGCAGTGAAAAATGATAGCTATTGATGCTGCAGCATTAAAATCAATATTTGCATATCTTTAACCTAATGCATTGCTACCATGATTTATGTTGTATCATTGGTAACTTAGTTTCCAGCAGTATAAGATATTCTCACTGAAAATGCTGTCTTAGCCATCAGTTTTATAGCTAGCAATTTCTTTATGTTTAAAATGCATTGGTACAGAAGTAACACTCTGTACCAAGCCAACTCTGCAAAACCTCAGCAAAACCATTCTTTTTTTTTCCCCTTCCAAAAGAATGAATTTGATCCAATTTGTTAATTACATTGAACTTTGGTTGTGTATAGAAATACTGTAAACAGTGGGCCCAGCTCACAATCAAGTAGCATGAACTCATTGTATTAAGGTCATGAGAAAGTATTGTTTAAAGAAAAAAAAAAAAGATAGCTACTCTGCCATCCTGTAACACCAAACAAAATGGCTACTCAGGACTGGGTCTTTTCAATTACAGCACTGTTTTTTAGCTTGAATCAGGACAGGTCATCTGTTTTCCTAGTAAATGTAGATGCTTTACATTTTCAAAGGTACCAAAGCAAACTGACATAGCGGTTTGCAGCAGAGTCAATAGCCCCATTTACTGATTTAGGGAGGTTTTTTTTAATAAATAAACAGTTATTACATAGGTATTACTGTGAACCAAGCCCATTGTCCAAAGCAATCCCATTTCTTGTCTAATTAAAAGTCTTTGCATAAGAATATGTTTTTATAATGCATAGCTGCTATGCAACTTATTAAAATCATGTATCTTCCTGGTTTGCACTTTGTACCAACACAAAACAGTGAATCAACATTCAGTAAAATGTAGCACTATATAGAAAATAATGTGTAAAAAAACCATTCAATATCTTGAATTAAAGCATTTACACTGCATAGGCATTCATATAAGGATATAGTATAATAAAACTTATCAAATATACAAGCATGCAGCAGTTGCCAGTTATTCAGAGATCTAGAAATGATTGCACATTGATTTCCTCAAATATAAATTAGATTATCCAAACAGATTTTTTAGCCACTCTCATTTGCAGTGGCAACCACTCTCCCTTGCAGTGGCAAACTCTGTTCTCATGTGCTTTGCAGATGTGATCTATATAACAGGCCTAAGCCATGCTGCTGAATTGTACACATCTGTGATAAATACTGTGTTTTGGAATGGGAAGAATCATGAGAAGCTATCTGTACTTCTCATAGCAGAACTTGGAGACTACACATGCTCGGATTGAACAAAATATATTAAAATCAACATACTGTGTTCTCCTTGGAGAATAACACTGTAACCTTGCCACATACCTAGGTACTGCTTAAGCTGGCCATGCAGTTTTCAAAATGAGTTTAGACAGATTTTTCTATTGGATATTTATTCCATCAGAAGAGGTATAGTGGGAAACTTATGAAATACATACCCTTTTTGCTCTGCAAACTTTACCTGCTACTTTTAGATTATATAGGGAAATACAGTGCAGTACCAAAGTCACACTCAGAGATTTAAAATATATTTGCAGAGATCTTCTTTCTTAATTTGCTCGTTTGAAGGTGGTGGTGTTGAATACGATGGTGAGCTTGGACCATCTTAGTTGTCACAAAATAACAAGTAACCAGGTAAGACCCCTTCTGTGGCCAAATGCCACATGGAGGGTAAAGCTGAGGTCACACGGCTCGAAGTTGTCTGTGGTTTTGACTTGCTTGTTATTGCCTAGACTTCTTTGCTGTAATGTTTCAGAAAGAATAATTTAGAAGCACATTTCATGCCACTCACATTCAAGAGCTGCTTTGAACTTGAGCAAATTCAGCCAGGTGCAGTAAGAGAGCAAGGTAGTGACAGTCATAGGCAGAATGAGATGACAGAGCCCCAGTACCAAGCCCATCAAGCAGGAAGAAAGGAGAACAGAAACCTTATACAGTCTTTATTCACCACAGAAGGGGAAAAGGGAGAAGACTACAAATGCAAAAAAAAAGACCACATTTTTCCCCAAATGCACCTGTGAAAGTATCTGTTGATTTTCTTTGAACACTTGCAGGAGAGGGAAGCCATTACATTACTAACACCTTTCTCCTCCTCCCCACCAAGGAAGCAAGATGTCCCAGCACAGCGCTAGGAAATACCTGTTTGGAGAACAGCAACCAAGCCCAGCTGCAGCTCCAACCCACCAGTATTCACTACCCACATGATGATGGTTGTGAACTGTGCCATGGTCAGCTCCTCGGGAACGAGAAACTTGGTTTTGTACAAGAGAGGAAATTATTTCTCTTTATGGTATTTCTCAACAATTACCTGTTTTGATTAGAGCTACACGTAGCAAAACCTAAAATACCCAGGTTCCTTCCCCTCCTCTCACACACTTTAGAGAGAAGTTCCCAGCACTTCTTTTAATAAATAGGGGCAACGACCTCCGATAACAAAACAGAGATTTACTGGGACTTTTTTTGTCGGGAACTACACGTGGATTCCATCTACTTCTTCCAGCCGGGTGGCAGCGCGGGAGGGGAGAGAAGAGAAGGGTTCCGTGTGCGCGCAGCTCCTCCCGAGACTCTTCCCGAGCTGGAAGGGCTGGTCCAGCCGCGCCCCGCACACCGCCCGCATCCTCCCACCGTCCGCGCCCCGCATGGGAAACGCGCTGCTGCTGAGCCCGCCTCTCCCGCCTGTGACAGCGGCCCTGGCATTTCTCATCTCCTCACACTGCTTCTTTTCTGAACACACTTGAGAGCTGAGTTTTAACTCTGGTCTTGTCTCTGAGCACTGTTGTGATTTTAAGGGTTTTCAAGTGGGCTTCGGGTCCATGTATTTGCTAAATTTGATGAGACAGATTCCTTGCCTTTTGGACTGCTTGTTCGCCTGCTTTTACTTCGGCTGTCAAGATGGCTTTGCAGCCAAACATAGCTCAGCAAGGAGTAAAGTTAACTCCAGGGTGGCTATTGTGTGAGTAAATCAACTCAGTGGATGTCTGAAACTGATCCTCATTACTCGTTTACTTTACGTATCCCTTTAAAATATAAGAATTTTCATTTCATTTTATTCAATTTTCATTATGATTATGGTCTATTTGATGCAGCACTTAGGGACATGGTTTAGTCATGGCTTTGACAGTGCTCGTTAATGGATGAGCTCAATGATCTTACAGGTCTTTTCCAAATCAGATTCTGTGATTTTACCAAGCTAAGGGCAACTGGAAGTTGCTACGGTTTGTGAGTTACAGTTTGTAAATTACAGGTTTGGCTGCTTTTTCAAGGCAAAGTCAATGAGTGTCACCTAAGATCACGTTGAAAAGGAACATCTTTATTAAAGTGTGTGTGCACTATGTATGCATGTGTCACAATTTTTCAGCCTTTCCAGAAGAGAGTTTCCAGTGGTTGCAGTCGTTAATGCTGCTGAGCTGTCCTTATCTCTTGATCTGGAAGTGATGAATTTCAGCCACAGCACAAGCTCCCCCCCGTGGCACCACAAATTTTATTGTGCAGAGAAGACACTTTGCTTTGAGGGATTCATAAGCAAGAGCTCTGAGCTTTGAGAAAGTACTTGAGCCTCCGCTGGAAGGACTTGGATACAGCTCATCCTCGTGAGTAGACCTCTGCATCAGGACAGGTAAGCGCAGGGGTTTGCCTGTGTAACTGGGTCTAACTTAACCTCTTTTGAGTGAGGTGAGGTGACACACTGGAGAAACGTGAGTGAAGGAGGATTTGTGCCACATCATTATTTAATTGTATTTTCTTTTTAAACAGTAAAGTCTTAAAGACCTGCAATCCTTAATTTGATTTCCTCTGCAGTGATAGTATCCACTGGATTTGTGTTTAGCTTCCCCACACGAGTGTGAACAAAACCAGTTCACTCATCTTTCACAGCCCTTGCCCTGTTATAAAGAATCCGAATAGTGCATTTTGCATTCAGCTATGTCTAAGAGAAAAGTAATTTACTGTCCCCACATAGCCACTCACCTGATCATCACTACCTGCTGCCTTCTTCCCAGTTAAAAGGGGAGCTGTTCTTGGACTGAGAATTGGTAGTCATCCTGTGTGAAGAGAAATGTGTTTCATTTGATGTTCTCTTTTGGTGTGTGGGGGCAGCACAGGTTGTAAGACATTTTATGTTCTGTTTCACAGCATCCTCTCTTGACAGCAGTGAATGTGGAACTTTGAAAATCAGATTACTGATAGAAGTAACATGTAATGATCCAAACCATGGTCTTCGTAGGGAACATCTGGTGGCCAGTTATTTCCATTTCTGCTGA